>NC_135370.1:97993505-100398505 GCF_049243985.1 Paroedura picta | reverse complement strand
AAACGATTCTGTAGTTCATACAATCGCCAATCTTTAAATCTCTCCACGGGAGCGGTAAAAATAAAAGACTAAGGGCCCTTTGGGTGGGCCCTGTCCAGGATGAGGAAGGGTGCCCATTGGCCCCTTCTCCCAGACTGACAAGTGGAGGGCCCAATCGGGAGGCGCAAAGCGCCTCCCGATTGGGCCCTCCACTTGTTAGTCCGGCCCCAAAGCGCTGATTGGCTCCTTGCCCCAGCATGAACCAGGCAGGAGGCGTGAAGCGCCTCCCAACCCATCCAACCCCCCCACAAGGCCTTCACCCTACAGTGGCCATTCCTCTGTTGGCCGCCAAGAGAGCAGGTAGGCCCGTAGCCCCCCGTAGCCAAGCCCGAGTGGGGAACGCCTTCCCAGGCGTCGGGGAGTGGCATCGCTGGCTCTCCGAGCCACCCATCGCGCTCCCCGGCACCTGGGGGGAGAGGAAAAAGCCTTCCCAGGTGCCGGGGAGCGCAATCGCCAGCTCTGAGAGCCCTCCATCGCGCTCCCAGGCGCATGGGAAGGCTTTAGCCTGGGGAGGTTAGGAGACAGCCCTTCCCAGGCGCCCGGAAGCCTGATCGCCACCTCAGAGAGGAGCGCCTGGGAACAGCTTCAGCCTGGGGGAGGAGTTCGGGGGGGGCAGCCTTCCCAGCTACCCGGGCAAATTCAATGGCCATGTCTTGGAAAATGGACTGCCTATCAGCACACTCCAGTGATCCGGCAGAGGGCATGATGTCAAGCTGCACCTCAGCCAAGGTTGGTAGGTGTGCTTCTAAATATGCTGCCTTTCTGCCCAGCCACATGATCTCTGTCTTGGAGGGGCTGAGTTTCAGGCAACTCTTCTCTAACCATCCTGATTTGAATGGTTCTTAGCAATATGGTCAGTACATTAATATCTGAATTCAATCATTTTTATATTCAATCTTTTCTATATTTCAAATTTCAAGATTCGTAAATTTCATTCATGGATTTCATAAATACTCAATTGTTACGGAAATTATTTATTTCCCCGCACTGCAGTGCCTATTGCATAAGGCTTCTCCCTCTGTGAATCCTATAGTCCCTGCTAAATATTTTTGATGGTCAGCAGCTAGAACACTGATAAGATTCACCCCAGTACAGTACTGATATAACTCCCTGCATATACGAGAAAGGTTAAAGGAAATACCTCGACAGGTAAAAGTAACAGAGCAGTGACTTATACTATAATGTAGGTTCAGCAACATGACTTTTTTCCCTTTCTTTTCTTTTAATGTGCTGTATTTTTTCTGCCTAATTATATTATCCTGTAAATATTAAGGGTGGAGCATTAGGACTCCCAGTCCTGAATCCAGTACAATGTTATAAAATGGGATTTTGCAAGAACTGTACAATTTCTGCATGACATTGTTTGTGTCTTTCCCCTGGTAGCCTCTAGACTGGACTTTTGTAACTCGCTCTACGCAGGCCTGCCCTTAGCCCTGACCCGGAAACTACAACTAGTTCAAAATGCAGCAGCCAGGATCCTCAGGGCAACACCGTGGAGGTCCCATATCCGGCCTATTCTCCATCAGCTGCAATGGTTACCAGTTGAATTCTGGATCAGACTAAAGGTTCTGGTAATTACCTTCAAGGCCATACGCGGTCAGGGCCCAGTGTACCTGAGGGACCGCCTCCCCGCCTATGCCCCCAAAAGAGCTCCACGCTCTACTGCCTCCAATCAGCTAAGGATCCCTGGCCCTAAAGACGTCTGGTCTCGACCAGGGCCAGAGCATTCTCTGTTCTGGCCCCTACCTGGTGGAACGAGCTCCCAGAGGATATCAGGGACCTGATGGAGCTTAAACAGTTTCGCAGGGCCTGCAAAAAGGAGCTCCTCCACCAGGCATTTGGCCGAGACCAGACGTAATCTACAGTGACCAAGGGCCCCTGCTCCCCCCCACCCCCCCCTCAGAATTCAATCAATAAGCCACCCCCCTCAGAATCCCATCAACAAGCCCTGGACCTGTTTGTATTACTATTGTTTACTGTTATACTGTGTTGTGTTTGGTTGCAATTGTTGGTTATCGATGTACATGTTCTACAGACTGTTTTATGTATGGTTCTCTGTTATAATGTAAACCGCCCTGAACCTCCAGGGAGGGCGGTATAGAAGTATAATAAATAAACAAACAAACAAACAAAACAAACAAACAAATAAATAAATAAAAGAGCGTAAGTCTCACCATGAGAGCCAGCTTGGTGAAGTGGTTAAGAGTGGCAGTCCCTAATCTGGAGAACCAGGTTTGATTTCCCACTCTTTCTCTTCATGCAGCCAGGTGGGTGACCTTGGGCCAGTCACTGTTCCCTCAGATCTCTCTCAGCTCCCTTCCCCTATCTCTCAGGAGGAGTGGGTAGAGGAAAGGAAGGTGATTGTAAGCCACTTTGAGGCTCCTTTGGTTAGTAACAATCAGGGTATAAAACTCCAGCTCTTCTCCTCTTCTACTAAGGAGATGGATTTGGGGACTATCAGTCATTGAAGAACTTTGGCCACCCACTGCCCAACATGATTGACTCCGTATGCAGTACAGTGCAATGCAGCCTCTTGCGTAAGGGAAACCTTGGCAAGATCACACGAATCAGGGTGGGCTGTTTATTGGTGTTGATATTCTTCAGCAGAAACTTGCACAATACTTGGCTACAATGTCTTCTGGCTGATGAAGAAAATCTTACATATGCTTGAGCATGAAAAGCTAACTAATGCCAATATGAACTTTTTACTTAGACAGCACTTAGACAGAAGCAAACCTTCTGTAAGTAAATCTATGACTTTGCAATTTCTTCTCTCTGACAAAGACCCAGAGGTAACCATTTTAGTTGCCAGAGTTTTAACTAAGATGCTTTTATAATATGCTGCCTACATTGTATTTTATCTTTTATAGTTTATTTAATCATTTTAAGATCTGTTTGGTTATGTAACTCTATTTAATTATTTTGTTGAAATTTTAAACCCTATTTTTATATGTCTTATACATATTTTATGCCAATAAAAGGTTACTGACTCACTGACTTAGACAGCACAGGCCTTTAAAAAAATATCTGTCAGAGAACGAAGTAAGGATACCTCTGCTTCATTACCAATAGTTTTCAACAAATATTCTTCTATGAGTTTCAGATGATTAATCTGTTTCCTTTCCAAGTGACTTGAAGTTCCAATAAAATGTTTAAATGCTACATTTTTTTAAAAGGAGCAAAGTAAGAGTCACTTCGTTAAATAATACACATGCTTGTCTGAGTGCTGAAAAGGATATAATATAGTATAACAATATCAAACACTTCATCATATCAATCTTTGATGTCTCTAGTACATGCAGAAATTCTGCTGCCTGTCACCGTGATCCTAAAATCACTTTGCTGGAAATACTATGTCAACTTTAGTTTGACTGCTCACAAAAATGTTTTATGGGTTACCACATAACTCTCTCCTGCTTTATTTTTCTCTTCATCATTCAAGAGGACAGCTTCTCAAACAGGAAACTTTACTTCAGCTCACTCTGTCTTTTCTATTTACAGGAGAGCTGCACCCTCTGCTGAATTTTCTGTGGACAGAACACGCCATCTGATGTCTTTCCTTACCATGCTAGGACCCAGTCCAGACTGGAATGTAGGACTGTCGGCTGAGGACTTGTGCACCAAAGAATGTGGGTGGGTCCAAAAGGTCATTCAGGATCTGATACCTTGGGATGCCGGCACTGACAGTGGAGTTACCTATGAGGTATTTGAGCATATTTATCTTTGCCTAAGAATGAATGATGTGTTTTTAACAGTATCACACAGTCTTAGAAATCTTAGGAAATAGCCACATCTGCTGTTTTCTTTTAGGTACCACAGTAGCCAAATGAAAGAAGTGGATAATATATTAAAGGGACAGCAGATTTAACCCTTCCTCTCCCAAAATGGCACTTTTCAGATTGAATAGCTTCTAGAAGAAGAAGAAGAAGAGTTGGTTCTTATATGCCACTTTTCCCTACCCGAAGGAGGCGCAAAGCAGCTTACAGTCGTCTTCCCTTTCCTCTCCCCACAACAGACACCCTGTGGGGTGGGTGAGGCTGAGAGAGCCCTGATAGCACTGCTCGGTCAGAACAGTTTCATCAGTGCCATGGTGAGCCTAAGGTCACCCAGCTGGCTGCATGTGGGGGAGTGCAGAATCGAACCTGGCATGCCAGATTAAAAGTCCGCACTCCTAACCACTACACCAAACTGGCTCTCTAGTGATCTAGTGATCATGAGCAGTTTCTTGGCTGTCATGTCTCACACATAGTGGTACAGAAACCAGCACAGGCTAAGATAGATAAACTGTGATAATCTGGTGAGGCTGCTAGAAGAGAGACAGGTTCAAATCTTTTCTCATCTATCCTGGTAACATTAGGGCAGTTCATTTGCCACATTCAAATGCCACAATAAACCATATCTTATAAAACACAGTTTGATGACTCCTGGTTACTTATGTTTGAATACCAATAATCCTGCAAATTGGAATGTATGGGTTAGTACCAAACTAGGTACTAACTAATTAAATTAGGATTTATGTTTGACTAGGGGCAAAGCCTGTTGCATTCAGGAATACAATGGGTATTCCTAGATTGGGTGGGTGGGGTGAAAGAACCTCCAGGATCTGGAAAGGCGGCACGTGTCTGTTCTCCAGATGGTCTCTCCCTCCCCCCAGGACTGGAAAAGATGCAGGAAGTTGTTAGGGTGGCATGTCCCTGGCTGAGGCCATGACTGGGTAGCTTGGTCATCTAAAGGCAACACACCTGGCAGGTGCAGCTGTCACACAGCAGGGATCTGCAGCCTCTGAGCTTTGAAGGGAAGTGGAAGGAGGAGGGGGTGGTCAGGGGTGGGGGATGGAAGTTGATTGGCTGGCTGCTGGACAGACAGGCAAGCCAGTTGGAGGAGGAGGTACTCAGGGGTGGGACAGCCATCCTGAGTGGGTGTTAAACACTGACTGGCACTTAAGCCATGAGAACACACTCCTTCTCCAAACCCTTACAAGAAATATTAAGTGGAACAGATTTGTTGATTATTGATAATTATTAAACTATTCCATACAGCTGTCTTTGTAACTACCAAATCCTTATTTATTTGTTTGTTTGTTCAGTTTATAAAGCCGCCACTCCAACAATGGCTTGTGGTGAATAACAACATACATGCCCACAATTGTTGTTGTTGTTGTTAGGTGCGAAGTCGTGACTGATCCATCGGGACCCCATGGACAATGATCCTCCAGCCTTCCTGTCCTCTACCATTTCCTGGATTCCGTTTAAGTTTGCACCTACTGCTTCAGTGACTCCATCCAGCCACCCCATTCTCTGTTGTCCCCTCCTTCTTTTGCCCTCGATCGCTCCCAGTATTAGGCTCTTCTCCAGAGAATTCTTCCTTCTCATTAGGTGGCCAAAGTATTTGAGTTTCATCTTCAGGATCTGGCCTTCTAAGGAGCAGTCAGGGCTGATCTCCTCTAGGACTGACTGGTTTGTTTGCCTTGCAGTCCAAGGGACTCGCAAGAGTCTTCTCCAGCACCAGAGTTCAAAAGCCTCAATTCTTTGATGCTTGGCCTTCCTTATGGTCCAACTTTCACAGCCATACATTGCAACTGGGAATACTATAGCTTGACTAGACGCACTTTTGTTGGCAGGGTGATGTCTCTGCTTTTTAGGATGCTGTCCTGATTTGTCATAGCTTTCCTCCCCAGGAGCAAGCGTCTTTTAATTTCTTTGCTGCAGTCCCCGTCTGCAGTGATCTTGGAGCCCAGGAAAATAAAATCTGTCACTATCTCCATTTCTTCCCCATCTATTTGCCAGGAATTGAGAGGGCAGGATGCCATGATCTTTGTTTTCTTGATATTGAGTGTCAAGCCAACTTTTGCACACTTCTCCTTCACCTGCATCAACAGGCTCTTTAGTTCCTCTTCACTTTCTGCTATTAGCTATCATCTGCATATCTGAGGTTGTTGATATTTCTCCCTGCAATCTTGAATCCAATTTGTGACTCATGTAACCCTGCCTTTCTCATGATGTGCTCCACTTACAAGTTAAATAGGAAAGGTGACAGTATACAGCCTTGCCAAACTCCTTTCTCAATTTTGGACCAATCAGTGATTCCATGCCTGGTTCTCACTGTTGCTTCTTGACCTGCATATAGGTTTCTCAAGAGACAAATAAGATGCTCTGGTATTCCCATTTCTTTAAGAACTTGCCACAATTTGTTGTGCTCCACACAATCAAAGACTTTAGCATAGTCAATGAAGCAGAAGTAAATGTTTTTCTGGAACTCCCTAGCTTTTCCCATGATCCAGCGTATGTTGGCAATTTGATCTCTAGTTCCTCTGCCTCTTCGAAATCCTGCTTGTATTTCTGTACTACTTATGCCCACAATAAAACCCCTTAAAATAGTAAAATCAAATGAAAACCCACCCACTTCAAAACAAGACTCCACCCCAGAGGCTTTGGTCCAGTGCCCCAGGGGCCATTACAGGGTTAGCTGATTTTATGGCTATTTAGGGAGGAACCTTTGATCTACTTGCGCTTGTCTCAACTGAAGACCTGACAAGAAGCGCTCCATTTTGCTGGCCATGCAGAACAGGAAAAGTTCCGTCAGGGCCCTCAGCTCTCCCAAGAGCTCATTCCACTAGGTTGGGGGCAGGCCTGAAAAGGCCTTGGTCCTGGTCAAGTTCAAGCAAGCTTCCCTTGGATCCAGGATCTCCAACAGATTTGCACCACCAGAGTGAAGCACCCTGCAGGGGCATAGGGATAGGCTGCAGATGGCTTTAAAAGTTTCCACCAGAACCTTGAACCTGATCTGGGCGGCAACTGGTAGCCCATGCTACTGCCTCAGCACAGGCTGCATATGGGCCCTCTGAGATGTTCCTGTGAGAAATGTAGCAGCTGCATTCTACTCCAGCTGCAATTTCCGGGTCAGAGACAAGGATAGCAACCGTGACAGACAGGGAGCAAGGGAGCAAGTTCGGTTGTCGAGTTCAGTTACTGAGAGCCTCCTGAATAATTCTGCTGAAGCCATCAAACATATCCCCTGAGATGGTCAAGGGACCTCCAGTTCCCTTTTTGTCTCTAAGGTGGCAAGAAGGTCCTAGTGGAGTGACAAGACTTTATCCATGAAAAAGCTTCCTATTGCCTCACAGCCAGATTCCAATTGACTAGAGTTTTGGTGAACTACCCTAAACAATTGTGCCAGGTGAGGGCTCAGAGATACAATAGAAGTGGCATGAAATTCTCATTTAGACACCACTGCTATCTCATATGCCTTCATAAGCATGCAAGAAGATGTTCTTGCCACCTCATCATGAGTCTTCCTCCACACTCATTCTAGCTGTCTCACTTCTCTCTTCTTCCCCCGCAGCTCCATGGAGCCAGTGAGGTGAGGGCAGAGAGAACATCTAGTAGCAATCTTGTTAATGACTGCCAGTCCTCCACCAGCACTACCAGCAAGTTGCTGGCAAGGATTGGGTCCTGCAGAGCATTCAGAAATCCATTTGGATCCATAATTCTCCATGAGTGGGCTAAAATGTGCCTGCTGCCCAAGCAGGGGTGGTGGTGGTACCCTAAGCCGGGTCTTCATGGCATAGTGGTCTGATCATGGGATGACATCTGTTGCCATCAGATCTACTTCTACTCAGCCCCAAAGATCAAGTCAAGAGTGTGGCTGGCCTGATGAGTAGGCCCAGTTACAAACTGGGAGAACCCTAGCATCGTCACAATTGACACTAGGTCCAAACCAAAACCTGAGGATGGCTAATTGGTACAGATCACCACTACAACTAATATCAACATTATTATTAAGCAGATATAATTCATATACTGCAATTTATTATGAATACAATGTAGATACATTACAATATAGATACATTACAAAGTGGCCCTAAAAAGTAGCTTCTACAAAATGTAATACTAAAAGGATTATATATGTTATTATAAGCCCTTGCCAGCTTCAATATATATGAATGGATGTACACACTATAAAGACACACATTGGTACAGATAATGAATACAGAACAGAGCACAAATCACAAATCCACTATAAAAAATAGGGAAGCACCTTTGGTAGAAAAGGAACACACCACCAATGAATTATGATTTTTTTATACTTAGCAAACCAATACCACATGCATATAATCATTTTAATGTTTGAAAAATGCTTGTTGCTCTGTGAAGAGGCAGCTTGGATTTATAGGTGCACTCACATATGCCTTATCCACTGAGAAACCGCTCTAACTGTCAGGAACTTCTTCCAGATGTTTAGATGGAATTTCTTTTGAATTAATTTCATCCCATTCATTCTGGTCTGTCCCTCTGGGGAAAGAGAGGATAATTCTGCTCCATCCTCCATATGGCACCCTTCTAAATATTTGAAGATGGTTATTAGATCCTCTCTCAGTCGTCTCCTCTCAAGGCTAAAGAAACCAAACTCCCTCAACTTTTCCTCATACATCTTGGTCTCTAAACCCCTCACCATCTTTGTTGCCCTCCTCCGGACACGTTCCAGTTTGTCAACATCCCTCTTCAACTGGGGTGCCCAAAACCGAACACAATACTCCAAGTGAGGCCGAACCAGAACAGAGTAAAGTAGAATCATCACTTCCTGTGATCTAGGTGTAAACTGCACGGAACTTTTATTCCAACCCCAAATCGATTCAGTCCCTGCCCTCTACACAGAATGCGATTTCCATTTGGATTTTGGGCAATTTAAATTTTCTTTCTGCAGCAAGAAGGATTGATCCGGAGTGACCCGACCTTTATTGTGCGATATCTCAGAGTGCTGTTAATCCTCAATATCCAGATTGGGAAAGAAAGCTCCATGGCAGAGAACCTCTGATAGGCTACACCTGGTCATGTGACATGCTTGCCTTAAAGGAGAAGCCCCTAATTTCTCTCAACTTCTGTCGGTCCTGGATTTTTCCTCCCTCCTCTGCCTTTTTTGATCCTATCCCCCTCCCCTCCAAGAAAAGAAAGCGGCTCCCTGCCTGGCTCCTCTCCCCCCCCCCACTTCAAGAAAAGAAAGAAAGCGGCTTGGCTCCCCTCAATCTTCTGAGCCTCCCTAATCACGTGCAGAAGACTATTCTGTTTCAATGGGGAGGGGGAGGGGGAGGGAGACCTGAGTTCAAAGCGATCTGAATTCAACAGGATTGACAATTGAATAAACAAAGGAAGTGCAGACTCTGCCCAGGACACAATATTCCGTTTGATACAGCCCCAAATCCCATTTGCCTTTTTAGCCACTGAGTCACACTGCTGACTCATGTTCAATGTATGGTCTACTAAGATTCCTAGATCCTTTTAGCACATGCTACTGCCAAGACAAGTCTCCCCCATCTTATATTGGTGTATTTGGTTTTTCCTACCTAAATGCAGAACTTTACATTTGTCCCTATTGAACATTTTATTCAATTTAGACCACTTCTAGAGCCTATCAAGATCATCCTGTATTCTGTTGCTGTCTTCAGTTGTGTTTGGTACTCTTCCCAGTTTAGTATCATCTGCAAATTTAATAAGTATCCCCTCTAATCCCTCATCCAATTCATCTATAAATATGTTGAACAACACAGGCCCCAGGACAGATCCTTGGGGGACTCCACTTGTCACTCTTTTCCAAAAAGATGCTGAAGCATTAACAAGTACCCTCTGGGTACGATTTGTCAACCAGTTATTGATCAATGTTATCAAACACTTTACTAAAATCCAGATAAACTATGTCCATGGCATTCCCCTGATCAAAAAAAGAGATAAGGTTGGTCTGACATAACTTGTTCTTGTGAAACCTGTGCTGAGTCTTAAAAATCACAGCTTTCAGTTCCAGCTGCTCAAGGACCGAGTGTTTGATTTTTTGTTCCAAAATTTTGCCAGCTACAGATGTCAAGCTGATGGGTCGATAATTACCCGGATCCTCCTTTTTTCTTTTCTTGAACATGGGGACAACATTTGTCCACCTCCAATCATTTGGCACCTCACCTGTTCTCCAAGAAGTGTCAAAAATAATGGACAGGGGTTCAGAGATGACATTTGCAAGTTCTTTTAGTATCCTTGGATGCAGTTCATCTGGCCCAGAAGACTTTGTTTTATTTAAAGAAACTGGGTGTTTATGGACTGTTCCAACAGTGATCCTAGGCCACCATTCCCGTCCCCCGTGTTATGTTATGTTTGCATTTGTATTTCTATGAACTATAAAATAAAATACAGTAGCCACAAATCACAGTGACTTCTCATTATTAGGTGTTAAACTGTGATCCTGGTTTGTTCTTCAGCTCAGAATGTGGTATGAGACCCAGACTCCCATATAGCTCACAGACTCAGCTGTTTTTTTGGGGGGAAGGGGGGGGGTGAAACTGAAAGGAAAAAGTTCTGTAATATAAGCAGGCTGTTACTATTACATAAAGGTAGTATCCTCAGAGCAGCATGGATATAATAACTTCAGTACCGGCAAAGAATCAATAAATTGTAATTAAACATTGAATTGTCCTCCAGGGACAGAAGAAGAAAGCTGGGTTTTGAATTAAAAACTGTTTTCTCTAATTTTGTGCAGTAGTTTAATGTCCTAGATTGTATAGAGACAATATGCACTCTCTGACTTTACAGGTGAAAAAATATAGTTCTTAATTTGCTTCTTTGGAACTATTTCCTTGCTAAGAAAAATGTGCAATATTATAAAGATCAAAATAACTATGAGAGTCAATAAATGATGTGTAATACAGTTTTTGGATCTCTTAAAACCCACAGCGTTGCCTGGCTCCATTAAGGCACAGAGTACTGAACTAGGACCTGTATGCTTGCCCTAAGCAGAGTTAGTACTTAAATGGGAGACCAGCACGGAAGACTTTGCAGAGGAAGGCGACAGCTAACCTGTCTTGAAAATCTTATAGGATCACCATAAGTCAGCTGTGATTTGACAACACTTTACATGCACACACAGTTATACAAAGCAAGGGCAGTCATTACCCTCAGTCCCTGGAAGGAAGGCATAAGACTTTCACATTTAGATTAAACTAGGATCTACAGATATGCATATGGAGATATTCAAATGAATTTATTTGTTTATTCCTTAATGTTATTAATAGTCCAATTTTCTCTCCGATATTCAAGGTGGCTCACAGTTAGGGCTGTTGATTTCCAGACAGAAGTAAGGGATTTCCTTCCTCTGATTCTTGCTTGCAGGTGACAAAAGAAAAATGTTTCCCTCTCTATCACAATGAAGGGGACAGTCTGGGGACTGGGGAACCAGCCCCAGGGGTAGGTGGAGCCCTTTCAAAAGAAGGTCCAACACTGCCTCATGGTGTGGTGGGTCCTTATGGGACCTGGTCTGTCAGAGAAGTTCAGCAGTTGAATCAGCTGCCTAAGGATGTGGTGACCTCCCCCTCAATGACAGTCTTCAAGCGGCAGATGTACAGATGCTTATCATGAGTACTTTAGGTTGAGCCTGTATTGAGCAGGGGGTTGGACTTGTATGGCCCCTCCCAATTCTATGATTCTATCTGCAGATGACTTTGTTTTCAGTTTTCTTTACTAAGCAACCCAAAATGTTACATATTCGTATGTAAATCAAAATATGCATACTTCTAATATATTAAAGGAAAGCGGACTATTTTGAAGACAGTCTGATGAGCATGCCCTGATAATAATTTATAATCATCCATGCTGAAATAACCAGTGCTGTGTGCCATTTTCTACAGTGTAATGTTGATTTTGGTGATTCACAATTGGATGCTTCATACCTTACAGTTCTGTTGTATTACTCAGTCAGCTCTTATCAAATTCCCTGCCTCCTATCATTCTGTGCAGTTTAGGGAAATTGTTTTTTTCCAAGTTCTATTTTGCTTTGGCACAGAAGTTGTTTGAATTCCCACTTCCACACACACACAAATGTGTTTTTCTAATTTTACGTTTATTATTCAACCTCCTCTCCAGGTCCATTCGTTACTGTATCCTCACTGTAGGTCAATAGATCTCAAGTTGTTATTTCCTGGAGTTTATAAATGAATTGTTTACTTCCTCTCCCAGTGCATTCATAAAGATGTCTGCAGAAATCTGAATCAAAACAACTTGCTAACTAGTATAGCAGTTATTGTGATGCTTTGGAACAGGCTCTTAAATCAAAATAAGGAAGATGAACCAGTCTGGAAAATCACCTCAAAATGCATAAACAGATGTACTGTGCTCATTTTAGCACACCATGCTATATCATAAGCAAATAATTAAATTGGCATTGAGAGTCCATTGATACTAGCCAAGTAGATTGCTTGTACTGACAACTGACACTGAAAGGAAAATAATATTAGATAAGCCCTTGACTGAATGTATTGGCAGTACAGTCCTACGGATCAGCTTTGCGTGCAACAGGGCACTTTGAAATCTTCAGGTGTACCATTTATAACATATTTTAACTAATCCATGGTAGTTACAGTTGCCTTAACAAGTGTTCAGTGGTCCCATATACAGCATCCAATCAGATTTGTCTTAAACAGATATATGTGTAAAAATTTAGTGTAATAATTAGGTTTTTGATAAACTGGAATAAAATTGAATAATCCAATAATCTAATTGGATCACATATATGTGATTTTTAAAAAAATTATTGGTCCAATTTGTTTGTTTGTTTATATTTGGATTTATATTTGGATTTATATGACCACCCCTCCCAACAAGCCAGTTCAGGGTGGTTTACATCAATATATAAAACATGTAAAATATAAAAACTATTAAAACCAATTAAAACAATTAAGGTGCTAGTCAATTCTGTTATATGCCAGTATTTATGAGTTTTGCCTATAAGTATTATTCCCATTCCAGGGAAAGCTCTTGCAAGAGAGAGCCAACTCATTGTTCTCTCTGGTTCATTGGCCCCAACCAATTGCCTGGCAGAAGAGTTCCATCTTGCAGGCCCTTTGGAACTGTGCAAACTCCTGAAGAACCTCAGTTCTTCTGGGAACTCATTCTACCAAGTAGGAGCCAGAACCAAAAAGGCCCTGGCCCTAGTTCAGGCCAAATGTACATCTTGAGGGCCAGGAATCACCAGCTGCTTCAAATTGGCAGAGTCCAGAGCTCTTGGGGGGGGGGGTATCTCCAGCCAGGTGGTCCCTCAGGAACATGGGGTCCAGGCCACAGATGGCCTTGAAGGTTAAAACCAAAACCTTGAATCTGGCATATAACAGAAAAGCCAATGCAGCTGCCCAAGAACAGGCTTAATATATAGAATGAGTTTCAGTCTGGAGATTCTGTGATTCTATGAAGGCTCAAGGGGGTGGCAAGTTTCAGTGGATGAGTGATAGGGTTTTGAGTGTCCTGCATAGTGCAGGGGCTGGACTAGATGACCCATGAGGTACCTTCCAACTCTATTATTCTATGATTCTATGACCACTGTGGCTAGTTGCTCCAGGAACAGGTAGGGCACGAGTAACTTAGTTTGATGAAAATGGCAAAATGCCAGCTGTGGTATAGTGACCTAGTAAAGTCAGGGAGGCTAAACTGTAATGTTTACATGTTAAATTTTTTTCCTGACTTTTTCAGTAGCCACAAGGGAAAGACAAAAGCATTGGAAGAAGGTTTCCCAGGTTCCTGCCACTGATGGGGGGCTCCTCTCCCTCTGGCTCCCATTTCCCACCAATGTTCTGATGGCTGGTGGGGGCATTTTTTAAAATCCCGCAGTAATTGCAGCATTATGTCACTTCCAGGGAAAACCCAGAAATAATATCAGTTTGCTTTAAGAATCTCCAAAAACTCTATGCTAAAATGACTGAGGTTCTAGCAATTCCTAGAGTGGACTGGCATCATTTCTGGAAATTATATAAATGTGGTCATGGCAACAGTGCCCCCCATATTACTGCCCCCTCAAACTCCAACTAGTAGCTAACATCTGTTTGGCAACTTAGATGTGGTAGGGTTGTTGAATGGGAGGAGAGGAAATGTTCTCATGATTCCATTTGAATATTATCATTTATTTATATCAAAGTAGATAGAATAAGCAAAAATATGCAGAATATAAGAACTTGCTGTAGTCTTTAGATCAGTCAACCTTAAATAATTCTGTAAACTGGGAACAACTTATGAGTACTAGCAGACAGTGTTCATGGAAATTAACTAAAAGTCAACAAAATAGTCTTTGAAATTAAAAGTTTTATTTTAAATATTTGCTTTCCTCAGTATGTTTGAGACAAGTTAATGAAAAATGTGAAAGTGTAGAGTGTGTGAGGATTTGAATAAATCAAAATGTTTGCTTTTGTCTACACTGAGTTTTGAGCAATGTCCTGGGATCACATACTCTCAACACAATCAAGTGTTACATGTTTGGAGGAAGAGTAAACCAACAGGCCTGTTTTGATTGTGTATCTTCCCACTGCCCTTGGTTTCGTCTACCTCGTTTGATTTGCTGTTGCTGAGTCTCACCATCACCATTTTTATACCATTTATGGCATTCCTAGAGCACTAACAGTGCAATGAGATGATTCTCTATTATTGGTTTCTTCTTCCCAGCAGCCTGCCAGCAACCAACATCAAAAGGTTGGCATGACAGGATCCTAAAATCCAGACCCAGAAAATTTGGCTGCATTAAAAAAAAAATTAATAACTGCCTGAAGGGTTCTATAGAACTCTAAAGTTTTCAGATTTTTTTCTGTCATTTGGGCTGCCTTCAATAAAATATCTGAAACTATTTTGTTTCTTTTCTGGATTTTGCATGGGTCAATACAGCTGCTTACAACAAAATTCAGCCATGTTTCCCAAGGCAGTGTCTACAATGTATTGGCATTGCCTTTTAATCAGGTGCAAAGAAGGCCATCAACAGGACAGAAGTTTGTTTCTATTGAACATATAAGGCATGCAAATAAATAAATGTCTTTTCCAACATTTTCCTCGCTTGTAAGTTCTTGTTTCTTGGGGGGGGGGGGGATTCCTGTTCCATACAGGTTTTACTCCCTCTATTACACTGGTTTGTGTCAGGCATATATCTGTGCAGATTTAAACGGCAAGTTTTTATGCCAGAAGTAAACTGATGAAATTGTAAAACTGACTAGGGATAAGCATGAACTAGTTCATTGGCCAAATTCAGCACAGATTGGCCCAGTTCATAGCCCTCAAACTGATGTTCAGGAAAGGTGGCATCCCCTAAAATTTACTGGACTTTTGTTCAGTTCAGTTTGGCTGCTTGAGCCATTTAAACGTAACAGCTGATCAGGACAAGTCTGCCAATTGCCTGTTATGTTTAAATGGCTGCAAGCCATTTAACCCCTCTGTTTCACTTCCTGCACTTGGAAGCAATATCAACTGATGAAATGGCTGCCAGCTATTTAAACCTCCTTTCTGGACTGCACTTATCGAAACTGGGGAAGAATGTGTTTGGCAGGAACCTGGGGAGATTCATCAGGAGAGCTTTAAACTAAAGCCACTAGGGGAAGGAGACGATCAACATAGGGAGTGTATGGAAGGAAAACGATCGGAGGCAGCCCAACCGGCAAGGCCAGCTCATAGGGAACCAAAAGTAAAAGGATTCAGATGTCTTTATACTAATGCCCGAAGCATGGGCAATAAAAAGGAAGAGCTGGAACTTCTCATGCTGATGGAAAGGTATGATCTAGTAGGCATCACAGAAACTTGGTGGAATGATTCTCATGACTGGAATGTAATGGTGGATGGATATGAACTGTTCAGAAAAAACAGAATAGATCGAAGAGGTGGAGGAGTGGCACTGTATGTGAGGAAAGGGCTTACCTGTCAGGAAATTCTAGTGAAGGAGAGCATATCTACAGTGGAAAGCATCTGGGTGAAAATAAGCGAGGGGAAAACAAACAGTGTGGTGGTTGGTGTCTGCTACCGACCGCCTGACCAACGAGAGGATGTGGATGCTGCACTTTGTGAGCAGCTTGAGAAAATATCCAAGCGGCAGGACCTTGTCATCATGGGTGACTTCAATTTCCCAGATGTGTGCTGGGAAACAAACTCTGCGAAGCGTCCTCAGTCATGCAACTTTCTGACCTGCCTGGCTGACAATTTCATTTATCAAATGGTAGATGAACCCACAAGAGGTTCAGTCATACTGGACTTAATACTGACCAACAGGCAAGAGTTGGTGGATGAGGTGAAGGAGGTGGGGACCATAGGGGGAAGTGACCATGTCCTCATAGAATTCCTTTTGAGATGGGGAGCCAAGGAAGCTTGTAGCCAGACGCGGATGTTGGATTTTTGTAGGGCAAACTTTAATAAACTCAGAGACATGATGAGTGTCATACCATGGACGAGAACGTTGGAAGGGAAGGGAGCATGTGAAGGGTGGGCGCTACTCAAACAGGAGCTATTGCATGCTCAATCAATGACTATCCCAGAAAGATGAAAACACTGCAGGAGCTCTAAGAAGCCTATTTGGATGAACAGAGAACTTCAATAGGAACTAAGAAAGAAAAGGAAAATGTCCAGGAAATGGAGGGAAGGACAGAGCTCTAAAGAAGAGTACCTACAGGTTGCTAGGCACTGTAGATCAATCATCAGAAAGGCTAAAGCTGAGATTGAGCTAAGATTGGCCAGGGAAGCCCATTGTAACAAGAAAAGATTTTTCAGTTATGTGAGGAGCAAACGTAAAGTAAAGGAGGCAATAGGCCCACTGTTGGGTGCGGATGGACAAACTCTAATGGAAGATGCAGAGAAAGCAAAAAGGCTTAGTGCCTATTTTACATCTGTTTTTTCCCACAGGTCAAAGTGTTTAGGCACATCCAAAGGATAGTGTCTGGGTGGCAGGTTAACATGGATAGAGAGGTTGTCGAGAGGCATTTAGCTGCACTGGATGAGTTCAAATCCCCTGGTCCGGATGAAATGCACCCGAGAGTACTCAAAGAACTTTCCGGAGAACTTGCACAGCCCTTGTCCATCATCTTCGGAACCTCTTTAAAGACTGGAGATGTCGCGGAGGACTGGAAGAGAGCAAATGTTATTCCGATCTTCAAAAAAGGGAGAAAGGATGACCCGGGAAACTACAGACCAGTGAGTCTGACCTCTGTTGTGGGGAAGATAATGGAGCAGATATTTAAGGGAGCGATCTGCAAACATCTGGAGGACAATTTGGTGATCCAAGGAAGTCAGCATGGATTTGTCTCCAACAGGTCCTGCCAGACCAACCTAGTTTTCTTTTTTGACCAAGTAACAGGTTTTCTGGATCGGGGAAATTGTTTGATGTCCTTTACTTGGATTTTAGTAAAGCTTTTGACAAGGTTCCCCGTGATGTTTTGATGGATAGGTTGAAGGACTGCAATCTGGATTTTCAGATAGTTAGGTGGATAGGGAATTGGTTAGAGAACCGCACCCAAAGAGTTGTTGTCAATGGTGTTTCATCAGACTGGAGAGAGGTGAGTAGTGGGGTACCTCAGGGCTCGGTGCTCGTCCCGGTACTTTTTAACATATTTATTAATGATCTATATGAGGGGGTGGAGGGACTACTCATCAAGTTTGCAGATGACACCAAATTGGGAGGTCTGGCAAATACTCCGGAAGATAGAGACAGAGTTCAATGAGATCTGAACACAATGGAAAAATGGGCAAATGAGAACAAGATGTAATTTAATAAAGATAAGTGTAAAGTTCTGCATCTGGGTCAGAAAAATGAAAAGCATGCCTACTGGATGGGGGATACGCTTCTAGGTAACACTGTGTGTGAACGAGACCTTGGGGTACTTGTGGATTGTAAACTAAACATGAGCAGGCAGTGTGATGCAGCAGTAAAAAAGGCAAATGCCATTTTGGGCTGTATCAACAGAGGCATCACATCAAAATCACAAGATGTCATAGTCGCATTGTATACGACACTGGTCAGACCACACCTGGAGTACTGTGTGCAGTTCTGGAGGCCTCACTTCAAGAAGGACGTAGATAAAATTGAAAGGGTACAGAGGAGAGCGACGAAGATGATCTGGGGCCAAGGGACCAAGCCCTATGAAGATAGGTTGAGGGACTTGGGAATGTTCAGCCTGGCGAAAAGGAGGTTGAGAGGGGACATGATAGCCCTCTTTAAGTATTTGAAAGTTTGTCACTTGGAGGAGGGCAGGATGCTGTTTCTGTTGGCTGCAGAGGAGAGGACACGCAGTAATGGGTTTAAACTTCAAGTACAACGATATAGATATCTAGAATTGACCACAAAAAACAATAAAATTGTTTGTAGAGCAACCCCCCGCCCCCCAAAAAAAAATCCCCAGGAATTTATAAGCAAGGGAAATGAGATGTAGAAAAGACCAAAGAATGAAAGGGACTTAATAATTAAACCAATCATTTTTGCTGATGTATTTAAATATATTTTGCATATATTTTCAAGTGAAATGGAAAACCATCTCATAGACATTTCTATATCAATCACATCAATTTCATGGCTAGTTTACTAAAAGGACATTTATTTCCGTAATGAACAGATAATTCTAACTAATGGAAATCATCTTAGTCTCATCTATTTAACAATCTATTCTTCTTTGCAATGGCAGACAAAATTTAAAAAAACAAGTGAAATAATGATCCATGTTTATTTTTTTCTGTTTCTTCAACTGCCATCTTTCTACAGGAGATTGGAAAGTGTGTTACTTTAAAACCCACCTCTTTAAATGGGAATTGTCACATAATAATTACAGAAATAGTTGGCAGTTGTAAGAAATTTCAAATGCCTTCACCTTCTAAGTGTCAAGGGAGACAAATCTGTAACAAGAAGTTATTAGTTAACTACATTGGTTCCTTTTGCAGTGGCCTTTTAGGCCATTATTATATGATTTCATAAGTCTGCAACCTGAATATTTATTTTCCTGGTGTTAGGGAGATTTGGCCCTGTCTTTTCTGTTGTACAGGCCTATTCATAGGAATCTTTTTAGATGCCATGGCATTAACAATGTCATATCTAACTAAGTGTATTTTGATGAGACTGGTTAGCATCAACTTCCATACCCTCATCCCATTTCTGACCATTTAATTCAAGAGCCTTTCAGTGATCTTAGTGCCTTCCTAACAAACTTAATGTTCTAGTTTTATTTCACTTTTTACTGTTTGCCCCCACCTTGGTTCTATACCTTCAATAGCAATCCATTGCTGTTCCAGGTTTTCTATTCCCCTGCCCACTTTCTGAAAAAAAAAATCTGAAAAGGCTTGATTTTGAGATCTGAAATGCCTGTGCCATTTTGCAGTGGTTCACCTACTTTGTCATTTTGGGCAGGGTAAGCAACTATGCTTAGACTGAAGAAATGTCATGGCTAGTCAGAAGGCCCTCCAAAGGAGCCAGCCATTGCCTTGCTACCGCATGGTACATTCCTTAGAGCAATGGTTCTCAACCTGGGGATTGGGACCCCTTTGGGTGTCGAATGACCCTTTCACAGGGGTTGTGGCAAGGCAAGCAGCTTGGTTGGGGGGGGGGAGTGCTGCTAGTATTGCTGCTCCTTCTGCAGGCACCTGTGCTCAGCCACCAACCACTCCAGCAGTGCCTCCAGCACAGCGCAGTCTCCTGCTAGGTGCTCCGGGTGGTGGTGCAGCTCAGCGGGACAAGAGGCAGAACTGAACTGAGAAACCCCAGAAAAAAAACCATTTATATACAATCATGAGCCATGGATCTTCATGCCATTGTTGGTTTAATATCAGTGAAAGAATACTTGCATAATTTTATGGTTGGGGGTTACCACAACATGAGGAACTATATTAAAGGGTTGCGACATTAGGAAGGTTGAGAACTACTGCCCTAGAGCAAATTTGAGCTTCGTGCCTGAGCAAATTCTGTGTGAGGTGCAGGTAGGCAAGCCAAGGTGGTGATGAGGGAGACAGCAGCCCAATGAGCCCCTTGTAGCCATGCAAGCCAAAGTGGTGGAAAGGGAGCTGGCTACGCAATGAACCCCTGAGGAATCAGCTCCAAGTTCCATTAGCTAGAAAAGGTGCACAATCAAAATATTGATGATGAGCAGAACAGGACCAGCATAAGGGTATTCTGAAGAACCTCAACAATAACCCTACAAAGCAATATCCCCTTAATCCTTCATTTGGCCATAATAGATCCCTCGAGGGTATTATGAGATATTATTATAATCAAGTGGACATTTATTGAATACATAAGCGTGAGGCCAGGTAACTGCAGGATCTTTTACCAGTATTTATGGGGTCCTTTTCCCAGGTGGAAACCCTTTTAAATAAAGGAGGACAACTTAAATTTTCATGCAAGAAGATTTATTGGGGAAGATATTGGGGTATACATTCAAAGCACACAAGAATAAACATATAAATTCCTAAGAAACAAAATGGAGGAAAAGAGGTGGATTCAGAGTAGGGGCCAGCAGCATGATGGGGAAGAGTAAGATCAGGAACCAGTAAAGAGTACAGGTGTAGTGACCAATGGACACACCATAATGGAACTGAGAGCCTGCTTTATTCCCCAAACATGTACCCTGGGGCTAAAGGCTATGTTCTAGAAGCTCAAACAATAGCTTGATGGGTTTATTCCTAAGAACTGGAAGTCTCCCAAGAGAAATTAATATCTGCTATGTATTTGCAGATAAAGGAGAGCTGGCCAAATGGAATAGTCCAAACTAGAAAAATTCAACCAATTGGCTAGTACAAAAATGTAAGCTTTTTTGTTTATAATTGTTCCAATTTATTCTGTAGATATGAAGGCAATATGTACAGGATAAATTGGAACAATTGTAAACAAAAAAGATTACATTTTTTGTACTAGCTAATTGGTTGAATTTTTCTAGTATGTATTTGCAGAAAGCTAAAAAATGGTTTGGCTGAATCTTGATGCATTTGAGCATATGCTGATAGACCCAAGGTAATCAAAAAGGAGTTGAGGGGAATCACTAGCAGGAAAGAGTGATTGGTTCAGAATTGCTTATCTTGATGACCCATTAATGCAGATGTGGAGGGAGATTTGTGACAGACTTGTGACCACTCCAGTCTTTCAAATGAAACTCCTTGCTCCAGAATATCCCATCTTGTTTGGCCCAGGCTCCATTTTCTGAGCACAGAGATGCCAGCTAGGAATTATTGAATAGTGTGTTCAGTAAGGTGACTTGTAGAGTGAAACATCAGCTCTTTATTAAGATCACACCACAGAACTAACTCAGTGGCCCACCACCCAAACTTATATATAGTTGGGGATTCCTGCCAAAGCCCATGATTGGCCTGTGAGAGTTCACCAGGTATGAATTGATTGGTCTGTTTGAATGAACCCAATGGCAGGATGCATCCTGCGAATTAACCAATATTGTAAAAAGTTCCCTTAGTTTGAATTGTGGTGCCCACTCTATGATTCCATTGCATACACGACAACAATACCATTTCATAGAATCATAGAATCATAGAGTTGGAAGGGACCATACAGGCCCTCTAGTCCAACCCCCTGCTCATTTCTGTGGGACTTGAAGGGATATCTCTAGGGGGCAGTCTAGGCTGTTTTGCTAGCCATTAAAATATAAGGATGTCAGGCTGGTATCAATGCTGAATTCTTTAGCTACTTTCTGCATTCAAAAAAGGAACACTCTGAACAACCAGTCAAGTGCAGGGAAATTGCTAAACAATCAAATGGACAGGCAAGCAGGCAAGGTACAATTCATTTTGGAAATTGCACAAGCCAATGAGGACCAATAGGGTTGTTAAATTGCTGGAATGCCTCCAGAACAATTGCAAAGCAAAACAAAAACCCTGCTCAAAACTGTAAGGCTGGTAAAGCTAAAGTGCAACATACTCATGAGGAAGTTCAACATCAAAAACAGGCAATGTGGAATGATCACCCCAGTTACACTATCCTCCGAGATGCCTTGGAGGCGAGGACAATCCAGATCAGGGCTACAGTGTAGCCATCCCAGGATATGCTGCTGCTCTGTGTTAGGATTGGATCACCTTTCCAAGGGGATCTACTTGTTTTCCAAGTCCAAAATTTAGCTTTGCCTTTGAGAAACAATAGTTATAAAATATTACCAGTAAGTGGATCTGTTTAGTTCCAGTGGCTACCATTGTTGTTGTTATGTGCGAAGTCGTGTCCGACCCATCGCGACCCCATGGACAATGATCCTCCAGGCCTTCCTGTCCTCTACCATTCCCCGGAGTCCATTTAAGTTTGCACCTACTGCTTCAGTGACTCCATCCATCCACCTCATTCTCTGTCGTCCCCTTCTTCTTTTGCCCTCGATCGCTCCCAGCATTAGGCTCTTCTCCAGGGAGTCCTTCCTTCTCATGAGGTGGCCAAAATATTTGAGTTTCATCTTCAGGATCTGTCCTTCTAAAGAGCAGTCAGGGCTGATCTCCTCTAGGACTGACCGGTTTGTTCGCCTTGCAGTCCAAGGGACTCGCAAGAGTCTTCTCCAGCACCAGAGTTCAAAAGCCTCAATTCTTTGACGCTCGGCCTTCCTTATGGTCCAACTTTCACAGCCATACATTGCAACTGGGAAGACCATAGCCTTGACTAAACGCACTTTTGTTGGCAGGGTGATGTCTCTGCTTTTTAGGATGCTCTCTAGATTTGCCATAGCTTTCCTCCCCAGGAGCAAGCGTCTTATAATTTCTTTGCTGCAGTCCCCATCTGCAGTGATCTTGGAGCCCAGGAAAATAAAATCTGTCACTATCTCCATTTCTTCCCCTTCTATTTGCCAGGAATTGAGAGGGCCGGATGCCATGATCTTTGTTTTCTTGATGTTGAGTTTCAAGCCAACTTTGGCACTCTCCTCCTTCACCCGCATCAACAGGCTCTTTAGTTCCTCTTCACTTTCTGCCATTAGAGTGGTATCATCTGCATATCTGAGGTTGTTGATATTTCTCCCTGCAATCTTGATCCCAATTTGTGACTCCTCTAATCCTGCATTTCTCATGATGTGCTCTGCATACAAGTTAAATAGGCAAGGCGACAGTATACAGCCTTGCCGAACTCCTTTCTCAATTTTGAACCAGTCAGTGATTCCATGTTCAGTTCTCACTGTTGCTTCTTGACCTGCATATAAATTTCTCAAGAGACAAATAAGATGCTCTGGTATTCCCATCTCTTTAAGAACTTGCCACAATTTGTTGTGCTCCACACAATCAAAGGCTTTAGCATAGTCAATGAAGCAGAAGTAGACGTTCTTCTGGTACTCCCTAGCTTTCTCCATGATCCAGCGTATGTTGGCAATTTGATCTCTAGTTCCTCTGCCTCTTCGAAATCCTGCCTGTACTTCTGGAAGTTCTCGGTCCACATATTGCTGGAGCCTAGCTTGTAGGATTTTGAGCATAACTTTGCTAGCATGAGAAATTAGTGCAATGGTGCGGTAGTTTGAACATTCTTTGGCATTGCCCTTCTTTGGGATTGGAATGTAAACTGACCTTTTCCAATCCTGTGGCCATTGTTGAGTTTTCCAAATTTGCTGGCATATTGAGTGTAGCACTTTTACTGCATCGTCCTTCAAGATTTTGAATAGTTCAACTGGAATGCTGTCACCACCACTAGCTTTATTGTTGCTCAGACTTCCTAAGGCCCATTTGACTTCACATTCCAGGATGTCTGGCTCCAGGTCAGTAACTACCCCATTGTGGTCATCAGGGATGTTAAGCTCGCTCTTGTATAGCTCTTCTGTATAATTTTGCCACCTTTGTTTAATCTCTTCTGCTTCTGTGAGGTCCCTACCATTTTGGTCCCTTATCATACCCATCTTTGCATGAAACGTTCTCTTAATATCTCCAATTTTCTTGAAAAGATCTCTGGTCCTCCCGATTCTATTGTTTTCTTCTATTTGTTTGCACTGTTCATTTAAGAAGGCATTCTTATCTCTTCTAGCTTTTCTCTGGAATTCTGCATTCAATTGGGTGTATCTTTCTCTTTCTCCCTTGCCTTTCACTTCCCTTCTCTCCTTAGCTATTTGTAAAGCTTCCTCAGACAGCCATTTTGATTTCTTGCATTTCTTTTTCTTTGGGATGGTTTTAGTCGCTACCTCTTGTACAATGTTGCGAACCTCCGTCCATAGTTCTTCAGGCACTCTGTCTATCAGATCTAATTCCTTAAATCTATTTGTCACCTCCACTGTGTATTCGTCGGGGATATGATTTAGTTCATACCTGAGTGGCCTAGTGCTTTTCCCTACTTTCTTCAATTTAAGCCTAAATTTTGCAACAAGAAGCTCATGATCTGAACCACAATCAGCTCCTGGTCTTGTTTTTATTGACTGGATAGAACTTTTCCATCTTTGGCTGCAGAGCACATAGTCAATCTGATTTCTGTGTTGACCGTCTGGTGATGTCCATGTGTAGAGTCGTCTCTTGGGTTGTTGGAAAAGAGTGTTTGCTATGACCATTGTATTCTCTTGACAAAATTCTACCAGCCTGTGCCCTGCTTCATTTTGTACTCCAAGGCCAAACTTGCCTGTTATCCCGGTTATCTTTTGGCTTCCTACTTTAGCATTCCAATCCCCCATGATGATAAGCACATCATTTTTTGGCGTTGCTTCTAGAAGGTGTTGTAGGGCTTCATAGAACTGATCAACTTCATCCTCTTCAGCAGCAGTGGTTGGGGCGTAGACCTGGATCACTGTGATGTTGAATGGTTTGCCTTGGATTCGAACTGAGATCATTCTGTCATTTTGGGGATTGTATCCCAAGATTGCTTTTCTTACTCTCTTATTGATTATGAAGGCTACTCCATTTCTTCTGCGAGATTCTTGTCCACAGTAGTATACCTGATGGTCATCTGAATTAAATTCACCCATTCCTGTCCATTTTAGTTCACTGATTCCTAAAATGTCGATGTTCAGTCTTGTCATTTCTTGTTTAACCACGTCCAGCTTGCCTTGATTCATGGATCTGACGTTCCAGGTTCCTATGGAATAAAAATCTTTACAGCATCGGACTGTCTTTTCGCCACCAGTTACTTCCACAACTGAGCGTCCTTTCGGCTTTGGCCCAGCCGCTTCATTCATTCTGGCGCTACTCGTACTAGCCGTCTGCTCATCCCCAGTAGCATATTGGACACCTTCCGACCTGAGGGGCTCATCTTCCAGTGGCTACCATAGAAGCAGAAAATACTCTGTTAGCAATTGCTGAATTTCAAAGTACATCTTAAAAGTAATTGGTACAATATTTTATGCTTAATGTCTACTGTTCAGTATAATGTGTCTAATCATTTGTTTCATAGCTGTATATGTTGCTCTTTTTTTTTTTGCTGCAGTCACCCAACAAACCAACAGCGCCTCAAGAGAAGATAAGACCTCTCACAAGCCTTGATCATCCCCAGAGTCCCTTTTATGACCCAGAAGGAGGTTCCATTAAGTCGGTAGCCAGAGTTGTCATAGAAAGGATTGCACGGAAGGTACCTGCAGAAAATATATGCCAGTTGTTTATTAATTTGCTTCCTTTATACCGTACTGTTTTCCCAAATGGAGATCCAAAACAGTTGACATAATTTGACTCCTCAGTTTTATTGAAGTAGAATACGTAGCTCAATTGAACATTAGTAGGGTTTTCAGGACAAATATAAGAAGCATCAAATAGATGTTTTGAATTCACCTTTTGTGTATTTTGGACTAGTTCAGATGTAATACTATAATATGTTAATTAAAAGAGATGAAGAGATTGGAAGTGGGTTGTGGGAACATATACTTCCACACTACGGCCCCTCACCAAGGTGAATTCCTCTCTATTTTCTGCAGTTCAGGGATAAGCTGCTACCAACTTCTATGCAAAAGAGTAATCTGGTTCTAGCCAGGAAATAAGCTCTCAGAAGAAGTTTAATAATCAGAAGAAGTTTGGCACATAATTGGCATAGTTGATCTCCATTAGATTAGCAACATACAATGCCAGACTTACTATGTAGATTATTCCATTTTATATAATAAAACTAGCAAGAAAGCCCGTTGTAAGCAGGAATGCAATTGGCACTAGGACCTGTGGGACATTGGGAGGTGCAGATCTCCCTCTCTCTGTGTGTCTCTCTTTCCCTCTCCCTGCATGTCTCTCAGTGTGCCTCGCAGCAGAAGGCATAGCAGGTAATTAGGAGGAAAGGAGGGCTGGTGTGCAGTTTGGGGCAGCTCTCTCTGTCTCTCTCTCTCTCCATCGCAGCAGGGGTGGCTCTCTCTGTGTCTCTGTCAGCAGCTTGGGGCAGCTCTGTCTGTGTCTCTCTATGTCTCCCTCACAGCAGGAGCGATAGGAGGGCATGAGGGCTCATGTGCAGTCTGGCAGGGCTCTGTATGTCTCCCTCTGTCTCTGGCATGTCTGAGAGGAATATGGCTAGAGTCCAGGGAGGGAGGGCAGGAGCTGTAGGGGCAGGGCCAATCAGGTTGCAGCCAGCGTTGCTGGCTGCACCCTGATTAGCCCTATTCCAACTTGGACAGCAGGACACGTTCCACCCCCAAGGCTGCTTCACAAATATATAGAGGAACCATGAATACGGATGGGTTGTGTACTTTCTGGCAACGCGCTGAAGGTTCCGAAGCCTCCTATTGGTGGAATCTTCCCCCTGAGGGCCAGTTGCTGCTTTTGCTCAGGATTACGCACCCCCCTCCCCTCTAGGCCTGCTGTGAAGGAAGCTTCTGACAACCAGTGACTGAGAGGAGGGACTCATTTCGGAGAACAACACTGGGGAGTCTGTAGCTGTGTGTGTGTGCATTTCTTTTAAGAGGGAACCCATGAGGGGGAAAGCTTTCCCCTTATGTTTAACGGTTGGCTGACAGGGATGCCACAGAAGGGGTTCCCTTCTCATTTACAATACTGCTGTGGCTAGCCTTGCTTCTGCAGGGAAGACGCAGTCCCCCCCCCCCCCCCCAACATGCTCTGAACATTGGAAGCTTAACATGCAGGGTTATTGTGCAGATGAAACTGGATGGTGTTGTGGCGTTCTTGTGAGGGAACCCTCAAATGTTTCTTCTGCACAACAACCCTGCCCACCCTCCAAAGCACCCATTTCTGCCTGGGGAGCTGATCATTATAGTCTGGTTTACCTGAAAGTAGACAGTGATATTTTGGGGGAACTTCTGCACGCAATAAATATAGTGAAATGCTTACCTAATGTAGGCATTATATTCCGTCTGCTCCTCATGACGTTGCCCACATCCAGCATCTGGCCAGCTGACAGCTCATTACATCCTCTATTTTAAAGCATGGGGAATCGCATAAAGTAGATTCACCAACCTAAAAAGTGCTAGCTACCAGAGAGCAACCAGAAGGAAACCAGCAGAAGGAAGGTATGGAGGCTCAAACGCACTAGAGTTATCTGTATTGTCCTACCCTCACACCCGCCTCCCTCTTCCTTGTTCCTGGAAACGGGAATTTCTTTTTAAAAATGGTGACATTCCTGGTGCAACAAATAGGTGGACACGCATGTAGGTGATGCCAGAAATAAAATATATTTTTTCCAAAGTCGTAACACAAAGCGTGCCTCTCAAAAGCTCCCTCCCCCCAAAAATCAGGAACTATATTAATTTTTAAATGTATCAAAGGACTCATGATCCCATAAGAGGTGGTGGAAATATTCCTTCAGGTTTGAAAGTGGAGCCTCAAAAGGGTATAATGCCTCCATAGCACTCAGCCAGCCACATAACGACCCCAACACTATGTGGCCCCGGCACTTCCTAGGTGTGCATAAACCTGACTTGGATCAGGACTGTTGTGCACAGAGAGACCTCCTATTTGGGTTGCCAGCTTCTAAGTGAGGCATTACAGCAGGCAATGGGCTTTACTACTAGGTTAAATGATTCAAGGGAATATACACAAGGCTTCTGCTGACTCACAACTAACCATATAACTCTCTGACTGCATCTATTCAAAGCAATATATGACATTGTATCATAACATCCAGTATGTTTCCACCATTGGCAACATTTATTTTCCATCATAATGGCATTTTCAAATCTCATTCATGCCTCAGTTTGCCATTTTCTGCTTGTACTTGGGGGGTAGTTGGGGAGGTCCTGGGAGAACTCTTAGTAGCTCTCAGCATGCAGAAGAGCAACCTAAACTCTTGCTAGGATATTTTATGGGCATTGCAAAAACATCATAGACGGGCCTTTCAAAAACAGCAGGCCTTCCGTAATGGTGAGAGTCCAGCAGCTCAGATCTTGTTTGTACATCTTCTGGCACTTGATTTTCCATTCCAGTGCCCACAACAACATTATTTCCTTTGCCAAGTTAAACATTCTCTTTGCAGGGGGAACAGTGCAATATTGTTCCTGATAACGTTGATGACATTGTCGCAGATCTTGCAGCAGAAGCTCCGGAAGATGAAGGTACTTTTAAATTATGGTGCTCGTGTGTGTGTTTGTGTTTTATCCTCCAGTGTGGTTAACTCTATATTGTATGCCTTCCTCATTAGTATAAAAAAGCCATTTATGGTAGAAGCCAGCATCATTACTCGATAAACACCCATCGGATTCGTGTCAGCAGGAATAATGTAGGGAATTGGCAACAGTGTACTCATTTAAAGGACGCTGAATCCTACTAACTTTATTTTCAAATGCTAGTTGGTCTTCATCAAGATCTTGTATTTCCCCTCCAGCTGCTCTTTTTATTATTTTTATTATTCATGATTATGTGTCTACAAGGACAATCTGGTACCCTTGTAAGCTTATGCATAGAATTCAGATGAGAGGAGGAATAGGGGCAGCTGTTACATATGTTCTAGTGTCCTATCTTTCCCAAGAGGATGCTTTGGGGGGGGGGGGAGTTAATAGGGCTGTTTGTTTTCTGGCTCCTTTCACTCTAAGTGAGAGTTCACCACCTCAGTCTCATTCTGCCTTTTTTTCTGCTATAGAAATCACTTCAGTGTTGTTAGTGATGGCCTCTGAATTAATGTTCTGATGTGATCACCATAGTGCGTTTGTATGTAATTATCTTTTCCTCTATGCTACTGCTAAAGGTTATCTTAATAATTGCAGAAACATTTTAACTGTTTTTTATAGTCTTTATTAAATCCCTGCCATAAAGACCTTATCCAGATTATGGGTTAGAAGATTGACAAAGGGTGTAGGAGTTTATCCTTATTTCTTTCATAGCATCAGACCTCCATGTATGCCCTGTTGGTATATCTTCAACTCTTTGAAGTATGGGGAACCAATACAGGAAATAGACAAAACAAAGTTTTCACATTCATTTATGCTGAAGAACATTTGAATATCAATTAGGCTGTCTGAGGACAAGGAAACTTATTACTGTGAACTAGTTGTGAAATGCATACAGCCTGACTCCGCCCCACCACCCTAGACTTCTTCACCACCAGGCCTCAGCACCACGCCATCAATCATCTGCTAAGAGGGGTGACTTAACTGGAAGAAGTGCAAGGCCCAGTTGACTTTGCAGAGACATGTGTCATGAACCTAGATGCAGCCCCAAGGGATGCAGAAAGCAACCTAAGGCATCTCATTGAGAAAAGTTCCAAAGTTGCTTTATTGGAGTCCACAGAGAGCCCTATAGGTGTCTTCATGTTTGGAAGGCATTGCTAAGAACAGTTTTGTCAGTTCAAACCCAGGGTTCATATAGACAATCCTCCTTTCCCTCAATTGTACGTTTTGTGCACCAAAACACTTTCTCACAGAACACAGTTCCTTATCTTCAAAGCAACGTCAGAGCAGAGAATTGACACCCCCGTGCCAATGAACATGCACAGCCATTTGGCCTTTAGAGGAAACAGACAAATATTATCAGATAACACTGCAGGGAAACTGAACTTCCTGGGGACATACTGCTAGAGACAGGGAGGTCAGAGTGGCTAACCTTCTCTGCACAGCAAAATAGGGGTCTAGGAAAAGCAGGCATGTAGACGTGTGGACCCCAACTTTTTTCAGACTGGGGACCGGGGGAGGGAGGAGGGGGAGTCCCGAGGACTGGGGGGAGGGGGGAGGGAGGCTCCTCCCCTCCCCCCGGCATTCGCTGTGCCAGGAGCAATTTATCCATTGTGCATTACAACCACCCCCAAACTATTTCTCTCTGCCATTAAATATAGCTGTTAATACTGGCAAATGGAGACAAAATTCAACACCTACAGATGCTCCCCCCAAATAATAAGGGGACAGAGTGCTGCTGTTTAAAAAAAAATCAAAACTGGTACACAATGCTATATTACCTAAGAGCCCCTATTATCCACTGTGTTTCCACACATGCCAATAAAATATGCTGACTTAAAAACCAAATTAAAGGAAGCAGTATTCCCTCAGGGATATTCCAGATCTCTTCCCTGAATTTTCAACTTGGTTTACTACTCAAGCAATACGGGAAAATCTGAGAACGTGTCCCTGAGGTAACACTCCCCCCCTCTACTCAGAAGTAAGCCCCATTTTATTCAATGGGGCTTTCACCCAGGGAAGCATCGTTTGAGTACTCAGCAAGGAGAGGCAAGAGAGCCAGCAGGGAAGGGGTGCCTCGGAGGGCTCCAAGCAAGCGAAAGGTGCACACACTGAGGCTCCGTCCTTTCGCAGCATCTCAAGGGCGCACACCAAGCAAAGCGGTGATGATAGTGACTCCAGTAGCCAGTGAGCATCATGGAGCCCATGACAGCGCTGGCAGACGAGAGGCTCGGCAGGCGACTCCATCGCACAGCCTTCCCCCCTCCCCTAGGAGGCCGGCCACAGTGGGAGGCAGCTGGGAAGTGGCGGGAAAGCTCTGCGCAGGCGCACTGGCCAAAGGCCAAGAAAGGCACGTCTTGATTGGCAGAGGGGCGTTCGGCGGAAGGGGGAGGGCGCAGCATAAAGCCAAGTGAGAAAGGATGCGCAGCCCATGCCTTAAATGCCTCTGGGCACTCCATGGAGGCGCTACCTGCACTGTGATCGGGAGCATGTCAATGGAGTGGCCCTGTTGCGTTTAGGGAGACCTGCTCTTAAAGGCAGAAATCTTATCCTAGCGCCACGCAGGGAGGGAGTTGTGAGCTTCTGTCGGGCGGGCACCTCCCTCTCCTCCCCGTGGCCCAGGAGTGGTTCGCAGCCCAGGGGTTGGGGAACACTAATATAGCCCAACAGAGACAGGGATGGGGGCTACATGACAGTGTATCTATGTGACTCCCAACATGCCCCAGAAGTGATATCCTCACATTGGCACTATCAAGGTAATGCTCAATATCAGAATTGATCAAGGCCAGTTTCGCCTCTCCTGGGACAGGGACCCTGAGGAGATCCTGCTCTGAGGATCATAGCACTCATGAGGGGTTATAAGGGAATAGGCAGCCCCCCAGACATGCTGGGCTTTTAAGGTCAATACCATCACTTTAACTGTTGATGACAATTGTAATAAAATTATCAGCTGAGCAGAAGCGATGGGACATTGTGCGACGTGATGAAAGCAACAAGACACCCTGGGCAATGGAGAAGCCGAGACGCTGGTGCTTTCAGAGACTAGTTATGATGGAAACAGAAAAATATGTGTTTCCTCTCACTCTAACACCCTAAGGTTAAATGTTATTGAGGCATTGTGCTCCCATACGTCTGATATTATAATGTTCTGGGATGCTTTGTAGGATGCTGCCTGGCCTCCATGCTTTGTGTAGGCCAAATAATCCTTTTTTGAGGTGTACCCATTGCTGGCATTAATGAGGGCCATTGGGCTAGGTAGCAGGATATATAACTATAAAAGGGTAAAAGGAATGGTTTCTTGTGTGAGTGAACAAAGTGCAAGTGGCAGGACATTGAGAAACCACTTTTGTAATATCAGCACATGATATTAATGATTCAATGTTTTGGAGGTCACTATTAGTCAGATTCATAGGAATTCATTGTAATATCTTCTGGCAATAAATTCTCTGGATTAATTATGCCCATTTTTTTAGATGACACTCCAGAAACCTGCATCTATTCAAACTGGTCCCCATGGTCAGCTTGTAGCTCTTCCACTTGTGAAAAAGGCAAACGAATGAGGCAGAGAATGCTCAAAGCTCAGTTGGACCTGAGTGTGCCTTGTCCGGAAACTCAGGACTTTCAGCCATGCATGGGTCCAGGCTGCAGTGATGAAGGTAAAAGAAAAAAAGGAATCAGGGGATGAGATCTAGGTATATGTTTCTTAGCTTAATTGGCTCTAGGGAACAAATGGGAATTGTTTTCTGTGTTTCAGATGGTTCTACGTGCATGATGTCTGAGTGGATAACCTGGTCCCCCTGCAGCGTGTCCTGTGGCATGGGAATGCGATCCAGAGAAAGATATGTGAAGCAGTTCCCTGATGATGGCTCTATGTGCAAAGTGCCTACTGAAGAAACAGAGAAATGTATTGTAAATGAGGAATGCTGTAAGTATTTGATGTATTCATGAAGACTCGCGATTGTTTTGAATCATTAAGTAAAGCCCTCTTTAAAAACAGTGCCCTTTGACTGATCTTCTGCCTTTATATGATGACTAGCTCCTAGCAGTTGCCTAATGACAGAATGGGGAGAGTGGGATGAGTGCAGTGCCAGTTGTGGCATGGGAATGAAGAAACGGCACCGAATGATCAAGATGACTCCTGCTGATGGATCCATGTGCAAGGCAGAAATCACAGAAGCAGAGAAATGCATGATGCCTGAGTGCCGTAAGTATCTGTGATCTATGTCTGTCTGTCTGTCTGTCTGTCTATCCATCCATCTGTCTGTCTGCAATCATGTCCAGTAGTCGTCAGGGTCTGCCAGTGGTCTACCAGATACCAAACAGAGGAAGAAGAGTTGGTTCTTATATGCCGCTTTTCTTTACCAGGTGGAGGCTCAAAGCGACATATAGTCGCCTTCCCTTTCCTCTCCCCACAACAGACACCCTGTGAGGTGGGTGAGGCTGAGAGAGCCCTGATATCACTGCTCTGTCAGAGCAGTTTTCTCAGTGCTGTGGCGAGCCCAAGGTCACCCAGCTGGTTGCATGTGGAAGAGTGGAGAATCAAACCCGGCTCGCCAGATTAGAAGTCACCACTCTTAACCACTATACCAAGCACAGCCCAGAATTAGCACTGTGCTGAATTTCCACGAGTCTTGATTTTCAGAGTAGGAGTTGCCATTAAAGGAGGAAGAAATCTCCCGGGGGGGGGGGGATCCTACTGTACACTCTGAGCCAGTGTGGTACAGGGAGAGTAGTGAGATGTAGTGGTTCAGAGCAGCAGACTCTAATCTGGAGAACTAGGTGGCCTTTGGTCAGTCACAGTTCTTTCAGAGCTCTCTCAGTCCCACCTACCTCACAGATTATGGGGAGAGGAAGGGAAGATGATTGTAGGCTGCTTTGGGTAGTGAAAAACAAGCTATGAAAAACACCTGCTTCTGCTTCTCCCCCGTGTTTTGCCATGCCTGTAAACAAGCATTGTTAGCCTGATTTGCTGTGTAAGGAATCTACATAGCCCGGTTGTCTTGGAAATGTTGATGAGTTCTCTCTTCATTCAACAACTGCCCTTTGGTATTGTTTACAGGAAGCAAGGATTGCCCCCCTCCCCAGTTCAACATGTCCCCAAAGTCCCTTTTTGAAAGAAGGACCACTTGTAAAGTCTTGGTTGCCTTTAGTAAGCAATTTGACACAGAAGTTTTAAAAGTATTAGTCTGCTCATTTTATTTTCCAAGTTATGCTCTTTTTTGCCAATCGAATCACAATGAAAGTTGTTAGTCTGGTGGCTGACTTTGGATGGACCAAGGGTCTGATTCAGTATAAGGGAGTTTCATGTGAATGGCCTGATCATTAGTTTTCCTAAAATATAGGTATCATGAACTAGTAAAATGATTTATGCTGTAATCACTTTTGAAATCTGGCATTCATCAGTTTTATGAGTGCGAAATGATGCACTAGGAACTTTGCAGGCTCCCTAAAATGTAAAAATCCCCCCCCCCCATTTCATGGGAGAGATACACAGATCATCCAGGAAGATATAAAGCTTGATCTACATTATGATAAAGGTAGGAACCCAAGCAATGGTACTAATGAATGAACAGTCCCCTCAGGTTCTGTTGCTCATATTCTAGCTCCTGGATTTTGTTGGCTCTCTTGGGTGTTTTGTATCCATTCAGTACAGACACTGAAGGGTGCTTAGATTTTTAAGAGCATTTTCACCCTGCTACATGGGCTTGAAACTACTCTGGCAATTTGTCTCTTTTCCAAGTTATTTCAGCTAGCTGCTGTTGTTATTCCTTCATTGATTTAGACAATCCTCAGACAGCTCCCCAAAATTGCTGTAGACAATTCCAATTTAGACCATTCCACGGGAACCAAAGTGCCCCAGTGCTTTTCCCTTGAAAGTTTTAGTTGGCCACATGCTTCTGGTAACACATTGTCTTCAACAGATGAATGTGACTCTCATTATAGGATCTCTTATCCTTGATGCACTTTTCTCAAGATTCTGGCTTCCCTACTTTTGTCCACTGCTTCTTCTCACAAAGTTATACAAATAAGATCTTGCTACATCCTTCTTTATAATTATCAGAACTTGTTCTGGGTCCTGAGTGCTTGGTAAGAATGTCATTGTTGAGTGCTCTACCAATTCACAGCAAATCTGCAAAATATTTACAATCTTTCATATTGGCTCCATGTTCTCTGTAAACTGCCCTGAGCCACAAGGGAGCCCTGGGGGGGGGGGGGGAGTCTGGGAGGGGGAGGGGACATAAGGGGAAGAGGGCAGGAGCCGAAGAGAGTGGGAACTGGAATAGTGTGGTAACTACCCTGGGTTGAGAAGGGAAGACATGATCGCAGCCAAAGGCAACCAGTGGCACCCCTGTTCTGAGGTTCAGGCAAACCCCAGAGTTCTCAGCCCTCCCCCCTCCCCCAACGGCTGCCATAGCTTCGAGGAGAAGGTGGCAGAGAAAGGTATACCCTGACACCACCCTTGTTCTGTGTCTCATATTTGGGACTCCCAGGATATAGAATGGTTACTGAGTGGCAGGGGGGTTGTTCGATTTTCAGGGATCTGCCCTCATGCTTCGCCAGTGCTCCTTGGTCTGTGAGCAATAAAACCTGTGTCCTGTTTTTATTCCAAAATATTGCATTGGGAGTTGCTCCATAAGACCTCTTCTTAATAAGCCTTGGGCCTAGAGATTGCCTTACAAAGTGTTTTAGTATTCCATCAGAATTTTTTTTTTCACTATCAGAGTAGTTCAGCAGTGGAACAGGCTGCCTAAGGAGGTGGTGAGCTCCCCCTCACTGGCAGTCTTCAAGCAAAGGTTGGATACACACTTTTCTTGGATGCTTTAGGATGCTTTGGGCTGATCCTACGTTGAGCAGGGGGTTGGACTAGATGGCCTGTATGGCCCCTTCCGACTCTATGATTCTATGATCAATACATTTTCACTTCCTCACTGCACTATCAGTATTTGTCTTTGCCTTCTTTCATCTTGGTGACTGGTACTGCCCTCTCATTTTGATGACAAATAACTTAAAAAGCAGCAGCCCAAAGAGACAAGTGACCCTTGGGGTGACACTCTCCAGTGTTTTCATGGCAGACTCCATACGGGGTGGTTTGCCAGTGCCTTCCCCAGTCATTACCGTTTACCCCCCAGCAAGCTGGGTACTCATTTTACCAACCTTGGAAGGATGGAAGGCTGAGTCAACCTTCAGTCGGCTGCTGGGATTGAACTCCCAGCCTCATGGGCAGACAGCTTCAGACAGCATTTCTGCTGCCTTACCACGCTGCGCCACAAGAGGCTCTAAAGAGAGACAAGTAAGCCTAGCTAAATAAAGTTGAATCAGGGAATGCTGCTGAGAAATGAAGATCATAAAAGATCTGATCAAGCATACAGATTGACTCCAGAGATGCTTTGCCACTACACAGGTTAACAAGTTAAACAAATATTTTCCATGGATTAATCATTTCGTGCATTGTACTCCCAGAACAACTGTCCTGTGTTTCTGGAAGTATCTGACAGCAGCAAATTAAGAGGTTTTACTGTAAGATCAATCTTCTTGGGTGCGAGTTCTTCCCACAATACCAGTCCAGTTTTCAGCAAGCATTTCCCATTCCCTGATGCTTGGATAGTATTTTTAAGCAACTGCTGTTTGTGAGCTAGACTACCCCACATACACATTTTCTTTCCTCTGAACTAGATACCATACCTTGTATGCTGTCTCCTTGGTCTGAGTGGAGTGACTGCAGCGTAACCTGTGGGAAGGGAATGAGGACACGACAGAGGATGCTGAAATCTGCTGCTGAGCTTGGAGACTGCAATGAGGAGCTGGAGCAAGTAGAGAAATGCATGCTACCAGAGTGCCGTAAGTTTGAGTGTCTGATATTTAGAGGTTAATTTTAACTCTGCCCCCATCCCTTTTTCCCTACTATCTGGCAATTTAAGTTCCACTTGCTCAAACATACGGTTGCCATCCCTGGGGCTGAAGGCAGAGCATCCAGTACCACCAGGCCTTGCCCACAGGCACTGATCAGCTGACCAGTGAGGAGACTTACCAAATGATACTTTTCAGGAACAGAAGGGAGGCCCAGGCTATGTCAATGGCAATGTCAGTTCCAGCAGAGGTGACACCACCACATCAGCAGTGTTGGGGCAACGCTCTGGTATTTGGGCTAAAACTCTATGGAGGAAGTAATAGAGCTTTTGCCCAAAATGCCAGAGCATTGTTGCAACATCACATCATAATAATGTCACTTCCTGTACATGTTGGAAGTGATGTCACCATGTTGCCAGCAGTGTAGCCTGAGCCTCCCTCCCTCCTGTTCTTGGTAAGTAGCCAATCCTGATAATCCTCCCCCACTGGTTATCAGGAGGGACATAACAATCCTACTCAAACAATCTGCTAGTCTAATCATCCACTCCTAAATAGTTACATCCATATAAACCCACTGAGCTGGGTTTCCTGGGCTCCAAGATCACTGCAGATGGGGACTGCAGCAAAGAAATTAAAAGACGCTTGCTCCTGGGGAGGAAAGCTATGGCAAATCTAGACAGCATCCTAAAAAGCAGAGACATCACCCTGCCAACAAAAGTGCGTTTAGTCAAGGCTATGGTATTCCCAGTTGCAATGTATGGCTGCGAGAGTTGGACCATAAGGAAGGCCGAGCGTCAAAGAATTGAGGCTTTTGAACTCTGGTGCTGGAGAAGACTCTTGCGAGTCCCTTGGACTGCAAGGCGAACAAACCGGTCAGTCCTAGAGGAGATCAACCCTGACTGCTCTTTAGAAGGCCAGATCCTGAAGATGAAACTCAAATACTTTGGCCACCTCATGAGAAGGAAGGACTCCCTGGAGAAGAGCCTAATGCTGGGAGCGATCGAGGGCAAAAGAAGAAGGGGCGACAGAGAATGAGGTGGCTGGATGGAGTCACTGAAGCAGTAGGTGCAAACTTAAATGGACTCAGGGGAATGGTAGAGGACAGGAAGGCCTGGAGGATCATTGTCCATGGGGTCGCGATGGGTCGGACACGACTTCGCACATAACAACAACAACAAACCCACTGAAATGGGTTTAGGTGGGTGTAATGTTGGTTAGGATTGTTCTGTCAACCTTATGGTAACCTTATTTCAACATAGGAGACTGATGACAGTGCAATTAACAAAACACCATTCCATAGGATAGAATAATCAGTTTCTCTCTAGAGACTGCAGGTGATCAACCGTGTTTGATTTTAGGACAAGCTTTATCAACCAGGGTTTCATGAAACCCTGTGGTTTCTTGGCAGTCCTGGAAGGGTTTACTGAATGGGTGGAAGTTAACTGTTATATATTTTTAAATTTTTCTAAACATTTTTCAGGTGATTTGACCACATATGGTCATGTCAGCTTGCCCACCCCCCTCCCAAAATGGCCAGTGATGGGTCTGGAGGAGGTGAGAGGGGAAGGGTCCTGGATAAGCCTGTTCACAGCTATGCTTCCTAACCATATTCTGCATGATCACACCACTCCTGCGGTTGCTCGAAGCTTGAAGAGTGTTCCAGGGGTTCTCATTGGTTAAAAAGTTGAGGAAAGTTGCTTTAGGATGTCTTCACTACTGCTGAAAAGATGAGATCACCTTATATCCCCCAGAGAGCCTTAAGACCAGCAGTTTAAAATCTGTTTAGGATTCCCTTCCTGAAGTAAGTGAAACTGGCCTCAACCAGGGCCAGGCCTTTTTCAGTCTTGGCTCCAGCCTGGTGGAACACTTTGCCAAAAGAGCTCAGGGTCCCGCAGAGACTTACCAGCTCTGCGAAATTTGCCTTGAGATCAAGAACTTCCTATGTTAACAGGTGGCTTCATTGATTCTCTTTAACTGTACTTCATTAGCTGAGATTAATAGTATTTCCTTTTCTCTCTATGCAGCTATTGACTGTGAACTAACCGAGTGGTCCCAATGGTCAGAATGCAATAAGTCTTGTGGAAAAGGTCATATGATTAGGACCAGAATGATTGAAATGGAGCCCCAGTTTGGAGGAGCAACATGCCCAGAAACAGTACAGCGCAAAAAATGCCGAATAAGAAAATGCTTGAGAAATCCTAATATTGAGAAAAGGCGCTGGAAAGAGCCTCGAGAGAAAAGGAGAAGCGAGCAAGCAAAAGAAGATGTTGATGGTGAGCAATTTCCAGGTATGTGCAGTGCACATTGATTCAGACAAGTTGCATAACCACAGACTATGGCTAAAACAGAAACAAATTAGTTCCCATCACTATAGGACTAAGTTTTCCTGAGTGATAGATCCTGAACAGTCATTTGAAGATCACTGGAATGCTAAGTGCTTTACATTAAGTTGGCTTGTTATAGTATCTTGAACAACAGGACTGTTGCAAAATGAAATCAGAATAAAGCATGTAGTAAGCCCCAGAAGGTAATTTGTAAAAGTTTATTTTGGATCTTTTCCAAAACTTTATCATGATTTTCCAAAGCCTTCTAGCCACCAACAAAACCCACTCTGCGAATATGCTATTGATCCAGTAGCATGACCCAGATAATTAAAAGCTACATCAGGAAACAGCAGCCCCTTGATGTATTTGGCAAAACCAATCCATTCACATGGGCAATGTCTATGATTCAGATGGATGCATTAAATTATTCATGTTAAGGAATTCTTATAGCCCAATGAAACATGCAGTCTAGTCCATGAAAGTTTTAATATTTGTATATCTAATCATTAGACTGCAAAAGTTTGGATTAAGGAGCTGAAATAGAACCATCAATAACATAAGGAATAAAGAGAGAAATCTCAGGGGCTTTTCGCACGCCTTCAAAATCGCACAATGGTTGCCAATTGAAAACGCTACTGATTTGCCATTATGCACAACGTCGTCGACAATCTGCCACACACCTGAAACCGATCCGCAAAAAGCGCTTCCTTGTAGCGCTTTCAGGGAAATCCCCAAAAGTGGATTCACCCTCCGGAAAGCGCTACACTCCTGCAACCAATCTGCAACACTAGCGGGAAAGTTCTGTGCGTTACCATTGTTGTGGTTTCTACAAAGTCCCTCCCCCTGGCTCTCTCCTCTGATCTTCCAGCGAAGCGATCACCATTTTTTTTTTCTCCGAGCGAGCGGAGTTCAACCCACCAGCGAGCCTCTGTTTAGAGGCTTCCCCGGCTTCAGTCCCTCCCCAGAGCTGTTTAGTCACTAAGCACAAACAACAGAGAAGCCCGTTTGCTGATGTATTTTCCCTTTATTTTTTACACTGTTTTCGGCCGAAAATCGGGCCTGTGAGGGGGGGGGATTTTTTTTTTCACTCGGGGGGGAGCGTGGCAACGATGAAACGGCAGCTCAAACACACCTGCCAGCTGGATAGGTCTCTCCGTTGCAACGAATCAACACATATTCGTTGCAATGGGTGTGTTTTTTTAAAAAAAAACTTTCTTAAAGGGAAAGGGGCTGTTTGGGAGCATGCTAACGGCTGCCCATTGGCTGCTTGACGGCCAGGGGCGGGACGAGCTTGGCAATAGCGCTTCCTTTCTAGCGATTTTTGCTGAGACCGGAAGCTTGTGGGAAACGATGGAAACGCAACTGGATTCCACTACAAAGTCAGGTATGCATAATGACGAATTCCACTATTTTAAATGGCGATTTTTCGTTCAGCAAACAATTTGCTACAAGGATCCCGGTGCGGAAAGCCCCCCAGAAATTAAAGTGTATCAGTGATTGTCTCTCTTTTTCTTTCCACACAAAAATCCCATCTTGAGTAAGGTCCATTGACCCTCAAATCTCTCTCTCTCTCTCTCTCTCTCTCTCTCTCTCTCTCTCTCTCTCTCTCTCTCTCTCTCTCTCTCTCTCTCTCTCTCTCTCTCTCTCTCGTGATTGTTTGTAGGTTGTAAGATGAAACCATGGACTGCTTGGTCAGAATGTACCAAACTATGTGGGGGTGGAATCCAGGAGCGATTCATGACAGTAAAGAAGAGATTCAAAAGCACTCAGATCACCAGTTGCAAAGATAAGAAGGAATTAAGAGCCTGCAATGTTCACCCTTGTTAGCAAAACCGGAGTCTTTTGAATAATGCACTCTGAGATAAATGTAAAATCAACTTTGATTTGATTTTTTTTAAAGATATAAATTGTGTATATTAGTCTTCATTTTTGCAGTGTGGTTTGCTTATTAGTCTTGCTGGTGCAAGAAATATATTTTATAAATATTTCCTCACAACAGAATGCTGAGAGTTGCCTGGATGCTCCAGCTAGCCCTTAATGCATAAAACTAGTGAAGTCATTGTGAAATCCTATAACCGGGAAATTATAGACATCTCTGTGGACACACCATGGTCATAGAAATATTCCCTGTAACTACATGGGATGCATGCACTCATGACATTGCAAACTTAACTATCTGTTTGGATCCAGTTTCAAAACATCCAAAGCAGTGCCTCTGTGATTACAAAACTGTGCCAAGGAATTATCTCAATAATGCTGGTTCAATAATACTGCAGGTGCATATTTATCTTTACCATCATGGTGTATTTATAGCAATTCTCTGACACATTATTCTTCCTTCCTGAAAATGCTAGGGCCCCCAGTAAAATAACCCTTTTGTTCTTCCCACATTGAAAAGGGAAAGCACATTTACATGACTCACATATGAATAGCCCAGTGGTAGGAAACCTTTGTCGTCTGCAAGTCACATGTACATTAGCCAGCACATATTTGCACAAGAGCCTGTGCTGGGTGGCCAAGAACAGGCAGGTGAACTCTCTCCATGCAGCTTAGGTAAGCCAATCCTCAGGAGCTTTAGAGGAATCCATGGACTTCAATTAACTGAATCAACAAAAATATATAATGTATTGTTTAAAAATCCACTACCACAGAGAATCTTTAGAGCTTTGGAATATTTCAGACCTCATAATGCAGAGCAACACCAAAGAGGAACAGAAAGATTAGATTTCTCCTCTTCATTTCAGAAGCTGTCTTTGCTTTTTTACTCCCAGACACAATACAATAACATTTTCACACTAGCCTTTCATTACAGACTTCATTGCTATTTTCTTTTGTTTCTCGTCCTTTGCCCACCATGTTTCTCAGTCAGCATATGCAAAAATAGTTGTCCATCTGAATAATAAGAATTGGCCCTAGAATCAATTGTATCCTTAGTAAGGAGAATCTTTGGACATCTCCTCCATAGATCACAACCAACCAACATCAGCTATGAGAGAAAGCAAAATGGAACTATATTGGTCCTGTGAGCTTCTGTTTAAATGATGTTTGGTTCTCTCTGGGTTTGTCACACTGAACTTGAGGATCCTCCATAGGAGGAAAGCTGTTTCTTTATGTCAGTCATGCATACTACATTATTTACCACTTGCGATTAGCTTCCCAAAATCTCACCTTTCTTCTGATAGGCTACTACTCAGAACTCAGGTTGGCTTGTCAAGGGCATATGTTTATCAGAGTTAGGTCATACCTGTGGAAATTTATTTTCTAGTGTAGCGTTATATTGAGGAAAACAGGTCTGGAGTCAATTCCAGTGTAAAATAGGCCAAAAGCAATGGGCCAGAATAAAGATGGGCAAGAGTCCTGTGTGGTGCTGTAAAATACCGAATAGAAGTATAATACAACTAGCCCTCCTATGGATCAATGTGGGGGAGGGGGAAGGGCGTCATTCCTCTATGCTGTTCTTAGTAATATTAGTAATTATCTTGGGAAAAGTGCTGATTCTACTGAACTAAGAAAGAATGTTGTGATATCAATAGAGTTGATTGTTCACTTTTCACTGCTTTCTCCATTTGACTGACATAGGTAATTTCTCAATGTAGTTGCCAGTAATTTCTCTAATATCTAATGATATTATGATTGGTTGGTTGGTTGACTGGCTGACTTCTCCAACAATTCTTAAAATACAGCTTGGAATAGTATTGGCCTTCCAAGAAAATTCAGTTGATCTGTTGACATACATCAGATAAGAACACAATGGTCCCAGTTGATGAATTTATTCTTAAAATACAGGTAAAAAGCATTTAAGCTTGTTACTTGTAATGTTTGCAAGGAACAATAGTAGGGCCTCAATCACTTTCAATAGGACAACCTTGTTGTCAGTTATGACAACCTTGTACCACTGATTAAAATTAAATTAAAACTAACTGTAGCTCAATTGGGGCTACAGTTCAATTGGGGTCTTTAACTTAAATGGAAGTAAACCTCAAAGCTATGTGGAAGGCATAAAATTATTATAGTGCTACCGTAAACCTAGTAGTCATCAGTTAAGAATAAACCAAGCTTATTTCCATATATAATACATGTGGATCACCTGTCATGTTCTAGAGCTGAAAGCACAGGGATACGCTCTAGGAATTTTATAAAACTCACTTTTCATGTATTAGCATTCTGTTATTTTGTTTTCTTACAGAATCTGTAGAGTCTTTACAAGCAATGAAACAAAAATATTTAGGGACTTACATGTACAACAGATTTTAATAAAAGCCAGTTGATTTTTTAAAGCAAAAAAAATCCTCTTTATTTTTAGTTTTGTTTGTTTTGGTTCACTATGGGATTTCTGAGAAAGCTGTCATGGATAAATTTCTTACCAAAGTCTCGTGTAGATGTTTTGTATGTAGTTGTCTGGCTAACACATTATTATTTTGGAATAAAGACATCTTTATTATGAAAACAAAATGACTTGAATGTGTTTCTGTTAATGGTACAAGTACCAGATCGCTTAAGCTACCAAAGTTTTCTCTTTAATTCTTAGAACATTAATATTTTAACTGTCATCAATGACAACAAATATAGTTTGATTTTTGTCCTCCTTGGACATTTAAACTCTGCTTTATAAATTTTACTCTGCCCTAATATAATTTTGCATTGTTCAGTCTATACCTAAAATATACCGAATATACCTGTTTTATAATTTTGTATCACTTTTCAAGCAGAATGGTTCCCAAAAGTTTTATGTCACATAAGGAAAGCTATTGGACAAGATCTATTGTGTAGCATGACATGGCTATGATGAACCTTTCATCCTTCTGCATTTGCTGTATTACTCTCATGTGCTGTATGTGTCAGTGTCTGTGTGCATGGAGTCATCCATACGTGTATATGAAGCTGATATAGGCCATATTTATCCATCTAACTCAGTACTGTCTACTTGAACAGGCAGCACCTGTACAGTAACTCCTCCTACTAGCTGAGATCATTTAACTGGAGATATCAGGAACTGAACTTAAGCCCTTCTGCACTCGAAATAAGTGCTCTGTCTGTACTGCTATCATCCAAAGAACACCATTCAAAGCTTTTAAATGTTGGAATAGGCAATATCTTTAGTGCGCATGACTCAGAAGCATATGAAGAATGTCCTGCAGGATGCATTGGAGGAGATGTGCATTTAGCATAGTTAGCTTAGGAACGTCCTGATTTAAAAAAAAATATTCTCCAGTGACCTGATTGGCTCTTCTGCTTTTTTATGCACAAGATCTTCCGGCTTGTCTATGTCATGAACCCCAATTCCTGCCTGTTTCGTTTCCTGAAGCCTGACAATGGCGAGGGTTGTAAACCTGTAAATCTGTCTTCAGGCTCCAAGACTCCCCTATTTTCCCAGCGGGAGTCTTCTTCCTTTCGCGTTATCAATCTCTTCCTGCGACCTTGCATAGACAGCATAGACTCAACAGAGCTATAGTTGTAGAAATTAGATTCTGGCCATCTGGCAAGCCTGTGAACCTGTGCCCTCTTGCTCTTCCGCCTAAATGTCTTTGTACCCCTTCCTTATCGAGAGAACACTATATCCATTCTGAAGTGCCTATTGTTCCTTGTTACTGTCAAGATCTTTGCTTAGGAGGCCGTGGCTTGCTTTAACTGTTATGTAGACTCTGTTCAATAAAGTTCTTCCTTGGATTTACAACTACCTGTTGGATCTCGGATGTGTCATTAACACGGACTCTGCTTGCTGGGCTCAGCTCGATTCCTGACAACCTACAAGACAGACAAAATGAACAACAGAACAAAACAGACAAAACTATTTCTCTCCTCTCTTTTAAAATAGTTGTGTCTCTTAATAAAAATATTTTTCGCAGTTTGGTGCTGCAGTCCTCTTTGCCAATATTTATAACCCCCTCCCCATACTGTGCCTCCTTTATATAAACTCAGTCGCTCCTTTGTCAGAACTTTGCTATTCTATCCCTTCTCCTTCCTGGGTCCATTGCATACTTTATGGGAAGTCCCAGTAAGGGCTTGATTTGTACCAGGACTTAGCAGAACTTGGTCTTCATTTCATTGTCCGACCAGAACACTAGAAATTAAAGGGGGAGTAGGAGGAAGTGCGGAGGGCTATGAGCAATGTGGCAGGTATCCAGGAGAAAGAAGCAAACAACTCATTATACTGCTATACTTCTACCTCAAAGCACTGCTTGCTCACTCTGTATCTCTCTCTCATGTTCTCCAGGTATGGGAGAAGTATTGTCTGTTTACTTAAATTTTATTTGAGGGTGGTGATTGTTTTGTTTTGGAGTTGAGTCTTTTAAAATTCTGTTTTTATATCTATCCTGGTTTTGAATCTATTTTTCTCATTCCCAACCCACATTTCTTCTTATGGGTTATTTTATTTTAGTGTTTTACTTTTAAACAGAATTGGGTAACATTTTACAGTTGTCATGATCCATGTTGGGAACCAACCCCAAAGGTTATTTGCATCAGGACTATTAAGATAATAGGGAGCCATTTTCCAGCATACAGGAACCCTGGAATATATATATCTAGATTAAGCCCTGATTCCCAGCAAGAATAATAAAAGGTTATAACTTAGGCAAGAAACATAAATGCTACATTATGCATTTACAGAGCATTCAGAATCAGTAAACTTTATGTTGATTTGATTCTTTTGCCTCTTGATATGCACTCAGGAAATGCTATCACATTTCAACTTTAATCACGGCAGAGGGAAAATGTACATTTTCATCAGTTTCCCACTTAGAAAACAGTTGCTTTGCTATGGGATAAAGAGACTTTACCAGTAAACTGAAATGCTTTTAAGATCCTTATGAGTTGATGTTCTTGCCAGCCGTCATTCTTCACTGCATGAAAACCCATTTAAGGCCTTTATCGCTAGGCTTTCAATACTTCCTGCAGTGCTTTGCAGTGTTGTGTGAAACAAAGCAATTACAATTCACCTGAATGTTATTTAGCATCCTACCTTCAGTTTCCTGGGGACAGAACAGTTTGTACCTTAATTGATGCATGCCATTAACTACTCAGTAGGAACTAAGCAAGAATGTTCTTCACATTCACAGGCTGACAACAAAAATCTTGCACCGTTGACTTTGCTGTGTTCAACAACTCTTCCAACCCAATACAATACTATCTTATTTTCTGCCAGCACCCAAATAGTAAGCTTCAAGGGGTGGGGAAGGAAATCTAGAAAAAGAAATATACCATCACACCAGAAGTAACCACAGGCACAATTCAGATACCCGGCCATAGTAGCATCCTAGAAGATTAGAACTTGGTCTTCCATAAGAGTGTCTGATAACCAGAGACACATATCACATGACCTTGTTTTTGAAAAGCACCCAATCAGGTCTCAATATGATTTTGTGTACAAGTCAGTTTACATTGGATGCTGCCTACTTGGGCCTCACAATATAGTCCATTCTAATAATCTAGCTCATAAGTAATACAAGGTTTGGTTATTGAAGCTTTTTGGAAAAGATGTGGCATTGTCAAACAAGCAAATCATATTAACAAATATTGGAGAGATGATGATGTTAATTCCCCCGTTCACCACACATGAACACATACACTCAGAGCTTGAGATTTACCTTATAAAAATATTGATGAAACTAGCGTTAGTTTGTTGAGATCATTTTCGTATATTAACAAATATTGCTAACATGGTGCTTTCACAGTTCCACATAGCCTGCAAGATGGGGCTCTTCCACCAGCTGTTTGGTTAAGGGCAGGGCAATTAAAATGCCAACTTAGCCATGTCATCTGGCTCCCCATGTACATCTGAGGTAATTTGGGGAGACTGTTGAGGGGGGATATGAGGACTTTTTTCATCACAAGGGAAGGAATGTTTATGAGCTCACCACCTAAGGAGGTGTTGAGCTCCCCTAAGGAGGTGGTGAGTTCCCCCTCACTGGCAGTCTTCAAGCAAAGGTTGGATACACACTTTTCTTGGATGCTTTAGGATGCTTATGGCTGATCTTGTGTAGAGCAGGGGGTTGGACTAGATGGCCTGTATGGCCCCTTCCAACTCTATGATTCCATAATTCTATGATTTTTATATGAGTCTCAAAGCAGCTTACAGTTGCCTTCTCTTTCCTCTCCCCACATCAGGCACCCTGTGAGCTAGGTGAAGCTAAGAGAGCCCTGATATTACTGCTCAATCTGAACTTTATCAGGGCTGTGTCAAGCCCAGTCACCCAGTTGGCTGCATGTGGAGGAGAAGTGGGGAATCAAGCCTGGCCCGCCAGATTAGAAGTCAGCACTCCTAACCACTACTATTGTAATTCGCTGTGAGACAGTCTTTGGGAGTGCAAGTAATACATCAAATAAATAAATATAAGTACATAGTATAGCTTAAAATACAAGTATTAAAATACTCTATTTGGTTAATATATGTCTCTAACACAAAAATCTGAGCACACTTCCACTTACAGCTGTAATGAAAACACCAGACACCAATACACGTTCAACTATAACCAGAGTCACAGTGAGCTTCCATCTTCCAGAGGAAGGGGAATGTTTTTCTGGGTAGACTATATGGCATTATACCCCACTGAGTCTTTTCATAGACTCTATCTCCAAAACTGAAGGAATTTTCCAACCCAGAGTTGATAGTCTTAAATCCTGTCTATACTTTTATTTGTGAGGTACCCCACATGCCATTTGGCAGTTAATGGGTCAGAAGGGAATCATTTAATGGAAGCTGAAGAAAAAACACAAGAGATTCAAATCCCTAGTGCTTTATTGGAAGTATTTCAAACCACACCTAGGCCAATTATGTACGGCCGCTGAAACGGCGATTTCGGGTCACATGGAAAACGCGGAGGGAGAAGAACCGAAGCAAACCGCTTATGCACGGGACGGGACGCAAACAGCAGCAAAACCCAGAGTAACCGATTATGCACTCGGAGACCCCGGTGCCGCTTCTGGTTGCGCCCCGGTCACCCGGAAGCTGCACTTTCTTCCGCGTTTCGCTAACACAGCTTTTTTGGCAACATGCACCGAATCTGCATCCGGTTGCAGCCAGCGCCGTGCGTTATCGGTGATTTTAGTCGCTGCCATTCCACCCCAAATGAGCGCTATTCCCCTCATGCATAATGGGCCTAATAGAAGCTCAAATAGTAGGCATTCCAGAGGTTAAGAAAGCGGTTGCTAAGTCTAAAAGAATGCCAGCATAGTTAACAATGCAAGTTAGCAATGCTGAGACTGAGAAGGAAAAAGATCTTGTTGTTGTAGTGGAGAGCTCAATGAAAATGTCAACGCATTATACTACAGTGGTGAAAAGGCAAGCTTTGCATTAGGGATTATTAGGAAAGGAACTGGAAATAAAACAGCTGATATTATAATGTCATTGTATAGATCTATGATGAGGCCTCTTTTGGAATATTGTGTACAGTTCTGGTCATTGTATCTTTGGTCACTGTATCTCCCAAACCTGCTGCCAAGGAGATTGCGGAATCAGAGGGAAATACGTGGTTACATCTCTGCTGCTATCTTGTTAGGCACCATTTAATTTGGGGGTTTTTAATGGTTTTATCAATTTTATGTTGTTTTTGACGATTGTAACCTGCCACAAGACAATAAATCCAAACATGAATGAATGAATGAATGAATGAATGAATGAATGAATGAATGAATGAGATATCACAGAGCTAGAAAAAGTACAAAAGGGGGCAACCAAGATGATTGGAGTTTGGAACACCTCTGCAATTACGAAAAGCTGAAGAATCTGGGACTTTTCAGTTTTGAAAAGAGATGACTAAAGAAGGGAGCATAATAAAAATTTCTGAAAGTTATATATATTGGGTAACAGAAACTAAAGCTTTGGCAATATCCGCAATGAAAATGAGGCAAAAATTGATGACAATGCAAGAAATCTAAATAAAATTACTATTTTACCTTATCGCTATTGTTTTTTTAAATTAAATTACTAATATCATGTAACATGTACATCTCCTAGAGAGGAACTATAATAATATTTTACCATAAAATACACAACTTATACAATTGTTCAGAGGTTATTTGGCCCTTGAAATTCTACCAAAAGTCCAATTAAACAAGGGTCTTGGGTTTCCAAACCTGTTCCTCCAGTTTCCTTTGCTCCCTTCTATGTGGCGTGTAATTTCAGATTTAAATAAATGTGTGTACCTCCTGGTTTGTTCATTCCTTACAACACATAGGGAGGGTAGGAAGTAATGGGCATCTTGGGCTCCTCCCATTTTCACCATGAAGGCCAAACATCTGAATATGTCCTGAGATAGCAGGATGGTCCCTAGAATCCACAGTGTCCATCTCCCTGTTCTCCTAGACCTTCTTTGCAGCTCTTTTAGTAGTACACAAAAAGTATATCTCCATGTCACATATAGTTGGAGCATTTCACAGGACTCTGGCCTCTGATCCAAGGAACTCTGTGATGATGATGTACCAGCCTATGAACCTAGGGCTTTAAATTGTCACAGGGATTTATCTCTGTAAAGGTTCAGCACATTTAAAAAGATACAAAGCATAATTGTGTAGGACAATAATAATTTTTAATAATTTCAATAATTTTGCCAACTAACAAATATGATTAGTTCCCTAAATATTAGTAGTTTTTACCATTTACTCATCTGGAATTCTAAACAAATATGATTATGCTACTACATTTTTCATCAGCGTGAAAACTATGTTACAACAATGACAGATGAGTTGTATAGCAATTACAATCCAGTGCATATAAATATTTGTGTAACTGAAACACTAATTTGAAAATAAAGCCCCTAATATAATGAAGCATTAATTAGAAAGCCCTGGAATATACCAGAAAGCCCTGACTGCCTAGGGATGTCCACAAATATGTCAGGACTCCTAAACCTTCAAAGTAGAGTGAATCTGTATCAAAACTGATCTGCATTTCTACTAGAACTAACCTTCAAATAGGCATCTGTTAATAATCACATATTCCATGTTGCATCATATTTATTAGATTCTTAATTTACAGGGATCAATGGTGAAGGAATGAGTAACATGTTCTCACAGGATTGAGAAATACTGAAAAGATTTGCCAGGGCTACTGGACTGGGTACAACCACTATCTGAAGAATTCAGAAGTAAAAATGTAATGCCTAAAAAAAAAAAAAGAAATAAAAATCCACTAGATGGTGCTAGACGTTCAACTATTATTCAGATGGAAACGTGATATTCACAGACTTGCATGTAAAAACAGAGAGCAATAAAGATGTTACATTACTGGAAAAGAAATTTATCTGCTCTGACCACTCATCAGCACAATCCTCCAAAGCAGGCCTTTTCTCTCTCATTTCTCTTGTTTCACTGTCTGTTAATAGATATGTCTGCCTGGGACTATACATTTCCAAGAACAGCACATGAATGCCATTTATATAGTCTCACAAGATTTCAGAATAGGATAATGACACAAAATATGTAACAACTACAAGCATACCCAGATCAGGCATCAGTTCTGGACCCTTTCCAGCCCTGTTTCCAGCCTGGCTATGAGGTGAAAATGGCTCTGGTCACTCTGGTAAACAACTACCAGAGGAAGCTGGATCGAGGCTGGTCAGCGCTGCTTGTGGTGTTAGATCTCACACCAGCATTTGACCTAGTTGATCATGAGCTGTTAGCTTGCTGGCTCATTGACATGGGGATACAACCTTACAGTGGTTGGTCTCCTTCCTTCAAGGTCAAGGACAGAGGCTAGCAGTTGGGGAGGAACAATCATGCCATGATGAGCTCCTTTGTGGAGTATCTCGGGGTTCAGTTCTCTCCCTGATGTCACTGAACATCTTCAGGTTCACTCTTGCACAGCTGATCCAAAGGTATGGGCTTGAGTGCTACCAATATGTGGATGACACCCAGCTCTATCTGCTAATGAGCAGCTGGCCAGATACACCCCCAGACTCATTGGCCTGGTGTCTGGAGGCTGCGATGGAATGGCTCCAGCAGAGCCCCCTGAAGTTCAATCCGATGAAGATGGAAGTCCTGTGCTGGGATGGAAAGGGCCAGAAGAGGAAGCACACCTCCCCCATTTTGACAAAGTACAACTGACAACTTTGCACTGTCAGGAATTTGTGGATGATCTTCAATGCTTCCCTTACAATCAAGGCTCAGATCACAAAAGTAGCTTGCCAAGTATTTTTTCATCTTTGCCAGGTGAAGCTACTAACCCCTACCTGTCCTGAGAAACCCTAGCCACATTGTTCCATGCAATGGTCACCTCCAGGCTAGATTACTGTGAAAACTACTACTGGTGCAGAATGCAGCCACTTGGGTCCTTACTAGGACACCATGGATGGCCCACCCATTACCTGCCCTCCAGTGGCTACACTGGTTGCTGGTTGAATTCCAGATCAAGTTTAATGTTTTCATTTTAATTTTCAGGGCCATACATATGAGCCCTGCATATCTAAGGGACTGCCTCTCCCAGTATACCCCCAGAAGAACTGTAAGATCTTCAAATATCAACATGTTGGTGGGTTACTGGCCCAAAAGAAGCATGTCAGGGCCATGGCCTTTTGGGCTGGGGCCCTTGCCTGGTGGAATGAGCTTCTGTTTGAGATCTGGGCCATAACAGTAACAATTACTATACCATCCCTCCCCATGTGGGCTCAGGGCAGTTCACAACAATAAAACATTAAATAAAACGAGTTACAATAATAAAATTACAATAAAAATACCATTTAAAAACCCATCCCCACCCCCATCACCTCCTTTGCGCCCTCTATCAGCTACTCCAGTCTGGAGGTGATATCAAAATAGGGGGAGCTAAGGAGGACTAGGTGGAGGGAGGCTGATAAAACTTCAGGCTACCCTGGTCTCAACCATAGGCTTGGTTGAAGAGTGCCATCTTGCAGGCCCTATAGAACTTTGGCAGATCCATCTAGGCCCAGATCTCAACAGGCAACTCATTCCATGCAATTGGAGTCAGGGATGAAAAGTCATGGCTCTGGTTGAGATCAGTTACATGTTCTTAGGGCTACAGATCACCAGTAAATTGGTGTTTGCCAAGTATAGTGCCCTCTGTATCTTTTCCAGAACCTTGAATCTGATCCGGAATGCAGCTGTTGGAAGGCAGGTCGAATATGAGTCCTCCAAGGGGTCCCAGTGGGGCCCTGTGCCACTGCATTTTGTACCAGCTGTAATTTCCAGATCACGGCCAAGGGTAGCCCCACATAGAAAGAGTTTCAGAAATTTAGCCTGGAGATTACTGTCACTTGGATCACTGTGGCTATGTCTTCTGGGGCCAGATAGGCGACTAGTAGCTTTGCGTGGCACAGGTTATAAAATGCCTGGCAAGCTACATTTATGACCTGAGCCACCATTGATAAGGAGGCACTGAGGATCACGCCCAAGCTCTTGACAGTGTGTGAAAGCTGTTAATTACCCTCCATTGAGGCAGGGAAGGCATGCCTCCTCTTCTGGCCCTTTCTTCCCCAGCCACAGGACCTCAGTCTCCCATTTATCTGATGTGTAACTACCAGCTTTGGCAGGAATTTTGGCAATCAATTTCAAGACAGGAAAGAGAAACCGTACAAAGTAAACCATGCAGTCCCACCACCATGTCACAAGTGGTATCTCTGCTCTAATTAGAGAAAGTCTAGTTTGTTTGTTTTTTGACTGCATAATACATACATCACAATTCATAAACAAGAAGAATATAAACAGAGAAAGAGGAATGGCATTCAATGCAAGAACAGAATCTGAACGGAAGCTTTACAACATGACTACTATGAACATCTGTGGTAATAGGCCCTAGTATTCTGGGAAAAAATGTTATGTCATTATCTACAAAGACCTGTAGAGGGAAGCAGATAGCTGTATTCTAACTCACTGTAGGTGAAGCTTTGTTGGTCCACAGAAAAATCCACAAATAAAAGTAGTGTGGGATGAACTTGAAAACTTACACTCTGTGCTGTGATTTTCAGTATGTCCTAATAAAAGATAATGCATGATTCTTCTTCAATGACTAGCACATTGGTTCTACAAGTGAAATGTCTTTGCTTCTTGCTGAAGGGGGTTAATTAAGACCATTTTCATAGATTATGCATTAAATGTTTTTTGGGGCATTGCATTCTGGAGATTTCTACTGAGCAGAATTTTCACCTGTCATTTTAAAAAGTTTCTTCTTTCTTGATAGAGAATAGACAGGGTGGGGGAATCAGTTCAATTGCTTTCCAATCTCTCTCATCTATCATTTAGAAATAGTAGGGGGACTCTTCATTAAATTTGCAGAATATACTAAATTGCAAGGAGTAGCAAACACCCCAGAAGATACAGAGTTCAATGAGATCTGAACACACTGGGAAAGTGGGCAAATGAGAACAAAAGGCAATTCAATAAATAGAAGTGTAGGGTTCTACATCTGGGTCACAAAAATGAGAAGCATGCATACTGGATGGGGGATACACTTCTGGGTAGCAGTGTGTGTGAATGTGATCTTGGGGTACTTGTGGACTGTAAGCTAAATATGAGCACAGAGTGTGATGTGGCTGTAAAGAAAGCAAATGCAGTCTTGGGTTGTATCAACAGAGGCATCACATCAAAATCACAAGATGTCATAGTCTCACTGTACATTGCATTGGTCAGACCACTACCTGGAGTACCGTGTGCACTTCTGGAGGCCTCACTTCGACCCATTATGCATGTGGGGAATAACGCACATTCGGGGTGGAATGGCGGTGACTAAAATCACTGATAATGCACGGAGCCGGCTGCAACCGGCCACAGCTTCGGTGCATGCCGCCGAAAAAGCCGCGTTAGCGAAACGGGGAAGAAAGTGCAGCTTCCGGGTGACCGGGGCGCAACCAGAAGTGGCGCCAGGATCGCCGCGTGCATAATCGGTTACTCTGGGTTTTGCCGCCATCGTGCCCCGTCCCGTGCATAACCGGTTTGCTTAGATTCTTCCCCCTCCACGTTTTCCATGTGACCCAAAATCGCCATTTCGGCGGCCGTGCATAATGGGCCTTCAAGAAGGACACAGACAAAATTGAGAGGGTTCAGAGGAGAGGGGACCAATAATTGGGTCAGATTTCAAGGTGCCACTTTACCCCTGTTATGCTTTGGGATTGAGCCGAAGGTAAGTCCAGTGGCTCCAGAAAGACCAAGAACAGTGATTCCAGCATGGCCATTCCTGAGTCAGAGCCCACCTTCTCAGATGTGTGATGGGCAGCTCTAAGGGGAAATCGCAGATGGTGGAGAAGTGATAAGGCAGGGGAGGAGAGTCTCACCTGCTCAATGACAGAGAGGTACAGAGTTGTAGAACACCCCAGTCTTTACTGAATTGCAGTTGTGAAGACATCTGCTGAACTGGGTTGCCAATTCCCTCTGTCCAATATGGCAGCTGTGCCTTTGCAAGCTGCTCCCTGGAGCCCTGGAGAGACAGGCTGAGCCTAGCACAGCATGCCTCTGATTGAGGCAGATTGTAGGTAAGAAAATTGCCTGAGGCAGTATATTCCAGGGCCCATTCTGGACACGTAGGATAATGCACTTTCAATGTGCTTTGGCAGCTGGATTTTCCTGTGCAGAACAGGATAATCTACTTCTAAAGTGCATTATCTATAGTGTACAGAATAGGCCCAGGAGTCTGGCTGCAGCTAATGACTCCACAGAACGGCAGAAACTTCACTGATCATGCTTCCAAGTCTTCCTGTTGAATCACACTAGCATGGATGATAACCAGAAGTATGTGCAGTGATAGCTAACAGCACAGATGCCATGCTAGCCAGAGCCATGCCCGTGAGCCCAGCACGATCAGTGGTACCACCTCATTGGTGCCCCATTTACCATTTACCACCTTGAAGTTCATGCTGTAGCTATCCAAATGACATATACTACAGATGGCCTGTGGAAGTGCTCTGCAACTGCAACTGATTCATTCACTGCTGCTGTATAAGGTTTTGAGCCTACAAGGCAAGGGGCCCCAAGGGATGCTTTTCTAGCTGTTTCACAGAGCACAATGGAGCAGTTCGCAGGCATCACACCTGCCTGGGGGGGGGGAGGTGAGGAGGAGTTATTCTGGGCAAACAGGGTCTCACAGCCCTGTACAGAGCTGCCAGCATCCCTGCCTTCCCATCAGTTGGACTTCTCCCAGGTACCTTTCCCTGGGAATGTGCCCTATTGCATGTCTCTGATGGCCAATGGCTGTCTACGGTCTCAGACAGAAGTCTTTCAAGTAATTTGCTACCTTGGCCTTTTAACTGGAGACCTTTTTATATAAAAAGAAGTCAAGGTACCCTCCAATGCAAGATGGGTAAGGGTGAGCTTCCCTATCTTGCTTCAAATTATCCTACACTCTTCCTTTGCAGCCAGCACATCAAAGGCTCTGGTAGCTGCAACAACTGGGCTCTTTATTGCTTCCAGCTGGAAAGTTACATTCCCCATCTCTCTCCTGGGGCACATCATCGACCAGGTCAACTTAATCAGTTTACATCCCACACTCCAACAGAAACTATATTGTGATGGTTCTGGATGACAAATTGTGTTATATCTGATTGAGCATGACAATAAAAAACAGTGCAATGTTTTTAAAATTATACTTGTAGAAAAAATTATTTTCTTTTAAAAAACAAAATCGGAGTAATAGCTTTCAAAGTGCATCTACTCAAAGTCCCGTAATAATGAATAGAATGTGTTGAATCCCACTCCTGTTGATATATGCTGCAAGTCTTCAAACCTGTACAACAGTATAGTTAAATTACCAATTAACCTTCAGAGAAAAAGATCGGGTCAAGGGAATTCAAAGTTCAAGAAGCCTGATCACTTCGATTAGCTTTATGAAGCAATCTGCAAGAAACTGATTGGCAGACCATGAACTCTGCCCTCACACAAAGGTTTCTTGCTTTATGATTAATGGTTGCGTGATTCACCTTTTGCCCCTTGACAAGCTATGTTTAACCATCTGCTTTTGCATTCAATAACCTGTGGAAGTATTCCTGCTTAAGGCCAGACACTAGAAGATAAAAAAGAAATGCAAGTACAGGACTTTCCTTTCTAATTGTTAAATATGTAGCAGAACTTCAAGAACCTACATTATCATAATCTGGTAATGCCTAAGCCTTCAGTAGACTGTCAGCATTTATCAAACTAGTGGAATATTGATGGCATGAATATTGATCATCTTGCATTAGGTAATCGATTCACCACAAAGAACATCTCATCTCTTTTTTGGTCTAGCATTGGGATACACTCTGGAATTTGCCACACATATGCGTTACTCATGTCTCAGAAGTAAAGTATGCACGCAGTCATAGAATCATAGAATCAAAGAGTTGGAAGGGGCCACACAGGCCATCTAGTCCAACTCACTGCTCAACGCAGGATTAGCCCTAAGCATCCTAAAGCATCCAAGAAAAGTGTGTATTCAACCTTTGTTTGAGCATCTTGTGGCTCAGACAGGTAATCAGCAGACATGCAGTCTGAAAGCTCTGCCCATGAGGCTGGGAGTTTAATCCCAGCAGCCGGCTCAAGGTTGACTCAGCCTTCCATCCTTCCGAGGTCGGTAAAATGAGTACCCAGCTTGCTGGGGGGTAAAGGGTAATGACTGGGGAAGGCACTGGCAAACCACCCCTTATTAAGTCTGCTATGAAAACGCTAGAGGGTGTCACCCCAAGGGTCAGACATGACCCAGTGCTTGCACAGGGGATACCTTTACCTTTTTAACCTTTGCTTGAAGACTGCCAGTGAGGGGGGGCTCACCACCTCCTTAGGCAGCCTATTCCACTGCTGAACTACTATGTGAAATGTTTTTTCCTGATATCTAGCCTATATCATTGTACTTGTAGTTTAAACCCATTACTGCATGTCCTTTCCTCTGCAGACAATGGAAACAGCATCCTGCCCTCCTCTAAGTGACAACTTTTCAAATACTTAGAGGGCTAATGTCCCCTCTCAACCTCCTTTTCTCCAGGCTGAACATTCCCAAGACCCTCAACCTATCTTCATAGAGCTTGGTCCCTTGGCCTCAGATCATCCTCGGCACTCTCCTCTGTACCCTTTCAATTTTATCCATGTCCTTCTTGAAGTGAGGCCTCCAGAACTCATGTTTAGTTTACAATCCACAAGTACCCCAAGGTCTCATTCTCACACAGTGTTACCTAGAAGCGTATCCCCTATCCAGTAGGCATGCTTTTCATTATTCTGACCCAGATGCAGAACTTTACACTTCTCTTTATTAAATTGCATCTTGTTCTCATTTGCCCATTTTTCCATTGTGTTCAGATCTCATTGAACTCTGTCTCTATCTTCCGGAGTATTTGCCAGTCCTCCCAATTTGGTGTCATCTGCAAACTTGATGAGTAGTCCCTCCACCCCCTCATATAGATCATTTATAAATATGTTAAAAAGTACCAGACCTAGCACCGAGCCCTGAGGTACCCCGCTACTCACCTCCCTCCAGTCTGATGAAACACCATTGACAACAACTCTTTGAGTGCGGTTCTCTAACCAATTCCCTATCCACCTAACTATCTGAAAATCCAGATTGCACTCCTTCAATTTATCCATCAGAACATCACAGGGAACCTTATCAAAAGCTTTACTAAAATCCAAGTAAATGACATCAACCGAATTTCCACGATTCAGCAAACCTGTTACTTGGTCAAAGGAGAAAACCAGGTAGGTCTGACAGGACCTGTTGGAGACAAATCCATGCTGACTTCCCTGGATCACCAAATTGTCCTCCAGATGTTTGCAGATCGCTCCCTTTAATATCTGCTCCATTATATTCCTTTTGCCCATTATCTGTAAGTATCTATAGGTATGTGTCATATTCTGGGAAGAGGGGGTAGGCACTAGATAGGTAAGTATTTGGGTGTAGCTATAATCATATAATCATTATGGGAGTAAAATGGAAATACAAAATGCAGCATGTATTGTGTGTATATTTAATACAAATTAAAATGGTCACTGTGTATATGTCCACACAAATTAAACTCACAGAAATTCACACTTGATCACTGGAAGGATCCAAAACAAAAAACAAAAAATACCTGACATAGTAAAACTTTGAACACTTTGAGGAGAGGAATTATCAAAGAAAAATCTTTCATCATTGGGAGAGTGGACTCTGTGATGTACCCCACTGAAATCCCTCCCCTGTTCAGGCTCCACCTCCAGAATATTCTGGAAAAACAAAGCCCAGAAAAAGCCACTATAGCTGCCTGGCAACTTGGGAGCCTATCTGCCCTTTCCGTACACACTATTCTTAAGGCGAGTGCTGAGTCATACACTAAATGCAAACTATGTTGGGGTTTATAATCAGACTCTAGAAGTACAATATTAGGGAAAAACAGGAGAGGACATGACGTACTATATGTCTGCATTGACTGTACCCCAGTGATACAGCTCCCTGACTTACAGAAATCTAGGATCAATTCCTACACCAGAATGCAAAAAAAAAAAAAAAAAAAAAAAAGGAAGTCCATTAATTTCTCAGTTATTATAGCCAATGATGAAAATGCATGCCTGATCATATAAAATGTGTGATGTTCTCCTAAATACAACAGCCTCTGTAGCCCAGACTATCCCAATCTTTCCAGAGCCTGGAAGCTATGCAGGACCAGCCGTGGTTGGTACAAAATGTCTGTTATTATTAGCAATCTAAAAATATCTTTACCTGGTTTAAGATACAAGGACATGTGAAGTTTATTTCACACTAAGCAACAGCTGCATACAACATATAGATTAGGTACTCTGAAAAAAGAGATTTGGGAGGAGGTGTTTTTTCAGAACTAGTATGATTATGCAGGGCTAATTCACAGTATCTTGCCCGAGAATGATAGCTGTTAATTGCTTTCATGAATATGGATCTGAAAACTTGCCGACAACAGAAAGGTGCTATGCACTTTAAAATTGTTCAATTAGCTATGGAGAAAAGCTCTCACTGGGGCTACAGTAGTCTCAGATACAATATTTCTAGCTAAGACCATGACTGCTAGCAGCCAGTGTAGAGTTCAGTTACTTCCAGGGCCACTGACTTGTCTTCTGAGTATAGACTGTTATATGGGTGACATTTCCAGTTCCACCTATAGAATTAGAGGGTTTTGTGGGGGGTTTAGAATAGGAAAGCTCTGGTTAGTAAAGTGTTTAATACTCACTCACTCACACACAGAGAAAGAGAGAGCGAGAGAGAGAGAGAGAGAATGTTCTTCGCTTCATTCATTTCATCCACACCCAGCTCTACCTACCAAGAGTTCACTTTTTAATAATCACCACCAGTCTTATTATGGTTAAATGATCATATGAATCCTCCTTTAGTTACTTTTACAGAACACGGTAGGGTGCTTAAAAGGGGAATTAAGGAAGCAATTATTTATTTATGAAAGTGTTCATCATGAGTGGATAAAAGCTTCTGGACTTAAAAATAACTGACATTCTAAATGCTAACAATTCATAGACACTAAATCACACATAGACATTTGGGCTTAGTAAGAGGGTTTAAAAAATATGGTGGAAATAAAGAAATCACTCATTTTAATGCATTTTAGAAGCCCCACCAGGAAATGAGGCAATCCCATCTATTAAGAACAGCTGATCATAGCATACTTTCAACAGAAAAATTCAGAAGCAGAGAGCAACAAAAACAATAATTTTTTTGTCACCGTAATGCCTAAATTTCTTACGGCATAAACTTTCTGAGATTATGGTCCACTTTACTGGATGCATAAAGTATTACCCTCCATTGGCAGATGCTATCTCCCTCTCCCCCCCCCCTCCCCGTAACATACAGGGACTGAGAAAACCACAGCAAATAGTTATCAGGATCTGACATGTTAGAGGGGAAATCTGATGAAGTGGGCTCTCCTCCATGAAAGCATATCCCCAAAGAAATCTGTTAATCTCTCTTCAAGGTGATGTGAAACTAAAACTGGGGCTGGTCTCACAACCAGGAAATATGAGGTAGCTCTTTTGGGAGAGCAGGTTCTAGTAAAGGCACAATTTTATCAGTGAAAAGGAGGGCGGGAGATCCTCCAGCAAAAGAATGGGGGCAAAACCAGAACCAACTAGAACATGCAAGAGGCAGGACAATATGAAATAGTAAATATACAGAATAAAAAAATCCCAGTGTCAAGTGACTGCTAAAATAGTTTTTCAATCCTCCACTTTGACTTCTCTCAAATTGAGCCATATTTCACACTCCAATAGCATGTTCTAAGGATTCAGGTTAACTAGATCTACACTTAGAAACTCTGTCTGAATATGGATCTGCAGGGGAAAGCATTTAGACGAGGGAGTGTCCATCTATATACTATTAATGATGCATGGCCCCAATCTGAAGATGTGTAAAACTGCAGAATCCACACAGATGCTAAAAAGATTTTTTCAGCAAACTTGGGGGACTCCTCCAGTCGCAGAAAATCTGAAATCTTTAAATTTTCCTCTACATTTCCCCAATTTAATTTTAAAAGAACATTGTCAGAATTTGTACTTTGCTTCCGCATTTGTTGTGAAGTATACAAGACAGTCCATCTACTCTTTCCATTTCACTGAGCTTTTATACCCAACACACACATTAATCCTAGCTCGTGAACAGTCTAATGGACATTTTCAGTTCCACATACACATATTTAAAAATATTTGAATCATATTGATATGGTTTTCTCATGTGATGTTAAAAATTCAGTCACATTACAGAATCTTTGACAAGCACCTCCCAATTAATTGTCAATATTGAATCTTCAGTTCCAAGCCCATCTTTCATTTCTCTTTACAGTCACATGAAAAGGCAGATTCATGGTCACTTAGCAGGAGGGCAGGATGAGCCTGTAGATGAAAGACGCTACTCAATTTCTTTTGGAATAAAATAAGGCCACAGCTTTATTACAAGGCCAAACAGGAGCATTGGCTTGGCATGAAAAGGATCCAGCTGAAACAGTCAGCAGACCACATACCATGGTCCCAGATGGTGCCCTGGAGCAGCCGCCTAGGCATCATTGTGGAGTGTGGAGCCCCTTGCCATCTGAAACCTACCCTGAGAAGATGGCTTGATGGAGAACTACTGGGAGTAAGCTTCTGCCTGGTTCCCCAACCACCTGGCAATGCGAGCCTACCATCCCAGCCAGGTATGGCACCCCAGCTCACATACGTGCCATCTCAGATGGGAGGAGACTGATATGCAGACCTGTCTCTTCCAAGGATCTTCCAATGCCAAGCTACCAGCTGTGACTAAAACAGTAACAAACCAGAAGCCATCAAATCAGGGACTGTAAAACAACATTCCATATATGGAGGGAGAGTGGGAAGTGTCCTGCTGTGCTAAAGACATCGATGATGCCCATGCCTCCCTCATCCGCTGGGTGTGTCATGCACCTTCAGGAAGCCTCTTTACAGAGGCTACCTCCAGCGGCACACAAGGCAGCGCATCTTTCACTGCCGGTTCATGCTTCGATGGCAGCAACCTGGAGCCAGGTGAGTCACGGCTCCACTTCTTGGTTTCTTCAATGCGTTCTTAAAAGACACAAAAATAAATCGTATTGAAAGAAGAAATAAGTAAAAATAACCCAAATAATTTAAAATGAGTATTGCTTTTTCATTGCATCAGTTGCTTTATGTACAAAGTCTACTTAATATCTCTTATTTTAAAATAGGCACCATTGTTGGGATACTTGAAGTATTTTTCCTTCTTGACCGCAGCTGCTATCCATTCAATACACAAACACTGGTTTTGTTATGATTGAAAAGCATGACGACAAGAGCAAGCCCACTAATATGGCCTTGCCTTGCCAAACATGACAAGAAGCAATGGGAATAAAGGCAGTTCCTGATAGTGGTTCAGAGTAATTAACTTGTGTCACAGAGACAAGAAAAATCCAGACTGGGTTACTATGCAAGATTGCTGTGATGAGTATTTTAAGATTCACATTTTCAGGATTTCTAGGATTTCAAGGTTTTCCTTTGTCATTTTGGTAGAGTTTTACATTGTAAATCCCTCTTTTGAGACCTACCTGCCATAACTCCCCCTGCCAGGATGCTATTAAAGTACATGAGAAGCTCTTATCAGTTTCTCCTAGTATAGATTGTTAAAGGCATGTGTTTGAATTCTCTTGCATTCTTAAGTGAAAATTATTACACACAGGCCCATTCCACACAGCAGCAGCCACACTGGGCTGCTGCTGGTGTGTTGCTGCAGAGCTGCATGCTCTGCAACGGTTTGTCCACACAGGGGACCAATTTCAGTGGGACACCTTGTGTCCCGCTGAGATACGTCTCCCCAGTAAACAAAGAAGTGGTGGATTGGTTCCAACACACAGGGGGCCATTATTTTGCACGGGGTGGGATTGCATTACACACAATCCCTCCAAAATGAAAATGAATGCCCTGTCCTGCCCTGTAGCACAGCAAAGCACCACCACAAAACGTCTCTTCCCTGTCCACATGGGCTTGTCGTGGTACAGGCACTGTTGGCCCTGCAGAGGCTAAAGGAATGTGGATTCATCTTCTCCCACATTCCCTTAAACTGGGCCAACTGAGGGCCCGATCCACAGCAGGCCCAGGAGAGGGGCTGCCCAGTGGCTGCATATATGACTGCCCTCTCAGGCACATAGGAAATCTCAGTGTTCTTTAGATGAAAGAAGCCTTCAGAAATATAAATAGAGGAAGGATGGGATGGACAGATATTTAATACTTTATATCTGGTGTACTGCTCGTTTGCAGTTTGGCTCTTATAGTGCAAATTCATACTGATGCAGGGAGATGTCAAATAAGGGAAATGCCACAAAATAAGCTGAATGGACTTTCTTTACATATCATGTGCAATTTCGAATTTACAAACTAGCATCCTGCTTACTGTATGTCCTTTAGAGAACATTGAGATTTGCAAGTACAATTTTGCTAGTGATCCCTGACACCAGAGAAATCTGACTAGCCTCAACCAGAGCCAGGGCCTTTTCATCCCTGGCTCCTGCTGGGTGGAATGAGCTACCAATGGAGATCCAGGCCTCAACAGAGTTAGTTAAGTTCCACAGGGCCTATAAAATGGTGCTATTCCACCAGACCGATGGATGAGGCCAGGAGAAATGTGAGAAACAACTATGGGCTTCCCTCTGTTTCTTCCAGTTCAAATATCTCCAGTATACTGGTTAATCCCCATGCAGAGAGATTTTCCACCATGTTTTTTAAAGAACTTTATATAGAAATGCCACTGGAGCAGTGAAGGAAAGAAATGGGTAGGGAAAGTTTTTAACTGTAATGTTTTAAATGTTTTTATTGATGTTATCATTCACTATACTGTAAACTGCCCCAAGTCCGCTCACAGGGAGGGGTGGCCTATAAATTGAATACTAATAACAAAAATAATAATAATGACAATTTCCAATATTTACATCCAATGTACTACCTGAAAGTTTTTACTTTTCAAAGAACAATATTCAATATATTCTGGGAGTGGTGCACTCACATTGCATGGCTTATTAATAGAATGGAATTCCCACTATAGCAGGAATTCTAAGTCAATAGTGCCTGAAATTGTGCAGTCATTGCAAAACATGCATATTTGTCATCAATGGGTTTAGAGAGCTTATGCTCTGAAATCTGGTGTTCCTTTTAAAATAGTGTGTCCTAGACAGTGGAAGTCTACGTGGTACAGAGAACCACTACTGTTAAACGTTCACAAACATACTCCCAGCTCAACAGCAGTTTGAGCAAGGGACTCAAAATAAAAGAGTAAAATGCGATTCCTCTGTTCCTCACATATCTCAGCAGATATTAATGATAAGGCAGGGTCCATAGTTCAGAAAATTACAGATGTTCTACAAAAGTTCCATTACATGCAGGTGAGCAGGACAAGGCATGACAATGGCTGCCTCCTATAAACCTCAGTTAAGAGTTCTGTTATTAAGGATGCTGAGTTCTCAGCGGAATCAGCCCAAAAGCCCCCCCCCCCTTGTTCCCTGGAGTTCTGTCATTTCTTTTTCTTTACCACTGACAGGTCAGACCGATTATGCATGGGCAGGTAAGGGCGGGCTGGTGCTTGCATGACAGCGGGACTAATCTCTGCTTATGCACAATACTGGTGTTATATAGGATCCCTCCGGGCCCTGGCCCACTTTAGGGCCTCTGATGGCCCACGATAAGGGAACATTGATTTTTCTGCATTCTCTTCCTTGTCATGGTGGCCATCAGAGGCCCAGCTGGGCTGGGCCTGTACATATGGGAAGAGCCAGACCTTCAAGGCCTGGCTCTTCCCCCCACCTACAGTGTCCCCGCAGGGGACACTGCCCCATTCAGCTTTGTGGTGCTGCAGAGCTGATTGGGGCATTTCTACTAAAAACCCCATGATGATGGGATAGCAACATGCTACTATCCCATCATCCTGCGGTGGGATTCCCATACTTCTCATTCCCCCCTGCTACTGTGAGGTGCAGCGGAACCTTCCAGCCCCATAGTTGTGCGGGCGTACAGGGGAAGCAGCAGTGCATGCTGCCCTGCCACAGGAAACCAGAGGGATGGCCACTGCCATGCATAATCAGTCCATGGGTTTCTGCCTTGAGTCTTTTCTCTAAATCTGTTCTCTGGTTGCTGGAGTGTGTGTGTGTGTGGGGGGGGGGGGAGCTTGACCATCCCATTATCTCTTGCTAGGCATTTCTAAGATAATGGTTGAGGTGAGGCTGGAAAGCAATTGCATTGACTTCCTCCCTCCCTCCTGACTTTTGTCTCTCAAGAGAGCAAAAAACTTTAAAACTCAAGGTGAGTTCAAACCTCCAAAGAAAAATGCATTTCTTCTCAGACCCAAATCTTGGTGTTCTGCTGAGGACTAACATGGCTACTGATTTGTAAATGAATGAATAAATAACAGGAACACCTCTGGGGCTGTAATAACGACAAAGATGTGTTTAACTCAATGTGGGCTTTTTCAAAAGTTACTGTGTGGTATTTTCTGATCCATTATTAGCCTCATGTTTTACCTAACTGTTGTGATGCTGCAACTGATTATCATTATTTAGCACAAGTGCTGGTGTGAGGATGTCACAAGGGAGTGTCTTTGCAAGTTCCTTTCAAATTTAGTATCAAAGATAGTCTGGTCGTGACAAAACAGTTTTCCCAACCTGTTCTGAAGGGTGGTGGGAAGAAGCCATCTCCCTTGATGTGTGAAGAAATGCCTTTTTGCTAGGTCACACTGCTGCTACATTCATCTTGGTTTCATGGGAGAAGGAAATATTGACATAACATCAAGTTCAAGCTAAGGCTGCACAAGACAGCCATCAATAATCTCCCATACAAATCCATTTCAATAACCTCCATCTCACCATCACCAGAATCCCAAATCCTTTCTTAAATGCAGTATTACAAAATGTGGTGGTGCTCAGTGGTTTGAGTTTACTTTTTCAAAAGCAACTTCTTGGCAGGTAAGTGTTTTTATGATGAGTCATCTCAATCTATAGATGAAATCTGCATCTCCATCTTGAGAGGAAATCATGCTCATGAATGAGATGTGAGAGGCAAACTACATCTTCATGTCCTATGTGTGAGCATCCCAAAGGCATCAGAGTGACCACTGGCTACTGTTCAGTTGAAATGGTTTGGGGGAAAACAGGGACCTTGAGCAGTTCTTCTGTGTAAGGAACACAGTGCCTCAGTTTTCCAGTCATTTATTAGGAAAAGCAGCACTATCAAATGACTCTTCACTCATTACAAGGGACAAATGATATCTATGATGAGAAGCACAGCAGCAAACCATTTACTCTTTCGGAAAGTCAAAATCCTGGTTCTGGCATTCCTTCACATCAGTGATCCATCAGTGTAGTTGGCATCAGTCCATAGCATCAGTAATTTCATGCTGGACTATAGTTTTCAAAAACCATATACCATAGAGGATTAGAACAAATTAATTCAGCATTTTGACACTGAGACAAATCATTCAGTACTCCCAGGCTATGATAAAACAACTTGGAACTTAAATATAGCCCGTGCTGATCTCTTTACCTCTCATTGAAAAGAAAGGTGTTGTTACATGGATCAACAGCACTCACTTTAAAGAAGCCCTGAGAACCTGAGTACTTTCTTGCCTATTTGAAGGTTCTTTCATGACATGACTCTACTTGTGAGATTAAAAGTTCCCCCGCAGAAGTGTGACACAGTCCCAAATACTTCAGAACTGTGACTATAATCCTCAGTTCAGTACATGATCTGCAATTAGCTTATTTGTATCAGCTACGTTGGCACCACCAAGTCTACTTCAGCTTCACAGTTCCATTAGCCCACAGGCAGTTTTCATCTCCTTGCTATTAGCAATGAAATTGAACTTGCCAAAGTTGACCCAGCCTTAAGCTAGGCATCCAATGACCATTAAAAAATGCACACAAGAAAATGGAGGGGGAAGCCTTGTTCACTCAAAACATTGATCACCTTATGGGAGTTAAGGAGAGGAGGACTGCACCTGCTGACCCTACCTCTGGATATGCATGCCTACAAGTGAATATATGCAAAGATAGTTTCCAGCAGAGAAGTACTTTGTTTTCTGTAGAAAGACATTCTAGGATATCAGCTTGCCTGAACATGACAACTTGTCAATGGCAAGTTGCAACAAAAGGGGTTGGAAATAAGGATTAAAACCTGATACCAGGAGAAGTGAAACTCAGAGTCCAATTTTTGTGTTTCTGTCCCCCTTGTCCTGAAGCAAATTTCTCACTACAGAGGAGGCTACCCCAAAAGTGTAGAAATTTCACTCCAGTTTTCTGTCTACTTGTCATGGTAAACATTAAAGAAAACAGAAGAAAGAAGCAAAGTATGCTGCCCTAGCTGGCCACACCCGGTAGCAGCTGCTTCGGTGAGGCCTGGGCTGCCAGCCCAGACAGAGATAACGTTCAGTCCAAGTCACCGGGAGCTAATAAGAACAATGTAGAGCCAGGCATAGAGTAGTCAAACAGTCCGAAGGTCTGAGTTCAGAAAGTCCGAGAATTCACCAAGCCAAATCACTTTACCAAAATCCGTCGTCAGGTCCGAAGCCAGGGGGTCAAGGATTACGCAGCAAGGCACAATAGCAGAGCCGGTCCAGGGGGTAGTCGCATAGATTGCTTCCACGCTGGCTAGCTGTTTCTGTCTCCCTAAATGCATCCCATCTAATGAGCTGCACCTGCAGGATGACTCAGCCCTCCTCTCCCGGCGTGAGTCCAGCTGAACCCCATCGCTTCTGACAGCTCGCCTTCAATCTCTGACTCCTTCTTCGTTCTGTCAGCCCCACCCTGTGGCTCTGTCTCAAACGTTCAGCCACGTCTTCTGTGTCCGATGCCTCCTCCTATTGATGTCTGTTATCTGTCAGCTGCCAGGAACATCCCTCCCCCGGGTCCATCTCATTCCTCAGATCTGGCTGGGCTGTTGACCCTGGTTGCTCCGGCAACCCTGGGGAGCCGGGAGGCAGCAGCGGGGGTGTGACACAAAGGGAGGCAGGGCAGGGCTTATTTTAGGGGTCCTTGCCCCCAATGGCCCTGGTAGCTATGGTTCTGAATGAATATAGATTGTACATTGGCCATTGCAATAGTCTAAAATCTCTCTAATTTTCCCATATTAAACTATTGAAACAGCCAATGTGCAATCTATATTACAGAGAGGGGATTAGATTTAGCGAAACTTCTGTCCTGACAATTTTATTATTACTGATGAGGATGATCAGAAAATTTGACTTTTAATGTTTCAGGAATTCCTTTCATGCAGACTCCTAGAATTGTGTCCATTTTTCATGTTAGATATTGCAAGCAGGAGGAACTTTCAGTTGCCAGTTTCATTTCAATTTTTTTCTTTTCTTATATATTATTGTTGGTTGATTGATTTGTTTTGTTTATACTGCACTTTTTTGCTGCTCTACAGCTAATATTACAGGGCAATGAAGTTAAGTTACGGAGCTAAATTCATACACAACGCAGCCCATTGGCTTCAGAGAATACACACCAGGAATGAATCTGTCCCCATTGTTTTTCTAACAAGAAACTGTAAGACAATAATGTATTTTTCCCACGCATTGTTCTGAATCCAATTGCTCCTTACGGAAATATAGAAACAAATTAAAATGAGCTGCCATTCTTGCCATGCCGGCAATATTGGCAATGTTATTATTGTTTTATGGGGTTTTAATGGGGAATTGCGATATTGTTACCCGCCACGAGCCGCAAGGGAGTGGCGGGCTATAAATCTAATAATAATAATAATAATAATAATAAAATGAGAATTCTTTCAGCCTTATTATTCCTAGTCCAAATTGTCATAAAACAAGTACAAAATCTAGCTTTTCTATCTTAAATTTCAGATGTTTTTATATATACAAGTGCCAGCTGAAGGTTGTTCCCTTCACCCCTAAGCAATTAAATAATAATAAAAAAATAAGAATAGGTTCCTGTATGCCTAGCAGAATCCCAGCAGCTAGTGGGAGAACTACCACTAGCAACAGCATGATGTCACTTCCTAGTTTTCTCTGAAAGTGACATCACACCTCTCTAGGAATTGCTTGAAATTCTACATATAACTGTGGAGTCTGGGGCAGTTTCTAGAAAGGGCTGATGTCATTTCCAGGGGAAACATGGGGGAGGGGGATCCAGAAGTGACATCAGTCCTGTCTAGGAATTGTCAATTCTGCATCAAGGTGGAAAAAGAATCTTTACCAGATACCATGGACTGATTAAACAAACTGTTGTAAAATGAGACAATGGCAAAACTTAATTGTTTGATGCATAACAATTCAACATTACAATTCAGAAGAAACTGGAGTCCAATATTAGATTATATTGAGGTGTAAAGAAATAACTGACTTTTAGACTGTATATTTAAACCCTGGGGAAAGTGTGAACTTTGGAGAAAATCCAGTATGTGTTTTATGATATTAGGGTGATGTAAAATAACAAGATATGTACTCTCAAATGTCAGCATTATATTTATTTTTCCTTTCTTCAAATAATAGTTGTGTAATATGCAATTTCTCTCTTTACTGAATACAATTTCTATTAATAAAAAATAGGAATCACCAATTCTTGAGATTCCTAGATAGGCGTGACCATTTCTGGAGAAAACCCAGAAGTGACATCTTGTATTCCTGACATAGGCTTCCCCAACACACACACCCTCCCCATTAGCTTAATGTTTAAAAGATCAGAAATAGGCTCCCTGATTTATTTTCACCACACAAGTGTATTTACCAGTTTGTCCATGTTAATGTGTATGTATTAATTTCATACTCCACTGTTCTCAAAGCGGCCCAAGGCATATTTACACAAATCAAAACTAAGCAATTAAAGCAGTATAAAATCATATAATCAATAATTGTTTCCTTTAGCAATATAGTTCATCAGCATGGCTGTACCAATCTTAACCTTAATTTGTCTAACTGTAAACTGCTGGAAGCGGTATAAATAATTGGTTAAGGCATAAGTGGGAGGAGAAAGGGGTGGGGCCAGTCCAGGATAGCGGAAGGCGCTAATTGGGTCCTCGACCGAATTGACAAGAATTCCAGCAAGTTGGGTGAGAGGCCAATCTGAAGACGCAAAGCGCCTTCCGATTGGCCCCTCACCAGGACAGACCAGAGTTCCAGGACATACTAAAACTACGGACAGCAACTGCCCGTAGACAATACATGATTGCCCAGAGAATACATACTTGCCCATAGGGATTAATGGAAAGCAGACCTGCCCATAGAGAATAATGGAAAGCACGCCTGCCCATATGAAACAAGGGAAAGGATGCCTGCTCATGGGGAATAATGAAAAGCATGCCTGCCCATAGGAAATAGTGGAAAGCACGCCTGCCCATAGGGAATAATGGAAACACGCCTGCCTGACTGGTGGGAGGGAGGTGTTTCCAAGAGCAATGCTTAGCGGAGGAGCTCCCTTTCGCAGGCCCTACGGAACTGTTCAAGTTCTGTCATGGCCTGATCTCCACTGGGAGCTCTTCCCACCAGGTGGGGGCCAGGACAGAATTTTTTTTCATCCTGGTTGAGGTCCAGCAGGCTTCCTTGGGGCCAGGGATCACCAGGAAGTTGGAAGTGGTAAAGCATAAGGCTCTTTGGGGGTGTAGGCAGAGAGGCAATCCCTCAGGTACACTGGACCCAGATTGCATGAGGCCTAAAAGGTGATAACCAAAACCTTAAGACTAATCCGGAATTTGACCGGGAGCCAGTGCAGCATTTGGAGGATGGGCTGGATGTGGGACCTCTAAGGTGTGAGGACACTGGTGCCTGCATTCTGGACCAGTTAGAGTTTCTGGATCAAGGATAAGGGCAGAGTATGATCCCTTGGAGGGTTCATATCTGACGTGTCCTCCGGCAACTGCACTTGTTACCAATTGTATTCTGGGTCAAGTTTAAGGTGCTGTTTTTAACCTTAAAGGCCATGCACAGCCCAAGCTCTGCATAGCTATGGAACTGCCTAACTGAATATGTCCCTAGAAAGGCCTTGCACTCAACCAGTATAAATAGGCCAGTGGTTCTTAACCCCAGACAAATTTGACTGGCCTCAATCACAGCCAGGGACTTTTCAGCCTTGGCTCCTGCCTGGTGGAATGAGCTCCCTGGTGGATGAGTTCCGTGGGGACTGCAAAAAAGAGTTCTTCCACCAGGCCTATGGTTGAGTCCAATAAAACATCAAAACATCAACATTACATTGTCCTCCCTCCAGTATCACACCCCCATGCTGGGTTCAGGGTTCTACACCCATGGGCGGAATTTTGAGAATTAATTTTTGAATTATTTAAACTGTATTTTAATGTATTGTATTAAAACATTTTAATGTATGTGGGACTTATGAGTGCGTTCAAGCACAGAAGGGGTCTATAAATATAAATAAATATCATATCAAAACATCAGTACATTTCAATAAGGGAATATAACCAAATTCATAATAGTACACAGCAAATTTACCATGATACAACTCCATAAGACCCACTAGGTTCTAAAGAAAACTCTGTCTGCTGAAAAAGGAATACTTGAGGATCACAGAACAATAGAGATTTTCAGAGGGTTACTTTTGTTAATTTCTCCAAAAGACGAATCACAGTTTTTCAGTCAAATATGGTTCCTATAATGTTCGAAGGGCAAGTATGCTCTCGATCATTCTCGTTCAGAAAGCTTGCTTTATTCCCTATGGACAGGCATGCTTCCCATTATTCCCTATGGGCAGCTGTGGTTTGCATTGCCTTGTGTCTTATGCTTTGCCTTGTTTCCTATGGGGAAGTATTTCTTCCATAATTTCCTATAGGCAATTGTGCTTCCCATTATTCCTTATAGGCAAGTATGTTTTCCCTATGGGCAATCATGTATTGTCTATGGGTAGTCACCATCCTTAGTTTTAGTACGTCCCCATAATTTGTATGTGTGAGTGAGCCATCATACCTCTTAACATCAAATCTACCACAGGAGACTTACAGGATATTAGTGCTATACTAATACAGAAATTCAAAACTTTGCATTGCCATTTAAGTTAGATATGAGTAGTTAACTCCAATGTAAAAACAAACAAACCCACAGCTGTATAAAAAGACTGAGAACTGGTGCCATCTGGCAGCTCTTTGGACTGCTTTACTCAGGACAGTCTGACTTGGTTCTGCTCTGAAATGGTTTGTGGATAGTCTTTCCTTTTATGTTTTCTCTCTTTGTATTTCTAAAATTAATTGAGTATGCAAATATTTTATTTTCAGTTTTATCTCTTGGTAAAAAATGGTCCAAGCTAGTCTTTTTAGTACATTAGTACATAAACACTGCCATCCTAAGAAGAGTTACACTCTTCCAAATCATTTGAAGTCCATGAGCTTAGAACAGTACAGATGGGAGACCTTTCTCTGAAAGTCCCTAAAATTCCCTACTGAATCAAAAGCTGCATATAAATCCAGTAAGGACAACAGAGGCCTTTGCCTACATTTGTACATAGTCTAAATAAATCTAAATTAACAAAATCTAAATATAAACAAAAGTAAAGTGTCGACCTCTGCCTCTAGGGACTAAAGAGTCAGCGTTCATTTCAGCACTTAGGCGTTGTTGAATAAAGCAGTGGAGAAGCTACACTTAGTAGGAAGCCTGGGTCCTTGCTCTCTTTCCCTTTCCCTGGTTTGTATCTGTAAAACTTGAAAAGAATTGCTGGATCTCCACAGATCATCATCATCATTAAACATAATAAAAATGCACATTGACAACTCATCCCCTACCTGGTTGTCCCACCTATATAGAGAGAGAGAGCACTCTGCAAATGAGGGGCAATCAGTTCAAACTACACACTGCCAATGAGGGCCAATCAGCTCAAATTGCATGCAGACAATTTACTCCCTACCTGATTGGTTCCCTCAGAAATATTCTAATAGGAGATGGCCCTCAGCCAGAATTGACCCACCCTGGTAGTATAACACCAGTCAAGAGGGATCAACTTTCTGCCTCCAACTTCCTGCCAGTTTCAGAAGTTTGATGGATAGAAGAGGAGGAACAGAGCATGCCCTGTGGCTAGTAAGTTGCCCTGGCCTCCTGGACTCAGAGGATATGGGGAAAAGCAATCTGTCTCCTGTGTGCCTTCTGGAGGGGGAGGATGAGGGAAGCTCAGAAACAGCTCCCTGCTGATCCTCTGGGACCCAGGGCGACCAGGAAAAGCCTCTGCCCTAAGATTGTTTATTCATGAGTAAGTCATGTGAGGTTTGCAATTTGCAGTCTGAGAAGGGTGGGATGCTTTAGGGGTAACCATCACAGGCAATTGCAGCAGGGAAATTAATGCTGATGTGGTTGGGACTGGGAAGATGTAGACTTTCCCTTTCAATATGGATACCACCTTGGTCTTGCTGCAGTCTTTCTAAGACCACCACAACAAAGCAAATTTGAGACCAATGGCATGAAAAATGGAGAAACTATAAATGGGGCAATGAAATGCCATGAGGTCATGTGGATGGGGGGGGGCGAGACACTGTTTTCCAGTAGTACCTTCCCAGTAGAAGAGTTGGTTTTTATACCCTGCTTTTCTTTGCCCAGTCTCAGAGTGGCTTAGAATAGCCTTCCCATCCTCCCCCTACAAGAGGCATTCTGTGAGGTAGGTGAGGCTGAGAGAGCTCTGAGAGAAACTGCTCAGTGAGAACAGTTTCTAACAGGACTGTGACTAGCCCAAGGTCACCCAGCATGTGGAAGAGGAATCAAATTCAGCTTACCGCATTAGAAGCTGCTGCTCTTAACCACTACACCAAGCTGTACAAATTGCCATTGCTGTTTTTTACTTGCTCAATAACTGCTTTGAAATTCTTTCCCTTTAAATATAGACCTTCTAGCCATGGCTTCTCAAAGCAATCCAAGGTGGGAGACACTCAAGTATTTCCTACATGAAAAGGTGATTTTGTGGTTAATAAGGTTTGCTATTTGAGAAGGAAGGAATGCTTTTTTCTTCTGTATTCTCTGTATGTGTGCTTGTCTGTAGAAGGGAGTGCTTCACAGCCCCCCCCCCCCCCCATCTGTTACTTGTGATGGAATGACTTATGGGAAAGTGCATGGTGCTTGGACAAAGCTTTTCCTGATACATGTGGGAATGCACCGGTGACTGAGTACTGGGCAAATCACTACCTGAGTCCTCTACTTCACCTAATTCAAAAGCAGGACTTGATATTCGTTCAACCCAGAGGCATGGTTTGGATGCATATTGAAAGACTTGTCCAATGAAACAAATGAGCTCAGTTCACATTATCCCTCATTACCAACCCCCCCCCCAGTCAAATAATCATAGCACTCAGATTAATTGACCCATGTATTATCTATTTGTTCCTCAAAGTGCTCCTCTGTTGCAAATGTTTGTTTTTAAAATGAATAGTATTTGGGGCTAACAGGGAACTCTCCCCTTCCACTATATTCATGAAAATCTAATTCCTTCTGGTGTCTATAGTGAATGGCAAAAGTACAATTTCATTTTTTGAGATAAGTAAAATTTTGGGATGAGAGAACAAAACTGAAATAAGCACACAATATCACCGTTGCCTGGACGAAGGAAGTCATTTAATAGTACAGGAAACAAAAACTCTTGATCAAAGTACGAGACCTACCTCCTGAGACAGTATGTCATTATCTCCAAGCTAAATGGGCTTTTTGCCTCTAGGCCTTAGGAGCCTTGCTATGCTGCCAAGCATAGTGCAGAAGCTAATCAGCTCCCAAATCCTTGCTTAGGCAGGAATACAGAGATGCACCAGGGCAAAGTAAAGGTTCCAGAGTTCATCCAGGGAATGCATACAGAACACGGAGGGCCACTTTCACCAATTGCCATATATGAATAGTGTATGCCCTGGGTGCCATCCCATCAACATACACTGCTAGTGATGATAAGTGTAACTGTTAAAATTGAACAAATGTATAATAAACAATAATAAAATGTCACTAAGTCACAATCAAATTGCCGTGACCCCTCATGGGGTCTTCAAGGCAAGAAATTAACAGAGGCAGTCTTCCTCAGTGGTCTCCCATCCAGGGACTCTGCATATGGCAGACTCTGCATATCTTCCATGCTCTAATAAGCCTGGGTTAGTCTGGACTGTTTCAACTTTTTTAATTCCCAGAGGTGCTCTGACCATGTAGGGGATATCTCTCTCCACCACTGTTGAATCTTAGCCAGCTCCTGAGTATCTGAGGGAAAGGGCTTGTAAGTCAAATTTATGAAACAAAACAATATGCAAACTTCCAAGTTTTCTAGAACTCTTTATTAAAGCATATGCAAAAAAAAAGATAACCCCCCCCCCACACACACACACACGCTTCCTGTGGCAAGTTATCTACTTGCCAGGGATTCTATTTTATTGGTTAGATTTCAATGTTGATATACCCTGGTCCACTACTTTGTTCTGATGCATATACTGTCTCAGTCACATACAGATAACATCTACATGTCCACAGCCTTAATATAATTACCATGGATATTACATACTACAGGCAAAGCCCATTGTACCTAGGAATACATTGGGTGCTGGGATGCCCACCTACACTGTGGCCTTCCTGGGGGCTGGTTACCTATCAAAAGCTCCTGCCCACCCTTGAACTCCTGAGGCCCCACCTCCAAAACTCAAGGAAAATTCCCGACCCAAGGGTCACCAACCTCCAGCTACAGCCTGGAAATCTCCTGAAATTGGACTGTAGAAATCAGCTCCCCAGGGGAAAACAGCTGTTTGGGAGGGGAGATTCTACAATGGCAACATATCTCCAGCAGGCTTCTGGAGAAGAAAGGGCTAACTTAGGAGGGGGAAACACTGTGGCAGAGAGGTTGGGACCTGGGGATTTGCTAGAATTGCAGGTCATTTCCAGACAGAGAGAAGAAGCCCTCGCTTTAGGTCCCATGGAGGTGCAGGGATGCCAGGCTCCAGGATGGGAAACAAAGAGAAATTATGGGTGGCAGGAATTGCTAATAACAATAAACATCAAATAATTCATATGTCAGTTTCTTCCTTCAATGAAAATATTTAATTGGTAGCAAAATGTGCTTAAAGAACTGAAAACATTTCATAGAATCATAGAGTTGGAAGGGGCCATACAGGCCATCTAGCCCAACCCCCTGCTCAACGCCCAAAGCATCCTAAAGCATCCAAGAAAAGTGTGTATCCAGCCTTTGCTTGAAGACTGCCAGTGAGGGCACCTTCTTAGGCAGCCTATTCCACTGCTGAACTACTCTGACTGTGAAAAATCTTTTTTCTGATATCTAGCCTATATCGTTGTAGTTGTAGTTTAAACCCATTACTGCGTGTCCTCTCCTCTGCAGCCAACGGAAACAGCATCCTGCCCTCCTCCAAGTGACAACCTTTCAAATACTTAAAGAGGGCTATCATGTCCCCTCTTAACCTCCTTTTCTCCAGGCTGAACATTCCCAAGTCCCTCAACCTATCTTCATAGGGCTTGGTCCCTTGGCCCCAGATCATCCTCATCGCTCTCCTCTGTACCCTTTCAATTTTATCTAGTGATTACATTTTTTAGTTCAGTTCAATATCATAGTAAGTGAAAGATAGTTGAATGTTACAATCAAACATGAAAACATTAGTTGGCAAAGGACTTACAGAGGATTTATCAATTACTGCCTTTGTGCCAGCTTTTCTCAACTTCTTTTACCACTGAGAAACCCCTGAAACATTCTTCAAGAAACCCCAGAAGTCAGATCTCCAGGTTCCGGCATCCCTGCCACTGGGCTGTGTCACACACAGAAAACACAGAAGACAAAGGCATTCCTTCCTTCTCAAATAGCAAACCTTATTAACCACACAATCACCTCTTGGACCTGGAGAACCCACAGAATGAAAGCTCCCTCCAGACTGCAGAGATCAGTTCCCCTGGAGGAAAGGACTGCTTGGGATGGGGACAGGTGGGAGGCTACGTAACACTCCCCTCCTCCAGAGAGAGAGAACACAGAGAAGACAAATGCATTCCTTCCTTCTCAAATAGCAAACCTTATTAACCACACAATCACCTCTCCATGTAGGAAATACCTGAGTGTCTCCCTCCTTGGACTGCTCGGAGAAGCCATTGGCCAGAAGGTCCAAACTTAAAAGAAAAGAATCCCTTAACTATCAGTGAGCAAGTAAAAAAAGATTTACTCCATCCTCTTGCAACAGATTGTTTTGCCTGTGCCCTAGCTACATCTCTTTCAGGCAATGGCAATTTGTACAGCTTGGTGTATTAGTTAAAAGCAGAGGCTTCTACTGTGGTTAGCCGGATTTGATTCCCTGCTCTTTCACATGCTAGGTGACATTGGGCTAGTCACAGTCCTGTTAAAAACTGTTCTCACAGAGCACTTTCTCTCAGAGCTCTTTCAACCTCACCTACTTCAAAGGATGTCTGTTGGGGGGAGAAGACTATTATAAGCCACCCTGAGACTCCTTTGGGCAGTCAAAATCAGGGTATAAAGCCCAACTCTTCTACTGGGAAGATACTACTAGGAAACAGTGTCTCCTCTTGCCACATTTCCCATGGCCTCATGGTGCTTCTGTGCCCCCTATACACTTTCCCCATCTTCCATGCCATTGATCTCAAATTTTCTTTGTTGTGATGATCTTGGAAAGACTGCAGCAATACCAAGGTGGTATTCATACGGATACCCCCATGTCCTCCATACGGAAGAAAGCCAGCATGTGAGGGCTACTTACTGGCAGTAGGGCATGCTCTGAGGCCAACTCCTTTTCCAGATAGCAAATTTCTGAAACTGTCAGCCTTTCCTGGCTGTGGGTCCTCCTGACTGGGGCTAAAATATCCTCACTGAGGGCCATGACTTACTCATGAGTAAACATTCCCAAGGTAGAGGCTTTTCCCAGCTGTTGTTTTGATGAAATACATGTATCTGAGCATGATAGTTCAGCTGAGAGTCTTTGGGAAGAAATAAAAGGAGTAGGAAATAATAGCGGTATTAAGGTGGAGGTCTGCTATCGATCACCAGGCCAAGCAGAGAATTTGGATGATGGGATCTAGTGGTCATTACCCAGATACCAGTTGGAAGACCAACTCAGCTAAAAATGAAAAGTCCAATGAATTGAAGGCCATTGTTTGTAAGTGTAAAATGGTTCACATTGGCATTAAAAAAATCCCAAAATCGAAGTGAATGAAAATGTCAATGAATCGAAGTCAATGAAAATGTCAATCCAGTTTGTTACAGCATTATTTTTAAAGGCAGACTCTGTGTTGGGGTTTCCTAGGAAAGGGATTGAAAATAAAATGGCACATATAATAATGACTATGCATGGATCTTTGGGGACGGGGACATGGTGTTGTATAGTCTTATCTCATCAGATCTAAGAAGCTAAGCAGGTCTTGGAAGGGAGACCACCACAGAAGACTCTGCAGAGGAACTACTTGGCCACTTTGTGAGAGGATGCTGGACCACTGGTTTGATCCAGCTAAGCTCTTCCTATATTCTTATGTGACAAACCATCCATGTATGCTGGCAGTGGTCAATGTCTAGCACCCTACCCTTTAGATCACAAAAACTCCCATAAATGACTCAGCATAGAGACCCAATATCTTTAAAGCAGGATAAGGTCTTGGTGATCCTCAGAGGAAACAAAAATGAATGACATCAAACTTTAATTGGAATGCAGATATTTTAAATGATTGAATTAAGCTATAAATTAAGAAATGTGGAATTCACCCTTATCTAGAATTCTGAAATATGGCTCTGGCATCTGAAGTGCACTGAAACTGTAAGTACCATCAAGGGAGATAGAACTGTGTTCCTTTGCACCATAAAGATTAAATTGCAGTCTTAGAACTCTCATGAAGGAAGCACAGAGGCATTGGAATGTTGGGCTTAATTATGTCTTCTGAGCACTATTCAAATACTAATATTTACCTCTGAGTCTGCAGCTAAATTGCATGTTTTCCAAACCCACAGAAAGCACTTTCTGGAGTCAATATGCAGATTGCTTTGGGGGATGCATCTAATAATTATGTTACTGATTGGAAGTTTCTCAATAATTTACAGGAGGCAATGCTAGTAAATTACATTTTCAAAACCAGCAAATCAGTTTGGTGCCTGGGTTAATGAGCAGTTTCCCAGAGTATTTTCCATTTTGAAAAAGACACTCATTCTGAACACAAAGATATTTAACTATGTAAGAGGCAACTGTTTAATGGCAAATCCCTGTAATTTTTTTGTCTGCAAAATGCTTATATAATATGGCTATATCAGATATTCTCTAATATCTATATTTTCTCCTCCTAAAATAAAGTATACAATACAGTGACATGATATGATTTTATTGTCTTGGTTGCTGCTGCTTCTTGGTACCATTTTTTCTTTTTTGTCCCCACCCTGACAGCTTTATCAGTACTGTGGCAATCCCAAGGTCACCCAACTGGTTGCATGTGGGGGGGGGCGGGGAATCAAACCCGGCTCGCCAGATTTAGAAGTCCGCACTCCTAACCACTACATCAGTCTGGCATCTCTTGAGACAGGTTCCTGGAATATGCAAGATCTGTAGTGTGCATGATTCAAAAGTATATGAAGAATATCCTACAGTGGGCATCAGAGGAGATGTGTATGTAGCATAGTTAGATCAGGAACTTCCTGGTATTTTTCAAATAATCTGTACCCTGATTGGCTCAGTTGGAAACTTCCTGTTCATTTGAACACGCTTCCTCAGTGTTTGCCTTCAGATGAAGACTTATCTCTATGTCTAAGACATCTGGGCCCCAGCCAGAAACACTAATTATGATTGCAACATTTAGTCAGGTTTGTGTTTTCCATAAATGTTTCTAAAGCATGCAAATTCTCTTGCACTGCCCTAGTTGCAATTAATTCCTCTATTTGTTTGATGAAACATCTTTCTCCAAATGATATTACATCCCTCTTTTACAAAGTACTCTTACTGAAATCAGGTTGTTTGCAAGCTGTAGCACATATAAGGAATCTTTACTGAAATTTTCTCTAATTTGGCCATTGACTTTCAAATAATCTTCTCCAGTGTCCTAACTGGTTCTTTGGATACTTCCTAGTTCTTTGGATACTTCCTGCTTCTTTGAGCATACTTCATCTCTGCTCACCCCCAGAAGAGACAGAATGAATGATGAGGGGAGAGAAGGGGTGGAGACATGGATAGCTCGAATACTTCGAGCTCCTGTTCCACTGAGGATCAATCGCTGCTGTGATTGACAGAATCGGGTTTTGGGTACGCCAACCCACCCATCATCTACTCAGGAATTCCTTGTGAATCTCTGGGGCCTCTCTGTTCCGCAGAGAGGCCCATGGAATGCAAGCTCAGTGTGCACAGGGTCCAGCAAGTGCCGTACACCATTTTAAAACTTTTTTCTTTCCTTTCAACTGTGTAATCTACAAAGCTCTTTATTTTAATCTACAAAGCTAATTGGACATTTCCTTGCAAGACTTTCGACTCTTCACAACTCCGGAGTGAAAACAACTGGCAGACATCAGATCGAGCCTATAAACAGTGAGTGGGGTTTTCCCCCGGCACCTTCTCCCCTGGAACAAACTCTCGGCGTGGAAAGCTGCTTTCTTTAATTTAAGCAAGCTAGAGTGTAAGTGAAGCTACTTCGTTCCTCTACTATAATTTACTGCAAACGAATGCTGTGAACTGAGGGGAGGACATCTGCTAAATTCCAAGATATCAAGACATCAATTAACACACAGAGATGCAAGTATTTCTCCGTTTCTCCCGTTTCTGGCTCTGCTTGAAGCCACCTCGATATGAGGCAGGCTAATTCTCTTTTCTAAGTAGAAGAAGGACTTAAATCAACTCAAACTAATTAGTAATAGCTCTTACTGCATTTGTTTTGGTTTTCGGAGATAAGAGATAAGAGCCGTGGGTGGGAAGATCTCGCGAGAATTCTGTTCCAGTACGAGACATTGCTTTACTGAGTTCAATATCAAAACAGACTGTTGCTTTTCGTTAGGACTCCATAGGACCTCTACAGGTTATTTGCAAAATTGCCTAAGACTAACAAAATTTCAGGCCTAGAACATGTCTATGCTTAAAAAAATTTGCTCTTTTATTAGAGAAACAAACTCAAGATCTGAAAGCATTTACAGATGGCTTGCTTAAAAATATGCTCAAGGAGTTCAAAGGTGGCAAGAAAGAAGTCTCTAACAGGAATGACGAATCAATAACAGTGGCTGATGATAGCTCTAAACAAGGTGGAAAATTACCAGCAGAAGAGAAATTTGAAACTATGGAGATGGAAAAGGGGATGTCGGAGCTTTGGAGCCTAGATAAGGACACCCTACCTAAGAAGACATACAGCCACTCTAAAGCAACAGTACACAAGAACCAATCAAAAGATATATGGATCTGCAGTGAAAGTAATCGATTGAAAGGAGCTTCTTGGAAAAAAAAAACTGTACTGATATTGGAGCCCAGGAGGTACAACTGCTTCAAGATTCACCGATGTATAGTCTGAGGGAAAGACTACAACTGCACTTTCTAAGCCAAAGGCCAACTGGACAGAACATAAGTCAATGGGAACAACAAGATGCATCAAGCCTCGATATGAGCCCCCCTTAAGAAGTTTTGGGAACAGAAATGAGACACAGTGGCTGAAATTCTTTTCCTCCTTTTCCTTTTTTCTGTAGCCATATAGGCAATATAACTAGTTAATAAGTTAATCTGGGGTCTAAGATCTTCTAAGTAAGCTAAACCTGTATTATTAAATTTAAGTCTATACTACCATGTAAGTGTGGGGTCTTAGATTTCCTATGTTAGCTGAATTTGAATTATTTAACATATCTCTGTAGTGACTCTCAGCTTAAATTTAAAGCATAACTAAAAGGAGGCACCTAATTGAGGAGGTGTAAATGTAACTAATGAAGACTTTATTTTACTATTTTTGTATTCTTCTGTACAACTAAGTAACTAATGAAGACTCTATTTTACCATTTTTTGTATTAATAACTTACACTTATATAACTTAACAACCTTAATAACCTATATATATATTTTTTTTCTTTCCGTACAATTAAGTAGGCTTTTTTCTTTCTTTTTTTCTTTTCCCTAGTGGAAATGTGGATGGCTCTAAAACCGCGTTAAGTATAAATTGTTTATGACTGCTAAAATTGTTAAACTATGCAAACAAATGTTGAAAGGATGGTAACAAAGTAGGCTTCTCTTTTTAAATGTGGTGGAAACGTGAAAAAGTTTATAAGCTCTGGGTAAAAGTCCATAATATTGTAGCCATGTGGAGTCTTATAATCTTAAATGAAGAGAAGAGGCTTTTTAAGAACAATGGGGCCCTTATCTGATTTACCTAAGAAAATAAGTTAAAAGGGGATTGAAACGGGGTATCAAGTGTATCAAACGAAGCGCATAATCTTTTTTTTTTCTGTATCAATAATGTAGATTACTTGCATTGTACTATCTTTAATCTTGGAAAATAAAATAAAAAACTTTGTATAAAAAAAAGAATGAATGATGAGGAACAGTTAGACTACTAGGACTTTCTTTCTTTTTTCTATAAAAAATGTTTATTTCCTAAATAAAACTATTTTATTCTTCAAGCAGCCTGGTGCTCTGCTTTTTGACAGCATTATCTGAGACTAATTCTTTGCCAGTCTTAAACTGTGAAGATGACTGCAGACATGTAATTTAGGATACGAGCGATAGGGGTAGCATATTGGATTTTAAGTGTGCCAGTTCACCAGAGAGGCTACTGCCAATGCTGCACAAGATTGTACAATAAATCCACAAAAATAACATTAGGTTTTGCTTTGACTTCCCAATTCTTGACCACATCTGGCCAGTCTCTTACAAGATAGTGGACCAATTATTTACATGCTTCACATACTTACATGGAAAACAAAGGATTGCCATAATTCAGAGATAACAGCAATAAATATATCACATTTTTCTTCCAATGCAGTGAAGCTTTCTTGTGCCAAAAGATCTGGCAACCTTTATAAAATGTAAGAGCCCATTGACCTAAATGAACAATTTCTTTTTCATTAAGTTTTTTATTTAACAACAATAAACAACACACTCAACTGAGTTATAAAACAACTCTATACACACTGGAATGCAACAATTATGGATAAATATTATCCAGAGAATAGCAATCAAATGGGAATGAACAATTTCATGGGGTTTTTTCCTACTTAAAAATGACCATTAGTATAAATTTCCAAGAAACTGTTTTTGCCAGACTCCCCACCCCCAGACATGCTCAAATCATCCTCTATTTTTATAATCACAAATCTACATTTCAGTGCCATTGACAATTTTCACACCTCTGCATCTCACCCTATTTGGAGTTAAGACAGACAGAACAAGGCCATTCACTAATACTTTATTAAAACATAGCATGCCTTTGTATGAATTCTTTAGCACAATGAATTGCTTATGAAAAATCAGATTTTCTATTCCTTGAACATCATGTGATACAGTGCATGCAATGAAAGATACTGTATAACTAGGGCATTTCTTTGATCAAACTGATAAATTAAGCCTTGAAGAGAAAAGACGAATGAATCAGGGTCCCGGGTGTATTTTTGCAAAGCTGAGAGTGAGTTTGGTATATATATGCAATTTATTATTATTGCATTTTTATCCCTCATTTAAATTAAAGAGCTCAGAGAAATATTCTATGCATGCAACAATTTTCTTTGGTATGTAGGAGTCTGATAGTTACAGGCCCAAGATCACTTTGTGATTGAATTCAGAAATGAATATTGTTAACTTTTTTGATATTAAAGCAACCAAACACAGCAAGGTAAGGAATTTAAGGGGCAGAGTATGGTTCACTGCATAAGTATACTTTTATTGTTTTTTGTCCTTTTAAAGCTCCCATAATTTAGGACTGAGCATGTTTTCTCTATCATGTCTAGTTTGGTCCTAAGTCCTATTCTCTTCCATCATTTCACAAGTAGTTCTTATTGTTATTAACATTTTAAAAATACATTAAGTGGAATGGGCAACCTGGATTGCAACTGGATGTTTCTTCAGACTGGGAAACTAAGTGATTAATGTCTTAAAAGCAAAAGAGTTACTTCACAGAAAACAGCTTAAAAGATTGTTAGAGTTAACTTTTTAAATGAAATCTGAAATTCTCACTATTTCAGCATTTTATAAGGCCCGTATTCAATTAAGCAAAGTGCCCAAGATATTAAATATTTAAGAAGCATGGTCTTGTTCCAAAGTTGGATCTTTATCTAAATGAAAAAGTCAAGTCTATAGTACCATAGAGTAGAAGGAGGAAGAAATGAGAACCACAGGATCCTGAGGGAAAGAAGGTGGATCATGTCCTCATTTCAGAGGACATGAGAAGCAAGTTGTTGTGACGTAGGTTTGGGAGAATCCTGCTTTTTACAAAAACAAAACTTGTTTTGTTGTATGCCATTTTAGACTCAACAGTGGTTTCCGTACACAAAATCCTTACACATAGACCATGAGCAGATCAGGGAGAAAGAGCTATATAAAGCTCCGTCTGACATTTTCCTGTGCCGTGTATTAACAGCATTTTGTCAAATGGGGTTAGAAGATCAACTGTTACCCATGTTAGGGAGCAAATAGGGGCAAGCCTGTGTGGAGGAAAAATGCATGACAGTCCCTGCAGCATTTTGCCTGCCCTCATACCCACCCTGCCCTCTCCATTTTCTGCTTCAAGAATGTCCCCCCCCCCCAATAATGGCATGGCCCATGTTGCTGCAGGACCACAAAGCTACTTTGCCTAAGTTAAAACAAAATGTTGTCTTAAGTCTCCATGGTCTTTTTGGGATTGAGCAGCTCAAATGCAGTCCCATTTGTGTTTTCTGGCAGTGGAGAATGAACAGGGAAAGAGGGAGGGGGGCATGTGATGAAGCAGCCATCTCTCGATCAGCTAGGCATCCGTTTTCTTTGTTTTTAAGCCATGCTGGACACTCTTTGGTGTCCAGTTTCCATGTCCAGCCTCTCAAAAGTCTACCAGAACATAAATAGAGACCAAAACACCAAGAATCCCAAAAGGGGGGGCTTTATCATTGTGGCGTTTCTCCATAGCAATGTAGAAGTGTACATTTTTTTAATAAGAATGCTTTAATGTTGTGGCTTTACTGCATAGCAACATGGGAGTACACGTTAAAAAATCATTTCAGCGCTTGGGGGGGATGGAAGTTTGAGTCCCCAAAACAACTGCTGTGCTGTGATTGGAGGCTTGCTGTGATTAACAAGCTGAGGAGTGGGGGAAGTAGTTCACTTTGTTTTCCCTTGCCACCTTGTTGGGAGGCAAAAAGTCACAATGAGGAGGAGGGAAATCACGGGAGGTGTCGCCCGTCAGAAAGCATGCAAATGTGCAGCTTCCAACTGTGTATTTGCAAGCAGGAGGCAGTGCAACTTTTGCACCTCCTTGTGGAATCAGTCTGAGTGTTGTCCCTTTTTTCCAAGCTAGCAAATGTCAGGTATTTCAAATAATAGTACACATTTTCAAAGACAACAATAATCCTTCCTTCAATAATTCTTCCATGTGGAACATATATTTTACGACAGACATGCAAGCTATGTACACAGCAGCAAGCATTAATATTCCTTTAAAAAAAAAAAAAAAGGCCAACAAACAAACATAATTCATTTGTTAAAGTGAAAGATCAAGGTATGCAATGATTTCCAGCATGAGTCATCTATGGTTGCAGGTCATGTATGATTCATAAAGAGCATTTTAGAGGTGTGCACAGCATCCTCCACATCATTTCAGCCAGACAAGTGGTCACAGGGATTGGAAGCAGCATTATCAACTGGCAATAGGTGCTGCATTAAAACTGTTTATCAGGCTGGCCAACAGATCATTCTTAAAATTCATCAGCACATCATCTCATTGTATTACATCTTTACACCGCCCGTGGCGCCGCGGGCGCCACGGACTAAATAAAACAGTAAGCCCTTGGAAGGCGGGCTGTGTCCGGGATGAGGAAGGGTGCCGATTGGCCCCTTCCTCATGACAGACTATCGGAGGGACCAATCGGCAGGCGCGAAGCGCCTGCCGATTGGTCCCTCCGATTCCTTGCCGGAGCAACTGCGAGCCGCGCATAGCGCAGCTCGCAGTTGCTCCAAGCCAGCCGGCCTCTAAGAACCTCTAAGCCAGTGGTCCCCAACCTTTATTAGGCTGGGGACCCGCAGGGCATCGGGCCGCGCCCGTGGGGGCCGCCCCCGCGGGGGCCGCGCCCACGCATCGGGCCGCGCCCGCGGGCCGCACCCGCGGATCGGGCTGCGCCCGCCGGCCGCACCCGCGGATTGGGCTGCGCCCGCCGGCCGCGCCCGCGGGCCATCCCCGCCGCCGCCCAGGGAGCCCCCGGCCTCTACAAACGCATCGCCGGCACAAGAAGATGGCCGCCGGCAAGAAGACCGCGCCAGGGAGCCGCCCGCCGAAGGAGCTGCCCACCGCAAAGGAGCTGCCCGCCGAGAAGGAGCCACCCAAGGAGCTGCCCGCCGCGAAGGAGCTGCCCGACGTCGCTACAGCCCTCTCACCGGTAAGCTACCTTTCCTCACCCTGCCCTCGCCAGTCCCTCGCTCTCCACCCCCCTGCTAGGGCCCATTGTATTTGGAATACAATGGGCTTTTTTACTAGTTATACAATAACAGAATAGAGTTTAGTGAAATGCAGGAGCTTTCTATTAAAAGTTTTAAACTAAGGCACAAATGTCTCCTGGAATTTAAAAAGTCTACATTACTTTCTTGATCTCAGGATATCTTGAACTCCATAAACAAAGGTTTATTTAGGAATCAGGAGCATGGGTACAGTAGAAATCAAAAACAATGTTCCTGTACAGGAACAAAAAGACATGAAAATGTCCACGCAAGTTAATCCCTAATTAATCCCTGTCTGTCTGGTAGACTGTACCATGCTAGCCCGCAGCTTCAGTTAATGACCCCCTTTATGAGGCTGTCAGGAAAATTAAGATAAGGTAGGTATAATAGAGTTATCATAGAATCATGGAGTTGGAAGGGATCTCCAGGGTCATCTAGTCCAAGCCCCTGCACTATGTAGGACACTCACAACTACCTGCCCACCCATGGTGATCCCAGTTTCATGCCCAAGTGATCACCCCCCACACCAAAAAACTCCAGAATCCAGCGTGGCCTGGAGGAAATTCAGATTAAGTAAAAAAAAATGTATCTCTTTTGTTTTGCGAGTCTCACATCCCTGTCTTATCCCTGATGGGTGAATCATAGGCCTTCTTAAAATCATGGCTGATGCTGTAGTTTCATAGTGGATTTCATTATTTTAATCAAGGTATGCCAGGAACAATTTTCTTGATGAGATAATTAGAAAATGAATGGATTTGATACATAGCTTGATTAAAAGCAGTCAATGTGATCTTTTAAAGAATGGAGGACCACACTTGAATGTGGTCAGGCAGGATCCTTGGAACAGCTGCTGGCACTAATGAAATCTACCAGCACATAGAATGAAGCACGACAAGAGATCCAAGCCATCTTGTGGGATGGAATTCTCAAGTCTTCCTTCTAAATCAGAAAGACAGTGTCTGCCTGGTAGAGGCACCCCTGATTTAACATAACCTGCAGTATAGAATAGACAATGTTGTGTAATGATATAGGGTGTTGGACTAATATCTGGGAGATCTGAGTTTGAATCCCTACTCGTGCCATGGAAGCTATTAGGTGACCTTGGGCCAGTCACACACTTTCAGTAAACCTACCTCACAAAGTCATTGTATGAAAAAAAAAAATGGAGGAGAGCAGAAAGTCCTGGGGGACTTTAATATCCATGCTGAGCAGCTGTCCTCTAGAACTGAGTACACCACGAAAAAAAGGACGGTTCAAAATTATTGTAACAGAAAACAGAACCTATCCTGGGCTATACTAAACGTTTTCACAATAAATATAAATAAATGTTTCTTATCTCTTCCTTTATATATATATGTGTATTAGAACAACCAAACAACCAAACGTTTAGTATAGTCCTCTAGAACTGGGCAGGACCTGGTGTCAACCATGGCGGCACTAGGGCTCTTGCAGCTTGTTGTTGGCCCCAGCCATCAAGCAGGCCACACCTTGGATCTTATTTTTGGCATAGGTCTGAATGTGGATCTGGTCATGGCAACTGCCATGCCATGGTCAGACAACTATGCCCTGAAGGCTAGGCTACAGCTACCACCCCGTCCTCAGTTGGGTGCCGAGCAAACTTTAGCTCACCCGCGGAGACTTACGGATCAAATTGGATTCCTGAACGCTCTGCAGGAACCAATGCCTCCCGGCACTTTTCTCAATGACCTGGTCAGCGACTGGCATGACAGACTGCTGACTGCCATTGATGAGATAGCTCCCCGACGCCCTCTCCAGCCCCGTCTCAAGCGGGCCCCCTGGTACACCAAGGAGCTTCTCAGTAAGAAACGGGAACTGAGATGACTAGAGCGAGTTTGGAGGAAGACTCGTGACGAAGCCTCGAGAACATCTTATAGAATGCAGATGAAGGCCTATGAGATGGCGGTGAAGTTAGTAAAATGCAATTTTTACTCGGCTACCATCGCATCCGCAGACTCACACCCGGCTCAGTTGTTTAAGATAGTTCAATCTCTCACTGCCCTGGTTGAAGGGCAACAAAACAGTAGCCAATTGGATATCAGCTGTGAGGCATTTGCGAGTCATTTTGCAGATAAAATCTCAACACTCCGCCACAACCTCCCTCCAATCTTAGATACAGAAAGTGAACTAGAGGCCCCTTGGCCATCTCTGGAGAAAACTCTGAGTAACTTCAGACACCTCATGCTGACCGAAGTGGACAGGATACTAGCAACAGCCAGGCCAACCACATGCCCACTGGACCCTTGCCCATCCTGGCTCTTAAAAACAGCTGGCATAAGGATAAAGGGTCCCCTCCGGGAGATAATCTCTCACAATGGGAGAATTTCTGGAGGGACTGAAAGAGACTGTGGTACGCCCACTGCTGGAAAAAAAACATCTCTGGATTTGCGAGAGCCTAATAACTATCAACCCATTTTGCATTTAGCGTTTCTGGGGAAGATGGTAGAAAGGCTGTCGCAAACCAACTAATGGAATACCTGGAAGAGGCTTCGGTCCTAGACCCATCCCAGTCAGGTTTCTGGCCTGGCCATGGGGTAGGGACAGTGCTAGTCGCCCTGATCTCCGTCGCCAATTGGACTGAGACGGGTCGGCACTGCTGATATTACTAGACCTCTCAGCAGCGTTCGACGCAGTCGATCATGAGCTTCTAGCTCGCCACCTCATCGATGCCAGAATACCAGAGACAGCCCTTCAATGGCTGATTTCCTTCCTCTGGAATGGTGTACAGAGGGTTGCAATAGGAGAGAGAACATCAGATCGCCGGCAACTTACTTGTGGAGTCCCACAGGAAGTGGTTCTCTCTCCTATCCTATTCTATATCTTCATGTGCCCTCTCGCACAACTGGTATGGAAGTTTGGGCTGGGTTGTCATCAATTTGCAGATGACACCCAGCTCTTCCTCCTGATGGATGGCAGCCCTGACTCCCCCCCCCCCCAGAAGCATTAGCCAGCTGCCTGAAAGCGGTGACGAGATGGCTCAAGCAGCGCCCGCTGAAGCTCAATCCTTCAAAGACAGAGGTCCTGTGGTTGGGTAGGAAGGGCCCATGTGAGGAAGCACGTCTGCCTGCCCTGGATGGTGTGCAGCTCACTACGGCTCACTCCGCCAGGAATCTAGGCATGATTCTGGCCACTTCCCTCACAATGGAAGCCCAGATCACAAAGGTAGTGTGGCTGGCATTCTACCATCTCTGCCAAGCCAAGCTACTAGCACCCTACCTGGCCCCGGAACACCTAGCCACAGTGATCCATGTGATGGTCACCTCTAGACTAGACTTCTGTAATTCGCTCTAGGCAGGCCTGCCCTTAGACTTGATCCAGAAACTACAGCTGGTCCAAAACACAGCGGCCAGGATCCTCACAGCAACTCCATGGAAGTCCCATATCTGGCCCATTCTCCAACAATTACAGTGGTTGCCAGTTAAATTCTGGATCAGACTAAAGGTTTTGGTAATTACTTTCAAGGCCATGCACGGTCAGGGCTCAGTGTATCTTAGGGACCGCCTCCCTGCCTATGCCCCTAAAAGAGCTCTGTGCTCTACCACTATCAACCGGCTAATGGTCCCTGGTCCTAAAGAAGTCTACCTGGTCTCGACCAGGGCCAGAGCATTCTCTGTTCTGGCCCCCACCCGATGGAATGAGCTCCTGGAGGAGATCAGGGCCCTGACAGAGCTTAAACAGTTCCGCAGGGCCTGCAAAAAGGAGCTGTTCTGCCAGGCATTTGGTTGAGACCAGGCACAACCAACAGCAACTGAAGGGCCCCTGCTCCCCCCTCCCTCTCAGAACTCCACCAGAGTGCTCTGGACCTGTTTGAACTGTTGCATTGTTTATACTGTTATATTGTTATACTGTTATATTGTTTATTAGTTATTAATATTGTACAGTTATTCATATGTCAAAGACTGTTTCATGTATTGTTCTTATGTTCTATGTAAACCACCCTTAGCCTCCAGGGAGGGCAGCATATAAATAAATACATTAAATAAATAAATAAATAAATAAATAAATAAATAAATAAATAAATAAAGAAAGAAAGACACTTTAGGTCCCAACTGAGGAGAGACTCAAGGTATAAATGAATTAAATATATAAATATTTAGGCAAAGAGAAGGTACAATCAAAGATAGTGTACTTGTATTCGATTCAAGAAGTGTGTTGTCCTTGTGGGAGCTTCAAAGAATACAGTGTCACCAACAATGTGTCAAACCTGGCCACCAACAATGAGCATAAAGACCCTCCTGGATGTCCACTTCACACATAATGTGCATGAACATATCCTTGACAGGTACTATGTGGATGTTTTCTCCCTTTTAATGCTGGAAGCTGAGGAAGCTGAGTCTACAGCAGGAGAAAAGAGGAGGAAGAGTTTTAAAGTTTTAAAGTTTGGGGGTTGGCAGGGACTTGATTAACAACAGACTGTGACTGTAAATTGTGGGGCCCTACATTAAAGGCAAGCTTGACCTAGAGCAAGAAGAGTAGGACTCCCATGGGAACTGGCTCAGTTGTTATGTGGGCTGCCACCCCTCCATCAAAGGCTGGTGCACCCGTGTCAACCCTTCCTGACACTCCTGAGCAGACCCTGGCACCAGAGAGAGAAAAGCCAGGTCAAGCCTTGCAAAGCATAATGGGAGAGCAACTAAAACCCACTTCTGGCTCAGAAGCAGGACTTGGAGTTAGGCTTCCCCCAACTTGCTTGCAAACAAAAGAGGAGTTTGTCAGCACACCTGGCAAGTACAGAGAGACAAAGGCACCCCACCCAAGACTCCCCTCCAGCCAGCCAAGCACATTGTCTTGTAAGGGGAACTGGCCACTCTCTTTCAACACCAAATCTAATCCAAGATTTGGTCTTTGTCTTTTCCCTTACCACTATCCCCAGGCACAAGCAATCATCCAGGATTTGCCAGAAATGGGCCATCAGCCCTTCTAGACAGGAAATATTTCTTCATATTCCCAGCAGCTAGTTTCTTTGTCTCAGCAACCCGTTTCTTTGTTGGGACCCGGCTCCAGCCATCAAACTCTTTGTCCAAGCCCTGAACAAGGTAGGATCAGCCCCCTATCACCTCAGGTCACAAATTTCCTTTAAATATTGGGCTCCCACAGCCACAAAATGCAGTCAGTTTCCAGGCTACAGAAACTCTGTCCGACGTTCGTCTTGGTCCCTCGTCCGTTGCCCCAAATTGCTTCCCTGGACCTCCGGAACTCCGCTCCACCCAGAAGACAGGTAGATATCACTTCCAATCAACCCTTAGTATAGGTTCTTCCCCTATAAGCCTTTTCCTTGTGTGCTAGTGGCTAGGAATGTACATTTCTTTGCTAGAGTGCGCATGTGTTGTCTTTTGTCTAATTAGTGTTTGTTAATAAAATTCTTCCATGTTTAGATCATTGTCTGCCTTGGTTCTATCTCAGTGACATAATTACCCAGTAAACTGTGCAATACAAGGTCCCACGTTACGCCACGCTGCCTCTTGCTGGCTCTACTAGCTGATTCCCCACAACTAAATTTAGACACGTGTCCTTACAGACACGCATTTGGCGTAACAGATCTGGTGGATCACGCGGGCAATTGCCCCAGGGCTTTTATTCCGTGGTAAAAGCAGAGGCGCAACTACCTCGGTTTAAAACCTCTGTGACGTAGGGGAAAAGTCTCTGAGATGAACTAGTGGCTTTTGTTGTGTGAGTGTGTTTGCCAATTGCTGTTGTGTGAATTCTGGGTGGGCTGTTTTCCGTTCCCCTCCTTCCCTTCAGTACTGCAAAGCCTGTTGGCCGTGGGCTAAAACGGTGTTCACTTGGAATTTGTTGTGGGTTTTGACTGTCGCTCTGTGGGGACCCCACATTGCATCTTTCAGACCCACAGGGTGTCTCCCACCACGGTAGCGTGCGATAGGGAACCCCGCCCTCACGCATCTGACCTTCGCTAAGGCAGAGCTGAGGTTGGCCCTTTCATGTGCTGTATATACCATGAATTAGGGCTCTTCTCCCTCCTCTTCTGATCACGAGCTGTAGATACCGTGAATCAGTCGAGGTTTGCAGGTGCTCCTCCTGACTTCGGGCACTCCCGTTAAGTGCAGGGCAAGAAAGGACACCGTGCCAACCCCCACCCCCCTTTTGTTTCCTCCTGTTCATGTGCTGTATATACCATGAATCAGGGTTGGTGCAGGCTGTGACCATTCTGCAGACACAGGGGACACAGACCTGGTCTTTCTTTTGCTGCATTCTCTTTGAGTGTTTGGGTAACTGCTGCCATAAGGGATGGCTGCAAAGGTTGTTCTTGCTGAAGCCTTTCAGAGCAAGGACAGGGTAGACCAGCTGACCAAGTGGGTCATGTCAAAGGGGCACAACCCCTGGAAACCTGGGTTCTTTAAAGACCCAAATCCCCTGGAGAAACTTACAGAGACTTTTCAGTCCTACTGTGACTCCAGGAGGCTGAAACTGGGAAGTGTGAGTACCCACGCTGCCTGGGGTCTCTACACTGCGCTGCAGGACAGTGTGGCACAGATTAGAGAACTCCAAACAGCGTTGGAGAGTAAAGATCTTGAGAGAGAAATCGGGGAGCGAGATGCTGTAATCAGCAAGCTCCACCGAAAAATAGAACAGTTGCAAGGAGAGAAATTTGACTTGCTGGTGGACAAAAACCACTATGCAAATCTGGTACAGGAGAAAGATCTCCAGTGCCAACAGGCTCTTCTGAGAGCAGAAGAGGCCTCCGCTAAGGTGAAAGAATTGGGTAAGCTGCATGATCAGGCACAGAGTGCAGCACAATTTCTGGCTAGGGAAAAAGCAGCACAAGTCTCAGCCATAAGCCATGATGTGTGCCGCCGTGAAATTGAAAGTCTGAAGCAAAAATTGGGGCTTCAGACTGCTCTCATTGCAACTGTGCACCCCGAGACACTCCCTGCCCTGCCAGACCTGTCTCACACAGAGCAGGTACTGCCAGCAGAGCCTGTCTCACATCCACCAATCAACCTTGATTGGACAGAAACCCCCACTCCGGTCCATCCCGTCCAGCATGAGACAGTCCGGAGACACATGGCAAACGGCCGTGTCGAGGTTACCAACCAGGAGAGAGTCATGATTTGGAAGCCTCATGAAGCGAAGGCTATTGGTGACCAGTTGGGCCCTCTCAACAGGGACACTGGCGTGCAATGGCTGTATTCAACCCTAGAGCAGTACCCCACTGCCAGCGGGGAGGATCTATGCCAATTGGTAAGGGTGTGCGCTACTGGACCAGACGCACAAGCCTTACGGAATGGCCTACTCCAACGTAAAATGGCACAGTTAGGTCCAATGAATTGGGCCCGTGAAATAGCCAAGTTGCTATGGCCGGGCCAATCAGCGGAGCTACTGTTCCTCATGGACAAGCAAGGCCCGGATGAGAACCCTGAAAGCTATTCAAGCCACAAGTGCTTCCTTGCGCAGTTAGCTGAGAAGGTTCAGGCAAATGCTCAGGGTATATGGAACTTTAATGTAGACAATTTTAAGACTCCGTTCTACAATGGTCTTAACACCAGAACAAAAATTGCTATAGGCTTGTTCAACCCGACCAACATCACTTGGTATGCGCTCAAGGAGAAGGTACGGCTTGCTGGCGACCTTTTCCGTGAGGCGGCCTATGCTCAAGGTTCTCGAGTCAAGCATCCCAAGAAAGGCTCCCAGGAACCAGTGCAGGCGGTCACTTATGCTAACAGTGGCCCGCATTTGAAACGTAGGAGAAACAAGAGACACAGCAGCTTTGGAGCAGAGAAAAACCCCTCTGGCCAAAGTGCAGAGTCTTCCCTTGGCACCCAAACTGCTGTGCCTCCCCCAGCACCTCTTGGGAACCCTCAGCAGGCAGTTCCCTCTGCCCAGAATTGGTCTCAGCACTCGGAAACCTTCCTAAGGAGATACTACTGGGCCGGGCGCAAGGAGGCCAGATTGGACATGGCCCAGTTCAACAGGCAGCCTCTGAGAAAGCTAGCCCTTGCCTATGGGAAGCTTACTGCCCACTCGGCAGAGCGCCCACAGCCACCTTCCCCTGCCCAAAACAGGGATAAGACACAGAGTGGTTTTTCTTATAGTAACTTCCCCCAGAACAATCCCAAACCTAATAGAGATTCTGCCTCTCAGCAGCAGAATAAAATTAGTGACCGGATTTTTCTGTGGCGGGAACTTAGAAATACTGGGGCAGACATGACCCAGTATGATAACCAGCCTACATCTGTGCTCATGTGTGCCTTTGTGAAGGCCATGAGGAAGAGGAAAACCAGGGAAATGCTCAGACCTGAGCCAGAGATGGAGGTAAGAACTAGGCCCACAGAAATTTCTTCTGAATCCCCTAAGGATTGGCAGAAGGAAATAGAGAAATTTAAAACTCTTACCCAGAAACAAGATCTAGAAATTAAAGATCTTAATGAGAAAAACAAGGAATTCCAGGGTGAACTTTTAAAAGTAAAAATACATTTGCAAAATGTGCTGGATTTCCAAAGCCACACAGATAATAAATTGAAAAGAAAATACAGCAGATCCAGCAACCCAGCTTCACCTCTTGTCTTTAAAGAAGAGAAAATATTCTCAGTTCCCACATCTCAGAGTCAGGAAGGAAACCCTGCCTCTGAACCTGTACAGAGTTCCAAAATCCAAGTTCACAATAATTGTTCAACATGTGTGCTTCCATTTTTACTTTTAAACCTCCAAATTTTAAATTTGGCTGCAATTGGTAGAGCCTCCACTGATAGTTGCATTCACACTGAAACAGCTACTATTTTGCAATCTTAAAACAGACTCTCTTTGTCTAACTGCCTTCCTAGGCACTCAGGCCTATGACTCATGCCTTGCTCTCCCCCAGGGAAGCAAATAATCTACATAACTAAGGAACTTTAACAGCACAGAAAGTATTCTTTCTTAAATCAGGAAAGGAAGAAGTTTTTGTTGCTTTAAAGACCGACTCCCACCTCAGGGAAGCAAGGGGGGGAAGTCACAGATCCTCTTTGGGAAATGCGTCCTTTACAGATTTTTCTTCCCTTTTACATTTTGTCTTTTTATTTTTAATTGGCAATTAGAACATATTCTTTTTGTCATTTTTTTTGTTTTGAATTAAAATCTAGCTTATCAGCCAGCCAATAAAGACCTTCTGCCCATGCACAGGAACAGTCTTTCCCTTTAAGGATACCAGGTTGCTCTGCCTAAGAATGGGAGCATCTGGTTGAAGTATTTCCATTGTGTCCAGTTCAAGGAATGGAAAGGACAATCGGACAATCAGGAGGATTGCGCCACTGAAGAGCCCCCGGAGGTCAAACCTCCAGCCCCCACCACAACAGTGGTGGTCAAACAACTCTCACTGAGCAATTCAAGAGAGCCTGCTTTGGAAGGTGTAGCAGAAACCTTCCTCCAGTTTGATCCAGGGTAAAGGAAATAGGGACAAAGACCTTGCCCGCTCTCGGACGCGAGGGGGGGAGAATACCTTACACAGCTAAATAAATGTATCCATCTGATTAGCCCCAATTGGCATGGATGCTTCCCTGATGGATGTAGAACTGATGCCACCTCTTGACTGGCCAAACCAGTCCAAAATTCTCTAGATATTGTTGTAGAAGTACAGCACTCCATGAACGCAACGAGTGAATGTTTCCCTGGCACTTGCATGTGCGCAGGCTCACTCTATTAATTTGGCCCTAGTCACGAACTAATCAGACCTAAATCTGAGGGCCACATTAAGTAAAGCAGTTCATGATGGCAACCCTCATGCCGAATGAAGCTGCCCTATTTGATTGGTGGGCTCTCTTGCATGTCAAGATCGAGCTGGGATTGCTCCGCCTGTTCGTGGTGACAGTAGTTCCACAGGAATTTTTCCAAATTCACCCTGTAGTTCTTCTTGGACTTCTAACTCAGTCCGGAGACATTCTCTATGTTAGCCACTGGGCTAGGATCTCTCTTCTATGGGTTGGCAGACAGTCAATGTCCAAGGTTGCCAATACCGGAAGAAATAAGGCCTCATCTGTGACAGTGAAGCCCTAGAGGCACATCACCCGTGCCTTGCCCATACCAAAAACTGATCAGGAAAAATGCTCTTTTGGACGTGACCCAAGAGCATAATTCGGCCATTGGTTATCACCGGATCCAGCCCATGGCACCATTATTTAATCACTGTTTCTGTAACATGTACTCAATCCATGAATGGGTCTTCACTTACACCGCTCTCCTCTGGACGAAGCAAGAGCTCCCATATCTCTCCTGTCATCCTGGGACTTGGTATGGAACCCCTCCACAACCTCCTCATGCATCCTGCTCTTTAGAAAACCCTGGAAGCAGTGAAAGCAGCTGGAGACGCTGCCATCCTGATCATCACTGATAACGGTAACCAGATCTCCACTTTAGCCACCAAGATTACTAACTTGGGACATCACCAGTGGTAGGAATCCCTCCTAAGATGGTCGAGCAATGCTACCAGTGCCATCAATTTCAAGATGCACCCCATCATCATCCTCATCTGCCAGATCACCCTGGTCATTTTCTGCCTCTCCTGCTGGGCAAAGGGACAATTCAACAGACTGTACCTGATTGCCTCGTACCCATAATGGACCCTTGGTCTACTCTGCACCATCTACTGGCTGCTACTGAAATTCACCTCCTGACCTGGAGTTGGCTTTGAACTATTATGCTTCCTGCTTTTCCCCTGCCTGGGTATTCCGGGAAGATACCTCCTGCAGCCCCAAGGACTATGGACTCTGCTGTGAACTGTTTTCTGTCTTTCACCAGCATGGACAGGATCCCTCCGTTCCACTGCATTTTTCTTGCACAGCTGTGGACCTGCATCACCTACAGCTGCCTTTCCTGTCTACCAACTCAAGATGGTGATGGAATAAAAATTCATCTTTGATTGGAAAAATTTTGACTCTAGCCTACACATGGACTGGACTGACTAGCAGCAAAGCAATTGCAGCTGCTAGCGCTACCGGATTGGACATTTGATTTAAAGGGAAAGATGCCTAACCTCTTTCCCTCCATGAGAATTATGTATTTTATTTCATTTACTGTTTTTGTATTGTTGTATTGATGTGTATGTGTGTGTATTTCCCATTAGGATTTAAGCATTTTAATGTAATTTTAATTAATGATATTTAGAATAATGTTTTATTATAGATTGTATTTGTAAGGTAGATTGCTGCCCGCATGTTAGAAATAACTGCCCAAACCTGTCATAAGGAAAAAGATTCAGTTTTCACTTTGCCAGCACATTTCCACAGTCACCTAAAAGGGACCAGCCCTTAGCTCCTAATACTATATTTGCTTTTAATTTGGCTTTGATAGAGTAGGAAGTTTTTCTAGTGGCAAGAACTGGAAACCTACCTCACCCTCCCAAAAGTCTTTCTGACTATTTTCTTTTGTGGACAGTTTATCTTTGCTTACATGTGTTTTGGTCATTTGTGAACGTTCCAAAGAGTTCCACTCTTTGTAGTTCCCAAATGAAGGGGGGGATTGTTATGTGGGCTGCCACCCCTCCATCAAAGGCTGGCGCACCCGTGTCAACCCTTCCTGACACTCCTGAGCAGACCCTGGCACCAGAGAGAGAAAAGCCAGGTCAAGCCTTGCAAAGCATAATGGGAGAGCAACTAAAACCCACTTCTGGCTCAGAAGCAGGACTTGGAGTTAGGCTTCCCCCAACTTGCTTGCAAACAAAAGAGGAGTTTGTCAGCACACCTGGCAAGTACAGAGAGACAAAGGCACCCCACCCAAGACTCCCCTCCAGCCAGCCAAGCACATTGTCTTGTAAGGGGAACTGGCCACTCTCTTTCAACACCAAATCTAATCCAAGATTTGGTCTTTGTCTTTTCCCTTACCACTATCCCCAGGCACAAGCAATCATCCAGGATTTGCCAGAAATGGGCCATCAGCCCTTCTAGACAGGAAATATTTCTTCATATTCCCAGCAGCTAGTTTCTTTGTCTCAGCAACCCGTTTCTTTGTTGGGACCCGGCTCCAGCCATCAAACTCTTTGTCCAAGCCCTGAACAAGGTAGGATCAGCCCCCTATCACCTCAGGTCACAAATTTCCTTTAAATATTGGGCTCCCACAGCCACAAAATGCAGTCAGTTTCCAGGCTACAGAAACTCTGTCCGACGTTCGTCTTGGTCCCTCGTCCGTTGCCCCAAATTGCTTCCCTGGACCTCCGGAACTCCGCTCCACCCAGAAGACAGGTAGATATCACTTCCAATCAACCCTTAGTATAGGTTCTTCCCCTATAAGCCTTTTCCTTGTGTGCTAGTGGCTAGGAATGTACATTTCTTTGCTAGAGTGCGCATGTGTTGTCTTTTGTCTAATTAGTGTTTGTTAATAAAATTCTTCCATGTTTAGATCATTGTCTGCCTTGGTTCTATCTCAGTGACATAATTACCCAGTAAACTGTGCAATACAAGGTCCCACGTTACGCCACGCTGCCTCTTGCTGGCTCTACTAGCTGATTCCCCACAACTAAATTTAGACACGTGTCCTTACAGACACGCATTTGGCGTAACACAGTGGGTTTGCTGTATTATACCCAAAGCAAATGTGGGAATGCTCCCTGTAAATTTGAACACCACTGTGACAGCTGTTTTGGTTTTCACCCTAACCTTTCATGACATCGTGACCAGCACTTTTCAGCCAGCCAACCTACTGCTACAGCAAGTAATAAGAGAAATGGCTCCCCACCATTCCAAATCTTAGCCTGTCCCCCTTGGGGATCACCCAGATCCTACCCCAAAGGGTCATCTGTTAATGAGAACATCCTGCATATTTATTGTTCTGTACAAGTCAACCCCTTCATCATTCTGTTAACTTAATGCAGCCCTTTGTGCAGTACTGGTGCTCTTATGGCCATGAGTGATGTACAGTTGACCCGCTAAACACCATTTGTTCACCTTGGGGATTTTTGCGGGCTGGCTTTTAAGTTAGATGGCTAATGGTATGTGGATAAGGCCATGCCCATGAACTATTTAGCAGTCTGTTCAGCCTTTGAAACCCTTACCACTTTTCTAGAATGAGCAGTCAAGGAAGAAGAAGAAGAGTTGGTTCTTAAATGCTGCTTTTCTCTACCCAAAGAAGGCTCAAACGGCTTACAGTCGCCTTCCCTTTCCTCTCCCGGGAGCCCCTTTATGTCATTCTCTACTTAGATTGCTTCCTCTTTGCTAGAAGTTCTGCCTCCACTTCCTGCTTAAATTCCTTTCAGGGATGCTTTTGGCCCAGGACAAATCCGAGGGTGTTGCCAATCCACTAGCATACCTGAGGATCCTACTAGGAATTCTACTACACAGAACCTCCTGCCTTTCAGATGAGTCTACTTGCCTTGAATATATTCATCATTCAGGTTCTCACCAGCAAAAAAATACAAATTGAGGCAAACTTTTGGCACCTTAATTTCATCTACACTGTTGTTTCACCAAGGTGGGCCTTTTTGTGCCCCCTTTGTCAGGAGTCTCCATGGGGGGATCCTCCGTACACCATGGCACCATGGTGCATAAAGATTAATGTCAAAGTTATTATTATTATATTATTAGATTTATTTCCCACCACTCCCTACATAGGCTCATGGAGGGTAACAACATTCTTAACACCCCACATTAAAATTCCCATTAAAAGACTTTAAAAAATTCCCAACATGGAAAAATACCACTCTCCCCCTACCCAACCATGGGATTGAGAATGGAAAGTAGTGATGTATACTTCAAACCCCAGGGGGGGCAGTGTTCTACCTCACAAATCCCAGCCTCAACCATAGACCTGGTGGAAGAGCTCCGTTTTACAGGCCCTGTGGAATGCTGACAGCTCCCGCAGGGCCCGCAGCTTACCTGTGAGCTCATTCCACCAGGTGGGGCCAGGACAGAAAAAGCCCCAGCCCTAGTTGAGGCTAGGCACACTTCCCTAGGGTCAGGAATGAACAATAGATTTCCCCCTGCAGAGCGTAAAGCTCTGCGGGATACCTAGGGCGATAGGCGGTCTCTCAGGTATGTGGGTCCCAACCCACGTAAAGCCTTGAAGGTTAAAACCAAAACCTTGAACTGGATCCAGACAGCAGTTGGCAACCAGTGCAGCTGCCTCAGCACAGGCAGGATGTGGGCCCTCCAAGGTGTGCCAGTGAGAACCCTAGCAACTGCATTTTGCACTAGCTGAAGTTTCTGGATCAAGGAGAAGGGTAGGTTCATGTAGAACAAGTTACAGAAATCTAATCTGGAGGTGACTGTCGCATGGATCGCTTTGGCCAGGTGGTTGGGGGACAGGTAGGGCACTAGTAGCCAGGCCTGGTGAAGATGGAAAAATGCCTGGCCCGCTACTCTCTTGACCTACACTTTCATAGTCAGGGAGGCATCAATGGTTGCCCCCCAATTCCTGGCCTGGGATGTGATGGTAAGTTGCGCCCCGCCAGGGTGGGCAAGCCCACTTCCTGATTCCGCCCCCTACTTCCCAGCCACAGGATCTCCATCTTGGAGGGGTTGAGTTTCAGGCGACTCTGCTCAAATCATTCTGTCACCGCTTCCAAACATCTGGCGAATGGTTCCGGGGGAGAGTTCGAGTGGCCATCCATTAGGAGATAGAGGTGTGTGTCATCAGAGTACTGATAGCAACCCAGCCTGAAACTCTGCACCGGCTGGGCCAGAGGGCACATAAAGATGTTGAACAAGGTGGGGGAGAGAACCACGCCCTGAGGGAGGGACCCCACAAGGGAGTCTGTAAGGATGCGAGAACTCATCCCCCCACGGCAACCTTCTGGGTCCGTTTCTGGAGAAAAGAGCGTATCCAGTGCAAGGCTGTGCCCCCTATCCCTGTGCTGGCAAGTTTGGCTTACCTTTCTTGCAAAATACAACTGGGTATCCATTTGGCAATTGCCATTGGACATGGGCAGTTCCTTAAGGTTCATAGAATCATCTGTACACCGCCCGTGGCGCCACGGGCGCCACAGACTAAATAAAACAGTAAGCCCTCCTGGGGCGGGCTGTGTCTGGGATGAGGAAGGGTCCGGATTGGACCCTTCCTCATGACAGACAATCAGAGGGAACAATCGGCAGGCGCGAAGCGCCTGCCGATTGGTCCCTCCGATTCCCAGGCGCAGCAACTGTGAGCCGCGCACAGCGCGGCTCGCAGTTGCTCCCGGCCTGACTCAGCGAGAGGCGCTTTGCGCCTCTCGCCGTGTCAGGCTGCCGCCCGAGGGAACCCCCGGCAGTCGCGCAGAGCGCGGCTGCCGGGGGCTCCCTGCCCGGCGGCCTGACGCGGCGAGAGGCGCTTTGCGCCTCTCGCCGCGTCAGGCCGCCCCACGAGGGAGCCCCCGGCAGTCGCGCGGAGTGCGGCTGCCGGGAGCTCCCTGCCCTTCAAGACGCCGCCCGTCAAGCCACCACCCGAGGGAGTCCCTGCTAGCGGCGCGCAGGCCGGCTGGCGGGGGCTCCCTGCCCGGCGGTCTGACGCGGTGAGAGGCGCGAAACGCCTCTCGCCGCGTCAGACCGCCGGGCAGGGAGCCCCCGCCAGCCGGCCTGCGCGCCGCTAGCAGGGACTCCCCTGCAAACATCTTCGGAAGACCCCGAGCTTGGCCGCCTTCACAACACACCGACGGATTCCAAGATGGACGCCAACGGCCCGCAGAGCGCCCGAGGATGCCCCGCCGCCGCCGCCCGCCCTCTCTAAGGTGAGCTTCCTTGCCCCGCGCTGCCCTGTCCCTCCCTATCCCCCAGTTTCTAGCGCCCATTGTCTTTTCGTTACAATGGGCTCTTTTACTAGTAGAATCATATAGTTGGAAAGGGACCACACAGGCCATCTACTCCAACCCGCTGCTCAACGCAGGATCAGCCCAGAGCATCCTAAAGCATCCAAGAAAAGTGTGTATCCAACCTTTACTTGAAGACTGCCAGTGAGGGGGAGCTCACTACTCTGACTGTGAATTTTTTTCCCTGATATCTAGCCTATATCATTGTACTTGTAGTTTAAACCCATAACTGCGTGTCCTTTCCTCTGCAGCCAGCAGAAACAGCATCCTGCCCTCCTCCAAGTGACAACCTTTCAAATACTTAAAGAGGGCTATCATGTCCCCTCTCAACCTCCTTTTATCCAGGCTGAACATTCCCAAGTCCCTCAACCTATCTTCATAGGGCTTGGTCCCTTGGCCCCAGATCATCTTTGTCGCTCTCCTCTGTACCCTTTCAATTTTATCGATGTCCTTCTTGAAGTGAGGCCTCCAGAACTGCACACAGTACTCCAGGTGTGGTCTGACCAGTGCCGTATACAATGGGACTATGACATCTTGTGATTTTGATGTGATGCCCCTGTTGATACAGCCCAAAATGGCATTCACCTTTTTTACCACTGCATCACAGTGCCTGCTCATGTTTAGCTTACAATCCACAAGTACCCCAAGGTCTCGTTCACACACAGTATTACCTAGAAAAGCCCATCCAGTAGGCATGCTTTTCATTTTTCACATGGATGTGCTTCAGGTTTGGCACTTACCTTGCGAGCCACCAATACACCTGGCACTTGCTCGCCTATTGGGCTGGGACCAGCATCTTAAGAGATCTTAACTTTCTTTGAATTTCTTCCCCTAACAGTAGGACTACAATCTAAAAGCAAAACCTATATATAAAAGGTGAAATACATAGTAGATTACATACATTTGCTTCCTAGGGATACCAGTCATTTAAATCTTCAATGATATACTTAAAATCTTGTTAATAAATACACAATAAACCTATGTGCTTTCCCAATATTGTACTCTTGGCCCAATGAATATAGAAAGGAAGGGTATAAATTGTGTCAATAGATATAATTATAAGTTAAGCCATTAGGACTAGGGATGCCACCAATTTCACCACACATTGAACTTACCATCAGCAGGTGTTAGCATCAGTGGGATGATATAAATGAACTCCAAAAGGTAAGATTTTATTAAAGCACAGAATTTTCTTCTGAATGATATGTGACTGATTTAATTGTGTATTTAAACAACTGCCTGCTAAGCAGGGCAGTTTTGGAGTAAGGCAGACTATGAGACTGCTGTCATGCAAATACATATATATTCTCTATACCATATTTAGGAAGGAACATATTCAAGCAACTTGCTGAACAGCCACCGCTAGGCCAACAAACAGTTGAACTGATCACTGATAAATCAGTTCCCTGTTCATAACTGACAAACAGGATTTGTGTCAAACTAGTAATTTTTCAAGCATCCCTAATTAAGAACTATTTCTGGCCCCATCAGAAGCTGTTAAGCTATACCTTCTTGTCCCACCAACAGAGGTATTCTAGATTCTGCTTCCCTCCCAAGAACAGGTTTTTAATGTCAAGAGATCTAGACAGTCTGCATTATGAATAATTTATGACAGATGGGAATGATCTACTAACAGTCACACCAGTATTCAGGCAATCCAAGCTTCAGGCTTCTGCTGCCATTGCCACCACTTCTGCCACTGTTACTGCTGCTTCTGCCACTGCTGCTGCATCCAATGCTCCCTGGGGTGGGACAACAGACATCATGTCTGTGCCCATTTCCATCCTGGGGGGCATGCTAGTATGTGTTCCCAAATCAACAAGCATCCCTATGCATATTGATACCCTCTGTTCTGAACACCACATCAGACATTAGAAGGATGACTTTTCATTATTAACTTTGTGGCAGTTTTGTAGTGTTCAAAATGAGATGAAGGGAGAAGGTTTAACCAAATAAACAAACAGAAAAAGTACTACTGGATACAAATTTTCGAGATCTGAAATGAGCCAGGTCGTATTTGGGAATGAAGTTTCCAGCATGAAACTCAAAAACATTTTCCTGATTGCACAGAAAACACAGTGTGTAGATAGACCTTTCAATAAAAGAGCCCAGGGGATTTTTAGATCAGCAGCACCAGTGATAGCACCTCTTGGGTCCCTCTGATGCTATGTATTTGAAAGCAGCTGGCAGATGGATCTGGCAGAAGCAGGTGAAGGAGAAAGGGAGAAGAAGGAAAGAACCAAAAGAAGAAGGAAAATTTTCTTTATCTGTCCCACTCTTTTGACTCACAGAGTGTGTTTGGTCTTGTTTAGATGTAGTCAGAATTGAGGGGAGGGGGATTGCTGGTCAAAGTTGTTTCACTTTATTTTCTGAGAAGTCCTAAAAATACATACAGGCAAAATGGGTTTTGGTCTCTCCGCCTGAATAGTATTCTGGAGCAGTGTGCATCAGTTCTGATCAATGCCATATATTTTAAAATTTCCTTTTCTGAAGTTATTCAAATAAATGGCTAGTTTACTAGTCCAATCGAACGCTGCACTGCTAATACACATTGTATATATTATTAATAGCTATTGTAAATATCAAAAATAAAATACTCACCTCTCAAATCCAGTTTCACACTTATGAGATGACAAATGTCATTTTGGGAGGAACATCAGTGTAACATGAGTGAGAATCAGGGATGGGGCATCACCTGGTGTCATAGATTCACAGAATCATAGAATTGGAAGGGGCCATAAAGGCCATGTAGTACAACCCCTGCTCAAGGCAAGATCAGTCTAAAGCATCCAGGATAAGGTGCTGCTTGAAGACTGCCAGTGAGGGGGACCTCAACACCTCCTTGGCAGTCAATTCCGCTGCTGAACTACTCTCACTGAAAATTTTGTTCTGATATCCAACCAGTATTGTTCTCCATGTAGTTTAAACCCATTCTTGCAGGTCCTATCCTATGCTGCCAACAGGAATCTTTCCCTGCCCTCCTCTAGGTGAAAACTTTTCAAAAAAGACAGCAATCACATCCCCTCTTAACCTCCTCTTCTCCAGGCTGAACATTCCCAAGTCCCTCAGCCTTTCCTCATACGGATTGGTCCCCAGGCCTTTCCTCATAAGGCTTATCCCATCCCAGGGACAAATAATTCTCGTTGCTCTCCTCTGTACCCTTTCAATTTTGTCCATGGCCTTTTTGAAGTGAGGCCTCCAGAACTGCACACAGGATTCTAGGTGGGGGTCTGACCAATGCAATCTACAGTGGCACAAGACCTTCTTGTGATTTTGATGTGACGTCTCTGTTGATACCGCCCAAGACTGCATTTGCATTCTTTATAACCGCATCACACTATCTGCTCATATTTAGCTTACAGTCCACAAGTACCCCAAGATCACGTTCACACACATTGCTACCCAGAAGTGTTTCCCCCATCCAGTATGCATGCTTCTCATTTTTGTGACCCTGATACAGAACTCTACATAACTTCTTATTGTTCTCATTTTGAAGAAGAAGAAGAAGAGTTGGTTCTTATATGCCGCTTTTCCCTACCCAAAGGAGGCTCAAAGCGGCTTACAGTCACCTTCCCATTCCTCTTCCCACAACAGACACCCAGTGGGGTGGGTGAGGCTGAGAGAGCGCTGATATCACTGCCCGGTCAGAACAGTTTTATCCGTACCGTGGCGAGCCCAAGGTCACCCAGCTGGTTGCATGTGGGGGAGCGCAGAATCAAACCTGGCATGTCAGATTAGAAGTCCACACTCCTAACCACTACACCAAACTGGCTCTCATTTGTTCTCATTTGCCCACTTTCCCAGCATGTACAGATCTCATTGAACATTATCTCTGTCTTTTGTAGTGTTCGCTACTCCTCCTAATTGTAAAATGTAATGAGGAGTCCCCCTACCCCCTAATCCCAATCATTGGTAACAATATTGAAAACTGCCAGACCCAGTACAGAGGCCTATGGCACTCCACTGCTCACCTCCCTCCATGCTGATAAAATACCATTGACAACCACACTTTGGGTGCAGTTTGCTAGCCAGTTCCCTACTCACCTAACCATCTGTAATCCTTTCTGGAAAATGGGTGTTCAGGCTGAATGCATCCAGTTCAGAACATGAATTACCTCTCTTCACAGGAGCAAAATTCATTTTGTTGTATCTGTGAACTTACAATGTCCAGAGTTGGATTTCATGGATAGTGAGCCTGACAGTGATTTCAGCAAGGTTCATCAAGCAAAGTTCTCGAGGCACCATGTAGGTTTAAATATAAGATGGATTATCATTGCTCTCTCAAAAGTGTTAGTCTAATGTTCTGCACAGTAACTGCATAGCAGCAGGAGCCTTGATGAAAGAGAGAATCAAAGGCTAAGTAGACTGACTGCTGTACATCCATTAACAGATTCCCATATATATATATATATATATATATATATATATATATATATATATATATATATATATATATATATATATATATATATATATATATATATATATATATATATATATATATATATATATATAAACAACTTCAGCACAAATTAAGATTCAAGTCTCCTGTATGATAGAAGCTAATTGCCTGGAAGGCATCCTACAGTTCTTCTGCTTGAGCAATTCATTCCTAATGTATGGATCTAGATAGACAGAAACCAATGTGCCTCCTTTTCATCTGACAAATGCATGAAATGAATACAAAGAGATTCTTCCCAGTGTATAAACTCATCAGTAGTTAAAAACCTGATGGAAACCATCTATTCATACAATATAAACTGTAATTGTAAAACATTTTCCAATCCTCCTGGCAAATGGTGACCATTGATGATTTGATGGCAAATTACCATAATTATTTTTGCATGATTCACTTATTGAACTCTGATGAGTGATACAATGGAAGATAGACCATAATAAGGGTGCCCCCAAATCAGTTCTTTGTTTATTTTGATGTGGGACACATATTCTGGCATGCCTCATCAAATGGAAATGTAGACGGACATGACATCTGTCATTCCACCCTCAAAGCATGACAGAAGATTGTTGGAAAATCCTTCAAAGATGAGGTGGGCCCAACCAGCAGGCGTGCTGCCCCCTGGGACCTGGGCAGCCACTGCACAACCCATGGGGGCCAAGATAGTGGCTACCCTGCCCTTGAGGTATTCACAGCAGCCACACCATCCCCTGGGGCCTGGGCACCTGCTGTGTGACACACAGGAGCCAAGATAGCAGCTGCCCACCCCCAAGCCCTTGTCAGTGGCTGTGTTAGACTCAGGGGCCCCACCCCCGAGGCCTTCACTGCATCCGTACTGGCCCCAGGGGCCTAGGCAGCAGCAGAGGAGCAGGTAAGCAGGAGGGGAAGAGGGGAGGGAGTGTGTGTGTGTGTGCGTTGTTTGTATGTCCGTGTGAGTGTACTTGCTTGCTTGGAAGGAGGGAGGTTGGGAAGCCAATAGATAAAGGGGAAATGGGAGCAAAGCAGGGGGAGGGAGGGAGTCTCTGTGTGTGTGTGTTTGCATATAAGGGAGGAAAGAGGAAGCATGGAGGAGCTTGGGAAACCAACAGATAAGGAGGTAAATGGCGGGGAGGGAATGGAGTCTGTATGCCTCTGTGTGTGTGTTTGCGAGGGAGGGAAGGGGCCCTGACCAAGTCACTCGAGAGCAGGCATGTGTCCCACATACCCTCTGACAGACTGTCAGGACAATTTTTTAAATTCATGGTCTCCTGTGCCTCATGAGGTGCAAACCTAAATGGACTCCGGGGAATGGTAGAGGACAGGAAGGCCTGGAGGATGGGGTCGCGATGGGTCCATGGGGTCGCGATGGGTCGGACACGACTTCGCACATAACAACAACAAAAATTAAGATGGGAGTAAGTGTTAGCATAGCAGAGTTGTTTCATTGGTATGCAGACACTGTTTAGCTTAGAAAATAAAGTTTTATTTACGGAAGGACATTCCGGATAGGAAAGGTGAGGCAGAGCTCCTACATCTAGCTGGCTCAAGAGAAGAAGGCAGACTGAGAAGCATCCGGGAAGAAAGAGGAAATTGCCCTAAGAGTAGCAATCTAGGGACAGACAAAAGGCACACTTAAAAGATAGAAAGGTCCTGAACTCTCTGATCTATCTAACAACCTTCTTGCTGCCCCCATCAGGGTCTTCCTCTTCTTGGTTAACTTTGTACACCAGACACTGCATACTCCAGCAGTAAGATCCCAGTAAAATTTCAGCAGCCTGAAGGCACTTCCTGCATAAGGAAAGCAGTCTATTGTACAAAATGGGTATACTTGAAAGTAATTGTATCAGCTTTTCTATCAACTAAAATATGAGCAATATCTCATTGACTAGGCTTAGTAATAACCCTAGTGCATGGAAGGATCTATCAGACAACCACCTTTATCACAAACCTGTTATTCCCCTGGACACAGCTATCAGCTATACTCCATCTTCCTTCAGTATCATCAGGTGACCATATTCCACTTACTTACCCTTTTTGTGTTTTCACTTTCACTATTACATCTATAATTTCTCTTCAGCACTTAGAATCTGAATTGGCCAATACAATCCAAAACTTCTGGTTCCAGTACAGTCCTCATCTAGCAGCATCTTAATCTTTCTGCTTCCAGTATTTTTCCAGCATATCTCTCCCCAATAGCCCTGGTACTTCACAGCAGTGTGTCTGGACCTTCCACTTACTGCCTCATGACTGCACAGAACCCTTCTCTGGAGACTTACAGCTGGCCTCAGTATAGGGCCTGCTATCATTTCCCCTCTTCCTGTGGTCACTGTCTAGGATTATCTGATGCACAGTGCTGCTGTGTGGCCTTCCTCTCTTTCCCTTGAGACCTTCCTAGACTTCCACCTTACTCAGGTATGTGATTGTATTTCTTAGGTGTGGTTCAAAGGACAGATTTACTCTGTGTGTGCTTGAGTTCTCAGTGTGGCTCCTGTTATTCTATTTACTATTTCTTCCCAATAAAGATTTCAGTTTTATTCTGTTTTCTGATTGTTTATTTTTTGGAATCTCCCTGTTCTCATAATGAATACTACCTAAACAGCTACACGTGAAGGCCATTTTGGTAATATTGATAACCAGTGTGGCACATCCATAGTAGACTGGGGCAATGGATGCTCCCTGAAGACTGTTTGAGAAATATATTTAGTTTATAACACAAGCAGAAAGATGGCTGCATAGTATAAACTAAGAAGAATACACTACTACGCTGGCTGCTAATTCATTGCTGGGCATGATTCACAGTCTTCATTTTTACCATTAATAGCCTGTTCCTTGTTCCGTATGACTCTACCTTCAGAGATAAGATAGGTGGCAACTAGAAAGAGGGATTCTTTGTGTTGCTACAATGTCTTCTGGCAGTACTTTGTCTGCTGCCAAATTCAATATGTTTTAGGAACTAGGTAAAAATATTCTGCATTTCACAGGCAATTGCTTATTTGGGTCTATTTTGCTCTTACATTTGTTATTATTGTTAGAATGCAGTACCAGGGTCTAATTTTAGATTTTGATGTTCCATGTTGTAATATAAATGTTTCATAATTTTAATTTATACCGCACCTTAAAGCATTTTCCCTGCATATGTATTAGATTTCACTCATGTTTGTTGAGACGTGTCATGATTTTTTGTGAGCTGCTTCAGACACTCTTTATAATAAGAGAGTGGGGTATAAATATTTTAAAGAAATAAATACTTTGAACAACAACCAGCAGACATAATTTCCCTTGTCTTACTTTCCCAGTGTGCTTAGATAAAGCATTCATAATGAGTTCAGAAAGGATTCCTTTTCTGTTGATTCTAGAACTCCTAGGATTTTCAGTGTGAGCTAGAACCATTTGTTGGTGTAAAATGTCTTTCACAGTTTCTCAAGCACACAAAACCACCAGTGTCTCTTAAGAAAACACTTGCTGAGACTTTAACATTCATTTGGGGAAAGGCTGAAACCATAACGGAAGGATAAATGGTTTTCAAATATTGATTTGTATGCACTTCAAGCACTTTACCAAGGAATAGAAATATACCATTACCCCCAATTTAGAGCTCAAAATGAAGGTGCAAAGAGGTGAACAGGTTTATCCAAGGTCACACTGGGATTTCCTCCCCGGAGGTGGGAATCGCTTGGCTCTCCTCAATTCCCATTTCAATATCCTACTTTGTCATAAATCTCAGTAAGTCCGGTATCTGCTTTAGCGAGTGGTTTATCCTTGCTTAGTGTAGTTTCAGACTTTCAAGCTTTAAGAGTTATAATTGGCATGTTATTTCATTTCACTTAATGACAAACCTTAAGTAATGTTGGTTCACTAGCTTGAGGCAGTACAAGAATCACCATGAATACCAAAGAAAGCAAACATAAAAATAGTGTGCAATAATACAAAATAATTTAAAATATTCCTATTTTGAGGCTCAAGAGCTATAGATTCATAATGGTATAATCAAAACAGACCTTGAAAGATCAAATACTTAGCATCAGAAACTTTGGAACCTGAAAAGGCTTAGATCACCAGTTCTTGACCTTTTAACTGCCGTGACCCCAACTTCAGCGGCAGCGGGGGTGGCATGCACGTGTTTGCAGGTGGTGTGCGGGAACAGGCAGGAGTGGGCAGGCACGCAGGTGCAGGCGCAGAGATGCAACCTTCAAGGCATGGAGGCGGACAGTGCCATGGCTCTGCCGCCTCCGCTGGCTGCCGGCTGCTGCTACCACCCACCTCCGCTCACCTCCGCCCACCACTGACTGCTGCCACCACCTGCCTCCAACCACCGCTGGCCGCTGCCACCACCCGCCTCTGCCTGCCACTGCCTGCCACCATCACAGGCTGCCGCTGCCACAGCCAGCAACCTGGCGACCCATGGAAGGGGCCAAGTGACCCCAAATGGGGTTTGGACCCCAAGGTTGAGAGTCACTGGCTTAGATCCTAGCCACTGCAAACAGAAGATCTCTTCAGAAGAATCAGAATCACACAGAGTTGGAAGAGCTCACAAAGGGCAATCCAGTCCAGACCCCACCATCTTGGGGACTTAAAAATCACATACTCCCAACAGGTGTTCATCCAATCTCCTCCTAAATACTTCCAGTTAAAGAAGCTCTACTACCCTCTGAGGCAGCACATTCCATCTATAAGCAGCCCTCATCATCAAGAAATGCTTTTCTAATATTTATCCATTCCTAAAGGTAAAGGTAAAGGTATCCCCTGTGCAAGCACCGAGTCATGTCTGACCCTTGGGGTGACGCCCTCTAGCGTTTTCATGGCAGACTCAATATCCAAACTGCAGAAAAGGCTCTTCTGAGGGTTGAGGGAATCTTCAGAATGTCATTTCAAGTGGTAGAACAAGGTTATCTGGAAAGGGGAAGCAGCACTCTTGGTAGCAGCACTCTTAGGGGGGGAGGGTCTGGTAAATCCTAAACCATTATCTGTAACAATCCTTACAACAGCTATGTAAGATAAATTAATATTATTACTCCCCTACTTCAAGTCACTGTGGGAAAGCAGAACCTGAGAGAGGGGGGATTGTCTGAGGCCAGTTAGTATGGTTCTAGAGGAAACATGGTGTGAATTGGTCCATATTCTCTCAGTTGGTGTCCCTGTATTTTCACAAAAGGGTTTGCCACTGGTCCAAATCCTATCACTGAATTACTCATACTATTGTAAAAACAAGGCATGCAAGAAATCCTCCCATGGTTTCTTAGCTGACAGTCTCAGTTTTCTGACTGGATCAACAAGACAGAGTATTTCCCCAAGAAACCAGCAGCACATTCCTATGTTACTCTAAAGTCTGTCTCACTTTATTCCATAGTGTTTGCTTCCGGTAAGTGTTTATAGGATTGCAGCCTAAATATCTTATATCAAATTTCGCACACTGTCAGTAGACACAACTAAAATTGTTTGGCTATAAATGTTTTTAGAACGGTAAACACTGGATGTAGACCCCTCTGTCTTTATCACCTTCTGACAACAAACTGGAAAGAAAAACAGCTCAAGACTACTCAGCCTCATTTGGCACCCACCCACCTTCTGTACAATCTGGGCCCTGCTCCTGTTCTTTTACCTCCTGTTGGATTGTCATATCTGAAGAACTGACCGAATGAAGTGATGTCTTAATATTCCTTGCTATTCCAGTTATATACACAGAATTTCACTTAAGCACCCTAGAAAGATCACTGTCGGTGAGTTTTTCCTTTCTCGGTTCATATTGTACCTTTCTGTACCTTCAATAAATCAACTTATATTACTCTTACTGTTAATTAAATATTTATTAGGTTTTCATTTCTTCAGAGCACTCTTTTAAATACTGGAAGAACACTTTGCCTGTAGTTTGTCACTTGAAGCATGTGCTTGGATTACCTAGATTAGATTGCTTTCAATATGTCTCCACCTGCCATCCTCCTTGTTAGGAACAAAACATAAAATGCAAGGATCTGTGCCAATGATTTTGTCATCCTTTCTGTTTTATAATATACCCCCACAATTATTTATTTGCCAAGTTCATATCTACTGCCTTAATTGATCAATCTTTTTTCTTGTTTGCTCACTTGCTTTCATACTCCATAACCCTCTCCTTGTGATGTCACTCCAATTATTATTTTCTTTATTTTTTCTCTCCCACCAGTCACAGAACCAGTGGCAAGCAACAAGAAACAAAGCCAGCCAGCAAAGCATTTTTATCTTCCAGAATTATACCTTATCTCCAGATCATGGAGAAAATGGCAGCTATGCAGGGCAGAATCCATGGGATATTATATATCCTAAGTGAAATCTTTACACAAACTCCCATTTCAATAGACACCTTCCCCAAATCTCCAGTGATTTCCCAGCCTGGAATTTGCAGCCCTAATTCTAGCAGATAAGTAGTGGAGGAGAAAGAGGAATGAGCGATAGTTTAATCCTATCCCTGCTGATTCCCTCCACCCCTCACAATTATGTCCCATTTTATAATGTGCACTGTCTCTAACAAAAAATGGACTAAATTCTAGAACTTTGTGGGGAAAGTGATTGTTGAGGGAAGGTTAACTAGCTTCTGACACTGCCTCCTCTGGCTTGGTACTCTCAAGGATTTATATTAAAGAAAAGTAGGCCCAATTAGAAACAATGTCTGAAATCATGTTGAAAGTATTTAAAATACATGAAGGGTAAGAAGTATAACACCATTCTACAACAACTGTCTTATCGGCAAATGGCCCTTTCACAGCATTCCTTTGCACCAAAGAAATGAAGTGTTTATGGACTGCCTCCACAGTGATCCTAGGCCACCATTCCCATCCCCCCTGTTATGAGACGTTTTTTCCACACTGAACACTGTTTCCCTCACAGGAGAAGACTGAGGAGAAATAGGAGTTAAGCAGTTCAGCCCTTTCTTTATCCTCTAATTTCACTTTCTTGACCTCACAGTAGTCCTACAGAATCCCTACTCTTTTTCTTATTTGAAATATAACTTTGTTGATAGTGGCGAAGTCGTGTCTGACCCATCACGACCCTATGGACAATGATCCTCCAGGCCTTCCTGTCCTCTACCATTCCCCGGAGTCCATTTAAACTCGTACCAACTGCTTCAGTGACTCCATCCAGCCACCTCATTCTCTGTCGTCCCCTTCTTCTTCTGCCCTCAATCACTCCCAGCATTAAGCTCTTCTCCAGGGAGTCCTTCCTTCTCATGAGGTAGCCAAAGTATTTGAAATATAACTAAGGAAGCCTTTTTTTGCTAAGTTTAGCACTTCTTGCTAGCCTAAGCTCATATTGAACTTTAGATTTTCTCTCCCTATAATCATTGGTTATTAGTTTAAACTCATCTTTCCATTTACTAAATTATTCTTTTTTATTCCTCAAATCATTCGACAGCTGCTTATGGAGCCACCTTGACTTCCTTAGGCTCCTTCCATCTTTACTTCTCAAGGGAATTGTTTGTGATTGAGCCTTCAGTATTATATGAAACACTTTTATGAAACTCCCAGACCTCTTGGACTTCCTAAGAAGAAATCATAAAGACTTATGGAGGCAGACTGGTAAGATGGTGAAGGTGAAATTTCAGATCCTGGAATTACTCAACACAGTGACATTGTGGGCATGTTTTGCCTACACTGTAACTGATTCAACTACAAGGACAGCATCTAGTAAATGGGCCTCTCTTACAAACATGATAATTAGCATCCCATCACAATCCTGTACAGGTTCATATCATACACCAGCTTGGTGTAGTGGTTAGGAGTGTGGACTTCTAATCTGGTGAGCTGGGTTTGATTCTACGCTTCCTCACATGCAGCCAGCTGGGTGACCTTGGGCTCACCACAGCACTGATAATGCTGCTTTGACTGAGCAGTAATATCAGGACTCTCTCAGCCTCACCTCCCTCACAGGGTGTCTGTTGTGGGGAGAGGAAAGGGAAGGCAACTGTAAGCCCCTTTGAGACTCCTTCGAATAGATAAAAGTGGCATATAAAAACCAACCCTCTTCTACAGTTATACTGCTGGCATAGTTATTTCCATGTCTGAAATCATGTTGAAAGTATTTAAAATACATGAAGGGTAAGAAGTTATGTTCTCAAAGCAAAAGAGTTATGTTCTCAAAGGAAATCGCTTCAGTTTCCAAGAAGTCTGTGACAACCATTTCAGTATCTCCAGTAGAAGAAGAAGAGTTGGTTCTTATATGCCGCTTTTCCCTACCTGAAGGAGGCTCAAAGCGGCTTACAGTCACCTTCCCTTTCCTCTCCCCACAACAGACACCCTGTGGGGTGGATGAGGCTGAGAGAGCCCTGATATCACTGCTCGGTCAGAACAGTTTTATCAGTGCTGTGGCGAGCCCAAGGCCACCCAGCTGGTTGCATGTGGGGGAGCGCAGAATCGAACCCAGCATGCCAGATTAGAAGTCCGCACTCCTAACCACTACACCAAACTGGCTCAGTTCAGCCCTTTCTGTTAAATATGTACTGTACTGTTAAATATGTACAGTACTGTTAAATATGCAGGCCAAGAAAACATCATGCTATTTGTGGAATGTAAACATCTGCATACAGATGAGCACAGGCTTATGAGATGATCACATGAACATCAGAGTGTTTTACATAACTGTTCTGCACTTCCACTGGCATAATTTCTTTTGAATTGGCAGTACTGCTTGAATTTATTCTGACGATGGCTCTGACATAACTTGTTCAGAAGATCCTTCTAACTTACAGGCTAGATCACAGGAATTGTTGTTGTTGTTGTTGTTAGATGCGAAGTCATGTCCGACCCATCACGACCCCATGGACAATGATCCTCTAACAGGAATATAATTATCAATTCACCTGTCTTATATAAATCCTGGCTGTTTCTCCATATGGCGATGGATGAACAACACAAAAACTTATAGTCCTTGTCATGCTTTAGAAAACTCTTGTTTATTCATCTTTTTGAGGAAATACAGCTGGAGATACAGGATTACAAGCAGATAGGAAGAGAATATATAAAAAGCAATCGCAATTATATTTTTATTAGATCAATGTCTATTTGATTTCTGTTCAACCAAAGCCAAATGACTACAAGATATTGCTTCAGGCTTTTTGAGAAAATGCTTTAGGATGTGTCAATGTAACTTTGTTACATAAAGAATGACGATTGTTTTCATTCTCATGCACTTAGGAGTATTTCTTGCAGAAACAAGATCTAATGCGCGAGCCTATCAAGATCATCCTGTATTCTGATTCTGTCTTCGGTTGTGTTTGCTACCCTTCCCAGTTTAGTACTGTCTGCAAATTGAATAAGTATCCCCTCTAAAAGCTCATCCAAATCATTTATAAATATGTTGAGGACAGGCATGCTTCCCGGGGGGTCCAACAAGTTCATACCCGCAGAACAAAGTGGCCTGCAGGGAGCATAAAGAGATAAGTGGTCCTGTAAGTAGGTAGGACTCAGGCCATGTATAGCTGTAAAGGTCAAAAACAATATCTTGAACTTGTTCTGGAAGCAAACTGGCAACCAATACAGCTGTCTCAGCAATGATTGGGCATGGGCCCTCCAAGATGACATAGTGAAGATCCGTGCAGATGCATACTGTACAAGTTGCAACTTATGGGTCAGGGACAAGGCAGACCAGCATAGAGCGAGTTATAGAAGTCCAGTTTGGAAGTGACAGTTGCATGGATCACTGCAGCCAAGTGTTCCGCAAACAGGTAGTGCGCTAGTAGCCATCCTTGGTGCAGATGGAAAAATGTTGTCTGAGATACCTTTGTGATCTGAACCTCCATAGATAAAGAGGCATCAAGGATCACCCCCAAATTCCTGGCCATTGGTGCAGATGTAAGTTGCACCCCATCCAAGCAGGGGAGACAGGCTTCCTGATTCTGTCCCCTTCTACCCAGCTACAGGACCTCTGTCTTGGAGGGGTTGACTCTGCCTGATCCATCCAACTACTGCTTCCAAACAACTGGCAAATGTATTTGGGGGAAGATCTGGCCATCCATCCATCAGGATATAGAGCTGGGTGTCATCCACATATGGGTGACACTTCAGCCGATAGCTCCGGACCACCTGGACCAGAGGGTGCATATAGATGTTGAAATGTGTAGGGGATGTCTAACAACTCTTCCCGCACTGCGATCCTTTGTGACCTGCTCTTAAGAAAAGAGGTCAGCCATTTCTTCCTCCAATCCCTGTGTCAACAAGGTGACATACCAATAGCTCATGATCAACCACATCAAATGCAACTAACAGGTCTAATAAAATTATACTGGCCAATGCAATCCTGTCCAGCTGTCATTAGAGATCATTCATCAGAGCGACCTACATGGTGTCCACCCCATGGGCAGGATGGAAGCCAGCCTGGTATGGATCCAAGGCCAACGTTTCCTCCAAAAATGCCAGGAGCTGATCTACTGCAGCCCTCTCAACCACCTTACTCAGGAATGCAAGATGCGATACTGGGCGGTAGCTGGTGGGGATCTGCAGATCCAGCAATGGATTCTTCAGTAGAGGGCAAACCACTGCCATCTTTAGCCCCTGAGGGAATTCTCCGAATGACAGGGAGAGGTTCACACTTTCCCTCAGTTGGCCTCCTAACTGCGGGTCAATCACCTTGAGCAGCCATGACAGACAGGGATCTAAGGAGTAAGTGGTCGCCCTCACTATCCCTAGCAATTTGTCCACTTCAGTTACAGAGAGATGTCTGAAGCCATCAAACCTTATTCCCTGCAACAGCCACGGAGCTTCCAGTTCAAAGTCTTTATAAATCATGACAGTAAGTTTGCATAAGTTCAATATTCAGATAAATGGAAAGTATCCCCTAAATTCCAGAACACTCATATTTGATTCCAAAAGAGGGATCTTCAAAAAATGAGGGGAATAGTAAAGAAGGAAACTGAAAGGGAAACACGAGAGAGTTGCTTGCAAGTTATTTAAAACCACACTATAGATCAAATAGAATTTATTCCAAGATTAGTAAAGGCACTGCCAAGTCTAAAAGAAGGCCTGTGTGGTTAACAGTGCAAGTCAGGAAGATATAAAAAATAAAGAGACTTCCTCTGAAAAGTGGAAGGCCTTCCATAATGCAACTAGGGGCTACTAGTATAGCTGACAAATTTGAAATGACAAAATTATTCAGGATGGGGAAAACAAAATATGACTGTGGAAAGTTCCAAGAAGGCTCCACAAACCTGGTAACTGGGTGATAATGTGACAAATAAAGCTCACTATTGATAAGGTGATGCACACTGGGACAAAAAAAATCCCAACTTCAACTTTAGGCTTATGGATTCTGAAATGGCTGAGACTGAAATGGAAAATGATCTTGTAGTAGATAGCTTAATGAAGCTTTCAACCCAGTGTGCTACAGCAGTGAAAAAGGCAAACTCGATGTTAGGGATTATTAGGAAAGAGACTGAAAATAAAACGGCCAATATTATAATGCCTCTCTATGGTGTGGTCTCATTTGGAATACTGTATACAGTTCTGGTCACTGTATCTCTGGATCTCATAAAGCTGTGGTCCCCAACTACCGGGCCGCAAATGCCCTGGCACTGGGCCGCGACTCCCTGCCTCTGCAGGGCCGCGCCAGGCTGTGCATGCGCGTTTGCGCCATGCACGGCCGCAAACACACGCGCTTGCACTCCTGTGCATGTGCGGCCCGGGTCGCGCATGCACGTTTGCGCGATGAGTGGCAGGGCCGTGCACCCGTGCATGCGCAGGAGTGCTGTGCATGCGAGTTTTCTGACACGCATGCACGACCCACCCACACACGCGTGGCATGCATGGCCGGGCGATCACCCTTCCTGCCGGTGCCGGTCCGCAGCCTGAAAAAGGTTGTGGACCACTGTCATAAAGGATATTACAAAACTGGAAAAGAGACAGAGGAGGATGGCAAAGATGATTAGGATGTAGGAGCAACTTCTCCATGAGGAAAGGCTGTAGAGTCTGGAACTTTTCAGTTTAGAAAAGAGACAACTAAAGGGGGGGGCTGTTAGATGTTTATAAAATTATGCATGGGGCAGAGAGAGTTCAGAACTTTTTCTCCCTCTTTCAAAATACTAGAATTCAAGGGCATAAGATGATGGCGGGAAATAAATACTACTTTAAACAGAGTGATTAAAATGTGGAATTATCTGCCAGATGATTTAGTGATAGCCACAGGAATAAAAAACTTTAAAAGGAGATTAGATAGATTCATGGAGGATGAGTTTCTCAGTGGCTACTAGTTTCTCAGTGACTAGGCGGAACTTCCACATTCAGATGCACTAATTCTCATAATCTCCGTGCCAGGAGGTAAAATCAGGAGAAGGTCTTGGCCTATATGACATGTGGCTCGCCACTGTTTTAGACAGGATTCTGGACTAGATAGGCCATTGGTCTGATCCAGCAGGCTTCTTATGTTCTTTGGAAACTCACTTTTGCATGAGACCTTTCAGAATCTTAGCAAGAGTCAAACAACCATGTCAACAGATTTCTCTTTCCTTCTCTTTCCTACTCCATCCACACTGTTCCTGAGGATCCCCACATACATTTCAGAGAGTTCTGGTACTCTGGGAGAGGGGCAATAAGAAGAGACTGGAATAGATTCCTTCTGTGAACTTGTTCCAATTGATGATGATGATGATGATGATGACAACCATTCAGTCAAGTCCAGCTCTTGGTGATCCTATGGCACAACTGCCACCACGATTTCCAATCTTGCACCGCTTGTTTTAGTTTTGTAATGTTCTGGCTGGTGTCCATTTACATGTCTTTTGTTTGTTTGGGATAAGAACCTATCTTTTTCTACATATTATTCTATAAAGCATTATTTATTATTAGAGATTAGAGATAACAACTGGTATGCAGGTTTTGCTTATCAGTTAGTAATTGATTTGAACTGTACTTCTAGATTGTGTGCTCCAGCTGCAGTCTACATCATCATTTGGTATGTAGCTGTCAGACATATTGACTTCGACTGTTTCTGCATTGGAGGCTTCACACCAGCCGGGACAGGTTGTCCAGCTTCTTCCTGCTCCCGCTCAGGGGAGCACTTGGCCCAGTGCACCTTGTCTGCCCTGGATTTGTGTTCACATATGGGGCCCAGGGCAGCAAAGTTCCCAGTGCGGAAACGGTGAACCTGATACTGGCAACATTCTCCAACTTAGTTCACTTATTGGTATCATTCCTTCCTTTCCTCCCATCATGTTTCCAGACCTAAAAGAATTTGAATGTCTCTACATAAAGCAAGAAATGTGTGGGAAAACACCAAAGATATATAAGGTGAATCCCAACTCAAAGACATAGCCATGTAAGAAATGTGTAAGAAAGTTTCTGGTTTCTAGTCATCTATTTCCTAAAACCATTTAGTGTCAAAGAGAAGTTCTTAGCTGACTGCTTCTTAGAAATATGGATCAGTTTATTCAGAGATACTTATAAATCTATTTATTGAAAGGAAAATGAACTTTTTACATGGCCTGTGCAGAATATCACCCATTCAGCTCAGTGCTCCTACTAAATAGGACATGCATTTATTATTTCTGTTTCTGTTGGCTGCAGAGGAGAGGACACGCAAAACTTCAAGTACGTTTAAACTTCAAGTACAGGGATATAGGCTAGATATCAGGAAAAAATGTTCACAGTCAGAGTAGTTCAGCAGTGGAATTGGCTGCCTAAGGAGGTGGTGAGCTCCCCCTCACTGGCAGTCTTCAAGCAAAGGTTGGATACACACTTTTCTTGGATGCTTTAGTATGCTTAGGACTGATCCAGCGTTGAGCAGGGGGTTGGACTAGATGGCCTGTATGGCCCCTTCCAACTCTATGATTCTATGATTCTATGATTTCTGTTGTTCAGTTTTCTTCTAACTCCCTGGTATCCATGGCAGCTGTATTTTATGTACTGGGTTTTGCTGAAAGACACCTTTAGAGTGTTGTCTCAAAACAAGAAAGTAGAGCAGGTTAGGGAGAAAATCTATTCCTAAAACCATAAAGAGTACCATTTCTAATTAAAAATGCTCATTATGTATTTCAATTCTTAAAAAGGGTCAGGAAGTAAGCACTTGGCTGATGGATAATTAATGGTCAGGAAAAGACAGAAGTTAAAGAGCAAGAAGGAAAATTACAAAGATGCATTTACTTTTTAAAGGGTGTGAACAACAAGCAATTATACATGTACTCTGTTGCCATGTTCACAGCCTCTGGTATTCATAGTGCACAGAGCATCTTGGTTTATCTCACATAAACATTTGTAAACAGGATGTAGAAACTATACATGGCAAATATATAACTGATGCATGTCATTCCCACAGTACTATGACTGATGTACACTTGGTATGGTAAATGCACAGCAAGCCCAGCATAGCCAGGACTAGTCAGCCAACCACTGGGAGATTGGGAGGGAGCAGGGACGGGGGCATGGGGAAGAAGCTGGTTCCAATAGCATGAAGTCAATTCTGGGAAAATGCAGAAGTGACAATGTCTTTCTAGGTGCTACTGGCAATTCCTAGAGAGGATTCATGCTTCCAGGTATACCCCAGAAGTGACATCAGTACACTTTAACAGGTGCTAGAGTTTCTGGCAACTCCTAGAGAGGCATGACATCACATCCCAGTTTTACCAATAGAAACAATCAATTGAAATGTTTACTTTTTTTATCCCATTGGTTGCAGGAATTTCAGTCACAAATGCCTGCTGGTGGTGTGATGCCTCCTGTTCCTACTGGGAACATGGCAAACTTAATCAGCATTCTCCCTTCAAATTTCCCTTCTTTTGTCACACTTAGGAATGGTCATGAAGTTCATGAAATTATTTTTCATGAAGAGTAGAAAGCAAAGATTTAAACCTCTGCTTTCTGCTCTTCTTGAACTGCATCAAAATTCATGAAAATTCATGGCAGTTCTTCAGTTTGTGAATATCCCAGAAAGATGAAAACACAGAGTCTTCCTCTTAGGGTTGCCAGCTTCCCTATGAGGCTCTCTACCCCACCTCCCTCATCAGGAGTCTGCTATGGGGAGAGGAAGGGAAGACGATTGGAAGGTGCTTTGAGACACCTGAGGTCTGCTGGGTCACTGCGGCCCACTCCCAGTTCTCTCAGATCTCTCACAACCCTACATACCTCACAGGTTGACTATTGTGGGGAGACAAATGGAAAAGGTGTTTGTAAACTGCTTTGAGACTCCTTTGGGTAGTAAACAACAGGGTACAAAAATCTGTTCTTCTTCTAAGGAGCAACCATGAAATAAGCCTGTGGGCACATAACAAAATAAAAAATGAAAAAGAAGGAACAGGGTGGACACCTGTGTACTGTGACTACCCCATGTGTATTTCGGTGTCTGTGGCCTAATTCACACAAGAAGGGAAATTTTGCAGAACTGGGGAGAATTGGTTACCATGTAATATTCCCCTAAGAAGAATCTCCATTCTGATTTTCCCTTCACATATCTGAAGACATGGCTCTGGAAAGCTCATCTGTAACCACTATGCCAGCACAACCTCCCACACAACACACACATTCAACTCTTCCCCTTCCCACTGCCAAGCTCTAGCGCCCGTTGTATTCCTGTATATAATGGGCTTTACCCCTAGTCCTCAATAAATGAACATGTATGTCTTAATCAAAACATACATTTGAAGTCTGATCTCAGATTTTGTGATGACTTTACCCCCACATACAAGTTCTTTCTCAGAAAATGTGGGAGTTAGATCTAAAAATAAAAGCTTAGGACATGTTACTTTAGGGTACTTTTTGCATGGCAGGTAATAGAAACACATCATTTCCATTCAAAGAATGAATATCATATTAGCTTGAAGCCTATAATTCTTAGATTCAAGTGGATGCACAATACATTCAATAACAGACCTCAGAGTAGCTGTTTTATTACAAAGAAACTTCAAGAACAGATTAGACAGGGAGATTCAAAAATGCAAGTTATTACAATGCTCAAAACCATGGAATCCCCAGGACTCAACAAGGATATTGGTTTCTTCTCTTATGTATGCCAACCTCATTCAACTGTTATATCCACATTCCTTACAATCCCTCTTTTTATTCTATTTGGGGCAATGAGACTATTATGTGATATTGTAAGTATGTAATGCTATTTAGAATCTAATTCTCAGTTCTGAGAATAGGATAACAAACTCAGCACAGCTTGACACTTGTGGGGATGCCTCCATGCTTGGGTGAAAGTGGATGTGGCTAACAAGAAGTCACCTTCAATTATTTCTTTTTACAACTGAGAAAGTGTTTGCCATTAATCACTAATTTTACATTTTTATTGCCCCAATGTTTTTCTGAATGACAATTGAACCCCAAGGACTGATTTGTATTTCTAGCAAAGAACTGGCATACTGCACATTTGGATTGTTTACTCATTTGCTCCTAATTTATTTTGTCCTTATATCTGTACTCTTATGATCCCTGTTCCATTGTCTGAAGAAGTGTACAAGCACATGAAAGCTCATGCCTTTAATAAATCTTTGTTGATCTTAAAAGTGCAATTGGACTCAAACTTCTGTGATCTGTACAATTTTGAAATGCCAGTTTATGAGTTTGGGGAAGGGAGGGTGGTGATGTGAGGATGTGATGCCATAGAGTCTGGCTTCCAAAGCTACTATTTTCTCTAGAGGAACTAATATCTGTAATTTGGGAAGCGATTGTAATTCAGGGAGAACCCACCTGAACATTGGTAACCCTAACAAGTGGACCGCACAGTCTAAAAAGTTGACCACTATGTTGACTCAAATAACTTTACTCAGAACATAAAGCACCATTTTTTTTATAACCAGGGATCTTTCATTGTGAAGTGTGACTAGGATGCAAACTGATTGACAAACTGAAGTTCTTCGTGATCTTTGGCCAGTTCATAGAATCATAGAATCATAGAATCATAGAATCATAGAATCATAGAATCATAGAATCATAGAATCATAGAATCATAGAATCATAGAATCATAGAATCATAGAATCATAGAATCATAGAATCATAGAAGAGTTGGAAGGGGCCATACAAATCCATACTAACTTCCCTGGATCACCAAATTTAAGTGGGGGGAAATGGTGATCGCGTCTCCGGAAGCTCGGGGGCGAGAGCGAAGGAGGGACTTTCTTTCTACTGCTATTTTGAGAATGCACATGTCTTTCGCTGATGTGTTGCAGCTTGTGCTCAGAAGTGTAGCTTTTTTTTCAGTGGGAATCCACTTTTTTGGATTTCCTCCTAAGCGCTATAAAATTCTGATTGTTGCAGGAGTTCAGCGGGAGTTTTGCGGTTTGCTTACGACATCATGCGGAACGTTAAATTAATAGTGTTCACAAAAGGTAAGACTTTGGCTACATTTAAGTCTTGCCTAATGGCCCTCAAATAAAGTGTATTGGAGTGTTTGGAAAACACTGGAACAAAAGCCTCTCAACATTAAGGCCCATTCCACACAAGGATCAATGTGGCAAATTGCTTGCAGAAAGAAATAACGGAATTTAAAATAGTGGAATTCAGCGTAACGCATAACTGCCATTGTAGTGGAATCCAGTAGCATTTCAATCGTTTCCCACAGGTTTCCGGTCTCACCAAAAATCGCTAGAAAGGAAGCGATTTTTTCCATGCTTTGTCCCGCCCCTGGCCGTTAATCAAACGAGCAGCCAATGGGTGGTTGTTACCATGCTCTGGAAAAGTCCCTTTCCCTTTAAGAACAGGGTTTTTTTTTAAAAAAGAAAGAAAAACACACATTGCAACGAATATGCCTTGATTCCTTGATTTCTTGCTTCCTCCTAACGTAGAGACCCATCTAGCTGGCAGCTGGCATGTGAGCTGCCAATTCATCGTTGCCACGCTCCCCCGAGTGAACCCCCCCCCCCGTGCACAGGCGCGATTTTCGGCCAAAAATAAAGGAAACTTGCAAACGGGGCTGTGTTGTGCTTGGGGACTTAGGAGAGCTTTAAAGCAGTTCTGTGGAGGGACTGCAGCTGGAGAAGCCTCGCTGGGTGAATGAAGGTTCGCCGGCTTGTTGATCTCCACTCGCTCTGAGAAAAAAAAATAGCGATCGCTTCGCCGGAAGTTCAGAGGAGAGAGCCAGGGGGAGAGACTTTGCTGAAACCGCAACAATGGGAACGCACAGGTTTTTTTCTCTAGAGTTGCAGATAGTTTGCAAGAGTGTACCGCTTTTCAGAGGGTGAATCCACTTATCTGGATTTCCCTTTAAGCACTACAATGAATCGCCTTTTGCAAATCGGTTTCAGGAGTGTGGCAGATTGTGTGCGACATCGTGCATAAGTGCAAATTAGTAGCGTTTACAATTTGCCACACTCCTGCTACACTTAACTTGTGCGGAATGGGCCAAAGTTTTTAAGTCACTGTGAATAGTTTAAGAAACTCTCAGTTTGAAACATAAGAACTAAAGTCAGTGCATGAACTGGTTTTACCCCAGAATTATCTATATTGTGTTACCTTGAAATTGCAACTTCTGATTTCACTTGACCTTTCCCCTTTATTTGGAATAAAATATTTTGAATTTCAGCACCTCTGAAGTGCCATTTTAAAGGTTTAAGCCATCAGGAAAGTATCATACTGACACAGGCAAAGTTCTTTAGGAAAGAACCACCAGGGCTGCTCAGTCAAAAAAGGAAAAAATGGCAAAACCTTGCCTCTGAGGGAAGGAGGTGAATGGGTATCTCTTCAATCCTTCTCAGGAGCCAATGACAAAGGGTTTTTCTGATATAAACTGCAAGATTTTTTGCTTTTACTAGGGGCTAGGGAAGAAAAAAAAGCCTTACTTGGAGAAGCAACCAAGTGTAGTAAGGTTCCTCCATCATATTTTTACTTCTATTGCATTTCAGACCTTAGCACTTGTCTCCATCATAATATGACATCTCTATTACCTTTAACATGAGTAAACAGTATCTTAAAAATACTGCAAAGATGATAGCATTCTCCTTTGCAGTAATGCAAAATAGCATTACTCACTAAAAGATTCATTATGGCTTGGAAATCTATCCATTTTCTTCTCCCTTTCAACATCATACTGTCTTACCAAGGGAAGTTCATAGCAGCTTTTAGTAGAATCATAATGTCTTCATGTAATTGCACATCTAAAAACCACAACAGTATTTTTAAGTGGGGGAAGAGTGGAGGAATTACCTATAGCATTGTTCTCATCCAGCTAAAAGTAGATGTCCCTCTACAGATAGTGAACTAAATGAATGAAAAATTACCACCCTGTGATGTATGTCTCTGAGAATTGGAGAAGAATGAACCAAACCCAGCAACAAGCAGGAGACCATGATAGATGACCTAGAAGGGAGAAAAACAGCCTTGAGAAATCCTGCAAATCTCTTTCAATTGTGGAAATTAATCAGACTTTGTCAATTAGGCTCAATGACTTGGTGAACTGTACCTAGAATATGTATAAATGATGATGCTTCAGAGAGTACAGACACTTTAGACATTTTAGATAGTACTCTGGTGAAATAAATCGACAAGGATTCTGCAAACATTTAGGCTCTTCACAAAACACGACCCCCCAACTCTACTATTTTTTAAGAACATGGTTATTTCCCTGGCACCTACGAAGCATTGCCTGGGGAGCCATTATACTAAGAGTTGCAGGATATAAATATTTCATGTCAGTAAGGATAATGAGTGTTTCCCCCATTAAGTCTGAACTAGTTTCATTACATCAATAGTAAAATCAAGTTGTTTAGATTATAATGTGATGAAGCCAAGTCTGAATAAGGTCAGGAATCATTACCTTCACTTTGCAGTGACTTGGTTATGTTGCCTTCATTGCATAGCCCAATCCCAATGGTTATGTGGCATAATTACATTACTATTTGATCTCCAATTTACTGGGATTACAGTCCCTTGTAAGATGCCTAAGTGCAGAAAACAAGTTCCTGAGCAACAGTCAAAAGAGATTGTGAATACTAGCAAGCAGTCATGAAGAAGGAGTAAATTGGTGATTTGGGGAGTATTTTCTCGCCCCCCCCCCACACACACACCTTTAATTTCACACTAAAATGCTCTCTAATTAGAACGAAAAAGGAAAACCCATCCAGTTTAAAGATTTTTAGTAAAGGGAAGAAAACTTTATGAAATAATACATACAAAGGTAACATTTCTGGGATGGACTCTGTTATGTCTAATATTTCAATTGAAGGTTTAAGTTCTGACAGTATGTGGTATTTAATATCATTCAACACAATTGTGCTTACAAAGCTAAGTACTCGATCATGACACTGTATCTCACTGCCTGCTCATGTTTAGCTTACAATCCACAAGTACCCCAAGGTCTCGTTCACACACAGGGCCTTTCCGCACAAGGACAAATGTTGCCAATTGGTTCCAGAAAGCGGAAACGCTATTTTTAAAAGTGCAATCTCGGCGTAACGCATACCTGCCTTTGTAGTGGAATCCAGTAGCATTTCAATCGTTTCCCACAGGTTTCCGGTCTCGCAAAAATCACTGGAAAGGAAGCGATTTTTTCTGTGCTTTGTCCCACTCCTGGCCGTCAATCAAACAAACAGCCAATGGGCGGTTGTTATCATGCTCTCGAAAAGCCCCTTTCCCTTTAAGAACAGTTAAAAAAAAAAGAAAAACACACGTTGCAACAAATATGCCTTGATTCCTCCTAACATAGAGACCCATCTAGCTGACGTGTGAGCTGGCGAATCATCATTACCATGCTCGCCCGAATGAAACCACCCCCCCTCTGCACGGGCGATTTTCGGCCGAAAATAAAGGGAACTGGCAAACGGAGCTGTGTTGTGCTTGGGGACTTAGGGGAGCTTTAAAGCACTTCTGTGGAGGGACTGTAGCCGGAGAAGCCTCGCTGAGTGAATGAAGGCTCGCTGGTTTGTTGCTTTCTGCTCGCTCTGAGGGGGAAAAAATGGCGATCGCTTCACCGGAAGTTCGGAGGAGAGAGCCAGGGGGAGGGACTTTGTTGGAACCGCAACAATGGGAATGCACAGGTCTTTTTCGCTAGTGTTGCAGATTGTTTGCAAGAGTGTAGCACTTTTTGGAGGGTGAATCCACTTTTCCCGATTTCCCTTTAAGCGCTACAACGAATTGCTTTTTGCGGGATTGTTTCAGGAGTGTGGCACATTGTGCGTGACATTTTGCGGAACTGCAAATTAGTAGCGTTTACAATTTGCAAGCCTTCTGCTACATTAAAGTCGTGCGGAATGGTCCACAGTGTTACCTAGAAGCGTATCCCCCATCCAGTAGACATGCTTTTCATTTTTCTGACCCAGATGCAGAACTTTACACTTATCTTTATTAAATTGCATCTTGTTCTCATTTGCCCATTTTTCCATTGTGTTTTCCATTGCGGAAACAAAGTTTGTGTCCAGTGGCACCTTTAAAGCCAACAAAGTTTTATTCAAGGTATAAGCTTTTGTGTGCAAGCACACTTCTTCTGATACTGTGAAGGTGAGGAATGGGTAGACAGTTCAAACTGTTGATAACTTTAACCTGGACATTTTTTAAAATGCTTTTGATACATCAGATTTTACTGTTTTGTTGGTCTGGATTATTTATTGTTGTTTTAACTGTCAGTTATAGTTCATTACCATTTCAGATATTGTTTTGAGTTCCTATATTGTTGCTTGGTATGTTTTATATTAATGTGGCATTTGTATTACTTCTTTATGATCTGCCCTGCATGTTATATTTGGTAGAAGACTGAAGCAGAAATCCTCTAAACAAGCAAACATTAAATGTGTGCCTCTGAGAATGGGAAAGAGGTCAAGCATAGTCCAATGTGTATCTGCTCAACAAGCAGCACTGTGATTTGGAAGTATAAGAAGTTTCTGGAATCCAAGCAGATGTTATTTTCTCAGCGAAGAAGGCCATAAAAGGCATAACTAGGTCACAGAAAGCAGGAGTTTCCTCTGGGGGACAACCATCCAGGGAGCCAGGATGGATAACTGTTGTTAAACATGATCTGGTTATGGCGATGTGTGAGATATGAATGCAGGAATGAAAGGAAGGAGTTTGGATTGCATGCCCCCACATGAAACAAGTCCCTTAAATCTGAATTGTGAGAAGTATCCTCCAATACTAGGCAGGAAAAATGTTCAAGTCCTCTCCTGGGCACCCTGGTTTCTCCTGCCCACTTGGGTAGGTCCAACCCACCCTACCCCCAACACACAGGGCACAGGGGCACTCCCAACTCACCTGAGGCAAGTAAGGGGCCTTGGAAAAGGGTCACTGATGCAGCCACAGGAAGGTTAGCCAGTAGGTGCTCCCAAGCCCCAAAGAGTCAGGCAGCAGAGACACATGTTGGAAGTCCTTGCTGGCAAAAGAGCCGGAGGAGCTGGGACAAGAAAAGAAACTCCCACAATACATGCCCATCCAGAGAGGAGGGGCGAGAGGCCCACGGGTGACAGAGTTAGCCCCTTGACGAGGTTTGCAGGAAAAGCAGCCCCCAATCACCATCAAACCTCCCATGCTCATCCCATGCCCCAACAACTGCACAGGCAGGGAGGAAGGGCAAGGTTGTGAGAATGGAACTGGCAGCCAGGAGGCCTGAACTACCTGGCATTCTGCCCATTGTTGGGTGGAGTCGCAACTGCCCCTTTAAAACCACAGACTGAAGCCGAAGGTGAAAGTACAGGAGGCAGCTGCTTATAGAAGTAGGGATAAGGAGAAGAGTGGATGACTGAGGTAGGGAGAGTAACACCAGACAGTGGAAGAGAAGGGATGAGAGGAGAATGGTGAGGAAGAGCTGGTGGACTAGGAAAGGGAAAGGAAAGGAGCTGCACTCTTAGAAGGACTCCAAGGACTTCACAAAGGATTAAAAGTCAGGATCATCCATTAGTTTGTTGTTAAATGTTTTTGTCTAAATGCTGGGAGCCAGATTCTTCTGCAGGGCACAAGAGAGGACAAAAAGGTGCATTTGTTCCACCAACAACCAAGTAGGGTTTGCTGTATGTGTGACCATGGTCTCATCCAGGCCTACTCCCAAAACTGGATTGTTCTCTGTGGTGTTTGCAATGCATGGCACAGCTGCTATGCTTACCTGCAACTACAGGCAAGAAACTTTGGGGGGAAACTAGGGCCTAGTCTGCACACATTGGATAATGCACTTTCAATGTGTTTTCGCAGCTGGATTTTCCTGTGCAGAACAGGAAAATCTACTTCTAAAGTGCATTGAAAGTGCATTATCTATTGTGTGCAGACTAGGCCTAGGTGATCCACTTTTATTAGGCAATGACTTGGCCTTGCGGACAACAACAGGGACTGCAGTTGCCAGCAGTAGGCCTCAGAAGGGCAAACATCACCAGCCAAGCAACCAAGGGGTATCTGGGGCCACATGCATTCCTTTTGAAGGGATGCATGTGAGGGGAGAAAGCTTTTCCTTCAGCCTAACTTCCTGGAGATGAGCTGTACTTCCAGGGGATTCTCACCTGGAGGCTGGCTTCCCCAAACCTCAGTGGGATACAATGCTACACAGTCATCCCTCCAAAGCAGCCACTTTTTGCCTGGGGAGATGATCTTTATAGTCTGGAGATGAGCAGCAATTCCAGGAGATCTCCAGGCCCTACATGGAGGTTGGCTGTCCCTGGTCTGAACATATTCCTTGAAGTCTGGAAGCCTCAAAAGTGTGTAATGCCCCCGCAGCCACCTAACACCCCCTGACCTATTTCAGGTCAACATTGTAGAGAGGAGGTAAGGTTGCCAGATTGGTGTAGGTTCATGTTCTGGAATTCCACATTACCTAGGTATGCATAAGGTCAAGACTGCTGTGCACAGAGAGACCTCCTCTTACGGTTGCCATCTTCCAAGTGAGGCTCTCTACCCCACCTCCCTCATGGGAAGTCTGCATACTGCAAACATTTAGCAACATTGGTCATTGTGAGGAATGGCCCTTGCTATATGGGCTGAAGGTGATGCTGGGGGACTGATGGTATTTATTATATAGTGGTGTTTTCCAGATTGCCTTAATATTCTTTTTCATTACCCTATGTTATTGGGATTTTTTCTTGGGTCCAGACAAATTCATTAACATTCTCATGCCGTCCCTCCTATTTTTCCCCCATGTTCTTTCCTAAACTAGTTTTCCTGCATATTTTCTCCATTGTGAAATGAGTTGGCAAGATATCTTCTTTCTCAGTATCGGGACACCTTTTTCTGCCTCATGGATTACTAGCCAAATATGCCCAAAAAGAATGCTAGTGTTTGCATGCCAATGTTTTGACATTTTAGCTCTGGAGGACACCTGCACCGAAACAAATGGCCAGTTCCACTGGGAGGCCGAACACCAGCAGCCAATCATTGTCCATTCATTTTCTCTGCAGCCTGATCTAATGCATGATTTAGTGGCAGCAAATGTCAAGGCATTCAGTGGGACTGTTTCATGTCCAAAGCCTGGAGTCCTTGATCCTCGTGAAAGTATGAAAGAATGTTGTTTGGCCAAAGATTTGTACAGAGGGGTGGGTGTTTGTGTGTGTGTGAGCACAGAGGTTCTCTTGCGAGATCAGCCACCACTCTGCATGAAATTGGTGGGCTTAGCCATGTGGAGCTCCTTTTTTTCAGTCTCCAAGGCTGGGCTTTTGCATATCAGGTCCACAACAGTAAGAGTGTGGGTCTTGAATTGGGACAGGGAGCTGAGATACTGAGCAGCAGCTTGCAGAAGAAGTTGGAGATGCCTGAGCAGAATCTGGTCCACCCAGTGAGTGTTGAGGTTGGTGTGGGCAGGACAGCTGTTCCTTCTGTCCAATGAAGTGCCAACCAGAAAGGCTGGGCCTCCCTACTTCTATAAGCAGCTGCCTCCTGTACTTTCACCTCAGGCTTCAGTCTGTGGTTTTCAAGAGGCCCTATTGAGATGCAAATGGAGACTCTTTCCCCCCCCCCCTGGTTGCTGTGAAGACTCTTTTGGCCAAATGAGAGGGTTCAGCTGAGTTCAGACCTTGCACTCCAGAAGGGCCCCGACCAATGAGGATCTACTTAGTTTCCTGCCATTTAGTGAGGAGGCAGCTTTCATTGAGCCCCTCCTCCAGGAAGGGCACTGGAGAGGCTTATGTGGACAATTTTGTCGTTTAGAGCAGTGGTCCCCAACCTTTTTGTGGTTGAGGACCGCCTCCGAGGGTGGGGGAGAGTCGGTGGCCCGGGCGCTGCGCATGTGCATTTTTGCCAGCAGGGGGCTCAAATGCACATGCACAGCAGCGCCTGCCACTTCGCTCGCAGCCTGGCGAGCTTCTTGCTGTTTGTGTGGGGGGGGAGGCAGGCGCGGCCACAGGCGACCCAGTACCGTGGCCTTCATGGCCCGGTACCAGGCCGCAGACCGGGGGTTGATGACCCCCGTTTTAGAGGATGGTATTAACAAATGAGTGCCAAATACACTAGGTAGTCCACTGGAGCTGTGTACATGATGCAAGTCCGGTAAAGGAATTCAAAATGTTTTGGGGAAACTATTCAGAAAGATCACTCAAAGGTGGGGAAAGAGGCATCCAATAAGGGATGGGACACAGAATAATGGAATCATAGAATAATCTCTGCCGATGACAGGTGTGCCATGCTACTTCCAAGACAAGTCTCCCCCATCCTATACTGGCATGTTTGTTTTTTCCTACCTAAATGTCAACTTCTCTCTTTACATTTGTCCCTATTAAACTTCACTTTAGCCTACTTTTCGAGCCTATCAAGATCATCCTGTATTCTGACTCACTTTGGTTGTGTTTGCTACCCCTCCCAGTTTAGTATCTTCTGCAAATTTAATAAGTATCCCCTCTAATCCCTCATCCAAATCATTTATAGGTATTACCCTCAGGTGCTTTTATTTATGTAATCTACCACTCCTCCCAGCATGGCTGACCCAGGACAGTTTCCAACATTCCATCTAAAACAGTACAATTAATTCATAAAAATACAATATAATGCAATTACTCCATTTTAAAGGATAATATTAAAACTTTACAAGTAAAACAATCCAAACAATCAGACAAGCTGCTAGCTAATGTTGTTCTTCAGTGCTGTCTGCATAGTTTTCAGGATTACAGGGGGGGTATTTATACAGAGGGGGGGCCCTAAGCGAAGTTGTTGCTGGGGTTCATTGGCCCCAACCAGATGCCTGGCAGAAGAGCTCCATTTTTCAGGCCCTGCAGAACTGAGTCAGTTCTGACACAGCCACCAGGTCTTCTGGGAGCTCATTCTATCAGGTAGGGGCCAAGACTGAGAAAGCTCTGGCCCTCATTAAGGCCAGACTGAACTCTCTTGGGATCCTTTTGAAACAAAGATCTCCAACCTGTTGGAATTTGCCTTCCATATATAGTCAGTCCTTCATATATAGTCAGTCAAGTAGTCCCTCAGATACACTGGGCCCAGATCATGTATGGCCTTAAAGGTTAATACCAAGACCTTGAACAGGATCCGGAATTCAAATGGGAACTAATGCAGTTGCCTCAAGGCTGGCTGGATGTGGGTACTCCAGGGTGTTCTCGTGAGGACTTGTGCCTCTACATTCTGGACCAACTGCAATTTTCAGATCATGGTCAAGGGTAGGCCTGCATAGAGCAAATTACAGTAGTCTAATCTGGAAGTGACTGTCACATGGATCACTGTAGCCAAGTGGTCTAGGGTCAGGTAGGGCACCAGTAGCTTCATCTGACAGAGGTGGAAAAATGCCAGCTAAGCAACATTCAAGACCTGTGCCTCCATCATAAGGGAGGTGTCAGAGATCACATCCAGATTCCTAGCAGATTGGGCAACCAGCAGTTGCACACTGTCAAGGCAGGGCAACCATGCCCCCTCACCCAACTCTTTCCTACCTATTCAAATGACCACTGTCTCAGAGGGGTTGAGTTTCAGATGACTTTGTTTGCGCCAAACCATCACTGCTTCTAAACAATTGGCATTTTTTTTGGGGGGGGGGAGTCTGGCTGGCCATTCATCAGGAAGCAGAGCTGGGTGTCATCGGCATGTTGGTGACACCCAAGCCCAAACCCATGAACCAGCTGGGCTAGGGGTGCATAAAGTTGTTAAATAAAGTGGGAGAGAGAACTGCATGCTGTGGAACTCCACAAGGGAGCTTGCAGCTTTTGCAATTGGTTTTCTCCCATTGCAGCCCTATATCTGTGGCCTTGGAGAAAGAGATCGGCCATTGAAGGGCTGTCCTCCAAATTCCGGCACTGGCAAGATGGTGAGCAAAAAAATCTCAGCTAATTTCTTCTGAGAGTTCCTGCAAGAGAATCTGATTTGCTTATCACATAAATGCATTTTTATAGAAAAAGAAGGTTTAGCTAAGTTTTAGAGAAGACATAATTAAAAATCATACTGCTACAGTCCTGCAGGGTTCCAACTTTTCTCTTGTACAGCTTAACATCTATATGAAACTGGGCTCGGAGTTTTTAAATACTGGATTTAAAAAGTCTTGTTTTATTATTTTAATTTTGTAAGCTACTCCAGGCAAGCTCCTGGACTGGAGAGGCAGCCTAAAAATATACTAAATAAACAAATGCATAATCAGACTCCTCTCTCTGAAGCTGCTATTGACTTGCAGGTCTATAATTGTGGTCGGAATAATGCGGACACTGGTATGGCATTACAAACAGGCCACAGCTTTATTAAACATAACAGAACCTGAGGTGTTGGCAGGACAAGGAGAGGACTCCCCCCTTTTTGTGGTCAGCCGACCACACACACACACAACCCCCTACCCATCAACTCCAGCCGTCTGCATTTCCTCATGCAGCCCTGAGCCTGGCCGATGGGCGATCTTCTGAGGGAGATGATCCCCTCAGGGTGCTGAAGGAGGCGTAAACCTTCTTCGGCCCACCCTGAGTCATCTGGCCCTGCGAGCCATGCTAGCCTTCCCCAGCCGGGTGAGGCTTAACTCACAGTTTTGGCCACCTCAATGAAGGTCCCTCTCCAGTACAGGTGCCCCTGACCTGATTCCACACCTCAAATTGGGTCCTCTCCTTGCGCCTCCCCACCAGCTGTGACAGAAAATCAGAAGCAAACCATAAATTAGACCCTTTAGCTCTAAAACACTAACGAACACTTGCAAAGAAAAATAAACAAAGGGCTGTGAAATATTTTACCCCGGAAATTTTAATTTTACAGTGAATGTTCATTGGGAGATGTTAGGCCCAACACCAACACATATTGTTATTTTAGCAACAGACACTTTCAACTTCTCTCTTTGTGCACTAAAGAAATACATTAAACATTTATCTTCAACATGTATAATGTACATTCAGGTTTAGGAGAGGCAATCCATTATGTTGCTAACATCTTTCAACCAATAATGCTTCCAGTTTATCACAGCTCATGCTAGCTCAGACAAAGTGGGAATTTCTTTTAAGTAAATGCTGTTTACTCATAGGTTCTTGTGTTTGCGTCTAAGCTCAGGAGTATAGACAATGTTCAAAAAGAAAAGGGAGTCGTGGTAGCTTTTTTTCTTCAGCAGTTCTCCCTATGAATATTCACCATGTGTCAACCTCTTGAAACACTTTTATGGGACTCCTCCTGTCAGATCTGTAGTCAGAACCTAAGGTGAGGTTCCTGAAGGCAATTTGTTGATGCACTTGGGACACACACAAGTAGATATGCTTGTACTTCTTGTCTTGAATAACAGTAAGCTTTTGTTTAAATATATTTCCTGGCTTAGGTTTGTGCAAATAATAGCTTGCTGAGGGGTAAACAGGGGAAGGCACTGGCAAACCACCCCGTATTGAGTCTGCCATGAAAACGCTAGAGGGCGTCACCCCAAGGGTCAGACATGACCCAGTGCTTGCACAGGGGATACCTTTACCTTTTACTTGAAATATACAGTGCAGACTACATCTGCAGATAGATCCCAAAGGCAGTGATAGAAATAAAAGAAAAGCACAAACATAAGGAGGAGGTATAATTTATGAGAGCCTTGTATTCTGGTTAGTGTCAGCATATGAGCTGGAAAACCAGGTTTGAATCTCCATTTGCTGGCTGATATTGGACCAGTGTCTTTCTCTGTCTCATTCCTTCTCAGCCCAACCTATCTCAACCTATCTTCCATATTGTTGTGAGAACAATATGGAAAAAGGGAGAATGATGTCAGCTATTTTGTATCATTTGGGAAAAATAACTAGCATAAAAAATAGACTCTGTATAGTTGCTGACAGACTGGATAATGGACTGAGAAGTCAATGGTTCAAGCCTCATCTTTGCCATGAGCCCATCAGATATCCCTGGACAAGTCATTGTCTCTTTGCTTCCACCAACTACTCCCAACCCCCACCCCACAAAATAGTATTGAATTTGTTTACAATGTCATTGCAAGAATTATGCACATAAGGTGCTTTGCATACTCCAAAATTCAGTTTGTGATGCAAGTAAGTTATTCATATATCGCTATTGTAGGTGGAATAAATGGCTTTCTATGATTCAACGTTCTGCTGTTGCCTATCCAAAGCCTGAGACATTCGGCCGAAGGGGTCCATCAAATCAGTTGGGGTGGGGGAATTATCAGCTAGGGAATTTTATGGGTGTTGTCAGGGTTTATTGTATTCTATTTTAACCTGTAGTAAACCGCTGTGAGCTGGCAGGACCAAGAACAGAAGTTAATAAATATAAAAATAAATGAATACATAACACAGAGGATGATATAGGTAAAAAGATTAAAATATTTTAAAATGCTCAGTCAGCTACAGCAGTGACAAAAGCCTCATATGCAGACAGGAAATGTCCACTCTAAACAAAAAATAAATAGATTATAGTTCTAGGCTCTTGAAGTCCTGTGAAAATGCAGTCAGTTTACCCAGAGCTGACCTGTCAGCTCCCACCCAGTCCCCTGATCCTTGCCTGGCATCTCTGATTGGCGATTGGGTAAGCCCAACTGCCAGTCAGAGGAGCTGCCCTTGCAGGGTCGAGGATCGTGGCCATGGAGCTGACCTGTCATCCCCATCCCCCACCCCAATCTTCTCCTGACTCCTCTGACTGGAAGCTGAGTAGATCCCACTGTCAGTTCAACCTGCCAGCCCCAGCAATTGTGATTTGAGTCTGCACATTTGGGATGAAAACAGATAATCCTGGTTTGGCTTGAAAACACACCCAAAAAATCCACTAATCAGCATTGTTTGGGGGGTTTTCAAGTTTCACTAAGCCCCTAATAATAGGAATTCAAAAGGATATGAAACTGGCAATATCACCTCATCTGTACTTCCAAGTTAGGACTAGGATGTAATGTATTTCTATTGTTGAATAATCAGGAATTGTTTCATTTTAGCTTGGTTGTTATAATATTAATAAAATTTAAAACTGGTGTAGAGCATTCAAAGGTCTAAATATAGACTGCTTCTTAATGTACAGAATAACCCGAAAAAGACGGTAAGTATTATTATCCCCATCTTGGAGATGGAAATAAAAGATAACTTGTCTAAGGCTTCTAATGTAAAAATATAAAAGTATGCCTTTCTTGTTCTTTTGAGGTTTTTTATTCATTCATTCATTCATTCATTCATTCATTCATTCATTATGTATGTATGTATGTATGTATGTATGTATGTATGTATGTATGTATGTATGTATGTATGTATGTATGTATGTATATATTTATTTATTTATTTATTTATTTATTTATTTATTTATTTATTTATTTATTTACTATTTTCAAATACTTTGGCCACCTCATAAGAAGGAAGGACTCCCTGGACAAGAGCCTAATGCTGGGAGCGATTGAGGGCAAAAGAAGAAGGGGACGACAGAGAATGAGGTGGATGGATGGAGTCACTGAAGCAGTCGTTGTGAACTTAAATGGACTCCAGGGAATGGTAGAGGACAGGAAGGCCTGGAAGATCATTGTCCATGGGGCCGCGATGGGTTGGACACAACTTTGCACCTAACAATAACAAATTTATTGATTTATTTATTTGATTAATTAATTAATTACATTCATATACCACCCTCCCCTTAGGCTCAGAGTAGTTCACATGGAACAAAGAACAAGAATTCATAAAACTCTGTGTCAGATGAATAATAACAATATCAACAGTAATGAACAGGGCAGATAACCACATATGTTGCGGTTGTGCTTCACTCATTTTTTGTTGTTGCTGAACTCCATTAATCATCTGTAGTTGTGAAAACAATATTTCATAAATGATACATTGCATAGTATTTGTGAGCCATTTATCTGGAACTAGTGCAAATACTATTTTAATATTGTGTTCATTTAATCGCAAAAATCCACCATGAGGAAACAAGAAAATGGCATGAAAAATAAAGACTTACACCTTGTTTTGTGAATAGGAGAAGCAATATCAATGCAGGGACTTTTGAGTCCAAACAGTAAAGTTGTGAAGCTTGGTAGTATACCAGCTTCCTTAGTGAGTCTATGAAAGAAGTGAGAGTTAAAGAAAGGACTGCCTGATTAACATTTGAACCTCTTATGGAATACTAGGGGCAAAGCCCCCTCCAAGAATACAAAGGGTGCTAGAACCTGGCAGTGGAAAAAGGAAGGGGAGGAGTTGTCCAGTCTGAAAGGGCATGTGGTTGAATATGTGTGTTGTGTGGGAGGTTTTGGTGGTGTGGTGGCAAATGAGGGTATGGATGTGGAGATATGGGTGTCAAGAACCTGTGGTGTGGAATGTTCATTGAATATGGGACAGGACTGACCTTTGGGAACTGTGGCATAGTGGTTACAGATGAGCTTTCCAGAGCCATGTCTTCAGATATGTGAAGGGAAAATCAGACTGGAGATTCTTCTTAGGGGAATATTACATGGCAACCAATCCCCCCCCCCCAGTTCTGCATCATTTCCCTTCTTGTGTGAATTAGGCCACAGACACCAAAATGCCCCTCTGCCCTAATAAACTTGGGGTAGTCACAGTACACAGGAGTCCATCCTATTCCTTCTTTTCCATTTTTACACTGTTGATAAAATGTTATGTGCCCACTTGCTTCTTTCATGGTTGCTCCTTAGAAGAAGAACGGATTTTTGTACCCTATTGTTTACTACCCAAAGGTGTCTCAAAGCGGTTTACAAACAACTTTTCCATTTGTCTCCCCACAATAGTCAACCTGTGAGGTATGTGGGCTGAGAGAGGTCTGAGAGAACTGGGAATGGGCCGCAGTGACACAGCAGGCCTCAGGTGTCTCAAAGCATTTTCCAATCGTCTTCCCTTCCTCTCCCCATAGCAGACTCCCGATGAGGGAGGTGGGGTAGAGAGCATCACAGGGAAGCTGGCAACCCTAAGAGGAAGACTCTCTGTGCACAGCAGTCTTGACCTTAGGAAGGTTTTTTTATACTGTTTTTTATTTGCCAGGCCAAGTTTGAAAAAAGTCACTACAGTCCCCATGTGTCTCCAGCCACTATTTACAGTTCACTATTTCAGTTCACAGTTTCAGGCTGTAAATATTTATTTAGATCTTCCTGCACTTTCCAGACTCACAGGACTGATGCTGGTCTGCCTGTCTGTGCCCCAGAATAAAAACAGTTGCTGGTAAGGTCTGGCCATAGCCCATAGCCCAGGAGGGACACACCTGCACCACTCCCTCCCAACTGCAGACAAAAATGAAGGCTGGACTCTGAGGCATTGTACAATTTTGAAGTCCCACCTCCAAATCTCAAGGAATATTTCCAACCCAGGGGTAGCCAACCTCCAGGTAAGGCATGGAGAGCTCCTGGAATTACAGCTCACCTGCAGAGTATAAAGATCAGCTCCCCAGGCAGAAAGGGCTACTTTGAACAGGGTTGATGTAGAGAAGAAACATTTAAGGACTCCCCAACAGGTTTTTGTTGAATTGAAGGACTTGAGGCCTGCTGCACAGGGTTGTTGTGCAGATGAAACAGGAGACAAAAGAACCAGTTTCGTCTGCAGAATAATGCTGTGCACTGGCCTCAAATATGCAGAGAGTTGCAAAGAAGAAAGACACATGGCTTGGCTGTGTCCAACCCCTGGCCAGAGCAGTATTTTAAGTGAGAAGGGGCTTTTCTGTGGCCTCCCTGTCAGCCAACAGTTTGGCAGAAGGGGAAAGTTCCCCACCCTCAAAAGGAATGCCCTCAGGCTCCCCTGTGTTGCTCTTGGAAATACCTCCCTCCCCTCAGTCAGGGCCTGTCAGAGGCTCCTCCACAGCAGGCCTGGAGGGTGGGGGGGGGAGCACTCTGCAGCCTCCTGCCAGCTCTGTCAGGGTTCTGAGGCAATTTGCAGTTGGACATGGCAGTTAGGACAGCCTTGGGGCGAAAAGGGCTGGCGCAGCCTGTCCAACCCTCTGTTCTCATCCCCCTTGGCAGCCCTGCTGACCTCCTATCCCTGCGGTGGTCAGGAGCAGACTGGCAGCCATCTCCAGATTGTCCTGGAACTCTGGTCACGCCTTTCGATTGGCACCTCCGCTTGTCAGTCCGGGGCCAAGGGGCCAATTCGGGAGTTTTGATCACGGACACAGCCAACCCCAACACTTACTGTTTTATTAAGAGGGAACAGATGTTACATGTTACATTTGTCTTTACTACCAAAGTCTGACTATTTTAATACTTTAGGACAGGGGTAGTCAACCTGTGGTCTTCCAGATGTTCATGGACTACAATTCCCATGAGCCCCTCCCAGCAAATGGTGGCAGGGGCTCATGGGAGTTGTAGTCCATGAACATCTGGAGGACCACAGGTTGACTACCCCTGCTTTAGAAAATCACTTAGCCAGAGGATAACCAAGTCCATGTAGGTCTCAGAATAAGAAAAGTTAAAAGCACCATAAGTCTGAGAAGTTAGTTGATGGGTTTTCAAATTCTATGTGACGGTTGCATCTGTCATCTGCCCCTTCCCTTTCCCTTCCTAGTGGGTGTGGAATTGGGTTAGTTATATTGAATTTTGCCTCCATTCTTGTCTTAACTTTGTATTAATTGTATTATGTTTTATTGTGCTTTTATTGTTTTAGGGGATTGGTTTTTATGTGACCCGCCTCGAGCCTCCGGGGGGAGGCGGAATATAATAATAATAATAATAATAGTAATAGTAATAGTAATAGTAATAGTAATAGTAATAGTAATAGTAATAGTAATAGTAATAGTAATAGTAATAGTAATAGTAATAGTAATAGTAATAGTAATAGTAATAGTAATAGTAATAGTAATAGTAATAGTAATAGTAATAAGAGCCTCTTGTGGCGCAGAGTGGTAAGGCAGCCGTCTGAAAGCTTTGCCCATAAGGCTGGGAGTTCAATCCCAGCAGCCGGCTCAAGGTTGACTCAGCCTTCCATCCTTCCGAGGTCGGTAAAATGAGTACCCAGCTTGCTGGGGGGTAAACGGTCATGACTGGGGAAGGCACTGGCAAACCACCCCGTATTGAGTCTGCCATGAAAACGCTAGAGGGCGTCACCCCAAGGGTCAGACATGACTCGGTGCTTGCACAGGGGATACCTTTACCTTTACCTTTTAATAGTAATAATAGTAATAATAGGCCAAGGGAGGAGTCTGTGCAGGATCATAGAACTTCCTCTTCCTGCACTTGCTAAGAAATTCTAAGGGGCTTTTCGCACACCTTCAAAATCGCACAATGGTTGCCAATTGAAAACGCTACTGATTTGCAATTATGCACAACGTCGTTGACAATCTGCCACACACCTGAAACCGATCCGCAAAAAGCGCTTCCTTGTAGCGCTTTCAGGGAAATCCCCAAAAGTGGATTCACCCTCCGGAAAGCGCTACACTCCTGAAACCAATCTGCAACACTAGTGGGAAAGTTCTGTGCGTTACCATTGTTGTGGTTTCTACAAAGTCCCTCCCCCTGGCTCTCTCCTCTGATCTTCCGGCGAAGCGATCGCCATTTTTTTTTCTCCGAGCGAGCGAAGTTCAACCCACCAGCAAGCCTGTTTAGAGGCTTCCCCGGCTTCAGTCCCTCCCCAGAGCTGTTTATTCACTAAGCACAAACAACAGACAAGCCTGTTTGCTGATGTATTTTCCCTTTATTTTTTACACTGTTTTCGGCCAAAAATCGGGCCCGTGAGGGGGGGGATTTTTTTTTTCCACTTGGGGGGAGCATGGCAACGATGAAACGACAGCTCAAACACACCTGCCAGCTGATGGGTCTCTCCGTTGCAACGAATCAACACATATTCGTCGCAATGGGTGTGTTTTTTTTTAAAAAAAACCTTTCTTAAAGGGAAAGGGGCTGTTTGGGAGCATGCTAACGGCTGCCCATTGGCTGCTTGATGGCCAGGGGCGGGACGAGCTTGGCAATAGCGCTTCCTGTCTAGCGATTTTTGCTGAGACCGGAAGCTTGTGGGAAACGATAGAAACACAACTGGATTCCACTACAAAGTCAGGTATGCATAATGACAAATTGCAGTATTTTAAATGGCAATTTTTCGTTCAGCAAACATTTGCTACAAGGATCCCGGTGCGGAAAGCCCCTAAGGCACAGCCATAGTGGCAAGAGTTTGGTTTCAGACATCCTCAATAAACATGAAAAGACAAAGCACAGCTCACTGAAGCATCCTTTCGTTTGACTTGTTTCAAAAGCTCAGTGCCATGTTGAGTTATAGGATTTAGCGAGCACTGTAAGGGGGGGTTGGAGGCTTGGATCGTTCTCTGCAGATGAACACTTCAGCAATGAGGGAATAATCAACAATTAAAACAGTGCACTCACAGCTTTGACTTGGCAGACAGAATTGGAGAGAAATTAAGCAACTGGAGAAGGGGAGAGGGAAAACTGAAATCATTTAAAGGAAAAAAGGCGAGAAACAATGAAAGTAAATCATTCCATACCTGTCACAAAATTTAGAAAGTATAAAGGATGTCCATGAAAGAAGATAGTAGATTAGCGCAAAAGTGTGTCGTTCTCTGTCCATTGACTACGAGAGTGCAACCCCGTTTAGGACGGTACCATTAGCTGCCTTGCGTGAGTCGTGCAGTCTGCGTACACTGAACCTAAGGAATGGGCTCATGCATACAAATTGGATGTACTTAAACTCTTTCAGAGGCCCTTTTCAGATGAAGTGCATAGAAGAACTAGCATTGTGGCCACTGATACTGCCTCCAGAAGCAATGGAACTGTACCCTGTGATGCATGCCTTGTTATATAGGGTGTATAGAGGTGGAAAATAACATTTTAGCTGATATTCCAAATCTTGTCTAAGGAGATTCAAGTCTTTCATATCACTCTAGAATGGGAAGAAAAAATGTTTCAGAAATGTTATATAATCCATTCATTGTGTCCTTTGTTCAGGCAGCAGTGCCAGAGAGAGGGGGGAAATGTTTTTTCAGAAGTGGTGTCCTCAATTCCAAATGACAGACCCTGAAGTTCTGTCATAATCTGCATTCAATGTTAAGCATGGTATTGTGAGATTTAGGGAAAGATCACAAGCTCTTTTAAAAGGGGAGTTCTTAATAGACTTTTTACCCTGTGCTAAAAAAGAAAAAAGAATATGGACTACCAAAGCACTAGTAAGTCCTGGATGTTGCACAGCATTATTATTCATGGTACTTATGTACAGAATCCTATAACAACTGTTGAAATAACGAGTGCATTACTCTGCAGCCCCAAGCATGCAAAAACAGATATACAGCACAACCTTATATGCATTTACTTATGTACATTCTAACACCACTCAAGAATAGGCTTCCTTCCAAAAATTCTTATTTGCAAGACTCCCTCTCCCCCTATGCTCCACCACGACCACTATGCTCATACCATCAGGAGCTTCAGTAGGTGCCAACCTGCAACTGGACAAAATCAACAACAGTTTGTACATGTGCTTTCTCTGGTGTGGCTCCCACTTCGTGGAATGGCCTGCCCAAAGAGGTCAGAAAGGTTTCTACTGACTTTTTGCAAACTATGCAAAATGGAATTATTCAAGATGTTTTTTCCAAGCAGGTAAAAAGGTTTCACTGTACAAAGTAGACTTAAGTAGGTAGCTATGTTGGTTTGAAGCAATAGAACAAAGTTTGAGTCCAGCAGTATCTTTAAAACAAACAATGTTTAATTCTCAGTATAAGCTTCCATGTGCATGCACATGCACATGCACAGTTCTACTGTACAAAGTAGTTCACAAACTTACTTAAATTATTAGGAACTGTGGCCTACAGTGTTGTGTATAGCTTATTGTAAGTAGAATTTAAGTGGGTAGCTGTGTTGGTCTGAAGCAGCACCTTTAAGACCAAAAAGGTTTTATTCAAGATATGTGCTTTTGTATCTGAAAAAGTGTGCATGCACATGAAATAGAACTTGAATAGAAGTTTATTGGTCTTAAGGGTGCTATTGGACTCATAATTTGTTCTGTAAGTAGAATTATATTGCATAATTCTTGTATCACTTAATGTATCATGTATACTTCAGTTCTTTCTGGTGCTTCCAGACTTCCAAAATGTGAGCACATTGTTTATTGAATGTCCCATCCTGTCAAATGTATTAACTCACTCTATGTAATCCACCCTAAATGCTTTTGAGAAAGGTTATATAAATAATATAAATAAATAGGTTTGAAGTCCTGGGTTGGATTCAGCAGTCTTTCAATGGAACTTGTGATGGACTGCACTTTAAAATCTTAAAAAATGCTGTATCAATAGGTAATGGACTGGAAAGGGTTAATTCCTCACAGAGCCAAAGAGCCTTGAGTGACAGTCTGCTCCAATAGATCTAATTGGTTAGCATTAGTTGAGCAGAGAAGGACTTGGGAGCTGAATGCTGAGAAGAGATTATCAGATTTCAGCCCTAGCTGAGAAGAGTCTATCACTGACAGAATCTGAGTCTAGCTCTAAATGAGAAGGCTTTAGTACTGATAGGTTTTGTGTTTAGTCTGACAGCAGTTTAGTATAGACAGAGTACTGGGAAGGTTGGCAGAAGAAGTAAGTAGTTACGTAAAGATTCCCATTTGAGCCAGAAAAGGTGATAGATCCTCTAGTGAGAGAAGTATTTCCATACCCAGACTGAATTTCACAAACTTTTTAGTTCAATTGGAATAGCCTATTTTGCTTTCACTCCTTCTTGAAAGAAACAAACCTGATAGCCTTTATTATTCCATGCCATTTTCTGTTTCCTCAGACTGAATTGTCCCCATAAATATGAAGTTTTCAACAACATTTGTATGTTAAGTGTATAAATTTTGTACAAAATAGCATTAAAAACATGCACATGAAATATATGAAACCAGCCTGTACATTCTAACAGCATTTAAAAGGAGTTGGAATGCCAGACAGCAGGTATGTCCAGGATGAGTACAGGTAAGAAACACAAGACTAATAACAGCAATAAAAATAAGACAGACCAACAGCACAGCATCAAAGATCAGGGGGGGGGGGAAATTAGAGACTGTTTCTGCCAGTTGAGTGAGATCTGTCTGAGCTTCTGTTCCCTTTATTACAGACTAGTAGTAAAGCCCACTGTGTGCTGTAATGCAACGGGTGCTAGCTCATGATTTGGTGTGGGTTTTATGCCTCACTTGGAACCTTGGAACCCTAAGAGGAGGCCTCTCAGTGTAAAACAGTCCTGACCCAAGTCAGGTTCAAACAAACCTAGGAAGTGTGGAATTCCAGAACATGAACCTAAGTCTGTCTGACAACCTTAACCCCTATCTGCAAAGTTTTCTTGACCTGAAATAGTCTGGGGGCACTATGTGGCTGGTTGAGGCATTATATCCTTTTGAGTCCCCACTTTCAAACCTCAAGGAATATTTCCATCCCAGGGGTAGCCAGCCACCAGGTGGGGCCTGGAGATCTCCTATAATTACTGCTCATCTCCAGATTATAAAGGTTAGCTCCCCAGGCATAAATGGCTACTCTGAGGCACTGTATTCTTTTGAAACCCCACTTCCAAACCTTGTTTTCACTGAGCTTAGCTAGCACAATCTGTTGCTTGGCTGTTGATATCTGCTCTTCTGAAGCCTGAGGCTTGTTGGCAACTGTGGTTCCTGTTGTTGTCCGCAAAGGGAAATCATCACCTAATAAAACTGGAAAACCTAGTTCCCCCCAAAGTCTCACTGTTTACTTTCCTGTAAACCCTTTATATGCAAACTTCCAACATAGCTCCACTTGAAATTCTGGGACACTTATGCTTTTAATTTCATAGGCCAGGGCAAATACTGATTTTTAGTTTTCAAGCCAGGCTTGAGCAAAATCACTTCAGCCTCTATGTCTCTCCAAACAGCTGCTTGTTCACCATTTACAGTTCCAGAGTCTAAATATTCCTTATTTAGATCTTCCTGCACTTTCCAGATTCACAGGATCTTTGCTGATCTGTCTGTCTGTTGGTGCCAAAATATACAAACTGTTGCTGGCAAGGGCTAGTTAGCACCCACAGCACAGCCACTCCACCTCAGCCACAGCCTGCAAGCCTTTACCTTTGTCTTTACTATCGCTGCTAGACTATAAAGATCTCTAGACTAGAGACTGATAAAGATCAGCTCCACAGGAACAAATGCTGCTTTGGAGGATGGACTTTGAGCCATTGTACCAACCTTATCTCTTTTTTCGAGAAAGTGACTACCTTGCTCGATCAGGGGAATGCCGTGGACATGGTTTATCTGGATTTCAGTAAAGTTTTTGATAAGGTTCCACATGATATTCTTGTTAACAAGTTGGTGAAATGCGGTATGGATCCTAATTATGTCAGGTGGATCAGTAACTGGTTGACAAATCATACCCAGAGGGTACTTGTTAATGGTTCGGCATCTTCTTGGAAAAGAGTGACAAGTGGAGTAGTCCAAGGATCCGTCCTGGGGCCTGTGATGTTCAACATATTTATAAATGATTTGGATGAGGGATTAGGGGGGATACTTATTAAATTTGCAGATGATACTAAACTGGGAGGAGTAGCAAACACAACTGAAGACAGCAACAGAATACAGGATGATCTTGATAGGCTCGAGAAGTGGGCTAAACTTAATAAAATAGTTCAATAGGGACAAATGTAAAGTTCTGCATTTAGGTAGGAAAAACCAAATACACCAATATAAGATGGGGGAGACTTGTCTTGGCAGTAGCATGTGCTAAAAGGATCTAGGAATCTTAGTCGACCATACATTGAACCTTAGTCAGCAGTGTGGCTAAAAAGGCAAATGGGATTTTGGGCTGTATCAAACGGAGTATCGTGTCCAGATCATGGGAGGTGATGGTACCGCTTTACTGTGCTCTGGTTCGGCCTCACTTGGAGTACTGTGTTCAGTTTTGGGCACCCCAATTGAAGAGGGATGTTGACAAACTAGAACGTGTCCAGAAGAAGGCAACAAAGATAGTGAGGGGTTTGGAGACCAACACGTATGAAGAAAGGTTGGGGGAGCTTGGTCCGTTTAGCCCAGAGGAGAGATGGCTGAGAGGGGATCTGATAACCGTCTTCAAGTATTTAAAAGGGTGCCATATGGAGGATGGAGCAGAATTGTTCTCTCTTGCCTCAAAGAGACAGACCAGAACGAATGGGATGAAAAGAAATTCCATCTAAACATCCGGAAGAATTTCATGACAGAACGGTTTCTCAGTGGAACAGGAGGTGGTGAGTTCTCCATCTTCGGAAATTTTTAAACAGAGGCTAGATAGCCATCTGACAGAGAGGCTGATTCTGGGAAGGCAAAGGGGTGGCAGGTTGCAGTAGATGAGCGATTGGGATGTGAGTGTCATGCATAGTGCAGGTGGTTGGACTAGATGACCCATGAGGTCCCTTCCAACTTTATTATTCTATTATTCTATGATTCTATGTTGAGGCCCCACCTCAAATCCAGGAGTAGCCAACCTCCAGGTGGGCCCTGGAGATCTCATAGAATTACAGCTAATCAGACTATAAAGATCAGTTCTCTAGGCAGAAATGGCTGCTTTGGAGGGTGGATACGGCTGTTATGCAAAATAAACATTTGAAGCCTCCCACACAGGTTGTTGTAAGGATGAAACACTTGAGGCCTACTGCACAGGGTGCAGATGAAACAGGAGGCAAAAGAACCCCTGCAACAGCATCCAGATTTATCTGTGCAACAACCCTGCATGGTAGGCCTCAGAGGTTCAGATAGTAGAGAAAAGGCACACATGGCTTGTCTCCAGCAGCGAGGCCAGCCACAGCAGTATAATAAGTGAGAAGGGGCTTTTCTGTGGCATCCCTGTCAGCCAGCTGTTAGGCAGAAGGGGAAAACTTTCCCCTCTCAAAAGGAATGCCCACACACGCCCACAGACTCCCCAATATTGCTCCCAGAAATGTGTCCTTTGCCACTATACCAGACTCCCTTCACAGCAGGCCTGAAGGAAAGAAGGGGGAGTGCAGAATCTTGAGCAAAAGCAGCAACTGGTCCTGAGGGTGGGGGAATTTCCACCAATAGGAGGTGTTGGAACCTTCAGCATTTTGTCAGGGTGTACAGTTATGATTTTATATGTAGAGACTAGAAATAAAGCCTGTTGTAACTGATACAATAGGTGCTAGAAGGTGGGAGGGGGTGGCTTCTCTTCCCCCTTGGGCCAAAGGGGAAATTGAAGGCTTCCCTCCCTCCCCCCGGGGGGCCAGGCAGAGTAGTGGCAGAAACTCCTTGCCCCCCCCCCCGCAGCTCTCCAGCCGCCATTCCACCTGCCCCTGCAAAGCCCCTGACTGGCCCAAAGTCCAGACAGGCCCTACCCACTCTCCGTCCACCTACCCCTTACTCTTTTATTTCTAACAGTGAAACCTGTTACAAATATGTAATCCTGGGTGTGGCCAAAATTGCAAGCCTTCTGCACAATTCAAAGACCAAGAACTACAGGACCCTTAGAATATGATTTGTAGCTTATGGCTATGAGTGTACAGTCATGTATGTTGTGGTTATTGTTTTGCATATTTGTGCTTATTTGTTTAAATTGTATTTTTTTATTTCTTTTGTAAGCTACTTTATGGTATAGGAGAGCTATGCAGTAGAAATGCATACATAAAGATAAGGTAAAGGTATTCCGTGTGCAAGCACCGAGTCATGTCTTGGGGTGACGCCCTCTAGCGTTTTCTTGGCAGACTCAATACAGGGTGGTTTGCCATTCCATTCCCCAGGCATTACCATTTTACCCCCCAGCAAGCAAGCTGGGTACTCATTTTACCGACCTTGGAAGGATGGAAGGCTGAGTCAACCTTGAGCTGGCTGCTGGGATCGAACTCCCAGACTCATGGTCAGTGTTTCAGACAGCATGTCAGCTGCCTTACCACCCTGCACACAAGAAATGCATACAGATACATTAAATAAAAACAAAAGAAATGAAATGAAAAGGACCATGCATCTTACCTTTAGTTCAATTATCTCAAACTTTTGGTAAAATATAACTATGGCTCTGTGTGTAAGACCAAAGCTGAGAGTGAGCTAAGATTGGCCAGGGAAGCCCACTGTAACAAGAAAAGATTTTTCAGTTATGTGAGGAGTAAACATAAAGTAAAGGAGGCAATAGGCCCACTGTTGGGGCCGGATGAAATGCACCCTTCCAACTCTATGATTCTATTTATCTTTTATTGATATTGTTATGATATAGATTTCAGTATGCTTTATTGTATATTGTGTCCTAATATTGTTTTAACTTTTATGCATAAGACACTGTAGAGAATATTAATGTAAACTTAATCAAGGTTAATTTTTAATCTAAGACAACTAACTTCTAAGACAATTAACTTTAATGGACTTAGAAGCACATTAGAATGCACTGTAAATTTTCCAAATGAAGTAATCCATAATTTTGGTATTTTATACAGTATGAGGGAAAATGAGGTTATATTTAGCTAGAACGTTTCTTCCAGAACACATTTATGCTTCAGGAGTTCAGATAGAGTTGCTAGGCTCCCCTGATGGTGGCAGGGGTCCCCACACGCCAGACTGTTCCCCGAGTTGCTGATCAGCTGATCAGTGAAGAACTTACCAGGAGAAAGAGAAAGGCCTGGGCCTTGTTGCTGGCACTGCACAAGAAGTGACATCATCATGCAAGCAACATCCAGGCAACACTCTGGTGTTTGAACAAAAAGGTTCTACCATAGAGTTTGCCCTAATGCCAGAGTGTTGCCTGGATGTCATTTGTGTGATGATGTCACTTCCTGTGAGATACCAACAATGAGGCCTGCAGGGTTGTTGCACAGATGAACCTGGTAACCCTATTCTTTTGTCAAATGTTAAAGAGAACACTTTTTCTTTTGTGTCTCCAAAATTACCCAAAGAAATGGATATCTCTTAAATTACTGGTGTCTGCCATGTACCTGTTCCAGAATACTGTAGTGAATCATATGAAAGGATTTCCCACAAATTAAGATGCTTAGAATAAAATCTGTGTTTTGCAATTTACAGTGGAATATACTAAGGAAGAGAGGGAGATAGCAGTATCATATCCCAATTTAAATAAAAACAATCTCTGAGCCTTTGGAATTGAGTTTCCATAGTAACAAGTAACATAGTAACATAGTAAGACTATGAGCCATAAATAAGTCATTTCAAAGTAGTTTTAAACCTTTTTCATTCAGATAAGCTTTAAAAAAAATCAGGTTCTAATTTGTAGCTAAATTACCATTGCCAATGTTTGGGACATAGACTCACACCCATTTCCAACAGTACAGTTTTAACTTGCAAACATTAAGGCTTCCATCTATGTAGTATTATTTATTTACATTGCCATTGTGAATAATGTAAGCAGCTTATAAAATTATAGAGTTAACATAACTGAGTATGTTCTTAGTAACCTTTCTACAAATGTAAGGGATATTGTAACTTCTATTGTTGTCGTTGAAAGGACCATGCTTTCTGTCTGTACATATTGTGCATTATTTCTTCAAGACATTTAGGCCCATTCCGCACAAGGACCAATGTTGCCAATTGGTTTCACAATGATGACGTATGAAAACAAATGAACAAAGAAATATGAGCACATTCACAAACCATGCAGAATCAGGTTAGATGAAAAGACTACTATATTGAATTATTAATATAAAAATTCAGATATGTCAATCTAGAGTACAGCAGAGCTGAAGTTAAATACCTATAAGTTTCTTGATTTCAAAGGGTGAGATTTAGACATGTGATTAACTCCCCTATTAAAATGTATAAATAAGAATTCATGTGGTACCATAATCTTTAAAGTATGCCACAATAAGTTAATTCATTTTTAAGGTGCCATGTTTTGTTATTTTGCTTGCAGAAGATGAAAAGGGCTCCCTCTTTGTAACAGAAATCTATGGAACTGAGAAGAGTGTTATTATGGTTCAAATGTTTCTCTATAATTTCAGTCTTCACAATGGTCTAATTTTCCTGTACATTTGAGTTAGTCTTTCATGTACTGCAGCAAAGCAACTCCCATAGCAATAAAGAGAGATAGTGCCAGAGGCACAGTTCTAAGTATGAATACCTTGAGGCAACTCTCACTGAAGAATTGCATGCATCCATATTCTTGCTTCAGTTGGTCTTACAAGGTTTTGCTTTCAAGAAACATCTTTTAGTGTTTTTTTCAAGGCTTCTCTCACTGAAAGTCACAAGGGATAAATAAAATTTGCCACTAATATCACAGATTCTAGTGGCTTTTATACAGAGCAGAAGCTTCCCTTCTTTTGTTTCCTCTTTCCCGAATTTCCTAAAACTGACATGCCAATTATGTGTCAGTATTTAATTCAAGGAGCATTGTCTCTTTTTAACTAAAGAGCTGAGAGAGCTCAGGTCTCTTTATTTATTTATTTTTGAGATTTCTAACCTGCCCCTCTCCATACTTGGTATCTATGACAATGTCATCCCATCTTTTGACATTTGCATTCATGAAGATAATATTAATATGTGGTTTATAGAAAGGACTGCTTCTGAGGTCACAGAATCACAGAATCATAGAGTTGGAAGGGGCCATGCAGGCCATCTAGTCCAACCCCCTGCTCAATGCAGGATCAGCCCAAAGCATCCTAAAGCATCCAAGAAAAGTGTGTATCCAACCTTTGCTTGAAGACTGCCAGTGAGGGGGAGCTTCTCTCTGCAGGGTGCTTCTCTCTGCAGCTTCAGGCCCTCCAGTCCCCGAGGGGAAATTGTGCTTTGTTTACCTCATAAAGAATACCCTGACTCAGGGTTACGTTCTCCCCAACAGAGGTAACATATTTACAAAGTCTTACCTGTCTAACCTTGCTAGTTCTTCTAAGCAAAAGGGTTGAAGAATTTAGTGAACATTCAGCTGGGCTTTCTATTTGTCCACCATCTCCCTTAATAACATTCTCATACAAATCTACAGGGTAATATTCAAATGCACACTGTAAATTGCTCTGTACCGAATCACCTGTTTCACGTAGTTAAAGGTCACTAGGCATTGGTTTTGGTGAGTCAAAGCACTCAGATACATTTTCTTAATCTTCTGCAGGGCAGCATAATTATTTTGGTTAAGGAACACATCATTAGAAATTATTTTTCAGTCCAGACTCTCATCACAGCATGCAAAAAGGATGCTGCATGGACTCAATATATCTCTGTGAAGAGTCCTCTCAGCACCACTTCCAGATTCAGGCTTTAATACCTATACAGGCAAATCATTAGGCATCTTTTTGCTATGATATGTATTTGATGTTCCATCATCAATCAGATAATCTGTGTTTGCCTCTTAAACTCAGATTGTGTACCAAGATCCAATCCCCTCCTGAAATATGTGACATCTTCACTTGAGCATCCCATCATTTCCCGTTGGCTGCTTGTATCTTAGAAGACTCTTGAATAGCTGATCCTTACACATATTTTAATATTATTTTTAAAAATCTTGTATGTATTGGTGATGAAATTTTACTTTATGTTAACATATATCCATAGGTAAAATTAGTTGTCTGTCAAACATTTGGAAATAGAATAACTCAGAAGAAGAAGAGTTGGTTCTTATATGTCAAAGGAGTCTCAAAGCTGCTTACATTTGCCTTCCCTTTCCTCTCCCCACAACAGACCCCTGTGAGGTGGGTGAGGCTGAGAGAGCCCTGATATCACTGCTCTGTCAGGATAGCTTTGTAAGTGTTGTTGTGAGCCTAAGGTCACCCAGCTGGCTGCATGTGAGGGAGCATGGAATCAAACCCGGCTCGCCAGATTAGAAGTCCACACTCCTAACCACTACACCAAACTGGCTTCTTATCAGTTCTGCCATTTTGGGTTCATTGGTGTACGTGTCCTGGTGACTGTTTTCACCATTTTTTAAAATGACCTTCCAGTGTGCCAAACACTGACAATGTTCTCTTGAATTCTACAGGATTTCCCCTAAGATGGTATGGAGTGGTCTTGTATTTAGTGCCACATAAATTACTGGGAACGATTGAGGGCAAATGAAGAAGGGGACAACAGAGAATGAGGTGGCTGGATGGAATCACTGAAGCAGTCGGTGCAAACTTAAATGGACTCCAGGGAATGGTAGAGGACAGGAAGGCCTGGAGGATCATTGTCCATGGGGTTGCGATGGGTCAGACATGACTTTGCACCTAACAACAACAAAATTACATAGCTCTTCTGTCAGTTCAGACTCAAAACTAGCTCCTCTGTCATTTTGTAAATCCATAATGAATTATAAAGTCCTCACAGAAGACACAGGAAACATTTTTTGCTGTCCAATCCTTGGTTGGATATGGGCTGTACTTGGGCTGTACTGATTCCAGTGTTAAGAAAACAGTGCATACAAGTTCCATCAGGGCAGACCTTAGTATTTACCGAGGAAGCTGCCTTTGCTACTTCAGCCTTGCCCTTAATGCATCTTTCACATGTTCTCCACTTCTTTTCAACATCTGCAAACAGTGAAATCTTTCTGGCTAGCTCTAGTGTGCAGTGTGCAAGCTGTGTGGGTGTACCAGTAGACTAACAAATTCATCCTTTCTGTGAACTAGTCAATATAGTACTCTATCTCTCATATGCAACTGGTTCCATTCTTTCAACAATAATCGAGGTTTGGGAACCCCAAAAAGAGGGTTGTCATTCTCCAATAACTGAATAATCTGCAGTAAGCGACAATCATGATTCTGGAGTCTCTTCCACACATTATGATGAAACCCTGGTAGGCTAGGAGTTTTCAATAATACTCTGGGATCTTGAAATCCTGGTAAAACAACATCCTTATCATTAGTGGACTCAAAGCTGCATCAGCACTTACAGAAATGGGTCTGAAATTTAAAACTGGAGTAATGACACATCTGAAGTACTACTGTATTCAATGTCCTTAGATATTAATCAAAAGTATGGTTGAGAAGCAGAAGCATTGTCACATTTTCTACATCCTGGCCTCTCAGGAGGAGTGGATCTATCAGCCAAACCCCAGAGCTTTCTTTTTTCATTACAGCATCCTGCAGGGAGCTGAGGGGGGGGGGATCTTGGAGGAGAGACTCTATTGCCATCTGGTGGAGGCAGATGAGACTGCAACCCACCAATGGGAAAAGACACTGATCTCAGAAGAGCGACAGTGAAGCGGCTGGGGGAGGGTGGCTGGTAGTCCTAGACTGGGAGAGACTTTGTGGGAGAGATCAGGGGATACCCCCTTCCCAGGAGTAAGAGTGTTTTATCTGTATTAAAGTATTTTATCTGTATTATTTAGGTAATGGTGGTGGGGAGGATCCTTTTGGATTGGGTGGATAGGAAAAGAGAAGGGTGGTTTACTACAGACATAGGTTAGTCCAGATATAGTTTATGGCCAGGTGTGGGATGGCTGATTTCCCTGGGGTGGGGTCTTCTGGGGGAGTGGGAACATGTTGGAGTAAGGGATTCTGGCAATTATGGGCCAAGGGAGATATAGTGGGGTGAGGAGTTTGGAGAAGAGAAAGACAGGCAGCAATTATGGTCCAATAGGCCCATGGCCATGCAGTTCTTATGGCCATTAGAACATCTGGCCTGGATCCACTTGCTGCCTTTCTAAACTCTTTCCCACCCCCAGACCGGAAGTGGTGGAGGCTAGATGGGAGCCAACACTGATGATGTGTAACACCTGGTCGATCAACAATTCCTCCACCTTCCAAGATTATTTCACAAGTTAGGGGGTAGACCTGACATCTCTGACTGAAACTTGGGAGTAGGCTTGTGCGATTCGGCTGCCGAAGCGGCCGAATCGCACAAGCTTACTTGGGAGTGAAAGGGTGAGACGGTCACCCTTAAAGGTCTGGCATTGCCTGGCTTTGTGGTCCTTCACCAGTCTTGTGTGTGGCAATTCAGGTTCAGGGTGCTTCTCCTAAAGGGCTTTCTTGGTGCTGTCAGTCATTGAGGTGGAGTGTGCCGGAGTGGAGATTAGCGGAGAACTTGGCTACCTGGGTGGTCTACCCAACACTCACACAGCTAGCCTGCTGAGCTTCCTGGAGGCAGTGATGGCCTGGGCTTTGTGGTCATCCTTGGCTTTTGTTGTAATCCACCAGGAGTCATTGCCAAGAGTGGCAGGCCAAAAATCATATTTATATTTATATTTATATTTATATTTATATTTATATTTATATTTATATTTATATTTATATTTATATTTATATTTATATTTATATTTATATTTATATTTATATTTATATTTATATTTATATTTATATTTATATTTATATTTATATTTATATTTATATTTATATTTATATTTATATTTATATTTATATATGGTCTTTTTTAGCTGTAAAGATTGGCATTGCTCCAGCATGTGTTGAAGCACCCATTCACCAATCCTGGACTGCTGGGATGACTGCACTGAAAGGTCCTACCTCACCTGCACATTTCAGTCTGTTCAAGTATGCATGAAGGTGACATAAACCATGAACTTTAGCTCTAGAAAGCAGTGTTTTCTTTAAAATAGCCTTCTTCAATTACCATTCTAAGTTTGGTCAAAGGCCCCAAAGCCTATTTCTGCTTGCTTGTCTGAAAGGGGTTTACTGATACGTGCTCTGTGGAATTTTCTTTGTCTAGCATTCTCAGTAGCTCTTTCTGATTAAATTTTAGAGCTGCTGGGAGAACCTTCTTTTCTTGTTAGATAAACCCAAGATGAGAACTGAAATGTGTCTTTCCACATCTAACTGAAGCTTCAGTGATTCACTGATGCTTGGTTTGAATTACCTTTCTGTAACAATGTTCACTGATTGACTGTGTTAACTTTTTCTCTCACTGACTGAAAAAAATAAGCCCCCAAAATATGCCCAGATGACTCCAACCACTTGAAACATACAAATTTGACTTTCTTGGTAGTGAGAAGTTGGCTAGAGGAATTTGGAGAGGGTTAGTATTACTGAGGGGCTTTCCGCACTCCTTCAAAATCGCACAATGGTTGCCAATTGAAAATGCTACAGTTTTGCCATTATGCACAACGTCGTTAACAATCTGCCACACACCTGAAACCGATCCGCAAAAAGCGCTTCCTTGTAGCGCTTTCAGGGAAATCTCCAAAAGTGGATTTACCCTCCGGAAAGTGCTACACTCCTGCAACCAATCTGCAACACTAGCGGGAAAGTTCTGTGTGTTACCATTATTGTGGTTTCTACAAAGTCCCTCCCCCTGGCTCTCTCCTCTGATCTTCCGGCGAAGCGATCGCCATTTTTTTTTCTCCGAGCGAGCAGAGATCAATGCACCGGCGAGCCTCCGTTTAGAGGCTTCCACGGCTTCAGTCCCTCCCCAGAGCTGTTTAGTCACTAAGCACAAACAACAGAGAAGCCCGTTTGCTGATGTATTTTCCCTTTATTTTTCACACTGTTTTTGGCCGAAAATCGCGCCCGTGAGGGGGGGGGATTTTTTTTTCACTTGGGGGGAGCGTGGCAATGATGAAACAGCAGCTCAAACACACCTGCCAGCTGGATGGGTCTCTCCGTTGCAACGAATCAGCACATATCCGTTGCAACAGGTGTGTTTTTTTTTAAAAAACCTTTCTTAAAGGGAAAGGGGCTGTTTGGGAGCATGCTAACGGCCGCCCATTGGCTGCTTGACGGCCAGGGGTGGGACGAGCTTGGCAATAGTGCTTCCTGGCTAGCAATTTTTGCCGAGACCGGAAGCCTGTGGGAAACGATAGAAACGCAACTGGATTCCATTACAAAGGCAGGTATGCATAACGACGAATTCCACTATTTTAAATGGCGATTTTTCGTTCAGCAAACAATTTGCTACAAGTATCCCAGTGCGGAAAGCCCTTGAGTGTATGCGTATATCTCAGTAGGAATAAAGCAGGTATGACTGGCTTCTGCCTTCATCTGCAAAAGAGAGAAGCTGAGATGTCTTAGATTATCCTAGATCTTATCTAAGAAAAACTCATAAGTAAGTGATGAGCCTCACCTACACATACATCTAACATTTTCCCCCATTTATATATCTTTTGTGTGTTCTGCTTCCTGTCTCTTCAGATGTCATTTGTGTTTCGGAATTGTCTTTTAAACTAGGCTTCAAAGCCCACTTGTAAGAGCAGGCTTTGAAGGGGGGCGCCCCCTCCACCCGCTCGCCTCCCTCCCTGCCAACTCCCCGGCTTCCCCGTGGGCCTTGGAGCAAGCCCGCCACATCGAGGATGTGGCAGGCCTGCTCTGAGGCCCACAGGGAGCCTTCCCCACCCGCCCCACTCCCCGCCGACTCCTCGGTCCATAACGGGCCTCGCATTCCCCCGCAGTGGCTCACTAATCGGCTTTGCGGTCACAGCTCCTCCAGGGCACAGCTTCCGATCCAGTGCCCTGTGGCCACCAGGCTGGAGGAAGCGGAGGCTGGCAAAAGCATGGCTGCCGACTGGCAAGACAAACTCCAGCCAGTTGAGTGATGGGCCAACCGGAAGGCGCTTCGCACCTTCCAATTGGCCCCTCACCTGACTGGCTAGAGCTCTTGTCTTGACTTAGAAGGGTGCAACACTGCTGAAGATTGCACCTACTAGTTATTAAAACTTTAGATGGTGGCAGCATAAGATATTTGAGAGAATTAAGACCCTTGGAAGAATATGAAAATACAGGAATTTCTACCGAAAGCATTCTGCATATCCCTAGAGGCTGATCACTACAGGTATATCTTTTTTATAAGCCATACTATTTCTTCAGTTACATTTTGTCTGAAAACACATAGTCTATCAAATTCTCACTGGTTCAGGAGTGAGTAGCATGTCCTGATCTGTGCAAGTCAGTGTCCTTACTTACCATGGTGAAGGTCCCACATTGGCCTGCCCTGGAGTGGCAAGGACATGGCCCAAGAGCAGCTAGGGGCTGGCATATTTCCCATGGCTCAGCAGGTTGGTGGGATTTTGGCTTGAAGGTGTGGATGTATCAATCACATCTCTATAGCCCTGTCAGCGTGAAAGCTCAGATGAGGCACATGATGAGGCACAATGGGCAGAGACCTAGCCAGGGAGATGGTTGGCTAGAATGGGATGATGGGGTATGGTCCCAGTGGGTGGGAAGCCTCTAAGGTCGGACTGGATCAAGCAGTAGGAGGGTTGAACATGTTAAGGGCTGTGGGGTCTATTTATATTGTCTCAGGATCAGGCCAAGGAAAGAATAGTTGTGACTGCTTCACTCTAAGATCAGGCCAAGGAAAGAGGGTCAGAAGGGACAAGCAGAGAACACCTTGCCAAATATGGTTGCCAACTCTGTGTTGGGAAATATCTGGCAATTTAGGGGTGAGTACCTGGGGGTGGTGGGGCTCAGAGAGGGAAGGGACCTCATTGCGGTATAATATCATAGAATTCACTCTCCAAAGCAGCCATTGTCTCCAAGAGAAATGACCCTATAGTCAGGAAATGATTTGTAATTTGGGAGAACTCCAGGCCCCACCTGACAAACCAACTGACAGGAGAAGCCCAGCCTCTTCTGCTCCACTTCTGAGGGATCTGGCCAGGATCCCACCTCCAGTGGGGAACCAGGAAGAGGCTCCAGTTGCCAAGTCCAGCTCTTCTCTTCTCTTCTCCACTCCAGTGCCCCACTCAGCTGTGCCAAGGATCTACAGCCATCCTTCCCTGTGGCAGTCCAGGCAGCCCAAGCCTCTCACACTCCAAACGTAAACCTACATCATGGAGATGTCTTGACTGCTGTGTGATATTCCCACACGCAAAGTGCTAAAAATTGAAGAGGCTTGTCCCACTAAACTTACTTTGAGAGGAAAAAAATGTGTATTGTTATCTGGCTTTTGCTAAGTAGTATGGCAAGTCCAAACATATGTTGGATTTCTGCTGAGTGACAACCCTGCCCCATAGTTTAATGTGTAACTGTATCAAACTTGTTTGGCTTTATCTGAGCAGATTATCCTGAGCCAGATCAAACACTGCTGCATCTCTAGTGACACCTTCAAGAATGCAGTATGATCTATCCTTTTCCTCAGGCCGCCTCTCTCTCATCTCCCATTGCTAGTTCCTGTTGCCTGTTATCTCATTGACTTAGCTGCCTTTTGTGTACTTGATGGGGAAGAAAAAGAGATGAGATTTCCCTCTTGCAGCATCCTTAGTAAGTGGATAGGAGAGACTTCTAATCTAAACGGGGGAAATGCAGGAGTATAATATTTAATACTAATATCTAATATTTAAAATGAGTATTAGGGATTGCTAAGGTTCATATCTTACCTAAGTAATCACAAACACTGGTGCTATTACTCATTTGAACCAGAACTCAAAGCTTCATTTTATTTCTGTCTGTTTAAATGGCAATGTAGTAGAGTAATTTTAGCAAAAATACAACTTGTACCCAATTATTCAAAAATATAAAAACAAAATATGACAGTTTCTTGAGATGTGCTAGAAATAATGTGCACTCTTTTTAAAAAGCCAAATGCTTATGTTTTGAACTGTTTCTCGTTTGACATTACAATGACATGGAAGAAATCAGATCTCTGAGAAAAATTTAAGTAACATGTCTTGTTAGCAGTGTTCCAGGCTTCCAAAAACTAAACATGTTCCACAAAGTATGAAAAATAAACAAACATGCAAAGGGCCCTATCCTCTGGCAAACAAAAAATTAACTGCCAAAGCCAGGAGTGTGTTTATTTACCCCTAAATCTCCTGACACATGATAATCCAGAAGGCAGTGCTTCCAATAGATGTTTGGCACAGATTGAATATGCCTTTCAGAATATACAAAGAGATCTTTATGTAAGAAGTAGACCATCTTGAGAAATGATTAGCTGAATTAAAGTCCTGAATTCTCACTATTATTTAGAGCATGTTTTATCAGCTGAACCTCTTTATACTGTCTTTTAATCTTTTTCTTGTAGTCAAATGAAAAGCAAAATGCTATTTTCCCAATTCAGCAATTCTTTCCAGGGAGACAAATGGGACTTTTCTGCTGCTCAGTCATGTTTCTGCATTCACTTACATGAAGTAGCAGGTAATGTTAGGCAATGAGGGTATATTTTTCAAAGAGGAAATTAAAAAAAAAGATCTATAGGCATATAATGCTAAACATGATCCCATAATGAAAATCGAAAAACCAGTATAATAGAGCTACAACAACTAGGGGAGAATCTTTCAAGGAGGCGGGGAGAATCTGAAAGCTAAAGAATGGGGGAAGATGGTATCCCTAAATTAACCCCTTTCATTACTTTTACCATGGATAGCCCAGTTTAGACCAATCTCACCAGAGTTCAGAAGCTAAACAGGATTAGCCCTGGTTAGTACATGGATGGGAGACAACCAAGAAAATCAAGGGCTGTTACACAAAGGCAGGGTTAGCCACCTCTCTGAGCATCTCTTGCCTTAAGAGCCAGTTTGGTGTAGTGGTTAGGAGTGCGGACTTCTAATCTGGCGTGCCGGGTTCGATTCTGCACTCCCCCACATGCAACCAGCTGGGTGACCTTGGGCTTGCCACAGCACTGATAAAACTGTTCTGACTGAGCAGTGATATCAGGGCTCTCTCAGCCTCACCCACCCCACAGGGTGTCTGTTGTGAGGAGAGGAATGGGAAGGCGACTGTAAGCCGCTTTGAGCCTCCTTTGGGTAGGGAAAAGCGGCATATAAAAACCAAAACTTCTTCTTCTTCTTAAAATGTCTCCAGGGTCTCCATAAGTCAGCTACAACTTGATGGCAAAAAATTAGATTAAATAAAAATAAGTTCTCACAATACTACATCACAAGATATCAGCCAGCATTTGCAGAGTTCTTTTGCAACTCCAGTAAATAATGCCAGTGTGAATGGGGGGCAATGGAGGTAGAAACAAGAAAGGAGGACAGAGAGATGATATTGGAGACACATCAACCTTTGGGAGTGAGGACTGAGTTGCTTTGCCTGACAGGGTAATAGGCAGCTAAGCTTAACATCTCTCCATCATTAGACCCAGATGCAGTTTTCATCCCAGTAGGGTTAGGTGATTATTTTGGCCAATCAAACAACATTCTCAATAGAATCTTCCAGAGTATGATCTCATCTTCCTCACTCACCCCCTTCCTTCATTAAACTCCAGGTTCCCACAGAACTAATTGCACCAGGATGCACAGCGTCCTTGAGAATGATATTGTGTGTGGAGGCTATGTAAAGTTCTTAAAATGCTTGATGTGCATTTTTCCGATTGATTGGATGGCTTGTTGTTAAGGAAAAAGTCTTTCTGTACAAAAGATTTTATTCCTTCAACCTTCATTCATATCCTTTTGTAAAGATCATGTGACCTGTCCTGCTCATAGACATACATAATTTCAGATCATGCACCAGGAACTGATTTTGTTTGCCCTGACTCCTGAATGCCCACTGTGCAGGTACAAAAGTGGAGCATCAAATTAATGTGATTTATACATTTTGATGAGAATTTCAGGGTAAATGTACCTGTATTATATATATATATATATATATATATAATAAAATGGGGGGATTATGAGCTTCACTTGCCATTGTATGAAGCCTTCAGCATCTTAGAATTAGACAGACTAATCCAATTTTACAAATAACAGAAAAAGGGAGGTCACATCAATACACCAAGAATCAGGGCAGGACTAAATGGCTGTGAAATGTATGCATCAGTCTTTATGATTTATATGTGCAAATTATTGTGCACTGAATATTCTTGGGAAAAAAATAAACAAAAATATATAAATTCAGGATAAACATTGTTGTTAAATAGAGCTGAAGACTCAAAAAGCTAAGTTTCCTAGCAACCAAAACATTTAATCCCTTTCTCAGTAGTCTTCACAGTCTCAAGCATTTCTCTCTCTCTCTGCTATGTTTGCTGTAACTAGTTAAGCATGTCTTAAGACTTTTAAACTTGCTTCTTGGAGAGAAAGGATATAGTCTTTTCAACACTTAAAAAGTTAAGAATTTGTGTCATTTCCAACAGTATATTCAGTAAAAGTACATTACCTGCTCAACCTTTTTTAAAAAACTCTGCAATGTGATACAAGAGTAGGGAAAGCTCACCAGAATGGGGTAAACCAGGAGACAGCATATCATCAAAATAGTGTACATACGCTGGATCATGGAAAAAGCTAGGGAGTACCAGAAGAACGTATACTTCTGCTTCATTGACTATGCTAAAGCCTTTGATTGTGTGGAGCACAACAAATTGTGGCAAGTTCTTAAAGAGATGGGAATACCAGAGCATCTTATTTGTCTCTTGAGAAATTCATATGCAGGTCCAGAAGCAACAGTGAGAACTGAACATGGGATCACTGACTGGTTCAAAATTGAGAAAGGAGTTCGGCAAGGCTGTATACTGTCGCCTTGCCTATTTAACTTGTATGCAGAGCACATCATGAGAAATGCGGGATTAGAGGAGTCACAAATTGGGATCAAGATTGCAGGGAGAAATATCAACAACCTCAGATATGCAGATGATACCACTCTAATGGCAGAAAGTGAAGAGGAACTAAAGAGTCTGTTGATGCGGGTGAAGGAGGAGAGTGCAAAAGTTGGCTTGAAACTCAACATCAAGAAAACAAAGATCATGGCATCCGGCCCTCTCAATTCCTGGCAAATAGATGGGGAAGAAATGGAGATAGTGACAGATTTTATTTTCCTGGGCTCCAAGATCACTGCAGATGGGGACTGCAGCAATGAAATTAAAAGACGCTTGCTCCTGGGGAGGAAAGCTATGGCAAATCTAGACAGCATCCTAAAAAGCAGAGACATCACCCTGCCAACAAAAGTGCGTTTAGTCAAGGCTATGGTATTCCCAGTTGCAATGTATGGCTGTGAAAGTTGGACCATAAGGAAGGCCGAGCGTCAAAGAATTGAGGCTTTTGAACTCTGGTGCTGGAGAAGACTCTTGCGAGTCCCTTGGACTGCAAGGCGAACAAACCGGTCAGTCCTAGAGGAGATCAACCCTGACTGCTCTTTAGAAGGCCAGATCCTGAAGATGAAACTCAAATACTTTGGCCACCTCATGAGAAGGAAGGACTCCCTGGAGAAGAGCCTAATGCTGGGAGCGATCGAAGGCAAAAGAAGAAGGGGACGACAGAGAATGAGGTGGCTGGATGGAGTCACTGAAGCAGTAGGTGCAAACTTAAAAGGACTCCAGGGAATGGTAGAGGACAGGAAGGCCTGGAGGATCATTGTCCATGGGGTCGCGATGGGTCGGACACGACTTCGCACATAACAACAACAAAGTCAGTGTTAATGGATAGAACTCACCAAAAACTCATTCAAGTTCCACTAAGTCAATCTCATAAATTCATTCAACACAAAAGCCCTTGCAAGTTCCACTTTCATTATTCCTCCACTACCATATGAGAGACTTTGTCATTTTAGTGAAGGTACTTGACACAGAATTGAACTAAGTCTTATGTAGCTGTCTAAAAGAAATAGGCCTGCTTTAAATTGGTGTTTCAGTCACAGAAACATCAAAATGTTTAGTTCTCAACATGACCCCATCTAGGGTACTGAAATCCAGAAAGTGGGACCCAAGGACATAGCTTTCTATAACCCAACATCCCAGATTTGCAGAAAAATCTGAAATCTTAAATAAGAATAGAGGGTTAAAACCCTCCAAAATAATAGAAGCAACAACTGTCATTATAAGAAATGAATGCACTCAGTGGATATTAGAATCATAGAATCATAGAATCATAGAGTTGGAAGGGGCCATACAGGCCATCTAGTCCAACCCCCTGCTCAACGCAGGATTAGCCCTAAGCATCCTAAAGCATCCAAGAAAAGTGTGTATCCAACCTTTGCTTGAAGACTTCCAGTTAGGGGGAGCTCACCACCTCCTTAGGCAGCCTATTCCACTGCTGAACTACTCTGACTATGAAAAACTTTTTCCTGATATCTAGCCTACATCGTTGTACTTGAAGTTTAAACCCATTACTGCGTGTCCTGTCCTCTGCAGCCAGCAGAAACAGCATCCTGCCCTCCTCCAAGTGACAACCTTTCAAATACTTAAAGAGGGCTATCATGTCCCCTCTCAACCCCCTTTTATCCAGGCTGAACATTCCCAAGTCCCTCAACCTATCTTCATAGGGCTTGGTCCCTTGGCCCCAGATCATCTTCGTCGCTCTCCTCTGTACCCTTTCAATTTTATCTACGTCCTTCTTGAAGTGAGGCCTCCAGAACTGCACACAGTACTCCAGATGTGGTCTGACCAGTGCCGTATACAATGGGACTATGACATCTTATGATTTTGATGTGATGCCTCTGTTGATACAGCCCAAAATGGCATTTGCCTTTTTTACCGCTGCATCACACTGCCTGCTCATGTTTAGTTTACAATCCACAAGTACCCCAAGGTCTCGTTCACACACAGTGCTACCTAGAAGCGTATCCCCCATCCAGTAGGCATGCTTTTCATTTTTCTGACCCAGATGCAGAACTTTACACTTATCTTTATTAAATTGCATCTTGTTCTCATTTGCCCATTTTTCCATTGTGTTCAGATCTCGTTGAACTCTGCCTCTATCTTCCGGAGTATTTGCCAGTCCTCCCAATTTGGTGTCATCTGCAAACTTGATGAGTAGTCCCTCCACCCCCTCATCTAGATCATTAATAAATATGTTAAAAAGTACCGGGCCGAGCACCGAACCCTGAGGTACCCCGCTACTCACCTCTCTCCAGTCTGATGAAATACCATTGATAACAACTCTTTGAGTGCGGTTCTCTAACCAATTCCCTATCCACCTAACGATCTGAAAATCCAGATTGCAGTCCTTCAACTTATCCATCAGAACATCATGGGGAACCTTGTCAAAAGCTTTACTAAAATCCAAGTAAATGACATCAAGCAAATTTCCCCGATCCAGCAAACCTGTTACTTGGTCAAAAAAGGAAACTAGGTTGGTTTGGCAGGACCTGTTGGAGACAAATCCATGCTGACTTCCTTGGATCACCAAATTGTCCTCCAGATGTTTGCAGATCGCTCCCTTTAATATCTGCTCCATTATCTTCCCCACAACAGAGGTCAGACTCACTGGTCTGTAGTTTCCCGGGTCATCCTTCCTCCCTTTTTTGAAGATCGGAATAACGTTTGCTCTTTTCCAGTCCTCCGGGACATCTCCAGTCCTTAAAGAGGTTCCGAAGATGAGGGACAAGGGCTGTGCAAGTTCTCTGGAAAGTTCTTTGAGTACTCTCGGGTGCATTTCATCTGGACCAGGGGATTTGAACTCATCCAGTGCACCTAAATGCCTCTCAACAACCTCTCTATCCATGTTAACCTGCCACCCAGACACTATCCTTTGGCTACAGCCATCTCTAGATGTGCCTAAACACTTTGACCTGTGGGAAAAAACAGATGTAAAATAGGCACCAAGCCTTTCTGCTTTCTCTGCATCTTTCGTTAGAGTTTGTCCATCCGCACCCAACAGTGGGCCTATTGCCTCCTTTACTTTACGTTTGCTCCTCACATAACTGAAAAATCTTTTCTTGTTACAATGGGCTTCCCTGGCCAATTTTAGCTCACTCTCAGCTTTGGCCTTTCTGATGATTGATCTACAGTGCCTAGTAACCTGTAGGTACTCTTCTTTAGAGCTCTGTCCTTCCCTCCATTTCCTGAACATTTTCCTTTTCTTTCTTAGTTCCACTTGAAGTTCTCTGTTCATCCAAATAGGCTTCTTAGAGCTCCTGCAGTGTTTTCGTATTTCTGGAATAGTCATTGATTGAGCATGCAATAGCTCTTGTTTGAGTAGCGCCCACCCTTCACATGCTCCCTTCCCTTCCAGCATTCTCATCCATGGTATGACACTCATCATGTCTCTGAGTTTATTAAAGTTTGCCCTACGAAAATCCAACATCCGCGTCTGGCTTCAAGCTACCTTGGCTCCCCATCTCAAAAGGAATTCTATGAGGACATGGTCACTTCCCCCTAGGGTCACTTCCCCCACCTCCTTCACCTCATCCACCAACTCTTGCCTGTTGGTCAGTATTAAGTCCAGTATGGCTGAACCTCTTGTGGGTTCATCTATCATTTGATAAATGAAATTGTCAGCCAGGCAGGTCAGAAACTTTGCTGTGAACAACTGCACTGCCAGGCTTCCAGCATTGGTTTCTGTCAATAAAAGCTGGGGGGAGAGGCAAGGCCCTTTCCAGGGCTGTTTTAGGCTTTGAGGATTCATCAGGGCAGGCCAGAATCAGCATAGAAATACATTTTAAATTGTTTTATATTGTAAGATGATTTGAATAAAAAGTAGAATGATGCCAGCTGCTTTGGTTCCCCTTGGATAAAGGCAGGGCATATATAAAGTAAATAAATAATAAATATAGCTGAAGGAGGGAGTAAAAAAAGATAGGTTGGTAGTTGGGAAAGGAATTATGAGAATACTAGAAATATAGCCCATTGCACTCTGAAATGCAATGGGCACTAGCAGGGGGCTGGAAGGGGCCAGGGCAGGTAGGCCCCCCCTGGCCCCCGGCAAGGGTTTGCATGGCCATGGGTGCCGGAAGTGGGCCACTGGCGGAGGGGAGAGGGAAGCGGTTTGGGAGGGCAGGGATCTCAGCATGGCTCCGGTGCCTACCTTAGGAGTCCTGGCGGTGGCAGGCAACTGTGGCAAAATTGGGGCCAGGCATGGCTACATGTCGGGGCAGTGAGGAGGGCGGGGATGTGGCCGGAGGGAGCCGTGAGCGGCGCGGCGACAATCCCAGGGCGGCAATCCCAGGGCGATCCCTAGACGAAGTTGGGGTCTTCTATGTGGGCGGGGAGGTGCCTGGAGGGAGCGGGACCATGGGGGGTGGCAGGGGAGGTGGCCGCACAGGAGGTGGCACAATCGGGCCGGTGGTTGGGGGTGTTGGTGCTCCGCGGCGATGGTGGGTGCAAGGGTGGGAGTGGGAGGGCAGGCCAGCAAGTAGGGCAGGGACGCAGCTGGATGCAGCTGGAGGGAGCAGCGAGCAGAGCAGCGGTGATCCTGGGGTGATGAGGGAATTTATGTTATGTTTTTAGTATATTGTCTTCTTAATAGTTTTAATTCTGTATTTTAAATGTGTTATTAGCCACCATGACCTGGCTGGCCAAGAGCAGTGGCATATAACTTCAATGAAATAAAATAAATAAATAGTAGAGGGGAGAAAAATGAGGTGCCACCTGTAAATCTTTTCAGCTCCCCATTTATCCTTGCATAATTTCCTGCCAATTTATTTGGCTTTTAAAAACCTACCTCTCCTTGGCCTACAATTTACAGAATCCTGGGCTTTTTTTCAGATGGAATTAATTGATTTGCAAGCCAGTTATCATAAAGACATTTACAAAGAAAATAGTCTGTTAGATTTCTATTCTAGTCTACCTGATATATTTATCAATCTAAAGAAATTTGTTTCAGGCATGTTCAAAGTCTTTGGCACCACATCCATCTGTGAACAAACCTTTTCCAAGATGAAAATTGTGAAATCAAAGTGTAGATCAAGTCTTACAGATGAACAGTTATATGACATGTTAAGAGTTCCGTCACAAACCTTGACTTGGACATCAATGCCTACAAAAATCACACTGACTAGGTAAGTATGAATAGCTCAATAAAAGTGTCCACATTAAAATATTGTTCCAAAATGAATTGCATTAAAGTAAACATTTCTTCATTTACTGTTGGATAACTGTTGGATTGTGGCCTAAGTACTGCACACCTCTTCTACATTACATTGTTGATAACAAATAATAATGATAATAAAAACAAAGCACTGATATATCATGGAAAACCAAGACACAAATTCAAATGAATTTGTGTCTTAGCAAATTAAACAAAACTTATGCAACCAACGTTCTATTTAAGGCAGCCTATTGAAGTGTGCTGCAAAGGTGATGGCCCATTAAATATGAATAGTAAACTAGTCAAAAGGCCATTGGAAAATTAATTGGATCATATAATGGTGTGCTTATTTACCATACTGACTGTCTTTAAATAGGATAAGTTTGATAGCCAAAGTGACAACTCTCCATTCAAGGTGTTTGCAATTAGTATATTTATACTCTAGGAATTGCTTTTTTTAAAGGCTAAAAAGCCAGCTGATGCACATAACTGGAGCATCATGTTACAGTTCTGTCATTTAGAATATGAGGCCATCACATATTTTCTTTTCCTTTCAGTTAAGGGTTGAATAGGAGCCCTTTTGAAACCCTATTTACCACAAGAGACTGATGTACATTCATAGGGCAATGATTTCCAAGCAGGAGAAATTTGTAGTTAAAATTCAGAATAGATATTCATTCAGGTTATATGAGTAAAATAAATATATGCAAGTCAATTTTTGTTTACCTCCTGCTTCATTTATATTCCTGGCATGTAGATGCTTTAGCTATTTGGCTTTTTAATATATGCAGGTGATAGTGAAATTAGTACAACTATTAATTAATTTACAGATATGCTCATTATAAAATCCTAGGTTCTTTTCTGCTTCCAGACATTATTGATACTAACATATACTAGGGCTGAAATTCTATTTATCTTTAGCTGTGAGTAAAATCCATTTAACTAAGTGAGACTTATATCTAAGCAAACACATATAAGGCTGAACCCAATAAGAAGTAATTTCTCAGCTGCCATGCAGCCTGAATCTCACTTGTCCATAGGACTTTTCAAATCTTTTTTAGCATGGATAGTTCATGCCAGTTTTTCCTTCGTCCTCCTCAATGAAACAGTTTTGCATGCCTATTTATCCCAAGTCTCAAAAGATTTTTTTTTCCAGCTTCTGAACTGCATATGGGCTCTTCAGCTTTAATATAAGCATTTCACCCTCCCTATTACCAGTTAAACAAACTGAAAATACAAACCCAATATTTCTCCCAGATAACCATATGTCCCATTTGGACATACGTTTGCAATTGCTGGGCCAAAGCAAGAGTGTGGAGAACCTGCTATCCACAGCCTGGTGGGGTTTGCCAAGATACATTTAAAGACCCTGCCAAATAGCTGATCCTCTGAATCAGTTGTTTGGCACTTTGGAGGCATTGAAAGGTACCCATGTCCCTTTAAATGCCTACAGAGCCACCAAACAGTTCATCCCTAGAGATCAGCTTCTGTTTCGGATGAATCAGTCTGTAGTTTGAATCCAAATTCAAATCAATACACTGATTCAGTGATTTGGTTGATTTGAGTTGTATCAAATCAGGAAACCTTGAATCTGATTTTTTTTACCTTGCCAGCACATGCACTGAATGCTTGCTTCTCCTTTTTCTGTGCAGTGATCTCACCTGGAATTAAGTCCTGTGGTGCATTTTCTTACAAGCTGATGCCAAGCATGAGCAACTATAATAAAACTTCATGTCCCCATGGCGAATACCTGTCATTTATAAAGTCTAATTGCGCTTTGAGACTGCCACATTTCAACCTGGGGTATCAAAAAATTAATGGAAAAGTTAAAAACCCACAAATACCTAAAATATTGCTGCTAGGTGTCTATGAATTGTAAGCAATGAGTTGAGTACAAACAATTCTACATTCAGATTCTAGTAGCTGTGTATAATAAGCACTTTCCTTGAACACAAATTAACTTCATTATATTATCCATTGTTTCCTTAAAGGCCCCTGCTGTACTTGCAGTCTTAGCACCAAATGTTTAAAGTATGATAAGACTAATGGTACTGCAAATCTGCTTTCTCAAGTGGATCTGTGAGCATCACATGGATAGTTTTTAGAGCACTACCCAGGAGTGGTTTAAGGATTCAAGGGGCCCATAGCACCAGAACCAGTTTAAAGATTCACAGGGCCCTATCAGAGGACAGCTGCAGCACGATCAGCCAGACAGAGGGTGGGAGGGCACCCCTGTGGAAAGGGGTGTCACTCCAAGTGTCCTTAAAGAGGCAAAAGAGAGAGGAGAGAGGTTATGGCCTTGTTCTTAGGGCACAAAGCACTGTGAGGGGTCCCTGGTAGTGCAGGGCCCATAGCACATATGACATATGCCACACTGATAAACCTGGCACTACCACTGGGCGGGGTAATGGTTGCCTCTGATGTATTTGAGGGTTTTGTTTAAACTAAGACATTCCTATATGAAAAACAAGTGGTCATCATTTAAATGGAAGCTGTAGTCTTAGTTTTTTTAATTAAAAAAAAACTTAGTTGGTGCATATCAGTGGTTTAGGTAGTTTGGTACATCCTCTGGCCCTAATTTGTCTATCCCTCTTTATGTGTACAGATTTTTAAAACTAACTGGTCCTGGCTGCTATCGAGGCACATATGAAGAATGAAAGTGGAATACAGAAGAGAGGAACAAGGAAGACACAAGATTTGACAATCACAATTGCAGCCAGGGCAAGGAATGATCAATAACTTATTGGATCTTGCCTCTTTGGAGACTATTGTTATATTTACAAACCAGCATGACAGATTACAGCTGTAAAGCTGATTTGCCTGCAACATTTTTCACCACTTAAGGACGAATTGACTCAGTTTCCTTGGAGTTACAAAGTACCTAAATCAATTGTGGTTTTAAATCAGGCTATGTTGTAGAGAAACCAAATGCCCTACAGAATAAACTTGCAGTAAAAGAGCAATAACTGGGAACTTTTCCAAAGGAAGGGGGGACAACTGGCACACTTAGTTTGTTCCATTGCCTGTTAGAAAGAGTTATATTTTATCACATCTATAGGAAAAACCTCTTTACCATGGCTGTAATTATAAAAATTTTGTAGGAAATAAATGCCACTCAACTCTGTGGGACTTAACAAGGGGACAAGAGCTAGTGTAGTGTAGAGTTTAGGATGCTGGGATAGGATCTGGAACACCCAGGTTTGGATCCCCTTTCCACCAAGGCTTGCTGGATGACCTTTATCTAAGCCTAATCTATCTCATAGAGATATTATTATGAAGATAAAACAGAGAAGGAGAGAATGTTGTTGTTGATTTTTACCGCCTGTTGTTGTAATGTATGGGGTTTTAATGTTTTATGTGGAATTTTTAATATTGTGATTCGCCATGAGACGGCTTTGCCATGGGTGGCGGAATATAAATTTAAATAAACAAACCACCTTGAGTCTTCTTTGGGGAGAAAAGCAGGGTATAAATATCAACATAAATAAATACAAAGTAACTTCTAACTAAATATGTTTAGGTGGAAATTGCAAAACAAGCAATCATTTAAGGTTCATATTAGTTGTCTAGCTGACCAGTCGGATTCCAGTACAGATGCAAACTTTAAGCTGGTCCCTCTATCTATCCCTTTAATACCAATTTACTCAGCAACAATTACCAGATGATGTTATTTAGCTTCATGCCATGAAAAGCTTCAATTATCCCCTCCTCTCATTAAACCTCAATTAAAAACTAGGACCTTTTTGCAAACCAATTGGCAATCTTAATTCAAAAACTTTCTTCTTAGGATAAAATAGATTGACTGTACTAGTGCAAGTTTTCAAATATTCTAATAAACATAACCCATGTAATCTCTGTCATGATCTCTAGCTTGCCTAGAAATAATTTGAGTTGGCTAGAACCCATTCTAATAAATATAAGGAACAAACGCTGTGTTCATAAAGTAAAACATGGGGAGGGTACCAACAATCCTAGTAAAGAAGGGAAATCTTGAAAAAGTTCCAAGAGACTTAATGGAATCACTTCGGGAGAGAAAATAACTTTTACCAAAGTGCTTCAGTAAGTAGGCACTTCATTTTGTTTGAATTATTCAAGGTATCTGCCTATAAACTGAAGGAACTAATGCTATGTGTATTTTTGTTGTATTTTATTATATTGAATTGATTTTAGGATTGATTTCTATTGAATTTTAATGTTTAACAGATTTTTTTATTGCATCATATTTGTTTTTTATTAATTCCATTGTATTTTACTATATTAAAAACAATTTGGGGAGCTTTTAATTGAAATATATTATAAGTACACTATTTTTGTCTACTCAGTATTGGTCAGAATGTTCTGGTTCGTTACATTCTCCCCTCAGAAAGATCTGGCTTATATCCATATTTAGCCATATGCTCCACAAGGTCAAAATGAGGGCATTATCCACCCTTACTGACTGGTTGAAATAACAGACAGGGAATTTTTCCCCTTAAGTTTAGGAAGTTGTTAACTTTGAGTTAGAGCCAAATCAGGTTTCTGCTGATGTAAGACTCTTCTCCCAGTCAAAAGGGGCTGGTTTTTGCCTATTCCCTTCTCTCATCACTGATTTTACCCCTGCATTGTGCCAAAGGGAAGCATTTTTTGAGAGCTCAGTTGACTGCAGAAGATGGAAAACTTGTGTACTGTTAACAAAACTTTGACTTCAAGGTATCTGCCTGTAAACTGAAGGAACTAATGCTATGTGCTAGCCTCCCTGGCAACTACCCCTCCTGACACCCACCCCCGCCACAGTCCTGAATGTAAGGCTTGAGGAAAAGTTTATCTGGTATATCTGATGAAGTATGTATCTACATAAAAGCTTATACCCTAAATAAAACTTTGCTACTCTTAAAGGTATTACTGGAGTCAACTTTGTGCTAGAAAGTCAACTACTGACAGTCAAATATTTATTCACTTATTTATTTTACATCTCACCTTTTTTCTCAGTAGCAATCCAGATCAGCTTATATCATTCTCTTCTCCTTTTCCATATTGCTGAAGGTTAAAAAAACCATTTACATTTTTTGTGTTCTTCTTCTTATTATTATTATTATTATTTAATTTTTAGATCGCCCTTCTCCAAATAGGTCTCAGGGCGGTTTACAACATAAATAGTTAAATAGTTATGATAAGCTTCTGTTGGGGACATGAGGAAGAATTTGGAGGCCTCAATAAATTCCAGCATGTACACCATATTCTCAAAAGCCTATTTCTGATTATACAACTCCTATCTTGTATTATAATCATTTTAATTGATTTCTTAATCCATAAGTAACTGTGTAAGCCTTTGTCTCGGTCTGCTGATTCAAGTTTTACTATTCTTTGTCTTTGGTTTTTAATCCAGTCCGTGATCCAAACCAGACCTGGTGCTTGATAATATACTTTTATTTTTGAAACTGCTAACCAGCCTCTCTTTCTCATATCCTGAAATATTTTAAAGCTTGCCAGCCTTACAATATTCTTTCTTCTATATCAGGGGTACACAAACTGTGGCTATCAATTTCCAAATCTTTTGGGGTTTTTTTTCAAAGATTACAGTTTTGCTCAGTCACATTTATTCCCAAATATTTCATGAGGTTGGTGGCTACAGTACATCCTATACTCTTGACAATATCTTCTTTTTGTTGTGTTAAAATGTTTGTTATCGTTTTTGCCTTCTTCCTGCTGATTATGTATCCTAATGAATATAGTCTTTGAGAACATTCAATGAGTACATTCATTAGGATACAAAATATGTTTAATGCCAGCTGTTGAGCTCTCTCTCAAACAACCAGACCCCACGGCTGCTCATGATTGGCTGGATCCCTTATGATTGATTTAAACTGATTGAATCTCACAGAAGGGATCCTCACAATGCACTGGTTGAGACCATGCTCACTTTGATCCTACCTCGAACCTCAATCTCAGTCCTCCTTATGATCATTAATATAGCCACATACATAACAGAATCAACATTCAGTGACTGCTATATTATAATTCAGCTTCAAGACTAAAGAAGATCATCAGCACAGAAGGTGGAGCTCTAAGTGAGGTGACTGAATTCAAACAGCTGATTACAAAGCAAAAAGATCACTTATTACAATAGATATACAAGTTTATTACTTCAATATGAAACAGACGAACAAGTGAAAAAATCTATCATTGCAGAATTTTAGGGAGCAGATACTTGTGCCTCAAAGGAAATAGTTATGGGGAAAAGAAGTTTACAGCCTAGCAGGCATTAAAAGAAAACTGGTGCAAAATGTTTTTAGATAGTATATAATCCCAAAAAAACTGGAGACAGTAGGAAAAAACAACAAAGGAAAATGCTGGAAATGTCAAGACATAGATGGAACCTTGTACAAAATGTGTAAAAAAGCAAAAAGATATTGGAAGGAAATACATATAAAAATGCAGAACATATTAACGTTCAAATTCTCTACGGAAGCTGAGAATATTCTATTGCCTAATAAAACTGCCAAACATCTCAGAGGAGATATTCAGATACAGAGGAGATATTCAGATACATGGTGACTGTAGCAAGAATTGTTCTAGCTTCCTAAGACTCCAGAAGGAGATGCCAGATCCAAATTGATTCTATTGCAGGTCGCTACTATCAAATACTAATGGCTCCTTCATATCTTCTGTCAGAGATGGTCAAATGTTAATTTTCACCAGAGAGTGCCAAGAACTGACTGCAACTGCATAGGATTTGACAAAGATTAAATATACTTGATACTGTCAGCTACTCACTGTTATTGCCTGTCAGCCACCAAATAATATACAAATATACCTGCCAAAATGTTGAACATCCAATGTTAATGCAAAGTGTAAGATGCTCAGCAAGTGTAGGAGAATGTTTGTTTATGCAAAATATTCCTGGTCAAAATTTACAAAGGAGAACTGGGGATGCCAAATTCATGTCATGTTCTTCTACTGGTTGTGATACAACGGCAATGTTCAGTCACCGGTACAGAATAATTGATGTGTCTTGTGTCTCTTGCCCCTATGAAAATCTATATCCGGAAAGATTCTCTGTGATGAGGAATTCATTAACTCCACACAGTCCAGCCTTTGGCTGATAGTCTAATCCAGTGGTCCCCAACCTTTTTATCACCGGGGACTGGTCAACGCTTGACAATTTTACTGAGGCCCGGGGAGGGGGTAGTCTTTTGCTGAGGGACATCGTTGCCACCGCAGCCTGACCCCTGCTCCACTTGCTTTCCTACTGGTACCCCTGACGTCCCACCACCTGCTGGGGGATGCTGCCATGGTGGCCACTGGAGAGCACCAAAGGTGAGCTGGCAGCAGAGTGGCAGGGCAGCCCCCGAGGCAGCAGCCAGGGGGAGAGGAGGAGGAGCTGCAGCCCGGTACCGACTGATCCACGGACCGGGGGTTGGGGACCACTGGTCTAATCAACTGATCCTAGGCCCCAGGGTACCTCTGAGCCGTATTATGGATCCAGGGCCCTTCTCAGTATCCAAGTTGGTGTAGTGGTTAAGAGCAGCTAGCCTCTAATTTAGAGTACCAGGTTTGATTCCCCACTTCTCCTCCACATGCAGCCAGCTGGGTGACCTTGGATCAGTCACAGCTTTCTCAGAATTCTCTCAGCCACCCCTACTATGCAAGTTGTCTGTTGTGGGGAGAGGAAGGGTAAGCCGCTTTGATATTCCTTTGGGTAGTAAAAGGCGGGGTACAAAAGAACAGCTCCTCTTCTCTTCTTATTATCCCTGCATAGTATCCAATTGCAGTCCCTTCAGTGCCATATAAACTCCAGGTGAGACAATATTTACCAAGACAATGCACATATGCAAAGACAAGAAAACCAACACAGATAAGAAAGGGGGCAGGATTCTCTGCCTCAGATCAGAACTACCACAACTGTTTTCTCAGTCCTCAACAGATACCTTCTTTGTGTCCTATCTTAATGGTACTGCCTCCCACAGCTAAGGCTAGCAGTAAGTGTGTACAGTGTGGGCATGGGGATGGGGTGCTGTGATGTCTGCATCCCAGTACCACACTATCAGCATGATACCATGACAATGTATCAATTCCCTGCCCTGCTGCTAGGAAGCCAGGTGGTAAAATTGAAGTCTGGAGTGACTAATAGCTACCCTACCCCACTCCATGAACTTGTCTGAACAGCCATGATAACTCCTGCTTTGAAGAACTGGAGCCCTATGGAGCAGCCCAAGCAGGCAGTGAAGACACGGGGCATTGCCAACCTTCATAAGGGATGGAACAGCACTTACAACCCAGTAGTTACAGCCTGTCTCCAACAGCTTAATCCCACCATTTAGAAGCCAGAAAGACAAGAGAATGGCAAGATAACCATAAGCAGACTATTAGGAGCCTGCTTGCTGTTCACTGCTATTGCAGAACATTATTATTCTTTGTATCATTTTGGCTGTTTGCAGGGATCTATCCAACAGGGGCAAATACCAAAATGGATGAGATGCCAACCATCTGCTTTGAATACAGCATAACCAACCATTCATTTAAATCTAAAATGAAAGGGTTGGTCCCAGCATAGTAGAGTTAGAAAATTCACCGATCTTACAAGTTTTCAGTTCTCCTAATGTTCTTCAATAAATGCATTCATTGTTCTAAAGCCATGTTCCCCTCACAACAGAGCACTCGAAAGCAGAGACAGGGTTGAACTGCTACCTGTAAAGTTCCTTGATCTCTGTTTTACTGTGGTGTTCCTTTCATTGGGAGAAACTGCACTTCATGTGTTCCCTTCCATGATATATCTGGACATGGATGGCAATGACCTGACACCATGGGGCCAAGATTGCACAACGAACTGACAGCAGCCAACATCTGTTAATGCCACACATGGTTCTCAGTGGGATGCCATTCCTCAATCGGTAGGGTCCCTAGGAACTCCAGTATGTTCATTAAGTGATCTAAACTTTGCTGAGGGGTTGTTACTTATTTCTCTTCTGTGGAACAGCCATAGGATATAGAATAGGACCCATCAGCACCAACTATTTTTGCCATATCTCCTCTGGCCACTGGCAAGGGATAGGTGAGTAAAGTTGCCAGATCCAGGTTGGGAAATTCCTGGAGATTTAGGGATGGAGCCTGGGGAGGATAGGGACCTCAGTGGGGTACAAGGCCATGCCATCCACACACACCCTATCATCAGTTTTTTCCAAGGGAAGATATTAAAGTAGCCTTGAGATGAGCTGTAATTCTGGGGGAGCCCCAGGTCCCTCCACAAGGCTGGCATCCCTAGTACCAACACACCACCATTGGTGTCTTAGGATGAGTCTACCTAAGGTAAAGGTAAAGGTATCCCCTGTGCAAGCACCGAGTCATGTCTGACCCTTGGGGTGACGCCCTCTAGCGTTTTCATGGCAGACTCAATACGGGGTGGTTTGCCAGTGCCTTCCCCAGTCATTACCGTTTACCCCCCAGCAAGCTGGGTACTCATTTTACCGACCTCGGAAGGATGGAAGGCTGAGTCAACCTTGAGCCGGCTGCTGGGATTGAACTCCCAGCCTCATGGGGAGAGCTTTCAGACTGTATGACTGCTGCCTTACCACTCTGCACCACAAGAGGCTCTTGCGCCACAAGAGGCTACCTTAGGCTACCTAAGACCATTTCAAAAAGCATGTTGAGTGCCTCTGTTTTGGAATTTGGGATATCTCTTAACATATACTACTGTACTTCTTTTTCTGCCTACACACAAAACATCAAGCCACTTAAGTTTTACCTCTAAATACAATGTAAGGGTTCATGGTTTCTGTTGATATTGTGATGGATAATGATTTATTATCAAGAGAGTGTATTAATCTGTTCTGTACAATTACAGGTACTTCTGATAACATCTTTCATTTTGAAGAAACAGTAGAGTTGAGATATTATATTCTGGCCCCAAGTACTCTACAGCAGTTCAAGGGACTCCAGGGTGTGTTCTCATTGTGGTGGGTCCATAAAGTGAACTGGACCAAAGCAGAGCACATTTTCCATGCTGGATATTAGTACTGGGCCTTCATTTTATAGGAAAATTGGCCTGGTTTGTTAATTTCACTGGCCAAGATACTAATTTGAATGGTACCTCCAAGTAATATGTTAGAACAGCGGTTCTCAACTGCCACCACTCTGCAATCCCAACTCTGGTGGTGGGGGCAGCGTGTGTACACGCACAGGCAGTGTGTGCAGGCATGCGCAGGTGCACTACTGTCTGGAGGAGGCATGGAAGCGGCCAGTGGCATGGTTCTGCTGCCACCCACCACTGCCTGCTACCACTGCCACTCTCTGCTGCCATGGCCACCAACCTGGTCATCCCAATTGGGGTCAGGACCCCAAGGTTTAGAGCCACTGAGTTAGAATGTCTGAGAAACCTTTACAAAATTGCCAATATCTTATCCTCCTTGCTACCAGCCATCTCTTTCCACAAACCTCACCCTGTACACTTCTATATATTCTCAAGATTTCACTTGGATTTTCTTGCAAGACCTGACCTGTTTGCCAGCCCCTTAACTACAGGTGCAGATCAAGCTTTTGCAGCTACTGCTGATCTTTCTGTAGCTGCTTTGCTAACCATTGATGGGTTTGTGAGTCAGATTCACTAGTTAGGAATGCTATGAAGCTTCACTTGTGGGGTATAATTTTGATCCCCTTCCCCGGAGTCTAAGCTATGAAGTATATATGATGGTTTTAAAACAAATTAGCTTGGGTGGGGGAATGGTAAAAAGGTAGGTAAAGGTATCCCCTGTGCAAGCACCGAGTCATGTCTGACCCTTGGGGTGACGGCCTCTAGCGTTTTCATGGCAGACTCAATACGGGGTGGTTTGCCAGTGCCTTCTCCAGTCATTACCGGTCACCCCCCAGCAGCAAGCTGGGTACTCATTTTACCAACCTCGGAAGGATGGAAGGCTGAGTCAACCTTGAGCTGGCTCCTGGGATTGAACTCCCATCCTCATGGGCAAAGCTTTCAGATGGCTGCCTTACCACTCTGCGCCACAAGAGGCTCAGAGCTCCACAAAATGAGACTTGGGGCAATTAATTGCCTTATAATCAAAACTGCTAATCTCCTTTAAAATTCTGAGTAGACCTGATAAGGATCAGTCCCTATATCTATCAAAATATTGGTAAACAGTCAGATTCAGAGATACAGTGAAAAACCAGGTCTGAACTGAAGAGCATTTAGATACAGGGACACCTTTCTAAAAGGAGAACAGCCCCTTGTAGAGCTTTGCTTTTTTATCCTCCTGGATAAAGCATAGTTCCTTGCTGAATTTCTATTCTTGATTATACTGGGCAAGCCTCAAGCAAGATAGGATGTCAGAGTTGCTCAATTAGGCTGAACATTATTGTCCTCCAAGAGTAGGTCTCTTAGCTTCAGCAGGAGACAGAAAATCATTACAAATGGTTAATGCCTTAGTTGGTCTCTGGGTAGAAACCTGCAGGGAAATATAAAATTGTTTATATCAGAATACAAGCATGAGATAGAGCCAGAGTCATTTTTATCATTTTTGTTTCCATGGATACCATTGCCCTGCATATGGTTCCCCTAAGAAGCGTGTCAAAGTCAAATCACATTGCTTAAAGCTAGATAAACTACATGGAGGTAACAACACTTTGTTATACGGAGGTCACTCAACCCATTTATCAATACAGGTGCTTTGATACTAGTTATATGTGGAAAACCTACAGGAAGAATTCTATTTCCAGTTCTGTTTTTTGAGCTCCAAGCAGTGAATTTGCATGGAAAATGTGGCTGAAAATTCAGATTTGAGCTGGTTTGATTTGTTCTGCCATTCTTCCTGTACTGTTTTTCTCAGAGTGTCTTAACTCACACATGTTCAGTTTATCATGTAAAGACAGGGAAAATATCTCACTTATAATAGCATATGTATTTTTATCTAGGTTACTCTGTACCACAGGTATTATAATCTAACACTTACAGATGCCCTTGTGAGGAAGTAAGGTAGCATTGCTGGAGGCAATAGCAAACCACCTCGCTTGCCTTGAAAGCTCTTTGCCCCAATTTGGCTGCAACATGATGACACTTTATACATAGATGCACTTTATACATAGGTGCACAGGCACCTTCACTTATTCATATTTCACTCTAGGCCCAAGCCATGGATCAAAAAGAGCCAGTGTAGTTTAATTGTTAGACTGTTGGACATGGATCTTGGTGGTCAAGTTTCAAATCTCCATTTTGCCATGAAACATCACTGGGCCAGTCACACTCTGTTGGCCTCACTTGCCACATAGAGTTGCTGTGATACCCCCTCCCCCGATGATATCGAGAGTCAGGGATCCTTGTAGACTACATTCCTTGTAGAGAACAGGAAACTGTTCTCACTCTTCTGCCAGTAGGGAGAAGTGCTGATTTCACTGTGCAACTGAATAAAGAGGATACAACCAGTCCTGAAGAGAATAAGGGAATTGACCTCATTACAGAGCCTTTGCAGACAGTTAGGAAAAAGACTCAGTGGTGTAGAGTGAGACGGTTCTTGGGGGCTTTGGAGCTCCAGAATAGATTTCAGGCCCTTGCAGAAGAGGTGCAAGTGTCAACGAGGGAAGAGGTCCCAAAACAAAGTCTAAGACAAAGTGAAGAGGCCACAGAAATAGCAGGAAATGGAGTTGAAAAAAAAAAAGGAGAGTACTGGTAATTGGAGACTCTCTACTAAGAGGAATGGATCACCATGTGGCTGGGCCCGACCCCCTAACCCGAGAGGTGTGTTGCTTGCCAGGGGTGAAAATTGAAGACGTTTCAGAACGGCTACCCAAACTCCTCAAATCTATGGACCCATTTGTGATGGTCCACTTGGGAATGAACGACTTGTCCGTGAATACCATTGCTCCTGTTAAAACAGAGTATCAAGATCTAGGGAGGAAGCTCAAGTAAATGGGGGCACTCTTTAACCTTGCCTGTCAAGGGAAGAGGCATGCATCGGGAGAGGAAGATAATGGAGGTGAATCAGTGGCTGCGTAGCTGGTGCCGGCAAGAGAGATTTGGTTTCTGGCACCATGGGATAGGCTTTCTTCAAGAAGGCCTACTAGCACCTAATGGACTGCACTTGTTGAAGTTGGGGAAGAATATGTTTGGCAGGAACCTGGGGAGATTCATCAGGAGAGCTTTAAACTGAAACCACAAGGGAAAGGAGACGTTCAACATACAGAGTGTAAGGAAGGAGAATGATTGGGGGCAGCCCAACCAGGAAGGCCAACTCATAGGGAACCAAAAGTAAAAGGATTCAGATGCCTTTATACTAACGCTCGAAGCATGGGCAATAAGAAGGAAGAGCTGGAACTTCTCATGCTGATGGAAAGGTATGATTTAGTAGGCATCACTGAAACTTGGTGGAATGATTCTCACAAATGGAATGTAGTAGTGGATGGATATGAACTGTTCAGAAAAAAACAGAATAGATCGAAGAGGTGGAGGAGTGGCACTGTATGTGAGGAAAGGGCTTACCTGTCAGGAAATTCTAGTGAAGGAGAGTATATCTCCAGTGGAAAGCATCTGGGTGAAGATAAGCAAGGGGAAAACAAACAGTGTGGGGTTGGTGTCTGCTTACGACCGCCTGACCAATGAGAGGATGTGGATGCTGCACTTTGTGAGCAGTTTGGGAAAATATCCAAGCGGCAAGACCTTGTAATCATGGACGACTGCAATTTCCCAGATGTGTGCTGGGAAACAAAATCTGCAAAGCGTCCTCAGTCATGCAGCTTTCTGACTTGCCTGGCTGACATTTCATTTATCAAATGGTAGATGAACCCACAAGAGGTTCAGCCATACTGGACTTAATACTGACCAACAGGCAAGAGTTGGTGGACAAGGTGAAGGAGGTGGGGACCCTAGGGGGAAGTGACCATGTCCTCATAGAATTCCTTTTGAGATGGGGAGCCAAGGAAGCTTGTAGCCAGATGCGGATGTTGGATTTTCGTAGGGTAAACTTTAATAAACTCAGAGACATGATGAGTGTCATACCATGGATGAGAATGCTGGAAGGGGAGGGTGCATGTGAGGGAAGGACAGAGCTCTAAAGAAGAGTACCTACAGGTTACTAGGCACTGTAGATCAATCATCAGAAAGGCCAAAGCTGAGAGTGAGCTAAGATTGGCCAAGGAAGCCCATTGTAACAAGAAAAGGTTTTTCAGTTATGTGAGGAGCAAACGTAAAGTAAAGGAGGCAATAGGCCCACTGTTGGGTGCAGATGGACAAACTCTAACAGAGGATGCAGAGAAAGCAGAAAGGCTCAGCACCTGTCTGTTTTTTCCCACAGGTCAAAGGGTTTAGGCACATCTAGAGATGGCAGTAGCTAAGGGATAGTGTCTGGGTGGCAGGTTGACATGGACAGAGAGGTTGTTGAGAGGCATTTAGCTGCACTGGATGAATTCAAATCCCCTGGGCCGGATGAAATGCACCCAAGAGTGCTCAAAGAACTTTCTGGAGAACTTGCAGAACCCTTGTCCATCATCTTCGGGACCTCTTTAAGGACTGGAGATGTCCCAGAGAACTGGAAGAGAACAAACATTATTCCGATCTAAAGAGCTAAAGAACCTCTTGTGGTGCAGAGTGGTAAGGCAGCAACATGCTGTCTGAAGCTCTGACCATGAGGCAGGGAGTTCGATCCCAGCAGCCAGCTCAAGGTTGACTCAGCCTTCCTTCCTTCCGGGGTCGATAAAATGAGTACCCAGCTTGCTGGGGGGTAAACGGCAATGACTGGGGAAGGCACTGGCAAACCACCCCGTATCGAGTCTGCCATGAAAACGCTAGAGGGCTTCACCCCAAGAGTCAGACATGACCTGGTGCTTGCACAGGGGATACCTTTACCTTTTAACCACTGTGACCAAGATTTTTGTTTTATCATTAATTTCATAGCCAGAGTATTGTCCAAAATATTTCAGACAATCAAATAAGTTTCAGGTTTCAGATCTGGTTAACATAAGGACAACATCATCAGTATAACTCCTTAACTTGAAGTCTTCTTCATCAACCTCCAGCCCTGGAATCTCAGACAGGCCTCTAATCTTTGTTGCTATTGTTTCAAGAACTAAGTTAAATAATATAAGGGGATAGTTTGGAATTTTCTCTTCCATAAGCATTCCATTAACCAGTATTATAGCCTCCTGTTTTGAATATATCTGACGTATTGCCTATAAGAATACTTCATAGTCCATCATCCGTAGTGTTGCTTTCAAAATGTTCCAACGGACATTGTCAAAAGCCTTTTCCACATCAAGGAATACAAAAGCTGTATGTTGTTGTGTCCTGTGTGCATATTCCATTGCATTCAGTACTAGTTGGATATTTTTCATGAATATTTTAGGCATAAATCCAGTTTGATCTGTGTGCATCATTGCTACTGCACTTATTGTGTCTTTCCGCCAATATCTTTGCAAAAAATTTACAGTCCACATTTAAAAGAGATATTGGTCTATATGATTGATGGGTAAGCATATTTGCACCTTCCTTATGGATTAATGTTATAGAAGCTTGATCCCATGTCTCTGGAAAGGATTGTTCTGAGCCGTCCATAATTTAGTTAATTAATTCAATATACGTCAATGTTCTGCAGATTTTTAAAATGGGGATATTCCTCAAATATTCCATATCCAGGTTCAGTTCTTCTTCTTTTTTTCCTGAATAGTATAACTTTTTGAAAAAAGCTGTGAAACAAGTTTGGATATCTTTTTTGGTCTGACATACAGTGTCATGATACTTTAGGCATGTTTTCCCCCCCAAGTCTGTATGTCTGCCATTTGCCTGGGTTGTCTCCATTCTCAAAATTCTTTTGCTTCAATAAGTCTAGTCTCAATTTTTTTATTTGTGTCCAAATATTTGTTCAGTCTCTGAAGGAAACATAAGACACATTAGCTTGGGGAGGAACCATGGCTCAGTGGTAGAGCATTTCCTTACAAGCAGAAGGTCACATGTTCAGTCTCAGATTTAAAGGATAAGGCAGTAGGTGATGGATTTCTGTAACTTGCTCTACATTAGCCTACCTTTATCCTTGACCCGGAAACTACAACTGGTCCAGAATGCAGCAGCCAGGGTTCTTACAAGAACACCTTGGAGGACTACATCCAGCCTGCACTCCAACAGCTACACTGGTTACCAGTTGAATACCAGATCAAGCTTAAGGTTTGGTAATCACCTTCAAGGCCATACATGTCTGCGTCATGAGTACATGAGGAACCACAACCTATGCCCCCAAAGAGCACTATGCTCTACAGGTACCAACAAGCTGGTGATCCCTGGCCCCAAGGAGGCTCATCTGGTCTTAACTAGGGCCAAGGCTTTCTCTGTCCTGGCCACCACATGGTGGAACGAGCTCCCAGAAGAGATCAGGGCCCTGCCAGAACTCAAATCATTCCACAGGGCCTACAAAATGGAGCTCTTCCACCACGTTTTTAATTGTGGCCAATGAAACATTCCCACCTATCAAAGCCCAGGGATCCTTCCTACCACCAACTACATCACAGATAGGTATGCCAAGCCACAGTGCAGAAACATCAGATAGCGAACTATGAAATCAGTGTGTTACAGCTAAATGTTGAAGGCTATGTTGAATGCTGAATGTTTTATTGTTATATACTCTACATTGACAGAGACATGTGATGGAGACTTTCCTATGGAATCGCCAAGGGTCGGACATGACTGAACGGATAACAACAACTCTACCATTAGAGGTATTATGTGTTCTCAATTGTTGTGTGTTCCCAATTATTATATGTTCAAAATGATGACATTCCTTGTACCGCAACACAAGTTGCAATGTAAATTGTCCTGAGCCACAGAGGAGGGCAGTATATAAATGTAATAAATAAGTAAATAAATAAAATCCACACATTGTATATTGGGTGTAGGCAAAAGAGGAACCAAAATGGACCAGTGTTTAACAGAGGATGAAATTAGGTGGTATGGATTTGACATGGGGGAATGTGACAGAACTCAGGCATCTGGATGGGGTTCATATTTTTGTGAACAGAGATGTCAGAATAACTGTGTGTATCTTCTGCAGCAAGTGGGTAATGAACCTAGTAGAAACAAGGCAGAAGAGGAAAAGCCCAGGCCAAGGAATTCCATCTAACCACTCCTAAAAAGACTGGTTTCTTTCCCATGTCACCTCAGCCTGCCTGCCTTATTTCCTCTTCACCTCCCTTCAGCAGTGAGTCTGGCCACCCACTTTCACTCCCATGCTGTCCTCCATCACAACCTCAGCCTGCCAATCTTGCTTTCTGTTTCCCTCAGGCTGGTTGCCTAGATGCCCAATGGGTTGGCAGCTGGTGAGTACTGGAGAGGGAAGAGGACAAGTTTTGTGGGGCTTCAGGGTGACCTCTCCACAAAGGCTCTGCTGGGATCTGCTGGGCAGCCCATTTCAAACCAGTCTGCCTAACAGAGCCCTCAGAGGAGCCAGTCCTACAAGGAAAACTCTCCTTACAGGCTCAGCTGGGCTCTGCTGGGCAGAGTTCCAGCTGCAGAATACATACACCAAAGGGAAAAAAATTGGAGCGGGGGGGGATTACTGGGGGGAAATGAATGGTGCATAAAAGGTAAGCAGCAAATTCTAAGTCAAACTGACTGCTGAGAAAATCTGCAGAACACTGTTGCTACAGAAAGATCCTATTACTGGAGTGCTGTACCACTGGTAGATATGCACAGAAAGTGCCACTGCTTCCTTTATTAATATAACCAAGAACAATATTTAAGTGCAAGTTGAAGGACTGGGGTCTCTATTTTTTCTATTCCTTGCATTCTGTTTAAAGGCCATGGACAATTAAATGGTAGCTGATTTCAGCACAAATTTATTTCTACATTTTTCCCCTACTGTACCAAAAGACATAGAATGACTCATGCAAAACTGGATGCTTGATAAGTGTGTAGCACTGTTTCTCCTGAATATTAATAATGTGCATGTTTGCATTACTAAACATTTTGGGTGAATGAAATCCAAGCAGATGGATGAATCCCAGCAGCTTTGTTTCAACAGCATGCAATACGTGTTCCTGTTGTACTCATATGGTATGTTGTTTTCACACTCTCAGCTATTTTGCAACTACTAAATGAAATTAAGACAGGGATAGGAAACCTCTAATCCCATCCATTTCAGAAAGTGGATAAATTACACACCCTTTGCTAGTCTTAAAATTAAACAGTAAACAAGATATGTTGAAAATGCCATGAAATTGTTTTGGTGACTCAATATGAGTATCAAAGCTTTCTATACAAATGTTCACTGCTCTAGTCAGAGCTAGTGTAATAGCGAAATATTCTAGTCTGTTCCAACAGAATATATGAACATATTGTTCCCGTCATTAAGTGCTTTACATATACTAAGATTTGTCTGACACATTTTTGCTCATGGTGAGCCTATTTATTCATTTTACTGTTTAAAAGAATGCTGCAAATGTGATAGAGTGCAGAAACAATTTGTACCACAAAACAAAGGCATCCTAGAGTTGTCATCTGACCAGAAAAACACTGGCCTGGGGTTCACTCATGCCTGCAACAGTAGCTTGCTCTGCAGAAATCAGCAGGTGAAACTTTCTTAGCCTGAAGATACAACATTATCACTGCCAATAACTGCACATTAAACCACTGTTAAAGGCTTGAACACAAAGACTGGTTTAAAAGTTGCAGGCCTGAAGCATACTCAGTCTGGTTTATGATGAAGCAATGGGTAAATTGAACTTGTTTGAAAATCTAGAGCCAAACCGATAATCTGAAATTTTGTTATATTTCAGTCCATGACTAACTTGCTTAAAAAAATACCCTGCACAGTCTAGGCTGTATTCGGTGGTGATCTGTCTTTCTTTCCACTATCCTCTTGAAATATTAGGACTGATTCCACATGAGGAATCTGCCCCTGGACAGCCTCTGGTTGCTGGTGAGTTTAAGAGCTTACTCTGGATGACATCATCTGCATCCTGAGGCTGTCCAGGGGCTGGCTCGAGATGAGGGAAATTGCCAAAACTGGATTTGCCATTTGTTATCTCACTTCACATCAGGGAGCAAACAGGGTCAAGCCTATGTCAAGGGAGAAACACATGTCACCCCCTGCAGCATTTTGGGCTGACCTCACACACCCCTTTCCATTTCCTGATTCAAGATTTTATTTCTTTTTTAATCGCATGGTCCACATTGCCACAGGACCACAAAGCTACCTTGCATAAGTTAGAATAAAATTTTCCCTAAAGTGTCCATTATCTTTTTGGCATCAGACTGGCAAACAGTCTGCATTGCCTCCCAAGTTCACTATTGGAACACCAAAGTACCTGGCCCAATGCCAAGATGAAGAATAATAACCTTTGACTTTGACCATGCCAAGATGAAGCCAGATGGTAGCCTTAGTTACAGATCTCCTTATCCATACTGTGTCTGTATCAGTTTCCCTGACAGAGGTTTAAGCAGACTTGGGAAGAAGTGCTGCCAGTCAGAACATGAGCAGGGAATCAGCACTGGAGGAGTTAATGTCGCCACATCATACCCACACTGTGGCCATGACTGAGCCACTTACAACTGCTGTTTCAGGCCAAGTTATACATCTGGAGTTCCAATCATAGAACTCCAGCATCAACTGTAGACAGAAAGAGGCCATTGCAACCCACTGCATAATTTACCACCAAGCAGATTTCAGGGTAATGTCTGATTGTATGTTTTTTGGGGGAGGTTAGGCATGTGTTGATCATGTAAGGGCAGGAACATCAACCAGTTTTTTATCCTGATTGCTTGTTTTGACTGAATAGTACAATGCTTTCTTTGCTGTAGTGCACTGCTGAGCTGATTCCAGAGGAAAGGTGAGACTTTTTTCACATCATTCAGTCAAACGAAAATACCTGAACTGGAGAACTAAATGATGGGCTGCAAAGTTCTTGCAGAAAGGGGCTGTGGCTCAATGGAAGTGCAGAATGTCCCAGGCTCAACCCAGAGCTTCTGCTGTTGAAAGGATCAGGTTAAAAAGTGATGAGAAAGACCTCTGCCTGAGACGCTGGAGCAGTGCTGCCAGTCTGAGCAGACAGTGCTGATTTTGATGGGCTGATTGTCTGAATCAGTATGGCAGCTTCATGTGTGTTCATAGCTTTCAACAGTTCTCACAAACTAGTTGTAGCATTAAAGGGGGGGCTCAGAAAGATCTGCAAAGCTGTGTAAGGAAATTAGAGTGATGGCAGGGGATTAAAGTAGCAGTGGTAAACTTTAAGAACGAATAAAGAATGTTCTATAATTAAGTGGTAACTAAATAAATGCAGTCTGCAGGTGATTGGTTCCAGGTGCTGAGCAATAAAGTGTAATTAAATAACTGGCAAGAACCATCCAGCAACTAATGTACAACGTTTCATTAAAATGTTACTTGGTAATAGATTCTGGTCAACATTAGTAGTCATCATTTGAAATTATGATATAATGTATATTAAAATTATGAGAGAGATAGAAAAGGCAGAGGGTATTATTCTTGTTTAAACTGCTTAGAATGATGGTTAGAATAATGTTGAATTAAAATCCAAGTGGGTAGTCATGTTGGACTGAAGCAGTAGAACAAAGTTTGAGTCCAGTGGCACCTTTAAGACCAACAAAGTTTAATTCTGAGTATAAGCTTTGAACTCTAGTTCAGAATACAGAATACCTTTATTGGCATAACAATGATTTTTTTTTAAAGATTAAATGATACAGCCAAAACAGCACGACCAAGCAACATGCACAATCCTCCAACAGCACACAAATGTTACAAGATGGCCATACCGCAATGCAAGGTCCACAGTGGGCTCACAGAGGTCTGCTCTGAGCCGGTACAGGGTTCAGATATAAGCAATTCACCCTTTGAATTGTTAACAATACCTTGGCTACTTCTCAGATAATCTCCGGATCACTTTCACCTAGGATTTTATGCATTGTATCCTTCTCATCTATGCTAGTAGATTTCAATTTTCTCCACTATTTAACGAGTGATTTTTGCAAGTGGAGAAATCTAGGGCACTCTATCAATAGGTGATATAAAGTGTCAGGTACACCACAGCCGGGAATGTCCAAAAGGCGGCCTCTGGATACACTGGAGGGAAAGATATTTAGCCACGCCAAAATAAATGCTCTTCTATCATCCAATATTCTTAAATATGCAGAGGAAGATCTGTATACAGGGAGGATTCCCCAGTGTTGAGGAGAACAGGCGCTGTTAGATGTTGAGTTCAGTGTCTGTGCATCGATATCCTCCATTCTCTACGTTATTTGCCTCATGATACTTCTTTCGTCTTGGGCAACTAGTACATGGATATCTAGTCCAATGCCCAGCAATTTCCCTAGTATCTTCATGTTTACAGCCTCCAAAAAAAGGGGTTGGCTAGCAGATATTGTTCTCCACAAAGTTTAAATCCATTATTGTGGGTCATATCTTTTGCTGCCAACAGGAACCTTTTCCTGTCCTCCTCTAACAACCTTTCAAAGACAACAATCATGTCTCCTCTCAACTTCCTTTTCTCCAGACTGAACATTCCCTCAGCCTTTCATTGTAGGGCTTGGTCCCCAGACCCTTGATTGCTTGCTTCGGAACCCTCTCAGTTTTGTCCATGTCCTTTTTGAAGTGAGGCTTCCAAACTCCAACAGAAAAGCCAGTGTGGTGTAGTGTTAGACTAGGATCTGGGAAATCCAGTTTTGAATCCCCACTCATGTCTGTGGATGCACCTTGACTATAATAAACCCATCCTTGGTGCAAGCCCTGGGGGTTGGGGATCAGCTGATCCGCAAGCCGCTTCAATTCACCCAGATGGACGGGAAGAGTGTGAAATGGGGGGAGGCGGTGTCCCGCACACTCTCCCTTGATTTGTAGATTTCTGAACATTGGGAGCGGATCCAGCCGGTGGCGGCTCCTAGTGCAGCGTTCCTGTTTGTTCTGGGTCTAGACTGGTTTCACAGGCATGACCCTAGTGTTCGCTGGAGGTCCCGAGTCCTCTGCTTTGATGACCAAGGGTGTAGGCACCACTGCCAGCACGCTGCCCCCAACTGTTCTATGGAAAGGCGGGGTGAGCATGCTGCGCTGTGCCATCCCGAAGTGCCAGGAGTGCCAAGGGAATATTGGGACTTGAAGGAGGTGTTTGAAGAAAAAGAATGTGACCAGTTACCCCCCCCCCCCATCAAAAGACAGACTGTGCCATTAAACTGAAGCTGGGGGAGTGACTTCCAAAAGCGAAACTATACTCTATGAGTCCCAAGGAAATGACTGAATTGCGCGTCTTCTTAGACAAGAATCTGGCACGGAGTTTTATCCGCCCCACTACATACCCATTGGCTGCGCTGGTGCTATTTGTAAAGAAAAAAATGGCACCCTGCGGTTGTGCACGGATTATAGGGGATTGAATGCAGTGTCTACTTCCAACGCCTACTCCCTTCCCCTGATCAAAGACTTATTGAGCCATTTGGGAAAAGGAAAAGTGTTTATTAAGGAAAAGTGTTTATTAAAAGTGCTCTACGCCGGCCTACCCTTGTGTCTGATCCGGAAACTCCAGCTAGCGCAAAATGCAGCTGCTCGGATCCTCACTGGTACACCTTGGAGGGCCCATATCCAGCATGTGCTGAGGCAGCTGCATTGGTTGCCAATTGCTGCCCAGATCAGGTTCAAGGTTCTGGTTCTGACCTTTAAGGCTATACGTGGGTTGGGACCCACATACCTGAGGGACCACCTACCACCCTATATCCCCCACTGGGCTTTACGCTCAGCAAATGCTGGCAGGGGCTCATGGGAATTGTAGTCCATGAACATCTGGAGGACCACAGGTTGACTACCCCTATCCAACCGCATTCTAACATCTCTTGCCTTGAAATCCCTTCAGGGTTGCTATAAGTCTGCTGTGACTTGATAATTAAGAAAAAAATCCATCATGCCACATGTTCTGAGCAGGTGCTTGGGAAGGCTTTTGTTCTCCACTTTGAAGCTTAAGCGATGACCATCTCAAACATCAAGGGATTTTTGAGAGCTAGGAGTCTGCCTTTGTATTAACTTCTACTAACACTAGCCAAAATATCACAAAATAGTGATTGTGAGCTTCACCAGATTGGATGTTAAGAAACACACTACACCCCCCCCCCCAAGAAGATGCCCCCATCCTCCAGTATTTCCAAAGGACTAAAGGCAAACCAGAGAATCTCTGCAGTAGAAACTTAAGAGGGGGCATTTTTTCACCCCAGCAGAACAGTACAATGTACATAGTACCCAGCATAATATTAAAAAAGATTTGCTACTATACTACTATTAAATACATTCTGTTATCAAGCAGGATAGGGATGAGAAGGACTTTTACCATGAAGTGAAAAAGACACCATTCAGTAGCCCTCACCTGGGTGTATTATGCATGGCAGGAAAACTAGCAAAAAGTCTGTCCCAAAAGAAGTTATTACTATTTTTGCACATGATACTGTTTTTGCTGTGCTAAACCCACTGTAGTATTTTTTTTCTGCATGGTACATACACCCATAGCATCAACTGCATTTTTTCAGCATGGTATCTAAACCTAGCTTTGCAATGACTTTTCTTTTATGACAGTGTTGAGAATGGCACTTTTTCATGTATAAAGAGTGTGTTTTTGGTTTCCTCCCCTGAGCCCCGTGACAGCCCCTTTTCTGTTCACAGTCCCTCATCCTCCAATGGGAGCTCGAGGGACCTGCTGCTGATTCTCAGCCTCCTCAGTGTCAGCAATCACGTGAACATGCAATTTGGTTCTGAGTCTCCCTGGCAACTAAGCTAATTGTATTGCCATGTAAATGAGGACCATGAATTCTGTCCATTATAACACAGACCCAGGATATTTATTGGCATCTCAGTATAATACAGAACTATGTTCAATCTTCCTGGTTGTAAACAGTGTTTACACGTCAGGTCATTTTGTTATCTGTGATATATTTTTGGTATACTATGTGTTACTCATAACATTCTTGTATATTTACTGAGATTTTAATGTTTTTTTAATTGACCTTCTTAAGCACTATACAATAAAGTGGGTATTTAACAGATTTTTATAATGATTACTTTTAGATTTTTCAACCTTTTTGGTTCCTAGCTTGTTTCACATGTTGGGTTTCCTCCTGTTTCCTTTCCTTTTTCAGTTCCCATGATCATTAACCCAGATGCCTCAGAGTACAAATCAGGCTTCAGTGTAACATTCTCCCCTTGTTACCACCCATCCCCTCATAGGCAACCTTCAATACCCATGAAACTACATGTAATATGACTGCCACAGAAGTACCTGAAGATTTTGGGACTGGATCCTGAGGAGGGAGAGGTTTGGGGTAGAGAGAGTCTTCAACAGGGTATAATGCCATATAGTCCACCTTCCAAAGCAGTCATTTTCTCCAGGTGAACTGATCTCTGTTGCCTGTAGATTTCCAGCTACCACATAACAATTGGCAACCCTAATGTACAAATACTTCATTTAGCTATCATGGATATAGGAATGTCAGCCTCCAGGTGGGACCTGGGGATTACATCATATCTCCACTCTAGAGAGATCAGTTCCCCTGAAGAAACTGAATGCTTTGGAGGGTGGAATCTGTAGTTTCGTATTCCATTGAGGACCCCATCTTCCCTAGGCTCCATCTCCAAATCTCTAAGAGTTTTCCAACCTGTATCCGACAACTCTACCCCCCAATGGGGGAACCTGACAATTTTATATGGGTAATAAACCTCTTCTCAATAGATTTGTCTAATATTCTTAGCTATCTAAATCAGTGACCATGATTCCTTTGATTGTTCTATAATCATGTCCATTTATAGTTTTCACAGGAAAGAAATGGAATAAATTTAGGTGCACAGGGAAGAATATACCCCCTAAAAGAAAAGAGAAATACAATTAGCAATTATGTGAGCAAATATTCACACAGTAAAAGAGAATTGCCTGTAATCTCAGGATGCCGCAAATGCATTAATATGATTGATGAATTCATTTGTACAGGAAGCAAGTCAAGAGCAAATTAGCTTTAATTTGACTAAATCAGGTTAATGGTTATGGCTAGATCCCTCATGCTTTTATGAAGTTGATAATAGGGAAAGCATATTATAAGAACTTGGCTGCTCCCTGAAAATGCCTTCCAGTGCTTATACATGAACAATAAGGGAAGGAAAGAGAATTCTGGAAAAGTTGAATATATCATAAAATATTCAATGAAAGAATATTTTAATAAAATTGTAATTAATGATTATTCTTTACATTTCCCAATTTTTATAAGAAGCACAAAGAGCTTTTGATGGCTCTTTTCAGATCAAAACTTTATAAAACATTATGACAGTCAACAAGTAACATAACGTGCATTTTCTTGGTTCTTTCAGTACATTCATAAAACATACGTTGTATTACAGTACCTCTTACATGAAGCCTTAGCTTACATTTTCATCTATTTATATCAACCCACCATAGCCATATTTCCTAGCAATTATATGAGGTGTTTTTAATTCAATTCAAGTAGCATATGTATGTGTGACAGAGAATGAGCAGTCTCTATTCCTCAAAACGAATTGTCTTCCCTCAGCTGCTATAAGTAGTAGTAAGGAAGAAAGGCTAACTATTTTCCATTCAAGTTTAGAGTAAGTGGGAGTATAGTTGAGGAGACTTGAACCCTGTCCTCTGCTCAGGGCTGCCAGGTGCCCAGCTCCAGGAAGAAAGGAAGGAATGGGAGAAACAGACATCCCACGGACTCACAAACCTGAAATGATGCCAATTGAAATGTTCTAAATTTCTCCCTACCCACTAAAGCTCCTGCCAACTGCCAGTCTCTGGTTGGCCATCTTAACTTCTACTGCCTCTTACAGTAGCACCTTTTCTCCTCCCAATATTTAAATACTAGAAGTCAGCCAAACTGGGGTCAAAAACACTGAAATCAGATGAAGTCAACAAGATAAGATGGCTGGAAAGGGGGGCAATTTAGTTCCCCTGCATTTGCTCTGGTTTAGTTTGCAAAACAAACAACAAAAACAAACAGATCAAAGCTATTCACTTAAAGATTCAAGGAAAGATTAAAAAAAACACATGCCAGTTGATTTGTCTCAATGCCTGCTTTTATAAAAACATCAGTACATTGGGAGTAACAACTGACAATAAAATATATTTCAGTTTCATGTATATTAAGCTTAAGTAAAGCAAGCTGATACTGGAGATGAAAGTTTAGGTATCATTGAGGGGAATCATCCAATTATGCTTTTATCATAACTATAATGTAACAAATGAATTTATGAAATTAACCAAAATAAGCCACAGGGATATCTTTTAATTTTTGTTATCCATCATTGCAGCTGTTAGCCCAGTTATAGCCCATTATATTTATTAAGGGATGTTTGCAGCTTCCACATAAGAATAGCTTTGTAAACAGAAACAGAATTTTACAGCATGAACTGGAAAATCAAACAGATTTAAAGGATGGAAAGATGCAGCTGGCTACAGGAATATTTATCATTATATAGTAATATGAAAGTGACTAGGGGTCAAACTGCATGTTTTCATCCATGCTAATTTAATGATTTTGATTCTTTTCCTGCTTTTGGAGCTGCTTTTTCAAGGAGCAAAATGGCACAGAGGAGCTATTTAAACCTTCCCTTTCCTAAGATGCAGCCCTCTTATCCAACATATTCATGTGCTTTTTAACCTTCCCAGATAACTCCATAAGACAGGTGAGACAGCTTTCCCTTTCCAGAAGCCATACTAATTAAATCTCAGAGGGCTTGTTCCTTTATCAAGCACACAGAGGAACAAAGCCAGCTGAAGGAGAATCAGCATGAGTTCTGCAAAGGGAAGTCCTGCCTCTCCAACCTTTTGCAATTCTTTGAGCATCTTAGCAAATATATGAGAATGCCATTATATAAACCTCTTAAACTCAGAGCCAGGAGGCAATATCAGGCCTAGGCCTTTGTGCTGTTTGTTTACCCTCCAGGGCAACTGACCTACATGTGAAACAGGACGCTGAACTACATGATTGGTATTCAGACTTGTGGTATTTAATTTGTTCACAAATGGCTATGAATTGGGAATAAGTAGTGTGATGGCCAAGTTTGCACATGGTGCCAAGATGGATTGTGAAGAGGCTCAGGGTGGGGGGATCTTTCTGTATTGGGTAAGGGGGCAGGAACATGAGAATGACGTTTAATGTTGGGAAGTGTAAGAAAATGCACATTGGAACAAAATATCTTGCCTCTGAAAGCATGCTGGTGGCATCTGAAGTAGCAAAGACTGAGAAGGAAAGAAATTTTAGCCTTATAACGGATAGTTTAATGAAACTTTTGACAGTGTGAGGGAGTAGTGAAAGAGGCAAACTCCCTGCTGGGGATTATTAGGAAAATAATTCAAAATAAAACAAAAACATTATTAGGCATGGCCTCATTTGGTACTCCAAATACCATGTGCATTTCTTTTTTTAAAATAATACTGTAGCTTTATTTACAGAATAAGACAAAGCAATTACAACAGAAAGAAATAAGATAGGAGATGGCGCAGTACTGATAACTGTATCTGGAGGGGGAAAAATGGAAATTGTGGAGCTGGAAAAAGTAGAAAAGAAGGTAACCAAGATGATTAAGGAACACCTGTCCTATGAGCAAAATGTCCAGGATGTTTCACTTTAAGAAAAAAGTAACTGACATGACAGAGATTTACAAAATTATTGAAATAAATAACCAAAGAAAATAGATAAGCACCTTTTTGCCTTCTCCCATAACACTATAGCTTAAGGGTAAGCAGTGATGTTGATGGGCATCAGATTCAGGAGGGGGGGGGGGAGGAAAATCTTCTTTAATCAATGAATGATGAAATGTTGGGATTCAGTGACAGTGGACACAGTGATGGCCATGAGCATAGATGACCTGAAAAAGGGAAATAGATCAAGAGGCAGAGGTCCATCAATGGCCATGGTGACTGAGGGGAATCCTCCACATTCAAAGGTAGTCAGTTTTTTTGAATCCCAGAGCCAGGAGGTAACATCAGGGGATGGTCTTGGCCTCTGTGCCTTGTTTGTTGATCCTGCAGGACATCTGGTTGGCCACTGTGTGCAACAGGACGTTGGACTGTTTAACACCGCTGGGGGGCCCAATGAGATCTTCTACTCAGACCCCGGCAGAAGAGCTCCATCTTGCAGGCCCTAAGGAAAGCAGAAAGCTCCCGCAGGGCCTGCAGCTCTTCCAGGAGCTAATTCCACAAGGTAGAGGCCAGGACTGAAAGGTGAGCTTCTCTGGGACTGGAAACAACCAGCAAGTTAATACCCACAGAGTGCAAAGCTCTGCAGGGGGCATAGGGTGACAGACAGTCCCTCAAATATGTGTGTCCCAGACCATGAAGGGCCTTGAGGGTCAAAACCAAGACTTTGAACCGGCTCTGGGCTGCAACCAGTAACCAAGGCAGCTGCCTCAGCACAAGCTGGATGTGGGCCCTCCAAGGTGTTTACTATGCACTTGGACCTTTAATTCTCCTGAAAATCATAAATCAAATTACCTATGACTAAATTTTATGGCTTTCATTGGGATTATGTCACAATAACTTTCACTGGACTAGAACAAATGTTGAGTCCAGTGGCAGCTTAAATATATTTCTGCATCCTGAGGCCTTTCCTAACCAAGTCTCTAACTCTACCCTGAAGTAGCACAATAAAATCAGAGTCCAGTAGCACCTTCAACAAAGATTTATGACCATCATAACAGTATGAATATATAAGCAAAAGTTAATCTTGTTACATTAGTAAACAGTGTCATAGCATCCCAACAGAGCCACGTGATTACTCTCTGCCAAACCAGCCAATCAAACCCCTCGAACCCATGTCTCTAATGTTTCTCTAAACCTATGGCTCCCAATAAATATAACTACTGCTCAGCCAGAACCATAACTAAGCTAAACCTAACCTTAACCATAAATCAAATCCCAATATACAAATGCATTTATACATCCTGTGGGCTTTCCTGAGAAAATCTTCTCAAGAAGATCTTCTCTACACTTAATGCTTGCTCTAAAGCTAATCACTTCTTAGCCAGAACCATTCCTAAACTCAGCATAACCCTAACCTTAAAATTAACCACAATATAAATGAATATTTTAGCATATATTTTTTACTTTGAATATAATGTTAAAAAAACTTTAAACATCCCATGGCCTTCTGTAACCATGTCTCTATTCCTAATGCTTCCAATAAATTTAGTCATTCCCCAACCAGAACTATACCTAAGCTAAGCCTAACCCTAACTTAGAGAGAAGGGTTGGAGATGTGTTTGGAAAGGCCACGAGATGTATAAATAAATGTTTACATTAATTTACATGTAGAAAATATTGAAACTTATCCCCAATACAAATAAATAATTTATACATCTTTTTACAGGGATATTAATGCATAGGTGTGGTTCTGGTTGGGAAATTGTTAGCTTTAGGAGTAGAGAAGAGTTAGAGACTTGGTGAGGAAAGACCATGAGATATATTAAAAAATTACATTATTTTACATGTTAAAATATTTTACATACTAAAATTATGGATTTATATTGCAGTTAACTTCAGTTTTATGGTTAGCTTATGTATAGTTCTGGTTAGTTAGGGCTTTGACATTGTTAGAACAGACTCTCTAAATCAGGGTTTTGTGAAACCCTGGGGATTCTTGATGGCAATGGAAGGGTTTCCTGAATGGATGGGAGTTAGTTAATTAATTTTTAGAGATTTTTTTACAAAAAAATGTTAAACATTCTTAAACAGTTAAACAGTTTTGGAAAACCAGGCTCTTTTGCCATATAATGCTAAATTTGCCAGGACAAGGGTGGGAAATACTTTGAGATTTGGTGGTGGAGTCTGGTTAGGACAAGGTGTGAGATAGGGAAAAACCTCACTGGGATAAACCCTCCCTGCCGCCCTGATAGCAGGGGGTAGGAATAATGAGAGCTTCCACCATGTTGGGATTGTTTTTAAAGTCTTTTAATGGGTATTTTAATGGGGATAAGACTATTGTGACCCGCCACAAGCCTACGGGGAGTGGTGGGAAATAAATCTAATTATTAATAATAATAATATAATGCCACACAGTCCACCCTTCAAAGTGGCCATTTTCTCCAGGGAAACTGATCTTTGTCACATGGATATTAGTCTTAATCCCAGGAGACCTCAAGCTAACACCTGGCAATTGGCAATCCTATATAAAACCTTCCCGTTAGTGACAAGGTATAAGTAGGGCAGCAGGTAAAAAGGCTTGAGGTTTGCTACTGTGACATAAGTTTTGTGAGGGATTCAAATGAGTAGCCATGTTGGTCTGAAGTAGCACAATAAAATCAGAATCCAGTAGTACCTTTAAGACCAACAAAGATTTATTCAAGGTGTGAGCTTTCGAGTGCAAGCTGTTGTATGGAGCAAGGAACATATGGGGAGGTGATAGTCTTTGATCTCTAATAGCAGCATTTTGGTTTCTCTTTGTAAAGTACACTGAATTCTAGGGGATTGATTGGCTGTTTTGACAAAGGATTATCATTGGCTGTATTTGGTTGTGACACAGTCTACTGATGTAACAGAATTGATTTTTTGCTATATATTCCCTGTCATGTAAGAAGATCATAGTCTGACGAAGGGTGCTTGTACTCAAAAGCTCACGCCTTGAATAAATCTTTGTTGGTCTTAAATGTGCTACTGGACTCTGAATTTATAAGTTTTGTGGTGAGCAAGGAATAATTGATTTTAATTGTACTAGTATTTTTATGTGTATCACCTTGGGAACCCTGATTAGATTAAAGGTTTTATTTTAAAAGTGTAGAAAGATGATAGACAGACAAACACCCTGCACTCACTGAAGTCAGGACTTCATTTTAAAATGTTTAAATTTCAAGAACAATTCAACAGTAGCTGGCTTCCCAAAAGACTATCATAAAAAAAAATCCAGTGAAATGAATCATAGAATCATAGAATCATAGAGTTGGAAGGGGCCATACAGGCCATACAGGCCAACCCCGTGCTCAACGCAGGATCAGCCCAAAGCATCCTAAAGCATCCAAGAAAAGTGTATCCAACCTTTGCTTGAAATGTTTTCATTTAAAACATGATAGCTTTCATTTCACAGTGTTAATGTCTGTTTGTTATCTTTAAGTTTCTTGATTTTGTTATCTAGCTGGTTCTTGTGATTTGTTATATTCTTCTCACAGTGCTAATTATGGCTATAAGCCACTGATGAAGGCTTTGTGCCAAAATGTGTTTGGCATTCTATTTTATTTTTACTTTGCATTGTACGTTATCTTATTGTATGTGTATATTTGTTTCCTAATATTGATTTGTTTTTGTATTGAATTACTAGTGTTAAATTTTGTGCACATAATTGAATTTATAGGTTGCATCATAGTACCATTTCCTGTTTTATAGATTCTTAACATTTTTGGTTTCCTCAAAACTGCCACTAGAGAAGCATGGCCAAAGCACTCAAGTGTAGTTACTAGATGGCAGGTTTAGTGTTGGGACCCCGCCCCCCATCCCAGTTTAGGAACTCACAGACAAAATTATACCACATTTGCTCCTTCCCCAAGTCAGGCCTTGAAACTGGGCACTCTAGTCAGAGGTAGAGTTAACCAGGCAGAGCTACACACACACACACAACTGTTTGCTCTCTTCTTCAGACAGACTACATCTGTACCCTCCCTGAGGCACCTGTGAACTGAACTGCCCTCTGCTATACTTAAATGCAACATTCATTCCCTGCCCCCACCCACCCCACCCCCAGACACTGGATGCAGGAACAGTATTGTTATCATTTATACATTTCCACAGAAGCAAATAATCAAACAAAACACAAAACCTACAATAATCCCCCGTGTTGTATAAATAACTACCACAGAAGATTATTACTAGCTAAAGAAACTCAAATAGATGCCATAATTCATATGGAAACTGGCTCTTGGTTCCTGTGTATTGAATGCCAAACTAATAATATAATCAAGGATCTCATCTTATTTCCTTGCACATGCCAGTGGCAATTTGGAAATAGGAAGGAGAGATCACCAAAAAAAGAAGTTGGGTTGTAAAACATGCATCTTAAAAAAACACAACAAAAACATAGGTTGTTGAACTGTAACACAGAACAAAGATTTGAAAACCTTGCCTGTGAACCAGAGAACATCAAAGGATCAGTAATGCAATGCAGAGTATATACTGATGAATTAACTTGGGAGGTTTTATGTGAGCAGGAGAGAAATACAGAATCTAAGATGGTGGTAGGGATTGCAGCCTGGAAATGTTACTTAGGTGGGTGAAAAATGCTTTCCTATATTAAAATGAAGGCCATCTTTTGAAGTTGAAATAACCCGAGGAACTGATTTCTGGAGGTTAGCTTACTACAGTGAAATAGACACTGTCCCCAAATCCATCACATCAATCCTTTTCCAACTACTTACCATTGTTATCACCCTATAACCTGTAACCACCCACAGCTCATTCAGTCCCTGAAAGTCAAACAATATGTTTAGATTTGGATGTTAGTTGCAAAATGATCCAGATACAAAATATATCTAGTGCACTGTCTGGTCTGTTTATAGATAATCTCGACCCAGTTACTGTGATGGGTGTCAACAGAATCTAGCTTCTATGAAGGCCACCATTTGTACTCTGCATCCTTGTGCTGGCCACATTAATGAATCCTTGATGTCCATGATAAATCAGTCATTTATTCAGCAGTTGTCTGTTGATTATTTTTAGAACTATTGCTACAGAAAACTAGTGTAGCCAATTCTCACACGATCTCTAATCAGACTTTTTGGGGGCAAGATGATTGAGAGAGAGGTTTCAGAATTCTGGTTTTCATCTGCTCTGGATTGTTTTTCAGTTTGTTTTCAGTCCAGGCTATGGAATAGAAGTGGCCCTGATGACTTTAGTTTATTGTCTCCATCTGAATGTAGACAAAGGCCATATCTCTTTGTTGCTCTGACTGGATTCATTAGAAGCTTTTGATGGAATGGATCATGCCATCTTGTTGAATAGTTGCAGGCAAGGGAATAAGGGGATGTGTTTTGGATTGTTATATGGTTCCTTATCAACTTGACTCAGAGGGTTGTTCTTGCAGACCAGTTGTCATCAGTGTGGGATTTGTCCTGTGGGGTTCTACAAGGCTTTGTTCTATCCTACTCTATGCCATTCAATCTCTCCCTCTTAATAAAACAGTAAGGGGTGTTGGGGTGGGCTGAGTCCAGGATGGGGGGGGGCAACAATTGGCCCCTTGGCCCCAGACTGGGGCCAATTGTTGGGCCCCCCATCCCTCACCAGGACAGACCAGAGTTCCAGGGCAATCAGGAGACATGGCTGCCAGTCTGCTCCTGACCACCACAGGAAGAGGAAGTCGGGCTGCCAAGGGGGATGAGAACAGAGGCTTGGACAGGCTGTGCCAGCCCTTTTCTCCCCAAGGCTGTCCTAACTGCCATGTCCAACTGTAACTTTGCCTCAGAGCCCTGACAGAGCTGGCAGGAGGCTGGAGAGTGCGCTCCCTCCCTTCAGGCCTGCTGGGAAGGAGCCTCTGACAGGCCCTGACTGAGGGAAGGAGGCCTTTCCAAGAGCAACGCAGGGGAGCCTGAGGGCATTCCTTTTGGGGGGGGGGGACTTTCCCCTTCTGTCAAACAGTTGGCTGACAGGGAGGCCACAGAAAAGTCCCTTCTCACTTAAAATACTGCTCTGGCCAGGGGTTAGACACAGCCAAGCCATGTGTCTTTCTTCTTTGCAACTCTCTGCAGATTTGAGGCCACTGCACAACGTTATTCTGCAGATGAAACTGGTTCTTTTGCCTCCTGTTTCATCTGCACAACAACCCTGTGCAGTAGGCCTCAAGTCTTTCAATTCAACAACAACCTGTGTGGTAAGCCTTAAATGTTTCTTCTCTACTACAACCCTGTCCAAAGTAGCCCTTTCTGCCTGGGGAGATGATCTTTATACACTGCAGGTGAGCTGTAATTCCAGGAGCTCTCCAGGCCCCACCTGGAGGTTCGCTACCCCTGGGTTGGAAATATTCCTGGACCTTTGGAGGTGGGACTTCAAAATCGTACAATGCCTCAGAGTCCAGCCTTCAAAGGAGCCATTTTTGCCTGCAGTTGGGAGGGAGTGGTGCATGTGTGTCCCTCCTGAGCTATGGGCTATGGCCAGCCCTTACCAGCAACTGTTTGTATTCTGGGGTGCAGACAGGCAGACCAGCATCAGTCCTGTGAGTCTGGGAAGTGCAGGAAGATCTAAATAAATATTTACAGCCTGAAACTGTGAACTGAAATAGTGAACTGTAAATAGTGGCTGGAGACATATGGGAACTGTAGTGACTTTTTTCAACCTTGGCCTGGCAAATAAAAAACCTTACTAAGGTCAAGACTGCTGTGCCCAGAGAGTCTTCCTCTTAGTGATGCCAGCTTCCATGTGAGGCTCTCTACCCCACCTTCCTTGTGGGAAGTCTGCTATAGGGAGAGGAAGGGAAGATGATTTGAAAATTCTTTGAGACACCTTAGGCCTGCTGGGTCACTGCGGCCCATTCCCAGTTCTCTCAAACCTCTCACAGCCACACGTCCATCACAGCTTGACTATTGTGGGGAGATGAAGGGAAAAGGTGTTTGAGACTCCTTTGGGTAGTAAACAACAGGGTACAAAAATCCGTTCTTCTAAGGAGCAACCATTAAAGAAGGATGTAGGCACATAACATTTTATCAACAGTGAAAAAATGGAGAAGAAGGAACAGGGTGGATACCTCTGTACTGTGACTACCCCATTTGTATTAGACAAGAGGGCCATTTTGGTGTATGTGGCCTAATTTGCACAATAAGGGAAATGACACAGAACTGGGGGGGGGGGACTGGTTGCCATGTAATCTTCCCCTCAGAAGAATCTCCAGTCTCATTTTCCCTTCACATATCTGAAGACATGGCTCTGGAAAGCTCATCTGTAACCACTATGCCACAATTCCCAAAGGTCAGTCCTCTCCCACACTCAACGAACGTTCCAAACTGCAGGTTCTTGACACCCATATCTCCACACCCATGCCCTCATTTGCCTCCATGCCATCACAACCTCCCACACAACACATACACTCAACCCCATGCCCTTACAGACTGGACAACTCCTCCCCTTCCCCCAAGCTCTAGCACCCGTTGTATTCTTGGATACAACAGGCTTTGCTCCTAGTTACAACATAAAGCCATTAGGAGGAATCAACCACACTTTCAGGGCCTTTTCGCACGGGGATCTTTGTTGCAAATTGTTTGCGGAATGAAAAATCGCCATTTAAAATAGTGGAATTCGTCGTTATGCATACCTGCCTTTGTAGTGGAATCAGTTGCATTTTTTAGCGTTTCCCACAGGCTTCCGGTCTCGGCAGAAATCGCTAGAAAGGAAGCGCTATTGCCAAGCTCGTCCCGCCCCTGGCCGTCAAGCAGCCAATGGGCAGCCGTTAGCATCCTCCCAAACAGCCCCTTTCCCTTTAAGAAAGTTTTTTAAAAAAAAAAACAGACCCATAGCAACGAATCTAGGTAGATTCGTTGCAACGGAGAGACCCATCCAGCTCCCTAATGTGAGCTGTCGTTTGATTGTATGATCGTTGGCACACTGCCTCGAGTGATAAAAAAAAAATCCCCCCCCCTCTCACGGGCCCGATTTTCGGCTGAATTAATGTGTAAAAAATAAAGGGACTTTATTTCAGCAAACGGGCTTTTATGTGGTTTGTGCTTAGTGACTAAAGGTGAAGGACTGAAGCCAGGGAAGCCTCTAAACAGAAAGAGGCTCGCTGGTGCGTTTATCCCCGCTCGCTCGGAGAAAAAAAAATGGCGATCGCTTCACCGGAAGTTTGGAGGACAGGCTCAGGGGGAGGGACTTTGAAGAACCCGCAACAATGGTAACGCACAGGTCTTTAGCGCTAGTGTTGCAGATTGGTTGCAGGAGTGTATCGCTATCCGGTGGGTGAATCCACTTTTCTGGATTCCCCTGAAAGCGCTACAACGAAGCGCTTTTTGCGGGTCGGTTTCAGGATTGTTGCAGATTGTCTACGACGTCGTGGGTTATGGCAAATTAGTAGCGTTTCCAATTAGCAACCATTGTGCTATTTTGAAGCCGTGCGAAATGGCCCTCAGAGTTGCCTATCTTCAATATGCAGATGACATCCAGCTCAATATTACTTTATGCAAATTACCTGGTGATCTGGTAGAGGCCTTGACCCCTAGCTTGACTGCTGGGGTTAAATGTCCAATAGTGAACTAATTGAAACCGAATCCTGACAAAGGTAATGCTGTTTAGAGAGACTGAGTTCTTGAAGTTCTAGGCAGCATAGTGCCCTATTTTTTTAAATTTACTTTCAGCTTCATATGAACTATCCATTTGTATCTGCTGCAGTGAATTCTATCAGGCTTGGGCCAGCACACAAAAACAGCATTTTTTTTCATTTAGTGACATTTATCAAACAGTACTCTTCTATGAATACAAAAAGTAAAGGGAGGTTGTAGATGAAGAGAATTGCTCAAAGAAAAACTTCATGCATCCAACCACTATTTCTATTTGCCGGATAAACTACTGCAGACTCCCTTCAAGTCATTCTTCTGAGACCTCTATCCCCCAAGAACATTTCGTGAAGATCAATGAGGGAGGAGAAAGGAAAGTTTCTTTCCACTGGCAGAAAATTTAGTCTGGATCCAACCCATTGTGCCACTGATGCTTTTAACAAGAAGTGTGCATGCACACGAAGTCTTAAAGGTAACATTGGACTTTACAAATTAGAAGAAAGAGCAAGCATACTCTCAGTCACAACAGTTGTGTCTCTACCTGTAATAATGTTGAATAATGTGCAAACTATCTGTTCTAGTTAGTAGAGAATTTAATTAGTGTCCAGGTGACCAATGGAACAATGTCTTGTAGGTGTTCAGTTTCATACTCATCACAGTATTTTGTAAACACAGGTTAAGCACTCAACAAATTCAGTTCCAATTAATTCTTTGGCCCCTAATTTTCACATCATGACTTTAGAGACTGTGATCAAGAGTTAGACAGTTCTGATCCCAAGATGAACATGAACCTTGGAGCATGTTGCTTTCAAACATTTGATCATATCTCCCCCCCGAGATCTGTTTCACTAATGTTCTTCTGACAGGAGTTCTGATGTGTTTAATACATTTATTTGCCTATAAAAGGAATTTTTGATACATCACTTTTAAACAAGAAACCAGGACTATAGAGATTTAAATTAATTATGAATTGTATTATGAGCAGACACTGAATATCATCTATATCTTCCAACAAGGTTAAGGAGACTATTTCTGACATCTTTATTGTTAGTGTTAGTTAGAGGTCTATTTATTTATTTAGAACATTCTATGCTACCTCTTCAGAGAAATAATCTCTCTGACATAGACAGGCTCACATAACTTTGTGATGAGAGATAGGCATGAATCAGAAAATTTCAGTTTGTTTGCTTGCTGGTTTGTTTGTTCATGTTTATTAGATTTTTAGAGCACCTTCCAGCAAGCTGGTTCAGGGCAGTGTACACAAATATAAAATATATAATATCGGCAATAAAATTAGATTTAAAATTAACTTAAATAAACAATAACAAGTTAAAACAGACATCACTGCTTCCAGGCATCTGGCAAAGTTGTCTGAGGGTGTCTCCAAGTGGCTGTCCATTGGCATATTGATGACACCAAAGCCCAAACCCTCAGGCCAACTGGGTACATAAAGATGTTAAATAAATATGGGGAGAGAACTGCACTCTATGGCACCCTACAATGGAAATGCCATCAGTGTGATTGTGTCTCTGTAATGGCTACCCTTTGTTTGCAACCTCCAGAGAAAGGAGATAAGCCACTGTAAAGTTGTCCAACATATCCCAGCATTGGTGAGGCAGCAAGCCAAGAGCTCATGATCAATGATATCAAATGCTGCCATGAGGTTGAACATCACAAGCAATGCCAATCTGCCCTGATTCAGCTGCCTCTGGAGGTCATCCATCAGGGCAACCACCACCATTTCTACCACATGGCCAGGCCAGGAACCTGACTAGGATGGGTCCCCATTACTGGAAAAGCCACAGTCCATTTTAAAATGTGTGCTGGGTCGGATGGATCCAGAACTGTTCCCCCCCCCCCAAAAAAAAAAAGTGGCCTAGCCATGGCCTCCTTCCAATCTTTCTGGGAATGTTCACAAAATTAGGGACGGGATAATAATCTTCCAGAGAGGGCCTTGAATCTCCTCTCCACCAGCTTTCATTAGCCATGAGGGACATGGATCAAGGAGACATGGAAGAGGGAACAGTTTCTAGAGTCCTGTCCACATTAGCCAGGGAGAGTGGACTGGAAGAAATCCAAAATAGGACCTTGAGATGACCAAGGGGCTTCCAGTGCTATGACTACCAAAATCAGCTAACAAGTCATAGCAGAGTGACAGGATTTTCTTCACAAAAAGCTTGCAAAGCCTCACAGCTAATGTGCAATTTTGGATGGTCCTGTAACTAAGGATGTCAGAGATTGAATTGTTTTAAATAATTGTACTGGGCATAAACTCGAGTCTACAAAGTATTCCCTTTTTGTTGGCCGTCATTGACATCTCATTAGCATTTTATTAAATGTTCTTGAGGCCTTGCTGTGAGTTTTCTACCAATCTCACTGTAGCCATCTCAGTTCCTGTCTCCATTCGTGCAGCTCTGGGGAATACCACAGAGCCAGATTGAAGTGGGAATCGAGAGGGCATTGGGAAGCAATCTCATTGATGCCCTCAGAAAGATGTCTGTGGCAGTCTTTCACCAGCTCATTTACTGACTTATCAGAGGGCATTGGATTCCAGAGAGCATTCTGGAAACCTACTATATCCATAAGTGTCCTTGGGCAAGCATTAATCTGCTCCCAGATCAATATAAGAATGTTTTCCCCTCCCTGCAACCTTTAGTCTATAATTTGTGGAAGACCAAGTAACTGGACAGGGTTAGCTCTTTTAGGGCGAGTCTCATCCTTACATACCCAGGTCTCAGTCATGCAACAGGTCCATATTCTGCTCCACAAAGAAGCTCTGCAGGGCAATGGTCTTGTTCTTTATGGACCTGGCATTACACAATATAAATGTTGGAGAAAAGTTATTATTCCTAGCCTCACCACTCTCATATCCCGGGGGGGGGGGTAGAAAGAGTGCCAGCACTTCCATATTTCCCACCCCTTCATTTAAATCTTCTCCTACTGACATATTTCCCACATTCCTCAATAGTGTCAATCTCCAACCCTTCACTGATCTTCCTACTCTCCTAACCCATATCTCCATCTAATAACCCCAACAAACAATAATACAAAATAACAAATACAAGTTCACTCCCACATCCCCTCCACACTGCTAGTCCAGCAAGATGCAGTAGTTAATAGTTGCGGACTCTAATCTGAAGAACCTGAAGTTTGATTCCTCAACATTAAACCAGCTGGGTGACCTTGGGTCAGTCATAGTTCTCTTAGAGTTCTCTCAGCCTCACCTACCTCAAAGGATGTCTGTTGTGGAGATAGGCAGGGAAGGCAATTGTAACCCGCTTTGAGACTCCTTAAGGTTATGAAAAGTGGGGTATAAAAACCAACTTTTCTTCTACTACTACTGTTAGCTAGCTCTCTCTGTCTCTCTGAGCAATAGCCCTTAGGATAATAGGTTTATATAAAGGATTAACTGGATTGTTGCCTGCAATTATTTCATTGTTTGAGCCTGCTATTTTTGCTCAATATATTACCTATGGTGTATTCCCCACCCCCACGGAACTTTCTTCTCTCTGTTTTTTTTTAACTCTGCTATTTCAAATCAAGGCCCCAATATATGCTAGACAGGATATCCCAATTTATTAATTAATACAAGTTGGGTCTTACTCATATAATTGATGCTTCCTATATTGGAGTCTCCTTCATAGATTCCTTGTGGGTAACACATTATTAAACAATAAACCTGTTCCTTTAGGAAATATTCTTTGTTAAAAAGTGCCTGTCAAATGTCATGTCATAGTCCCATCTTTCTTGACATTGATTCCTAGAATGGGCAATACAGATTGTTCTGCTAGTCTCATGGTGCGCTCTCTGCCTAGGGACTTATTAGCTTTTAAATATAGGAAGACGGTGTTGAAAAGGAGGCAGCATAGCAATTGCCGCATCCCTGTAGGCACTCATTCAAGAGTGCTGCACATCTTTGGTTCAGGCCATGAGAATTCTGCTGATATATGAAATTTAACAGGATTGATAACCAAGGCCAAGTACAAAATACACTCTTATTCTATCATGCACAGCAGAATGAGCCTCAGGGAAGCTTGTTGCGGATTAAAGGAAATCAATAAAATTAGGCCTGCTTAAGATAAGCACAAAAAGTAAAATGGTCAAAGGAATAGTTCTAAAGCTGTCACTTTAACTTTTGGTCACCAGTAATCCAATGTCTGATTGTTGTGGTCTTGGCTGCTGGATCATTTCCACAATATTGACTTACTTTGTTTTCACAGTGATATGAAGCCCCATTTGATGCTTCAGATTTGTGGAACTCAGTCTAAAATAGGGTTTTAAAGACATGGTTGGACATGTTTAATGTGTTTTGCAATTAATTTGGAAAGGGTGTTGCCTCCTGTCATGCACTTTGTCATTAACAAGGCTTTTTATCTCACATGCCCAATAGAATAACAACATACTTGTGTTGTAAATAATAAAGGCTCACTTGGAGTCGTAATTAAGAGCAGTGGCTTCTAATCTGGCAAGCTGTGTTTGATTCCCAACTCCTCCACATGCAGCTAGCTGGGTGTCTTTGGGTTAGTCACGGTTTTGATAAAGCTGTTCTGACCCAAGCAGTAATATCAGGGCTCTCTCAGCCTCACTTACCTCACAGAGTGTGTGTTGTGGGAAAAGGAATGAAAAGCAATTGTAAGCCACTTTGAGACTCCTTTGGATAGTGAAAAGTGGGGCATAAGAAACAATTCTGCTTCTAATGGGGAACATCTCTCCAGTGAGTTTCCATTTTACTTTATGCCACTAGTAGTTTCTTCCTAAAGTCCATTTCAAAGTCCACTAAAACTCTGAAATCATGGCTTGTCTCCATTTCTATCTGTGAACTGGGTTCCCTTCTGCTTCTTTTTGACATAGTGAGCAACCTTGCAATGAACATTCACTTTTTAAAAGCTCTCTTAGTAATGGAGCTGCTCTGCTTGCTGAGAGAGTACAGCTGGGAGGTGAAGAAGGAGGCATCTGGGGCAGTATCTTCATCATCTCCCTGTTTACATGTCTTCTACAACTTCCTACTAAAGGAATGCTTTGGAAAGGGCTTGTGGATTGCAAAACAATGGCAGCTGCCACATGGCCAGCAGGAGCATTGACTGGCCTTCATCATCAGTTTGCAGCCATGCTGTAGCAGCCACCACCACTGCTGGTGACTCTGGTGGGAGAAAGCCTCCCACATCCCACTTGCCTTCCCAGTCATTCTTGAGAGGGATCTGCACCATGGTAGGTAGGTAGGTGGGGAGGGAGGGAGGGGGGGAGGGAGGGAGGGAGGGAGGGAGGGGAGCTGACCAGACTAACCTGCCTCTTCTTTACCAAACACAGTCAGCCCAAAGGAGCAACATTAAGTTTCTCTGGAGCAACCTTTGAGGGCACTGGAGGGTTGTAGGCAGGAAGAGTCAGCATCAGTGATGACACAAAAGGCAGCATGGCAGGAAAACACATTCGAAAACAAAAAGTGACTACCTTGCTAGATCATGGGAATGCTGTGCAATTGTTTACCTTGATTTCAGTAAAGCTATTGATAAGGTTCTGCATGATATTCTTATTAAGTTGGTAAAATGTGGTATGGGTCCTATTACTGTTAGCTGAATCAAGAACTGGTTGACAGATCGCATCCAAAGGGTGCTTGTAAATGGTTTTGTCATCTTCTTGGAGACGAATGATAAGTGGAATGCCTCAGGGATCTGTCCTGGGCCATGCGTTGTTCAACATATTTATACATGATTCGTATGAAGGAATAGAGGGGGTGCTTATTAAATTTGCAGATGATACAAAAAGTAGCATGGCAAAAGTAGAATGGCAGGAAAACAAATTTGAATCTGGGAATTGCTCACTTCAAAATTTTGAGTCAAGATCTGAGGGGAAAAAATTGCCAATGGAGGATTTCGAAAATACGAGGTAAGGGGTCATGACATTCCGATCTACTCTTGGGGATTTTTTTTTGTGCTGAAATTTTACATTGCTTAATACTTTAAGAACCCCTATTCAAAGGTTTGCTCTTGTGAGAAAATGGTCTTGATTTTGCAAGATAATGAGGTTTGCCATTAATAGGTTCCCAGGCAAGGAATGAAGTGCTGCTGAAGACACTGGGCATTTTAGCATGCTCAGCTTAACCCTGCTTTTCTTGACAGCTAATTTATAAGTATTAGAATTAGCTTGGATATGGTCATTCCATATGTCTGCCTTTTCTCTAAATTATTTTTGCTGTGGAATTGGTTTATTTCTTCTACCTGTGGCCAAATAATCAGAAATATCTAGTGAGGGTGCTGGTGCTTCTGATGGTGTAATCTTGCCTTCTAATGACATAGTTGGTTTGCTCCTCTCTAAAACTATCTTGTTGGTAACTTTGGCTGTCCATAGTATTCGCAGCATTCATCTCCCAACACCATAATTCCAAAGCATCTATTCTCCTCCTGTCTTCTTTCTTCATGGTCCAGCTTTCGCATCCATAGCTTGTTATGGGGAAGACAATGGTGTTGACTAGCCAGCACTTTGCATTAAGGCTGATATCCTTATCTTTCCATATTCTGTTCATGCTTAACATTGCGTTTCGGCCCAGTGTTATTCACCGTTTGATTTCACGGCTGCATCCACCAATTTGAGTGATCATAGAGCCAAGAAAGATTAAATCATCAATACATTCAATGTTCTCATTGTCAATTGTGACTTTGGTACTACTGCCAGAAGTTATCATTATCTTGATCTTTTTGATATTTAGGTATAGTCCCATCTTTTCACTGTCTTCTTTTAGTCTCTTTATCACCTGTAGATACACTCTTTGGCACCTATAGATAACACTGCTAAAGTTTGCTATTTTAAATGCCAGTACTGTTTGTCTCAATGAAAAATATTCCTTAGAAGATTTCTGTATAAATAAACAAGTTCTGTATTTTATTTATTGAGTACTTGATCACTAATAAACTCTGGTGTAAGAATCAGAGTTCAATATTAATATGTGGCTTCAGCTATGGGGCCCTGCACTATTCATGTTTGTATTGATGGTATTCGGGGGAGGGGGGATGTAAACCTAAAGAAGCAAATCTACTTTTCTTTTCATATAATTAAGCACAGTGGTGGAGCTCATTTATTCCTCTAGTGTTCTGGGATTTGCTTCATTTGAAAGAAAGAAAGAGGTTTTTGTTCATGGCTCAGCTGAGAAAGGAGGTGCCCAAAGCTGTCAGACAGAAAGCTCATCATCTGAGCAGGTGCTTGCTAAATCACTGCTCATACTAATTCTGCATATTCATGGAGTGCCAAATCTCACTGTGCCTTAGCACTGTCTGTAAGAACTCAAAGACCAAAGCACAGCAGCCGTGAGAGCTTCTTAATCTATCTTCTCTGCAGTTTGCCAAAGGAAACTGATCTCAGGAATAAAATGGTTGCTCTTTTTACAGATCTCAGTGAATAACATGGTTCTTCCTCCTCCTTCTTCTTCCAAATAACATGCATTTCAATTCCTACATCCTCCAAATGGCAGGGAGAATTTTGGAAGGTAGTTTCAGTAAAGGTCTTTTAATAATTACATATATGTTAAACTCCAGAATATATGGATTCTGCTTCTACGAGAGATATCAATATTTGTTGTCTCAATTTAAGAAGCAGTGCTTGTGCACACCAGTTTCCTAAAGACCTCTAATGTATTAAAAATTGAGATAAACAATTCCTTGAAAAAAATAGAAAAGCTGTTTTTTGTACCCTGCTTTTTACTGCCAAAGGAGACTCAAAACCCCATTATGTATGGGGCTGGAAATCCAGGATAGCGGCAGCAGGGCAGCCCCGATCATGCACCCCACTGCCGTCATCTCAGTCCTGGCCTGGTGCAGCTCCCCGGAAGACCTGTGACAAGGGAACGCAGAATGTTCTGTGTTCCCTGGGATGCCGTGGGTGTCAGCAGGGGCTGGGTTGGGCCAGCTCTGTGCATAAGTGGAAGAGCCGGGCCTTTGGGCCCACCCCTTCCCTCAGCCTACAGTGTCCCTGAAGGAACACTGCATGCCCCTGTCAGCTCCACGGAGCCATGAAGCCAATTCGGGAGTCCTCCACCCCCTCCTTGGTGGAAGAGTGGCATGCCGCTCCCAACCATTGTGCAGTGGGGGCCCCATCCCCCCGCCCCACTGTTGCTGCATCCAGGTAGCGTATCGGGCTTTCCAGCCCCGGCATTCTGCGTTTGCGCATTTCCATGCTATGCCGGGGCAGCCCACATACTCACAGCCCACAGAAAAGTTTAAAATCTTTTAAAATACATTAAAAATTAGATCTACATCCCCTCCCCCAACTGGCATAACCCTCAAAGGCTCTGGTGTAACCCTGGTTCATAAACACTGGAATAGATATTTAAATCCCATTGATAGAATTTATTGCAACTTTCAAGAAATAAGTAATAGGTATCTTGAAAGTGATTTTGAATTTTTCCTTACTGCTGCTGCTGTGTGTTGCAGCATAGCATGATCACATGACTGCATTAATTTGTACTGAAGATGCTGACCCAATCCCATGCTGCTCACACAAGAGTGCTATGGTTGGAAATTGCCCATTGTTATGACAAAGATTTTTTGAGCCTCTTGTGGCGCAGAGTGGTAAGCGGCAGAAATGCTGTCTGAAGCTGCCTGCCCATGAGGCTGGGAGTTCAATCTCAGCAGCCGGCTCAAGGTTGACTCAGCCTTCCATCCTTCCGAGGTCGGTAAAATGAGTACCCAGCTTGCTGGGGGGTAAATGGTAATGACTGGGGAAGGCACTGGCAAACCACCCCGTATTGAGTCTGCCATGAAAACACTGGAGGGCGTCACCCCAAGGGTCAGACATGACTCGGTGCTTGCACAGGGGATACCTTTATGACAAACATTTATGCAACATCCCTCTGATTGAAAGCAAGGGGAAAGAGTTCGTTCTGTAATATACTGCAAAGACTCAGGCAAACTCACCTTTATCTCCCAGCAAATTATACCTCATGATGCCAATCCAGAAAAAGGGAACAATCTTTGTTGCAGAGGTCTACTACTACTTCCTAATTGAGTCTGTTACTGTTACTGTATGCTTGTGAGTGTGTCAAATTTCAACAGTCTCCAGACAATGCATGCAGCAGGCCCATCATGGTGGTCTAAATTAGCCAATTCATAGACCTTCATGAAGACAGATGTGTCATGCAACTCATTCTAACTTAGGGAAGTTTTACAAGTTTTAATCAAGTAAGAGACAGGAGATTGATGTTTCAGTTATACTGCTATCCATGAAATTTGTTTCTATGGTATCTGTACCATCTTGCAGCCTCTGTAAAATGTTATGAGTAACCTTTTATTTTGACAATTGCAATAGTCAGCTCAGCAGGACAACCTTCACTGACAAAACATTTCTCAGTCACAGACTAGTTCATTAAATTCTGGATAACTTTATTAACTGAGAACGTGGTCAATTGGGCCTTACAAGTGCCCATTTTTACACCTTTGACAAGAAGGAAGTTACTCCACTACAGATGCTAATTTTCTGGACCTAAGCATTTCTCCCCTGTTCTCATAAAATCATAGAGTTGGAAGGGGCCACACAGGCCATCTAGTCCAACCCCCTGCTCAACGCAGGATCAACCCAAAGCATCCTAAAGCATCCAAGAAAAGTGTGTATCCAACCTTTGCTTGAAGACTGCCAGTGAGGGGGAACTCACCACCTCCTTAGGCAGCCTATTCCACTGCTGAATGACTGTGAAAGTGACAACCTTTCAAATACTTAAAGAGGGCTACCATGTCCCCTCTCAACCTACTTTTCTCCAGGCTGACATCCCCAAGTCCCTCAACCTATCTTCATAGGGCTTGATCCCTTGGCCCCGGATCATGCTCGTCGCTCTGTACCCTTTCAATTTTATCCATGTCCTTCTTGAAGTGAGGCCTCCAGAACTGCACACAGTACTCCAGGTGCGGTCTCACCAGTGCCATATACCGGTGGTCCCCAACCACCAGGCTGCATAGGCCCTGGTACGGGGCTGCGGCTCCCTGCCTCTGCAGGGCTGCACCAGGCAGCGCATTCTCATTTGCGCCATGCCAGGCTGCAAACAAGCATGTGTGGCACTCCTGTGCATGCGCACATGCATGGCCGGATCGCGCATGCGCGTTTGCGCTATGTGGGAGTGCCTCGCATGCATGTTTGTGGCCGTGCATGGTGCAAACGCACATACGCGACCCGGCTGCACATGCGCAGAAGTACCACGCATGCATGGCATGCGCAGCCGGGCAATCACCCTCCCCTCTGCCACTGGTCCGCAGCCTGGAAAGGGTTGCAGACCACTACCGTATACAATGGGACTATGACATCTTGTGATTTTGATGTGATGCCTCTGTTGATACAGCCCAAAATGGCATTTGCCTTTTTTACTGCTGCATCACACTGCCTGCTCATGTTTAGTTTACAATCCACAAGTACCCCAAGGTCTCGTTCACACACAGTGTTACCTAGAAGCGTATCCCCCATCCAGTAGGCATGCTTTTCATTTTTCTGACCCAGATGTATAACTTTACACTTATCTTTATTAAATTGCATCTTGTTCTCATTTGCCTATTTTCCCATTGTGTTCAGATCTCCTTGAACTCTGTCTCTATCTTCTGGAGTATTTGCCAGTCCTTCCAATTTGGTGTCATCTGCAAACTTAATGAGTAGTCCGTCCACTGCCTCATCTAGATCACTAATAAATATGTTAAAAAGTACCGGACCAAGCCCTGAGCCCTGAGGTTCCCCGCTACTCACCTCCCTCCAGTCTGATGAAACACCATTGACAACAACTCTTTGAATGCGGTTCTCTAACCCGGAGGTCGTCAATCCCCGGTACCGGGCCACTGGCAGCAGCGCCTGCCTCCCCTCTGCAGTGAGAAGCTCGCCAGGCCGCAAGCGAAGCGGCCACTTCACTTGCGGCCCAGCAAGGTTCTCGCTGCGAGAGGGAAGGGAAGAGGGAGGGGAAGAGGCAGGCGTGGCCACTGGCACGCCGGCGACGCAAACACGCATGCACAGAGCTGCTGAACGTGCACATTTGCGCCCCCCTGCTGGCAGAAACAGGCCTGCACGGCAACTCTGCGTATGCACATTAGCGCCCCCTGCTGGTTTGCACGCAGCTTCTGCGCATGCTCAACGCCCGGGACGTCGGCTCTCCCCCACCCCCGGAGGCAGTCCCCGACCACAGAAAGGTTGGGGACCACTGCTCTAACCAATTCCCTATCCACCTATCTGAAAATCCAGATTGCAGTCCTTCAATTTATACATCAGAACATCATGGCTTATCAAAAGTTTCACTAAAATCCAAGTAAACAACATCAACTGAATTTCCACAATCCAGGAAACCTGTTACTTAGTCAAAGAAGGAAACCAGGTTGGTCTGACAGGACCTGTTGGAGACAAATCCATGCTGACTTCCCTGGATCACCAAATTGTCCTCCAGATGTTTGCAGATCGCTCCCTTTAATATCTGCTCCATTATCTTCCCCACAACAGAGGTCAGACTCACTGGTCTGTAGTTTCCTGGGTCATCCTTCCTCCCTTTTTTGAAGATCGGAATAACATTTGCTCTCTTCCAGTCCTCCGGGACATCTCCAGTCCTTAAAGAGATCCCAAAGATGATTGACAAGGGTTCTGCAAGTTCTCCGGAAAGTTCTTTAAGCACTCTCGGGTGCATTTCATCCGGATCAGGGGATTTGAACTCATCCAGTGCAGCTAAATGCCTCTCGACAACCTCTGTATCCATGTCAATCTGCCACCCAGACATTATCTCTTGGCTACTGCCAACTCTAGATGGGCCTAAACCCTTTGACCGGTGGGAAAAAAACAGATGTAAAATAGGCACTGAGCCTTTCTGCTATCTCTGTATCCTCCGTTAGAGTTTGTTCTAATCAAGCTGGGCATAAATTGAAAAATAAATAAAAGGCTGAGTATGCTTCGGATTGATGGGGCACTTGGGTTGAAAATATCTTGGGAGCAGAGTTGGGTGCTTCGGCGCCCAAAGTGGTCAGTCGCTCCCGATGCATCCAGCCCCGCTCAGCTGGGGTGGGGGGAGGTGCAAGCATCAACGTGCCGGTGGGCACACACATGCAGGTGCGGAGGTCCCTGCCTGTATGTGTGTGCACACTGGGACTCTGATGCCTGCACTTCCCCCCCAGGCTGTGCCACGCTGGCTGCATCAGGAGACACCAGCCTCTTCAGGTGCCAAAGCGCCCTACTTGGGAGTGATCCTGAGGCATGACTCTGATAGATAACTATGGATAGCTGCTCTGCATGCCTAGAATAATTTGAGGAACATCCCTTAACTAAAAAGGTTGAAGGATGTTTTAGGGAGATTAAACTGATCTCCCTGGATACAGGATTGTACCACTTCTGTGCTGAATGATCTACATTGGCTGCACCTCTGTTTCCAGGCAGTGCTTGTTCTCCCCTTTTTCTCATGTATTTCATTTAGTTTGTCTAAAAGCCTTGGCTCTACAGACTTCTTTGAATAAGTGAATGAATACTCTGAATTGCTTTTATTGGTATTGGTTTTGTTCTTACAGCGAATTTTAAAATTGTTTTCATTTTAACTGTTTGCAAGCCAGGAGAGGTGGCATATAAATCTTCTACATAAATGAAACTAGAAAAGATAGGATTCAGTTATACCATGCACTCATGTGCTTTTATTCCTTTGCTGCTATTTTATTGCTGGGTTTTAAGTTGGTTTATATTTCTTTGGTCGCTCATCCCTTTACTCTTCCATTTATTTAGATGTTCATCCTTTTACCATTGTATTTTAATAAACAGCTTAAATTGTTTCTGTGGAGTTACTGTGTCTCTGAAGTCTTTACAAGTTCAGTGTCTGCCTATTGGGACAATATAAGAATCCTATTTTCTTACCCAAGGATAAATTAATCTGGGTACAATGACCCAAATAGTGATGTCGGCCCAGAAGAACATTCAGCATTCTGATGTACTCAAGTGTATTTGCAGGAATGCCTGATTCCAGTTTCTCTGGAACAATACGAGTAAGTGAAAATAAGATAACATTCAGAGAAAAACAAGGGGGGAACAAGGGGGGACTATCACTGGAACCCATAGTAACCTTTACACCTGACTCTTAAGCACTGCAAACATTGTAATGCACTAATATAGACAACAGTGTCCCATCAAACAGTGCATTTTTTTCTAAACCTGGAAGAGTAGAACTCTATTTAGGATTGCACTGAATCATTTATATCCCAGCACAGCAAATTTTAGAAATTGGCTGCTAGAATCCCAGTTATTGCCAGTTATTATCTGTTACTATAATAAAAGGCCTAATTACCTTTTGGGCCTCACAATTAAAGGGCCGATGCTCCTGTCGTATTGTTCTGCCACCTTAGTGGCTGGTCACCCAATGGCTTCCCACCCAATCAGGCTGTGTCTCAAGACCCTAACCGTTGCATCCAACAACTTCACTCACTTTGTCTCAGACTGCTGACTGAACTGGTGGGTGCCTAGTGAGTGAGCTGCCAAGGTTGCATGGGGGCACTTTGGGTTTGGCTGATCTACTCTATTCTCCTCTCTCAGGGCTCTCCCGCCTCAGTTCTGCAAGTACCAACCAGGTCTGAGGGGCCATTAGGGATCCAAAGCTGTTCTAACAAAGATGTCAGCAAATTTTATAAATACGTTAGCAAATATTCCCTGCACTTTTCCTGATAAAATATGGACTTTTCATAATCCCCACCCTCTGTACCCCTGGCCCTTTATGTCCCCTTGATCTTGTAGGGGTCTAATTTTTTCATGTCTCCTACAAGAAGGACTGCCCAGCAAGGAGCCATCCAAAGTGGCCTCTACAGAATAAAAATGGTCCATCTTCACCGTGCCCTAAGAAGCATGAAGGGGCCTTTAAAACCATGGAAGCTGGCATCAGTGAGGCTCCCTGCAACAAACGGTGACCAGAGCCAATGGGAATGTGGGGAAAGGAGAGTCAGCCAATGGGAGCAAGAGCCCTCTAATGCCTGGCCTCCATGTGCTGTGGGAGAATTCTGAGGGGAAATTCCTCCAGTTGGGGGTGACTTGAAGATTCCTTGCCAAAGATTTCAATGTTGGATATATTTTGGCAGGACAAAACGGCTGGAGAAGAGCAACTCTAGCATTGGTCTCTGAGGGCCATTGTGGGGTAACAGTTAAATAATGGTGGCCATATTTGATTCCCCAAAGGCAGCTAGCTGGCTGGGTGACCTTGGGACAGTCCCAGTTCTCTCAGATCTCTCTCAGCCCCACCTCCCTCACAGGGTGTCTGTATTGGGGAGAGGAAAGGAAGGCAATTGTGAACTACTTTGAGACACCTAAGGCCTGCTGGGTGACTGAAGACCATTCACAGTTCTCTCAGAGCTCTCGCAGCCCCACCTCCCTCACAGGGCCTCTATGTTGGGGAGAGGAAGGGAAAAGGTGTTTGCAAACTGCTTTGACTCCTTTGGGTAGTATGAGAATTCTTTTACATGGAATTGGGTAGGTCAGTTAAACAAACTGCTCAGTATATAGTGGCCAAACTGGCTTTAGAAACCTGGCTTGCACTGTAAGATCACTTCCACGCTCATGTTTTGGTTTTATTTGGCTGACAATGTGAAGTGTCCCCTCCTTCTGCTTTCATATAGTATTGTGTTGTGGTTATACATCTTTCAGCTTGTCCTCAACTTTGCTATGATCTTTTCTTTTGCTATGATTATTTTAAGCAGACTGTTGCTTGGCTCCTTTTTGCATCTTTAAATTCTGCCAACATGGTCTCGAGTGTAGAACAAAGAATCCACACAATGGAGTCAAGTACAGAAACAGAACGTGCTTCTACAAAGTTGGGGGAATCCCCAGATTTCGGAGGGGGGGGTAAAAAAGGAGGGAATAAAATGAAAGTAAAAGTTTACCTTGCAAGGTCTCAGTAGCCATTTTTAATTGCTTAGGTAACTGGATAATATCACTGATGAAGTTACTGTATTCCAGAGACAGTAGGAGGAAAGAAAGGAAGCAGGGAAAGGGGAGAGGTTGCACAGTCTGTGATGGAGAAGGGTTTCCTTCCCTGAGTCCTCATGAGTCTCCTACTTGTTTAAATGTATTAGTATTCCAACAGTACAATCGAACTATTTTAGCCATTTCTATGCATCTTCTATCAAACTATAACTAAGGGAAAGTAACGGTGAAAATGGCCTTAACAGACAAGCTCAGGGAAGCAAATAATACCTCCCTCTGCCAGCTTCCAAAAAGGACTCCCCAAGCATATATTTTTCTCTGAGAGAGTTGGAAACATTTGTAACAGATAAGGGGAGCAATCAGAAAGCAAAAGTCAAACATATGAGAGGGAGAGGGAGAGGGAGAGGGAGAAAGAGAATTTTGATCCAGATTTTCTCGACTTTGATTGTGTTTTCCTGAAGGTGTCATCAAACGGCAGAAACTGCCAATGAGGGCGAGCTATAACACCCTGAGATACTGGACCCCCCGCTGGCAAGAAAATGATGGAAACAAGAATCAAAAGAAGAAAAATGACTCAGCAGTAAATGGCTTATGAAAACAAGTCTGACACCTGGAATGCTGTATTTTGTGACTACAAAGATAACATGTTTTCATGCTGCGCCATTTAGAACCTTCCTTGACTTTTTTATTTTTAAACTTTAGCATTATCTGCATTAGGTTGGGGAGGTTATGTCCCAAATCCTGGCATGTAATTTTAGTTTCCAGTTTGGCAGTGAAAACAGGCATTAGATGGGTAAATTAAATGAAGGCACTATTGTGCCAGTTGACTACTAACTTCTGCTTTACTAACTACTAACTTCTGCTTAATATTGGTGTAGCTTCACTAGTATATTGAATAGTCATTGTGGATAAATTGAACAGGGGGAAATAATAATATGTGTTGGCAGAGTAAAAAGGAATAAATGCAAAGAAGTGTAAAGCACCAGCTACTTAAAGAAATAAATAATATTATGAAGAGAAACAACGTTCCAAGGAAGAAAGAGAAAGAGTTCTAATTGTCTACCTGTTGTTCTTCTAGAAACCATCAGGGAGGAAGTGTATTGAAAGGAGGAGGAAGTCTCGAACTGAGCCAATCAAGCAAAAGAGGAGATTATTTGAAAAATATTAGGAAGTTCCTATCTAAATATGCTAATTATATATCTCTCCCAATGCTTCCTATAGGATATTCACATCCTTTTAAGTCATACACACTATAAATCTTGCATATCCAAACAATCTGAAGGAGCAAAACACTGGAACTTATCTGAAAGTTTCTTCTCTTCAGTGGGGCAAAGTCATCCAAACTGGTTAAGTCATGTCAGGTAGGCAGATTGTAAGGGGCTGGGCAGAAGGGATTGTGTCCATGCTTGGCTCTTGTGACCCTTTCTTGAATACCCAGGGTATTCCTATCATCACTTCAGGGTCAGGAGGCAAATTTCCTCCAGGCCAGAATGGACAGAGATTCTGTGTTTATTTATTTATTTTTGGGGGGGGGGGATTCATCTGGACATGGAATTGACATTACTGTGGGTGGGCAGGTAGTTGTGAATATTTCCTGCATTCTTCAGGGGCTGGACTAGATGACCGTGGAGGACCCTTCCAACTCTGTGATTCTACTAGAGGCAGGCTCAAGGGCAGGCACTGGAGCTGAAATCTCGCTACTTCAGCCACTTTGATAATGCACGTGTCTTGTGTGAGTGTCTTGCTGACTGCTCTCATCCTGCCAATGCTACATGGCAGGGGTAATCCAGTTTTGTGCATTCCCGTGCAAGCGCTTTAAAATGGAGGATGTAGCTCCCGGTTTGCAGATGTAAGGCTGGATGTTTATGATGTTGTGCAAAATGCCAAAGATTCTCATTTTTTAAATCGGGAGCAGAATGGCCCTAAATCAGCGGTTCTCAACCCAGGGGTCACAATTCCCAGAAGGGCCGTTTGGCCTTTCCCGGGGGATCGCGGTGGAGGCAGCGTGATGGTGCTGGCTCCTCTGTGCCACCTCAGAGTTCACCAAGGCGGCGCAGAGCACACCAGCGCCATGTTGCCACTGCCGCCACCTGTGATGCTGGCCTCCTCAGTGCCACCTCGGTAAGCTCTGAGGCAAGTTCGGAGGCCAGTGCCATGCTGTTGCCACTCTGGTCACTTCCACCACCACTCCACGCCCCCTACAGTGCTGATGCATCTGCGTATGTACGCACATGCACACATGAGCGTGCCGCCGGCCAACCCCCCCCCCTTGCTGTAGGGGTCAGGGGTGGTGGTGGTTGAGAACCGATATCCTAAATCAAAAACAGTTGTATGTTACAATCAAACACGAAAACATTGATTGGCAAAGAACTTACAGAGGATTTCTCAGTTACTGGCTCTATGTGGCCTATAATGCACTGCTGCTGAAACAGCGGCATGGAGAATGCGGAGGAGGAAGAAGCGAAGGAAACCGCTTATGCACGGGATGGAATGCAACGGCGGCAAAATCCAAAGTATCCGATTACGCACATGGCTACTCCGGAGCCGCTTCTGGTTGCACCCTGGTCCTTAGAAGCTCCACTTTCTTCCGCGACTCGCTAACGCGGCTTTTTCGGCGGCATACGTTGACTCTGCGCCTGGTTGCCGCCTGCAGCGTGCATAATTGGTGATTTTAGCCGCCACTATTCCACCCTGAATGCGGACCTTCCACTCCGTGCATAATGGGCCTGTCAGAGCTTATTTCTCAAAGCTTACTCGCATGAGTAAACATTCCCAGGGCAGAAGCTTTTCTTGGCTTTCTGCACACAATTTGACCTGATTGGCCCTCATTGATAGTGTGTGATTTGACTCGATTGGCCCTGATTGGCATAGTACAATTTGAACTGATTGTCCCTCACTCATGAGTAACCATTCCCAGGGTAGAGGCTTTTTTTGGCTGTTTGCACATAATTTGACCTGATTGGCCCACATTGGCAGAGTGCTCTCTCACTATTGGTGGCATACCTCAAGGGAGGGCCGATCAGGTAAGGAGTAAATTGGGGGCATGCAAGTTCAACTTTACACTATTTAGTGACAGTGATGATTGGTGGAGACCCAGGCCAGATTCAAGGTATATCCTCTAATCTACAGACATTGGGCAGAAAAAGTGTGGGGAAAACCTAAGCAGCCCATCCTATTGGAATTTTCCTGAACTGCAAAATCCACTGAAAAGGACTCAGACAGGCACGAGGGAGAGAAAGCTGCTGTACTGTACTGTTGCCCCTGCTTGGATCAGCTCCTTGTTAACGTTGGAGGTCCTTAATCGCATTGCCCCTATATATCTTGGAGGAGGAGGTTTTACTGACCTTCTGCTCCAGTCCCCTCAATGTCCTTGTTTGGAGCTCTGCTGGGCTTTCCCAGCACAATTGGAAGCTGGCTCTAGAGCAGTCAAAAGCCTCAGGTCTGGCAGCACTGGCAGAAACCCATGCCAGTTTCCAATGACTGAAGCTTCAGGTAGGAGAAGCCTGACTCCAATTTGATGGGGAAGGAGCAACCTATGAACAAGTATAGCAAAAACAGCAAGTCTAATGAAAGAAATTGCCAGACTTCTAGCTCTGGACGAACCTTTGTGCTTTTCAAAGTTGCATGACAGTCAGCAAGGTAACAGAGCTTTCCTTAGCACTGCAGCTACCTGCTAAATATGGCTTCACTTGTCTCATATCTGCCTCTTTAAAAGCCTATAAAGATCCATGTGTCCCATTAGAAGTAGAAATCTGGCTATTCCAAAGCATAGCAGCTGGTTGCCTGCTGATTACTGCAGTTGCTGATCTTGCTGTGGACCTTGCTTGTGATCTGAATTGTCTTGGAAATAGAGAACATCCTAGATTCAGGTCCTCAGCACATAGTAGTGAGTGAATGAAGGTACAATCCTAAAGACAATTTCCAGAGAGTTGTTGGCAGAGTTTAAATTTGCAATGAATTCTGGAACATCAAATTGCTTAAAGGAATAAAATAGTTTAATTAAGAAGAGAAACAACTTTGTATAGAAAGTGAGACAGTGTCTGGTCTCTGTTCTGTTCATTAATTCAGTCTGCTGTGGAGGCAAGCTGGGGGTTGGGAGATACTTGAATGAACAGGACAACTCCAGTGAGCCAATCAGGATGTTGCAGAAGAAAATCTGAAAAATACCAAGCAGTTCCTGATCAAAATATGCTAACTAGACATCTCTGATGCCCCAATAGGATATTCCTTATATGCTCATGAATCCTGTACTACAGGTCTTGTATATTCCAGCAAGAGTACATTCCATTTAATAGCACAGGATTTACTTCTGGACAGAACTGTTTAACATTGCTCCCTGAGTGAGTGATGAAGAGAGTAGTGGGATCTAGCTGCTATTCTAGTACACATGACTTATAAAGTTTACTCCTAGGCAGATTGATCTCAGTGGGTTTAAACTAGAGTAACTCTCCAAAAGGACTGCACTTCCAAAGTTCTGTTCAGGTAGCATAGTAGGACCACGGCATTGCACTGCTAATGGCAAACAGCAGTATATTTTAAGATTACTTTGGTTCCTGATAGTAGCTAGCATGTAGATGCATGTGAATAGCTTGAATCATGACAGTAAGAGACAGTTACTCCTCTTCTGTCCTGTCTTTGTTATGAATTTTGTTTACCTGTTTCTGAGCAAAATTCTCCTTGGACTGCCTTTCTAAATTTCTTTCATTAAAGTTGTTAAGTTTCCTTATGGATATAGTTCAGAAATGTATCATAGTCCAAATAAATGGGATAATAGGCAAATAAATGTCTCTTGGTCCAAATAGCTTCTAAGTAAAGCAAGGCTTTTTATTGAACATAGGCAGCATTTAAGAGACTCAGGAGCAGTTTCCTTTGCTTGATATGGGACAAAACATTCTATGCTTGCATCAGGGCCTGCTGTGATGGAACTACCTAGCTATCATTCACCAAGATAAGCCCAGCAAAGCTATTTAACTAATTCTGGCGCCCAGGTAGATTACAGGACTTCTGTAGAGTAAACCTATGAAAGCTGCATCTTTTATTGCTCTGAAAACTGATGTGCTATATTATGTTGGAAAGCATGAAAGGATGGAAATGGGATGACACCTGCCTTTTTGCAGTTAAATGCTTAAGAATTAGAAAGTAACAAACAAGCTAAACTGGAAAGCTAATTTATCTCAAACATTCCTCAAGCACTACATTTTTCAATTATTCAGTCACTCAGTCAAATTCATGAGTACCCAGCTTGCTGGGGGGTAAACGGTAATGACTGGGGAAGGCACTGGCAAACCACCCCGTATTGAGTCTGCCATGAAAACGCTAGAGGGCGTCACCCCAAGGGTCAGACATGACTCGGTGCTTGCACAGGGGATACCTTTACCTTTACCTTTAGGACCTAATTCAATATTTATATGACTAGGTAAATAGTGCAGTGCTGCATAAACTGGTCAAAGCTTTGAGTCAAATGTTGCTTGTAGATTCCCTGTCTATAACTATAACTTTTTCTTAAAGTAAGCCTGACCTTGCTAGCTATTGTTCCTGATGCAATCATCTCAAAATAAAAATGTTTAAGCAACAATTATAAGTGAACTCAGATATCTCTACTTTAGAACAGTAGTGTACTTAGCCTATATGATAGAGATCCCCAACCTGTGGGCTGTGGACCACATGTGGTCCTTCAACTAATTGGAGGTGAGCCCCGAAGGACACCTTCTCTCCCCCCCCCCCGGCCCTTTACAACACACTTCGGGTGTCATTGTCTCCCATCACTCCCAGATGGGACTATCTCGTTGCAGAGAAACCAGCTCAGGGTTCCTATTGATTTGTCATTGTCATGAGTTAAAATTTCCATGAAAAGAAAATGTTCCTTATGTTCATTGTTATGGCGTGTCTGTATCTTATTTTGAAGGGATGTTTAAACATTACCATAGTGATCAGAGAGCGTTAGGGCAGTGGTTGAGAGTAGAGGAGTAAACTACCCCCCCCCCCGGCCTCAGTAAAATTGTCAAGAGTTGAGTGGTCCCCGGTGATAAAAAGGTTGGGGACCACTGCTATATGACACCGGGGGGGGGGACCACTGCTATATGACACCTGCTCTGCTGTTTTTTGCCATCAACTTAAGGCTTATGGCTTATGACTTATGGCAACCCACATAGGATTTTCAAGGCAAGAGATGTTTGAACATGGTCTGCTACTGCAGATATACATAAAGGCAGTAGGAGTGGAGAGATCAGAATTGGTAGTGAGACCTAGGTTTCCATTTAATCCAGGAGGATTCAGCCCAGGTGGAAGTAAAGAATAAATGGACACAAGTCTGACATTAGAAACCCCAAAATATTCAATCGGGGGGGGGGCATTTTAACATTCCAAGACAGTCATTTGCTGACTTAGGATTTGCAGTTCTCTTACAAAAGAATGTCAAAGGAATATTAGAAAGAAAGAGTGCTGAATTGCAACTGATAATGAAAATCAAGACAATGCATCCTCCTGGACCGAACTGAGACCTAGGTTTCCTGTCACATTATCAACAACTGCTTATTGTTATTCGGCATCTGAAATGTCCACTGTCCAAGATATATATATTGTCTCCTCACATGGGAACTAGTTCATAAGGGTGCAGTGGGTTGACCTTACTGAACAATAGACTCTCGCAATATGGCAATGTTTTCCTTATACCAAACATTTGGCTTCTTTAAACTTGTACCTCCTTTGTTGATGATTTCTCCCGCAACTGATGCAGGGATTCACCTCTTCGTGCAGTGGACTGGCATGTGCAGAAGAAGTGAGATGCATTCACTCTACTTCTTCCTTGATGTCTTCTGTGTGTATTGACTCAGGAATTGGTTAGAGCTTGGGAGGTGGACTTCTAGCCTGGCAGACTTGGTGTGTCTGTCAGCTGTTTCTGCTGCTAGAACTTCTTCCAGAGCTGTTTGGAACATAAACTCATATTTTGCAAAAAGACACTATTGTGTTCACTTGTCCTTGAGACAAGTCTGTCTACTCTGTCCCTCAGCATGCCTTCCAGATCTGGGAAGTTGCAATAGTGGACACCTTGTTGCAAGGCAGTGATGTAGCCATCATGGACTCAGTCTCTCCTTAGTCTCGCACGTAGAAAGCGTGCTTCTGAGCGATTTCAGCAAGTTGTGGTGTGAAAGTGCTTTTGGAGTGGCATTGTAGGTTGCCTCTTCAATCTTATCAGGCACCATAAGATCTTGGGCTAGCTCGTAGGTAGCTGCCCTGCAGAGACTGAGTAGTGTGTTCCACTTCATGTCTGCTTCAGTTGTTGTTTGCAGCCAGGAAACAGCTGAGGCAGGTGGCATATGATTCTCATTTGGCAGGGAACACTGAATCAAATTGTTTGATGTGGCTCCTAGTAGCCCTGATTGCAGCTGGTGCTGAGCTCTATATGCAAGCAGGCAGTGCAGCAGAGTCAGACAGTCTCTCTTTGGAAGAGGAGGCACCAAAGTGAGTTCATCAATCCCTCCTCAGAAGGCAGAGAGTAGTAGTAGTGGTTTCAGTTTGCTAGCCGGGGCTGCTTACCTAACACAGAATCCCATCCTTGTTGCTATTATTAGCTTCATGCATTCAAGAAAGGACATGGACACTTCAGCTCCAAACAACCAACTCTTTACTAAAAACAAAACACTGAACAAATAAGAAGCAAACCGGAGAACTTACACACATGTTTGAAACTCCTGCCAAGAGATGCAATTGGTCCTTAACAGAGGCCTCCAATAGGTCTAAGCATAGTCCAATAGATGATCAGGAATGGGGACTCGGCAAATCCCAGTCAAGCATTCAAGATCCCAACCTGTTGTTCCAAGCTCCTTGCCTCAGACTGTCCACATACTCAACACAGCCAGTGGCTTTCCACAGGCACGTGTGTCCATGGGCACCTTCCCCAAGCTGCCTGCAAATGGGAAGCTACTTGGCTGCAAATGGGAAGCTACTTGGAGAATCTGCCTGCTGCACATGAACAGCCAGCCATCTTTCCAGCAGCCCAGGTGGCACAAGCAGGAGCCCAATGTGCTCTGGCTGGAGGAGGCAGAGGCAGCGGCAGCAGGCAGGGCACAAGGCTCTGCAGAGATTAGGGCCAAGCCAGCTACGGTTGCCAGGTCAGTGTGTGCTCCCAGCGACAGGTGAAGGGCACTTTCTGGGAGACTTTCCGGACGATAGCTATCTCTCTTGTGCACACATACACGTTTTGTGTGTGTGCCAGGGAGATAGAAATCATGTCTCAAAGAAAGCAGCAGAGCAAGGTGATCTCAATGTTAAACGTGCTTATCAGGAGCAAATCCAGCTTTGTAGAGAACCAGCTTGGTGGAGTGGTTAGGAGTGCGGATGTCTAACCTGGCGAGCTGGGTTTGATTCCCTGCTCTCCCACATGCAGCCAGCTGGGTGACCTTGGGCTCACCACAGCACTGATAAAACTGTTCTGACCGGGCAGTGATATCAGGGCTCTCTCAGCCTCACCCACCCCACAGGGTGTCTGTTGTGGGGAGAGGAAAGGGAAGGCGATCGTAAGCCACTTTGAGGCTCCTTCGGGTAGAGAAAAGCGGCATATAAGAACCAACTCTTCTTCTCTCTCATATATGCACTCCCTCCCTTCCTCCCAAATCTGAGTGCATTAAACCTGGCCTAAAACAAGCAGTTTATATATTCAAAAAGAAAGATTATGTGATCAGAAGATTTTTTTTTCATCAGCACTCACCCAAATTTCCCTATTTGTCAATTAAAAAAATGTTTTTTAAAGTCCTTAGGTAGAAAAGACCCCTTCTATTCTTTATGGGCTTCACATGTCTAGCCAATACCTAATGTGTCCCCCCTCCCTTGGGATATGCTTCAGGAGATTCCAGAAACATCTATTCTGGTTTGCATCTCCACTCAAGTGATATCCTCATTAGGGAACTATCTCCTGAATTTGTTGCAAAAAAGTTAGCTCATCATTATAGAGGAACTAACTTTCCCAAAATGGTTGGATATAATAAACTATGAAAGAAGCTAAGACCGATTTCCAGCTTGCTGCATCAATCGCTGTGGAATAATAATGGTTAAAACGTTTGAAGACTTGACGGAGGAACCTCCATTCAGAGTAAAGGAGAGAAAGTGGTTAAGAATGATAAAAATGACCAGTCTCTTACCAAAACATTTGAGTAAAGCAGAAAGAGTAACTAGTATTTCACATTATACTACAAAGGCATGTATAGACAAAGTTTGTTATACAACACGCTTAAAATTATTTGAATCCTTTTATGACCTGTGGCATAATAAAAATATTTGAAATATTGGTTATTGTTCCCAAATCATAAGACAATCTTTGGTTTGTTGGCAATAATGGGATTTTAATAAAGGCAGCTATATAGACTTGCTGGCTGCGTACCCAGCCTATATTAACTAGGTTGTAATAAATGCGACATACCTTAAAATAGGTCAGATAAATGTGGCATATGATTAAGTTTGCTCCTGACTTATACACATGGACACATTTTTCATTTGCATAAAAACCTGTTTGTGCTTTCTATTTCTAAAGCAAAAAGGAGCTTTGTCTTATATTGTAAAATACAAGGCCTTTTCCTCTGACAGTTGGGTGCAGACTGAATATGCATGCATTATTTATAGAAAATAATTGCAAGACAATTAGCTGAGCAACAGTAATGATTTTTGAATGGAGTAGATAGTGAGACACAGAAAACATATGGTATTATAACAACTGTTTATAAATATAAGCAGAACTGTAAGGAAAAATGGCCTTCCACAAAAATCACCATGGAAAATATCTGATATATCCCCTCCAGTGGCATTTTTTTCTGATTACCTATTGCATTGTTATCCCTATATTTTCTCCTTTAGATATTATTCTCTCATATACACTCCTCTCAGACTTCCCACTTCCACTCAGGGGATTTGTGTTTCTGTTACTTTTGGACACACATACACTCCTCTCAGACTTCCCAATTCCACTCAGGGGATATGTGCTTCTGTTACTTTTGGACTGTCCGTGAATACAACCAGGCAAACGTAGATTCTAAGTTGTTCCCCACAGAGCATCTCAAAGTAGCTCACATAACAGCATATCCACAAGAGGTTTTTCAACAGTATGTTGGAGGACTGTCTTGTGCATGATAACTGAGCGATTTTGCACAAGAGACTGGAGAAATGTCAGGTGTATGAGAGATCCTGGATGTACAGAAAGGGCTACGCAAGAATCTCTGAGCCCAGTAAATTGTATAATGTTAATCCCCTACCATAATCCCATTCCATACATACAATACCATAAAAGGAAAATGCAACATTGAATTTCTGAAATGACTTAAATTTTACGTGCATAACACACTTCCTAAGATACAATGAAATGGGAATTCCAAGTCTCCGCATAAATAAATAAGTACACGGCATAGTGATGCTTAGCAAATCCAAGGCCTTTACAGGAACAGCAAGCTAAGCTTTTAAGTTTATCATCTGTTTGGGTTCAACTTGGGAGGGGAGAACACAGTAAAGGAAATAAATATGACAAGATTGGAGACTAACGGGCAGACATATCCCCCAGTTGTGGAACATCCAACAGTAATTAACGGAGACCTGTTCATTTTAACTGAGACCTTGTCATTAGGCTCCCATCGGTCTCCCCCTCAATCATGGAGGTCACTTTTGGAGATGCCTTGATGCTTGGGGGGATGCATCTCTTCCTCTTGCTTTATATCTGCTCCCCATTGGTTGCTCTTAGAGAGAGGCAAAACCTAACCGTCATAGGTCAACTCAACGTTTAAAAACCTCTCAAAATCCTCTTCAAGTGCTCCAACCATTAATGGGGGGGACACACACACACCATTTTGAAGGATACCAGCTAACAGCACTGCCATCCCTTTCTCAGTTCTCCAAATGGCTTCTGGCCGGCGCCAATTTCATCTTTGAGAAATTTCTGGAGAGCTGAGCATGGTTCCTAGGTTACGCACACTTGTTTCAGTCACCTCGGGGCAAAGTTTCTTTCAAGACTAGCTGGGTTAAACGTGCGGGGTCCTCAACAGGATGAGGGAAATCTACCAGATACGGTGGGAGGGGGCCGAGCGAGCGCCGCTTGGTTTCGGTGCTGAGTGGAAGCGCCCTTTCCCTCCGCCGCTGCAGTAGGCGGTGCGGCCGCTAGGGAGAGCTGCTCGGGCGCCGTCTGGAGACCAGGCGAGCGCGCCCCGCCGCCGTGCAGTGGCGGTCTTGTGCGCCCAGACTGGCGCGCAACTGGTGGCGGGGTCCGCCTCTCGGCGGCTGTCTCCCCTTCGCAGGCAAAGCAGCGGTTTCGGCAAAGCCCCAAGGCCGTGCCCGTGAAGTTGGGCGCGGCAGAGGCTCGGGGCGGGGGGGACAGCAGGAGGGGCGCTGCGGCCGTGGCTGCTGCTTTGCTTGCCCAAGTATGCAGGCGGCTGGCCAGTTGCTTCGGCGGCGGCGGCGGCGGCGGCAGGCGAGCGGTAGGCAGCGGCAGGCGGCGAGGCGCGTGTGAAGCGACCGGAGAGCTCCTCTCCACTCACAAGGATGCTGGGGGGCGATGCCTGGCGGCAGGGAGGACGAGATTTGCCAGAAAGCGCTGCAGCTGCTGTCCGAGCTCTGCTCCGTCGGGGCGGTGGAGAACGACAGATGCCTCGAGTTCAACTACTACCTGCGGGACAGCGCCAGACCCCGGCTCACCGACTCCGGTAAGCTGCGGGGCTGGGAAGGGGAGGGAGAAGAAGCGGAGGAGGAGAACTTTCGTGAGCTGGGGAGGGGCGGTGGGGGTCCGGCCACCGTCTTCTTCCCCCTCCCTCAGAATTGGCTAGGCGGCCGCCCTTGCAGTGTTTGGAGAGGTGTCACATCAGTGTCACCCACCCAGTCCTCCCCCCCCCCCACACACACCCTTAAGGAAAATCCTCACATGATTTTGAAAGGCAAGAGATGTTTAAACATGGTCTCCCATTGCCTACCAAGTCGCTCTACTTAATTTTTGAGATGGGGAGGGGGGTGCAGAAAAATTAGGTAAAGGAAGACAAAATGAATAGGAAAGTGGAAAAGAGGGAGAAGAAATCAAGAGAGGGGAAAGTCATTCTATCTTGCTGCAACAATCTAACTACTGCTTTGCAAGATTTGGCTGAGCTGGGTGCAAGGAAAGGGAGAGAGAAAGGCTAGAGCAGAGGTATCAAACTGAAGTGGTAAGAGGGCCATCTCTGACGTAAAGGTCACTTTTTTTGGGCTGGCCCAGGTGTGCCATAAAATGCATACTGGAAATATAAACTTTATAAAGGTGATTTCAGATGCTGAGCGGCAATAGCAGGTGAAAGACAATAGTGGATGATGGGATTAAGTATGATATACAGAAAGGCAGTAGGAGTGGAGAGATCAGAATTGTTGGTGAGACCTAGGTTTCAATTTAATCCAAGAGGATTTTGCCCAGGAGGATGTAAAGAATAAAAGGACACAAGTCTGCCCAGGAGGATGTAACGAATAAAAGGACACAAGTCTGCAACTGGAAGCCCCAAAATTTTCAATCGGAGTGGGGGTATTTTAACATTCTAGGACAGTCAGCTGCTGACCTAAGATTTGTAGTTCTCTTTCAAAAGAATTTCAAAGGAATATTAGAAAGAAAGAGTGCTGAATTGCAACTGATAATTAAGCTCAAGACAACATATCCTCCTGGACTGAACTGAGACCTAGGTTTCCTGTCACATTACCAACAACTCCTTATTGTTATTCAGCATCTGAAATGTCAACCGTCCATGATATAAGGACAGATGGACTCACATGCTAGCTGTATCTGAAGAAGTGAGTACTGACACATAAAAGTTCATGTCCTGCCACAAATTCAGTTAGTTATTAAGGTGTTATTGGACTCCTTTCAGAATGAACCAAAATAATTTATTTTTATTTCCCCTTTGTGCTTATCTTTCCTACACCATTTCTTTTAACTTGTGTGAGATCAGGATCTATTCTGCACACATTGGATAATGTACTTTCAATGCACTTTAGAAGCAGATTTTCCTATTCTGCACAGGAAAATCCAGTAGCAAAAGTACATTAAAAGTGCATCACCCAATTTGTGCAGGTTATTGGCACCCCAGGGGTGGGGTGGGACAGGGGTCCCGCCATCGTCTTCTTGCCCGCTCCCTTAGAATTGTCTGGGCAGCCATCCTTGCAGTATTTGGAGAGGTGTCACATCAACCCAGTCCTCTCCCTCCCCCCATGAACCCTTAAGGAAAGGGCCAGATTTTTGTTCTAATCTGAACCAGCTCTTGGTTTCCATCCAGTCAGGATTCCCTTCATTGCCAATAAGAAATGGGAGAGTCGACATCTCCATTCTGGTCAACTGGAGAGAAAGCCGTCCTGCCTTTCCCTGTTTTGTGTATGCACTATTCGAATTGCATCTGGGTAGCCATCGTAGGAATTTATTTCAGAGAACTTTACCTGCTGTGAGAGGGGGCATTATCAGGAATCTTGTTGAACATGACATCAAAAGAAAACCTATTGCTATTTAATTAATAAATAAGTACGTTTTTGTGCCGCTTTTACTGGCTGCTCAAAGCCCTTTACAATAAAATTAGTGTGTTGTAGACATGATATCACCCCTTCTCTCCAGAACTTGCATCCCCATCCTGTGGGTGCTTACTCAAAGGCTTATCCATGGGGATGGGCTTGCAGCTGCAAGGTGTCATCTGAACTATTTTTAGATCCTGTCTGATCTCCCATTGCCATTGCTGCATGTGCATGCTTAACAGGTAAATACTACATCAGGAACCCAATAATGACAACAGTGCAAACTGAGACTAAAAGTGGGACAAAGTGGTTTGTTTTACTGTTTTTCAAAGTAACATAAAGAACTGTAAAATGTAGATCTTGCTGGGAGGGTCTGTTAAATTTTGGTACCTTCTCTGTCTCTTACAGATACACAGAGAGTGTCAAAAAAAGGCACTGGGATAAAAAGTGTTACATAGTCCTTTGGTGTTCATACTACTGAGCAGATATGTTAATGTTACTAGCTGACATGTAGATTCCACTAGGACCAAACTGATTACCAGAATCCACTGGCAGCAACTGTTATGTTCTTCAAAGTGCTTTCTGAGCAAACCTCCTTCAGCAAGAAGAATAGAGGACATGGCTAAATTTCATAAGTTCTGGTCCTTTCAATGGGTTGTATTTAAGAAGTTGTTTGCTTCCTCAATTGCAACTCAGCAGTCAGTTTGGTAAGTTCATTTGGTAAAGATCAGGAGCTGCAACACTGGCCACATGCTAAATTGTTGAACTGGTAGTTTCTTTTCCTTCTTGATATGAATCTCTGGATGTAATCCTTAGCAAGAATGCGCTTAAGATGTTGGACCCCAGAATAGGGGGTGAGGATTGGATTTTGCAACATACGAGTTTTTTAATTTGCTGTTTTATGTTCTATACTAGCATTTTTAATACAGTGGCAAGCATGGCGAGTTTCCTCTGTGATCTTTTGCCAAAGAAACTGTGTATCCCAGTCTTCAGTGCTGATTATGGATGTTGTCTTTAGCATCGTATCTTTGGTTTCTTACTTTTTTTCAGTGTTCCGATTCCTTAAGGAAGCACTTCAGCCACAAAGTTACATTGCTTATATTCTACTTTCTAAACAGATATTAAAATACATTTTAAGTCAGTCATTCTGTAGATCAATGGTCCTCAACCTTTTTATCACCGGGGACCATTCAACGCCGGGGACCACTGAACGCCTTTTACTGAGGCCCGGTGGGGGGGTAGTTTACTCCTCTACTCTCAACCACTGCTCTAGCGCTCTCTAATCGCTATGGTAATGTTTAAACCTCCCTTCAAAATAAGATACAGACATGCCACAACAATGAAGTGTGTTGTAAAGGGCCGGGGGGATGAAGTAAAGGGCCGGGGAGGGGGGGAGAAGGCGTCCTTTGGGGCCCACCTCCAATTAGTCGAAGGACCACATGTGGTCCGCAGCCCACAGGTTGGGGATCGCTACTGTAGACGATACAGATTCAGAGACCTCTTTTTGGCAGTTACAGATTTGTATTAATTCAAGGGTTAAATGAATAACCAAGGGCCTAAACTGTAGATGAACTTGTGAAAAGTATGCAGTTGCTACACACTTATGCATGTGATTGTTGTAGTCTAAATGCACTTACAAATCTGCACCCTGTGCTACTTCCCCAGCCGACTGATAGTAGGGTAGTTTCCCCCCCCCTGGAGACTTGTTCTGCCTGCCTAATTCAACAGCTGTGAAGCAAGTGGGCAAGAAGGATGAGGCTTTTTTCAGTCCTAGTGGACAGACCCCAGAACTCTCTCAGGAAACTCGCCCTTTCCCTTCAATCTTTGCCCTCTGATGTTCTCTCAATACTGTTTTATTCTAGAGGGCATTTAGGAGAATATGGCTTTAATATTCTTGTACAATCTGGACCCCCCCCCCCGAGAGTGGGCCTACCATCACCTCCAGATTTACATCTGCTTGCCATAGCTGGGAATAGATGATCTGAAGAATAAGGGCCTAATGAGGGATTGTTATGTTTTATATTATATTTTTATGGGGTTTTATGTTTTTATTATGAGCCAGTTTGTCTGGGAGTGGCAGGATAACAATCCAGTAAATAAATAAATAAATAAATAAATAATTCTGATGTTGGGTGTTTTCCGACTGCATATTACTTTGAAGTTAGTCCTAATGATTAGGACTAACTTCAAGTTAGCCTTATGCCCAAGTAATGGTGCATAGGATTACCACAATGGTGTTTTTGTATCCAAAGATTTATATATGAATGTAGATTTTGTTCCATTTTTGTTTTGTTTCTCTTTCTATTCCTAGGTCTTACTTGGCTTAGACAATGAGTGATGTAGCTGTATACAAACCTAGTCTGCTGTCAGAAACAATTTCCTGTATTAGTTTAATTGTGCTTATGCTAGTTTCAAATTAAAGCACTTAAAGTGAAACTTAATTTGTTTATTACAAAAGATTTAAATATTGATTTTATTTATTTATTTATTTAGATTTCTATACCGCCCATTTCTTTGCAGCTCTGAGCGGTTTACATTGAACATTATATAATACAAATTACATGGAATGATGTATAGTACCAACAGTATGTAACATAAACTTTCATAAACAGTATGTAACATAAACCACATTATAAATAACAATTAACAGTAACATTGGGTTGGTTCTTTCAGTCTGGGGGTTCAGCAGCTGTTCTACATCAGTCAGCCTCAAGTAAAAGCCTGGTGGAAGAGCTCCCTCTTGCAGGCCCTGCGGAACTGTGGAAGTTCGGGCAGGGCTCTGATCTCCTCAGGGAGCTCGTTCCACCAGGTGGGGGCTCTGGCCCTTGTTGAGGACTGACGTGCTTCTCTGGGGCCAGGGATCCGCAGCCAGTTGGAGGGGGCAGAGTGTAGGGCTCGTTTGGGGGTATAGGCAGGGAGGCGGTCTCTCAAATACACTGGGTCCAAACCGCATACGGCCTTAAAAGTGATTACCAGAACCTTAAGCTTGATCCAGAATTCAACTGGGAGCCAGCCAAGTTGTTGGAGTACCGGCCGGATGTGGGATCTCCACGGTGTTTTTGTGAGAATCCTGGCTGCAGCATTCTGCACCAATTGTAGTTTCCAGATCAAGGATAAGGGTAGGCCTGCGTAGAGCGAGTTGCAGAAGTTAATTTTACAAGTTAAAAATGTAGCTATACATTATATTGGGTGGGACAAATAGGCATTTGTCAAAGAAATTCAGAAAATTATATTTTCTTTCCATCTGTCATACTCCTGATTTCTAATTAACATTTCAGAACTGATATCCAAGATGAATTTCAGAAGCTAGTCAGTTGTACTTTATTAAAATGTACTCATTAGTTTATTTAAATATAATGTTATCTAAGTTCTAATCAGAATATTGGATTTGCTTTTTGTTTTTTAGTTGTAGGGTACATTAGTTGAGTATTAAAACCACAGATTTCATGAAAAGCTTTGGGGATTTCTTGAAGAAGACATCTGAATTTAACACAAATGGTATTAGGAAAATTGCCTGTAGTAGACAGTTGCTTGAAACAGGCCCCCTTTGTTATCTGGCATTCTGGATACTAAAGGTGTGTGTACTTGTATCAGTGAGCAGAGTAGCTGACAGTAGCATAGCTGTATCATCACCATTCTTGTGGGAAATGAAACATGCTATGCTTCCTGTCCAGCAGATCCTCCATTGGTGAAATCCTCAGTTTTGTTTGTTTGTTGTCTTTATATAAGTAAGACGCTTTCCTGGAAAGAAAGTAATATGCTTGTATTCTGGGCTACACAAACCATCCTATGTATGGTATATTTTTTGTGGGGTTGAATTCTGGTAGTTAATCTGTTGTGATTCTTGTTTGGAAGGGGATGTATTTAATTAAAAAAAAACAATATGTCTGGAAGGAGATAGGAACATTCATCCAGGTTCCTATTGGGACTATTAGAAAGTGGCACAAATTTTAGGTTGTAGTCTGGCCAGTAATATTCAGTTACTGTGTTTAATAGACCTACATAGCAGATGGAGATACTCATTCCTGTCTGCATGAATGGCAGTAACACCAAAAAAGAATGGAAAGAAACAACATCTATATTTTTAAGGCTGAGTTCACATGCTTCTGATGTAATTTTATATCTGGCCTTTGTTGGTATTTTCTGCCCAGTTTGCAGTTCAGTTTTGGAAACCTTGTATACGACTAACGATTTGATATGCTTATCCAGCTACACTATCTAATCATACAGCATCAATTTACATTTCATTTCCAGGAAGGAGACACATGTGCAAAAGCTAGGAATGTCTCCAGGTAGGACCAGGGGATCTACCAATTTTACAGCTCATCTCCAGGCGACAGAGATAAATTCCACTGGAGAAAATGGCTGCTTTGAAGGGTAGACTCCATAACATTATATTGAGGTCCTTCCCCATCCCGAATCCTGCCCACTCCTGCCCCAAGTCTCCAGGTATTTCTCAACCCAGAGCTGGCAACCTTAGCAAAAGCCCGCTTCCATGCACAGATCTCATCCTGTGACTACTGAATGAGGCTTAGGGAAATGATACATAAATTCAGTTCAACTGAGCATTCATCAAAATAGTTTTCTTTTGAAATGAAAGGCGTTTCTGTTTTAAAGTGAATAACTGGTATTTCTTGTGCCATATTACATATGGAAATATTGTGTACAAACATTTGAGAACTGTACATTTAGCTCACTTTTCTGTGCTGAATAGGAGTGAGGCAGTCTGCTTTTCTAGTTATGAAGTCCGTTGTCTTATCCTAATTGGGAAATGGTATATTGAGTTTATGGAAGAGGAAGGTAGCACTCAGTGTGGCTCAGCAGAAACCCATCAATAGAAGACAGGCCTAAGCTTGATTCAGACAAGCATTCTGCTTGAGTTATTAGTACAAGGCAGTTAATGAGCTCTGAAGAATGACTCTTCGAGTTTTCAGGGACTGGTGGTAACAGTGGTGGAAACAATGAAGTAAACACTGTTTTCCCTTAATTAGTATTGTTAGCTTGACATCAGCATGATTAATAATTTAACTTAACCTATGTAAAACTGTTTGCATTGCTTTCTTTTTTTTAAACAAGAAAAATAAAAGTAGAGCAAATCCTGATACCACTTCATATATTGCAGATAGTGGCCGCAGTTATAGCTACTGTAAAGACAGGGTTGGTACCACATGAGATATGTATAGTCAGTTACCCCAGCTCAACAATGATTTCTGCGGATTTGTGTAACAGTTGGAGTCTTCTATCACCAGGTAGAAAAGAACCCTTTGTGTATTAGCAGAGCTGAACTGCAGATCTGCTCCCAAGTTAGGAAGTAGTTAGAGACAAGCAGTCTCGCTGTGACAGGCAGTCTATCCACTTTGACCAGTAATTGCAACCATCCTGAGCCGTATGGGAGGGTGGTATAAAAATCTAATACATTAAATAAATAAGAATAAATAACATTTATACTGGAATGATGTATAGCCACATCATGATTTGTGTGCAAAAGGACATCAAGTACCACCCACGATCTTAATTGTGTGCATCACTCTCTTATTCTCAGGTTTGTGGAGTCTAGACTATTGTGTATCCCTTAAAGTTCTGTTCAGCTTTGAATATAGTTCTGGAGATAGTATGCTAGCCATTTCCAAACACAAGTTATATGAGTGGTAGCATGCTTTCCTGCCAGTGACAATGGAGTGAGTCCACCACTTATATGGGGTTTCTTATTTTCTTTCTTTAATATCACAGAAGACACTACTTCCTCCATATTTCAGTAAACAGTTTTAAGTGAAGTCAAATATGATCAGATGAACTGTTTGCTTATTTCTTATCTATACATGGAGATGATTCAAACAGCAAAGTCTTTGAGATGTACTATTTTAAAGTGAACATGTTTACAGTAATATTGAGTGATAAAACAGATATTAATGAAGAAGGGTCAGAGCATCTTGGGTTAGTGTTACCCTGCTATTGTGTTTATAAAACTTGCTCAACAATTAGTAGTATTTCTAAAATGCTCCTCCATTGTCAGATGGAACCTTTCCAATCAATTAACTATTTATCTCAAGTTAGAACAGACAATTTCCATCCCTGACCTGCTTAGTGCCTGCTTTTAAGTGGCAGGGTTCCATTTAAGTGCACAGAATTGTATAGGAAGAGACCTTAACATAGTCTTGGACATCTTCCTGTACCGAAGCAGGATCTGCCAAGCATTCCTAGCACATTAGTCCAAATCATCTCCTAGATTATACTATTGTCATGGAGAGAAAGCAAGAGGAATTGAATCATATAATTTCAAAGGAGTCTGTTAATTAGAGAAGATATTCTGACATAAATAAATGTGCGCACACCATCAGAAACGAGCTCTCATTGCTAGATATATGTATTCAGAAGATGATTATGTTAGCCAGTCAGTCATGTCTGACTCTTGGTGATCCTGAGGCTCAGCTGTCTCCATGTGTTTTGGTCTTGCACCGCTTCTTTTAGTTGTAAAATGCTCTTGCCAGTGTCCATTTTGATCATATCTAACCATTATGTTATTTGTCAACCTGGCATCCTTTGTCACTGACCAGTCCTAGCATAATTGTGCTCTCCATTGAGTTGAATGTCATGATATAGCTAAAGTAAGTAAGCCAGAATTTCATGATTTTTGCCTTGCAGGGATATATCAGGCTTTATGCACCCTAGTATTTCCTTGTTTGTGACTTTTTCTGTCCATGGAATCCACAGAAAACTTCTCCAGCATCAAATAAATGAACTTTCCTCCTATCCTGATACCAATACTTCAACACAAGAAATGCAGGAACAAAACCAAGACTCTGGTCTGTTAGCTTCTTTAGATTACCAAAGTCCAAAATATTTTGAATATGTTTCTTGGGGATGGCACTTAAGACTGGAAACCCTATCATTCACTTCTGCTATAATCTTGTAAACATTACTTTCCTACTATACTTATGTACTATATAAGGAGCCAGAACTCATGTAACTTTTTCCTTGGGAAAGCTGTCAAAATAGGATCCCTTTGGTGAATTCTCTGATTCTCAGGTATCATTTTTAAAATGGCTATTACTGCAAAGAATGCAGCCACCATCTGTTGAGTATCACTGGCCTTGTTCCATGTTTCCAGCAGCTGCTGCTGAGACTGCTTGCAACAGGATAGCTGATCTGCATGATGGCCTTGGTGGACTTGACACAGAGATGCCATTTCCAGAAGTATCTCCATAGCAAATGTATGATGAGGGGGATAGCTTTATAGCAAGTGGTGAGCTGTTCCTAAAGAGTTGGAGTTACTCATATGTGAACTTTTTCTTTAGTAACATGTTTTACAACATTTCTACAATCATTCAGAATTGTAGGTCCTATGGCTAGGCAGGAAGGGACCATGCGAGGAAGTGCATCTGCCCAACCTGGATGGTGTACAGCTATCAGTGGTTTACTCCTCCAGGAACTTGGGCATGATCCTGGATGCTTCTCTCTCAGTATTATTATTATTATTATTATTAGATTTATATCCCGCCACTCCTTTGCGGCTCGTGGCGGGTAACAATATCACAAATCCCCATTAAAACCCCATAAAAACAATAATAACATTGCCAATATTGTCGGCATGGCAAGAATGGCAGCTCAACTTCCCCCCCTCCCTCCCACTACTAGCGGGTGGAGAGGAGGTCCTGATGATGTTTTGCTTCGGGTCCAGAACCCAAGTCCCCGGGGGGGGGGGAACATAGATCTATTATCAGCCCCGGCCTCAACCATAAACCTGGCGGAAGAGCTCCGTCTTGCAGGCCCTGCAGAATGTTGAAAGATCCCGCAGGGCCCGCAGCTCTCCCGGGAGCTCAGTAGAGTAGAGGCTCAGGTTGCAAGAGTAGCATGGCTGGCATTCTACCATCTTTGCCAAGCCAAACTATTAGCTCTCTACTTGGCTCCAGAACACCTAGCCACTGTGATCCATGTGATGGTCCCCTCTAGACTGGACTTCTGTAACTTGGTCTATGCAGGCCTGCCCTTAATCTTGGTCTGGAAACTACAGCTGGTCCAGAACACAGCAGCCAGGGTCTTCCCAGCAACACCATGGAGGTCCCACATCCGACCCATCCTCCAACAACTGCAGTGACTACCGGTCGAATTCAGATCAGGCTTAAGTTTCTGGTAATCACCTTCAAGGCCATGTTGTGTGGGTCTAGTGAACCTGAGGGACCGCCTCTCTGCCTGCACTCCTCAAAGTTTTGCACTCTAGTATCTCCAACTGTCTAGTGATCCCTGGCCTCAAGGAAGCCTGCCTGACCTCAACCAGGGACAGAACTTTCTTCATCCTGGCCCCCACCTGGTAGAATGAGCTCCCAGAGATCAGGGCCCTGATGGAACTAAAATGATTTGGCAGGGCCTGCAAAAGGGAGCTCTTCCACCAGGCATTTTGATGAGGTTGACTGGAAGCAACACCACCTGCTAGGCCCCTGAACTGCCCTCCTATGAATCCGTGCATCTCAATTGACCAACCATGGGTCTATTTGTTTGTTATTCTGTTAAACTGTTATTCTCCTGTCATTACTATTATCATTATCATTATTGCTATTCCGTTTGACATAATAACTGAGTTTGATGTATTGTTCCTTTACATTTCATGTGAACTGCCCTGAGCCTCAGGGGATGGTGTAATGTAATAAATAAAATACAATCCGTTAGGTTGGAAAGCTTTGTACATAGATTAACATTAGTGGCCTATAAATGTGTTAAATAAATACATGACACTATATGCATGTTCCAGTGGTATAATACCCTGAATTGCCAGCGATAATCAGAAAGTTAAAAAAATTGTAGTCCATGCTTTTTTTCACAAAAGTGTGCCAAGTCAGACTGTTTCTTGGAAAATAAGTAAGGATTTGACCCTAGGAGCCTACCATAAAAAATGCATAAAGGTTATTGGAAACTGTTATGAAGCTCCAAAACAGGATGAAAAGATAGATCAGGAACTACTTATGCAGATGAAAATGATAAATATAAAAAGCCAGATCATTAATCATGGTGAATTTCATTAGTGCCACACTGAGTGGAATAATGACACTATAGTAAAGTAAAGCTTTCTGTTCTTTATTGCCATGCTGGGCTGTACATTTTGAAGCCTGGAAAATAGGCCTCTTCTGCTTATTTGTTTTCAAAAGCTTCTGCCAAATTTAAAGGTAAGTAGGAACTGCTGGTTTACAAGAAGAGACAGCTTGTGGAACATAAATGCAAAAGGAGTGCAAAAGTTATGTTTGTTCATATATGCAAGTTAAAAGCAGTTGCTTGCATCCATACTTGGGAGTCTTTCATTAATTATTCTACCTACAATTTGCCTCAAGTATTTTAAGACTGTAAGATAGGATTCAAGACTATTGGAAATCATTTACTCCTACCTAGAAATTCATCCACAAATAGGAAGTACGTAATAAATCCTCACAAAGTGCATATTTTTTTCTGTACTGAGTGGTTATGGGTTAGAGAATAGTGTGCCCCCTAAACATTTTGGCCTTTAGTAGTTGTGCAAAGATGTCCTGTTGTGGAAAGTTTTAGAGCTTACACTTTCTTGAGCATTATGCCTCTTTAATCCTGGAGCTCTAACTTTGGGCATAGTGATTATTCATTGACTAGAAATTAAGCCCGCTGTATAAAAAATACAGTGGGTGCTAGCAGGCAGTGGGTTGGTGCAGGAGCCCCCCCCCCCGGGCCCCTGCCTCCGGTGGGAGGGAGGAAGGGAAGGAAGGAAGGCAAGCATGCAGGCATAAAGAGAGAGAAAGAGCGAGAGAGGGGGAGAAAGGAGAGTAAGAATGGGAGAAAGAAAGGCAGAAGAGAAATGGATGGGAGCAAGAAAGGAGATTAAAGGGTGGATGGGTGAGTGGGTGGAAGGAAGGCAGGCAGGAAGGCAGAAAGAAAGGCAGGCAGGCAGGAAGAGAGCAAGTGAGAGGGAGAGAATGAGGCAGAGAGAGAGAAATGGAGGAAGGCAGTCAGGCAGGTAGGTACAATGAAAGGCAATGGGGCAGGGAGGGAAGGAAGGGGGGAAGGGTCCGCTGGGTGGGTGCGGGGGGGTGAGTTGTGAGGGTGGTGGGGGAAGAGTGCGGGGTAGAGAAGGGTGGGTGGCTGGGTGTTTGGGGGCGGGAAGCAGTGGCGGAATGCAGGGTTGAGTTGCAAGGGGGACGGTGGGGGAAGAGTTTGGGGTCGAGAAGGGTGAGTGGCTGGGTGTTTAGGTGTGGGGAAGTGGTGGCGGAGTGCAAGGGCGAGTTGTGAGGGGGGCAGCGGGGGATAAGTGCGGGGTAGAGATGGGTGGGTGGCTGGGTGTTTGGGGGCGAGGAAGCGGTGGTTGAGCATGGGCGTGGCGCAGAGAGGGACAGACAGAAGGGATAGAGAGAGAGAGAGAGAAAGGAAGGAAGGAAGGAAGGAAGGTAGGAAGCTGAGAGTAAAGAGGACAGGGCAGAGGGGGAAGGGGGGGAGGCAAAGGGTCCACTGGGCACCCCGAATCCTTCCCCCCCAGGGCCGCATGGCAGATTAGGCCAGGCGCCTGCCTATCTGCCTTGTCGGCGGACAGCTGCGTAATGGTGGATGTCAGCCGAAGGCAGCCAAGGTTGGGGGTGGGTGGGCGGGTCGGCCAATTGTGCCCTCCGCTTGTCAGTCAGAGGGAAGGGGCCAATTATTGCCCCCCCATCCCGGACCGAGCCCTCCCCCAACACACTGCTTTATTTATACCACTCCGGCGGAGCAGTGTAAAGATGAGGAAAAGGAATTCTGGCATGCTCAGAGGCTCACATTCTTTTATACTGGTATGTTGCAGCCAGATGGGTTGTAGTACTTGTATTTAATGATTAAAAGCAGATACCAGGTTGAATGAAACTTGAGTTCTCATCTGTCTGCCCTGTCGTACTGACTACTCCCAGGCAAATTTCCCAGTGAGAACATGGGAGGCAGCCCTTCCTACCCAGGCACTCCAGTTTTTTCCCAGTGTTCTCACATCTGTGGACATAAAAGAGGGCAGAAAAAAAAACAAGAAGCCAAGGGCCCAGGTAGAAAAGTCTATGGGACACAGAAAATAAGAATGAAAAGGACTAGAGATGTCCTTTTTTTCAGAAAAGCTGGAAATTCAGAGGTGGGCAGTATATACTTCTGGGGTTATCTCTCCCCTCATGGGGCTGGCTCCTCTTAATAGACTGTGGCTTACTGTAATCAGAATACCAGCTGTAACACTAGACCTGTTTAGTTTATTGACACCTGTTATGTGATGCAGGACTGAGAACTCTTGATTTATCTGACATACTCTTTTCCTTAGCCCGTGGTAGACGTACCATGGAATTTGGTCAGTCATGGATGGTGAGTAAAGAATAGGATCAATCATAAAATAAATTGTTATACCTACAATTTACTGGGTTTTCAGAGTGTGCTGGTTACTGGTTGGAATGAATGACCCCCCTCACCCTTTTGTGTAATTTTCTGTCATAGCAGATAAAGAGTAACATTCTTTTAAGACTGGAAGGTCATATAAAGCATCCAGGAACTGACAGCTAGATGGCTATAAGAGTGGCATATCAGGTAACACCCTGGAGGGACAATGAAAAGTTTCTTTCCTTTTGACATTTCTTATATCCCAGTCTGGAGACGCCTCTACCCATTGTTAGCTTTGTACACAACCCCCAGAGTGCTAAAACACTCATTGGTCTGGGCTGCTTGAAGCCAACGTGCCTCCCACTTTCTAATTGGTACCTTATGCTAAGTCAGACCACTAGCCTATTGATATGGAAGCAGCAAGTACTGACAGAGAATATGCAAGGCTCACCAATTTGATGAACAGAAGGCTACCTGAAGAATTTCATGAATGCTGGAACTTTTTCTTGAAACTTGTATATTTATAGTGTGGAGTTTAGTATTGTCTGACTGGCAGCAATCCTTCAGGGTCTCAGGCTGAGATATTTCGCCTCACCTACTATCTGATCCTTCTAACTTGAGATGCCAGAGGGTGACCCTCAATCATAAGAATGTAAGAAGAACCCTGCTGGACCAGACCACCTATTTCAACATCTAGGCCTTCCCCCGATCTTATCTCCTGGAAATGGGATCCAGAGGCTAACTGTCTCTGAACATGAAAGTTTCTTTTATTCACCATGGCTAATAGCCACAAAATATGTACATTCAGATCTACTCAAGCTGAAAATATAAGGTAAAGGTGAAGGTATCCCCTGTGCAAGCACTGGGTCATGCCTGACCCTTGGGGTGACACCCTCCAGCATTTTCATGGCAGACTCAATACAGGGTGGCCTTGCCAGTGCCTTCCCCAGTCATTACCATTTACCCCCAGCAAGCTGGGTACTCATTTTACCGACCTCGGAAGGATGGAAGTCTGAGTCAACCTTGAGCCAACTGGTGTCATGGGCAGACAGCTTCAGACAGCATTTCTGCTGCTTACCACTCTGTGCCAAAAGAGGCATTCTGAAAATATATCCCCCCCCCTCAAAAAAACCTTATTGGTATTTTCAGGTGTATTTTGGCTTCTAGAAGGTATCCAGATTTTCTCACAAAAACAAACAAAAAACCCTGATAAAATCCTGGCTATATTTGGAAATTACTGGGTAGACCCAAAAACATTGGAGAGGCAGGGGCACAACAGAGAGGCAGGACTCTAGTTGCCCCTGCTTCTCAACTGTTTGTTGGGCTTCTACTGAAGTCTATTTAAAGTTTAAGAGCGCCATATCAAGTTTCAAAAAAGGCCTTGACTCTTTGTGACAGATTTTTTCATCCTTTGATTGTACAATATTCTGAGCTCCATCTTCCCTTTTAGTGTATAATTGTAGGCAGAATTGAGGGTTTAATGGGATCACAGAACACAGCCCAAAGATCAGCTGTGCTGGGGGAAGCAGACTGTTTCCACTGGTTCAGTTTGGGACTGGCTTCTCCTACAGCCTGTTTATACTGGGCTTCAGGAGGAGCTAATTGTTAATATAGATAAAACAGAAGGGAAATTAAAATCAAAATTATATGTTAGTATTAGACCAAGAACAATCAATTCATTTTTTAAAATGTAGAAACTGGAAGTAAATAACATGATTAATGAAAGGGATTGGAAGATGATATTTAGGCAAGTTCCCTTTAAGTCCTTATCATCAAGGGAACTTGCCTAAATATCAAGGAAAATTCAAGAACATGGTCTAAAAGCAGTACAAAAATGGTACTAGACCCCGATTAGACCACGGGTCATCAACCCCCAGTCCGCGGCCCAGTGGCGGGCCGCGAAGGCCACCGCCAGCCACGCCTGCCTTCCCCCGTTGGCAACAAGAAGGAAGGGAAGAGGCAGGCACAGCCGCCAGCATGGAGGTGACGCAAACGCACATGCCCGCTGTTGCCGCACATGCGCATTAGCACCCCTAGTGGCAAAAACGCGCACGCGCCTTTGCTGCACATGCACGTTAGCGCCACCTGGTGGCAAAAACACGCATGCGCGGCAATTGCACGTGCGTGTTTTTGCAGCACCCGGGCCGTCGGCTCTTCCCTCACTCCGGAGGCGGTCCCTGACCTGAGAAAGGTTGGGGACCGCTAGATTAGACTATATTATATGAGAAAATGTGAAGATAAGAAATGTTGCAGAGGCTGTGGAAATATGGAATCCTTTGATCATATGTGGTGTGAATGTCTAGTAATAATTGAATTTTGGCCAAATAATTTTAGAAATCAGTAAAATTATAAGTGAGGAATTAGAACCCTCCTTTCAATTTGTTTTGAATTTATTTTTGAATGGAAATGCTCAATATAAGCAAAAAACATTGATGAACTTCCTTATTATAGCAGCCAGAATGATAATTGTAACAAATTGGAAAAATACAGAAAATATCTCATTAGTTAAATGGTGAAATAAAATAAGGCTAGTTTTTTTGGAAAACTTAACCAATCAAGGGGAATTGAGGATTACAATAAAGTTTGGATTAATTACTTAAGGAATTTTTCAGAATGTAATATATGTAAAATGATAATGTAGTGGGAGACATGAGATAATGAGTAATGGATTTGAATGGGAACAGAAATGACATCTTTAGAACTGGGAAAATGTCTGCCATTAATCACTAACTTTTAACATTTTCATTCCCCTTATGTTTTTGTGAACAGCAATTGAACCCAAAGGACTGATGACAAACATCCTCATTATGCTGCAGATTCGTTGAGTATCTTCATGATACCTAACATTTACTAAACTACTGCTAATTTACTCTCTTATGTTTGCACTCTGATTATTCATATTTCATTGTCTTACAAGTGTGCATGCATATGAAAGTTCACACCTAGAATAAAACATTGTTGTTCTTAAAGGTGCCATTGGATTCAAATATTGTTCTGTTACTTCAGATTAATACAGTTACATGCCTGCATTCTTTTCGTTATTTCTTACGTTCTTTTTGCTGTACTGTCTTTAGCTTTGTTATATTTTTCTTGAAAAAAAATATTATTTAAAAAACAAACTGGGCTGCTTCTCTTGCAGCCCAGTTCATTTTTTAAAAATTTTAATAATATCTTTATTGTGTTTCAAGAAAAGATAAGCCCCAGAAGGTGTTGTGCCACAGGGAACAATCTGCTAGCCACAACACAGGAGAGGGCTGCAGAAGAAGCCATACCAACTAGAAACTTTGTGTGGTAGAAAAAAGCCTCCCCACAGCATGCAGATCCTGGAGCCAGCTTCTCCTGGAGCATGGGTTAAACCATGCTGCAGAAGAAGCCAAATCAGCTCCAGGATTGGGGTGCTTTTTAAAACATATTTTTTTTCTTCTTGTCTATTGAACCCCACCAAATTTCAAGGTTTCTAAAATAACCCTCCCAGTTCTAAATACCATACTGGTATTGGGATCCAAGGTTTTTGGTGTGGAACACATCTTCTGGTGTGCCCCCTGGAATGGAAATGGGTATGGACATGACATCTGCTGTCCTGCCCCAGGGAACATGCCAAAAGAGACAAGGAGGCTGCTGGCAGCAGCAGCTGGAAGGGCTTGGCAGTGGGTGGAAGGTGCCTGATGCTGCCATGGGCTCAAAACTACTACTGCCACCGGGCAGGTTGGGGTAGTGGCTTGATGCGGGCCCAGGCAGTGGGGCGGGTGGCTCAGCAGTTGGGACACAGATGATGTGAAAATAGGAGGTTGGGAAGAGGTCATGCTTACCTTGGCTATTGACCCCCTCCAGCCAGCCCTCAGGCTCCTGATTACTGTGCAGGTTCAGCACCTTGTGCTCCCACAGTGGGATCTCACCCGGTTTCTCCGACTTGGAACTCATACAGTGCCTGGGCATGCAACAGCACCATGGCCCCGCTCCCTGAGCTGAGAGAGCTCAGCGGGAACTGTGACTGGTCACCCAGCTGCACATGGAGGAGTAGGGAATCACACCCAGTTCTCCACATTAGAGGCCACTGCTCTTAACCACTACAGCCTCCCTTGGGTGACCCTGGCGTGGCGGCTGTCAGCCAGGGTCAGATTGTTGCAGACGATGCATTCCACATCATCTGTGAAAATCTCATTTTTCTTTGTCAATAACGTTTTGAAAATAATTTTGAAAATAACTAATTTCCACTGACAGACATATCCTCCATTAATGTGTCTGATCTGCCTTTAAAGCTGTCTCTGCCTGTGGCCACCACTACATCCTGTTGCAGCAGGATCAACCTCTGTATTTTCTTTCGTCCATCCTGAATCTACTGCCCATCAGCTTCATTAGATGTCCTCATGTTCTAGTATTTGGGGAGCGAAATAAAAAGTTCTCATCAACTTACTCCTCCCTATTCATAATTTTATGCATCCCCGGTCTCATTTCTAAGCTGAAAAGTCCTAGACTCTTCAGCTTTTCCTCATAAGGAAGGTGTTCTAACCCCTTAGTTATCTTCATCACCCTCTTCTGTATTTTTTTCCGGTAGTATCCTTGAAATACAATGACCAGAACCATACACAGAATTTCAGATGAAGATACATCATGATACCGTGTTTGCCGGTGTATAAGATGACCCCCCAACATTTCCACTCAAAATACAGTACTATGGGCCACTATGGGCAGCTGAAGTGCACCCGGTGTATAGGATGCCCCCCCCCCACTTGGAGGCATGTTTTTCAGGGGGGGAAAGTAGTCTTATACGCCAGCAAATACTGTAGATCTATAAAGCAGCATTTTAATATTGGTCGTTTAATTTTCAGTCCCTTTCCTAATAATCCCTATCATAAAGTTTACCTTTTTCACTGTGGCTTGACACTTTCACTGAGCTATTTGCTATGACCCCAATATCTTTTTTCTTCTTAATGTAAAACAGATGTTCTACCACTGAGCCATGGAACTTCCCTTTTCTTGATAGCGCTAGTAAATTGACTAGGACTTCATTGTAGGTTGTACCAAGGACCACCTGGCTGAATGTGGAGAAATGTTCACAGACTACAACTTTAAAGAATGACAAATGTGGCCACCACTCACTGATGCCACTGATTGCTGTCGTAGGGGACTCCAGGGCTGGAAGTTGGTGGAGTGCAGCTGTCATCATTGATGGAGTCTGTAACCTGCGGGTCCTGCGTATTCCACCGGCAGTGATTGGCATGTAGGATGGGGGGGCAGACCAAAGAGTTGGGCCATGTGATTCCTTAAATTGGGATGCATACTTGCCCACAGCCTGTTGGCTCCTGGATCACCGTATTGTTTCCTGTACTCCCATCCTTTATCTCGGGGGTTGTTGTATTTTTTATCATTATGCTGCTCTTGTCAAGAAGCATGCTCATTTCACTTATGTCCTTTCATTACAGCTGGTGGTTGTTAGGCATGGGGTGGATCCATATGGGGGGGAGGCTGAGCCTGCATCTCAGACTCCCCATAGGAGGGAGCCTTCATATGTGGCTGTGTAGATGTTGAGCCAGCCCATGGAGGGGCACTTGACTCACATTTCTGGATGGTAGGGGGAGCCTATTAGAGGCTGCCACACTCAAGCTCCCTACTTACCTGCCACCTCCTGGGTGCCAAGCAGGCACTGAGGCATATGGGCTCCAGCTGGTGCATTGCCTGGTGCAGGGGCTGGGCTTCTTGAATGGGGCTTCCTTGTGGTTGACTGGTCACAGTATGGCTGTATCTGCCCATTCATTTCCCACAATTTGCATGACAATAAAAATGGGCATATTTTCTGCCAAAAATCTTTGCGGTACCCGGGTCCTCATTCTGGCCCAGGAAAATGTTTCCTTGCTATGCAGTCTATAGCAAGATCTCCAGAGCAGTCCGCATCCTTAGGAGCTATCAAAGAAGCAAACCTCTTGCAAACTAATTTCTTCACTCAAACACTGCCTTTATTCAAACTGTTTCATTTGCCTTCAGTGATGTCATGACTTCCATTATGTGGTCCCCGACTGGGTATCATTCCAAAAAACAGATTTCAGAGAAGGAAGAGGAAATAGCAATGATAAAGCAGCCCAGGAAAACAACAGATACAAATAGCATCCACTCAAAAAAAGTTGAAACCAAGGATTTTGGTGTCTCAGAATTTCTTACCTTAAAAATATTCACATGCAAATATTTTATGCAGCCTCACTGAACTCTTTTAAGCTTTATTTGGCATATAAGACCACCAAGGAAATCTAGAATTGATATGCACGTACGGGAAATGGCAAATCACCTCAGAGCATCTCTTGTCTTGAAAACCCTAGGAGTCATCATAATGCTACAACTTTAGGGCACTTTCCAGCACCAAAGTTAATTTTATTTGTTCTATGCTTTTACCTATGTTGGAAAAGTAATATTCCATTTAAAAATCCTTTAAAATATTGATATTTGGGAGAGGGGAATTTATGTATTCATTTGGATTTCTATTCTGCCCTGTCTCAGCTGACTCAATTGAAAGATCTGCTTAAACAGCCTTTTCCTCTGGTGAAGCTTCAGTTTAAATATTTATTTTTTTCTTTCCCTTTAATTTTTTATATTTTCTTTAATTTCTTGTTGCCATACTTGTTACATGCTTAAAAAATTAAATTGTGGTTTAAAAGAACAAACCTGTGCCAAAGCCCCCAACAAATGTGAAGTTGTCTAAAAGAAAGCTGCCTCCTCTTTTAAATGTTGCTTTAATTTTTAAAATAGGGGCATATATAATATTTTATGCTTGGATAACTCAAAAGTGACTTAACCAATTTCAGTCAAACATTTTTGTAAAAGCATAGTTCTTAAAGATTAATTTAAGCATGACAAATTTTAGCCACAGGGGAAAACATTTATAAAACCAAGACCTAGTGGAGATTTATAGGTGGAATAACTCTTTTACATTTTAGTACAGTTTGTAGCAATCAAGTTAGTTGTGAAATTACTCATTCTAGGACATAAACTAGCATTTTCAATAACCTAATAGAGGGAAGATTGAGTCTGGGTAAATAATTTCACTATTTGGTAGCATTTTATCCCCATTTTATATAGACAAAAGGATTCCAAGATAGCAAAAGTTTACTATTCTGACAATATCAGCAAATAAAACTGCAGTCCTAAAAGCATGTAACTGGGACAAGACTAAGCCCCTTTGAATGAAATTAGAGTTATTTCTGTTAAGACCTAGGTTTTTTCCATGTGGTTTTTTTGCAGGTGAGTGGCATCAGGATGATGACACTAGCAAGTCCTTTTTTGGGGGGAGAGAACATTGCAATTAAGGTGGTGTCATGCCCCTATCGCCGGAGGCTGAATTTGCACCTGCACCAGAAGCTTTGCTGCCATTCTTCTTGGAGCACGAGGAGGAGGAGCTGGAGCAAAGCAGCAAGACGCTGCAGGATGAGAAAAGCCCTGATAGGGACACACAGCCAAGTCCCAGCCAGGTAGACACAGTGCCCTCTGCACCAGCATCACCTCCACCAGAGGCAACGCCCCTTCTCAGCCTAGACACTTCACCAGGGCGTAGGAGACAGCATAGAAGGGGTGACTTGACAGCTCATCACCGGAGTGCCCGGCTCAGAGCACGTTGTCAAGCCAGCTGGGGTCCAGCTGGGGCTGAGTCAATGGACAACAATTGAGCTCCCAGGTGCAGCCACAACTCCTTAGGACAGACTGCACTTAAGCAAGGCAGAGACAGCTCTCAGCATGGGTGCAACCTACACAAATGCCCACGCATTACCTTGACTCCAGTTCCTGACCTGCCTTTGCTTTAGCAAAGCTCTGCCCGACTGCTTCCTGGATTTATGACCTCTGATACGGCTTCTTGGATTGAGATTTAGGCATTTGGACTTTGTTTGGCTCTGACTCTGCTCCTCCAGTTGTTGACCTCAGCTTGCTTCTTCACTTCCCCTTCGTCTCTTCCTCGGAATATGTCTGCCACAGCTAGTGCTAAGACCCAGACTAGACTCTGACTCTGCTAACTGGTATGCAATTTGGGCTTGGCTTACTGGCCAAGAGTGTAGTCATCTGGACTGACCCTGCGTGCACCCAGTTAGGGCAGCACAGGCTGTCACGCTCGGCCTGGCAACCAACAGGAGACTGGAGTGGTGAGGACATTGCAGTGGCTATTGATGTCGGTGTGAAGTGTAATGCCACACTTTAAGAATTCATAGAAACCATAGAATTTTGGGGCATTTCTAGAGAGTAATATGTCATTTCCAGGTTTTCTCAGAAGTAATGTCATGAACCTCTCAACAATACCAACTTCTTTGGTTTTACCATGGATTTTCCAGAGATTCCTAGACACATAAATAAAGACACAATGTCACTTCTGGGTTTCCCATAGCAATGATGTTATGCCATGGGTCCAACATCTTTTATTCTACTGCCACTCTGAGCAGTGGCAGGAAACAGGAACTGAAAGCAGGAAATCACCCACCCCCACATGGGGGACTAGCAACACTACCTGTAGTTAACTACCTGTAGTTAACTTCATAGTGCTGTAAATATTGGTAAAATGGTCCCTTCAAATTTCTCCATCTTCATATATTCTCCAATCACATAGTTTTGACACTAAAGTTCTAAAGATGTTCCAAAGCATGTACTTTGCACGTGTGTACATGGGAATGGGCTTATGAATTTGACCAACTTTCCAATGTGTATTCAGCCAATGATGTGCAGACAGCCATATATGTGAAAGTATGTTTGTTGGCAGTGTATGCAGAATCAAGTCCATGTTTTTGGTACTGTTTCTCCTTGTGAGGAGAAGCCAATGAACATACAGTTGTTTTTAATTTGAATATTTCATTAAAGTAGAATCAAGGTCAGTTCACAGTTGAAGTGAATGAGGCACTCCATCTATTGTCAGCTCCCTATTATAATGAAGATTGTCATTTAACAGCATGGCAGCTAATTGTGTTGATATGGCAGATATTTATGAAGGTGTTACATTCATTTCTCTCCCCCCTCCCTCCCGCATTCAAATTGATTCTTCCAGGAAATTTTAAGATGAAAGCAATAGTGCATGGATAGCCCTGGAAGTTGTTGAAGACTTAAGATGCTTTAACCCTTAAGATGGTTTAACCCTGCCCTGTAATTTTAAGAAATATTTTTACTAAATTATAAAAATTGTTAAATATATGTACAATTAAAAAAAATATTACTAAAATGGATTGTCTTTGAGCCCAGAAACTAATTAGAATGGCTCTTTTTTAGAAGCCTAGCAAAGTCAAGGAACAGTATGATTTGATTTTAAAATTCATTTACATGGTGGTTCTTGTAGTGAAGAGGAATTTTTTCTTCCTTTGAGACACCTTCTTGTAGAGAAAAGCAGCATATAAAAACCAACTCTTTTTCTTCACAGTACTAAAGTGGTAGCACAAGGAAAGAGGAGCACCCACCAGCTGCAGTAAAGACAAGCAGGGACTGGGGGAGTTCCTGGGAAGGTAAGGGCAGGAGGGACAGGTTGGACAGGGAGAGGAGCAGCCACCATCTGTGGCAACAGCTGAAGTTGCCACAATGACTTTTAAAATCTCTGACAACCTGCCCTTTCTGTCTTATACCTCCATTTGTTTGCCGTGTTCAGAGTAAAAGACAGTATGTTTCAGTCCATCTTGTGGTTCTTTTGAAAGCAGCTAAGTTATATCCATGGGAGGGCATCTAGGATAAATGAATTTATAATATTCCTATTAATTATTCATCTTTTAAAAATCTAAGGGAATGTCACAAGGAAATAGCAATAGAAGTCAAAATGGAGGTCATTTCAGTGTCACTAAAGAGCAGTGTTGTTTGTTGTCCTCAAAGGGGAACATCACAGTATTAAATCAGTTAAAATCAATTAAAAGTTGTCCACTTTAAGGATCAAAATAAAAGACACTTGTCACTGAAACCAATGAAATAGCATAATATACTTCAGAATTATCACATCCAAGTAAAGTGAAGAAAGTACAGGTTTTACCTTAAAGAGGTAACAAGATGCACAACTGTTTAGTTCACAATACAACAGTTAAGTTGATGTCTTAACTGCAAAACTACAGCTAGAGGTGTTGTCTAAATTGCAATTTCTTGGGAGTAAGTTGTACTGAGACTCACTGAAATTAATGGAGCTTCCTACCAATTTATTGGCAAGAACTCCATTTTATACTTCTGAGTTGGAGGAGCCAGGGGGATAGGGGTGATGGAAAGTGCTGTCGTTGTGGCTGACTAATGGTGGCCCTATTGTGTTTTGGAGGCAAGAGGCTCATCATTGCTTTCACAAAGCCCTGATTGAGAAAGCCTAAAGATTAGCAACAATTGTGGCAGGATAAGAGTTTTTATGAATCACAGCTTCCTTCTTCAGGTATCTGCTACAAATTTTGTTAAGTCTTTAAGGTGTTACTGCTCTTTTACTTTTTTCTACTGCTACAAACAGACTAACATGGCTCCCCATCTTCATCTTAGGCAAAATTATTTCCATTATATTACCTCCATAGTTCATGTTAGATGGGGAAGTGTGCTCATCAATGTCTTTGAGAGGATAAATGGTATAGGCTTGAATGTAAAGATAATCCTGGGGCCTCCTTTAGAATACAACTTGCTCTTTACACAAACTGATTTTTTCTTTATTATACTTCTATAAGCTTAATATATAAGAAGAAGAAGAGTTGGTTCTAATATGCTGCTTTTTTCTACCCAAAGGAGTCTCAAAGTGGCTTACAATTTCTTCCCTTTCCTCTCCCCACAACAGACACCCTGTGACGTGGGTGAGGCTGAGAGAGCCCTGATATCACTGCCCGGTCAGAACAGCTTTATCAGTGCTGTGGTGAGCCCGAGGTCACTCAGCTGGCTGCATGTGGAGAAGCGCAGAATCAAACCCGGCTTGCCAGATTAGAAGTCCGCACTCCTAACCACTACACCAAGCTGGCTCTCATTATATATATCTAAGACAATATTCTAAGCATATAGTTTTAAAACATCCACTTTTAACCTGTGTGAACAATGAGAATGGAAACAAAACATGTTTTCCCACTTGGGCCTGGCCTATTATGTATTGTTTAGTGACAATGCGTGGGAATCCGTAACTTGCTGTTATTAGGATGTGAAATATATATATGGATATACATGGATATTTTTTGTTGTTGTTACATTTGTTTAGCTATCTGCAGGAAATTTTCATGTGATTAAGCTCCCTTCTCAACATTCAGCTGACAGTCTACAGCAGTGGTCCCCAACCCCTGGTCCGGGGACCGGCACCAGTCCGTAGATCAGTCAGTACCAGGCCTTGGCTCCTCCTCGTCCTCCTCCCCGGGGGCTGCCTCGGGGGCTGCCCTGCCACTCTGCCATCAGCTCACCTTTCTCCGGTGTTCTCCGGCAGCTGCCAGGCTGGGGCTCCCCCTTGGCATGGGACTGCGCAGCTGCTGCTGGCAGCACCCCCCAGCGGGCAGCGGGAAGTCAAGGGGCGCCAGCGGGAAAGCAAGTGGAGCAGGGGCTCAGGCGGCAATGTCCCTTGGGAAAAGACTACCTCCCCCCCAGGCCTAAGTAAAATTGTCAAGCATTGAGCGGGCCCTGGTGATAAAATGTTTGGGGACCTCTGGTCTACAGCATAGAAATTTTCAGCTTTAACAAAGGTTTAACTGAGATGCTAGCTACTTCCTGTGATGTAATTTAATATGATTAGTCCAGTGTTATTCTGGGCATAATGAACTTATTCTGAATAATGACCAGTAGCTCTGTGGAGCTTTCCTGTTCAACGATATGATGCTTCTGGGACCTGGAGAAATTGGAGCTTTCCAGACACTCTGGGACTGCATCCACATGAAGGATTTGGCTGGGAACAATGCTTGTTTCAGATTGGGTCAAATTCCCACTTCCTGGCAGAATTGAGCCTGGTCCGAGGTGGTCCCAGGCCTGTCCCAACTCAGGCCCTCATTTGCACTGCTACAAGGGAATGCAGGAAAATCAGCATTCCCTTTTTTGCTGTGGGCTAGAACAGGGTCTGGACCGTGTGGTTGGGAAAATTCGGGCCATCCTGGCAAGCTTTCCCCGCCCTTGCAACCATCCTTCCATCATCTCTTCTGCTGGCACCTGCTGCCAAGCAGAGTGTCAGGATCAGTGCCTGCTCTCTGCCATGAATCTCTGTATTGGCCTGGGTCTCTCCATATTTGCTTAGCCTAAGTTTTACCTTTTGCTTTCGGGTCTCTATGTAACCTCGACCCTCTATATTTTAGCTTTCTGCCTGAAATCGAAACCTGTCTGCTGTACCCTGCTATCATGATTTGCTGTGAACTATTTGTCTTTTGAACCGGCCAGCAAGGCCTGCTCTTTGTAACAAAAACAGTTATCTTGTCAGTGGGCGCCGGGCTGCCCAAGGACGTGCGAGAAGTAACACTCCCTGGTTTTTGCATCTGGTGCTCCTTTCCCCCCTCCCTTGGGAACCTTCAAGTTTTGGGCGGGAGAATTCTCTTGAAAAGGATCTGCAAATGTAACGGTGGGCAGAATTGACTTCGCTAGTTTAGGTGTCTGAAGTAACTTCTCAATAAAACGTTTTCTTTTCATAGAAGCTTGTTGTGAGTTCTTGCTGCACTTGACACAGAGCCACTGCCATTTTAAGGAGTCATTATAGAAAAAATGGGGAAAATGCCCCACACCGCTCCACTGTGCTGTGGGTCAGGTTGGGGCATTTTAAAAATATTTAATAAGGTGTTATTGTATAACAACACAACAACACCCTCTTTTTAGAAAGCAAAAATGAACAACACTAGCTGCAGGGTGGCATGGAACATTTTGTTTTTTAATGCTCCAGGCCTGCCTATAGTGCGGCAGATCCTCCCTGGCCCAGAGAAGTGCTGTGGCCTGGCGCTGGGCATTTTTTCTGTTTTTAAGAGGGTGTTGTCAGGGAGACTGCTGCACTGCGGGGGGGGGGGGAGATAGAGCATAAAAAATGACTGAGTTTGGGTATGGGGGAGCTCAAATGTGAGAAAATGGTGCTGCAAGTTTGGACCACGAGGGAGTTTGGACCGCGTGACAATGACTGACAAGCCAAAAGAAAAAGAAAAAGAAAGAAAGTACCAGTGGGAAGTTTCCTCTTCCTGTCCACCAGCTGCCTCATGCTAGAGCAAGAATCTGAGGGTGGACAAGGGGTGAAGCGGCCAAAGGCTCTCGTGCAGTTGTGGGAAAAATCATGGCAATTAGCCCGAGATCAAAACCCAGGCAACATTGTGGCATAACGCCACAATGCAGTACAGATCTTGGAGACAAAGATACAAATATGCTTACCTGTGGTTGTTTTAATTCTGAAAGTGAGAATGATTTTTTCATTTTCCACTCTGGAGGCATTTTGTAATTTGAATCTTCTCAACAAAGTGCAGCTTTCCCACAGGTTTATGCTCCTAGTTCCAAATTGTTTCTATCTAGTCTTTGACCCCTGCTTGAACCTTACATTTTTTTGTAATACTCACTGCCTGCCTCCAATCACAGATAGGGCTTAGATGTTTTCTTGGTGTAAGGCTGTATTTTAAAACTTTCTGTATTGCTAAGGATTTCAGCTGTATTCCTGGCATTAATTTAAGCTGTTTTGTGGCTTTATTTAGAATGAACAGATAGAGACAGATTACTGTACTTTGCTTTAATGTGGATCTTGTGACATTGTTTTTAAAGTGATGAGAGAAAAACAAGTGACTGCAAAGACTATGGTCTTGATTCAGTGCCAAGTGGGGGAGGAAGATTACTGGGAAAGCTGTTTTGTGAAGGGGAGTCTGTGGTTTCTTAGATGTTTATATTTGGATTTCAGTTTATTCTGATGAAATATTTATTGTCAGATCTGTAACACTGATGTTTGAAATATACTTTAAAGGAAGTTTAGGCTTGTTGTTCTTCCCAAAACGTAATAATCTGTAACAGCTGATTCTTTGTACACTTGAGTTTTGAGGTTAATTAAAGCCTCAGCAGTATTTAATTGATAAAGATTCTTAGCAGCATCTTACAAATTATGATTTTTTTAAAATAAATAAGGTTATCTAATATAATCTATTTTTACTCTCTGATCATCACATCCAAAATGGGATTTATTGGGTAGGATTCATAGATTGGTGAAGCAGAAGGCATTAATTCTGTTCCACATTTCAGATTGTTGTCTAATTGTAGCTGACAGAACTGTGTCACTTTCCAGAAACACATTTAATATTTTCTCAAGACCTATCACCTCACTATTATGATGTCTCTCTTCTCAACGTTGTTTTGCTGTTCTTACCAGCTTAACATCATGTGAGGATGTTAACATCCTAACATCCATTAGTGAGGAATGAATCATTCATTTTAAAAAGCATTGGTCATAATTAGAAATGATTCAGATGCCTGGTCATAGTGACACCTATAAATTTGATCTATTTTCAATTCCAAATTCTACATACTGCTGTCAGACTCTATCAGACAGTTTGTTCATTTTTGTGCAGAGCCAGTCTTTTGTTTCAGGTCACCAAAACAACTTTCAGTGCATAATGTGTCCAAATCCCCTTTGAAGTTTTAATGAAAATTTCAAAAGACATAATTAAATGCTTTGTCTGTCATGGTTTGTAACTGCTAATTAAAAAGAAGTAGCAAGCAGTCCAGTTCTGCAAGCTCTTGTCTTGGCACAAGATAGTTTCTTTCTCTACACCTGTTATTTCTTCAGGTGATATTATGAAGTCTGTCTTATAATTTTCTGAGAAATTAATGGAAATGTCAGCTTCTCACTTTTTTCACTTACCCATTTCTTCTGTACCATCTCTTTCTTTGACCCTTTTCCACATAATTAATACAATCACTCTTGTTTATCCAGAAGCCTCTTCTTGTGTTCTTAACACCAGTGGTCCCCAACCTTTTTATCACCGGGGACCGGTCATTGCTTGACAATTTTACTGAGGCCCGGGGGGGGGGTAGTCTTTTGCTGAGGGACGTCGCTGCCGGTGCCTGAGCCCTTGCTCCACTTGCTTTCCCGCTGGCACCCCTGACTTCCCGTTGCCCGCTGGGGGCGCTGCCAGCAGTAGCTGTGCAGTGCCGCGCCAAGGGGGAGCCCCAGCCATGGCAGCCACTGGAGAGCACCAAAGGTGAGCCAGCAGCAGAGTGGCAGAGCAGCCCCTGAGGCAGCAGCCAGGGAGGACAAGGAGGAGCCGCAGCCCGGTACCGACTGATCCACGAACCGGCACCGGTCCCCGGACCGGGGGTTGGGGACCACTGCTTAACACCACACAGGATAATAAGAAAAACATAGTTCATACCAAAATGGAGTCTGATAGTGCCAAAAAAGATTGCACACTTCTTTGGAGCACCTTGTGAGTTCAGAAGTACTGTGCATTTTACGGGGTAATAACATAGTAAGAAAACAAATCTCCTGATACTTTGTACTATTTAATTCAGGAAACAGCAACAATTGCAGGCATCTATACATGTACTCCATATCATAATAACACAGGTCCTAGCTACTGTTGCCAGTATGGGGTTATTGATGCTCTCATTGCTGCACCAAAAGTCCCCAGAGTGAAAAAAGAAACGTCCCAATTAATGCATGCCAGGATAAGTGAATGCATGCCAGGATCCCACAAATTGGGATCAAGATTGCAGGGAGACATATCAACAACCTCAGATATGCAGATGATACCACTCTAATGGCAGAAAGTGAAGAGGAACTAAAGAGCCTGTTGATGCGGGTGAAGGAGGAGAGTGCAAAAGTTGGCTTGAAACTCAGCATCAAGAAAACAAAGATCATGGCATCTGGCCGTCTCAATTCCTGGCAAATAGATGGGGAAGAAATGGAGGTAGTGACAGGTTTTATTTTCCTGGGCTCCAAGATCACTACAGATGGGGACTGCAGCAAAGAAATTAAAAGACGCTTGCTCCTGGGGAGGAAAGCTATGGCAAATCTAGACAGCATCCTAAAAAAACACTGCCAACAAAAGTGTGTTTAGTCAAGGCTATGGTATTCCCAGTTGCAATGTATGGCTGCGAAAGTTGGATCATAAGGAAGGCTGAGCGTCAAAGAATTGAGGCTTTTGAACTCTGGTGCTGGAGAAGACTCTTGAGAGTCCCTTGGACTGCAAGGCAAACAAACCAGTCAGTCCTAGAGGAGATCAGCCCTGACTGCTCTTTAGAAGGCCAGATCCTGAAGATGAAACTCAAATACTTTGGCCACCTCATGAGAAGGAAGGACTCCCTGGAGAAGAGCCTAATGCTGGCAGCGATGGAGGGCAAAAGAAGAAGGGGATGACAGAGAATGAGGTGGCTGGATGGAGTCACTGAAGCAGTAGGTGCAAACTTAAATGGACTCCGGGGAATGGTAGAGGACAGGAAGGCCTGGAGGATCATTGTCCATGGGGTCGCGATGGGTCAGACAACTTCGCACCTAACAACAACAACAAATAACAAGGATAAGTGAGTTTTTATGTCATAGTTTTATGTCATTCTTGGGATAGTTCAGCACCAGGGTTGAAACATGCGAGATGGTAGCCACATGACTGGGCAAGAGAATACACTCCAGACACTACAACCAATGGGCATACCAAAGGCCTTGTAGGTTTCATCAGCACAGATGATGAAACTGGTAATTTATGCATGTGATGCTCTGGCGTAGTTTATAGCAGTGGTCCCCAACCTTTCTGAGGCTGGGGACCAGCAGGGCATCGGGCCACGCCCGCGCATTGGGCTGCGCCCATGGGCCACACCCGTGTGAGCCACACCCACGCAACGGTCCATGCGAGCCACGCCCGCGCATGTGCAAATGCGCCATGCGCGGCCGAATTGCGCACGCGTGGCACTTTTGCATCATGGAGCTCTGGTCTTGCAAGGTGATGAGCACAATTAGCTACTAGTAGCTGAGTAATGTGGCTACTAGTCATCCCAAATTACAGTAGTGTTTCCAGCCTGGTTCTGGTATTGTGCTGGCAGCCTCCACCCCACTTCATCATCATGAGCAGCAGTTCTAGAAGAACTTTCCTGGGAGTATACTTGGTAGAATGGAATGGTACTTAATGCAGAGTGCACTTGCTTGGAGTTATTCCCACATGCATTTACTGCTAACTTTAGCTTTGTGTCAGCTTTGCTGGGGTGTGACCTGGAGTAGATATAGTGGGGCAGGGAGCTGTAGTTGGGGATTCAGAGTTTGAGTGCTAGTCCCTCAGCCCTGCTGGGAGGGGACCATGTCTGGGGGTAAGGGTAAGTGCCTGGCTCCTGGGGAAGTATGTCATTGGCTGTGGATCTTTTGAAAAATGGAATACTCCCTGTCTCTCTGTACTGCATGAAGTTTATCAAAGGAGTTAATTGACTCATGTTGAGAAGGTAAAATAATTAGATTGCAGTAACACATTTTATTTAGATGAAGTATGAAAAACCACTGCTATATTGTAAAGTGTTAATGGATTATTAATTGCCCCATGAATCAGATTCTTCTGATTATTACAGTGATGCAGTGCCTACTGTGAGGGTTTGGAAAGATACTCTGAATTCAGTGCTGGACCTCCCCAAATAAGACACTTGGCAAAACATATCTAGGTGACAAAATAGTAAGGGGCTACAAATGAAAACCATGAATGTGTGACTGTTTCACAGCATCATAAATGGATCTGAAACTGAAAAAGTATGGTTGGCTTTTCAGCAGATGCATTCAGCAAGGTGTTAGAAGGTGCTGCTTTGGTTACCATCTCTTCTGTAGCTTTTTCTGCTATTTCTGTTGCTTGTTATATCCCTTCTTCAGACTCCATGAAGTGGCTTAGCTCATCAACTTTGCTCATTAATTCAGTGGTCTTGACTTTGGAGGTTCTATCAGGGGAGTGCAGCTATTGTATAACCTCGTATATCAGGGATGGTGGTCTGATCTGTATCTTTACTAGCCTCTTACAACCCCATGTATTCTTAGCTACCTATTACTTATTTAAAGAGCCACTCCTATCAATGTAGAACTATGAATGACAAATCCTAAGGATGTGCATTCTGATATACTGATGCCCAAATTAAATCTGACAGCTGCTTCGGGTCAGCTCAGGAATATCTGAAATAACCCAAAACACTCCCAAAATTATGGCAGTAATTGAACTTTATCTCCCAGAGTTTTGAGGAGTATTTTTAGTTTGAGGGAAGAACAGGATTGAGAAAGGGGGGGGGGGGAGATGACCCACCAGTTCAGTTGGTATCTCCATTCCTTTAAATGTCTAAGGGACTAGAAGCTCCACCTAACCACTGATGCCAACTAATAGAAGGGTAGATGGAGTGTCTATTTCCAGTGCCTGGTAGACTTGGTCTCTGCCTACCCTTTCAGCTGTTAGATGGCATCAGCTGTTAGGTGGTGCAGGGTTTGGTTTCTTTAAAATTTAAAGGGACAGGCAATCCTAATTGACAGGACAAGCTTCCTCTCTCCCTCATTTCTTCTGCTGCCACTAAGGGAGGAGGAATGGGAGGAATAGGGAAAAGGGTCCCATATTTTGGGGCCTGAAAGAAGTAGCTGGGGGGGGATCACAGTATGGTAACAAGAGTGTATAAAGTAGGTGTTAACAAAACAGCATGCCCTCCCTAAAATCCCAATCTGCAATTAACACAAACATTTTTGGCCTGTACACCCCTAGCAAAGGCTCCAAAGCCTAGTTAAAACTGTCACCTTTGCTTCTCCATTGTCTTAAGGGACCAGCATCTGGAAGAGGTATCTGCAGTAGCTTTGGGACTGAGGTTTATAAATGGGCCTGAATAAAGATGTAATTTCAGTTTCCTTGGGGAGACAGTTTCTACATGCCACAGTCAGAGGATTATGAGCTGGGTTATATATATGTAATGCTTGTGCGCATAGTCTGGCAAAATAGTCTGAGGGAATGTGCTGCTTGCAAAAGAAGGAAATCTTTCTGTGTTAGCAAATATAATGTAATCAGTGATGTCAAGTGCGAATAAATAAACACAAAATAAAATTGTGTAACTAAACTGTATCTAAAAACAAAACAAAACTCCCCTCTTAACATGTAGGTAAATGTTGAACCCCTATTTTTAACCAGGCTCTTTTAATGCCTGCCACCAAGATTCTCATATGTGGATGTCCCTTGGGATACCAGCACAATAACATTATTCATTTGTGGCAGAGTAGACTTATTTATGCTCTAAGCTTCAGTTAAATATTTTTGAAAACGTAGAGCACTGAGTTTTTCCAAGGTTCCTCTGTGCTTCATGAGGCAAAGCTTATAACTGTGCTAGGGGGGTTGTTTGCAACAAATCAACAATAAGTATAGCGCTACAGCTTTAGAAGATATTTTTGCTCTCTTAATTTGCTTTACTCTGGTAATTTGTAAGAACATTTCTTGTACTTGTTCAGCCTGATTTACGATGTAGTTTTACCCAGACTCTGGTTGAACACAGCTTCTAGTTCTGATTCCATTATAGCTGTCCCCATTTATACCAAGATCGATGATGTTATTATTCCTCACATTTGTATCCTGTTCTTCTCCCTTCTTTTGAGGCTAGTCACAACAATAGAACACCCATCTACCAACATTCTTTTGAAAGAGAGTTAAGAATAAAAGCCATAAAGAATCTTCCTACAATATAAATAGCTAGAAAGCCGTCTCTTCCTCATTATCCTTGTTTGTTGCCCTGTACTACCACCAGAGGTCAAGAGCAGTGGTCCCCAACCTTTCCGAGGCTGGGGACCGGCAGGGCATCGGGCCGCGCCCCCGCGGACCGCGCCCGTGCGGGCCACGCCCGCGGATCGGGCCGCGCCCACGGATCGGGCCGCGCCCGCGGGCCGCGCCCACGCCGCGCCCGCGGATCGGGCCGCACCCGAGCCGCGCCCGGGCCGCGCCCACGGATCGGGCCGCGCCCACGGCCCGCGCCCGCGGATCGGGCCGAGCGGGCGTGGCCCGCACAGGCGCGGCCCGGCCCTGATTCCCTCTCCCCGCCTCCCGCAGTAAGAAGCTTCCCGGGCCGCAAGCTTGCGGCCTGGGAAGTTTTTTACTGCGGGGGCGGGGCGGGGAGAGGGAGCCGCGGCCCGGTGCCATGGCCTTTGCGGCCCGGCACCGGGCCGCGGCCCGCAGGTTGGGGACCACTGGTCAAGAGGACAGGAGGACATTTGCAATGAAAAATGCAACAAAACAAGAGTTAATAACAATTACATTCTTCTGTATTATTTCAAGTGGCTGGAAATGAATGAAAAAAACAAACAAACTTGTGAATCCTAAGGGTTAGCAAGAGCTAACTCTAGAAGTTGCATGTTATAGTGGAGAGTGTTCAGCCTCCTCTTAGAGCATCAGAGCTTCCCCTTCATGCATCAGACATCACCTCTGCCTCCACCAGGGACAAGGTTACATTACATGTACTGAACTGGGTGGCCCATGGACAAGCTGACTGGGGACTTCGCATCTTTTATTGCCAGGCACTATGAATGGTCAGCGCACAAAGGCTGCCTGCTCTGGGGAAACTGAGTGGTTGTGCCACCCAAAGGGTGCTGGCAGCACCGTACATTGGCCACGCTGAGATCATTCATATGAAGGCTTTTACAAGGAGCTAAGTTTGGTGGCCCAGCATCAACAGGGATATTGGGGACTGGGTGAAATGTTGCATCCCCTCCCAGGTAAACTGCCCTGAGATGCCACAAGCTCCCATCCAGCACTGGGAATCAACCAGTATGCTATGCTGCCCTATCTGACTGCACCCAGTGTCAGCTGGGTGGAAGGATGCTTGGGCTGCAGAGCCCAGCCGGAGTCTACATCAGAGTCAGGTCAAAGTCCAGTCCAAGTCAAAGCAAGCACTGTTAGGGGCGAGTCAAAAAGTAGTCAAGGGAAAGCCAAGATCAGAGCCCAGAGAAACAGGACATTTACCCATTCCAGTTCCTACTTATCATGGACCACTACCTGCCAGCACTGCTGGTGCAAACAAATCAGAGGTGACTGAGGTATGCTACATAGCACCATTGAATGGTTTACCATGTAACAACTTGTTGCTGTCTCAGTGTATCTCAATGGTGCTGCTGTAGCACTGCAGTGCTATATTGGTCTAGCTTTGAAGTACACAAGTTAGATCATTTTTAAAAAGTCCAAGGAAGGTCACATGACAAAAAAGGGCAGGCAAGAGTGATGCTTTTTGGAATTGCTGCAGACATTTTAAACAGCACACTACAACGATTCAGAAGTGCAAATAAGAGGTGAAAAATGGAAGAAAGAAGTTTATCTCAATACCAGTTTTGCTAACTGGATGCAAGTGGCTTTGTATGGAAAGGTAAATAAAATAGTTGTGTTTGAAACACATAACAATGTGTTTGCAACCAGCTAGCAAAGTGGATTATAAACCCCATCTGAAAGGGGCCATTGTAATCACCAGTCTGATATGAGACTGTCAAGTGATGTGAGCAATCATGCAGAGAACAGCAGTTAAACTGAGGTACCCTAGAGACCTGCAAGGAAGAGTGTTAAATTCTGTTAAAATAGGAGACTGGAAAACCACCTTTGCAAGCTGTCAGTTCTTTGGGGATGCTAAAATTAGTATGTAAAAAAATTTCCCCCTTAAATTTAAACACTAAAAAGCAAGTGCATGCTATGTTGTCTTTATTTATTATATTTATTTATTTATTCCAATACATTTTATTATATTATTCCAATAAAAGCAGTTTCCTCAGAAAACCCCCAGCTTATTTGAATATAACATTTAAACCACTTGTATAGGTAAAGGTAAAGGTATCCCCTGTGCAAGCACCGAGTCATGTCTGACCCTTGGGGTGACACCCTCCAGCGTTTTCATGGCAGACTCAATACGGGGTGGTTTGCCAGTGCCTTCCCCAGTCATTACCATTTACCCTCCAGCAAGCTGGGTACTTGTATAGAACAGTCCTAATTAGAGCTGTACTTTTCTGAGCTCATCAACTTCAATTGACCATGGCTTTCTTAGTGATTCTTGGGCCTTGGACAAAGTCCATGATGAAGCCCCAGAATCACTCTCACACCGCACACACTAGAGCCCACAAAAAGCTCAAGCAAGAATTGGCCCTCATCCCATGCAAAGTGGATGGGTGGGTACAGCTGTCAAGGTGGCTGTTGCCCAAGCCCAGGGGTGGGGGTGGAGAAGGAGGGAGGGATCCCCCCACCAGTGCTTGCCCCTGCCCCGAGCAGCCCCAGCTGTGTCCTCGCCAGGGTTCGGTGGTACTGTGGGGGTGGGGAGGAGAAGGTGAGCAGAACCCTGCCAGCACTCCCACCATCCTGAGAAGCTCCGGTTGCTGCCTTGCCAGGCTGCGGCGGGGCTGCCTGGGGTCAGCCTGCCATGGGGAGGGAGCCAATGGAGAGGGAGGCTTTTGAGTGCCCGTTGCCTTGCAAAGCCCTGTCACCACCTCGCAGAGCCGGCAACAGGGCTTTCTGATGGCCCAGGGAGGGAGCTGGTGGGGGCCTTCCCCTGACTTGTTGGGCTTCCCCTTCCCTGTTGGGCCCTTTTGAAAGCCTTAGTTGCTTATAAGATAAGTGTACTTGCATCAGTGTCACATTAACTTGAATCAATATGTATTCATTGCAGCTTAATATGGGAATTCAGGATCTGCTAATCAAATCAAACTCAGCCCGTCTGCCTAGTATAATAGGACTTTGATGAATTTCTGGTATTTGCTGTCTGCCTATGATAGCAAAAACAGTTAAATGGATATGTCCTCCATCTGGCAGGCTCCAGCATATGTTTATATAGTTTGATAGGCCATACAGTTCACAGATCTGACCTCGAGAAATACTTGCATTGGCATAGCCAGTTTAGCATCCTGCTTCCAATATGAAATGAGATGATCAAATTAAAAAGTTAGATTGGAGAATCTACAATGTACTTTCATGAATAAAGTAGATGAATAAAATACAAATCATTCCCAGTATTTCAGGATTATTTTCAGCATTCTGTTCCTCTAACATGACATTTGCATCATTTGTTGAATCCTGTTTTCAATGTAGTTTTTGTTTTTGTTTGTATAATATAATCCTGGATGAAGATCTGCCATCTACTATATGCAGAGCCTGCTTATTTATGTGTTCTTTTTAATATATTCTGTTCCTGTCATTATCTTTAGCAGAGTTCCTTATTTACAACTATGTGTATTGCTTCAGGTGGGTTGCTGTTTTACTCTGTAGTAGCAGAACAAAATTTAAGACCAAAAACCAATACTGGGTAATATTTTATTTAAGGTGCTGCTGGACTCAAGACTACATGTTGGATGCTTTAAGTGTTAATGACATACATGCCAGGATCAGTTATTGACCTCTCTGTGAGCAGCTTTTCAGTAGACAGCCAGCTTGATGTAGTGGTTAAGAGCAAGATTTGATCCCCTGCCCCTCTGCATGCAGCCAGCTGGGTGACCTTGGGTTAGTCACAGTTCTGATAGAGCTGTTTTCACAGCAATCTCAGAGCTCTCTCAGCCCTACCTAACTCACAGAGTGTGTGTTGTGGGAAAAGGAATGGAAGGCAATTGTCAGCCGCTTTGAGACTCTTTGGATAGTGAAAAGTGGGGCATATGAAACAACTCTTCTTCTAATGGTGGGAAAATCTCTCTAGTGAGTTTCCATTTTGCTTTATGCCACTAGTAGTTACTTCCTAGAGCCTCTTGTGGCACAGAGTGGTAAGGCAGCAGACATGCAATCTGAAAGCTCTGCCCATGAGGCTGGAAGTTTGATCCCAGCAGCTGGCTCAAGGTTGACTCAGCCTTCCATCCTTCCGAGGTCAGTAAAATGAGTACCCAGCTTGCTGGGGGGTAAACGGTCATGACTGGGGAAGGCACTGGCAAACCACCCCGTATTGAGTCTGCCACGAAAAGCTAGAGGGCGTCACCCCAAGGGTCAGACATGACCCAGTGCTTGCACAGGGGATACCTTTACCTTTAGTTACTTCCTAAAGTCCACTTCAAAGTCCCCAAAAACTCTGCAACCATGGCTTGTCTCCATTTTTACCCATGAACTGGGTTCCCTTCTGCTTCTTTTTCACATAGTGAGCAACCTTGCAAGCACATTCACTTTTTAAGAGCTAACTTTGTATTGGAGCCCCTCCCCCCCGCTTGGGGAGAGTGTGCAGGAAGGAGAGGAAGAAGGGGGCAGCCAAGGAGAGTATCTTCATCATCATCTTGTTTAAATTTCTTCTATATATTCATACCAAAATAATGTTTTGGAAAGAACTTGCTCTTGTCAGTTATTAGCTGAACTTGCTCTTGTCTTGCCATTAGCTGACCTTGATCTTCAGTCAAGAGCCCTGGCATGGCAGTCGCATCCCATGTTGTGCTGGCCAACCCAGTCATCCTTGAGAGGAAGCCCAGTGGCAGGCAGTGGCAGCAGGCAAGGAAGTCAGCCCTACCTCCCCTGCTTCTTTCCTGCCAGGCACTTCAAGCCCAAAAGACAGAGGCAGAGATGACTCCCCTCCCCTGGCTGCCCCCTTCTTCCCCTCCTAGCTGCACTCTCTCCCTGAGTGGAGTGGAAACTTTGCACTCCTTTGGTCTCGCTGTAGTGCAGCTGGAGGAAGGGGCTGGAAGCAACCATCTTTTGTTTTCCAAAAGGTCACTTTGTAATGAAGCCACTGTGCTAGGGGACAGAGTGCAGGTGGGAGGTGAAGAAGGGGCAGAATCTGGGGCAGTATCTTCATCATCTCCCTGTTTACATGTCTTCTACAAATTCCTACCAAAGGAATGCTCCTGACCTCAAAGAATATTCCTGGGGGTCACCAGCCTCCAGCTGTGGCCTGGAAATCCCATGAAATTGGAAGTCATCTACAGACTATAAAGATCAGCTCCTCACCCCTCCCCCCCCAAAAAAAGGCTTTTCTGGAGGGGGGACTCTGCATTGGCAAATCATCTTCAGACTCCCAGAGATGAAAGGCCTTGTTTGGGAGGAGGGAACTCTGTGGCAGAGTGGTTGCAGGATGGGAAAGGCTGGGACCTGGAGATTTGCTGACATTTCAGATCATTTCCAGGCAACAGAGATTGGCTGCTTTTTGGGGGGGGGGGCACGTCTCTGAGGCACTGGGCCAGTGTTAAGGGATACTAGCTTCAGGTAGGACCTGGAGAACCCCCAAAATGAAAGCTCTTCTCCAGACTGTAGAGATCAGTTCCCTTGGAGGAAAGGTCTCTGTGGCACTGTGCTCCTGGGAGGATCAGGGATGCCAACCTCCAGGTGGGACTTGGGGATCCCCTGAAATGACAGCTCCTCTTCAGACTGTGAAGATTACTTTCCCTGGAGGAAAGAGGTGCTTGGGATGGGGGCAGGGAGCTGTGTAGCACTCCCCTCTAAACACACACACACACACACACACACGAGGAGAACACAGAAGCCAAAAGCATTCCTCCCTTCTCAAATAGCAAACCTTATAAACCACACCATCACCTCTCCAGGTAGGAAGTACCCGAGTGTCTCCTTCCTTGGACTGCTGTGAGAAGCCATTGGCCAGAAGATCCAAATTTAAAGGAAAAGAATCCCATAACAGTCAATGAACAAGTCAAAAAAGACAGTTCTCCTGCAACAGCTTCTTCTGCTTTTGCTCTAGCTACATCTCTTTAAGGTGATGGCAATTTGTACAGCTTGGTGTAGTGGTTCAGAGCAACAGCTTCTAATGTCACAAGCTGGATTTGATTTCCTGGTCCTTCACATGCCAGGTGACCTTGAGCTATTCACAGTCCTGTTAGAAACTGTTCTCACAGAGCTCCTTCAGCTTCACCTGCCTCAAAGGGTGTCTGTTGTCGGGAGAGGATAAGCCATTCCTTTGGGCAGTGAAAAGCAGGATATACGACCCAACTCTTCTTCTACTGGGAAAGTGCTGCTAGGAAACCATGTGTTCCTCCCCTCCCCTCAACATGTCCCCATGGCCACATGGTGGTTCTCTGCCCCATCTACACTTTCTCCATTTTCTTGCCATTGATCTCAAATTTGCTTTGTTGTGATCATCTAGGAAAGACTGCAGCAAGACCAAGGTGGTATCCATATGGAAAGGGGAAGTCTATATCTTCCCAGTCTCACCCACATCAGCATTATGTTCCCTGCTGCAATTGTCTGGGATGGTTACTCCCAAAGCATTCCTCCCTTCTCAGATTGCAAACTGCAAACCTCACATGACTTACTCATGAGTAAATATTCTCAGGGCAGAGGCTTTACCTAGCTGCCCTGTGTCCCAGATGGCTGTTTCTGCCCCTCCCAAAACACCAACCTCCAGAAGGTGCACCGAGGCTGTGCCAGAGGCAGCTCACTCCCCCTCCTTTGTCATCTGCATTGAAAGACGCCAAGAAGCCCGGGCAACTTACCAGCAGCAGGACATGCTATGAGGGTGGCTCCTCTGCTACCCAGCAAGCTTTTGAAACTGGCAGACATTTGAAGGCGGAGAGCTAATCCCTTATTAGCCTTTCCTGTCTGAGAGCTCTCTCCTGATTGGGGCTAAGCTACCAGGGCAGGCCATTCCTGACTGAGGGCCATGTCCTATTGGGAGAATATTTCCAGGGGTGTGTGTGTGGAATCAAGTAGGTATACAATTTCATCTGATTAGCTCTCATTGGCAAAGTGCTCTCTTCCTATTGGTGGCACACCCCCAGGGAGGGCCAATTCAGTAGGAAGTGAGGTGTCTAAATGCTGTTTGACCTGATTGACCCTGATTGGCAGAGTGCTCTCTCCCTATTGGTAACACAACCCCAGGTAGGACCAATTAGGTAGGGAGTAAGTTGTCAATTTGAGCTTTATTATGTTTAGTCACTGAAGCAGTTGGTGCAAGCTTAAATGGATTCTGGGGAATGGTAGAGGACAGGAAGGCCTGGAGGATCATTGTCCATGGGGTTGCGATGGACATGACTTTGCAACTAACAACAACATGTTTAGTGATGATAGACAACAATCCTCTTTGACTACAGCAGGGGATGAAATAACTTTTCAGTTGCCTTTGGTTTCTTTCCTCAAATATCTTTTTGCAGGACATGAGTTGATAGTGTAAACCTTGTGGCAACATGTTATCTGGCAGGAAAGCACTGACCCGAATTGACTTCAATTTTTATTACTAAGCAATGACAGGTTGTCTTGAGACAGCCTAATTATGTTAACCTAGAACTGTGCAATTTGAAAAGGGCAACGAGTACCACATAATACTCTTTGATGATTCTCTACTCTGAAATTGGTTATTGCTTGTCTACCGAAGTGGGACTTCTGCTAGGTTATGCTGTGGGAGAGAATGCTGTTTTTGTGTGACTATGTATGGTAAGGGAAGAATAATATGGTTGGGTTGCCCTGTGTCTTGTTTTACAGTTTCTTATGAGGCACTAATTAGAAAATGAGAATGGCTGTTGGTCCGTCTTCAATTGTTCCCTGATTTGCAGACAATACATTGATAAACCTGTGTTTGCTGTGTACATAAAGTTCCTTTATGCAAATAGGGTGGCCTAAAAGATTTCCTCAAAATAAACAGTATCATGACAGAGGACATTAATTGTAAGATGGCTATGCTGCAAAAAAAAAAAAAAAGAGTACAAAGAAGATACTTCAGTGAGAATTCATAGAGTATTCAGGGAGCTTTGAAGAAAATCCTGTTTGTTTCAATGTGAGAGGGAGTAAAGGAGCATGGTTTAATATTATGTATTAATCCTATTTAGTGGTTCATTCACCCTTTTCACTCTGTAGAAGATCTAGAATAAAGATGCTGTGTGAATGAAGAAGTTAAGTCATGAATAAGTGATACAGAGTATTCCCATTGCTCCAGTTCATGACAACATATCACATTTTTTAAATATTCTAGCACTGGTAAGGATTAAAGACATTCTTGCTTTTTCATGCAAAAGTAGATTTCAGAGTGCCCCTTCTTTCAAATAGGTTGGCACACTAAGCTCATTTTACATTTTCTGACATTTGCATCTTCTCAGAGGATTAAGCTGTCTTATAGAAATCTCTGCAGATGTTTCTGTGTGTGTCTTTCTTTTTTTTTAAAAAAAGCACATCCAACATTTCTGTCATATATTCAACAGCATTTTGGATCATGCAAGATGATAGGTGACAACAGGTAAGGACAAATGTTGTGCTTATACTTACCCAATTTTTTTTTCAAACTACTGCTTCCTTCTCTGTGTAAATTTAGATAATCACCCAAATATCCTAGAAAAACAAATGGTTTGATTCTGAGCCATTCTAATGATATGAGGATATATCATCCTGCCCCCTACCCTTCCTCAGAGGCAAGATTTTCCTTCTGACTTTCTTTCCTTTTCTCTGACCTTTTCTGCCCTCAGGCCAGTGCACCGGGCTGCTGCTGGGTGTTTGAACTGGGGCTGGTTGCCCCTGCTCTTCCGCTCACCCGCAGGGGGGAGCATTTTCGCTGTTGCACCTTGTCTGCCCTGGGTTTCTGCTCCTGCATGGGAGCTGGAGTGGTGAGGTTCTGCCATGCTGCTGGGCAGCAGGAGCCCTTTTGTTGTTGTTGTTAAATGTGGTATTGCGTTGGCATGCAATATCATGTCCCTAAACAAAACAAATGTCCCAGGCAGCTCTGTGACGAAGTGCAGCATTGCAGAGCCACCTGGGGCAATTTTCGTTCCTTCTGGGATGCTGTATGTGTGGCCACTGGTGGGGTGGTGCTGGGCCAGGACAGGTTGACTCTTCCTGTCAGCCTAGGCCCAACATAGACCCTGTTGGTGACCGGGGCAAAAAAGGGACAGCAGAATTATCTGCATTCCTTTGTCATGGGGCAAACAGGGGCCAAACTAAACCCATAACCTGGTGTCCCGATCTCAGATATTAAGGTAGTCATTGTGCAGAGATGCTCCTGGGAATAGGGTCCTTTTCTTGTATTGTACAGAGTTGCTCTTAGTATGCTAGTCACTAACACTTATTGCTGTCATGTCAGCCAGTCAAAAGTGAGGGGCTTTCCGCACCGGGATCCTTGTAGCAAATTGTTTGCTGAACGAAAAATCGCCATTTAAAATAGTGCAATTCGTCATTATGCATACCTGACTTTGTAGTGGAATCCAGTTGCGTTTCTATCGTTTCCCACAAGTTCTCAGCAGAAATCGCTAGACAGGAAGCGCTGTTGCCAAGCTCGTCCTGCCCCTGACCGTCAAGCAGCCAATGGGCAGCCATTAGCATGCTCCCAAACAGCCCCTTTCCCTTTAAGAAAGGTTTTTTTAAAAAAAAACACACCCATTGCAACGAATATGTGTTGATTCGTTGCAACAGAGAGACCCATCAGCTGGCAGGTGTGTTTGAGCTGTCGTTTCATCGTTGCCACGCTCCCCCAAGTGAAAAAAAAAATCCCCCCCCCCTCACGGGCCCGATTTTCGGCCGAAAACAGTGTAAAAAATAAAGGGAAAATACATCAGCAAACGGGCTTGTCTGTTGTTTGTGCTTAGTGAATAAACAGCTCTGGGGAGGGACTGAAGCCGGGGAAGCCTCTAAACAGGCTTGCTGGTGGGTTGAACTTCGCTTGCTCGGAGAAAAAAAAATGGCGATCGCTTCGCCGGAAGATCAGAGGAGAGAGCCAGGGGGAGGGACTTTGTAGAAACCACAACAATGGTAACGCACAGAACTTTCCCGCTAGTGTTGCAGATTGGTTGCAGGAGTGTAGCGCTTTCCGGAGGGTGAATCCACTTTTGGGGATTTCCCTGAAAGCGCTACAAGGAAGCGCTTTTTGCGGATCGGTTTCAGGTGTGTGGCAGATTTTCAACGACGTTGTGCATAATGGCAAATCAGTAGCGTTTTCAATTGGCAACCATTGTGCGATTTTGAAGGTGTGCGAAAAGCCCCTGAAACTTACCATAAGGAAAGCATAAGCCATTGACATAGTTGAAAGGGGTATGCAAGAACTCCCAGTATTTTCAGGTTTGGATACATTATACTGTTAAATTATCAGTATTTTCTGATATTTCCGAAACCTAATACTGCTATGGCATTCAGATTTGGAAAATATTTTGGAATTTAAATCCCTTTAAATGTCTTAGAGTCAGAGTTCACTCCAAGCCATGACTTAATTTAATGACTTGATTAAATGCTTTCTCCATTCCAAGTGGAGAAAGGTGCCTTTGGACTCCAGCTTCTTCCTTCTGCTTCAGACCCGGCTACCCATCTGTATCTATTTTTCAGTCTTAGAATTAATGCCTGGGAAATGAGCTGAATCAAAACCAACCTGCTGAATGGAAAAGCACATGTTTTGGTTCTGCAATTTTCAAAATACTGTTTTGAGCTAACACTAGACATGCATACACATGCCTTGTGTATATCCAGTGGAAATCTGAGCATATGAAAGTAAAGTGTCTTTATAGTTCTAATGCTTTCCTCATGCATTATCCGGATGTTGCTATTTTATTTTGGATTTTCAAGCTGTGCCTGATTTTTGAAAAAATGTCTTTGTTTTATTTCAACTTTTGTAGGGATCTCCTTCCTTTTTCATCCTTTTTGCGTATGTTTTGTTGAAAAAGAGCAAGAGAATGACAAGAGGTCAAGTTTCCAGAGTGTAACTTCTGCAAATATGAAAGCTTTTAAATCTTTTTTTTACTCAGAGGAAGTAATGTTCTTCTATACATTCATTTCTGACCTTTCAGAACACCAACCCCACTACACTTTGACAAAAAAGGTCTTCAGTTCCTTTCTGTTTCCAAAAGCTTATTTTAAAAATATCAGTAGAAAAATATGTTTACTGCCTAACAGGACAATGATACCTAGCACTACTGAGACCTTCATAAATACAGTTTATAACGGGTAATTTCTCAAGATTTTTTGTTTGAGGGCTCAGTAAATGAGCCAGTTCTGCTGACCTTGTTATAGCTACACTATGGAAATAACAAAATATAAAGAACCTGTCAGGTTATGCAGTCCATCATCTTCTATGACATTTGTTTGTTCAGAGTGTGTAAGATCATGTATTTGAGCACCGTCATATCCCTATCCTGTGTCTCTGCAGTGGAAAGTTTCCCTGCAGTACAGTTTCGCCATACATATAGTGAACTGCAGAAATCTCTGCAGCACCTTGTCTGATAAGCACCACCTAACCCTGATATCTGAGTGCAGGTTCAGGTAATTGGCTGGCCCACCCAAAAGAGTGGTAAAAGGACTATTGTGTTGTAGTAGTTAGATTTATTACACTAGGGCTTGAGACACCTGGGTTTAAATTCTTCCTTAATTGTGCAATTTGTTGGGTGATCACAAAGCCAGCTCTAGCTCACAGATTTGTTCTGAGAAGAAGAGATCATGTGAGCCAAACACCCTGGAAAATGGCTGGATATAACCCCCCCCCCCCAAAAAAAAAGTACAGTATCTAGAGCAGGGATTCCCATGGGAGCTCCTTAGGGCTCCATGGCCTTTCTTCTCCTGCCTTAATGGACTCATCCACAAACTAGGGAACTGTCCACTTCTACTTGTAGTTTCTGTGTCTGGTAGGCTGCAGAGCCTGCACACCAACTCTCACCTTAAATCCATTCCTGTCTCTCCTCCCCCCCCTCAGTCCTCCTTAAGCCTGCCTCTTAACATGGCTGGTGACATCACTTCCTGGGCATGTGACAGGGAGGCATGGCCAGCTGACATAATTTCTGCAGTTACCGCTTGGTATAGCAGTTAGGAGTGCCAACTTCTATTCTGGCGAGCCGGGCTTGATTCTGCACTCCTCCACTTGCAGCCAGCTGGGTGACCTTGGTCTTGCCACAGCAATGATAAAGCTGTTCTGACCAAGCTGTAATATCAAGGCTCCCTCAACCTATCTACCTCATAGGGTGCCTGTTGTGGGAAGAGGAATGGGAAGGCGAATGTAAGCTGCTTTGAGACTCCTTTGGGTAGAGAAAAGCAGCTTATAAGAACCAACTCTTCTTTTTCCTTGAAGCCTGAAAAATTATTTCAGGGGCTCCTCCATGGTCAAAAGGTTAAAAAAGGCTGGTCTAGAATCAGATGATAGGAAGTACTGTTATGAGATCATAAAAGTGGTGGTGCTCAACAAATACAGGAAGAACAACAAATGATCTGGACATTTATTTGGTACTTATATTCTCCAGTAAAGATCACATTTGTAACTGTGGGTCCTATTAGATCCCACATTGTAAGATGCATTTGTAACATGGACTGCCCTTTACAACTTCATGTGGTATACAAGCTACATCCTGTCCTGAAAAAAATATATTTCCTTAATTATCCTTTCATTAGTAATGCCTTGGCTAGATTACTGTAATATGTTGTATGTGGGGCTGCTCATAAATAATTTTCTGAAATTTCAGTTACTCTAGAATATTGTGACTAAGTTACAAATATTTTGAATAGTTACGAATATTACTGCTGTGAGCCCATCATACTGAAACTCAATTATTTCCACTCCCAGTTTCTTTCTAGGCACAATTCAAAATGTTAGTTAAACCCTAAATGACTGGTGAGTAGACTGCGTTCTAGCATTTTCTGTTTCCTTCAGAAGTCTGAATGGTGTCTACCGGAGACATCTTACTTATGGACTCCTGGAAGGGATCTGCCATCTTTGTAATCTAGTTGTCAAGAGGTATTTGCCTGGTTTATTCTGACACCTCTAAGTGATCATTTACTGCTAATGCTGTTGTGATTGAATATCATTGTTGTTTCATTGTGTTTTTTTTGCTTTAAGTGTATTATGTACAGTTTTGTAGGTTCATTAGTGCAGAAAAGTGAAAGATCTTAATGACTGCTGAATGAGATACCATATACCTTTCCCCTACCTGACATTCTGCATGGTTCAGAAAGGGAAAGATCATTTTATTTTTCCTTTACAACCATTTTAAATACTTTAGACAGGAAAGCCCAGTCCTTAGCTTAACTAATCAAGGAAGGGAGGGAACTCTGACCCCTAATTGTTGAAAAACACGTCTCCCATTAGAATTAACTTCAGTGACATAACTTCAGTATCCAACCAGTCTGCCATTGTATGTAAAAATGAATAATGTCTTCATATAAGAGGTACATTGTCCTCACTCAGTATGCTTCCACCATAATTTCCATAATGCATCAGAATTGCAGCATTGAAAATTGTAGTACCATTTATAAAGTCTGCTTTTCAGCATTACTCTGTTGTAACCTTGCAACTTTAAAGGTATACAAAGGGTTTATTCAGAATTGATAAGAGTGAAAACTATGGCATATTCTTGAATTGTTGTCTGAATCTGAAGTGGCAAAGGTTGAATTGTAGGTATATTTTGACTAGGTAGAACTTTGTCACAAACTGGATTTAAAAGCTTATACAGTTCCTCAGGGCCAGGAAGAGGAAGCTCTTCCACCAGGCATTTGATTAGTGCCAGTGATCCTACAACATCAATGGGCCCCTTAAAAAAACACCCCCCATGGAAACATAACTGAACAGAGACCATGCTAGATATGTACATACATTGATGCTGCTTCTAGTTAATGGAATATGGCTTTTAAATGGTTTTATGATGTTACTAGCCAAAAAGCCTGCTGCAAGCCTAAATGTAGTGGGCACTAGCGGGGCATTGTTTGGGGGAGGGGAAGTGGATGGAGGGCGTGGTGGGTGAAGTGGGTAGCGGGCTCCCATTGCCTCCCAAACTGTACCTGCGGAATATGACGTGGGGAGGGGGCCACAGAGATGGGGTGGGCAGTTCTCGGGCAGGCTGGCAATGGTGGCAGTGCAGGGCAATAGCAGACAGCTGGTGGGCAGCAGGGGCTCGAAGCTGCATAAGGTTGCAGGCCCCCGGGGCTGACGGCGCCCCATAGGAGTCACTCTCTCCTCTTGGTGTGCAGCTCCAGTTGCAGCCAGGTTTCTGAGAGAGCAACTGTTGGTTTGTATTGGGCATGGGTGATGCCTCCTCATGTGTAGCTGCGGCGGCTCGGGATGTCCCCTCTGTATCATGGGCCCGGCAGGTCAACCTGGCAGCAGTGTCTGCTGGCTCATGATGGCTGCATTCATTGGCAGCTCACAGGTGCTGCCACCCCCTTGGATTCCCTGGTGGCTCAGGTCTGCCGCCGGCATGTCCTCATGGTCTTGGCCACCTCTTAGGGGCAGCGCCGCCACCTTCTTGTGGATGGTGGTGGCACCTCGCAGCCTCATGACGTTGAAGTGGCGCTGGCCCGGTGAAACGGCAGTATGTGCTGGGCTTGGTGGCTGGCAGGGAGTTTGTGGGTGTGAGGTCGTGCATGCCTCGTGGGTGGATTTTGGAGTGGGGGCTGGCCCAATCTAGCCACACCCGGATTGGCCCGCTGTGCTGGGAACAGAGTCCGGACAGCAGATACTGTCACAGACAGCAGACCACCCATAGTGCCGTTTCCCAAATATTTAGAGGCACTATGATTTAGATTAATTTTAATTATTGTTACTGTTTTTGATGTTTGCCACTCTTTGCCAGCTTGGTGGAGGGCAGTATACAAATCAAATAAGTAAATAAATAATAATAAATTTTAAAACTGCTTCCTCAGTCACTATTTAAAAAAACTAGTTTATACATTTTACCAGTTAGATTTTCTGGTCATGCAATAGTCAAAGCTTTAAAAACAGGATTTTAAAATGGCACAATACGTTTCCCCTACAATTCTGTCAACCTGGATACGACAGCCTAGCCCAATTACATCAGTTTGTAGAAGCTAAGCTGGGTCGACTCTGGTTAGTATTTGAATGGGAGAACACTAAGGAGTACTAGGATCAGTGTGCAGAGTCAAACAGTGGCAAACTACCTTTGAATGTCTCTTTTCTTGAAAATCTCATGAAGTCATCATGAGTCAGTAAAAACAAACAAAATGGCAATAACTCCAAATCTGCACAGTGGACATTTTATGAGAAGCATAAGAACAGTTTACCTGCCATCAAGCGTCTGTCAACAGGCATTTACCATTCAGCTATCCGGGAATTGGTCGGTTTTGTCTTCTCTAGCCTAATTTCCTGAAGACAGGGATTAAGGCCACAATGAAACCTGATTTTACAAGATGAAAAATATAGTTGCTACTAGCAAAGGATGCTATGCCCCTCCCATATATACACACACACTTTTCAAAATGTGAAATCTTAAACAAATTTATCCCCTTCGAAATCCATTGAAATTAATGGAATAAAAGGGGTGTAGTATTTTAGAATTTAACTGGTACTCTCTTTAAGTATCTATAATAGTGGTTCTTAATTTTTAATCCAATAGAGTTTACAAAGTATATAACATCATTCCTTTGAAAACACTTTAATTAAACATATATGTTTCTCTGGCTGGATCATTGGGAAGAAATACACATAAAAGAAATTTGGAGAAAGAAAGTTTAGTTCTGCAAAGCTTAGTTGTATGAAGATCTGCAGTGATATGCCTTGTAATGAAAGTAAAACAGAGTGCTTATATGCATTATGTCTTTATTCTTTTCAGATATCTCCGTGAGTTTACTGTCATTAGTTGTCACTGCCTGTGGACTTGCTTTGTTTGGGGTATCTCTGTTTGTGTCCTGGAAGCTTTGCTGGGTTCCTTGGCGAGAACGCGGCCTGCCTGGAATGAAAGACAAACAGGAATCACTGAACTATACAGATACAGACACCAATGACCATGAGTATAGTGAGGATTACCTGGGACAGCCTACTTCATACCCGGACTCTTCTATGAAGATTAGCCACACCTCCCCAGACATTCCATTGGATGCAAAAACAGGGGCCAAGGAGAATTGTGTGCACAATGTTCGGATGCATCGGCAGATCACAGAACCAACCCCTTCCACTCGGTCAGTACCTAAAATTTCTTTGGTATTACAGATAAAAGGGTATAGGGTAGGTGTGTCAGTATGGGGCAACTGTTGAAAGAATAAAACTTCATTATCCCCAATCACATAGAAATACATACATGATCACAAAGCAGACCTTTTGTGAAGCAAATGGAGCAAAATTTCTTGTATTTTGATTCTTCACTGATGCATTTTATTGCAACAGCATGTAGGCAGATAAAAAGCCTTTATACTCCTAAATCAGTAAGTTGTCCCATACTATTACAACATTAAGGGAACAATCCTAAGATGATCTACTCAGAAGTAAGTGATTATATTCAACGTGGTTTATTCCAAGGAGGTATATTCCAAGGTTTATTCCAAGGAGAGCCAGTTTGGTGTAGTGGTTAGGAGTGCGGACTTCTAATCTGGCATGCCGGGTTCGATTCTGCACTCCCCCACATGCAACCAGCTGGGTGACCTTGGGCTCGCCACGGCACTGATAAAGCTGTTCTGACCGAGCAGTGATATCAGGGCTCTCTCAGCCTCACCCACCTCGCAGGGTGTCTGTTGTGGGGAGAGGAATGGGAAGGCGACTGTAAGCCGCTTTGAGATTCCTTCCGGTAGAGAAAAGCGGCATGTAAGAACCAACTCTTCTTCTTCTTCTTCTTCTTCTTCTTCTTCTTCTTCTATATAAATATAATAATAAATAAGTAAATAAAAAAATAAATAAAAACCACATACTTGAATCAATATTTTTCATAATGAATAAACATTTTAAAACTTAAAAGTAGCAACTAGAATTTAGTAAAATTTGCTGTTAAGAATTTTGTTCCCTTCTGCCCACAAACATACCTGTTCAGTGTTAAACCTTCATGCAGTTATTTTGTAAGTAACTTGACTATACAATATAAGGAATTTGTGGAGCAAGTGCAGGTCAGTTTTATATATTAATTGATCCATATAGGTACTATATAGATACTATCTTGACAACAAACTGTAGCTTACATGGTCCTCCTTTGTTAATAGTGTGCAAGAAAAAAAACATAAAATTGGCCTCTACTTTTGTCTGCTTTGCTGTTTCCTCACACTTTAAAGGTAAGGCCATTCAAAATTAGGGAGGTTGAGGCAAAAGGCAGCAGCTACTCCAGGATTGGATGGGACATCTTGCAAAAAGACAGTAGCAACCCTATGGAAACCTAGCTGGAGTGGGACAAGGCAAGGAAGAGCTTAAGAGATCAATAAAAGAGGAGTGGAGTGAGAAGGAAGGGATGTAGCTGGGCTTCATCAGCATAAGCAAAGCCGCAGGGACAAAAAGGACAATGTCAGAAGAGACATGGAAGGTGAGAAATATAGGATGGCTGAGCAAAGCTGAGGAGGTGCAAAGGAGAAAGAAAAGGGAGCCTGAATTGCAGATAGGCCTGGTGGAACTTTCCCAAGGCCAAGGAGCAGCTCAGCCACCTGAGGTTTGATGGGGCAGAAATGGGTAGATAAAGAGAACTGCACTTGTGAGGAAGCCTTGTGGATCTTGGTACATGCAATAAAGAGACAATTAAGGAACAGCACTATGCCTGGTGAGACTCTGCTGAGTGGAAATCAGTTATGATATTCTGCTGCCTCCTGAGGGGTGGGGGCACAGAGGTATGTTGTGTAAATCCGAAAAATACAGTTGTCAGCAGGTCCTTGCAAGGGTTGCACTACCGGGTCCATGTTCATTACTGATTTATAGACAGATTCTTGCACTTTTTCTTTCTTTGTTTTATGTTGGACAATATTGTTAGTCCTTTAGTAGATGAAGATGGCCTCAATTAAATCTTGCAAAGTATGTTCATTTGCAGCTGTCTCTGATGCTGTGCATAAGATTCAGCGAAAATAGAACAGGTTAATAAAATACCTGTGAGGAGTAGAAATAGAGGTGCTAGGTTTTAGCCAAAGTTTTCATGTCATGAGTAGGAGATAGTCAGTTGGAGAGGGCTGACTGAACAAAGTATACAGTGGTGAACATGTAAAAACCATGGGAACAGGAATGGGGGAAGGCAAGGATAAGAACTTAAAAACTGTAATGCTGAATCAGGCTTGCAGTGCACCCAGTTCAACACACTTTTGTTGACTGTGGCCAATAGGATGTCTTGGAAATCACATGATAAAAATCATATAAAGGTAGTTATCCTCTCTAGTTCAATCAGGCAATCAAAGCCATTATAAAATAGAAGTGCCATTTTTTCAGTGAATAATACACATGCCTCTCTCATAAATTTGTCTCAACTTTTTAGAAGCTGACAGTCTAGCAACCATGTCCCTTAACTGATAGCAGTGAATCTCATGGATCACTTATGCAGAAGGCATACTTCCGATATGATCAGGTTTAGCTACCTTATCATATCGGAAATCATTTTCAATCCTTGGAAAAAACACATTTCTAAATAGTCAGTGCCATTCTAAACTAACACCCTTCTAAGTCCATTGAACTGACCGGACTGAAATGGCCCTAACTCTGTTTAGAATGGGAGTTGGGAGAGTAGTTGATCTCTGAGGGATTGTCTCTTGACAGTAGAGCAGCAGCAGCAGAGCATGATGCACTATTCTTATAGCAAGCAGGTTGTCTCAAGCAGGTTGTCCCTTGTGCTGGTTTTGTTATATTGCAAATTCCACTCCTCTCACATGGATAGGAGTGGTACTGAATCATGAAGACTACAACAACGCCAAGGTAAGAGATTATGCTTCTAACCATGTCAGCTTCTGTAGCAGAACAGTCATCCTGGTGTGTTCAGCAGTTTTGGATAAACGGATCATGCATTATGAGTTTATTTCTTTCTCATGAGTGGATTTAAGATTCCAATGTACTTGTAACTGGAGGAGCAGAAGTTCTATGGGTTTTGCTATCATTGTCCTATTCACTGCATTTTCAGGCTGGATGTTTACGATTGAGTAAAAAGGTATTCTGCCAAAAAATTCAGCACTAATATGCACATTGAGTAAGTATTGATGGACTATAACACTGGGTTCAGAGGTTTTTAAAACTATGCTCTAAACCTCAGGATTCTAAGGAAGTGCCCCTAAAGCTTCGGTAACTTCACAATCATATCTTGTAGGGATGGAAGAGAACAATTTTAAAAAATTTAATTTATTCTAGAAGCCCCTGAAGCAGAGAGGACTGTGATGACCCTTGTACACATGGTTAATTATTAATAATCTGTGCAGGCTGGGAGAGTAAGGATCATGCCCACTGGCCCCAACTTTGACCTTACATGTTAACAATGACATTTGCATGAAAGGCCTATGAGTTTATACTACTTAGGTTCTGACCTATACCCTCAGTTTTTTCATGTGATGGACTGCATGTGGGGGGCCTGTTTACATTTGTGTGTACAAGCCTTAACCTCTCTATGACTGTTTATGCACTGGAGGTTTCATGCCGGTCTGCAGGCTGGAGTTTTAGTCGTGGCTGGTTGCCCCACCTCTTCCTGCACCCACAAGGGGGGAATTTGGCCTGGTGCGCTGCATCCGCCCCTGATTGGTGCTCCTGCACGGGAGCTGGGGCAGTGAAGTTCCCAGAGCATAAACCGTCTATAATGAGGTTTTGAACACATGAAGAAAAGAGATGGCTTCAGCAAATGTGAGCCAATCCCTCCTTTGTACATTTGACTGCTATCAGGCCACGGTGATAGACTTTTCTTCATAGCAAAAAAGTACTTCATTTACCCTGTGGGATTGTATAGCTCGTTATTTTGAGGGAAGCAAGCCCTTTTAGAATCGATACTCATCTTCTCTGAGTGACCACTTGAAATATCAGCACATATGTCCACTCAAGCTAGTCATCAAGCCAACCTTGAAAGTCATGAGGAAGAATGTGCTGTGCCTGATTTGTTTCAATTATGTATAAACTCTAAGGGACAGTAGTCATTTTGTCTCTTTTGTGGGGGGTTTACCCCTTGAGAAGGCATTTTTCAGCAACTTTTTTGTGTTGTGTTTCCAGAGGAATTACTTGTAGTCAATTGGCCATTGTAAAGCCACTTTCCAGTGTTGGGGGCAGGGAAAGAAAGAACAGTGAAGGATAGTACTCAGTTGGAACTAGTAATAAGCGACTAAATCTGTCATCTGTTTCTGTCCATGTAGCTCAATTTTGGTGCTATTAGCATTTTTATAATATTTTTCATATACGAAGTCATTTGCTCCTCTGCCATCATATGAAGTCTATCACTTATTACTGTTTCAGTAATCATTATCTGAAGTAGACATATGATGATTTATTGAGGGTTGATATGGCATCCTTTATCCAGTTCTAGCAGTTTGTCATGAAACTGACACCTGATAATATGTTATAGATTTTTGGACACATTATTTTTAGCTGTTGTAAAATCACAGGCAATCCATTCTGGGTCTTGCACTGTGTGCAGACTGAGACCCAGCTCTGCAACTAATTCCAGTGCAAATGATATTTTTCCGGAAGCATCAGTGAGTCAGGTAAGGCGGTTTCTAGGCCATGGGGCTTTCTTTCCTGTGGAGTGTCTGTCCGAGCTGATATCTTGCCCTGTTTCAGTGTCTTTTTTGCTTAGACTTAGATTGTCGTTAAAGCAGTCAGTGGAACGCTGATGCTATCAGCACTGATTTTTGTTTCATTGTTTGCCCAAGCACCCCCAAATGAAGACAGAAGACAACAATAGGGTTAAGCAAGTTTTATTTTAAAAACTAATGTGTATCATAATTTTTGAAATATATTAACATATTTAAATCGGCAACTGCTCCCCTCAGTTTTGTGTGCCCACGGCACTTGCCTTGCCCCTGTCACAGCTCTGCATCCTAGAATATATTGCAGACAGCAGTTGCTTCATTCTATTAAAATGGAGTATTTCTATTCCGGCCAGTGTAATCAAGTCTTTCGTTGTTTTTAAGGCATAACTCAATCCGAAGGCAACTCAATCTCTCAAACCCAGACTTCAACATCCAGCAGATCCAGAAGCAGGAACAGCCTACTGGGATTGGACGTATCAAACCAGAGCTGTATAAGCAGAGGTCGGTTGACACGGATGATGGGCGAAGAAATAATAGCAAGGCTTATGGGAAACTCAACTTTATTCTGAAATATGATTGTGATTTAGAACAATTGATAGTAAAAATCCACAAAGCTGTCAATCTGCCGGCAAAGGACTTTTCTGGGACTTCAGACCCATATGTCAAGATCTATTTACTTCCAGATAGAAAAACAAAACACCAGACTAAAGTGCATAGAAAGACCCTGAACCCGGTGTTCGATGAAGTTTTTTTATTTCCTGTCCCTTACAATGATTTAAGCACAAGGAAACTCCATTTCTCTGTATATGACTTTGACCGGTTTTCCAGGCATGACTTGATTGGCCAAGTGGTTGTGGATAATTTTTTGGAGCTGACTGACTTTCCTAGGGAGTGTAATATTTGGAAAGATATTGAATATGTCACCAATGTAAGTATGATTCCTTTTTATTATGAGACTGTTTTTTCTATTTTAACTATTAATTAACATCTTTATCCTTCTTAGTAGCTAGTAAGTTGGCACACCTTTCAAGAAAACAAGATAATTCTTCATGCTAAGAACTGATCAAATCTAAAGATAGGATAGGATAGCCAAGATTCGGACACTTGATTTTCCAGTGTTTTGGTTTATTTAGCATGCAGATTTGTCATTTTAGAGACTGGCAGAATCTAATAGACCTCCTCTAGAAGTTTATAGTGCCTTTGAGCTTTTATTCAAAAACTGCAAAGATATTTTCTCCTCTAGCTCGTCCCCACCCAGTGGTCCTTTTAGAATCCCTTCTGAATTCCAGAAACACAGTTTTATGGTTGCAATTACCATAATCTTCTGGCAACTCTGAAGACATCCCCAGTACAGGAGACCAGTGCTCATTAATGATGCAGACTAAAGTATCAAAACAGAAACTTGATGTTTCCGATCAAATCCATGTTTTGTTCCATGTGGTTCTGCTGAGGAAGAGACCATAAATTCGTTGATTAAATAGTTCTACGAACTGTAAGCTTTACAAGAATAATTATTCTGTGCTGTGCTACACTTTTTTAGTGAGGTATTGCATCTGCAGCTCTCATAAACTTGTAACAAAGTGAAGAATGCTCGAGGTCATACTGGTAAGTTTCCCAGTATTAAAAAGGCAGTTCCATGCATGTGAAAGCTGTATTCTTGAATACCATTTTATTAAATTGCTTTTTTCACAAAGCAATAAGTAGATCCTTTGCTTCATGTAATTGTAATATTTATAAGTCTTTGTATGTTTAAGAATTTAAACAACAACAGCAAGGTACCCAAACTGACTACATAATAGGCGTGCATTTCAGCTGATCTTTACATTCTTTATAGTATTTTGGTTCTGGGTTGTTGTCTTTTTTTCCAGGCAAGAATTGATGCATTATTTTGAGCCTATTTTATCCAAATTAATAGGATTCTGATATCTTTTCAGCTTGCATTTCAAATGATTCACAGCAAGAGCCATAGCCCAGTTTGGAAAAGCATGGTTTCTTGATAAGGAACCCAAACTAGTTTTTACAGCAGTTATCTCTAAATAACTGCCAGTGTTCAGTCCCCTGAACAGTGTGACTCAAGCACCAGGATGGTGAATTTTCCAGATTTTACTTAGCAATATCTGTAAGCCACTGAAATGAACCACAAATTGTAAATACCATATCAACTCATTGTGTGACACACACCAGAGCAGGGGTAGTCAAACTGCGGCCCTCCAGATGTCCATGGACTACAATTCCCAGGAGCCCCTGCCAGCGAATGCTGGCAGGGGCTCCTGGGAGTTGTAGTCCATGGACATCTGGAGGGCCGCAGTTTGACTACCCCTGCACCAGAGCATTATAGAACTCATTCTACCAAATATTTGGAAACATGCCAGGGTGCATGAACCTTTCAACTGAGTTGAGAGATAAGAAAATAGATTTATTGTACATAATAGAAAACACACACACATACCTTTCCACTTGCTGAACTCTTGGATACTTGAAACACTGAAGGGAAATTCTCTACCCGACGGAATTTCAAAGCGGCTTACAATTGCCTTTCCTTTCCTCTCCCCACAACAGACACCCTGTGAGATAGGTGTGGCTGAGCAAGCTCTTATAGAAGGTAACCCGCCAGGTGATTTTCCATCTTTACCAGGCAAAGCTATTAGCTCCCTATCTGTCCCCTGAACACCTATCCATGGTGATCCATGTGACAGTCACCTCCAGAATTAACTTCTGTAAATCACTCTACACAGGCCTGCCCTTGTCACTGACTCAGAAATTGCAGCTGGTGCAAAATGCAGGTACATTTTGGAGGGCCCACATCCAGCCTGAGTTGAGGCAGCTGCACTGGTTGCCAGTTGCGGCCTGGATCAGGTTCAAGGTTTTGGTTTTGACTTTTAAGGCCCTTTGCTGTCTGGGACTCACATATCTGCGGGATCGCCTGTCACCCTATGCCCCCCACAGGACCTTGCGCTCTGCAGGTACCAACTTGCTGGTCATTCTTAGCCCTGGAAAGTTGCCTGGCCTTGACTAGGACCAGGCCCTTTTCGGTCCTGGCCCTTACCTGGTGGAACAAGGTCCCGGAAGATCTCCAGGCCCTGCAGGAGATTTCAGCATTCCGCAGGGCCTGTAAGATGGAGCTCTTCCACCAGGTCTATGGCTGAGGCTAGGGCAGGGGGTAGTTGATGCCACCCCCAAGGAAGATCTGCCGCCATTCTTTTGGAACAGCTTTAATGGTGGCCAGCTGTTGCATGATTGATCCCTTTGGGCAGCCATGCTGGTATGGGATATTTAATACCATGTAGTGTTGTATTTTGATGTATTTTAATGGGAGTTTTTAATTGGGATTTCATGTATGGGAATTGTTTGTAACCCGCCACAGGCTGGCTTGCTGGGACTGGCAGATAATAAATCCAAATAGTAGTAGTAGTAGTAGTAGTAGTAGTAGTAGTAGTAGTAGTAGTAGTAGTAGTAGTAGTATCATCACTACTCGGTCAGAACAGCTTTATCTGTGCTGTGGCGAGCCCAAGGTTACCTAGCTGGCTGCATGTGGAGGAGCAGAGAATCAAACCCAGGTCACCAGATCATAAGTCAGTACTCATAACCACTACACCACATCAATTTAGGGATAGTGTTTACCTCTGTTTCGCTTAGACCTTTTCAAATCTTCATCATTGTATCACAGAAATATCTTTTTAAACCTAGTTGCTAGAAGTCAGCCTAAATAGGAGCGTTTTCTAATCGTTTCTAATAGAAATTCATGTGATTGAATAAGATGAGATCATACTTTCATCTTAGATTTTATGTCAACTCATCCAGGAGATTAGATCAATTCTTGATAACATCTTACTGTTCTCTGAGTTCTTAGAAAAGTGCTTTAAGTCAAACGGTGCAGCTTTATTGCTGAAACAATAAAGTAGATCTTTGGAATATGCAAGATCTGTGGTGAGCAGAATATATATGTTCTGCAGGGGGCATGGAAAGAGATGTATATATTTAGCATTAAAAGGATAGGAACTTCTTGACATCTCCTCCAGTGTCCTGATTGGCTCAATAAGAGGGTTCCTGCTTTTTGAGTGTACTTCCTCACTGCTTGCCTACAGAACAGTTATTGAACAGAATGACTGCAGCTAGCTAGATAGTTAGATCTCTCTTTCTATACATAGTTGTTTCTTTTCTGAATAAAAAACTATTTTGTTCTTTAAGCAGCCTGGTGCTTCGCCATCTCTGCATATTCAATCTCTGACAACAAAATCTCACCCTTGCAATTGTCTAGAACAGCCTTTCTTAATTATTTTACCATTGAGAAATTCTTGAAATATTCTTGAGGCTTCAAGAAACTCCAGAAGTGGTGTGATCATGCAGAATATGATTGTGAAGCATAGCTGTGTACATGCTTATCCAGGGCACTTCCCTTTCTCACCAACTCCAGGCCCATCACTGGCCATTTTGGGAGGGTGGGTCAGGTTGACATGACTGTTTATGGTTGTATCACCCAAGAAATGTTTAACAAATTTTAAAAATATATAAATATTAATTAACTCCCATCCGTTCATGAAACCCTTCCAGGGCCATCAGGAAGCCCCAAAGTTTCACAAAGCCATGGTTGAGAAAGCCTGGTCTAGAAGGACACTACCTGGAAACCATGTGTTTACTCTCCTCAGCTTGTCAGAGGAAGAATGTACTCTGTAATGGCACTAATTAAAATACAAATAATGCAAGGTCAGAATCATTGTTCCATGATACCTCAGGAAATTCCCCTTGAAGAAGTATCTATCATTTGCCAGCATTTTTTATAACACAAGAGAAGGGCTTTGACTCAGTAGTATATCTGCTTGGTCCCAAGTTCAACCCCCAGCATTTCCAGTTAAAGGATATGGTAGTAGGTGATGTGAACCCTGGAGAGTTGCTGCCGGTCTGGGTAGATGATACTGACTTTAGTGGACCAAGAGACTAATTCAGTATAATAAGTGTTGAAGCTTTTTTAAAAAAAGGAATCATAACATCCTTTTTTATCCTATAGTCCTTAGATTCTTAAAACTGTTTTCTCTTTGGCTACAGTACATTTATTTAGCATAGTATAATCATGGGGGCAAGAACAACAATGCATTCTGCCAGACCAATTAGGTAAGTGGTGCAGATAAAATAAAAATGTGAATGAACAGAGACATTGATTCATATTTGACTTGTGTTAGAACTCCAAGGGTAAGGAATACAGTCTATTACTAGTGTTTTGATGGGAGGGGAGTCTAAAGAAGGCACCTAATAATGGCTCACCATGCCCAATCAAATGTACCGAGAAGGTTAAGCAAGGACTTGAATAGTTTTGCAGGTTTGCAACTAAAAAGCTTTCAAAATTAAGAGGTGAAAATTTCTCAAGAAACAACCCATGGCTATGGGGGAATAATTGTTCTTCACACATTGCACAAAAGGAACACTTTCTGTAGCACTTCAGCTGTTTCACTTAACTATCAACATTTTTTTTTTACATCTTCCTTCAAGCTGTGTGATAATTCACATTTTCTAAGCCACCTTACCATTGCAAGATTTTGGTTTTTTTTCTTTTTCAACATTGACAGGTTTTTAAAATATGTTATGAGAGTTCTTGTTATTCGAAAAGTTGCTAAAGAACTGGAGATCAGCTTTTCATTGTGTGTGGAAAAAATGTTCTTACCTGTGGCTTGTACATTTATCCCAAGCTTATCTCTGTTGGTGGTGTTTACTTTTGGTAGTCCTTCAAAGACTACAATGGTCACATTGGGCCATTCCACAAACAATGGTTAGACTTTCAATGCACTTTAGAATCCTACATGTGTAGAATGAGCCTTCTGCCATATATTTTTGAGGTATCTTGGTTGTTTGTAAGTCTATGCATACATTTACTTTTGAAATAAAACTAGTGAACAAAGTACAACTTCCTTCTATAGTACATAAATTCAGTATTTAGTTATACCATACACCCCTTTGGACGTTGAAGCACCCAACCCTACTTGAAGGGCTGTCACATACAGTATGGAGGAGAGATGTTTTCTGATGCCCCAGAGTTTGGACCAGATTCAATGGGTTAAATTAACTCAAATTAACTCAAAATTAACTCAAAAGAATTTCCAGCTATACATCCAGAAGAAGTACCTGACAGAGCAGTTCATCAGTGGAACAGGCTTCCTCGGGAGGTGGTGAGTTCTCCTTCTTTGGAAGTTTTTAAGGAGACCCTAAGGAGATTGTGAGTGGGAAGGCAGTTGTGAGGTCCTTCATTCTGCAGGGGGTTGGACTAGATGACCCTGGAGGTGCCCTCCAACTCTATGATTCTGATTCTATTCTATGATTCTGTTAGTAGATATCATACTCTGCTGTACTCCTTCTCTCTATATATCTGTCTGTCTGTCTGTTTGTCTGTCTGTGTACCTATGTACCTAGATACCTAGAGATGACAGATACTGGATATATATTATAAATGCTATAAAACAGGTGGCAAATGATATTAAGGTAGCCAAAGGGAGTAGTGCTGAAGGAGCCACTTGGCTTGTATCTGAACTCCTGGCACCAGCTGTATCTGAGCTGAAAGACCCTTCCATTGCTTCTACTATTGCAGAGTCATTTGACTCAGTATAAGCCTGGCTACCAGTAGCCCCACAGGGCAGTGGCTAACCAGGAACTTTCCTGGCCTCTTAAACGGCTAATCCACCCCTGCTAACTTAACAAAGCTGAATATTCCCCACTGGATTCCTCTGTGAAAAGGACATTTTCTGACAGTCGCCAGTATATTGCAGTATAATCAAACACAACTACAGCATTTATGTATAAGGCCCTGCAATTTTGACTTTTAAAATATTCTGAACAGTGGTAGAAATTCTTGATATGTTGTCAGAATTAATTTTTTAATGTAGGCACTCATTTTTTTTGTTAAATGCATTTTTCTGCAACATTAGCATCATTGTTGATTTGTTTTAAAAATGTTCATGCTACACTTGGTCGGTAGGGGAAAGTAGATCTGTATGAACAGTATCTGTTCATACAATCTTGGTTCTCTAGAACGGTGGTCCCCAACCACCGGGCCGTGAAGGCCCTGGCACCGGGCCGCGGCTCCCTCTCCCCGCCCCCCCCCACAGTAAGAAACTTCCAGGCCGCAAGCATATCGGCTGCAAAAGCGGCCGATTAGCTTGCGGCCCGGCAAGCTTCTTTTTGTGGGAGGGGGGGAGAGGGAAGCAGGGTTGCGCATGCACATTTGTGCCATGCGCAGCCGAAATGTTCATGTGCAACACTTTCGTGCATGCACACATGCACAGCACTTTCACACATGCGTGTTTTCGGTTGTGCATGGCGCAAACGCACATGCGCAGCTGGGCGATTGCCCTCCCCGCTGCCACCGGTCCGCAGCCTGTAAAAGGTTGCGGACCACTGCTCTAGAACAGGACAAAACATTTTTCCTTGTATATGTTCAAGTTAGAGATTATGCAAGTGTTCATTTTTTCCTGAGTACGTTGTTCTGAATCCTAGAATTACCTTTATGCAGTTTTAGCATGGCAGTGTATTTTCAAAACCCAAAACCCAAACATGTACTTTAGTAAATCTAAAAATTGTTATATCCAGGGCTCAACAAATTCAAGGGACCTCGGAATTTCCTTGCTGTACCTGGTATTTTCAGCAGCCATTTACTGTAAGTGCCTTTTGATGATTCTCAGAAGTACAAAGTATATTTGGGTGAAGAATACAGATTAGCTTTTTGTTGTGATGTCAACCAGAATAATCAAATGGTTATTTATATACTACATTTTTCTTAGAGCTTAAAAATGGCAAGAAACTGTGGGGGATTCAGAATTAGGTTTTGTGCTAACAATAATTAGAGTGCACAATCATTCAAATATACATTCTTGATAACTGAAACATAAGTCTGGCTTCAGGATTTTGGGTCTTGCTCATAAAGCTGTAGAAACTATTAAATAATGGTGTTTCTCTGTCCATGAAGCAACTAGTCCTGAGATGTCATCTAAGAAATCATTGCTTTGTAAGTCCTGGTACATTTCAGGAGTCTAACTTGAATTTGTCAGACTTAATCGGACATATTGTATTTATTTGACATTCCTTGAGCTATTTTTAGCCTTTAATTCCTACAAGATATCGGAAGTATCAGTCATACCCTAATATTCAACAGTTCTTCCTTCTAGTTTTTACAGCTTTCACATTCTGTGTACATTTGCGCTCTTCTAATTGTTAAATGTTTTCCACCTTCTTTGGGGATTTGTGTCTTACAGTCATGATTGCTTTTTTTAAAGATACAAATAAATTAATATTAAAGGTAAAATGTGCCATCAAGTCGCAACAGATCTATATTAACCAGTGAAGTTGCACCTTGTGAGGTTTTCAAGGCAAGAATTGAGTAGCCATTGTTTTCCTCTGCACAGTAGCCTCACTCTTGCCTTGCAGAGGGAAATAGACGCACCTCAATAAGGACACTGAAACTTATATTTCTTTTTGGCATGAAAATGGCAACAGCCGTTTTTTATGCACTGAGAGTGGCCCGGCATGGAAGCGGATATTGCCTTCTTGTGGTCACCTGACCACAAGGCAGCCCCAATTATTAGCAGGTGATGCTGTCTGAAATGCCTGTTCCCCAGATTTTCTTGATCTGCTAACCTGTGGGAGGTGGCATCAGAGTGCAAACCTGCTGGGTGTTTTGCCTCTGCTGGGTTTCGCCTGCCACCCGGAAATGCAAGCCCTCAACCAGCTCCAGATCCACATGGCCCCTTATGGAAGCCTCCATTAAATACATAGGCCAGCACACAAGCTTTGGCCCCCTCTTAGATTCCACTTCTAGCATACCATCCGCCAGCTGTGACAGTTTTGTTTAACATTGTTGAAATCCAACAAACACAAACCTCCAAGCATGGAGGGAGGGAGGGTGCCGCTTCAGGAGCCGAGGGTGAAAAGAGGCCGGGCATGTCAAGCAGCTCCTTTTCAAGGAGCTCTGTCCGGCCCCTCTCCTCTCTGCCGTCGCTGTTGCACTGTGCTAAGGTTGTTGGGACAGGGAGTCCAAGCTCTCCCTGCAGTGTTCTTCTTTGGAGCATCAGCTCCTGCCGCGGCAAATGGGCCCTTCGCCTAAACTCAGGTACACTTCCTTGGTGGTCGCCATCCAGATACTGACCCTGCTTAGCTTCTGAACTCTAACCAGATCAGACTAATCAAGACCATTCAGTCTGCTCCAGCTTAGTAGTAGACACTACTGTAGTGATTGTATCACCTGGTTGATCCTCATTCTTTTGGGATCATGAGAAAGACAAAAACTTGTAAGATATTTACTTCATATACAGTGTTACCAATAACATGTTAGCTCAATGAAAGATACTATTAGAATGCAAGCCACTTTTTGAGAATGCTAATTTTTAAATCTTAAAGTATCTAGTTATAAAGTTCATCATAGTTTATAATAGGAACTGTAGGAAAGAAATTCTACAGGTTTTGTATGAATCTGCTCAAAATTCCAGGCCAGATGAGTTGCTCTGGTAGGTTTTATTTATTCATCTTCTGGTGGTCATTTTTAGGTTCTTAAAGATACAACTGTACCATGGATTGTATATTCAATTTTAAACAGATCTTTTTGCTTACTTTATGAAATAAAACAGACAACTGACAGCCAAACTATATATTGTTGTTGGGAGTTCTGTGATGTAAACACCTAACATATAACTGGGCCCTGAAAAGCAGCTATGGAGGAATGCTAGATCAGTCCTGCAGTGCTGAAGAAAGAGGGTTTTGTTCTTTCCCCATGCCATTTACTGGATCATAAATACCCTCAACCAGTACCACTGAAAAAGTTGGAAGGTAACAAGAATGCATAGTTATTGAACCTGTCTTTTGTTTCTTGGGGAGAGGAGGCTTAAAGAAGCCAGAGAGATTGGACATTCTTAGTTGAGGAAAGAGTACAGGACAAGACATCCCCCCTCCCAAAGCGTTGTAGTGCTTATTCATCCTTGTCCCTTCCCCCATTATGACAGTATCTTAATGGGCCAAATGACATGTTACAAGTTCCAGTGAAGCAACAGTGTTATGTGTAGTTGATCCTGATTTACAGCGGCATCTATTTATTTCATTTATTTTATTTGAATAATGTATATAATGTCTTCTCTCCTTAGACTCAAAGTAGGGGGAACATTATTCACATTTTTCTTTTCTTATTTGATCTCAAATTGTTGGTCAGGTTCTTAAAAGCCTTTCAATATAATCTGTCAGGAGCATGTCCTTAAGCATTGGAGTTGTTTAAATATGGTATAGTTCCTGAATGCATTTCTTCAACATAATGACTTGGACATTGGTAGTGATAGGATCAGATGGTGCCAAACTGCCAACTTTTGCAGTTAATTGCAATACTTCTCAGTTTATTGAGTCTGGGGATGTGCACAGAGTCTTTGTAGGTTTAAGCACTAACATCTGTTTGTTTGGCCTTTGCCTTTCCTGGCTATTTACCTTTGCTGTCCGGAGGGTGGATGACAGTGTTCCAGAGTTAGGTATTGTCTCCTTGAGAGAGGATGGTATTTACCTGAGCCTTCAAACTAGCAGTGGTATGTCTACTATTAAAGAAGCCTACCCTGATCCAAGCAGATTTCTTTAACTGTCACTCAGTCTTCTAGGTTCCATTCTTGAGCAAGGTGATTGAACAGTGCTGGCTGGACAACTTCAGACATTCTTGTATGAAACAGTCCTACCTGATGTGCAGGTTTTAGAAGGTGGTGTTGGGGGACTGCTCAACCACTTGACCTTTGTCTTCTGGCATTTCACAAGGTTCCATCTTACTCTTTATGATTTAAAACATCTACATGAAACTGCTGGGTGAGGCTGTATGGAAATCTGGGTTGAGTATTCACCTATGTGTAGATAATACTCAGCTCTGTCTCATGCTTCTGGCCAATCCCAAAGAGGCTGTAGAAACCCTGATTGATTGATTGATTGATTGATTGATTGATTGATTGATTGATTGATTGAGATTCCCTTCAGTCAGCATGGCTAGTAGCCATTGATGGACTTATCATCTCTAAATCTATCTAATCCCCCTTTAAAGCTGCTTATTACTGTTGTCATCATTATATCCTCTGGCAGCAAATTCTACATTTTAGTATTTCCTTTCATCCATCTTGAACCTATTGCCTATCACTTTCATTGGATGCCCTCAAGTTCTAGTATTTCGGTAGAGGGAGAAAAATTATCTTTGTCAACTTTCTCTACCACATGAATAATTTTATAAACTCCTAACCTGGCCTCCCTTCGTCATCTGTTTTCTAAAGTGAAAACTCCCCAACTCCTCAGCCTTTCTTTCTTCATAGGAAAGATGTTTCAACCCCCTAAGCACCTTGGTTGCCCTCCTCTCTACTTTTGTTAGTTCTGCAACATCCTTTTTGAGATGCGGTGACCAGAACTGTTCTCAGTATTCCAAATAAGGACAAGCCATATTGGCCATTCTATTCTCAGTCCTTTCCCTAATAAACCATAACATAGAGTTTGCCTTTTTCACTACTGTAGCTATCCACTGCAACCCCAAGATTTTTTCCTCTCCAAATCTCAGTGAGTTCAGTCTCATTAGCCTTTATTTGAAGTTGGGATTTGTGTGTGTGTGCATCACCTGACGTTCTCTCAGTGATCACCCCTTCCTGCTCTATGTTTTAATTTTTTAATATATGTGTACTTTATTGTACTGCTTTTATTTTAATTGGTTTAATGCTGTGGTTTTTTGTTTCCTGTTAGTGTTTTATTATTATTATATATTACTAGCAGTAAAGGCCATTGTAAAAAAAATACAATAGGCTCTAGATAGCCAGGACTCCCTTTCAATACGCCCCCTTAGCCTGGGAAGTTAGAGGGAGAGGACTGAAAGGGAGCAAGGATGGCACCAGGTCCCTTTAAATATTTCCTCCTATCCTGGCAAGGCAGGGAGGGAGTGCTTGAACAGATCTGGGCTCTGCACACACTGTAACCAATTCTGACAATCAGCCATAACGTGTGTTATGGAGGGGGGGGGATGTTCCATTTAAATGCTCCTTCCCAGCTTGCCAATGCATGGAGGGAGTGTTGAAATGGAGCCATGTTTCACCCCCATCTACCAAGGCAGGGCCAAGCATTTGAAGGCAGCAGGGCCGCCTGCCTTTGAGCTGTCAATGGCCCTTTATTTTCTCTTTCCTTCCCAGTGCATTGAACATTCGATGGCCTCTTATCAGGCAGGGCTTATTCTGGAGGCTTTAGAATGCTCAATATGTAATTGGAAGGACATGCATGAAATTATATGGTGTGATGATTATTATGTATGTTTTAAATCTGTTAGCTGCCTTAAGGTCCTTGATCTGGACAGAAAAGCAGGGTATACATTTTCTAAATAAATAGTGCCACCGTATAATCAAGATGGATATGATTGCTGTGATCAAACAGTTCACACATGTGTACCAACAAAGTGGAAATACATTACACAGCACAGAGGCCTATGATGACACAAGAGAAAAATAACTTCCCAGAAAAGACGGTGTACTTTCCCTTCTCTTGATGTTTTCTTTTGTGTCCCAGAGCTGGGGCATATATTTTGATTGCTACCAGCATTACTGCTGAAAACAGGCTGCTCACACGCAATCCTTCCTGCTCTCTCTGCAACAGGTGGGAGTAGTCGTCATGTGAACTCTCCAGGCTCCACCCAGCTACCCTTATAAATGTGACACATGAAGTTATTTGTAACCACTGCTGGAGGTGAAACAAAGAAAGGATAATGATAAAGTCATTTTCTGCAGCATCTAGATAGATACATAGGTAGGTAGATAAGGTCTCTGCATCATCTAGTGAAAAAAGAACATAATAATGCCTTTGCTGTGTTGTGGAATTTCAAATAAATGCAGTCAGAAGTCTATGCTGTTAAAATTCTTCAGGGGAAGCCTTTTTTTTTAGGTAAATGGCAAATATAACAGTTCATCATGAGTGCTTAATTATCCACTGATCCTTTTGTCAGAGCGAAAATGAATCAATCTAGACTAGAGAGCCATGTGAGCTGCACGTTGGCTATTGCCAGCTTGACTGTGATCCATTAGTATATTGTAAAACAACATTTGGGATTTCTCTCTTCACTCCCGTCCCAGCAGATACATTCTCTCAGGCATATTCTTCTCTTGGGCATAAATGGAATTTTGCATTTGATTAGGACCTTAGGATTTAACTAACTGGATATTACAGGATATGCATGGCTGACGCTGCCCTGAAACATCCCTTCCACAGACTTGCCTTGCATCTTCCCAGTAGTGTTTGATAAAGCATATGTTCAATGAGATACTATCACATTCAACATTCTCCCATACAATCACCATTTAATTCATTGGCTGTTGCTTGCAGAGGCTGGGGAAATACCAAACCCACTGATGTTGCATCATTCATCTTTTACCAAATGCTGCCAGGAAGAGATGGGAGGCAAGCTGGCTATACTTACTTACCTCTTTAAAGTGTATTTAGGCTCTAAAAGACTGATTGTAAATAGGTGCTCCAGAGATATAAGCTTTTCACTCCTGGATGATGCATCACATCTTTTTCAGGAAATGTCTGATTCTCATATGCGCCTCTGCTCTTAATATATGGCATTTAGGATACAGGTTCCTTCAGTTCATATGTTCCTACAGTTTCCGCCTCCAAAAGCAACTAAGTGCAAAACTGAGCAATTCATATCCTCTGTGGCATGTATGATAGCCTCAGGTCCAGGTTGCAATATGAATTAATGCAGGCATGGTAGCACTGCAGCTCCTGTCTCTAGTTATAGTTCCACTGAGACATTAAAACAGAGCAAGTCCTGGTGCAGTTGTTCACTCTGCTCATTGGATAATGGAATAATTTTTCTGAAACAAAGCCACACCCTGAGGCATACCAGCTGGCCTGCTGAGGAACTGTAGGAGGTGGGGAAGGAAGCAGAAGTGTGAGTGGTGCATATAACAAACAAGAGGACTGATAATGTTGTTCTAGCCCTATAAAATGTTAGTTTTTATTCATGATAGAAGACCATCCACAGCCAGAGACAACTGATACTCACTCCTGGCCAATCCCTGTATGACTAAGGAGTGTTCTGTTTAACTTGTCCTACAGTAGCTGTTCCACAAAATAGCTGAAGAATCCTGAGTTAAGGATGTGATAGCTGCCTATTGGTTGAGTGAAAGCAAAGACATCATTACTGAAAGTCCAGGAACATTATGTGCTGTTATTTTATCATGGATTCACAAACAGCGGAGTGTTCCTGAGTTAAATCAATCCTCTGTAACTTCTAATAGGGGACTGACAAGCTGCAGTTTCCCAAGATTATTCTTGCAAGATCTCAGCTCCCAGATGGTTGACCCAAACAAATCACTAGATTGCTGGGATCTCTGAGTCTGGGTATTTATAAAAAGTACAATTTGTTGTTGTTGTTAGGTGCAAAATCGTGTCCGACCCATCGCCGCCCCATGGACAATGATCCTCCAGGCCTTCCTGTCCTCGGAGTCCATTTAAGTTTGCACCTACTGCTTCAATGACTCCATCCATCCACCTCATTCTCTGTCGTCCCCTTCTTCTTTTGCACTCAATCGCTCCCAGCATTAGAGTCTTCTCCAGGGAGTCCTTCCTTCTCATGAGGTGGCCAAAGTATTTGCGTTTCATCTTCAGGATCTGGCCTTCTAAGGAGCAGTCAGACCAGTTTGTTCGCCTTGCAGTCCAAGGGACTCGCAAGAGTCTTCTCCAGCACCAGAGTTCAAAAGCCTCAATTCTTCGACGCTCGGCCTTCCTTATGGTCCAACTTTCGCAGCCATACATTGCAACTGGGAATACCATAGCCTTGACTAAATGCACTTTTGTTGGCAGGCTGATGTCTCTGCTTTTTAGGATGCTGTCTAGATTTGCCATAGCTTTCCTCCCCAGGAGCAAGCGTCTTTTAATTTCTTTGCTGCAGTCCCCATCTGCAGTGATCCTGGAGCCCAGGAAAATAAAATCTGTCACTATATCCATTTCTTCCCCATCTATTTGCCGGGAATTGAGAAGGCCGGATGCCATGATCTTTGTTTTCTTGATGTTGAGTTTCAAGCCAACTTTTGCACTCTCCTCCTTTATCCGCATCAACAGGCTCTTTAGTTCCTCTTCACATTCTGCCATTAGAGGGGTATCATCTGCATATCTGAGGTTGTTGATATTTCTCCCTGCAATCTCGATCCCAATTTGTGACTCAAAAGTTGAGCTGAACAATAAAAATAATGTAAAACTTGTTAATTATTTATTATAGTGCACAATTTAAAACTTCTTAAAAACTTCTTAAAAACTATACCGAACTAACAGCACATAGGACCAAGGACCAAACGCGTTTCGACCCTTCCGGGTCTTCCTCAGTGGTCAAGATTATGATAATACACTCTATATAGAAATATACCTATATAGAACTCTCTATAATGTGTAGCTGAACGGTTGAGTGGGATCCTGAAAGATAAATATTGGAAAATAAACAACTTTCTAAGCTTGAAACGACCAGCTGACCCTGCATTCTTCCCAGATTATCTCTTACCAGACTGACAGGAGCCGAAGTCTGGGAAAATTGGCGGTGTAAAGACTGTGAGTTCTCTGTTTGTTTTCTTATTCTTTGGAGCCAGGCACCAGCCCCCCTCCTTCCCTCCTAACCAATTTACAAGGGAATCCTTTCCCCAGACGGGAGGCAAGCCAGCTAAACACACTCATTAAACAAACAAAGAAAGAGCTTAAAAGAGAGAGTTTAAAGATTTGTTGGAGAGAGTTCAATGGGGGACGCTGACTTGACACGGAGATTGACAAACTGATAATTTTTGATCGCCCGAACTCCCACGAGACCTCGCTAGATTTTCTGCTTATAATCTGTGACTGCTTAGAACTATGGAAAAATTAACTAAGGCACAGTTCCTTCATTTGTTATGAGAAGGGAACTCAGAGATGCTGAAAGCAGTCAAAAAGGTTGAAAAGGAAATCCAAGACACCAAGAAAGAGCTCTCAGACAGAATCGACGGTTTGAAAAAAACAGCTGATGAAAGCACAACTCAGCCAGCAATACACCAAACAAGAATTCAATGTCTGGAAGTTAATCAACAGGAGTGGGAGAGAGCTAGCAACGTAAAAATCAAAAGCATCTTGGAAGAATTTGGGAAAACAGATTTAAGGAAGGAAAGCACCGAAAGCCTGGAAGACTATTTAGAGGAGGAAGAGATTCGGATTGACAAAATATACAGAGTCTACTCAAAGGCGACCGCACGAAGGAAGCAATCAAGAGATATCTTTGTGCGACCTGACAACAAGGAAGAAGCACAAATACTTCAAGACCTGCCAGCAGATACATCATGGAAAAGAGCACAATTCCACCTTTTGTGACCACCTGAAGAATGTGATGAACTGTGGAGCAATTACTTGGTCTCTCTTAGGAAAGGCAGCAGTAACCTTTAGGTTGGGGCCAATATACGATGGGAACTGACTATATATTATTTGGGATAATAATAGATTGTATCCTTATAAGTATTAACAATTACTTGGCTAAGAAAGACAACAGTAACCTTTAGATTAGGACTAACATGCAATGGAAACTGAATGTTTTTTTTTCTTCTTTAAGATAATAACAGACTATACTTTTACATGTATCAACAATTACTTTCTCAGCTGGTTGTTTCTTTTACTCTTTCTTTCTATCTTTTGTAAGCACTTTATATACAATTTAAAAAAGACAAGAAAAAGTTTAGGAGGATCCAGGCAACACCTTCCTTATCATAAGCCCTACTGCCTAAAGGATATTCTGTCTGTTGTTTGAACATAACTTCTGTATAATAATCACCCACTTTGCAAGCATTGCTATAACTTTTGTTCCCAGTTCCTGTTTCCTTTTTATATGAAGTATTTCCATGCTGGAAGAATGCTCATACTCTGCTCATACTTTATGTGAAGAACTGGGAAATAAAAGTTGATATTCCACATTATGGGTAGCAGAGTTTCTCCACAAGAAGGAAAGAATGAGCTCTGCTTCTATCACTGAAATAATCTAAAAAGATGTATCAATAAAAGGTATCCCTACTTGCTCAATATTTCTTATAAAATTTCATTTTTCTTTTATCTGTTGCAATATTTTTTTCTGTCACCATTCTGATAATTTCCCCAAACTCACAGCTTTTAACTCTACAACCCAAACAACCCATGAAGTATCATCAGTAATTTAGGATTCTCTTTAATTCTGGCTCCTTTGTTTTATAATAATGAAATATTTTATCTATAGACTACTGCAACTTATTACTCTAAAAGTTAATTAAGTCCTGATGGAAATTGCTTGACTGTAATTAAGAGTGGTGTTTTATCTATTGCTTTAGTCTTTTAAAAAAGAATATAACATTTTATTATATATTTAATCTTATGAAAGCTTTCACCTAGAATGCTACTAGATGTGGTGTTGTTTTTATTGCAATATTTTCCCCTTCTCAGCACTTAAATAGCTAGACTACATGTGTGAGGCTATGTACTTATGAGCAGTCCCATTTATTTTAATGAGACTACTCATAAGAAAAGTGCATTAAGATTAGAGGCTTCATTAAGGCCTATTATGCACGGCTGCTGAAACAGCAGCATGGAGAATGCGGAGGAGGAAGAAGCGAAGCAAACCGCTTATGCATGGGACGGAACACAATGGTGGCCAAACCCGGAGTATCTGATTATGCACGCGGCTACTCCGGAGTTGCTTCTGGTTGCGCCCTGGTCCCAGGAAGCTCCACTTTCTTTCGCATATCGCTAACACAGCTTTTTTGGTGGCATACGTTGACACTGCGCCCGGTTGCCGCCTGCAGTGTGCATAATTGGTGATTTTAGCCACCACCATTCCACCCCGAATGCGGACCTTCCACTCTGTGCATAATGGGCCTAAGAGTGAACATATGAACTGCCTTATACTGAATCAGACTCTTGGTCATCAGCATTCCATATTGTCTAATCAGACTGGCAGTGGCTTTTCCAGGGTCTCAGGGAGAGGTCTCTCACACTATCAACTACCTAATCCAGCCTTTTTCAACTTTTTTTGTTAAGAAACCCCTGAAACGTTCTCCAGGCTTCGAGAAACCTCAGTGGAGTAATGTAATGATCCAGAATATGGTTGGGAAGCATAGCAGCATACATGCCCACCCAACCCCTCCATGTCCATAATTGGCCATTTGGGGGAGGGGGTCAACATGACCATATATAGTCATATGACCTGATACATGTTTGACAAATTTAAAATATATATAAAAGATTAACTCCCGCACATTTGGAAAATCCTTCCAGGGCCATCAAGAAACCCCAGGGTTTCACCCTATTTGGAAAAGCCTGACCTAATCCTTTAAGTGGAGATCTGGAATTAAACTTGGGACCTTCTGCCTGGCAAGCAGATGCTCTGCCAATGAGTCATGCCCCTGTCCATCCCAGGCTAGGTGTCCCCAGCCTTTTTGCCATCTTTGGAATTCTTACACAAGGTAGTTGGTGCAGCCTCAGAATGGCTGCTGTGAACCAACCACAAAATTTCATAGAGTGAAGTCATGCAGAACTCTACATTTAACTTTTAACCACATTTAACTTTAGAAGTGATACATTCTCTTTAAAGTGGCAATTAAAATGATTAAGGGGATGGAACACCCTCCCTATGAAGGAAGTTTAAAGAGATTAGGGCAGACTAGCTTGGAGAAATGATGACTGAGGGGTGACATGGCACAGGTTTACAGAATTAGTTATGAGGTAGAGAAGGTAAAGAAATAAGTACTTTTCTGCCTTTCTCACAGTACAAGAACTCATGGGCATTCGATGAAATTAATGAACAGGAAACTTAGAACACATAAAAGGAAGTCTTTCTTCACCCAAAGAGTAATTAACATGTGAAATTTCACTGCTGCAGGAAATGGTAGCAGCTACAAGCATGGACAGCTTCAAGAGGGCATTAGATAAACATAAGTCAGTCAGGGACTATTAGCTACAAGTTACAGATGGAACACTGTCATAGTGATGCTCTATATTCTTGGTGCTTGGGAGGCAACAGTGGGAGTTCTGGCCCCAACAGTGGACTTCCTAATGGCACTTTGGTTTTAGCGCTTTTGGATGGGCCATTGGCCTGATGAAACATGGCTTCTCTTATGTTCTTAACAACAGCTGTTCAACATTTCAGACAGAAGCATTGCTTAACAGGATGTCTTTCAAAGTGTTTTAAAGTATTTTCTTGTATACACACAGCTTATTTCAGTCATAAAGTGAATATCGTGTTGCAGTGTCATCTGCTGCCACAACTGTTTTTTTAAAAATCTGCACAGCCATTTGGATCTTTTGTGCTCAGTCATAAGCCCTGCCAGGCAAAAGCCCCACCCATTTGCCAAAAATGTTTGGCAGGGACCAGGAAAGGTGTTTGAGAACCCTGGTGTCCCACCACAGGGGAAAACTGGGCAGATCAGTGCTGTAAGTACATGTCCACTCCAGAACGTTGCAGTGGGTGAAGATGCTAAGTTGTTGACCTGAACAGTCAGAAAGACAGACACCCTCTCTCTGCAGCCTTGACCCACACAGATCTACATACACAGATCTACTTCCTGCTGTCCTTTTCATTTCAAGTTAACTTCTGTGATTCCCAACCCGCAAGGTGACTGGGCCACCAGAACTGCCTTAAAGTACTGTTTAGGAAGCATCAGAGCAGACTGGCGTTATATTGCAATCACATGACCTATTTTCAGAGATTCTAAAAAGTACAGACACCTTTAAAAAAAGAAACAGTCTTCTTTCAAGTTGAGTACCTGAAGGGAACATGCTTCTCAGTTGTAAAAAGAGAGGTCTGCTCTTACAAAAAATATTCAAGTGTAACTATGTTAGCATTTACTGAAAATTACTGGCCTGTTGCGTCTTTCAAATGCAACTGGCTTCTTCCTGTGTCAACCTCTAGGTGCAAAGAACTAGGTTCTGGCCTCATTGCCAGGGTTTCTCTCTCTCCTGGTCCTTGAAACCCGATTCAGCAACAAAATGTTTTTGTGCCTAAACATTTGGTGTGGGGAGGGATTGAGCATTCCTGGTTGATAAGAGGGTCCTTGGCTGGGGTTCCCCGATCTTGGTAAAGACCCCATGTTGAGCTAATAATTTCTCCGCAATACTTATTTTCCTAAATGAGGTTTGGTTATTGAGAGTGGTTCTCACAATAAGCCGTGAATTGAGTCCTACTCCAATCCCTATTGTTGCAAGCATGTGAGAACACTTTTGGCTAACCCAAAAGGTCTTTCCATGAATCCTGTGAAATTATTCTTTCCTGCATAAATATCACAATGACTGCTATCCTTTATTGCTTCCTTAATCATATACTTGGTGGAAAGGTAGCAATAGAAATGTTTAAAATAAGTAAATCTCCTTGTTTTATGCAGTGTCTACCAAAATGGATGTTGCAACAGCAATAAATCAGAGAGGATAAAACTCTGTCCCTAATGTGAAACATCCTTATGAAGCTTATAATATAATGATGACAACCAGGTGACAATTCTTTAAGAAAATGCATGTTAATTTAGACAAAATTGGAATCCCAGGGCAAAGTTTCAGCCATCCCCCTCTTGATTAGAGTGAGAGTTACTTTTCTGAGTATGGCATTCCATTGCAGGCCATGCAACATCATCCTTATTGCTTCCATGTTTATAATTAAGTCTGTTTACATTGCACAGTCTTTCATTCTAAAAAGATCATGCTTCTGCACTAGAGTTCACCTTCTCTTTTAACAAAAAACAATTTAAAAAGTGGTGAAGTAAGTTGCTTAATTGGTTACCAGTTACTGAACAATCATAAGAAATACCACTTTGAAAAGAATACCACTTCTTTCCCCCCTCTTTATTATTTGTTAATCTATAATATCATCTTCACAGACAAACAAGGTATTTTAATAACAGGATTCATACTCTTGTGCCTATAATTAGAAATGCCTCAAAAACTATATAGTATGAGGTTATGTCAACAGAATTCTATTTATATGGTTGTGAGCCTCAGTTTCTGAGTTGCAGAGTGACTGAGGGTATACTGCTTTTGGGTCAGTCTGCAGTAAGCTATTGCCTAGATATGTTTTTGAAGATAATGCCGAGATACCTTGATGAATTCATAGACTTTCTGGTGGATCTGAATGAATTTAAGTTTACTAACTGCTCATTTTATACAGTACCAAGTTTTCCTTCAATTGTTAGGGGCTTTCCGCACTCCTTCAAAATCGCACAATGGTTGCCAATTGAAAATGCTACTGATTTGCCATTATGCACAACATCGTTGACAATCTGCCACACACCTGAAACCGATCCGCAAAAAGCGCTTCGTTGTAGCGCTTTCAGGGAAATCCCCAAAAGTGGATTCACCTTCCGGAAAGCGCTACACTCCTGCAACCAATCTGCAACACTAGCGGGAAAGTTCTGTGCGTTACCATTGTTGTGGTTTCTACAAAGTCCCTCCCCCTGGCTCTCTCCTCTGATCTTCTGGCGAAGCGATCGCCATTTTTTTTTCTCCGAGCGAGCGGAGATCAACGCACCGGCGAGCCTCCGTTTAGCCAGTGAGGCTTCCCCGGCTGCAGTCCCTCCCCAGAGCTGTTTAAAGTCACTAAGCACAAACAACAGAGAAGCCCGTTTGCTGATGTATTTTCCCTTTATTGTTCACACTGTTTTCGGCTGAAAATCGCGCCCGTGAGGGGGGGGGGAATTTTTTTTTTCACTCGGGGGGAGCGTGGCAACGATGAAATGGCAGCTCAAACACACCTGCCAGCTGGATGGGTCTCTCCGTTGCAACGAAGCAACACATATTCGTTGCAACGGGTGTGTGTGTGTGTGTGTTTTTTTAAAAACCTTTCTTAAAGGGAAAGGGGCTGTTTGGGAGCATGCTAACGGCCGCCCATTGGCTGCTTGACGGCCAGGGGCGGGACGAGCTCGGCAATAGCGCTTCCTTTCTAGCTATTTTTGCCGAGACCGGAAGCCTGTGGGAAACTATAGAAACGCAACTGGATTCCACTACAAAGACAGGTATGCATAACAACGAATTCCACTATTTAAAATTGCAATTTTTCGTTCAGCAAACAATTTGCTACAAGGATCCCAGTGTGGAAAGCCCCTTAGTATTGCTAACATTACACTACTGTCATTCCACCAAGAAAATGAGAATATACTTCAATGGGAAAAAATGCATAGGATTGATGTTCAACTGGTTTGTAATGCCAATAAAATTAGAACCAATAAATATAACTGCATGTTTCTTGGAAGCACACGTGACTCACATATTTTTTAAATGTCAAGTATATGTGTATGTATGCTAAGGCAACTTTCTCAATATGGCTACCGCTAAGTTATTTGTTACTGACACTGAAAAGTGGTTATTGTGTGCCTCACATCAAACAAATTTTATGTTCATGTGAACATGCCATATAGTCGCAACCAACTTATGGCAATTCCAGGCAGGGGCTTTTAATTCAAGTGAGAAATAGAGTTGGTTTGCCATTACCTTCCTCTGCATAGACTTCCTTGGTGGTCTTCCATCCAACTAGCCATCCTATTTAGTATTTGAGATTTGACAAACTGCCTGTCTTCTCACAAACAAGTTTTATTAGGAATCATAGTGTGTTCATATCTTTAACTTGCAGGTGATTTTGGATATCTAGTTGCAAGTACAATCATTGGCAGGTTGTGGCTGTACACACAAATGTGTCAGTGAGACTTTGTGTAGAGTAGGCATCGTCCATGGCAACTTGTAGGAATAGCACTCTAAAGCAAGAAGAGACTTATCAGAATTATTAAAAGTAAAAAAGAGACTCAATATCAATGAAACTTTTTTGATGTAGATCACAGTTGCACATTCCTTAGCTGTATTTAACTCTCTTGCAGCATTATGCAAGGCTCTTTGGAGTGAAATAGAAGGCATTAATAAGGTAGAGGAAGAAAGGCAGAATTAAATTGAGTGTAGTACTACTACAGAAATAAATTGAGTGTAGTCAAAGAATTGAGGCTTTTGAACTCTGGTGCTGGAGAAGACTCTTGCGAGTCCCTTGGACTGCAAGGTGAACAAACCGGTCAGTCCTAGAGGAGATCAGCCCTGCCTGCTCCTTAGAAAGCCAGATCCTGAAGATGAAACTCAAATACTTTGGCCACCTCATGAGAAGGAAGGACTCCCTGGAGAAGAGCCTAATGCTGGAAGCGATCGAGGGCAAAAGAAGAAGGGGACGACAGAGAATGAGGTTGCTGGATGGAGTCACTGAAGCAGTAGGTACAAATTTAAATGGACTCCGGGGAATGGTAGAGGACAGGAAGGCCTAGAGGATCATTGCCCATGGGGTCGCGATGGGTCAGACTTCGCACCTAACTACAACAACAACTGATATCAGTGTTGATAATGCAGAACCTGAAGAGCAAATGGATGCCAAAGATATAGAGAACACTGATGCCGGTATGAGGATGAATCTGCAAATCAGTCTTAAAAAACAAAAACACAAATCCATAGGTTCATGCACTCTCCCTTGTCTGCTTATTGACAGATCTTGCATAATTATGCCGGACTTTATAAATGCATCTCTCAAAGATGTTAATTTGTATTCTAGTTATTCCATGCAATATATTAAGACTAGTAGTAAAGCCCGTTGCATGCTGTAATGCAATGGGCACTAGCTCATGGTTTGGTGTGGGTTTTGTGCCTCATTTGGAAGCTGGCAACCTAAGAGGAGGTCTCTCTGTATACCACAGTCCTGACCAAAATCAGGTTCAAGCACACCTACGAAGTTTGGAATTCCTGAACATGAGCCTACCTCTATCAGGCAAACTTAACTCTTCTCTACAATAGTTTCTTGACCTGAAATAGGCCAGGGGGTGTTATGTGGCTGGCTGGGTGACTGTGAAGGCATTATACCCTTTTGAAGCCCCACTTTCCAACCCAGGAGTAGCCAACCTTCAGTTGCAGCCCAGAGATCTCCTGGAATTACTGCTCATCTCCAGACTATAAGGATCAGCTCCCCAGGCAGAATGGCACCTTCGGAGGGTGGACTCTGAGGCATTGTACCCTTTTGAAGCCCCACTTCCAAACCTTGGTTTCACTGGGCTTACCTAGCACAGTCTGTTGTTTGGCTGGTGATGTCTGCCCTTCTGAAGCCTGGGGCCTACTGCTGGCAACTGCAGTTTCTCTTGTCCGCAAATCCAAATCTTTAACCGCTCCTAGCGGAGCGGATAAAATAAAGCAGTAAGGGCCCCGAGGGCGGACCCTGTCCGGGATGAGGAAGGGTGCCAATAGGCCCCTTCCCCCGGACTGACAATTGGAGGGCCCAGTCGGCAGGTGCTTTGTGAAATGCGGCTCGCAATTGGTCCCTTGCCGACCCCTCCCAGTTTGCCGGCATTCGGCCGCCCGCTGCCATTACCTCGCTTCCCCTGCACAGGCCAGGTCACCACCTGGCCGTGCGCCAAGGAAGGGCCAGCGGCCGCCGCTGTAGTGGCGGGGCTGCCGCTGCGGCCCGCACCACCACCCGCTGCCAGAAACGTCACTGTCGCCGTGGCCGCCGCCCACCTCGCCCACTCCCACCACAGCTTGCCTGCAGACCAACAGAGCTGCCAGGGGCTGCTGCCGTGTTGTCCGGCAGCGGCGGCTGTGGCCCCGCCCCAGCCCACTGCAAGCAGCCACCCCAGACCGCTGCTTTACCTCTCAGACTGCTGTTGGACCCACTGCTATCAGCGGCGGTGGCCGTCACACCCCCGGCCCCACAGCATGCTCCAGACTCGTGCCGCCAGCTCGCTCCTGCACTCCAGGCCGCCTGCCTCCACTGGCAGCTGTCACCCCGCATATGCAGGTAGGCCGCGGAGCACGGGGCCCACTCCACCACGCACGCCGGCTCACGGGTTGCCCTGCACCCGGCCTTGGGTCTGGGGCCTAGCCCCAGAGAGCCACGCCACCCAACTCACAAGCCCCGCTAGTGCCCGCTGTATTTCGGGGACAGCGGGCTTATTTACTAGTTGCTAATAAAACTGGAAAACCTAGTTCCCCCAAAGTCTCACTGTCTACTTTCCTGTTAACCTTTTGTATGTAAACTCCATCTGAAATCCCAGGCCACTTATGCTTATTATTTCATAGGACCTTCATGGCAAATACTGATTTTTATTTATCAGGCCAGACTTGAGCAAAGTCACTTCCTCCCCTACGTCTCTCCACCCAACCTCCACATTGTACTTGATCTCCTGGAATTATACCTTATCTCCAGAGTATAAGGATCAGCTCCCCAGGGTGGACTGGGTTGTTATTCAGAAGAAACATGCAAGCCCTCCCACACAGGTTGATGTTGTGGAGATGAAACTCGCCTACTGCACAGGGCTGTTGTACAGATGAAACAGGAGGCAAAAGAACTCCAGCAACAGCATCGAGTTTCAGCTGCGGTCAGGCTGCCGGAGAGGTGAGCGGCCAGCTAGGTAGGGCGGTCTCTATAGAGGCTTCGCTGGCCTCACCCTGATTGGCCCAAATTCAAGCCGAGACTTTCTCGCGGGCCAAACACACTCTACCCACCGAGGCATTTCACAAATGTATATAGGCACATGATGGATAAGGATTTGTAGGTGTGCAGACCTAGCGATTCTGAATTCTACAGCTTTCTCTCATTGCTTGTGAAGTATCATTAGAAAAGGTGCGTGCAATCATTTTCATGTGGTTCATTCTGAAGCATTATGATGCTTCACCTCTTTATGAAGTCAAGATAGAAACGTCTTTTTTTCGTTGATAATGAAGACACTGGCAGCAATCCAGATGAGGTCATCAACAAGTGTGAAAGCACTTACTCACATAGTCAAAAGCATCGAGCAACTTCTAATGTAATAGTCAATAGTGATCAACAGGGCAGTTCTCACATTCAGATAGTGAGTTTTTGTTTTCTTTTTGGAAAGAATATTTAATAAGGGCTTCTTACAGTGTTCCAGTTGTTGTTGTTGTTATGTGCGAAGTCGTGTCCGACCCATCGTGACCCCATGGACAATGATCCTCCAGGCCTTCCTGTCTCCTACCATTCCCCGGAGTCCATTTAAGTTTGCACCTACTGCTTCAGTGACTCCATCCAGCCACCTCATTCTCTGTTGTCCCCTTCTTCTTTTGCCCTTGATTGCTCCCAGCATTAGGCTCTTCTCCAGGGAGTCCTTCCTTCTCATGAGGTGGCCAAAGTATTTGAGTTTCATCTTCAGGATCTGGCCTTCTAAGGAGCAGGCTGGGCTGATCTCTCCTAGGACTGACCGGTTTGTTCGCCTTGCAGTCCAAGGGACTCGCAAGAGTCTTCTCCAGCACCAGAGTTCAAAAGCCTCAATTCTTTGACGCTCGGCCTTCCTTATGGTCCAACTTTCGCAGCCATACATTGCAACTGGGAATACCATAGCCTTGACTAAACGCACTTTTGTTGGCAGGGTGATGTCTCTGCTTTTTAGGATGCTGTCTAGATTTGCCATAGCTTTCCTCCCCAGGAGCAAGCGTCCTTTAATTTCTTTGCTGCAGTCCCCATCTGCAGTGATCTTGAAGCCCAGGAAAATAAAATCTGTCACTATCTCCATTTCTTCCCCATCTATTTGCCAGGAATTGAGAGGGCCGGATGCCATGATCTTTGTTTTCTTGATGTTGAGTTTCAAGCCAATTTTTGCACTCTCCTCCTTCACCCGCATCAACAGGCTCTTTAGTTCCTCTTCACTTTCTGCCATTAGAGTGGTATCATCTGCATATCTGAGGTTGTTGATATTTCTCCCTGCAATCTTGATCCCAATTTGTGACTCCTCTAATCCCGCATTTCTCATGACGTGCTCTGCATACAAGTTAAATAGGCAAGGCGACAGTATACAGCCTTGCCGAACTCCTTTCTCAATTTTGAACCAGTCAGTGATTCCATGTTCAGTTCTCACTGTTGCTTCTTGACCTACATATAAATTTCTCAAGAGACAAATAAGATGCTCTGGTATTCCCATCTCTTTAAGAACTTGCCACAATTTGTTGTGCTCCACACAATCAAAGGCTTTAGCATAGTCAATGAAGCAGAAGTAGACGTTCTTCTGGTACTCCCTAGCTTTCTCCATGATCCAGCGTATGTTGGCAATTTGATCTCTAGTTCCTCTGCCTCTTCGAAATCCTGCCTGTACTTCTGGAAGTTCTCGGTCCACATATTGCGGGAGCCTAGCTTGTAGGATTTTGAGCATAACTTTGCTAGCATGAGAAATTAGTGCAATGGTGCGGTAGTTTGAACAGTCTTTGGCATTGCCCTTCTTTGGGATTGGAATGTAAACTGACCTTTTCCAATCCTGTGGCCATTGTTGAGTTTTCCAAATTTGCTGGCATATTGAGTGTAGCACTTTTACTGCATCGTCCTTTAAGATTTTGAATAGTTCAACTGGAATGCTGTCACCACCACTAGCTTTATTGTTGCTCAGACTTCCTAAGGCCCATTTGACTTCACATTCAAGGATGTCTGGCTCCAGGTCAGTAACTACCTCATCGTGGTCATCAGGGATGTTAAGCTCGCTCTTGTATAGTTGTTCTGTATAATTTTGCCACCTTTGTTTAATCTCTTCTGCTTCTGTGAGGTCCCTACCATTTTGGTCCCTTATCATACCCAACTTTGCATGAAACGTTCTCTTCATATCTCCAATTTTCTTGAAAAGATCTCTGGTCCTCCCCATTCTATTGTTGTCTTCTATTTGTTTGCACTGTTCATTTAAGAAGGCATTCTTATCTCTTCTAGCTTTTCTCTGGAATTCTGCATTCAATTGGGTGTATCTTTCTCTTTCTCCCTTGCCTTTCACTTCCCTTCTCTCCTTAGCTATTTGTAAAGCTTCCTCAGACAGCCATTTTGATTTCTTGCATTTCTTTTTCTTTGGGATGGTTTTAGTTGCTACCTCTTGTACAATGTTGCGAACCTCCGTCCATAGTTCTTCAGGCACTCTGTCTATCAGATCTAATTCCTTAAATCTATTTGTCACCTCTACTGTGTATTCGTCAGGGATATGATTTAGTTCATACCTGAGTGGCCTAGTGCTTTTCCCTACTTTCTTCAATTTAAGCCTAAATTTTGCAACAAGAAGCTCATGATCTGAACCACAATCAGCTCCTGGTCTTGTTTTTATTGACTATAGAACTTTTCCATCTTTGGCTGCAGAGCACATAGTCAATCTGATTTCTGTGTTGACCGTCTGGTAATGTCCATGTGTAGAGTCGTCTCTTGGGTTGTTGGAAAAGAGTGTTTGCTATGACCATTGTATTCTCTTGACAAAATTCTACCAGCCTGTGCCCTGCTTCATTTTGTACTCCAAGGCCAAACTTGCCTGTTATCCCGGTTATCTTTTGGCTTCCTACTTTAGCATTCCAATCCCCCATGATGATAAGCACATCATTTTTTGGCGTTGCTTCTAGAAGGTGTTGTAGGGCTTCATAGAACTGATCAACTTCATCCTCTTCAGCAGCAGTGGTTGGGGCATAGACCTGGATCACTGTGATGTTGAATGGTTTGCCTTGGATTCGAACTGAGATCATTCTGTCATTTTGGGGATTGTATCCCAAGACTGCTTTTCCTACTCTCTTATTGATTATGAAGGCTATTCCATTTCTTCTGCGAGATTCTTGTCCACAGTAGTATACCTGATGGTCATCTGAATTAAATTCACCCATTCCTGTCCATTTTAGTTCACTGATTCCTAAAATGTCGATGTTCAGTCTTGTCATTTCTTATTTGACCACGTCCAGCTTGCCTTGATTCATGGATCTGACGTTCCAGGTTCCTATGGAATAAAAATCTTTACAGCATCGGACTGTCTGTTCGCCACCAGTTACTTCCACAACTGAGCGTCCTTTCGGCTTTGGCCCAGTCGCTTCATTCATTCTGGCGCTACTCGTACTAGCCGTCTGCTCATCCCCAGTAGCATATTGGACACCTTCCGACCTGAGGGGCTCATCTTCCAGCGTCATAGCGTTATGCCTATTGGAACTGTCCATAGAGTTTTCATGGCAAAGATACTGGAGTGGTTTGCCATTTCCTTCTCCAGTGGATCACCTTTTGTCAGAGCTCTCAGCTATGACCTGTCCGTCTTGGGTGGCCCTGCACGGTATAGCTCATAGCTTCACTGAACTACGCAAGCCCCCTTGCCACAACAAGGCAGCGATCCCTGAAGGGGGAGTGTTCCAGTAGGGATCTTTTTTTTCCAAAACAACTCAGGCTGTAAAGCTATACTAGCAGCACTTTCAGTAGATAGTTGTAGTCCGTGCTTTGGTTTATGTAAGCAGAAATTCATGTTTGGATAAGATGAACGCATCTTAGCACAAGCCTTTCCACCAATAGAAGAGCCCACTTCCATTAGTGCAAGGATACCAGCAGAAGGGGAGAGGAAGATAGTAGGCACTGTTTAAAAAATCCAGTTTCACCTTTAAAATTATTATTTTTTTAAATGAACAGATCCTGAGCATTTGTGGGCTATTAACTAATTCATCAGCAGGGCACTTACAAAGCATCTTATCTTCTTAGGCCCTTTCAAGCACTTTGTTTACTAAGGAACCATTTGAGCATACCTTACATAAGCCTAATGATACATCATTTGGCACTTATAAAAGTTACTTGTACAGTTTGGAAAGAACATCTTTAGCACTTGCTGCTGCCACCTCGCTTGCTGGCGATGTGTTGAGCTTCTATCCCTTTCAATGCCGTCTGATTAGAAATAGGCACTCATAGACAGTACAAAAAGGAATGGGCAGACTTTGTTCATCACAGCTAGTAACTCACAGGAACCTGTTCAGTGCAGAAAAGAAAGAATGTAAAAGAAATGAATGACAGTCAAGAGCCGAGCTGTCTCTATTTCTTCAGGCATAGCTGTTTCACTGTGGAAGCAGAGGGCTCTTTATGCCAGCCACACCATTAGATGGAATTGAATCAAGAGCACCTGTAATATTTCTGTTCTTCCATCTTCCAAGTATTATGGAATAATACTATTCTCCTGTTCATTTTTTTTATGAAGGCGCTAAGAGCCAAAAATGTTACAGGTTGTTACAGGTAGGCTTAGCTCTTCAGACAAGAGCAAATTTATTTTTAAGTGTGTTTAGCATAATTTGAGTTTCTCATATTAGCTTATCCATTTTACAAATATGGACAACAGATGCTTGATTGATAGAAAGTTTATTTTAAGGAATTCATACCTCACATATAGTTTACATTAGCGATCCTCAACCTGTGGGCTGCGGACCACATGTGGTCCTTTGACTAATTGGAGGTGGGCCCCGAAGGACGCCTTCTCTCCCCCCCCCACCCGGCCCTTTACTTCATCCCCCCCAGCCCTTTACAACACACTTCATTGTTGTGGCGTGTCTGTATCTTATTTTGAAGGGATGTTTAAACATTACCATAGTGATCAGAGAGCGTTAGGGCAGTGGTTGAGAGTAGAGGAGTAAACTAACCCCCCCCCCCCCACTGGGCCTCAGTAAAAGGCGTTGAGTGGTCCCTGGTGAGTGATCCTCGGCGTTGAGTGGTCCCCAGTGATTAAAAGGTTGGGGACCACTGGTTTACATTATAGGGACCGGGAAAATTTGAATAGTTGTCATCTGATATCATTGGGAAAAAGAACAGGCACTGGTAACAATGCTTACCGACTTTCTGTTAGATGACTTATAGCACTGTGTGTAATCTAATGTACATAGTATATAGATTTAGAAAGCAATATGGTGGACTCTTTTGCTTATATAACATAAGATATATATCGATCTTTGGTCAACGAAATTGTGTGAGTAGTCCTTGAAATAACATGTCAGAATTAGCCCACATCCCCCAGAGCTTTCCCTTCATCTTTTTTAATGTTAATATTATTTTCAAGACTTTGTAAAACAGCTAATCCAGGGGAACCTCAATTGATCTACAGTGCCTCCTTTGAAAATCACAACAGTTTTCTTTGTTTTCAATTCTGACAGTCAATGCAGTCTCAATCAGGTGTGTCAAATAAAGCACTTACCATTTAAACTCAGTGCATATTTTGCTACTATACTGATTATAATCAGGATGTTATTTCATTTAATTATCATTAAACAAAAGGTGAGAATAATAAAATGGCTACAAATCTGCCTTCCATGTGGCTTATCAGTCCCTTCTCACGGATATGCTATGTTCTGCATAAGAAGAAAAGTGTAAGTGTAGGTTCCTGGAGGTGCCTAGTGCAAGATGCATTCCCCCAGGTTTAGAGTACTTGTACATGAGTGCCTGCCATCCCGCATTTGCAAGCAGGAGGCCACTCGTGTTTTAGCCCTCCATGCAGAAATTGTCCAGGTAATGAATCCTGGATAAGAGGGAAAGAATCCGTAATCTGGCATGGGATGCTAGAGTGGAAAATGGTAGAGCTAACAGGTAGAAATAGATGTAATGATGTATGTGAGGATCAAATTTGAGAAGGGGAATGAAACAGGATATAAGAATGCATACTTATACTGTATTATAAAGAGGGAGGTCCAGTGGTTCAGTGCTCATGGTGCTCTGAGAGCCAGCTAAGCATAGTGGTTAAGTGTGGCAGCTTCTAATCTGGCAAGCCTGGTTTGATTCCCCACTCCACTACATTTAGTCAGCTGGGTGACCTTGGGCTGTTAGAGTTGTTCTTACAGAGCAGTTCTATCAGAGCTCTCTCAGCCTCACCTGTCTCACAGGGTGTCTGTTGTGGGGAGAGGAAGGGAAGGCAGTAGTAAGCCACTTTGAGACTCCTTCAGTTAGTGAAAAACAGGATGTAAAAACAACTCTTTCTGGGGGGGGGACAGATCCAGAACCTAGTATCATGATGTCAGCAGTGGCAGAGGTTCCTTTGCAGAACTATCTATAAAGATAGTAATTTTTATATTTCTTGAGTTACCTGAACTCCATTAGGAAACACCACTATTGGCCAAATTCAGTGCAGGATTGGGAACTGTGCTGGCATTGGGCCAAGTGTGTTGGACCAAGCTGCTGATTGGTGAATTAGAATTAGGCAGAAGATGCCCAAATATGGTCATAAGGAAGAAGACCTCATAGGAATTACAGGAACATCTGATAACGTTATGTTCTGAGTGGAAGACCAGCTTAATGACCATTAACAAAGACAGATATTCGCCTTGATGGACTTACTTGGGTCTATGACTGAATTAGTAGAGACATTTATAAGAGCTACAGGCTGGCTTAATGACCATTAACAAAAACAGAGGTCTGCATGGATGGCATTGGCTATGTTTGTAACTGAATTACTGGAGACATTTATAATTTGAGTGAAGTTTTAGGAGTTCAGGTAATTGTTCTGGTTATTGATATTGCAAGGTTGAGTCATTACTTCTGGCCTTGGATGTCAGGAGCTTGGGAATGTCAATCAAAAATCTGTAGATTGTTGTGCTTTGGCAATTTGGATTCCTTCTCTTTGAGAGCACACTGATGCTGTTTCTGAGAAGAAAAATAGTGGGGGGGGGGGCAGGATCCCTTTCTCCCCATGAAACATAGTGGTCCCAACCAGAATCTTTCCTCTTAGGATTTGAACTCTTCCTGAAATGTTCTCTCTTCTTCCCCAATCAAGTAGAGTTGAGTTTATGCCTTACAACATTCCAGAACTAAGTCCTGTGTGGGCAGCATTATTCTAACCCCGATACCTCTATGATAACAAGAAATAGAGAGCACCAAGTCCTTAGCCTTCAGGACAAATAATCATATATAACTTGCAAATAAAACTTGCAATTGCCTGTGTCACCTCCTTTCTACCACACCAGAGTGAAAATTACCTCCACTTATACCTATAGGATCTCCTGGTGTTACGTTTATGTGATTGCAGGAGCACCTCATTAACCTCTCTCAAGAATAATAGGTCTCTTCCTGAAGCCTGCATATGATTGGGAAGAGAGAGAAAATGGGCTTTGTTATTTCCATGAGGATAGGAAACTGTATTAGTCACGTTCTAAAAGGTGCTACCAGGATCGCATTCTATTCTTCCCTTATGGCTTTTTCTATTACTCTTAAGAGGAGCGGAAATGAAGTGTTCCTGCCTTCCTGTTTCACTATATCACAAAGAGATCAACATCCAGAATCGCCCAAAGGGCAAGAAGCTGTTTTAAGGAAGGGGCTTTTATGGACCATTCATGGGAGAGTGTGCCAGTTCTGCTTAGCTTGTTGGCATTCATGTTTAAACTCCCAGGGATGTGAATAGCCTGAATGGAAGTTTTGAGATTCACAGCTGTGTCCCATGTAACAGCAGTTTCTTAACACAGGGCTTTGGACTTTGCTTGTTTAGATAAAACACTGTGATTGTGTTATCCATTTCATCAAGAATGCAACAGTCCTATAGATTAAAATATCTGAGAAACAACTAAAGGCATAACAAACTGCACACATTTCCAAAATGTTAATCTACAGTAACTATTAATCCTCTAACCAAATACCCCTGGCTGAAAATCCCTCACTGGGAGCACATTCCAAAAGTGAAGCTTGAATCTTCTGTAGTAAGGATTGCAAGAAGACCACCAAACTAATGAATGTGTGACAGGTCTGGGAATAAAAAAATCTGTGTCATGGTGCATGAATGTTGGCTGTATAGCAAGATAAAAACCAAAGCTGCAGGGGTCGCATATGTAACCCAGCTATAGGCAGAATTGCAGTAATAGATGCCCATATATCCCAAAAGGTGCAAAATGTTCCAAACTGATTGGAACCACTGAGATTTGAATGTCTCACCAAGACAAAAATAACCTGTATCCTTTCCAGAGGTAGAAAACCCTTACCCTCCAATAAACTGTACTCTCTGAGATGTGTTCATCATGGTTATTCCTGTTAGAGCCTGAGTGACAATATTTTGCACTGTTCAAGGTATCTGGAGACCCTTTAAAGGCATCCCCTATCGGGTGATATAATTGGGATGTTCTTGAGGCTTGTGTAACGGTGCCCACATCCCCTTCCCCGAGGAATGGTCAACAGCAATTTTGCCTTAACTAAATAACCATTTCTTTGCCTATATCCAGTCCTCAATTGATTAGAAGTGTTAGTTCATGGCATTAGGCGGAAAGGAGTACTAGAATTTGATAGCAGCAGCACAATGATTGCCCTTCTCTGGATCTCTCTTCTTGGTGGTCTCTTGCAGCAGTTTCATGTTGATATTAATGTAGGTTTATTGAACCCCACAGTAGCCTATAAGAATGTTATTTTTATCTGTAATGCTATTACTTGTACAAAGTTGCTCATCTATAAAACATTCCTCAGGCTGAGATGTGCCCTGCGAGATGTATAATGAAGCCCTGATAATCTAATTGGAAACTGGTTGTGCAAAATGATAACTGTTTCATAGTTTATTATCTGTGCAGTGACTTGTTTTCTTACTCTTTGGTCTATTAAAATATACTTCTGAGTTGTTTAATTTTTTCCCCTACAACTCACTACATGGAAGAAGTGCTTGCCAGTTCTGTGCTAGTGTAGCTTTGGGCAGTATGAAATACACGTTACTTTGTACTCCATATGTTTTATCAAACGCAGTGATGTCTGTCACATAATTTCTTTGACTTTCAATGTTATTAAAGTAAGCCAAAAGCAGTAATAGATGCAGGTAGTGAAACCAAACTAATGAGTAATGCTCTAAGGATTTAATCACAATATCTATCTGGCTTGTGAACATGGGCACACTACATGTTTTCCAAATTGACAACATGTTGCCTGTGGCATAATACATAATAAGAGCACCTGAGTTATTGGCGAGGGGGCCAATTGCCGCGGCGGGGGCCGACGCCCCGAAGAAGAACGCTGCCGGGAGAGCTGGGGACTACGTTTCCCAGCCTCCCTTGAGGGGCAGCGCGACGGCGACGGCGGGGAGGGGAGGGGCCGGGCTGGAGCTCCTTAAAAGGAGCATGGTGCGACGGGCCCGGCCTCTTTTCCCCCTCGGCGGCTGAAGCGGCAGCATCGGAGCGCCGAGGTGGGGCCTTTGACGCAGCGCGATTTGGCGTGGGCGAAAAAGGCCTCTCTGGGACAAGGGACGGCCGGAGCAGCAGCGTGCGATTAGAAAAGCGGCCTGTTTCGTTTAAAAAAAAAAAAAAAAACCAACAGAAAAATGCCAGCAAAACGCCATGAGGCGAAGAGGCGGCAAAAACGGCCTGCTGGGCCCAGGGGGCAAAATGGCGCGGGCAATGTAGGAGGGGGGATAGCCCCAGGCATACAAAGCACCCCACAAGCGGCTGGGGTTTTAATGACAGGGACAGCCCCTGAGGGGATCGTGGTGTTTTGCCTCTGCTGGGTTTCGCCTGCCACCCGGAAATGCGAGCCCTTCAACTGGCTCCGCATCCACACGGCCCCTGACGGGGGCCCCCATTAACCGGTAGGCCAGCGCGCAAGCTTGGCCCCCTTTCCAAAATTCCGCTTCCAGCGTACCATCCGCCACAGAGCTCAGGAAAATTCCTGTGCTCCCGCCACCCCTCCTCCCTGCAGCCATTGTACAATTGCATGCCGTAACTCAAATAACCAAGTGTCCATTCCCCATTCCGATAGATGGACTCCATCCCTCCTGTATAGGGCCCATTGCCGATAGCTAATATCTGGGTGTGTTATAACCCCCCCTCCGCCACCATACAGGAACTTTTCTATAACTTTTTCCGCCCTTCTTCGTGCTAGATCCACCCGAGCTGGGGCCAATGCCCCACACCAGACTCGGCGTTCTAACAAAGCGGACCATAATATGGTAGTCGTTGGAAGCCACTGCCGCAGGACAGTCAAATCTTTTACCACTGCTCTAGACAGTTGTTGGCCAGTCATTTTTGGTAGGTCGTTTTCTCCCAGTTGGATAACCACAACGTCCGGGTGACCATTGCGATGCAGCTTTTTCATCATCGCCTCCAGGAAAAAAGACCAACGCATTCCTCGCAGTCCATTCCAGAAAATCCTGACATGGCCATCCAAGCCTAGGCAACCTCCCCAACCGGAATCTGCTGCATAGCGAGCGGCCCAAAACACGATGCTGTGTCCCACAATCCATATGTTTGGGACCGCCAGCGCCAGTTCTGCAAATGTAAAAATTAGAGAAGAAGTTCCGGCCTGACATACTGTCGATACGCTTTAGATCGCCAACGCCCAACCGCCCTGATACGGTCTGGGTCAGCCCCACCAGCAGCCGCTTGGGTAGCTGCCCCAATCCGAAAAGAATGCGTTCCGTACTGCCCCGCTGGCAGACCCAATTTGGACAGCATCCCTCTAAGCACTGCCATAACTTGAAATCTAGATAAGCAGTGTCCATCTCTGTGAATAAACAGAGGACCAGCAATTTTTGGACGTACCTCCAGATATGCTCTCATGCACCCAACCGGGCAAGGGGAGCCACCCTCAGATCTTGTAAGTACTATCCGTTTTCCCCTACCTAACTGGTCAGTTTTACTGCGCCGGAGATGAATGTGCAATTCCTGATCAATAATGCATACATCCCGTATGTCCAGTGCCCATGACCCCGCACTCGCCTTACTTGGGGCAACAACCTCACTGCTGCGGAATGCTCCAAAAAACATAACCGTAAATGCAGCTGCAAATAGCCGACTTTCAAAATCAGAGCTACAAGTAACTGGTAGTTCTTGGAGCAAGTTTTTTAGTACATGTATGGATATTGGTCTCCGTGAATCCTGCCTTGTAGGGGCCGCCCTCTTCCACCCCGTCACTGCCTTCCGAGCTAAGAATGATGATGCCGGATCCCACCAACTGTTAGTTTTGCAGAGGAAAGACAAGCCGGCCAAATGCACAGATAGGGTCCGAGGCGCCGCCCTTCCTTCATGCAAAAATGCCAAATAACGTAAAACCATGTCTTCCGTTAGTGGGAAAGGTGCCGTACACCCGCAAGATCTCGAAAATTGTAAGTATCCTGAGACCGCGCTTGTGTATGCACGTATCGTGGCAGGCGCCAAAGAACCCATCACGGCTTGCTGGATGGCCCGACGCCAAGGCTCCACATCTCCTCCGGGAAGGGATCCGGCGCCAAATGCGCTGACGGAGCAAGCGTCCGAAACCGATGTTCCTGGAATCGAGACAGGGCATCCGCCACATCGTTATTAATCCCAGGAATATGTCGCGCACCAAAAGTTATATTGTACCGTAAACAGGTGCGTACAAGATACCTCACCAGACGCATAACCCTTTCCGAACGGCTAGACTGCCTGTTGATGATTCGGACCACTGCCTGGTTATCACACCAAAACAAAACTTTACAGTTTTTAAACAAGTCCTTCCAAATCACGACAGCCACTACCACCGGAAAAAGCTCGAGAAAGGTGAGGTCCCGTAATATACCTGACTCTGACCATTCCCCTGGCCACCGCCCTGAACACCATCTATTTTGATAGAATACCCCAAATCCTAAACTGCCCGCGGCATCAGAATGAACCTGAAGGGCGTTCTCTGGCGTAACCGGCGTTTGCCATATTGATACTCCATTGAAACTTACCAAAAACTCCAGCCACACCCTCAAATCTTCTTTCAGGGCTCTTGATAATCGAATGTGGTGATGCGCCATTGTTATGCCCGCTGTAGACCGGGCCAACCGTGCACAAAAGGCTCTGCCTGGAGATACCACCTTACAGGCGAAGTTCAGATGCCCCAATAACATCTGCATCTCCCTTAATGTGCATTTTTTCTTGCCTAACATAGCCTCCAATAGGCTGCTCAGGGCTACCAGTTTGTCTTGTGGCAACTGTGAAAAACCTCCCACAGAATCCAACAGTATTCCCAAATATGTCAATTGAGGCAGAGGCCCTTCAGTTTTTTCCTCTGCCAAGGGGACCCCCAGCTCTTTTGCTAGCAGCTGGAAAGCCCTCAACCTGTCAGCACATTCCGTTGTCCCTGGGGATCCCACAAAAAGAAAATCATCGAGATAATGCGTGATGCAAGGACTTTTTGTCCTATCCTTTACAGCCCATTCAAGGAACGTGCTAAACGTTTCAAAAGCCGCACATGAAATTGAACATCCCATGGGCAAAGCTTTATCCACGTACCAACACCCCTTGAAGTGACATCCCAGGAGACAAAAATCATCCGGATGAACCGGCAGCAAACAAAAAGCGGATTGTATATCGCATTTCGCCAGTAGCGATCCCCTGCCACATGCTCGAATGATGGCCACCGCATGATCCAACGATGCGTACCTCACCGAGCACAATTCCGGTGCGATAGCATCATTCACTGACGCTCCCTTTGGGTATGACAAGTGATGTATCATGCGATACTGGCCTGGGGTCTTCTTTGGCACTACTCCCAAAGGAGACACCCTCAAGTTAGGAATCGGAGGCCTGGGATAGGGACCCGCCATACGCCCCGCTGTACATTCCTTACCAATTTTTGCTGCCAGGACCTCTGGTAGCTGGGATGCCGACTTTATTTAACTCTTACCTTGTATTTATTCATCTGTTTATGGATGTTGATAGATATCTATGATGTCCCCATCCATTTCCCAACCTCAGAGGCAAGATTTTCCCTCCATTATTCTTTCCTTTTTGTGACTGAGCTGCCCTAGTTTTCTGTTTTCTTCTTTCTTGATTAATTCTGGCTGGTCCACCCTGTCACAGTAGAATACTTGGACTGTTTGCTCAGCCCAGGGACCTGAAGGAAGGAATGAGGGCTCCCTTTAATTTATATAACTTAAATTTATTTATAGAATCATAGAAACATGATTCTATGATTTATTTATTTATTTGATTTATATGCAACCCTTCTGGTGAGGCCAGCTTTAAATAACATAATAATACAAATTAAAAATTCATAACAAAAACCACATCTATAATTTAGCAGCAGCAGCAGTTACAGCGTTGATTCCAGTATAGTCCCTTCCTTTCCATGAGTCTAATTTCAGACTGAAATGTTGTTGTGGGGGGAGTTTTTGTCGGGGGGGCATTAATGTTTTAGGATCACATGTCCCAACTAAAAGCTTGACAGAAGAGCTCTGCCTTACAGGCCCTGCACTCAAGAAGTTTTTATATTACATATTAACAAAATATTTTATTCAACATAGAAGGGAAAGGTCAGGTGAAATTGCAGTAAAAATTCTGAGGTAACTCAATATAAAGGACTTGACGGTATAATCAGTACATGCACAGAGTTTAGTGCTTATGTTTCAGGCTATTGAGTGTTTTCTAAGATTATCACAGTGACTTTAAACTTTATGTGAATAGGCTTTTTGTTCCAGTGTTTTCCCCAAACACTTTAATACCCTTTCTTTGAGTACTCTTTAACTCTTCTGGTTTCCAAAAGGCTGGTGCACTCTTTCAAGTACTCAACCCCATTCTCCTGAAATAGCCGTACTCATCTTGAGTTTTTAACTGACTCATAAAGACTATAAAAACAGTTTCTAACCACATCAAACAAAGAATCTCTGTATTCTTCTGAGCTATCATGCTGTTTGGACTGGGTAGGGAAATTCCTTCTCTTTCTAAAAGATCTATCCTCTTTCCTTGGTCCTAATGAATGTCTCCATCTAATCACCTGCTTGTCCTTGCCAACTTTCCCCTGTTCTCCTGTCTGTGTTAAACTGCTCTCAGTCAGGGTTGAATTCGAAGTGAAATCTCCTCCTCAGCATTTGATTGCAATGCCCCTGATTAGCTGATGCTAGCCAATCAGATCTCCTGGAACAGCCTGTCACCTCAGGATTCTTTACCTGTTTCTAAGCTTTGAAAAGTGTAGTCCAATATCTTTTGCACAGGTATCTTGCATTAGTTTTTTAATGGATGTACTGTTACATTAACAGACACATTCTCACAAAGGCAATGACAAATAACTCATATCTTTTCCAAGTTTTCATTTGCTAAGCAAGTGGCAGACCCTACTGAGTCCCCAAGGATTTCTGTTATCCTCCACATATCAGGCTTCTCAGAATCAGGGGGTTATGTGAGTAAGTTGGTGACAAAGATGCATATATAATTCTACAAACACTTGCACTTTTCAAAAAACAAAGAAGAAGAAGAGTTGGTTCTTATATGCCACTTTTCTCTATCCGAAGGAGTCTACACCACTACACCAAGCTGTCTCTCATACAATGTGGAAGAATACAACTTTATGTGCAAATATGCTAGTAGTCTTTCTGTGACTATGTGAAAATGTGCAGCGTGCTACTTATGATGTGCAGCCCTGTGATTGGCTCTCGAGGGGGAGGGCAAGCCCTCTGATTTGCTCTCAGGGGAGGGTCCTTCCCTCCAAGAGCCACTCAGAGGAGCTAGTGCACCATCAGAAACTGGCCACAGCCCTCTGATTGGCTCTCCCTAAAATGGCCCTCCCACACTGAACGTCAAGCAGAACACAGGTGCCTCTACCACAGGGGCCTGCCATTCTTCCTGCCCTCCCTGTCTGATGGGCAGCCCTGCGTGCTACTGACCAACACAGGCTCTGCATGAGGCAAAGGCTTCTGCCAGCCTCCAATGCCACCAGCTGGGGCCCTGGCCTCATGGTGCTTCCATACTCTGCGCAGTGAGAGCAGTCAGGATCTGGAGGTTGCTCTCACTGCTTCCCTGTCCTGTGTTCTCTGAGCATCCAAGCTGGGGAGGCTACCAATGGATCCCTACCTCCGGCCCACCTGCCAACACCAACGCACTCTTCCATGCCATTCCACCCTCTGCATAGCCCTGAGGAGCACCCTGGCCTTCCCCACAGTCCCACCATGCCTATGGCCCTCCAAACTTCTGGCCCGCCCACATGCTCCATGCCAGCCCCACTGCACTCCCTGACCTCATTACCTCTTATGAAACAGCAGGGAGGCCAAGTGCTTTTGGTCTCAACCCTGCCAACTCCAGCAGAATGGGGGAGCTGCCTGTGTGCTCCAACACAGCACCTCTATTTGCTATTTGAGAGCCAGTTTGATGTAGAGGTTAGGAGTGCAGACTTCTAATCTGACATGCCAGATTCGATTCTGCACTCCCCCACATGCATCCAGCTGGGTGACCTTGGGCTCGCCACGGCACTGATAAAACTGTTCTGACTGAGCAGTGGTATCAGTGCTCTCTCAGCCTCACCCACCCCACAGGGTGTCTGTTGTGGGGAGAGGAATGGGAAGGCGACTGTAAGCCGCTTTGAGCCTCCTTCGGGTAGGGGAAAGCGGCATATAAGAACCAACTCTTCTTCTTCTTTGCTCTCCATGATTTATTCGGCCACCATGAGACCAGCCCAGCACTCTCTTCCCCTCCTGCCTCTTTCATGGATTTAATTCCTTCTGGCACCAGGGACTCATGCCAAAGGCAGCATCCAGGGAGAGCAGCGGGAGCTATCACAGCCATGCCCATTTTAAAATTGAGCTAAAGGCCGCCAGCCCCCCCCCCCACAGACACACACACACTAAGTCTCCCTATTGGGCCGTGGGGAGAACCCAGTTAGGGAAAACACTACCACTGACATCTGGGAGGGAAGCTTCTACACCGCTACACCACATGCCAGCCCTTACCATTGGCCCCCAAGCAGAGCCCAGTGGTGGCAGCCACTACCGCTGGCATCTGGGGGGGGGGGAGCTTCCAACTTCTAGACTGCCTTTAAAGTGGGCTTAACCACTAGTATCCAAATATTATACATCTTTTTGCTTATTATAACATTTTTGTTTCTGAACTTTTACTTTTCCTACTTCTCAGACATCAAAGACTAACATATATGTGCTGGAATACAGCAGTGTGCAGTATATTCTCTCTATATTGTTGGAGATTTTAATAATTTTATTGTATTGATATATCAAGTAGAGCCTCTTCTGGCGCAGAGTGGTAAGGCAGCCGTCTGAAAGCTTTGCCCATGAGGCTGGGAGTTCAATCCCAGCACCCGGCTCAAGGTCAACTCAGCCTTCCATCCTTCCGAGGTCGGTAAAATGAGTACCCAGCTTGCTTGCTGGGGGGTAAACGGTAATGACTGGCACTGGCAAACCACCCCGTATTGAGTCTGCCGTGAAAACGCTAGAGGGCGTCACCCCAAGGGTCAGACATGACTCGGTGCTTGCACAGGGGATACCTTTACCTTTACCTTTATCAAGTAGAATTATTTTATATACTAAGATACAAATAATTGAATCATAGAGTTGCAAAGAGTCATATGATCCATCTAAGTCAACCCCCTGCTCACTGCAGAATCAGCCTAAAACATCCCTGACAAGGGTTCGTCCATCCACTGCTTGAAGAATGTCAAAGATGCAGTTTTGTGATGTTAAATTACTAAAGTTAAGTCAGATTTTATAAGGAAATTATCCCCAATTTCACTCCCCAATTGCCATTCTTTTCTGGGAAAACGGTTTCAAAATTTTGAGATTCCTGTATTTCTGCTTCTAACCTTCATTCAAGAACATTCTCCTGCTGGGTAACTTCCTTTCTTGCTACTGAACAAATATATTTCATCCATAAATGACAATTATTCTGAACATGATGAGGCCAGCATGCCTCATTATATATCTTTGCCTTGTCAGAACAATATTTTTATTCTCAAGATGAAATAGAGACTTACACTATATGGTTCACACCTACTTCTCAGTATCATCTCATAGAAAGAATTAAAAACAGCAAGATGCATAACAGTTTGAACCATGAATGAGTTATCTTCACCATATGTAAATTCTAAAAGCAAAGCTATACTGGAGGTTTAAAAAGGGGTACTTGAGACCCAAAGGCTGCACACCGTCAATGATATCTCTTAGTTATTGGAGAGAGACTATCGCACTGCTGCCAACTCCTATGTGGGATGTCACAAGGGGTGGTCCAATTATATTTAACATCTTCATGCACCTCTTGTCCAGGTGGTCTGGAGGTTTGGGCTTGCATGTCATCAATACCCAGGTGATACCCAGCTCTTCCTTCTGATGGATGGCCACCCGGACTCACCTGCAAAGTCTATTGCCAGATGTCTGGAAGTAGTGATTGGATGGCTGAAGCAGAGCCATCTGAAACTGAACCCTTCAGGGTTCTCAGCAGGCTGTAATGTTGCTAAATATTTTATGACTACTCCTGCACATATCAGGTTGGACAGGAACTGCATACTGAGTTGAGGCAAGACAGGGAACAGCAGAGAACATCTTTCACTTTTCTTGACTCATCCAGTGACACTTATCTGTCCCTCATTTGCAGGTGAAAAGGAAAAGCCACTGCCACCAGAGCAGCCAGAACCTGCCCAAGCTGAGCCCAAGCTGAGCAGTCCTGTGGCTGAGTAGGAAGGGATCAAGCAAGCAGGTGCAGTTGCCCTCCCTGGATGAGATGCAACTGTCCATTGTGCACTCCACCAGGAATCTGGGCATGATATTTGACACCTCCCTTTTTATGGAGGTGCAAGTCAGAAGAGTAGCACAGCTGGCATTCTTCCACCTTTGCCAAGCTAAACTACTAGCACTTTACTTGGCCCTGGAGCATCTAGCCACAATGATCCATGCAACAATCACCTCTATACTGGATTTCTGTAACTCACTCTACATGAGCCAACTCTTATCCCTGCTCTGAAAACTGCAGCTGGTCCAGAATGAAGTGGCCAGTGTCCTCACAGGAACACCATGGAGGGCTCATATTTGATAACTACACTGGCTCCCGGTTGAATTCTGGATCAGGTTTAAGATTTTGGTGCTTACCTTTAATGCTATCCATGGTCTGGGCCTGGCATACCTGAGGGACTGCTTCAGTACCTATGCCAACCACTCAGCCAGTTCCAACCGGCTAGTTATCCCTGGCCCTGCGCTGCCCTGCCAGGTAACACACTGGGTACTGGTTAATTACTGGTTAATCACCCTCAACCGATTCAATAAGCAGGGTTAAAGTCAGAGTCCAGTCCAAAGAGTCTAAGCCAACAATTCACCAAGGAGGGTAGGGTGGAAAGTGAAGCTCTCGAGATTCCACAGGGCCTGAAAAATGGAGCTCTTCCACCAGGTGTTTGGTTGAGGCTAGGCACGATGAGTACCAGGAAATTTCAAACTCCCTCCCCCCCAGGTCTTTGGTATGAGACCATATAGAACTACTCTGTTGTATTCCATATCCTTAGCCACTCCAGCCTACTGAATCGACTGCATTAGAGGCTGGGGAGACCTTTTAGTTGTACTGCCATCTTGTTTTATTGTTCTATTGTATTTTATTGTTCATTTGTATTTTATTTTATTGGGGTAACATTTGGGGATTTTACTGTAATAAGATTTTTATGTAATTATGTTTTTATATATATGCTGTAAACAAGCGGTCCCCAACCTTTTTATCACCGGGGACCAGTCAACGCTTGACAATTTTACTGAGGCTTGGGGGGGGGTAGTATTTTGCCGAGGGACATCGCCGCCGCTTGAGCCCCTGCTCCACTTGCTTTCCCGACGGCACCCCTGACTTCCTGCCGCCCGCTGAGCAGTGCCATGCCGAGGGGGAGCCCCAGCCATGGCAGCCGCTGGAGAGCACCAAACATAAGCTGGCAGCAGAGTGGCAGGGCAGCCCCTGAGGCAACAGCCGGGGAGGAGGACAAGAAGGAGCCACAGCCTGGTACCAACTGATCCACAGACCAGGACTGGTCCCCGGACCGGGGGTTGGGGACCACTGCTGTAAACCACAACAAGCCAGTTCACTGGGAACAGCAGTTTACCAAAGGGAGTGTTGAAGCCCTACTGTGATCAAGTAGCCAGGAGCAGAGTCAAAAGCCGGACCAGAGTCAAAAGCCAGGAGAGAAGTCAAGGAAACTGAGATCATACCTAGATTGGGGCAGGTTGGCCATGTTCGTATTGCTCAGTATATGGGCTGCGTCTGATGTGGTCGATCACAAGTTACTGACCCACCGCCTCGCTGGAGTCGATTCAGGGAACAGCCCTTCAGTGGCTTTGTTCCTTTTTCCAGAACTGGTCACGGAAGGTGGCAGTAGGGGAGGCCCTGTCACACCCTTACAGACTCCCTTGTGAGGTCCCACAGGGTGCAATATTCCCCCCTATGCTATTTAACATTTTAATGCACCGTCTAGGACAGCTGGTCCAGAACTATGAGCTGGGCTGACATCAATATGCAGATAGCACCTAGCCCCATCTCCTCATGGATGGCCACCTGGATGGCCAGATGTTTGAAAGCCTTAGCTGGATGGTTAGAGCAGAGCTGTCTGGAACAGAGCCCTGCCAAGGTGGAGGGACTGTGGCTGAGCAGGGGCAGGACAGAAAGCACACCTCCTCACCTTTGCAGGGGCACAACATCTTTCCCACAACAAGGAATTTGGGGGTGATTCTTTTGATGGAGGCACAGATCACAGGTGTGGCACGCATGGCATTTTACCATCTTCACCACATGAGGCTTCTAGCACCCTACCTGCCCCCGGACTGTCTAGCCATAGTTATCCATGTGACAGTCACCTCTAGATTTGACTTTAGTAACTTGCTCTATGCTGGCCCACCCTTGTCTTTGACACAGAAACTCCACCTGGTGCAAAATGTAGCTGATAGGGGCCTCAATGGTTGATCTTGGAGAACCCATATACAGCCTATATTGAGGCAGCTACATTAGTTACCAGTTATGGCCTGGATCAAGTTCAAGGTTCTGGTTTTGACCTTTAAGGTCATCTGCAACTTGGGCCCTGTCTATCTGAGGGACCACTTGTTTGTTTATGCCCCCTGCAGGGCTATTTGCTCTGCAGGCAATAATCTGTTGGTGGTTCTTGACCCCAGAGAGATATGCCTGGCCTCGACCGGGGCCAGAGCCTTTTTGTTCCTAGATCCAACCTGGTGGAAAGAGCTCCTGAGAGAGATGCAGTCCCTGATGGAGCTGTCAGAGTTTTGCAAGGCCTGTAAAATGGAGTTCTTCCGCCAGGTCTTCAGTTGAGACCGGGTTTTTAAGATCAATGGGCCCTCCTTAAGCAACACTATACTATTGAGTGAATCCCCTTCTGGATGACTGTGGGGAGGTAGGAGGAATTTTAGCCATATTGTTTTTCGTGATGTTTTTTAATGTAGTTTTTAAAATCTAGTTTTAAGTGATTGGTGCATTTATCGGGGTATACTGTTATGTGAACCACCTTGAGTCACAGGAGGAAGGCAAACTATAAATCTAATTAATAATAATAACAACAACAAGAACGATTTCCCTTGCAAAAGTAAACTTCTGCTATTTTAGTCTATTGAAGGCAACAACCATGGAAGTATTGAATCAGGTCAATAACTCTTAAATGTTCCAATTAGCTATAATAGCTAACTAGCATGGACAAATCTATTTTCCATTAATTTTTGTATTCCCCTTTTAAAGCCATATCAACTAGAGTCATCATGTGGTAGTGCAATAAGGAAGTTAAGTAAACTTTTCACAGTAAGTTACGTGAATTATTGCTGGAGAAGTAACAGAAACATATTCCTACATTCACTAAAACAAAAGACATCTGAAAAAGCACATATATCACCTATCTCAGGTATTTGAATATTCATGTATCAAAATATGGCTACACAAGAAAAGCAATCCCACATAATTTGTTAGCTCCTAAACTTTGCTGTCTTGTCATGGAGCCTTTGTAGATATAAGGTTGATAGGGTGCTGTTAAAAGTGGTGATCGATGTTATACCATTTTAATAATAATTCTTTCCTGTGAAAGCAAACATTTATCATACATTGATTTGAGAAGCACAGAAATATTGTTAGTCAAATGTTGTGTCAAATGTATTTTATTATGTTTATAGGACAAGGTGGACCTTGGCGAGTTGATGTTTTCACTCTGCTATCTTCCAACAGCTGGTAGATTAACCATTACTATAATAAAAGCTAGAAATTTAAAAGCAATGGACATAACAGGAGCATCAGGTAGGAATAACTTTCTTGCTGATTTTAAGGTACTTCTTTATCCCTTAAAGAACTATTTATAAAGTGATTGTACACACTTAATAATCATAGTGTTTCAATAGACAAGGGCCTGTATAATCTCTTTTTCACCCATTTTGTTAATTACAGAACACGCAGAATATGCCTTATATTCAAAATACAGATGAAATGCTTATTAATTGACTTTAAATAAATACTTGTTGGATCCTTCGTGCAGATCCGTATGTGAAGGTTTCGCTAATGTGTGAAGGAAGACGACTGAAGAAGAGAAAGACTTCCACCAAGAGGAACACCCTCAATCCTGTTTACAATGAAGCCATAGTATTTGATGTCCCTCCAGAGAGCATTGATCAAATCAGCTTATCGATAGCCGTTATGGATTATGACCGGTGAGATAATTAGAAGTCTGCCTATAGTTTCATCCAGAGACAGTAATTGTTTGAATCTTCTTGGGGAGCAATTCTAAAACACCACCAAAGGTGAAGCTAAATCAGCCTCAACTACTCTGTTAAATATATTAGATTTCCACACAAGTTGAGTGATTGGAACCTAAGTACTTTCATATCACATAGGCTCAGCTTCCAAGAACCAGTGTGGTGTAGTGGTTAGAGTGTCAGACTGTCTGACTAGGATCTGGAAGACGCAGGTGTGAATCTCTACTCTGCCATGGGAAGTTTCTGGGCAACCTTGAGCCAGTCATATACTGTCTGCCTAACATCTCTCACAGGATTGTTGTGCATATAAATCTAAGGACAAGAGACCAACATAACCCAATTTGGTTCTCCATCTCTGGGGAAATATACTATCTCTGTTGAGAGGTAGTAAAAGAAAATCTTCCTTGGGCTTGAAATGAAACCATTGTGCACTTCTAAAAAAATTGTGTTAAGCCAGCACAATTGCTTAACGCTATTAAAAATCATGCCCCCCCCCTGCCATTTCTCACCTCCTCGATCTCTCACGTTCTTCTTCTGCTTTCCCACGCTTCCAGGCACTCCACACGTCTGATTCAAGTGGCTGTGGATAGGGACTTGCAAAACCAGTGAGTCTCTCCCTGTCTGTCAATCATGGAAGCCAGCCAATCAGTTTTCTCCTGGCTTTAAAGGAAAAGCTATCTTTTTTTCAAGTAGAACTTCTCGGTTGCTATGCCTGTGCATCTAATCATAGATGCATAGTACACATTTTAATGCCACCCCATTTTGGAATTATGAGTCTTGAAGATCCACAAAAGTAATTTTTTCCTGTTTTTTTCTTTTTTTGGGGGGGGGGGTTGAGAGGCATGATTTGTGCAGCAACTGGTGGGTGGAAGTTTTTTTTGCTCTGCCTGGCTGAAGCAATGCATATTCGTTGCTCCAGGCAGCTTGCTACAAAAAAAGCCTCGTTCCATGGAGAAGGGAAAGGGAGGCGGGCACAAGGGTGAGTGCTAGAAATGGAGATCATGCTACTTCTGGCCACTTTGGTTACGCACAGCCATTTCGCTTGTGTTTGCTGGTTGCTCTCTTCCCGCTCGTGCTACAAGGCTGGGGGAATCCAGTTTTGTGGATTCCCCAGCTAGCGATTTAAAATGGAGGATATAGCTGCCAGTTTGCTGCTGGAACACTGGATGTTGATAATGTTGAATAAAACATTTAAAAAGTGTCTGCAAGACTACATTTTCTGGGTGCGGAATGGACCAAGGTCTTACACAGAGCCTTTGCACATTTTCCCTCAGAATTCAGTATAGTCTGTTTCTCTTTCTAGAGAGCACAAAACCAGCATACTGCATCTTTTCTATGACCTGGCACATTCTAGAATAAGAAGTAGGGTTGGTTTTTATACCATGCTTTTCACTACCTGAAGGAATCTCAAAGCAGTTTACAATCAACATTCCCTTCCTCTCCCGAAAACAGCCACCCTGAGTGGAACTGACAGAGCTCTGACAGTACTGCTCTAAAAGAATAGCACTATCAGGGCTATGATGAACCCAAGGTCACCCAGCTGGCTGCATGTGGAGGAGTGGGGAATCAAACACAGTTTGCCAGATTAGAAGCTGCCGTTCTCAATTGCTACATCAAGCTGGTTCTCTAAGCAAATGACTGATAAGACATGAGTGACAATGCTGAGAGCATTAGCTACTAAACGTCAAACACCCCACAAGCCAACCAGCCAATAATGATATCAATTTATTTGCTTTATTTTTACCCTACCCTTGTCTCCAAAGGAGACCTGTAATAGCTTTCACTGTTCTCCTCTTTTCCATTCTGTCCTGACAGTAACCATATCAAGTTGGTTAGGCTGAAAGTGTGTGACGAGGCTAAGTTCCCTAGCAATCTTCCATGGTGGTGTGAGGATTCAAACATGACTTTCCCAGATCCTAGTCTGACATTCTATCTGCTACACCATTATTAGCCCACTACATCATTATTGATACGTTACTGAAAGCAAGACAAAATAAGAATTTATGCTCATTCTCTTTTTGAACTCTGTTTTATGGGCAAAAGCTAAACTTATATCACCTCACTGCTTTTTAAAACTGTTGTTGAATATCATGATTCCTGAATGTATAGTTTTAAGAAATAAATATTATGGAAAATTTTCACAGTGTAGGTCACAATGAGATCATTGGAGTATGCCAAGTAGGCAACGATGCTGAAAGCCTAGGGCGAGACCACTGGAATGAAATGCTCTCGTATCCACGGAAACCCATTGCCCACTGGCATCCGCTTGCAGAGGTAAGGCTCCTTTATCTCACACGCTGTCTTTGACAGTATCATGGAAGCTTCATTAATCGGACGGGCCCTGAAGAAAATACTTTTTCAAATAGACTAAATCCTATTAAAGCTCAATGGAATCCAGGGGCTTAGAGCAAGATTGATGTTGAATGCAAGTAAAATATGGTCCCTAGAAATTTTCTTTTTATTGGACTATAAAATACTTCCAACTTAAGTAAAAGCATACAAGGATTTTCATAGAATCTGAAAGTGTGGATAAACAACAGTGTATCTTGGCCTACCGAATTACTTTTTTTCCCCTTTTATGGATGGCAGTGTCCACTGGATTGCACATTTTGAGAAACATTTGAGAGGACTTTCTGTTCTGTTTATATACAAAAATATCTCTTCATGTCTTGTAATAAAGTAATTGGTGTCCAGTGGGATGTCAAATTACATGCAGATTAAAAATGTTTTAGGAGATCAGGGTAAGAAACCATGCAGTCAAAACTTCTCTTTAAGTTACAATTAGATTCCTGTGTTTCTTTTGTCTTCATTTAGGGCCCTATTCCACAGAAATGTTATGCGGGCCTTCTGCGCATGGATGGCTGCCGAAGAGGCTTCCTCACTCTTTTAACCTATTCAGCAGAAATTTGGCATTCCTGTTGAACCCTTTCTTAGCCATTTTCTCAGGGGCCATTCCGCAGAGAGTCCAAAGGGGTAAAGACATCCCTCTAATCCCACTGTTTAACCCTTCCCTCCTTTCCCAGTCCTAGAATATATTAATCCCAAACCACAATACCCCAAACACATTTTTGTTAAATATAGGTGTACTTTTGTTTGTGCATCTTTCTACAGTTTAGTTCTAAGATAGTTAGCCATGTCTACCAGTAATACCCATATTGTTACTTATTCCTCTTAAATTAATTGCACTGCTAGCTGTATTGTCTAAAATCAGGTAAAATCCATATTTGTACATATTTTTAACATTCATGGGAAAGAATGTGTTATTTTTATTATGATAATTGTTCATATATAAGGGAAAAAAGAGTTGCCATGGTTTATATTCCTAATCACTACCCATTAGTCTGGCCACCATACATTAATAGACAATTGTTTATACTCATAATGTTTGGAATAGAATGTGTCAGTAAATGAAAGTTTAAGAGGTTTGTATGTATGTGTCATCTCCTCTAGTCATTAACTGGCAGCTACCAGGAAGCTCATGCAGCATGCAGTGTTGGGAACAGTAGTAGATTAGTATACTTTGACAACGGTGCTGGAATTTTCTGCAGTATTACCCATACTCGGAGCCAGACTCACCATAAAAGTTAATGGTTTTCAATTTTTTTTTAAACAGAAGCTTTGAATGTTCTTTATTATGCTGTGAGTACATTATGGAAGTTGGAAGCAATCCAAGCTCAATTGAGAATACAAATTTAAGAGTGAAACCCAGAATAAGTAAAAGTGATACCACCTTTGACCTATAACCTGAGCAGTTGAATGTCATTTGGTGAGGAAGATAGTAAAACTCAGTCTATCAAATTTTGTTCCAAGTGAACTTAAAATTATTTGTGTTCTGACAAGTTTGTAGTTTTTATTAGCTATGTCCAGGCTCTTGTTATTTGGATTATAGTCTGGTATTCCTAATTCATATTATTGAATTTGCATTACTTTTCTCACCCAAGCCCTTCGGGCAAGGCCAAATAAGCTGTAGTTCGGTTAGCAAATCCTGTAGAACAAGATCCAGCAAAGCAGCAATTCCTCATCTGAATCATAGAATCAGGAAAAATAACTAGACCACTTAAGCACTTAAGATACGATCGGTAGAAATGAGTTATAAATCAAAATGACTTTGAGCCTCGTAATGAAAGAAATGTGAACCAGTAATCTTGTGCTTCCTGATAGACTAAACGCTTTGCCCCATTAGATTCTGAAAAGCCCAGGTTCCCTTAACTCTTCTGTATTTGATAATATCTCATTGTACCACTATGCTTGTAAGCAAGACAAGACAACCAACACTTTTAAAATCCATAATAGCTCTGCTGTTGGAGAGCTCCTCATGAAAATGTTTTAGGCTAATTGCTATTCCATTTTTAATTTGACATTAGGTTTTCAGATAAATATTCCAGGTTTGTAGAATGAATTACCTCTGTAATTTAATCTTCTCTGTTCCAGTACATATTACAGATTGACATTTGTTGTAAATTATTAATCAGGTTTTGGGTGTCTTGCATAGTGGTAAGACAGAACCTTAAAACAAGAGAACTTTTGGCACATACGTACAGACACATCTTAACCCATTTCAGGCTATCCTCAAATCCTTCTGGCACTTGGATTGACCAAAACTTGGATACAATGAATTTTAGAATTGCCAGATGCTCCTGTGCAATGCTTATAACCCTAACCAGGCTTGATATCCTCCTGTTACTGAGATCCCACTTTACCCTCACATTGCCCTCAATTAGTCATCCTAGAATATTTAATAAAGGAGGGCTGCAGCAGGGAGGATGTGCAAAAAGGGTGGAGAAGCCTTGAAGCTGATTGTGCTCCTTATGGCATAGTTGGGATTACCTTGTCAAGCAGATGTTCTCTCTGTTAATCTATTTCAACCAGTCCATACCTAATCAGACAGGGTAGATCCACAACCTGTTACTAATGTAACACAGTAGTAGTTCAAAACAATCAACTGGTGAAACTTTAAAAGATATTGGTTCATAAAGCTTTTCTTGACATACTTTTTATGAACAAGAGATGAAAATTCTTGGGAGCTTAATATTAATTTAATAAAACTATAAAGTTGGTTCTTCTTAATGCTGGTCATATGAAAAGCCAAAATTGTGAATGGGTGAAACTTCATGGAGTTCAAAGCAAACTAAAGCAGGGGCTATACTTGTCACAAAACACAGAGGATCATAAACAATGAGTTGTTTACATAATCATAGTTCCCAAATGCCCACTTTTGAGGGACATCCCTTGCATGATTATTTTGTTAGTCCTTTGCCTTTTCTTCTTGATATTGCTGCTGGTGGTAACATTTCAGTGTGAGGCTTTGGCAGAGGCAGGATGCCTCTCACAATGGGGAGCACTTGATGAGGTAGAGTCATTGCTATTTGCAGAAACCTTTCACAGAAGATTTGTGTATAAGCATAATAATTAGTACGCATGGTGCATATTGTTGCCTTGTATGCAAACAATTTAAGCAGCAGAAGTACAAAAAACACAAATGCTTTCCCCACAGCAGCACAGTGATGCCATACCTTGTATTTTGCATATAATCTCTTAATGCACTTTTTAGATGAATTTTAAATACCTAACTTCAGCTCATCAAAAATGGATCTTATGACTTTAAAATCATAAATCTGCAAACAGTCTTAGCAAGAATACCATGTATCTGAGGGACCACCTTATGCCCCCTCCAGGGTCCTCTGCTCTGCAGGTGCAACTTTGTTGGTGGTTCTCGGCCCAAGGGAGGTGCATCTAGCCTTGACCAAGGCCAGGGCCTTTTTGGTCCTGGCCCTGACCTGGTGGAATGACCTCCTGGAAGAGCTGAGGGCCCTACAGGAGCTTTCTCAGTTCTGCAAGGCCTGGAAGAAGGAGCTCTTTCACCAGGTCTTTGGTTAAGGCTAGAGCGACTAAGTATTTTGGGCCCTCCTTGCCATCGCTGTAATATCATGCTACCTCCCCACTTATCCCCCCCCCGAAGCACAAGATATGATGGGGGCCTATTGACCTAAGTGGTGGGTGGGGAGGTGGGACTGAGAGAGTTCTGGCCCAAGGTCACCTAGCAGGATTCATGCAGAGGAATGGGAAATCAAACCCAGTTCTCTGGATTAGAATCTGCTGTTCTTAAACACTACACCATGCTGGCTCTGGGTAGAATCAAACACCGATTCTACCCAGATCCAGCATGGTGCAGTGTTTAAGAACAGCAGATTCTAATCTAGAGAACTGGGTTTGATTTAGGGGTATAAAATGAACATTAGGTATGATGCCTTCAGTTCAAGAAGATTCAGAAAAATGCTGGATTTTCTAGTTTGAAATCTACCTTTTATATATATATTTCCAGGCAATAATGAGGACCCCTATTTTAATTAAATTAACAGCTCATTAAGGTCATTATTATTAGTATGGATCTCTCAAAACAAGATCTAAATACAAGGTGTGAAAGTGACTTATTAACCACGAGCAAAAAAGCCCATTGTGGAAAAAATACAATGAGCTCTAGCCCCACCCCAACCTTGGGGCTACACGGGGTGGGGCAAGCAGTGGTGGGGCCTCCCTGGCTCTCCCCTTGACATGGGTAGGCACCACCAAGCCCACCAAGGAACCTAACTGGTCTTAAGCCCAGGCTCCCGATTGGTCCATGAGCCTAATTAAAGTATAGTCCTTGATTGCTGGGTCTACAATACCCTCATTTGCATATCAGATGGCAGTAGCATTATTCAGTCCACATACATAACAGTGACCTTGGGCTCATCCCAGCCCTGATAGTGCTATTCTCACAGAGCAGTAATATCAGGGCTCCCTCAGCCCCACCTACTTCTCAGGGTGCATGTTGTGAGGAGAGGAAAGGAAGGAAATTGCTTCTAGTAGACTCCTTCTAGTAGAGAAAAGCAAGGTATAAAAAATAATTCTTCTCAAGGGCACTAGAATGTTGCCATTGTGATATAAGAATCATAGAATCATAGAGCTGGAAGGGGACATGCAGGTCATCTAGACCAACCCCCTGCTCAATGCAGGATCAACCTAGATTGACTCTCTGTCCTTATACTAGTTCTGGGTGCCATACTCCTTCCTCCTTGCATGCATGTGCACACACACACATTTGTGCAGTTGCTTCCTAACTAGGCTCCAAGAAAAGGTGAGCACTGTTTCTACAGTCCATTTTACATCAGAGGCACAGGAGAAGTTGCATACATCTTATGCAGTTTTACCCAGCTGAGCTCTGAGGCAAGCTGAAGACACACTGCTTCTGTAGCCCACCTCAAGTAATCTCATAAATGTTTGTATTCAGGCAAAATTCCCATGAGGCTAATGGGTGCTTTGACTGAATGAGTCCAAGAAGTAGGATTTTTTAAAGAGAAATGTTGTTTCTTTTTGTCCACATCCTTGTCACTTGCCTGTCACTTGTGCAGCTGCTAGCCAAGTCCAAGGCCATAAGGTCCTGATGCAGCTGAGTGGCAAGATGCTTATGTTTGGAAAGTCTACTCCTTCATTGCTTCATTGCTTGCAGGGTCTAGGGAATGTGTTGACATCTCAATATTCTTTGATACCATGGACATGCAAGGCCCAGCAGCAGAAGCTGAACAAGGTTTCCAATAGTGGGATCAAATTTGGCAGGAGGGAGGACTCTTATTGGACTCTTGGTACAGTGTGCCCACTGTTTTCAGTTTAATTGGAGTGTCTTCTGATTTAGTGATAGGAGGAGGAGTGCATGGATTTAAACCTGGCAATAATGCCAGCCAGTAGAATGCAGGCTGTTGACTAGAGTGAAACTGTCTCTTAATGGGACATTTTAGTACAAGCTGGAATAGCAACCACTTTTCTTTTTAAGAAAACGAGAAAGCTCTGAAAGCAGCATTTGCAATGCAGGGTTAAAGCACATGTTGAAAATGTATGTATTCACCCTTGACTGATTAAAATATTGACCAAAGATAGCATAACCCAACTATTTTTAGTAAGTGGACTTAAAAATTATTGAAGAGATTTAGGGGTATAAAAAAGCACAAAGCATAGTGACTGTTTTGTGTGTTTTCACATATGAATTTCCACTGTGGCAAAATCTGTTTTCAGGTGAAATTTCCATGAGGCTAATTGATGCTTTGTCTGAATGAGTCCAAGATGTAGGTTTTTTGAGATAAATGTTTCTTTTTGACCACATGTTGTTCCCAGTTTTAATTACATTGCTACTACAAATATTAGCAGATATTTATTCACAAAATACAGTACCTAGCATTAGCATTAGCCTATTAGAATTCATAATAATTTATGATTCTTTTGTTCATCTTAGTACAATTAGATAATAAGTCTCAGATTTGTCCCTGTATAAACATTGAGGGAAGTTTATCTAATTGAGTTAAAGGAATTATTTTGTATCTTTACTGACCAGTCTGGTATTATTTATGAGTATTTAAGATACCAAAAATATAAGCAACTCTCTTAGTATTTAAGATACCATAAAGTGTTTTGTTTGCCAAAACATACTAGCACAGCACTATAACAATTCCAGAATACATTATGAATGCTTTTGAATAAATATCTCGTTTTCACAAGGGACACCTTACATATATGCAGGTTAGTTTTTGTGGAACTTTCCTACATTCACCTGCCCCCAGTAGCCCTTTCTGACCAAGGGTTGTGGGACTCATATGGACTAATCATCATCATGAGATTCAACCCATCAAATGGCAATACTATAGAATACTTTTGCATCTGTGTCCCTTGCCACATTTCATTCAATTGATGCTTGGCCTTTATGTGGGTGTAATGCAAGTAACATGGAATGAGTGTTTTCCAGTTCAAAGTCCCCACAATTAGGAGCTGGAACTGGGAATTTGGCCCATATTGGTGGGTTTCAGTTGGAAGCATGACATTTGTTTACACTATTTGCACAAAGGTCAACATCTACAAATAAAAAATCAGAAACTGCTTAGTTAATGAAGAATCAGTAATAGTGTTCGGAATCTGATATAGATTGATTGAGTGGTTTATCATTTCCCCTACAACCTTTTCCCAGTGTGAATTGGCCTTCTGGTGAAGCTGTTTTCACAGATAGAGGAAACAGATAATGCCACATATTTATAATTCCGGTCCAAATTCTTCTCCTACCTACTGTCTAAAACTGTTTTAAAATATAATCTAGTAATAGATCATCAACATCTTTTAAGTATCCCCAAAAATTAAATTTTCAACAGGATTATATCATATGCCTCTAAAGTCCATCCATGCTAATACTTGCTTTTGTATAAATAATATGTATCTCAGGTATCAGGTAACCCCACAGCATACTTTCAGCTTGACTGAGAACCAGGATATATCACAGATTTTCATAGGATCTACACAGTAGGAGAGATGAACGTTACCAAACAGCTATGATGTAAGGATCACTAGCATACAAATAGGCTTCTAGAGTTGTTGAGGCTCAGTTTCAGCAGTTTAAATGGCTATAAGTTCATCTCGGTTTATTTCTGTATTAATTTGTTTAATTTTGGCATTAACTACCAAGAGGTGGAAAGTAATGGAATCTAACTTCATTACTTCTGTCTTTGGTTAATTCTGTGTCATGAACATAAACAGCACTTTCCATGATTCATTTAAAACAGAGGCCCCAGTTAAAAGACAACATGATCAACAGTTGCTGGAAATCAGTTTAACCTAAAGGAATTAGTGAATGGAGTACTCTTTGAACCCCCAACCCCAGCATGCCTCTCTTTAGGATGTCTTAAAAGTATCAGCTGACGTAATGAGGAAGGGAGAAAAGTTAAAACCAGACATTACTTAGATTTGGACAAAACAGGATGGAATGTTCTGAATTATCTGTCAAGAGCAATGTACTTTACAGTGATTGTACCTCAGAATAAAATTGGAAAATAACAGTGCTGGTATTCATAAAGAAAAAAATTATGTCATACAGTCAATTTTTTAATAAAATTGCTTGTTCTTTGAAAAACCACAATAGAGTAGTGCTGCTTACAAAAAAGAAGAGTACTAATGTCTATTTCACTTTGGTTCCTGCTCTCATAAATGGCTGGTGCCTTCTTCATAATTGTGCTCTGTAGAGTAAAAAAAAAGTTAAATGAGCTATACCCAAATGAGATGTGATATGAATGGAATTATGCATTCCATGAAGTATATCGTCAAGCATTACATTAAAAGGTGATTTCTAATACAGTGGGTTGGGCAAGGAACTACGACTGGAAGCACGCCAGGGTCCTGCAATTCTCTCAAAGGGCCTCCATCTCCATGAAGGAAAATGAACTGTTTAAATCCAAATGACTGTGATGGGACCACACTCAGGAAGGATAAGAACATGGATGCACATCTCAGCTGCTAAGTAAGCTAACAAACCTGATACAGATAAGGCACATATAGAAGACTGACTGTAAGCATCTGGGTTTGTTTTCCATATCTTTCTACTCTTGTTTTCTTTTGGCTAATAACAAGTGAACACAGACCATTTATCAAATGATAATGTGTGTATGCAGTCACTTGGTAAGGCTTATTGATATCACCTTACTAGGTGATAAATTCACTACCGCTCCTTACCTGACCATCAATTTGGAGAAGGGATAATATAATCCTCCTGAGTCCTTGGTGTGGCAAACAGCCAAGTGGTTACAAGCACACAGTGGTAAGTGGTGGTCATCTGTGTTCATTGTGCTGGCTATAGTATTTGACCACAATCATTTCTCAGACTAGAATGTTTTATTGAGCTGCATGATGGAAAGTCATGGTCTTTTTATTTTAAAAGTAAGTAAAAACCCATGTTATTCAGACATAACTTTGTTTTTATAACACATAAACATTGTGTTATACTTTAATATTTGTTGTTCAATGAATAGTCCTGGTACATCTATGTTCAATGTCTAATTTTGGAGCATTAAGCCACATCTTTGTCAGGGCTTTGTCAATTTGGTGGACGTTTTTAATCTTTGTTCAGTAGAGATAATGCATGATTCATTTGCAGTAACAGTCTGAGGGTTGAAATAAACTGACATTTCTTAATTTTTTTAAAAAGTATAACATTCTTATAAAGACAAGTTAAACGTACTGTGATTTTATTTATATAGATCTAGTCTGTACAAGCAATTTTGTTCTTAATAAAATGATGTAAGAAATTGTGCAATTGTAATTTATGCCTTTTTTGTATTTATATATTAAAGTTGAAGTGAATGTTTAAAGAGCTTATATTCCATGATTTAAAAATGCTGCTTCACAGACCCTGTGGCATGATTTTCTCCAATGCAAAGTTGTACATTTATGCTTGGTACAAAATAAGCTGGTACCTTGTGCATGTAGGCGAGGGCAATACAAGAAATACATTATTTGGGTTTTCTAGTGGAATGAAAATCTACAGGATGAAAAATAGTTTCTGCAGGGTTAAGTATTATTTCCTCAAGTACCACTGAGCAATTTAAGGGCAGTATTGTGATTTAGTTCACACACCCACCATGTTTCACATTTTAATGTAATTTTCAAAGTGACAAGAGTATAATTTTCTTTTTTAAATGAGTAAGACTGACTTTCTACCTGCCAGTGTTTGACATGTCATTCAGGGAAATTGCTAGGTGTGCTCTGGTAGAGTGTGGTCATGCATGGGGAAAGCAGCATTGGGAGTAACTAAGCACCATAATGAGCAAATTTATGCTCATTTATTTCACCAGGTAAGAGTCACTTCATTAAGCACATCACAGATAACTCAGTGGGACATACGTCTAAGGATGCATAAGATCAAGCTGAAGAGCCCAGGTGATATTTTCTACACATGGGTTGACTCGTTCCAGATAATTGAGACTAAAGAAATATACAAATGTATCATGCAACTGGTTCATACATTCTGTAAGCTAAAGTACATTTTATGTTCACAAGAATCATCTTTAAGTATAAGTTACCCCATTCATTTTATTAGCTGTTACTTTGCAGACAAAGAAAGAATAGTCATTGCTCGGTGGTAGAGCACATGATATACATGCAGAAGACCCCAGGCCCAATGCTTAGCAACTCCAGTTGACAATTCTTAGGTTCTATGAGTTATGAAAGTCATTCTGTTTGCCTGATACTGGCCGTTTATGCACGGAGCCAGATTCCACGTGCTTGCGCTGTGCCATTGCAGTGGGGCACAATGCCCCACCCTTTCCTGTGAACACACAGGAGCGGGGCATGCTGGGTTGCCCTGGCGTAGTGCACTCATGTACGCTTTACACCGGGGCTAGGAGGCCCAGCTGAGGTAAGTGCAGTGGCATGGGCGGAGGAGGTGGGTAGGGGCCAGAGGGAGTGGGGGGCAGGCGGTCACTCCTGCCAGCTCCATGCTGTCACGGAGCCCGCAGGGGTGAGCGGTGTCCCTTAAGGACAGCCCGATAAGCCTGGCGCTGCCGATTATGCACAGCGCCGGGCCGCCGCAGCCCCGGCTTACCCGGGAAGCTCCGGAAGATCCCGCTTTTGCTTAACGCAGGTCTTCCGGAGCCCTGGGCTGGGAGGCGCCCACACTCGTGGTGGCAGCGTGCGTTCTTGGTGATTTTAACCGAAGCGCTGCTGCCGCCAGTGCAGGCCTTATGGCCCGTGCATAATGGGCCACTCTGGAGCAGGCTTTCTCAACCAGGGGTTCATGAAACTCTGGGGTTTCTTGATGGCCCTGGAAAGGTTTCCTGAATGGGTGAGAGTTAATTTTATATATATTTTTGAACTTGTTAAACGTTTATCAGGTGATATGGTCATGTAGACCTGCCCCCCCCCCCATGGTCAGTGATGAGCCTAGAGGGTGGGAATGGGAGAACTATATTCCGCACAATCACACTATTTCTGGGGTTTCTTGAAGCCTAAAGAATGTTTCATGGGTAAATGGTAAAAATGTTAAGAAAGGCTGCTCTGGAGAGCTATTAGTAGGCAGAATTGACGAGAATAATCTAGATGGACCAGTTCAGCTGCCACTCCAGAGAAAGAAACAAGAATGTGTCTAATCTAGTGTCTAAAAGGTGCAAAACACTATCATATGCAAATCTTTTATTGCTCATGATGAGAAGTGGAGCCCTTATGTGATGCTTATAGCTGACAGTTTGAGAACTATGATTCTCATGGCTTAATTCCATTGATTTCAGTGGTATCTGTTGTCATTTTAAGTATTCTCAGGATCACCTCAGGCAAAAATTCATCCAGCTTTTGTGTTTTGATGTATGTCTAGAATAGCTACAACCATCCGGTACCACCAAGACTGTCTCCAAATTTAGTTGGATAAGTATTAGCAGGGTTGTACAATTAAGCCACTTTGAAGACCATCCTTTATTTTCACACCTGCCATAGCCTTGTAGTTTTGGAATCTTTAGATATACTATATTCTGATTCCATCATAGAAAATGTGGTTCCACCTTCTGGCTTGACAAATACAGAAATCGGTAACTCAATGTCGGGGCAAAATAAAACGCTCTTGTTTCTCTCTGTCTAATTATAAATAGATGAAAACATTCCTTGCTATCTCCATCTGCCCCTAAGTCATTACTCATTGCCTAATTTCTTTCTGTCATAAAGGGAAAATAAGAAGACAGATAAGAGATCTCAGCAAAACAATAGAAATGGTTGTGTACTTCAGCTAAATCCCATATTATTATTTATACCATGACATTTTGCACAACATCCAGCATAAAAGGTCTGGGTGATACTGGGTTTTTTCCCCTTTCAATTATTTTTCTACAGATATTTCTGAAAACTGATACCTGAAGCCTTTTACTCCAATCCCACATGGTTACTTTTCGATGCTGTTGGTGGTTGGAAAATGCTACCCCCAACTGCTGCTGGGGCAGCACATACTGGTACTTGCTGAATCAGGACTGCACGTGCTCCTACCAAATATTTGTTTGGAAAAGGGGGAATCAGTGTAGGAATGCCAGTGTGAACCAGGTGACACCTCATTGCCCTATGGAGCTGTGTTCTTTTATTATCTCTGCTTGAATGCTTTTTCCACTTTACATTTATTCCCCCCAAAGTCAGGGATGGGTTTATATTAATTCCTTCTTTATCCCTAGTACAAGCTAGCAGTTGTCCCCAGCATGTATACAGCTTAACACTGTACATTTATTATGATCATTGGGTCTAACATCAGATATTAGCCAGTTCATCAACCATGTGGCTCATCAAGATAAACACTGGCCATATACAACAGTCCACTGTCTTCTTGATAGAACTACTTTTGTTTTCTACCCACTTACAACTCAAAAGCAGGGCGGGGGCACAAAGCATGGGTTCAATTATTTTTAAAGCATTGTTTTTATTACTTGACAGATTCATTTCCTTTCATTTTGTAGTTTCAATGGGGAAAATGTTTCTAGATCTACAACTATTTGTTTTCAACCTACATGGGGTGAGATTTTCACAGTTTATACTTCTCACTCTCTGTATTTACCATACAGTTTAAGGAGTTCCTATTTTACAGATATGTATGGGATACAATACAGAGATACAATCCATTTCTAGATGTAACTTTCCCCCCAATCCATTTGGGAGGAAGTTCTCAGGGATTCCACTCTCATACATGGGATCCTTCTTGCCAAATTTCAGAATGACAGGAGACAAGGTTCCTTTTAAATATAAAATTTTACATGCAGACAGGGACGGTCCTTGTGATTCTGGTGTCCTGGACAAAATTTTAGAATGAACCCCAGAATCACTCATGCAGGTGAGGCAATCAAATGTAACCTTTGACACTACTGCACATACTTGCAGAGTAGGTACAAGAAGACAGGTGAGCAGAAGCGCAAAGCAGCTGCATGAAGGAATTTGGAAACCAGGCACTGGAACTCCAGCATCTGGAGCAGGCTTTTTCATCCAGGGTTTCATGAAATATATTTTAAAAATGTTGATCAAGTGATGCAATCATACATGGTCATGTTGACCCATTCTCCCCTCTCCAAATGGCCAATGATGGGCCTGGAGGGGGTGAGGAGAGACCCCAGGTAGGCATGTACACTGTTATGCTTCCCAACCATATTCTGCACAATTGGGCTTAGGTCTGGGATTTCTCGAAGCCTGCAAACTGTTTCGGAGGTTTCTCAATGATTAAAAAGTTGAGAAAGGCTGATTTGGGGGATAGAATTACAGTACAGAGACTTGTCACATATAGTTCAGCCCTGCAGTAATACTAGCAACGTGTAACCCATACAAACCATATCTCAGTTATAAAAGATTCAGCATGCCTGAAGAAATGGCATTGCTCATGTTTATATTTGATTCAAAAGCCCTTCTCACCATTATAACAATTAAGGGAAGTAAACATGGAAAACTGGGATCACAACCCTCTTTGAAAGCAGCTCTACTCCCTGCCATCCTTGCTGCTTCACTGTTTCCCTGTCCTATGGCCTTTCTCCAACTAGGCAGCTGCCACAAGTTTTCACAATGCTGACTGTTAAAGCACTTCCCCTGTTATTGGTTAATTTTAATTTTTAATTACAATTTGGGCTACTAACAATATTAAAGTGTAGGCGTGTTTTTCGATTTAGTTATAATTTGACTACATGTATGTCCTTGTTAAATACACAATGTTGTTGTTAGGTGCGAAGTCGTATCCGACCCATCGTGACCACATGGACAATGATCCTCCAGGCCTTCCTATCCTCTACCATTCCCCGGAGTCCATTTAAGTTTGCACCTACTGCTTCAGTGACTCCATCCATTCTCTGTCGTCCCCTTCTTCTTTTGCCCTCAATCGCTCCCAGCATTAGGCTCTTCTCCAATGAGTCCTTCCTTCTCATGAGGTGGCCAAAGTATCTGAGTTTCATCTTCAGGATCTGGCCTTCTAAGGAGCAGGTAGGGCTGATCTTCTCTAGGACTGTTCGCCTTGCAGTCCAAGGGACTCACAAGAGTCTTCTCCAGCACCAAAGTTCAAAAGCCTCAATTCTTTTACGCTTGGCCTTCCTTGTGGTCCAACTTTCACAGCCATACATTGCAACTGGGAAGACCATAGCCTTGACTAGATGCACTCTCGTTGGCAGGGTGATGTCTCTGCTTTTTAGGATGCTGTTTAAGTTTGCCATAGCTTTCCTCCCCAGGAGCAAGCGTCTTTTAATTTCTTTGCTGCAGTCCCCATCTGCAGTGATCTTGGAGCTCAGGAAAATAAAATATGTCACTACCTCCATTTCTTCCCCATCTATTTGCCAGGAATTGAGAGAGCTGGATGCCATGATCTTCGTTTTCTTAATAGTGGGTTTCAAGCCAACTTTTGCACACTCCTCCTTCACCCACATCTTCAATTCCTCTTTGCTTTCTGCCATTAGAGTGGTATCATCTGCATATCTGAGGTTGTTGATATTTCTCCCTGCAATCTTGGTGCCAATTTGTGACTCATCTAACCTCGCCTTTCTCATGATGTGCTCCGCATACGAGCCGTAAGGGAGTGGCGGGCAATAAACCGAAAGATAATAATAATAATAATAATAATAATAATAATAATAATAATAATAATAATAATAATAATAATAATAATAAAAAGTCAAATACGCATGGCGACATTTGCACCAATCTGTGATTCCATGCCTGGTTCTCACTGTTGCTTCTTGACCTGCATATAGGTTTCTTAAGAGACAGATAAGATGCTCTGTTATTCCTATCTCTTTAAGAACTTGCCACAATTTCTTGTGCTCCACACAAACAAAGGCTTTAGCATAGTCAATGAAGCAGAAATAGATGTTCTTCTGGAACTCCCTAGCTTTCTCCATGATCCAGCGTATATTGGCAATTTGATCTCTAGTTCCTCTGCCTCTTCAAAATCCTGTCTGAACTTCTGGATGTTCTCGGTCCACATATTGCTGGAGCCTAGCTTGTAAGATTTTGAGTATAACTAAATGAGTGCAATAGTGCGGTAGTTTGAACATTATTTGGCATTGCCCTTCTTTGGGATTGGAATGTAAACTGACCATTTCCAATCCTGTGGCCACAGTTGAGTTTTCCAAATTTGCTGGCTTATTGAGTGTAGCACTTTTACTGCATCGTCTTGGAAGATTTTGAATAGTTCAACTGGAATGCTGTCACCTCCACTAGCTTTATTGTTGCTCAGACTTCCTAAGACCCATTTGACTTCACATTCCAGGATGTCTGGCTCCAGGTCATTGAGTACCCCAGCATGGTTATCAGGGATGTTAAGCTCGCTCTTGTATAGTTCTTCTGTGTAATATTGCCACCTTTTAAAAATCTCTTCTGCTTCTGTTAGGTCCCTACCATTTTGGTCCTTTATCATACCCATCTTTGCATGAAACGTTCTCTTCATATCTCCAATTTCTTTTGAAGAGATCTCTGGTCCTCCCTATTCTATTGCTTTCTTCTATTTGTTTGCACTGTTCATTTAAGAAGGTATTCTTATCTCTTCTAGCTTCTCTCTGGAATTCAGCATTCAGTTGGGTGTATCTTTCTCTTTCTCCCTTGCCTTTCACTTCCCTTCTCTCCTCAGCTATTTGGAAACCTTCCTCAGACAGCCATTTTGCTTTTTTGAATTTCTTTTTCTTTGGGATGGTTTTAGTAGCTACCTCTTGTACAATGTTGCGAACATTGTATTAAATTCACCCATAACTGTCCATTTGAGTTCACTGATTCCTAAAATGTCGATGTTCAGTCTTGTCATCTCTTGTTTGACCACGTCCAGCTTGCTTTGATTCATGGATCTGATGCTCCAGGTTCCTATGGAATAAAAGTCTTTACAGCATCGGACTGTCTTTTCACCACCATTTCCCTTCACAACTGAGCATCCTTTTGGCTTTGGCCCAGTCGCTTCATTCATTCTGGCGCTACTCGTACTAGCTGTCTGCTCATCCCCAGTAGCATATTGGACACCTTCCGACCTGAGGGGCTCATCTTCCAGCATCATATCATTTTGCATTTTGAACCTGTCCGTAGAGTTTTCATGGCAAAGATACTGGAGTGGTTTGCCATTTCCTTCTCAAGTGGATCATTTTTTTTCAGAGCTCTCAGCTATAACATGTTCATCTTGGGTGGCCCTGCACGGCATAGCTCATAGTTTCACTGAGCTACGCAAGCCCCTGTGCCACGTCAAGACTGCGATCTTTGAAGAGGAAATACACAATAGGGCCAGCATAACTGAAAGACCACCTTCTCTCATATGAACATCCCCTAACACTTTGGTCATCTTCAGAGGCCTTGCTTTGGGTGATCCCACCATCTGAGGCTAGACAGTTGGTGACCCCAAATAATGCCTGTTCTGTGGCTGCAAAACTCTGGAACTCAAGGAGGTTTATTTGTCTTCCTGAGTTATTGTCTTATGCAAATAGCTGAAGACTGGTTTGGAGTTCCTTCACTAATTCTTATTAGCCCTCGCCTGCCTGTTTCCATGTGTTTATATCATGTTTCATTTCATTGAAAAATTTTATTTTTTGTATTCTGAATGCTTTATAATGTCTGAAATGTTTTAATGTTTTGTTTTAATGTTGCAAGCTTGGAAACCCTGAATTGGGTAGAAAAGTGGCACAGAAATGCTTTAAATAAATGTCTAGCAGGCCTCAAATTATGGCTAGTGAATTATGTTCACCTTACTAGATCTCCAGTTATGCAGGCCTCATCGATATGTATGCGTGTGAAAAATTTTGCCTGTCCCTTAGTGAGAAAAAAGTGCACTTCAGAGACCATTTGGAATCCATTTTTCCTCTCCCTTTGTGCTGATTTGCCCTTTTAACACAATGATCAATAATCTACTAAGTATATATAGACGTGTTTGCCATTTCTAGTTTAATTGAAGCACAAGCCTCAATTTCATTTATGGAGAAACAGAGAAGGTCACAGATTTTAATTTATATGATAAAACTTGGAATGTTCTAACATTTTGCAAATTGTCTTATTTATATTCCTCCAAACAACTGTTCCTTAACTCTTTAGAACTGTGGGAGACATTTTTATATATCTGTAACCTGTAACCATTAATAAAGACAATAAGGGGTGCTGGGAGGAGCTGGGATTCGCCACCTAACCACCAATCAGGTTAGCTGTCCCAACAGCCAGTCAGGAAGAATGTCCCACCCTTGATCGCATCCCCCATTTGGAAGATGTTCCAGCCCAGTAAGCAGGAGCTGGGAGGGAGGGCAGAGGGCCTGGGACTGTGGGCTGTTGGGGAGGGGGTCATGCCTGACCCTTAGGGTGACAAGGTATCCCCTGTGCAAGCACCGGGTCATGCCTGACCCTTAGGGTGACACCCTCTAGTGTTTTCATGGCAGACTCAATACGGGGTGCTTTGCCAGTGCCTTCCCCAGTCATTACCGTTTACCCCCCAGTAAGCTGGGTACTCACTTTACCGACCTCAGAAGGATGGAAGGCTGAGTCAACCTTGAGCTGGCTGCTGGGATCGAACTCCCAACCTCACGGGCAGACAGCTTCAGAGAGCATTTCTGCTGCCTTACGAGATAAGTGCTGGCAAGACACAGCAGACATATGGTGACCACAGCAAGGGCTTTCAAGGCAAGTGAGCAGAATCTGTCTTGGTGGTCTTAATTCCAAGTATCAAGCCTCCAAGTTCTGATGAGATTGGACTATGCCATGCTGCCTTCCCCTGTGAATTCTTCAGTACTGTCAAAAATGTAGGACAAGTGACTACATCTAATCTGCCACATCATTCTCCGAGACTTACTTTCTCTTAATATAAGGAACTTGAGATCTTTCATTTGCGCTGTCTCCACAGATGTCATGATAACTTGTCAGTTCATGAAGAATAACTGCACAAGAATGTCAACTATCCTTGTCAAACATAATCCAGTTTAACAAAAGTTCGAATCCAATAACGCCTTTAAGACCAACAAAGTTATTTAAGCTATTAAAGGTATAAGCTTTCATATGTAAACACACTTCTTCAGATTTAGTCAGATAATCCAATTTAATAAATGAGAGAATTGTGCACAAGTGTTTCCAAACAAACTCAGGTCTCTAGATTATAGTGGAGACCATTGCTAAATTTACCTATAGCCAGGCCTTCAGCCTTCTGGGCAATACGAAGGAGAGGAGGTGCATGTTCCTAACTTTCAAAGCAATGGGAAACATTCATGGTCACTTTTGTCTTGAGCAAAAGCAGAAAAAACAAGTATAATAATAACTGTACTGTGGCTTCAGATAAATTCTCATTTCCAAAAACAGTTTTGCATTATTGTTGCAAATGCACAATCACAATTTTCCTATCAGATTCAACATTGATGAAGAAAACTTCAGTGGAGGCCATAGTTAGAAGACAGTAGAAGAGCTTCCCTAGAGGAGACAAGTGGTCTTCTAGCCCTGTATCCTGTTTCTCAGAGTGACCAGCCCTGTAAGACCCACAAACAGGGGTACAGTAGCCAATGGCTTCCCTTGTTGTTGGACCCTAACAACTGGCATTCAGAAAAACATTGCTTTTGAAAATGGCTATTACATTCAAAATTGTGGCTAGCAACTGCTGATGGGCTTGCCCTGCATGAATTTGTCCAATCTTTTCTTTAAAGCCAGCAAATCAAGCTGACAACATTACCTCCTATGACAGTAATTTTCACAAGTTTATTGTGAATTATGTTGGGGGAAAATACACCCTTTTATCTGTTGTGAATCTACTCCCCATCTAATTCATTGGGTGCACTAAGTGTTTCTAAAGATGGTGAAAAACCATGCGTCCAAGCCAAGGAAAGGGCACATGCTTATATGTACGGACTTCTGTGTGGATGTCCCTAGCTGGATGAAGAGTATAACAGATAGATGTGTGCTATACATATTGTTCCTGACCTAGAATCATAGAATCATAGAATAATGGAGTTGGAAGGGACCTCATGGGTCATCTAGTCCAACCCCCTGCACTATGCAGGACACTCACAACCCTATCACTCATCTACTGGAAACTGCCACCCCTTAAGCTTTCACAGAATCAGCCTCTCCGTCAGATGGCTATCCAGCCTCTGTTTAAAAATTTCCAATGATGGAGAACCTACCACCTCCCGAGGAAGCCTGTTCCACTGAGAAACCACTCGGTCAGGAACTTCCTCCTGATGTTTAGATGGAATTTCTTATGAATTAATTTCACCCCATTGGTTCTGGTCCGTCCTTCTGGGGCAAGAGAAGACAACTCTGCTCCATCCTCTATATGGCAGCCTTTCAAATATTTGAAGATGGCTATCAAATCCCCTCAGTCGTCTCCTCTCCAGGCTAAACAGACCAACTTCACCCAACCTTTCCTCATATGTCTTGGTCTCCAAACCCCTCACCATCTTTGTTGACCTCCTCTGGACATGCTCCAGTTTGTCTACATCCTTTTTCAACTGCGGTGCCCAAAACTGAACACAGTACTTCAAGTGAGGCTGAACCAGAGCAGAGTACAGTGGTACCATCACCTCCCATGATCTGGACACGATACTCCATTTGATACAGCCCAAAATCCCATTTGCCTTTTTAGCCACTGAGTTACACTGTTGACTCATGTTCAATGTATGGTCTACTAAGACTCCTAGATCCTTTTTGTACATGCTACTGCCAAGACAAGTCTCCCCCATCCTATATTGGTGTGTTTGGTTTTTCCTACCTAAATGCAGAACTTTACATTTGTCCCTATTGAACTTCATTTTGTTCAGTTTAGACCACTTTTTATTTTATTCAGTCGAGCCGATCAAGATCATCCTGTATTCTGTTGCTGTCTTCAGTTGTGTTTGCTACCCCTCCCAGACCTGACAAATACAAACACACACCCCACTGTCAGTAGCCAGGATGATTTCCAAAAGCCCCATTATTAGATCTTTGACAAACATACCCATCCTCTGTGCCACAGCAGAACATATCATTAGAACTGTTGCTGCCACTCTGTGTTAAAAGGTACAAGTACCTAAATTCAGCCTGTCAAGGAACTGATTTCTGACATTTACTAGTTTATTTCAATGCTCATTATATGTTCCAATAAATGCCAGCTCTCCCTCACTTCTATCTTTTACCAGTAATTGTTAGCAGGCTAGAAAATCAGCTGTTCAGATCATGTCTATTGCACTCCATGCCTGCAATTCTACATATTGTGCATGGAGAGAACAGGAAGTAGAATTGCCTCAACAGACTTCTGTTATAAACCCTACTTCCTCTATTCCTGTTTTTCCTGAAAGTAGCCTGTGGTCTTTGAACCTGAAAAGAATGACCTACTGGATGCTCCTGGAGAGGGTTGAAGAAGAGTCTCACTTTCTCTGGCTGTGTTGGAGCCTACTTATTATGTCAATAGTTTCCAAGACTTATAATGGAGAGTCAGCATCCCACTGTCAGCACAGGAAAAATGCTGTTTGGACAGCCGGCATGGTGTAGCATTTAAGAGCAGCAGAATCTAATCTGGAAAATCACATTCCTCCATATGAAGCCTGCTGAGTGACCTTGGGGCAGTCACAGTGCCCTCAGACCTCTCATAGCCCTACGTACCCCACAAGGGAAGAAAGGTATACACAGTTAACATTCAGCACTCTGATGTTATAATTTAATGCTGGTTGACACAAACAGTATGAAATAAATTCTCTACCCCATGCAAACAAAGAACACAATTCATTCAAATTCAAATGCTGCTTGTTTTCCATTATGTACTAAAGGAATGACAATATTTCACATTTCACTATCAATTGATGAAGATATAGTCTTGTCAGGACCTTACAACAATTGTTCAAGGATCTGTGAAATGTCTATGCTGCCATAGCTTAAAAACTCTGCTTCTTCAACAAAATAGAATCATATGGGTCTGTCTTCCAAATCCCTGGTTTTTAAACACATTTCTAGCAGTTGTAATGTTAGTCTCTAAGGTGCTTGCATCTTGCTGCAGACTGACCTGGCTACTTTCTGAAGCATTATTTTGATCTACCCACTCACAGAAGGCACAGAAGTGTATACATTTAATTTCGGGGCAAGAGATGGTGAGATACCCATATCTCTAGATGTCGCATCCACTGAGTGGTACACTTGTGCTAGAATACCCTATGTCAAAGGATATACCCCCTGTATTTGGCTCATCAGATCTTGGATGCTAAGCAGTGTTGATTGTGATTAGTATTTGCATGAGAGACTACTAAGGAAGTCTAGGGTCACTATGAAGAAGCAGGTAATGGGAAATCACCTCTGAATATCTCTTACCTCAAAAACCCTCCAGTTACCATAAGTCAGCTGTGACCTTATGGCAACAAAACAATTTGGTTTAAAGGTACCTTCTTATAATATTATGCAGGCATTCTATGGTTAAGTCCTATCACTGAGCAAGCCCTAGCTAGCCATAATGATTCTGGAGCTCTGAACAAAAACCACCTGGGGAGGGAGGGCTGTATAAGAGTCACTTCACCCTTGCAAACCCTCCCAAGCACAGGACAACTGCCCTGGGTGATCCATGGTGAAGACTTCCCACGTCTGGCACAAAATAAGTCCTCCATTTAATACCCTCATGATTTTGTTGTTAGGTGCAAAGTTGTGTCTGACCCATCGCAACCCGATGGACAATGATCCTCCAGGCCCTCCTGTCCTCTACCATTCCCCTGAGTCCATTTAAGTTTGCACCTACTGCTTCAGTGACTCCATCCAGCCACCTCATTCTCTGTCGTCCCCTTCTTCTTTTGCCCTCGATCGCTCCCAGCATTAGGCTCTTCTCCAGGGAGTCCTTCCTTCTCATGAGGTGGCCAAAATATTTGAGTTTCATGTTCAGGATCTGGCCTTCAAAGGAGCAGTCAGGGCTGATCTCCTCTAGGACTGACTGGTTTGTTCGCCTTGCAGTCCAAGGGACTCACAAGTGTCTTCTCCAGCACCAGAGTTCAAAAGCCTCAATGATACCCTCATGATACAGTGGAGTAACTCATCTTTAGCTATCTTCATGCACATACGGCCAGGGTACTATCAGATCAATAGTGGCTATCAGATCAATCTTTCAATGGGAAGAGTTTATGTGTACGCATCAGCCTGTCCATTGAAATCAGTGGTACTTAGTGCTAATTTTGGCTCAGTCATACCCAAGACGATTAAGAAACCACCCAGAGCCCTTCACTTATACCAGCCATGAGTAGCATCTGCAGACCTGCAAAGCCACTTTCTTTTACATACTCCTCTGCTGCAAGTTCCAACAATATGTTTCTGTTTGTTTTGCTTGCTCCAAGAAAACCAGCATGAGCCCACTTTGCCTAAAATTGCAACCGGTTTGTAATTACTGTCTGATGCCCAATTAATAAGAGCTTGCAGCCCCCTGAAAAGATATAATTAGGGAAATGATTTTGTATGTACATTTTGCGTGCACACTCAACCATCAATTAAATCATTACTTCTAATCCTGTTGTCAGATGGGGGGGGGGGATATATTCTGTGAGTCAGTAATTCCTGAAGCCACCAGACACTTTTTCTTCCCAATGGTTTCAAATCAAAATTACTGAGCTTATTGAGCGAGTTAAGGTAAGTACATTTCTGCTATGAAAATGAGGGTTGGAGTACATTTTATCACTTTGAAATCTGAAAAAGCAGCCAAGTCTATTCATGACTAATAGCTCTTATTTAATTGCTCTTATTTAAGCAGCTTAGGTTCAGTTTAATCATTACAGTGAGGAGGGGGTAACCACCAAAAGCAGTTTCCCATTCCCACATGGCCAGAGTTCCATGCAGTGGCTTGAATGTTTTTGATCATTTCCTACATAGAACTATGCCATTAAATACACACACACACACACACACACACACACCGCCAACACTGCTTTCCCTGGGAATCTATAAAAGGCTGATGAGAGATGTTTGAAATGGGGAGGAGGGTATTTCAATAACTCAGTGTTCAGGAGACAGCATCCCTAAACTTGATACACAGGCGGGGGGATATGTTGTTTTGTTCCATCTGGGATGAAAGGCCCTGCCTCTTTTGCTGTTTCTCTTCGGTGTGCTGGGTTTTGTGTTTTGCCACTTTTCTATAAAATATTTGTTTCTTATCTGTCTTACTTCCATATGGCGGGGGGCGAAGGTCTCTGTTACAATTCTTCTGATCATCTTATGTTCCTTGCCATTTTTCCCCATCTCCTGTGGCCTTAAATTGCAATTCTGTAGTGAACAAATCAGTCTTACAGCATGATCTCACTCAAAGTATTTTTTATGCTCTCACTGAAACTGGATTTTGGCATTGCTTCTTCTGTTATTATTTGTGGCCTTTAAAGTTTTACCAGATGCCCTAGCCTAAGGAAATGACAGTGGGGTGACAGCTAATATTCCTGCCACTTCCAAGTTCTTTCTTTCCCCTTTGCCCATTCATTCTCTGATCCCCAAAAGTCTACTGTTTATTGTATTTGCTTCTATAGTCTTACAAATAGTTGTCTCTCATCGTGCTAAACTTGCTTTTTCAAAATCCCTGCATCAGGCAGGCAACAGTGCATGGATGAGGAGTTGTGTTTACAAGTTGTCTGGGTTTACAATATACCATAGTTTTTCTTTTGTTTCTGACTGTGTTTTATTCCTTTTCTTTGCAACCTTTAATGATCCCTAATACTGGAGGAGGAAGAGGAACTGGAGAAAAATATTTATGTTATTTAAAACATCTTTATGCCACCTTTCCACCCAATCAGGATGGTGAACTTTGAAACATTTAAACAGTTAAAAATACAATTAAAATTATAAAATTCAGGCAAAAAAGTACACAGCACTAGAAGGGCCAACACTGTTATTAGAGGCATGCCAAATGAAATAGAGGTTTTTACCTACTGATGAAATATATTGGTAAAGGGAGACATATGTATCCAGATGGGGTTTCCAAAGTTTGGTGCCACAATGGCCGTTTCTTGAGTCACGACATCTAGCTTCAGCTAGTGGTGGCAACCAAAGCAGAGCATCTGAAAATGACCACGGTGAATGGTTGGTTCATATGCAAAAAGGTAGTCTTTAAAATATGTTGGTTCCAGGCCGTAGAGGGCTTTAAAGCCTGGAATTGAGCCTGGAAGCAAATTGGAAGCCAGCTTAGATCAAACAAGACTGGAGTGATATGGTCTCTACATCCCATTCCAGTCCACACTTTGGCCACAGCATTCTGTAGCATTTTGTTATGGGATGGGGTTTTATCAAGTTTTCTTGGGGGGGGGAGTTATCTTGTACCCCACCTCAAGTCTCTGGAGAGTGGAGGGCTAAAAATCTAAGGAATAAATAAATCAACAATAGCTTTTGGTCAGTCTTCAAGGGCACTCCTGCACAGAGCACATAACAGTAATCTAATCAATATGTTACCAGTGTCAAGATCTTTTCTGCCCAGGAAGGACCAAAACTGGCTCATCACCCACAGCTGATGAAAGACATCTCTGGCCATTGTCACCACCTGTTTATCTAACAGGAGACCTATCAGCAAAGGGTCCTTTGGGGTCATTTGTTTGGGCAGTTTTCAACTAAAATGCATATGTTCCCTTCCAGTTTTACTAATAGAAGTGGAGGGTCAACAATGTCTCCTTTCAGTTCAATAGATGAAATATTCTCTGTGTGTGATCTGGAGAGCATAAATGCACATCTGGGTCCTGTGATCTATACTGCAATACTATGGGCCATTTCGCACGGCTTCAAAATAGCACAATGGTTGCTAATTGAAAACGCTACTAATTTGGAATAACCCACGACGTCGTAGACAATCTGCAACACTCCTGAAACCGACCCGCAAAAAGCGCTTCGTTGTAGCGCTTTCAGGGGAATCCCAAAAAGTGGATTCACCCTCCGGAAAGCGATACACTCCTGCAACCAATCTGCAACAATAGCGATAAAGACCTGTGCGTTAACATTGTTGCGGTTTCTTCAAAGTCCCTCCTCCTGAGCCTGTCCTCCAAACTTCCGGCGAAGCGATCGCCATTTTTTTTTCCCCGAGCGAGTGGAGATCAATGCACCGGTGAGCCTCCGTTTAGCCAGTGAGGCTTCCCAGGCTGCAGTCCCTCCTCAGAGCTGTTTACAGTCACTAAGCACAAGAAGCCCGCAGAAGCCCGTTTGCTGATGTATTTTCCCTTTATTTTTCACACTGTTTCGGCTGAAAATCGCGCCCGTGAGGGGGGGGAGGGGGGATTTTTTTTTCCCACTCGGAGGCAGCGTGGCCACGATCAAATGACAGCTCAAACAGAGGCTTCCCGGCTTCAGTCCCTCCCCTTCAGTCACTAAGCACACACATTTCACACATTCCATTCAGCCGAAAATCGGGCCCGTGAGAGGGGGGGGGGATTTTTTTTTTCACTCTGAGGCAGCGTGTTAACGATCAAACGATCAAACGACAGCTCAAACACCCCAGGCAGCTGGATGGGTCTCTCCGTTGCAACGAATCTACCCAGATTCGTTACAATGGGGCTGTTTTTTTTTTTTTTTTTAAACCTTCCTTAAAGGGAAAGGGGCTATTTGGGAGCATGCTAACGGCTGCCCATTGGCTGCTTGACGGCCAGGGGCGGGACGAGCTTGGCAATAGTGCTTCCTTTCTAGCGATTTCTGCCGAGACCGGAAGCCTGTGGGAAACGCTAAAAAACGCAACTGATTCCACTACAAAGGCAGGTATGCATAACGACGAATTCCACTATTTTAAATGGCGATTTTTCATTCAGTGACCAATTTGCAACAAAGATCCCCGTGCAAAAAGGCCCTATGTGTTCTGCAGCATTAAATGTGACAATTGTTATTTCCTTTTCAAATGTGAGGCTGTTGGCACTCAAAAAGGTCACAGAACAGGCTTTTAAACTGACTTGTAGGGAAAGCTGACAAGAACAGCATCTGGTTTGGAAAAACCCATCTCTCAGGGATACTAATCTGATTGTATTAGACCTTCAAATAGTGGATAGAATAAATGTTGATTATGAACAAGTAGTGACCACACAGACTCAATAAAAGCCAAAATATCAGTCAGATTGCATGCATAAGAAGGCACACAAATAGGGACAAAATATATAGAAACCTCAAAATCAAGATGGATTAGAGAGTTCCATATTAGAAAAGATTAGATATGTACTCTATCCAGTTATCTCATTTCTATCCCACCAATTCCTCAAGAATCTTAGGACAGCATACATAATTGTGCTGGGATCTGAGTATCTAGAAGACTGTATCTGAATACATGCCTCATAGAGAGAGCTCTTCAACTGGCAAATGCCAATCAATTGGTGGTTGCCAGTCTCAGGGAACTTTGATTGGCCTTGACCAGAGTCAGGGCCTTTTCAGCCCTGACTCTCACTTGGTGAAATGAACTCCCTGGAGAGATCAGGGCCCTGACAGAACTCACAGAGTTCTGAAGGGCCTGCAAGATGGAGCTCTTCCACCAAGCCCATTGTTGAGGCCACCTGAAGCAACTCTTAATATCAGATTGGCCCTCCCTCATCCTATTTCTCCACTCCCCCCCTTAGTGGTTTTAAATTAATTTAATCTATATTACATTATATTTAATATTTATGGATGTTTCTCATATTTATGTATCTTGGTCTTACGCTAATTGTTTACTAAATTCACTGCCCCAAGACGAATAATAAATAAATAATTCTTCCCTCAGTAGTTTTACCCCCATAATATTATGGCGTAATGCAATGTTTTCTGAGTGAAGAAGAGGCAGAAAGAAGATACTGCAGCAAGCTGTAGCTAGCCAGGACTGTAGGGGGAGTACTTGTCTCCTTGCAGTTGAAAGAGAGGAGGAGGAAGGTCAACTCTCTCCAGGTTGCTTTGATATGCTTAAAAACGTCCAATATAGAAATTGAGGTAATGTGGTTACCCAATATTAGAAAGCATACAAAAATATCTAATAGGATTCCAGCTGAATTTATTAGCACTGTCAGGAAAGTCAATGGAAGACAAGGTGGTTTCTTTGAAAAAGTGGAAGTCTTTCCTACTTGTGAAAAATAAAGAAGATCATGAAAATAAATGCAAGTTGATGATACATCAAGCAAAGAAGGGATTTGATAAAGCTAAAGGAACAGGAAAAACACAAGTTTCTTTTAAAACATTGACCAAGTTGGTATGACCTTCAGAGGACAAACATAAATACCAGTACTGAAGGGAGACAGCGGAGCTGCCCCTGTGGAGGTTGAGTTCAAGGGAAACGGAACCTGCTTGAACCCATATGGGTCACAGCATTGCACTGAGGAGAGGAAGTGGGTCTGAATTATCCTCTCCTCCGTTTTTCAACAGCATAGTTCAACTGACAGAAACAGCAGAAAAGGCAATTTTGCCTCCCCCTACATTGCAACCTCCTCCCACCCCCACAAACACATCGCAGTTAGTCAATGCAGGTCCCATGGACTGAAAATCAGTTCCCAGGGCAGAGTCTGCACTTACTTTGTTTATTCCACTGTCAATCCTGTTGAATTCAGATCGATTTGAACTCGAGTCTTCCTCTCCCCCCCCCTCCCCATTGAAACAGGAAAGTGTTCTGCACGTGGTTAGGGAGGCTCAGAAGAGGAGGGGGAGGCAAATGGAGACTCTTACTTTGTTTTCTTGAAGTGGGGGGAGAGAATCCAAGAAGTCAGAGAAGGGAGGAAAAAATCCTTTCTTTTCTTGAAGGGGGGGGGGGAAGAGGATTGAAGAAGGCAGAAAAAAAAATCCAAGACTGACAGAAGTTATTAGGGGCTTGTCCTTTAAGGCAAGTTTGTCACATGACCACCTGTGGCCAATCATGGGTTCTCTACCACGGAGGAGAGCCCAGATTCAAAACAATGCGAATTAAAAATATATATTGAGGTTTAAAAGCACCCTAAGATACTGCACAATAAAGGTAGGGTCACTCCGGATCAATCCTGCTTGCTGCAGAAGGAAAATTTAAATCGCCCCAAATCAAAACGGAAATCGTATTCTGTGTAGAGGGCAGGGACTCAATCGACCTGGGATTGGAATAAAAGTTCCATGCAATTTACACCCAGGATTATTTGGGAGTTCTGACAGAAGAGTATTGTGTGAAAGATCTGTACCACCAGAGCTTCCTCCTGACAGAACATGGGATCCAGCCACAGAAAGACTAAACAAATTCTTCATGTCAGACCTTCTCCGTGGCCCATATTGGAAAATGTGTTGATTTAAAACATTTATATGCCTGCCTTTCTCCCTTATAAATTAGGAAACAGACACAGTGTGGGAAACAAGTAAAACTGGCATATAACAAAAAATATAAAACACAAGAAAGTCAATACTCTCGCCAACCTAAATGGGATGCCATATTATATGCAAACAGATCTGCCAAGCAGTTTGTACTAGCAAATACCTTCAGCAGCATCTAATATATATGGGGCTGCAGTGCAGTCAAACAGGAGTTTAAACTCTTAATCCCATACTATTTTTCCATCTTCAAATGCTGTTTGCTCTTTGATCAAACTAGACAGGGAAGACATTGATGACTTGCATGTTATCCCCCAGCAGGACCAATGTAGCTGTATGGGGACTTTTAAGGTAAAAAAAACAGCATAGGGGAAAGAGTTAAAATACCTGTACCACAGCCCAATTTGACCCCCCCTCCCACACACACACACACACACACACACACACACACACACATACACACGGATGCTACTTACCAATAATAAAAAGTTTGGTAGCTCTATTTGTCATTTCTTCTTAATGGGAACCCAAAGCACCTTACATCATTCTCTCCTCCAGTTTATCCTCACAACAACCCTGTGAAGTAGATTGAGTGTGTTTGACAAAGCCAAGGTCACTCAGCAAGCTTCCGTGGGGATTCTGACTAGGGTCCACCAGATTCTAGTCCAATATTCTAACCAGTACACCACACAAGCTCTCTGTGAGCACTGTCCACAGTGTAGTATAATTTCTTATATCCATTACAATATATGCATCTTGTTCCCTCTTCAGATATTTATGTGTGTTGGTTTAGTTCTTTTAATGGGTATTTTACTGGGGATAGGACTATTGTGACCCACCACGAGCCTACGGGGAGTGGTGGGAAATAAATCTAATTAATAATAATAATAATAATAATAATAATAATAGTAGTAGTAGTAGTAGTAGTAGTAGTAGTAGTAGTAGTAGTAGTAGTAGTAATAGTCTCATTAGGTGAAGTACTGGCTTCTTAATTTTATTTGTTAATTTGATTTGTTTGTGAGCTCTCTTGTCCTGAAACCCAGTGCTCCCACCCCTGTATCTTCTTGCTAATAAATGGATGTTCTGAATACACCTGTCTCTGCTGTGAGATCCTAAGAACAGGCACCTGAGCGCATACCCGAAACCTAATTTGCAAGCAAAAGGAGGCATCCCACGGACGTATAGCATAGTCTTACTCCATAGTAAGGTAGGATCCATGAACAAGACAAGACCCTGATGCATTGATACTGATACCAAGCATGTTTCCTGTTACCAGGATATGGGAACCCAAAAGCAGGTAGTGCTTTCTTTCTATCAGTGTATCCATTTTTTCCTTATCACTTTCATAAACATGGAAATGTAAGAGCACCCTCTGAACCATCTGATGCATGGAGCAGTCCTTAAAAAAATGGCACTAGAGTACTGCAACCAAGCTTTAAAATGCTCTAAATTATTATTTTTATTATTATTATTTTTACTAGCTTCAAAGCCCGTTCCTAAGAACGGACCTTGAAAGGGTCCCCTCCCCTGGCCCCAGGCCAGGCAGCTTAAGGTGGCTTTGGGCCACAGCTCGCAGCCAGGTCAAGTGGGGTGGGTGGGGGCTGGCCAGCTCATTAGCAGGGCTGGGACAGAGCTCCTTAGCAGGCAGTCAACAGGTCGGGAGGCCATCGTTAGCAGGCCCAGCCTAGCAGGCCAAAAGGCCCTTGTTAGCAAGCCCTGCTTAGCAGGCTGGGAGGCTCTCATTAGCAGGCCCAGCCTAACAGAAAACAGGCCTTCGTTAACAGGCCCAGCCTAGCAGGCCAAGAGGCCCTCATTAGCAGGCCCTCCACCATGACCCTTGCTCAGGGCTCTCTCCCCTTACCTGCTGCTGGCTCCAGGCACTGAGGTGCATCTGAGAGCAAAGATGCTAGAATTCAGGGATGGAGGGTGTGAACTGCAGGGGCAGCGCCAATTAGGGTGCAGCCAGCTTTGCTGGTTGCACCCTGATTTGCCCTATTCCATCTTGGACAGCCAGACACGTTCCACCCCCAGGCTGTTTCACAAATATATAGAGGAACTATGGATAAGTATATCCCACCATTCCCAGCACAGCTGACAGATCACAACAGTTGGCATAAAAAAACAATAAAACAGTTAAAATCTCCCTCCCACCTCCCATCAAAGAGAGATTTGATGTGAACACACATATATATACAATTTTCCACTACCATGGGGCATATCTAAACACTCATGTCTTGATCCTGCAATGGAAACCTGCAAGTGGAAGTTGGCTTCTGTGGGTACTGCTGATACAGGGGTTGGCACTGGGATTGGTGTATGGAGTCCCATTGACTGTCCAAGCAGAATCATTTGGATAACTCCTCCATGTGGAAGGAAAGATGAGACCTTTAAGTGTGAGGAACATTTCAAATTTCATATCTTACCTAAATAAATTATTCTAGATATTTATGTACTTCATTTATACTCCACCATTCTTCCCAGTGTTGACCCAAGGCAGCTCACATAATTCTCTTCCCCTCCATTCCATCTTCACATCAATCCTGTGAGGTAGGCTAGGCTGAGACTACATGATTGTCCCAAGATCACTCAGCAGCTTCTATGGAAGTTTGGGGATTCAAACCTGGTTCTTCCAAATAGAAAACAAGAGAAAAGAAGATATGGGGAGGGACAGCAGCAAGTAACGAAACACAGTGATTAGTTCACTTACAAATCTAATGTAATTTAGAGCAGTGGTCCCCAACCCCCAGTCTGTGGCCCAGTGTCAGGCTGCAAGAGCTTCAGCACCGGGCCCCGGCTCCCTCTCCCCACTCCCCCTGCAGCGAGAAGCTCGCCAGGCCACGAGCAAATCGGCAGCTGAAGCGGCTGATTAGCTTGCAGCCCAGCAAGCTTCTTGCTGTGGGAGGGGGGGAGAGGGAAGCACGGCTGCCGGCATGCCGGTGGCGTAAACACACATGCGCAGACTGCTCGTCTGCGCACTCACTGGGAATGCAAACACACGTGCGTGGCAGCCCCATGCATGTGCACATACATGAAACTGCCACGAGTGCGTGTTTGCGACCCCCTCCGGGCGCAAGCAGACATGTGCGGCAGGTCTGCGCATGCACATTTGCGCGGGGCTGCTGTGCATACACAGGGCCTTGGGTCGCCCTCTTCCTCCACCCCTTGGCAGTGGTCTGCAACCTGAAAATGGTTGTGGACTGCTGATTTAAAGCATTTTTGTCTGTCTGAAACATTTCTACTTTTACATAACTGAAATTATGAAAACAAAACTAAATGTTAGAAACATTAGGCAAAGCATATCAAGCAAATATTAATTTATTTTATATGTAATAAATTATTACTACTAATAATCCCTGTTATATTATTACTACTAATAATTATTATTACTAATAATCCCTATTATATTAAGATAACCAAGCAATAGTAAAGTATATTCAATTAGGAATGAGCTTTAATAATTAAATATTATAGTTCTTTAAAAAACAGGATACACATAGATTAAAGTGCTAAAAACTATTATGTCTATAAATATACCTCTTCAAAAGTGCATGCATCTTTTTAACAAAAATAATAAAAAACAGCCAACAGTATTTTCTAAGAGCATTGTTCTGAGTTATCAGCTCTGATGCAGTATGAAAATTACCACCTTGAAATGATAAATCAGAATGATAGGCATTTCACAATTGAATGCTAATTGAAGACAAGGCAATCTCGTCCTGCATGAAATTGAATTTGAAACAGTCAAAGATGTGCTTGTTTTTATAAGGACTGTGCATTTGTGATCTGAATCATGCCACTAAAACAAATCTCCTACTCCTACATCAAAGGAACCTGCTTACAATTACAATATAGATGCCAAAGCTGTATTCTATTTTTTATAGAATACTTCTAAGCAGGTCTACTGAGAATCCTACCCAGGTCTATCCAATGGAGCTTGGTCCTAGGAAATTGTTCTTAGGACTGCAGGTGTAGGCACTTTTCTGAGAGTAAGTTTCACTGAATATAATAGGATGGCTTCTACATTTGGCCACTTAAGAGACTACGCTAATGTTTTAACAACAGTGCTAGTAAATAGTAAATACAGGCTTAGCAGTTACACCACTCTTTTGGAGTCTCAGTGGGTTTAGAGTTGTGTTCCTCTGTTTGAAATTGGGCAGTATTGCCTGATAGATACTGGGAAGAAATTTAGTTAAGCAACACATATGGCAGTACTCGCACATTTCAATCAAATACATTTATTGAGATAATCATAGTTAAACATTTATACAAAAGACAAGGTGGTTCAGATCCCAGGTCACCTGGAGAGAATCCCATGGAGGAATTTTGCAATGCCTTCGGTTATTGGAGGGTTATGATCCGATAAGAGAAAGTGCTCTATTGTTGCAGGACTGTGAGTCTTGCTCGCCCCCACAAGAGGAAATATGTACATTCTCTGAGATGGTTATGTTGCTCACAAAAGAGGAGAACATGTTCCACTGACTCGAGTTTCTTTGCAGGACATGAGCAGAGTCTGTCGGTATATTGGATTTTAGCGTACCGACCTTTAGTCACCGCTGTTGGTAGGAGGTTCTTGCTAGCCTAAAAAACCTCTTCAAGGAAGGCAATTTTAAAGAAGTAAAATACTCCAGGATCCTTCTTGCTGGGGGATAGATTTCAAAAAAGATGGAAGAGCATGTTCTACGTGCTCCAGCGATAGTCGATATCCAGGATTCGTTGCCTGATGATATTGTAAGCTTGGTTCTCTTCAAGGTTTCCTAAAAGCTCAATAGACAGGCCTATAGACTTTAGTTTGTTGTTAATTTTCACAAACCAGGGTGATATAAACTTATCAGGCAGCATAAGGTAGACGAGACTCCCAGCTTGGGCTCTAAAGTTCAGGCGTAGCCAATATTTAAAGATACGGAGCCAGGTTAGAATGGCCAGTTGGGTAACGCTGGTCTCCAAGTATATTGTGAGGGCAGAGATGCATTTGGGGAGGCCCAATAAACGGTGAAGGAAGGCAGATTGCAGCCTCTCTACTCCTGCAGGGAGGTCTATGCCCCATTCTGGTTTGCCATAGAAGAGTTTTGAAATCAGCATGGTTTGAAAGATCTTAATAGCGGCAGGGAGGTTTTGATCTCCCTTAGTAAAATAGAATCTCGCTATTGCATTTGCCTTGAAATTTGTGCAGGTTGATATTTGATTCCAATGTAAGGCCCATTTCAGAGAGTGGTGAAAATGGACTCCTAAATATTTAAAGTGGTGCACTTGCTCGATGGAATGTTCATTTATTTTCCACTTGGTGAGCTTCCTGGATTTAGAAAATACAACTATTTTAGATTTGGTGAAGTTGATCTGGAGTTGATTTTGATTGCAGTAGTTTGAGAAGACTTGGAGAAGAGTTTTTAGGCCAACCTTGGTACAAGAGAAGAGCCTCTTGTGGCGCAGAGTGGTAAGGCAGCCGTCTGAAAGCTTTGCCCATGAGGCTGGGAGTTCGATCCCAGCAGCCGGCTCAAGGTTGACTCAGCCTTCCATCCTTCCGAGGTCGGTAAAATGAGTACCCAGCTTGCTGGGGGGTAAACGGTAATGACTGGGGAAGGCACTGGCAAACCACCCCGTATTGAGTCTGCCATGAAAACGCTAGAGGGCATCACCCCAAGGGTCAGACATGACTCGGTGCTTGCACAGGGGATACCTTTACCTTTACCTGGTACAAGAGAGGAGGACCGCATCATCCGTGTACAAGAGGAGGGGGACCGGAGAGCTTCCCAGCATTGGAGCATGGCAACAGATTCCTGTGAAATTTTCGGCCAGGTCAGATACATGTAGGTTGAATAGATGTGGGGCTAAAACACAGCCCTGTTTAACAGGGCTGATGTGTCTGATGTGGGGTAAGGAAGGGAAGGCCATTGTAGGTCACTTGGAGACTCCTTCAAGTAGTGAAAAGCAGGGTAAAAAAACCAACTCTTCTAATTCTAGGAAACCTCCAGAAGAGTTCCAAGCCATTAACAAAGCAATCTGTTCTGGTTGTATCTGGTCTCAATTTCCCATAAACATCCTTCATCCTCTTCTGGTGTTGCTAATAGCTGGTTGGTTTATCTCCTATAATAATAGTATTCTGGTTGATGAGCTGAAATATATTCACAACTGTGCCCTTTATCTGCAAAAATATAACTTTGGCACACTCAAGGTCAGATCCAGCCTTTGGAGAGCCCCAACACTGATGAACAATATGGTCCATTCCGCCTGACTTAAATGTAGCAGAAGTCTTACCTTTGGTAAATGCTATTAATTCAATGTTCCTCATGACATCGTACACAATCTGCTACGCTCCTGCAACATTCCCACAAAAATTGCTTCCTTGTAGCACTTTTCGGGAAATCCAGAAAAGTGGATTCCCCGTAAAAAACCCGCCAGACTCTTGAGAACAACCTGCAACACATCCAAAAAAGCCATGTGCCTTCTCAATGTAGCAGTAGAAAGAATGTCCCTCCCTCGCTCTCACCCCCAAGCTTCCAGAGACGCGATCGCCACTTTTTTCCCTTAGACCGGCGAAAGCAACAAACAAGCGAGGCTTTTCCGGCTAAAGTCCCTCCACAGAAATGCTTAACAGTAAAACAAAGCTTCCTACTGCAAGTGTCTTTAAAGTTTCTCCAAGCACAATACAGCCCCCTGTTCGACACAGCCTGTAATTTCGACCACAGATCGTGCCCATCGAGGGTGGGGGGGGGGTTACTTGAAGAGCGTGGAAACGATTAAGAACCAGCTCCTACGCCAGCAAAAAAGGTCTTTCTGAGACAATGAATGAATAAATATCCGTTGCAACTGGTGTGCTTGGGTTTTTAAAAAACAATTTTTAAAGGGAAAGGGGCTTTTTGGGAGCACGAACACAACAGTTCATTGGCTGTTCTGTTGGTTTGACGGCCAGGGGCGGGAAGAAGTGTGGAAAAATATTGCTTCCTTTGTTGTGATTCCAGCAAGACCGGAAACATGTGGGGAATGAATACAACACTACTGGGACTTCAATATTCCACTAGAATTAAAGGTATGCGGAATGATGAAATTTCACTATTAAATATAGCGTTTCTGCATACTGCAAACATTCAGCAAAATTGGTCCTTGTGCAGAATGGCCCTAAGTCCTCCCTTTTGCCCCCCCCCCCATGTATTAGACCAACCTTGGGCCTTACTGTTCAGTTTGCTCTCACCCAAGTTCCGCAATATAGTCTAAAAGCTGTAGCTGACTGGGCTTCTGAAAAGTACAAGGGATGAGTGATTTCCAGATTTTTAAAACATAGCTTGTAATGCCTTTGCTGTTTGTTAGCAGTTATTACTGGAGCAACAGAGCCACAACAGATGGTTCTGCAGTCTCAAGATTTACCTCTGCAAAGTGAAATCCTGTCACGCCAACCTGCTAGAATTCTTTGAAAAGATTAACCAACATGTGGATAAGGAGGATTTGGTAGACAATTATGTACTTGGGCTTCCAACAGGCTTTTCTCAAGGGCCCTCACAAGACTAAACTTAGTCATCATGGGGTAAGAATTAAAGATTAAATGACAGGCAGCAGAGCAGGAATAAATGGACAGTTCTTATAATGGAGGGAAGTGAGCAGAAGGGACTCACAAGGAATGTTCATAAACGATCTGGAATTGGGAGTGAATCATGTAGTGGCCAGGTGTCTGGGTGACAGCAAATTATTCAAGAGGGTAAAAAAGAAGGCAAATTGTGAACAGCTCCATTAGGATCTCTACATAGGTGAATGGTCAACAACATAGCAAATGAAGTTCCATGTAAATGAGAGCAAGGTGATGCAAACTGGAGCAAAAAATACTATTTTAAAAAGCATGCTGATGGGTTCTGAACTGGCAGACCCCATTTTTTACTTAGCATGAGGCAGTAGTGAAAAAAGGCAAGCTCTGTGCTGGGAATGCTATGAAAGGGACTGAAAATAAAACAGCTAATATTGTAATGCCCTGGAGCTATGGTGCGGCCTCATTTGGAGTACTGTGTTACATTTCCTGTTGCTATACCTAAAAACAAAAAGACATTGCATATATAGGAAAAGTGCAGAAGATTGCAATCAAGCGGAGGAAAGGCTAAAGAGTCTTGGGCTTTTCATTTTAGAAAAAGGGGATGGATCCAACTACTCTGTTCAGCAGTGTTTGCAGCCTTCCCCCAGCATAAGTGATTTGTCCTTCAGTAGAACAGCCACTTCCGTGGCAGAAAGATTCCTTAGGCTGGAGGAAGGCTTCAGACTTTTTTGAGCATAGTAGTGAGAATGGATCCACCTAACCATGGCCAAAGCCAGGACATGACAACTTAAGGGCCTCCCCCAGCGGCAAGTCAGACAGCTCCCCACGTTCATTTCTAAGGTAGAAATTGAAACCGTCATGTCTCCAAGTGTTTGGCTATTTTTAACTGTTTGAATTGTAACTGTTATTTGTATTTATATATTGTGAACTACCCCAAGGTGGCAGGGCTGATAGGGGCAGGTTATAAATTTAATAATAAATGAATTAATAAACATTTATTTAGCTAACAACAAGAAGAAAAGTTAGTTCTTATATTCTGCTTTTCTCTATCCAAAAGAGTCTCAAAGACCTATTATGCAAAAAGTCCCGCTGTTCTACGTGGGTTCATGGGGGAGGAGCTCCCCTATTTATGTGGGCCACCTTGCTGCAATGGCCCCCACACATGCAACGCAGGGCCGGAAGCGGCGGGAGCACTGCACAGTGATGGCAGCGGTGGGGGGGGGGAAGTGGGGGCATGAAGCCCCACCGCAAGATAGCTTGGAGCAGCATGCTGCTCTCCCACCATGGTGGGGGTGGGGGGATGCCCCTGTCAGCTCCACAGAGCTGGCAGGATGAGAGGCATCCCTGAAGGGATGTTGTAGAGGCGTCCTTGCAGGGACACTGTAGAGACCTAGCCCTTGCCAGCCCTGTGGCAGACTTGTGAAAGGCCTGGTTCCTCCGATTATGCACTAGGCTATTTTTACTTTGCCCTTGCCAGCACCCACGGCAGCCCCAGGAATGCGGAAGACTCCGTGTTTCCTTAACGCGGGCCTTCCGGGGGCCTGGGTCAGGCCAGGGCTTAGTGGCACCCAGGATGGCGGCGATGTCTGGCAAAATCGGGGATTTTCCCTGAAGCCTTGTCACTGCCATCTCAGGTGTTCCACCCCATACATAATCGGTCAAAGTGGCTTACAATTGCCTTCCCTTTCCTCTCCCCACAACAAACACCCTGTGAGGTAGTGAGGCTGAGAGAGCCCTGATATTACTGCTTGATAAGAACAGCTTTATCAGGGCTGTGGCGAGCCCAAGGTCACCCAGCTGGCTGCATGTGGGGGAGCGCGGAATCAAACCCAGCTTGCTGGACTAGAAGTCGGGGCCCCTAACTACTACACCAAGCTGGCTCCCCCCCCCCCCACAAGCAATTAAATTGTGAAATTCCCTGGTAGAGGATGTAGAATCATAGAATCATAGAGTTGGAAGGGGCCATACAGGCCATCTAGTCCAACCCCCTGCTCAATGCAGTATCAGCCCAGAGCATCCTAAAGCACCCAAGAAAAGTGTGTATCCAACCTTTGCTTGAAGACTGCCAGTGAGGGGGAGTTCACCACCTCCTTAGGCACCTCCTATTCCACTGCTGAACTACTCTGACTGTGAAAATTTTTTTCCTGATATCTAGCCTATATCGTTGTACTTGTAGTTTAAACCCATTACTGCATGTCCTCTCCTCTGCAACCAACGGAGACAGCATCCCGCCCTCCTCCAAATGACAACCTTTCAAATACTTAAAGAGGGCTATCATGTTCCCTCTCAACCTCCTTTTCTCCAGGCTGAACATTCCCAAGTCCCTCAACCTATCTTCATAGGGCTTGGTCCCTTGGCCCCAGATCATCCTCATTGCTCTCCTCTGTACCCTTTCAATTTTATCTACGTCCTTCTTGAAGTGAAGCCTCCAGAACTGCACACAGTACTCCAGGTGTGGTCTGACCAGTGCCGTATACAATGGGACTATGACATCTTGTGATTTTGATGTGATGCCCCAGTTGATACAGCCCAAAATGGCATTCGCCTTTTTTACCGCTGCATCACACTACCTGCTCATGTTTAGCTTATAATCCACAAGTACCCCCAAGGTCTCGTTCACACACAGTGTTACCTAGAAGCGTATCCCCCATCCAGTAGGCACGCTTTTCATTTTTCTGACCCAGATGCAGAACTTTACACTTCTCTTTATTAAATTGCATCTTGTTCTCATTTGCCCATTTTTCCATTGTGTTCAGATCTCGTTGAGAGGTAGTGGTGACCCCAGTCATAAGTGGTTTTAAAGGGAGATTGTACAGATTCTTGGAGGATAAGTCTATCAGTGGCTGCAAGAAATGGTGACTAACCATTTTTTACTGCCCAGAGGCAGTAAACCTCTTAATACTAGTGCTCGAAGACTGCATGGGGGGAAGCCTGGACTTCTATACCCTATTTGTTGACCCTTCACACAGGTTGTTGGTCACTGAATGAAGCAGGTGGGCTAGATGGACCACTGGGCTGATACAGCAGTTCACTTTTTGTGATCATATGGGGTTCTCTGAACTCATTACAGCCCCTTTATAGATACCGAGCCCTTCCAGTGTCTTTAGTGTGTCATCCTCTGATACAGGCCCTGAAGAATACTAATTTCTCCAGATCTCATCATGTGCTTTTTATTGTTGTGCACTCTGAAGAAACTCTTCAAGCAGTACAATACTCTTGGTGTTTCTCAAACTACTGTTTCTTCTCCAGTGTACAAAGTATAATTACTGCCAAACATGTGCTACATTTTATACAGCAGGGAATTTGAAGGACAGAGTCCATGGCTTTGCATATAACATAAGAGATGAAAACATTAATACAGCCCCACAGTGACTCATTAAAATGTTTCAGAACCAAGGCTGAGTGTGCATGTCATGCAAATGGTGTTTGCATCCCCTCAAGATTTTTAAAAAATCACATTTTACACAAACTGCATGCCAGAAATCCTTAGAATGAAATGAATGTGGTAAATAGTGCACAAAGGCAAGCAGGATAATTTAGACATAGGGGCTTTTCGCACGCCTTCAAAATCGCACAATGGTTGCCAATTGAAAACACTATTGATTTGCCATTATGCACAACGTCGTTGACAATCTGCCACACACCTGAAACCGATCCGCAAAAAGTGCTTCCTTGTAGCGCTTTCAGGGAAATCCCCAAAAGTGGATTCACCCTCCGGAAAGCGATACACTCCTGCAACCAATCTGCAACACTAGCGAAAAAGACCTGTGCGTTAACATTGTTGCGGTTTCTACAAAGTCCCTCCCCCTGGCTCTCTCCTCTGATCTTCCGGTGAAGCGATTGCCATTTTTTTTTTCTCTGAGCGAGCGGGGATAAACGCACCAGCGAGCCTCTTTCTGTTTAGAGGCTTCCCCGGCTTCAGTCCCTCCCCAGAGTCACTAAGCACAAACAACACTTTGGACACAAACAACAGAGAAGCCCGTTTGCTGATGTATTTTCCATTTATTTTTTACACGAAAATCGGGCCCGTGAGAGGGGGGGGGATTTTTTTTTTTCACTCGGAGGGAGCGTGGCAACGATCAAACGACAGCTCAAACACACCGGGCAGCTGGATGGGTCTCTCCGTTTCAACGAATCAACACAGATTCGTTGCAATGGGTGTGTTTTTTTTTTTAAACTTTCTTAAAGGGAAAGGGGCTGTTTGGGAGCATGCTAACGGCTGCCCATTGGCTGCTTGATGGCCAGGGGCGGGACGAGCTTGGCAAGAGCGCTTCCTTTCTAGCGATTTTTGCCGAGACCGGAAGCCTGTGGGAAACGCTACAAAACGCAACTGGATTCCACTACAAAGGCAGGTATGCATAACGACGAATTCCACTATTTTAAATGGCGATTTTTCATTCAGCAACCAATTTGCTACAAAGATCCCGGTGCGGAAAGCCCCATAGATTGTGACATCTTTGAGTATTAAAAAAAATAAAAGCTTAACTAAAACCCTGACAATTGTAGCTTTTCCATCATGTTAGAAATTCTCTGCTAGAGACCATCAATAAACTATGGGCACTACTAAACATTACTGTGTCCCTTGGGGTGACCCAGGAATGCTGTTGTTATTTTAGTTTAAAAACACTGCAAGGGTCTGATCCTGATTGGACCCACAGCATACTAGAACCAGGTGGGGGCCTAGTATTTGTGACGGTGGGGAGAGCATCTGGCCCTGTCATGCTGCAGACTAGCTCAGGACTTGGCGTAGTAGCCTGAGGCCAGCTGTGACATGGTGGCATTACCTCTGGGTCAGCCCAAAGAAGCCAGCACATCAAGTTGTCCCCTCTGTCTCATATGGAAGAAGAGGGATAGCAGAATTGCAACAACACTGGAAAGGTATAGGTTTAGTCGTTAAAATGGTTATTTTAAAAACTTCTCTTCCCTTTTTAATTAGAGTGAACATCAGAATGTTGTTTCTTAAAAGAAGAAACTAATGTGTCCAGCCAAGCTTCTCCCAGATGTTTTTTAACCTATTAAAGGGAGAAAGATTTCTTGCCTTGAAGAATCTCTCTTGTGATTAGAGGTACCTATGTACCCAGGGAAAATAAGACTTATGTTTGTAAATCTAGAATTCATTTAGATAATCTATATCACTGACTCATTTGAGAACATAGGATAACCTCAGCAATATTACTAGAGAAGGAAGTTAATGCAGCAGCCAAAAAAGGGCACTCTATCACCTTCCTTTAGCCTGGGAGATGGCCATCTACCATGACTCACCTGATCAGACCATGTGGATCCATGCTATGGTTTACCTCAAAGTTGGACTATTGTGATGCACTTTGCATGGCCTGCCCTTAAAGTCAGCTCAGATACTGCATTTCAGAGAGAATGCCACAGCCTAGTTTCTATCACATTCTAGGCAAAACATGCATATTGTATCAATTTTGCAGTCACTGTGCTGGTTACCAGTAAGTTATTACATTCAATTCAAGGTTCTGGTTATTACCTACAAAGCCCTTAATGACCACCCTCCAAATGGCAACTCTTTTTTCATGCACATTTTCTATGTTGCCTCCCACCTCATGGAACAGTATGCCTAAGGAGGTCATTTATTCATTTTGCAGAATGTGTAAAGCAGAAAATGTTCAGAAGGCAATTTTTATAAAGGGATTAGAACTATTGTATAATAGAACATCCCAGGAGAATGCTTTTATAAGGGAACAATTGGGGGAGCCTTCCTCCAAGGACTTGTAGGCTGCATTTCACTTCCCCCTCCCTCGTTACATCCCTGTTCTTTTCAGGAAGTCCCCATAGTCTCTCCCTTTTCCTGTTTCCTTTTCTCCTTTCTACTCACTAGTCAACTGTGACTCTGAGTACTGAAGTGACAGACCACCAGTAAATGAAGGGTTAATTCTTTACTGAAAAAGAGGGCTTGAGTGACAGGCTGCTCCAAGTGCTCTGATTTGTCAGAAACAGCTGTGAAAGAAGTGATATTAGAGTTGTACTGCTGAGGGAAGAGGGTAGTTCAGACTCTGACAGAAGCCTGCTTTGATTGAAAGAATATCTATTTGAGTTAGCTGTGTAACATCTACTCTGAGGAGAATTTAGTTAGGGAAAACATTCTTGAATAATAGTCTGGACTCAGCATCGGTTGAAAGCAGCTGTGCACAGCTGGGAGGACTAGGAAATATATTTAGCAGATAGATTTGAGTAGTGGTTGATGTTTCCAAATTAGTCCAAAGGAAAGGAGAGATATCTTCAAGGAGAGAAGAATCCCTGTCCAGTTACAAGGGGGGGGGGATAGTTGAGGATTTCTGTGGAATGGTGTGTAGAGAAGCTTGTTTCAGATACCTCAAGAATTAGAAGGGAGTTTGGGGTACTACACAGGTACCAATCTTCAAAGAAAACCAGGGGAGCACAAAGGAAAAAGAAAAGTCAGAAACTAAAAATATACCTCTCCAAAGCCTGAAATTAAGATCAAGAACCCGTACAACTGATTTTTTTTTTCACAACAACGCTGTATCTCCTCATTCCATCTACCCTTTCCTTCTATGTCAAATAAAATATCTTTTTTGTTGGATGTTAACATCATCTCAGTGCCCTTCTGAAAAGTTTTTAGTAAAAGACTCTTACACCTTCCTTTCAGGGCTGAGTAGAAAGTCAAATCTTGTCTCAGGGACAGCTTGCTTTACTAATTAAAACATAGAAACCACTGCAGCTCCATCAAGTAATGGAACAGAAATTTAATTTTGGAGGAAAAATTTTACCTCAGTGCGAGGAAAAGTGTAAGAGGGCTCATCATACCAACTGACTTTTATCTGCCCCCCTATTTTCAACTTCCTTCTCTCCCCCTGGCAGTTTCTCCTCAGGAAAGCTATGGCCCAATTTCATGGAGCCAGCTGAGTTGACCCCATTTGGACTGAGGGTGAGCCTGCAAGAACTTTGGAGGGTCATTTCAGTTTGTCCTGCATCCCTTCCCTAAATTATTTCCCCTTTCCCTCATACTAGCAACTCCCATATCCTTATTTTTCCTTACTTCCTTGTCTCTTTAGGCTCACCCACTATTCTACCTTTTATTTGCCCCATCTTATTTACTTTGTTTATATCTTGCCTTTCTCTCCCTAGTGCCTCTTAAATAATTTTCCTCTCCTCCAAAACAATAATAGGGTTTTACAGCAACACTGTGAGGTAGGTGAGGCTGAAAATGTTTAACTGATCCAAAGCCATCCAAATTGTTTCCACAGCAGAATGGGGATTCAAGGTCCCAGTCTGAAACTCTAGCCAGTACATTTGAGAGGTGGCTTTTGAGAAGTGGCTGCTGTTGAACATTAGCAATCAGTCAGACCTCAAGCAATTCAAACGTATCTGGTGGGTGCTGCTAGGACTAGCCACAATGTCCTCCTTCAAAGCTGGAGTGGCTAAGGATTCGTGGGGCGCTAGCAGAAGACCATTCTGGTGGGAGCAGCAAGACTGGGGGCAGAGGGACTCCTCACAGTGGAAAGAGGTGTTACTCCCAGGGCCATTTCGCATGGCTTTAAAATAGCACAATGGTTGCTAATTGAAAATGCTACTAATTTGGAATAACCCACGACGTCGTAGACAATCTGCAACACTCCTGAAACCGACCCGCAAAAAGCGCTTCGTTGTAGCGCTTTCAGGGGAATCCCAAAAAGTGGATTCACCCTCCGGAAAGCGATACACTCCTGCAACCAATCTGCAACAATAGCGATAAAGACCTGTGCGTTAACATTGTTGCGGTTTCTTCAAAGTCCCTCCTCCTGAGCCTGTCCTCCAAACTTCCGGCGAAGCGATCGCCATTTTTTTTTCCCCAAGCGAGTGGAGATCAACGCACCGGCGAGCCTCCGTTTAGCCAGTGAGGCTTCCCAGGCTGCAGTCCCTCCTCAGAGCTGTTTACAGCACAAGAAGCCAGCAGAAGCCCGTTTGCTGATGTATTTTCCCTTTATTTTTCACACTGTTTCGGCTGAAAATCGCGCCCGTGAGGGGGGGGGAGGGGGGATTTTTTTTCTCCACTCGGAGGCAGCGTGGCCACGATCAAATGACAGCTCAAACAGAGGCTTCCCCGGCTTCAGTCCCTCCCCTTCAGTCACTAAGCACACACATTTCACACATTCCATTCAGCCGAAAATCGGGCCCGTGAGAGGGGGGGGGATTTTTTTTTTTCACTCGGAGATAGCGTGTTAATGATCAAACAATCAAACGACAGCTCAAACACCCCAGGCAGCTGGATGGGTCTCTCCATTGCAACGAATCTACCCAGATTCGTTACAATGGGTTTTAAAAAAAACCTTCCTTAAAGGGAAAGGGGCTGTTTGGGAGCATGCTAACGGCTGCCCATTGGCTGCTTGATGGCCAGGGGCGGGACGAGCTTGGCAATAGCGCTTCCTTTCTAGCGATTTCTGCCGAGACCGGAAGCCTGTGGGAAACGCTAAAAAATGCAACTGATTCCACTACAAAGCCAGGTATGCAAAACGACGAATTCCACTATTTTAAATGGCGATTTTTCATTCAGTGACCAATTTGCAACAAAGATCCCCGTGCGAAAAGGCCCCCAGTGTCCTTAAAGAGGGAAAAGGGGGAGGAGAAAGGCTACGACCTTGATCCATGGGGGAAGGCACTGTGTGGGGCCCGGAGCATGTGCTACGGGTGCTACATGGTTAAGCAGGTTCTGCCTCAAAGGAAAAATCCCTGCCCCATTCCCCTGCCTTTTAATGAAAGAAACCAGGCAGAAGCCAAGTCTTGTATGCTAGGCCAATTGTTCTGATTGTCTACCAACAGCCACTGAGGGCATATGTTTATTAAAGGTACAAGTGCTTCTTTTATTGTTTTGGAATTGTTTATAACATCCTTATTTAAAGATTTCAGATTTTTCTGCAAACCTGAAGCATTTTTCAAATTTGTCAAAAGATCCATCTTGTCCATTCATCTCTCTGATCTCTGGATTTTGGTATCCTCAGATGGGGCATTGTTTTGCTATTTAGAATATACAAGTACAATCCTTGATACTTATGGGGGGGCAATCCTTCCCCCATCTCTGCAAATTCCCTCAGGGGGTGAGAGATATGGAGGGAAATCCCATACCTCCTGATTGCTGAGGCTAGTGGGGCTCCAGGCCCCAGCACTCAATGGCTATCAACATCCTTGGGTAGTAAACTGATATTTGTTAACTGCAAATCAGTTGTAATACCAGAAGCTCTCCAGGCTTCACCTGGAGGTTTATATGCCTTGAGTTTCAGTGAGAAAGGCAGACCATAAGTAAATAATAAATAAATATAAAAGAAAAAATGAAAGGAAGTTTTAAAATTTTCTGATATTTATTTTCTCACAGTTATATAACCAGGCCCCAATCCATGAACCCCTATGAAACAAGAAATTATTTTGTTTTGTTTCTAAAATTACAAATAGGCTGATTCATGGTAACAAACTTCTAGCACAGGGCAGCCAGGCCCTTCTGAACCCCAGGATCCATCTTTGGGTTCTAAATATAATCTTTATGAGGGAATGTAGAATTAAATCAGTTTTAAGCCAGTTGAAGTTCAAAGAGCAAACAGAACAGCATTTCCTTCAGTCACCCACATGTTAGGCTTTTTACAGGCATAGACATAGCCCATTCCGCACAACTTAAATATGGCAGAAGTCTTACCTTTGGTAAATGCTACAAATTCAAGGTTCCGCATGACATTGCACACAATCTGAAACACTCCTGCAACACTCCCGCAAAAATCACTTTGTTGTAGCGCTTTACGGGAAATCCAGAAAAGTAGATTCCCCCTAAAAAAATCGCTACACTTCTGAGCACAAGCTGCAACACATCAGCGAAAGACATGTGCATTCTCAATGTAGCAGTAGAAAGAAAGTCCCTCCCCCACTCTCACCCCCAAACTTCCGGAGAAGCAATCACCATTTTTCCCCCCTTAGACTAGGGAAAGCAACAAAAGAGTGAGGCTTCTCAGAGGCTTCTCTGGCTAAAGTCCCTCCACAGAAGTGATTGATACAGTAAAACAAAGCTCCCTACTGCAAGTGTCTTGAAAGTTCCCAAGCACAACACAGCCCCCTGTTCAGCACTGCCTGTAATTTCAGCTACAAATCGCACCCGTGGTGGGGGAATTTTTTTTTCTACTTGAGGAGCGTGTAAACGATTAATTGCCAGCTCCTACGGAAGCAAAAAGGTCTTTTCGATGCAACAATTGGACACAGATTCATTACAACGGGTGTGTTTGGTTTTTAAAAAAACAGTTCTTAAAGGGAAAGGGGCTTTTCGGGAGCATGAACACAACAGCCCACTGGCTGTTCCGTTTGATTGACGGCCAGGGGCGGGAAGAAGCGCAGAAAAAAATCGCTTCCTTTGTTGCAATTCCAGCAAGACCGGAAACCTGTGGGGAATGAATGAAACACTACTGGAACTTCTATATTCCACTAAAAAAAGGTATGCGGAATGACGAAATTCCACTATTTAATATAGCGTTTCTGCATTCTGTGAACAATTGGCAACATTGGTCCTGATGCAGAATGGCCCATAAGATCCTTACTAGTTAGAAAGGACTGTTCTTCGCCTTAACAAAAAGTAACAAAAGCGACTTTGCAAAGGTACACATGCTCCAATTCCAACTAGACAGATTACATTTGAACTTTCTTTGCAGCAAAAGTACACAAGCCCAAACAAAGTAACTGTGTGGTGGCAAATGATAAACTTCATCATTTGTGTCAGATAGCTAGTGAACAAGCCAAGAGGATTTCCTAATGCTCTACATTCTTAATTGCTTAATATTTATATTACTCTATTACTGCCTCAGTCCATCAATATAGGAAATGACAGTGGTAGACAAAAAGCAAATTGACTCCAGTCCCAAGGGCTTCTTCATGCACTAGAGAACTTGATTTATGAACTGAAGATACCTGGTCTGCAGTTAGGGAATGATCCTTCTACAATTATGTCTCTCAGCTCTCCACAATGAAAATGAATTATTGCTATTTGCAATAATTTGCAGGCTAGAATATGATAGAAAGGCCTGGATTACTGAGATACACTAGGGTTCACAACCTCCAGGTTGAGTCTGAAGATTCCAGAGTCCAGTTCTGAAGGAAATTCCTAGAGATTTGGGGCAGTACATGGCAAGAGTGGAATAGGACAGGAAGCTCAGTAGGAATGTAGTATCACTACATGGCTTGTATTTCTCCTAGACTCTACTACCATAATTCCATAATTCCACTACCATAAATCCTATGTATAGTTTGCTCTCCAAAGTGTCTGTTTCCTCCAGGGGAACTGATCTATGTAGCCTGGAGGTCTGTTACAATTCCAGGAGAACTCCAGGATGTCTTCTGCACGACGGATTAGGCTGCAATCACTGCTTGTTTGCACGCAGGTCTAAATCCTGCTTTTTCATAGAATTGGGCCCAGGCCAGGCCAGTCCTAGGCCTGGCCTTACTCAGGCCCTCTGTTGCCCTGCAGCAAGGGAACATGGAGAAATTAATGTTCCTTTTTTTGCTGCAAGATCCAACCGTGTATATGTTGCGGCTGGGCCATGTGTAAGGGGGGAAACTCAGGCTGTCCCCAGTCAGGCACTGCTTCCCCCTTCTCCCCAAGCATCACTTCTGACATCTACCTTTGCAACCTTAAAAAAAATGTCCTATCATGTTACAACATAATTCCAAAGTAACAAAATATCAAATCCCCACCTCACTCGCCACCATGTTTGGCCAGCACCTTCCTTCTTTCTGTTTTTTCTTAGTTTTAGTGAGATCGGGGACAGTCGGGGGGGGGGGATTATGTGATTAAACAGCCCATATTTTTTTATCCCCTTGTTTGAGTTGTAACAGTTTTGCATTAAAATGCAGTTGTGGTAATTTTTCTGTTAAAAATTATTTCAGACTTGAAGGTGTCAGGATCAGTACCTGCTCTCTGCCATGAATTGTCCATGAACAGGGGTTACCCCATCTTGACTGTATTCCACTATTCTTTTTCCTGGCTTTCTATGTAACCGAAGCCTGTTCTCTGTTCCCATGTTATCATGATTTGTAGTGCCCGCTCTGAATTGTTTGTCCTTTGATCCCTGCTCGCTAGCTCTGCTTTTTGTAACAACAACATTGTATCTTGTCAATAGGCGCCGGCCAGTCCAAGGACGTGCGAATTGTAGCACCTCTGGCAGGATGCCTGGGCTGACACCTGGGGATGAGGGCACCCCTCCCCTTGGGAACATTCACGTTTTGGGCGGGAGAATTGTCTTGAAAAGGGCTTGCAATTCTATTGTGGGGTAGATTTGACTTCTTGAGTTATAGTGACTAGAGTAAACTTCCCTTAAAGCTTTCTTATTATAGAAGTTTTGTTGTGAATTCTTTTAGCGCTTGACAGAAGGGACTGAGGGAGTTTTCATCATGTGACAATGATTGACGGGTAAAGCAAATGGCAGGAAGTTTTGATTTCCTGTCCCTCGGCTATCCCATATGTACACAAACTCTGGGGACAAACAGGTGAGAGCAGGGATCAAGAGAGCCTGCAGCCAGGGGGCAGTGCGGCATAATGGCTGGGTGAGTCTTCCTTGCAGAAGCAGCCCAGGAACCAACTTGAAGTTGCTAATCCTAGATAAGCCTTCCAACCATGAGCCTGATACAGATGGAGATGGGCTTCCTCATCCAGGACTCTAGTCTAATGCAAGACACATGCAATATGATACAGGTTAGATCACACCCTTTGCACAAGGTCTAAATAATATTCCTGGTGTTGCTTTCTGTTTAAGACCTGAACATTCCCATTCCAAATTCCAAACTAAATGTAATTACAGTTTAATCAATACTATCGCATTGCTCCATTGCCAGCGTATTTAATTTTTATGTCATAGATGTCAAGCAAAGAATGGGTCCCCCCCCCCTCTTTGTGTGAGTGTACATGCGCGTGGCCAACTAGAACGGATTTGACTTTATCCTGAATGGCAGGTTAAGAGGAATAATCAATGTTCTGACAACTCTAATTATCCTACAGATAATCCTAAAGAGACGTTCCCACAGGTGCTGGCTTCAGCTTAGTATCAATGCTGTGATATGGAAATGGGACAATTATCTAGTAAATCTGGTTTTCTTTGTCATGTGGAGAAAAACTATCCCCAGCAATAAGTCTGAAAGCAGGAGGAGAAGGGAAATGAGAGAGTTCAAATTCAAGACAATGATACTGAAAAGCCCGTGACAATCCTAGTCAATTGCTGAGGGGAAAGATCTATGAGTATGCCAACAAGAAGAAATTAAAAAATTGGCATTTGAATGATAGTGGGAAGGGGGGAATATTTAGCTGATTCACTGGAGTAATAGGTACCAATTGTTTCAGAGTACCCAAGTAACCTGTCTTTCATAAGCAGATGACTTAAAGCATAATGGAAATGGGCCAGCCAGCATGGAAGTTAGAGAGCTGAGAGACCACATTTGCATCCTCACTGCCTCAGAAGCTTGCTGAGTGATCTTAGTCACCAGTCATACGATCTCGGCTTAACCTACTTCACATGGTTTTTGAGAGGATAAAATGGAGGAGATAAAATGGAGGAAAGAATGATGTAAACCACTTTGGGTTTTACTCCAGTGGCACCCTTAAGACCAACAGGGTTTTATTAAAGGTATGAGCTTTTGTGTGCATGCACACTTCTTCAGGATACAATAAAATGGGAATTACCAGTCCATACATATAGGTAGAGGGTGAGCAGTAAATTTGCACATAGTATAATGAAGATGTTTAACAGATCTTAGGACTAAACAGGAATAACAACCTTCATTTATATGGTGACCATCTCTTTCGGTTTATGTCCAGGGGAAAACATTGTGAAGGAAATAAATATTTCAAATAGGAGTTTGATGCGCAGATGTATCCTTAATTGTGAAATACTAAGAGTAATCAACTGAGACCCTGCCATGACACTCCATCCATCTCCTCTCAAATATGAAGGTGACATTACAGCATCATTTTCTTTGGGGTGATTGGCTGTGTAGTTATCTCCCTTGTTCCCAGACCAGAGAAATATATTCCAATCTACCATTCCAAATTACATTGTATTGTGTTATTCATTATGTTACATTATAATCAACCATTCTAATATGTTATTCAAAATAAGAAATGAAATAAAATAAAGAGGACATATAGCCCTTCTGGGGGGATTGGTGAGAATCTTGAAAAAAAACCAATATCTCTGTTATGTCCTGGGGATGTCATTGTTCTGCAACTCAGCCATTTCTCTTCCTAATCTATTCATGAAGTTTCTTTGCAATAAAACAGCTGCTTTGAGGTCATCCATTGAATGTCCTGAAAGGCTAAAGTGTTCTCCAACAGGTTTTTCAGTCTTGTATTTCTTGATGTCAGATTTGGTAAGGCAGCTGACATGTTGTCTGAAGCTCTGACCATGAGGCTGGGAGTTTGATCCCAGCAGCCAGCTCAAGGTTGACTCAGCCTTCCATCCTTCTGAGGTTGGTAAAATGAGTACCCAGCTTGCTGGGGGGTAAAATGGTAATGACTGGGGAAGGGAATGGCAAACCACCCTGTATTGAGTCTGCCAAGAAAACGCTAGAGGGCGTCACCCCAAGGGTCAGACATGACTCAGTGCTTGCACAGGGGATACCTTTACCTATCTTTTGACATAGAGTTTGACCTGTTTGCTCTTTGTAGAGACCTGAAGAACATTGTTGGCATTTAAAGGTATATACAGTGAACATGTGAAAAAGCCCAAGATGATGTAGTTGATGTTGAATGGGAAAGGATATGAGAAAGAGGGGGACATGGGTATTTAACGGTTTATATCAAATATGCTAAGGTCGTTAAAATCAGGACATTATCCCCAGCTAACAAAGGCCTTCACACCTATGACGTTTAAATTGCCAGCAGGCCCTTGCAGACATGACTTAATCAATTGTTATTCATAGGGAGCAGACAGCAGAAGAGAACTGACTGTGTTGCAAAGAAGCATACTGTCCAGTGGCATTATGCTCCTTGTACATTGCACATTCACATTTCACTTATTGAAACAAAAGTACTTGGGAGTGGTGGTCCAAATTATATGTGATGCTCAGTCACAGGTAGTTTATGTCCATTGTTTTCCCTCCCATTAAATGTTGTTATGAATGCACAATGAAAGGTTACTGTGAACTACTGCAAGTCCGAATGGAATGCCGCAGTATATAAATACAAAAATAAATACATAAAATAAATAAATAGTTGGGGGGGGGGGTTGAAGTTTTTTTACCCAAATCAGCCACCCCAAGCATAGTAGATTTCATCCTATATGTGAAAAGGCTTTGGACTCCACCTTCAATGACTGCTTATTACTAAGAAAGAAAGAAAGAAAGAAAGAAAGAAAGAAAGAAAGAAAGAAAGAAAGAAAGAAAGAAAGAAAGAAAGAAGGAAGGAAGGAAGGAAGGAAGGAAGGAAGGAAGGAAGGAAGGAAGGAAGGAAGGAAGGAAGGAAGGAAGGAAGGAAGGAAGGAAGGAAGAAAGAAAGAAAGAAAGAAAGAAAGAAAGAAAGAAAGAAAGAAAGAAAGAAAGAAAGAAAGAAAGAAAGAAAGAAAGAAAGAAAGAAAGAAAGAAAGAAAGAAAGAAAGAAATTTTTGGTACTGTCTTATATATCGTACATGTAACTAAGAACCACATGGCCTAAATCTCATATGCAAAAATACCTAGAATCTTGTTCCCCATTTTCTAACAGGCACTCAGGTTGCTGTATTGGGGACACCATTAAGTGTTACAGTGTCAAAGGTGTCTGAGATATTTCCATGAATGCTGATGTGCGTCATTACCATAAACCCGTCTTGTAAACATGCTGTGCTTTTCATTCAGCACAAGGTATTAAGCCATCATGATCATATAATCTGCTTTAAGCACATTCTGCTCCTTTGAGCAATTACAGTGTACAAACTTCTTTCTTTTAGGACTTTTCACAAAAAATAACCCTAGAATTCTACCAAGGGTGTGGGCTGTTTGCTTTTAGCTCGTCTGCATTTTATCCATGCACAATGCAAGAACAGTTTGCTTGTGATGAGTATTTATTAATGATTATATACATACCCACAGAAAGCACATCAGTTGTGATCTACTCCAAATGTTCTAGAGACTTAACTTTTTCTACTTTTCTAGAGACTTACTTTCTCTATGGACTGCCTCAAACATTTAATCTACAATAATTGCTTATATGTGCTGTGTAACAGGATTTGCTTCAAGACCACATGTGCTCACCACCAGACCTAATTAATTGCATACAACCCTTCAAAAAGAGGTGATGAGACTCTAATTGATAGTTGACTATTCTGAGTTCATTTAATACCTCTTTATTTTTATAAAGTCTGGTTTATTGTGTGCAAGCCTATCTTGAGGATGTCACAAGTAAAAATTGGGGAGCTGTTCAAGGGTTCCTTGAGTGGGCGTTAGGAACAACAATGTAGGAATGGTGTTCCCTGAAAACACCTGAAGAGCCCCTGGAATTATAGCTCATGTCCAGACTAAAGATATCAGTTTCCCTGGAGAAAATGGCTGCTGTGGAGGGTGGACTCCTTAGCATTATATTCCACTAAGGTCCCTCCTTAAAGAGCCAGTTTGGTGTAGTGGTTAGGAGTGTGGACTTCTAATCTGGCATGCCGAGTTCGATTCTGCACATGTAGTCAGCTGGGTGATCTTGGTGGGTCATCTTGGGCTCACCATGGCACTGATAAAGCTGTTCTGACCGAGCAGTGATATCAGGGCTTTCTCAGCCTCACCCACCTCAAAGGGTGTCAGTTGCGGGGAGAGGAAAGGGAAGGCAACTGTAAGCCGCTTTGAGCCTCCTTCAGGTAGAGAAAAGCAACATATAAGAAGCAACTCTTCTTCTTCTTCTTCTTCTTCTTCCCCCCACCCCAAATCCTGCCCACTCCCAGCTCCACCCCCAAAGTTTCCAGGCCTTTCCCAACCCAGAGATGGCAATCCTACCTATAAAGTTCTCTGTGTGCAGAGAGCTGTTAAGTGTGTTGATATCATGTCATGTTTTCTTCATTTAAACATTAATGGGGAGATGCCGGGCCATGTGTTGTCCCCAATAAACTTTAGATTGGGTCTCTAAGTCCGTAAGTTGTACAAAATGTGTTGTCTCTCCTTCATTGCTGCATAAACTGTGTAATATCTGTTGTGCCATTCAAAAGAGCAGTAGATTTAGTCAAGCTTTGAAAATATGGGAAATGACAAAAGTTGGCTGGCTATAAACAATTCATCAAACCAGCCAAACCAACACGTGTCCTATTTTACTGGTGCCAAATATTAGTCAAAATGAGATACAAAGGCAATTAAGAATGAAATATATAAAAAGCAGTTGCCATAGAGACATCAGCGATATCCTCGGGTGTCACGAAAGACAATTCATTTGCAGGATAGCTTGCAAACACTTTTTTAATTTCAACGCTCTACACTTTTTGCAAGCTGTTGTCTTTTCTTAAATGCAGTGAAGTGTTTTCAGAAATAATTAATTTAGCTCTCCATGTGCCAGTCCTACATTTTATTTCATCTTTCAGAATCAGTGTTTAGGAATAGAAAACTCTTTTGAAATATTGCCAGATAATGTTTTTCAACAGGTTGGCTTAGGTGTTCATTTGCTTCAAATTAGAATCAATACATGTACATAACTCCTGATTGGCAAAGAAACACAACCTAGTTTTTTTCTTTGCTTGGCCTTTGCTCTGCATACATTTCACATTCATCATTTATGTACATTGCTTTCCTTTTACATAGTTCTTTGAGGAGATCCCGGCATTTCCCTAAGCATAGCACACATCAATTTGCTTGCAATCAAAGCCTCAGTGTGCAAATGAAGACACTATCAGGGGAGATGTGTGGGTGGGGAAATCACGATGTACACACATGCTCAGGATTATAAATATTCATGTACTGAGCAAGTGTGTCCTTGTGTGCATTCTAAAAATCACTTTTCTCGTACGCAAGCATATAGGATTTATTCAAAAGTCTTAAATTGGACAGCAACTCAATGTTTATAGTGTGCTTTGTTCTCCTTTGTTATGTACAATGAAGAATGGGCAATCTGCAACCATTACTTTTGCTAGCAGTTGTGCTGTGCACTTTAGTCCTCATCCAGATCTACTTTAGCTTTGTGACAGTGATGGTCCAGAGGGATCCATCAATTCAAGGCACATCTGTGTCCCACTGTGCACTCAGATTGTCTTGGCTGAACTGGGACAAATTAAGTCTTGATTGATAATTTTGTTTTAAAGCAATGTGTTTGGGGTTCCTTCTTCAGTTTCTAAAGAAATGTTTAAATGAAAGACTGAAACAATGTATAAGATTTCTTATAAATTATATTCATTTATTTTATGCTTTCTAATCTGGAACAGCTTCACTATATAATATAAAAAGTTATGGCCTAGGTGGGTGGAGAGTGGGTGGGGCCAGTTGTGCCTTCTGATTGGTCCAAAGATCAGACTGGCCCTGCCCCCAGACTTTGGACCAATAGAGAGGTGACATAGCCTGCCCCCCAGCCTGGCCAGGGGCAGTCTGGCAAGCTCGCAGCCAGTTTGCCCCAGGCTGCCGTCAGGGACTCAGTAAGTAGGCTAGCGGGACTACTTACTGAGGGACTCCTCTCAGGGACTCAGTAAGTAGGCTTCCCTTAGGCTGGGAAGCCCTCACATCACCTTGCAGTCTGAGGGGTTCTTGCCTTTACCCCTTACCTCGCCAAGCCCTCATGCCACCTCCCAGAGGCACCATGAGGGTTTCCTGGCCCTCCTGGCCGGCTGGAGTCCTTGAAGGGAGTGGAGGGAGAGGGGTGTCTCTTCTCCCTTCCCTGACCTACTAAAATGGTGCCATGGTGTGCAGCCTCCTTACCCAACTGGCTTGTCAGCCGGCCAAGGAACCTCAAGGCCGGGCCACCATTTTAGTAAGTCGCAGAAGGTAGGGGGACGCTAGCTGGCACAGCCAGCCAAGCCATGCCAGCTCGATCCCCTGGAGGGAGTGGGAGGGCACCGTCCTTACCCCCGCCCTTCCCTAACTTCCTAAAATGGCGGCACAGCCTACAGCCACCTTGCCCGGCAGATTTGCCAGCCCCCTGATCCGGCTCCTAGCCATGCCACCATTTTAGTTCGTTAGGGAAGGCCAGAGATGGCTGTCATAGCCTGCCCACCATCCCAGCCCAATCCCCTTGGGTGGGAGGGTACCCTCCTCCCCCTCCTAACTAACTAAAACTGCAGTACAGGTTGGAGCCGACTCGTGCTGACAACTCCCGGCCATGCTGTTGTTTTAGTAAGTTGGGCAGGGGGTGAGGAGGCTGCCTGGCTGCCACACTGCCAGCCGATCCACTTGGGGGGTGGCAGAGGACACTATTATCCCCCCACCCTCCCTAACTAAATAAACCTGTGCCAAGGCTTGGAGCTGCTTCACTTGGTCGGCTGCCAGCCTTGCCGCAGTTTTTGTAAGTTAGGGAAGGGGGGCTGGCTGGCTGGCTGGCTGGCTGGCTGGCTGGCTGGCTGGCTTCCTTCCTTCCTTCCTTCCTTCCTTCCTTCCTTCCTTCCTTCCTTCCTTCCTTCCTTCGCCACACCAACTTTTCAGTAAGCTAGGGTAGAGCATGTGGGGGAAGGCCTGACTGTGCGCGGGGGGGGGGGGGGGGCTCTCAATGTTGTAGGTGGAAGGTCACAGATTCAATAACCAGCAACTCCACTTAAATTAAACAGAGAACAAGTGATGTGAAAAAACTGTGCATAAGACTTTGGAGACTTGCTAGGACTCTGATGGCCATTCCGCACAATGGGCGATGTTGCTAAATCTGAACGCTATTGAAAAGCGCTGCAATCAAAAGCGGCAGGTCTCAGTAATGCAAACAGCCATTTCTGTCAAAAAAAGGCTCTCCCACTAGCACTGTTCTCGTAACGCACAAGTTTCCGGTCTCGCCAAAATCGCAACAAAGGAGGCGATATTTTCCCGCACTTCCACCCGCCCCTGGCCGTCAATCAAACAGAACAGCCAATTAACTGTTGTGTTCGTGCTTCCCTTTAAAAACTGTTTTTAAAAACCTAAAAACACCTGTAGCAATGCATATTCATTCATTCGATGTATCAGAAAGACCTTTTTTGCTGGCGTAGGTGCTGGCGCTTAATCGTTTACATGCTCTTAAAGTAACCCCCCCCCCGTGCTATTTCTGGCTGAAATTACAGGGGGCTGTATTGTGCTTGGAAACTTTATAGACAATTGCTTGTGGAGGGATTTCAGCCAAAGAAGCATCACTTATTCGTTGCTTTAGCCGGTTTAAGGGGGAAAAATGGCGATTGTGATGCTGGAAGCTTGGGTACGAGAGTTTAGGGAGGGTCATGCTTGCTACCACTATACTGAGAATTCACGTCGTTTTCGGATGTGTTGCAGGTTGTTCTCAAGAGTCTAGCAGTTTTTTTAAGGGCTACAATGAAGCGATTTTTGCGGGAGTGTTGCGGGAGTGTTGTAGATTGTGTACGACGTCGTGAATAACGAAAAATAAATAGCATTACATAATGGTAACACTTCAGCAATATTAACGCTGTGTGAAATGGCCCTGAGTAGCCACTAATGACTTTGATGATTCAAGCATATGATTCAATAAAAGCTTCATATGCATCTGCATGTTGATCCCTGCCCCTTCATGTGTCTGTCCACGTAAATTCCTGTACCTTCATATGCATGTCTCTGTGAATTGATGGACCTCACATGTCTTAACAGTGCCCAAGAAATTATTTAACCCCAAATTTCTTGCAGGTATCTGAAATTCTGTGTCTTCTCTAGGCTGCGCGGCCATTTCAGTCATCCTCACTTAAAATAACTCTCTCTCTCTTTTTCTCTCTCTCTAAATGCAAAGGGCACCAATATTACTCTTCTCCTACTGCCTTCAAGTCACAGTTGACTTCAGGCAACATGCCCCTCCCCAGCTGCTTCAATGCAAGGGATACCTGGAGGTCCACCACCTACTGCCTGCCTTTGTGCTGACCCTGCTGTTCCTTGGTGATGTATCCACCCTTTACTAACAGGGATGAATCTGCTTGCCAACTGAGATCAGACTATCCTGCCCTTCCCAGATGACAAGTCAAGCACCTTAGCTTTTAACATGAACTCCACGGGGAATGCTAAATAACATGACATTGCAGCCATTTCCTCTTGTCTCCCTCTTCTACCCACCTGCCATATGTCTAACTCATCACTTCTACCTGAACAGAACCTCCGTCCTCTGCCTGCTGGACCACTGTGCACGCCACCCGTTGACTCAGCTGCACCCACCTTCGCCTGACTACCTGAGTGCTCCACACACCAACTCAAGACTCAACTACCCCCATCTTCTGACCTCACGTCCACTACCCTGCCCTTCCCCCTCCACTCTCCCAACAAACCTTCCCTACCTTATACACCTGCCAGTTCTCCCCTCCACTCCCTCACCCCTCCTTCTTCTACACACCTCACATATTTCTAATCAAACCTTTCTGCCTCTACAAACCCTTCATCTCCTGCCTGCCTGTGTGCCTGCCTGACTGCTTCAGGGCTCTGCACACTGACTGCTAACTCCACTGCCTGTGTAATCTGCCCTCCTGTGCCTACCCTGTGAACCAACAGACACCACTTCTCATTCAGCCGTACCTGGTAAGTTCCACCTCCTCTCCATCCATCTGCTTGCCCCTGCCATCAGTCCACTGTTCCAGACTCCACTCCACCCACTCACATCTCTCACCCTCTCCTTCTTCCTTCAGTGCTCCTCCATTACCTGACTGCCTGCTTCTCCCTCCCTGCCTCTCCCTTACCAGGGATCTATAGCCCAGTCCTTCATTGAGCAGGATATTGGAGTTCATGGCCTTTTCAGACCCTCCCAGTCCTATGACTCTAAGTTTCCTGTTCTCATGAGAACATGACAGGAAGAATTCTTGAATACTTCCCACACCCAAAAAAAACCCTCACAGGCTTGCTTTACTTTGGTGCCAGTTTGGTGTAGTGGTTAGGAGTGCGGATTTCTAATCTGGCCTGCCAGGTTCGATTCTACACTCCCCCACAGGCAGCCAGCTGGGTGACCTTGGGCTCGCCACAGCACTGATAAAACTGTTCTGACCGAGCAGTGATATCAGCGCTCTCTCAGCCTCACCCACCCCACAGGGTGTCTGTTGTGGGGGGAGGAATGGGAAGGCGACTGTAAGCCGCTTTGAGCCTCCTTCGGGTAGGGAAAAGCGGCATATAAGAACCAACTTCTTCTTCTTTTGGTTCCCTTCCATACTGATGCCTACATATATTACACACCTACAATTAATACTTCTGTCATCCTGTCCTGCACACTGCTTGCAACACCTTTTCCAGTAATATCTGTGGCACCACCTTCACCATCTGTACTCTCTCCAACTATCTCCTCAATGCTCCGTTTGCGCTCATTAAAAGCCACTGTGAACACTAACAGCCAACAACTTCCTGCAAGCCACCACCATACAATGACAACATGCCTGAAACACCCACCAAGTTCACGGACAACACCAATTTCCAGCAAGACACTTGCCCACCCCCCATTCTACCACCCATGGTGTTTGCTGCCCCAATGCCCTTCCTTTCTGACAATAAAATATTTACCGTTAAGAACAAGCATGACAAGCTTATGATTTCTTTGCAGTTTATTGCGCTTTGAAAATACTGCCTCACAACATTTAACTTATTTTACGAACTGCTATTCCTCCAGTTCTCTGGGATCCAAAGCCGCAAATTTTCTCCACAGAGACCTATTAAAAAAGGTTTAACGTTATTAGCAATTCACCCACATCCCCCAGTCTCCTCCTGTCCCACCCTGCACCCTCTGTGCCACTAAGTTCACCTTCCCAGCCACACCATTTCATCTCCCACACTCTGGAGATCAGTTACTGTTGTTCAATTCCCCCCCAAACATCCTTTTCCCCCTACATAGCTCATCTCCATTCTCTGACACCACCTCCAATTCCAAGATCTATGCAGGGCCAAGCTGAATATTGGTACCTCCTGTGTCAATAATGTCCCTCGGAGTTAGGAGGAAGGACCTCACAAGTCCAAGGGTGGCCAAGACCTTCTCCCTCAAACCCCACATGACATCTGAAACACCAACACTTCCACCCATGAAACTCCACCCTCCTCCCATGCTAGCTCCCATTGTATTTACAGCTACAATGGGCTTTAATATTAGTTTTTAATATAACATGCAAACATGTATTCATTGTTCCTTAAACTTCTGTAGACTTCCAGTACAAATTATTACTGGCATTGACTCTTAACATTGACTAAAGATAGATTAGGAGTTTGTCTGGAGTTAGTGCTGAGTTCCCATACGTTGGAGAGTCTAGACTGCCTGGTGGTAATCTGGGCAGCTTCCAGCACCCTCAGGCAGCTCTGAAGACAGCTGTGGCAGAAGATCTCTTGTAGGCTCTCAGTTCTTCGTGTGTAGTGCCCAACATTTTCCACAGTCCCAATCTGAATCATGCACTCCACATGTGGGAACTGAAAACTTGCATCTCACATCAGCGTTTTACACATCACATGGCTTAGACCCACAACCAAGAAGAATTCGGTAGTAGTGGAAAACTACATTTCACATACTTTATTGTGCTTGAGACACCATTGTTGCAAATTCTGGCATTCCTTAATGAATAGAGGGGGTAAAGTGGAAAGAAAGAGACATTGCTACTGCCTCAATGCCAGGGAAGGAAGGAGCAACAGAGAATGGAAGGAGGGTTAAAGCAGGCAAAATAATAGGAATGCAGCCTCAAAGTGTCGGGATTCGACCATACACTGGGTGAGGACATTTTAAACTGGGGCAGTCTGCATTCTGAATCTGAACTCTCCCAGTTCACATTTTCCCTTGTGCTAGGTCTATAATTACTACAGTTAATTACATGAGTACAATGTACAGGCAGCTTTCCCCACTCAGTTTTTGTTATACCAGCTCCAACAGCTCAACTGCAGCAAGAATTTTGTGAGCATGTGACGTAAACAGTTCCTTTGACCAGCAAAAAATATTCATCTGCCCATAGCCTTATCATAATCTTTGCTCGGAAATAAGTCATCACTTTCAAAGTGACATATTTCCAAAAACAGTATGGGTATGTTCTCCAGGATATTGCAGAAGTTCTGAAACATCTCTGGACAATTCTTGAGTATCAAAGGGGTTTGCTAAGTAGTTCTTGAATAAGCAATAATAATGACCTCTCTGCAGAAAGATAAATAGCTTTCTCTTGTAAAGTGCAGAGTTGATCCCACAACACTTTGGAAGCACTTGCACCAGAAAGGAAATAAAACAAACCCAAGCAAAGCAGTTACCATGGGAGACACTATCCAATATCCCCTGTTGGGGTAGGAGGAAGCATCACAGCTTTTGAAAAATGAAATCTAACAGATTTGCATGGTGGTTTTTAAGCTCAAGGAAGCTTTTAGACTTGAGCTGTGGGCCTCTGCACAATCCATCATAGTGTGAGCCCAAACATAGTTTATGTGCTTTGCAAGTCCTCTCTGAGGCCTATTATGCACGGCCGCCGTAACAGCAGTTGGCAAAACACGGAGGAGGAAGAAGCGAGGCAAACCGCAAATGCACGAGATGGAATGCAATGGTGGCAAAACCCAGAGCAGCTGCTGGCTGCGGCCGCCAAGGCGGTGATGAGGAGCAAACAGGAAGGGAGGCGAGCGTGGTGCTGACCGAGGCTGGGCCACCAAGCAGGGCGGCCACGGCACGCACAGGTGCAGGCTCCGCCGGCAGAACCAAAGGGCACAGAAGGGGAGAGAGCAAGCACACCCAAAAGCCCTGTACACCATGGACCTCCCCGATTATGCATGCGGCCACTCCGGTGCCGCTTCTGGTTGCGCCCTGGTTGCCCGGGAAGCTCCACTTTCTTCCGCATTTCACTAATGCAGCTTTTTCAGCGGCCTACATTGACTCTGTGTCCGGCTGCCGCCAGCGTGCATTACTCTCTTCTGGTTTCAAAAGGTAGTCTCTAACCACATCACACCAGGAATCTCTCCACACTGCAGAGTTTTCTCAAGACAGGGAAATTCTTCTGTCTATATAAGATCTATCCCCATTTCTGGACTCAAACAGCAGCCTTTGCCTAATGACCCAGTCTTCTTTGCCAACCCTCCCAGTACACCATCTGTGTTAATCTGCTCTCATTCAGCGCATTTATAGACCATCTTTCTCACTGAGACTCAAGGTAGATTGCATAGTATAATTCAAATACACTCAACAGAGCAGGATATCTGATAAATAGTGTAATAAGGATACCAGAAATCTGAAACAAAACTGCAACAAATCTGAAACTAAGCATAAACATTTAAATCCAACACTTTAAATGATGCATACATAAGAATAGCATACATTCAATTAGAGATAGTACATAGTAGTATAGTCCACAGTCCCTTTCCCTTTACATGTCTCTGAACATATTTATTACCTTACTTACCTTACCTGTGCAAAAATAATTCAGATTTGCTTAGTCTTCAGAAAACCAGGAGAATGGAAGTTTTCCTGCCCTTCTAAGGCAAATGGTTTCATAGGGTGGAACCTGGGGGTTCCCTGGAATTACAGCTAATCTCCAGACTACTAAAATCAGTTTTCTGGAGAAAATGGATGCTGTGGAGTGAGGACTGTATGACATTCTAACCCACTGATGCTCCTGTCTGCCCCTGGATCTGGCAATCCTGCCCCCAAACTCCCACCAATGGCTTGTGGACTGCCAACATTAGGTGGAGGATATAATAGAGAATGCCCATACAGGGTCAATTGTTGGGTCCATTCCGCACAACTTAAATGTAACCGAAGTCTTACCTATTAAATCAACGTTCTGCATGATGTCATACACGATCTGCAACACTCCTACAACACTCCTGCGACACTCCCGCAAAAATCGCTTCGTTGTAGCGCTTTTCGGGAAATCGGGAAAAGTGGATTCCCCCTGAAAAAAACGCTACACTTCTGAGCACAAGCTGCAACACATCAGCGAAAGACATGTGTGTTCTAATGTAGCGGTACAAAGAATGTCCCTCCCCCGCTCTCGCCCCTGAACTTCCGGAGAAGCGATCGCCGTTTTTTCCCCTTAGACCAGGGAAAACAAAAAACAAGCGAGGCTTCTCCGGCTAAAGTCCCTCCACAGAAGTGATTAACAGTAAAACAAAGCTCCCTACTGCAAGTGTCTTTAAAGGTCCCAAGCACAATACAGCCCCCTATTCGACACTGCCCGTAATTTTGGCCACAAATCGCGCCCATGGGGGGGGGGGATTTTTTTTTTTACTTGAGGAGCGTGTAAATGATTAAGCACCAGCTCCTACACCAGCAAAAAAGGTCTTTCTGAAACAATGACTGAACAAATATTCGTTGTATCTGGTGTGTTTGCGTTTTTAAAAAACAGTTCTTAAAGGGAAAGGGGCTTTTTGGGAGCACAAATACAACAGTTCATTGGCTGTTCTATTTGATTGATGGCCAGGGGCGGGAAGAAGCACAGACAAATATTGCTTCCTTTGTTGCAATTCCAGCGAGACCGGAAACCTGTGGGGAATGAATACAATGCTACTGGGACTTCAATATTCCACTAAAATTAAAGGTATGCGGAATGACAAAATGCCACTATTAAATATAGCATTTCTGCATACTGAAAACAGTTAGCAACATTGTTCCTTGTGCGGAAAGCCCCTTGATTTTATCCAATTGCAGAGTGGCAGCTGGAGAAGTCCCCACTGAGAGGAGCAAAGCTTTTGGGGCGCAGCTTAGGGAGAGGAGTGGCCCTACAGATAAGAGGAGCCAAGGCTATGAAGGGCTTTTTATGTAATAGCCAGCACTTTGAACTGAGCTCAGTAACTTCTGGGCAGCCAGTGGGGTGATTGCAGAGTGCACACTCTGCCTAGCTCCATACAATAACTGAGCTGTTTCATTCTATATCATTTTGATTTAAATTGCAGAGATACCAGATGTTCATCTTCATAAAACAGGTCAACAGAATTATCTCACTTCATTCTTTACAGTTTCAAAACAATTCTTAATGCATAAGAAAAATCCATGCTGTCACAAATTCACCTAGACCACAATTGTAAATGCTAAGTTGTGGTCTTAACAACATTGCTGCATTCTAAATAGCAGTTGCTTCTTTTACAAAAGCATTTCATTGAGCCCTTTGATCTCTCTGATTTCTGGCAAAGCTGAAAATTACAGCTTGCTTGAATTCATTCCTGGTCTGTACTAATAATTATAGAGATTTAATACCTTAAAATAAAAACCTATCAGTTTGCTGAGAACATCAAGTCTCATCAAAAGCATACAAAATAAAACCCTGTTGCAACAATAAAAAATACAACTTTACATTTCCATATTTTTAAAGATTGTGAAAAATGAGGAGTTTTTAAATATTTCTTAAATATGCAGAAAGAAATTTCTAAATCCTAAGCAGTCTTGATATGTGAAGGAGAAGAGCCAAGTTGCAATATATAGTGTTACTGTCACACTTGGGGTTTCCAGAAAGGTGACAAATCTTACCTGTTTATAATTTCCTTTTCCCTAGATGCAAGCCTCCTAAACTTTACATTGTTTTATGTAGGGCCAATCTGAGCATCAAGAAAAGCATATAAGAAACTACACAGACTCAATTCATTCCAATAAAAAACACTTAATATATAGACAACACTACAAATATTAGTATCTACCATACTATCAGCCAAGCTCGTTGGCCAGATAGTTTCTCCCTCAAAGGTATTTAGGATCCTGATGACATAATATGAGAATAGTTTTTAAACCAAAAACCATTCCGTTTTCATTCTAGAGACATACATTCAGATAATGACTAGGTAGGATCTGAACTGAATCAAACTCATTATTTAATATACAGAATATAACAATCTGGCTCCAATATTTTCCAAGATTTGTATTGGAATCTTTTCCTGTAAGTTTTTTGTCTTCTTCAACTTCACTGGCAGTAGTAGGGTCAGTGAGCACTAAAGATGGGCACAAACCAGATCATAAACTAAAGTTTATGATGAACTCTGGCCAGTTTCAAATGAGTAGCCATGTTGGTCTGAAGTAGCACAATAAAATCAGAGTCCAGTAGCACCTTTAAGACCAACAAAGATTTATTCAAGGCGTGAGCTTTCGAGTGCAAACACTCTTCGTCAGACTAAGAACTGACCATCATAACAGTAGGAATAAATACTCTGATTTTATCTGGCCAGTTTGTTGTTCATAAGCTGAAGTTTGCGGCATCTCAACCAGGACAAACTTTCCATGAACTTTCAAACGGTTTCCAGTGATTTGTGGTTCATTAATAGATTCATTTTCAGACAGTTTCCCTTCAGTCAAAATGCTTACCATTTCAAAGACATGGTAAGGTTTGCTGTACATTTGTTGTCTGTAGCTCGCAGGGAGTCCGTTCTATATGCTTTTGAACCTGTGCCTGATATTTCTCGTTTCCTCGGGACATCTTCTTTAGGGGACTATAACTTAAACACCCTAAGCCCAATTAGCACATAACTTGGAGAAAATGTAGAGGAGCATCAGAGAGAGGCCCCCTACAAGTTTGATGCCCCTAGCTTCGACCGAATCCATTCTCCTGACCATCATGAACCTGCACCTTTCATTTCCCCAGAAAGCACTTTCCTGGGGGGCATGTTCTTAGGCAAGATATAACTCAGATTTATAAATTCAATCCTCACCAAACTTACAGGGCAGGTAGAGGACAGCCACCCAGTGTAACAGCTACATAGTTCTCCAATAGCACCTTCGAGATCAACAAGATTTTTGAGATGTAAGCTTTCCAGAGTCAAAGCTCCATTCATCAGAAAAGAATACAAGGAAGGATGCATACTATCCTTTACATCCTCCATGTGTCTATGTTCCACATCTGGACTTATAGTAGCAAACACATTCAGAGTATAGCAAATGCCATTGTCAAACGTACAGGAAACTCACAACAAACTTCTTAATAAAGAGTTTTTATTGATTAGTACTATACGCAAGAGACTGAGAAGTCAAATCTGACCAGAGGCCAGATTTGCCCCAGCTTATCAATACATTTCTCCCGCCCAAAACTTGACAGTTCCCAAGGGAGGGGGGCAGGAGAGAAAAGACATATGTGTAACATAAACAGGATTTCATTCTCACAACCTTGGGGAGGTGACAACAATCCCGTGAGCCCACAACAAGATAAGGTTAACATAACATCACTACTCACTTTTATAGCTAGGAAAACTACAAGGCCTGGAGCAAGCAGGCGCCAGGTCCAATAAAGTAATATAACTGACATGGAGGAACTCAGGCTAATTTATGACAGAGATTCTACAATCCTGACAGCCATTAGAGGACTGAAATTATGACCTGAAAGATTTCCTTTCCCCCTTACTTTTCTAAACACCCAACCTGATGAAGAGTTCTGGAAATTCAAATATTTGCATGCTATGTTATGCTATTTTTGTTGATCAGTATAAAGATGTTACATGGCTTTTGTATTTGGATTCCAGTTCTGCACATGATGTTCTTGCTTTCATTAAATGGCTTTTTGGCATCAAAATGGCATTCTGTAGTTTAAGTTAACAAATGTCTTTGGTTACAATAAGCAATAATGGAAGATTATGCATACAAATATGGACTGCAGACACAGAACCTAGTAAACAAACCTGGAATCCTGCCAGTCAGCTATTTGGGAAGACCCACATGCAAGCCAAACAGAACCAAAGTAAACCCAAAGAATTCAAGTCATAAAAAAATCATGGGGCAACTACTGATTCATCAGCACAAAGCTCCACTAATTTGGTGAGCCAAACCATTACATCCTACCTGTTGGAGGATCTGGCCTCAGCTGGAAGATCTGCACTCATTTGCATACCACTGCCATGTAGCAGCACCCCTCAGCCCAGCCATGTTGTACCAGATTTGGTTGCGAAGGGATCTTGTGGGGCCCATGTTTGACTTTGCTCTAGAGCAGGGGCCAGCAACTTCTTTATAATTAAAGAGCCAAATTACATCATAATTCAGAGTGATCAAGGAAGAACCAATATGAAAAATCTCATTTGTGTAACTTGAAAATTGCAACATCACATCATAGATAATTCCAAGTTTAGATTAATAATCCATAACATTTCTTCAATCCAAGCACTGGTTGTTGCAAGTCTTCTATTAGGAAGTAGTGCATACAAGGTGTCATGACAAACAATAAATATGTGCAGGACTACCTTGTTTTGTTGTCTCAGTGTGTTAACATAGATCTGACCATGGTTAGCTATTGGATTCTTGGCAACTGTTCATTTCCTTAATTTCCCTTTCCATAAAAATCCCCAAGAAGCCCTTCATAGAGTTCGTTCTAACATCCCACTTTAAAAAATTACCAATTAATATGCTTATGAATATCCCACTTTTAAGCACTAGAGCAGGGGTAGTCAAATGCTGGCAGGGGCTCATGGGAATTGCAGTCCATGGACATCTGGAGGACCACAGGTCGACTATCCCTGCACTAGAGGAAAGCCTTCATGTGGAAGCTAAAGAGGTCTGCTATTCTTTTTTGAAAAAGAAGATTTGGTTTTTATATACTGCTTTTTCTACCAGAAGCAGTTTACAATCTCCTTCCCTTTACTCTCCCCACAACCGACACCCTGTGAGGTGGGTGAGGCTGAGAGAGCCCTGATATCACTGCTCGGTCAGAACAGCTCCATCAATGCTGTGGCGAGCCCAAGGTTACCCAGCTGGCTACATGTGCAGGAGCGGAGAATCAAACTTGGCTCACCAGATTAGAAACTGCCACTCTTAACCACTACACCAACCAAAAAGCTATATTTGGTTTCACACTGATCCCCACTTGGCTCCTGAGTCATAGGTTGCAGACACTTGTCCTAGAGCATCCACACAAACAAATTCAGCCAGAAGAACAGTTCTAGTCTGTGCACTGAATAGTGCATTTCATAGGCAGCACAGCAGACTGGTCTTGCTCTATTTGTTGAGGACTTGATACTACTGTAGCATGAACCATTCTGTGCACTATTATAGCAATGTGTACTTGCAGGGTCAAGGTGCACATGAATAAGATGGGTGGTAATGGTGGTATAAACATCTATTATGCATTTATTGCAAATGAGACCATAACAGATAATTAAATGTTTGAGGCGTTGATTGCCACATATTTGTTTTAGAGTTGCCCTCTCATTCTTTGCATGCGCTGATTCACTTAATTACATGCAAAGTTAATATTTCCAATGCAGGCTCAGATAATGAAAGAGCAGGTCCATGGCAGAACAAAGGGGGATAAAACTCAAAAGGTCAAAGAGGTATTAACAGGCCAGATGGATGTGCTAACTTGTTTTGTTATTCCTTGCATGCATTACTCATTTAAATAGGTCTCTCTTTCCCCCCCCCCCTTCTTTTATTACCAGGCATCTTCTTAAGTGAAGCGTAAAGAGCTGGGCATGGTTGTTTTGGTACTGTGGAACCAGCTCTGTCTCTGGCTGCTGACAAGCCTAAGCAGATCATGAAACAAAATCAGATAATGAAATATTAGAGGGCCTGTGAAAACAAAAGTGATCGTTTCCAGTTAGTCCTACTTTTGTGCCTTTTAGTAAAGGGAATGCAGAAAAAACTCACCACAGGTCTGTCAGTTGGTTAGTAAAACCTAGCCTGCTCTTGTTCATTAAACATCAGTTTCATCTGTAATGAGCCTCTTGTGGCGCAGAGTGGTAAGGCAGCTGTCTGAAAGCTTTGCCCATGAGGCTGGGAGTTTGATCCCAGCAGCCGGCTCAAGGTTGACTCAGCCTTCCATCCTTCCGAGGTCGGTAAAATGAGTACCCAGCTTGCTGGGGGGTAAAACGGTAATGACTGGGGAAGGGAATGGCAAACCACCCTGTATTGAGTCTGCCAAGAAAACGCTAGAGGGCGTCACCCCAAGGGTCAGACATGACTCAGTGCTTGCACAGGGGATACCTTTACCTTCATCTGTAAACTCGGGGCCAAATTACATGATACTCATAACACCAGTCAGGTTGGGAGTCCCCCAACCCGACCTGCAGTCACACTAGTAGTACCAGCCTTTGGGTTGGTGTTGGAGGTCTCTGAGAAATACACCTGATCTCCAAACTATAGAGATCAGATCTCCTGAACAAAATTCCAGCTTTGCAAGTGGACTTTATGGCATCACATCAGCACTGAGTTCCCTCCCCTCACCAGATTCTTGTCTCCTCAGAAACTGTGCCCAAATCTCCAGGAACTCCCCAGAACATCCAAGCTAGATGTATGTTTGGAGAACTCTCATGTATGTTTGGAGAACTAATCTTACAAAGTGCTCCATGTAGCTGGAAGTGGGAGGGGAGTTTCAGTCTTCCTTACTGTGTTTTTTCCCTAGCCCAGCTGTGGGAGTCCATGTGTGCTAGGATCATTTGACTGAGGGCATGTGCTCTTCTGTGCTCCTGAGCTACATGGATTTTCCTTATCATATAAAGTTAAAGTAAAGTAAAGTTATCCCCTGTGCAAGCACCGAGTCATGCCTGACCCTTGGGGTGACACCCTCTAGCGTTTTCATGGCAGGCTCAATACAGGGTGGTTTGCCAGTGCCTTCCCCAGTCATTACTGTTTACCCCCCAGCAAGCTGGGTACTCATTTTACCGACCTCGGAAGGATGGAAGGCTGAGTCAACCTTGAGCCGGCTGCTGGGATAGAACTCCCAGCCTCATGGGCAGAGCTTTCAGACTGCATGTCTGCTGCCTTACCACTCTTCACCACAAGAGGCTCTTTCCTTATCATATATGTGACTGCAAATTGGGATGGGGGATCCCAGTTTGCAATATAGTACACAATATAGTACATCATTTGGTTCTCATTCTAAGCTGTTATTGGCTGTCAGGATATAAAAGTACAGCTACTGGAGCTTGTACAAATAGTAGGTACCTTAATACCTATGAAGGAAAGCAGGAACTGCTTCAAAAATGCTTTCCACATTGCAGTTCTTAGCATGGAACAGCTGTGATGACCTACAGGAAGCAAAAGATGCAGTAGGACCATCTTCTGGATTAAATCTCAGGTTTGACTCTAGTGAATTCAATGTTGATTTTCTGTTACAAGTGATCTTTTTTATCAGTGCAAAAGAAACAAAATCTTTTCCCATTGGAAAGAAACCAGACACAACCCAAATATTGACAAAGGGAGCTTTTACCCTTGAAAGCTTATCCTTCCCAAAATCTTCTTGGTTTCTAAGGGGCTACAGAACTCAAATCTAGCTGTTGTTCTGCAGACCAACATGGTTACCCTTTGAAACCTAAATATTATTCAACTACTTTACTGCAGCTATACAACAATGAAGATTTCAAGGCAACAAGTTCCAGTCCTTTTAATTTCAGGCAACTCACCTTAAGAGGATAAATTTTCCCCTAGTTCCTTAGTCAGGAGTACTAGCACTTATAGTTTAAACAAATGAACAAATATTATCCATAGATTCCTCAACGAAGAGGGCTAGTCCCCCAAAACAATACATTCTAACACATCTTATTGTATAACTGAAGGTAATCTTACCAGTTTCCAATGTAACAACAAAATGAGTTGGCTACTTCTTATCTAATTTAAGTAGTTTGATTGGGAGGTTTTGTACTTGCATTCCTTAGGTTTACTTAAGAGGTAGTAGAGGATAGGCAAAACAAAGAATGGAGGGAGGCAGAAACTTTCTCTGACTCTCTGGATTCCTGCTCCTATTTATATACCCTTCTCATAGTATACTTCCCCTTATACTCAAGATCTTGCTATAGGGAATCATTAGGTGTCCATCCTCTGAACCCAGGATTTGGATACAATTCTTGGGATCAGACATTGTGCCATTAAGAGCAAAGATTCCACTTGGATTCCCCTACTACAAGGTCATGTTGCCCTCTTTCAGTACTTAAAAAAAAACTATTAAGGGTACTAGGAATTCAACTCCTGAATGAGTCCTAGGTCATGTTGCCAGTCGGTAATACAGAGGCCTTCCAAGAACATAGAAAAATTGCTTAGCTGATGTAATTGAGGCAAAGTCTTTGTATCATGCAATTCTTTCCTAGAAGAAGAACAGTTGGTTCTTATATGCTGCTTTTCTCTACTCAAAGAAGTCCCAAAGTGGCTTACAGTCGCCTTCCCTTTCCTCTCCCCACAACAGACACCATGTGAGGTGGGTGAGGCTGAGAGAGCCCTGATATCACTGCTCAGTCAGAACAGTTTTATCAGTGTCATGGCAAGCCCAAGGCCATCCAGCTGGCTGCATGTGGGGGAGTGCAGAATTGAACCTGGCATACTAGATTAGAAGTCTGCACTCCTAACCACTACGCCAAACATAAGTGGCATGGCCAAGGATGTTTTGAATCATTCCAAGACTTAACCAAGCTAATATAAAATATAAACTAAATTTTAGTAAAGACCCCTTTTAGTATTATCCCTGCATTCATTCATTCATTCATTCATTCATTCATTCATTCATTCTCTCTCTCTCTCTCTCTCTCTCTCTCACACACACACACACACACACACACACACAAAAGGTGCTTTTAATGGTCTCTGGTTCAAATAATTACAGCTTGTCCTTTCATCCTTTATTATTCATTATTAAACCCCTCTAAATGCCACCTGTTTTTCTAAGTGGACCATGCATACCAATGTGACTCCTGTTTACAGCATCATTAACACTTGGGCATAAGATCACACCACCAAAGAAACTTTTCAGTGTGCCACTGGTGAGACATCCCCTCCTCTGATGCAGTCAGTCTGCTTCTTTTCCATATAATGAAATCAAAAATAAAAAGACATATGTATTGTCTCTCATCTGTGTGCTTGAAAGTAGGATTCTGTAAATGAAGATGAACTTGAATTAGGGCATTTTTTGTGGTGACTCAATACTCATAGAATGGACTTCCCAGTGAAGTAAGAGATGTAGCATCTTTTGCTACTTTTTCTTTGAGAGAGCTTCTTTGTTGAACTGTTTTGTATTCTGTTATGATGATCTGATGTTCTAGTCCTGTAGTTTGGTAGGGACAAATTTGGAAGCTTGCTTACACACCCTGAATGTATAACTGTTGGCATCACACTCCACTAAGAATCTGGGGGTAATTCTGAAGCCTTCCTTGTCAAGGGAGGCCCAGGTCACCAGAGTAACCCAACTAGTATTGCTGCTAATGCCCTATCTGTCCCAGGAGTTCCTTGCCACAGTGATCCATGTGATGGTCATCTCCTGACTAGATTTCTGTAATTCACTCTATACTGGCTTTCTCTTGTCCTTCACCCGGAAGCTTCAGCTGATGCAAAAAGCAACTGCTCGTGTTCTCACTGGAACATGCATGCCTGGGTGAATGAAAACATTTTGGCTTAGTAACTAAGAGAAAGCAACATAGGGAATAGGTGAGTCTCATGGGGAAAGGCATTCTATAAACTAGGAGCCCGTACAGAAAAAGCCTTTTCTCTGGTTGCTCTCCCCCACCCTGCTTCTGAAGGCTGAGTGCATTGGAAAGATCTCTTGCATATGCCCCCTTAAAATTAATGGTAGCTGCTAGAGCACATAGAATTGAGCCGTTCATTTTGACTTAAGGACTGAATTATCTAGCTTGGGAGTGTAGTATGTATATAATTAAGCTTTGCGTGCTGTTAATGTTTCAAAACACTGAGATTCTGTACCCAACTGCATCTGTGAGATTTTATGCATATTGCTTAATTATGTAATGAATAGAAACACAAAAATGAATCATTTTCACCGGCTGCAAAATTACTGTACAGGAAACTGACAATCTGTTTTGTTAACCCAGTTTGCAGAGCCGGCCCGGTAATGCTTTAAAAGCTCAACTCTGTGTTATACTGTTGTGTGCATTTTGTTATTGACAGCTTAAACATATCAGCTGAGCCATGTTCATTTGACCGGCAAAAAGCAAATGATTGTGTCAGTGGACTTCTGAATGAATCTAGCGGGAGTAAAAGCCTATTCTATACAGGCTAGAATCTTAACATAACATTGTACTCTTCATCTAGCCTCAAGCTGAAGTGGGTGAGTGAGACCGATGCATTCTGTGGTGACAAAGAAGGCATTCTCAGTTGTAGTGGTTTGTCCTATGAGTCATTCAGATTCCTAATCATGGTATCTTACTGCCATAGTGCTTTATAAATTATCATTATGTTTCAAGTGCAGCTAGAAATTATACCTATTCATATGTATTATAGATATCTAAACCCACCCCAAGGCCTAGGCACATGGACATTAATTGTTTGTCTTGCAGGAGGGTCATTTCTCAGACAATAAACAGCAAGAAACCATGATTTAGGAGCAATAGCCAATCTCAAATGCCTGACAAGCATACCTGAATTTTATATCCATTGTCACACTCAGACTTTCACTTCAGACATCTTCACACATCATTTGTGAAGGAGACTTTTAGGTGATAACACAACAGATCTTTAGGTAAAGAACAGTTTCGAGCCATCACAATTTACAGTAAACACATCATTTTGGACAATAACCTGAAGGTAATTTCAGGAAGGCAGTTGTGTTGCACTGCAGTAGAACTAGATTTGACTTTAGTAGCACCTTACAGACAACAAGATTTACAAGATATAAGCTTTTGAGAGCAAAATTTCCCTTCATCATCATGAAGGAAGCATTGACTCCCAGAAGTTTATACCCCCCTAAAACTTGACAATCTGAAGGTAGTTATCCTAGCCAAATCAAGTAAATCTGAGGCTTTACATTTAGTGGTTTTCAGTTTAAAATGTTGTAGTTAGAGACCCTAAACTGTAGCTTGTTTATTTAGTTTAAGTTGTCCATAATTTCACCTCTACCTTCAAACCAGACAGATATAGCTCCAATCAGATGGATGTAGCAGGAAGGGATATTCCGAGTCATAGAGAAACGATCCAGGTAGACATATTGTCCAGACTACCAAAAGAAGATAATTGAAAAGTGAAATGGCAGTGAGACGTGAGGGAAGCTGTTTGGAATTATGTAAATATATATGGCAGACTTCACCTGCATAGTGCCTACCAGAGACATGGTGTCTGCCAGTGTTTTTTCTCGTGTCTACCAAGTGTTTGTAGAAAATGGGCAGGGCCAGGTAGATTTCTGATTGGCTATTAGACATCTGATTGGCTGTGCACTGGATACTTTTAATGAATTTTTAATACATTTTTAGGGGTTAGTTTTAAACCCTGAACAACCTCTATAATCTAACAGTTAGTTTTGTGTCATTTTATTTGTTCTTTCCTATTGCTGACCAATGTCTGTAATTAAAGATTTGATTTGAATTGATTGGCTGTGCAGATTAAAAAAACACATTGCTTTGGTAGCAGAATCTTTATTGTATAACTAAAGAATCTTTATTGCATGCCTTTAAAAGGCATTCTGTTAAGCAGAGCTTCTGCCTGAAATATTGAAGAGTTGTTTTTAGAGTTATACATAACCTAACGCATTGACATTTTGTGGTTGGCTCTGCCTCTAGTGGCGGCCAATTTGTTCTTGAGTCCACCACACTGTGTTAGAATTCCAAAGCTGCCCTCATTCTCAAAAAGGATGAAAACTCTGATATATGGATATAAGGTTACTGTAAAATAAGAAATAAGTTATTTTTGAATTTTCACCTCACAAATTAAACCATTCAAGTTACTAATCAATTGCTAGAGACAGAGGTGGCTAATGTTTTGACTAATTTACCATAAATAAAACCTAAAGGATGAAACAGAAACAGTGCAACTTTAAAGGACATTAGCGTAAATATACATGATGTCCTTTTATGTGGTTTTGCCTTCAGACAACTGTCAGCAACACAAAGCAAGAGAGACAATGCAAGTCTCTGCACCGTAGTCAGGTCTGCAAACCTTTCAGACCCTGCTGCAGGGTGATATAGCTACTGAAAGCTACTTGGTAAGATCATTGGTGTCTACTCAAAGTTAAGAGTGCAAAGATTCCATGTGTTTTAGTTTGATAGATTTTATAGGACACAGAAGAGGAGGAGATGCAGACCTGCTGCTGTCAGTGAGAAACATCTGATTTCCATCGTATCTCACTTTACATGAGAATATGTCCTGCTACAGATTTACACCACAAGCTTAAATCCATTTATTAAGTTCCCATTGAACTCACCTGCAACTCCTGTTGAGTAAACATGCTTAGAAGATAGTTGTACACTTAGGGCCATTCCGCACAATGGGCAATGTTGCTAAATCTGAGCGCTATTGATTTTTGCAGGAGTGTTGCAGATTGTGTACGACGTCGTGAATAACGAAAAATAAATACCGTTACACAATGGTAACACTTCAGCAACATTAACGCTGTGCGGAATGGCCCTTAGCTATCCTGTGTGCTGCAGCTAAACTTTTAAATTGGAAGAGTGACTTCCCTCCTATTGTGATGCAATCATAGCTGTGAGTCTAATCAGAATAAAAAGGAATACCAAATACATTTATGTGTTTTCTAGAGATTATAATCTACGATGATTACATATAAGTCGTATTGTAAAGAGAGTCACACATTTCCTTCATGTATATATATGTGTGTATATGTATATATACATGTGTGTATACATATTCTTGAAATAAAACAATTTACATCCAACAATTTGATTTAATTTCCTGATAATGAAATATTTTCAAATTATTTGAGACTTAGAAAATAAAGAACACAATATTGGATTTTTGTTATAAAAAGTAGATCATCACTTCCCACCCACCTCCAGCCTTGTTAATGATGGTGCTGTAACTACCAGGATAATTTCAGGACTGCTGCTGTGGAAGGGCCAACAGGAATATCCCATTGTGGATGAAATTCCCCCTCCCCGACTATGCTCCTTCCCTGCATCCCAGTCCTCTCTTGGGTGCCAAGCTGCACAGACTGGACAGATGACATTCTGCTGGGGCTTCTCAGGACCACGACCCCTTTACACCTTCTACTTTCCCTTGTTCTCTCACAGCCAGCTGTTCTCTGGTGACATTCTTGAATCAACTGTGCATTGTCTGAGGAGCAGAGTTTAACTGCTTCTATTTACTTTGCATCCAGCCAAAGACACAGCTCATTATTTTTAAAATGGTACACAACACTTCATGTGGAACAAAGAGAGGAACTATTGTTGTACGCATGATTGTTATGTGTGTTTTTTCTCATTAGAAGAAATCAACCAAGTGTTTGTGGGAAACAGGGCACTGAACATGAACAACAGCACATGACAGTTTCTAAAATCCCTGGTAACCTCCAGTCCATGATTGTACATGCTTTGCCGAATCTTTCAGCCTTGGTACCATGCTCATTTCTCAACAAAATTATAATAGCTTCTTAACTTTCAGCTGTGCTTGGATACAGGTCTAATGACCTAGTCATAGAAATGCCTCCCAAACAAATATTAGACAAGCATCAGCAAAGCTAAAAGCCATTACCAAAGACTTCTAACAACAGAAATGAATGGTTTGATATGTAAAAAATATCCCCTCTATGAGTACTAAGCAAGGTGTAGGAAATTAGCCTATGATATGCCTATGTTGGTTTTCTCCGTATTAAGCCCGAGTTGAGTGAATCTTAGTTCCAGGAAAATGTGCTTGTTTGCAGCCTTAATTAATTCCACTGCTTCTCCTCAATTTGCTCAGTGATAAGTAACAAAAATGTATTCCATTAATCTATTTTCTGTTCTATTTCAGCTTTCCTTCTTTTTCTTTGAAACAGAGTCATGTGCTTTCCTTTCACTATCCTTGAATATTTACATTGATGGTTATGTTTCTGATCTGCAGCACAAATAAAAAGACACAGCAGAGCAGTGCACTTGAGATAAAGGTGCATGGTATTCAGCAGAACCATCTACTTAGACTTGTAAAATAGAATATTTCAACATGAACACTCAAAAGTCCATCCCTTTACAAGGAGCCTATAGATACTGAAGATTGAACAGTGACAGCACCATGGACTCTTCTGTGGAAAAGCACAAGTATTACATCCGTTAATTAGTATATTTCTGGATGAGTCAATTCCTAGTCCTAAAAGGCTCATAATTAGAAAGCCTGCTTCTTATAGTACAGAAGCCTACACAGAGCTGCTACTACACCCTAACTTGCAGGTGGGCAATCTAATGCAGCTGCACGGGTCCTCACATAGGTCATTTTGGAGGATGCATGTCCAGCTTTTGTTGAGACAGCTGCACTGGTTGTCAGTTTGCTTGCACCTCCAGGTCAAGGTATCTGCTTATGCCCACTACAGGGCACTTTGCTCTGTGGATATGAATCTGGTGGTCATCCTGGGACCCCGGGAGATATTCCTGGCCTCAACCAGGATGAAGACTTTTTCAGTCCTGGCCCCTACCTGTTGGAGTGAGCTCCCAGAAATGCTGAGAGCCCTGACAGAGCTCCCTGGGTTCTGCAAGGCCTCCAAGATGGAGCTCTTCCATCAGGCATTTGATTGAGGCTGGGTAAAGTGCCTGGGGTTATAAGATCGGGTCACCTTCCCATGGGGCTTTCCCCTTGGGTTTTCCTGGACTGGGTGTTAGACCAGGTCCGGGACTATTGGGTAATCCACTCCCCTGAGTTACATCAGACAATAGTGACAGCATCATATTTTTACACCAGGTCATTGAGTCGATGGGGAGGAGTGTCAAATTTTTGTCATCATCTTGGAATTATTGGGTTTATAGTATGTTTTATGATGATTTTATGGTGCTTGTTATTTTATTGCTGTAAACTGCCATGAGCTGGCTGTGCTGGGAGTTGCGGTATAAAAATGTAATCATAAACAAATTAAAAAGTAAATAATCCAACTCAGCATTCAGAGGTCAATGACAACTTGGAAAATGTTGGTCAGAATGCTGTAATGGTGGCCATGTTTACTTAGAGTTGGTTATGTAGATTCAGGATCAAATCCCTGTTCAATGGGTAAACTTTGGCAATCTATCTCAGCCTTAGTAGGTTGGAGGCTAAAGTAGCAAGCAATATGTAACCACTCTACCATTTTCATGTTCAGTTTACTCACTGTTTCTAGCCCCCTTTTTCTTAGTGTCATATTAAATGTTTCATATACACATTTGAAATTGGCATATGTGAACTAGTAGTGAAATCATATGACATCCAACCATAATTGTTTAATTGAAGTGGACTGTTCACAAATTATAATCCAGGAAGAATGAACATACATGCGAGAGTGGAATTGTGCCCACTGGCATGGTCTCTACATGCAATCTACGGAATTAGTAAACAAGAGCCTACAAATTTATAATGTGCACATAAAGACCAACAGAGGACAAACACCCTGCATTTGCCAAGGTTCCTTTAAACAGAACAAATTCTACATATATACAATAGGCATTTGTTCACAAATAACAGTGAATGAGAGCAGGATTACAATCTCCAGTGCATGCATTCAAGGCTCAGGTTGCTGTATTCTGAAAGATGCTAATGGACTGGTTTGTAATAGTAACTTAATGATAGTATCCATATAAAAGCTATGCTCTGTTGGATTTCATTTTTCAAACCGGAGGCTATTCCTCAGATAAACAAAGGCACACACACATTTGAACTGTTTAAAAAACAGAGGGGTCAAATGTCTATTTGCGCTTAGTTAAAACATATGTAAAATATATTGCTTGAGACATATATTCCTACCAGTCATGCACACAGGTGAGAAGAAGCTCAAATGTACATGAGAAGTAAGAGCAAAGCAGCAGTTGTGGACCAATAGCAGGAGTAATTGAAGGTCTTTGTCATGTACCAACATGAAGCACCCATAGAGCTCCATGATAATACCATGATACAGTAAGTACATATTGCCTAAGAGTTGGCAGGTCCCCCTAACCATCAGTAGGCGATGGGGGTACAGTTGCCAGATACAGGTTGGAAAACTCCTGGAATTTGGAGATGCAGCTTGGGGAGAACTGAGAGACCTCAGTGGGGTAGAGTGCTATAGAGTCCACTCTCCAAAACATCCATTTTCTCCAGAACTGATCTCTGTAGTCTGAGGATGAACTGTAATTCCAGGAGAACCCCAGGTCCCAACTGTAGGCTGTCATCCCTACTTAATTGAACTAGCAGCTCCTATTACTTTTTAGATTGATCTCAGGAGAGATGAAGGCTAAAGAATTTCATAGCAATAAAAGCTGAGGTGGGAAACCTATCAGGAAGAAACAATTATATTGACACAGCACTGCCGGGCTTTCACAACAGGCTTTGGAGAGGACAATTCCTTCTCATCTTTATCTGTAATAACACTGCAAATTTTCATGTTGTTGTTGTTGTTATTTTATTTATTACCCACCTCCCCCTGAAGGCTCGAGGTTACAACACTCAGATAAAAAAACCAGTAAAGGTATCTCCTGTGCAAGCACCGAGTCATGTCTGACCCTCGGGGTGATGCCCTCTAGTGTTTACTTGGCAGACTCAATACAGGGTGGTTTGCCATTCCCTTCCCCAGTCATTACCGTTTTACCCCCCAGCATGCTGGGTACTCATTTTACCGACCTCGGAAGGATGGAAGGCTGAGTCAACCTTGATCCGGCTGCTGGGATCAAACTCCCAGCCTCATGGTCAGAGCTTCAGACAGCTGCCTTACCACCCTGCGCCACAAGAGGCTCTTAAAAAAACTCAATACAACCCATTAAAAAACCCAAATACAATACAATACAAGCAACCCCATAAAACCAAGATGCTGCAGTGAAAAAAAAACTCCTCCCGGACCTATGAAGACAGATAGCTGCCATGAAATGAAAATATTACAAGAGGATATAGAACGTTTTCAGATCTTGTAACATGCATACAGGTTATGCAACTCTGACAAAAAGACTCTGACAGTTTATCTAATAAAGCCAGTTAATTGGAAGATTTAAATGCCACATAGAAAGTAGACACATGTGGTATTTCATCACTGTTAACCTTTTGTTCAAATTGGTTATCTGCTGAGTTTCAGATGGAAGATGGTTTAAATATCAGGAGCAATGATTCAAGGCATCATGTAGGAACTGTGATGATCTCCACTATTCCAAATGCTTAGAAGGCTTAGATGTTGTTTTTAAGGTATATGCTACAGCTCTACTTGTAAAATAAATGGGTCTTGCCCTGAGCACTACCTAAACTGAGACTATTAAGAAACCATAAAGTCACTCTGAGCTCTTTGGCACCAGAGTGCAAGAGTAACAAAACACACATTAAATCACAGTCCAAGGTAGACTTTTAGCACATATAGTTCCATACTGTTGTTCTGTACTTCTTTTACGGAAGTTTTTCCTCACACTTTAAATTAGCATCAGGTCGTTATGAAAACTCTGTTGGAAGCAGCTGTATTGACATAATCTTCAAAGAATACAAAGATCTAAAACTTCCTATTCTTGCTTTCCAGATAAGGCCTGCAACATGAATCTGATGATGTCTTTGAAAATTTCTAGTTGTTGATGCCAGTATTCCTAAATTAATTTTATTTACAAAAATAAACCACACAAATATAGCCAGGGGATAATTAAATACCTAACCAATAGACAACGAAGGCTATTCTTCCTGTGGGAGGCCATGTTCCAGCCTTAATGTTTTAAACTGTGGTAGCGCTTCATGAAATTACATCCTTCTAATCTTACAAATAATACATAAACATAACAACCAGGTAAACTTGTCCCACTCCTATAATCCTATAAAATTTTGGTGTCTCCCTGTTGTAAGCTGCACAGAGCTTTTATTCCAACCCCAGATCAATTCAGTCCCTGCCCTCTACACAGAATGCGATTTCCGTTAGGATTTTGGGCGATTTAAATTTTCCTTCTGCAGCAAGAAGGATTGATCCGGAGTGACTCTACCTTTATTGTGCGATATCTTAGAGTACTTTAAATGCTCAATATTTTTCAAATCCATATTGGGGAAAAAAACTCCATGGTAGAGAACCTCTGATAGGACACACGTGGTCATGTGACAAGCTTGCCTTAAAGGAGAAGCCCCTAATTTCTTTCAACTTCTGTTGGTCCTGGATTTCTTCTCCCTTCTCTGCCTTCTTCGATCCTCTCCCCCCCCTCCCAGAAAAGAAAGAGGCTCCCTGCTTGGCTTCTCCCCCCCCCTTTCAAGAAAAGAAAGAAAGAGGCTTGGCTCCCCCCCCCCTTCTGAACTACCCTAACCACGTGCAGAACACTTTCCTATTTCAATGGGGAGGGGGGGGGAGAGGAAGATCCGAGTTCAAAGCGATCTGAATTCAACAGGATTGATAATGGAATAAATAAAGTAAGTGCAGACTCTGCCCCTGTCAACAGAAGCTGATGCGCGAGCAGACACAAACACACACTGTGCCATTTCTTCCTCCTGCCTGCTATTCAGTTCATCTGCTTGTGTCATTATAGGCAGCTATCTCCACGTAATCTCTTTGACTGCGAATTTCTCAACATCAAATGAATTAGAAATAGGCTTTTATAAGCACAACTGATGGCCCACTTTCCAAGAAGCATCCTAAGCCTACGGATCTTTCTTTCTTTTTTCCACTGAAAAGTAGGCTTGCCGACTCTGGGTTCTAAAATTCCCGGAGATTTGGGGGCGCAGTCTTGAGAAGGAAGGGACTCAGTTATGTATAATGGCATAGAGTCTGCCCTCTAAAGCTCCCATTTTCTCCAGAGAAACGTATCCCTGTAGTCTGGACATCACCTGGAGGTTGGCAAGGATATGAAGAAGCCTTATGTACAACCTTTTTCTACTACTGTTACAGTGAGTAGCATTTTGAATCTTTACACTGAGCTCCCCTGCTCCAGAAAGGACCCCTTTGGATAGTAGGATGCTCTTATTTTGGATGTACCTATTTACTGTCTGTGCCAAGGGGATCTGAAACTCAGGAAGTGCCATAAAGGCACCTGGGTACAGCCATGACACAGGAAATTTCCAGGAAGGAAGAGGAAGGCTGTGCTGTAATTAGGAACTGATCAAGTGCGATCTACCTCTGCTTAGTGGTATATTATTCTCAATAACAAAAGACTTTTCAACAGCGATATCTACCCAGCCCAAGGAACTGCCAGCCAGTGAAATTCAAATTCAAACTTTTTATCTTGACCCAATCCAAAGCCAGGATGACCAAACTCCACCTGCTCTGGGGATCTTCTGTCAATAAAAGAAGATCCCCAGGCACCAGCACATTGTCCATCAATGAAGAGTCCCATCCAGGAATTAACAAAATTGTCAATACATGTTAGCAGCAGTAGGCCTGACTATTCCACCAGCTGTGGTTGGCTGGCATTGGTCACTCAGCATTGGTAACTATATTCTTGTATATTTTATTTATTTATTTATTTATTTGTTTGTTTGTTTGTTTGTTTGTTTGTTTATTTATTTATTTATTTATTTATTTATTTATTTATTTATTTATTTATTTATTTATTTTCGTATTTATAAACCAGACTTGCAGCAGTTTACAATATACCACATATGGGGATGCCTGGTCTTGCAGACCACCAGCAGGGGATGGGGTTAGCGTGGGTTGTGAGAACCAGGTTAGAAATGCCTAGATATTTGGGGCTGGGGAGGACAGGTACTTCAGTGAACCATAGAATCCATTCTCCAAAGCATCTATTTCCTCCAGTGGAACTGTTCCCTATAGTCTCAAGGTTGAAATTCTAGGGGATCTCTAGCTGGCATCCCTAATGATATATACACTATAACCATTTATGTATTGTTGTGTGTAGCTAAATAAACCTACCGAACCACTATAGTGATCTGCTAAAGCCCTGTTTCAGGTGCTGCTACCTTCTAAGGTTAAGTGGAAAGGCTTCTTCAATGTTGCACCAAAGCTCTGGAGCTCTCTCTCTAGGAACTCATTTGTCCCTTTCTGTTTCCATCTTCTGCCTGCAAATGAAGGACCATTTCTACACGGAGGGATAAAACACAAGTGGCTTCCTGCTTGTAAATGCAGAATGGTAAACCTTGCTTTGTTAGCCATCTTCATGGGATACCCCTCCCACGTTTTCCCTCTGCCCTGTTGTGGCTTTTTGCCTCCTGATGAGTCTGCAAGGGAAAACAAAACGAACTTTTCCCTCAGCTCCTTGGCTCGTCAATCACAGCAAACCACCAATCACTCACAGAAGTTCTCCCCCCCCCAAGCCCTGAAATTATTTTTAATTTCATGTTTTGCTATGCAGTGATGCCATAACACAGATGCATTTTTAATAAAAATCAACACTGCCACGTTGTTATGGAGAAACGTCAGAATTATACAGGGGCTTTTTGCACGCCTTCAAAATCGCACAATGGTTGCCAATTGGAAACGCTATTGATTTGCCATAACGCACGACGTCGTAGACAATCTGCCACACACCTGAAACCAATCTGCAAAAAGCGCTTCCTTGTAGCGCTTTCAGGGGAATCCCAAAAAGTGGATTCACCCTCCGGAAAGCGCTACACTCTTGCAACCAATCTGCAACACTAGCGAAAAAGACCTGTGCGTTAACATTGTTGCGGTTTCTTCAAAGTCCCTCCTCCTGAGCCTGTCCTCCAAACTTCCGGCGAAGCGATCGCCATTTTTTTTTCTCCGAGCGAGCGGGGATAAACGCACCAGCGAGCCTCTTTCTGTTTAGAGGCTTCCCTGGCTTCAGTCCTTCTCCTTTAGTCACTAAGCACAAACCACAGAAAAGCCCGTTTGCTGAAGTATTTTCCCTTTATTTTTTTACACATTCATTCAGCCGAAAATCGGGCCCATGAGGGGGGGGGATTCTTTTTTTTTTCACTCGAGGCAGCGTGGCAACAATCATACGATCAAACGACAGCTCACATTAGGCAGCTGGATGGGTCTCTCCGTTGCAACGAATCTACACAGATTCGTTACAATGGGTCTGTTTTTTTTTTTAAAACCCTTTCTTAAAGGGAAAGGGGCTGTTTGGGAGCATGCTAACGGCTGCCCATTGGCTGCTTGACGGCCAGGGGCGGGACGAGCTTGGCAATAGCGCTTCCTTTCTAGCGATTTCTGCCGAGACCGGCAGAACAAAACGCTACTGGATTCCACTACAAAGGCAGGTATGCATAACGACGAATTCCACTATTTTAAATGGCGATTTTTCATTCAGTGACCAATTTGCAACAAAGATCCCGGTGCGTAAAGCCCCACAGAATTCTCCACACCCCTTATAAACATCTTAGGAGAATTCTTCACAAAATTCAATCAATCTCTACAATGATTTATGGAGTAATAGGTTTTTTAAAAAGTTTTTAAACAGAGATTCATTATAAGCATTATAAGCAAAAATATATATTCTAAATCCTACCCTGTGCCTATGTGTTAAGGAGAGGAAATGTGATTTTGAGCAGAAAGTGAGTATGTCTCCTTCATATATTTTTTTGCATCCTTAGCCTTCAAGATGTTAAAGAAAAAACTTTAAATCCAAACCTTCCTCCAATTTAAGTCTGCTGTGTATTGCAGCCAGCTAAAGTACCTGATCATCTTCAAAGCATTCTTAGTTAAAGCTGTCCTTTCTTTACATGCATTCATGCTACTACCAACTTCCTATTTGTCAGGTCCTTAAACCCGTACAGAGAAATCACTTGACCTGAGTCCCATTAGAAGCCCTGAAAGATGACAAACCATGGAGCTACTTTCACACAAAAGAAGCCATTAATTATTCATCTGACCCAGGAACTAATATGATCATTCACTAGCAGGAACCCCTAGAGCATTATTGGTGCATAATTCAAGCCCTTTACCTTGAACATTATAGCACAGATGGAACAAACCAATCCTACAGTGCATGTAGCATAAACCCCCTCAAGTATCAGCAGAATAATATACAACATGCCTATTATAAGTAATAAATCAATACAATAAATAACAAAATAATAAAAGTTTAAGAAGCAATATTGGCTAAGCTATGCTGTTTATTAATAAGATTTTAAATATAGCATTCCATTTCCATAATGTTAGGGGTTGATTAGGTTCAGCCCACAGTCCTTTTCACACTTGTAAGCCTCATTAAATACTTCCGAATAAATACTCATAGAATCAAGTTGTCAATGTACACTTTGTCATTGGTACTGATTACAGATATGGGAATTGAACAGCATGACATAAATATAATCCTTTACTTAAGGGATTAATCCAGTGCATCAGTGACCAACAAGATTTTGACAAAGGAACTTTGACTCTCAATAGCTCCTACCCTAAAAATCTTCTTGGTCTTGAAGGTACTACTGAATGCAAATCTGTTCTACTACTAGACTAACATGACTACCCTCTGAAATGACAGGTTTAAATTTCTGCCACAGAGCTCTATGGGATGTAAAAATGCTTAAACTTTTTAGCTGGGTTTACAAACCCTGTCTTATATAGCACATCACTACCCAATACATTGGCATTGTGTTTCAGTGTTCATTCACACATAATGGACATTGCAGGTTCTCCATTCCAAAACCCAGTTCAGATGGTAGTTGTGATGCATGTGAAGGAGGGGATTCAGCTTCCCCCAACTACTCCCCTTTCCCAACCTCCAGCAGTCTTGGACGCATGCTAGTTGACTCATTTTCATTTGTCTCCCTCTATCAATGTCTTCCACCAGTTTTCATTCTTTTTTTGATGTAGGAACATTTACTGGTCAGGCCCCTCAAATGGAAGTCTATGGACGTTACATCTGTAGTCCCACCACCAGGGACTGTGCCAGTAGATGGAGAGCATGGGCGGCCTCGAGGAATGAATGGCAGAGGCAGCTGGCCAGGCTCAGAGCTGAGCCCCATTGGCTGCACTGCTGTCACCTGTTCTCCAAGCCTTCTTGCACCCTCAGGAGAGTGTGGACTGCCTCAGATGATGAGCAGTAGTGCTGACCGGGGCTTGGCTCCAGCCCTCACCACCTGACACCACTGCTTGTCCTCTGAGGCTGCCCCCACCTTCAATAGATCACGGGCAACCTCGGAAACAAGCAGCAGGGGGGCGGCGGCAACTGGCCAGGCTTGGAGCTTGGCCTCAGAGGACAAGCGGTGGAAGCGGGTAGGAAGGCCCAGAGCTGAGCCCCATTTGCTGCACTGCTGCCACCTGTCCTCCGAGGCTGCCTGCACCTCAGGGCAGTGCCGGTGGCTTCAGAGGATGAGCAGTAGCACCAACTGGGTCTCAGCTCCAGGCCACCCACCACCGCTGCTTGTCTTCCGAGGCCGCCCCCACCCTCAGCACAGCACGGGCAGCCTCAGAAACAAGTGGCAGGGGCAGCAGGCTCAGAGCCAAGCCCCATTTGCTGTGCTGCTTTCCTCTGAGTCTGCCTGTGCCCTCAGGAGAGGCCAGGAGGCCTTGGAAGATGAGCAGTAGCTCCAAATGGGGCTCAGCTCTGGGCCTTCCTACCCACTTCTGCCGCTTATCCTCTGAGGCCGCCTCCGCCCTCATAAGAGTGTGGGCAGCCTTGAAGAGTGGGTGGCAGCAGCTGGTGAGCTGCAGGGCCCAGCCCCATTTGCCACGGCACCACTGCCAGCCCTCCAAACCTGCCCCTGCCCTCAGGAAAGCATGGAGGAGGCAGCACAGTGGCTGGGACCAGGCACCTGGACTCACCGGCTGTTGCTCCAGGCATTTTTGTGGGATGTTTCCACATAATGGCTGGGAATCTGGTTGCCAGCATTTTATTGTTTCATTTGGCACACTCTCAATAACAGTTATTGTTTCTCCTCTAACATTGTTTGTTGTGTGTATTATTTAATTATTTTATCATTTAAAATATTTTAATTGTTCAAATGTTTAAATATTTTTGTGTGCACTGTCTTGATGACCCTGATCAGGAGGAAAGTTGGCACAAAAATGTCTATGTCTATCCACTATTCATACCATACTTTCACCTTCAATGAGGACCCAGATATTATCCACTTCACCCATCATCCATTTTATTCTCATAGCAGGAACCTGTGAGGTAGGTGAATGAATTCAAGAAAATGGAATGGCACACAGAAGTCTAGCAGAAGATTACTGTGTGGTTTGGATAATTTTAATAGCAATAACATCTCTTTTCTAGTCTAGTTTAAAAACATGATTATCCTACTTTCTCCAAAGCAATACTATTCACTGGAAGAAAACAAGAGGAACAAATTTGCTGCAGATTGTAGCAGCAATAATTGAATTATTGATTGCTCAAGGTAAAAGGTCCTGAAACAAGGATTAAAGTGCTTTTAGTTTTAATTTTCTGCTTGTTTTCAATTTCATTTCAAAAGGGTTTATGTGATCCTGCCTCTGAGATATTCCATTCAAAACCTTAATATTAGATGGGCTGCTAATCATTGTGACAGAACCAGGGGAATATATAAAACCCCAAACAATCCCTTCAAGTAGCTCTTAACCCTGTTTATTACCTAATAGTAAACACATTAGGATTTGCATTGGAAGCTAAATTTAAATATTACAAGCCTAGAGAACATGTCTGCTCCACGGCAGAAAGCAGCTGCTTCAAAGACACTTGTTCTTTGCTACCACCTGCCACAGGAAGATGTTGACATGAACCACCTGTTCTGTTTGCATATTCTCTCAAGGAAACATATTGAGATCATCACCATCCTTTCTATGGGATCACAAGGGAAACATCTAAGCTAAACCTCAATGACTGCCCATTAACATTATGAAGTTTATTTTATTTTATTTTTATAGTCAGGGACATTCCGCACAGCGCTAATGTTGCCGAAGTGTTACCATTGTGTAATGCTATTTATTTTGCGTTATTCACGATGTCGTATACAATCTGCAACACTCCTGCAACACTCCCGCAAAAATCGCTTCGTTGTAGTGATTTTCGGGGAATCCATAAAAGTGGATTCCCCCTAAAAAAAACGCTTGACTCTTGAGAACAACCTGCAACACATCTGAAAAAGACATGCGCGTTCTCAAAACAGCAGTAGCAAGCATGTCCCTCCCTAATCTCTCGCACCCGAGCTTCCGGCGTCCCAATCACCATTTTTTCCCCCTTAAACTGGCCAAAGCAACGAATCAGCAATGTTTCTATGGCTGAAATCCCTCCACAAGCAATTGTCCGTAAAGTTTCCAAGCACAATACAGCCCCCTGTTCAACACTGCACTAATTTCGACCAGAAATAGCACGGGGGGGGGGGTAATTTTTTAAAAAATTTCAGAACATGTAAATGAATAAACACCAGCTCCTAAGCCAGCAAAAAAGGGTCTTTATGATACATCAAATGAACGAATATGCGTTGCTACTTTTTTGTGTTTTTAAAAAACATTTCTAAAGGGAAACACGAACACAACAGTTAATTGGCTGCTCTCTTTGATTGATGACCAGGGGAGGGAGGAAGTGTGGAAAAATATCGCCTTCTTTTGTGATTTCGGCAAGACCGGAAACTTGTGCTTTACGATAACAGCGCTAGTGGGAGAGCCTTTTTTTCAATTGAACTGGCTGTGTGCATTACGGAGACCTGCCACTTCTGCTTCCAGTGCTTTTCAATAGCGCTCAGACTTAGCGAAATGGCCCGTTGTGTGGAATTGCCCTCAGTCTTTCTCACTGAAACTGAAGGTGGAATACAGGATATAAAACAGTATGATCAGACATCATAGGGCAGCTAATGAGCATTGCAATTGGACTAGGATAATCGTTTTAGAAAAGGCAATCTCTATCCATAGCCTGGCCTAACGCCATATTGAAGGGATCTACAGCAAATGAGGAACAAACAACATGCCAGGAAAACCCTTAGTTGCTCTCTCCCCATTCATTGTCTTGCAGAGAAAGGGCAGGGCAATTACTAACAAAATATTTTTTCTCTAGCAACAGGCTTTTAAAGAATTGGAAGGATGACTGCCTATTATAGCGACTGGGGAAAGTACCATGAATCAGAGATAAATGTATGATGGATATCAAGGCCTCATTCATGTGATCCTTGTTGGAAAATGCAAGATCCGCAGTGTGCATGTTTCGAAAAGCATAATAATATCCTGCAGGGGGTATAGGAGTTATGTATTCAGCATAGTTAGATTAGGAACTTGCTGATTTTTTCTCCTCCTGTGTCTTGGTTGGCTGATTCCTATTCCTTTAAATGTCCCCAGATTAGACAGCATGAAGGCAACAGAAGAGTTAGGCCAGGGTTTGGATTTCATGGAGGCCTCAGGGATTTCATGAGAATAGGAGGGAATAAATAATTTAAATTCTTTTTACTGATTTTTAAAAATATCCCAGTTACATGACCATATATGGTCATGTTACCCACCCTCCCTCACAAAATGGCCAGTAATTGGCCTGAAGGGAATGGGAAGGGGGTTGTCTCAGCCATACAAAGCCTTGCAGGATGAGGCTTGTTGCACATGAAGTGACTCTTAATGGGGAGGGGGGGAGTTACAGGGCCTTTGCCACTGCAGCCCCAGCCCTTTCAGAGAGTTTCCAGGGGTGGGGGTGAGGGGGACACAATTGGGCCTTTGCCACTGTGGCAGTGGCCCTTTTGGAGGCTTTCTGGGGAGAGTGAAGGTGGAGGTGGGGTAAGGGGAATGCAATTTGGCCTTTGCTGCTGTGGTGGTGGCCTTTACATAGGCTTTCCAGGGGTGGAGGTGGGGCAAGGGGACATAATTCGGCCTTTGCCACTGCCATTGTGCTGCTTTGCTATAGAAGCTTTTCATGGGATGAGATTATGGGGAGGGGGTGATCACTTATTTTGCTGCCCAGGACTGTGCAGTGTCTTTCGGTGTTGAGGAACAAGAGTCCCTCTTGAGGATGTATGTGCGTGGGATTATGGAGGAAGGGTTGCCCTAGCCAGGTTGAGAAACTCCTGGAAATTTGGGGATGGCTCTTGGGGAATATAGGGACCTTAGTGGGGAACAATGCCAGGCTGTCTACCCTCCAAAATAGCCTTTTTCTCCAGAAGACTGGTTTCTGTAGTCTGGAGATGAGCTGTAGTTCTAGAGGATCCCCAGGTCCCACCTGGGGGCTGGCATCCCTAGCTGAGAACCACTACACCTGGATCCCATATAGGAACTGTGCACAGCCTGCACAAGGATTCCTTTCTTCCCTGGTTTCCCCCTGCCCTGGCAGCCATTCCTGACTCTGAGAAAATATATTCTCAGGTCTTGCTAGGATTGGCAGCCTCTTGGTGGTGCCTGGAGATCTCCCAAAGTTACAAGTAATCCCCAAATCACACAGACCATTTCCCATGAGAAGAATTGCTGCTTTGCATGGTAAGCTTTATAACACCTACGCTGTTTTGTTCAAGCAAGGTTTGCTGTTTAGCATACCTCAACCATAAAAATGAAACTAACTTTATTTCACAAGCATTTTATTTCATTAGCGATGCCGTTCACACTGTAAAGATGTGACTTCCGGGGTGTAGCGGGGAGGTGTAGCCTGATGACATCACTTCCAGGGTTTCTCAAAGCCTGAAGAATGTTTCAGGGGTTTCTCAACAGTAAAAAGGTTGAGAAACCCTGATCTCTCTCTCCTCTTTCTATAAGTATGTTTCTCTTCTTTAAAAAAATGTTTTATCCTTTTAAGCACTTTGGTTTGTAACCCCTCCTTACAATAGTAACCAAGAGGGACAGAGGTCCAGGATACGGGTAGTTAAGTTTATGAATCCCAAGATCTTTTTGACAACCATCATAGTAATTGGATTAAAATGATCCATAAGCTGGCCAGATGGTATATTGGACATTTCTAGTGTCTCGGGTATATCATTACTTGCATCTGAATCAAAATATGTCTGAGAGATTTTCTCACCCAAAAATCTTTGCAAAAGTGTCACAACTTATTCTTGTTTACTTACATGAGGGTAGGTTTCCATATTGCTTCCTCAGTGGTATTTACCCCATATATACAACAAATAGATTAAAATGGTTTCACAATTCCATAGTTTAAAGGGTAATCATGAACCCCAATATTTCCAAGGTAAATGGCCAGAATCATTCCGTGTTCTTTTTTCTTTTTCTTTTTTCTTTTTGAAGGTTTTATTTCCAAGGCAAACATTTGATTCCATTAAATAAAAATATTCTTCAGTGATGGTTTTGCAGTGTACAATTTTAATGAGATTTCCTTCTGTACACTCTAGGAGCTTAAGTACTATTGAAGGCAAGCCATAAACTAATGCAAATGAATCATTTAGGGGAATATTACTGACAGAGTTCCTATCATTATAGTGCAACCACCAAAATTATACAGACTGCAAAATGATAATGGACCCAATTCACACAATCATCAAGCCCAGTGTCATCCTTGTACTTATGCCTGCTGGTTCCTCACTTGTGTGTGGTTGTCCTTTGCATGATCAAGGTTTTTTGTTGTTTGCAGCACTGCATGAACAATTACCTGTATTTGTGATTTCAGTCCCACAGCTCCTTTTATTCCATCAAATGGAATATCAAAACAGTTTCCATGGGGATCTTTATTATACGTCAAATCAGTAAACATGGGAATATGTTTGTGATCTGGTTTGGGAAAGATGAACGTGCTCATTAATTAAAAAATTAACTCATCACTATAGATTTTACTAAGCACAAGACAGATTCTGATTAGGGTTGTGTGCTTCGGCTGTCAAAATGGCTGTTCCAGCTGGAAGCAACCAGTGGCACAGGGTGGTGGTGGTACTGGCACCAGCACCGGCACCGGCACCGGCACTGCCCCTCCCCCCTCTGTGCTACGGCACTGGCTGCTTCAGGCTGGAATGGCCATTTTGGCGGCTGAAGCACACAACCCTAATTCTGATATCAATACAATAGTTTTTTTTAAGTAATCATTTTAATGGATTGTGAACATGTAAAGTATCTCCTTACCATTTGCATATATGGTAGTAGACAGAAATACAAACCTGGGACTGGAGGATCCTATTTCTTAGGATTAAATTTACTTGCAGTTCATCATGAGAGTGGAGTCATGCCACCATACAGAGTGGAGATCCACATAGAACTAGGTCATGAAATGGATCCAGTATTAGCTCCAAGCTTGTGCCACAAGTTCAACTGATGTGATTTCTCTAATGCAAGAGGAAAGTCATCTTGCTATTTAAAAAGCAGCCCTCTAAAAGTGATTCAGTAGATCCAAGTATGGATACAACACTGCACATGGGCCTCAGGGCACACAATGCATTCCTTGTATTCTTTTCTGATCGGGGCAACAGTTTGCATGCACAACAACACTAATATACTGTGCAACATGGAACAATGCTAGGGGACAGCAGAGACCATGCAAATGAGCTGAGCTTTGAGAAGCTGCCAGTTCAGATGTCCACTACAAAGCCACTAGTGGCAGCCTTAAGTCTGAGGAAAGCTCTGCTCTCTCTCTCTCTCTCTCTCTCTCTCAGATGCAGTCTGTCATATGCAAAATGGGAATTACTGAAATAATGGCCTAACTTTTGAACCACTAAAAGGATTACAGTGATATCACATGGGGTGCACTTTGAATGGCAACTGCTCAAAGCAAATGCTAAGTATTATCAATCTCACAAATCATCCCCAAGTATTTATAAAATTTCTTTATAGAAAATTCAGCATCCTCAGATTACACGCCAAAGGCATGAAGGGACACATTGTATTTTCTCTGGTTTGCAGCAGAACAGTCAGATTCTAGCTCAGGAGCATCTTAGAGACCAAGAAGATTTTGAGGGTAGGAGGCTTTGGGAGCCATTTCTGACCAAGGAATTTTTGACTCTCAAAAGCTCCTGGCCCAAAATCCTGTTGGTCTCTTAAGACGCTACCGGACTCAAACCATGATAGGGTTTTGTGCTGGTTTGTTTCACTGTTCATAGAGGGAATGAAGTATAAACTGAAAGACATGACACTTATTTTAGCTACGTATTTATAGTCTAATTTAGATTCTTCCCCTCTCAGACTCGCTGACTCGGGCCAGTGAACAACAGTATGTTGACAAAAACATGAAAACAGTAAAAATAGCATTGCTTTAAAAATATGCCTAAAGGTTATTTAAAAAAATTACTTGTGATTATTTCGAATACACGATAACAAAAATCAGAACACACACCAGTAACTACATTAGATGTAAGGGGAGTTTATTTCCCTACAAGCACCTACAAGGTTTTTGTATGTTCTTCATTGGACTCGGTGTTACCCTTTCCTCCTTCAGTGGCACATAATATATTTCATGTTTTAGTGTACTGATGTTCAAACACCGGTTGTCAATTAATTCTGTCTTGCTGGAGGCCTCCAAAATAGGATTTGTAAACCAGACCTCCCCCTTTTTTTATTAGCTTTGGTTTGTTACAATATCCAAATATAGGAATCCCAGTTTAGTCATCACTGGTTCAGTAAACAATGAAATATTTCAGGCAGGCTATAAAAGGGCTGCAGTGCTGCTAAATTCTTGATGCGCTGCTTCTGTGGGGGTGGGGGGAACAAGAGCAGCAAAACCCGAACAATTTGTGCATCAATTTCTCTAATCTTGGTCAGAGTTATACAGAAGCACTGACAGATGGTTACCCGTAATGACCTGAGAACACAATAATTTCCATCCCATGTATCCACAGCTCACTGGCGATTTCATAACATGCTTTTTGGGTGATAAAAAGTTTGGATTTTAAAGTTGCTATTGCCTATCTGTTTTTGATTACTTCTTCCTCCTCCACCACCCCACTCCGCCCAGACATTGTGCTTTTACGACACATTAAATATTGGACTTGAATGTACATGCATGGCATATGGCTCTGAACATTGTTTGATCAGATGTAGTCCTGAAGGATTTGAGAGATCAAGCAGCTCATCTGTAATTTTTATACAGCTGGTGTAGTTAATCCCTTGGCTTTCAACCTGTTTATTGGTCTTTCCATCTCTGTGGATTTTTAGCTGAGATTTGTATTTCAGCTGTACTCAGCCATAATCCACAGACTGCAAGAGCCTTTCATGTTTACAACAGCAGCAACAACAAAATATAGACAATATTAGGATATGGTGTATATAATACTATGACCTTTTCATTAAAAAAAGGGCAGTGAGTGTTCATACTGTGAATTGCTCTGATCACCAAAATAATGCAGTTTACAGAGCAGAAGTCTCAGCATATTAGATCAATTCACAACTGGCAAAATGTATAAGTTACACAAAAGTTGCACAAAATGTGAAACCAAGCTAGACCCAATCTGCTTTTTGGGACAGACCACTGCTTGATTTCATAAAGCTCATATTCCACTCCAAGGATTTCACTCTCAATTTACCTTTTTATTTAGTTGTTTCGGCTTATCCATTTATGCAATGTTGCACTGGCATGGTAGATTGGGAATAATACAGGCTTGTCAGTTGTTTATTTAGCAGCTCTATTTCTTCATTTTAAAAGGAATGTGCTCACATTTAGTCCTTGCCTTTATTGATAAACAAATCAAAATTAATGTCTGAGAATGAAATTATAAAAAGGCAGCAATTTTTAATGACAAAATAATCAATTTTATGATATTAACTAGAGGCAAAGCCCATTGTATCTAGGAATACAAGAGCGCTAGAGCTTGGCAGTGGGAAGAGGAAGGGGAGGAGCTGTCCAGTCTGTAAGGGCATGGGGTTGAATGTGTGTGTTGTGTGGGAGGTTGTGGTGGCGTGGAGACAAATGAGGGCATGGGTGTGGAGATATGGGTGTCAAGAACCTGTGGTGTGGAATGTTCATTGAGTGTGGGAGAGGACTGACCTTTGGGAATTGTGGCATAGTGGTTACAGATGAGCTTTCCAGAGCCATGTCCTCAGATATGTGAAGGGAAAATCAGACTGGAGACTCTTCTTAGGGGGAGATTACATGGCAACCAATTCCCCCCAGTTCTGCATTCTACATCATTTCCCTTCTTGTCCCCCTGCCCTAATACAGATGGGGTAGTCACAGTACACTGGTGTACACCCTGCTTCTTCTGTCTCCATTTTTTTACTGTTGACAAAATATTATGTGCCCAATTGCTTCTTTCATGGCTGCTCCTTAGAAGAAGAAGAGCTGGATTTTTGTACCCTGCTGTTTACTACCCAAAGGAGTCTCAAAGTGGTTTACAAATATATTTTCTCTTTGTCTCCCTACAATAGACAACCTATGAGGGATGGGTAGCTGTGAGAGGTCTGAGAGAACTGGGAATGGGCCGCAGTGACCCAGCAGGCTTCAGGTGTCTCAAAGCAGTTTCCAATCACCTTCCCTTTCTCTCCCCATAGCAGACTCCCGATGAGGGAGGTGGGGAGAGAGCTCCCGGGGCCGAGAGAAGGCTTTAAACGCTTTCGAGGAGGGTGGGGGGGCACCGGCAGCCTTCTCTCGGTCGTGAGAGCCACCTCGCCGCGGTGAGCCGGCTCCCGGGGCCCAGAGAAGGCTTTCTATGCCTTCAGGGAAGGTGGGGAGGCCACCGCCAGCCTTCTCTTGCCCCCGGGAGCAGGCTCGCTGCGCCACACCATACCACCCTCCCCCCCCCACGAAGCCTTCGCCATGTGAAGGCTTCCCCGGGGAAGGGGGCCTAGTGCCCATTTTATTTAGAGATAAAATGGGCTTTATTTCTAGTTATCTTATAAGTTACAGGTGGACAACTGAAGCAACCCAACTTTAATGTGACTAAGGAATCATCTTAAAAATATTGGGAGGGGGGGACTAATCTCCCAAGTTTAGCACAGAAGCCTGTGAGGCTTCATCACCCCCCCTCCCCTTTCACCCCCTGTGCTTTCATTAGCAGAAAAGGGTCTGGGAGGGGGACTGTTTGACTTGCCACTTGTTCCATCTGTCTGCCCAGGAGACACATAAAACTGGCAATAAGAGAAACAACCCATCCCCATGGCCCTTTTCTACTAGTGAAAGCACATAGAGCTGAAGGGAGGGAATGATGACATGTGCCTTCTGCCAGTGGATCATACTCAAGTGATTATTTGCCCCCCTTTTTAAAGTTTTGTGCTGTTGGCACATAGGGCATTTATAGTTGTGCTGTTATTTCTCTGTGTGTACATAGGATGAAATCTATTATGCATTTTGAATTGACATTTTTAAAAATATATATTTAAAAAAAATAGCTTGTGTTCTTCACTACACTGACAGGTGCCTTGGTAAGGCTGATCACAATCATGTTGCAAGTTGCTGCTACTCAGTGTGAAATGAAAATAGAAGGGAATCTAATTACACACAGTTGACAGAAAACCTTTCATGTTTGGAAAAACCATAATGAGGCGTCATTAACAAAAGAGAAATAGAAAGCAGAGCATATTTTGATGAAGGTTCCACCACAACAGTTATAGATCAAAGTAGAACAGGCTGGGCAATATTTCCCAATGCAACAAAAGATTTATTTCCTAGCATGAGCATCTGGAAACAGTTTTCCTTAGGTCTTGTGTATACCTTGTTTTACAAGAAACTAATTGGTTATGTTCTTTGTCTGTATTTCCAGATTTTAAAAAAAGGTTGGGCCTCAGCACTCACCTTACTTTTTCTAACTGTGAGGTAACTATGGTATTAATAACACCACCATACAGCAGTTGTGAGGAGAGGAAAGTGAAGGTGAATATAAGCCGCTTTGAGATTCCTTTGGGTATAGAAAAGTGGCATATAAGAACCAATTGGCTGGTATAAGGCCATATTGGCGTGAATGATACGCGACTCAGTTGCTTTGGCAAATAACAGGCCACGGCGTTTATTTGAATACATCTCCCACTGGAGGGTTGGCGTAGCATAAAGGATGAGCCTGACCTAGGCAGTGAATGCACTGCCAAAACCCCCATAGTCCAAACCCCACTGAGTTCGTCAGCACATCCCCGCTGGGACTACGTAACTCCTCCTGTTGGACTCGTAATAGGGAGATGGTCCAGCCAAGGGGCCAAAGGGCGCGAACCTCCTTGGGTGCCCTCCGGACCATCTGGTCATTGTACAAGCTACGAAAGCCTACCCCGCTGGGCAGGCCCCTAGCTTGTTACTGACCGCCCCCATTTATGGGGGCCCCAATCCCCTTGGGGAGGCCGATCGCTCACCAGCTCCCCCTGCCAGGCTCATTCCTGAATGCCTACCCGCGGTGACGAACAAACACAATAAAATAACATTAAAACAAGGGAGGGAGGGAGGGATGCTTGCTTGCCCCGGCCGCGAGTGGCGGGAAGCCGCGGGGGCGGTGCCAGAACCGGCGAGCCTGCTCCACCCACTCCCCGCCACCGCACACAGCCGAGCATGCCGTCGGGGCCACCAGCGAATCGCTCCATTCCCGCGGCCCTTTCCCCGCCAACGGGCGGCTGGGGTAAGTCCCGCCGCCAACTCTTCTTCTTCTTCTAAAAAGTGTTTAGAGGTAGGTTATTTTGGAGATGCAGTCTGAGCTACTATGACTTTCATCTGCTATCAGTTCCAAAGATCACTATTGTAAGATACTTTCATTTAATATTGATTAACACTGAATACAGGATAAATATTAGATTTGGCCCCTTGGCCCTGGACTGACAATCCTAATTGGCTCCCAATTGGCCCCTTCGAGTTTTTATCCTGGACTCACCCCGCCCTTTTCTCTTCCAACCTAGGCCTTATTGTTTTATTCTTACCGCTCCTGTGGAGAGGTTTACAGATACCTATTGGAAGTTCCTCCACTTCCCAAGCCCCAGCCACCTCAGTTTCCACTCCTGAAATATCCAGGTATTTCCCATCCCAAAGATAGCAAACCTATATTCTGAAAACCTGCTACTTAAGTAAACTTCTGTGGATGCTTTCAAAAACAGCTACAGGTCATTCAAAGCCTAAGACAGGTAAGCATTCAGAGTTGTCCATCTCCAGGTGTGGCCTGGAGATGTCCTGAAATAACGAGTGATCTCCAATCTCTAGAAATTAGTTACCCTGAAGAAAATTACTGTTCTAGAGAGTGAACTGTATGGCATTACTGTGCTCAGTTTCCTCCTCTCCCAAAATCCCACTCTTCTCCAGGAATCTTCCAACCCAGTGTTAACCTGTACTTTAAATAAGGCTAAACCTATTACTCACACAAAGGAGGATTGATAATCTCGCTATGGCCAATTATGCACGGAGGGGAAGGTCCGTATTCAGGGTGGAATGGCATTGCCTAAAATCACCGATAACGCATGGCGCCGGCTGCAGATTCGGTGCATGCCGCCGAAAAAGTCGCGTTAGCAAAATGCGGAAGAAAGCTGAGCTTCCGGGCAACCAGGGCGCGACCAGAAGCGGCACCAAGGGCGCCACATGCATAATCGGTTACTCTGGGTTTTGCCGCCATTGCGTCCTGTCCTGTGCGTAAGCGCTTTGCTTCGCGTCTTCCCCCCCCCCCCCACGTTTTCCATGTGACCTGAAATCGCCGTTTTGGCGGCCGTGCATAATGGGCCTATGAGAGATATGTCTGAGAAGTTCAATGAGAAGACCATCAAGATCTGCTTTTATGACATTTATTCTAGATACAAATTCTTTCTATTTAAACACAAACCATTAGAGCAGATTTTCAGGAAAATGCATTTAAAGTACAGATACAAGGCAATTTATCCAACAATGTCCTGTAACAGTCAGACGAAATATAAGCATTTAAAACAATCGTGTAGTTCTGCAGCAATTTGATTCCAGAATGATATCACAAAGCAATAAGCATTCAGACATTTAAAACAGTCACATAGTTTTGCAGCAACTTTATTTCAGAACTAGGAATCAAGCCCGCTGTCGTGCAAATACAGCGGGCGCTAGCTGGGGGAGAATGTGGCCGCGGACGTATGGGCAACAGGGCCTGGCTTGGGGGGTGGTGTCTGTCGTTGTGCGGCCCCCCTCCCATCGGGGATACTCACTGGGGCCCATGTGGGCGGGCGGCAGCATCCAGGAGACGAGTTGGGCAGCGGCAGGACATGTGGCTGTGCGAGGCGCATGATGGCTCGGCGTGGCAGGCTCCGGGGCAGTCGGCTGTGCAGCGGCGCCATTTAGAGGTGTGGGAGGCGACGGCGGGCCACGGACTGTGGAGCGGCTCACCAGTGTTCTCTGAGTTAGCGGTGCCATTTTGGATCATCGTAGTTTGTCGGCGCGGCAGCAGAGAAGTCCATTGGAAGTGGGGAGGCGTCGGCAGAAGGTTTTGGGTGGCCGCGGCAGCAGGGAATTTCGGGGGAAGGCGGCCAAGCGGGCAGCTGTAAGTGAGGGGGTGGGGGTAGGAAGGACGTGGCCATCGGGGGCTGGGGATGTCCGTCGTCGATCAGGGTGGGAAGGCCGGGGGCTGTGACGAGCGGGCACAGACGCTCGGAGTGGGGGTGCGAAGGGCTCGGGTGGCGGCTGGAGCGCCGTAGTCGGGGCAGGGCATGCGGTGGGCCAAGGGGAAGTTTTCCCCTGGAGCCCAGCGCCGTGGGGCCAGGCTCCTGCCTGGCCACCATCCGGCAAGGATGGTGGGTCGGGAGGAGTGTGGAGTTAGCGGCGGGCTGTCCTCGAGACGGGCCAAGTGGCCAATAGGGAGGCGTGCAAAGTGTGCCTCCCAATTGGCCATTTGGCCCTGGATTGCCACTCTGAGGAGCGAATCAGGAGCCGCTTCACGGCTCCTGATTCCCTCCTCAGAGTTTTTATCCCGGACAGGTCCTACCCTAACTCCTCCCCAACAAGCCCTTACTCCTTTATTTAATCCGCTCCACAGGAGCGGACCTTTAGACAAAGTATCCTGGCTATTAGCATCCTCATAAATGTGATTCTCACCTATCTGGAGTCTTGAGGAGCACCCAGAGTTTCTTTCTATGATGTACCTAAGGAAGCAAAAACAGAATATAGGAAATAGACCACAGGCAATCTATCCCCCCTATATCTGCTCTTGTACATCTGACCTTCTTATATGATTTTGAGCATATCCACCTATCATCCGGGTCCAATCAAATTTAGCAAAAATACCCTTCCAATCATGCAAACCATATCTGGATTTCCTTATTTCAGAAAAAAACCCCTAGATCTCCAGGCCATGTTCTGAGAAGGTAAATGATGAACTGTATCTAGCAGAAATGATACATCACAGGGATTGCAGGTCACATTAGAACAAGATGTGCATTAATTTTAACTGTACCATATAAATAAAATGGGAAGGGAGTGGTGGGAGGGGTTGGGGTGTCATTGCCTAACTTCCACAAGTAAACAAAGTTGTGTGCAAGTCACGCAGAATCAAATATATGAGGGTTTTTCTGCAGTTTAATTTTTGATATATCTAAGAATGGGTCTTTAGACCTTGCAGAGCATTCTGACCCTTCTGTTGAACTCCCTGGCAACAGCTTCCATAGCAGCTGTGGTTCATCTAGCACACAGCCTTGGTAAAATGTATACACAGGTAATACACAAAGAGTTTGATCTCTCTCTTCTTGTCTTTTCTTTTTGCACAAATCTACTCCTTCCAATTCAATGAAAATGTATTAAGCTTTTTCTTGCCTAAATAAATACTTTTAAACTTGACAGTGTGTACTGTCCTTTTAGTTTAAACTGATCCGCTTAGAACATGTCATTGTAACCTGCCTGTTTCAGTTGTAGGTTAAACACAACAGTAACATTCTACACTACTATTTATGTCAATAACTCCAGGCAGTTACTTTCCTGCTGCTAGTCTTCAAAATAAATTAAAATGTATGGATAAGAAGTTGAGTAAATGATAGAGGACACAGAGAAGTCAGAAGCAGCACAGTCAGAAATCAGTCAACCACCAATCTACAGGATCAGTGAATTCTTGGGATTAGATGGAAACGAACTGAACAGGATGCTGTTGTTAAAAGGAGACTTCCAAGTGATTACCATACAAAAGTTTGGAGCAGATGAATCTGCTTTTTAAAGATTTCTGATCATGGGAAGGTGCCCCATGTATACACACTTCCTACTTATGTAGGAGCTTGTGACTGAACGTAAGTGGGGAGCATCACTTGCATACTTGTAGTACACCACCTCTATACAATGCCAGTTTCTCCTTTTTGGTTCCTACTGCTCAGTTCAGCAGCAGGAAGGGACAAAGGGTGGAAGGTACCCTCTGGCAGTCCTAGCTTGGCATCATATTTTATTCATGGGGCTCTTAGGACTAACAGCCTCTGGTGTGATCCCATAATCAGAACATCAAAGTATGGAATAATCCCTGGAATTCTAGATAATCCCTGGAATTCCATGAACAGTTGGAAAATTTTAGGGGCAACAGAAAATCCAACTGGAGGTGCTTCACCTGAAATACCCCTCAATGTGTGATTATTGTTTGAGATTTATATAACTATATTGTTTCATGTAATTGTAGTTTTACTGTTTTATGATTTTATTGGTATATTGCTTTTATTGTTCTAAACTGCCTCAAGCTGACTTGCTCAGGAGAGGTGGGGTATAGATTAAATTATAAATAAATAAAATAAGATCACCAACAATCAGTTGCTGATATGGACTGCAGCAGTGGATATGACTACTGTTTCAGTGACTTCTTTGCACTGCACTGGTCATCTCCATAGTGTCACCTTATTGTTAGATTTCAGTACCAGCATAACTGATGTAGGCCAGTGGGTGTGGGGATCTGGCTCCTTGCTCGATAAGATGGTCAACCCCTCTTTCAATTTTTTTATAGAGCACAAAAAGTGTGTTTCTAGCTTCCATATAAATTGATGTGACTGCTGAATCTAGATGGATGGTTTCCCATCAAAACCACCCAAAACCTCAGAAGTTATGACAGCCTCCTGAAACTGACCTGTGTTGATGGTACATGGATACCAGTTCCTAGTTGTAAGAACCAATTCCTTCCTAAAAGGCTTTTTCAGTGGTTGTTCATTGCAGTGGACCTTCTAGGCATAATAAAGCTCCTGAGTGGGGTTCATTGGACTTCAAAGCATAGAGATAATATGATGCAAAGTGATAAGATTCTGTTTTGGCTCTTTGACTTTGAATAGAGTGATTTTGAATGCAATACTCACTAAAGTTGGGACTTCTTGAAAAATCTACCTTCTGCATCCTAGAATGTGCAAACAAAGTGAGGATGAAGCCCCACCATTACCACCACAACTGGAGCAAGGACTGGATTTTTTGGATTTTTCTTTTGATAATACAAAAGTGAATCTCCTCTCCTGTGTCCTGATAGAACCCCAATAGAGCCCTGATAGAACTGCTCTGTGATAACAGCACTAACAGAACTGTGACTAGCCCAAGGTCACCCAGCTGCCTGCATGTGGAGGAATGGGGAATAAAACCTGGCTCTCCAGATTAGAAGCCACCACTCTGAACCACTACAACAACACCAGCCAATCAAATCTCCAATAGTCAATCAGAAGCCTTGCTGAGCAAAAGCCCTACCTGGTCCCAGACATTTCCTAAAAATATTTGGCACATCCCAGAAAAAGTGTCAGGAGGCAGTTTGGTGCCCACAGGCATAATGTAGACCCCTGCATAAACCAATATCTTTTCTTGAGCCACTGCAAAAGTCATTTTTAGGTCAGACAGGAAGCATTGTTGGAGTGCTCCAACATGAACCCAGCTTGGTGTGGTGGTTACGTCCGCCTATGAGCCATGCGCTTGGCCAGCTGCATGGCCTGGGTGGATGTTGGTCTGCTGCACAGAGGCTGGCCACCCAGCTGGCGGGGGCTGGGGGAGGAACAGCTCTGGCCTCGCCCATGCCACCTTCAAGCTTCCCACCCCTTTCCGCCCTTCTTTCTTCCTTCCCTACTTCCTTCCCTACTCCTTTCCTTCCTTTCCCCCTTCCTTCCAACCTCCTTTACTCTCTTTACTTCCTTCCCCCCTCCTTTACCCCCTTTCTTTCCTTTCCTCCCTCCCTCCCTCCCCCCTCCTCCCCCACACACCTGGAGATCCTTGCACCTGTTTTATTTTGAGGTACAACAAACTTTGCCCCTAGTATATTATAATCACAATAATTATTCACATGAATGGTTTTCAAAGTGTCCGATGGGACCCAAAAGCAGAATCCAAGTCTCTTGCAAGTGGATTAGAGCCAGGAGTGGGACTGGAGGAAAAACACCAATGTGAGGTGGAAGAGGAAACTCTGGGAGGTTTGCCTTGATGTGCAAAACAACCACAAAACACAGTCTGTTGCTCACTAATGATACACCTATATATTAAACTTGAAAAATAATATATATGAGCTTGTTCAGTGCTAACTGATGTAACATGACTCCATTTTATAGAGAAAGCAATACTGAGTTACTTTGCAAGTCCTAAAACATACAATAAATTTTGAGATGAGTTCCCCTTAAAAATGGAGAACCATTTACTTTAGCCCCTACAGAAATGCTATAAAGACAGAAACCATATATGAAAAACTAGCCACAGATCTAGAGTGTCTGCATTTAAAACAGTAAGATTTCATTAGAAAACAACAGGCAGCTAGTGAGTGTCTCTTGGCTATAAAAGGAATATTCAAAAATATTACAGTTTCATTTAATAACTGCCACTTAAAACTGCAGTTTGCTCACTTTTAACCATCTACTTCATGTTGACAACAATTTCTCAGTGTTATTTAAACGACTATCATTTTTGAGCTCTGACCTTTCGCAAAATGAACTTCTAAGAATTACAAACTCATTTAATTGCATGGACAGGTAGACCTCCCTCTCATAATGACAAGTATTCCCTTGCTAACATTGTTCATCTACTTTCATTTTTTACAGTTCTATCGTAGCTAGCACATACTAGTTTTTCTCCCGTTCTTAAGCAGCTGTTGTAGCAACCCAACCAACCTCCTTCTAAATTTAGCACACTGTAGCCCTCAAGGATATGAACAGCTATTATTTAATCAGAACAATGAAGGCAAAGTGATCTTCTTTATCAGCTGTCATTCTCTAAAGATATTTGGGGAGGGGAGAAAAACCATTTATGAAGGAAAATTGTCCAGGAGATTAAATCAGTATCACATGAAGCTATTTGCCAAAGTTAAAGTGAAACCATGTGAAAGCCCATCTATTTATTTCAATCATTATGTAAATGATATCAGGCTGGTCCTTATTAGATTGCAAGAGGCCAGCTAGGCACTCATATCAACCCTGTGCCCCTCTCACTAAAGAGATATCCAGACAACGCTGAGATAATGGAGGTAGCTGGTGAAGACAAGATCAGGCTTTCATAAAATTTAGAGACATTCCCTTAACATTAAGGAAGTGGTAATTTGTGGATTTGCCCTACAAGTACAGGACAGCACTTAATCCTAGAACAAGGTTAGAAAACACTTTACAAGATGTTTTAGTTCCTCTTTAAAGTTGTTTTAAGCCATTCCTTTTCCTGGTAATGCTCATTTGTGGATCCAGACATATTACACTTTTGCTGTCAAGGAATATATATACATTCTCCATTATCCTTTGACTTCTGCTCCAGTTGTCCTCTGGCAATAAAAGAGAACTGAATGTTGCTGATAAATTTTTTTTGCACAGGCATTCTCATACTTTGCTTCCTCTAAATAAAAATTAACCATTAAAACTCACTTTTCCGAAAAAGTTTTTTTTCTATGCCAATATTCTATTGCAGAGTAAAAATAATTTAAAACTGTCATTGCACTTCAACAAATAGTAAATGTTTCTTTTTATTAAAATATTTACAGGAAAGTTCGAATTCCTTCATGTTTGGCTCATGCTGTTGTTGCTATCCATGGTCTGACCACCAATTTATCAATGGTCATGTTGAGCTCTAGCTCATTATAGTCAGCTGGGTGACAGGTGTCTTTTACACTCTTATGGCTCTGTCACCCAAGCATTCTTTTTTGCTTTGCAAGCAAATTTAGATGTATGATAAATGTCTGGAATGGTGAATTAAAATAGATCCTTCCTTTCTCGATCTCTGATCAATGGTTTCGATTACTTGCAGACACAGATATGGATGAATCAGCAGAGCTTGTGCACATGTGTGGTTTTGCAAAGGATCACAGGAATGGGAATTTCTTGCTATGTTCATAGAATAGAATCGCTCCCTTTAATATCTGCTCCATTATCTTCCCCACAACAGACTCACTAGTCTGTAGTTTCCCGGGTCATCCTTCCTCCCTTTTTTGAAGATTGGAGTAACGTTTGCTCTCTTCCAGTCCTCCGGGACATCTCCAGTCCTTAAAGAGGTCCCGAAGATGATGGACAAGGGTTGTACAAGTTCTCCGGAAAGTTCTTTGAGCACTCTTGGGTACATTTCATCCGGCCCAGGGGATTTGAAGTCATCCAGTGCAGCTAAATGCCTCTCGACAACCTCTCTGTCCATGTCAACCTACCACCCAGACACTATCTCTTGGCTCTAGATGTACCTAAACCCTTTGACCTGTGGGAAAAAACAGATGTAAAATAGGCACTGAGCTTTTCTGCTTTCTCTGCATCCTTCGTTAGAGTTTGTCCATCCACACCCAACAGAGGGCCTATTCCCTCCTTTAATTTACATTTGCTCCTCACATAACTGAAAAATCTTTTCTTGTTACAGTGGGCTTCCCTGGCCAATCTTAGCTCACTCTTTCGCCTTTCTGATGATTGATATGTTAGTTCTTCAGATTCTTATTCGCCCTCCAAGCCAGTTTTTTGGTGGTGCCTGATCTCTCATTGCACTCCTATTCCCACTGCTTGCTTAATAGCTGCTACAGCAACAGTAGCAAAAATCATTATAAAATTTACCTTTCAAAGAATTGGTTAAATGCACACATATAATTGATAAGAGGGGAAAATATAAATGTATGCAGGTAGTGCAACAGTACTATACATGCACATATTAAGGCAATATGCTAGTGACATAGCTTCTGCTCAGCCGTGAACTGACTCATAAAAAAGTAGTTCAAGACATTTGCCAAGCAAAAAATCAAAACTTAGGACTGACTCACCACATTTTGCAAACAAAACAGGTCTCTGCCAGTTGGTCCAAAATTTACAAGTGTATTGAACAAAGACATGATTAGCTGACAGCCAGGACTCCTCCTCTTAATTAATTTTCATTTACTTTATTCATAGCCTGTCTGTCTCACTGAAGCTCAAGGGAAATCGCACAGGCACAAATGACCTTTAAAAATAAAGCTTTTTTCTTCATTTGAGATGGTTAGAGATCTTCCTTTCTACATTCTATAAGGCAGACTCTTAGGGCCATTTCGCACGGCTTCAAAGTAGCAGAATGGTTGCTATTTGGAAACGCTACTAATTTGCCATAACCCACGACGTCGTAGACAATCTGCAACAATCCTGAAACCAATCAGCAAAAAGCGCTTCGTTGTGGCGCTTTCAGGGGAATCCAGAAAAGTGGATTCACCCTCCGGATAGCGATACACTCCTGCAACCAATCTGCAACAGTAGCGCTAAAGACCTGTGCGTTACCATTGTTGCTGTTTCTTCAAAGTCCCTCCCCCTGGCTCTCTCCTCCAAACTTCCGGCGAAGCGATCGCCATTTTTTTTTCTCCGAGCGAGCGGGGATAAACGCACCGGCGAGCCTCTTTCTGTTTAGAGGCTTCCCTGGCTTCAGTCCTTCACCTTTAGTCACTAAGCACAAACCACTAAAAAGCCCGTTTGCTGAAATAAAGTCCCTTTATTTTTTACAAATAAATTCAGCCGAAAATCGGGCCCGTGAGAGGGGGGGGGATTTTTTTTTTATCACTCGAGGCAGCGTGCAAACGATCATACAATCAAACGACAGCTCACATTAGGCAGCTGGATGGGTCTCTCCGTAGCAACGAATCTACCTAGATTCGTTGCTATGGGTCGTTTTTTTTTTTAAAAAAAACCTTTCTTAAAGGGAAAGGGGCTGTTTGGGAGCATGCTAACGGCTGCCCATTGGCTGCTTGACGGCCAGGGGTGGGACGAGCTTGGCAATAGCGCTTCCTTTCTAGCGATTTCTGCCGAGACCGGAAGCCTGTGGGAAACGCTAAAAAACGCAACTGATTCCACTACAAAGGCAGGTATGCATAACGACGAATTCCACTATTTTAAATGGCGATTTTTCATTCCGCAAACAATTTGCAACAAAGATCCCTGTGCGAAAAGGCCCTTAGCTTTGCAATATATTCCAGAACTTGCTGCAAATAAGGAAAAGGATCTTTAATCACTGTTTTCATTACTTCTAGAGATTCACCTGAAATTATTCCAGGGCCCAGCAGTTTCCATGAGGTGCCTGGACAGTAAAGGTAGAGCCAGCTTCTTTGGAGAAGGATCACTTCCACCATCAAACAGAATGAAAGATCATCGTACATAGCTTTTAGATATCTGATGTATAATTTTATCTTGTATGGGAATTATGATCTTATTTGTTTTAACTGGATGGGTAACTGATTGAATACATCAATACTATTAAAGAACTTATAGTATGTTCTATATATATGATTTGTTTTCAGGAGTTCAATGTGATAACAGTACATGGGGAGGGTCAAAATTATCTTGCAAGCTTTTGCCACCTAAAGGATCATTGTTCAGACAGATACAGATGGCATATCCTACTTCACAGATCATAGCTTGTACTCTCTCTGTTCAAGGGGGGATCCTTCTTATTTGCTCTAGGAAAAAAGGATGTTAATAGTTCTATCATTTGTTTCTATGACAACATACTTTCTACCACTTCTATAGCCAATATGCATCTTATGTTGCAGTCTTAAGACTACATTGAATGGAGCTCATTCCCACTGAAGTGTTCCACTAATCATTCAACTATAATTATGTTATAGCTCCCAGAATATCTTTCTCCTGACCTATATTTTGTTTTCTTACAGTACAAAGATACAGTTTGCTTATCAGACTTAGTAAAGGAGGCAATAGGCCCACTGTTGGGTGCGGATGGACAAACTCTAATGGAGGATGCAGAGAAAGCTCAGTGCCTATTTTATATCTGTTTTATCCCACAGGTCAAAGGGTTTAGGCACATCTAGAGATGGCAGTAGCCAAGAGATAGTGGGGCTTTCCGCACCGGGATCCATGTGGCAAATTGTTTGCTGAACGAAAAATCGCCATTTTAAATAGTGGAATTCGTCGTTATGCATACCTGCCTTTGTAGTGGAATCCAGTTGCGTTTCTATCGTTTCCCACAGGCTTCCGGTCTCTGCAAAAATCGCTAGCCAGAAAGCGCTATTGCCAAGCTCGTCCCGCCCCTGGCCGTCAAGCAGCCAATGGGCGGCCGTTATCATGCTCCCAAAAAGCCCCTTTCTCTTTAAGGAAGGTTTTTTTAAAAAACACACACACACACCCGTTGCAACACCCATTTCATCGTTGCCATGCTCCCCCCCGAGTGAAAAAAAAAATCCCCCCCCCTCACGGGCGCGATTTTCGGCCGAAAACAGTGTGAAAAATAAAGTGAAAATAAACCAGCAAATGGGCCTCTGCGATGCTTGTGCTTAGTGACTGTAAACAGAGGAACTCCAGACAGGGAAGCCTCACTGGCTAAACGGGGGCTCGCCGGTGCGTTGATCTCCGCTCGCTCGGAAAAAAAAATGGCGATCGCTTCGCCGGAAGATCAGAGGAGAGAGCCAGGGGGAGGGACTTTGTAGAAACCACAACAATGGTAACGCACAGAACTTTCCCGCTAGTGTTGCAGACTGGTTGCAGGAGTGTAGCGCTTTCCGGAGGGTGAATCCACTTTTTGGGATTTCCCTGAAAGCGCTACAACCAAGCGCTTTTTGCAGATCGGTTTCAGGAGTTTTGCAGATTGTCAACAACGTTGTGCATAACGGCAAAACTGTAGTGTTTTCAATTAGTAACCATTGTGCAATTTTGGAGGAGTGCGGAAAGCCCCAGTGTCTGGGGGGCAGGTTGATAGAGAGGTTGTCGAGAGGCATTTAGCTGTTACAGCCACCCAGCATTTCTCTTTGTTTCCCACCTGGATCATGGCATCCCTGCTGCTTCACGGGATCCAAAGCCAGGGCTTATCTCCAGGAGGACTGATCTCTGTTGCCTGGAAATGACCTGCAATTCCAGCAAATCCCCAGGTCCTAACCTCCCCCATCCTGCAACCTCTCTACCGCAGAGTTCCCCCCTCCCAGGCAAACCCTTTCATCTCCAGGAACCTGGAGATGTCATTGCCCCCCACACACACCAAAACAGCCATTTCCCCCTCAGGAGCTGATCTCTATAGTCCAATTCCAGGATATTTCCAGGCCACAGCTGGAGATTGGTGACCCCTGGGTCAGGAATGTTCCTCGAGGTTTGGAGGAGGGGCCTCAAAAGTTCAAGGGTTGGTAGGAGCTTTTGCCAGGTAGTCAGCCCCCAAGAAGGCCACAGTTCAGGTGTGTATTGTAGCTCCTGTTGTATCCCTGTTTACAACAGGCTTTGCCTCTTGTAATGTATAAATTCAAGTTTTAAGTTGTCTCACATCCAATGGCACCACTTAATTCAGGGGTAGCCATGTCAGCCTAATGTAGTAAAATAAAACTGAAGACTTTTTATGTATAAAAAGAATATTAAAATATAGAAATGATGGCCAAGGTCAATGGGAGTTGATTTTTTTGTTCTATTATTTCAACGATACCCTACCTTTCTTCCATCATGCAGTTTAAAGCAATGTACATAGGGTTTCCAAACACTTGCTGAACCCAGTTTTCTGAATCAAGTACCTTTGACCATACCCTGGAATTTTATTTAGGAAACAGAGAAAGCTACAAGTCACATGACAACAATAGGAAGTGTTGATCACAGGAATGCCAGGCTCACTCACATAACAAACTAAGCAGAATATAATCCAATCCATCATTTGGTGGATTTCCTTTCCTCTGTCACTTTCCACCTGCAGACATTTGAGCTTCTTCAGATTCCTGTGCCAAGCATTTAAAAACTACTGAAATTATTAGACAGTCCAAAGTATAAGAGTGCTACACAAAATATCATCCTGTTTCAACTTTGGGGCAGAAATAAGTTGTTGCAAAGCAATTTGGCATCAAGCATGAGCTAGTTGTCAGAATATTTGCTTCTTTACAGTTCTATACAATTTCCTGTACATGCTACGTCTACACTATTGTTTCCTGGTTGTTCCTTCCCGTATTACTCCCAGCCAGCCAAGAATCACATGACAGGATTGCATCACAACATTATACAGCAGATTTCTATATGCTTTTGTTTCTGCAGGTAAATAAAGTCATCTGAAGGCTACACTAAGTGACACAGGCATAGCTGGGGATGCCTGTCATTTTGAAGCAGTGAGTTCTAAGACAGGAACTCCTTTAAACTTCACTACACATTATAACATTTATTCAAGTATGAGCTTTCATGAGTTGCAGCTCAGGTGCCTGTTGCACAGATTTATATGGAAAATTACAGGGGGAGGAAGGGGCAGTAACAGGCATGCTGTGGATCCAGTCATAAATGTATTACAAAAGACTCCCTCAACTCACCCAAATAACAGATGGGATCAAAAAATTAAAGACATTTTGAGGTGATATATGGCCCCCATTATCCTTTTAGATACTGTAAGAATAAGAATTTGCTTTAATGTGTGTCTTAACCTTTAAAAAAGAGCCTTCTTTACTAGAGAAACCCATGCCCAAGATTTAAGGAGGCGAGTCCTTAGCAAGCTGAAGTAGTGAGAGAGTAACCACACTCTATCCTGGAATGTTTTATACTATACTACTATCAAAGTTTTAAAAATGGGCTCTAGAAAGTGGCAGCACGTGGGATGCTGTTGCACAGCTGGTGAGCTGAACTGCCTGAGCCAGGCAGCACCACAGGGCACAGCTGGCCAGCCTTCTCTTGCTCCCCAGAAAGTGGGAGGGCTCTGCAGAGCAGGATGGCTGGGCTGGAGCAGTGTTGTGAAGCTCAGCTAACTGGCCCTCCCTGCTCCCCTGGCAGGCAGGAGACCTGAGAGCACAGCAGTCCAGCCATGGGAGCTGGGCTGATGACAGAGTGCAGCTGGCTGGCCTCCTCCCCGTTTTCCCCAGTTTATTTTTCTGCTGGCTCTTCCTCCTTCCTGCCACGTGCCCAGAAGTGGCATGAAGGAGGAGGGATGAGGGTGGGGAAGAACCAGGGCCATTCCGCACTAGTTCAAAATTGCACAATGGTTGCAAATTGAAATCACTACTAATTTGCAGTTATGCACAACGTCATTGACAATCTGCCACACTCCTGAAACCAATCCGCAAAAAGCGCTTCCTTGTAGCGCTTTCAGGGAAATCCCAAAAAGTGGATTCACCCTCCGGAAAGCGCTACACTCTTGCAACCAATCTGCAACACTAGCAGGAAAGTTCTGTGCGTTACCATTGTTGTGGTTTCTGCAAAGTCCCTCCCCCTGGCTCTCTCCTCTGATCTTCCGGCGAAGCGATCACCATTTTTTTTCTCGGAGCAAGCGGAGATCAACGCACTGGTGAGCCTTCGATTACCCAGTGAGGCTTCCCTGGCTGCAGTCCCTCCCCAGAGCTGTTTTAAGCCAACAAGCACCAAGCACCACACAGCCCCATTTGCTGGTTTATTTTCTCTTTATTTTTCACTTTATTTTCGGCTGAAAATCGCACCCGTGCAGGGGGGGGGTGTTTCCACTCAAGGGGAGTGTGGCAACGATGAAACGGCAGCTCAAACACCACCTGCTAGCTAGATTGGTCTCTCCGTTGCAACAAATCAACGCAGATTCGTTGCAACGTGTGTTTTTTTTTTAACCTGCCTTAAAGGGAAAGGGGCTTTTCGGGAGCATGATAATGGCCGCCCATTGGCTGCTCGTTTGATTGATGGCCAGGGGTGGGACAAAGCTCAGCAATATCGCTTCCTGGCTAGCGATTTTTGCCGAGACCAGAAACCTGTGGAAAACGATAGAAACGCAACTGGATTCCACTACAAAGGCAGGTATGCATAACGACAAATTCCACTATTTAAAATGGAGATTTTTCGTTCCGCAACCAATTTGCAACATAGATCCTGGTGCGGAATGGCCCCCACAATTGACCCCCAGTGGGGTGTCCTCTCCCTATTGGGTGTCTCCCACTAAGGGCCAGTTGGGGCAGGTTTTACTCAGTGCATTGTCCACACACAATCCAGGTATTATTAGAGCTACAGATTATATTATCCTCATGAAGGATACAGTAATAATACCAAAAAGCCAACATAGGATCCAAGAATAATAGGAGAAAAATTGTGCAAAGATCTGATCATTGAAGATGGAATGGGTCAAGGTCCCACAGAAACAAACACACATTAACAGTGTATCAGAATATTGGAGAAGATTTAGACCTTATTTCATATGAGGGGTGTCAGCTCTGGGTTGGGAAATTCCTGAAGATTTGTATATGGAGCCTGGGGATGACAAAGGTTTGTCAGGGGACTGCCCTCAGCAGGGTATAATTTCATACAGACTGCTCTCCATTTTCTGCGGTCTGGAGATAAGTTGTAGTCCATGAGATCCTCATGACTCGCCTGGAGGCTGGCAACCCTGCTTGAATTGTATACAAGCCACAGGGACTGACACTCAGAAGGATTTAGCAGGATGTGAGGTAGATTCCCATAATGGCTATGAAGGATGCTTTTGCTTCCTGAAATTAGGAAAATGTATAAAATTGTTTTATTTCAGAAATCATGTGATAGAGAGTGAATTGTTTTGCCACACTAGACTCTCTTTTATGCCTTTTACGTTCGTGTACTATTTTATTTGCAAAGGGACTATTATGATGTTTTGTGTCCTTGCATTTTAGCCTCCTTGAGTATTGTTATTATTGCTATTATTATTAATTTGATTTTTATACCGCCACTCCCATAACTGGCTCACGGCGGTTAACAAAATAGAAACATCTATACAATTTAAAATCCCCATAAAACAATAATACAGTTTACAAAATATAGCAGATATAATAAATGTAGCAAATGGCAGTGACCTAATATGACCATCCCCCCTATTCCGGGCATCGGTCAGTATAGATGAATCGTAACTGAAGCATAACATAAAATGTAATAAGCCCGTCTACAAGATGAGATTAGGCCCCTCATCAGTCTAGCACTGCAGTTTAATAGGATCTTGGGGGGGGGGGGCTGATTGAAAACCCCAGGGTTCCCATCTGGCCTTCCACAAATGCCTGGTGGAAGAGTTCCATTTTGCAGACCCTGCAGAACTTAGAGAGTCCCAACAGGGCCCGCAGCTCATTTGGGAGCTCATTCCACCAGGTCGAGGCCAGGTGGACCTCCCGAGGTATGGGACCTTCAGCAGATTCATACCCATAGAGCGGAGTGCCCTGAAGGGGGACATGAGGAGGCAGCCGGTCCCAAAGGTAGGCAGGGCCCAAGCCGCATAAAGCCTGAAAAGTCAAGGCCAAAACTTTGAACTTGATCCAGAAGCAAATTAGCAGCCAGTGTAGTTTATTTCAATAGCAGCTGCACATGGGACCTCCAGGGAAACCTGGTAAGGACCTCTGCACCAATTGCAATTTCTGGGTCAGGGACAATGGTAGGCCCGCATAGAGAGAGTTGCAGAAATCTAGCTTGGAAGTGACCATTGCATGGATCACAGTGGCCAGGTGTTCTGGAGACAAGTAGGGAGCTAGTAGGCAGGCTTGGTGTAGATGGAAAAACACCATCCAAGCTATCTTAGTGATCTGAGCCTCCATAGATAGGGAGGCATTGAAGATCACCCCAAAAATCTTGGTTTGTTGTACAGATAATAGTTGTACCCCATCCAGGCAGGGGAGGTGTGCTTCCTAGTCTTGCCCCTTCCTACCCAGCCAGAGGACCTCCATCTTAGAGGGGTTAAGTTTCAGGCAACTCTACCTGATCCATCCAGCTATGGCTTCCAAACAGCTGGCAACTGTTTATGGAGGGGAGTCTGGCTGCCCGTCGATCAGGACGGGTGCGTGTCATCTGCATATTGGTGACAGCCCAGCCCATAACTCTGGATCAACCGGTCAAGAGGGCACATATAGATGTTAAGGTGGGAGAGAGAACTGCCCCTTGTGGCACGCCGCACAGCAGTGCACAGGGGTCAGACAGCTCATTTCCCACTGCAACCCTCTGTGACTGTTCTTAAGGAAGGAGGTAAATCATTTAAGCACTGTCCCTCCTATCCCCGTGTCAGCGAGGCATTTGACCAAGAGCTCGTGGTTGACCATATCAAAAGCAGCTGATAGATCTAACAATATGAAAATGGCCGACCCGCCTCAGTACCAAGTGCACCCACAACTCATCAACCAGTTCTTCCCTGTTGGTGAGAATCAAGTCTAAAATAGCAGTTCCCTGGTTGCCCTTTCCATTTTCTGGGAAATGAAGTTGTCAGCAAGACAAGTTAAGAATTTATTGGACTTTTTAGCAGAGCTGCTCTACCAACAGATAGCTGGGTAATTGAAATCTCCCATGACCACTAGGTCCTGTCTCTCTGATAACTTTGTAATCTGGTCTAGGAGCATCTCATCCACGTCCTCTGGCTGGCAGTCTATGGCAGACCCCCACCATAATACCTCACCAGGTCTGCAAGACTCTTCACAAAGATATTTTCCCCACTCTGGGAGGTGCAAACCATGTCCCAATAGAAGAGCCTCATCATGGTAGCGTGATCCATGGTCCAAAAATCTAAAACTTTCCCAATGACATAACCAGTCATTTATCTGCATTATTTTTCTTTCCCTTTCTATGCTTCGGCCATTAGCAGGAAGAACCAATGATAACACAACCTTCACTTCCAAGTCCTTTATTTTTACTTCTTCTTTGTATTTTATTTCTGAAGCTGCCTTACTTTCCCTGGCCTTGAGACCTAACTGGATTTAATTGTAGCTCCTGTAGGGGAATGAGCATCTGTTAAAAAAAATGCTACTTATCCCAGAAATATTTTGTAACATTTTGTTCTTATAATTCCCAGCACAGAAGAAATTACACAGCATAAAGAGACAATATAAAATGTATAAAGGGAAAAGGCAATGCATTGATTACCTCAATAAATATTACAATGCTAAAGCACCCCTGAAGCTATGCTATTGATCTACGAATGGACTTCACAAACAGGATTAATTATACTTGAATAGAATAATAATGGGGAAGGGAAAAATGAATATAAATATAGAAAACATGGACAATTTCAACAAAGGCTCAAAATATGATTTAGGCTAAAATGTAGAAAGTGTATTATTTTAAGATTGTGTATGACAGTACAACTGTGTACGGAAGTACAACTGATCTCCAGATAACAACATCAGACTGTGTGGCAGTATACCCTCTCCTCTCCCAAATCCCACCTTCTCAAGCTCCAGCCCCAAATCTTCATGGATTTCTCAACCTGGAGTTGGCAACCCTATGTTGTAATAATTTGTAAGAAGGAATGCAAAATTATTATTATCATAAAACAAGTTGTAGCTAGAGATTTTCCATACCCTGACTACATAAGGTTTAAAAAATGAAGCATCTCTGAAATCTGTTTCCATTTTAAATGCAAGCACATTTTCAGCCCCTCTTGTTTCAGAGACCTGATTTTTTTTATGCAGTAGATTCACAGACTATTCATTGACTGTAGGAGTTGGACAAATTGTAAACCAAAGATTTGGAAAGGTATATATTTAAAACTTTTCAAGCTTCCATTTAGGTGGTAGATCTTGTGAATGGGTTCCTGACTTCAGGTGGAAGGTCATCTGAATGACTGCTTCCCATTTCCCTCAGACAGGAAACTATCCTGTGAAACAAAAGGCTACTTGGCCTTTTCCCAGTATCTAGTTTTTGTTACACCAAGGGGAAAGGAGAGGAACATTCAGTCTTCATTACAGTCTGAAGTGGTATAGCCATAACACAGGTTGACCACCTCAGTGAGAACTAGGCCTTAGCATGAGCGCTCTGCTACAGAATCACTGGAAAGGTTAAGCACGTTGATATATCTAGGCTCTTTTCATTAGTAAAATTGGGGATGATAATTTCTAGGGCTGCCAACAAACAAGAAAAAAAGATGCTTGGCTGGGTTTACCAGAAATCTCAGTGGGCAGCTCCCCCCCCCCTGCACCTCCTTGTAAAGCTATATCCCTTATATATACCCATTCACCTCTACTGATGGACTGGATCTGAACTCTGTCTCTAGCATCCATTCAGCTTTATATTGTTTGTATTGAGAACTGATAACTTGAACAATCTCACATTTTACCAACCCCTCTCTTCTCCACGATATCCATCATTATCCATTAAGAAAGGCCTTTGACTCAATAGCCCTGGGAATGGCATAAGACCACCAAGGACACAGAGAAGCTGAAACAAGGTAGCAGGCCACATTGCTGTTTTTACTCATTGGCCACATGTGATAGTTGTGGCACATGATTAACGTTTCTGTTAGGATGAAACAAAATGAAGAATCTCAGAAATCTCTGTAAACTGTCTAGAATAAATGTATATCCTTGGGCCAGCCTGCTCTATAGATTAGAATCAGGTTAATCTCTTGTCAGAAGTATAACAATCCTTCATGTTATATAATGACAGCAATGTGGTTAAGTCAAATATTGTGAACCATGGGCTCATAAATGTGCTAGATGAATGAACACTGACTCAGTTTCGGATATAGCACAAAACTGTGATTTATTTTAAATATGGTTATTTTGAGAATTAGATTTAAGTTTACAGACAGTTGCTCAAAATCTGATTTTCTTCAACAAATGGCTGTTTCAGTGCCTGGCTGGAATTCCAACTTAACTGGCATTGTAGTGCCCAGTAAATCCCACAGCATCTCAAACTCCCATACCATTGGCCAGTCTCATCTTAAAGGCAGGTATTTATTATCATAATTATTTATGTTTTTTATAGTCTGCTTTTCTTACAAGGACTCAAGCTGGATTCCATATGGTGAGTACATTCAACAAAATGGGATATGAATTAGGATATTAGATTGGAAACTACAGCAAAAGTGTCAATATGACATGTTGGACAGTATATAATAGGATCCTATTTACGCTATATATTGCAGAAAATACCATAATCCTGATAATTTCTCCAAGTAGGTTTGTGAACAAACAGGCTGTATCGTAAGTGACTCACAGGAAGTGACATCACAAAGCGAGGAATGGTCAGGTGATACTCTGGCATCTGAGCAAAAACTCTATGGGACAAACTGTTTATACCATAGAGGTTTTACCCAAATACCAGAGTGACACTGAAGCATCACAGGATGCTAGTGCAACACTAGCCACATGGCCTGGACCTTACTCTTTCTCCAGGTAATCCCCTCCCCCCCCCACACACACACATATGCTCATGTTGGTTGCCTGGAGGGATCTGCAAGGAAAGACCTGGCAACCCAAATGCAGCTCTGGAGAAAAAGTGGAGGGGAGGGCTTTCCTAAGTCTTGAGGACTAAATTTGTAGAAATTTAGGCAGTCATATATATGAATACTAGCACTTTTTTCTTCAAAAATATAATTGGATATCCTTCTTGTGTTATGCTTTATTTTTCTTCATATTGATAAAAATATGCATAATATTTAGTAGAGTGATTTGGTCCTTTCTGAATTTTCTGCTTGGCATTCATAGAAGATTAATCTTTTTAAAAAGATTCTTGTATGTTTAGAGACTAATGAGCCATAATTATTCCAGTCATTTATTATATATTGAAGAAATACATCATTTTGCTATCATTAGATATTCAATTAGTTATCTGAAAAGTAATCAAAATAGATGTTATCACTGAGTAGAAGCCTTTCTAGTAAGACCTTTGAAATCTAGTTATGTAGTAAATTTGCAGTTGGGAAAAGCAACATCAAAATGACATGCCTATGTGAATAAAATAAATATTCATTGTATTTCACATCTTTTTCAACTGTGGGTTTTAATACTTTTGGTTCCCAGTTTGTCTTATTAATCAGCTACCAAACATACCAAACAGAAATATTAAACTGGACCAAATGCACTCTCCCCCCCCCCCTCCCAAACATTTCAATTAATGTTTTGGGGGGGATTCCCTTTTTAGGTAATTCTTGAAGAGGGAAATGTTTAGTCATTTAAATTCACTTATCCCTTTCTCTCATTCTTAATTTCCCTCTGATATCATCTCATAGCCAAATCTAGCTACTTGTGATCTTTACTAATGCTCACTGCTGGCATCATATCTGATATAGCCCTTTAATCTCAGGCAATTCACTATGTTATTTCTTGCTGGAACGACTGCCAGGTGACTAGTTCAGAAAATGGGGGGGGGGGCAGAAGTTAAGAATGGAGGAGGAGGCTAATGAAGCTGAAGCCAAGAGAAATAATAGCACTGAACAAAATGGGAAAGGGGAAATATTTCTAGATATTCCCTGCCCCCCTCATGACCTGAAAATAAAAACTGCACTCCTAGAATTAGTATTTTGAGACATTCTAGCATTGCTTACAGTGATATACCCAACTATTGGGACCCAAAAATAATTATCCAACTCAGAATAGCATAGTAACAAATTCTACTTAAAGTAGCAGATTTCAAGCACAAAGTTTTGTGTGTACAGATTTCTTCTACTACTTAATTGGCATTTTTCATAGTATGTGATCAAAGACAAACATTAAAAGAATTCTGAGCTCATAGATTTCAATGGACTTAGAAGTGTATACTCTACATAGGATTGTGCTGTAAAAGATTTACTATAAGCCTGAAGCAACACCATTTACAAATGTATTCTGTCTAAGTAATGGACCCCTGTAAATTAGATGAAAAGGAATTATGCTGGTACTGTTAACCCACAGTAAATTTCCTTCGCACATTGCCTTTTTTATGTATAGGAGAACAGTGACACTATTGGATTCCACACAGAAGAGAAAAACAGAATTCAAAACACATCAAATTTGTGAAATTATTTGATACAAAGATATACTTTAAAAAAGAATTTCTAAAATGCTTTCAAAGGATATCTGGGATAGAACTACACAAACACTGGATGATTTTAAAAAATATATTATTTCTAGCACTTTTGTTAACCTGTAAATCCCTGCATTGATTGTTCCTTGATGATAAATGTTATGTCTGGTGAGAAGCCAAGGGAAGTTGAAAGGAGTCCCAGAGCCCATTATGTAAATAATGTAGATAGAAAGCTTTATAAAGAAAACTACCAGAAGATTTGGACAAAAATAATCAAAGACATACAATGAGGAGAAAAATTTAAAATCTCTTGGCTAGGATGAATATCAAGTTAAAATTGATTGCATTGCCCAATTCAATGTTTTATTTTAAATGTTCCCAATTCACATCCAAGAAATAACTATATGATCATGCCAAAGAGTATTAAATAAATTTATTTGGAAAGGGAAAAGATCTAATATAAGATTCAAGGTGTTACAAGACAATAAAAAATGTGGAGGGCTTGAGGTTCCAAATATCAACTTTTATAGATATACAAGCAGTAGCTTTGGTTTGGATAACAGATTGGATTACTGATCCACAAGGACATAATGGTAAATCAGAGACAATGGACACTAAAGAAGGAATTCACAATTATTTGTAGGTTAGATAATTTCTGAGAACTATTCAGAAGCAAGATGGGGAACATGTTGTAAGAGATGCTAAACATACAGTTTAAAAAATGCAGAGAAAGACTAAGCCCAGCAGCTTCACCACTGACCTCTTTAATAAATGCTTAAAGTTCAAGAAATAAAATAGATAACTTAATCTGTGAGAGTATGGTGAACAAACAAGGGTAAATAAAAGAATGGCAGAATATTAAGGAAGAAGAAGGGAAAATATACCATGGCTAATTTATCATCAAATTAGCAGTGAAGCTGGAAAACAGGGGGGAGGGCGGAAGGATAGGCATTTTTCTACCTTCGCCAAGCCTAGCTACTAGCGCCCTACCTGTCCTCGGAACACTCGGCCCAGTGATCCATGTAACGGTCACTTCCAGACTAGACTACTGTAACTCACTGTATGCGGGCCTGCCCTTGACTTTGATCCAAAAGTTACAGCTGGTACAAAATGCGGCTGCCAGGGTCCTCACTAGAACACCTTGGAGGGCCCATATTCAGCCAGTGCTTCGGCATCTGCACTGGTTACCAGTCTGTTTTTGGGTAAAGTTCAAGGTTTTGGTATTAACCTTTAAGGCCATACGTGGCTTGGGTCCTACTTACCTGCAGGACCATTTGGAGATCTTCAGTGAATAATTAAATGTACATTGCAAAATCAATTCATTATGCATACTATTCCATTTTTAAACTACTATACATGCAAAAAGATCTGTTTATCTTTCCATACTTCTATAGACGGAAAAATAGCTTTTTACCTTTCCACACTTTCAACAAATGCCAGAATCCCCTGAGACTTCGGCTAATCTGGCAAGAGTCAAAATGGCAGCAATAAAGTGTTTTTAAACTGTTCTCTCTAATTCAAACTCTATGAAATGTGTTTTCCCATTTTTTCAGAGAAATGGGCAAACCTAGATCAATATCCGACCTAGTTTTACAATTACACTCCCCCCCCCCCCGCGCCTCCTGAATACCTCTATCACATTTGAGATGGACCTCTATCCTTTGGTCCTCTATCCTTTGAGATGACTCTGCCCATACAATATCTTCTGAATATCAGTTAATAATTGAAATACACGAATGTACCTTGATTATGACTATGTGGTGATTGTGGAAAGTACCATAATGTTGTAGCCAACTTATGGTGGCCCCATAGAATTTTCAAGGCTGGAGATGTTCAGAAGGGATTTGTCTCCGCGTGGCAACCTAGACTTCCTTGGTGGTCTCTTATCCCAAGACTGAACAGGGCCAACCCTGCTTCCTGCTTAGCTTCTGAGATCTGATGACACTGGGCTAGCCTGGGCCATTTAGATCAGGGCAATGACAACATACCGGGTCTCAGCTGAAGATACTAGGATTTGTCATGAAACTCTTCAACTTCTCCTAAATCAGAAAATCCCTGATGATATTCAATAAACCTTGTCCATCCTACTTGAATCCACCAATCAAAGTTTCCAGACTTCATATATCCAAGGTTTTAAAGGGGAATGCTTGAGTCCTTGCCATCTTAAACACATAACGCTTCCCTAATTGGATTAGAACGATTAGAATGGCTCTACTTCTCAGTCATTTGTTCATTATCACAGAAAAGTCCCCTGATCATCAACAGAAGTTCTAATATGGTCCAGAGATTATCTTTTAAATAGAGAAATTAGGGTTTTACTGCAGCCTCAGTTATTAAGCTACTCTCATCTTCCAAGCAGCTAATTCTGGGGACTTTGGGTGGCCTTCTGCTGCAGGATGTCCACGAGCAAGTGAAATTTCCAGCAATAAGATTAAGCTGTAATTCCTCTTTTCTCCCTAATTATTTGGCAGAAGCCTATGGAGCATGAGTTTATCTGCCTGGGCATAGAAATCAAGATGCGATATTTTCCGGTGGTAGCATCTGGTTTCTACACAAGAGGCAGGCGGTTGGGTTAGCAGCTCCAGAGATGCCTTTGGGTTTGTTTTGTGGCAAGACTGCAGATGGGTTTCTAAGGGTGCCAGATATTCCTGTCTTATTTTCTTTCACTTTACCTTGTATACCACTTGCTATTATTGTCTCTCCAAAATAATAATAGCTTATACAAACTGTCACAGTTGCTTGTGATAAACACCAGAGTCCCCCATGCACCCCCCCACACACACACAAATACACATAACTAAACAAATTTGACATATACATACATTGTTAAACAAATCTGGGTAAAACTTTGGTATAGATATCCTACAAACATGAAACTGCCTTATGTGGTTTACCTGACAACACTAGTGGTTCTGACTAGCAATGCCCTTTTACCACCTTGCAATAAGAGTTCAATGGACACTGGTGGAATTTACCTTGATACTGCTTAATCCCTGTATTTTACTCTCTGCAGCTTGGGTGTTTCCCTTCTTGTGGAGGAAAAAGTTCTTATACAGTTCCCTGCTTTGTATTTACAAAGAAAGGCACTCACTGAAAGCAGTACATTCCAAGTTCCTATGAACACTCCTTGGAGTCCTGCGATATATTCAGAATACTCTTCTCAGACTAGAGTCTGGGCCTTGGAGATTGGCTACTCACATCCACCTACTGGTTAAAACTTGTCTTCAAAATGCTGATGCTGGGATACATGGGACAGCCCTTCAATGGCTGATCACTTTTCTCTGGAGTCACAGAGGGTGGTAAGTGGAGAGAACAAATCTCCACAATCTTCTTCAACATCCTCATGTGCCCTCTAGCCCAGATGGTATGGGAGGTTTGGACTGGGATGTCACCAATATGCCGATGAAACCCCGCTCTTCCTCTTCATGGATGGCCACCCTGATCCTCCCCCAGGTTCATAAGCCAGGTCCATTCCGTACGACCACAATGTTGCAAAAAGGCTTCCAAATTGTAAACACTACTAATTTGCAGTTATGCATGACGTCGCACACAATCTGCCACACTACTGAAACCCATTCGCAAAAAGCAATTCGTTGTAGCACTTAAAGGGAAATCCAGAAAAGTGGATTCACCCTTCGAAAAGTGCTACACTCTTGCAAAAAATCTGCAACACTAGCAAAAAAGACCTGTGTGTTCCCATTGTTGCAGTTCCAGCCAAGTCCCTCCCCCTGGCTCAATCCTCCGAACTTCCGGCAAAGCGATCGCCATTTTTTTTTCTCGGAGCGAGCAGAAAGCAATGAACCGGCGAGCCTTCATTCACCCAGCGAGGCTTCTCCAGCTACAGTCCCTCCACAGAGCTGCTTTAAAGCTCCCCTCAAGTCACCAAGCACAACACAGCCCCGTTTGCAGGTTCCCTTTATTTTTGGCCAAAAATCGCGCCTGTGCACGGGGGGGGGGGATTTTTTTTTCACTCGGGGTAGCGGGGTTAACGATGAATCAGCAGCTCACACACCAGCTGCCAGCTAGATGGGTCTCTACGTTAGGAGGAATCAAGGAATCAAGGAATCAAGGCATATTCATTGCAACATGTGTTTTTCTTTTTTAAAAAAACCTGTGCTTAAAGGGAAAGGGGCTTTTTGGAAGCATGATAACGGCCACCCATTGGCTGTTCGTTTGATTGACGGCTAGGGGCGGGACAAAGCACAGAAAAAATTGCTTCCTGGATAGCGATTTTTGCTGAGACTGGAAACCTGTGGGAAACAATTGAAACGCTACTGGATTCCACTACAAAAGCAGGTATGCATAATGCCGAATTGCACTTTTAAAAATAGAGTTTTGGCTTTCAGGGACCAATTGGCAACATTGGTCCTTGTGCGGAATGGGCCCCAGTTTTCTGGAAGCAGTGATTGGTTGGCTCAAGTACAGCCATCTGAAACGCAATCCTTAGTTATTTGTTTGTTTATTCCTTAGATTTTTAGCCCGACACTCTCCAGGGACTCGTGGCAGGGTACAATATAACCCCCTCCATAAAACATGATAAAAACCCCAACCCATAACAAAACATAGATAAAAGAGGATAAAACAATACTGGTAGTATAATCTTTCCCCCCATCCCTGCAGCCATCCACCCCCCAGGGTTACAATGGTTATTATTGTGTAACATGAGGAGGGTCCCCCATTGTTCCTGGCTCCCAGCCCTGGTGAGGCAGTGAGCCAACAACTCATGGTCAACCACATCAAACATGGCCGACAGATCGAGCATCATGAGGATGGCTGAACCATCCTGATCCAGCTGGTGCAGGAGATCATCCACCAAGACGATCAGCACCGTCTCCACCCCATGGCCAGGATGGAAGCTCGAGTGGTATGGATCAAGCACCGAAGCTTCTTCCAAGTATGTAAGGAGCTGGTCCGCTGTAGCCTTTTCAACTACCTTCCCCAGAAACACAAGATGCAAAACCAGGTGGCAGTTGGCCGAGTCCTGTGGGTCCAGCCAGGGGTTTTTCAGAAAGGGACAAAACACTGCCTCCTTCAGCACCTTTGGGAACTCCCCTGTAGACAGGGAGAGGTTGATAATCTCTCCCAGAGGGCCTCCTGTCCGCTGGTTTCTTGCCTTGAGCAACCAAGATAGACAGGGATCAAGGGGGCAGGTTGTAGCCCTCACTGACCCCTGGAACTCATCCTGAGAGCCATCTGAAGCTGTCAAACATAGCCCCCCTTAGTGGCCAACAGGCCTCTAGTTCCCTTTATGTATTAAAGGTGGCAGGAAGGTCCCGGCAGAGCAACAAGACATTGTCTAAGAAAAAGCTTGCTAATGCCTCACAGCCAAGAGTCAATTTACTACTATTTTGTCACCCTTCCTCAAGTGTGGTCAAAGATCGAACTACTCTAAATAATTGGGCCAAGAGGTCACGGACGCGATAGAGGCAGCATAAAACTCAAGTTTAGTCACCTTAACCGCCACCTCATATGCCCTGAGAAGTGTGTGATAAAATCTTCTTGCTGCTTCATTGTGAGTCTTCTTCCATATTTGCTCTAGCTGTCTCACTTCCCTCTTCCTCTCCCTTAGCTCCCAGGTGTACCAATGGACCAGTTTGAGGCAAGGGCGGGGACGGTGCCTGGAAGCAATCTTGTCAAGGTCAGTGGTCAAATGGGATTGCCAGTCCTACTATGAGACTGCCAGTGAGTCACTGGGAGGAATCAAATCCTGCAGATGGGAGGGCTAAAAGGCACCTGCCACTCACACAGAGAGGGGGTATATCCTAAGCTGGGCCTTCAGGGCATAGTGGTCTGACCATAGGATGGAATCCAGCACCAACAGATCCACATTTATCCCAGCACCGAAGATCAGATCAAGTGTATGGCCGGCCTGATGGGTAGGTCTGGTAATAAATTGGCAGAACCCCAAAGCCTTCATGGTCGACACCAGACCCAGAGGACAGTGAATCCGCATGGATACTGAAGTTCCCCAGGATTAAAAGCCTGGGGTACTGCAAAGCCCAGGCTGTCACTGCCTCCAGGAGGCTTGGCAGGCTAGCTGGGGAAGGGTTGGGAGGATGGTAAACCACCCAGATAGCCAAGTCCTCCACCAAACCCCACCCCACAGACCAGAATCACCACCCCTCCCCCCCTATTATGGAGCTGAGACTGGTGAACAAGTGCAAACCCAGGCGAGGCTAGATTTTTAAGGGCAACTATCTCACCATCCCTCGCCAAGGTTTCAGTAATATATGCCAGGTCTACCCCTGCACTGTGAACTAATCTTGCAGGGTGGAGGATTTATTGTTTATCCGCCTGGTGTTAACCAACATTAGTGTCAGCTCCTTCTTCGCCTCTACCACCTACTGTCTCGGGATGGGACAGAGATTAGAAGGGCAGCGAGTAGACTCAAGCCTGATGTTTTGATGGCCATGAGAACTCCATGGCTGTGGGCCTATTGGACCATGATCACTCCCTGCCCTTCTCTTGTTCAAACTATTCACCTCACTGTATCTCCCTTGACCTGTAATCCTTGGGATCCCCAGCCCCATTTGAGCCCCTCCTTTGGGTCCTCCCCACCCTGGAAAATTCCCCCAGACAAAAGCAGCCATTACTAATCCCTAGCCCCTCACTCAAGGTCTGTACTAAACTAACTTGCCCACCGCCCACCCTGAACCCCCCACCCAACAAAAGAGACCTCCCAGACACACGCACCTAACTAACTACAGATATAAACTAATCCCTGGGGGGGGGGGAGGATCCCAGATCTCCCTCATGGGCCTCTCTAGGAACTCCCCCACACCAGGAACCATAGAGCTACCTAAAAATCCCACCTTGTCACATGTTCCTATAGGGAAAGACATCTATATATATTTAGTGGACTTTTTTCTTTTGAGGCTGACCCAGGCAACCACCACTAGGTGTTCCCAGAGTATCTTTCTTCCTGCTTCCTCAATGCTGGATTATTCTGTCCTGTTCCCCTAGCTGAGAGTGAAACTCCCACTCCTCCAGGCTGCCATCCATCTGATGTAGTGCTCCTCCAGACCAGCATCAGCAGGACCAACCCCAGCACCAAATGCTGCACAAAAGATACAGATGGCTCACATGGGGGTCTCCAGTTACCTGGAAAAGGAATGTCTGGAGCTCGGGTGGCCAGTGCCTTTGTGATGTTCCAGCATCTCCAGAGCTGGGATTTGAGGTGCCTCGGTACTTGGGGGGAGGGATAGGGAGCTGTGGAGATATTCCTTTGGCGTTGTAGGGGATGTTTGAGCATCGTGCTCCTTGCAGCCAAGCTCTTCCCAACCTTGGCTGGCTTGGTCCAGCTGCTTCCGCTGCTGCCATTCCCGTCACCATGTGTCAGCTCTCTTACCCAGCTCTGACACTCCTGAACGTGGGTGCTCTTCCCGCACAAGTATGCTGGTCCCTGCAGAGCCTCCCATACTCCCCCTTCTCTCTCCACTGCTGCCTGATAGCCACTCAGCTTCAGGTTTAGTGGAGGAATAGGCCTTCATACCTCCTCTCTCTCTCTGCTCCGTCTCTCTCCCCAGTTATTAGTGGATTTCTGGGCTGCTATTTCCCCAAATAACTCATTAATGGCAGAGCTCACACTCTGGCGTCCATCTTCACTGCCATCTTCCTTCCTTCCTTCCTTCAAAGACCAAGGTCCTATGGTTCAGTAGGAAGGGTCCCAGTGAGGAAGTGTGATTGGATGGAGTGCAGCTATCAGTTGCATACCCAGTAGGAACCTTGGCATGACCTTCTACACCTCCCTCTCCATGGAAGAACAGGTCACAAGAGTAGCATGGCTGGCATTCTTCCACCTGCAACAAGCTAAGCTACTAGCGCCTTACCTGGCCCCAGAACACCTAACCACCGTGATCCACATGACGGTCACCTCTAAGAATAGATTTCTACAACTCGCTCTATGCGGGCCTTATCCTTGCTCCAGAAAATTCAGCTGATACAGAATGCAGTGGCCAGGGTTCTCACAAGAACACCCTAGAGGGCCCACAGCTGCCCTGTTGAGTTCTGGATTAGGCTTAAGGTTTTGGTGATCACCTTCAAGGCCATAAATGGTCTGGGCCCTGCATACTTGAGGGACTGTCTCTTTGCTTACACCCCCCCCCCCAAGAGCTCTACAGTCCTCAAATGCCAACAAACTGGTGATCTCTGGCCCCAAAGAGGCATGCCTGGCCTTAATCAGAACCAGAGCCTTCTCCACCCTGGCTCCCACTTAGTGGAATGAGCTCCCAGAAGAGATCAGGGTCCTGCAGGAACTAAAACAGTTCCACAAGACCTGCAAAATGGAGCTATTCCACCAAGCCTTTAGTTGAGGCCAGTGAGGCAACACCAACCAGAAGCTCACTGAATCCCAATCACCAAACAGGCAACATTGGGTGACACCTGACTCAGCCATACATCACAGAAAGCAATACTTGTGGCTGAATAGCCAATTGTTCACACAGTTACAACCATTCAATGTTATATAAGTTCAAAATGTTATAAACAAAAATGTTGATGTATTCTGCATTGTTAGATTCAAAAGGTTACAAGTCTAAGAAATTATTATGTTCTACTAGTAATTAAGCCCGCTGCAAAAAAAATACAGCAGGTGCTAGCCATTCCCAACCACCCTGGCAGCACTGCCCAGGCAGGGGGGAAGGGCTGGCCCCCCCCCAAACCCCCCCATGGGAAAAGCCACCCCAGGGGCCAAGCAGGCCGATTGCGGGCTCGGCAAGGCCATGATCGGGCTGGCTGGGCCATGGGGAGGCTTTTTCTTTCTCCCCCCCATGATGGAAAAGGCCTCTCCAGGGCCCAGCCAGCCCAATCGCGACCTCAGTGAGGCCGCAATTAGGCTGCCCGGGCCCTGTGAAGGCTTTCTCCCCCCCCCCGCAATGGGAGAAGTCACCCCAGGGCCCGGGCAGGCCGATCGCAGGCTCGGCAAGGCCGCAAGTGGCCTGTCCAGGCCCTGGGGAGGCTTTTTGGGCCCCCCCCGCCCCTCTTCTGTCCTTGGCCCAGCCGCCGCCTACCTCTCTGCCTGGTGGCGAGGTGTTTGGGCCAATGCAGCCGATGTTGGAGGGGGGGTGGATCAGTCCTGTGGCAAGGGACCAATCGCGAGCTGCGCTCCGCATGGCTCGCAATTGGTCCCTTGCCACCGGACTATCGGAGGGCCCAATTGGCAGGCGCAAAGCGCCTGCCAAATGGGCCCTCCAATTGTCAGTCCGGGGGAAGGGGCCAATAGGCACCCTTCCTCATCCCAGACAGGGCCCGCCCTTGGGGCCCTTACTCTTTTATTCTTCCTGCTCCACAGGAGCGGTTAAAGATGTAGCATCTAATGCTGGGAGTGATTGAGGGCAAAAGAAGAAGTGGACGACAGAGACTGAGGTGGCTGGATGGAGTTACTGAAGCAGTCGGTGCAAACTTAAATGGACTCCAGGGAATGGTAGAGGACAGGAAGGCCTGGAGGATCATCATCCATGGGGTCGCGATGGGTCAGACATGACTTCGCACCTAACAACATCAACAACAACAATGTAGCATTAGCCATGAGTCATAAACTTTACTGTAAATCGCCGATCCCTACAGAATTGCAGTATAGAAATGTAACTATAATAAATAAATAAACCCAATGAGCCTGGTGTCTTTGATCCTGGCTGATAGCCACCATTCAATCTGGCAAACAGCAACTGAGCAGATTTTGTTCTGAAATAAAATTTTGAACTTCCTTCTTACATATAGGGATTGTAGCAGGTACTGAAAGGAAATGGATCTTGTACATTTAAGATTCACTAAACAGTAACATATTGTTATTTTACAGCTCAAACATAGCATATGGCATGACAAGGGGTCTACTCTGAAGACAATGATGCTTCATTTCCCAAAGTTCTGAGGTCTGAAAGGAGACACTGATGCCTGCCAAAATTTGGTCATTGTGTGGTTTGCTTTTTGCAAAGATCAGATGATTTGCTGTTGTTGTTTGCTGCCATAAATAATACAGGTTGAGCAAAGGATTTGTTCCCATATAAATGTATAGAACAAAAAAAGGTGACTTTTTAAAGTAACCTTCCCTAGACACTGCAAGTGAAAGATATGTTTATTTGAATTTTATTGTTTAAATTCTCTAGTCTAGCCTTTCCCCAGTTCAGGATACCCAAGGTGGTGAACATTAAAAGCATTGAGGCCAACAAGAGTGCTGATGTATGAGCTTTCAAGGGTCAAAGCTTTCTTTGCCAGGTGTCTAATGAAGAAAACTTTGACTCTCAATAGCTTATACCCCTAAAATCTTGTTGCTGGGCTTGGATCTCACTATCCTACTGCAGACCAACACAGCTGCCCTCTGAAGCACTTCCTTCAGGAATCCCTGCAGTTGCCAGACAACACTCAGCCAATCAGCTTGTTCAAGAATGGTATGTTGGAGACTGGGCAGGGGCTGGTGAACTCTCTCACCACCACCCATTTCAAGGCCAGGGGTGATCTCTCAGGGAGGTCTTTCCCGTCTCCCAGACCCAGTCTGCCAGTCTTCCTGTCAGCAGGTTTAAGGAGCCAAATACAAATAAGCAACACAGGTCAGCAATAGGCAAGAAAAACAAGGAACATCTGTGTAAAGAATCTACCAAGTAAATTAACAAGAAAAGGTTTAAGCAGCCTGAAGAGGCAAGGGCCATACTATTTGGTGGGAAGTCTTGTGGGCCAGACTATACTAAGGTGCAAACTTAGGAAACCTCCTGTGTCATACCTGGATAGATATGAACTACTGAAACAGCAGGATGTGTCTAGAGACTGAAGAGAAGCATCATGCAAAGTGCCAAGTACAAGACATATTTGCAGAGCAAACCTAAGAATACTTTCCTGAGAGTAAGCCCCATGGAGTAGACTTCAATTGGGACTGGAATGGAATTGTTTCCCATGTGGTGCACTTTCAAATGTACAGATTATGAATAGAAACCCAATGAAGTGAGGCAGTTAAGCCCTGCTTTCTGGCACTTCAGCAATGGCCTTGTGGACCACCTAATCGCGTCTTGGTCCCTTACCCTTCTTCATGGGGAAAGGCCACCCAGTCCCCAGGTCTCTCAGAGCCTTTGCTTTTTCAATGTCCAGGTACCCCCTGGGGGCTGTGCTGCTGTTGTCAGGCAAGGTCCTTGCAAAGCAGCAGGGGAGTGTGGTTCACATCCACAAGATGTGAATGGCTGGGCGTTTCCACAAGGGAAGGTGGGATACAAATGTTTTTGTTAATAAATAAATATGTGCAAAAGCATGTTAGTCTGCAACATTAAATGCAATAATTTTAGATGAATCACCAGGCAGATTGAAATCAGAGGGCTTCCCTAAGGAGTCTAGACTCACTGTTTGAGCTAGATTATATCCCACATAATGGCTTGCATAACTCTGTAGATAAGGAATGGGCAAATATCAATTGCATTTCCGCACCCTTTAAATATAGTGTAACGCTTGGCTTATGAAGTCATTATATCCCGGCCGCTCCACATGATGTCACCAACATCCAGCATCTGGACAGTAACCAGCTGGCTACATCCTCCATTTTAAAGTGCTAGTTGGTGAATCCCAAAAAGTGGATTCACCAACATATTTAGCACTACCTAATGGAGAGCACCCAGCAGGCCACCAGCCAAAGACAGGTATAGAGGCTCAAATGCATGAAAGGCACCTGCCTTGTCCCGCCCTTGTTCTTGCCCCCTCTTCTGGGGACGAGAAAGTCATTAAAAAAAATGTCTGACATCTTAAAATGCCCCTGCCACCCGCAGGAAGGGAACTCTGCAGAGTGTGTGTGTGCAAGTGTGTGTGCATGCATACAGGGGAGGGGAAACAGCAGCAGCTAGCCCTCACTGGGTAGCACGTGTGTGTGCACACAGGTGTTTGTGTGCGAGGAGGGAGGCAGCAGCATCAAAAAGGAGGTATTTCCCCCCAACTGAACTGCCTGGAGCAACGAATAACCATTTAGTCATATACTCAAAGGCAAAAACAAAAACAAAATTTCCACAAAGTTGTAGCACAAAGCATGCCTCTCTAAGCTTCCCCCCCCCCCAAAAAAAAATCAGGAATGAGATTTATTTTTAAAAGAAGCAAGTATCATGATTCCCTAAGAGGTGGCAATAAAGAAGCACTATGCATCCATGATTAGATGCATAGGTGTTTCAACGGAGAACTGATTGCTCTCTTCCACCATTTCCAGCAGCATTTGTGGAGGGGGAGAAACGCGAAATGGCGGCAGACAAGAGCGATACAACAGGAAAGGTGAGGAGGGGCCGGGAGGCGCGATTATATGTAGCGTTACTCCACTCAGCTGGTGTGATGCTATTTGTAACCATGTGCAGGAATGCTCCATAAATTGATGGGGAGGAGTAAAGTAAGCCATTGAAGTAAATTAAATATGTTCAGACTTCATCCTTATCATATTTCAGTGCAATTAATCTGACCTCAGCTTAATGCATTTTGCACTACAAGTAAATGCCCCCACCCACCCCCCAAAAATTCTGAGGCATTTTAGCTTTAACACAAGCTAGAAATGTTCTACCAGTTTGAAAGAGAATGGTAGGGCTACGCTAAGTCATAAGCTGGCAAACTAGAACTGCTTTAGTGTTATACAAATGCATAGGGGCTTCATATAACAACAAAGCTGTCCCCTAGCACCTCTTTTCCTTTTTTGGTTTGCCCCCAAGTTTGAAGGAAATCTTCAGCGTGCAGACACTGATTCAGCAGCAGAATTGTATCAAGCTCCCATTATACTTGCCCTAATTTCATGATGATATCTTCATTTTACAACAAAAACGTAGAGTTTCACCAGCTGGAGAAGCAAATTTCTTATTCTCAGTATTCATGTTTGTTGCCATCTTGTGGTCAAAAGGAACAATAACAGTATAGCAAACTAGGACCAAGCATGTTCAGAGGTTAAAGCCTTTTCCCCCGGCCAGTGCATGTCAGGCTGAAGCCTAAAGTTTGGTCACTTTGCCTGTCGAGGGGTGGCCTTGATGCTTTACAAAAACAATTAGTTGCACAGATGCTAAAGCCCATCAAATCGTGGACAACGTGAAAACTTAATACTGTTATGATGATCCCTGAAGAAAAAGTCCCTGCTTCTTGTGGTTTGTGATAAAAGGTGGGTTGCTTTTTCCCCAAACTGCCTCTTGTTCTGTCTTAAACTCAATGGATTCTGGAATACAGCTCCCAGTGACACACAGGCCAGAAGACCATAACTGATGTTTTCTAATGGAGCCCAAAGATGGTTTAGTGGTGGAAAGTGCTGTCAAATCCCAGCTGACTTATAGTGACCCCGTGGGGTTTTCAAGGCAAGAGACCTTCAGAGGTGGTTTGCGATGGCCTTCCTCTATGTCACAGCCCTGGGATTCCTTGGTGGTCTCCCTTCCAGGTATTAGCCAGGGCTGACCCTGTTTTGCTTCTGAGAAGATTGGGCTGACATGGGCTATCCAAATCTGGGCACTTAATGGTTTACACACATTTTAAATTACTGCATTGTGACAGGCCTCCTGTCAGGTCAGAAATGCTCCCTTAATCCGAATCCTGAAGTTCCTGTCACAACAGCACCAGCGGGAAATCTGGTTTGGAAACAGAGTTGCCAGGCAACTGGCAGGCGGCTCCAGGGTGGGGACGTAGGGGATGCAGCATTCTATGCCCTGCTAGGTCACTTTCCCCCAGAAGTGGCATAGTAATACAGACAATTCCATTTTTAAAAAATAAATTCTTCCACAGCCACTCACAGCTAGGAATGCCAGACACACACACACACACACACGTGTGGGTGTGGATCCCCTGGGTCTTGGTGCTCCTCTCTGCTGCTGGCCAGCTGACTGGCAGGGAGAAAATATCCCTCCAAGCAGGCAAGAAGCTGGAAATAATTGTGATGTGCCTACATCATTCATAGTTGGTAACATTGGGGGGGGGTGACACTGGTTTGGGGGCAAAACTCCATTGTAGAAGGTTAATTATACCATACAGGTTTTGCCTACAACCCTTCTCGGTGACATAGGCACATTGTGTTACTTTCCGACTTCTTCCCTTCCTGTTCCTAGTAAGATCCCCTCATCCCCACCAGCTGATCCAGCAGACCTGGCAATCCTCCTCCCAATGGCAGGGAGCAAAGAGGGCAGCCAGTGGGGAACCTCCCTCTGTAGCAGAAGGCCTGGCAGCCTTCCTTGGAAATAAGAGACAGCAACAAACTGATGGATAGTATGTATGCCCTGGAGAAGGCCCAAGAGAAGAGGAGGGCAAGGGTGATATGATAGCTGTGAAGGTACACATGTTGAAGAGGGGCCCAATTTGTTTACTGAAGCTTTAGAGACAAGGACTAGGAGCAATGGGTTCAAATGATGAGAAAGGAGGTTCCACTTAAATATTAGTTAACATAATAGGCTGCCCTGGAGGGTGGTGGAGTCTCCTTCATTGGAAGTTTTGAGGAGGAGACTGGATGATCACCTGACAGGAGTGTGTGGTTTTTAAGTCCCCAAGAACGTGGGGAGCTAAACTGGGTGGCCCTTTGTAGCCTCTTCCAGCTTTGTGTGATTCTGATTCTGAAATCAGGGCAGCATCTCTCAAAAGATTTCTTAGATTTATTTTCTTTTATACTTTGCTTTTCTTCCCAGTGAGGACCCAAGGCAGCTTACAACATTGTTCCCCACTTGTCTATTTTATCCTCACAACAAGCCTGTAAAGTAGCTTAAACTGAGAGTGTATGACTAATCCAAAATTGCCCAGCAAGCTTGCTTGTCAGAATGGGGATTCAAACCTGGGCCCCTCTCCCAGATCCTAGGCTGAAACTCTAAGCACTCTGTCTTCATCAGCATTTACCTGGATGTAGGGCATACTGTACCTGTACCTTGGTGGTGGGTACTGTAATATGAACCACTGTGACAACAACATGAGAAAGAGAATAGAAATGAAAACTTCAAGCAGAAATTTAAGATGGGTCACCCAAGTCCAATGAAGACCACACAGTACTTCAGGAACCAGCCAAGCCTCAGTATGGAATCAGAGAGGGCTGTGCTGCTCAATTTTATTCTAAGGAAACTCTAGGGCAGAGTCTGCACTTACTTTGTTTATTCCATTGTCAATCCTGTTGAATTCAGATCGCTTTGAACTCGGGTCTTCCTCTCCCCCCCCCCCTATTGAAACAGGAAAGTCTTCTGCACGTGGTTAGGGAGGCTCAGAAGAGGGGGGAGGCAAATGGAGACTCTTTCTTTGTTCTCTTGAAGGGGGGGAGAGGATCCAAGAAGTCAGAAGAGGGAGGGAAAAAATCCTTTCTTTTCTTGAGGGGGGGGGACGAAGAAGGCACACAAAAAAAATCCAAGGCCGACAGTAGTTGAGAGAAATTAGGGGCTTCTCCTTTGAGGCAGGCTTGTCACATGACCACCTGTAGCCAATCACGGGTCCTCTACCACGGAGAGCCCAGATTCAAAACAATGCGATTTTCTGAATATATTCAGGATTTTCATCACTCCAAGATAAAGCACAATAAAGGTAGGGTCACTCTGGATCAATCCTTCTTGCTGCAGAAGGAAATTTTAAATCGCCCCAAATCCAAACGGAAATCGCATTCTGTGTAGAGGGCAGGGACTGAATCGATCTGGGGTTGGAATAAAAGCCCCGTGCAGTTTACACCTAGGATTGCCTGCCCCAGACTGAGAAATCCCTGGGGAATTGGCTGTGGATCCTGGGAGAACAGAATTTGGGGATGAGAGGGGCCTCAGCTGTACATAATGCCATGGAGTCCATCCTCCAAGGCACCCATGTTCTCCAAGGGAACTGATTTCTATCATCTGGAAAGTAGTTGTAATTCTAGGGCCCATTCCGCACCAGGATCAATGTGGCAAATTGATTTCGGAAAGAAAAAACGCAATTTAAAATAGTGGAATTCGGCGTAATGCATCCAGTTTGAACGCATCCAGTAACACATCCAGTAACGCATTTGAATCCAGTTGCGTTTAAATCATTTCCCACAGGTTTCCGGTCTCGGCAAAAATCGCTAGAAAGGAAGTGATATTTGCCGTGCTTTGTCCCGCCCCTGGCCGTCAATCAAACGAGCAGCCAATGGGTGGTCGTTACCATGCTCCGGAAAAGCCCCTTTGCCTTTAAGAATATGTTTTTTTAAAAAAAGAAAAACACATGTTGCAACAAATATGCCTTGATTCCTTGATTCCTTGCTTCCTCCTAACGTAGAGACCCATCTAGCTGGCAGCTGGCGTGTGAGCTGCCAATTCATCGTTGCCACGCTCCCCCAAGTGAAAAAAAAATCCCCCCTGTGCACGGGCGTGATTTTCGGCCGAAAATAAAGGGAACTTGCAAACGGGGCTGTGTTGTGCTTGATGACTTAAATCTTGGCTTCTCTACTGCTTGTGATGCAGCAATTCATCACCTTCACACAATCATCATCTTGATGCATTTGGATGTAAAATGACATTTTTAGTTTTATAAAAATCGTTATGTTTCAAAGAAACCAAAAGTTTTTGGAACATCTTTATGCTTTAAACAGAGAAGCTGGAACAGCTTCCTGCCACCTGAAGCTGTTTAATCTCACAGTTTCTAGAGGAGGTTTATGAAAGCATGATTATTCTTTTCATTCATGACTGGTGGGGCTGGCTCTATAACCAGGGTTAGGGTTAATGAGAAAGAGACCTTAGGCATTGGATTTGGGGGTTTGGCAGCAATTACACCCTTGCTTACATCAACTTGATGTTGCAATATATCTCACTGTCATGGTTCTTGGGGCACACTCTCTCCCCCCTGCTCTATTTTCCCCACAGCAGTCAACATTGGCACAACCCAGGACTTCCCAATTTCTAGCTCCTGCTCACCAGAAGAGGCAACAAAACTACTATGGAAGAGGAGGTAAAAGTTTTGTTTCCAATGATTTTGCAGCTGGGCATGCATAGGACTGGGACTCTATTATGCTGTCTTTAAGCCGGGCAGAGCAGCCAGTTGACGTAGCTGAACTATGAGACTGGCCTCTATGCCACTTTCATTTTGTAGCAATTGTTATTTCAGGCATATATTTGGAAATATGAGAGTGATTCCAGGAGAAACTGCAAAGCTAGAAGAGCTCCTGAATTAAATACCTAGTAGTTGTGGCTTTAATGGCTCCTACCCTTCTTTGTAGTTATCAAAATAAAGAAAAACCTATCCAAAATAATAAATGGTATTGTATAAGATCTCTAAAAATCATAGAGTGCAATATAGCTCTGTATGTGGTTGAATTACTGAATCACTTTGGCCCAGAATGGCCTGCAGAAACACACAATTTGCCTTTCATTTATCACATCTGTATGTGCCCTGAGTCCTGCATTAGCCCTGCTTGTGCAGATGTAGCACTAGTTACCATTCCCACCACCTTCTTTGCAACAGCAATGGGTGCCATGCTGGCAGGTGAAAAAACAAGTGGGGACTGTAAGGTCAAATCTTTCTCATATCCCAATATTTGCATTTGACAGATGCAGAGATGTCTCTGACCTTTGCCACATCTGTTTGTGCCCTCAGTCCAAGTACAAAGGAATGAGCTGTCCTTTGCAGTCGGAGAGGATCTTTCCATACAGTCCTAGGAACAGAGGCTGATAACAAAATATATTGGTGCATCTAGGACCTGGGAATATGGGGCAAACACTGTTTCTCTTGGTAACCCTGATGAATTACTAAGACAGCAAGCTTTAAGCAGGTCCTCTGTTTTTTAAAGACATCATAGAAATATAAGATGCTGGCCTAGATAAATGACACTCATGTTCCTTTCTTTAAATCAGCTGTATTAATGGCATCAACAGCACATAGTCAAATCTCTCCTTGTATAATTTCTGTGACTCAGGACATTTTGAAATGTTGCACACTGTTTCATACAGCTTCAGAGTTATAAAACCATGACAGCCTCCCAGTGCTGGCTCATACCATTCCACACTATTTGACTTCTCTGTCCGACACAAATGTCATTCCAGTATAATATACTGTAGGATGTAGAGCAGTGGAACAACAACAAAAAAGAAATATCTTTTTTTAGACCTACAAAATGATGTAAATACTCATATTTAGATTTACCTTTGAAATGGGAGCCATCAACATTTTTGCCCTCAAACAGTTTGTGGAGAATAAGAATCAAAATCTTAGGCAAAGAAATGTATTGCTGTTTGTAGATATTGCATTGATCTGAAAAATGGCTATAGGCAACATAAAGCACATGTGAAAACACGATTAAGGAATATTTGCAAAGTATGCCATGCATCAAAAAATATGCCTTATTTTGAGACCCTCGTGAGAAGACCTGGGCTAAATCTGCACAAAGCTTTTATTCTAATCCCAGGTTGATTAAGTCCCTGCCATCAATTTTCATTTTATTGCAGGTGATTTAAAATTTTCTTCTACAACAAGCATGATTGATCCAGAGTGACCCTACTTTTCTCCCGTGATATCTTGGAGTGGATATAACCCTCCATATTGAAAAATTGGCATGAGTTAAGTGCAGCTCTCTGCTTTTTCTGAACTTGAGCCTCCAACGCTGTAGAAAAGCCCTGATTGGCCTGGCATCAGTTCAAAGGCTTCCTCGTTCCCAGGTTGCAAGGCTTCCCTTAAAGGGGAAGCCCTAACTTCTCTCGGCAGAAGCTCCGAAGCCCTAACTTCTCTTGGCAGAAATTTAATCCCCCTCTTCTTCTGTCTCCAAATCACCCCCCTCCCCAGTTCAAGAAAAAAAAGCTTCCCTAATCAGGGGCCAAACACTTTTCTGTTTCAATGGGGGGGGGGGGGAATAGAGGAAGACCCAAGTTCAAATTGATCAGAATTCAGCAGGATCCACAATGGAATAAACAAAGTAAGTGCAGAATCAGCCCTGCAGGACTTTAGTTTGTTACTGTCAATTAAATGTTTAGTTGATTTTTTTAAATGAAAACTTTCTCAATATGGAGGTATCAGTTTCTGCCTAGTGCTTGGACATTCAAGAAAGAAAAACTGTACCTAGAGATTACAAGAAATTGTTAGTAACATAAATGTATTATGACTTAACTTGTGATAACTGTCATGTTGTAGATGATATTATCATCATGGTACTTTGATTTTCCATTAGAAAAAAACTGGATCCCTGCCCCAGTGTAAATCTAGGTTGTTTTAGCATTAGAGGGCCATATTTATCCAATAAGATAACACAGAAATGAATTAAATACAGCCATTTGCCATTACTTATACTGCTAATTTTGATTTGTAGTTCTTTGCCTGATATGCATTATAAGATTCAATCATGTTTTGATCTGTCTCATTTATTTGTCTAGGTTATTAATCATTCCTAGTTATTTCAAGGTTCATGCTTCCACAGTTCATGCATTCTGTTTTCATGACTTTGAGTCTTCAATGTTATTAACCTTTGATCCATTATCTTTATTGTGTCTTAGTAAATCCTTCAATGGGTTTTATTTAGCCTGTATTGTCTTGCTGGCTAACCATGACCTGCTGGGGTAAAATGGGACCAAGATCTATACCCCAAAGAATATGAAGTTGATACTGGGGGCAGACAACAAAAGAAGCACAATGGCAAGAGGAACAAGGAACGAATGTGAGCAAATACCTTGGCTTCCATTCCACTGGGATGCTGACTGAGAAGAAAGCTTCATGATTTTAAGGACAGGGTCTGAAGAAAGAGAGAGGCTGAGTCATCTGGGGTAAGCTTCCAGGAATAGGGGTGGTGAGGAACAAAGGATGGAGTCATTAACATATCTGCAATATAATGAAACTCTGATTGTGTAAAGTGCTGCGAGGAAAGAACGGTGCCATCAGGTGTCAGACATCCAAGCTAGGTGAATATCCTCACTTGCAATCATTGTCTGACTTGCAGTCCCAATTTACACAGTTCTTAGTTCCTTTAGAGGTGCAAGAAAACAATGATCTGCACACAGGTGTAGGGGCACTTTGCGCAAATGGATGGATATCAAGTGACTGCTGCATGCATTATTGATGGAGAATCCCATTATGGTTCATCAAAGCTGACGTCTGTATTACTGTATCCGATTACACCGAGCACATAAAGTCAGATCTCTTAGGAGCCATCTAAATAGCATTTATAAAAGGATACAGGCTTCTGCTGCAAGCAAACATGATTTTATTTACATGTACCAATTTGCTGCTTGTCTGGTTTATGGCATCTCTGTTGATTACCAGGAAGTAGACAGACACAGAGCTAAGACATCAGTGGTACGAGGAAGATTAAGCTACTTCAACACTGAAAGAACCTCCATTTGACTGTATACAGAGTCCTTAAAAACCCCTGTTATGAATGTATGAAGCAGCAAATCTTATTATTGCCCTAGGAGTTTTTGATCATTCATCCTTTGATGAAAAAATTAGCCATTTGATATATATCACTTTTTCAAAAATCCAAAATGAAAAGTCAGACTTTCCATAGGCTCATTGTTAAACTAAAATAAAAACATGTTTAATTGAACCCACTTGGAAAAGCAAGGCTAATGGTGCATCTTCAAGACCAATAATGCTAATCAGCTATCCCTTAGTTTCCTAGCAGCACTCCGCCAGCTTGTCAAAAGTAGTAGGGAGGCATTTAGAGTAATCAAGCTAAACAAAAGCAGCCCATAATGAACCTATCCTGCAGAACATAAACATCAAATTAATAGAAAACGAGGGGCTGGTTTACATGGGAGAAGTGGTCCCAGACTATTTAAAATTATGAAGGTAATTGCCAGCACTTTGAAATTCACCCAGAAATGAATTGGCATCCCATGTAACCCTTTCAGAAAGGTAGAAAGTCCCTCGAGAATGACCAGGCACTCTCCAAGCAAAAGCAGGTCTCCATCACTCCTCAAGTTCTTCTGTAAACACATTTCTGTCATTCCCGTGTAAGTTGTTGCCTCTTTCTCTTGTATGCAAAAGATAAGGAAGTGTATGCATGCACCTGCCTTTGCTGTAGATGAACAGCACTAGCAGCCTTTCCCATCTGTCTTTCCTCCTCCTTGTTCATGTGTGCATATATGCACCCTTGCCCGGGACAGAAAAGGAAGTATAACCGAGCATCTTTTCTCTAGAAAGGAAAATGACAGCACCATGTCCCTTTCCTATCTGCCTCTCCTCCTCCATGCAAGTGCACATCATTCCATGCATCTTTGGTCTGGCTGAGGCCCATTATGCACGGCCGCCGAAACGGCGATTTCGGGTCACATGGAAAACGCGGAGGGGGAAGACGCGACGCATACCGGTTATATACGGGGCGGGGCGCGACGGCGGCAAAACCCAGAGTAACCGATTATGCACGCGCTGATCCGGGCGCCGCTTCTGGTTGCGCCCCGCTCACCCGGAAGCTGCGCTTTCTTCCGCGTTTCACTGACGCGGCTTTTTCGGCGGCATGCACCGAAGCTGCAGCCGGTTGCAGCCGGCTCCGTGCGTTATCCGTGATTTTAGTCGCCGCCATTCCACCCTGAATGTGCGCTAAAACCCCCGTGCATAATGGGTCTGAGAAAGGAACATGCTAGTTACCCTTTTGCTCGGTATCAAAGCTGCCATTTGCCTCTTCCAGGAGAAACATACAAGTCCTTTGCAGGGCAAGTTACTATGGTGGGTTGCTTTGGTGAGGGGGGAAGCAGAGGAAAGGTCCCCAAGACCCCACCAAAGCACTTCAGACTTGTAAATTTTGTATAACCTGCCGTTTTGTGACTGGCTCCACTCACTTAGTCATCATTTTGTGATTGGTTGTTCCTAAGACTCCTGGGGAAAAAATCATGCCAAGAAGCAATCTTGTAGCAACATTTACACAAACAATCAGCCCTCAAAAGGCTGTCCTCATATAAAGTACCTTACAATAATCTTACCTGTTGTCAATCAGGAAGGAATAGCCATGTCTCTCAAACATGGGAACAGCATAGTCTACTGCACTAACTTAGAGTTGGTTATTGGCACTATGTGCCAAACAGAAGACCTGTGGGCATGGATTTAATAGCATCCCACACCAAAGGGATCCTGTCCTCCAAATGTTAGGCATATAAAAGAAAGCATCCATGCACTAGAAGCAGTCATACTTGCACAAGGACCAGGGAAATATGAATTGGCATATGAGTGCATGAGGATTTTTCTTTATTTTCCAGGACCTTCAAAAGAAGGGAGGGAAATAATCAATTTTATAATGAAATAATTCTACACTTTATCTTTCTGCCATCAAGAACATGAGGTCAAAGACTAAATTGTGAATGCTGGGACACATTTTTACACATTGATTCAATAAGACATGTTTCAGAGATCACAGTATTTATGTTTCACAGAACATAAAGGCATTCATCTGGATGTGAGTATAATCTGCTTGAAGGAATGTCAGCTAAAAGACATTGAGATACACAGGATTCTATAAAGCAGTAATACAGAAGTAATGTCTATAGCTACATTAAAGATGCCTTAAAATGTTGCATTATTTCTCTGACATTTTAAACATGAATGCACATGCGTATAAATGGAGACATGTAATCAAAAGAGCATTCCAAAATATGGAATTTTTTCTAATGCTTTAAAGCAGCACGTATGTATTGCTATAAATAAAAAGTGTAGTAGACTAAGATATAGTCTCATAACAGCTCCACATTATTCTTGATTGATATGAAAGGGGGAGGCAAATCACTATTTAGGTTTAGGGTCATAGCTTTATACAATACAGTGCTCTTCTTATTTTGCTTGATGTTTGTAAGTGGCAACTTTTGCTTTGACCACTTATTTATATACACAGTTGGCACAAAGTGGATGGGGAGGGGGCATCTTCCAGTACTTTCTTGACCAATGAAGGTGTTCTCTTAGACTGTTTACGCACTGGAGATTTCATTCCAAGCTGCAGGCTGGAGTTTTAGTCATGGCAGGTTGTTCCATCTCTTCCTGAACCCACACAGGGGAACTTTGGGCCCAGTGCACCTCATCCACCCCCAATTTGTGCTCCTGCACGGGAACTGGGGCAGTGAACTTCCCAGTGCATAAACGGTCTTAGTCTGGCATAGAAACACTTTTTCAGACATTTTAGCAGAAGCAGGAACCGGAAGACCAAGACACTGTCACAACCCTGGCCCTGGCTCTAGCCTTGTGGAATGAGTTGCCAGTAGAGACCCAGGCCCTATGGGAACTGTCAAAGGGCACTCTTCCGCCAGGCATATGGTTGAGGCCACGGTCTCCCCCCACTCCTCACTCCGCCAAGAATAACCCTGGGGGGGGGGTCCAGATTTTCCATCGAAGCACTGGCTTCACCCATAGACCTGGCAGAAGAGCTCCGTTTTACAGGCACTGCGGAAAGCTGGTAAATCCTTCAGGGAATTCTTGAACCTGGCCCCATTTATAACCTGGGAGTACTGTGTGTGCTGTGTAAAAGAGAAGCAGAGGCCTCTTCCTCCTCCTCCTCCCTTTCCCTTTTTCTTTTTTGTTCTCTGTCAGCTCTCTCTCTCTCTCATATACAGTACTGATAGAGTTGGCCAGCTTAAATCAGTGGTCTTGGGGTTGTGGGGTACCCCAGGCCATCTTGATTAAGTATACAAAGATCACTGTAAAATAAATCTTTAATGACTAAACAAAAATACTAGAATGCACAGATAATTGTGAACCATCAATAGCTCTGGGCAAAATACTGAAAAGAAATAAGGAGAAGTATCTTGATTACTATTCCTACAATTTGCTAGCCTGAACACTAAAAATCTAGTCTAGCAGTTTTATAGATTCCCCTGTAGCTGGGGCATTCCTTTTCAGTGGAATCAGACTTTAGGACTGTATGCTCAGGGCTTCCTTCCAAGTGAGCTCTTGACCAATCAATTCAACATCTAGACAATGGAGATTAAGGCATCAACCAGTAATGATCCATTATGCCCTTTGCAACCTGGCCAAGTGGTACAAATTGAACAGTTTCTTTTGGTTAGGTCATGGGTCAGTATACATTTCCCTCCTTCCTTGAGATGTAGTTTTAGGATTTAATTGCTTCCGTTCCCACAGGCAAGTCTGTGTTATCTAAGGGTACCTTTATCTTTTCATAGCAGACACAACTAATATGATTTTTTCAAATCATATTATGATTTTTTCAAATCATATTATGATTTTTGCAAATCATAACAAAGAAATTATGTGGTAACTATAAAACGAAATCATGAGAAGGGGCCACTAATCTATGTTTTGTGGATGACGAAGGCTCAAATTTGAATCTATGGGCACCTTTGGAATTTTGAGAAGATATGGTGGCTTTCACAGGAGGTGGGGCCACCCTTCACATGCTCCCTTCCCTTCCAGCATTCTCGTCCATGGTATGACACTCATCATGTCTCTGAGTTTATTAAAGTTTGCTCTACAAAAATCCAACATCCACGTCTGGCTACAAGCCGCCCATGATTACATGGTCCTGCCGCTTGGATATTTTCCCAAGCTGCTCACAAAGTGCAGCATCCACATCCTCTCATTGGTCAGGCGGTCGGTAGCAGATACCAACCACCACACTGTTTGCTTTCCCCTCGCTTCTTTTCACAGCTACAGGCAATGCGTTTATCATTTTCAGGTTTTTAAAAATTACTGTTTGTGTATTTATTTATTTTTTAGTTCACATTTTTCTGCAAACCTGGGGCTTTAAAAAAATTGTAGAAAGATCCGTCTTGCCCATTCACAGTTCCAGTCACCAGATTTAAGTATCCAAAATTTTTGCCAGCCTGGCTATTAGAATATAAGATGATGCTATAACACAATACCAATAATTTTAAAAAACTGAAAAAAGCCCTCTGGTGGTGCAAAGAGGAATGGAGTCTGTGGAAGCAAGAATCAAGAAAATGTGGGAGAAACAAGTGCTGCTGTTTGTTCAAACCCACACAAGCCAACCATCTACCTGATCTGGGTAGATTTTGACATTCCAAATATATCCAGGTTTTCTTGGGAAAGCCCCCCCCCCAAAAAAAAAACTCCCAGACATATTCAGGAATTACCAAGTGTTGTTGTTGTTGTTGTTGGACTTATTGCCTTCCACTCTCATTTCTGGCTCGTGGCGGGTTACAAATTCGTCTGAAATTAAAACCTCATTTAAAAAAAAACCATTAAAACCCTACCAGATGTAACAATATACATATACATATCAGACTCCAACAATAAAAACCGTAATGGAGAAACCCCTCTAACCCCACCCACTAATATAGAAGCGCGAGGAGGAATGCAGTTCTCATCAGCTCAGTTTAAAACAGGCTGCAGAAGAAGCCAGCCCCAGGATCTGCTGTGCCACCGGGAGCACATTGCTTCCCACTGGCTGAGCTTTGTGCTGGCCTCTCTTGTAGCCTGGTTTAAACTTGCCACAAGATATGCAAGTCCAGCCAGAATCTTCTGTGGATGTTGTGGGGCTTCTGCATTCCCAGTAGCAAAGGAACCTACACAGAGAATCACTTGCTGGTTTTAAAACCAGAATGATTCTTATAGCTGGAATGTTTTATCTTTTATAATATTTAAGTTATCAATGATTCTTTTATCTTGTTAATGCCAGATGTTTTTATGTACCTTGTAATTTGACTACTGGTCTAGTACCATAATAATAAAGACTTGACTTGACTCACTTGCTGTGTAGAAGCTCCATTCAAAAAGTGATTTCCTGGTCTGGCCATGTTGAGAGATATACACACTGATGAAGTGCCATCACAACAGATTCTGGCAACTCCAGCAAGAGGCTTGCAAGGCAAGTGAGCTGGTTTTCCATTGCTTTCCTCTGCAGAGTCTTCTTTGGTGGTCTCCCATCCAAGTACCCATCCTGCTTGGCTTCCAAGATCTGATGAGAGCAGGCTATACCATTCCATTCATAGAATTAGAGAGACTGGTGATAAAAAAGGTATGAAGCAGACCTTTCCTAAACATAAAACAAGCAGACAAAAGCATTTGTTACTCAGCTAGATCCCTACTTGCATTTTACAGGATTTGGTTATGTGGATAGTCAGAGTAGTTCAGCAGTGGAATAGGCTGCCTAAGGAGGTGGTGAGCTCCCCCTCACTGGCAGTCTTCAAGCAAAGGTTGGATGCACACTTTTCTTGGATGCTTTAGGATGCTTAGGGCTAATCCTGCGTTGAGCAGGGGGTTGGACTAGATGGCCTGTATGGCCCCTTCCAACTCTGTGATTCTATGGTTCTATGATATGTTGTGCTAGTACAGGCAGAAGTCCTTCCATTGGCAGATGAGCCTCTGTTGTCAGGAGAAGGCAATTTCCAGCAAACTGCTTCCACCGGTGTAATGAATCTGTGGGATCCAACCCATAATATGTTAACCTACTCCCCCCCCCCCCTTGTTTATGTTATGCAGTGATGGAGGTCACTGAAGAAGTGAGGGTAGAGGGCTGTTTTCGCTCAATGCTCCTTGCCTCCTTGTACTGTTCAGCTCATTTCTAAACATCTGGACCTAATCAAAAGATCACAAGCTGGAAAGCATTCAGCTGGCATTCAGAAGCGAACTTATCTAGCAGAGCTCTTTGCACAACTTTATTGTGTTAATGAGAGGCCGTAGGAGCCCAAACAGCCATTTTAAACCATTCAACTTTTGCAGTCTTTCTCCCCCATCCCACACTGCACTGCCAGGCGAGAATTACATTTACGTCTCGAGTGTCATTCCAGGAGTGTTTTTTCCCAATTATTCTGGAAAGTTTAATGAAACAATGGCAGCTGTACCACTCAGATTCTTATTAGTTTCATTATTTACAAGTATCCTGGGAGAAGCACAGTACGTAATGCAAGATGCCACACTGGTGCATTATATCGACCGCCGAATTGTTTCAATAGAGGTATGTGCTCTCTTCTATGCTTGCAGTGGAGCTTTATCTGTAAATTGTTTTGATTTCTTTTTTTAAAAAAAACTGTTTGGGTTTTCCATCTCTAACAGGGCAAGACAGTACTTTCCTCCAAAACAAATGTAGTTTTAAAACTGTCGTTATTATGCATAGTTTTATTAAAAGCATCCACAAAGAACTCAACAATGTTTTCAGATGCATCTGTGTAATGCTTATAAAAGGCACACAGCACAACACTTGCTCATATTGATTTTGTCAGGACACAAATCTGGAGAAACTTACAGTGGGTACAATACTGCCATAGTGAAGCACTTTAAAATGAAGTGATTCTGATGGGGGAGAATAGGTTTCATCTGTGCTTAACATGAGCCGAATTGTAACCAGTATTTTTTAACAATAATTATTGAGCTCTTTTCTTATTTAAACTTTTGAAAACTTGTAAGCATTTTAATAAGAGATTGGCATGAACTGAGCTTTTGAATGCTGCAAGCACTCTAAGCTCTGGGGAGTACTTTAATTTTTAGATGTTTTATGAATTGTGAGCCAGGAAGTGGAACTGAGAGCCTCTGCCATTCCCCTGAGCCCCTGAAAAGCAGAGAGGATTCAAGCAAGAAGGGGGTAAACAACAGAAATTTCCACACACAATTTTCTAGGTAAACTCTTGCTCCAGATTTTTTTACCTTAACACTGTGAACCAGATACATTTTCTCAATGTAACATGAATGAAATAATATTTTAATAAGAATTTATGCAACAAATTGTGTCTTTGAATGTAAAAATAGGCATGTAAAAGAGCAGTTTGCTATTGATTAAATTTCCTCCAGTTGGCTTAAATGGGAATTCTGATGGACGAGGCTTTCTATTCTCTTTCCCATTCTGTGTACAGAGTGGAAGTTATCATTTGAGGGTTTTTGAATTTGAGAGTATACTGTCATATCTTAGAGAAAGACCATTTCGTTTATAATAGTTTACAATAGCATAATCCAGACAAGGAAAAATGCTAGGTTCTAGCCACTAGCTTGTTCCATTAGCACTGGAGGTGAGGGTAATTTCTGCCAACTTCCTCCTCTCACTGCAGATCTCTACTCAGCCCCCCGTGCTATTTGTGAGGGTCCACTGACACCCCCCCCCCCAGGAACAGAACTTCGGAGAGCTTCGTAGCCTGCAATAGGGGCAGAGTAGAGAAGTCCCACTCCACTAGCTTCACTCGACCCAGAGTCCCCATTTTTTTTTCTGGCAGGACTTCACAAAACTTGACATGCATGCAGTCAAACCTTCACCTCATAAGTTTCAGAAGCATAATATTTGTACTACAACAATGGTCAACAGCCCGACAGTGTCATGCTCAAAGGGCCTACAAGCTGTACTGCATAGCCAAGACAAAGAAGATGATGGGAGAAATCATGAAATTGCAGTTACTAATGTCTATTAGAAGACAGTCAAGAAAAAAGGAAGGAGGTGGCAGGATGAGGCCAAGACTGGAAGCATCAACTGAAAACATTCATGTGAGAAACCATTCATCATGTAATCTTGTATCATGACTTGCTGACTTTTGTCTTCCTGGCAGTTATGCCCAAATGGAAGGCAAACTGAAATTAAGAGGGCCATCCTAAGCAGATCTATACCCTTCTAAGCCCACTGAACGGTCCCCTGTTGGCATCAAAGGATAGAACTTGCAATAACGGGTCTAAATTACAAGATGAAAGGTACCTACCGGACATTAGGGAGAGGTTTTTGTTTTGGTTTTTGGTTTGTTTTGTTTTTTACAGTAAGAGTAGTAGAACTGACTGCCTAGAGAAGTGGTGAGCTTCCTCTTACTGTCAGTGTTCAAGAAGTGGCAGAATAAACACTTTTCAAGGGTGTTTTAGGCTGAACCTACATTCAGCAGAGGGTTAGACTAGGTGGCCTCTTTGGCCCCTTCCAACACTCTGGTTCTATGACTTAGAAGGGGTAACTCTGTTTAGGATTGCACTTGCAAGTCTTTTTTTTCCTAATGATCCATGGACTGAGTGTGTGTCTCCTCACATGTATTTCCTCTTGTCAAAAAATTAAAAAACAGCCACATTACTCCTTAAACAACCATGTTAATTCAGCTCTAAAAGCATAAATATATACAGTCTGATTTCTACTTTTAAGAAAAGAAAAGTAGGAAAATGCCCTCTCCCTCCCCTCTCCCCCTTATATGTCCATTGTTAGCTAAAATGGAGAAGGAGGCAAAGCTGCACCTCTCACTAACAGGGCTCAGCAGCCTCTTTTCATTGGCTCCATCCTTTGCAGCTGTGAAGCATCTGGACTAGTGGGGCCTCACTGCTATTTCTTCCCAGCAGAGCTACTATTTTTATTGTTCTTGGAAGGAAATTACTAGGTTATAGTGAAATTCTGCTGTCAGCTGTTGCCCAACTGTCTTATCAAGTCCATAGCAGAGAAACTGTTTGCTGGTAAACTTACGCCTTTTCTGCACACACAGGTTACTTCCGATTATCACTGAATTTGAGTCAGGAGGGTTTTAGTTCAAATCCTGTGCCTCTATTCCCTGTGTTTTTCCCCCTTCCTATATTTTCTTGGGAATCTCAGAGTATATGTTCTGCAGGCCAAGGAGAAAAACCAGATAATATCTCAGCCCAGAAATTTCTTTTCTTCTTTCGAATGGCATGCTTGGTCAGTTTCTAACTGGTCTAACTGGTCAGTTTCACATTAGGCATGGTTTTTGAAATAGAAGGTAGAGATTCTTCATGCTGCATTATTTATTAAATTGCATCTAGTTCTCATTTGCCCATTTTTCCATTGTGTTCAAGGGACCAAGCCCTATGAAGATAGGTTGAGGAACTTGGGAATGTTCAGCCTGGAGAAAAGGTGGTTGAGAGGGGACATGATAGCCCTCTTTAAGCATTTGAAAGGTTGTCACTTAGAAGAGGGAAGGATGCTGTTTCCGTTGGCTGCAGAGGAAAGGACGTGCAGTAATGGGTTTAAACTACAAGTACAATGATATAGGCTAGATATCAGGAAAAAATGTTTACAGTCAGAGCAGTTCAGCAGTGGAATAGGCTGCCTAAGGAGGTGGTGAGCTCCCCCTCACTGGCAGTCTTCAAGCAAAGGTTGGATACACACTTTTCTTGGATGCTTCAGAATGCTTTGGGCTGATCCTGCATTGAGCAGGGGGTAGGACTAGATGGCCTGTGTGGCCCCTTCCAGCTCTATGATTCTGTGATTATTTCTCTGGTAGCCATTTAACAGAATGTGGTTCTTCCTCTGCCCCTTCATTGGTGTACAAGCTCCACAGTTGCTTACTTTACTCATTCAGTCAGTTGCTTGCATATTGGGAGAGTGGTGCCACAGGCACAACCTATGCTGTGCTGTTGGTTAGTAGTAGCAACAGTACAAAGGAGCTGAACTCAGTGGAACAGGAGGTGTGCTTGGTAGCAACTGTGACTGCTCTCTGCAAACCTCTGTGCCCCTTCCACAGCTCACAGATGGATGCTGCAACTTAGGGTCCCTAGCAACCCTAGGAAGGGGTTTCTGGTCATACTAAACACCCAGATCCTTCAGCAGGGAAAAGAGCACTCTCTCTGGGACTTTGTTCAGGATTAGTTGCAGGGGAGGAGGAGGAGGGGGTTGTCCAGCCCAGCCCTGTTCAGTTCAATCTTGCCTCTTCACTGGCTCTCTTTCTCTCACTCACAAGCTCTGCCACAAGGGCTGGAGAAAAGTTGCAAACTTCCAAGCCTCCCTGCTCAGTACAAGAGGCCATTCCCAGCTGAATGTAGCCTCTCATCCTGAGGGCGCTTATTAACTTTAAACAGTATACACAGACATCCACAACATTTAAACTTTCCCTATCACAAATTTTCCCCATGATCCAAGTTCAGCAAAAGAGAGTAGTATTGCTAGACTAATCCCGTTTATATGAAAATATTAAATGGATATGCAACAGTGGAGATTTAACACCAATGAAGGGAAGAAGAATGATGGTAGATGCAGAGTGGAAGGAACAACCTCAGTGTGAGAGATAGAGGACTCCGAGGGGCAGAGAAAGGGTGTGTGTGTGGGAGGGGGGGAATCTGACTGAATTTAAATTAACTTCAGCTTGGGAGCAAAGCAAGGGGGAAGAACTGCCACAAAAAGCATTCTCAGAAAAACCAGAGAATCAGCGACTGGAATGTGAACTGAGTGCTGAAGGGAGCAAAATCAATGAAGAATGAAAAATAAAACCTGACAGAGGTGTGTGGTGAAAGTGAGGGGAAATGCAAAATGGAACCCTCCCTGCACAGACATGCATTGTGAAAACACAGGAAAAGCCCACAAGAGCATAAAAGGCTATACAAACTGTTAAGCCTGGTTCGAGACTCCTTTGGTTAGTGAAAAGTGGGGTACAAAAACAAGCAGCTATTCATCCTCTTGACTTTTCTGTATTTGTTGGGATGGAGGCTGGTTGGGAAAGCCTGTGATGATTGAGCATGGATTAAGCACTTAGGCCACCCTGTAAATTTACCAGTAGCCTGCTGCATTTCCCACCCTCGGCTTATATGCAAGTCAATAAGTTTGCCCAGATTTTGTGGTAAAATTAAGCGCCTCGGCTGATATGCGGGTCAACTTATATGCGAGTATATACAGTACCTAAAAATCTGAAGTCCAAATGTGATTCACTCAGAGCCTTCAAAACTGAATTCACTGCAAAGTCTGTTTCCCAAATCAGCAAGAAGTCAAAACTGCACAGAGCTCCCAAGATGGACAGCATTCCTTGTCACAAACTTTGGTGACTTGGGAAACAGACTTTGCAGTGAATTCAGTCCTAGGGGGTCTGGGAAGATGACAAAAGGAGTGACTTTATTGTAGGGTGGAGGAAAAAGGGAAGATGTGAAATTTGGTTGGGTAAATAAGGGGATACAAAATATTCAATATCAACTTATTTTGAAACTTAAATGCAGTTATTTCCAGCCATATGATGGTATTCTTTGAATATTAAATTTATAGAATGTAATCCAGAACAAAAGTTAAAGAGGATTCTGCTACCAAGTTTTTGATCATGCATACATTCCCTGCATAAGGAAATAGCATATTAGTTGCTTTCTTATCTAGTTCCTTCTGCCTTGCATCAAAACCAATTATATAAACATCCAATCTCTGATAGTACCATTTTCTTTTTTGTAATGTTCATGTTCTGTGGAACTTCATTACACTTAAGCGCAGTCAGGTGTTTATCATTAGCCTAGGCCATTCAGATGAACATTGTTAGTACCTATTATTAAGTAGAAACTTCAGGTTGACTAATGTAAGGCATTACAGATTGTTTTAGATTGTGTCAACAGTTCAATAGTAGATTGTTTCTAAAAGGACCAGTGTTTTCTTACTATGATTCCCTGGGGGGAAATATGACCTCCTCTCTCTCTCTTTTCTCTATTACTTTCTAATATATCAGTAGATTGCTACCATTTCCTTTTATAGTCTGTGTGTGCATTGAACATATCAAAGAGTCCATAGATTTCTACACAACCCTGTTTATATATTTACCCAGGCCATAGATTTTATTCTCGCAGCAAAGCAGACATCTGTGCCCCACTGCAGCACAGGAATAATGCAATATGTGATGTGGGTAATCTAGAAAGAGCCTCATGTGACTCTTTCCCTTTAAAAAGAATGTGTGTGGAGGAAATCATGTGAACTGGATATCCATATGCACCCATCTCTGTTCAGGATGCCTGACTCATGGGTCAGATCAGACTTTCTCAAACAGGATTTCATGAAACCCTGAGGTTTCTCGATAGCCCAAGAAAGGTTTCCCAAATAAGTGAGAGTCAAGAGAAGTTATTGCTGGGGGGTTAAATGGTAATGACTGGGGAAAGGAATGGCAAACCACCCTGTATTGAGTCTGCCAAGAAAACGCTAGAAGGCATCACCCCAAGGGTCAGATATGACTCGGTGCTTGCACAGGGGATACCTTTACCTTTTACATATATATTTAAAAATGTTAAACATGTATTGGGTGACATGACCATATATGGTTTTGTTGCCCCATCCCCCATCCCAAAATGGCCAATGATGGGCCTGGAAGGGAGTGGGAATGGGAGGGGCCCTGTGTGGACATGTACATGTGTGGGCTTTGTTTCCCAACCGTATTCTACATGATTATGCCACACCTGGGGTTTCTCAAAGCCTGAAGAATATTTTGGGGGTTTCTTAATGGTAAAGAAGTTGAGAAAATTTTATGTGCCTGTTTTTCAATGAACAGATTATTGTTTCCCTCAAAAGCATTCAGACTACGTTGGCATTTCAAGCACATAGTTCCAGCAGCAATCCCTGGTAAAGGCAATTGGTGACATGCCACTGAAGGAGGACATACAACGTACAGTTGTGAAGCAATGCACTCCAGTGAGCATCACATATTATGGAGCATCAACCATTACTGCATGAGGAATCTGCCCCTGGACAACCACTGGTTGCTGGCAGTTTTTAGAGCCCCCTCCACATGACGTTGCCTACATCCTGGGGCATTTTACCCAGATTTGCCTCAGGATGAGGTTAATCGCATCTCACATCTCATTGGTGAGCAAGGCAAGCCCACATGGAAGGGGAAAGACACCATAGTCTCTGCAACATTGTCCCACCATCATACCCGCCTTCCCCTCTCCATTTCCTGCTCCAAGTAATTTTTAAAAAATGGCACAGTATGCATTGCAGTGCAACCACAAAGCTGTATTGTCAGAGGTAAAACAAAATCACGGTCTTTTTGGGATCAGGCAGGCAAAACACAGCCCTGTTTGTATTTTCTGGAAGTGGGAAGTGAGCTGGGAAAGAGGGGGTGGGTGGGTGATTGAGCAGCCTTCTCCTGATCATACAGTTGTCAGAGTGCTTCGTTTTTAAGCCAACCATTTTTAAAAAATGTCTTTTTGGAGCTTCAGTTGCCATGTCCAGCCTTCTCACAACTTAGGCAGGCAAAAACAGTACCGTTTGTGTTTTCTGGAGGTTGAAAATGATCTGGGAAAGAGGGGGTGGGTGATCGAGCAGTCTTCTCTTGTTGTGAAGCCAATCGTTTACACAAAATAACTCTTTGAGCTCCAGTTACCATGTTCAGTGTCTCAGAAATTCACCCAGAAATAAATAAAGTCCAAAAGAACATGAATCCCAAGGGGGGGATGCTATATTGTTCTGGTGTTTCTCCATAGCAATGTGGAAGTGTTGATTTTTATTAAAATGGTTCTGTGTTGTGGCATTACTTCATAGGAATGCAGAAGTGCTGTTAAAAAAAAAATCAGAGCTCAGAGGGGGGAGAAAGTTTCAGTCCATGGGAGAACTGCTGTGCTGTTGTTGGTGGCTTGTTGTGATTGACAAGCCAAGGAGCGGGGGGAGAAGTTTGGCTTGTTTACCCTTGCAGCATCAGGAGGCGAAAAACTGCGATGGGGCCGGGGTGTCCCTTGAGGAGGGCTGCAAAAACAAGGTTTACCATCCTGTGTTTGCAAGCAGGAAGCCACGCACATTTTACCCCTCTTTGCAGAAACGGTCATCATATTCTGACAATGCAGGAGGTTCCACAACCTATTAAAAACTCCATTAACAAGATAAATTTTCCACAGTGCTTATTCATCTAGAATCATTCTAAAGTAACCCAAAGGTAATATTTTGGGTCCCATGACAAATTTATGCTAATTTAGAAGTAACCTAGGCTGTCAGCAAAAAACATTAAAACTATTTAATGAAGACTGTTTACAGATTAATGTCAAATGTGTGGATATAGTTAACACATATGAAATGGAATGAAATAGTGACATTCAATACTATGGTATTATTCATCTGTGTTCTCATTAAAGAACAGGCTGGAGAAGTGCAACAGAGATATAGTGGACTACGTACAAGAATTTCGGGAGTTTACTAAAAGGATGATGTCTCGCCTGGAAGGACTCAACATTTTAAAGATAGAATTGAAAAATGATGTGGACCATTTGCTATCAAGAGTGGAAAGAGCTCAAAGGGATATTGACTACTTTGAATCAGAAAAAGAATCTTCTAACACATGTGTGGAAATAGATGAAGACCTTGTGGAGCAGCAGTTAATGGAAGAGGAAGAGTCAAAAAGGAAAGTCAAGATCATGCTTAATGCAAGTAAGAACAGTTTATCTCCAAATGTATAACCTGGACCTCCAGTCAATGCATCAGTACGAATCTGAGGTCCTCAAGATATTGCACATTACCCACCACACTATCATGTGAACATGATTCTTGACAGATACTTGGCAAAAATCGCTGGCTAAAAAACATTAAAAATCCCAAATAAAATGTCAGCTGTCTCATAATTGTATACTGAAATGCCAGAAAACTGGCACAGAATAGGATTGTGAGAAGACTGATGAATTCACCAATAATAAGTTTTTGTCCAGAGCATATTCTTTGCCAGTCAGAAAATAAACTATTATAAAATTGTGTTCATGGGTCTCAATCAAAGTCATTTGAAGAAGAAGAGAAGAAGAACTGGGGGGCTGTATCCCACTTTTCACTACCCAGAGGAGTCTCAGGACAGCTTACCCTTCCTCTCCCCACAATCTCATACCCTATGAGATAGGTAAGGCTGAGAATACTGTGAGAGGAATTATGACTGGCCCAAGGTCACCCAGCTGGCTGCACATGGAGAAGCGGGGAAATAAAATCTGGTGCTCCAGATTAGAGACTGTCACTCTTAACCACTACACTAAGCTGGCTCTTCGCTACTACACCAAGATCCCTATGTCTGGGTGACCTTTCTAAAATTAGTTGGATTTCAGCTGATAAAGAACACTGCAGCCAGATGTAGGCTGGAATGGGTTATAGGGACCATAACACTCCAGTCTTGGTCCTTTAATATTGGCTTCCAATTTGTTTCCAACCATAATTCAAGGCTTGACTTTCAAAGCTATATGCAGTTTTGGATCCACACGCTTGAAGGACCACCTACTCCCTTATGACCCCCCCCCACACACACACACACACTACTACAGTCACCTTTGGAGACTGTGTTTCAGATGCCCGTGCCTTCTGAGGTCAAGCAGGTGCCAACCCAGGGAGAGGGCCTTCTCGGTAATGGCACCAAAGTGCTGGAATTCTCTCCCCAAGAAAATCTGTCTGTCCCTTTTGGTTGCTGTCCACCAGTGTAAAAAGACTTTTTATTTCATTTGGCATTCCCTTAATGATCCCTCTTTCCTAACCAATGTTTCTATGTTTTTATATTTTGTATGTTTTTAACTCTGCTTTTTAATTGTCCTAATGATGCATGTTTGGGAGAGGTGGCTGGATGATAATAGATTTAAAATATAGTTTTATCCTGTATGTCTTAAATTGGTAACCACCCTATTAGTCAGATATGTGGAATATAGATTTGTAAATAAATAGAACATGGACAGTCCATTTTAACCTGTTAGAAGGTAATTTTTGCTACAAAAATCTTTTATACAACTTATGTTTCTATCCTAACACAGCCCTCAAATTTGCCTTAAGATCTTTTAGTCAAGGAATACAGGATTTTTAACACTTGTCAAAATATTAAATCTTGATTTATTTATTTTTGAGAATCCTCTCTAATATGCACTTTATTTTATTTTGATGCAATATTCTATAATAATTTTTGTTTGATCTCCCAATAGCCTACTGATGTTGGACTATTGCTTTAAACTTGTTTAGTTGCTATGTTCAATTTCCAGGGTGGAGGAGGGAATTAACATTTTCATTAGAGTCTCCCCACCCACCCCATCCTTCAATAATTTCCCTGTAATTGATATAAAAGGGAACTAGCGCGTGTGTTTGTTCAGTACTTTCCTCTGAATAGGCTTTGTTTTATTTCAGTGATCTCTGATTGCCTGGGGTCATCCACATAACCAATGCAGAGGGCATCATTGCTCCAAATCATTTACATCTGCCTTATAACCAAATGACTTCATCCTGTTAGCTGAATTATGTCTGACTGCTGTGTTTATGAAAGAGAAAGAAGCCATAACTAGAAAAAAAAAAAGAGTAGCAGACCAGTGAGGCAAAAACAGTGAAGAGGATTCTTTTTTTCTTTTTAGGATGAACATTCAGAATTAAGGAAATATTTGAGGAATATTTCTGCCCCTACATCCACAGGCACTATTTTTGACCTGACAATCAAAACAAGTAGGCATGGGTACAGTTCTAGTATATATGTCTCCAAACAGCTAAAGTTCCAATGAAGTTTCCTTCTTCCTGTCATGGAATTGCAGCATCCCAAATAAAAGGAGCACTAGGAAACATAGTTATCTAAGGTTCTTGAGTGTATTGGGCTCTGGAGCCCTGGAGAACTACATATCCCAAGTTCTTTGATCCTGGAAATAGTATTGCTGTACTGCAGCAATGGAGAAAGGAGGGGGAGCTTGTTCCTGTGACCAGGGAAGTCAGGGAAAGGGTAGGTAGACATAGGGAAGGGAGAATGGTTTTGTGGATCAGCAAACACAAACATGAGCCCAGGTCCACATTGTGCAAACTGGGGGAACTTGGAGTACAATTCTGTTATTTTGTATCTTTGATGTTTGGATTCAGAGACCTGCGTGCTCCAATTTCAACACTCTCCATTGAGCCTGATATGATTGAGGGCAGGGGTAGTCAAACTGCGGCCCTCCAGATGTCCATAGACTACAATTTCCATGAGTCTCTGCCAGCAAACGCTGGCAGGGACTCATGGGAATTGTAGTCCATGGACATCTGGAGGGCCGCAATTTGACTACCCCTGATTTAGGGTAACCAACTACAGTTGAGACTTTCAAGGCTATTTGTGATCTCCTGATTTTAAACAAAAACATTAGCCCCTAGGATCCAACAGCAAACTCTCCAAAACAAAACATATCCCTTTCAGTGCAACCAAAAAGAGGACAGTAATGATAGAGGTTGCCAAGAAAGCCAGTTCCATAACATTTTCTGCTACAGCTCCCTGGTTTAAGGGCTTGTTTACTCTATTTGACTGGAAATAGTACCCTATATTAAAAACATTCTTTCAGCTTCAGACATAAACTCTTCTCAACCAGTATTGCATTTGGCAAGCCAGTTATTAACTCAAGTAAGTACTTTAATAAAGTGTTTGTTGGGAAAACATGGCTTTTCAACAACAAAATTACTTATCCTGGATTTGAGCAAGAGTTGGGCTAGGCAATGATATGTCAGCATATTAGTCGAGAGTCAGGACACTGTGATGAAGATACAAATGTTATGCAAATGAACTGTAAAGGAATGTGCCCATGGGGCTTTTCTAAAGCATTCCTCTGCTCCCCTTTTCCCCTCTCCCATTTCCTTTCTTTAAACACTCTTCTTCCTGGCCTTGTTCATTTCCTATATTGGAGCTCAGAGGGAAGAAAAGAATTACAAATGACAGAGTAAGTTGGCAACAAGTGCAGAGTGCATGTGTGTTATAACTTTCCTCCCCTGCAGGATCACATAGAAAAAAATGGGAGTCCCACATACCTGTTTTATATATGGATTTGGAAGACACCTGAATAAATGCATGCGACTTTCTCGTATCTCCTGATGAGCATCTAGAAATCCTCTACAGGTGGTAGCTGATGTAATAAAGCTGGATTTGGAGCATATATTCATGGCCCTTTTTTGTTGGTATTTTTCTGAAACAAAAATTAGAACAATTGTAATACTTGATGGTAGGTACAAGGACACCTTTGGGATATGCTTCCCAGTTTCTTCAATTGCTAGAGGGACAGACTATTTAAATATTAAAGTAGGGGTCTTGTGGAGCACTTACTGATCTCCCCTTTGATTTCTTTTTGTCAAAGGTTGCAACTACATGCTTGCAGGCATCAAATCGCTAAAGATAGTAAAGAAGACTGGAGACACTGATGGCTCATGGTTGAAAGACCCAGGCAAGAATTACCAGAAGATTTACTTCTTAACTGGGACAAAGAACAAAATTGTTTCAGAGTTTGCAAACATCCGTGTTTTTACTGAAGGCGATAAGACCCAATCCACTCGGAGAATCACCCTGCCTTTTCCCTGGCAAGGAACAGGCCATGCAGTATATAATGGGTTTCTCTTTTATCACAGACATGGCTCCTTAAATGAGCTAATAAAATTTGATATTCAAAACCGAAATGCAACCGACCGGATGCTGCTGTCAGGAGTGGGTGAGACACCTGCCTATGGACTTCATCCTTCTACTAAGATAGACCTGTCTGTAGATGAATTGGGATTATGGGCAATCTACACAGAACCAGATACTAATGGGAAAATAGTCATTACTAAAATTAACCCAGATAACATGACGGAGGAGCACACCTGGGATACTCCCTGTAAAAGCCAGAATGCTGAAGCAGCTTTCATGATGTGTGGTGCTCTTTACGTTTTGTACAACTCCCCAGAGGGAGGCACATCACGCATAGAATGCATTTATGACACGTTACAGACCATCAATCCACACGAAGTCCCCCAACTTCATTTTCCCAAACGTCAGACAAGTCATTCCATGGTGCACTATAACGCCAGGGAAAAACAGCTCCTTGCCTGGGATAATGGGTCCCAAGTCATTTACAAATTCCTAACAAAGCCAAAAAGTTAAATAAACAAATGCACATTACAGTGAATTTGTAAATGCAAAACTAAGGAATGCAGGCCCAGAATATACTGGCTTTTCTATTTGCTCATCTTTTAGACTCAAACGTACAGCTATTGTGCTTTAAAAAGTAAGACTTGCACCCCAGTCCCAAGGTGCTGTGCTCAAGGCAGACTATCCCCCTCATTGTAAAGAGAATTATTTTCAAGAGGGAAGGAAAAAAACAGCTCCCTGAGTGCCTTGCCAGCTATGTAATTTATTCCTGTGCTTGTGGATTTCAGTCCAAGTTTTCCAGTGAAGACACTGCTGGGGCTTTGGCTGCAGATGATTTCCTAACAATGGACTCCTGTCTCTGCAGCAGGGGATTGACATGGGCAGCGTCTCATTTAACTGTGCAGGCTGCCCTCCCTGAAATGGGACCTGTGTATAATGCTCTGGTTACTCTTATGGGAATACTAGCTAATTCTGGTGCCTTTTAAATAGCACACAGGGACTGTTGTTCTATGTAACAATGTCACGATCAGCTGTGAGTTCCATAATGAAGAGAATGTATTTCTGTAAAGTTCAATAAAGGTTTTTACATTGGCACACAAGAGAACTTCATGCACTGAAGAGCATAGGCATGGGAAGGCATCGGCATTCCAGTTCCAAAATGAAATCATTTGATGGGAGGAGGAATGAAGCATACATTCTGACAGAAGATTTTTTTTTAATGAAAAAGAATGGCAGTTCTTTCTAAAAAGTAACTTTGACTGGGGAGTCAAATATCAGGAAACAACTTTCAAAGGCATAAGCCTGACATCCTGATCAGAGTATTAGGTTCCATATCAAAGAAGATTTAAAAATCCCTTCCCTCCTTCCCAATATATGCTCCTGTGTTTTAACAGCCCATGCTTCTCTTGGATGTTGGTGTTGGACATTGCCCACATTCTAGTAAAATTTGTAATTAAATGAAGTCCATGCTTAACTGGCAGGGGAGATTCTCCTGTGATTAGCACAGCAGGACTCCCAGGATGAGGCTAATCCATTGAACTTGGGGGGAGGGGTGCTGACCCCTGCAATTTCCTCAAAGGTGGGGAACACAACCGCCTTACTTGTGGCGGAGTGGTCCTGCATTAGTGTTTCCCCGTAGTTCTGTTTTCAGTCAATGATGGCAAAGACCTCAGCCTGAGACCCTGGAGGGCGGCTACCAGGCTGAGTAGGCAATGCTGATGCTGATGGACTAGTGGTTGGATTCAGTATGAAGAAACATCATGGGTTCAAATATGGACTAATACATGCAACCACGGATCCTTTCACCCAATTACATTCATTCTTTTGGGTGACACAGAATGCACATTCAAACCTAAAATATATGAATGAGAATTGCAGATCTGTATTTAATAGAGTTGCAGTGAGAGGGACAAAGCCAGTCAAAGCCCGGAGATAATTTAAATCTCAGAATCCTCAAACAAAAAAGCTCTTTACTAGTTTTGTGAGCATAGTGACTGAGTATGGGTGATTGTGAGAAAAGGTATCATGACTTGCAGCAGATGATGTCTGCCTTACTAGTCGTTAGCCAGTCGAAGCCAGGAATGCCTTCACCCACAAGAGGAGCAAAGATGATGGAAAGGCACTGATCCCACCATAGGCTTCTGATAAGGCTGTGTAGCCTTGAAAGCCTGAAATATGTGGAACTGCTCAATATATTGTTATCTAGTCCACTTCATTGGAAATGGTTCTGGACTTTAGTGAGGAGTTAATCTTAATAGAAGCAATCAGAAAATTCTCATCCATACCAGGAGGTCAAAGCACTTAGTTTCACACTGGCATGGTGACATCACTTCCAGTAAAAATTGGAGGTGACCACCATAGAGTTTTTGCAAATCCTACAGCATGCCATGGCATCATTTCCAGTTTCTATCAAAAGTAATGTCAGTTAATTGGTGCAATGCTGATACATGCCGCCACTTCCCCCATGGAGTGCCAGCAGGAATTGAACTGGATTAGCAGAAGACATGGTTACCAAAGTTTGTCAGGATCCCTGATTGCTTGGATAAAGCCTACATATATATACATTTTCACCTCTGAAGGGTCTCATTCAAATATTAAAATGGCTGCTATAATTGATTTGTCAAGAACAGACTATGCAGGTGTGATATTAGCTGCTGCTATGACAGAGCTCTTCAAAAGCCCATCACCTGGCAGGCAAAGTGCTGAGCTTTATTTCAGCACCAAACAGCTATATTTAGAGAACCAGTGTAATTACTGGGATGCAGTATTTCCTCCCCAAATCAGTATGGCTGGTTGGCCTTAAAGTATGCTTCAGTTAGTACTTCCAAGAAATACTTGTGATATTGAACTTAATATGACTTTTCAGAAACCCAATCTGAAAAAGCAGGACTTGAGAATTCACAAAAGGGCTTATTGGGTGTTTAGATTAGCATTTACCTAGAAGGTGCTTTGTTTGAGAAGACCGGTACTCGATTAAACTGAAGTACAACAGGGCTGGGAATTGCTAGTTTTAAAAAGGCAAAATAAAGGGAAAGGTTTTGAAATGCTGAAGTAATTTTGAGAAAGTCGTATGCTTAACTAGTCAGGGTTTCCTTCCATTTATCTGGAAAATATTTCATCAAACTACATGTATCACCCTTTCAGATTCACACTTATTCTGAGCATTTAGGGCCAAAGTATGTGTTATAGGTTTTGATGCCTTGCATCTGAGATCCCTGACCTAACTTTGAATCAGTCAGAAAGTCATACATCAGCTACAAATTCCCGGCTGGAACCTCCGCCTCTCCCCCGAGAACTACTTTCTTGATGTGGAATAGTCCTGACGAGAGCTATTTGGGGGCTTCATCATCTTCATCACCATCTGCAGCGCCCAATGGGGCAGATAATTCCACCACAGGGCTCCTTCAGATCAGGCCCATTTTTATATCATGCTCCCTCCAAGGAACTAGTGGGGTGTTTATGGTTCTTTCTTTCCCATGCTATTCTTAAAAGAGCCCTATGAAGTGCATTGGACAGAGTACCTAACTGGCCCAAGGTCATCCAGTGGGCATCATGGGAAAATGAGAATTTGAGCACAACTATCCCAAATAAGCACACTAACCACTGTACATACTGTTTCTTCTCCCGGGCATCTAGTTTTATGCGTGCATGAAGAGTTTTTGATATGTGTGTGTGATTCCACCACTCTCGTTCTGAAAAGATATACTCTAGGAACAGTTTTAGCTCTTCCTCTGTGTGAACTAATCCTCTGCTGAAATGAACAGGAGTCTATGCCATCATTTGACCCCTGATCAGGAGTCTCATGCAAACACTGAGTGCACCTGGACAGATAGGAATAGATGTTGGGTTTTTCCATATGTTCATTTCCCTCTCTTGCAAATGTCTCTTGCTTGTGGAGGGGGTGCAACTGTTCTGTACATGTTTTGCTTCCCTCTAGTGGTCAATTTGATATTACAACTGTTTATATCTGGCATATCTCCCTGCATATTTAGCTGCAGGTTTTTATATTGGACATAAACCAATGTAACTAATATCAATCACTAAATGGAGTAAAATACATGTGAAATAAACCCTGCCCCACTTGAAAAACACATGAACTTACAAGTGAGGAAAGTCCTTTGCAATTATTGGGACACATTGCCAAGTCTGGGAGTTGTGGGTGCTGATCAGAAATGGTTAGTTCTTCTCAAATACATTTATAAACAAAGTATTGGTTGCCTATCAGTTATATTATTTCCAAATAACTGAGTAAAGGAGCGATACCTTTCTTGTTTCAACTAAATCACCAGACCATATCTTGGGATGCAGTTAAAGGACTTTAAAGGGTATACACTATTAGACCCTGCCACGAAAGCATACAGTATCAGATCCAGGGTTCTGAAAGAGGGCTGCACATCATTCTTGAACACGAACATGCTGATAGTGTTTAGGAACAGATGCTAGTTGAACAACTGCCAAGAAACCAAGATGTCATTCCTACAGATTCCTCCTCTACACTTAATTTCTTCTTTAAAGAAGGTAATGCAAACAGAAATTAAATAAATGTCATTCAGGAAAACTACCCAGATACACTTTATCAGATTGCAGAGTTACTGGAATTCATCTTTATACATCAAGTCTGAATGCACTACATAGGATACTTTTAAGGCTTCCTTACACCACCAGAAGTTTATCCATGTAAAGAACATTTAATGTTTATATCTGTATTAGAGTGCAGGGACCTCTCTTTGGTGTCAGAGCTGCATGTCACAAAATAGATTTAGTGATACATCAAACAACGTACTGAGCCAGAAGAAATCATGACATGCCTTGAGGGAGCACTTCCGTACTGGAGCCATTCAGGAACATGCCTAAGAGCTGTTGTCACATTTGTTCCAATAGGTTACAGAAAAGATTGACAATTAAGACTGTTTTGCACCTCTACTTTGCCTGGAAGAAACAACAAGGCATTATTTGAATCCATCATGAAACTGAGTGAGAATTCATAGGTGTTGCTGGCATTTGGGTAGGGCACTATAAAAATCTGTACGTGGAAAAAGGGAGAAGGACTAGGAAATGCAGCAGCAGCAAGTATAGTCTTTACTAATTAATCTTATCACATGTGCTTCATGTTTGACCCACAACATTACATATCTTATTAATTCACACAGTGCCAGGTAACCTCTCTGTCACCAAGTCTTCCTGGAAGACAGGTATAACCGGTCTCTTTGTCCATCAGATCTAATTCCTTTGATTACTTGGAAAAGGCCTGACTTTTCTGCAAGCAATGCTCTCAAAGCAAAATACATTTTAAAAAGAACAAATAACAATACAGCAATGAAATTGGCTCTAAAACATCATTATATCAACATACCCTTGTAAAAATATTTAATTCATTTGTAGCCCACCTTTCTCTCCCGTGGGGACCACCTCCCTGCCTATGACCACCATAGAGCGCTCCGCTCTGCAAATACCAACCGGTTGGTAGTCCCTGGAAGTACATCTGGCCTTAACCAGGGCCAGGATAGTTTCAGACCGGGCCCTTACTTGGTAGAATGAGCTCCCAGAGGAGATCCAAGCCCTGGTAGAACTGGTACAGTTCCACAGGGCTTGTAAGATGGAGCTTTTCCACCAAGCTTTCGGTTGGGGCCAAGGATCCGATAACATGTAATGCCCCCCCCCTTTAACAAACACTCCCATGTCTACATCTGAATCTGGCAATAGTCTATTCAAAGGGATAGCACTAGAAATACTAACTGTAATTGATGTTGCTGTTAGCTATAGATGGTTTTAAATAGTTTAAATATGTATTATTTTAATTATGTTATTGTTTTACCGATGCTGTACACTGCCCTGAACTGGCCTACCAGAAGGGCGATATAAACAACAACAACAACAACAACAATAGATGTTGCAGAATTTTTCTCACATACACAACATTGCAATGTCCCACAAATCTTTGGAGCAAAACAGGTTTGAGAGAGAACTGAGAAAAGACAGAGAAACACATAATGCTGTGGAAAAGCAAGAAAAAAAAACAGCTTTCCAAAAACATTGACCCTGGGACTAGGGTTGTCAGGTCCCCTGGTCTACGTAGGGTACCCCTGCTTTCCAGGGGTACCTTGCCCCCCACTTCCCTCAACCAGGAGAATACTGCAAATTAACACAACATCCTTATCCATTGTTGTTCCTCTATATATTTCTGAAACAGCCTAGGGGGTGGGACGTGTCCGGCTGTCCAAGTTGGAATAGAGCCAATCAGGGTGCAGCCAGCTTTGTCCTGATTGGCCCTGCCCCTGCGGCTCCCGCCTGCCAACCCTGGACTCTTATTGTCTTTACTCTCAGACACCTCAGTGCCTGGAGCCAGTAGAAGGTAAGGGGAGATGGCCCTGGGCAAAGGGTCGTGACGGAGGGCTTACTAATGAGGGCCTCCTGGCCTGCTAGGCTGGACCTGCTCACGAGGGCCTCCCGGCCTGTTGACTGCCTGCTAACGAGTTGCCCAGCCTCCGCCCGCCCCACGATTTGTCTGCAAGCTGCGGCCCAAAGCCACCTTAAGTTGCCTGGCCACGGGCCACGGGATGGGACCCGTTCAGGGCCCGTTCTTAGGAACGGGCTTTGAAGCTAGTGCTGATATAATACAAAACTGAACTTGGCATATCAAGGGGAGTGATGCTGTGGTAGACACTAATTCTACCATAGAGCTTTGCCCAAAAGCCAGAGCGTTCTCCCTCAAACATCCCTGACATACTGATGTGACTTCCAGGTGACGTCAACACACTGCATCACTCCTCCCCACTCCCAGAAAGTGCTCTCCGTCTTCAACCGGCCTTGTCAATGGACCTGGTTACCCTAACTGTGTGGAAATGACCTAGGAAACAACACCAAATTGAATTATAGTAATATACAGAATTGTATACCTATGCAGTTGAAACTGTGGACACAAGGTGGAGCCAAACACTTCATTTTTTTAGACTTCCACAGTTCAAATACTTATTACAAAATCAAACTCAGGGAACACATGTGTTTTCATTTTTGGAAAAGTTACTGTGCAAAATTATTTCACTCAAAAGTTCTTATTTTGCAGGGAAATTTCCCCCCTCGAAACTGCAATCCCTCCCCCTGCATTTTCACTACAATAAGGAGTGCTATACAGAATATGGTTGCATCAGTGCCTTGCAGTACAAAGATCACCCACTGCACGGGGTCTGCAGCAGCAATTGACAGAATTCCTCTCCACAGTGTCTTCTCTTGTTAAAACTTTTTAAAAATGCTCTTTCAACTCATTAAGCAATCATTTTAAAAATGCTAGTATAATTAAGCTTTTCGCTATCTCACTGTAGAAATATGCTTGACATTGTCTGAGGAAGAGTACTTGCACTCAAAAACTCATGCCTTAAATGAATCTTTGTTGGTGTTAAAGGTGCTATTGGACTCTGATTTTGTTATGCTTGAAGTTAGTCCTTCTCCCCCCTCCCCTCCCGCTCAATTAATTTTAGAAGCTTGGGATGGTAATTTACAGAACAGAGAATCTGTTTATTTCATATCATAGGAAATAATGGATATTGGATGGGGGCAACCTCTTTGGGTATCCCTAGAACTGGACTCCCTGGTCCAATATTTTTGCAAGTTTTTGCAAGATTGTATTTATTTATAGTATTTGTTCACCGCCACTTCTAGCTAACCGGTTTGACATAGTGTACATCAGGATAAAAACTGTAACATAAAATAATAGACATACACCCCCACCCCATCCTCCGCTCCCCCTTCCTGAAGCTTTTTTGAAGAGGGGCTCCTGCAGCCATGCTGCAAGTTTGGTGCCTCTGTCTCAAACTCTCACTCCAAGTCCAGAAAAGACAAAAAGGAGGAAATTCCCATACATTTTAAGGGCACCATTGGTTTCAATGTCAGCAAACTGATTCACATTCAGTCAAATCAATTTGATCCAAGCTTTCTCAACTAGGGTTTTATGAAACCTGGGGTTCCTTGACAGTCCTGGAAGGGTTTCCCAAATGGATGGGAGTTAATTAATGTTTAATATATTTTTTTTAATTGTTTAACCTGTCAGTCCTAGAAGGCCAGATCCTGAAGATGAAACTCAAATACTTTGGCCACCTCATGAGAAGGAAGGACTCCCTGCAGAAGAGCCTAATGCTGGGAGCGATCGAGGGCAAAAGAAGAAGGGGACGACAGAGAATGAGGTGGCTGGATGGAGTCACTGAAGCAGTCAGTGCAAACTTAAATGGACTCCGGGGAATGGCAGAGGACAGAAAGACCTGGAGGATCATTGTTCAAGGTGTCACGATGGGTCGGACATGACTTCGCACCTCACAACAACAACAAATAGCCATATAAAGAGCCTCTTGTGGCGCAGGGTGATAAGGCACCTGACATGCTGTCTGAAGCTCTGCCCATGAGACTGGGAGTTCAAGCCCAGCAGCCAGCTCAAGGTTGACTCAGCCTTCCATCCTTCCAAGGTCGGTAAAATGAGTACCCAGCTTGCTGGGAGGTAAACGGTAATGACTGGGGAAGATACTGGCAACCCACCCTCTATTGAGTCTGCCATGAAAACGCTAGAGGGCGTCACCCCAAGGGTCAGACATGACTTGGTCCTTGCAGAGGGGATACCTTTACCTTTATGGCCATATATGGTCATGTTGACCCTCCCCCCTCCCCCACAGGCCAGTGCTGGGCCTGGAGGGGGTGGGAAGTGGAGGAGCCCTGGGTGGGCTTGTGCACAGCAATGCTTCTCGACCATATTAATCACGATCACACCACTTCTGGGGTTTCCTGAAGTCTGAAGAATATTTCCAGGGTTTTCCAATGGTAAAAAAGTTGAGGAAAGCTGATTTGACTGAATAATAATAATTAAAAAAAACTATGGGTGATTGGGAAAGTGATTAAGACTGAACCTAAAATGGCATGAATTGTTTTCTTGCCCATCCCTAGTCTCCACTGTTGGAGATGGGAGGGGCTTGCCTACTCCAGAACTCTTGATTCAGGCGTGGTGTTGAAAGACTTAAGTCAGATTGAGGTGATAAGAAAGTTTTACGAATTAAAAACTGACAGATCACCAGGCCCAGATGACATACATCCAAGTGTTGTGAAAGAACTCAAATATGAACTTGTGGATCTCCTTATTTGGACTATTGTGTACAGTTCTGGTCATACGTAAAAAGGTATTATAACATTAAGAAAAGTGCAGAAAAGGGCAACTAAAATGAGTAAGGAAATGGAACACCTTCCCTATGAAGGAAGGTTAAAGAGGTTAGGGCAGGTTAGCTTGGAGAAATTATGACTGAAGGATGACATGACAGAGGCTTACAGAATTATGCATGGGGTAGAAAAGGGAGAGAAATAAGTACTTTTCTGCCTTTCTCACAGTACAAGAACTCATGGGCACTCAATGAAATTAATGAGAAGTAAGCTTAGAACACATAAAAGGAAGTCTTTCTTCACCCAAAGAGTAATTAACACGTGGAACTCACCACTACAGGAGTAGGTGGTGGCTTCAAGCATCAACAGTTTCAAGAGGGAATTAGCTAAATTTATGGAGCAGAGGTCCATCAGTGACCATTAGCCACAAGGTATTGATGGAGCACTATGGACACTCTCACACACTAAATAACACACTTTCAATCCACTTTGCAATTGGACTGGACTGTGCAAAGTGGCAAAATCCACTTTCAAATGATCACCAAAGTGGGTTGAAACTGCATTATTTAGGATGTGTGAAAGAGCCTTGGATCTGGGCCAATAATGCTCTATATTCTTAGTTCTTGTGGAGCCACAGTGGGAGGTCATCTGAAGTTCTGGCCCTGCTAGTGGACCTCCTGAGGGCATTTGGGATTTGGCCACTGTGTGACACACAGTCTTGGACTGGATGAGTCATTGGCCTGATTCCACATGGCTTCTCTAATGTCTTCTCTTTCTGTCTTCCATGTTTCAGATATGCAAATGCATGCAAATACTGCAAAAGCCATCTTGAATGTACAGCTGTCAATATTTTTTTTTTTGCATACTGTTTCACTTACAGGAATGCAAGTGCACATAAGTAAAACATAGCACAAACCAGAATCTTGATGTAATTCCAGAATGTGATGGCCAGTAGGAAAAGAGACTGAAAATTGTGGCAGGGAATGAGCATTCATGAGGCACAGCTCATCTGTTCAGATACAGAGCATTGACTCATGAAGGCTCATACTCTGCCACAAATTTTAGATTCAAATGGGTAGTCATGTTGGTCTGAAGTAGCACAATAGAATCAAAATCCAGTAGCACCTTTAAGACCAACAAAGATTTATTCAAGGCGTCTTTAAGGTGCTACTAGAACTTTTCTACTGCTCTAGACTATCATGGCTACCCATCACAATGTGATGGCCAGTTATTAAAAGGGCATGTGCACAAGGCAGCATATCAGTCCAGTGACAAGGGCTAGGCATGTGCGATTGGGCCACCAAAGCAGCCGTTCCCTCTGGGCGCAGCCAGCACCGCACCGCAGGGGGGGGAGGGTGGCGTGGACAGCGAGCACAACCACGCAGGCGCGGAACTCCGAATTGCACAAGCCTCGAAGCGGCTGAATCGCACAAGCCTAGGAACATCTAGATTGCCAGTGGGGCTCAAGCTCCCTCAAGGACTTCCCACTGTGGGCATTGTCCTCTAAACTAGCAATCCCCAACCTGTGGGCCGCGGACCACATGTGGTCCTTCGACTAATTGGAGGAAGGATGCCTTCTCCCCCCCCCCCCTCCGGCCCTTTACTTCATCCCCTCCAGCCCTTTACAACACACTTCATTGTTGTGGCATGTCTGTATCTTATATTGAAGGGATGTTTAAACATTACCATAGCGATCAGAGAGAATTAGGGCAGTGGTTGAGAGTAGAGGAGGAAACTACCTCCCCCCACCAGGCCTCAGTAAAAGGCGTTGAGTGGTCCCCGGTGATAAAAAGGTTGGGGACCACTGCAAGCCACCAGGCCTTCCAGTACTTTCCAGCAGGAGCAATGACTCCCTCCCCCACTCTCAGGTAGCATCAAGAAGCTGTTGAGGCTGTCCAGTCCTCAAGTCCATTTCTCTTTGTAGCAACTTAGCAAGTTCACAGGAGGCACTGGGCTGGCTTTGTTTGTTTTTGTAAAGATAAGAGGGAGAAAAGCCCTTCAGTGGATAATACTGTCTGTGAAGCAACAATACACAGAGAACAAGAGCCTGGAATGGAGGGAAGAGAAAGATTAACAGAACTGGTGGAATCCACTGAGAGGGTTTTTGTAGCTGGACTGAAGAATGTGTTTCTTGTAGCCTGCCACATTCACTGATATAAGTACTGGGTCAAAAGAATTGTGATTTGCTTTGCAGATGGGATAGTGATAATCACAATATTTATGTGTCCTGGTGGGTCTTGTGTTAGACAAAGAAATGGTCTTGTGTCTATTTTATCTTTACTATGGGTGGAGGGAGCATTACCAAGGTGTGTGCCAAAACCTTTTGTGGGAGACAGATCCACTGGTGGGACAGCCAGATGCCTGCCCATCACCACAGGGGTTCTCAAAGGCATGTCCCAATGTAATGTCATCATCAAAGACAAACATCCCGGAGTGGAAAATCTAATTAGTATCAAACAGCCGACTAAGCTTGATTAGCTTGCCAGCCTGCTTCAGGCATGAGTGAAGCTTCCACACTGCTAGCCCTTTTCTCCTCCCGGCCTGGGTGCAATCAGCCTTAGTTTAAGCTGCCCAACTGTCCCGAAAACTGTGGGACACTCCCACTTTCCTGGTCTTCGTCCCAGGTCCCACCTGGGGCCTTAAAAGTCCCGCTAGCCGGAGCCCCCTCCCTCCCTCTCTCCTTGCCCCCCAGCCAGCAGGATGGCTGGCAGTGGTGCTCTGCCCTGGCTGGCCCACAGAGGCCTGCCCTTGGCCCCCAGCTGGCCTGCGCCAACGCCGCGCAGATGCACAAGATGGGAGGGGCTCGCGGGAGAGGCGCACGGGAGGCGAGGGGAGCCCAGTCGGAGGGAGGGAGGCCTCCGCGCCCCCACCCCCACCGCCCGCCGCTACAGCTGTGCATCCCACCTTACGGTTTCTAAATTCTGGGCATGTGCGATTGGGATTACCTTTCTCAGACAGAGCCAGGAAATCCATAGATTCTGATCCTGGACTCATCATGAATTCCTGAACCCGATGATTATTTACTTGATTATTTCCTGTGCTCAGCCAACCAAAACTGTGCAGCCTCATCCACTCTACTTGTGCCGAGGCTGCTGACTCTGCTCCCCCCCCCCCCCATGACTCTGGAATATTCCCTTGCCACACAGGAGTGCTGCTCCACTGCCTTATTCTTCTTTTATCCCCTTGGAACCCTTGGAGTTCTGCCTAAAATTCCTCCTTTTAACTGATGAATCTTCAAAAGGCAACCTATTCAACACAGCTCAGCAGACTGAGGACAGGCAAAGACCTTCTCTTTGCTCATTCCTTTTCCCTGAAACAGTTTCCTCTCCCCTCCTTTAAATGCCTTGCTTTCCCACTCCTCCTAGCAGCTGTTTCCCGGTGCAGAATTCTCTTTCAGACACTTTCTATTTCTCTCCTCATATACACTTCCTTCTAAATACAACGTCACCATTCGTATGCTTGGGAACCTTTTCAGTTTCTATACCCTTATATTTCCCTAAGCAAACTCTAAACATTGTTTCGGAAGGTTGCATCATGGTTCCTGGTAGCCCCCCCCCCCCCCCGCCCATCCCCATCGGCAACTGTGCCATTCTTCCAAGTTAGTCAGGCTGTGGAAGTGGAACGAGGTTTCCTCCACTGTTGAGCTTAATTCCCCCAGATTGGGCGGGGTTCTGGGTGAGTGTCCCAACCTGAACCTAAGTTAGGGAGTCCATGTGTGTCTAAGGCTATATGATAATAACAGAAGAACTGGTTCTTCAAGAGTGGCAAGAGTATTATACAGCCTCCTTTAAGCAACACAGTATTTCTGTTCAATCTCATTTTTATATTTACACTTATGTGTTTGGGTAGATGAGGATTCAAAAATCTGTTGCTGAAATATTGGTAGTTGTTGTTGAGGGGGGAGAGCAGAGGCCTGTAGACTACATGGTGGATGTTATGTGGATTTTGGTACCCTGGCTCTTGCAGCTTTAGAGGATAAAAGTTCAGGAGATGGGCGTATTTCTGTTTTTAGCCATTTGTGAGGGGTCTCTCTCTGTCTGTACAATGAGGAGGTGGCGATAAAGCTGATTCATTGATGAAATGGGAAATGAAATAATTCTGTTATACTCCTGGGTCCTACATCAACCAAACAAAGTCAGTGTCGTGGGTTAGCCAACTCCAAAACAGCGAAGTAGATTCTTCTGAGGAAGAGGCAGTTGGCAGACCTGACCCTGAGCCACAGCCAATGATAGACACACTGCAGGAGGAGACAGTCTCTGGGGAGCCAAATAGAAATCCATAGCCGACTGCCACTGCAATTGCCCCTCAGCCCTGAATTGGCAACAAAGATGTCACCTATTGGCCAGTTACCTCCTCTATTGCCAGAGCTTTGGGAACACTGCAGGAAGGAGATGAGGAGGGAACTGCAAGTCAGAAGATGCAGTGCCAGGTTGGCAGCACAGCACCGGCTCCACAACAGTGAGGAGGATGAGTGTTTGCAGAAACAGGGCTGAGGCAGCTGGCAAGTGTTTAGCACGATGTCTAAAAGCAACCCACAATGGAGTGGCTGTATGGAAGTAGCTTGTTTGTCACTGACAGTGCAGCCTTTGCTCTGGGCTGATTTCCTTGCATCTGACCCTAGCCTGTATCTTAAGACACTCTGCATTTGAATTCTCCTTTGGACCTTTATGTCTAACTGGCATCTGACCCTTGGAATTGTGACATGGAGAAACTCTGACATGGAGAAACTACCTTTGTTTATCTTCTGTAGTCTGCAATCAGGACATAATCCTATATTTTCCGGCCCAGGTATCTGAGAAGCCAGAATTTATTCTGGATACTGAGGTTCAAATGAAAAGCCACTTTTAGTATCTAGTATGTGAGTGGTATAACTATTAGACTAGGGAGACCAGAGTTCAAATCTCTACTTAGTCATGATGCTTGAGCCATACATGCTCAGTTTAATTTACTTCATTTTTTAAAATCCAAAATGTATAACTCATATTTTGACTAGATGGTTGCCTAACACTGATGATGATGATGTTATCCGTTCAGTTGGGTCTGACCCTCGGCGATTCTATAGGAAAGTCTTTGTCATGTGCTCCTGTCTCTGACTTTATTTTTAGTTGGTTCATGGTCATCCCTGTATTGGCTTTGATCGTGTCGTGCCAATGGATCCATTGGCAACCACGTTTCCTTTTGCCGTTGACCATGCCATGCATTAATGATTTTTCTAGCAAGTTTGATCACATGATGTGTCCAAAGTAAGTGAGCTTTTAGTTGTATTATCTTGCCCTCTAATGACATAGTTGGTTTTCTCCTCTCTAAAACGATCTTGTTGGTAACTTTGGCTGTCCATGGTATTCGCAGCATTCATCTCCAACACCATAATTTGAAAGCATCTATTCTCCTCCTGTCTTCCTTCTTCATAGTCCTGCTTTCGCATCCATAGCTTGCTATGGGGAAGACAACGGCGCTGACTAGCCGGAACTTTGTATTAAAGCTGATATCCTTATCTTTCCATATTTGGTTCATGCCTAACATTGTGTTACGGACCAGTGTTATTCGCCATTTGATTTCCCTGCTGTCTCCAAAATCATTGTCTGCTGTTCAGATTCCATCGTCTGTACCTGTAATGGTACTGGAGCCTCTCCCTGTGGGCCCGCAGCAGAACCTCCTTCTACCCCCATTGGCAATGGGCAATTACTTAGACCTGGGTGAAAACCTCTTCCCTGCAACCTTGGACGAAGCCAGCTACTCTGAACTCCTATTGGCTGCCAATAGGTTTGTGACCCATCATATGGCTATTGGTTTGCTGTCCCGGGGGATATTGAAAACATCCTGCCTGCTGACTTGCCTGCTGACTTGCAGGTGGATACCCATGTAAGTTCCCCTGTTGGACCATAGGGGGATACTGTTGAAAATTCCCTTGCTGCCCTACAGGGGGATACTGATGCACAGTACCAAAATGCCCAGCAGGGGGCCATACACTCTGTCCCTGCCAATTCCACTGTTGCTGGGGCATATTCCAACCCTGCCAACTAGCAGCCGCAGCCTCCTGGGGCTGCCAATTAGAAGCCACAGCCTCCTGAGTTTGTAACCTGGCTGCCATGCCACCACTTGACTCCGCGGGCTCAACTTGGGTTGAAGAAGAGTGCCCAAAAGGTGCCCCAGAGCCTCCTTCCCACTGACCAGGCTGATTTATAATTGGCCCCCTTGAAGCATCAACTGCATTTGGATGAATGCCATCCCTCTGGGTCTGCTGCTGCAGATCACCTCCACCCAATGCTGGAGCTTCCCCAGGGGCACCTACCACTTCCCTCTCCCTTCTTCGGGCACTTCTAGTCCCATAACAGGCTTGGGAAGGTTGACTCCCTTCCTCTTCATTTCTGCGGGGGGAAACCACCCGCCTTCCGCGACTCGGAGGCCTATCCCTGGACCGTTGGGCCTCGGCCCTTCCAACCGCCCTCCGAGCGTTCTGTGAGGACTCCCCTATGTGGCCTTCCAACTGCCCCTCTAACTCCGCTCGGGCAACAACATGCCTCCGCGGAGCCATCACCTACTGTTTATTTATTTTTTACAGTAAAATAGCTAGCTGCGCCAAAAGCGCAACCAGCTATGCCGTTCCCTGTCACACACCGACGGTTAGGCCTCAACCAGCAGCAGAAGACGCTGCCAACCTTCCCCGTCAGTGAGGGAGAGGGAAAGAGCCTCGAGCCGATTGCCCCGCCCCTTGTATAGAGCGGGGACGGAGCAACGGCCAGGCACGCTCCCACAACCCTCCCCGCCCCTAGAGCACTCTGGGACTTGTAGTCCCACAGCAGCTCGGAGCCCTTATGGGCTGGGAGCTTCCCCGCCACGGCAACGCTGCCGGGGTAAGTCCCATTCGCCCATTCGCAGCATTCATCTCCAACACCATAATTTGAAAGCATCTATTCTCCTCCTGTCTTCCTTCTTCATAGTCCAGCTTTCGCATCCATAGCTTGTTATGGGGAAGACAACGGCGCTGACTAGCCGGAACTTTGTATTAAAGCTGATATCCTTATCTTTCCATATTTGGTTCATGCCTAACATTGTGTTACGGCCCAGTGTTATTCGCCATTTGATTTCACGGCTGCATCCACCACTTTGATTGATCATAGAGCCAAGAAAAATGAAATCATCAATACATTCAATGTTCTCATTGTCAGTTATGACTTTGGTGCTACTGCCAGTGGTTGTCATGATCTTGGTGTTTTTGATTGATGTTACAACCTCCAATTTTGACTCCGATTATAGATTCGTCCAGATTAAGCTTCCACATAATTACCTCTGCATAAAGGTTAAAAAGAAAGGGTGATAAGATACACCCTGGTCTCACTCCTTGGCTGAACTTGAACCAATCAGTGTCTCCATATATTGTTTGTACTGTGACCTCCTGGTTGGTGTACAATGAACTGATGAGGTGAGTTAAGTGGGACAACACTCCCAATTCATTAAGGCATCCCACAGCTAGTCTAACACTAGACTTAGTATAATGTGTAGTACGTAGTTGCACATTTCAAAGTGAAAAGCTAATTTTTTACGCAACTTAAACATCAGGATATTGGTTCTAAAAATGGAAATGTTCATTGGTCAGGGAAAGGGGGGAATTTGCCCATTCCAGTTGGTCTTTTGTAATCTTACAACCCATAGTTACCGGTAAATAACAGAGTTCAAATACAGAAGTATCTTTGTGACGTCGGTGTGTAAACTAAAACAAGTGATTCTTTGTGAATGAGGAAAGATTTCCAGCATGATCAATGGGCCAACAGTCCAGGACAGCTGAGACTGGAAGGCCACAGAACAGCTGAGCCTTTAATCATCGATGAGCAAAAGTGTCATACTAGAATACATAATAAACAACAAGCTGATTTCACCATGATGGCTGGACAGCTCGATGTCAGCTGTGTACATTGTACACTGAACAAGAGAATGTACTGCAATGGATCATTGGCTCTCTTCCAGTGCACTCAGAGAATTACAGGAAGGGGCTCTCTGCCCCTCCCAAATGTGAGCTTCAGTTACCCAAAGCCCATTCAGCCAACTTGCAACTGAAGAGGGACAGCATCCTTATCTATCAAAACATGGTTTGATAACCTAAAAACAAATGCTTGTGAGGGAGCCAGAGCTTAGCACTAGAGTATGTATTTTGAACAAGATTCCAGTCATGAGTTTAGAAAGGGATATTAGGTAACATGGAGAGAAGGGTCCCCATCTGAAGGCCAAGCTAAATGAGGCCTGCAAATGAATGTCATGTTTTATAATGTTTTTCAATCAATAGAGCTGCAGGATTCTCCAGTTCAGATTTCAGCCATGAAACAAGGGTTAACAAATATGGACACACATACACAGAGTGTCTTTTCCCAACTTCATCCTTCCAGAACACACTGGAGAATATGTGTGTGTTCTCCAAAGGGCCAAAAAGCAACTCCCAGGAGCTCTTGCCAAATGGAAAAATTACGCAAAGGGGAAAGGATTTATTGCTTTGCAGTGCGACTCTGATCCATTCCACACAATTTGTAAATAAACACCTTGTGGGAGGTCTGTTTGTAGATATCCCAAAGTCCCATATAGTTTGGCTCCCAGAACCCAGAGAGCCAAGACAGTCAGAGTCATCAGTACTGGGCTAGGTGGATCAATGGTGACCCTGTGTAAGATGGCTTCATATGTTCCTCTGAATATGAGCCTGTGATAAGCCTTTGGCTTGCAGTAAACCATATCTGAGGGGTTCAAACATGGCCAGAGGAGAAGACAGCCTGTCATGGTTCCTTGGTAACTATGGAGTGAAGCCACACACAGTATCCACCAAGTTGTACCATCTGCTGATAACTGTTTAAAATACTAACTGTACCCATCACCTATTTATGATGCAAGTTCTGCCTATTAATCCTTTGGAATAACACAAATTCTCTTCACTTACAAATCAATAGTACTCACCAATGTTTTACAATCCTCTTTTTCTGGAAAATTAAGAAAGCAGGTTACCTGCCCAAGAGAACTGTGGGAGAGGAAGTCTGGGGAGAGGTCCCAAGATGAGCCAGTTCTAGTGTATTCTGTTGGGTGAGGTGACCCAGATGGAAGACAGAACCACATGGAGGATGGCCTGCGTCATAAGAAAGCAGAAGCAACTAGACAAGCTCCATTCTGCAAAGGATATAGTATTTGATATAGTCAGGACAGTACATTCTGGACATTATGAACATGGGTAAGAACCAGAGTTTTGAGACAACTGCAGGACCACATTCTGGGCAGTTAAGGATATGCCAGAATCATTTCAGAACCATTGGAAATATTGTCTGGGTTTCCTCAAGGGCACTGGATCCTGTCTGTCTAGAAACACTTACCAGAGCCCTGGAAAACCAGCTTCTAGGTCTAATAGTGGAGGCCACAGCTACACACCTGTCTTTATATCCTCCCTCCCAGTACTTCCCCATTTACCAGTCCTATCTGCCATCAAACTATTTTTCCTGTCCAACAGTGACACACATGAGGCAGCTAAGACATATCTTGTGGAAGCACATCCATGTCCTCAATAACCATGCCTGTTAAGTCTGGAAAGGGAAATAAGGCACGCATGAGAGCTGTTTCTGAGGGACAATATTTCTGAGGGACAAAGAGGAAGAGCACCCTGACAGGACAGGGAGGAAGAATTGTGCTGTCGGGACACAACAAACTGTTGCCTTGAATGCAAGTCCAGAGAGAACAAACCCCTCATCTAATTTCACTTCCCACCCCCAAGATCACACTACATTTGCTTAGTTCACTATTTTAGCCAACCCATCATGCAGGAAAACAGAAAGTTATTGTTAGCTAGTGGTGCCAAAGGGAATAGATTTGTCCTTCAGAAACCAGCATGAAGATAGATAGTAGGCAAAGCCCACTTTTGAGATGAACTTTTAACAATAAGGGCCATTCCGCACAATGGGCAATGTTGCTAAATCTGAGCGCTATTGAAAAGCGCTGCAATCAACAGCGGCATATCTCGGTAACGCACACAGCGTTATGCACATGGTAACACTCTCCTACTAGGGCTGTTCTCGTAACGCACAAGTTTCCGATCTTGCCGAAATCACAACAAAGGAGGCGATATTTTTCCGCGCTTCCTCCCGCCCCTGGCCATCAATCAAACAGAACAGCCAATTAACTGTTGTGTTCATGCTTCCCTTTAAAAAATTTTTTTTAAAAAACCTGAAAACACCTGTAGCAACGTATATTTGTTCATTCGATGCATTAGAAAGACCTTTTTCACTGGCTTAGGAGCTGGCGCTTAATCATTTAAATGCTCTTAAAGTTTAAAAAAATCCCCCCCCCAGGTGCAATTTCTGTCCAAATTATGGGCAGTGTCGAACAGGGGGCTGTATTGTGCTAGGAAACTTTACTGACAATTGCTTGTAGAGGGATATCAGCTGAACAAGCATAGCTTATTCATTGCTTTTGCCGGTTTAAGGGGAAAAAATGGTGATCGCGACGCCGGAAGCTCAGGTGCGAGAGCTGAGGGACATGCTTGCTACCACTATATTGAGAATGCACATGTCTTTTTTGGATGTGTTGCAGGTTCTTCTCAAGAGTCTAGCAGTTTTTTTTAGGGGAATCCACTTTTTACGATTCCCCGAAAAGTGCTACATCAAAGCGATTTTTGCAGGAGTGTTGCAGGAGGGTTGCAGATTGTGTACGACGTCGTGTGTAATGTTAAAAAAATAGCGTTACACAATGGTAAGACTTCAGCTACATTAACGCTGTGTGGAATGGCCCTAAGGATACAAATCTGGGAGGTAGGCTGTTAGTCAAGTCACTCAATATGACTTTTGTTTCTGTCCTGCATAGTTTTAATTTAATGTGCCCCATGTTTTCCTGGCTTTTTATGGATGGATGGTGTTTCCAATTAGACATCTGAGCAGCCTTGAAGCATTTTGGGAAGGCAATATACAAATATTATCAACTTAAACCAAGGAAGCAGATGAGCTTTATCTCGGATGAGGAAACCAACTTCGGAGCACTCAGCAAATAAGATTCTTAAAGCAGCCATGAACAGCTTTGTTTGTTTGTTTTGTCAACCATTCACTGCAGAACAGATAGTACCTTGTCAAAGGTAATATTTTGCCAGGACAAGCCAATTATTGTTTGAGTAAATGTGAGGATGGGGGAAGAGGGGAGAAGCTACAGAAAGGTATAAAGAACTGTGACTTCCTTTGGCAGGGAAGGTTATGATGGATTTCTCTTGGCCAGGATCATAGAGAACAAAAGTGTAAGTATGTATGTATGGCTGTATGGAGTCACTTAAGCAGTCAGTGCAAATTTAAATGGACTCCAGGGAACGGTAGAGGACAGGAAGGCCTGGAGGATCATTGTCCATGGGGTCGCGATGGGTCAGATACGACTTCACACCTAACAACAACAATGTACTAAAAGTAATCTCAAACTACAGTTATCAGGTTTCTCCCTTCCTCTGAACAATAAAATCATAGAATCATAGAATCATAGAGTTGTAAGGGGCCATACAGGCCATCTAGTCCAACCCCCTGCTCAACGCAGGATCAGCCCTAAGCATCCTAAAGCATCCAAGAAAAGTGTGTATCCAAGCTTTGCTTGAAGACTGCCAGTGAGGGGGAGCTCACCACCTCCTTAGGCAGCCTATTCCACTGCTGAACTACTCTGACTGTGAATTTTTTTCCCCTGATATCTAGCCTATATCTTACTTGTAGTTTAAACCTATTACTGCGCGTCCTTTTCTCTGCAGCCAGAGAAAAGGATGGAGAAGGGAATTCTTAAGTGGGTAAGACATTAATTGTTCTGAAGATCCATAACCTTAAGACTTGTAAGGATAGAATCTGTCAAGATAAAACATTTAAGGATATATAGAATGGCAAATGGACTTTCAAATTGTCCCTCACCTCATCACAACCAACATCAACATCTTCATATTGCACCAAGTCTAGTTCCAGTGGAAGTAAATTAGGCTGCCTTAAATCCAGGAAGAAGAATGATACATAAGCAAGCCAATGAAGTTTTTGGTCTTCCTTGGCACCTTTTAATTACCCCGTGTTAATATATTGTCATTAACTGCATAAACAGGACTGTTTATAGAATGCAATTCTCTGCTTACTACAAATCCCAGAAGATCCAGACTTGGAAATATTCAACACAGAAATGAGATTTTGTTTTTGTCCTAGCAATAAAGATGTGCAGAAATCATGCACACTCTACTACTTTAGGTAACAAAGATAACAAGTTGTTAGCAACTACAGCACAATCAAGAAAGCCTTCAGCTATCCTACAAAGCAGGAAAGCAGGGATGATTTGTGTGTTGTTAGCTTGCATTTTGAGTCAAAGTCAACTGTTAGGGCATTTCCACACCCGTTAAATGTAGTGAAATACTTTCAATAGTCATTATATTCTGGCCCCTCCATATGACGTCGTCAAGATCCAGGGCCATTCCGCACCGGGATCCATGTAGCAAATTGTTTGCTGAACGGAAAATCACCATTTTAAATAGTGGAATTCGTCGTTATGCATACCTGCCTTTGTAGTGGAATCTAGTTGCGTTTCTATCGTTTCCCACAGGGTTCCGGTCTCGGCAAAAATCACTAGAAAGGAAGCGCTATTGCTGAGCTGTGTCCCGCCCCTGGCCGTCAAGCAGCCAATGGGCGGCCGTTATCATGCTCCCAAACAGCCCCTTTCCCTTTAAGGAAGGTTAAAAAAAACACACACACACTGTTGCAACGAATATGCTTTGACTCGTTGCAACGGAGAGACCCATCCAGCTAGCAAGTGATGTTTGAGCTGCCGTTTCATCGTTGCCATGCTCCCCCCGAGTGAAAAAAATAATCCCCCCCCCCCTCACGGGCGCGATTTTCGGCCAAAAACAGTGTGAAAAATAAAGTGAAAATAAACCAGCAAACGGGCCTCTATGATGCTTGTACTTGGTGACTTTAAACAGAGGGACTGCAGCCGGGGAAGCCTCACTGGGTAAACGAAGGCTTGCCGGTGCGTTGATCTCCGCTCGCTTGGAGAAAAAAAAATGGCGATCGCTTCGCCGGAAGATCAGATGAGAGATCCAGGGGGAGGGACTTTGCAGAAACCGCAACAATGGTAATGCACAGAACTTTCCCGCTAGTGTTGCAGATTGGTTGCAGGAATGTAGCGCTTTCCGGAGGGTGAATCCACTTTTTGGGATTTCCCTGAAAGCACTACAACGAAGCGCTTTTTGTGGATCGGTTTCAAGAGTGTTGCAGATTGTCAATGACGTTGTGCATAACGGCAAAACTGTAGCGATTTCAATTAGTAACCACTGTGCTATTTTGGACGAATGCAGAACGGCCCCCAGCATCTGGGCAGTAATCATCCGGCTACATCCTCCATTTTAAAGTGCTAGTTGGGGAATCACATAAGTTGGATTCCCCGACCTATTTAGCACAAGCTACAGTAGAGCAAATAGCAGGCAAGCAGCAGAGGGAAGTTGTGGAGGCTCAAACGCACTAAAGGCACCTGCCTCATCCTGTCCTCGCACCCACCTTCCTCTCCCGTTTTCCTGGGGACAAGAATTTCTTTTTTAAAAGGTCTGACTTCCTGGAGCAACGAATAGGCAGACAAGCATGCAGGCGATGCTAGAAATAATCCCCCCCCCCCCAAAAAAAGAAAAGTTGTTACACAAAGCATGTCTGCAGTAGCTGGATGAATCAGGCAGAGTCATCTGAAACTCAACCCCTCTATGGTCCTGTGGCTGGCTAGAAAGGGTCAGGATCAGGAAGCGCATCTCCCCTGCCTGGATGGGGTGCAACTTACATATGTACCAATGGTCAGGAACTTGGGGGTGATTTTTGATGCCTCTTTATCCATGGAGGCTCAGATCATGAAAGTAGCCCAGATGATATTTTTCCATCTGCACCAAGCACAGCTACTAGCACCCTACCTGTCTGTGGAACACTTGGCCACAGCGATCCATGCAGTGGTCACTTCCAGTTTAGACTTCTGTAATTCAATCTACACGGGCCTACCCTTGTCCCTGACCCAGAAATTGCAACTGGTACAGAATGCGGCTGCACGGATCCTCACTAGGTCATCTTGGAGGGCCCATGTTCAGCCTATGTCGAGACAGCTGCATTGGTTGCCAGTTTGCTTCTGGATCAAGTTCAAAGTCTTGTTTTTGACCTTTAAGGCTATACGCAGCCTGGGTCCTATCTACCTGCGGGACCCCTTATCTCCATATACTCCATGCATGGCACTTTACTGTGTGGGTATGAATCTGTTGATGGTCCTGGGCCCTCGGGAAGCAAATCTGGCCTCAACAAGGGCCCGTGCTTTTTCGGTCGTGGCCCATACCTGGTGGAATGAGCTCTTGGATGAGCTGAGGGCTTGCTCGCACTCGGCAAAAGGTGGGAAGAGATCGGGCAGCGTCCTTGAGATGCTGATAGCCCCGCCCCCACGCAGCCAGCCGCCGCCGGAGGAAGACAGCCGGGCCGCCGCTCCTTCTGCCCAGCCTCCGCCCACCAACCGGCGCTGCGGGTAAGTCCGCTTCGCCCCATTAGCTACTGTCACCATCTATGCTAAATTTGATCTTTTTTCTCTATATTGTATTTGTTGGCAAGCTGCTATAGTTGCGGTCCTATGGGGTTTTAGTGTTTTTTTTATTATGCTTTTTAACTGCCATGAGCCAGCTGGCCCAGGAGTGGTGGTATAGAAATCCAATAAAACAAACAAACAAACAAACAAGCAAACAAACAAACAAATGACAGATCAGGAAAAATTGTGCCTATTTGCGCCTTTGTTTTAAGTGTACCACTTCAGCCAATCATCCTGTGTGATCAATTTTCTCCCCCCTTACCCCTATATAGTGCATTTTATTATTTAAGAAAAAACAGTCATTATGTTAGCTTGTTCCTATGTTTTAAAATGGGGCCGCGATGGGTCGGACACGACCTCGCACCTAACAACGTTTTAAAACAAATAAGCTTTTTTTTTTTTTTTTGTACTTTGGGAAAGCGGCAGGAGGCTGCTGAATGAAATTGACAATGTTGGTAGCCTCCCTGCCTGAAATTGACCATGTCTTGATTTCTCTTCATGAATTGAGAAAGAACATTCAGTCTTGCTGGCGGGGGAGATGGGACGGTGGTTTGTGTGTACTGCTTGTGCTTCTTTGCAACTACGATGTAACATAAACATGTTCAATTGTTGTTTTTTTTAATACAGAAAGGAGTGGAAGAGGGTGGGCGGAGACACAGCACTGGCCAGATCTCAAATATAATTTTGAGGCAGGGAAACAGTGGAGGTAGCCAATGTGATTTTTGAGTTTCACTTTGGGTTACCAGGGAAAGGGGGGAACTCACATTTTCTCAGGATTCACAAAAGTGGAGCTTGGCTGTGCCTGAATCAGGAGATTTTAGTGAACGTAAGAACATTCTGTGGGACTTTATTGGTTCTGTTGTGAAATGTTTAGTCACTGCAGAAATGGCCTTAGAATTTGCTCTGTCGGTAGAGGAATGGGTTATACTGGAGCCTCCTCTGAGAATCCTGAGAAAGATCAGGATTGCAACACTGGGAGAAAATGACTCTTTGGTTGTTCTGCCTGCCATTTTCATGGAGTTGGAAGAGAAGGCTTCTGCTGCTCCAAAGCATTTGTGGCAGCAACCAATGGAACTGTTGCCCCCTAAGCACAGATAAGCTACTGCTAGGGAGCCTCAAACAAGAACTGTTATTTATTTGTGAACTAGAATTAAAGCCCGTTGTAGCTGATACAATGGGCACTACCGGGGGGGTATAGCAAAGAGAGATGGAGGTAGAAAGGAAGAGTGTGATTAAGACAGAGAGAGCTCGGCATTGGGAAGAATAAGGGGAGGGGTTGTCCAGTCTGTAAGGGAATGAGATTGAATATGTGTGTTGTGGTGGCATGGTGGCAAATGAGGCCATGGGTGTGGAGATATGGGTGCCAAGAACCTGTGGTTTGGAATGTTCATTGAGTGTGGGAGAGGACTGATCTTTGGGAATTGTGGCATAGTGGTTACAGATGAGCTTTCCAGAGCCATGTCCTCAGATATGTGAAGGGAAAATCAGACTGGAGACTCTTCTTAGGGGAAGATTACACGGCAACCAATTCCTCCCAGTTCTGTGCTCAACCTCATTTCCATTCTTGTGAGAATCAGGCCACAGGCAGCTAAATGTCCTTCTGCCCTAATACACATGGGGTAGTCACAGTACACAGGTGTCCACCCTGTTCCTTCTGTATCCATTTTTTTTTACTGTTGATATGTTATGTGCCAACATACTTCTTCCATATTGCCCCTTAGAGGAAGAACGGATTTTTGTACCCTGCTGTTTACTACCCAAAGGAGTCTCAAAGTGATTTACAAACACCTTTTCCCTTTGTCTCCCAACAATAGACATCCTGTGAGTGAGTTGGTGCTGAGAGAGCTATGTGAGAACTGGGAATGGCCCACAGTCACCCATTAGGCATCAGGTGTCTCAAAGCAGTTTACAATTGCCTTCCCTTCCTCTCCCCATAACAGACTCCCCCGTGAGCTCATGGTTTGGTGTAGGTTTAGTGCCTCACTTTTGAAGCTGGCAACCCTAAGAGGAGAGTTGCATGGCTGCCTCTTCCCTCTTCCCTCCAGCAGCGAGGCCAGCCACAACAGTATTTTAAGAGAGAAGGGGTTTTTCTGAGGCTTCCCTGTCAGCCAAATGTTTGGCAGAAGGGGAAAACTTCCCCCCCTCAAAAGGAAAGCACAAGTACCCCACAGTATATTGCCCCTCAATCATCTTTAAACTGAATAATGGACTGAATAAAGCAGTAAGGGCAGTGTGGGAGGAGTTAGGGCTGGCCCTGTCCGGGATAAAAACTCGGAGGGGCCAATCAGGAGCCGTGAAGCGGCTCCTGATTGGCCCCTCCGAGTGTCCATCCCGCCCCAAGCAGCCAATGGGGAGCCGCACAAAGCGCGGCTCCCCATTGGCTGCTTCACCCACCCAGGGAATCTGCCTGGCTGCTCCAGACAGCCACGGGTGAGTGGTGGGCTGCGCCTTCTTCTCCCGGGCGGTGGAGCGGCCTCGGGTGCGGGGTGGGCCGGGTTGCCTTCTCCTGGCCTGTGGAGCGCCCTCGCCGCGTCTCTGACGCGGCGAGGGCGCTCCACCGGCCGGCAGAAGACTGCAGGGAGCCTCGGGTGGGGGGTGGGCCGGCCTGCCTTCTCCCGGTCGACGGAGCGCATTCGCCGCGTCTCCGACGCGGCGAGGGCGCTCTGCCAACCGGCAGAAGGCTGCAGTCTGGGAGGTGAGGGGGCTGGGAGAAGAACCTTCGCGGCTGGGAAAGGAGCAGGCCCACCGCGTCAGAGACGCGGTGGGTCTGCTACTTTAGCTGCCCGTAAGCTGGGGCCTGCGGGGCAGCGGGAGAGCCTTCAGCGAGCCCGCAGCTTCAGCCAGGGCTTCGGGGGGAGGAGCGGCCACAGGAGCCTCCACCAGAGGACTCAGAGCAGCCCCGGCACGTCCAGGATGCGCCTGGCCTGCTCTGAGTCCGCCACTTCAGCAGCGGCTTTGTGGGGGGAGGAGGTGCTGGCCGGCCGCAGGAGGCTCCAGTGAAGGGCTTAGAGAAGCCCCGGAGCGTCCAAGACGCGCCCGACCTGTACTGAGCCCGCCTCTTCAACCGGGCCTTGGAGGGGGAGGAGGGCGGGAGGAGGGAGGAGGGCGGGAGGAGGAGAGGGGCGGCTGCAGGACACTCCAGCGGAGGGCTTAGAGCAGCCTTGGTGCGTCCAGGATGCGCCCGGCCTGCTCTGAGCCCGCCGCTTCAACCGGGACTTGGAGGGGGGGAGAAGGGGGGAGGAGGGGAGGGGAGGGGCGGCTGCGCGACACTCCAGCGGAGGGCTTAGAGCAGCCCCGGTGTGTCCAGGATGCGCCCGGCCTGCTCTGAGCTCATCGCTTCAACCGGGGCTTTGGGGGGGCTGCAATGGAGGGAACCTGTGCCTGCTTTTCCCAAAGCCTCCTGCGATGCTTGCCAATGGAGTATGGAGGTCCCTTTTCTGCATTTGTGCCACATGCAGGTCAGTTGTGCTTTGTACTCCAGGTGCCATCTCGGGATCTGCAACCCTGTTCTGGGATGATGAGTGAATTGTGCTTTCGCTGGTGATTTCATTGTACACTGCCCTCCTCTCTGCCCATCTCCTCTCCAAACTTCTCCTATTTAGTTACAAGCCAACTCCGGTGACTAACCTCTGCCTCTATGCCTGGGATGGTGGCTTGTGTTTCAGGGTACCCAAAAACATGTACCTGCACGCAAAGGCTTATGCCCAAGGGTGACCAGACTGTGCCTCTCAAGATGCCAGGGATCATGCTAATTGTGGCCTGTGGACATCTGGAGACCCACCGTTTGCCCACCCCTAACCTCGCATAACACTTCGTTGGGTCTCTCTCTAAGGTGCCACTGGACTCAAACTTCATTCTTTAGGGCCAAGCAGCTTTTCAAGCCACTCTGGACAGGAAAGGGAGATGGACTATGATGCTGGGTGTTCTTCTACACAGGAAACTACCTGTAATACGGAAACAAAACCTCCTGCTTCTCTAATTCAGACTGAAATGTTTGGAGATACACACTTGCAACGAAGCCGCGAGGGCAGGGGCCACACTGTCTAATCTACCCTTTCTAGCGCCCGTTGTATTTACACGTACAATGGGCTTAAAATCTAGTCATTCTATAAATTACGTTCCACTTGATATTAATGTGGATTTCATTCTAGTGACTTGTTTTTGTGTTGTATTAAAACAACACTTGAAACAAATCACAAATTGCCCCCCACTTATACAGGGAACATTATAGAGTGTCTAGAGTGTCTAAAAAGGATCTGGGAGAATCAGGTTCAGATCCTCTCTCTGCCACAACAGTTCATATGGTAACCTTGGGCCAGTCAGTCACTCTCAGCCTACCACACAGGGTCATTGTGAGGATAAAATGGAGGAGAGGAGAATGATTTAAGCCACTTGGGGTCCCATTATGGAGAAAGGTGGGGTATAAAAGAAGCAAATAAATCAATATTTGAATCCTCATAGACACAAGACAGGACTGCCCCAGCCCAGATTTGGAGCTTCAACCTTAGGAACATTTCAGGTCAAACCATAGAAGAGTGAAAGGTCTACAAACAGCTCTACCACTAAACAGAATTGAAAGGCTATTGAAGCAGCAATTCTAACTAAACCTACTTGGCAGAAAGACATCTTTAAATCAGTTGGACTAACTTTGAAATCCCTGTAAAAGTCACACACACACACACACACACACCCTTGATTGACTTAAACACACACACACTCCAGAGTTTTAGTTTAACTTCCTTTAAGGGACATACTTGTTGCATTGCTTAGCTTAGCCTTTACAACCACAAACGCTTAGGCAGTAATTTTATTTTATTTTTAAACTGAAAGAAGAGATTCTTATGATTTCAGCAGCTTGAATTTAAGAAGTTATGTAAAATGGAAAGAGACACAATACGGTCAGAGGAGCTGGCAATTTCAGTTGGCAACATTTAACTATAAAGTCAGTGGAATTTTTAGACACAGTGGCTCATGCTTGCTTAAGGACAAATGGATGCTGTTGATCCAAGCAAACCCATTGACTTCAAAATCACAAAACAGTTCAGGTTGCCTAGTTCACAGTACAATCTTAAATGATGTTCCAAGTTCATTAAGTCTATTGAATGCTTAGAACACTGGAACTGTGTTTTGACTGTTAGGTTGCCCAAGGCCTATTTATTTATGAATGTTCCCCTGTGATTTTATGAGTAAGCAAGATTACCATTCAAAATGTACCCTGCTGCAACAGCTCCATTCTTCAGATCAAGCCCTACTTAAGGTGCCATCATGTAGGCAGATTTGGTTCTCATCTGTCTGAATAACTTTTTCTCTATAGGCCCTGTATGCCCAATAGACTTCCTGAATACACCAGAAAGGCCTCTACATTATGTCACTGTAAGACATTATGTAGAACTTTACCAGTTAGTCACTATTTTGATGGTTTAAGGGCACAATTCTAAACTGGTTTACCCTGCAGTGTAAATCCCACATTAATCAACCCCAGGAAAGTGTCTTTAGGACTGCAGCCTAAATATGGTATATGGTAGCCTTTTTCAGTCTTTTGACTGTAGAGAAGATTTTGAGGACTCCTGGAACTGGATTGGAAATGATGTCAGCTGGCCATGCCTCCTGCCAAGGTCTGGGGGGGGGGGAGAAAGAAGGTGGTTTGAGGCTTCGTCCCCTTTCTCAGGAGCGGTAACCACAGGTCAACAGAAGTGGCCAGTTCCCTGCTTTCACGACAATACCAGGAATAGTTTATGGCTGAGTCCATTATAGGGCTGTCCAAACGGAGGGTCTCCAAGTGTCCATGGACTACAATTCCCATGAGCCCCTGCCAGCATGAGCCAGTTTGGTGTAGTGATTAGGAGTGTAGACTTCTAATCTGGCATGCCGGGTTCGATTCTGCACTCCCCCACATGCAGCCAGCTGGGTGACCTTGGGCTCGCCACGGCATTGATGAAACTGTTCTGACCGGGCAGTGATATCAGGGCTCTCTCAGTCTCACCCACCCCACAGGGTGTCTGTTGTGGGGAGAGGAATGGGAAGGCGACTGTAAGCCGCTTTGAGCCTCCTTCGGGTAGAGAAAAGCAGCATATAAGAACCAACTCTTCTTCTTCTTGGGAATTTGTAGTCCATGTACATTGGAAAAGACACATTTTGGCCAACCCTGCGTATAGGGGAAAGGCCAGGGAAACCCCTGGGAGCTCTCACAGAATCCTGGGGAGCCCTGGTTGGGAATCCCTGGTATATAGTATGAACCCTGACAATTTGAACCACTTGTATCATTTTGACTATGAGCCTCTTGTGGCACAGAGTGGTAAGGCAGCCGCCTGAAAGCTTTGCTCATGAGGTTGGGAGTTCGATCCCAGCAGCCGGCTCAAGGTTGACTCAGCCTTCCATCCTTCCGAGGTCGGTAAAATGAGTACCCAGCTTGCTGGGGGGTAAAATGGTAATGGCTGGGGAAGGCACTGGCAAACCACCCCGTATTGAGTCTGCCATGAAAACGCTAGAGGGCGTCACCCCAAGGGTCAGACATGACTCGGTGCTTGCACAGGGGATACCTTTACCTTTACCTTTATCATTTTGACTATTTGAATTGTTTGTTTTATTGGATGTATTTTAAAATAACATGGGAATCTGCCTTGAGGAGAAATGCAGGCTGAAATGTTATAAAGCTAAAATTCCACAAAGAAAGAATATTTAGCATTGGGCTGCATCTCAACCCAAAATGCACACTTGTAAACATTTGAGTTGCAGAGAAAGAAGTTCTCCCCAGCTGTAGTATTTGCTTATATCATGCTACAATTGAGGGGAGAATCTGCATGGATGGATCACAGACAGCCTGTACGAGTTCGATGGGAGTCATTTCAGAAAGTCTTGCAGTGCCATTCTATGTAGACTGTTTGCAGTCTAAGCCCACTGAAAACAATGGGTTTGCTTGGTGTACCTTGAAAAAGGATTGTATGAAAAGAAGACCTGTTTTTTTATACTCTGCTTTTCTCAATCCAAAGGAGTCCCCAATTGGCTTACAAGTGCCTTCTATTTCTCTCCCCACAAAAGACATCGTGTGAGGTAGGGGGCTCAAGAGAGCTCAAACAGAACTGCTGTCAAAACCGCCCTGGGAGTACTGTGACTGTTACTCAGCTGGCTGCATGCGGAGGAGTGGGGAATCAACCCCGGCTCTCCAGAAGCCACCATTCTTTAACCACTACACCCCGCTAGCTGGACGCACAGGCTTGCACTCTTAAAGAATACCGGGCCGCCCTCAGACAACCTCCACTTTCAAAAAACAACAACAACAGCAACAGCAACATGCATGAGACTGCTGGTGGCCGTAGCCAGGCAAGAGATTTCCTTCAGAGCGGGCTCCGAACCCAGGAACTCCAACTCGGTGGGCGCCACCCTCGTCCCCTCGCCGGAGAGTGCCCGGCCAGGCGGAGACGCTCCCTCGCCCGGACTCTCGCCTTGCCTCCTGCCTCTGCGGTCACGTGGGAGGCATCGCCGCCTGCCGGTCCCGTCTCCGGAGCCAATGGCTGCCGAGCGCCGGGACGAGGGCTCGGGGACGGCGAGCGGGGCAGGAGAGGGCGCCGGCGGGCACAGGCGGTGTGCAGCCCCCGCGCTTGTCTGGCCGGGCCTGGCCGGGCCGCCGCTTGAAGGGTCGCGTGCGAGGGGAGCGGAGCGAGGCGACGCCACGCAGGAGTTCGCCGCTCAGGTCAGTGACATCGTACCTGCCGCCTTGGCTTTCAGCGGTGGCCTCGGCCAGGTGGCCTCGAGGGGAGGGGAGCGGGCGGGCGGAGGACTCTGCCTGCGCTCTCTCGCCCGTCAGCCGTCCGGCGGCGGAGCGAGCCCTTCTCTGCGCCCCACTCCCTGTCCGTCCTTTGGCATCCCCTGGGCGCTCTGGGCTCAGAGAGCGTGACTCGCTCGCCAAGAAAGGCACCTGCTGCGTGTGTGCGTCTGCTTAGGTTTGCTCTTTTTAAAAAAGTGCGTCCCCCAAACATTTTGCGCAGGATTTGGCTTATTTTGAATTGTACTTAGGTTTGGCATTTGGCGTGTAAGCATGCTGCCTTAGAAGTGAGCGTTACTGGATTCAGCGTGCGCCTCGCAGTGGGGCCGTGCGTGTGCTTCTTCTTAGTTGTTTCATGTATTTGGGGATTTTATACGGCACCCTCGTGAGTCGTCACCTCGTACTTCTGAAGTAAGCGGGAAAAGGTTGCAGTCCTATGCATACAGACTTTCAGCGACCCCCATGAAAGTCTAGGCTTTTGTTCAGATTTCCGTTGGTAGGATGTACCTGTTGAAACTGGTGTTTCATTTCTGGAAAGATGAATCCTAAAGGTCAGCTCTGCCTGGGATTCCCAGACTTGTAAACATTTACTCTTAACGCCCAGTGTGTGGTGCTGGTGAAAGAAATGCTGCTGGTCTCACCTTCAATAGCACACTCTTCTGACACACCTTCTAATTCCTTCTTCTGGCAGTGGTTCACTTCAGCTGTAAATTCTGATGCAGCCTGGCTCAAATTAAACTTTTTGAAATCAGTGGGGACATTTAGGTGGAGGGATGCAAAACACTTTAAACAAGTAAATTTGCAATCTGCAGTTTATGGCCGATGGAATCTCAATGAAGTGCTGTTTATATCAACAAGTCTGCTAGTGAATCTTGTGTCCTCCAATATGTGTTGGGGAATTGCAGGTACTAATCCCATAAAACTGTCCTAAGACCATGTTTACCAACTGTGTTAGTACAGAATAATTAACTTGCATTTGGGTAATTTCCTTTAAGAAACACCCCTGGGTGTATTCAGGTATGTAGCCGTGTTGGTCAGAAGCAGTAGAACACAATTTAAGTCTGGTGATACCTTTAAGATCAACAGATTCAAGGTATATGTTTTTGTGTGCATGGGTGATATAACTAAAGTTGCCTGTACTTAGGCGTTATAGAAAGCCCATGGCAAACAAAGCACCGGTTGTCTGAGAATATCAGTCTTCCAGTAGGATCTCACAATGGCATAGTATAGGTTGGGCTTTGATACCTGACTTGTGAAGAAATTGGAGGCATGGATGCCAATCATATCTGCATGGAATGCTTTCAACATAAAAAGCTAAATGTTATTAGTCAAAGATTTAAATGAAAGTAAACTGTATTGATTTTAATAAATTTGATTATAAATAAAATAAGTAATAGAACTCAAATCTTGACAAAATACTTTGGCTTTCAGTTTTAGAGTGGACTTAACAACAGCCCAGTCCCACTGTATGTGATGGTGTTTACTCCCAGAAATAAATGCATGCCTGGAATTCTATATGCGCTTACTTGGACTAAGGTCCATTGAATACACCGTGGGTCTTATTTATGTGTAAATATACATGTAGACTCAAGCCACAAACTTTTGCAAGTACAAGCCACTTGGAAGGTCTTGTTCCTTGGTTTGTTGTTGGACTTTCTGCAGTACGTAATGCTTTCCTAAAGGCCCTATGGATTTTAAAACTGTTTTTAATTAAACTATTATATGGGTAGTTAGGCAGGCAACTTTGCTTGTAGCCATATTTGCAGAGGTAAATTCAGTCTTTAGATACGAATTCCACATTATGGAATTAGGACTAAATTGTGATCAGAGCATACACTTTACATTGTGATAACTAAGCTTAGCTACAGCAGGATGATTAAAGCAGGGGATCACATCTTTTATTATCCAGAATACATTCTAGTCTTATTACTATCTCAAACCATGTTTTTATTCCAGTAAGCTTGCTTAGGATTACACTATTATACTAGCTGCAACTTGACTGAGAAATACAGATTTAAGTGTTAGTCTGTTGCTTGTAACTTTAAATATAAAAATATCTACTCTGGTTGTATATTCCATAGATCTTATAAAGTAAGCTATGATTCTCCAACACTTATGCTGGAATTAATTGTATATTTTAAAAGTGCCACGGGACTTTTGTTTAATTTTGCATGAACATGTAACATGGATACCCTTCTGGAATTAATGCAGTATACAGAAATAGCTCTTATGCCACCAAATGATATTTGTCTAATTAATATATGTGAAATTTAATAGCGGGGGGTGAGCGGTTTTCCGCCATGTTGGGGATTATGTTTTAACTGGGGGTTTTAGTAGGGTTTTTATGACATGTAACCTGCCACGAGCAAATTCGGGAGTGACGGGAAAGAAATCTAAATAAATAAAAAAATAACTAAGTTAAAAGTTAATTGTAATATATGTGAAGATACCAGACCTGACTTTAATGATTGTGAGTGGTAAAATCCACTTTTGAATTTTGTGCATGTTGAATTCTGGAGGCTTTAAAGTCTACTAGGAAAATTCCAATTAATTTTTATCTTGTTGGTGCATAAAGCTGGTAGATTGGCTGTTCAGTCCTAACAGAGCTATTACCTTCCTGTTGACTTCAGTGGTTTTAGAAGGGTGTAAGGCTGTTTAGGATTGCAGTCCAGCACTTTACATTTTATGTAATAATAGATGTGCATTTTCTAAGGAATGTACTTGTCACTATGGTTTTGTTTTGGCAGTGGAAACTTTGGGACAGTGTAAGATGTGGGATTAAAGAGTCTCTTGTGGCGCAGAGTGGTAAGGCAGCCGTCTGAAAGCTCTGCCCATGAGGCTGGGAGTTCAATCCCAGCAGCCGGCTCAAGGTCGACTCAGCCTTCCATCCTTCCGAGGTCGGTAAAATGAGTACCCAGCTTGCTTGCTGGGGGGTAAACGGTCATGACTGGGGAAGGCACTGGCAAACCACCCCGTATTGAGTCTGCCAAGAAAACGCTGGAGGGCGTCACCCCAAGGGTCAGACATGACTCGGTGCTTGCACAGGGGATACCTTTACCTTTACCTTTAAGATGTGGGATTAGATCAAGTCATTCCAGCCCCCAGTTCTATTATACTGGTATTCAAGGCTGTTAACATCACTGAAGTCAATGAAGCTACAGTAGTAAAAGTGATCATTTAATTGCTCCTGAAGTAGCTTTCACATTTTTTAGATGTTGATAACATCCAGCACTTCTGGAGTTGTAGTAATGCGATTTATGCATTAATGACCCGTGAAGTGTACTTTTCTTAGTGCTTGCTTCAAACAAGGTCATAGAAGTGTTTGTGGTTACCACTTTAATCTTTAGCTAGCTAGTTAATTTAATTTGCTCTTTGCTAGAGGAATGCATATTTAACCCTAGCATTTTTCTTACATAGGCTCAAGGAATATCTTCACTGTTCAGTAATTACAACATTAGTGCTTAGATTTTCTCTCTGACTAGACTTGTTCCTTTGTGGCTCCTGGATTGTGGATGGAATCGAACTGAAAGACATCCTTAATATGTACATGTTATCTGATTGGGTCATTTTTGGTCTTTCTCAGTGATCAAATTAAAATGCAACAAATGTCTTCTTGCTCTAAATTAGCTACATGGGTCCCAGATGTTATCCATTAATGAAGCTCTTCTGTTTTGTAGCATAACTTGTTTTAAGAGCTCCTAGGATTCAGTCAGCAATACAATGTTGCTTGGAAAAGGCATTTCTTTCCCTAGCTACTAGAGCAACTGCAATTTGTAGTGCTGTCTAGAATCTTTATCTAATTAGATGGCACCTACTGCAACTCTAATGGCAAGTCAAGTGACAGAGCTTTCTTTCCTTCCTTCCTTCTTTCTCTCCTTTCCTTCCTTCTCTGTCTTTCTATATCTCTATTTCTTTATATATTTCTGTTTATCTCTTTTTCTTTCTATCTCTATTTATCTCTCTCTAAATGCCTGTCTCCTGTTGTGACCATACATATAACATGGGAAAATGCTCTGAGTAGCCTCAGAGTTAGGTCAGTGTGGTATAATTGTTGGAATGAGATGAGGATCCAAGTTTGCCATGAGGCTTGCTGGCTGACCTTGGGCAGTTATTTCTCTCTGCCTAAACTACCTCACAGGGTTGTTGAGAGGTTAGTATGGAGGGAGTCAGAATCATGAACCCAGACCATTACATCTTAGAGAAAGGGTGAGATAAAAATGTAGTAAATAAATAAGGCAGAGATGTGTGTCAATATACCTATCATTAGCAAACTGAGGGCTGTGGCTTACTTCATTGAGTCAATCCATCTCTGCTGCCTTCAACTTTTCCTAGCATTTTTGTCTTTTCTAGTGACTCTTGTCTTCTCAAAATGTGACCAAAGTATGACAACTTCAGTTTAGTCACTTTAGTTTCTAGGGAGGTTGCAGGCTTGATTTGATCTAGCGGTCTGTGATATCTGTAAAAGTCTCCTGCAATTAATCAACTTTCTTCCTGTCAGCTTCTTTCATTGTCCATACATAGTAATGAGGAAAATTGTACTATGAATTAACTTGGACACCTCATTATACTTAAGGATCTTTTCTACGTCCTTCATGGCTGTCCTTCCCAGTCTCTATTGCCTTCTGATATTTTGGTTGCAGCCTCTCTTATGGTTAGTGATTGAGACAAGGAATTATAAACAATTTCAAGTTCTTTATTGTCAATTTTAAAAATTCTGTAATTTCTCAGTAGTCAGTACTTTTTGTCTTTGTAGTGTTCAGCTGTAAGCCTGCTTTTCTAATTTCCATTTTAACCTTTGTCAGGAGTCCTTTCTGGTCTTCACTGTTTTCTGCCAGTATTGTGGTATCATCTGTATATCTTAGATTATTAATGTTCCTTCACCAGTTTTAATTCCACCTTTATCTAAATCTCATCCAGTTTTCCTTGTCATATATTCGGCATGTGATTGAAGAGACAGGAGGATAAAATGCATCCTTGTCCTTTTTCAATTGTGAGCCATTCTGTTTCTTCATATTTGGTCCTAATAGTCGCCTCTTGTCCAGAGGGAAAGTGAAATTAGTTTAATTATAACACCATGGGTAGAGTAAGAGGTAAGAATACAAAGTTAGTTATATTTCTTCCGATTGCTACTGCTCTCATGTGCTTCAAAACAGAAGATGAGCCATTTTGGCCACTATTATTGGTAATCAGTACTGACTTTCTTTTACCCTTGAGTAAGAGACAAGCCTCCAAGGATATGCCCCTAGGACATCATATTGTTTTTGTCTGGGGAACAAAAAAGTGGAACAGCTCTGTTCCACTTGGTGTAGTGGTTAGGAGTGCAGACTTCTAATCTGACGAGATGGGTTTAATTCTGTGCTCCCCCACAGGCAGCCAGCTGGGTGACCTTGGGCTCGCCACAGCACTGATAAAGCTGTTCTGACCGAGCAGTAATATCAGGGCTCTCTCAGCCTCACCCACCTCACAGGGTGTCTGTTGTGGGGAGAGGAAAGGGAAGGCGACTGTAAGCTGCTTTGAGCCTCCTTCAGGTAGAGAAGAGTGGCATATAAGAACCAACTCTTTGTCATCTTCTTCTTGCCTATCTATCAGAAGGTGCCTCATTTGCCATCACTTTGGGGGAGCTGTCTCTTAGGTGGCATTATGTACAAAAAGATGGGAAGCCATAAGGACTTCCATCTCATTTCCTTCTCCCCCTCTATTTCATCTTCCCCTTTCTTGAAAACTCCCCCTCTGTTTCATTTTTCCCTTTCTTGAAAGCTTTCCCTGTTTCATCTCTCCAGATGGGGCTGGATCTTGGAATCACAGCACATCTCCCAACTACAGGTATTGATTCTCCCTTAGTGTTGCAGTCTCATAATTAGAAAATTCCTGGAGATTTGGAGGTGGAATCTTGAGAATGTGAGATTTGGGGAGGGAGGTGACCTTACCAGGGCATAATGGCATAGTGTCCACCCTCCAAAGATGCCATTTTCTCCAGGGGAATTGATACCTATCTGGATAGCCGCTGTAGTTTGGGATGATAGTAGCCTCATCTGAAGATTGGCAACCCTAGTTCTCATGGAGGAAATGGCTGCCTTGGACGGTGGAAATTATGGCATTATTCCTCTCTGAGGTCCCTCTCCACCACAAACCTCCCCCTCCCCCGAAAAAGAAAATATCTAGGAATTTCCTAATCTGGAGTTGGAAACCTTGTTTTTACCCACCCAGCAGCCCACCTGCTTTTATCTACTCATCTGTCTTAAGCTGTCCCCCCCCCCCCCCCAGCAGTCTGTGAGTTGTCTGGAATGAAAGAGTGTAAGTGAGAATTTAATGACTGGAGACCAGAGCAACCGCGTACAGGAGATTGGTGAGGAGTATGAGAAGGAGATCATATGGTCATAGCAAAGTTAGAAATTGTTGTAATACATCTTCCTACTTACTGAAAAAATTAATGACAACCCAGTAACATCATTTGGCAAGATATGAAATAGAGATTGCAAAGCTGCATACCTGAATCCGTGTTTTCACAATAACCAGTTTTGCCTACCAATGGGATTCTTATTTTAATATGAAGGTGTAGATGGAATATTAATAGGGAATGAGTCAGCTATGGAAATTATGTATCACATCAGCACAATCCACTAGAATTTGTGCCACTTGTCTGTAAAAACCTATTTCGGATTTTGGACTGGAGTTCAAGTACCTTACGAAGACCAAAGTGACATGACATCTGAGTTTCTGTGTCTGAAATCTTGAGACAGTGTTTGTGATGGTGTTTTCCAGTTTCAGTCTTCAGGAGTACCAAAGAACTATAATTGGAGATTAAGCTGAGCAAACTTTACCTATAAATCTGTTGTTTCTTTAATTTGCCATTTTGGGGATATGAACTGCAGTTGAAAATCCTTATTTTAAAAGCTAACAGTTCTCTGATTTGCCTTTCCTTCCATTCCCAAAACAAGCAAATGATGGCACTGTTTTTGAATATTTGGACACTGTATGTTTAAACATATTTGAGGATCTGTATTTGAATGTGCACCTGTAAATAATGGTAGCATCTGTTTTGGAATCTGTAATTGATGTTTCACTAAGATTTTGTTTCACTAAGCTTTTTTTCAAATATAATTTAATCAGATGATGAGTTATACTAATGGTAGATTGTCAGCTGAAGCATTCTAATAATACCTTTTCCACAAATTATGCTGTAGAGCAAATCTGGTTTACTGAATAGACAGAGATGAACATCTTGGAAATAAAAGGTCTGTGCTCTGTAAAACGGCACACTTAGATGCATGCAGACAACTAACGAATGCTCTGCATCTGAGAGAATGCACTCTGGTTCATGAAAGTTTATTATGTTGTCTTTGTTGTTTTCTGGCTTACCATCCAGTGTAAATGTGCAGTTCAAATTGGGCATTTCTGTATAATAATCAGGATTTGGCTTTATTATATTCAAGATTTGGTGGTGTCATTGTCTTTTGATGTAATCTTGACAAACCAAGGCTGGTTTAAAAGAACCATTCTTATTGTTTAAAAGACGAAAGCTGGGTGACCATCCCAGTTTCTTATAATGTGTGTGTTTTACAAATTCTATGAATAGTCACCATTTCTTAGTGTTTTTCACTAAAATGAAATCTACAAATAACATGGCAATAATTCTACACTTGTTAATGTTTTGTGACCATATTATTAAAATTTCTGGCAACTATATGAGGTCCTAAAATCCTTAGGCAGATTATATATGTCAATACAGAGTTGGGAAGCCTGTATTTGACTTGGTCCTATGAAATGACTTGGTATAGATTTCAGTATAGGTTATGTTGCTGTAAACTGGGTGACAATGTAATTTAGTTTCTTTGGTTTAAATGGGCTATGATTAGTATACTTTTTGAAGCAACATGGAACCAAAACAAATAATTGTTATATTATCCAAATATGACAATTTTCACAGTGGTTTTAAATGGGTTAATTAATTGTTTGACGTTGACGGCTTGCTGGGAATGGCGGCAAATAAATAAATAAATAAATAAATAAATAAATAAATAAATAAATAAATAAATAAATAATAAATAGTGTTTGGGCCATATAGTCTCTTGATCTCAGTTCCCAACCATGCAATATAGGGATAATAAGTGGTTGTAAGGATTCCTGTGGTTAATTATTTAGAATGCTAAGGATTCGTGTAGGGTTTATTTTCTATACTAAGAATTGTTTATTTGCTCCAAGGCAAGAGTATGACTGATACTGTCATTAAACTGTGGTTAAAACCCCAGGCTGCACCTCAGATGCAGCTCTCAGCTAGGCTAGTTCAAGGGAATGAATAGGAGAAGCCTGTAATTTCATAACACCAGCTGGTCCATCTTTTTCTCTATATGTATTTGGACCAAAGAGCTGGGGCAGAAAATCTTGTATGGCAGACTGGAGTTGGTGAAATGATTCTGCATCCATCAGTGGAGATGTAGAACATAACCAACCTACTTTTCCAGGTGAAATCAAACTAGTTTTACAGCTTGTTTTACCTGACCACTGTAGTTTTTGCTTTAAGCCCTGAGCACTATTACAGTGCAGATTAATTTTTTTCACAAGCTTTAAATTATATGTAGACTACTTCTATGCTGAGAAGACATTTCACTATAGATCCATCCTTGCTATTAAAAGTTAGTATGAATACACCTGTCAGTCATTTACCTTCATTACTCATGACTTGCACAGGTAAAATTGCTACCATGTTTGAAGTGTTTCTAAATTCCTTCCAGTGTTCTCAAAGCAGCAAGCTCTTCTGTTTGCCTTGTGGGGTATGAAGTTGTTTCAGTTCTGCTCTCACAACCCCCACCATCTAATTAGGGCTTGGGGCTCTTCAGTATTTTTCCTCAACAATAGCAGTCAATAGGGACACATAGCTAATCTCTCATCATGGTTTTTTTCTTGCTCTTTGGTAATACTGAAGTCATCATAGTACTGATAGTTTCCTCTGGAAACAGGCACTACTTCACAGCTTTCCCTAATCCATCTAGTTTGTCCACTGATATCAATGACTGACTGGAGGAGTAGAATGTGGAGTGAGAGAGAAGCAGCTCCATATGGACAGAGAGAGCAGAAATGAGCTTGGGAAATGAGCTAAAACCCTAGTTATTAATCCAAAGAGGGTGTAACGGCAATGCTTTTATTAGGTCTAGTTAAAAGTCATCAAGTAGTGAGCTTTATAGAATTCTTTCTCAGTCTGTGTTCAACAAAAAGACATGGCGTGAGGAGCAAAATAGTTTTTACCAGTTTCCATGTTTCTGTCTTCTGTTTCGGTGGGTACTCATAAGTCTGAACAGTTTTACTCTCAACTTTGATTAATTAAATTTTAAAAATAAGAATTAATAATCAACCAAAGTGTAATGAAACACTTGCAGTTTAAAAAATTACAATTCTGAAATGTATTTGCATTTTCTCGAAAAGAGAGATGGTTTTTGAAGACTCCCAAATAAAACAGGATGCACTGAATCCTAGTGTTAATTAGCCCCTTGTTGTTGGCAATTTGAGTTATGCATCTGTGCTGGATAGCTTCTGTTGTTACTGTGATAAAAGAATTTTTGCCAATTCAAATAATAAAGATTTTATATTTCTGTTAAAATGCTTTAAACATACATAGTGCCTAATTTTTAAATAAAATTATAGCTAAACACATTTCCTTTTTTGCAGAAGATGTGTGTAAGATCACATGGGCTAATCTTTTTCTTTTTGGCCTATTAAAGGTGCTTTTTGCTTGAATTAACTAAAAATGATGGAATGCTTCCTAGTATTTGTTTGAGGATGACACATGTATGGGGTGACTTTAGGGTATTTACTGGACAATTTGTACTTGTTTGCTGTTGTGATATTGTGATGAGTGTTTTTTTTTCCCCAGTGGGTTTTTATAGTTCATTGTGTATGAAAACCTGTTGAGACTACCAAATCATGTCATGGCTGTCTATTATAGTGTGCATTTGCATGTATCTACAAGCACTGAACATTGTTTATGTAATTATGCTTTCCACAGTTTTCTTGTAGATGCTTGTAATTGCTAAAGCATTATTTTCTCCAGACATTAAAAAAGTAAAATAAATGATACATTTTTGAGAGTTTTTCTCTTGGGGAAAATGTTGCACCTAAATGTATGCGAGACCAGCATGTTTACAACTAGCATATGCAAGTGGGGAACCCTCAGAGACTTGCCAGGAGGGGTGCACTTCATTTTTGCCTAGTATCTCCTCCTGGCAACCCTCACATCCTCTCCCCCTTTCCTGTTTGTGAGGTGGCTTTTTGGCTCGGGTGAATCATGCACAGATGGTAGTGAGTTATCTAGTACTTGCTATCAGATTTGGCACCAATAAGACCTTCCTCAAAGGGCAAAACAGCTCTTCAAAGTCAACTGCTTCCCCTTTTACTGGCAGAAATCAGCACTTGAAGGCTGTCAATAGTGTTGCAGTAACCTAACAACGCCCACAATGGCACTGAGATTGTTAAAATTACAGGTATTGCTTTTCTTACTAAAGGACGGAGGTAGAGATGTGAAACCCAAGACAAAAAATTAGCAGGAAAAGTTTGTTTTTCAAGCCCCCCCCCCCATTTTTCTGATGGAAAAATTGGAAATTTTAGTGAGTACTGAAAACCACCCCAATGACATTCTATCATAGAATGAAATTTCTCTTTTTAAAAGAGGAAATGCTTTTAAAGGCAAGGTGGACATGCTGTAAAGATCCAGCTTGTAAATCCAAGATATATTTCTGTACCTTGAAGGATACTTACTCTTCATGAGAGGAGCATTCAGGACTTTCATTGCTTCTCACCAGTTGCATGCCTCCTGCCTCATGGGAGGCATTATGCCACACTACCCCCTGGATTTTGGCCTAGGGATAGTTTTCCTGTTTTTTCCCATAACTGCATGGGGAGCCTTTGTCCCGCTTTGTCCCCCGGATTTGTGTATGCATGGATAGCTGAGGGACAGGAAGTAAACTTCCCACCATTTGTTTTGCTTAATCATTTTCACATGGCGAAAACTCCCCAATCACCTTCCAGAGTTATTTGAATGCACCCCCTCCAAGTCTGAAATATTTTTTAATTGCTATGATCGTATTGTAATGCACAACTGTTACAAGGGGATAAAAAACGTTGGCTGTTTTATTGTGCCACCCCCCACACATGCAGACTGTCCCTGATCTCAGTAAAACCGAGCAAAAATATAAAGAAGGAAAGCTGATGGGAAGGGTTGCTATTTCGGTATTTTCAAATACTGTTGTAACATGATTGGACTTTTTAAAAAAGGATTGCAAGGGTATATGACAAAAAGATACTCAGGGGAAGGGGGAGCGATACTCAACTGGGGACGGCCTGTGTTTTCCCTCTTATGTATGGCCCTGCCCCAACATACACACGGATTTCTCTGCTGCTTTCTCCATGTTCCCTTGCTGCAGGGCAACTGAAGACTTGAGTTGGATCAGGCCGAGGACCACCCCCGGACCAGGTCCAATTCCATGCAAAAGTGGGAATTAGCCTAAGCTGACAAGATTGCCCCACTTTTGGAGGGACATCTGGGGGTACCTGGCAAATTGTACTTATGTTGAAATTAAAACATATATATTACAATACTACTTTGCATTCTATGCGTTCTATAAAAATTTTTGTTGCTCCATATAGACCAAATTTTAAATCAAGAACCCCCCCCCCCCCCCGGTCAATGGTGTCCCATTTTACCAATGTTAAAATGTGGTCACCTTAAATTAGCCCCACATGCAAACAAGTGGTGATTACAGCCAAATCCCTTGTGTGGAAGATGTCATGGTTGACATTTTCACTTTTCCCTTAAGCCTCTCCCTTCCTCAAACTCTGATACATTTACCCACATTCTGGATAAAAAGTAGTTTATTGCCTCACCTTGCAGGGGGAAGAAAAAAGATTGTAAAGAGATGGGGTAGAAACTGCATCAGTGCCTCCGAGGAAAATTTAAAGTTTTGAAAGCTTTGCCCTCTCTAGCAAAATTAAATGCATGTGCTAAAATAGCTTGCATTTTTCTCTCAAATATTGGGTATATTTCTGCTTGTAAAAAACTAAGAAGAAGAAGAGTTGATTCTTATATGCCGCTTTTCCCTACCCGAAGGAGGCTCAAAGCGGCTTACAGTTGTCTTCCCATTCCTCTCCCCACAACAGGCACCCTGTGAGGTGGGTGAGGCTGAGAGAGCCCTGATATCACTGCCCTATCAGAACAGTTTTACCAGTGCCGTGGCAAGCCCAAGGTCACCCAGCTGGTTGCATATGGGGGAGCGCAGAATCGAACCTGGCATGCCAGATTAGAATCATAGAATCTTAGAGTTGGAAGGGCCATACAGGCCATCTAGTCCAACCCCCTGCTCAACGCAGGATCAGCCCAGAGCATCCCAAAGCATCCAAGAAAAGTGTGTATCCAACCTTTGCTTGAAGACTGCCAGTGAGGGGGCGCTCACCACCTCCTTAGGCAGCCTATTCCACTGCTGAACTACTCTGACTGTGAAAATTTTTTTCCTGATATCTAGCCTATATCGTTGTACTTGAAGTTTAAACCCATTACTGTGTGTCCTCTCCTCTGCAGCCAACAGAAACAGCATCCTGCCCTCCTCCAAGTGACAACCTTTCAAATACTTAAAGAGGGCTATCATGTCCCCTCTCAACCTCCTTTTCTCCATGCTGAACATTCCCAAATCCCTCAAACTATCTTCATAGGGCTTGGTCCCTTGGCCCCAGATCATCTTCGTCGCTCTCCTCTGTACCCTTTCAATTTTATCTACGTCCTTCTTGAAGTGAGGCCTCCAGAACTGCACACAGTACTCCAGGTGTGGTCTGACCAGTGCCGTATACAAGGGGACTATGACATCTTGTGATTTTGATGTGATGCCCCTGTTGATACAGCCCAAAATGGCATTCGCCTTTTTTACCGCTGCATCACACTGCCTGCTCATGTTTAGTTTACAATCCACAAGTACTCCAAGGTCTTGTTCACACACAGTGTTACCTAGAAGCGTATCCTCCATCCAGTAGGCATGCTTTGCATTTTTCTGACCCCGATGCAGAACTTTACACTTATCTTTATTAAATTGCATCTTGTTCTCGTTTGCCCATTTTTCCATTGTGTTCAGATCTCGTTGAACTCTGTCTCTATCTTCCGGAGTACTTGCCAGTCCTCCCAATTTGGTGTCATCTGCAAACTTGATGAGTAGTCCCTCCACCACCTCATCTAGATCATTAATAAATATGTTAAAAAGTACTGGCCCGAGCACTGAGCCCTGAGGTACCCCGCTACTCACCTCTCTCCAGTCTGATAAAACACCATTGACAACAACTCTTTGAGTGCGGTTCTCTAACCAATTCCCTATCCACTTAACTATCTGAAAATCCAGATTGCAGTCCTTCAACTTATCCATCAGAACATCATGGGGAAACTTGTCAAAAGCTTTACTAAAATCCAAGTAAATGACATCAACCAAATTTGCCCGATCCAGCAAACCTGTTACTTGGTCAAAAAAGGAAACCAGGTTGGTCTGGCAGGACCTGTTGGAGACAAATCCATGCTGACTTCCTTGGATCACTAAATTGTCCTCCAGATGTTTGCAGATTGCTCCCTTTAATATCTGCTCCATTATCTTCCCCACAACAGAGGTCAGACTCACTGGTCTGTAGTTTCCCGGGTCATCCTTCCTCCCTTTTTTGAAGATCGGAATAACATTTGCTCTCTTCCAGTCCCCCGGGACATCTCCAGTCCTTAAAGAGGTTCCGAAGATGATGGTCAAGGGCTGTGCAAGTTCTCTGGAAAGTTCTTTGAGTACTCTCGGGTGCATTTCATCCGGACCAGGGGATTTGAACTCATCCAGTGCAGCTAAATGCCTCTCGACAACCTCTCTATCCATGTTAACCTGCCACCCAGACACTATCCTTTGGCTACGGCTGTCTCTAGATGTGCCTAAACACTTTGACCTGTGGGGAAAAAACAGATGTAAAATAGGCACTAAGCCTTTCTGCTTTCTCTGCATCTTCCATTAGAGTTTGTCCATCCGCACCCAACAGTAGGCCTATTGCCTCCTTTACTTTACGTTTGCTCCTCACATAACTGAAAAATCTTTTCTTGTTGCAATGGGCTTCCCTGGCCAATTTTAGCTCACTCTCAGCTTTGGCTTTTCTGATGATTGATCTACAGTGCCTAGTAACCTGTAGGTACTCATCTTTAGAACTCTGTCCTTCCCTCCATTTCCTGAACATTTTCCTTTTCTTTCTTAGTTCCTCTTGAAGTTCTCTGTTCATCCAGATAGGCTTCTTAGAGCTCCTGTAGTTTTTTCATCTTTCTGGGATAGTCATTGATTGAGCATGCAATAGCTCTTGTTTGAGTAGCGCCCACCCGTCACATGCTCCCTTCCCTTCCAGCATTTTCGTCCATGGTATGACACTCATCATGTCTCTGAGTTTATTAAAGTTTGCCCTACGAAAATCCAACATCCATGTCTGGCTACAAGCTTCCTTGGCTCCCCATCTCAAAAGAAATTCTATGAGGACATGGTCACTTCCCCTAGGGTCCCCACCTCCTTCACCTCATCCACCAACTCTTGCCTGTTGGTCAGTATTAAGTCCAGTATGGCTGAACCTCTTGTGGGTTCATCTACCATTTGATAAATGAAATTGTCAGCCAGGCAGGTGAGAAAGTTGCATGACTGAGGACGCTTCGCAGAGTTTGTTTCCCAGCACACATCTGGGAAATTGAAGTCACCCATATTAGAAGTCCGTACTCCTAACCACTACACCAAACTGGCTCTCATTGATAACGTTTACATTTCATAAAAATGTCAAAATTGTGATTGTGATTTTATATGCCAAATAAGTGATAAATTATGCATTTTATGTTCTTAAAGCAATAAAATGAGTTTTGATTTGACAGGATAGTAAGTATTGATTATATTTCAATCCCAACATTTTCTTTTTTTGCAATCCCCCCCCCCAACAGGGTGTCAACCCCAAGTGTATTGTTTTCATATTTGTATGCAAAACTGGGACTTTTCTCAGGTCAGTAGAAAGATATAGTTTGTCTATTCATGGCTCTAGTCTCTGGATTTAAGTATCCATTGATGTTAAAAATAGATGTATTCATAAGGATCCCAGTAATTAAAAATCCCAACAGTTTGTCTGACTTTCTCCCTTTTTCCCCTTACTATTGTATTCTTTAGGAAAGGTAATTTGATTACAGAACTTTTCAAGGCATATTACTTAGCTTTTTCTAGAAGCAAGTTCAAAATTAATAGAAAAGTCAAGAAAATACCATTTATTTTAGAAATCTTTGCAAGATTTGTTTGTTGCCTTTTATATAGTGAATAATAATAGATTGCTATTTAATTATTTACAGAAATGAAGTGTAGTGAGCAGTCAATTATAGTACAAGTAGACTGTTTTATACAGATAATTGAATTAAAAATGTAGCTGGAAGAAGAAACTATACTATGCTGTGAGATTTAAAAAAAATCAGTCAAGGTTGCTTATGCTTTTCACACCCAGTTTCATCATGAGGTCTGTAATATGCTGTTTTATTACACTGCAAACACTCAAAGGGACAGTTGCCTTATAGAGTCCATGGAAAACATGTAGGCATCCTTGACTAAATTGCAATTTCTTGTCCTACTGCACCGTTGCTTTTTTCCTTCTTCCTTGAGTCTGCATTGGTGCAGCTCTCTTTTCTGTACTTTGTTGCAAGTAGAATAGAACATGTATAAAATATAGTGGACCTAAATACAATAGCCTCGGTGGCCAAATGCTCTAACTGTTAAATTGACTTACAGCTGTGGTAATTAAATTTATTAACCAGCTTTTGCATTTCATCCTAGGATGTACGTGTTGGTTTTATTGCACAGTGTGCAACATGTATATAAGAATCTTTTGTGTGCATACCACACTGGAAGCTCTGGTTTATGGTGGCTAGGAACTTAGGGCATGGGGGCATGTGGCTGATAAACAGCTCTATATATAAACAAAAGCATTCCAGTGCTGCTCATGTCATGTCATCCGATACATCAGACTATTTACATCACACTCAGCACTTCACAGTTTTTGAATACTTTTCCTCATGCAGTCTTAACCAGGAAAACCAGGATCCAGTTTTCCACCCCTGAAAATATGACATCTTTTTTGAGCTTTGGGCATACAAGATGAGGTTTCCCAGGATTCTTTTAAAAATCATTTTGCAATAGCTTCATGACAAACTAATTAATTAAAAGTTAAGCTGTTCAGTATGAGCTTGTGCCCCACAGGCCTAATGTGATGCTGGTTCATGTGTTACCTGGCAGCAATTAAAGGAAAAGTTGTGAGGACTAAGCCCCGGAGGAGCAGACAGCTCACATACCATTCCATATGAACACACCTTTGCAAGTAGACTAATCTGTGTTTAAATGAAGTTTTAATTTGCTGCTTTTAGAGAAAACATTGAGGGAAAGGGATGTGGCAGGCAAACGGTGTGCCTTGTTCTTTCTTTACACATTGCTTTTACTTACTGTAGGAAATATATGTCCTGTCTTTCTGTTTGTACTATACAAGGCTGCTCTCAGCAGTACACAAAGTCAACTAATAATAGAAACAGCACTTAAAACTAGTAAAAAGCAATTCATAAAATAGTATGATCAAGAGTAGCAAGCATAGAAAAATATGAAAAACTAAATCAAGAATCAGTCAATAGAAAAGTCAGAAACAAAATTAAAATGCAGTAGATCTGGAGAGTGATGATGATGACCTGGAGTTAAATTGTTGTCGTTAGGTGCGAAGTCGTATCTGACCCATCGCGACCCCATGGACAATGATCCTCCAGACCTTCCTGTCCAATACCATTCCCAGGAGTCCATTTAAGTTTGCACCGACTGCTTCAGTGACTCCATCCAGCCACCTCATTCTCTGTCGTCCTCTTCTTCTTTTGCCCTCGATTGCTCCCAGCATTAGGCTCTTCTCCAGGGAGTCCTTCCTTCTCATGAGGTGACCAAAGTTATCTGAGTTTCATCTTCAGGATCTGGCCTTCTAAGGAACAGGCAGGGCTGACCTCCTCTAGAACTGACTGGTTTGTTTGCCTTGCAGTCCAAGGGACTCGCAAGAGTCTTCTCCAGCACCAGAGTTCAAAAACCTCAATTCTTTGACGCTCGGCCTTCCTTATGGTCCAACTTTCACAATCATACATTGCAACTGAGAATACCATAGCCTTGACTAAATGCACTTTTGTTGGCAGGGTGATGTCTCTGCTTTTTAGGATGCTGTCTAGATTTGCCATACTTTCCTCCCCAGGAGCAAGTGTCTTTTAATTTCTTTGCTGCAGTCCACATCTGCAGTGATCTTGCAGCCCAGTAAAATAAAATCTGTCACTATCTCCATCTATTTGCCAGGAATTGAGAGGGCCGGATGCCATGATCTTCGTTTTCTTGATGTTGAGTTTCAGGCCAACTTTTGCACTCTCCTCCTTCACCCGCATCAACAGGCTTTTTAGTTCCTCTTCACTTTCTGCCATTCGAGTGGTATCATCTGCATATCTGAGGTTGTTGATATTTCTCCCTGCAATCTTGATCCCAATTTGTGACTCCTCTAACCCCGCCTTTCTCATGATGTGCTCTGCATACAAGTTAAATAGGCAAGGTGACAGTATAAAGCCTTGCCGAACTCCTTTCTCAGTTCTGACCCAATCAGTGATTCCATGCTCAGTTCTCACTGTTGCTCCTTGACCTTCATATAGGTTTCTCAAGAGACAAATAAGATGCTCTGGTATTCCCATCTCTTTAAGAACTTGCCACAAATTGTTGTGCTCCACGCAATCAAAGGCTTTAGCATAGTCAATGAAGCAGAAGTAGAAGTTCTTCTGGAACTCCCTAGCTTTCTCCATGATCCAGTGTATGTTGGCAATTTGATCTCTAGTTCCTCTGCCTCTTCGAAATCCTGCCTGTACTTCTGGAAGTTCTCGGTCCACATATTGCTGGAGCCTAGCTTGTAGGATTTTGAGCATAACTTTGCTAGCATGAGAAATGAGTGCAATGGTGCAGTAGTTTGAACATTCTTTGGCATTGCCCTTCTTTGTGATTGGAATGTAAATTGACCTTTTCCAATCCTGTGGCCATTGTTGAGTTTTCAAAATTTGCTGGCATATTAAGTGTAGCACTTTTACTGCATCATTTTTTTAAGATTTTGAATAGTTCAACTGGAATGCTGTCACCACCACTAGCTTTATTGTTGCTCAAACTTCCTAAGGCCCATTTTACTTCACATTCCAGGATGTTTGGCTCCAGGTCCGTAACTATCCCATCATGGTTATCAGGGATGTTAAGCTCACTCTTGTACAGTTCCTCTGTATAATTTTGCCACCTTTTTAAATCTCTTCTGCTTCTGTGAGGTCCCTACCGTTTTGGTCCGTTATCATACCCATCTTTGCATGAAACGTTCTCTTCATATCTCCAATTTTCTTGAAAAGATCTCCGGTCCTCCCCATTCCATTGTTTTCTTCTATTTGTTTGCACTGTTCATTTAAGAAGGCATTCTTATCTCTTCTAGCTTTTCTCTGGAATTCTGCATTCAATTGAGTGTATCTTTCTCTTTCTCCCTTGCCTTTCACTTCCCTTCTCTTCTTAGCTATTTGTAAAGCTTCCTCAGACAGCCGTTTTGATTTATTGCTTTTTTCCCCTTTGAGATGGTTACCTCCACAACTGAACGTCCTTTCAGCTTTGGCCCAGTCGCTTCATTCATTCTGGCGTTACTCCGACTAGCCGTCTGCTCATCCCCAGTAGCATTTTGGACACCTTCCGACCTGAGGGGCTCATCTTCCGGCGTCATATCGTTTTGCCTTTTGGAACTGTCCATTGGGTTTTCATGGTAAAGATACTGGAGTGGTTTGCCATTTCCTTCTCCAGTGGATCACCTTTTGTCAGAGCTCTCTGCTATGATCTGCCCGTCTTGGGTGGCCCTGCACAGCATAGCTCATAGCTTCACTGAGCTACGCAAGCCCCCTTGCCATGACAAGGCAGCGATGAAGGGGGGGGGGAGTTAAATTAGGGTCTCACAAATTGTCATAGAGTCATAGAGTTGGAAGGAATCTCCAGTCCAACCCCCTGCAGAAAGCAGGAAATTCACAAGTACCTGCCCACCCATAGTGACCCCAATTCCATGCCCAAATGATGATCCCCCCCCCAAAAAAAACCCCTGGTATCCCTGGTCAGTATAGTTTGGAGGCCTCTCACCGCATCAGGCCGGCAGCCAAGGTAAAGGTATCCCCTGTGCAAGCACTGAGTCATGTCTGACCCTTGGGGTGACGCCCTCTAGTGTTTTCATGGCAGACTCAATATGGGGTGGTTTGCCAGTGCCTTCCCCAGTCATTACCGTTTACCCCCCAGCAAATTGGGTACTCATTTTACCAACGTCAGAAGGATAGAAGGCTGAGTCAACCTTGAGCCAGCTGCTGGGATTGAACTCCCAGCCTCATGGGCAGAGCTTCAGACAGCATGTCTGCTGCCTTACCACTCTGCGCCACAAGCGGCTCAGTATGAATTATCTTGGTCTTCAGTGACACATCTTTACAATTAAGAATCTTTCCTAGCTCCTTCATGGCTGCCCTTCTTGGGTGTGGTCTCCCTTTTGGTTGATAGTGGAGCCTAGAAATAGATAATCTTAAACATTTTTAATTTCTTCATAGTCAGCCTTAAAGTTGTGTGATTCGACAGTAGTTATTACTTTTGTTTATATTCAAATTTGTATGTCACCCTTCCCTGCCCTCCATGACTTTCAGCTATAATCTTGTTTTGGCACTTTCTGCTTTAAAGTTCATCCCCAGTTGAACTGGTTCCATTTAAGTGCTTGAGAGATTGTATGAGCTCTTTCATCCCCCAGCCTGGCAGTCATCTGTTGTTCAGGAGTTTAGAATTAAAAGAAGGAGTCTTCACCCAAATGACAACATCTGCTGGCTGACTGTTCCTTTATGTTAATAGATTGTGCTTTGTAAAGCAAAAAGTGCATACTCTCTCCTTCACGTGACACCACAAACATACTTTTGCAGTCTGAAAGACAAAACATTTAAAAATATTTTAAAAGTAGGAACTGATTATCTAACAGCTGAGGTGACTCATATGTTTGAACAATAGGAATAATTGGATAAGAACAATAGCACACAGATGGGCAAAACATATTATTACTACAAAAAGTAAAATCAACTGAATAACTGAACTTGACATTTTTGAAAGAAATTTGAAGGGCAGAAAAGTTTCAAGAAAACTACAAAAAGAACCAAAAAAAAAAAAAAGGTAGTTGTGAATTTCCTGCATTCTGTTAGGGGTTCTACTAGATGACCCTGGAGATCCCTTCCAGCGTTATGATTCTGTATGTTTTGATTGTGGCATCTATGTGTGTGTAAATTGTCATCAGGGTTTTCAGGGCAAGAAACTAACAGAGGTGGTTTGCCATTGCTTTCTTCAGCATAGCAACCCTCGAATTTCTTGGTGGTCTCTCATCCAATTACTAGCCCTGATTTGTGTCCCAAGATCTTACATCCAGGGTCAGGGCTGTGGCATCTATTGTAGTTCTGTATTGAATTAGAGTAAACATGTAAGGAGTAAGTTGGCAATAGCAACTTTAGAAGCAATTTCTATTTATAATCTTAGTGAAAAAATATCTTTCTGTTTTTAAACTTTAATCCTGCAATATTACTGATTGAACTTGTAGCAGAGTCTATATTTACTGCTGAATACTCACAACAGTAAGATTCTCGCAATATCTTTTCTCATCTTAAAGCCTTTGTGTTTCTCTCTTTGCAACTCTCTCTTCTGATGTTCTGCTGGGATTCTTCCAGAAATTCACTGTAATGAGGCATCTGCTCCATGTCTTCTGCTTATAATGTCAAGACCATAGGGTGCTAATTGTTCTTACTGGAAAACTCTTTCAAGTTAAAAGTCCTTTTGAGGCGACAGCCAGGTGGTTATTGAACTCTAAAGTCTGATGGTATTGTTTCAGGCATTCAGTGTAGCAATGTATATGTGAAGGGAGGGATCTCATCCTGCCTCCAGGGCAGGATCCTGACTCTCTCAACTCACCATGAGCTGGGAACCCTGGAGCAACCTGGATGCTGTCACTCCTCCCAAGGCAAGGACCCCACAAGTGCTCATCTGTGGTACCCAGGTTTATTTAGCTGACCTGGAATAAGGCATAGGGAGGCAAAGAGTAGTGTCAGTGAAGGCAGAGCTCAGCCATGGGTGAGCACATCAAGAAGGGTGGAGCCAAGAAAGAAAGGAGAGGAGCCAAGCATGAGAGGAGACCTGACCAATCCAGCTAGCAACATTTTTAACTTGATGGACAGTCCATTCTCCCCAGAGACGTTGGAGCAGGAGGAAGGTAGGCTGTTGAGAAGGATCCTTCTAATAAAAGTTTAGTTGTTACCAGTCTATGGGCGTGGTGCTTTTCTGCATTCTCAAAAACCCTCACAGCATAACTACGACATGGGTAGAGTGTGGGCTTGCTTTAAAAAAAATTTAAATGTACAGGCTTACTGTTTATGGATACTGCACATACTCCCTTGATAACAGACTTATTGAGTACTTGCTTTTTGCAGGAGGGAGCCAGATTTCTTTTTTAACCAAACAAGGAGGAGGACCAAAGGAGGTGAGTGGCAAGCAGCTTTGCAGTTTAACCAAAAGCAAGACTTGATGGAAAGGATAAGAGTCTTTACAATTATGGTTGATGTTACGGGACCCTATGAAACTTGCTTACCTTTCTTGTGCACAGTCCTTTTCTTGCAAATGTATGTTGTAGCTGAGCAAATGACACTCAGAAGAATTATTCTGACAGATCCCATTACTTGAAAGCTGTTGAGTAATTACTGTAAAATAGATCACAGCATTTTGTTTGTGGGTTGGGAGTTAAATTATGGTAAGAATTTTATTTATGGGTTGGGCCTTTATTATAATCATGTGGCTTTAGGGTGGTGGTTGTGAATGAAAGCTGTCTTTAGTACTGCATAGAGGCGGTGATTATTAGCCACGAGAGTTTTCGCAGGAAGCAAGACCGAACTTTCTCCTCTTGGGGACCTGTAAAGGTGAGTGGTGGTTTTATGATCGGGAGGTGGGAAAGGCTCTACCTACATCAGAAGAACTTCCCTAATGGAAGCTGAAGTCTTTTTAATATGAAGAGTTAACACTTTCCCTCCCCTTCCCCCAAGAAAAATTGGAATGCAATTAAAGAATGTTTGCAGTGTTTCCTATGAGATGTCATTCTTTGAATAAATGTACCACCACCACCCCCCCGATATAGTTGAGTAAAATGTATTTAGGTTTCATAGTATTAAAAAAAGTTGTAAGTCGGGAAATGCACAGGCGAATCTTCACTCATCTAAGAACTCACTAGGTGGCCTCAATGCAAAAAATGATCTTCCTTTCTCCTCCTGAGAATTACTGACTTAATGATGTGAAGTACTCTGAAAATCCAAAAGTTCTGTGTCCTGCTGCGTATTAGTGTTATTGGACTCCGTGAAGTGAGGAGAACATACCATTCTTGTACAGTTTTAAAATAAACTCATGTTACTCTTATTGGATCATAACAGAGACCATGCAAGGGTTCCATTCATTTGTTGGTAGGTTTACAGGGATTAAGCAACATGCTTCTTTTTTGTTCTATTTTCTTTCTCCCTGTGCTGCAGAAAAGTTTCTTGGAGAAACAGTTTCTCCACCAGCAGTACACCTTACGTTAAAACCAGAGTGACAGGATGTAAGACAGCTCCAAAGATTGTAAACTGACAACATTCAGGATATAGTTTGTTGTTCTGAACATTTACATTCAGCCTAGGCAAACAGAAGGGAGTGTCTGAGAAAAATTGACTTGCCTGAAGCTGCATCAACAGGTATGACTAGAAAAAAATGCAGAGCCAGTAATATTACCTTATATCACCATAGCAGAATGCACAACGCTCTTGCTGCTTTCTCTTTTTAAAGTTACGTTTATTGTTGTGTTATCCATGGACAGTTACTGTGGCATAGTGGATAGACTGGTGGACAAGAATTCTGAGAGACTCATGTTTTAGTTCCTGCTTCTGCCTCGGAAAGTCAGAGTTCTTCTGAGTGCCATAAACTCTGAGCCTGGGCCTATCTCACAGGGCTGCTATTGTTGTGAAAAACTGGAGTAGGGGAGAAGGATGCTGTAAGTTGCTTTGAGTCCCAACTGGGGAGAAAAATGGAGTACAACAAAAAAAAATGCTATATATCTAACACACACACACAGGTATATATACATCAATTCATTGCACTATTGCCATTATTGTCAATAGTGTTTGCAAACAAATTGTGATGATTTGTTATCTTGTTGGAAAACTGGATTTAAAAACTTTCCAGCTTCCTGTTATACTTTATAATAAGCCTGAAGCAGACAACTGCATGCTTTGTGTGGGGTGTGTCTGTGTGTGTTTGTGGGATTTCTTCAAAAACCTGTATTTAGTCATGGTGTACTAGAAATTTCTATAAGTTTCTTTGGGTCTTGGGAAATGGAGGTCAACATCATAGAAATACCTAAATAAATAACATTTTATGAGTACTTCTTTCCTGACCCAACTTTTAGCCTTGTGTGTGTGTGTATCTGAGAGATAATTCCGCTAAGACTGTTTCCACATTAAGAGACATACATTCTTTTAGCCTCGTTTTGGATTTCCTTTGGGTGCTTCATGTCAACTCTAGCTTCTGCACATTTGGGATTTCCTCCCCTTATTTTCCAGGCTGAAATTTGTGACAAGGTTTCCTCCTTTAGTCCAATGGAGGCAGCTTCCCATCATGCTTTGTTTTCACCTTTTCAAAAAACGTGTTTTTTTGCAAAATGGTGCCTACTTGAATCTTTGTTTTCATTGTGCCGCTTAATCTCGTTACACTGCACTCTGGATTGCCTCCCCGCTTCCCCCCAGGATATCCTGAATGTAATTAAAGAAAAAAACTTGGGTTATAACATAACACTGCTGTGCAAGACTGATTTTTTTTAGGGTGATAAGGAAAAGGGCATGCCCAAATGACTCAAAATGGCGGGCATGGGGGGAAATCCGACTGCACACATTTCTGCATTGGGCAACCCCCAAATTAAACCTTGTTAGACCCCACTTGAAATCCGGTTTTCTGGGGGCAATTCAGGACTGTGCCCGAAGAAGTAAATTTTAGTGTAGAAACTGAAAAAAGTCAACCCTTTAAAAGTGCAAATCCAAACGATACTGCTATTGTGGAAATAGTCCAAGAGCAATGCCCTACTCATAGGTGTGTTGATGCTTCTGCTTCAGGGAAGTGACGGGTCTAAAAAGGGCTTTTTAGACTCTGTAAGGACGTGCCCTCATAAGGGCCTTCAGCATTCTATCTTCTTAGTCATTACCAGCCCCGTGATAAAGTAAGTGCTGCCAAGTCACTTGTTTGTTTTGGGGCTTCTTCCATTTTTGCAAGGAAGCAAACATCATGCTATAGGCTTTCTCAGAAGCAACAGAGAGCCCTTGATGTTAGCCTTTTTGTTCTTTGAAATGAGGAAGGTTGGTAGATTTTGACAGCCCATTGTGTATAAATAAGGCTGAAACGTTCTGGTGACAGGTTTGTGTTTGGACTGCCAACATCTTAAAAAATCACTTTTATGTCTTGCCAAAAGTAATATGAAATGCAGACAATTGATTGCAGTTATATAGTCTTAGAGGGAGGTTTGCTGTCTTTCACAGGCTGAGCACAAGACAGCTGCTTATCTTATTTTTAAATCGATTTGGCCATCTTCTGATCCTGGTGTGCGTAGAGGGTCACACTGTGGAGAATGCCTTTCATTGACAACTGAAATCACAGTCAGCAACACTGACTGCCTGGCAGACTACAGCCCTTTGTAGTTCTAATTTTAAAAATTAAGCTCCTATTTCAGACAACGTAACTCTACAGAATCACCACAAGTCAGCTGCAACTTGATGGCACTTTCCACCACAGACCACATGATATAGGCAGGTCAAAAATTTACCAGTCACCAACCCTGGATTATAGCACAACCCGCTATATTCAACACATTGGGTGATTTGAAGTGCTGAAGCTGCATCAAGACCATTTGACCCTATTTTGTTATTGGAATCCTGCAGTGGAGAAGAGCTGGCAACAAAATGCCACCATGCTTGCATTCAGTAGGAGGGGGTGAGAACCTTCCTGGTCCATACTCTTAACTTTAGCATTATATGCTAGAATTATATGCTAGAATTTTGAAATGCTGTGTCCTTGCATTTGTTAATTACTGGAATTTTTAGCAGAGATCCACTCACATTCTTTCTCTAGGCACTATAAAATGTCTAGATATTTTGTATAGAAAATAATTGTTGACGTGCTAAGGCAGGAAGACATTTTTCCTACAGGGGAAGATTTGTTATTCACATTAAATGAAAAGGAAGGTCCTTGAAGGCACTGTTATCTCTGCCCAGATAAACAGTCTTTATTCAAATTAATATTCTCTGAGGAATGTAACGGGGATTTGTCAGATCATGATGGCTACAGTACTTGTATTCTGCATTGACTGAAAGAGAGCTGTTCAAGCACAATTATCTTAAGAATATTTGCTCCGATATTGCCAAGCTGTTGATATTTAAGCAAATACTCTAAAGTTTAAAAATAGATACCACTGCCAATAAAATCAGGCACTAATATTTTAAAATCTACTCAGCATCAACAATTCGGTGATACCTGGTGTAAGATCAGTAGTCTATTATTCATGTTTATATGATACATTTTTGCTTGTTTTATAAATTTGTTTTCTGTGGTCCTACAATTTCCAAATTAACCAATTTTGGTGAAGGGGAAGAAAAGTAAAATGGTATTCTGGATCTACAAATCATCAGTATAAAATTAAAGAAGATAATTCTGACATACTATGTGCAATTTGGACAAGTTTTCACATTGAGGTGGTAATCTTGTATTTAGATTAGGTTTTTCTTTGACATCTAGTTTTTGATGTGCAAGGAGTATCTGGTGTAGAATACCATTCAGTAGCATAAACACACATTTCATCCCTGATAGCAGGTCTACCATCTCTGTTTTGATGTTGAAAGTAGTTCTCCCCTGGTTCTAGGACTCCATCCTTGATGGGTGGTTCTCACCGCTGGTGCTAGGGAGGCAGGCCTTAAATTTACTTCCTCTTCCTGTCTCCCTGGTAGAACCGCCCTCATCTTCAGTTTTTCTCCTGCCTGCAGGGAGTGCGGTTGTGTGAGCATTAGCTCTTCACCTTTTTTTAATAGAAGCTAGATTAAGACTGTTAGTTGGAATTTCTATACTAAAATCCTTCTACTTCTTCTTTCCTCTGTATCTTTCCCTCCCAGTTCATTCCCCAGGGGGGGAAAATTGGGGGGGGGGGTAGTTCATAGTTAATTAAGGTTATTTAGTTATAAGCAAAGTTAATAGTTAATGTTGCTAGGTTAGAGTTTAAAGTTTAAAGTTAGATTGATAGGAAATTTACTTACTGTTCAGAATGGCAACAAGTGTTTTACAAGATGATTATTTGTCAGAGTCTGATCTCCCAGGCACGCATAGAGCTGCCGGTGGAGCTATGGGCCCTGCAGACTGCGTTCCATCGGGAACCTTACTGACCGTGGCAGCCCAGGAGCAGCCCGAGAAGCCTAGGAAGGCTACTTGCAAAAACAGCCAAAAAGGCTGCGTGGAGAGAGGCGTTCTGCATAATCAAACAAGCTAGCAGAGGCGTTCTGCATAAACAAACAAGCTCCGGAGGCAATTCTGAGTGCGTCATGATTAGCTCTGCAGGGAGCTTTGGCAGCCATGTGCGGAGCTCTGAGTTGCACGTGGTGGAAGGAGTCCCCAAACTGCTGAAGTATTAGAACTTATACAGACTGCTTGATTTTAGGACAGTAATGAAGATGTATGTTTAATTATCTTTACCACGCAGAAGAGAATGTGACGTCAGTATGCCTTATGTCCAATAGATCCCTGCAAAAAGGAGCTCCTCCGCCAGGCATTTGGTTGAGACCAGGCACAACCAACAGCGAATGAAGGGCCCCCGCTCCCCCCCTCCCCCCATCTTCCCCCTTCCTCCCAGAACTCCACCAGAGCGCTCTGGACCTGTTGTGGTATTGCACCGTTCCATCGTTATATTATTTTATTATATTGTTATACTGTTACATTATTCTGTTATATGGTTTCAACCACTGTTATTAATTACTGTATGTTTTAACGAAGACTGTTTCATGTATCGTTGATTAGTTTTAATGTAAACCGCCCTGAGCCTTCGGGGAGGGCGGTATATAAATCTAAATAAATAAATAAATAAATAATAAATAAATAAGAGCAACCTTTCTGGATCAGACCAAAGGTCTTCCTCCAAGGAAGCGTGCATAGTTTTATGGTCACAGGAACCCTATGAGATAGGTCAGACTGAGAAAATGTGACTGCTGGAGCTTTCCCAGCAAGCTTCAGTTCAAAATGGGGATCTTAAACTAAGTTTCCCAGATACTAGTCCTACTAGTCGAATGCCTTCTGCTTCAGCACATTAGCACAAATTAGAATGATTTTAAAGACAACTGGTTTACCAAGTTAATTGATGCAGATAAAAATCACATAATAGAAAAAACCCTACCTTTTCCAAGGTCACATCTGATATACTTCTATTTACTAATTACCGTGCTGAGAGCTGCTATATTGAATAGTCTCTAATGTGAAAGTCATCAGTTGTGATCCTAAGGTAACAACCCCTATAGAGCTGCAGTTTTTATTTGCTGCTTTTAGAATGACATGTTGTGTGGAGAGCAAAGCTCCAAAGCCACTTGTCAGTCTTTGAACCTACATGGAGAAGAGTGGCAGAATGGAGAGGTAGAGGTCATTCAGAGGTAGAGAAGATTCCTTCTTAGCACAGGCAGATTGAGACAAATTTACTCTGATGCCTTCTTTCTCTACTTTCCCCATCTTAGTGTCGTCTGGTACACCCTACTTATAGCTGCCAGTTGGTATTCCAAACCCCACATGGGTTGTGGCACAGAGCCTCTCATTCCTGCTCCACTGGAGAGACTACAACTCTGCTAGTCTCCTTCCAGTCACATGAACATGATTTCATATGGGTCAGAAAAATGAAAAGCATGCCTACTGGATGGGGGATACACCTCTAGGTAACACTGTGTGTGAATGAGTCCTTGGAGTACTTGTGGATTTTAAACTAAACATGAGCAGGCAGTGTGATGCAGCGGTAAAAAAGGCAAATGCCATTTTGGGCTGTATCAACAGGGGCATCACATCAAAATCACAAGATGTCATAGTCCCATTGTATACGGCACTGGTCAGACCACACCTGGAGTACTGTGTGCAGTTCTGGAGGCCTCATTTCAAGAAGGACGTAAATAAAATTGAAAGGGTACAGAGGAGAGCGACGAAGATGATCTGGGGCCAAGGAACCGAGCACTATGAAGATAGGTTAACGATGACTTAGATACATCACAACAAATACAAAATCTATCCCTAAAAGAAATCAACAATAACCCCATCCCTCAATAAACACAAACTCACTATGTTATTGAAAGGGGAGTGGAAATAAGATTAATTTTATTTCCCAACTACAATGACCTTTCGAATATGTTAATACCTGTCGTTTGTCTACCAGGAATTCTGACAAATGTACCCCATAAAGACATTCTCTCTACAAGATACAAACATCAGTTCCATCAACTGAACCCCAAGGTTTTAATAACTGGAATGTGCTATTGACAAGGCTCTTTAACCAGATTTCCTAGACTTAATATATTTATATTTATTAAATTTCTAGCCTTCTACCTTCCTTGGACTCAAAGTGGGTAACATATAAAAATCCCCATAAAACCCCCTCCTAAAGACAGCGCAAATCCAAAATTTACTAAGATGGCAAAATCCCTTCTAACTCCTGTTGTTCAGCCTGGAGAAAAGGAGGTTGAGAGGGGACATGATAGCCCTCTTTAAGTATTTGAAAGGTTGTCACTTGGAGGAGGGCAGGATGCTGTTTCCATTGGCTGCAGAGGAGAGGACACGCAGTAATGGGTTTAAACTACAAGTACGATATAGGCTAGATATCAGGAAAAGATTTTTCACAGTCAGAGTAGTTCAGCAGTGGAATAGGCTGCCTAAGGAGGTGGTGAGCTCCCCCTCACTGGCAGTCTTCAAGCAAAGGTTGGATACACACTTTTCTTGGATGCTTTAGGATGCTTAGGGCTGATCCTGCGTTGAGCAGGGGGTTGGACTAGATGGCCTGTATGGCCCCTTTCAACTCTATGATTCTATGATATGAGTTGTCTCAGGCTTGCAACTCACTGAGTGCCGTGTTGCAACTTTGTGGTTAAAGTTAAGTCCCTAGATTTGGAGGGACTTAAGATCACTTAAGATTTCTCTGGAAAAAATTTATAATGTGATTAAAAGATTAAACCAGTGGAAAAGAACTATCACCATCTTCCATTGTTGTGCCATTTTGTAGTCAATTTTTAAGCTACTTTTATAGCAACATGCCTACATTTTTGATGTCCTTTCTCTGTTGTTTTTATTGTGGCTTGCAAAAATAAAGCACTGAATTGTAACATATACCATAGCACTTTAGCCATTAAAATATTTGAATCCATTGGCTAAAATCATTCTTTAAAAAAATTCAATACAGGCAAACCAAAATTAGTAGACCAAAAATTGATGTGTAGTGATTTTCTGAGTCTGAAAAATAATGGAATGAATTGAGGGAGAGAGTGCATGCAGACCGTAAAATAAAATAGCTGTGTAAAATGATCAAGAAAACCAGGCATTTTGGACTCTCTGTCATCAATAAATCTATAATGAATAAATAATTCTCAATATGGCCAGATATGTGAATATTTAAATATGACAGCTGGAGCCATGAACAGATGAACCGCCATGAGACCTCCTAGCAAACGGCGGTATACAAGTTTAAATAATAAATAAATAAATAAGCACCAGAGAAAAGCCCTAGGTTTGCAGAAAATCCTGAAATCTTATAAACCATACAATACATTGTGGGTTAAAAAATCAAAGCTGCTTCTGTAACTCTGTGGCCTTTGCTAGGCAACCACAACACTATTACCTGTTGAAGTCTTGGTTTCTGTCCGCAAAATGCAGAGGGATGGGGCAGGGGCCTTTCCAGGATTGTTTTGGCCTTTGACAGGGGAGTGGCCAGGGCCAGCAGCAACCATGTGAACTGCTTTTTACTGAATAAAATCATCAGTCCATCACAGTCAGACTGGTAATGGCTGTCCATGGTGTCAGTTTGAGATCTTTCATATCGCCCATAAAGCCAGTGTGCCGTAGCAGTTAAGAACGGTAGCTTCTAATATGGCAAGCCAGGTCTGATTTCCCACTCCTCCACATGCAGCCAGCTGGTTGACCTTGGACTAGTCACATTTCTTTTAGAGCTGTTCTCACAGAGCAATCTCTCTCAGAGCTCTCTCAGCCCCACTGACCTCCCAGGATGTCTGCTGTGGGGAGAGGAAGGGAAGGTGATTGTAAGCCGCTTTGATACTCCTTCAGGTAGTGAAAAGAGGGGTATAAAACTAATTCTTCTTCTTTAACTGGAGATGCCAGGGGTTAAACCTGCCAAGCAGATGCTGTGCCACTGAGCCATAGTGATTTGCATGACTCACCCAGGTTCAGCTGCTTGCTACAGATATGAAGGGCAACTACCCCACAAAAGCCAGGGTAGTGTAAATCATTAGATTTTCAAACTATTACCACAGTGGATCAAAGCAGGATATAGAAATATATATCAGTATTATAGCCAGAGAATTGGGGGGGGGGGGGGGGAATGAAAAGTAAGTTGGTTGGTATATGGGAAGGAGAGAAATAAATGAATAAAGGCGATAACATGGGTTCAGCAGGAGGAGGGATAAGAGGAATAGTGCAAGAATGGGAAACAAGTCCTTGCAGGTTTCTTACTGTGTATCTGGGCCTGGAAGTTGCCACTGCACAATTGGCCCATAGTTTTCCTTGACAGAGGTTGCAGGGGGATGGAAAGAGGGAAAGCTGAAGCCAGAGCAAACAGATGAATGTAGGTTGGCTGGTGAGTTGGAAGAAGCAAAGAAAGAAGGAGGAAAGGGGAGAATAGGGGGCTTTGGGGGAAGGGAAAGAGGAAATAGAGGGGGAGAGGGAGTTTATCCCCCCTGCTAGTCCTTTCAGGTCTCCTGCTTGTAGAGACCTTTGAAATTTTTGAATTTGAAGTAGTAGTTGGGAATGAACCTAAGTTCACTGGTATGTCACTTTCCCACATCCTCTGCAATCTTGTGTTCCTCTAATACAGTGGTCCCCAATGTTTTTATCATCGGGGACCGGTCTACGCTTGAAAATTTTACTGAGGCATGGGGGTGGAGTTGTATTGTGCCGAGGGACGTCACTGCTGCCACCCGAGCCCCTGCTTCACTTGCTTTCCCGTCGGCGCCCCTGACTTCCCGCCACCCGCTGTGAGGTGCTGCCAGCAGTGGCTGCGCAGTGCCACGCCAAAGGGGAGCCCCAGCCATGGCGGCCGCCAGAGAACACAAAAGGTGAGCTGGTGGCAGAGTAGCAGGACAGCACCCGAGGCAGCAGACGGGGAGAAGGAGGAGGAGGAGCTGCGGCCCAGTACCAACAGATCCACAGACTGGTACCGGTCTCCAGACTGGGGGTTGGGGAGCGCTGCTCTAATAGATATCTGCTTTTTATACTTTTATTGTTATTTTATAGAGATATATACAGAAAGAAGAAGTAAATATTGATTACAATATGTCTTCCACCCTCCTCCTCCCACAGTCCCTGTATCCTGTTTATGGCATCTTGGCGAGGTAGTCCAGATAAAAGCTACATTGCTCCAGAAATTCTTCGATTGGCTTTTTATTAACTATAGATAGATAGATGTCAGTTTTGCCATTTTTGCTAAATCGGCTGGTTTATCCAGTCATAGTTCAATAGTTGTTATCTCTAGAGATTTCCAGTTCTTGGCCAGGACTAGTCTTGCTGCCATGGTAGCATAGGAAAAAAAGTTAATCTGGACAGACTTAATAACATATTTTCAGCTCTCACTGGAAACATAGTACTAAACATCTCCTCTAAAACAACATGTACTTTTGCCCTTAATCTACTAGCTTTCCCACATCTCCACCACATATGAAAAAAGGACCCTACTTTTTCATGGCATTTCCAACATCTGTTATTATAACCTTTAGCCATCTTTGCAATTACTTTAGGTGTTACATATACCATCTATAAAACACCTTATACCAATTCTATCTTAATCATTGACTATTTGTTGTTAGGTACTTTTGTCCAAATATGTGCCCACGTTTCCATTGTGAAGTTAGTTTCAATATTCTGCATCCATTTAATCACGCACTGCTTTACCTGTTCTGCTGCAGTTTCATATCTTAATAACAATTTGTATCTTTGACCTTGTAAGTGTGATTTGGCTCGAGTTAAAATGTTCTCAAATTCCGGAAGCAGAGCACCTATCTCCACATGTCCGGTAAATTCTGATTTAAATCTAGAAAACAGTTGGTTAAGCCTCAACCACTGGATTTCTACTCCTTCTGTTTTTATTATTTGAATATCTTTAAACTCCCCTGTTGTGGATAACAAGTCCTTATATTTCAGACAGGTTATTCTGTTTTCCTGAGATTTTGTAAAGTACCATATATCAGCTGTCCCCCAACCCCCGGTCCGCAGACCGGTATCGGTCCAGGGATCAGTTGGTACCGGGCCGCAGCTCCTTCTCATCCTCCTCCCTGGCTGCTGCCTTGGGGGCTGCCCTGCCACTCTGCTGCCGGCTCACCTTTGGTGTTCTCAGGTGGCTGCCATGGCTGGGGCTCTCCATCGCCGTGGCACTGCGCAGCTGCTGCTGGCAGTGCCCCTCAGTGGACGGCAGAAAGTCAGGGGCGCTGGCAGAAAAGCAAGTGGAGCAGGGGCTCAGGCAGTGGCAACATCCCTCGGCAAAAGACTATCCCCCCTTGTGCCTCAGTAAAATTATCAAGCGTTGACAGGTCCCCAGTGATAAAAATGTAGGGGACCACTGCCATATATACTTGTGTATAAGCCTAGTTTTTCAGCACCTTTTTTCACACTGAAGAACCCTTCCTTGGCTTATAAACGGTATATACGGTAACTGAAATAAAAGCCTGCTCTAGCCAGCCATTCGTTGTTTTGCCTTTTGCAAATGTGTACTGCAAGCTGAGCTTGCTCTGGCAGCATGTAGGACATCAACGGTTTGACTGGGGGACTCTGATGTTTTTTTTTTTCTTTTGCCTTTACTTCTTCCTCTTCTTAATCACTTTTTCCAAACTATTCTTTTGGTTTCTGTGGGTGGGGTGGGTTTTGGGGGTGCTTTGGGATTTACTGTTTCTTTCTCCTAGTGTTTCTTTCCTCTTTTATCTGAGGGGCAGCATTGTTTGCCTTTTCTTCTTTGGGTTGTGTTTCTTTTAAAAGTTGATTTTTACAGTTCTTTCTTTCAGTGTTCAGTTTTACAGTTCTTTATTTCAGTGTTTTGTTCTGGGGGGGCACTGCAGTTGTAGTTAGAGTTGCCCATTCTCCCAGTTTGGTAGCTGTTGTACTTGTTGCAGTAGGTTGCCAAATTCGGGTAGTGTTGTTCTGCTCTGGTTTGCTGGCCTGGGGGGGGGTACTGTGGTTCTCCCAGAGCTGTTCTCACATAGCAGTTCTGTCAGAGCTCTCTCAGGGTGTCTGGCATCAAGAGAGGAAGGAAAGGCAATTGTAAGCCGCTTTGAGACTCCTTTGGTTAGCGAAAAGCAGGGTACAAAAACCAGTAGTTATTCATCCTCTTGACTTTTCTGTATTTGTTGGGGGGGGGAGGCTGGGTGATGGAGAGCCTGTGATGATGGACCATTTTCCACCCTCAGCTTATATGTGAGTCAATAACTTTGCCCAGATTTTGTGGTAAAATTAGGTGCCTCGGTTTATATGCAGTTTGGCTTATATGCAAGTATATGCAACTAGAGATTTCATCAAGGAAGGTAAGGGCGATAATCTGCACCATATATTCATCAAGCCAGATGACCATAGATTGAGGTTCATTTTCTTCTTCCCTTTCTGTTAAAACAAGGGCCTTAGAATACTGTGGAATCCTCCTTCTATGCCCACTTTCTCAAAAATCAAGTCTCTAGCTGTTGAGTCTGTTATCAAGTCTGCCACTGCAACAAGCATAGCTGCATGCAAATAAAGCCTCAAGCTGGGTACAGCTTGACTACCTCTTTTCTTCTCGTAGGATTTTAAAGGCAATTCTAGGTCTCTTATAGGTCTCTTATAGCCCCAAATAATTTTTTTTTTTCCTCTTTGGCACTTGGATATCATCTTCTCTTTAATTGATAGTGGTAATACTTGGAATAAAAAGTTAAACTTAGTCAGTATGTTCATTTTTACCGTAGCAATTTGAATAGACCATGAAAGTTTCAGCTTATCCCATTTTAACAAATCCTGTTGTATCTTAATCCACAACTTCCCATAATTATTTACCTCAAGTTCTGTTGGGTCGGCTCCTACACATACTCCAAGGTATCTCACCATTTTAGGATTGACTTCACAACCAAAGCTGTTTCGAATACATTGTGCATCTGACTCTGATAACCCAATCAGAATGATTTTAGTTTTAATTCTGTTAACCTCATAGCCAAAATGTAATCCAAAACAGTGGTCCCCAACCTCCGTGGCTCTCCCCCCCCCCCCCCCCCGCAGTAAAAAACTTCCCAGGCCGCAAGCTTGCGGCCCGGGAAACTTCTTACTGCGGGAGGGCGGGGAGAGGGAATCAGGGCCGGGCTGCACGGCGTGTGGGCGTGGCCCGATGCGCAGGCATGGCCCAATGAGCGGGTGCGGTCCGTGCGGGCGCGGCCCGATGCCCTGCCGGTCCCCAGCCTCAGAAAGGTTGGGGACCACTGATCCAAAATATTTCAGGAGATCGAACAGCACTGGAGTGGATATCAGTGGATCAGTTAAAGCACAAAACACATCATCAGCATAACTTTTTAGTTTAAACTCTTCTTCAACTTTAAGTCCAGTCAACTTATCCTCTGCATGTATCTTGACCGCCAGCATTTCCAAAACCAAATTAAACAACTGTGGGGACAGCAGACATCCTTGCCTGGTACCCTTCTTGATAGATATCTTGATAAGGTTGCTAATTTCTTTAAAGGGAGATAGGAACTTTTCCTGGCAAGTGTATATTGAGTTCTGTTTCCATTAGTGGCTATAAGAATTATGGAAGGTGGATTCCTTGTGAGTTTACTCCCTCCTCTGGTGGTCATGTGCTTGGGGGTTTGGAGCCACTGAAGAAATCCCCTCTTGTCTGTTTCAGCTAGAAATTATGATGTGGAGGATCCTGCTTGCATTTCAGCAGTGACTCACATCCTTATACCATAAGCAGCATAATGTCAGATTACATGGATGTTTCCAGAACTTCCCACACAGCCTAAACTAATTATTTATTTATCAATCATATGGCAGAGTTACACACTGTGAACTGCCCTGAGCCGCAAGGGAGGGCGGTATATAAGTGCAATCAAATAATATAAAATATGTAACCAAGTTGATACAATGGGCATGCAGACTGATTGGGCAATTCCCCTAAGTACTAATATCTAAGTTTTCAATCCACAACTGGGGAGTGTTCAGAGAGCTCACTCACTTCATGCTGGAAAGCACAATGCTCACATTCCTGGGATAGGTAGTTTGGTGAGCTACACCACAGTCACATTCAAGGCCTGGCATTTTGCCCCATTTAAACAACAGGTCTGCACAGCTGCCAAAGCCTATTCATATTCTATAGTTTATCATCTTCCATACTTTATGTGGCAAGTCAAATCCTGCAGGCCTCTTGTTGGTGTTTATCAAGTTATGGCTATCAGGTAGAATTGAATGTATCCATGTTCACAGCCATTTATTCCCTAGATCAAACTTCTGCGATTGCAGGATTTGTGCAGATCTTACTACTTGGCATTGGGATCTTCTCTGTATATTCATATGTAAAAAATATGCAAGAGTCTGTTTACATGCATGCACTTGTTCAGAAACACCTGTATGTAAATATGTGTCACAACAGGCCCTTAAACATTTTGTCCATAATATTGCAAGCTGTATTATATGCATGTGTCCAATTCAAATGTGTGTAGATCTTTTCTTAGTGAAAATGGGGAAAACTCTAGTGAATGATATTAATATTTAGCACATTTTTATGTTAGTGTCTTTTGTACAAATCCAGGTAAGGGCTAAATGATTGGGGGGGGATTTGTTTGAAATAATTCTGTTTCCTGAAATGAACTCTAAATCCTCTTATGTTAAAACAAGTGGTTCTGTAAAGAATGTCTAGTATGGGCCAAAATCCCTTAGGAGGCTCTACCACCTGAAGAGCTATGTGAATCTGGAACTGAGCAAGTCTGGCAGTGTTGAAAAATGTCAGAGAAACTTCAGTTAAATATTAGCAGGTGGTGCAAACCAAAATATGTGAACTGAGTAAAGTGGTATTAGAGAGCATGTGACAAACATGCCTTCTAGTTTAGTCAAACAGTTATTAATGGGTCAGGTTTACAATCTAGCCCCTTCCTGTTTTTAAGCAAGCTGGCTTCCCCCCTTCCCTTCTGAAGCTGGAGAGCAATTGTCCTTGATTTATCTTTGCTTAAATAACTGCTGTTTTAATTTCCAAGTGTGAAATGTAGAACCTAGTGCTCACTGTCAGTACCTAGTGTGTGATGGCCTCTTAAAGGAGAGGCAGCAGTTTAGTGGTAGACAAGAGCAGGGGTAGTCAACCTGTGGTCCTCCAGATGTTCATGGACTACAATTCCCATGAGCCCCTGCCAGCATTTGCTGTGAGACAGCACTTGCTGTGAGCATTAGCAGCGAGACAGGGGTGCCAGCCTTTGCGGTGTGACTGGCCCATTCTGCTCGGCGGGAAGCAGCGGCGCTCTGCCCCGCCCCACCCCTTGCTACCCAGAACTCGCACATGCACACTTGCGCACTAGTGCCCGTCACAGGGTGATGCAGGGAAGGGATGGGTATATAACAAACTCTATATTTTGAGTGGAAATGTTGGGGGTCGTCTTATACGCCCAGTCGTCTTATATGCCAGCAAATACGGTATGCATTTTTGGTGCTTTAATTGTTTGATAGTTATTTCTATTGAAAAGGTTTTTTTTAAAGTTGATTACAGTTGGGCTGACATATTGATGACTTAAAGTTTCATGTTGTGATTTTTGCTCTAGCAAAGCAAGGTTTCTAAGTTAGGAGCATTGCAAACTAATGCTACTGAGAAAGCCAGCTGTAATGTGTCTAGGGAGTGTGACCCTGATAATTCTCCTGGTCTTCTCAGGAGCTTTCAGTACTTTCAGGCTTGGCTTCCTTTGCAATCACTTTTCAGAATTGGGACCATAAGGCACTGCTCTGCAATGCTTTCAGTACCACGTGAGGGTATGTTTCAGAATGTAGTGCTGACGGACTGCTGCTGTGCCCCTTGGCCACTTGTCTGTGGGGTCCCTCAAGATTCTGTCTTTTTCCCTATATTTTTCAAGAGTGATGTAAAGCTTCAGGGAGAGGTCATTGGGAGATTTGGACTGAGTTGTGGTTTAGATCGGTGGTGCCCAACCACTGGGCTGCAGCTCGCTGCCGGGCCGCGAAGGCCCTGGCACCGGGCCGCGGCTCCCTCTCCCCCCCGCAGTAAGAAACTTCCCAGGCCGCAAGCTTGCGGCCCGGCAAGCTTCTTACTGTGGGAGGGGGGAGAGGGAAGCAGGGCTGCACATGCGCGCAGGGTTAAGAAACTGAAACATAATCCTGACAAAATGGAGGTGCAACTGGGGTGTGTGTGTGCGTGTGCGGTGGGCAGAGGTCTGACTTAGGAAATGGGTTATTCGCTGTTCTGGATGAAGTTGCACTCCCTCTAAAGGTGCAGGATTGCGATTCCTAGATCTGGGCTTCCTGTTGGAAGAGGCAGTGGAGGCCAGGGTTGTCAGTCACTAGCTGTGGTCCTTCCTAGGCAGAAAAAATCTTGCCACTGTGGTACATGCTGTGGTAACATCTATTGAGTGCTATTTGGGCCTGCCTTTGAAAACTATCCAGAAGCTGCAGGTGGTAGAGAATGCTGCAACCAAGTGTTGACAACCATGGGCTATAGGGACCATATCACTTCAGTCTTGTTCTAGTTTCCCTTGCTTCCAGTTTGATTCTGCACTCCATTCTAGGTACGATTATTGACTTTTAAAGCCCTATATGGTCTGAGACCAACTTACCTTAAGGACCATGTTCTCCCATTCATTCACTTCAATTACCCTGCCTTCTGAGACTAGATGGATGGGGAATCCAGAAAGAACTTTTCTGGTCATGGCACGAACCCTTTGGAACTCCTTCCCCAGGGCAACTTGTCTATCTCCTCCTATCCTTTTTTCTCTGAAAAAGTGATGCTCATAATAATTGAGAATATGATTACTTTGATTGATGGCATAGTGATATTGATATTTTAATAAGCATTAACTTCCCTCCCTCCTTTTTAGACTAAGAAAAACACATCTGAGCAAAACCAGATTGGGAAACCATGGCTTCTGATGCTAGTCACATGCTTGAAGCTGCTCTGGAACAAATGGATGATATTATTGCAGGTATGGCAATCCTTTATGTTTAAGGAAAACACGTGTGTGTGTGTGTGTGTGTGTATGTTGGGGGGGTGGTGCTTAGAGTGCCAGGCCAGGATTTGGGGGAATCTTGAAAGCTTGCTGGAAGACCATAGCACTGTCACATACACTCAACCTAATTTACCTTACAGGTTGTGAGGATAAAATGGAGAAGGGGAGAATATTTTTAGGCATTTTTGTTCCTTGTTGGGGAGAAAAGTGGGATATTAATTAAGTAAATGAATAAGATCCTCCTGATAGCAGAATGAGTGCCTACAATTCATTCTATAAGTGCAGAAATGGAGGATTCCTTATTATTTGTGAAATCTTATGTTTGGTCATGTGACATTTCTAAATATTCAGGGAGCTCATAATGGTTATAACTGCAAAACTGTCTTAAATAAGAGCAAGTGAAATTAATTTATGAAAGAATGACAGTTACACTAATCTTTTGCAGAAATCAGGTGAATCAAAGTTCTTATGGCTGTCTTGGAATAAAAGTGTTAAGTAGGAATATACTTCAGTTGACTATAGGAAATATCTGAATTTCAAGAGAAGTAATACAGAGATATGAGGACAGTTTAAATTTGGAGCTAAGAATAGACACACAATCACTAAGTTGTAACAATATATTTCTTTAAATACTGAATCTGTACCATCTGACAATAGTTCAGTGTAGGTGATGCTCCTTTCTGAGCATTGCAGGTCTGCTCTGAACTTTGACCTGGAAACTGCAACTGGTACAAAATGCAGTAGCATGGGCTAGGGCCAGGACACCCAAATCCCACCCTCTGCACGCTCCACCTCCAAAGTCTCCAGGTTTTTCCCAGCCTGGAGCTGGCAACCCTACTCATCACACATAGCTCTTAACATCTCCTCCTTACCCAGACCTATTCCCCCACAAAGAGTCATTTATTCATTAAACTTCATGAAACTCAGCACTTAACGGATAAGAGATTGATTCCGTGTGCATAGATTTTCAAAGAACAAGTAAGACCGAGATCTCTTAACTGTGTATGGTTATTTTATAATAATAATAAGAGTTGGTTCTTATTTGCCGCTTTTCTCTACCTGAAGGAGTCTCAAAGCAGCTTACATTCGCCTTCCCTTTCCTCTCCCCACAACAGACAGGTGGGTGAGGCTGAGAGAGCCCTGATATCACTGCTCGGTCAGAAGAGCTTTATCAGTGCCATGGGGAGGCCAAGGTCACCCAGCTGGTTGCATGTGGGGAAGTGCAGAATTAAACCTGGCTCACCAGATTAGAAGGCCACGCTCCTAACCATTACACCAAACTGGCTCAATAAGATTATTGCTGTGAAGAAGCAGCATGTTATCTCTGCAGACTCAATCCGTTTTGAGAACTGCAGACCCAAGCATCTGTGATAATATGTTCTAGGTAGAAAAACTGCCCAAAATAATCTTACAGAAACCTCTAGGAGAGCATGAATGGATTAATGGAATTCAATTGCCAAAAATTTAAACACTGCATGAATATACAGTCTCATGTTACATAATATTAAAACTAATCCATATTTCATTATGAATAACCTTTGGACTATAATGTTTCTTAAACAGAAAACTATCTTTTGATAGATTTCCCCCCTTTCCAAAAAAACACTCCATTATAAAAATTGGATTTAAATTTATTTAAAAATTAAATTTTAAATATCAATGTTTTTAGCTTTTTAAAAAATAATTGATTTTATCCACTATGCTTCTGGATCACATTAAAGCCACATAGGCATGTTGCTGAAAGGTCAAGTATTTCTCCTTGTTTGGGAAGTAATTCCTCCCTGACAGCCAGTTGATCAGTGATGGAGACCCCATCAGGCATCCTTAGAATGAACTTAAATTCAGCCATCTCATGTTGTTAGCCTGAAATTTCTCTGTCTGAGGACTACCCCTCTTAAGTCAGCCATAGAAAGTCCTGTAAGATTAAGATGTTCTCTTACTGATGTTGTGATTCTTGTCAGATTTATGTCCATTTATTCTTTTGCTGATGGCTTTGTCCAGTGCATTGCTGATATTTGATGGCATATTTAATAATGTTGGAAGATTAACAAGAATATGACCTTGATATGGTATGGCCGGTGTTCTTGTGTCTGGTGAGGGTGTTATCACAGTGAATATGGGGAAAGAGTTGGCTTCTTGCTTGATTGCAGGTCCTGGCCTCAGAGTCTGTGTTCATGTTAAGAAATGCATTGTTATAGGTGAGATTGTTTAAAGATAGGAGACTGTTGTTTGTGGCTACTAAAAGATTTGCCTCCCAGGGTTTGTGAGAGAGGAATATAATTGCCCAGCATAGGTTGTGAGTCATTAATGATATGCTGAGCCAGTTTCAGCTGGGTGTTGTATGTGATTACCAGTATTTTGTTGTTTCATTTGAGCCTATCAGTAGCAGGTTATCACATGGTATCATTTTGGCTTTATTGATCTGTTTCTATTAACAGGAAGTGATTATAATTTCAAACATGTCAGCTGTAGATCCTCCAGGTGAAAATCTTTGTCAAAAGGATCAGAAGAGACGTGGCAGTAATATAGAGCTTGGCTGTCAACAATGGGTTATTTGGTATGTTTCGGATTGTGACTTGGAGGCATGTAGATATGTTTCAGTAATCAGTAAGTTGTCTGACATTGAGTAAGCCTGCTATCTCTTTGCTTTGAAAAAGAAGCAAACCACTTGGCTACTCATTACTCTGACAGAGGGCAAAGGGAAAGCAGAAAGGCTCAGTTCCCATTTTGATGCCCAATTTTTTTCTGAATAGAAAATCTTGTATTACTTCATCAATTTTAAAGTTGTGTAATTCTCCAGTAGTCACTACTTGACTCCATCATCAACCACATCACTGACTGAAAACAATGAAGACTTGAAATGACTGTGATGAAGGTCAGAGTTGAAAGTGCTGAAGCAGGATTACAGCTGAGCATCAAGAAGATGAAAAGGGAGACTGCAACCAAGAAATTAGAAGGAAATTGAGACTGGGGAAGTCAGCCATGAAAGAGCTAGAAAGGGAAAGGATGTGTCATAGGTGACCAAGTTCAAATTAATTCAATTCTATAGTATTCTCCATTACATTAGGTGTGAAAGTTAGATACTGAAGAAAACTGAGAGGAGGAACGTTGATTCTTTTGAAATGTGGTGCTGAAGGAGAGCTTTACCTTGGGATGATATACAAAAAATAAAAACAAACAAACCAAAAAACCCAAACAAATTAGTGTGGTTTAGATCGCCTAAACACTCCCCAAAAGCTAAAATGGCTAAACTAAGGCTATCATACTTTGCTCATGTTATGAGAAGACAAAGACTCTCTGGAAAAGGCAACAATATTAAGAAAAGTTGAAGGCAGCAGGACAAGAGAAAGACCCAAGGAAACCACAACTGTTAGTTTGCATAACCTGAGAATGGTAGTTAATGATAGGACATTTGGAGGTTTGCCATCAATAAGAAGCAACGATTGCCAAAAAGGTTAATGAGGAACAACCTCAGGTTTGTCCTGAATGTTGCAGACTACACACGGAAGAAAAAGTTGAAAGCGGCTTTTATATTCTTAGATGCAGAAAAAGCTTTCGACAATGTTTGTTGGGACTTTCTATTTAAGACTCTTAAACTGATAGACTGTGGTGATATTTTTTTTATTTGATCAGACGTATATACTTGGAACAGGAAGCAAGGATATTAGTAAATGGAATGCTTATAGAACAATCAATCAGTGTAAATAAAGGTACCAGGCAAGGCTGTCCATTATCTCCATTATTATTTAATCTGGTACTAGAAATACTGGCATCCAAGATCCAAGCCATGGAAGAAATCACTGGAATAAGAATTGAAGGAGAAGAATTCAAACTGAAATGCTATGCTGACAATGTAGTTTGTACCTTGGAAAACCCAACAAAATCAATTCCACCATTATTAGATCTACTGAGAAATTTTGGACTCTACTCAGGATACAAAATAAATAAAGCAAAGACAAAAATTATCCTACAAGGAGTTACAGATCCAGAGGTACAAAATATCAAGGAAAACATCGGTTGTGAAGTCAACCCTAAATGGGTTAAATACCTGGGTATCTATCTAGACAAAGACTTCAGAAATCTTTTCACTGGTAATTATTAAAAACTTTCGAGTAGTATCCAAGTAGATATCAAGAGATGGAATGAAATGAAATTATCTTGGTCTGCTAGAATAGCAATAGTCAAGATGAGCATACTGCTAAAAATTAACTTCTTATTCCAAATGTTACCAGTAGAAATTATGGGAAGAGTACTGGGAAAATGGCAACAAATTCATATGGAGCAGGAAAAGACCAAGAATTGCTTTTAAAACATTACAAGATGAAAAAAGGAGAGGAAGACAAGGAGTACCAAACCTAAAGCTGTACTATCACGGAGCGGCACTCACGTATATAACGGATTGGAGATGAGAGCCACAATTAAGAGAACTGATATTTGAAAAAGAGGCCTTAGGCAACAGTTTCCATGAAAGTCTGTTATTTGTGAGAGGCAAACTTTTTGGTATACTTTACTACAGAGTGGATTTATTTTTCATTTGTTGTATTTCTTTTAATTGCCACAGTGTTTTATTTAATATTTTAGAAGGTGGTGCATATGCTTATTTAATATTTAAAACTTACAACAAAGATGGGTCCTCAAGGCTGACTTCCAAAAAAGATAGAAATAATTATTTGACAGAAATAATTATTTGGTGTTTGACAATGCATTCTGAAACAGTTAGACCAGGCTTTCTCAACCAGAGTTTTGTGAAACCCTGTGATTTCTTGAGGACCGAAAAGGTTTTCCTGAATGGGTGGAAGTTAATATATATTTTTTAATTTGTTAAACATTTTCAGGTGATATGACCATATGTGATCATGTTGACCTGCCTCCCCCAGTGGTCAATGATGGGCCTGGAGAGGGTGGGAAGTAGCCCCAGGTGGGCATGTACCCCAGCTATGCTACCCAACCATATTCTGCATGATTGTGACACTTCTTGGGTTTCTTGAAGTCTAAAGAATGTTTCAAGGGTTTCTGAATGATAAAAAAGTTAAGAAAGGCCAAGTTAGACCCTTCCAAATCTATTGAAGTCAGTGGGCTTAAAAAGGTAAAAATTTAGGATTTCTCTGTGAGCAACTGAACCATTTTGTAAGCTGTTTCTCCTGTTTTTTGCCATATGTATTAAAACATAGACATGCTACTTTGATAGCACATAGTGTACATGAACTTTACATCAGCAACCTAGATATTTTTTATTTTACTAAAAAACGTTTCTTCTCTGAATCCTGATCCTGTTATAGACCCTCCCACAGCTTACATTATGCCAAGGGATCTAGTGTGCCCAACCCACCAGTTAGTTTACCAAAGAACTAGGTCATCCACAGTCTCAAAGTGTCTACAAGACAAAGTTGACCTGGAGAGAGATGGGAGTGGGCCACTGTTGTATGATATAATGTTACAATGTTCTGTTGTATGGCTTTAAAAATGCTGCGAGCCACCTTAACTGCTACATTGCAGTAGAAAGGAAGGATATAAATCTAAAAAATAAATAAAGAAATCATGGAATATATACTGCTAATTTAGCAGTGGAAATGTGTGGCTGTAGTCAAAAAAGGAAAAGCCTAGAGAGATTATTCAATTGGGCATGGTCTACACCATGGTTGCCATTCTGAGTAACTTGGATCCAACCAAACACACTTCCTGTTTCCCTCCCCATGAGCCATTCTGTCTCAGCTATCTCTTCCTCCAACTTTGTAAAGATAAAAAATTGGTTTCTCTCATTCCTGACTTAAGTTTGAGTCTAGTAGACCTTTAAAACCAATGAAGCTTCATTCAAGGTATAAGCTTTCATGTGCAAGCACACTTCTTCAGGTATATATCTGATGAAGTGTGCATGCACACAAAATCTTATGCCTTGAATAAAACTTCATTGGTCTTGAAGGTGCCACTGGACTCAAAGTTTGTCCTGCTGTTTCAGACCAACACAGCTCCCCGTCTGAATTTATTCCTGGCATATATGACAAGAGCTGCCTCTCAGCCTTCCAAATTCTGCTCAGCTTAATTTCAACTGTGTATCCTGGGTCTTGACTGACTTGTCATTTTGAGTCCTCATCTTCATACTCTCCTTCCAAATCACTTTGGATTAAGACTAAAACTGCTGCTCAGAATCCCAGTTGAAAGAACCTATATATTGGGCATGGCCAGTCTACATTTTAATACTCTTCATATATGTTGCAGTTCAATTGTCAGTTGAGATAAGGGGTGACTGGGGCCTTGAGTACCCACACTGCCAGTCACATACTTTTAGCCTAAGCTGCTTCATGAGGTGGTTCTGAGAATAAAAATGGTGAAAGGAGAACTATGTGTGTTGCCCTGAGCTCTTCATAGAAAGAACCAGGTAAAAATGAACAGGGTAGATTATTCAAACTAATTCTGCCTGTTTGCAGCTCCTTCTCATGTGCCAGGGCTCCTGTCTTCGTTCTTTTAGAGTGCATGGGGAGATTCAATGTCACTGTCAGCCCATCCAAGTATGATGCTAGTAATGACGTTTGGGACATATTTGGGCAGAGCCATGTAATGAGGCTTGCTACCTGATGTAGAGGCATGGAGAAGGCATCACTGGGATGATATTTGAAGCTGGCTCCATTTGATGATGGTCCTATGCAAAATAGTCCTTATGGCAAGTTGTTTGTTCAGCAGTTGAAGTGCTTTGCTTTTATGGATACTGTCTCTCAGAGGACCTGAAAGTCTTTTTATTGTGAATTAACCTTATCAGTCTGCACAGCAGTTGATGTATTTTCTGCGGTTAAGTCGTTGCCAATAAAATTCAGTTCAGAAGCATAAGATTGTTGCTGAACTGGAAGGGAAAAGTGGTTGGTTCATTACCATTAATTTTTTTCCTCTTTATTTAACTTTAACTTAATTTGCTTTATGCATTTTTTTCTGGATGAATAAATGCACATATGAAGGTGAGTGAAGGGCTAAAAGAGGGAACCACTTATGTGCACGCTCATCTGTTTAAATGAGAAATGGTATTAAAGTGTTTGAATCATTCCTAGCTTTTCTGTACTGCATGGTAATTTTTTCTTCAGCCAATGTTCTTTTCCCTTCCTTTCCCTTCTGGACAGCAAGCCTCCCCCCCCCCCCCAAAAAAGCTAATGTGGCAACCACAGCAAGTTAGATTAAAAATAACATGGCACAAAAGAATGGCATCTGTCTGTGATAGGAAGTTATAGGGAGAGAGCAAATGAGAGAATGTTTCCTTCCTGATGTGTTGCAGCATTAAATGACTTCTCTCCATCTCCACCCCATAAAACTATCTAAAGAAAACTGCATTTTATTTATTCTGTTTATGTATTAAACTATTTATAGCCTGCCTTTCTCTATGACAAAAGGCATTTTATTCATCACAGTTAAAAACACACATTACAAGATCCAATATAAATTCCCAGATCCTCCTCCTGTCAGAAATATTTCTGTTGTCTGTATCTCCTTTAAAGCCCTGGCAAAGAAAATGGCCTTCTAGTGTCCTATCTAAAGACAGCACACCCTTTATCAGGGAGCACATTGTACAATGTGATGCTAGGTGAGCTGCCTTAAAGACAAATAGACATTGCATTGTTAAATTAGTGATTTAACTCACTTTCCAGAAACCACACAACAGCTGCGGAGAACTAAGTTGTGACATAGGGGCCAAATTCAGCTTGGAGTAGGGTGCAGGGGGGAAGGAACTTCAGACTCCCAATGCCATGTTCTCAATTTATAATGGCTTCAGGAGTCAGACCACCTGACCAAGGTGACGACGTGGATGCTGACCTCCTTGAGCAGCTTGATAGAACATCCTTGTAATTCAATTTCCCTAATATGTGCTGGGAAACAAACTCTGCTAAGCATTCAGAGTCTTGCAACTTTCAGTCCTGCTTGGCTGAGAATTTCATTTATCAAATGGTAGAAAAACCCATGAGAGGCTTGCCCATGCTCCACTTAATACTGAATAACAGGCAAGAACTGGCAGATGGGGTGAAGGAGGTGGGGACACTGGGGGGGGGGGGAGTGACCGTGTCCTTCTAGAATTTCTTTTGAGATGGAAAGGCCAAGGACGTTTATATTCAGATGTGTATGTTAGACTTTCATAGGGTAGACTTTAATAACCTCAGAGACATAATGAGAGTCATCCTGTGGACAAGAATGCTGGAATAGAAAAAAGCAAATTACAGGTAGGCTCTCCTTAAACAAGAGCTTTTGCATGCTTGAGCCATGACTATTCCATCAAGATGGAAACATGGTTACAGGGCACTGTAAATTAGCCATCAGAGAGGCTAAAGCTGAGAATGACCTGAGACTGGCCAGGGGAGTCCACTGTAACAAGAAAAGGTTCTTCAGGTATGTGAGGAGCAAATGTAAGGTAAATGAGGCAATAGGCCTACTGTTGGGTGAAGATGGAAATACAGAGAGAAAGCAGAAAGACTCAGTACCTATTTTGCTTCTGTGTTTTCCAAGAAGAATGTGGACACATCTAGGGATGGTTGTAGGCAAGGTCTTGATGGGTTGTCGAGGTTGTTGAGAGTCACCTGGCTGCTCTGGATGAGTTAAAATCCCCTAGGCTGGATGGTGTGTACCCAAGAATGCTCAAAGGACTTTTTGGAGAGCAACATAGGAGGCAAAGGAAACAGCTGGCTTCCCTCCTTTACCTGGGGGTTATTGAGAGTGGGAAGAGGCTGAGGATGGGGCAACTTACTATCAGCAGGAACTTTCAGAGAGGCCAGCATTTCTTCCACCTGGCAAACAGCAGGAAGAGGAGAAGCCCCAGGATTTGTGCTCATTAAAGGTAAAGGTAAAGGTATCCCCTGTGCAAGCACCGAGTCATGTCTGACCCTTGGGGTGATGCCCTCTACCGTTTTCATGGCAGACTCAATACGGGGTGGTTTGCCAGTGCCTTCCCCAGTCATTACCGTTTACCCCCCAGCAAGCTGGGTACTCATTTTACCGACCTCGGAAGGATGGAAGGCTGAGTCAACCTTGAGCCGGCTGCTGGGATCGAACTCCCAACCTCATGGGCAGACAGCTCCAGACAGCATATCGCTGCCTTACCACTCTGCGCCACAAGAGGCTCATTTGTGCTCATTGGAAGAGTGCAATTTGAAATGATTGGCAGAGTGCTCTCTCCCTATTGGTGACATATACTAGGGGGCGGGGCAATCAGGTAGGGATTGATTTATTTGCACGCATTTTAACTTTATAATGTTTAGTGATAATGAAGAGAGCAATACTCTGTTTTAATTAATGTTTCTGAGCAATAGTTCATGAACATTAGGAGAGCATTTTTTTGTGTTTAACATTGAGAAATCTGCTCAGTACTATCTGCTCAGTATTCATTTTGGGCTAAAGATTTTCATTTAACAGTATGGTCCTGGTTACCACAGTATACCCTTCTTCAATCTTTCATGGTGTTTTGAGACTTAATAGAAATATAGTTTAATAGAACTCCTTCCAGGTATTGAGCAATTCTGAGCCAGAAGCATAGTTTGGGTATTTCATCACCCAGCAAGTTCAGAGAAAGAAATGTGTGTTGCCCCACCTGTTACAAAACAAAGCAGGTGAGAGAACAGGGCTGAGTTTCTTTCCTTTAAGAACTTGATTCAGATGTCCTCTATCTCTCCCCCTTCCCCCTGCTTCTCCAATATATAGCAAAGTCAGAGGAGAACATGCTGCCTGTGAGGGATTTTCCTGTCCTACTCTCCTCCAGAAGCAAGCTGGTAGAACAGAATTAAAAGGGCTTGGAGATGATTCTTAGTGATGGTATAAACCAGATCCTCAAACCTGAATCTTCTTAGCTGCTATTGCTAAGTTTACAAGCTTCCTCACCTCAGTTTGGCTTTATTCACTGCTCACCTGTTTGTGCTCTAGCAATTGCGGAAGGGATTGATTGTTTCACCAATCTGCTGGACATACTAGTCAAGTCACATGAAGGCTTGAGGAAGCCATTTCTCCCCTGTCCCACTTGTTCAACACTCTGGGCCTTTTCGCACAGGGATCTTTGTTGCAAATTGTTTGCGGAATGAAAAATCGCCATTTAAAATAGTGGAATTCGTCGTTATGCATACCTGCCTTTGTAGTGGAATCAGTTGCGTTTTTTAGCGTTTCCCACAGGCTTCCGGTCTCGGCAGAAATCGCTAGAAAGGAAGCGCTATTGCCAAGCTCGTCCCGCCCCTGGCCGTCAAGCAGCCAATGGGCAGCCGTTAGCATGCTCCCAAACAGCCCCTTTCCCTTTAAGAAAGGTTTTTTTTAAAAAAAAAAACGACCCATAGCAATGAATCTAGGTAGATTCGTTGCTACGGAGAGACCCATCCAGCTGCCTAATGTGAGCTGTCGTTTGATTGTATGATCATTTGCACGCTGCCTCGAGTGATAAAAAAAAAAATCCCCCCCCCCCTCTCACGGGCACGATTTTCGGCTGAATTTATTTGTAAAAAATAAAGGGACTTTATTTCAGCAAACGGGCTTTTCAGTTGTTTGTGCTTAGTGACTAAAGGTGAAGGACTGAAGCCAGGGAAGCCTCTAAACAGAAAGAGGCTCGCCGGTGCGTTTATCCCCGCTCGCTCGGAGAAAAAAAAATGGCGATCGCTTCGCCGGAAGTTTGGAGGAGAGAGCCAGGGGGAGGGACTTTGAAGAACCAGCAACAATGGTAACGCACAGATCTTTAGCGCTACTGTTGCAGATTGGTTGCAGGAGTGTATCGCTATCCGGAGGGTGAATCCACTTTTCTGGATTCCCCTGAAAGCGCCACAACGAAGCGCTTTTTGCTGATTGGTTTCAGGATTGTTGCAGATTGTCTACGACGTCGTGGGTTATGTCAAATTAGTAGCGTTTCCAAATAGCAACCATTCTGCTACTTTGAAGCCGTGCGAAATGGCCCTCTGTTTCCCCTCCTCTTCCCACAACCTCCTCAAGACTTCTATTGTCAAATTGTGTATAAATTGTAGAGACCTGACATTGTTGTTCTTCCCTTGACACTATACCATGAAGAATATGTTTTGGGGTAGATACCAAATGACTTGAAGTTTCTTCCTACCTTCATTTGGATAAACTGTAGCCAATTTCTTACAAAGAGCTGTCTGGATTCTACCAGTTTAGATTGCAGGTAGGTGATTTTGTGGAACTTCTAAAATAAAAAAATATATTATTTCCACATGAAAAAGAATAGATAACAGAGAACAGACAAAACTTCAGATCTTCTCTTTCAGTGAAGAGTTCTTTTCTATGAAGGAGCATCCAATCCGTCAAAGAAAAGAGCTGGTGGTTTACCTTTCCCTTGGTATCTAGTCTTTTATGTGGAAATATCTGTTTGTGGTAGAGTTTCTGTAATAAGATCTTTCATGTGCAAGTTGAAGTGGTACTGCTGAGACACTGGTTTATCATGTATTTCACTATGTATGACAAAAAAGCCTTTCACCTAGTTCAGAATATGGCTGCTGTTCTTTTATCTCAAGGTGGTAGAGCAGGGCATGGAGAGCTGTTTGGGAAAGTTCTCAAAATATGTATGTTTATGTGAGCAGTCTTGGCCTGTCTTGCTAATGTGGTGTGGTGCCTTTTAGACTGGAGATCTCTTCCAGCACATAGCTTGCATTGCTTAATTGGCTCAGGTGAGCCAGGTGAGCTGACAAGGCAGTTAGCTGGAGCTGGAGGCTAGGCAGAGGAATGAGGAGCTCCTGCAGTAACTTTGGAATCTAAGCCCTGGTTTATCTGCAGCTCCATTCCCTCCCACTGGTCAGAGCTCTCTGCCTATTGAACATCTGGTTGGGCTATGCTCTCATCCAGCTGAGGCCCGGATGAAGCTGGGAGCTCCAGGCCTGGGTTTTCCTTTGAGGAGTTCTCCCTGAGAGGACTTGGGCTCACAATACCTCCCCATGACCCTGTAGCTGGCCATTGGAGCACTCTTTGCTTTCCCCCACCCTCTCTCTCCTCAAAGGGGCTGGGGATCCAGCAGCCTTCCCCACCCAGCTTTGCCCTTGGGAGAAGGGAAGGAGGCAGCCCCCCATTACCTTCCCTGGCCAGGCTGGCCTTTGGGAGATGTTGGGTGGGAGTGGGAAGGAGGTAGCCCACCCATTCTATAGCCTTCCCTACCCAGCCTGCCCTTTGTGATTTCCCAAGTAAATGCTTAATAATACTCACTCTGTTAATTTCTTTCTCATCCTCTTGCTTAAATGGTATCATTTCTAAAGTTAGTAAAATACATAACTGACTATCTCAGGTTATTAAATCTTACTTTTCCATTCCAGCAAAGTCAGTCAGTCTGGCTTCTGACTAGGTTTGGGGAGAGAAATCTTGATTGGTCAAGTAGATGATATATGCTGGGAGAGGTACAGGGGGACTGTAACCTATTGCTTCTGCTGGACCTGTCATTAGAATCTTGGAGACATGAAGCTGTATTTATAATTATTTTTTCCAATTAGGTTCATCTGTTGTAATGGTATCATGTAATTGTATCCCAGAAGGCTGTCTAGCATCAATGGCCGACTGCAAGAGAGTGAATAAAAACAAGCTCTAAAGGGACAAGCTTTTAGTTATTATTTTGACTCAAAGGTGTTGAACAGATCAAGCTCCAGCACTCTTACAGGCAAGCAATAGAGCTAAATATTTAGCGACTGCTAAGGTCGTTTTTCATTCCTCATCTACAAATAAAACCTAGACAATTTTTTGAGACTGTAAATTTGCATTACCTATTAAAAGAAGCTTTATCTCAAATCAGATCAGATTTCACACTACAATAAAATATGTTCTAAGGATTCAGTTTGACCAAATCCACACTTACAAACTCCATCTTAATATGCTATGCCTGTAAATTGGCTTTCCAGTATGGCATAGAGGAAAGAACTTAGCCAAGTGAGCATAAATGGTCTTCTATAATGAGAAATTGTTAGGTCTTTTAAATAGCTCAGAATAGCATAAGAAAAGGGAACTCCAAGGAACACTAATGAGCATACAGGCCATGCCCTCAGTAAAAGGTACTTGTTCTATCCAAATTCAATATTGAGGGCTTTATTTGTTTTGTGATGTCCGTATTCCATATCACTGTCATTACATTCTAACTATTGCAATCTATTCTTAACAGTCATTTTCCATGGCTCCATCTAAGGGGCTTTCTCAGTAAGATTCAAAATCAGTTTGTTTTAGCTTAAATGTCAAGTTCCACATAGAAGTTTCCAATGAATTCTGGGCCAGTTAAGCTCTAAAGCAATACCTGAAATAGTTTGGTATACAACAAACCTTGCCGATAAACTGTAACAGATGTTGATCAAACAATTTGTCCCCCACCTCTATCAAGCCCCCAGTTCCATACTACCTTAGAATTTAATTCCTGAATAGCATCTGGTATGTAATTGCCACCTTAGATAGAGAAGAGCTGAGTAATTGCATTACTGGTGAATCTAGCTTTTTGTGTACTACGATGGGCCTTCCTGCTCAGATTTGATTGAAAGGAGACCTCCAGAGCTTTACCTGTTTGAATGTCCATTTTTGAACCATTTATATCTTGGGGGGTTAGGATTTCACAAACACCATGATTTTTTAAATTTTTGCATATTTATGACCAATCTTTCTTTTACACGGTATTTCACAAATGCTTTTAATAATTTACAAAAACCAAGTGGAGAACATGATAAAAGGGGCAATTTTATAAGATATGGACACTCCCAAACCTAGGCTGATTCTGCACTTACTTTGTTCTTTCCGTTGTGGATCCTACTGAATTCAGATTGATTTGAACTCAAGTCTTCTTCTACCCCCCTCCCCATTGAAGCAGCAAGTGTTCTGCACTCGAATGGGAAAGCTCAGAGCAGGGAGGGGAGCCAAGTGCAGCAGTAGTGTCTTTCTTTTCTTGAACGGGGGGGGGGGAGGATTGGAGACAGCAGAGGAGGGGGAATAAATCCAAGAGGCAAATCTCTGCTGAGAGAAGCTACGGCGCAGTCACTTTAAGAGAAGCCTTGTAAACGGGATCCAGGAAGTATCCAGGATATTTGAACTGATGCCCTGGCCAGTCAGGGAAGACTGCTTTGCTACAGCACTGGAGACATGAGGCAAGAAGTTAAATCACAAACAACAGATCTGCACATTTACTGATGTTGATTTTTCAAATATCAAGGGTTATATCTACTTCTGGATATCGCGGGGGAATGGTAGGGTCACTCCGGATCCGATATCCATGTTGCAGATAGAAAACTTAAAGTACCCCAAATCAAAGTGGAAATCAAATTCAATGTAGACAGCAGGGATTTATTCGAGCTGGCAGTGGGTAAAAAGCCCCATGCAGACTACTACAGCCTGGTGTTGCTAGCAGCTTCCATGAAAGCAATTGTGGTCTTGAGTACCTTTAGCAGATTTAGATAGGCTACCAGCTATTATGCCTTATTGGCTTTCAGATAGTGATATTGTAAAGCAGTCTGTGTTGGCTTGCACTTGAGGACAATCCAGTCATTTTGGCTGGTTCAAATGCTACTACTGATTTATACTTTGATGGGTTTATCAGCAAAATCTTATTGTACTTAGAAATCTCTGCAGCTTATCCTGTTGTTTCATATTCTGGTCAAGGCGCTAGTTTCAACTTATTACACCCTGATTAGGATAGATCTTGATTATTTTGGTGCAGGGGCACTCCACCAGACATGTGTAGAGAGGTGAAGACATTCTTTTCCAAAGAGCTTTTGGGAGTTAAGTTCATTTAGAAGCATATCCAGTTGCTTCCTTTGTCTTTATTTTATGTTATATCCTGAGTTGTGCAATTTTTATTTTAGAATTGTATTGTCCTAATTTTGTGAACCTTGAGGACACTCTCAGGCAGTCAGGAGCCCTCCACATATATCCTGCAGGATAATTTATGGGTTAGATCAGTGGTTCTCAACCGCTCTGAGTTGGCAACCCCAAATGCGACAGCGGTGAGGTCAGCATGCGCATGGGCAGTGTGGTGTGGAGGTGGCCATTGCCCTGGCTCCTCTGCCGCCCACCGCTGCTGCCCGCCACCACCGCTATTTGTGGCTGCCGCGGTAGCAACCAACCATGGCAGCAAGCAACCCACCAAAAGGGGCCAGGCAACCCCAAATGGGATCACGACCCACAGGTTGAGAACCACTGGATTAGATCAAGTCAGAGCTAGCCAAAAGTAAAACACTAATATAGTGACCTCTTAACAGTAGGAGCAAGCTACCAAATAAAACCTCTGTGGCAATCCTTTATTTCAGAGTTTTTGAGAGATCCTTTACTAGCTCTGTTTCAGTAACTTTAAGGTGCGCAGAAAAACAACAAAATCTGAGTCCAGTGGCACTATTAAGACCAACAAAGATTTATTTAAGATGTGAGCTTTCGTGTGCATGCACACTGCTTCAGACACAAAAGTTCACACCTTGAATAAATCTTTTGTTGGTGTGCCATTGGACTCAGCTTTTATTGTATTACTTCAGACCAACACAGCTACCCACTTGAATCTATCTTTACAGAAAAACAGTTCTTATTGGAATGTCCCATTGTAAAGTAACATGTGTGAGGAAGAATAGTTGAAGGTATTCTATATTAAACTCTGTTGAAAGAATTATGGTAGCAGAACACGTGGGTATCCCTAGATTTCATGCAAAACTGTGCAAAGCTCTATGTGTTTTAAAATAAAACATTCAGTGGTGTGTCCCTGAAAAGGTAGTGACATCTAATGGTTGGTAGGGACATCTGCAGGCAGCTGATCTCATGTATTTTGTTCTTCTTCCGAACTGAAGGTATCCATGACAAATATACCCTGAAATTACTATCATTGTTGGGTTGTTGCAATCAACTTAATGTAACCTGATGCACACAAAAAATCTTAAGTCAGCTACTGTTTTTTTTTCCTCTATCTTTTGTGAAAAAAATTGAGGAAAAGAACTTGTTTCATTTAGTCCATTTTATGTCACATATATTCTATTTTAGTTTGTTTTTTCTATTTTCTTAATCTGTTTAGCAGCTGCATTGTGTTCCTTCCATTGTGGGCAGTGCTTTCCTTGACTGCGGGGGATGGTTAGACCGGATCCATCACTGAGAATGACTGGGAATTATTGCTTTTTAGGAATATTGACAAACATTTGCCTAAGAATGATGATTAAGCCTGCTATGTTGATATTTTTGAACAGAACAAATCTGTTGATAGAGTTTTGTTTTTAGGAAATGTTTTCATTGGTAAGAAATGTCTTATATTTTTTAAGGGCTGTTGACTTTCAAATTGGAACCTCCTAAATGGCATAAAGGTAAAGGTATCCCCTGTGCAAGCTCCGAGTCATTTCTGACCCTTGGGGTGACGCCCTCTAGCGTTTTCATGGCAGACTCAATACAGGGTGGTTTGCCAGTGCCTTCCCCAGTCATGACCGTTTACCCCCCAGCAAGCTGAGTACTCATTTTACCGACCTCGGAAGGATGGAAGGCTGAGTCAACCTAGAGCCGGCTGCTGGAATTGAACTCCCAGCCTCATGGGCAAAGCTTTCAGGCGGCTGCCTTACCACTCTGCGCCACAAGAGGCTCTTCCTAAATGGCATAGTACTGTCTTATCCTTACTGACAATATGTAACTGAATCAACATTTACATTGTAATCTAATTCTGGCAAAAATAAACATATCTCATCTTTCCAATGACTTGGATCACACCTAGAGGTTCCATGAGCACACCGTGTTTGTGTGTGTGTTATTTCTACCAATTCCCTCTGCAAATATTGCTCGTGGTGGATGGGGAAACCCCAAGAATATTGGGTTTTTGGGTGGAGGGAGTCAAGATTTCTCACATGAGGTGATATCTTGTTGTTATTAGGTGCAAAGTCGTGTCTGACCCATCACAACCCAATGGACAGTGATCCTCCAGGCCTTCCTGTCCTCTACCATTCCCTGGAGTCCATTTAAGTTTGCACCTACTGCTTCAGTGACTCCATCCAGCCACCTCATTCTCTGTCGTCCCCTTCTTCTTTTGCCCTCGATCGCTCCCAGCATTAGGCTCTTCTCCAGGGAGTCCTTCCTTCTAATGAGGTGGCTAAAGTATTTGAGTTTCATCTTCAGGATCTGGCCTTCTAAGGAGCAGTCAGGGCTGATCTCCTCTAGGACTGACCGGTTTGTTTGCCTTGCAGTCCAAGGGATATAACTCCTCCCAAAACACTCTATAAAAATTCTAGGCAGAATTTAAGCCAACATAAATATCTCTAAAGCAATTAGTAACAAATAATAACACACTGAAGATACAAAATATAAAGACTAAAAATAACAGCAATTGAAGCCCATGAAATTAAATTGACCTCAAAGCATCCCAAGAGAAGGACAGCATGAATTTTCTAAAATCTTAAGAGCATAAATAGCACAAAGACGAGATATCTAAAAACTCCTTTTAACTTAGATGTTGGGGGGAGGGGGTTTAAAGGATTTCTTAAGTGGTTCGGCAAAATCAAGCATACTTGGGAATGTAATTTCAGAGAGATTAAAAATTTTGGTCCAGTATTTCTGATATGTTAAAAGCACGACTTTTTAAAAGAGGAATTTCATCTGCATTTATTTTTTGGGGGGGGGGGGGCTTATGAAATATTTGGAGTTGTGTTGGTACTATTATGTTCTGAAAAATCATTTAATAGTGGCTAGATTTTAGATGTAGATTAATGATAACAGATTGCAGTTACAAAGGAGTGTCTAAACAAAGAAATATACTAACTGGTTTCCGTTAAACTGGTTCTCCAGATTTTCTCCCAACTTACCTTATTATTTTATTTTAGGTACCAAAGCAGCTGCAGAATACACAAATGGTGTCTATGATATTGTGTCACCTGCTCAGTCTATGTACTTTGGCACACTCCAAATCTTGCACCTGTTAGAAGACTTGAAGATGGCATTAGAGATGCTCAAGGATCCTCAAGAGAGAGAGGCTTTAAGGAACCAGATTCCAGGGACCACTGCAGCATGTATACGTGCCTGGCTAGAGGAAAATCTGGTGAGTAGTTTTCTATCTGAATTGTATGGGAGGAAAATTGATACCTGTATTATTTATTTATGTGTGTGCATGAGTATGTTTTTTTTTCTATTTAGAAAAAAGCCAACCAGATTGCATGTTGAAATGACTTTGTCTAGGCCATGATGGCTTTTAGGATGGTCCTACAGCTTCATGGGAACAGATAAGCTTCTTGTGTGGAGTCAAACTGGATGCAATGGCATTATCCATGTTAAACAAAGTTTTCCTTAGTCACATAGAGAAGCATGGTATGTATTCTTAGAAACATAGAGTTGGAAGGGGCCAAAAAGGCCATGTAATCCAACCCCCTGCTCAACCTAAAGCATCCAGGATAAGTGTCTTTTCAGCTGCTGCTTGAAGACTGCCAGTGAGGGGGAGCTCACAACTCACCTCCTTAGGCAGTCAATTCCACTGCTGAACTACTCTGATATGGAAAAAAAATCCCTACTATGTAGCTGATATCTTCAACATGGAGTTTAAAGCCATTACAGCAGATCCTATCCTGTGCTGCCAACAGGAACTGCTCTCTGTCCTCCTCTAAGTCAGTGGTCCCCAACTTTTTTATCACCGGGGACCGATCAACACTTGACAATTTTACTGAGGCCCGGGGGGGTAGTCTTTTGCCGAGGGACGTCACTGCTGCCACCTGAGCCCCTGCTCAACTTGCTTTCCTGCTGGCGCCCCTGACTTCTCACCGCCCACTGGGGGGCACTGCCAGCCGCAGCTGCGTAGTGCCACACTGAGGGGGAGCCCCAGTTATGGCGGCCGCTGGAGAACACCAAAGGTGAGCCAGGGGCAGAGTGGCAGGGCAGCTCCAAGGCAGTAGCTAGGGAGGAGGAGGAGGAGGAGCCGCGGACCAGTACTCACTGATCCATGGACCGGGACCGGTCTCCAAACAGACCGGGGTTGGGGACCACTGCTCTAAGTGACAGCATTTCAAATAGTTAAAGACAGTAATCTTGTTCCCTCTCAAAATGTTCAGCTTTTCTAGACTGAACATTCCCAAGTTCCTCAGCCTTTCCTCATAGGGCTTGGTCCCCAGGCCCTGGATCATTCTCATCACTCTCCTCTGAATCCTCTTGATTTTGTCCACGGCTTTTTTGAAGTGAGGCTTCTGGAACTGCACACAGTACTCCAGGTGGGGGTCTGACCAATGCAATATACAGTGGGACTATGACATCTTATGATTTTGATGTGATGCCTCAGTTGATATGGCCAAAGACTGCATTTGCCTTCTTTATACCTGCAGAACTATCTGCTCATATTTATTTATTTATTTATTTACTTGCTTACTTATTTATATTAGCTTTTATTATCTACCACTTCCGGGCCCTGCCAGCTCGCAGTGGTTTACAGTAAAATCTATAAAACAAAAAAGCAGTCCAATTAAATAACCTCTCCCCACCCCCTCCATGGCCAATAACAGTAATATACCACCACCCTCAGGGGAAGTAGTCCCTGCCCAGATGTCCAGCATGTGGGGTTTCTGCAGGGAGGGACCCGATCTTTCTTGGCTTGGTCGCAACCAAATGCCTGGCAGAAGAGCTCAGTCTTGCAAGCCCTGCGGAACTGTGACAGTTCCATCAGGGCCCTCAGGTCTTCCAGGAGTTTATTGCACCAAGAAGGATGTGGCAGAATAGAGCAAATGCAGAAGAGAGCAACAAAGATGATCAAGGGCCTGGAGACCAAGCCCTATGAGAAAATGCTGAGAGCCCTGGGATATTCAGTTTGGAGACACAGAGGTTGAGGGGTGGGGGACATGATAACTCTTCTTTAAGTATTTGAAAGGTTGTCACTTAGAGGAGGACAGGGAGTTCCTGTTGACAGTGACCCATCCTTTTGGTGTTGGGTTGCACACTGGGTTTTGTGACCTAGAAAAAACAAAACAGTCTACAAGGGCAGCCATTTTGTTGGATCTGTCTGACACCAAATGAGATTCACAGGTCTCTTGTAGGGTGAGAGCCAGGAATTATCTGGTGTCAATTGTATTAGCAATTCCGGACAGTAGTTTAAAGTTAGGCACAAGTTTACAATTGATCCCCCACATATCTACATAACTGAAAGCATTGGTATAGGACTCCTCATAAGAACAGGCTATAAATATTACTCCCCCCTTTATTTTGTAACATTCTGCCTTATAAAGAGTTCTGATGAACCTGGAAGCTTGTACATTGTTTATTAGCCCTACTAAAAAGCACTTATATAGATTGGGCTTTGGTTAGGAATATTGCATAGTGCCGTGGACTTCTGACACAGGGTAATGGGCTGCCCTAGGAGTTGGAGCTAAGCACGAAATGTTATGGAATGAGTTTATATACAACTCTGGTTGTAATGCTTTAGCATTCAGATAAGCTCTGTTAAACAGGATGCTTTTTAAAATGAACATAATGTTTAAAACTATCTTCTTGCAAGCACATTGCTTACCTGCAGTAATACACTTAAGATCTATATGCAGTGGTAGCAGCTGCTGTTAAAGCAACTTAAAAAAAATGTATGCAGCCAGTCAGGACACCTGCTGGGCAAAACCCCAGCCTGCTTTCTAAAGTATTTGGATGCCAGGAAAGGTGCCAGCTTTGCTCCAAAATTTTGGGAAACAGCTTAGTAATGTGTCCATGAATAACTTTAAATTTTCTGCCCTCACATGGCTGCCATATCTCCTCCACAGTCCCCCTCAGCAGTCATTTCCTCCCCCCACCACCAGGGGGCTTTTATTTTTTAATCAGCACTTTCTACCCTTCTGGACCCCAGACAGCAAATATTTTCCTTTAAATAATATTGGAGAGATCTATTCTCATATGTCCAGACTGTAATTTAGCTTGTGCCTGTTGAGACAGACAGACAGACTTAGAACTTAATGTCCTGCAACAACAATGCAGTCTGTTTCACATAATATATTTATATTGAATCTACACATCACCAAATATTTTGCAGTTGTAATTATTCATGTCTTTGATTTTCCTGTTGGGGTGTAAAGTAAAGTTGACTATAACACAGGATCTGTGATATGTTGCATTCAAAACCAGTCGAATGCAAAACTGAGAACTGTTAATAGTTGGCAAAACTGGATTCTTGACATATTAACATGTAGCCTGGTCATTTTCAGGGGAATAGAAACATGCATGTATTTCTATCACTTACGTAAACCTTCAAGCCTCATCAGATCTCAGAACCTAACCCAAGTTGGTTTTGGTTCCCACTTGGATGGGAGACCACCAAGGAAGTCCACGGTTCTTATACAGAGGAAGGCAATGGCAAAGCATGTCCGCGGATGTCTTGCCTTGAAAACCCCACAACGAGGGGCCACCATTTGCTATTTGACAGCCCATCACACACAGACACATATGTCTGAGGAAGTGAAATGTTCTGTGACTTCTGTGTAGCCTCATTTCCCCACCTTTTGTAAAACTAACTGAGACTTTCATTTTCTTTATTTAGAACACTTTTATGCTGCCTCTTCAGGAACCCCGCTTGAGGCAGTTTACAAATAAAAATAACAAAAACAGATCACGTACAGCTTTAAAAAGTTTCCTTGCTAAAATAGTGTTTAAAAACTCTTAATTTAAAAGCATAGGTGTACAGAAAGGATAAAAATGCAGCATAGGTACTAAGGGAACCGCACTTCCACAAGTAATATGCCACTAGTGAAAAAGCCCTGTCTCTCACCTCTGCAGCCAGGGAACAAAGAGCAGGGCTTGTGAGGCATATTTAGGTTGGCAAGCTGGGGTCTGAATTACAACTGATCTCCATACCACAAGGATCAGTGCCCTTAGAGAAAATGGCAGCTTTAGAAGGCAGACTCCAAGGCTTTATACCCTGCTGAGGCCTCTTCAAATACTACCCCCCCTCCCTAGATCTCCAGCAATGTCCCAACTCAGACCCATTAACTGAAACTGATAGGCTGAAGATAATTATTGGTTACTTACTGCATTGTAATTATTTGCTAAATATTTCAGTAGTGTGGTATTGTAAAATGGGTAGTAATTTCAGCATTAAAAATTAACCACCAAAATATTTTCTGTCATGGTTAGCTAAACCATACATATTTAGTTACCATTTTTTCTTGACTTGAAATTCTGCATGGATGACAGTTTTTCTTAAATAAAGATTTATGGATTCCGATGCAACTGTGGAAGAAGTTTTGCCAGGAAATGTCCAACATAGGGATTCTAATGTAGGAGAGTAAATAACAGAGGTCCAACTAGGAAGGCCAGGTCAAATGGAACCAAAGGTAAGAGGCTGCAGGTCTTATACAATGACATACATATACAAATGTTTGAGGTATGGGTAATAAAAGGAAGATCTTGAGCTTCTCATGCAGACAGAGAGGTATGATTTAGTAGGCATCACAGAGACTTGGTGGAATGATTCCCATGACTGAAATGTGGTAGTCGGGGGATATGGGTTGTTAAAAATAACAGACAGTCAAAGAGGAGTGGTCTGTACGAGAGGAGAGGGCTTGCCTTCTAAGAAATAGTGGTGGAGGAGAGTCACTCCAGTGGAAAGTATCTGGGTGAAGATAAGGGAGAGAAAAACAAAGAGTATAGTGGTTGACATCTGGTACAGACTGCCTGGCCAAGGTAAGGATGTGGACACTGCCCTCCTTGAGCAGCTTGATAGAATATCCAGGCAACAGGACCTTGTAATTAAGGGTGACTTCAATTTCCCTGATGTGTGCTGGGAAACAAACTTGACTAAGCGTCCAGAGTCATGCAACATTCTGACCTTTCAGAATGACAGTTTCGTTTATCAAATGGTGAAAGAACCTATAAGTTGTTATGTGCGAAGTCGTGTCCGACCCATTGCGACACCATGGACAATGATCCTTCCTGTCCTCTACCATTCCCCGGAGTCCATTTAAGTTTGCACCTACTGCTTCAGTGACTCCATCCAGCCACCTCATTCTCTGTCGTCCCCTTCTTCTTTTGCCCTCGATCTCTCCCAGCATTAGGCTCTTCTCCAGGGAGTCCTTCCTTCTCATGAGGTGGCCAAAATATTTGAGTTTCATCTTCAGGATCTGGCCTTCTAAGGAACAGTCAGGGCTGATCTCCTCTAGGACTGACTGGTTTGTTCGCCTTGCAGTCCAAGGGACTCGCAAGAGTCTTCTCCAGCACCAGAGTTCAAAAGCCTCAATTCTTTGACGCTCGGCCTTCCTTATGGTCCAACTTTCGCAGCCATACATTGCAACTGGGAAGACCATAGCCTTGACTAAACGCACTTTTGTTGGCAGGGTGATGTCTCTGCTTTTTAGGATGCTGTCTAGATTTGCCATAGCTTTCCTCCCCAGGAGCAAGCGTCTTTTAATTTCTTTGCTGCAGTCCCCATCTGCAGTGATCTTGGAGCCCAGGAAAATAAAATCTGTCACTATCTCCATTTCTTCCCCTTCTATTTGCCAGGAATTGAGAGGGCTGGATGCCATGATCTTTGTTTTCTTGATGTTGAGTTTCAAGCCAACTTTGGCACTCTCCTCCTTCACCCGCATCAACAGGCTCTTTAGTTCCTCTTCACTTTCTGCCATTAGAGTGGTATCATCTGCATATCTGAGGTTGTTGATATTTCTCCCTGCAATCTTGATCCCAATTTGTGACTCCTCTAATCCCGCATTTCTCATGATGTGCTCTGCATACAAGTTAAATAGGCAAGGCGACAGTATACAGCCTTGCCGAACTCCTTTCTCAATTTTGAACCAGTCAGTGATTCCATGTTCAGTTCTCACTGTTGCTTCTTGACCTGCATATAAATTTCTCAAGAGACAAATAAGATGCTCTGGTATTCCCATTTCTTTAAGAACTTGCCACAATTTGGTGTGCGCCACACAATCAAAGGCTTTAGCATAGTCAATGAAGCAGAAGTAGACGTTCTTCTGGTACTCCCTAGCTTTCTCCATGATCCAGCGTATGTTGGCAATTTGATCTCTAGTTCCTCTGCCTCTTCGAAATCCTGCCTGTACTTCTGGAAGTTCTCGGTCCACATATTGCTGGAGCCTAGCTTGTAGGATTTTGAGCATAACTTTGCTAGCATGAGAAATTAGTGCGATGGTGCAGTAGTTTGAACATTCTTTGGCATTGCCCTTCTTTGGGATTGGAATGTAAACTGACCTTTTCCAATCCTGTGGCCATTGTTGAGTTTTCCAAATTTGCTGGCATATTGAGTGTAGCACTTTTACTGCATCGTCCTTTAAGATTTTGAATAGTTCAACTGGAATGCTGTCACTACCACTAGCTTTATTGTTGCTCAGACTTCCTAAGGCCCATTTGACTTCACATTCCAGGATGTCTGGCTCCAGGTCAGTAACTACCCCATTGTGGTCATCAGGGATGTTAAGCTCGCTCTTGTATAGTTCTTCTGTATAATTTTGCCACCTTTGTTTGATCTCTTCTGCTTCTGTGAGGTCCCTACCATTTTGGTCCCTTATCATACCCATCTTTGCATGAAACGTTCTCTTCATATCTCCAATTTTCTTGAAAAGATCTCTGGTCCTCCCCATTCTATTGTTTTCTTCTATTTGTTTGCACTGTTCATTTAAGAAGGCATTCTTATCTCTTCTAGCTTTTCTCTGGAATTCTGCATTCAATTTGGTGTATCTTTCTCTTTCTCCCTTGCCTTTCACTTCCCTTCTCTCCTTAGCTATTTGTAAAGCTTCCTCAGACAGCCATTTTGATTTCTTGCATTTCTTTTTCTTTGGGATGGCTTTAGTTGCTACCTCTTGTACAATGTTGCGAACCTCCGTCCATAGTTCTTCAGGCACTCTGTCTATCAGATCTAATTCCTTAAATCTATTTGTCACCTCTACTGTGTATTCGTTGGGGATATGATTTAGTTCATACCTGAGTGGCCTAGTGCTTTTCCCTACTTTCTTCAATTTAAGCCTAAATTTTGCAACAAGAAGCTCATGATCTGAACCACAATCAGCTCCTGGTCTTGTTTTTATTGACTGGATAGAACTTTTCCATCTTTGGCTGCAGAGCACATAGTCAATCTGATTTCTGTGTTGACCGTCTGGTGATGTCCATGTGTAGAGTCGTCTCTTGGGTTGCTGGAAAAGAGTGTTTGCTATGACCATTGTATTCTCTTGACAAAATTCTACCAACCTGTGCCCTGCTTCATTTTGTACTCCAAGGCCAAACTTGCCTGTTATCCCGGTTATCTTTTGGCTTCCTACTTTAGCATTCCAATCCCCCATGATGATAAGCACATCATTTTTGGGCGTTGCTTCTAGAAGGTATTGTAGGGCTTCATAGAACTGATCAACTTCATCCTCTTCAGCAGCAGTGGTTGGGGCGTAGACCTGGATCACTGTGATGTTGAATGGTTTGCCTTGGATTCGAACTGAGATCATTCTGTCATTTTGGGGATTGTATCCCAAGACGGCTTTTCCTACTCTCTTATTGATTATGAATGCTACTCCATTTCTTCTGCGAGATTCTTGTCCACAGTAGTATACCTGATGGTCATCTGAATTAAATTCACCCATTCCTGTCCATTTTAGTTCACTGATTCCTAAAATGTCGATGTTCAGTCTTCTCATTTCTTGTTTAACCACGTCCAGCTTGCCTTGATTCATGGATCTGATGAACCTATAAGAGGCTCGGCCATACTCAACTTATTGCTAACCAACAGGCAAGAGTTGGTGGATGGGGTGAAGGAGGTGGGGAACTTAGGAGGGAGTGATCATGTAATCCTATAGTTTCTTTTAAGGCCTGCTGTGGGTGAAGATGGAGTCCCCTTTAAAATCTGGATTGGAGATACACTTCTAGGTAGCAGTGTGTGTGAATTAGTTCTTGGGGTACTTGTGGACTGTAAGCTAAATATGAGCAGACTGTATGATGCGGTGGTAAAGAAGTCGAATGCAGTCTTGTGCTTTATCAACAGAGGCATCACATTAGAATTGAAAGTATACCACATTGGTCAGACCCCTCCTGGAGTACCGTGTTCAATTCTGTAGGCCTCATTTCAAAAAGGATGTGGACAAAATTGAGATGGTGCATAGGAGAGTGGCGAGGATGATCCTGGGCCTGGGGACCAGGCCCTGTGAGGAAAGGCTGAAGTACTTGGAGATGTCCAGCCTGGAGAAGAGGAGGTTGAGAGGGGACATGATTGCTCTCTTTAAGCATTTGAAAGGTTGTTACTTGGAGGAGGACAGGGATCGGTTCCTTTTTGCAACAGAGGATAGGACTTGCAGTAATGGGTTTAAACTATGTGTAGAACAGTACCAGCTCGATTTTTTTTTGGGGGGGGGGGAGGAGGGGAATCACAGTCAAAGTAGTTCAGCGCCTGGACATACTTATCATGAATGCTTTAGACTCAAACCTTGTTTTGCTTAGTTAACCTGCATTGCTCAGAAGGAAAGTTTCTGACCCTCTGCTGCCATACCCCTGTCCCTTTTGTGCATATGTATACCCCCCCCCCCCAGCTAGCCAGCCAGCCAGCCAGTCTGATGTCTCCAGCTTTTGATGGATTTCTGACAGACAGTAGAGCCAGTCGATGTCATCAGCAATTGTTTCCTTCCCCCTGAGCCTGCCTCAAGCTATTGGAAGCCATCTCTGCTGAACAAGTACCAGGCAGCTACCCTGCTTGTGTTAGCTTGGAGAGAGTGGAGAGGAAGTGCTCTGTCAGGTGTGGGAACTGTCAGCATTATGATCCCAGCAGGGCAGGGTTTGGTTGCTGCAGACCACCCAATGACCTTGGGTACATGAAGTTAACTGGCAGCCCCCATTCCCCATGAGTGCCAATGTAAGCTTTTACTGTAGTTGATACTAAAATGTTTCAGAATTAGAACTTGAAAGATTATTTATTGCCTGAGTCTGGAAATACACATCTCTAAAGTTGTTTATGGATAGGGCTGTGCTGATTTTTTTCTCATGAAAATTTTGGAGGGTATGGGCAGGGTGGGTTAAAAATCATTACAAAAATGTCTTGCTTCCCTTCTTTGCATGACATTGACTGCCTGTTTATTACTTCTGCTGACTCTGATCTGCCATGGCATGGCCTTCCTCAGACAGTCCCTGTCAATTAGGGATATAGGCAGTTCGGTGATATCACATCTCTAAATCAATTGCAACATGATGAGGCAGTTCGGTGATATCACATCTCTAAATCAATTGCAACATGATGAGGGTGCAAATCTGACTCAGTGTGAGAATAATGCTTTTTGTCTAGGGTTGCCATATTCCTCATGGGCACAGGTGGGGAATATGGAGGTAGGGTTGTCAGATTCAGGTTGGGAAAAGCCTGGAGATTCATGAATGGGAGGCCAGGGATCTCAGTGGAGTACAATACCATAGAGTCAGACCTCTAAAGCATCCTTTTCTCCACAAGAACTACTCTCTGTTGTCCAGAGATGAGCTGTAATTCCATGAGGTCCCCAGGGCCCACCTGGAGATTGGCATCCCTACTCCTGCTGCTCTTCCCCTTTAAAAAAAGTCTGTGCAATGAGACAGTGCTTTTGCTAGCAGTAAATGACATTCAGAACCTCTTTGCCTGTGCATTTCTCGTGTGTCCCTTTTTATAATCTTCTAACTACTTGCATTTCTGATTCCAATAAGCTTCACTGTCTATTCTTGCTGCTCTTTGAAAATCCACATTTAATTTTCTTCCTTTTTGCTTGCAGCTTTTGCTGCTTTTCTGCATTCAGCTATTATTATACTTTCATCTTATCTTTTTTCTGGCTTCTTGTGCAGTATATGTTTAACTGCTGTTTCCACAACAATTGATTGAATTTCCTGCCATAGTTCATCAGGCATCTTTTCTGTTGCATCCAATATTTGAAATTGATTTTCACCTTCACAGCATATGTGAGCATTATTTTATTTACATTGAACTTCCTTAACCATGATGCTGTCTTGGTGTTGCGGAGTTTTGTTTTGATTTTATCCCGTAACAGTTCATGATCTGGACTGCAGTCAGCACTTGGATATGTTTTGACAGCAAGAATTGGACTGGGCCATCGCCAACTGCATAAGATATAGTCAATTTGGTTTCTGTGTAGTCCATTCTGTGTAGTCCAAGTGTATAGGCAACGTTTATGGTGTTTGAACAAAGTGTTCATGAAGTAAAACCAGTCTCATGAATTGTGCCAGACGATTACCTGCATCATTCTTTTCTCCAAGTCCGAAGTTGCCAGTAGTGTCTCTCTTAATATTTAATTGTACTTAATGTTCTTAAGTACAAAATGCTAATGAATGACCATCTCACATAATCTCTTCTGGGTAGATAATATCTGATGTCCTGTAGGTAGAATGAGCAGATATTTAGACCAGAACAACACATTGCCAGTTCCCAAATATGTGTGGATTTGCAGGAGCTCTGCCCTCATGGACCTTGCTGCCTAAAGTTCATCAGGAGGAGTTCAGACTGCAGCCTGTACAAAAACATGTGACAGGAGGGAGGGAGCAGGGAGAGTCTAGGAATACTTAAATCCTGCATCAGATTTCTTGCTTTTCTTGCAAAATTTAGGATTCTAATTGTGTCTTAATAGAAGTTGTAGATCTTCAGGGAAAGATTGAATCCTAAATCCCCCCACAAGAAAATGTAGTGAAAATCTGCAGAAAGACTCATCAAAACAGAGGAAGAATGAGCTCATTAGTAAAAGTGGGAAAGGAAAGCAAAGGATTTTGTTCCAGTCACAGGGTTAACGCAAGGGTTAACTCTTGAGATCATGTTTCAGGAAGTTATATTGGCTCTCTACCGGGAGTGTTTACTTTTATTTTCTGTAGTAGAGTTATGGCACTCTGTGTGCGTTTTGTAAGTGATTTTAAATCAACATTTCCAGGAGGAAAAGACTGGCCCATTTTCAGAGGAATTTTGCATTAGTAAGTACATAAGTATAATTAATAAATGTGATGACTGCATTTCAGGATTGAGAGTACGTGCTCTTTTGTATTCTGAACATGAAGAATGAATGGGACCACGAGCACAGTGGCATTATTAAAATACAGAACTCTTACAAGTACTGTTTAGATAACATTGACATCCAGTTTGTTAAATAAAAGTGTGTTTTTTGTTGAAACAAGCAAAGTTTTGCTACATGAGGGCAAAGCTCAAACATGACATTAAAGTAAGTCACAGGTAGCAGGGCAGCATGTGACTGTGGAATGTGCCCTGTCAACATTCTGAACCGATAACCTGCCTGCAGGAACACATGATAAAAGCCTCCAAATTTCCACTGTCTGTTTTGGCTTAGAAGAATGAGAACAAAAAAAAGGGCAGTAATACAAATATCTAGAAGGAACAATTGAACCAGAAGCAGGTATGTTAGATATTTTTAATGCTGTTTTTAACAGGGAGGTGAATGTTTTAGGTAGCCAGAAAGGATTATGTGACTAGTGACTAGGACTTCAAGAAACACCTGGAATGTTTTGGTTTAGAAGAAACATTAAGGGGGGAATGTGACATAATTTGTAAAATTAAGCATGGGGTAGAGTCTGTGGACAGACAGAACTTTTTATGCTTCTCCTAAAATACTAGAACTCAGGATCAACCAGTGATGCTGATTGGACTGAAGAGAAATTTCTTTACTGAGCTAGAGATTATCTTAAAGAAATTCCTTGCCAGAGGGATAGACAGTTTTAAAGGGGGGTTAGAAAGGTTTTTTAAGGGCAAGTCTATCAGTAGCTACTAGTCATGGTGACTAAGGGAACCTCTACATTCAGGGGTGGTAAAACCTCTGAATACCAGTACCAGGAAGCAACATCAGAGGAAGGCTGCAGCCTCTGTGCCTTGTGGTTGACTAGCCAGAGTAACCAGTTGGCCACAGACAAAGGTGGACTAGATGAACCACTGGTCTGACCAGCAGGGTTCTTGTGCACAATATGATTGTGTGTTAGGGTGTTTTTATGTATTAGGGGTTTTATGGGGTTTTATATGCTGTTATCCGCTAGCAGCCTTAAGGGAGTGGTGGGCTATAAATCCTAATAATAATAATAATAATAATAATAATAATAATAATAATAATCTTAGAACTTTGCTAGTGTACTGCCTGTGGGATTGTTTCTCATTGAGAAAAGCTGCATTTAACTGTTCTGTTTAAGCTTGGTTGTATGTAAATGCTAGGTAAATGAAGTCCTGGCACCCAAACCTTTAAAATTTCAATGTATTTACCTGCACAATATATGAAGTACAATGAAGTCCAGAATATAACTAAAGTTTAGGTAGATTATTGACAGTTGCTTAACTTAAACACATATAAATACAATATGAAATGTAATTTGTTAAAGCAATTTGATCAATAACCCAACTTCATCCGATTTTTTTTTCATATAATATAATCCTTTTTAGGGATAGAGTTTTCCTGATATCTTCAAAACTGACAGGATATGCAGTCCCATCTCCCCAAAAAGGAACCCATATATAAGTGTTTATACAATGAAAAAAGTGTTTATTCTTTTAATTTCTGGTCCCTGTTCACATTACATTTTTTTTCCTGTGGAGAGAGTAGCAATGGGTCTGTCAGTTTCATAGAATAGAATCATAGAGTTGGAAGGGGCCATACAGGCCATCTAGTCCAACCCCCTGCTCAACACAGGATCAGCCCTAAGCATCCTAAAGCATCCAAGAAAAGTGTGTATCCAACCTTTGCTTGAAGACTGCCAGTGGACTTTCCACTCAACCTCCTTCCCAGTACCTGTGGGAGAAATGATCAACCCTCTGGAGTAACCTGCATTTAACTGAATGTGGAATATTCTTGCATAAGGTTTTCATATTATCATTCTAAACTGGATGTTATTCCATGGTCACATGATTTCAAGTAAAGTGATACAGGGATGGTGTCATACAACGAATTTCCTGTGAATGAACCATCTATGAAGCTCTATGGTCATTTCGCCACACACACCTTTTTTTGCTGTGTGCTCTTCCTTGTAGTATTTGTTAGTTTGTTTGTTTATTTGTTTATTTGTTTATTTATTTATTTAATATTCTGCCCTCCCTTTCAGCTCAGGGCGGTTTACATTATAACTCTCATATGTGGTAAAGTACAATGACCATTCAATATGAAACTTATTTAACAGTGAGCTTGTATCAAATAGTGTAATATAATAACAGTACTTAATAACAGCAACAACAAAGAGTGTTGTATAGCATTATTCAATAACAACAACAGTTTGATCAGTCTGCACCTTGGTCTGGTTTCCAGTTAGTGCAGATTATGGGGCTTCTGGTTGGTGGTAGTGGCTTGTTCACTTGTCTTGGCCAAATGCCTGGTGGAAGAGCTCCTTTTTGCAGGCCCTGCAGAATTGTTGTAGCTCTGGCAGGGCCCTGATGTCCTCTGGGAGCTCATTCCACCAGGTGGGCAACAAGACTGAGAAGGCCCTGGCTCTGGTCATTGATAGACGAGCTTTCTTGGGGCCAGGGATCACCAGTTTATTGGTATTAGAGGACTCAATTCACTTCATTGAGTCAATAGAGTCAAGGGATCTTAATGGTGTCACTTTAGCACTGAAGTGTTATATTGGTTTAGCACTATAACAAAATAAAGTTCTTAGATCATGCTGTGAAAAAGGGCAGGGAGTAGCACTGGAGGAAGTGTCATGGACATTTTAAACAGCACACCACAGCAGTTCAGAAGCACAGTGAAAACAGTAGAAAGCTATTTTTCTCAAACGTGGCTCAGCCATACTTTGCTAACCCAATGCTAGAGGGTTTGTTTGAAAGATAAATAAATGCTGCTTCCAGTTGGTTACTAAAACAAGTATGTGTGAAATGGCAGGGGGGAAATCAGCAACCCATTACTAAAACAGAATACAAAGGCAGTTTGAAAATGGCCAAAGTGAGCATAAGTGTGAACAGAGGAAGGGTACAGGAACCTGAGGCCTACTGCCAATTCTATCACTGATTCAGTTGCAAATATGTTTCTGAACAGTATCAGTAGAGCATGCTGTGATTTGGGTGCTCAGGTGTCTTTAAACTCTCATTCCAAGAGGTAGTTTTGTCTCTGGGTGGTGATACTTTTCTATCTTGACAATCTGCCAGAATAATACTCTCCCACAGCTTCAGGCACATTGATGAACTGATGATTTAATTATTGAAGTCGAAAGCAATATGTGTGGTCTCAGGGAGATTGGGTTTGAGCAACCTCCCGTTTGTTTTCCCTCCTGCCCAATGTCATATTTGCATACATGGTTACGAAAAGCATAGAATTCTGATGAACCACCTGCAAGATATGGCCACACCAATTTTTCCACCTTCTGTTCTTACATTGTGTGAATTATAGCTGCCTAGGTATAGACCTCAGCCTTCCCTTATCATAATTCCCAGATTATTTAATGTTCCCTTGAGGAAGCTCTGACCTGGATGACCCAGGCTAGCCTCATCTCCTCAGATCTCAGAAGCAAAGTAGGATTGGCTCTGGTTAGTATTTGGGTGGGAGACCACCAAGGAAGTCCAGGGTGGCTGCAGAGAGTCAGGCAATGGCAAACCCACTCCCGAATGAAAACCCCTGTGCCTAAGGCTTATAGAGCCTTCATAAGTCACCCGTGACTTAATGGCACTTTCCACTATCACCAAAGGCATCTTCAGGTATAGTTTTGTTTTGCGGAAGAAGTGGTCAGAAGCAATCCACAATTTTTGGAACTAGAATTTATTGCTGGAATAAGCAACACAGGATTAAGCTAGACAAGATGCTTCTTATGACTATATGCACCATTTTTAGACTGTCCTCATTATTTTGGGAGCCATAGTGATTGTTGTGAAAGTGTGTTACCAGTCCCATGGCCATCATTACTGTACTCTCAATAACTCCTTTGTCTTCGTTGGAAGATGGGAAATATCTTCTGTTGTGAGCTTGTTCCACATTTTGTGTTTGTGCTTCATATTCTTGCATTTCCCAGCTACTCAGCAGAATGGAGGAGGCATAGTGTAAACCACTGGGGTAAAGCTGACTTCAGTCTCCTCTCCTCATTTTGTTAAATAACTACAACAATTCTTCTCTCTTCTTACTTGGCTTTGGAAAATGCCTGTGCTGGAGTAAATCTTTGTGGTATGTCCGAGCAAGGGAGAGCCTAGCAGCTGGTCCATTGTGCCATGGTAAATAAAGGAAGAACAAGGAAGAAGAAGAAGAGTTGGTTCTTATATGCTTTTTTTTCTCTACCCGAAGGAGTCTCAAAGGGGCTTACAGTCGCCTTCCCTTTCCTGTCCCCACAACAGACACCCTGTGAGGTGGGCGAGGCTGAGAGAGCCCTGATATCGCTGCTCAGTCAGAACAGTTTTATCAGTGCCGTGGTGAGCCCAAGGTCACCCATTAGCTGCATGTGGGGGAATGCAGAATCAAACCCGGCATGGCAGATCAGAAGTCCACACTCCTAACCACTACAACATACTGGCTCTCAGGAATGGTAACAGGAATGGTAACAATTCCTGTCCAGTACTAACAGCTATCCTTAGTATGTCTGTTCTAAGTGGACTATGATGCATGTAGGACTTGCTCAGGGACATCCTGCTCATAATTATACAGAATGAACACAGTTTTGTCTTCATACTTTTTTTTGGCATTTAAAATAGCTTAACTGAAATAGTACAACAGATACAGAGTTTTGGAATGTAAAGCTGTTTGGTAGTCACGTAATTTGTTGAATTTGAATTTTCCCTGCTAATTTCTTCTCATATATTGCACCCAGCATACAACTACAAATGATGAGTCCAGAGTCAAAATTAGTGATATCTCATACAAGAGCAAAACCAAAATCAAGAACAGGAACCTACCTAAACATTACTCATGTGACCATAATAAGTATTCAGTGCTGCAAATCTATGCAGCTTCAGCTGCCCCAGCACAGAACATAAAAATGCTGAACTGGGTATTTATGATCCATTTTATGCATTACCCTTTTTTGAAAAACCATATGGAAAACTCAGGCAGGGGGCGGAGGGTCTTATGTCTTTGTGAGAACAGGGGAGCTAGCAGTTCTCAAACGACAGGGCTTATTTTTAGGCATCAGTCCCAGCCTGAAATAAACTGGGAAGCTGAGGAGTGTTCCGATAAACACAGAGTAAAACAGAGACAGGAAATAGAGGGTCTTGGGGTAATGAGTTCCAGCCAGTCTTGAAACAGAAAGCTAGACAAGGCATTACTTGAAATACTTTCTCTATGACAGCCTAGCAATTTTTAGCTTGTTATTTTACGATTAAAAAGAGAACACTCTCACTGAAGAACTCAACTGAACTAGAGAAGCTTCCTTTTTTCTTCTCCTTTTCCTGGCACCATCTGGCATTATGCATCTTTTGAAACTTCTAGAATGATATTACTGCCTGTTGCTGATTGATCTCTACAACAACAACAAAAACCAGACTCTCTGGTTGTGGAGGAGGGAATGCAATTTGAAGTTTATATGGTTGTGTGTATACACCCAGCAGAAGAGTTTAGAATAAGCCTGAGGGGCAATTTTAAATCAAATATATGCAGAGGTTCAGCTTACTAGAAGTGGAGAGATAGAAGCAGGAGAAACAAGGAGACAACGAGAGAGAGCAAGCAAGAAGGATTGTGGTCTCCAGAACAAAGCTGTGATTCTGAACCCAGGAGATATAATTGCTGAAATGGGCCCAAAGCATGGATAGCGAGATTGATATTTACAAACATTTCACCTGGCTGAAGAGGGTAAGTGACTCTCTTCTTCGTTCTGCCACTTCACGAATTTGTGGAAAGAGAAAATTGTACAGCTCTATGAAGGAAATAGTGATTTATCCCCTGGTTTGAAACTTTTGCTTTGAGAGGGAGAGAGTACTATTTTGCCTTTAAAAAAAAGCAGTGGGGCACTTTTCATCAAAATAGTATGGTATTTTAAAATTTAGCATCAAAATGGAACTTTCCAAGTCGCATTTCAAATTGAATCTTACTTAAGAGCTAATAGTATTGAGTTTTCTTTAGTATGACTATCCCTTTCTTTACAGATGGTATTCCATCTATAGATATTGGACAATTGTGTATTTTTAGAAATTAGAAAAGATTGAGCTGTAAGCAATCAGCTAATGAACCAAGTTTTTGGATTTTCTACCAGTTTAATTGAAGTAATCCTATTTGGATTAATTATATACTCCATTCAGTTAGCACATGGATCATACTGATCATCAGAATTTATATGATTCCACTATCGATTATTCTGCTATACTTTAGGTTATTTATTCTTTATTATTACCTTTAACAGCTATTTTAACTACAGGCAAGACAGAGACATCTGAAAGTAATGCATAAGACATATTTTTTTCTTTTGAGGTATTTTCCACACTCATTAGGATTCTGCATAGCAACCCTTCTGACTTCAGTAAAAATAATCACTTCTCATCAAACATATTCAGAGACACTGTATTGAATCTGAAAGATACTAATTGGAACTGAAAATTGTACCCTCAAAATGCCTACAAATAAAAAAGTTATCACTTATGCACTTTTGGCAAAGTTCTACACTATTATCTTAAGCTTTGTTGCCAACTGAACTTAGCTGTGCTTTGTGTTAATGACAGTAGGTGCCTTATATCTGTGAGGTTGGCATGAGGGGTTAGAAGGACAAAAATGGCACAATAATACTGCACTTCACAAAGCTTTTGCTTATGGATGATAAAATGACATCATTTTATTATTTGAGTAGCAACTGGGGGGTTAACTTGTAAATTAAGTCAATAATTTCATGATGGATATATCATGCTCTTTCAAAAATGCAAGTATTTATGGAAGGTGCATAATAATCAGAATGCTACAAGCATTTACTGCTGCTTATTGTAGTCCAAACATACTGTTCTCAATCAGGAGGTTTCAGAGAGCCAAAGTAATAGTGGCAGACTTACTTAATCTCTGATTTCCTATGGCAAAAGAGACAGAGACGCTGTGTAACATTCCTGTAGGAGAATTCATTCTCGAAACTGAAGGCGTATAATTGGGATTATTTCCAAATGAGACGTACTATGCCGTGCCAAATAGGAGTACCCTGTTAACACAGCCTACACAGACACTGCTTTTATTCAGAGGAAATTGAAATGTGATGGACTTGCAGTAGCTGGGAGTAGTTTCTCTTCTAGTAGGGTTCTAGCGGCTTTGCTGACCGTGGCTTGTAAAGAATGGTGTGTGTGGCGTGGGGAGAGCATGTGCAGTGAGTTAGTTGGGAATGTTAGAATGTACAGTTAGAGAACTCCATGCCCATCAGGGTTCCTCCAAGGGAAAACTCTGTTTCTGCTGCGCTCATAAACCTCTTTGATAACTAAATAACATTTGTAGAAATCCGTACAGTGATTTTCTCCCCCTTCAGCACACAGTTTCATTGCCATTACAAGTTTTTGGCATTGGCTGAGGTAGCATGTGATGATAAGCTCTTTGGCTGGTCCTAGGAGGATTAGACTTTTATCAGCTCTCATTGGCAAGTTCCAAAGAAAACTCCAGTTTCCTTGAGAGTAGGGTGGGTGAAGTGGGCACAGCATCAGTTTTGATTTTGCATTTGGTTACATAGCATGGCTGGATTTGTGGTATAATGTAGTCTCCAAGTTCCAACAGAGAGAAGAGAGAGATTATTATTTATTTATTTTATATTTATACATGAATTTGTTGACCTCCACTCCTGGCCCTCCAGCTCAAGGTAGTTTACGTCACAATAAAATCACAGTTTAAAAATACAACAAAACCCTCCCAATCCCAGCTACCCCTTTTCTCCCTTCCTGCAGATCTTTGGACAGTACCCACCATACTTCCCACCATATGGTGGGGTATTTGGAGGAGGGATCCAGTTGGCAGAAGACGACTGAACCTAAAATTATCTCACTCACCCCACCCTCCTCGTTTGCTTACAAGCCAAATCTTAGAAGATGTTAATTGACTTACATAACATATATTTTACTTGGAACAGTTGAAAGTCTGATATATTACTTTGTAGTTCTCATTCAGGCAGACATCCATAACAAAATACAAGTTTTCTCAAAATGTTCAAAGGATCATGTCATAAGAGGCCCATGTGTTTACTAAGGCTTGATGGAAGGGGCTATGAACTTGAGCCAAAACAAACAACAGCCTCTCTTCTTTCATAAGAGGCATGGTTTTAAAAGAGGACATTCTCATATTAAGGAGACCTGGATTTACAAGGAATGGAGGGCTTGATTATACCTGTTCTTTTCGTACTTTGGTTTGAATTATGTGCATAGAGTGTATGTTTTTTTATTTTTATTTTCTAGTGAGCAAGGCAAGATTACTGTGGACTGAATTTCAGTCATATTCCTACTTAGAATAGGTTTAGCTCCCCCCACCCCTTTCATTTGATCACAGCTGACTATGGTGCTATTGAATGCCATGTGCTCTATTGTCTCCCTGTTCACATTGACCAATTATGCATGGGGTGGAAAGGCTGGGCTGGCAGCAACAGGGCTGTGGGGCTAATTCCTGATTATACATGACATCACTGGCATCCCGGGAACCTCCCAGCCCTGGCCAGATTCAGGGCCCCAGATGGTCCGTGGTAAGTGAATGCGGATATTTCCATGTTCCCTGTGAGTCCACGGTCACCATCCACAGCCCTGCCAGGCCAGCCCCGTGCATAAGGCCTGGTTGCTCCCTCAGCCTATGATGTCCTGCAGAGACACCGAATGTCCCAATAATCTTTGTGGCACTGTGGAGCCAAACGGGGCAATTTCCCACCCCCACAATGGTGGGTTGCAGCATGCCGCTTTCCCACCATTGTTCAGAGAGGCTCCCTGCTCCCTCCCAGGTGCCACTGCCACCACGTGGCACAATGGGTTCTTCTTGCCCCGGCGTTGTGCGCATGCACAACATCGGGGCTGTCCGCGTGCGCTGAGGGATTCCTTCCCCCGTGCATCCTCGAGAAGTTGTGGGGCATGCTATCCCACTTCAAGGTACTAGCAGCAGCCCAGCACAGCCACTGTCAAGCATACTTAGTCATTGAGTTACAAACTAGCTACGCTCCCCAGATGGAGGCCTTAAACCTACAAGGTCTCTCACTTTTGAAGTTGTAAAATAAGCCCAGTAGTAGAAACCTTAATGTCAATCGTTTATGTATGTAGCACACAGTACCTGAAATGCCTTAAACATATACTAACTGCAAAGACATGATGAGACTTCTAAGCACCCAGATGGTAATGGCACAATTAAGGTCAAAGAAGTTCTCCATAAAGATCAAATAAGGTATTGGATTGTTCCCATTGTTATCCTATATGCATGGAAAAATCTAGTCAGGTGCTGTGGTTTTCCAAGCATAAGTTCAGGTTTCTCAGATCTGTGAAGCTGAGCTACTGAATAAATAGTTGACCGCATTCTTATGACTTCTCATTTAAAAAAAAAAAAAAAAGAAGCCAAAATGCATTGGTAGTGTCTCAATTGCTATCCTTTTCTGCATAAGCAGTTGCCTTTATGGCCACATGGATTTCAGTATTACAGATGGGATTTAATGACTTCACTTGAACAAACAAAGCAAACAAGCCTTATTATAGCTGCAGTTTATAGAATAGGAAAAATACAACTGATTGATGTTCCACATTGAACAGTATTATCTTTTGTGTTTATTTAAATAGCTTTTGATTGCTTCTTCACAGAAGTGAGACAGCTGTTCACACAAAACTGTGTAGAGCTACCAATGGGATTCTTGAGACTCGCTGTAGGTGTTTCTCTTTCACTTACTCTGCATGTTTCAATCTGCCGCCAAGTTATATTCTGTACTGTGCAAATCTGGTTCATGTTCTTTGTCCCCTTGATTAAATTTATTTATGATGTAATCAACAATGCTGAGTATTGGTCTCTGGCTTTCTCTTATTATGACACCTAATCCCTCACCTGTGTCCAGAACTGCGAAGATCATCTCTGGTCACTCAGATCAAGTGATATCTCTCCTCAGATATTTGTACTACATCTCCATAAAATTGTTCAATCAACAAGTAGAGGGGAGATAAAATCATGTCCATTGGGTATAATAAACAGAGGCCATGCACGTAGAGCCCATATTCTTTATTTTTGCAAGTTTGTATGTCCTCCTTACAGAATTTAAGTTGAGTCCTTCCTTCTGAAGTTCTACATGGTCTCCTCATACACTCAGACATCTCTTCAATCTATTAAAAGATATCCATGCCCTTGTTCTTAACTGTACCACCTATCTCACCCTCAAGCACCTGAAGGTCTTCTGATGTCTTAAACAGTTCTCCCTTATTGCCCCTTCTCTGTCACTTCAAACTTGGTCCAAAGCCTACTTTTTCATGAAATTTTGGCTTGAACCCATAATCCTCATCGTGTATTTTGAAATTAACCCTACATGGATTCTAACAGTAGTTGCTCAACTTGCACATCTTAACCATTCCCTTACTTTATTACGTAACCCATAAATTCTGTTTGCACCTGAGATGCGGTACCGTTGGGTGGCATCATATAAACAAGAATTATAAATGGAAAGTCACAGGATGAATAATTTAAACAGGTTAAAAGTAGTGCAGATATGTCTCTCTGCTTTACACCCATCCAGCTCGCCTCACATAAATTGCAACATACCTCATTGCACTCCCTGGGATCAGAGTCTTCCTTCAATTTTGTTGCAGTGCATCTGAAGTGAGTTATGCTTAAGGAAGAGGGGTGCCTGCCAGATGGATGTATTAAACCTGTTACTCCCAATGCAGAGGAGCTCTTGCCCTCACCCACTTGCACATGCATTTGTATAAACACACATCTTCTTTCTTCATGAAGCCCAGAGGACACAATATGCAGGGAGAGAGAGAGAGTTAATGGACAATAATGGAAATAATTGCTGAATTATATTATGTTTTCATGCGATTATTTAACCCAACCATAAAATGATAGGTTCAGGATTGGCTATGGAGCTTCAGGGCAGGTAGATTGATTTAATTCATTTAATATTTATTATTCAGATAATAAATTTGCATACTCATTGATTGATATAACCATAAGAACATATTCATTTAATTTAAACCTGAATGCAGCTTCTATATTACCTTGGAGAGCTTTTATGTAACCTTGGAGAGTACATTGTAAGTGCCTTTATTATTTAAATTAATATTGTTGCAACTTTAGAAATGGGGTGTGGCATGTCATCAAGTCGTAGCCAGCTTATTGCAGCCCCTCATGAATTTTTGTAAGGCAAGAAACATACAGAGTATATGATAAATTGTTTCTTTTTAGATAACTTAATTGTTATGGTTCCAAATACTGCTCTCCTTTACTATCTTCAACCTTGACAGGTTTTTGTGGATAGATGTTGGTTGTAATCACCATTAGAGTATCTCCCCAGGACTCACGGTTTGGCACACAACATACTACCCTCTACGCAACACTGAATCGTTTATTTATGACTTCTACCCCTCCCTCGCAGCAGCCATCTCCATACCCAATTTTGAGTCCTGGATAGTTGTTCCAGCTGTCCACATCCCCTACCCCCTACAGGCCTTAATTCACATTTGAAAGCTTTCATGTTGGATTGGAAAAGTGTGGATACATCTTAGTGGCTTGAGGGAAAACTCTACCCTAAAAATACAACATTCTTTCAACTCTGCCAGTAAACAGCTGCCAATATTTGAAAAATACAAATGTGCAAAAACCAGATGTTGCAGAACCTTTCTGTCCTTATACCATTTAAATGACTGTGAGAATATCCTGATGTGTAGCCAAGACAAGGTTCATTTCCAAAAACATCCACAAAAGCCCTTGAGCTATATTGTGAAGTTTTATTTTTCTTGTTACATTTGCCCAAATGATAGGCAGTAGCTTAAAAGAAATGGACTGAAACAAAACAGCTGTTTGCTTAGTAGGTGAACTTGTCTGATCTGATCTCCTGCATGGTGCTGGCAGGAACTCATGGTAATTGCCCATGGACATCTGGAGAGCCACAGTTTGGCCTCCTCTGCTGTAGCTGATGGTTTGGCAGAGCTGATATTTTCTTCTTCAGCTACTTTTTCTGATGTGAATTTTGGCTAATGTAGTTTCAACCTAGAAGCATCAATCAGAGCTGGAAGAATTGCAGTACATTATCTATTTAATTTGCAATGTATGGCTGCGAAGGTTGGACCATAAGGAAGGCTGAGTGTCAAAGAATTGAGGCTTTTGAACTCTGGTGCTGGAGAAGACTCTTGCGAGTCCCTTGGACTGCAAAGCGAACAAACCGGTCAGTCCTAGGGGAGATCAGCCCGGACTGCTCCTTAGAAGGCCAGATCCTGAAGATGAAACTGAAATACTTTGGCCACCTCATGAGAAGGAAGGACTCCCTGGAGAAGAGCCTAATGCTGGGAGCGATTGAGGGCAAAAGAAGAAGGGGACGACAGAGAATGACGTGGCTGGATGGAGTCACTGAAGCAGTAGGTGCGAGCTTAAATGGACTCCAGGGAATGGTAGAGGATGGGAAGGCCTGGAGGATCATTGTCCATGAGGTCGCGATGGGTCAGACACGATTTCGCACCAAACAACAACAACAAATCTATTTAATAGTAGTAAAACCTGTTGCATTCTGTAACAGGCGCTAACTCATGGTTTGGTTTGGGTTTAATGCCTCACTTGAAAGCTGGCAATTAGGGTTGTGCGATTCGGCCGCCAAAGCAGCCATTCCCACCCATAACAGCCAACACCACACCGCGGGGGGGGGGCGCCCCAGGCAACGCACACATGCAGGCACAGAGCTGTGCGCATGTGAGTCACCCGGTGCACTGGAGCCCGCGCCCCCACCCCCCACAGGCGGGAACGGACGCTTTGTCAGCCAGCTCGCACAGCCCTACTGGCAACCCTAAGAAGAGGTCTCTCTGTGCCCAGCAGTCTTGACCCAAGTCAGGTTCATGCACACCTAAGTATGTGGAATTCCAGAATATGAACCTACACCAAACCGGCAACCTTACCTCTTCTCTGCATAGGCCAGGAGGTACTATGTGGCTGGTTAGGTGGCTACAGAGGTGTTATACACTTGTGAGACCCCACCTCCAAACCTCAAGGAATATGTACAGACCAGGGACAGCCAACCTCCAAGTGGGGCCTGGAGATCTCCTGGAATTGCTGCTCATCTCCAGACTATAAAGATCAGCTTTCCAGGCTGCTTTGGAGGGGTGACTCAGTAGCATTGTACCCACTGAGGTTTAGGGATGCCAGCCTCCAGTTGGGTGTCTGAGGATCCCCTGGAAGTACAGCTCACCTCCAGACTGAAGGAAAAGCTCTTCCCCCTCACATGCACCCCTTCAAAAGGAATACATGTGGCCAAAGACACCCTTTGGCTAGCACAGTCTGTTGCTTGGCTAGTGCTGTCTGCCCTTCTGAAGCCTGAGGCTAGCTGCTGGCAACTGCAGTCCCTGTTGTTGTGTGCAAGGCCAAGTCATTGCCTAATAAACGTGGATCACCTAGTTCCCCCCAAAGTCTCACTGTCTGCTTTCCTGTAAAGCTAACTCCACTTGAAATTCTGGGCCACTTATGCCTTTGATTTCGTAGGACCTTCCTGTCAAATACTGGTTTTTATTTACCAGGCCAAGCATCAGTCCCTATGTCTCTCTAGCATTTACTTGTTCACCTTTTACAGTTTCAGGCTGTAAATAGTCTTTATTTAGATCGTCCTGCACTTTCCAGACTCACAGGACTCATGCTGGTCTGTCTGTTTGCATCCCAAAATACAAACAGTTGCTGGTAAGGGCTGGCCAAAGCCCATAGCCCAGCTACTGCACCCCAACCTCAGCCTCTACTATCACTGCTCATCTCTAGATTATAATGATCAGCTCTGCAGGCAAAAATGGCTACCTTGGAGGGTGGACTCCTCCAAACATCCAGGAATATTTCCAACCCCAACAAGTGAAGCTTGGAAAGCGCATCTCCAAATTATAAAGATCAGCTTCCAAGGTGAAAATGGCTGTTTTGGAGGGTGGGCTCTGAGGCATTATACCATTTTGGTTCAACATATTTTAGTTTCTTGGAGAGATGGGAGGTCAAAGGTCTGCAGAGCAAATTTAATCCACACATAATACTTGTAAATTGGGAATAGGACCACTTGATTTCACTGATATTCACTTCCAAGTTATTGTTTATGCAGAATTAGAACTTTGCTGTCACTTATCCCTTATCCATCTTGCATGAAATTAGTTCCATCTAACCTGTATTGAACAGACTGAAGATCAGTTTCTTTAAATAAGGCCATCAGTCTTTTTCATGATCTGCAAGCACAAAAGTCATGTGACAGGAAGAATATAAGCCAGATTTATAACATCTCTTGTGTCAAAGCCAGGACTGTGAACAACAGGCCAAAATATCCTAGAGACAGGAAACACAAGTAGGTCTAACATAATGAGGAATCAGCTTTAGATCAAAGCCAAAGATAAATTGTCTCCACCACTGAATGGTCTTGCTGCTGTTTACAGCATGTCTGCAAAGAGATGCATAGCATTCTTGCTCTTTGCATGGCAGTCCTTTCTACATGGCAGTTAAAGAAAATGGCATCTCGATAAGGGCCCATGACCCAGTAGGAAAGGACATTACAGCCTGGAAGGACCTCAGAACCTTCAATTAGACTCTTACTCTAATTGAAGTAGTTGCCAAGGTCATTAATACATTTCAGAACTGTTTGTCTAACTTTGGACATGACTGCTCAATGTGATTGTAGCAAACTTAGAGAAGGTATTAAGTAATCTAACCATGAAAGAGTTGGGGATGGGACAGAGTGAGGTAGTATTTATGGTTTTAGATCATTCATGATCCCTGTGATCCTTGGCCCCAGGGAAGCTCGCTTGACCTCAATCAGGGCCAGAGCTTTCTCTATTCTGGCCCCCACCTGCTAGAACAAGCTCCCAGAGGAGATCAGGGCCCTGACAGAACCGAAACAGTTCTGCAGGGCCTGCAAATGGGAACTCCTCCACCAGGCATTTGGTTGAGGTCGACTTGTACCATCACTTCCCAAGGGCCCTCCTCCTGAGCCTCCCTCCTATGGCACCCACCATAATTCCACCCAACCCACTGGGCTATCAGTATGAGTTAATTCAATGTTTCCCGCGTTTTTCTACTGTTCCATGTTGCTTGTTGTTTCACTTCATTATTGTTAATCTAACTTATCTGTATTGTTCTGCTTTATGTGAACCACCCTAAGCCTTCGGGGAGGGGGACAAACAAACAAATAATCTCAGGTTCATGAATTCTGAACTAAACCTGTGTATGCTGGGTCCCAGGACCCTCCTTAGGCTCAAAAGGAAAACAGTGATAATTAGCCCTTCTGATTAAATAGCAGGCAAAACAAAGACACCTTTGTATTGTCCTAGCTAGTCTTCTGTCTTTGTCTGGAAAGCCTTGCAAAACTGCTTGCTTGTTGTGCTTCATTCTCAAGTTCAAACCCTAGCTAAATTCCAAGTGGCATACTTCAGATTTCCCACAAGAAGCACAGTAGATATGGTATACCTTGTTGCCCTATGCTCCCACAGGACTTTACACTCTGCAGGCAGCAACTTGTTGGTCATTCCCAGCCCCTGGGAAGTTTGCCTGGCCTCAACCAGGGCCCGGGCTTTTTCAGTCCTAGTCCCAACCTGATGGAATGAGCTCCCGGAAGAGCTGAGGTCCCTGTGGGAGCTTCTGGCATTCTGCAGGGCTTGCAAGATGGAGCTTTTCCACCAGGTTTATGATTGAGGCCAGGATATGGAAGATCTTATGGGTCCTCCTAGAAGAGAGCATCACTTGGCCAGTCCATTGCCATTGGTAGATTGTCGGCTTTGTATTCCCATGATGCACCAAGAGACAGCTGTTAGTAATTAGGTGATGGGGGAAATTTTTTTTGGCACTGGATTATATATAGTTTTAATGGAGACATTGTTTTGTTGTGGATTTTTATTATGTAACCCACCACAAGACAGCTTGCCAAGAGCAGCAGGAAATAAATGGAAATTATTATTGTTGTTGTTGTTGTTGTTGTTAATTGAGGCCCTATGCAGGCTGGGCTCAGGGAACCTTAAGAATAATCCACAAACAGCTCTGCATTCTGCCACCTCCAACTGGCTGGTGATCCCTGGCCCCAAGGAAGCACTCTTGACTTCAACCAGGGCCAGATCCTTTGTCCTGGCCCCCACCTGATGGAACGATCTCCCAGAAGTCTGGGCTCTGTCAGAGCTACCACAGTTCCACGGAGTCTGCAGGATGGAGCTCTTCCATTTTGAGGTTTGACTGAAACAACATCTTTAGGGCCCCCAGAACCCCTCCAACCACACAGATGTGCCCATTAAGCAAACAAAAGGGCAATCCTGGACTGACCAACCTATGGAATTGATTTAACTGTTAATGTTTCAGTTAGAGAATAAGGTCACCACTAGATGTTGTTGTCTTTACTATTATTACTGTTGTCACTAGTTGATGTTATTATTGAACCATGTTAAACCTGTATTATGATTCTTCAAGTTCTCTGTAAAACACCCTGAACCACAAGGGAATAAATATAATACATAAATAAAAATAAATATCAGGCTCATCTAATTTGCTTTGCAGATATGTAGAGGCTATTTGGCAATAGGTACAGTTAATTGATTCCTGGGCATGGCATTGGACTTTTTGCATTACTGATTTGTTAATTTTCTTTTGTGCTGCTGAGTTGTTTGTTTGTTTGCATTCTTTTTATTTTCTGTATTGTGGGTATTTTACTGTGCTTTATAATTCTTTTAAGCCACCATGAAGTATATAATATACAGTCTGATTTCTCTTAGCTATTTTATCTATGAATTATCATACAGCAATTCACATAACACACACATACACCAAAGCATTAAATCCCTCATTACAATGAGAAAGGCAGCTCTAGCTTTCCTTTCTGCCCTGTCTCAAGTTTTGCATTCATTCCTTGCCTGCTGTATAGTACATCTGGTCTCCTCATCATAACAGGTGAAGGAGGGCAGTAGATAAGCAGATGGGGGAATAGTGGTACAGAAAATCACCGCTGTTATGTTGTTTACACCAGTATATTTAAAGCTATGTTTCTTTTATCTGATTTGCAAGAAAGGCCTCCTAGACCAGAAAACATAATACTATGTATATTTTCTGTTTGGGGGCAGAAGTTGCTGATACCATATCACTCCCTGGTTATGGCTGAATCTGGATTTTATCTTCACAGAATTCCATTACAAAGTAGGCATTGTAATATGAGATCTGACTTTACAGCTGGAACCTATTAATGGCCCTTGCTGCATCTGTCTCGCAATGATTTTTAGCTTTGTATCATGGCTAGAGGACGTCACCCCAAGGGTCAGACATCACTCAGTGCTTGCACAGGGGATACCTTTACCTTTAAAATGCATTTTTAACCCCTGTTATGAGAGCCCTGCTTTTCTTTCTCTGTACTGACTGTGCTGTTCTAGTAATGTGTTTTCTTCTTCTGGCTGTCTCACCCTGTGACAACATGATATTTTGGCTGTTTGCTCAGCCCAGGAACCTGTGGGAAGCATCCCTCTTTAATGGCACTTGAGATGTTTTTATATTCCAAAATATTTTATTCAGCATAGAAGGAAAAGGTCAGGCAAAATCAAGGGGTGAAATTTCTGAGGTAAAAGCAGTATATGCACAGACATGCTTCAGGTTAATGAGAGTTTCTGGAGCTATTCAAAGTTACTTAAAATCTTTATGTTGAGCGGCTTTTGTTCCACTATTTCCCCAAACATTCCAGTAAACTTTATTTGAGTATTCTTTAACTCCTTTGGTTTCCAGAAGGCTGGTATACTCTTTCCCATGGCCAAACCTCTTCTCTTGAAACACCATTTCTTGTCAAGTTTTGTACTTATTTTTAAGGTCTAGTTTCTGATCACTCCAGACCAGGGATCTTGTCACTCTTCAGAGCTAATTCCCTGTTTGACCAGTAGGTCCCCCAGCAGGGCCAGAACTCCAGAAGCTCTTCCACCATGGCCCCCCAAGCACCAAGAATACAGAGCATCACTGCTCCAGGGATAAAAACATAAGACAAACCATGTTGGATCTGGTCAGTGACCCATTCAGTCCAACACTCTTTGTCACATACTGGCCACAGCCCTGGTGCCAGCATTCCAGAATTCCAGAAACCTTCCCAATATTGCTTCCCCAAGCACCAGGGAGACAGAGCATCACTGCCCAAACAGAATGTTCCCTCTTCTTTCTTGATTTATTTGCATACATCCTTATCAACATTATCCAAAATACAACATGTAGAATTATATAGTGAACAATTATAACAAAAAAAATAAAAACTAGAAACCCCAAAAATAAAACATAAAAAACCACAAACTCTAAAACCAGAGCAACCAAAAAGACTACAAACGCTTCCACATTTTGTATTTTAATATTTAATGAAAAAGAAATAACCAATAGAGCCCAATGTATTTTTCACACAATAGGCACTATTGCTAGTATGATCATACTTCAACTTAATTTCTTAACTAGTGCTTCTCTTTAGTCTCAGGTGAATCATCCTGCTTCTGTCAGTAATGAAACCTATCAAGAACGCCTGTCAAGGTTAGAAGGTGACAAAGAATCCCTCATATTACAGGTATGTATTGTACAGCACTATTGACACATTCTAAAATATGTCAATATGCTTGATATTTATTATGAATGTATGTTAACAATGGAAGAAAAAAGTGGATCTATGATACATGTACTATTTTTGTTTTTTAAGTCTAGCTACTGAGTGAATGAAGTCCAGAACAATAAAATCTAAATACTTTATTCTTTTTCAATTTTTTTATTGGGTTCAAACCACATTTTCTATAAGAACAGAACTTTCCTGCCTCCCCCTTCCACCCACCATGAAATCTGTCTTGAGGAATGGTATGGGGGGTCTGCAGCAGTGAGGGAATTAGTGGAAATTGCCAATTAGTCTGGATTCAATCCATTGTCTGGAACTTTTGTTCTGAAATAAAGTCCTGAGCTACATCCATCAGATACTCACTGTAATGACATTGGAAGTCTGACTTTTATTTAATTGTTTTTAGATTATCTAGCCTGAAAGGGAGACCTGAAAAAAAATGAACGCAATGGATGTTTGTATGTATTAGAAAAATGTTGGAGCAGTTGCAGGAGTAGGGAATTTGCATTGTGAAGCATCTACTGCTAGGTCTGCATTGGCACTTTTTAATGGGCTACATATGTGTGACCAACAGCAGTATGATTACAGCTTTCTCCTGGCTGCTTCAATGTGAGTTCCATGTGAGAAGTTGTGAATAATTCTGCTGTTTAATTGTCTTAACACCTGTGTTTTCTTTGAGGTTAGTAAGTTGCAATTAACCCTGAATACATGTTACATACTCGTGAACTGTAGAAGTTGGTTGTTTATGAATAGAGACATGCCTCTGCAATGGTTGGGTTGTTGGCCTGCCAGTTGTTTTATTTTGCTTTTTTAAGGGGGGGTTGACTGTCTGATAATTCACATTCTGACCTTTAAAAAACATTCCTTTAAATACTTTTAATTCCCTTGGTACCAGGATCAGGGAAGATTTATTTGTTCTTGGTGTTAGTGAGTCAGGAGACAAATCAGTTTACAAATATCCAAACTAACATTGATTCAAGTGAGTAGCCATGCTGGCCTGAAGCAGCAGAACAAATTTAGAGTCCACTGGCACCTCTAAGATCAGCAAAGTTTTATTCAAGATATATATGAGCTTTTGTGTGCACACACACTTCCTCAGACTAAAATATAATGGGATGGAAGTAATCAGTTCATGCTTCACACTTGCCGATAAGTATGAACTTATTACTTCCATTTCATCATATTGTATCTGAGGAACTGTGTGTACACACAAAACTTCACACCTTGAATATATATGTGTTGGTCTTAAAGGTACCATTGGACTCTAAATTTGTTCCAAACCAACATATGCAATTATTCTTCATGGGGTATTCTCTGCTAGGTGAGAGAAGCTCTCTCATCAGTACAAGGTCAGGGTTAAAATATTTCATTTTCAAACTACCAACCTTATGCAGGTAGAATTTGTCTGGGGAATTTTGCAAATCACGTGGGAGATGCTGTTTTGAATAATGAAATTCTGTGTGTGAAATTCTTACAAAAATGGAATGTAACTGTCAAAGTCCCTCAAAATGGCTTAGAGCAAAAAGGTTACTTGGAAGAAAAAAAAATGGCTTTCTACCCCCTGTCCCCCCGCCCCAACCGACGCCAGGCATTATGAAATCTTAAAATTTGATCACCCAGAATTCTCAAAGCTGTTTATATTTTGGCAGGATAGAAAAATTCATACCATCAAAATGATGTCCTATGTAGTGCAAAATGTCTCTCATTAACTTCCCTCCACAAAGAGCCCTCATAAAATAACCCAACAATTTTTCATTGATGCTCATCTGATTTTTATGTGATTTGACATTACATTACGGATAAATGAGGAAGATTATAGAAGCCATCATAAAATATTGATAATGCAATATTTTAAATATAAAGATGTGTGGTATGCCACTATTATTAAGACTAAAATGGTAAAACACACTAAAATGAGGAAACACACATGCACACACACATAAAGTGTTCAAATGCTAAATCATCCCTGGAAAGCAAAATCTGCATACTGAATTAATTACATTGAAGAACTGTATGTCTATTTTTGTCTGAAGAAGATACCAAGAAAAACGTAATTACTATCATATTTTTCCTCTGCTCTTAACCATAGGGGTAGGAAAGTATTTGATCAACTGTTGATCAACTGCTTTCAGATTTTCAAGTGGAGACTGCCATTTTCTGTTTTGTACGCCCTGCAGAATTCAATGAGCTCCAACAGGGAGCTCATTTCACCAGGTGGGAGCCAGGACTAAAAAGGCCCTGGCCCTGATCAAGATCAGGCAAACCTCTCTTGGGCCAGGGGCCACTAGCTTACTAGGAGCAGCAGAACATAACACTCTTTGGGCAACATATTCAGAGAGGCAGTCTCTCAGGTATACCAGGCCTGGGCTGTAGATAACCTTAAAGATCAAAACCAGCATCTTAAAGCTAATTCAGTATTCCACTGGGAGCCAAGAAAGCTGCCTAAGCACAATGCATAAATGAGCATAAATGAGCCCTCCACAATGTTCTAGTGAGGACTCTGACAGCTGCATTTTGGACTAGCTGTAACTTCCAGAGTAGGGACAAGGGGAGGTCCACATTGACTGAATTATACAATTCTAATTTGGAGGTGATCATTGCGTGGATAATTGTGGCTAAGTGATCTGGGGCAAGGTAGGGCATTAGTAGTCTGGCCTGGCAGAGGTGAAAAAAACATCTGCTGAGCTACTGTGCTGACTTGGGCCTCCATGGAGAAAGAGGCATCAAGTGACACCCCCAGATTCCTGACTATCTGTGCAGCAGTAAACTGCACACCATCCAGTCTGGGCAAGTGCACTTCCTCCACTGGTCCCTCCCGACCCAACCACAGGGACCCATCTTCAAAGGGTACAGCTTCAGGTGATTCTGCTTTAACCAATCAACAACAGCTTCCAGACACCTGGCCAGTTGTTCGGGTAGGGGGGGCAGAATCTAGCTGGCCACTTATCAGGAGATAGAGCTGGGTGTCATCTACAAATTGATGACACCCAAGCCCAAACCTCTGGGCCAGCTGGGCAACAGGGTATATAAAGATGTTGAATAACATTAGGAAAAGGGCTGCCCCCTGGGGAACTCCCCATTAGAGCATCCGGCAACTGGATTGGTCCTCTCCAACTGCAACCTTCTGTTCTCAAGCCTGGAGAAAAGAGACTAGCCACTGTAATAAAGGTAAAGGTATCCCCTGTGCAAGCACTGAGTCATGTCTGACCCTTGGGGTGATGCCCTCTAGTGTTTTCATGGCAGACTCAATACGGGGTGTTTTGCCAGTACCTTCCCCAGCCATTACTGTTTACCCCCCAGCAAGCTGGGTACTCATTTTACCGACCTCAGAAGGATGGAAGGCTGAGTCAACCTTGAGCTGGCTGCTGGGATTGAACTCCCAGCCTCATGGGCAGAGCTTTCAGGCAACATTTCTGCTGCCTTACCACTCTGCGCCACAAGAGGCTCTTAGCCACTGTAGTACTATCCTCCATATTCCAGCATTGACAAGGCGATGGGCTAAATGGTCATGGTCTACAACGTCAAACACTGCCATGAGATCTAGCATCACAAGCAGGGCCAATCTGCTGCAGTTCAGCTGCCTTGATCAGCTCCATATTAACCAATAATATTTAAATTAAAAATATATTAACATTAATTAACCTCCACCCATTCCAGGAAACCCACCCAAGGCCATCAAGAAACCCTAGGGTTTCATTGAGAAAGCCTGATTTAGATGGTGCTGTCAGAAAGAGTCAGTAGGACCCAAATAGGGTAATGTAAAAAGTTTAAGGCATCAGGAATAGAGGAAGACACACCATGAAATTGATTGACTCAATCAAGGAAACCACTGTCCTTAATTACTTAATTTATTTATTTTATTATTTCAATTTCTAGTTTGCTGCTTTCGGCGACCGGCTTGCGGCAGGTTACATAAAATTCAATAATACAATAAAACCCATAAAATCTCATTATAACCCAATAATATTACAATAATTCCAGATGGTGAAAACCATATTCTTAACATGAAAACTTTCAGAGGCAGCATAGGGGGGCAAATGTTCAGAGCTGAGATGTAATCGCTCCAACCAGAGAGGGGACCCATAACATTGGCTCTAGCACTGGGCCTGACCATAATCCTGGTGGAAGAGCTCTGTTTTGCAGGCCCTCCGGAAACCAGAGAGCTCTCCGAGGGCCCGCAGCTTTGCAAGACTGAGGAGGTGTACTGGAGAATTCAAATAGTTATTATGTGACTTTTATGACTGGATATTTTTATCAACCCAGTCTCTGTGTATTTTACAAATGTTAAGCTTCTGATCAGCAGTTACTTTTCAGTTTCAGCAAAAAAATTCACAGAAAGTTCTCTACAGCAGTGGTCCCCAACCACCGAGCCGGCACTGGGCCGCAGCTCCCTGTCCCCGCCCCCTCCCCCACAGTCAGAAACTTCCCAGACCCCAAGCAAATCGGCCGCCAAAGCAGCTGATTACCTTGCAGCCTGGCAAGCTTCTTTTTGCGGGAGGGGGGAAGAGGAAAGAGCGGCTGCCAGCGCATTTGTGTATGCGTGGGAGTGCCGCGCATGTGCATTTGCGCCATGTGTGGCCGCAAATGGGCATAAGAAAGATTTATGCAATCTGAAGAGAAACCAGAGTAAACCAGAAATGGGCATGCACGGCAGTTTTACGCATGCACAGAAGTGCTGCGCATGCACATTTGTGGCCGCACATGGCGCAAACGTGCATGTGCAGCACTCCCTGCATGCGTGCACGCGTGCATGTGCGGATCGCCCTCCCCTGCTCTACAGCATGTTTCTGGCATGATATAAATTATCTGTCAAACTAGTCCTACTTCTGAGAAAAAAATTAAGTTGTTGAGATATACTTTGCAAAGCCATACATTGTTGTTCTTTCAGACTACAACTGTTTTTGTAAACAATTGTTTACAAAGAAATTGTGTGTGACATGAATGTCCTGATATGGGTAGGAAAGCCCTCTATTCCAATTTACAAAATTTTTGTCAATTGCTAGAGGGGATTAATTTTCTCTATAAGCGAGGAGTCACGTCACAGCCTGTGTTTATATATGACCGGGCTTGCTTTGCAACAGCTTTCTTCTTCCTAAATCTAGATTGTCTGAAAAAGCCTACAATTATCCACTTTTCCCCAAGTATGAATGATGTCTCTCTCATGACTCACTCTTCTGCAATATTTCTTTCCGGATTTTTATTAATACCAAACTTTTCAGAAAAGAAGGAAGGAGACAGATATCCTTAGTAGATCTTTGGAGCTTTAAATATAACAGGTTAGAATAAACTTGGCTTAATCAGACAAATTTCTGGAGTTGGTTGTTGCTACCATACAGAACTGTTTTGACAGGACAATTTGACATAGGTTGGTGTTAAATTTGGGCTGATTTCAGTCATTCATGTTGTTTTCTCTGGCAGTGGATGACACTATTCTTACAGTTCCCTAAGAGCTATTACTAATTCTTTCTTTCACAGCAAACCATGGCCTGAACTTTTCATTCATGTTTTAGCTTGTAATGCTGCCACTGTTAAGACATGTCCTTTGCATACTAGTTACAAAAGCTTTACTGATTGGTGAGTTGTTTTCCTGTTCTTGTAAGAAGTAAAGTAATTGGTTGGCATCCTGAAGAGTTTTTTCAATGATTTTTCTCTCTGTTTAAGGAAAGGAGAACTGGCAAAAGCTGAAAGGGTTATACACGTTCTGAGCCTACTTATTAACAGTCTTCTACAAGGGATTTTTGTTTCTCTAAAGGTTATGTACTGTAAACGCTAGTGCATGACTTTCAGTTCTCCTTTTCATACACATTTTTCTAGCCTTCCCCCCTCCTTTCTGTTTTAAAATTGGCCCAACAAATGCAGACAATCTCTTCAAAGCCTATCATAATGGATATTTGAAGGTAAGAATCAAATCGTCCTTTTGAAAATAGTCAGGTGTTTAACAGCTTCTGATGATACAGTGAATGTAGATATGGTGAGAGAACCACTGTGGTGTAGAGGATGGTATACTGGAATAGGCCTGGGGAGACCTGAATCCATTTGTTCATTCTGAGATAACCCACTTTGTTACAAAGAAGAGAAAAGGTTGCCCCCATATGAATCACTCTGTAGTCTTTGGATGAAAGTTGGAATAGAAAAATTATTAAGGGCAGGCATATAAGACTAATTTATTTGTTCTTTTAAAATGTTCTCTCTTTTGAAATATTATTTTCCCCCAATTACAGGTGAGCGTTCTCACAGACCAGGTGGAGGCCCAGGGAGAAAAAATCCGAGACCTTGAAGTTTGTCTTGAAGGACACCAGCTCAAGCTTAATGCTACAGAGGAAATGCTTCAACAGGTAGGGATGTGGAACTACTTTGGAACAGGCAAAATCTATATACCAAGTTTGTTGAGTAAATGAATGAGAATTACCTGTGCCGCCAGCCTCCATGCAAATTGATTAAAAATGACACAGTATTTACTTCCTCGGGGTGGGATACATTTCAGTTGTATAGACCTATAAGCAGTAGACGTGTAATAGGATACCGCTGTGTGTATTATTCATTATAGTCTGACAAAGAAGGCAACAAGCTGGCTCAACGGGGCTGAAAACCTGTTAGACTGGTTTGATCTCCAGAGGTGAATTCAATAAAGTTGATGGCTTTGAAGCAGTTTCTCTTTGAAACTGAATAAACTTTCAAGATTAAAATAATCAAATGTGGGCAGTTATAGATTTTTAAAAGCTTTCTGTGCTGTCTTAGCTGGAAATGTATGGCAGCTGGCTCCTTTCCCGTAGCCATGGGCTGGCAAAAGTTACAGTGTTATAGGAGACCTGAACTTGGTCGTTTGCTGCAGCAGGCAGGGAAGGATTTGTTTTCGAACCCAAAGAATCCGTAACTTCCTGACGCAAATGGTAGAACTGGATGGTGTGCAACACCAAGTGGGACGGATCAGCTCCTTCTGAGTGCCTCGAAGCTTGGAGGTGCCTTTTGAACTTCATGTAATTAAGCGCCCGATCTTATCTTTTGTTGAACTGAACACAAGTCTTTGGCCCTCTTTTCTTCCTCTGGCTCTGGTAGCTGAATGTGAAATAGTGGTTCACTATTAGGAGTTCCCAGCCCTGTTTTCTCCTTCAGACCTCACAAGGCTATGTAGTCAGAATGCTGCGAAAACCTTCTTCTCTAATGTGTTAAAGTAAACTTTACCGAAGAAAGAAAGTGCAGTAAGTGAAACTATTAGATAATATCGTCTGCTTCAAGGGAGGTTTAATTTAAAGTTTTGATGGCAATCCTGGAACTGAGGATAAGCTCCTAGAAGTCTGTTTGCTTTCTCTGAGTAAGTCCAAACTTCTTTCACTGCCACAAACACACTCGATTGCTTGAGAAAAAGCTACTGTCTGTCTGCTTATGTCCCCTATCTATGGTATGGGGATGATAATTCAGAACTATTTTACACTGGGCTGTAAGAGCCATAACAAGACAATGCATAGGAGGTACTGTGAGCATTCTTCAGGGTCCAGTGTGGTGCAATCAGTTCAAAGCGAGACTGACCAATAGCATTCACTGGTGGGAATCTCCTTCTTGGCTGTATATATGTTGGTGAGTTTTTTTTGTTTTTGTTTGGGGGGGGGTCCTCAGTTCTGTTTTAGTTCTCTTGTACCTATGAGCTGGGGTCAATAAAGAGCTGAAATGAACTCACAGTGTCCGTGCTTCCTGAGCCCACGGATTTAACACCTCTGCAGGCATTTCATTGGTATTCTGTTTACATGGAGCCTACCAGCCCTGTGGAGCAGAATGTGATTCATTCATGTCTTCTAGTTTTCTCTGTTGCATTCTCATAACAAACTTTTGTTCTGCCCATTCATGTATCCAAATCAACCCAGTTTTGCATCCTTTAACTTACTATCAACAGATTCATAGTGCTTCTCTTGCTTCTTAATTTGCTGCTTGATTATCACAAATTTATGCAACATGCACTGTACATTTCCATTCTGTCTATTGCCAGTTTAGCTATTTCTTTCATCTTTGTTGTATAACATTTAAACTAAGCAAGTGGAAATCCATTAGGTCTCCAGAATGGCTAAGCACATGCTTTATTTTCATGTATTGCTATAAACGAATCAGCTTTTGTTTTCAGTGTTGTTCTTGTGATGCTAGTTTCATCTGTCCTTCTTTAACCTTTCTGGGAACAAAATAAGTTCTGCTTTGTTTGATAATACTATAAGAAGAAAGCATTTGCAACTAACCAATGTTGAAAATTTTCATAGTGCTCAGTTTTCAGTATGGTGATTTATATTTCTAGAGGCTTGCATAATAAAGAAATCTGTCTGCCACTGTGTTTTTTTAAAATTTGTTTGTATGTGTTTACACTATTTGCTCCTTTGACCTGATGCAATTTCAGGTTATTTTTTTAACTTGAAAGTTTGCTTTACTACATGATCCCAGCCAATTAGGAATCATATAATAACCAACCAGGAAAAACGAAGTCTGCCATTAGCTATGACATACATAAGCTTTATGAAAGGGAGGGCTAATAATGGGCAAGGACTGCCAAGCCCCCAAGGGGGTGGGAGATCCCCTGCCCTCAGCTCCTGTTGCCTGCTGCCACTCTGAGTGGCAGCATGAGAAAAATAAAGAGGGAAAAAGCACCAAGGGTCAACAGTAGCTCTAAGGATTGTCAGAAACTCTATGGTGTTTACCATTGCTTGGTGACCTTATATGTGCTATGGAGGGAATGGTAAACAAAAAACATTAGGTTAATGCCCTTTGGTACAAACTTTTTGCTGGGTTGGGGAGTGGCAGTGGATATATGCTATCAGTAGACTTATAAACCTAAATGTTGCCCGCTGGGAAAATTGGGGACCACATGTTGGCATCACAATGTGTGGTGTCACTTCCAGTGGAAAAATTAAAAGTGACATCATGGGATGCTCTAGGATTTACAAAAAGAAAAAAGAAAATGCTGTGGCTGGCATGCCAGTCGTTGCTCCTAAATTGTTCTTGGGGGTTGCCAAGCAGCAACCTGGCAGCTCAAGTGATGAGGTGAGGTGAGGCGGAGTAAAGAAAGATTGGGAAGGCAGATTGTATGTTAATGCATTGCAGGTGGAGAGAGAATGTGTTACATATAGAAGGAAGACTGATAAGTTTTAAGGAAAGGGGGAATAAAGGGAAAGGAAGAAAAATAATGTAGTAAAGGTCTAGAGCAGGATTTCTTGATGGCGCTGGAAGGGTTTCCCAAATGATGGGAGTTAATTTGTTATATATTTTTAAAAAATTGTTAAACATTTTTTGGATGATATGACCATATATGGTCATGTCTACCCACCCACCCCCTCCCAAAATGGCCAATGATGGGCCTGGAGGGGGGGTGGGAAGGGGAGGGGCCCCAGGTGGGCATATACACAGCTATGCTTCTCAACTATATTCTTCCTGATTGCGCCACTTCTAGGGTTTCTCAAACTCTGAAGAATGTTTCAGGGATTTCTCAACGGTAACACAGTTAAGAAAAACTGAACTAGAAACATAGACATGAAAAAGAATTCACCATATGGCTTCTATTAGTATGACTGGTATGTTGTTTGCCTCATTAATCTTGGGGTTAATTATTATTTGCCAGTGTACAAGTATATACAACAAATGGTGGCTCAATCTTCCCTCAGACATTTAAAAGGAATGTTACTTGGTGTTTTCTTAAAATATCAGCATTAAAACTTTTTGGAATACGTAGGATTGTTTTTCATAATAGCATCTTATTTTTTATTGAAAGCAAGTTTCTGAGTTTAGTCATCTAAGTTTTGTTTTGGCTTTTCTTGTGTCCTTCCTAGTATAGACTTTATTAACATTCTTGCTCTAGCAGACCCTTCTACTCAGCGTAGTCATGGAACAGTTGGTGTAACTAAATTTACAGGGTAATTTTGGGATATGGCTACTTGCCAGGTGTTACAAGGGCCCTTTCCACTTTTGCTTTCTACATCCTCTTTCTCTTCCTTCTCATGTACTTGCAGCAAATATTTGTCACACGATTTGAAATGTTTCTTATACAGAGACTACTGATTAGAGCAATGGTTCCCCAACTTTTTCAGGCTGCTGCCTCCTTGGCCCCCAGGTGGCGTCCCTGCTCCCCCCCCCCTCACACACACACTCATGCACATACAAATACACACATCTTTCCTGGTGTTAGGTCTACTGTTAATTCAGAACATACTGTATCACCTACATTTCTTTTTTGGTTGTTGTGCAGTGGCCATATTTTAGTCAGGAGAAAATATATCTTTGGAAAAGTCATTTATAAATGAGAAAGACAGATGGGGAAAAGAGAGAGAGAAAGAGAAGCAAGTAATGGAAAATCCCATGGCCAGAGGAGGTTTTCAACAGGAGGATTCCTAACATAGTTGGAGACCTGGCCACTCTGTGATGTCCACTACTCCTTTTCAGAAGTGCCCACTACCTGAACAGCATTGGGTCTATACCAGGGATCCCCAGCCTTTTTCAGTCCATGGGCACATTTTGAATTCTGAAAAAGGGTAGCCACAGGAAAAATAGCTGCCATAGGAGGTACAGCCCATCACTGTGGGAAATAAGACAGAGAGAGAGAGAGAGAGAGAGCACGTGCAGAGAACAAGAGGAATATTTTTTTAATGCTGTGGGAAAGAGAGAAATTAAAAGTTAAAGTTTTACACAACAAAATATGTTTAATTTTTTCCCCAGCAAAACATAACAAAAATCATATATAAAAATAACTTTGGGGCAAGATATTTTTAATCTGCATTTCAATAATACAAGTCCAAAAGAACTGTACATTTAGAAATTATGAGTTCTGATCTGGGAATTTAAAAAAATATGAAGATATAAGGTCCACGGAAAAATTCAATTGAGGAAGGTTTCATAAGAATCATTAGTTTGATTTCAAGTAGCTGCCATAATCAGTATTCTCCCATGCAGTAAGCCCTAGTATCCATAGAGTATTGCTGACTGATGATGATGATGATGATGATGATGATGATGATGATGATGATGATTTTTAGGCCACCCTTCCTAGCCAGCTAGCTAGCTCGTGGTGGCTAACAACATACATACAATTACAATATCAAATCAGTAAAACATTCTATTAACCCTTCCCCTTCAGCCTCCACCCCCTTACCAAGCTACCAGTTTTCTGCTAAATGAATCCAGAGCCATATAACAACAACAGGGCACTGGAGGATGGGCTAGAGCTTCCTCCAGCTGGCCTCAACCAAGCACCTGATGGAAGAGCTCTGTCTTACAGGCCCTGCGGAACTGAGTTCCATTAGCTCTTCTGGGAGTTCATTCCATCAGACAGGGGCCAGAGCCAGGCGCACCTCACGAGGGCCAGGGATCTCCAACTAGCGCAAGGCTTTGTGGGGGGCATAGGGAGTTAAATGGGCCCTCAAATAGATTGGGCCCTGACCGCAAATAACCTTAGAGCTCAAAACCAACACCTAGAACTTGATCCAGTATTCAATTGGTTACCAATGCAGCTGCCTCAACGCAGGCTGAATGTGGGCTCTCCATGGTGTTCTGCATTTTGCACCAACTGCAGTTTCCAGATCAAGGACTAGGGCAGGCCAGCCTAGAGCAAATTACAGAAATTCAGTCTGGAGATGACGATTGCATGGAACACTGTGGTGAGGTGCTCCTGGGACAGATAGGGCACTAATTGCTGTGCCTGGTGCTGGTGGAAAAATGCCTGCTGGGCTACTCTGGTGACCTGAGCCTCCAATGACAAGGAGGCATCCAGAATCACCCCCAAATTCCTGGCTTTAGGAATGGGTACAAAGAATGGCATTCAGAAATTATCAGTCAACATAAATTAAGTTCAGAGTAATGACTGGGTGATCTTATCAAACTCTGCCTCAGTCAGTTTCTGGCAGAGATTGTAAAATATGACTCAAGGAGGGATGTGACTGAGGTTTGGAAAATCATGCATGGCATTAAAATAGCCAGTAAAGAAATATTTCTCCTGCTCATATTATAATATACTCACATTATCCAGGACACATGAATGAAAGTAGTTCTTCACACAGTGCATAGTTAATTTACAGCATTCATAAGATGTGGGGATGGCCACCAACATAGAGGGCTTTAAAAAGGATTAGGCAAATTCATGTAGATTAGACATATTATTGCTATGCAATCTAAATGAAATAGCCATGAACAGATGCAGGAAACCTGTGAAGTACCAAGCACTAATGACAAATAGGGGAAGGCTATTGCCCTCATGCTTTCCTTGTCATTTTCCAGGACTACCTAGCTTGCTGCAGTTGGAAGGTGCGCTGTATCAAAGGCTGCAGATAAAGTTGATTAGATGAAAGTTGACTAGATGGACCTTTGATCTGATCAAGCAAAGCTATGTGTGAGTTATAACTCATAATACAAAAGCAGTGAGTGCATGTGTGTTTTACATTTGACCTGGCAGTAGAGTATTATACACGCACTCCTCCCACACACATTGCTTCAGATGCCACAAGAAATGTACAGTTCTGTGGAAACACCATGAGTCAAAATGCATTGTGATCTGTGATGAAATGTAGACATGGGTTTTTCCTCTTGATTGTCCTCTCCCCCCCCCCCCCAGTTCTGGTCTGCAAGCAAGGTTCATCACAAGCATCATCTTACCTTTGCATTGTAACTGAAATATCTCCAATAATTATGAGGTTGTAGCTTAGACTTTCTGTGGGACTTTTATTTCCTACTTTCCAACCAAAGTTGGCATTGCTGTACTCAACAATTTAGTTTATACCTAGCAATAAATCCTGTTAGGATCTGACTAGATATAAGTGATGTTTTAGGAGAAGAGGGCTTTTTTTTTCTTGCACCGTTTGTGTGATGTTCCCTTTTATTTGCAAATCAGGAATAGGACACTCACTCAGGTTTTTACAGCAGAGACAAGTATGTTCAAAATAACATCCATTTATTAGCAAGAAGATACAGGGAGGGGAGCAGATGGCTTCATGATAAGGGAGTTCTTGCAGTTTGCAGTTCTAAATAACAAGTAATAGTGACTGACCAAGGACTCTACTCCATAAGACTGAAATCAACACACATAAGTATCAGAGGGGAAGAAACAACAGTTACAATGTAATGGGTGGAATAAATGCATTTCAGGTTGTTTATTTCATTTATACTTGTCCTTTTTTGAATGGATACCAGAAGTGGCTTATGTTGCTCTCTCCTTGACTTTATGCTCATAACATCCCGCGAGGTAATTTAAGCTTGAGAGTGTGTGGCTGTCCCAAAGTTGCCCAATAAGATTTCATGGCAATTTGAGGATTTAAACCTGTGCCTCCTAATTGCTAGACCACACTAAAATTGGAGATTTTTTCCCAGTGGCTGTACACGTTGTTTAAGTGAAGTAATGCTTGTGACTGTTATCATCATTGGCTCATGTGTAAACCATTGGGCTTAGTTTCTGTTGGGAAACATGTAATGTCCGAAGGCAGCTTTTGTGATGCTGAGCAGGCTTGAGTCTGGTCCGTGCCTCAATGGGTGACTTCAGTGATGCGTCACCTTGGAACTTCATGTAAAATAAATCAGTTTGGGGATATTTGCTCTGTTTAATTTTTCAAGTCATGTTTCCTGGTTTAATTCAGTTATGGAAGTCCTGTCCCACTCCTGATACCGTAGACTGGTTGAGATTATTCAGTGGCAATGCATTTCTGATCTTTGTTGCATTAGCTCCAGTAGGTTTGGGGTTTCAACCTTGGTGAGCTATGCCTTAAGTTATTCCTTAAGTTATATGCAGACAACTAAATACTCGAAGAGTCAGTCATCTTTCAAGTTCAGTGCATTCTAGTTTTCCTTGGCTTCCTGATATGTAAACACTGAACTGCAAGGCACTGCCTATTACTGTGCAATCTTAAAATGGTGCAAGCCAGCTACATTCTCAGCTGTGTTTTCTCTTAAGTGAATATCCTGTTTCTGCCACAGCTGACATACAACTCTTGCAAAATGCTGCCCTTGTACTATGTGTGATCCTTGCTGAATTTTTCACATCAGGTAGGACTCTGTCCTCATTGTTTCTGAGTTGCTTTAACTAAGGAATGAAAAGCACCAGCATTGTCAGAAGTACATTTTCTGTCAACTGTGGGTGAAATGCTGCCTGTGTAAAGAGGGAAGACTCCTTTTACGACTCTTTTCATTGTATGTCATGGTTTTCTGCCTGTTCAAAGGGGGATTTGCTCACTCTAGCTACCTCTGTGTATGTGTGTTTAAACTATGAGGCTTCTGAACTACACCTTTCAATCTAAAGGGCTGGGATGATTAATTTGCTTCCTCAAAAACTGTAAATGATTCTAGAGTTGGATATCAAGGCTTTGCTGCTGCTGCTGTATAATGTTTTCATCATGCTTAGATTCTGTTGGGAGTATTAAGCATTCCTTCAGTTCAACAGTGAATGTGATGACTTTTCTCTCTGTGGCTTAGAAATGAATCCAGACGTAGTGACACAATTCAGACCTAATACGTGGCAGTATTTTTGCTTGGGTTGCATGCTATGTAATGTTTTGTGTATGATTAATAGGTTTGAATGTGCACCTCTTGGAAGGAATTTTCTACCTACTTTGATCTCTAAAAATACCATGTATATAGTAGTCGGAATTAAAAAATGGTATCTTTAAAACACATCAAACTATATAGATCGTATTTTGTATGGTTTCCTCGTCACTGCATTCTGTTTTTAAAATCCTCAGTGTCCAAAATTCAGCAGTGCACATGATACGTATTATCTCTCCACTTCAAAAGCAATAATGCAAATTTTAACTGTTACTTCGTACAAGTCCATATTTTTTCAAGCTTTGTTTGAATTGCATCATAATACTGAAATACTCTGTAATTTCCTCATAACAAAGGGGGTCATATTCCACTAATTAACTCTTGAACATAGTCATCCGTTTGAAAATGGAAATAATTACTTCCATGTGTTAGCAAGTGCAATATGTTATTTTCTGTAAGCTGTACTTTTATATAATTTTAGTTCAGCATCCTTTCTGGACCACAGCCTCATCTGTTTAAAATTAGAACTACCCCACTGAAATATAATTTGGCCTTGTCCTTCTATTTTTGAGGCAGAGATTGATCTGTGGTGGAATGACATGCTGTCAGGTGGATAAGGATGTATATGTGATCTAGATGCTGTCGTTAAACTGTGTTAAACATTTCTTACATTTGCACCATTGGCAGAGCAGTCCTATGTAGACTTATTCCAGAAATCAGTGAGTTTATACTGGAATAACTCTGCATAGGATGGATTACACTGAAAATTCCACAAAAGGGGTGTTCATTCTTCTCAATGAATATATAAAGAAAAATCAAGTGTGTGGTATACATGGCTTGTATGTGTGTTCACTGTAATTTGTAAATATTTATTAATTAATTATTTTATTTATATTTATTTTTGTTGACCGCCACTTCCAGACTGAGCTAGCTCATGGCAGTTCACAATAATACCCAAATAAAAAATTGAAAAGAATAAATTCCCAGGTGGCATAGTCCAGTACCCTGTCCAGTACCCTGTCCAGTACCCTGCACTCACTGCTAGTCTGCCTCGGGAGAGGGGGACTCTCTGCCCTAGATGTTCAGGGTGACTTGAGGAAGGACCCTCGATCTTCTGCACACTGGCCTCAACCAAATGCCTGGTGGAAGAGCTGGTGAACCACCCTGATCCAGCTGGCACCGAAGATCATCCATCAAGGTGACCAGCACTGTCTCCACCCCATGGCCAGTACAGAAACCCAAGGGCCGAAGTTTCATCCAAGAATGTCAGGAGCTGGTGTTCTCAACTACCTTCCCCAGAGATGAGAAACAGGATGGTGGCTGGTGGGATCCCATGGATGGAGTGATGGGTTTTTCAGCAGGAAACAGACTACTGCCTCCTTCAGCACCCCAGGGAACTCCTCAGATGACAGGGAGAGATTAATAATCTCTCTCAGGAGGTCTATCTGCTGGTCACCTGATTTGAGCAGCCAAGACGGACAGATATCTAGGTGGCAAGGTGGGCACCTTCACTGAGCCCAGCAACTTGTCCACTTCGGTTAAAGAGAGCTGCCTGAAGCCATAAAACACCATACCCTATGATGGCCAGGGAGCTTCCAGTTCACATTCTGCATCAATCGTGGCAGGAAGGTCCCAGCAAAGCAACAGGTCTTTATTCACAAAAAAGCTTGCTAATGCCTCACAGCTCAAATCCAATTGCTTACTATTTTGCTGCCCTCCCTCAAGGGTGGTAAGAGACCAAATTGCCTTAAACAATTGCACTGGGTGAGAGTTTGTGGCCACCATTTCAGCGGTATAGTACTCACCCTTTACCACCTTCACCGCCATCTCATATGCCCTTATAAGATGCGACAGGATGTTCTTGCAGCTTTGTCGCAAATTCTCCTCTGCATTCCCTCTAGCTTCCCTCTTCTTTTCACAAAGTTCCTGGGTATTCCAAAAGTACAGAGGCTGTATCTATAAGGCTGCTAGATGTCAGTCTTTCCCTCATTATTCCCTTATTTCCTTATGCTGTAAGATCAGCTATCTTTCTTTCTGCAAGGAGAAAGACAGCTGTGAAGGGGAAGAGATTAAGCAGTTGTGCTTCCTCTTTTTTGCTTTTTAAGAAGAAGGTAAAGTGGAGGAAACAAGAACACACAACCACATTTAGAAACATTTTGAAAGACTAGCAAAGCTTGCCTCAGCTTTTTCTCCAGAGTTAAAAATTGACATATAGTAAACTAATCTGCCACAATAAAACAACTGTATTTTACAGTAACTTTAGGAAGTGCCTTTTCTTTTAATGTTTTTAAACTTTTTATATTCCCCAAAACTTTTTGCATAGTTATTTTTTCTAATGGTAACAAGCATAGGATTATATTGTTTCCTCCAAATGTGGCTGAGTGGTTCTTAAATAATGTTTAATATATCATTGAATATTGCAAATGAATGGTGAAGTAGGGATCCAGGGCCTTTTTGTTAGATGGTGGAGTGAATGCAAGAGTTCTCTTTTTGCAGGAGTTGCTGAGTCGGACTTTGCTGGAAACACAGAAGTTGGACCTTATGGCAGAAGTTTCAGACCTGAAGATTAAGCTGGTTGGGATGGAAAAGGAGCAGAGCGAGTATGAAGAGAAGCAGAGCAAAGCTGAGGTAAGCCTTACATTGTTCTCTTTTTGAGTACAGCTCATTTCACTTCCAAATATCCTAGCTTGGTGTAGTGGTTAAGAGCAGTGGCCTCTAACCTGGAGAACCAGGTTTGATTCCTCCACATGCAGCCAACCGAACCACCTTGGGCCAGTCACAGTTCTCTCAGAACTCTCTCAGCCTCACCTACCTCACAGAGGAGGCTTCACAGCGTGCTGCAGGCTGGAGTTTGAGCTGGGGCAGGTTGCCCCACCTCTTCCTGCTCCTACACAGGGGAGCATTTGGTCGGATGTACTTCATCCGCCCCATATTTGTGCTCCCACATGGGAGCCAGGGCAGTGAAGTTCCCAGTGTGGAAATGGTCAGAGTGTCTATTGTGGGGAGAAGAAAGGTGAAGCTGCTTTAAGATGCCTTTGGGTAGTAAAAAGCTGGATGCAGAAAGCCCAGATCTCCTGCTATCACTGTATGTGTTCAAACTCTGGTCTCTATTTTACCTTTCTGGCACTTTTGGCCAGTCACTTCCATGTTCTCTCTAGTAGTAGGTTTCCCTACAAATCAGGCTCCCAGTATACGCTAAGCACAGCGACCCCCTATGTAGAATCTCTGCTGCAACATAAGTAGCTGGTGGTGAAAGGGAAAATTTGGGTAAGGAATGAGTTAAGCTCTTAAGGGCTTGAATGAATACAACTTTGCTTTCAAAAGAAGCAAGAAAAAAAACCCTTTAAAAATGTGATTTTTAATTGCAGTCCAGACAAAACCTATCCATTGTGTTATTTTCCTGTGAGAGAGTAATGTCCATGTGAAATCAAGTAAGATGTTTCTCACACATCCATAAATCTCCTTGCCTTATCCAGGCTAGACATGTATGTGGCGCTCAGAGATGCAAGCCAGGCCACCAGGTTGAGAAAGGTTGTTTTTTGGGGGAAGAGGGGGAACGGGACGGGACCTTCAGCAGTTTATTTTCTCTTTCGGGGTACTCTTTTCCATGCCCAGTAGGTATAGATGTTCAGTCACTTTGCTTTGTTTTTCCATATCTGTCTGCAGTCTTTATTTTCTTTCTTCCTTTATTTTTATAGTCAGTAGTAAACCTGATCAGTGAACTGCAAGAACAGATGTGTAGACTTCAGTTGGAGATTAATAGCAAAATCCAAGAAAGAAAGTCTCAAGATAGGAGGCCAAACATGGCAACAATTGGTCCTCAAGCCAGCACTGAATCAATGACAGAAACCCCTGCTCAGAAGAATTGCTCTTGGTGTGATGTATGAGAAGCGAATGCTTAGCTTGAATCTGTGCATTGCCCGGTTTTAAAGAGCAAAGTTAACACTGCTAACTGGAGACTTGCTGTGATGGATTGGCATTAATTTGTCTGCTTTTATAAGGCAGTGAGTGTTTAACCAAAAGACAGATTTTGCTCGTCTTGGCCCAGCATGGTTTAATCTGGACAAAGTAATAGAATCAGTTCTGTGTCTTACTTCTTGCCTTTAAAGGATTTTTGTGTAGGTATGTGAAACTTACCCCCTATGAATAGCCACACTCCAAATTTAGAGTCCAGTGGCACCTTTAAGACCAACAAGGTGTTATTCAGGGTATAAGCTTTCATGTGCATGCACATTTCCTCAGATACAATGTCATGAAATGTGGATGCGCACAAAAGCTCATACCTTGAATAAAACTTTGTTGGTCTTAAAGATGCCAGTGGACTCTTCGTTTGTTCTCATGCTTCAGACCAAAGCAGCTTTCTGCTTCCCTCTAGCTAGACTCTAGCTACACTCCAGACAGCTGTGACTGCTCTTGACTTAGAAGGTCTAGGTTGTTATGGTAGTCCAGTTTGATGAAGATCTATTCTGGGGCTTATTCAGTGAGACTTTGTTGTCCTAAATGAGTGTAGGCTTAAGTTGGTTGTGAATTACATTCTGTGGTTCTCTGATGGTGTATTCAGGATGTAGCTTGTGGCCTGTTTGTGACCTGTTTTAATACCCAAAAATGTTATCCTTGCTCAACCAAAGCCCAGAAATATTAGGAAAACCATGACAGTGCTTTTACTAAAGTCCTGAAGTTCAGAGTTACAAAAGTACATGCCCATTTCACTTAAAAAGATATTTTCCACACGTACCCATATTCTGCACAGACATTGGAGGACAACTGGGCTTTCAAAGGAAAGGGTAGAAGTTTCCTTATTATTTGGAGTCACTAAAATCAACAGAAGCTCATAAAAATCTGGCAGAAAATTACCTAGTTGGATTTCAAGAAATAAAAAGACATTGCCGCCCAGTTGAGATGTAGGTGTAGGAATCTAGTCATCCCTGGGTCCAGGTCCCTTCATTGATTTTTCAGCTTCTGCTTGATGGCTCAAAATCTTTTACTTATGGAAACGTAAGGAAAAGGGAGCAGGCAGCACACTACCCAGCTAATCAATAAAATGTAATTGTGTTTCTACTTTCTGAGACATGGATGCAAATGGACTGGGAAGATGAGAAGCATTTCACATTTAAGACCCTTTAAAACTTGCTTACCCTTTAAACAAGCTCTTTAGTAAAAGCTTTCTGGAATTTATAAAACAAACCTCTACTATGTTTGAACAAAAGCTACCTCACATGTCAAACTGAAAGCTACTTTGGGTAAGCTGATGAAATTGAACAGAAGAGGAATGACACTGGTATGCCCAACATAAACTCTTTTTTAAGACTTGAGCTTTGATTAAGTTGCAGTATTTTTTTCAGCACAGCTAGCACCACATTTCAGAGATACACATTTTAACTGGCTCATATTTGAGTATTTTATGTGTCTTCCCTCCCCCTTCCTCATCATTTTCCCTTCTGTTAAATGCAGAGAAACCACAATGAAATAGATTGATCCTACAAGTTACGTAATTTCAAGCACATATTAGTAACAAACTCCATTGTATATTTGTGCTTTGTGAGAATTTTTAAAGCTGACTACGCAGTATATAAAATACTGAGAGTCACTTTGTGAAGACTTAAGTGCGTGCTACCTGGGAGATCAGCAAATGGGTATTTTAATACATGAATTTGGATTGGGGCTTTGGTATGAGGGAGAAGGATTTCACCATCCCCCACACTAATTGAACTGTTTCTACTTCCCCCAGCTTCTGTTAATCCTATTATTTGGTCAGCAAAAATTTCAATGGGGTTGGATGGTAAGGCTTCCCTGCCTCTCTGCTGCAGCCCTGTCCCAAATATGGTCTTTTTCTTGTGCCTTAATACCGCCCCCCCCCCCCATATCAGTAAACTATGGTAGGTCTTACATTACATAGAACATTATATTGTGAGTGGAAAATATAATATATTTCAAAGCGACTGCTTAGCTCATTCCATTAATTTTCCAAGCAGGATGCTTTGTACATTTTTTAAAGCTCAGTGGGAGTACAGTTCACAGCATTAATCTGGCTTCTGCCCTGTTCTGTCAAGTATTTTAAGTGATTCCTTAATAATATCTGAAGTAAATAAAGATGACAGGACATCCATATCTATTTATTTGCCAGTCTACCCATTCACACCGTCAGGTTACCACCACCACTATTTCAAAGAGCTACTTCATTACAGTGGACACACTCAGCACCTGTACATTTACCAGGAGAAGGAGGGAGTCCCAGGCTACATAGCCAGCAACATTACTTCTAGCATGCTCCGGAGATGATGTCAACTGTAGCACAGTTCTGGTTTTACAGACAAATTGCTAATGTGACATCTGCATTCTGATTTGAGTCCAGTAGCACCTTGGAGATTAACAAGATTTGGGGGCATAAGCTTTTGATGATGAACGCTCCCTTGCAAGCTTATACCTCCAAATCTTGTTGGTATAGGCAACTGGTGGAGCATGCCAGAAGTGGGAGGAGCAAGCCAGGAGTGGGAGGAGCAAGCCAGGAGTGGGAAGAGGCTTGGACCACATTGCCAGTGAGTGATGTGGCAATGTCAGTTCTGTCAATAGTGGACAAGGGGAGTGTGGATAGATGTGGATGTCCTGTCACCTCTATTTACTTGAGATATTATTAAGGGATCACTTTAAAAATACTTAACAGAACAGGGCAGAAGGCAGATTGATGCTGTGAACTATTTTCTCACAGAGTTTTAAAAAATGTAAAAAGCAGCCAGCTCTGAAAATCATTGCACTAGGACATCTCAGCAAGGCTCTGGCACATAGGCAAAAATTCTACAGTAAATATGGTTTCAACAATAGAGTTTTTGTCCCAATACCAGAGCATTACCCAGTCATCGCTAAAGTGATGACATCGCTCCCAGTGCTTGCTAGCAGTGATGTTGCTGGCTACATAGTCTGGGCTGCCCTCCTGCTCCTGGTAAGTCTCCCTACTGCCCAGTAGATCATTGGGGTGGGGGGTCCTGGAGAAACTTGCAACCTTATGCTTGTCTCTAAGATGCCCCTGGACCAACACAACTACCCTCTTGAAACTGCACTAAGCATGTGTTTTTTTTTTCCATTTCTGTCAAGATCTGTTCATTTTCTTCTGTTTAGCTTTCCCTGAAACCTGCCTGGGGTTACAGAGAGCTTGTTTTCACTGAATACCAAATCAAGACCAGTCTTACACCCCATGGAAGCTTTATTGTTACAGAAATGATGGTGTTCATTGGAGTGTTTTGCTCCTGTGTCTAACGTGTGAGCAAATTAATTTTGTTATCTTGTTTATTTGTTTGTTTGTTTATATTTTCTTTCCAGAGTTTGTTACAGGAACTGAAACACCTAAAAAATAAAGTTGAAGAACTGGAAAATGAAAGGACTCAATATGAGTGGAAACTGAAAGCAACTAAAGTAAGCAGCACAGGTCCACTTTAGACTAATTTGCCACCAAGAGTATGTTTATAAGGAAGCTAAAGCAGTATCCCAACAAAGCAATATGTGAAGTAATACTGTGATAAACAATGGAGACAGAAAGGAAACTAATAATGTCAATCTGTTCTTTCAGGCTGAAATAGCACAGCTGCAGGAACAGCTGGCGCTGAAAGACTCAGAGATCGAACGATTACAAAGTCAGATCTCAAGGACGTCAGTAAATCATGAAACTGCAGAAAGAGGTAAAAAAAATAAGAATGAAAAAAATAGCAAAGTTGTGATCAAAACATATATGTATTTATACCCAGCTTTCCTTTGATAATTAGCTGTTCCCTTTAACAAGTATCTACCGCAGAAATTCATCAGTAGTGTGTGCAACTGTGTCCCCATCCCTGCTATAAAAAATCAGGTTGTGAAATACTTTTCTGGCCTTGAAAGGGTTTCTTGATTGAGTGAGAGTTAATTAATTTGTAATATTTTTTTTAATTGTTAAACCTTTATCGAGTGATATGACCATATATGGCCATGTTGACCCCCCCTCCCAAAATGGCCAATGATGGGCCTAGAGGGGGTGGAGATGGGAGGGACCCTGGGTGGGGATGTACACAGCTATGCTATAACCAACCATATTCATCATGAGAAACCCCACTTCTGGGGTTTCCTTTGGGGGCTCATTCCACCAAATAGGGGCTAGGACTGAGAATGTCCTAGCCCTGGTTGAGGCCAGATGTACTTCTTTGGGGCCAGGAACCACCCACCTATTGGAATAAGCAGAGCAGAGCACTCTTTAGAAGGTCATAGACAGAAAGGCAGTCCCTCAGTTACACTGGGCCCAGACCACCTGATCTGGAATTCAGTCAGAAGCCAGAGCAGCTGCTTGAGCACAGTTGAATATGGGACCTCCAAGATGTTCCTGTGAGGACCCAGGTAGCCGCATTCTGGACAAACTGCAGTTCCCAGGTCAGGGATAAAGGAAGGCCAGTGTACAGCGAGTTACAGAAGTCCAGTCTAGAGGTGACTGTCGCAAGGATTACCATGGCTAGGTATTCCGAGGCCAAGTAGAGCACTAGAAGTTTGGCTTGGTGAAGATGGAAGAATGCCAACCACTCTACTCTTGTAATTTGCGCCTCCGTAATAAGGGCGGCATTGAAGATAATAACCAAGTTCCTGGCTGAATGTGCAGGTATAAGCTGCACTCCTTCCAGGCTGGGTAAGTGCACTTCCTCATAGAGACCCTTTCTACCCAGCCACAGGACCTCTGTCTTTGAAGGTTTGAGTTTCAGGCAACTCTGCTTGATCCATCCTGCCACTGCTTCTAGACATCTGGCAAATGAATCCAGGGGTGCAACTGGATGGCCATCCATCAGGAGGTAGAACTGGGTGTCATCAGCATATTGATGACATTGCATTCCAAATCCTTGAACGAACTAGGCAAGAGAGTATGTAAAGATGTTAAGTAAAGTTTGAGAGACAACTGTGCCCTGTGACACTCCACAAGGGAGCCAACAGCAGTGCAATAGATTCTTCCCAAGCACTCAGCCTTGGAGAAAGGAGATCAGCCACTGTAGAGCTGTCCCACATATCCCCACATCAGCAAGGCTTTGAGTCAAAAACTTGTGATCAACTGTGTCAAATACTGCTGTGATATCAAGCATCACGAGCAGCATAATCTGCCTTGATCCAGCTGTCACCAGAGGTCATCCATCAGGTCAACCAACACCATCACCACTCCATGGCCAGGCCAGAAGCCAGACTGGAATGAATAGAAGACTGAAGCTTCCTCTAGGTATGCTAATAAGTGGTCCACAGCAGCTCTTTCAACCACTTTCCCAAGAAACGCTAGATGTGAAACACAATGGTAGCTGGCCAGGTGACGTGAGTCTTGGGATGTTTTTATCAGCAAGGGATGAATCAGTTTCTCTTTGAGCCTGCCTGGGAACTCTCCTGTTGAAAAGGAGAAGTTGATTATCTCCCTGAGGGGGCCTCCTATTATCTCGTAAATCCTTTTCAGGAGCCATGAGTGTCAGGGATCTAGAGGACATGTAGTTGGCTTTACCAGTGCTAGCAACCTATCCATTTCGGTCAGCATGAGCCACCTGAAGCCATCAAATATTCCCTCCAAACGTAGCTAAGGGGCCTCTAGTTCCCTTACTGTATCAAAGGCTATAAGGAGGTCATAGCAGAGCATTAAAATTTTATCCGCAAAGAAGCTCGCAAATACCTCACCACTGATGTCCAATTGACTATTATTTTGGTGCCCTCTCTTGAGGGATGTTAACAATCAAACTACCTTAAACACTTGTGAGCTAGCAGACACGATGGATTCGGCGAAGAATTCATGTTTTGCAGCTTCACCGCGATCTCATAGGTTTTCATATGCGTCCTATAAGATGTTCTTGAAACCTCGTCATAAGTCTTCCTCCAAACTCACTCTAGTTGTCTCAGCTCTCATGTTCTGGAGTGATATCATCAGTGACAGTTAACATCGGGCTATGCTGGTCGTCAACCTGCTCATCCAATGAGTCTCTAGGAGGCATCGGGTCTCACAGAACATTCAGGATCCACAAGTCTTCGTGGGTGGGTCTAAATGTGCCCATTGCCCACATGAGGAGGAGGCAGCATACAGAGATGGGCCTTCAGCGCATAATGGTCTGAGCATGGCATGGCATTATACAACCCAATTAGCCCCCAGTCAAATTTAACACAGGATGATAAATGAGGATGTTATGTGCTGGACCTGGTTCCATAGTTATGCCTCACACAGAACTACACAAGCTACACAAAGGCCCTTTGTCAAAAGTTTGCATCTCTGACCAAGCCTAGGTTTTGACTGTCCTGCAAAAAAGTGACACAGATGCTCAGCCCAGGTTTATTCAGCTGGATCAGATTTTCCCCTGCTTGTACTTTTAATAGACATGTAAAGCCATATGACCCTGCATTCCTTATGGATGCCACAAATTTCACAGCAAACCTGTTTGCCAGTCATTATTTCAGTCTTGCAGGCCAGCATCTCCCAGCCCTTCCCTGTATCTTAGCCTTGTTGTATTAACATTGGGAAAATTTCAGGGGCAATTAGAAGTTGACTCACTGCTGATAAGGAATAAGCTAGGAATGGGCTTCTGCTCTACAACCCTTCAGAACAACTACTGTGGGGCTGGAGATCAGAAGTGCTTTAGGATGCTTAGGGCTGATCCTGCGTTGAGCAGGGGGTTGAACTAGATGGCCTGTATGGCCCCTTCCAACTCTATGATTCTATGATTCTAAGTGATTGTTTTTCATGTCCCGGTAGCAAAAGAAAGAAGAAAAAGATATTATTTCTCTGAAGCTCAAACCAACAGTTTGGGGTGGGGAGAGAATTTCTTCCACTCCCATTACAAACTGAGAGCTGGGGCATAGTGATCTCCTCTGCAGGCCAACCTGACAGCTTGAGGCCGGGAGAAGAGAAAACTAATCCATTGGGCTGTTTCTCGCATCCCCCAGATAGATGTGTATCAGGAACTCTGGGATACAGCAAAGTTTCCAGCATGAAAGATCCAAAGAACCTGCCTACCAGATGATCCCCATGATTAGCTGGGAGTTGAATCCTGACCCCCACCCCTCCCACCTTAAAAAAACTTTGGTGGATATGGAGCAACATTTCCCCAGCAGAGATCAGAAGTCTGCATCCAGCTAATCCCTCCAACTGATGTCTGTAAATACCCTGCTCTTCAGAAGAGACATTTTGCAAATAGCTGAACTGCCTGTCCATTAATTGGTTGTGTGGTTGTTATTGGTCAATAAGATGCAAGCGGAATCAGCAGGTGTTTATTCATCCTTAACATTTCTACCATTCTTTCCCTGTCTTTTTCAGTCACTATTGCCTGAATTGTATGGCTTTAAAGAGCTGCAGCAGACTTTTGCTTAATATGAATAATAGTTCGTACAGAACAAAAACCAATAGCTATGGGCAGAGTTTACTGAGTCTGCCTTTTTTATCAGCTGCCTCTTCCTGAACAAAATGCTTTGGGCATCTAGAACACAAGTATATGATAAACCTTCATTTAAAATCTCTGATACTTTTACCACCTTTATTATGAATGGTTAGCATTCTGTTCTCTTAAATGTGCTTGGAAACAGCTGAGCAGTTTCTTTATTTTAAAAAAGGTAAGTCGCTATTTAGGTGAAATGATGTCTCAAATGACATAGCACACATCGGGAATTACATTATTGTGTGGCTTTAGTGTTAGTTTCAATAATTCATAGCATTTCTGCATGTTTAGTGTAAAGCTTTGCATGTATTATTACGTCTCTAATAATAGTTGAAAATGTTAACAAATTTGTTTCCTATAGAAGATTAAATACAATCTAGCAATGGATTTTGATCAATTTCCAGAACAAAAACAATACCCCCCCCCTCCCCAGTATTTTAAATGTTCTTGAAAGGCTACCATATCAGTGTAGAGGGGGAAATGGACTTAATATATTAACAACAAAATGTTGTCATCTTCTTGTCACCTTTTGAGGACTCATGCGGATCAATCTCAAGGTGTATTGAAATTCTTCTGATGAATTTCATATAGTATCTAATCTGTGCTTTTTCTGCATGTCTTATTTGACTTTCTCCGTTTCCCATCGTAGAGGAAGTATATAGGCGAAGGCTAAAAGAAAAACGTAAGCCCTAAAATTTCACTCTACTATTTTTCACACAAATTATACTTCAGTTGCTCTTCTCCAGCAATACTCATTCAGTGTGTCTCTATATTTGACTGCTGTACCTTAACACACGGATGAATATTTTACTGCTTATAGCAAACAGACAGCTCTCAGCATATCATAAATACAATCGGAATATTCTTTTTTTTTTACAGCCCTCAGAAATCTAGTTAACTAACAGGACATTTTAAAACAATCTGTCAAGGTTGGTAGATTCCAAAAAATGACTGTTTTTTAAGTTAATGCCACTGATTTCTTACTTGCTTTTTTCCTCTTATTCCTTCTTTGTGGCATTTTACAAATGAGTGTAGGGGTGATATTTAAACTACTATTTATAATCATGGTAAGAGAAAAATCCCCCAGTTTAACAGGTGGTTGGAAGGGGAGGAGATATGTAAAACCTAAGCCTTGACATGGTTCTTTTAAAAGTCTGATTATTGTGAGTGGAAACCTAGTAGAAGATTTAAAAGCACTAAATGTCTTGGCTTTTAAAAATCTGTCTGATTGCTTGCACAATGCTTGCCGTTTTGTGTGGTTTGATTTCTGTATTTCGCTAAGCGGGTACACGCCCGATACAATCAGTGCCTTCTCTAAATCTAGTAATTCACTAACACTAGAATTCTCCTCAGTGTATATATATTACTTAGATATTAATAAGAAATGGCTTTAGTGCTTGCTTTACGAAATGCATGTTGATGTTCATTCCTTCTTATGATTTATTTTATTTTGTTACAAGTTTTGCTGGTCATTTTATAATAATAACTCCTTATTTCTGTCATTCTTTATTTGTGTGTCATGGTGCCATCTTTGTAAAACTTCAATGAACTGAATTACTTGATTTTAAAACTGATTTTGTACAATTATGCCAAAAGTATATAGGAATGTATTCTGCTCGGACAACTGCTGTGACTAAATGATTAAATCAGACTATGCATGAAGTGTCAGGTGTATCTTTCAAAAGTTCTAGTGCTCTTGTCTGAAGTCTTGGATATCATGTTTGAGAGCCAGAGTGGTATAGTGCTTAAGAGAGCAGGCTCTTATCCTCATGACCAGGCTTAATTCCCCACTCCTCCACATGAAGCCTGCTGGGTGAATTTGGACCAGTCACAGTTCTCTCAGAACTCTCTCAGCCCCACCTGCCTGTTGTGGGGAGTGAAAGGGAAGATTATAGGCCACTTCTAGACTCCTTAAGGTAGAGCAAAGCAAGGTACAGAAACCAGCTCTCCTCTTCCTCCTCCTCCTCTGACATGATCAGGACAGTGGGGTATGAAGTCAGGCTTAGGACCAGAAGGTCTTCCTTGGTCACAGTCTAAGCTAATCTGCTAACCCAGCCTTTTTGAGCCGGTGGGCACCTCTGGAATTTTGACATAGCGTTGATAGGCGGAGCCACAAACTGGCTACTGCAGCTTACCTTCAGGCACACAGTGCAAATCCTTGTGCTGTGGTAGCAGCTGCTGCCCAAGCAACTTTCTAAGAAATCTGTGCAGCCAATCAAATCTCTACTGACCTATAGCCCCACCTACACACTTTATAAAAACACTTTTTAGGAACTGTTGAATTATGTGGTACAGTTTGGTGATTAGTAACTATTTATGTATTTATTTTACTTCATTTATACCTTTCTTTGCTCCCCAGTATGGACCCAAAGTGGCCGATGTCGTTCTCCTTTCCTCCGTTTTATCCCCATAACACCAGCTGATAGGATGTGGGTCCCCTAGGTCATATAGGAAGCTGATAGTGTCTCTGATAGTGAAGGAGATGTGAAGCCATATTTTCAAAGACATATCCTTCAGTTGAAAACTTTTCTTCACTTTAAGGCAACTACGTGAATTTCATGTTAAATGAGATTGCTCAGTTTATTAGACATTTAGACGCAAGATGGTGTTACTGCCGAAGAAAGTATCAAGATTTTTTCCTTACTTTTTATTCTGATCTTCCTTTAGGGATCTTCATCTCCCTCTTCCCTCTCTTTTTTACTCATAACTATTTGCTTTATTTATTAACTTCGTTTCTATATTTTCTCCCCAATGGGCCCAGAGCAGCTTCTAACATTTTCCTGTCCTCCATTTTACCCTTACAGTAACCCTTTGAGAGCAACTAGCCTGAGCATGTGGAACTCTCCCAAGGTCACCCAGCAAGCTTCCATTTCAGAACAGGGGTTTGAACTTGGGCCTTCCAGATCCTAGTCCAGCATTCTATCCATTATATCACACTACCTAAACCTGTGAGTCAGGTTAGGCCAAAATATGCTGTGTCTCTTTATTTAAAACATATTAAGCTGCCTTGCCACCCAATATATGGTCCATAAGAGCAACAAACAATAAAAACTATCAAAAACTTAAATAAGATCAGCATTACATATAAATATGTAAAAACAATTAAAACATATGAATGGGCAGAATGGTGGATGAGAATCAGAAGTTTTCATTTGTTGGCAGAAAACAATAATAGAAGCTCCCTCAGGAATTCCATATTTTTAGTGCCATGACCAAGAGGGCCCTCTCCTGGGCTGCTGTCATCTAGTCTCAGATGGTGAAGGCAACCATAGTAGGGCTTCCAAAGACAACTGTGGTTCTCAGCTAGGCTCATATGGGAATAGGCAGCCTTCATATTGACTGCCCACTTGTTCCTTGGTAAGTATAATAGCATAAATCTGAATCCAGGTTTCCCTAGTACTGGTGTCTAACAATGTTATATGCTCCATATATATCAACTGTAGACTTATATATGGGCTGTGTATGTATGTTTTTAATTTTTTAAGTTTTTAAGTTGTTCACTATAAATGTCATATAATTTTGTAATTATCTTATGATGTTACACAGACACTCAAACCTGACTGTTTTCAATTGGGGTTTTGAGGTTCTGGTTCCAGATAATATTTTCCCTCCTTTGATTCTTGTCTCCCTAGTATTGGATCAGTATTTTCTTACATCATGTTGAAGCATTTGAGGTTTTTAGTTTTAAAAAACAAAAGAACTAAAGTTTAATTCAGAGGCTGATCAGGAATGTGATAGATTGTAGCTAGATTTTAAGATGTTAATTCAGATTATGTCTCTTAACAAGGAGCATGACTCATACTTTTGAAAAAATTAATTTTCACTTCAGGGGAATAAAATGTTGTGTGGCCTATTTAATACTATTTGTCATGTCTATTTCCATTGTTCATGCTACACTTAAGCCTTAAGGCCAGAGCACACATTATGGTCACTGAGTAGAGGTTGCTTTGACACATCCAAAGAGACATCTGCAGTAGTGTGAAGAAATCACCTAATTAAAATGATGATCAGTGTGCAGAAACTGCTTTGTAGAGGCATCCACCACATGGAAGGATTTAAGACAGGAGGGGAGTCTCTCTTTGGCACTGATCCTAGTTAAACTTTTCATTGTGGGAAGAATGGAAAAAGCAATGCCCCCCATGGCATTCTACCCATGGACTTATGTATGCTATATTAGCAAATACCCAACATGGGAACTCATAATTTGAAACTTCTTACATTTTGTTTAGATCAAGAGGTCCAGCGTTTGAAAATGGGAATGGAATCATTGTTAGCTGAAAATGAAGAAAAGGTAAGAAAGCTAATAAAGAAATTTAATTTTTGAATGATAACAAGGAGAAATGGGCATGAACCAGTTCATGAGCAATCCATAAATAAAAGATTCAGAACAAACTTGGCCCAGTTTGTCGTCCTCCTGGAACATTTACTGTCCAGTTTTTGTCCAGTGTGTTTTGATTGTTTGGGCCATTTAAACCTTACAACTGAGAAGGGTAGTTTTAAATGGCTGCAAGTCACGTAATCCATCCATTTCATGAAACAGACCAATGAATTCGCTGCCAGCCATTTAAACCTAATAGCAGTCTGCCTGTCAGCCATTAGGTTTACATGGCTGCTTATTTTCCTCTTACAAACAACATGAGTGAGAGAATTCCCTGTTCCCTCTTTTTCCTCTTTGAATTGTTGCTCAAATGGCCTCAACATTCTGTGCTTCTTAGCTTTAGTAGGTATGCTGAGGACATTGTGTGAGTATGTGTGGGAGGGATCTTCTGCTGACATGAATAATCTCCCAAAGTATGCAGAAACCGTTATCCTGTCAGTGAGTGGCTTTCTATCATTACCAATGATAATTAGCTATTCAAATCTCTATTAGAAGAATAGTAGGGGAGAAAAAAAACAGTTGTGGTTTGTTTGTTTGTTTTAATGAACTTTTATACAGGGAGAGAAATTGTGGAGGAGATTTCTGATCTTGATGTCTTCTTTCACAGCTTTAAATGTTTAGAAGGTATTAGTTAGGACAAAGGGAAATTAACTTCTGAAACTGAAAAGTCCATGAAGCTTAAAATAACTTAGTGTGAGATGGAAATTGAAGAAGAGTTGGTTTTGTACCCCATTTCTTTTACTATCTGAAGAAGGCTCAGAGTGGCTTACAACCGCCTTCCCTTCCTCTCCCCCAACAGACACCCTGTGAGGTAGGTGAGGCTGAGAGAACTCTGAGACAACTGTGATTGGCCCAAAGTCACCCAGCTGGTTGAATGTGTAGGAGTGGGGAATCAAATTCGATTCTCCAGATTAGAGGCCACCACAACTACTGCACCAAGCTGACTGTTAGGGCAGTAGGTAGACAACACGAGGCACACATCCCTCAAGATCAGTTTCACCTATCGTATTAATATTCTGCAAGGCATTAAATGGGCTGCTGCCTTCACAATGTAAACAATTATGAAGGATCAATTAAGGGTGGAGGAACTCTAAATTTAACACCTTCCAAACAGTTGCCTAATCTGAAAAACTCCCCCTCCCACCAACAGCTTTTAAGAATTTGCTGAGTGGAAATCAGGGTGGGAGCACATGCATATGTCAGTGGGCTGCAGGCTGGAAAGAAACAGGCTGCTTCCTTTCATACCCCTGGCAACTGCATACACAAGCCAGGTGTCTCTGTGGTGCCTTTGCACTGCCAGGGTTCCAGAGCAAAATGCGAGTGCAGTCCTGTTTCTTTAAGAGGGGGAGTTGAAATTCCCATATTATTCTGCATACCTGGGGAGAGGGTTGTGCTTGTGGGTGGCCTATTTAGTGTCTTAATGACCATCCCAGGCCACCTACTATGCTGCTGGAGGAGAAGATTATTATAGATATAAACCTGAACGTAGCTTGCTGAAGGCCACCTGGTGAGGAGGTGAGATTTGAAGCATTCTTCAGTCTATATGCATAATCTATTATATTTTAATTTTTTAATCGTACCGCAGGATTATGTTTGTGAGCTACCTCATGAGCCTATAAATATATAAAGTCCTTACTTTGCTTGTCATTAGCTTACAAATGTAAGGAGTTTTTTGGGAAAGTTATGGAGAATGAGTAGCTATAATCACATGAAGCTTCCTCATTCATAGTCAAACCATTAGTATATGAGTACACATACACATAATACCTTTATTGGCATGAAGCAGATTAGCAAGTTACATTATTATATGACTAGAAATTAAGCCCACTGTGGTATAAATACAGCGGGCGCTAGCTGCGGGAGTGGTCGCAGGCGGCTGGGCAGGCGGGCATAGCTTGCGGGGCTGGTGGGTGTAGGTCTTGGGGCCCCCTTTCTTCGGGGAGACTCACAGTGGGTGGGGCGCGCCGCAGGGCTGGGGATCGGCTGTGCAAGCAGCGAGGCGCGGCTGGCGAGGGCAGCACTTTGCGGTGCCGTCGTCGTGCGTCCGCAGCGGTGTCGTTGTGTCGCCGGCCATCTTGGGACCATCTGGCAAGACGGCGGCGGCGGACTAGGTGGCCAGCAGCCAGATTGTCCTTGGCGGCATCGTGGAGCGCGGGGCCTGGGCGCGGCGGCGAAGGCCATTCGCAGGCGGTCAAGCAGGGAAGCGGCCCCAGGAGCTCGGGGCGTGGACGCGGCAGCAACGGCGAAGTCCGGGGAAAGGCGGCGAAGTAGCGATTGGCAAGTGTGTGTGGGGGGGGAAGGTTGCAGGCGCCGGCAGATGGTGATGGACGTTTGGGGTGGGGGTGGGAAGGCCGGGGTTGGCCGCGTCCAGGGAGGCGGAGTAGTTTGGAGCCGCATTGGTGGGGAAGGGCAGTCGCTGGGTGGAGGGGAAGCAGTTTTCCACGACTCCAGTGGCATGGAGCGAGCCTCCTCCCTGGTGGCCATCCGGCGAGGATGGCAGCTCGGGAGGTCTGGAGAGTTGGAGGCGCGGCGTTCCGGAGACGGGCCAAGTATCCAATAGGGAGGCTCCTGATTCGCTCCTCTGAGTTTTTATCCCAGACAGAGCCCACCCTAACTCCTCCCCAACAGCCCTTACTCTTTTATCCACCGGAGCGGATTAAAGATGTTTCCTCTAACATGACTTGCAGAGGCTCTCTGAAGTTTAAGCTGGAGGTCTTTCACATCACTGATTATCTGAGCATTTCAACTGGATATGCCAGGGATTGAATTTAACACTACCTGCCTACAAATTGGTTGCCACTGAGCCACACCTCCTCTCCTACCTAAAATTATATACAGAATTAATTAAAGTGAAATTACTACATATTGATGTAACTGTTTGACCTTGTCTCCCCTAAATGTGTTCTGAACACAGAAGGGTACTTCCCTCTTCTATTGCTGTAGACTCCCCACTTTGACTCTTGTGCATATGAGATATTTTGCTCTTTGCCTAGCACTGGAGAAATGGTGGCTATATAACATGCCTGTCAAGTGTAACGAGTTTCCTTCAGCTGTAATGCCGGGTGCCTTAAGCTTTCCTATGACTCATATTTTCTTGTCACATCTCCTCTTATGAAGGAAGTGTCGTGGTGAGAATTTAATCATAAGATAGCCTTGACCCCTCTCAACTTTCTGGTGCTGGAAGTCACACATAGCAGGTGGTGTCCAGGATGTTGTTTAAAAAAAAACAGCTGACCTCTAGTAACAGGGTACAAATACTAAGGCTGGACATCATTGAAGCTAAGGAATGAAAAGAAAGAGGGGTGTGAGAGAGAAGGTGAGGAGTGGGAAAACAAAAAGCAATAGCATAGGGCTCTGGGCATAATAATGGCTTTGAGGGATTGAAGGCATCACATAAATCTTTTAGAATGCACTTCCCAGCCACTGTATCTTGAGTTTCTCCAGTGATAAACTGACATTAAAAAAACAGATATAGCGGAGTGGTCTTTTGCCCTCTGGTTACTATAGCTAAAGAATATTACAGGAGGCTTACATTGCTGCCATATTTCCAGGACTTCTATTTGTATTATCCATTGTCCCTGGTTATCAAGGGCATTCAGAATATACATGTGTAGTACAAGCTGTATATAAAATATGCATTTATTTGAAATGTTTCAGATAATTTCCTCCAAGGAAATTCCTTTCAGATAATTTCCTCCAACATGATCCACTTGATGGTCACTTTCAGAATTGACTTCTATAACTTGCTGTTCACTGGCCTGCCCTTGCCTCTGACCCAGAAATTGCAGCTGGTACAGAATGTAGCTGCTAGGGTCCTCACAGGAACACCTTGGAGGGCCCACGTACAGCTTGTGTTGTTTCTAAAATTCATATTTTACTGTCCACTGTCTGGGCCTTTTCACTTTATTATTTCTACATAATAAATGTGCCATTGTGTTACTCATTTATAGTACTAGATATAAGATGATTTCCAGTGCAAAAGTATTTTCCCAGCATTCATCTGGTAGTAGTATTATTTATAATCCTTCCATCAGTGAGCACATCCATTGACATTGTATGTGATGTATAAAATTGCAGTTTTACTTCACATAGCACTGCCGTTTCATTACATTAGACTGATGAGTAACAATCACTTTGTTATGAGTTTTTCCCATCAATTTTCAAAGTTGTAACTGGACATAAATTGAAATGTTAATGACTACTATGGTAACACTGAAGTAGCATAATGGTATCCTTTGCATGTTTAAGACATGCTCAGTTTTTCTGAATAATTATTCTGTGATGCTTTTTGGGAAACAGAAAAATGTGTGAGCATTAAAAAAAAACTCTTATACAAATCCTTATGCCAATGCATTATTTAGTAATGTATATTGTGGGTAGGCAAGTTAAAGCCAACAGATAATATGTAGCCAGCTAAGATTTAGTTTTTCCTCTGACTGAAGAGCTGCCATACAAAGGAATATGATAAACCAGCAATGAACTGTCGGTTTGTCACAAGAAATGAAGGATGAACCAAAAGTAAATCCAAAGGCTGTTAATAAATCAGTTCCAACAACATGTATTTATTTGCTTTGTTTAGGCAATCAGAATGGGATCCTAGGTATCAAAACCCACTTCCCCCCTACTTTCTCAGTGATTGCACAGCAATTTCCCTATCTGGAGATAGCTTTTAACAACATAGGGTATCACTTTGGCTTGAGCTCAAATGTTGGAGGTTGTTCTATAGGAAAGCAGATTTCCTTTGGATTTCCTTTTAGTTTATGCCATACAAAGGAAGCCTGAGAGGGCTGAAATCTTGTTATGTTGCCTTCCTTATCATGTTGTAATTGAATTTTTTGGTCCTCTTAGAAAATGTCTGATTTCTCTTCTCTCTTTTTAGGACCGCCGAATAGAAGAATTAACTGTTTTGTTAAGCCAGTACCGACGGGTGAAAGAGATAATGATAGCAGTCCAAGGTATAATTAGTGGGTAGTATGACAGATGTAAGCTCTTTCAAAAATTGTGTGAACTATTTAATGAATCGCTTTATTTAACAAGTAAAAGTGGGTCATCAAAGGAAGCAGTTTAGTAAAGGCTAAGTATCAGTTGCAAGCATGTGAAGTTCAGAGACCTGGGAATCAGATACTGCTGAAGCTGTGCAGCTTTTACAGGATTGGTTCATATTTCCTGTGTGCTTGAGGGGATCCTCACCTATCCCAACCCATTGCTGAAGTGGCATATCAGCTTTTGTATGCCACCTGGTATTGCAGTACTAGTACTGGCCACAGTGCTGGGCAGGCTGCTTCTGTGCTGATGGCTAGACTGAAAGGGCATTTCTGCACATCAGTTAAAAAAGCATTATGCCAGCTGAATGGCAAAGCACTAAATGTTTTCGCGTTTCCGAGCCCCTCCTCATCTTTTCAGCTGTTTCACCTTTGGCTGCACCTTTTCACGCATTTCACCCCACAACTGCTGGAAATGGAAGAAGAGAGCAACGTACCTTATACGCGTTGTGCTTCCGCCTGTCAATCAATGCAGGCAACCAATCCCCTTTCTCCATATTTTAAAAGGTCCGGCAATGTCCGCTAATGCATACTTCTCCATTGAAATGCCCATGCATAGGTGCATAGTGCTTTTTATTTATTTATTTATTTATTTATCATACTTCTATACCGCCCTCCCCGGAGGCTCAGGGCGGTTTACATTATAACAAGGAACCTTACATAAAACAGTCTGTAAAACATATACATCAATAACCAACAATTGCAACCAAACACAACACAGTATAACAGTAAACAGTTGTGATACAAACAGGTCAGGGCTTGTTGATGGGATTCTGAGAGGGGTGGTTTATTGATTGAATTCTGAGGGGGGGTGGGGGGGGGAGCAGGGGCCCTTGGTCGCTGTTGATTACGTCTGGTCTCGGCCAAATGCCTGATGGAGGAGCTCCTTCTTGCAGGCCCTGCGGAACTGTTTTAAGCTCCGTCAGGGCCCTGATCTCTTCTGGGAGCTCGTTCCACCAGGTAGGGGCCAGAACAGAGAATGCTCTGGCCCTGGTCGAGACCAGACGGACTTCTTTAGGGCCAGGGATCCTTAGCTGATTTGAGGCAGTAGAGCGTAGAGCTCTTTTGGGGGCATAGGCGGGGAGGCGGTCCCTCAGGTACACTGGGCCCTGACCGCGTATGGCCTTGAAGGTAATTACCAGAACCTTTAGTCTGATCCGGAATTCAACTGGTAGCCATTGCAGCTGATGAAGAATAGGCCGGATATGGGACCTCCACGGTGTTGCCGTGAGGATCCTGGCTGCTGCATTTTGAACTAGTTGTAGTTTCCGGGTCAGGGCTAAGGGCAGGCCTGCGTAGAGCGAGTTACAAAAGTCTAGTCTAGAGGTGACCGTCGCATGGATCACTGTGGCTAGGTGTTCCGGGGCCAGGTAGGGCGCTAGTAGTTTGGCTTGGCGGAGATGGTAGAATGCCAGCCGCGCTACCTTTGTGATCTGGGCCTCCATTGTGAGGGAGGCGTCCAGAATCACGCCTAGGTTCCTGGCGGCATGAGCCGTGGAGAGCTGCACGCCATCCAGGGTAGGCAGGCGCGCTTCCTCGCAAGGGCCCTTCCTACCTAGCCACAGGACCTCCGTCTTTAAAGGATTGAGCTTCAGACGACTCTGCTTGAGCCATCTCGTCACTGCTTCCAGGCAGCTGGCTAATGCTTCTGGGGGAGAGTCAGGGCGGCCATCCATCAGGAGGAAGAGCTGGGTGTCATCTGCATATTGATGGCAACCCAGCCCGAACGTCCGTACCAGCTGTGCGAGAGGGCGCATGAAGATGTTGAATAGGATAGGAGAGAGGACCGCTCCTTGTGGGACTCCACAAGTAAGTTGCCGGCGGCCTGATGTTTTCTCTCCTATTGCAACCCTCTGTCCACGACCCTGGAGGAAGGAGATCAGCCATTGAAGGGCTGTCCCTTGTATTCCAGCATCGATGAGGCGGCAAGCTAGAAGCTCGTGATCGACTGTGTCGAACGCTGCTGAGAGGTCTAATAATATCAGCAGTGCCGACCCGCCTCGATCCAACTGGCGACGGAGGTCATCCGTCAGGGCGATTAGCGCTGTCTCTACCCCATGGCCAGGCCGGAAGCCAGACTGAGATGGGTCTAGGACCGAAGCTTCTTCCAGGTATTCTGTCAGTTGGTTTGCGACTGCCCTTTCTATCATCTTGCCCAGAAACGTTAAGTGAGACACGGGCCTGTAGTTGTTAGGCTCTTGTGGGTTTAGAGATGTTTTTTTCAACAGTGGACGTACCACAGCCTCTTTCAAACCCTCCGGGAATTCTCCTGTTGTTAGAGATAGGTTGATTATCTCCCGGAGGGGGCCCATTATCTTTATGCCAGCTGTTTTCAAGAGCCAGGATGGGCAAGGATCTAGTGGGCATGTAGTTGGTCTTGTTGTCGCTAGAATCCTGTCCACTTCGGTCAGCGTGAGTCGTCTGAAGTTACTCATAGTTTTCTCCAAAGACGGCCAAGGGGCCTCTAGTTCACTTTTTGTATCTAAGGTTGGGGGGAGGTCGTGGCGGAGTGTCGAGATTTTGTCCGCAAAATGACTCGCAAATGCCTCACAGCTGATGTCCAATTGGCTACTGTTTTGTTGCCCTTCAATCAGGGCAGTGAGAGATCGAACTACCTTAAACAATTGAGCCGGGCGTGAGTCTGCGGATGCGATGGTAGCCGAGTAAAAATTGCGTTTTACTGACTTCACCGCCATCTCATAGGCTTTCATCTGCATTCTATAAGATGTTCTCGAGGCTTCGTCACGAGTCTTCCTCCAAACTCGCTCTAGCCGTCTCAGTTCCCGTTTCTTGTCGCGAAGCTCCTCGGTGTACCAGGGAGCTCGCTTGAGACGGAGCCGGAGAGGGCGTCGGGGAGCTATCTCATCAATGGCAGCCAGCAGTCTGTCATGCCAGTCACTGACCAGGCCATTGAGAGAAGTGCCGGGAGGCATTGGTTCCCGCAGAGCGTTCAGGAATCCTATTGGATCCATAAGTCTCCGCGGGCGAGCTAAAATTTGCTCGGCGCCCAACTGAGGAGGTGGTGGAAGCCTTAGCCGAGCCTTTAGAGCATAGTGGTCTGACCATGGCACGGCTGTTGTTGTGACCAGATCCACATCCAAACCTACGCCGAAAATAAGGTCCAGGGTGTGGCCTGCTTGATGGGTGGGGCCAACAACAAATTGCGAGAGCCCCAGTGTTGCCATGGTTGACACTAGGTCCTGTCCAGTTCTAGAGGACAGTAGCTCAGCATGGACGTTAAAGTCCCCCAGGACTAGTAGACTGGAGAACTGTAGCGTCCAGGCCGCCACCCGCCTCTAGCAGGGCAGGCAGGGCATCTGGTGGTGCAGTGGGCGCGCGGTATACTAACCAGATGGCCACGCTCTCGGTTGATCCCCATCCGAGGCCAACACATTCAATGCCTGGTATTGACGGCGCAGGGAGGGCTCTAAAGGAGAAAGCCTCTCGGGTTAGGATTGCCACCCCTCCTCCCCGCCCCGCTGTCCGGGACTGGTGGAGGACAGAGAACCCAGCAGGGGCTAGGTCTTTGAGGGCAACTGTCTCCCCTTCCCTGGTCCAGGTTTCTGTCAAGCACGCCAGGTCCGCTCTTTGCTCTACAAAGTAGTTTTGCAGCGTAGAGGTTTTGTTGTTTATTGACCTGGCGTTGCACAGCACCAGTGTCAGAGGCGGGTTGTTTACCTTTGCCTCCACCCTAGTGTCACGAGGGATGGGGCGGAGTCTGGAGGGGGCCTGAGTATGTTTGGTTTTCGGCCCCCTTGGTTTGATGTACCTCCGCCATCCGCTGTCCCTGCCTTTGCCCCTTATTATTGGGATCCCTGACCCTATCAAGGCCCCTGCTTTTCCTCCTTCTTCAGATTTGTTAGGCATTGTGAGCTCTATGGACACTGTTGGTTCAATTCTTGGTTCAGTGGTTTGGCTGGGGTTGATTGTTAAACCCCGGTTCTGTCTTTGTGTGTGTGTGTGTGTTTGTGTATCTGTGGGAGGTTGGCCCTGATCGCTAATTACAGCCTCTCAGGGCTTCCCAGTTCCACTTGTGTAGTTATGTGTTGGGTGTAGGATGTGTATCGTTGTGGGAGCCTGGAGGGGTAGTCCCGATCGCCTATTGTGGCACCTCAGGGTTGCCCAATCCAGGGGTGTGTGGTGTATGAGTGATCTGTGTGTTATTTCATGTTGGCTTGGGACTGAGGTTTATGAATTGGGTGTGGTTCAGTTGGATGGTAGGGTTGTTTGGTAAGTGGGGGGCAAGTTATTGGGTTGGTTGGTAAGTTGGGCTAATTGGTTGATTGAGCTAATTTCCTCAGGCTGGGTTGGGTGTTCAATTGATGGTGATTGATTGTTTAATTGGTAGGATTGGTTATTTGGGTGGTTTTGGGGTAGAATCAGTTGTTTGGGGTGGGGATTAGTTATTTAATTGGTAGAATTAATTGTTTTGGGTGGGTTTGGGGTAGGTCAGTTGATGGTGTTTAATTGTGTTGGGTTTATTGTTCTGGCTGATTGGTGGGTGGATATGTTGATTTAATTTGGTTTGGCTGGGTAGGGGGGTGGGGATAAGTCAGGTGTGGGTTGGTAGCTAGTGAAGGTTGGGCTATCTTTGACTCCCTCTTGATTCCTCCTCTTTTTTGATTTTGGAGTATTTCCTTTCTCCCTCTCCCCTCTCCTTTTCTTTATTTCAGTCCTTTCTCCTCTCACTTTCTCTTTCCCTTCCCGTTTTTCTCTTCTTTCCCCTCCCCTCCCCTCCCCTCCCCTCCCCCCTCCCCTTTTCTTTATTTCAGTCCTTTCTCCTCTCACTTTCTCCTTCCCTTCCTGTTTTTTTTCCTTCTTTCCCCCCTCCCCTTCCCCCCTCCCCTTTTCTTTATTTCAGTCCTTTCTCCTCTCACTTTCTCCTTCCCTTCCTGTTTTTTTTCCTTCTTTCCCCCCTCCCCCTCCCCTTCCCCCCCTCCCCTTTTCTTTATTTCAGTCCTTTCTCCTCTCGCTTTCTCCTTCCCTTCCCGTTTTTTTTCCTTCTTTCCCCCCCTCCCCTTCTCCCCTCCCCCCTCCCCTTTTTCCCTTCTTTCCCCTTCCCCTCTTTTCTGTGCACATCACAATGTTTCTTCCTGATTTTTTCCCAGTTGTTGGTAGTTTGGTTGGTGTCTTGTCTTTCTTTCTCCCCCGCTCTCTTCCCCCTTACCCTCCCCCCCTCCGTTTTCTGTTTACAGTTTCCCCGCTTGGTTTTTCTTCCCGCCCGATTTGTTCCCGCCCAGTTTCTGGTAGTTTGTTTGCCGTCCCTTCCCCCTTCTTGGAACGGAGTTATCTCCGTTTGTGATCTTTTCCCTCTCCGTTTGATTTTCTTCCCGCTCAATTGTCCCGCTCAATTTTTCCCGCTTAATTTCTATTAGTTGTTTGATGCCCTTCCCCTTCTGGGTACAAGTTATGCCCGTTTGTATTCTTCTCCCCCCCCCCCTCGCAGAGTCTGTAGAAGCCCCGTGACAATCCCCCCCCTTTTTCTGGAATTGGTTAATTAAATTAATGTCCGATTGTTTGTGTCTTCCTCCTCCTCCTTATAGGGCCCTCCCCCCCCCCCGAGGGTTTGGTACTTCTCTTTCTTCCTTATTAGATTATGTTAGTGTTCCTTTCCTTCTTTTCCTCTCCTTTCCTTGTTCCCCGGCAGCTGCGGCAGGGACCCGCGGCGTTGAGATGTGGGCAGCTGCAGCAGAGTCTGGGGATGGTAGGTCGGCTGTGACCAGGGCCAGTCTTGTTCAGCGGTGGTCAGGAAGCGCGGGTCGATGGAGCGCGTGTGGGCGGCGGTCGGGAACGTGGTGCTCGAGAGCGCGAAAAGGTGGGCTCGGCGTGGTGATGGTGGGGCAGCTTCAGCAGTTAGACTCTGCTCAGGCGGCGGCTGCAGGGGGCGGGTGTGGGTCAGCAGCGGTGGAAGTTGTCGGGGTCCGGCTCTGCTCGGTGACGGTGGAGCGGCGTTGATCCGGCTCTGCTCCGGCGGTGGCTGCAGGTCCCGGCAGTGGGCGCGATGTAATGGCGGCGGACGAGGGTCCGATTTTGTTTGAGGGGCTGCGGACGGTCCCTTTGTAGCGGGCAGCTTTGTCTTTGGTGCTGACAGGTTGCTTCAGAGATCAGCTCCTTTTAGCTGCTTCCGCGAGCTCAGAGTTCCTCCGGCCGAGCTCCTTCAGCCGTGGTAGCCCGACCTAGCAGACAGTCACTGGTTTTTGCCCAACAGCCGCTGTTGGTTTCCCTCTGTTTTTGTTCTAGTTGATTTTCTTACCGTTTCCGTCTTTCTTCGTTGTCTCTTTGTCGTTCTTCTTGGTTGTTATTTTCTCTTTTTTCTATTTGTGGGATTTTTGAAATCTTGTTCTGTTGCGTTCTGTTGCGTTCCTTAGAGGTTTCTGTGATTAATTTGGTGGGATTCTTTTTGTTCTCCTTTTCTTTTTTTTGTATGATCAATTTGGGTGTTTTTTGGTGGCTGTGTTTGGGCTGGGCCTGTTTAGTTGCGGGAGCAGTCTGATTTCATGACTGCTCCAGCCGCCCTCTAGAGTGCAACTATGAACTTTTGAACACCACCCCTTATGGGATCACTAGCCCTTTGAGACATTTTAAAACTAATATTGTTCCTGATTTTTTTGCGGGGGAAGAAAACTTTCGAGAGGCATGCTTTGTGTTACAACTTTGAAAAAAAATATTTTATTTATGGCTTCACCCGCACACTTATCCACCTATTCGTTGCTCCAGTAAGTTAGCCATTTTAAAAAAGAAATTCCCATCCTCGGGAACAATGAAGAGGGAGGCGGGTGCGAGGGCAGGTGCCTTTAGTGCATTTGAGCATCCATACCTTCCCTCTGCTGGTTGCCTGCTGGTCGCTCTCCGGTAACTAGCGCTAAATAGAATTGCACTTTATGCAATTCCCCAACTAGCGTTTTAAAATGGAGGATGTAGCCAGCTGGTGACTGCCCAGATGCTGGATGTTGGCAATGTCATATGGAGAAGTCTAACATCCAGAATTTTATCCTCGGGTCAGAGTAGGCTCAGAGTATAGGGACTGTCTTCAGCTTGTTTTCAGGGACCATTACAAGTGGGCTGAAGAGACCTTCATTGAAGATCTTCATGAACAAAGTGCAACCTAGATATGGTAGCTGCAGTGAGGAGAGGGAACTGGACAAAATCAGAGCCTCCTCACTTTTCTGCCGCTTTCTTGAGCCTTGAGATAAGATGCAAGGAAATGATTTCACCCTATTCCCCCGCCCCCTCATTGTCACCTTTATACAAAAGTCCCTGACCCTCAGAGATGTTCAGACCAAGCAGCCTGGTGTTGTAGCAAGGAGAAAGCAAGAAAATGTCAGTTTACAAGAGATTTTCTGTTGTGTCTGAGCTGTAGCCTTGATTTCTTGCCATTTTTAAAGAAATAGGGGGGGGGGGGAAGATTTTGGTTCTCAGTCTAAGAAGATGGAACTTGATTCCAGTGCATTCATTTCCATAAGATAATGTGTAACGAAATGAAGACAAAATATCAGATTTTTTTTTTTGAAATGCTGTTATTTGGGCTTCAGAATGATTCAGTCTTTAGGGTCTGAATGAGGCTAGTCTGCCCATTCAGGATGCAAGATTGGGAGTGGGTGTTGGGAGCCACTTTAGCAAGAATGAAGATGAGAATGAGACTGTTTCTTCCCATTTTCCTGACTTTGTAGAACTGGCTGAGGCTGTAGAACTGTGTAGTTAAAGCCTCCCATTAATAAACAGTTCTTGGTCCTTCATCTCCAAAAAGAGAATCTTTGCTGCATCAAAATCTGAAATAAGTCTAACACATTGAACTGGAAACAGATGTTCTAGCTGCATATATGCAGCTTATATCAGAATGTTCTTAAATTTATACTTTATCATTGGACAGTTTCCCCCCATTTCTCTGTATATGAAAACACTCTGAAGTTTAGAAAAATGGGTTGTAGAAATATAATATCTGAACCCAATTCTCCAGCAACAGAAGTTTGTGTTCATACACTCCAAAACCAGTCTCTGCTGAAGGTCAATTGGCATAGTTCAGCTACATGTGAAATCAGACTTCCTGCAGTGACCATCTGTATGTCTGGATCCTGGCAACTTATTTTTCTGCAGCTAGTATGAGACCAAATACAAAGAATAAATATTTCCTAGTTAAGAAAACTTTTTTAGATTTTGAAATGAAATTCTAAGGCATATTTCCTTGCCGGACCACATATAAAATGTTACACCTCCTGTCAGCCTTTGTAACTCGGCCAAAAAGATAACTAAATATATATTCAAAAGTGATTACTGCAAAATAATCAGTTTGTCAGTTTAAATCCAATTTTCCTTTACAAATAATCCAAAATTGTTCAAACGATATCCTGACACATTCTTTTGATACTATGAAAACAACAAAATGTAAACAGGGACATTAAAACAATATCACTAACCAGGACAGTAAGCCCATTTGAAACAAGTCTTCACATGCCTGCCAAGTACCCAAATGTCAAATCTGTCCTGAACAGGATATTCCATAATATGGGAACTGTCTCAAAGAAAATCCCATTCCTCAGCCCTGAAGGCTTATATCCCTGGAGGACACTTACAGGGAGCCTTGCTGGATCAGAGCAATGGTCAATCTAGTCCAGCATCTTATTTTGTACAGTGGCCAGCCAGATGCCCCAGAATGTCCGCAACAGAAGCACTAGGGCCAAATCCTACCCTTCCTGCTTCTCTTGGTAACTGGAAGTCAGATATAGGCTGCTTCTGGAAGTGGTTAATAACCACTGATGGACTTTACCCTGCATGGATTTGTCTTATCCTTTTAAAGTTATTTAACTAGTACTTATCCCAAAACAGCAAAGTCCCACATAATTACATGTTGTATAAAGAGTGCTTCCTTTTGTCATAATCTATTCATCAAATTCATTGGGTAACCCTGACTTTTGATATTTTGGGAAAGGGAGAAAAGCATTGTTATCTATCTGCTTTTGGTGCATCATGCATAATTTTAGTAACTTCTGTTGCTTCTCCTCATTAGTCCATCTTTTTCTCTAAGCTCGAAAAGCTCTGGCTCTTTAGCCTTTCCTCCAGCCCACTGATAATTTTAGGTTTTCTGTACCCTTTTCCAGCTCTTTTGCTCAATATTCTACATATCACCATATCATGAAAACACAGTGTTGGCAGTTTTATTTTCAAGCCTTCCACTGAGTTGACTTTTCATTGATGTATCCATCATGCCCCAATACATCTTTTCAGATTGGTCACTCATTACCATAAATCTGAAGTTGATTTTTTTCCCCTGAATGTTCCCTTGAACATAGGCAACACAGAGAACTGATCTCTGTCACCTGGAGATGAGCTGTAAAACTGGGGGATCCGACCTGAGGGCTGGCATCCCTACAGACCATTGACAGAAATTGCACTAAATCCTGGTTCCTTTCAGTCTATGGTGTTAGGGGGGAACTGGGCACAGAGTGTGATTGCTCCCTGGCATGCATTTTTCTTGGCCCAGTTGGACACTTCACTCCCCCAAAGTTTCATTTGAACTGCAGTGGGAGTCAACCCCTTCACCACTCACATGATCATGGGGTTGGGCTGAAGTAGAACTGGCTTCTGAATTTCATTGCTATCACTTCTAATGTGAATTTTTTCTTATGTTTCCATAGATTTTTCTAAAAAATGAGGTGCTATCAGTATTCTAATATTTTTTTTAAAAATGTTTTGTCTTAACCAGTCTAGTGGAAAGGGCACATTCCAGCTTAATTACTGATATTTTCCAAATTATACCAAAAAATATCAAAAAGCTCGATATTATCTTCTTATTCTGTGACCAGCTCTGCAATTCTCTGAGTTCAATATTTGAACCTGATGGTATTGGGCAGTGTTATAGTCCACACAGTTATATTTTCAAATAATATAGTATAATTTTAAAGGCTTGCCATAGATTTCCAAAACAACAGAACTTTTGACTAATGTTTATAAAATTATATCTTTATAGCACAACATGAACAATAAGCTGAGCAGACTTCTTTCTTTTCTGCACCTCTCTTAGACTTGATCAGAGTGTTTTCATGCTGCCAGAAGAAAATAAAATAACACTACAGAAATAGTAATCTATCTTCCCCTCCCTTCTCAAAATAAGTTGCGTATGCCAAAACACAAGAGTCCCTAACCTATGGCTCATATTCATCTTGAATAATAAAATACAGTTAACTGCAGAACAACGAACCTGTCAATTTTTCCTACCGTACTCATACATTTAACTGATTAATTAATATAAATATTTTTCTTTGATTACTGCTACTGGAAATAGATTTTAGGGGGCAAACTTTAATAATCAATTGGATAACTTTAATCTGCAGTAAATCTCCCACTGTTATTTTCTTTTCATATATTATTTCCTGATTGATTTCTGGGTCTGCAATGGAACAGTAAGGCCTCACGTAGAGACAGCCACGCTGGCTTCTTTAAGTGCCAGGTTTTATAGAAAAAGAAGCTTTAATAGTTTTTCCTTCCCTTGAATTTTAGAAATACAAGCACAGGCAAATTCAAGCCACTCTGTTCACTTGATATTATATTAAGATCCTAATATGATCTTAATAAAATTATTTCCTTAGAAAAAGAAAATCTTTATTTGTATGTTGTTCTAACTTTCTGTTCTGCCAGGAACATCGGAAAGAGCTTTGACTGGTTGCAGTGAAGATGATCTTGAGGCAACTTTAAGAAAGTGGAACACCATGAATAAGACCCCCATAGAACTATATAAACCTGAGGTGGGGAGGTTGTTTCTTTTGTTCATTTGTGACAAAGATTCTTCTCCCCCCACCACCCTTTATTAAATTCACATTTAAATTCTTTTACATAGGTACCTCAAGGGGAATTTACCCAACCAATGTTGCTGCCTCCACCTCAAAAAATACTGGAAATCAGGCAAGAACATTTTGTACATGTCTGTTCATAAATCACTGTAATGCTTCCTTTACAAGGCCTGTTTATTGATTGATTTACTTGAATTGTGCCTTGCCTTTCAATGGGGACCCAGGCAGCTGACATCCTTCTCCTCCCCTCCACAGTATATGGTCAAATGGTGACATATATATGATATGCATGTTTCTAAAATATGTAAGATAAAAAATGTTTCTAAAAACTTGCCTTTTAAAATCTTTTCCTGCTTACCAATGTGATTAACAGAGGAAGCTCTCCAGTTCCTTCAAATAGTCTGCTTTCTGCAAATGGAGAAAGCTCAGAACACCAAAATAGGTAAGAAAATGCCATGAATACTCTCGAGTAATGTTATTCCAGTTAGCCACCTGTCACTATATGAATCACTCCCATTGACATCTCCGCAGAAAATACTGATTACTGTTTCGCAAGTGATTCACAATAATGGGACAATGCTCATAGAAGTGCTGTTAAACATGATGGTAAGAGGTTACTGGAAAGTACCATTTATTAAACGGGCCTTATTGTTACAGGTTATAAGTGAGAGAAAAAAATTCAGAACCTTCAGAGAAAGAGAAACTAGAGGGATCCTAGAGTTTACCTTGTATGTCAGGAGGATGAATCAGTGAATGTGTCAACATAGGGTCTGTGTATTTAGAGTGTTAGTTGGAAGAGAACCTGTCTCAGGAGCCCTTGGAAGTCTATCATGTCTTTTGTGATAAAGCAGACTAGCTTCAGGAAAAAACTGAAATTGTCTCAAAGTTCTGACAGGACTAGAAAAAGTCAAATAGGGACCCCACCATTACTGCTACCATTCTTGGGGCCACTGCAGCTCTGCCCCACCTCCCAGTCATCAACAACTCCAGCAAGCTTAACGTGGCTCTCAGCTTTTGACTGCTGCAGCTTCTCCTCCCCCAATTGCTGCTGTTGACTGGTACTGCTGTGGCTCCCTTCCCACCATTGCCACAATACTCACTGGGCCCTGCACACACTGCAGCCTCAGCCAAAAGACCCACTGTAATCCCACACCCAAGCTCCCCCCCCCAGTATCCAAGAACTTCAGCATCCCCAGCACAGCTCCCAGTTTAACCTTGCCTTTCCTCCCCAATCACTGCTCCACCATCAAAGCTCATAGGCTCTGCTACTAAGTGCATTGCAGCTTTCTCTTTCCCCCACAAGCACTGCTGGTCTAGTCAGCTGACTTCTGACTTTTCCAGGCCTACAGTAGATCTTGGCCACTGTCATGAGATAGATAATTGTATTGTCTGTTTATGCATGGACAATACATTTTTATTGGAGGGATTTAAACCCCCCCCCATGTATTATTTTAAAGATTTTGTATTTTTCTGCAATTCTAAGTGATTCCTCCAAGTTTGCAGAAAAATCTGATGAGCATCCATATAACCCCAATCTGAAGATTCAGGGAACTGCAAATGGAGGCCACATTAGACATATAGATTTATATGTTTTCTGAGAAAAGGTCACATATACACAATGAGATTTCTGTGGCCAGTATCACCTCAGTGATACAAATCTGACAGCTGACCACTCCCTCTGTAAATAGTTTCTGTCATCTTTTCTGAACTACTTTATTCCCTGGAAATAAGTAAAAGTTACTTTTCTTTTTCTCTCAGGGGTGTCGAGCATGTATTCAGAAGCCACTTGGGTTCAGTCTGCTGGGTAGAAAACTAGAGACCACACTGTTTGAGCTTTATATGACACACCTCTGTTTAATTATTATTGTTATGACTTCAGTGTTTTCACATGTGTTTTACATTACTCATTATCTTATCTTTCCAAGGGTCTTTCAGAAAAAAATATCAAGTAGTCTAGAAGACTTGCAAAGTGAATCTCTGGAAAAGGTTGGCTTGAAACATCTTGACTTTTGCATAATAAATGTGTGTTGTATATTTCTGTCTGTACTGGGCCCAGCAAATAGAAGGCTGGTATATTCCCAGGCATTAGGATCCAGGAATAGTCTGTGCAAGCAAAACTTGAAATGTCAGTTTCCATTTTTACCTTGATAATCTTGAAAAGATGTGAGTTATTACATAGAGGATCTTCTAACAGAAACTTGGTAAACATGTGGTTGCCATTTCTTGCAAACTCAGTTGGAAAGGTGATAGACTAGTATAATAATACCTAGAGGCTGTTTATGTATTCCCAGAATTTCTTATACTGTTTCTCCAGCATGCTTCTCTCTCCTTTTGATTTTCTGCTTGCAGTAATTTTTGAGATACTGTTGATGTTGTGTGTGGAAAATTAATGAAGGACTAATTTTATTGTGCTTCGGTTTATTTTCTCCCTTTTCTGTATGCTCTTATGGTGAATTTAGAGTATGTTTCTAACTGATAAGGGAAATGTTTGGTCACAGATCAGGAGAAAACTGTGCAATCTGAACGGGTTATTGAGAATGATGTTGAGCATTGCTGTATATAAAACAACAACTTTCAATAACAATTTTGGTACTGTTTAGATTTAAGCACATTAATTAAGAGGAACAAGTGGGGCTGGGTAGGAACCAAAAACCTTTGCTCAAGCCTGTAATCATTTGTAACTTAAGATAAAACAATATATTTGGCAGTCATTGGTCAAAATCTATGGTGCATAGGTGCTTATCCATATTGTGACTGAATGTGCCCAGTCAGAAACCTGTGTGTATTATGGAGCACTATCAGGCATAACTCAGTGAAGAAATTGATAATAGAAGACATGTGCCTTGAAACACAACTAGCCCATCATATCCAGTATCGCTGCGCAATGTATAGAGTCATTTTAGGTCATTTATATTCAATAGACTTGGCAGTGTGGCGCATTAACTGAGTGTACCCTAGAATGTGTTCTTTCATGACATGCTTAGGGTTCTGTGCTGACAACTCAGTTATACTTGAATCAGGAGAGGAAAGATAAAGATCCCTTCAGTGATATCATGCCCCATTTGGCATTGATCTCAATGTGGAAAATGCTTCCTTGAAGTTAGAAGAGAGAAGCCTGCAAGCTACATGCTAAGGAAATGTGCAGAGCCAAAGTAGCACTATCTCCACCCGCAGTTCCTGCCCTCGCATCAGCCTCTCTTGTCCCTGGGACAGGGTTTTTTGTTGGGTTTTTTTTAAGCAAACTGCTTGGAACAACAAATGGACATTAAATCATTCAGGAAAAACAACCCCCCCCCCAGTTAAAACACAAAGCATGCCTCTCTAAATTCCCCCCCCCCAAAAAAAGTTGGGCTCGAGATTAATTTTTTTAAGATTCAAGGCTCATAATTTCAAAAGGGGTGATATTAAAAAAGCACTATGCATCTATGATTAGATGCATAGGCGTCTCAACAGAGAAATTTTACTTAAAAAAATGAACTGGCATTGTGGGCCCCTTTAAAACATGGAGAAAGGTGATTGGCTGTTTGGCTTGATTGACAGGCAGAGGAGAGTCACGTGTAAAGCACGTTGCTCTCTTCTGTCATTTCAAGGAGACATGCAGAGTACTAAGAAGTGTGAGAAGGCGGCAGAGAGACAGAAGGTGAAGAATGGAAGGAGGTGTGTTATATTTTAGCATTACACCATTTTGCTGGCGTAATGCTATTGTTTTCAATGTGCGGAAGTGCTCAATGAGTCTTAAGAATCCTTCTGACCCAACATGCCTTTGACTATGAACATGTTGGCTAACATGAATAAATAACTTGTTCAGTTTGATTCTTGCAGTTTTATAACTATTTCAGTGAGTCATTAAATATCTGATATATATCCCTGAATTACAGTACACTTGTTCAGATCCAGTAGAGGGCACAAATTGCATAGACTTCACTATAGTCTGTGTTCCTGGAAGATGTGGTCTACACATCAAAAATGAGTGTTGGCCTGATGCTGTGTGCTGAGGAGAAAATAAACTTCCTAGTGTCCTCACAGAGGTTCACTAGAAACATGACTAAAATGTCAGTTTTTGTTTGCACTAACATTTGTTTGTTATTTTCTTTCCCTCCCCTTTTGAAATTACCCTTTCCACAACTGCATAGCATATAGATGAGAAGCCAGTAGAACGTGATGTAGAACAAGAGGTATATTAACTGTTTAACTCCATTTTAACTTTGACATACTGAAATCATTATTATTAAATGTGTGCTTATTTTACTCCATCTTTCCCTGGAATGCCTCTCTTTCTGAAAATTGCTAAAGCAGTATGTTCGCAAATTAGTTAAGGTTTCACTTTTAGCTTTTCTATAAGTTGTTTCTCTCAATACTTTTTACAAAAACTTCCCTAGATTATCAGAGAAGGGAAAGTTGATAATTAGTGTGCTTGTGTTTAGCTAATTATCACATAATCTATCCATCAATTAAAATGGCAGAATCATTCATTTCCCCTCTTTCCCAAGTACATAGACTACTGTGTGACACAAGTAGAGAGCAGATGCACTGGTATATATATTTTGCTCCAGTGCAACACTAGCCATGTGTATAATTCAGAATGCAATAGAATAGATTCTTGTTTCATTCAAAATTTTATTAATGCCTCAAAAATTAGGTTTAAGGTGATGTGTGATTCAGATATAATAATTGCAAGTTCTGGTACATAGTTCCTTGAATGAGCCTGGGGGGACTTAAGTGCTTTCTCCTTGTCTTTTTCCCAGTTCCCAAAACTACACACAAAAGGGGAGGAGGGAATTGAACTGGAAAATGTATTCATCTCCTTGGAAATCTTAATATCTAAAGTGGGATGGGGAGCTTATCACCAAAGCTCAGCACCACCACAAGTATCAAGTTCATACAAGGAAACAAGTTCTACTTGAAATTAATGCAGTGTAATTTTAAAATTTGTTTGTTGTTTAAAAGGAAAACAAATCACATGCAAAGAGCAGCAAGTACCAGACTTTGCCAGGCAAGCTTCTTCGCCCTACACACAATGATGATGGTACGCGCGGTTCCCCAGAGGCATGCCGCATGAATGGCAATGAGGACAACAGCATACAGAGCCTGAGTATGTATTTCAGGGAGAAGAATGGAGATATTGTGTGTAAATAGCATGCCTTGTCATTGTATGAAACTTAACCTGCAGTTATTTTTATTATAGTATATGCTTTGATGTGCCCATGGAGAAGTAAAAAGGAAATCTTACTTAGTAACTATGTCAGGGGAAACTAGAAGGTAGGAAGATGGGTTTCTTAATCCTGCAGACATGGCAGCTGATCCTCAATGCATGCAGTGAGCCATTCATTCTATAGGACATAGAATTCTACAAACATGGCACTTTTTGACCCAAAGTACACATATTCCTTGAAGGAGCACCTCCTACTTTGTTGTCCAGCCCACTAGTCATAATCTGCTTTGCAAAGCTCTGCTCTCTGGAGCCCTGCTTTCAGAGGGGACCTGGGTGGCAGCCAGAGGCTGGGCTTTTCCGGCTGTGACTCCTCACTTGTTGACTGCCCTTTCTCTTGTGGTTTGCCTGGCACCCGCATTACTTCTTTTAGAAGTGTCGTGGTTCGGTCCTTGGTGGCTTGGGAACCAGACCGAACCCCGCCATCAGAGGCGCCCGCGATCACGGAGGTAGGGCATGGTGATCACAGGCAAGCCGGCAGCTGGGCGCCCCACCCGATCGTTGAGGTGGCAATGGCCGCTAAAGAACCTCAATGTCCCCCTCCACCTTTTGACAAGGGCCCGGAGATGGCCCTTTGTTCCAGGAAAATGGGCCATCGGGAACCCCGGAAAACCTCGCATATGTGCATGAGTCATGATTGTATCAGCATGTTCCCTCCGGAAGTACTGGGTGGGGCAATACAGCCAAAGGAGGTGGGTTTTGTATAAAAGAGAGCTTCCACCTGGAGTTCGGTGGAAGCTCTTACTCCATACCAGCGGACTCCACGTTGCTGAAATAAAGCTTGTTCCTGTTGTATCGTCCACCCGGCCTGGCGTGACGTTTTCTTCAAGGGGCACCCTGTTTTTTCAGTTAGCAAGCGGGTTCCCGACATCGTAAGAGCTTCCCCCGAACTCCAGGGTCGGCATCGCATCCGAGCGCTTATCGGGACGGATCCAGAGATGGCGTTTTCAAGCAACGAGGCGGTCTCGACCCCCACGAACCCCGGGAACATGGGTTTAATGTCCCCGGGAGATTTCCTCCGAAAATCAGGGGGCCAGGACCAGCTGTCCGGGACCCCGAGACCCTCGGCAGCGGCGGCCAAGGGAAGGCGCCGGGCCATGGGGTTCCCAAGCACGGCGGGGAGCGCGCCGAGGTCTGGGGGGTTGGCCCCAACCTGGGACACCCAGCTGAGGCAGGCGCTTCGCCCGGTAAGACCTGAGGAATCCCTAGAGGACCTGCGGCGGGCCATGGCGGACTTGGCCAGGCGCTTGCAGGCAGCTGAAGCCCGTGAGCAAGCTCGGGCCGGGCCCGGAGGGACTGGTAATACAACGGCGGAGGGGATCGCGTCGAGTGAGGACGCCTCCAGCGACGAGGACGAGCCCGGCACTGGTGAGCGGGCCCCGGACCCCGACCCGGAGCAGTTTTCAGTCCCGAGTAGGCGAGACGGCCAGCGGAGAGGCGAGACAGCAGAGGATCTCGGGGGAGCAGGTGAGCCGACGGGGCGGCGAGAGCCGGACCAACGCAGGAGCGACGTGCAAGGCAGGGAGCGGCACGGCGTCGTTGGGCAAGTTGGTAGCCGGTGGAGCGGAGCAGGACGAGACGGCGGACGCCGAGAATCCCGGATCCGGAGGGGGTCGGACTACTCTCCAAAACGTTCCCCCCCAGAGCTTAAGGCGCGTTTCGACGGGACGCCGGACGACCTCCCGCAGTTCCTCCTCCACGCGCTGACGCATGCCCGGAGATATGGAGACCGGTATGAGGACTCCGAGGACTTGGTCTGGGGGGTGGCCTCGTGTCTCCAGGGCAAGGCGGGTCAGTGGTACCTGGGGTTGGCCGAGCGCGGCGACCCGGCAACTCAGGACCTGCAGGACTTCGTGGTCGCGCTCCGCCGACGATTCCAGGACCCCCAGGCTGAGGACAAGGCAAAGATTCGGATCAAGGGACTTCGACAGGGTACTAGGGGGGTTATGGACTATATAGACATTTTCCGGAGGGAAGCAGGCAAGGTGTTCTCCTGGAACGAGGAGACCCAAATCGAGTACTTCCGGGAGGGCCTTAACCCGAAGCTCAGGGAATGGGCCGTGATCAAGGGGACGGAAGAAGATCTGTCTACACTGGAGGGGTGGTGTTTCGTGGTCGCCAAGCTGGAAGCCAGCCTGGGTTGGGCCGCCGCACCCCCCCGGGAGGCCAAAGGCGGGTCAGCCGAGGCGCCAAGACCGGGCCCCGACAACTCTCGCCCCAAACGACCCCCGAACCCCGAGCGGGAAAGGAGACGCCGGGAAGGACTGTGCCTGAAATGCGGGGGGTCAGGACATTTCGCAGCAGCGTGCCAACGGCAAGGGGGGGAGGACCGCGGGCTCTCCCAGGGGGGAGGTGCGACACGCCCCCAGCAGGCACGCCGGGCGGAGGACCTCCGCAACGAACCGGGAAGCATCCAGGCGACGGGAAACGGCCAGGACCTGCTGTAGACGGCGCCGGGCAGCAGGTCCCGCGGTGCGAGGGAAAACCCCTACAGCATGAGGCGCGACCTCCGAACGTGGTAATTTTAGAGCTCCGGAACCCGGAGAACGGACTAAGTTGGGTGGGGGAGGCTCTTTTGGACTCTGGATGCGACCACAGCATGGTCCACCCCCAGATAGCCCGGGCTTTGGGGCTACCGAAGCGCATTCGGAAGGTTCCCCTGGTTTTCGTCCAGATGGACGGCAGCCCGATTCAGGGGGGACCTTTCGGGGAGGAGGTGGGTCCTATCGCCATCCACATAGGGGACCACCAAGAGCTGCGGTGGCTGATCCAGGTCCCCGTAGCGGGATATCGGGCGGTGTTGGGCCTGGATTGGCTGAAGGAACACAACCCCGTGGTGGACTGGCGGGCGGGGACCCTGAAGTTCGACTTGACGGTGGGTGCACGGCATCGGGTCCCCCGCGAGAATTCCAGCCACAAGAGGACGGCGGCGCGTCCCAGGGGAGCGGCGGCGGCGCAGCAGGAGAAACCAGAGCCCGAGGTCCCGCCAGAGTACCGAGACCTCGCAGCCGTTTTCAGCGAGCGGGAAGCGGACGAGCTACCCCCACACCGCCGCACGGACTGCGCTATCAACATCCCAGAGGGGGCGGTACTGCCCAAAGGGCGCATCTACAAAATGAGTGAGGGTGAGCTCAAGGACCTCCGGGAGTTTTTGGAAAAAAATCTGGCCCGAGGTTTCATCCGGCCCGCTTCCAGTCCCATGGGAGCTCCAGTCTTGTTCGTCCGGAAAAAGGATGGGTCCCGACGGCTGTGCCAGGACTACCGGGGCCTCAACGCCATCGCAGCGGGGAACGCTTACCCCCTCCCGCTGATCCCGGATTTGCTGGCCCGGCTGGGCAAAGGGACTCTGTTCACTAAGCTGGACCTAAGGGAGGCGTACTACCGGGTACGCATCCGGGAGGGGGATGAGTGGAAAACGGCGTTTAACTGTCAATTGGGACAATTCGAATTTAAAGTGATGCCGTTCGGTTTAAGCGGGGCACCTGGGGTTTTCATGAGTCTAATTAATGAGGTGTTGCAGGACCTTCTGTTTCAGGGGGTGGTTGTTTATTTGGATGACGTCCTGATCTACAGCCAAGATCCCCAAGAGCACGTGACCCTGGTGAGGGAGGTGTTAAAGCGCCTGCTGGCAAACCACCTATACGTGAAGCTGGCTAAGTGCGAATTCCACCGTCCCTCCCTGGACTATTTGGGCTACCGCATCTCAGCCCAGGGCATAGCTATGGACCCCGAGAAGGTGCAGGCGGTGCTGGACTGGGAAAGGCCCCGCACCCGGAAACAGCTACAAAGCTTCCTGGGGTTTGCTAATTTTTTTAGAGGCTTCATCCCCAGATACTCCTCCGTAGTGGCTCCCCTCACGGACTTGCTAGGTACCAAGGGGAGAGGTCCTCGCGCCACGCGGCCCAGCGCAGCGCTCGGCTGGAATGAGAAATCGGAGGCAGCGTTCCTGGCCCTCAAGCAAGCTTTCGCGTCTGAGCCCACGCTACTGCACGTCGACCCAACCCAGCCGATGGTGGTACAAGTCGACGCCAGCGACGCAGCAGCCGGGGCGGTTCTCCTGCAGCGAGACCAGGCGGGACAGCTGAGGCCGGCGGCCTACCTCTCACGAAAATTCACCGAAACGGAGCGGAACTGGTCTACCTGGGAGAAGGAGGCGTTTGCGATTAAGTTCGCCCTCACCGAATGGCGGCATTGGCTGGAGGAAACAGAGGAGCCGTTCGAGGTCTGGACAGATCACAAGAATCTGGAGGCGCTCCGGCAACCGCGATCCCTGAACGCCAAGCAGATGAGGTGGGCGGAGTTCTTTTCGCGGTACAATTTCAAGCTGGGTCACATCCCCGGCAAAGAGAATTTCCTCGCGGACGCCCTCTCCCGGCTGCCGCATCATGGGGAGGGGTACGCTCCCTGCACCAGGTCTGTGTTCGGTGAGGAGCAGCTGGGACGGGGGGTCGTCACTAGGCGTCGGGCCCGGGGGGAATGGGAGCCCGACCCGGCGACCGCCCCGCTCCGAGACCGCCTAGTGGCAGCCTACGGGACAGACGAGGAGCTGGCTGAGCTCCGGGACTCTTTGATTTTGGACTCCGGTCTCTGGCGGAGGGGGGAGGCCGTCTACGTCCCGGAAGGGCTACGACGGGAAGCCCTCAGCCTCTGCCACGATGCTAAGACCGCCGGGCACTTCGGTTTCGTAAAATCCTGGAAGTTGGCCCGGCGGCGGTTTTGGTGGCCCAGTCTGCGGCGGGATACAAAAGCTTACGTCAGTGGTTGTCCTGTCTGCCTGACCTGCAAGCCGGGGGTTGGCAAGCCGAAAGGGCTGCTGCACCCGCTCGAGGTCCCGACCCGGCCGTGGTCAGTGATCTCCATGGACTTTATAACAGACTTGCCTCCCAGCAAGGGGAAAACGGTGATCTGGGTGGTGGTAGATCTATTTTCCAAACAGGCCCACTTCATTCCTTGCGCCAGTGTCCCCAGTGCTTCACAGTTGGCTCGGATGTTCCTGGATCACGTGTTCCGACTGCACGGGCTGCCGGACAAGGTGATTTCCGATCGGGGCTCACAATTCGTGTCCCGGTTTTGGCAAGCTTTCCTGCGCCTGTTAGACATCGAGCAAGGGCTGAGCTCCGCTTACCACCCCCAGACGGACGGGCAGACCGAGCGGGTTAATCAAGTACTGGAGCAGTACTTGCGGTGTTTCGGTTCCTATCATCAAGACACCTGGGTGCCCCTGCTCCCCCTGGCCGAGTTCGCGTACAACAACGCAGACCACAGCAGCACGGAGATGTCGCCTTTTGCCGTCGTCTACGGGACAGACCTGAGACACTTCCCGGAGCTTGGAGAGGTCCCCGCCCGGGAATCGGCCGACCTTCGCGAGTGGGGGAAGCGTGCCGGGAGCTGCTGGAAGTCGCTGCAGGAGCAGCTCCACAAAGTCAAGGCAGCGCAGAAAGAGGACGCCGACCGGAAGAGACGACCAGCTGAGGAGATCCGACCGGGGGATCGAGTTTACCTTTCCACCCGGAACCTCCGGTTGAATTTGCCCAGCAAGAAGCTAGGCCCTCGGTTTTTGGGGCCTTTCGAGGTCTTGGCCCCGATCAACGAAGTTTCGGTCAAGCTCAAGCTCCCCAAGAACCTCCGGCACATCCATCCCGTCTTTCACGTGAGCCTTCTAAAAAAAAACTCCGGACGGTGACGTTTGGCACCCCGTGTTTTCCCCGCCAGCGCCCGAGGTCCTGCCGGGGGGGGAGCACCACGAGGTGGCGGATATCCTGGACTCTAGACTCCACAGGGGGAAGTTGCAGTACCTCGTGGAATGGAAGGACTTCGCTTTGGGGGACCGGGAATGGGTCTGGGCAGCGGACGTCCTTGCGCCCCGACTCACTGAACGTTTCCACAAGCGGTATCCTGGCCGTCCCGGGGGGTTGGAGAATGGACCTTTGGGGGGGCAGAATGTCGTGGTTCGGTCCTTGGTGGCTTGGGAACCAGACCGAACCCCGCCATCAGAGGCGCCCGCGATCACGGAGGTAGGGCATGGTGATCACAGGCAAGCCGGCAGCTGGGCGCCCCACCCGATCGTTGAGGTGGCAATGGCCGCTAAAGAACCTCAATGTCCCCCTCCACCTTTTGACAAGGGCCCGGAGATGGCCCTTTGTTCCAGGAAAATGGGCCATCGGGAACCCCGGAAAACCTCGCATATGTGCATGAGTCATGATTGTATCAGCATGTTCCCTCCGGAAGTACTGGGTGGGGCAATACAGCCAAAGGAGGTGGGTTTTGTATAAAAGAGAGCTTCCACCTGGAGTTCGGTGGAAGCTCTTACTCCATACCAGCGGACTCCACGTTGCTGAAATAAAGCTTGTTCCTGTTGTATCGTCCACCCGGCCTGGCGTGACGTTTTCTTCAAGGGGCACCCTGTTTTTTCAGTTAGCAAGCGGGTTCCCGACATCAAGCCAGGCCAGAACATTTCAGTTAGGTTGATCTTTTCATACTGGTTTTTGTCTGAAATCTATCAGTGGGGATGTTTTTACCATCTGTATTTATACTGGCTGGGTTTTTAAGGCTGAATTTTAATCAATATCTTCTCCAGTTTTGTTATTCAGGAGAGGCAGTATAAATGTATATTTTCTAAATCAGTAAATAGGTATAATGGGTGGTGATTGGTGGTCCCACAACATGACTTTGACATTTGGGATGGGAGGCTTGTTTTCCAAATAGATGGATCCTGATTTGGATCAAGACTGGTGGTGGTAGGGGTTCGAAAATGGTTCAGCTTTCTAGTGTGTACCTTTTTTCCAATCCAAAACAGGCCCTGAGTTTGCTATTTGTCCCATTAGGAGGACAGGTAGCACACCGTTATGCACACCCAGCCTTCCAACAGGCCAAATAGCACCCCATGCCCATTTTGGGTTGGAGAAATAGCATGGCAGCTTTCCCCCATGATGTAGTTGTGAGTGAAATTGGGGCATTGCATGAGTGGATATCAAGAATTCCTCCTCCTGACTGTCAGAGTCAGGTCAGGGGAAACCAGATCCTTCACATTACAAATTGTGAGATGTATTTTAGCCCTTGTAGTGTGCCTGCAAACATCCCAAATCAGGCTTTTGCAGGCATGTGCCAGAATTTTAAATATACAGAATTCTGTGTGTGGAATTTCCCCTTAGACAACTGCCCCACTTCAACTAGTAGGAGCTCATTGTCTGCATAACCTAGTGACCACCATGCCTCAGCAGGGTCTGCAGTGGGAGCCTTCATCCTAAGCACATCTTTTGGAATTAAGCTCTGAGAGGCCCGCTTGAAGACATAAACCTTTAAAAAATAATGAATACTAGTTTCTAAATGCCATGGACGTTTCTGAGAAAAGAGAAGTTATCTAGCCTCTCATTATAAATAAAGCAGCTGCTTGAATTGTGGGAGCTGACCAGGCCCTTGAAGAACAAGGGCTCTTCCCTGGAATGCCAATTTGCATTCCACTGAGAAAAAGGAGAGCCTTTATTTCATTCCAATCTGCTGTCTAGCGTAGGAGTGTGCTTGGGGGCATGTTGAACTGGAGTTATTTTTGGACAATATAAGGCATAAAAAGTCCTTTTGAAATGTACCATTTCAACTTGAATGGTTTTGATCACTAGTTAACGCTGTGACCCCTGAGTTGACACTTCCACCTACTTGAGTACTTTGCTTCCTGTCAGTTTTTTATTTCCTGCCTTTGGCTGTTCATTTTCTTTGCTTTCCTATAACTTTGTTTTGCTTGAATTTCCCGTCACCTTTGCTTCTTCATATGGCTTTCTGCTTCTTGGAATGATTGAAGATCGCATCAGGAGTGTCAGTGCACCAGTATTAGGTACCGTATACCCAACCAGTGCAAAGTGTCCACTCTAACTGGAAATCTGGGGGTTGTGTGTGTATGTGTTTTAAATTCTAACTGCAAATATCTTGCATAAATTTAATTTGTGCCCCTCAAAGACAAAGGTAACTTTGCTCCTAGTAGACAAACCAGATTTTGCTCATTGAATTAATCTGTAGGGAATACTGGCCCTAAATAATTTACAAAGCAAGCCTAAGACCACTTTCCCAGGCATCCATCCAACTGAATAGGCCTGAGGAGGAATCTGAGTTGACCTGTTTAGAATGGAACAGTTGTGCAAAATTAAAACCCCATCTCTAATCTCATTGAATTGCTTAGTATATCCAGGCATTTACCTCTTAATTCTTCAAGGCCAATCAGAACATTGCTCAATTTGACTGCTGAGCTTGGGACATCCTATTTTCCTCCTCCTGACTTTCCCAAGATGCTACAGTTTGGGTGAATTATGATGAGATTTTCCATAGCAATGGAAACTCAGTACATGAATTTGTGACATAACCCAAATGTATAAATTTGAGAGTATGCATGAACCCTGAATTCAAGGAAGTTCTGCAGCATGCTTTAATTTGATTGAATGACAGATACTTAGGCTACATCAAGGATTACTTTTTGCAGTGGCACCTTTTTCGTGGATTTGGCACTTTAGTTTCATTAATAATCTCAATCACATTTTTAAATCATAGGAGATTCTGAGAATATGGACGGTACAGTGACTTCAGATGATCTTTCACCCTTGTCCTCTGGAACAGAATCAGGCGCACAGTCTCCACTATCTCCAGAAAATAAAAAAAGTCCAAAAGGAATAAAGAAAATATGGGGAAAGTACGTGTTCATATACTTCTAAACACTTCTAAAAGGGCAAGCACACTGGAGATTTTTAACTAGACATTTTCAGATTTTCTTTAGAAGTAGCTGTCATCAGGGAGAGGGGATTGAGTAAGATCTCTGGCTAACAGTGCCATTCTAAGCAGTTTCACCCTTCTAAGAACATTGATTGAAAAGAACGTAACTCTACTTAGAGTTGTACTGTGAACTATCTTTCCTTGAAGGCCAATTGAGATACAACAGAATGCCAAAAACATTTCAGCACAAAGCCTTCATCGGTGGCTTATAACTATCATATCTAATTTATACTACGAAGAACATAACATATCACAAGAACCTGCAAGGTAACCAAATTAAATACCTGCAAAAAAAAAAAAAAGGAAGAACTCTACTGGCATTCCTGACCAGCTCCTGACCAGAGTTCCCTCCTTTAAAATATTATTAGACTCCATGGACAAACGTTAGTCTCTTGATGGGCTCTGTTGCTACAGAAGAAAACTCTTGTTCTATTGGCTATTTACACTATTAATATGCTGGTCATGCTGAAAGGTAACTGGAGAAACTTGTTTTACTTTGTCCAGCTGGAGACGTATTGTTAGACTAGACTCTGAACACTAGCAGTGTGTAAATTAAACATTTATCTTGCAAAATCACTTGTGAGATATGGAATCCATAGTATGTCCATGGAAATTGAGATCTCGTGTTAGAAATAATATTGCTTGCATTGTAATGCCTAGTAGCATTATTTTTAATCTTTCCCAAAAGAATACGCAGGACCCAATCCGGCAATTTCCCAGGAGATGATCTGGGCTTGGTTGAGTTTCGGAGAGGTGGCCTCCGCGCAACGGCTGGACCTAGGTTGTCTCGATCAAAGGAAAACAAGGGACAGAAGAAGTAAATGCTGACTGCTTACTGTTAAACATCTAAGAATGGAGCATTTTGTTATCATCTCTTGACTGATGTCCAGTGAAGTTAATTACTTGCAGCTCTTTATAGAGTTTTCCTAACAAACATTTCCTCTTTCTTCCATTAGGCAAATAATGGTAAAGTTCTTATCAGCATGGGGGGGTGGAGGGGGTGGATAGAGCAGTTGGTTTCAGAAAGTTGAAATCATTTTAATTTGTTAAAAGCAAATAGCCCACAGTCAGAGGTAGGCTGTCTGTTGTGGGGACACTTTGTGGCAACACCATCCGGAGAGGGGAGAGGTTGACTCCTTTCCCCTCCACACAGTGTCCATGACATCAGTTTGTTTCCTTAGTGGAAATCATTAGGAGCTGAGCTTGTGTGGCCCTTGCCTCTAACTCTGTTTCTTCACTTTGTGTTCTGTCTCTTGGCCACACTAAATTGTCAGCGAAGATCAGAACTAAGGGATTTCCTGGGTAACTTTAGGGCACACTCATTGTTCTTTCTGTTCCCCCATTGTTACAATTTCCATTTCATTACTGATCTCTGTTCTGATAACATCCAGGTTAGATGGCTGTAATATGCTCTATATGGGGTTGCCTTTGAAAGGAGTTGAGAAATTTTAGCTGGTCCAAACTGCAGCAGCCAAGCCACATTACACCAATAGTATCACCTTGGTGCTGAAGCATCACCCCAACTAACCATTTGCTTCAAAATGCTAGTTCTTACCTGTAATGGCCTAAATGGCTTGGGTACCACCTCATCCCGTAGTATCCAGCCTGCCAGCTAAGATCAGCCTCACAATTCCTGCTCTCGGTGGCCTCTTCTTCAGAGGTGAAGTGGGCAACAACCAGAGACAGGGCACTTACAACAGGGGCATCTTACTTGAGGAATGTCCTGCCCCTTGAAGCTCATCTGATCCCTTTGTTGCTGTTTTTTTAGGTGCCAGGCCAAAACATTTCTGCTTACCCAGGCTTTTAATTAAGGAGTGGATTCTTCAGTACCATTTTATAGGGAGCTTTTAATCTGAAGACTGTTATTATAAGCTGCATGATGCCCGCTGCTTTTATGCTCTGGCTGGGTTTCTAAATTTTGAATTTTAATTTTTTATGTTTCTATTGTATATATTTCATTCTGCAAGCTGCCTCTGACAGGTTCCCTGGGGAGGTGCCAGAACTTTTTTTCTGAATAAATATATGATTACTATTAACATTTTTAAAACAATCATACAAATGAAAGCAAGTTGCTAGAGGGAAAACAAACACTTGTAAGCCTTGTGTGGATAAGAGGCAAGGGAACCAAAGTACCACCTTGCCCTGGCAGGTGACAATGGGATTGGCTGAGGTATGCAATGAGGTGGAGAGTCCCCCTCACAAGCCATGCCCAAGGCTTGATAACCTGCTCAGCATCCCTTCTCTAGACAACTGTAGAGGCCTGGAAATCCTCAGACTCTCGTCCCCAGTGACTGCAGGATTATTGTGCAAAAAGAGACTAAGAATCTAATACTGACCATATGATGTGAATCTCGTGCTCTTATTTGTCCTTCCTAGTGATCAAAATGCCCCCTTTGCCCAGTGGGGCAATGAACGAGTTTGTAACTGGCTTGAGGACTTGGGTCTTGGTCAGTATGTCATTTTTGCACGTCAGTGGATAACAACTGGCCACACACTTTTAACAGCAACACCACAGGATATGGAAAAGGTAAGAGACCGAGAACGTTATGTTCTGAAAATATTAACATTTATGCAATGATTCAAAGCAGTTTGTTTTTAAAATAGCAGTTGTAAGGGGCTGCATTTGTAAAAGATACAAAATAAATGCCTTCGTTATCGCTAACTACCAGATGCTCCCTTCGATGATAACAGAATGTATTACCTGCTTAGAAGCATCCAACAGCAGTTTGGGCAGGATTCTAAAGGCAGGATCTTCCAGAAATGAAGAGCAGTTGCAAAAAAGAGAGGAATCCTATCAGAGGTCAGGGGAGAGGGCAGTTTGTATCATCCTTCCTACCTCACACTCCAGTGCCTGCATCATTCACTGCTGCTGAGAATAGACAGAGGCTTTGCTATCTCCATCTGCCTGTGAAAAGAAAAGCCCCCACCCCCTTGACAAATCATCTGGTGCCACCTGGCCTTGGTTGCCAGGAAGCACTGTTTGGAGGCAGAGCTGTCTTTCTCACAGCCATCAGAGAAACTATCAAAGAGCATCAGTGGAAGCAAGAGAATTGTGGGGAGGATGTTGGATATCATTGTGTGTGTGTGTGTGTGTGTGTCCCTACCTTCACAAGTCACCACTACCTTTTTAAAATGTTAGTCATTTAAGTTTTTAAAATGGTTTTAATGCATATGTATGTTGTAAACTGCTCTGAACCTGCTTGTTCTGACCATTGCTTGCAGGGCGGGACAGTCTAGAAATTAAAGTATAAATAAATAAGTGGCGGGGGGGCGGGGCACCTTATATTTGATTCAGATGGGTAGCCATGATAGTCTGAAGCAACAGAACAAAACTTGAGTCCGGTGACATCTTTACGATGGTAAACGTAAAGGTAAAGGTATCCCGTGCAAGCATGTCTGACCCTTGGGGTGACGCCCTCCAGCGTTTTCATGGCAGACTCAATACGGGGTCGTTTGCCAGTGCCTTCCCCAGTCATTACCATTTAAGATGAGCAGTGTTTAATTCTGGACATAAGTTTTTTGTGTGCATGCATACTTCATACTTGTTCTTTCAATCTGAGATCCTGCTGAGACCATTGTTGGGATATTGGTGGAAAGCCTACAAAGGTGTTCAGCCTCCAAGGATGTGTACCACACACTTTGGTGGTTATAAATTGTTTTGACACTTCAGGGTCAAAAGACTTCTCTTTTCAAAATCCAGGGGTGCACATATGACAGATCCTAATGCTCCTCTTGGCTTATTGGATCACAGTTCTTCCAGCTGTCCACCAGAGTAGCATAGCCGTTAAAATGTCAGGCTAGGATCTGAGGAATCCAGGTTTGAATCCCCACTCATGCTGTTGTTGGGTGACCTCACAGGGCTGTTGTGAGGAGAAAATGGAGAGGAGGAGAATAATATGTGTTTCTATACTGCCCTCCCTTACAGGGCAGTTTAGAGTAGCTTTGAGTCTTCATCAGGGTGAAATGTGGGATATCAAGAACGTCAAAAAATGAATTATGCTTTCCTGAGGTTTAAGGGTGCATCCCCATTTTCAGGAACTCCCAATATCAAATACAGCAGCTAGTTGAAATAACTAATCTCTGAAAGGCATGGGTTCTCTCTTTGAACAGCTTCCTTTTTCATGATCATTTGCTGTCCTTTCGTAGGAGCTTGGCATAAAGCACCCTCTGCACAGGAAGAAATTGGTTCTGGCTGTCAAAGCTATAAACACAAAACAGGATGAAAAATCTGCACAGCTTGATCATCTCTGGGTGACACGTAAGTGCAAAAAACTAGATGCAACCTGCAGATACAAGCAGTCTTTCTGGCTTGCCTTATATTTTACAGAAGCTTATTTAGTTCTGCCTGAGAGGCGGGGGCTGAGGCAAGAAAGGAGTCGCTGCAATGGAGTGAGGGCATTAGGATGTAGAGATTCCCAGTCAGTTTGCTGCTCTATGTGTTGGAAAGCTGAAAGCTGACTCTTGACTTCTTAAAATGACTGCTAACAGCAAAAGCCCTAGCCTGAAAACAATGGAACAAAGATTGAGTCTGGTGGCACCTTTGAGGCCCACAAAGTTTAATTCTGGATATAAGCATTCATAAGCATGTGCCCAGAATACACATTCGTTGACCTTTAAGGTGCTACTGGCATTTGTTCTCTTGCTTCAGACCAACACCAGAATCTGAAAATAATGCCTGAGCATAGATGAGCATATGGGGAGGCAGAAGGGCACCAAGGTTGCTTAGAAGGCAACATTTATAAGCTTGTATCTAAAATACAAAAATTGTTATATTTCCACTTATTGTTGCCACTTATTTTACAGGGTGGCTTGATGACATAGGTCTACCTCAGTACAAAGACCAGTTTCATGAATCAAGAGTAGACGGCAGAATGCTGCAATACCTGACAGTGGTAAGATGGTTTGACCTGTGACTGTGTGTCACAAGAGTTTGAAAAGTAGCCTAAATGGGTATTGTGTTTCAAGATGGCTGGTGGAAGGCAGCATTAGCTGCTCTGACTGGAGATGGAGAGAGACAATATGGGTTGTGGGGGAGATAACCAAAGAAGACCCCCTTGCTTGAGCTATCACTGTTCTGCCTCAAGTATGCCACCTTCACCCCCACCCAGCAGAGGTTCCCTTTAGCTGAAAATGGTGATTGGCTATCTTACATGAATTTCTCTAAACCCCATTAGGGTCATCTTGGCATTTTATTTTCTGGGCATAATTCCAACAGAAGAAAGCTTTCCCTTCAGATTTCCATTTTCTTTATTATGATGATATTGTAAGGTCTAATCTGCCCTTATGAGTTGCAGAGCCTTTGACAATGTATGCTGTGCAATGAGTTTCTTGGTGTGTTTTGCAGAATGACCTCCTGTTCCTCAAGGTCACCAGCCAGCTGCATCATCTCAGTATAAAGTGTGCCATTCATGTGCTACACGTGAATCGTTTCAACCCACATTGTCTACGGAGGAGGCCAGCAGATGAGGTGGGGGAAAAACATGCCATCCATTCTGTGATTGTTAACTTCCTAGAAGTGGTGCTTGCTTATCTCCCATGACTGAAAGCATTAGAGAAGAATATTAAAGCTCTGCCTAGCTTTTCTTTCTGGGATAAGAGCAGGAGTGCCAAATGTCTTGCGCCTTCTTTGCTCCTCTGCTTCTCTTTGCTCATGTTCAGATCAGTGTGCACAGGGAGCAGCTTCTGAAATCAAGAATAAGCTGTCTTTGCAGAAGTTTGCCCATGAGCAGATCTACTAGTAGATTGGATTCCTACCCTGCCAGATGAATCTACATGGGGGGAGTTTGTGTCTCTAGAGAACCCAGCTTGCTGGGGGGTAAACGGTAATGACTGGGGGAAGGCACTGGCAAACCACCCCGTATTGAGTCTGCCATGAAAACGCTAGAGGGCGTCACCCCAAGGGTCAGACATGACCCGGTGCTTGCACAGGGGATACCTTTACCTTTAGAACTGAAATAAAGTAGGAGTCCTGTGGTACCATACAGACCAATAAGGATGTATTCCAACATAACATTTCAGGAATGAGAGCTCAGTTCCTCAGACGTGTGAAGTGTTCATCCATTAGGCAGAAGTATTTGCACTCAGAGTTGTGGAGGTTGGAGCCTGGGGAGGGTGGAGCCTGGGGAGGAGAGGGATCTCATCAGTATAATAGCATACAGTCCACCCACCAGAGCTACCATTTTCTCCAAGGGGAACTGGAGATCAGTTGTAATACTGAGAGAGCTCCAGGACCCACCTGGAAGTTGGCAACCCTATGATAAGAGCCACTCTTAATAGATGGGCTGAGACAGATAGTAGAGAGTGGGACTCAGCCACACTGAATGAACTGATTATTCTTTTGTCTCGTTATTGTTTTAAAGGAGCCCTTTCCCATTTTTCTGTTGCCTGCAGCAATAGTTCTGCCTGACAACACTTCATGCATCTGAGGAACTTTGACTAAGTAAAGGTTGGCTGCTAGTTTTTAAGGTGCCACTGGACACCTATTTTATGCTCTTGAGTAGGTTCTCCTTTGTCCTAAAATGAATGTGGATTATTGGACTAAGTGCAAAAGATTATTTGAGTGGTTGATTTACAAAGAAATGAATTTAAGAGTAGTTGCAGGAAGACATATCAATGTCATTTGTATATTTTCTTTTAATGTATTTTTTCCATATTAGAATAACATTTCAGCATCTGAAGTAGTTCAGTGGTCCAATCACAGAGTGATGGAGTGGCTCAGATCAGTAGATCTGGCAGAATATGCACCCAATCTTCGAGGAAGTGGAGTCCATGGCGGCCTCATTGTAAGAAACTAGGTCTTGAAATTTGCTTTTCTTTTTTTTTAATATAGAAATTTTAATGTCTTCTGAAATATATTACAGAATTGCACAGTCTTCTTATGTGAACTGAAAAAAGGGAACTGTATTTCTTATAAGAAGTGTATTCATTGATCAGCTTTCAACTCTCTTATGAAAAATAAATTTGGCCATATATAAATTAAATGTTATGAATGGCCATGCCTATAGTCCTTGGCATTTTAAGTCATGGGTTTTTGATACTGAAATTAGAGAGAGGAAATTATTTACAAATTAGTTATTGATAGAAATGTCAACACTTAGTGAATGCATGCAATACCAGGAAGTTGGCTGAAAGTAACAAATTTCTTTTGAGCTAGAATATCCTTTCCAAAATTGCAAATGTCAGATTGTTTAGAGTGAAGATGAACAATGGTTTACAATTTATTAAAGGAAGGATATTTTGACAAGATTTCTTTTATTTTTAACATTGTCTTTGTTAAATAAGCAGAAAATATTCTTTGCCAAGTTAATTTCTAGGGGTTGGCTCACATCATCAGTCATATGAATCTTGGTCAAAGGGCACTGGCCTGTACTGATTTTCACAACCAACAAGGCTGATGGTTAGTCAGTTGACATGTAGATTCCAGAGACACTGCAGAACTGATGTTCACTGAGATTTGTCCCATATTGTCTATTCTTGTTTCTAAAGTGAAATGCATTAGAAGTCCTGACTTGTTCTGTATTTGTACTTTGGTGATCTTACATCTTTCCTCTCTCAGAAACAGGATTTTCCCTCCATTTCTGACTGAGCAGCCCCTTTATCTATTTGTTTTATTTTCTGAAGATCTATAGCTGTCCCTCCCAGTCACATTACAGTATTTTTATGCTGGCTCAGCCCAGGAACTTGTCGGAAGAGATAGAATCATAGAGTTGGAAGGGGCCATACAGGCCATCTAGTCCAACCCCCTGCTCAATGCAGGATCAGCCCAAAGTGTCGTATACAATGGGACTATGACATCTTGTGATTTTGATGTGATGCCCCTGTTGATACAGCCCAAAATGGCATTTGCCTTTTTTACCGCTGCATCACACTTAAGGAGGGCTATTATGTCCCCTCTCAACCTCCTTTTCTCCAGACTGAACATTCCCAAGTCCCTCAACCTATCTTCATAGGGCTTGGTCCCTTGGCCCCAGATCATCCTCATCGATCTCCTCTGTACCCTTTCAATTTTATCTATATCCTTCTTGAAGTGAGGCCTCCAGAACTGTACACAGTACTCCAGGTGTGGTCTGACCAGTGCTGTGTACATCACAAGATTATGACATCTTGTGATTTTGATGTGATGCCCCTGTTGATACATCCCAAAATGGCATTTGCCTTTTTTTATTGCTGCATCACACTGCCTGCTCATGTTTAGCTTACAATCCACAAGTACCCCAAGGTTTCGTTCACACACAGTGTTACCTAGAAAGGCATCCCCCATCCAGTAGGTATGCTTTTCATTTTTCTGACCCAGATGCAGAACTTTACACTTACCTTTATTAAATTGCATCTTGTTCTCATTTGCCCATTTTTCAGATCTCGTTGAACTCTATCTCTATCTTCTGGAGTATTTGCCAGCCCTCCCAATTTGGTGTCATCTGCAAACTTGATGAGTAGTCCCTCCACCCCCTCATCTAGATCATTAATAAATATGTTAAAAAGTACCGGGCCGAGCACCGAGCCCTGAGGTACCCCGCTACTCACCTCTCTCCAGTCTGATGAAACACCATTGACAACAACTCTTTGAGTGCGGTTCTCTAACCAATTCCCTATCCACCTAACTATCTGAAAATCCAGATTCAGTCCTTCAATTTATCCATCAGAGCATCATGGGGAACTTTATCAAAAGCTTTACTAAAATCCAAGTAAATGACATCAACCGAATTTTCACTCTCTGAACAAACTTCAGAAATGGCACACGAGAGGTTTTATAATGTTGTGCAGGCAAAGAACATGCTCTGCCGCTGAGCCTCCACTTTTAATGAAGCTAGATTTTGTGTCTGTATTGATAACCTGTGTATAGATAAGTATATCCCTTCAGGTACATCTCTTTGGCAGGAACCTTTTCTCTTGGGTTTGTTTTTTTTCAATGCCATGAACACTGTGGTCCTATATAAATGTCAATTCGCTAAGGAATTGTAATGATGATTATACAAGCTTAGTTATAACCACAAGCATTGCAAACACATTAATCCACAATTTCCAGTAATGTTGCTCCCAAGAACCCCTATTGAAAATTGCAGATCAGTTCTTCACGAATAGAGTTGACTGCTGGAAATTATTATAATGGCTAAAACTTGTAAGGAGTTGTTTGCTGTCTTTTTTAATGTGAAGCATTATGGACACTGTAGAAATATCAAAACCCACAAATAATGTGACAGTTCCTTTGCATGGTTAACGAATGTGTATAAAGCAGATTGCATCTGGCATTTCCCCTCCAGATCCTCGAACCTCGTTTCAATGGTGACACTTTGGCACTGCTTCTGAACATTCCTCCTCAAAAAACTCTGCTAAGACGCCATTTAACCACTAAATACAATGTGCTAATTGGACCAGAGGCACAGCAAGAGAAGCAGGAAATAACAGAATCTACTGCTTACACACCTCTGACTACCACTGCTAAAGTTCGGGTAGGCTGTGTGGGAATTCTTTTCATTTCCTTGCCTTTGGTTTAAAGCACCCACCTTAGCAGGAGCTGGGTGCTGTTTTCATTTATAAAAAAATGTGTAAATGGTATAATATTTAGACATGTGAACATTAAAAGCCTATGAGTTGGATACAGACTAAGTTTTTTGCTAACCCAGAGCGAGATTATTTTTTTGCCTGTTCCTGCTGCAGTTCTGGCTTGCCTCCCATACCATTCCTCTGGGTCCTCACTTCCCACAGAAGCATCATTTTTTACAGGTCTGTGGGTAAAGCAGGAGGTCTGAGACAAGAATGTTCTGCTCTGCTGATGGAAGTGCCTTTTGTTAGCAGAAAATTTAGTCTGGATCCAGCCCTGAATCTGATTAGTTTAGTTGCGCCCCCCCCCCCAAAAGGAAAACAACCCAAAAGTGGGTTGTTTTTTGAAGTGTGGTGCTGTTAGCTGGTATCTTTGTAAATTCTGCAGCTAGAGAGGGAAAAGATGTTGGACTTCCCAGTTCTCTTCTTGCTTCTGACCAGAAACAATAGAACATGTCTATTGATCATGATATACTTTATTTTGGGTGTTATGATCAGAAGGCAAAATCCACAGAGATAAATCACAGAAATTATCTCCCCAGCTTTTCCTACAGCCCCAAAACTCAGAGGGCCCTTGAGAATAGAGTGGAATTTTGTTTAAATATTTTAGTCCATCTTCCCCTTTTAAAATGAGGTTCTGGTAGCTGGCACTACAGCTGTAGAGGAGAATCAGGGAGACTTGCTCTGTTTGCAGAAGAGTTATTGCAAGAGAGGATGGTTTTTAAGGATCCCTGAGAAGCAACTTATTTGGTGGGGCGGGGGATGCAGGAGTCTGCAGAGAGGAGAAATCTGTTCAGTGAGCTCCTTCTGTTCAGATTGTGGGATCCAGCCCATTGTTACTCTGGTCAGGACAATCTTCAGTCAGATGGACCTCCTACTTTGGTACCTTGAAAGGCCTGGCTTACATCCCTCTTTAGCAGTTCTGGGCCTGGGACAACCCAACTCCAGTGTAGTGAAGTGTGCTAATGCTTTGATAATGCAGTCCTATGAAGAGTTACTCCAGTTTAAATCCAGTGGTCTGTATCTGACGACTCCAGTAAGCTCAGTTCAGACTCTTCAAGTTAAGTGGTTCTGCCTTCAGTAAAAGACCCACATTGAAGCTGGAAAAAGTTTCCTTAGATTGGAGGAACTTTTGAGTAGGATTGCACTGTAAGCTACTCTTGTCCTGTGTTTATTTTATTTTTTCCTAAGGTTTTCCCTAAGGAAAAATAGTTTTTTAATACTATTTATCAAGAGGGTGACTAGTTGTACATCGTTACTAGCTTGAGGGCCAAGCCAGATGTAATGGCATTCATGGGGCAAGAACACCTGACCATTCTGCACTACAGGCACAATCAGGTGGTCCTTGTGGCATTTTTAAATCATCCACTTTTCACTTTAAAATGGCTGTAGTGTTCTTGCCTAATTTTGTCCCAAATCACCTTATTTCACAGGACTTGGGTTAGTGTTTTTGATAATTATAATTTTAGTATTTTAAGACCTAGCTTTGTGATTTCATGCCTACATTTTTACAAAGCTTACAACTTTTTTCCTCCTTCTTAGCCAAAAAAACTTGGATTTTCACATTTTGGAAACTTGAGAAAAAAGAAATTTGATGAATCTACAGATTACATTTGTCCTATGGATTCGAGTCCAAGTTCAACCAATGGAACTCAGAAGAGCTACAGTACATACAAAGTACACAATGTGCTCCCTGACAAAGAATTAGATAAACTGGACCAGGTGTGCCCAAGGGATTGATGTAACTCCTCTCATCTTCTTCATGCATTTTCAAGCTTACCCAATAATCTTTTGTTACAATTTAACCTAAAATGCATCTGCATGGATTTAGTGAATGTATTGGGCTGATGCTTGAAGGATCTTAGGATGTCATCTGAGGTTTTGGTTTTTCCCTCCTATTTCCAGCTATGTATCACCCTACTCATCTTTTCAAGCCCTTTTTCAGGAATACAGAAACTTTACACAAAGCTCATGACTGAAATAAAAGCAGTTGAAAGACTTGACCAAGTATAGGTGCTCCACCTGCACTGCCGCCATGGCTGGGATTCTTTGAATCTGGGCCATTATTTTTTATATATTCCATTCCATAGGTACATCCCAAAGATATTTTTCACTTTTTTATATGTAGTTTTATTGTAAGGAGTTGTAAAGATGTATCTAATATTTTATTCTGAAAACAAAAACCTGGATTGTATATTTTTAATAAAGACATGCTGTTTCAAGTGTGCAACATCTTGCACCAAGCTGAATGTACATGACATGTTACAAAAGGAACTATCTCCAACCATATACCTAAAAATGAACAAAACCAGCCTTACCACTGGAACAATAAAAGTAGTTTTTGGGAAGGGAAGTCCCAGGTTCTTCTGTAGTGACTATTGTCTCTTTTTTTTGTAATAGAATTATTTATATGTAAGACATTATACAGCTTGAAGAGGTTCTGTAAAATACCTTATGGATGATATTGCATAGAAAAACATGTGTAAAGTATTTTCTTAAAAACCTGAAAAATGGAGCAGCTGAAACCGCCAAGCTATTTGCAAGGACTGGAGTCTGACATAACTTCTGTTGATACTGGTTTCCAAGTTAGTATAGGTTAGAAAACTGGGGGTGAACTGAAAAGTCTAATTATGAAAAGTCTAATTCTTTTCATATGCATGATTCCTTGCATCTAACACATTTCATTTTCCTTCATCCAAATGCAAGTTATTGCTTACCCTGTTTTCTAGTATTAGACTGATCATTCTTCACGGAGACCGCAATAATAAACATCCATCAAGTGGGCAAGGAAGAAGCATGCACATCCCCAAATGGTCTTTGAACATTTGTATTGATTATTAGTGCATTTTTCCTCGTCAGCAGAAACTCCTGCAGCAGCTTACAATTAAAACAATGCCCCTCCTCACCCATCTTTAGTCTTGCTTCTGTTTTACTGCAAAGCAAGCAACTTTTTCCTTTAAAATGGGTTAAAGAGCAAAAAGAGAGATCAGTGCAAGAGCCTGGGTTGCTGTTGGAAGCAGAGTCCTAGTCAGATGTTTCTAGGAAGCTGACAGTCAAATTATAAACACAAGAGTGGTAAGGTAATTCAGTCAAAACAGGCTGTTTAGATAGGGGAGGGAGGTAAAATTCAAAACAGTTCCCATCTGTGGGGAGGTACTTCTCCACTGGCCATGCTATTTTTGTTTTAGAATGTGTCCAGAAAGATCCTGGTAAAGCAAACCATTGTAGTAGCAGTCCACTTCAGAGGAAGAAAACATGGGCTTGGATCAAACCTTTTCTGCTGGCAGATGTGCCCTTCGGCTAGCAAGGAGGGATGGCATTTTTTTTTGTACTGATTCCCACACATCACCTCAGTACTGTTCCAGGGGGTTACCCAGCCCCTAGGAGAATTACTGCATGGGCTGGAGGAAGGGTGTGCATGGGCTGCATGGGCTGTAGCAGGAGTGAGCAACAGAAAGGCCTATTCCTGTGGCTGAGCTCTATTCCAGCTGCTTTGGAATCAAGACTTGCTTGAACTGCTGAACACCAAAGGGTACCTCATGCAATAAGGTAAAGCTTAAAGCAAGCTTAACTTGACTGAAATGAATGAGTATCTATTTACAGTCATTTAGACCAAAACAACATTTAACGGAACTGAACATTACTTAATATTTGCTTGACACCAGTACTTAATCCTGAATAACAGTTATGTAAAACAGTTATGTAAAATCAGTCTCAGGTAAACAACTTGTCAAGGTCCCCTATAGGCACTGGGAGCATTGTCTGCAAAGGATATCAACTTTCCTGAGAGGAGCTAAGCACTTAATTTCCTTTCCTCCAAAGTAAATGAGCAGGGCCTGGTGTGGGGATCGTTATGACGTTGAATAAATGAAGTTGTGCATCAAGGACATAACTTTGTATGGCTACTATTTTAGACTATTATATAAATTTGGTGAAACTGAAGGCAAGGCTGGTTTACACAACATGTTTGAGGGCTTAGGTGATTTTTTCATTTGAAGATGGTGGCCATTTGCCAGGCCCAGATTATCAGCAAGTCAAGGACAGGTTGTGTAAGGGGAAAAAATCTCAGAGCCTATCACAAACTTGCTGGTAATCTGAGTTTCTGAAAACTTCACTTTGCAAGACAGGTCAGCCTGGTTTAGAAAGCAAAATGAATCCAAAAGTTTCTAAAAAATCAGCTTCCAGATATATGGGTATTAAGGATTTCTGTACAGTGAATACTGAAATTATTGCTGGTAACATTCCTTCATGTTCAAAGCATGTTTAATATCCATGCAGCATGCTTGGTATGTGGATTTGCATGTGTGCATAAATAAATGCTGGTGTTAAATGCTGGAAAATGAAGACCTGATGTCTTTAAGGACATACAGAGTTACACATCATTTATTCAGTGAGCAAGCACTATTGCATAACATTTCCAGTACTCAAAATAGCATTGGTTTGGATCCTAGGTACAGACAGAACTTCACTCATTAGTGGGATCTTCTCAGCTCCCCTCTGCTTTCTATATTCCCCCAAAAATATGTTCCTTGGTGTTTCAGCCCCTTAGCAACTGTGCAATGCAATGTAAGGGATGTAATGAGATGGGGAATAGGATTAAAAATTGCAGAAACACCTTTTTGCTTACAGAATGCTACTTAGGATCCAGCCCAAGATAATTTAAATTCATTTTCCAAACCAGAAGTATCTCTCTTACATGCATGTAGTAAAGGAATAAGATGTTGTAGATGTCTTGATTTCATCTGGCTGCTGAATGATTTTACAGATGGAACATTCTGAAGGGACAGTAATGCAGATAGGGGAACTTTCTCAAGGAATAAGCAACCTCACGGTATGTATTATTTCTTTAAAACCAATAAGGCTGTATTACAAGTAATCTCAGATTATGTATATTCAAAGGAACAACTATTTTACATTCTTCACTGAATTCCTATAGATATCTAAGTAAATAAATACAGATTAGCTTAATGTGATAAAATTGATCATCATGGTCTTTTCAATCTTGATGGTGGTAGAAAGTGCCATCAAGTGGCTGTCAATTTATGGGCACCCGAATCTTACCCTTCAGCCAATTGTCAGTCTCTCTTCACACACATCACTAAACTGCTTAAATGCAACTGGTTCAACTAAGGCAAGCAAATTCCCATCAATGCAGCTGCACAGTAGGACCTCTGTCTGCAGCATGCATCTGACTCCACCAAACCGGCTCTCCAAGGCCACAGGTGGTTGTGCTCTCCTAGACTTAGGTAAAGTGGCCTGTCTTTAAACTTTATGCTATGCCCTTTACCTGATGACTGAACAGTAGAAAAGAAATGAGGCAGACCAGCCTGAAAGCCAGCTGTACTGCTTGTCCACTTACATGAAATCTCACATTTATCAAGTTCTAAAGCCAGAGACTTGATGCATACTCTATGCAGAGAAGTTAATACTTTTGGGGGTTAAACTTTGTCCTAAACAAATATATGTGTACAGACTGTTACTTCTGTTTCCAGCTACTACTTTCCAGCTAAAATAGTTATATATGAAAGTGTATTTGAAATTGGTCTTTGATAGAGGTGTGCAAAACTTGGGTATTTTTCAGTTTGAGTTTATTGGAATAAATTTTTTTTTGGGGGGGGGGAATCAGTATTTCTGAAAAATCCCATATTTGGAACTGGATATTTTTTAGAAATACCAATTTTTTTCAAGGTCCAATACAACCAAGAAGAGCAATACTAATTTTTAAAACCACACTGCAGGAGAAGCTGGTCCTCGATCTTCCCAGCTCTTGCCTCAACCAAAGATCTGACAGAAGAGCTCCGTTTTATAGGCTCTGCAGAACTTTGACAGCTCCATCAGAGCCCTTAGCTCTCCTGAGAGCTCATTCCACCAGGCTGGGGCCAGGACTGAACAGGCCCTGGCCCTAGCCCTGGTCAAGGCCAGATGCACTTTCCTTGGGCCAGAGATCACCACCTTCTGCCACCCCAGCTGATCTTCTGTATAGATGAATATACCCAAATAAAAACTGGAAAATGTTTTATTTGGGCTCAGCTATACACATAGTCAATCACATTCTCTGATCTGTATTCAGCTTAAATAATACCCCAAAATTACCATTAAGGTAATTTTTAAAGTTTGGTTTATGACAAATGTATGCCCCTAGTTGATAATTTATGGGCCTGTATATTTTTAATGGTGGATTCCATTGCTTATACAACTTAGCATAGCATAACTTAATTTTATGTATATTTTTGCTTCCAGACTATGTTAAGCCAAGATCAGATGCTGAACGATGATAGATTTTTAATGCCAACTTTTGACGAGTGGAGATGAAGATTCTATGTGACCAACACCACTCTAATACCTTGACTGACTTTCAGAGAAATGGCTAATGCAGGCTGGGTGCTATATTTAAGAGTATGCCACTGAAACATAATTACTGAAAGGTTTTTTTCAAGTACCATATAAGAATTAAAACAAACACTACATAGTCTAGGTACTTTAACACTTTCTGTCAAAGAATCTATGCAATACTTCTAAAAACGGTGGTAAATTCGGTATGTGCATATGTGTATATAATTATATATAGACACACACTTTAATTACAATCAGCTGTTTTAGTGGTCAGTGATTCATTTTCTATATTTTGTATTTCTCAAGACTTGATTATGGTACAGACTCATTACTTTTCTAAGGTGCAATTTCTTTGTGTCCCCCCCCCCATTATGCCATAAGGGATAAAAGAAGCAATCACCTTGGATTAGTTATTTAACAGTAGTGGTAAAGCTGCAATGAGCTCAACGCTCCCAACAGAAGCAGTAGTAATTCCCAGCCTGCATTGTGTTACCTTTCTTGCATTTTGTGTTGAGTTATGGTTGTGGTCTACAATAAGAGAACCTCTGTCTACGGAAGATGATTAAATGTGGAAGTTACTCTTCAGGACTAGATGAGCTACAGGATATACTTTTCATTAAATACTCTTAAGTGCTCCAGACTTGCTCAAGAGAAAGGGCAACTGTTAGACCGTCTGCTTGATACCACCCTTGAGATGCAAATCCTTTATAATGAAGAAATAATGGCACACCAGCATGAATGCTGTATTTAGTCTCATTTTACAATCCAACTCAGGTTTTCTAGGGCAGAAAGATACTACTCTAAGACATTCCAACAATCCTCTGTTATTTTAATAAAAAGGCCACTCTGGTGTTCCTGTGCTGAAGTCAATCCAATTGTGAGAATTGCAAAGTCCAGGCTGCCAACTCCACTTTCAGAGCCAACAGATTGTTGGAAGTTTGTACCAGAGGAATACTCCAGTGGCACATTTATACTGTAATGCTATTCTGGATCTAGCAAACTAACTGTAAAAGCATGTAACATTTTGCTATGTGTCATTTTTCTAGAGCCACAAGCATGGACTGCAATGTTCTGTCATAATGTCCAGTGTGAAGCACAGTCTTATGAGAATGTCTCCCTTTGGTTAGAAAGCAGAATGACTTAAAAGAACACTTCCGGTACAAATGTCACTGATGCCCCTCAAAAGTTCTATGAGGAATGCTTTTTCAGCATTAATATGAATATTTTGACTCTGACTAAGTTGTAAAAGCATGGAAAACATGGCTCAAATACATGTATATTTATCTCCTGATGTGTTCATATATGGTAGTTTAAGAGTCTTCCATACAAGTGTTTAAAGTAGAAAATAATGTCAGTTTGTTAAGTGCATGATTAGGTAATCAAAGCCCCAGTGGCTGATCTCAGTAACCGTGTTATGGGCTGGTTGATGCAAGTCTCTCACATTGGCTTCTTGCAGAGTCACTGTGGGGAAAGTGCTACATTTGTATATTTATGCTGAGCTTGCAGGAGCCATGATCTGGACAACCCCACCTTCCAGTCAAAGATTACATACAAAATGTTCTCCCTTCCTCCTCTCATAGTTTTGAAAGTATAACTTGAGCTGGGAAGAAGCCTACCCCCCCCCCCATGGTGCTGCGCAAGCAACCAGACAGTGTCAGAAGAAAGAGGGTAGAGACCAGAAGTTTCCTTTGCTTCTTCCACCATCTCGTTACTAGGGTGATGTAATTGTCCTTACAATGCTGTTCCTAGACCTACAGCTGTTACAGCCACCCACTGCCACCACCTTCTTTCATGCTACTAAGGAAAGGGACTACACAACTCTATAATGACCTTTTGTAGGTCATTATACATCTCTCGAGAGAAGGAGGTGTACAAATGGGTTCAACTTTATCACAATTAGTTAACATAGAATGTCATTGAAGCTGTATAGGGACCCCCCCCCCCCCTGATTCCTTGGAGCTACAGAGCCTCATTTTGAAAACATGAAGCTGCCTTCATGCTGAATCAGACCATCAGTCCATTTATGTCAGTATCTTCTGCTCAGACTGGCAGTGGCTCTAGCCAGAGGTCTTTCACATCACCTGCTACCTGATCCTTTTGGCTGGAGATGCCGGAGACAGAAGAACCTGGGGCCTTCTGCATGCCAAGCAGCTGCTCTGCCACTAAGCCACAGATCTCTTAATATGAATGTTAACCACAAAAGATATTTGCAAGTGTTCTGTGTATTTACAGCATTTAATCAAAGGGATTAGTCCAACTTCCGCTTCAATAAGCAAAAGTGCTTTCTTTAGCATACCCGAGTTTTTCAAGATTAGGTTGACAAGCAAACTGAATCATAGGTGGAGGCCCACACATCAGTATCAGAACGTCATTGCCAGGGGCTGGGAGATGATCCTTTATCATGTCTGCAGTAACAAAACCAGAACTGTAGTTCCATCCTGAAATAAAAATAAGGGGAAAAGTCAGATTTTCACACATAAGTTGTAGGAAAGATCAAATATGTATTATATTCCTAAAGTGCCATGATTTGATCTGGATAGATTTCCAGCACCTGGAAGAGTCTCTAGTCTGTTCCGTGAAAGAGGTATGTACACACACACACACACCCCCTCATGCAGAAGCTAGCCTTGATACCAACATCAGGTTAATTCCTTACACACAGTAGGGCAGAGTTTGGATGCTGATGAAAATCCTTTGTACAGAATCTTTTAAGAAAACCATGCTCACCTAAGATTATAAAGTTGCAACTATTTTAGATTAGTAATGTAGGCTCTCACTCTAGTGTACTTCCAGTGTCCTGCACATAGCAATTCTCTCACAATGCAGGAGACCTTTCCCTCTTGGCTCAAAGAGGCAATGCCAGGTAACATGAGACCCATGCCACCCATGTCGTGAAGAATGTCCTAGCACTACCTCTTTTGCTAGAAAAATGATGTTTCTTTTACAAGGACTCTTGGGTGCATTACTAATAACAAATACTCATGACAGTCCTGCTTCGCATACTTTAAAACCCCACCATAACAACAATAATATCATTATTTTTATATCCCACCTTTCCCAGTTGGCTCAGGGCTTGAAAGCCCCCCATAGCTCTTCTGAGCACTGTTCCTTTACAGAGCTCTGACCTCATGTTTCAAAAAAGTGAGCAGGCCCATTGCTTGGTTAGGCATGCACTTGGCAGGTGGTTCCTCTCTTGGAACAACTGTCTCCGGAAGAACTGGAGGACAGGTACAGTGCGAGCCTTCCAGAGTCCACACTCCCCTCACCCTTCCCCAGCTTCTGTGCTCTAATTCCAGCACCCAGGCGGCTCCCAGGAGAAGAGCACCCTGACAGCAGCAAAGAGAGAGAGCAACACCACCACCAGATCAGTCTTCCAGGGGAAAAGAAACAGCTGTCAGATCTGAGTGCTGTTAGCTTTTCTCCCCCGTTCTTCATGGCCAGGTTGCTTTATGGGCATATTGTAAATCTCACTCTCTTTCTTCAGCTGCTGTCCCTCATGCTGGAAGCAGAATGAGAAGAGCAGGAAGGGAAGGATGCACTGGCTGCTGCTTGTGAAGAGAGGCTTCACGACACTGCTGGCTGGCTCCTGCAGAGGGCATCCTTCACTTCCCTCCCTATCTTCTCGCTGTCCCTCCCTGGCATGAGGCAGAATCCTTGACCATCTCACTCTTTCTTGAGCTGCAAGCCTCGTCCCAAGGAGAGAGCAAGAGAAGAGTGCATAGACTCAGTAGCAATGGGGGAGGAGATAATCCAACATGCTTAATTCAACACAGTGTGGCTGTAGTTATATATTTGATATTGATCGTTATAGTATCGTGTATTTGATGGGGGATGGTGCCCAGGGCAAATATTCATGCAGTTTTGATGGGTCATAATTGCAAACATGGCTTTTGTGAGACAGGGCGAGTACCACTGTTTTAAAAGCATGATGTGTTTCAACCGCCAGGAAGACAGGATCTAATTGACTTCTACCCTATCTTTCGATGCAGAAGTGTCCCTGAAGGGGATTACACGAAGGGATAGCCTAGCATTTACTTGGGGATGCTTCCATGCCCTCTGACCGCATCCCACCTATATCCCAGTTCTCACTGAGCCCTTCTAGTTGCATTCTGCCTCTTGTCTCCTAGCTCATTCCCCTAATGGCTGGCCATAGGAGGGTCAGTTGGCAGGTTGTATTGTCTTTATTCCCTTCCCCTCAGGGTTTTTGTCCCCTATAGTAGGACTATGCCTTAATGAAGATGCACTCATGTGATGTGCACACAGCTTTTTAAACCTTTGTACACTTTACCTTGAGGGGGCCTGTCCAACGTATACCAGAATTTAAATTGGTCCGGATGATTTGCAGCTACTTCTTCAAGCTCTGGTCTCAACAGTATATCTTCCTCTGTCTACCAACAGAAGACCAGTAATTAAAAATCACTACAGCCATAGTATACAGGATGAGCAAACAAACTGTGACTCAATTAGGTGACTTTCTCTGTCCCCTAATACACACATTGGCTTTCTCGTTGCACTAGCTCCTTCCTGTCAACTTCACTGATTTATTAAAACATTTGCACCTCACTTTTCCTCATTAACCTCATGAGCTCAGAAGAGGTTAGCAGCGAGATCTTACGTCATTTTACAGAACCAACAGGCCCAACACAAACACACTGCAGGGCCTGCCGGGTGAACTGTCTTCCCCTAATCCAAGGTCACCAATTAAAACTGCAGCTCAGCTTTGACAGTAAGCAAGCTTCAGCATGATAAACACAATAGCCCAGCTCACATATCCCATCCCAATGAGCTAATATGTTAGAGAACCCAACAGTTATACACCCCAAAATCTAGCTAGAACTGCAGAAACCTTTTGCATACCCAGAAAGGGTTTCTTTTCCCTTTGCTCATAAGCAGTTTTGCTGCAACACATCAAAAGCTGTTTTTCTCCTTTGAAACAGAATGGTTTTCTTACACTACACCAGGCTTTCTCAACCTATCGTTTCTTGATGCCCCTGGAAGGGTGTCCTGAATGCGTGGGAATTAATTTTTAATATATTATTAAATTTGTTAAACATTTATTGGATGATATATGGTCATGTCAGCCTGCTGACCTGCCCTCTCAAGATAGCCACTGATGGGCCTGGCTGGGGTGGGAAGGGGAGGGGCCCGGCTTGGGCACATACACAGCTAGGCTTCCCAACCGTATTTTACACAATTGAGTCACTTGTGGGGCTTCTTGAAGCCTGAAAAATGTTTCAGAGTTTTTTCCCATATATTTGCCAAACACTGACCATTGCCTTCATGTTCTCTAATGGATAAAGCCAACAGATTATACCATATATATTTTCATCTGAGAATATGAAGCTACCTTGTTCAGAGTCAGACTAAACCTGTGCTGATTAGCAGCAACTCTGAAGGGAAATCTTCCACATCACCTAAACACTAACTGGAGATCGCAAGGACTGAACTTGGATCTTCTGCATGCAAAGCAGATGTTCTACCATTGGGCCATGGCCACATCTGGCAAGATTATATAAATTGTGATCTACCAGTAAACAGATCTCCAATAGCTTGGGAGCCTTAAGGAGTCTAAATTGCCTAGTGAATTGTGGCTTAAAAGTAGCTCTCAGGACAAGACTAACCTTTCCCCCTCTCTACCCCAAATCCTGTTTCCTAGGGAATGACGTCCTGCATTGACAGGCCCCATTGCAAGCAAGCCATCTAGTACACAGGCACTCTCTGACTATATTACAGCTACTCTTCTAATTAAAATGCTCACATAAATTGCTGTTTAAAAAGGGCTAATCACCATGCAGCCTTAATGTTCCTCTTCTGTAAAACCATAACATACATTTGGCTACCTACAACCAGGCCTTTGTGCATAATTTGGATGTCATGCATATTTTTACTGGCATGAACAAGATACATCACTGAATGGCTCATGTGGCAGCTGGTAACTGACTTGACTCTACCAGAGGCATTTGGCAACTAGCTCTTACCAATGGGCTCTGGAGCTGTGGCAAACAAAGTATGCCCCCCGGGCTTGAAATCTGCCTAGTTCAGATACAGAAGCTGAACTTTCCCAGATGATAAAAGAACTACACCCACTTCGGGTGTTACTTCACAGCAGCCCAAGTAGTGAACAAGGACATTGCACTCTCCTGGGGGAAGGACCGAAACGTGACTTTATTGCTGTTTCTATCACTTATTTACAAATTAACATTAGAGAGGTACACTTGAAACTGGATACTCCCGCACTTACACAAGAATTTAAAGAACTTGCAATTGGGGGATAAGGAGGTGAAGATGGTATGTGTAAGATCTGTTTGCCATCTCTCAGCATTCACACTTAGTTCACACTATCCCATCCCCATTTGAAAGCCTTGCTGTGATCCAGGTGTGTGGGAGAGAGAGTCTTCCTACCTGGTTGGCAAAAAGAAGATAGCACTTTGTGTTGTCCTTGGGGTCTTTTGTGATATGTCGGATCAGCTGAAGCATTGGAGTGATTCCTATCAAAATAAAAGTCAAAACCTACAGTTCAATTTGCCTTTCCAGACACTCAATTATACCCTATGATGATAACCTCACAAGTCATTCCAGTTTTAGTTTGACTAGTAAAACAGGGGAAGGGGTACCTACAAAATGCTAACACTTGTTGGTTATTGTGCATTTCCAGTTTGACTATAAAATGTATATGTGTATGATAAAAAGCAGTGTCCCTTGATTCAGCTTGTATTTTCCATACTAAAGGTATACTCCAGAGCAATATCTACAGGCAATATTTCATGGATTCAAGGAAGATGTACAACCTGTCCAATATCATATCTCCAAATCAGCTGTAGGGGCTTTAAACTCACATGCTCAGCTCCACATTAGTCCCTTCTGCATTACTCAGTTCTGCAACAAAAGTTCAGCATATCTAATAGCGGATGATGCAGCTCTGGCTTGTTCTGCCTAGTTCCTCACCCAGTTTTCTGCTGTGGGCCAAAACACGTCTTTGCTCAAGCAGGTCAAAGTGGATGGTGGACAATGGGGTTGAGGAAAGAATATCCAAGGAAGAAGCCCGGCTATATTGTTATGTTGTTAGGTGTGAAGTCGTGTCCGACCCATCGCGACCCCATGGACAATGATCCTCCAGGACAGCTAAATAAATGTTATAGGACAGCTAAATAAACACAAGAACTCTCTGGATTGTAACCTGCCAAAGCTAGTTAGTAACCTACTGTTTGGGGGCATTACAAGCTCACTAGAAGTAGAGTACATGCTGGGAAAAGCAGACAATAAGTGACCATAAAACTCTAGGACACTAGAGAAGCACATGGATGTGAACCTATCTATTTCACCTCCTGTCCAGAGCACAGCAATAAAGCCTTCGTTTTATTTACACAGGAAGATTTTACATTTTATCAGTATCCTCAGACCATTTTTACAGAAAATGAATATTAAAAATAGCCTAAATTAATTTGTGCAGTTCAGAAGCAATGGGAGTGAATTTGCCACAATCTCTTCATTATGTTTACAGTACATGCACTCCAGCAGCACTTAGTAAAACAATTCTAAGTGACATGTCGATGCCCTGGTTGACCTCTGGAAAGGAGGAATGACCTGGGCAATTGACAGGATTGTACCTAGACATCCTCTCTCAAGTTGAAGAGCCCAGGCAGCCCCTTCATTTACTAGGGGAGACTGGGGAGACCACCAGAGCAAAGGTGGAGCCTCATGTCTAATCTGAAAAGGTACAAGCTGGAGCTCTACTCCATAGCTGTGATGGAGGCAAAGAAAGTAGTTTCCCGCCACCACTGAGTCTACACAGTGTAGATCTGCAGAAGTCTTTCAGGTGGTCAGGGTCCAATTGGATTTTGGCAGACAAGAGGAGTCAGACTCCTGTGCAGCCCACTGTGATCATTTTACTAAGCACTCTGCTGATAAAATCTCTTGCAGCCATTCTGACTTGGACTCTACATTAGCAGCAGTTGGAGTGGATGGTCCAGGGTCAGATTAAGGCCAACTGATGCCCTAATTGCTGCCCAATGATGGTGCTTCTTGGGACTAAAACTCAATAATAAAATAAGGAGCTTAAGGGTTCATTACACAAATCAGATGATGATTTAAATGCCAGCCAAACCCAGACATCCCTGTTCACACTCAACAGAAGTCTCAAGCCATGAGACTGAAACAAATATATCTGATGACACCTTCAAACCAAACTTTTAAACTCACTCACCATGCCAAAAAAAAATAACAATGCAGATTAAAGTTGAACATGGTAAATACATACTTACAAAAATTAATTAAAGTCGAGTGTGGCAGTGTAAGAGTTAAGGGCATGATAGCTTGGGGGGGAAGACACCGTCATGCCCCACTCCCCTTGGTATCCTAAGCAGGTGGTTATTTTGCTAATCCATGTCTGGAATACTCCCAGGGTGTTGATTTGTATAGATGTGTGCAATACCTTTCAGCTTGTGCAGTCTGAGGATGTGGGAAAGATCCTTGGAAGACCTACCTCCTGTTTGCACAACCTTGCCCCTCCTGGCTTTTTACATCTGGTTGAGGGAGGGGCTGGTGGATTAGGTCCAGGAACCAATAAATGCCTCCCTGAAAGTCAGGGAAGTTATTCCTGCCTTGAAGTAGGCAGTGGTGTATCTACGGCAAAGACTCTGGACCCAAGAGATCTGACTAACTACCATCTGTCTCTAATGTCCCATTCTTGAGCAAGATGATTGAAGAAGTGGTGGCTGGCCAACTTCAGGGATTCCTGAATGAAGTGGATTGTTTAGATCCATGCCAATCTGGTTCCAGACCTGGTTATGGGACGAAAATGTCCTTAGTCACTCTGGTGGATGACATGCACTGGGAGATGGATAAAGAGAGTGTAACCCTATAATTCTTTTGTAACTCTTGGAGACTTGATCATGGTTTCCTTCTGGATTGCCACTGTTTCTGCAGTGGTTGCCCTACCTCAAGGGTAGGTTTCAGAGTATAGTTCTGCTCCTTGGTGTCCCATGGTCCCATTTTATCCCCCACACTTTTCAACGCCTATGTGAGGCGACTGGGAGAGATCATCCAGAGATTTTTGTTGAGCTGCCACCAATAATGGAAGCCTCCACAAATCCAATAATAACACTGAGAAGCAGTCAAACAGTGTCAGAAGGCAAAATCAGGAGCAGGCCTCAGCCTTTATGCCCATGCTAGGCCCGCCAGAGGAACTGGTTGGCCAGAGAGTGAGACAGGATGCTGGACTAGATGGACCACTGATCTGATTCAGCAGGGCTATTCCTATGTTCTAAACATGCAGTTAACTCTCAGCTCTATCTTGTGCTAGCAGCAGATCCCAGAGAGACTGTGGAAACTACAAGCAGATGCTTGGAGGCAGTTTTGGAATGGATGAGGGCTAACAACTTGAAACTCAACCCCGACATATACCAGTCTATACCCCTGGGATATCCCTGTTCTTGATGGGCTTGCATTTCCCCTAAAGAAGCAATGTCGTATTTGGGGCTGATCCTGGGCCCAAGCCTCCTGTTGGATAAGCACCTAGCAGAGCTGACCAGAGTGCTGGAATTCCATCAGCTTTGGCTGGAATGCCAGTTGTGGCTCTTCCTTGGCAGAAAAGATCCTGTCATCGTGGTGCATGCCCTCGTAACATCTAGATTAGATTACTGCAATGGATTGTACATAGGGCTGCCTTTGAATACTAGCTGGAAGCTACAGCTGGTACTGAATGCTGCAGCCAGAGTGCTGACTGAAGTGGCTCGTAGGGACTCCAGTCTCGTTTCATCTACAGTGGCTTCCAATTTAAAGGTGCTGGTATTGATCGTTAGTCCTGTAAGACCTGAGATCAACATGACTTAAGGACTACCTTCACCTATACAAACCTATCCACTTACTCTGGTCATCCCTGAGGGCCCTGCTTCTTTGCACCTGCCACCTGAGGCTAAATGGGTGGCAACCCAAGAAAGGGCCTTCTTTGTCATGGCACCAAAACTTTGGAACTGCTTCCTCAAGGAGATTCATCTGTTTCCCTCTAATGGTATATTTTCTTAGCAGACAGGTTTTTTTTTCATTTGGCATCCCCCCCCCCCCCCCCCAGTAACAGTATGGGCCCTTCTTCTAGTGCTGTGTGTGTTTATGTTGTTTAAACAGAATTTTAATTTACCTATATTTAAATTTTTAAATGTTTTAATGTTCATCACTTTGTGGATCCTGATTGGGTAGAAAGGTGGCATAACAGTGTGTTAAATAAAATATGCAATCCACCCCTTGGCTATTATCTCTCTTGTTTTTCTGATCACAAGATGATATATGCAGGTATTTTACAAAGGTCATATATCCACCCTCACCTATTTGCTAGACAGTGCATACTATTAGCAAGGAATATGGTCTACCTGTTCCCCCAGCTATCATTCCAAGGCATTTTGCAAACTTCGTCTTTCCTTCAGACTTCTTGTCCTGCTTGATAGTGAATTTACCTGTATGAAACAATGGAATTACGGATAGCAGCACAAATAAAACTGAAATTTTGATCACTAGAATGTTTAACCACTGTATCTAACAATGATGCTTATCAAAACTGCAAACTTACCTGGAAGTAATTCCCACTAATTTTAATGGGGTTTTAAGACCATGTTACCCACCATGAGTCCATTGGGCAGTGGCGGGATGATAAATAGATAAATAGATAAATAAACCCAGTAGGTGTCCCTTATAGATATTAACAGCAATGCTAAGGGATTATGATATATATAGAGAGAAAGAGCGAGATGTATGTGGCAGCTTAGCAAATGAAACATACAAAAAATAGTCAACCACAAAACAGAAACAATTCAGAGCAATTTGGGCAGCTATCAAGTGAGTAAAAACCAAAAACATAAAATGAAAAAGCCAGCAGCTCAAAGATATTATTACTGTGAAACTAAAAAATAATTGATCCACAGGAAACATAATGCAAAACAAATCCAAACAGAACTAACCAGGGAATTACCAGTCCACGGTATTAGGGAATTATAATTTGAACACTTGATAAACGTACCCTGACCTGGATAGCCCAGGCAAGCCTGATCCCATCAGAAGTTAAGCAGGGCCAACCCTGGCTTGTATTTGGATGGGAGACCTCCAAGGGCTTGGGTGGTAGTTCCTCCAGGGAATATAAGAAGTCATGACACAGAGACAAGAACTGGCAAACCACCTCTGAAGATCCCTTGCCTAGCTGCCAGACAGTATTTATCTCCTCACACACCATAGGATAATATGATAGTAATAAATAAACACTTGATAAAGCTCTCATGGTAACCTGAGTCCGACTGGACAGGAGAAAAACTAGAAAGGGGAACCTACAGCCTTTATTTGTCTGACCTCCTGGCCAATATGGTATCTTCCTCTGTCCAAAACATGAGCAATACAGGGTGTCCCTTCCCTTCTTTTCTCCCATAAGTTAACACAAGCCATGAGAGAGCTACAGCATATTATAAGAGATCACCACATGAACTCTCAGTCATCAATCAACTCCATAATTCTGCCCCAGGGAACAGACTGGGATGCACCGTGCTTTCCCTAGCAGATCATCACAAATACATCAAATTATAAGAACAAGAAGCACCATTGTCTTAAAAAACAAAAGCAAAACAGCAGCCTCAATGTGGCTGCCTCTCAATGTGGCTGCCTGCACTGAGAGTGCAGTAGCTGATATTATAAAAGGAAGCCCTTCTCCATTCAGGTCAAGGTTGATGTGAGAACTCCAGGCCTGGGTGATTTCTCCCAAGATTTGCAACCTGGTATTAACATGTCATCTACACTAGCGATCCCCAACCTGTGGGCTGCGGACCACATGCGGTCCTTCGACTAATTGGAGGTGGGCCCCGAAGGACGCCTTATCCCCCCCCCGGCCCTTTACAACACACTTTGGGTGTCATTGTCTCCCATCACTCCCAGATGGGACTATCTCGTTGCAGAGAAACAAGCTCAGGGTTCCCATTGATTTGTCATTGTCATGAGTTAAAATTTCCATGAAAATAAAATGTTCCTTATGTTCATTGTTGTGTCGTGTCTGTATCTTATTTTGAAGGGATGTTTAAACATTACCATAGCGATCAGAGAGCGTTAGGGCAGTGGTTGAGAGTAGAGGAGTAAACTACCCTCCCACACCGGGCCTCAGTAAAAGGCGTTGAGTGGTCCCCGGTGAGTAGTCTCTGGCGTTGAGTGGTCCCCGGTGATAAAAGGTTGGGGACCACTGATCTACACAGTCTGTATGCATTTCTCTTGAAGAAATGAGATGATAAACTGGCTACCATGAAAAAATTTTATTCTTGAAAGAGGCAGCTAGTAAAATGTGATTGGAAGTTGTATGATACAAAAGAGTTAGAATTAGAGAGATGCATGACTTCACTTCCTGACATTGTATTTATTTGCATTTATATACCGCCTTCCCTTGCAGTTTACAGAAGACATTAGTTGAGTAACAGAGCACAAGATAAGTTTCATAAGTCTATCAACCATCAAGACATCATCAACGATCATAATATACTATGTTCAAGTAAGATTACAACCACAACCCCATAGAGTGAGAATATCTGAATAGGATGGGATTCTGGGGGCCGATCAGATGTTGTCACTGACCTCAGCCACATGCCTGGCAGAAGAACTCTATTTTGCAGGCCCTGCAGAATTGTGATTTTCTGGGGGCTTTAGTGGCTGGCTCCATCCATCTCCTGCAGTACCTGCTACCATATGTCAGAATTCCAAAGGTGCAAGTTACAGGGTCAAAAAGTTTGGGGATCACTGGTTGAAACATTTTAGTGACAATATGCTCATTTCCATCTGTGCCCATAACAGTGGTATAGAAACTGAATAAATTAATACCTTTATTTCACCATCATTTTTAAAGTCTCATTTCCCACACAGGTTTAGTGCAACAGAGCCAGGCAGAAACAGATCTAAATGTCCTTCCATTCAGTAACTCCATGAAACATCAGCCTGCAACAGTTATGGCATGCTGAACTTTTTGTCTGGCAAATCTTCCAGTTTCAATGATTGAATGGATCATGGAATCATCATCCAGTGGAGATCCTGAATGCCACCATAGCACTGAGAAAGCACTGAGAATATCTTATTCCAGAGACTTTGCAGCAGGTTATGTCAGTGGGCCCGTACAATGCTGCTCCTCTCCCTCTCTTCCTCCTTATCTGCTACTTCAGCCCATCACTATTAATCAAGAATATCACCACACAGTCTCCATTAGATTTTTTAGCAAGCTCAACTGGGGTTTTGTGAAACCCTCGGGTTTCTTGATGGTCCTGGAAGGGTTTCCCAAATCAGTGGGAGTTCATTTTTTATCTATCTAATTTGTTAAACATAGAGCCTCTTGTGGTGCAGAGTGGTAAGGCAGCAGACATGCAGTCTGAAAGCTCTGCCCATGAGGTTGGGAGTTCGATCCCAACAGCCGGCTCAAGGTTGACTCAGCCTTCCATCCTTCCGAGGTTGGTAAAATGAGTACCCAGCTTGCTGGGGGGTAAATGGTAATGACTGGGGAAGGCACTGGCAAACCACCCCATATTGAGTCTGCCATGAAAATGCTAGAGGGCGTCACCCTAACGGTCAGACATGACCCAGTGCTTGTACAGGGGATACCTTTACCTTTAATTTGTTAAACATTCATTGGGTGACATGACCATATATGGTCATGTCAACTACCCCTCCCTCCCAAAATGGCCAATGATGGGCCCGGAGGGGGGTGGGAAGAGGAGGGGGCTCAGGGGGGCATATACACAGCTATGCTTCTCAACCATATTCTGAACAATCAGGCCACTTCTGGGGTTTCTCAAAGTCTGAAGAATGTTTCAGGGGTTTCTCAAAGGTAAAGAAGTTGAGAAAGGCTGTGGCATGTCATCATATCATACACTCTTCCTTCATATAGTTGAGCCAAGGACAAACTTCCATCTCTGAAACCTGGACAAATTACCCTGAAAGATAAATTGTCTTTCACCATACTAGCAACATCTCAATCCTTTGACATCATAATACCTGATCCATTATATACCAGGAGCCCATTAGGTCCTCTGAAGTCTATGGTATCACCAATTTCCATGCTGTTTAAATGCTGGGTCATCTTCCCACCTTCTGGAAATTTGGGATTAGTATTTTTGTAGTAGACCTGGAGGGAAAAGATATACCACTAGCAATACCTTTTTAGCCATATTACTTTTAGGTGACAGTGGCATGCAAGAAGAAAAAAAACAACTGCACAATTCTCCATGGTTATAAGAGCAAGCAATATGATCCAGAAAATCCTTCCTTAAAAAAAAAAAAAAGTTTCTGGTCAGTAACAGAATACCACTACAGCATTCTGAACAAGCAATTCACCTTGGCATGTTTCCTGTCACGTTGCCAACCAAGTTTGAAGCCTTCCTGCAGCTCAAGGAGCCTCCCTCCGATAAAACAGGGTGGCAGAGCTTCTTCCAGCATAGGGCAAGGTGATACATCCTTCAACTTCTACTATTAGCCCTTGCCCCATCTGCAGAAATGCTTTAGACATCTTCTAGTTAACCGAAAATGCTGCTCCCTACACACACAGGCATGCCTCACTATAGGCCTTTAGCCATACTTGGTCCATCATTTAGTGCCATTTTTATTAAACAGGTAATTACTTTTATTTAATACGGTTTGTGTTTCACACTGATTGTTTAACTTTAACAGCCCCATAAATCAGATATTTAGTAGGTGAAATACTTGCTACCCCCTTTTATCTCCAAGACAAGAGCAGCTACTACATTCCTTTGTGACATGTTCCGATTAAACGGCTCAGAAACCTGGCCAGTTAAAAAAAGAAGTTTATTCTTATGCTTCTCTGTATATAGAAGCTGTTTTTGATTTTTACAAGAATATTCCAGGGCTAGAATGTTAAATATTTACCTAAGAGTGACAAAGCCTATGTCAGAGCAACAAGACAAGGACAGTTTAGGAAGACATTTCAGTTTATCTTACTGTCAAAGGTTTCTTCCCACAAAGATTACTGAAGCAAGAAAGTATCCAACCACCCAGAAAAGGCTCTGATGCCGTACCAGTAACCCATGAATCAACCCAACAGTATTTTATAGCAAAAGAATGAGAGAACTTATTAATAGCACTATTTGCCCCTATTTTTCGTCTTGAAGAAGAAGAATAATTGTTTTTTATACCCTGTTTTTCACTACCGGGAGTCTCAAAGTGGCTTACAATTGCCTTCTCTTCCTCTCCCCACAACAGACTCTCTATGAGGTAGGTGGGGCTGAGAGAGCTCTAACAGGATTGCTCAGTCAGAACAGCACTATCAGAACTGTGACGAGCCCAAGGTTACCCAGTTGGCTGCACGTGGAGGAGTGGGGAATCAAATTTAGCTCACCGTATTAAAAGCTGCTACTCTTAACTACTACACCAAGCTGGCTATTCAAGACCAAACAAAAAAGTATTTGAATGCTTAGTACAAACAAGTTTTCTCCAGTAAAGAGAGACATAATTGCATGTTTCTTCTGCCAGTTGAGGAAACTGAACTATCAGTTTAAAAAAATGTAAAGAAGGTTTTGAAAACCAGCAGCTGAAATCTTCTTCCTTAATTACTGCAAACCAACCAGAGACCGACCACAAACCGATCATTTCACATTCAACTACAGGCTTCATTTGGAACTACATGTCTGTAGGGATCCGTTAGTACACGGTTATGGAGCAGGCCACATTGGGCTGCCAGCTCTGTGATCAGAAATACCTGGAGACTTTGTGGGTGGAGCCTAGGGAGGGACATCAGCAGGGTATAAAGCCACAGAGTCCACTCTCCAAAGTAGCCATTTTCTGCAGAGGAACTGATTTAAGTCATCCGGAGATCAAATGTAATAGTGGGAGATCTCCAGTTGCCCCCTGGTGATTGGCAACCATACCCCAGAGACCCCCAATATCTGCATATTCCTCAAAGGCATTCCTCTGACTCAGCTGCCAGTCTTGGACTGAAGAATCTGAGACCAAGGTAGAGTCCTGTGAATTAGCAGGAATTTCCCCTGGGTGTTCTCATATCAGAGATTAAATCCCTCTTTATTCACAGCCTCCAAAAACTCCCTCACCATCTGAAGTAATTGACTCAGGTTTCCTGGATTACAGTCTGATGCTACAGAATTCTCTTCACTGTACAGCCAGTCTTTGATCCCAAACCCAAGGAAATACAATCCTGCTGCTTCTCAACCTTTGCTGGAGCAACTCAGCCAATCCACTTCCCCAGTACCTTAATCACCTCGCCCAGATTTGCACCCTCTTACATCTGATCATCCCAAACATATAAAAGGACACTCCGGCTTTGCAGCTAGTTCTGCACCCAGACCCCCTTCCCCAATGTTGCAGTTGGCCTCCTGAATCAATTAAACCCTTCCTTGTGCTCCCAAGCTCCCGTTCTTCTCTCAGGGGATTCTGAGTTGTCCTCCTTTGCCTTGGTTCAGCTTTTCTTCCTCCTGTCTCAAATCCTCTTCTATTTGGGACAGGCAACATGTGATTTCCTCTCCACCCTTTGTTTTAGACTCCCTGTTCACACCTTGATTAGGCAAAAACCATGCATAGCCTTACTAGGAGCACACTACTGCACTGAAATGTTGTTTTATGCTTTGGCCTGCCCTTAGGGTTCATTTTTCCAGTTTGAGGAATAAAGATTCTTTTGAGACGCTCTGTCTCTAGACTGACTGTGTGGATAATAGACAGGAACAGCCTCAAATAATTATCAAGAAACACATGTGTTGTTCGGTATGTGAGGAAGTATGTGTACATGTGACAGGCCAGGCACAGGGACCGATTTGGGTTAAACAAGTTCCTTCTCCCCTCTCTTGAATCCTGCAGAACACAAGGACATATTCAAGGCACAAGGAGAGAGAACCACATTCACAAGAGCCAGTTTGGTGTAGTGGTTAGGAGTATGGACTTCTAATCTGGCATGCCAGGTTCGATTCTGCGCTCCCCCACATGCAACCAGCTGGGTGACCTTGGGCTCGCCACGGCACTGATAAAACTGTTCTGACCGAGCAGTAATATCAGGGCTCTCTCAGCCTCACCCACCTCACAGGGTGTCTGTTGTGGGGAGAGGAAAGGGAAGGCGACTGTAAGCCGCTTTGAGCCTCCTTCGGGTAGGGAAAAGCGGCATATAAGAACCAACTCTTCTTCTTCTTCTACAAGCGCCTGCAAGAACTCACCAAGGTACTGATTTAATTTTTAGCATTTGTCTAAATGAGTTCAACAGGTTTCCCATCCATCTTTTTGCTCAATATACTATTCCAAACTCAGAAGAGGGAACAAGGCAAGAGAAGACATTAATACTGCATTTGTAAAACCTTGTAAACTGCTTTCATTACCTTCTGGTCAAAATGCAGGATATGAATAAATACATAAATCACCAGGCACATGAATGCTGCAGCAGCCACAAACCACCACCCAGAAGATATTTCCTGGCACCCTTCTCCAACCAATTCAGATTCAAAGATCATCCACTTTCTAGTTAATGATTTGCCACCGAAGCACAACAGACTATTGAAATTCATCCTCTTCTTGGCATCCAAACACATGTTGTACACTATACGAAAAATGCAAGCACTAGAATAAGTAGATTAAGTTCTATTTTCTTGTTCTATCATCTTAAACATACCTTTATAATTAGATCAACATAGCCTTTCACTTCATCACTAGAAACTGGAGTGTAGGCCCGGATCACAAGGTTGCCAGCCACTTTGGCAGAAAGATATACATGCTGACCTAGAAAAAGATAGTTATCTTCCCATTGTGGATTTCAAAATATATCACAAAGCTAACAAGCAAAAGGTAGGAAATAGTCTTTGCTTAGATTCTTCCTAATGTCATCTTTCTCTCACACTGTTTTAAAACTTACAGTAAAAGCGAGAAACATCAAAGGAATACACAGCATTCTCATTGTGCCTTTCAATATTATTTTCAAGCCAGCACCATAGTTTGAATGATCTGGCATGTAAAAACTGCATTTTTTTGTCTCTGTTCACCCGTTGCCTCAAAGAGGATTATAGAGTAGTTCATATATATATAAAGAATAATTCTCCAGTGGTCAAATTGTTAGTCTCTAGTCAATAACTTCTTCTCCTTTTATCAAAATTGTTAAGATGTAGCAATGCATCACCTTCAGGATGATACGCAGCTATCTCACTGTACTCTGACAGTGTACAGGTCATGTAACTTGCATCATCATCATCATCATCATCATCATCATAATAATAATAATAATAATAATAATAATAATAATAATAATTTGATTTTTATACCGCTGCTCCCATAACTGGCTCACGGCCGTTAACACGATAAAAGCATCCATACAATTAAAATCCCCATAAAATGATTAAAATAATTTACACACATGACAATGAAGATGGTGGCAACCTAGTATAGCTATCCCCGCCTATTCCTGGCATCGATCAATATAGGTGGAATAATAGCTGAAACAAAAACATAAGATGGAATAAAACCGGCTAGAGGATGAAATTAGGCCCCTCAACAGTCTAGCACTGTCGTTAAATAGGGCTTCAAGGGGGGGACCCGACTGCAAACCCCGGGGCTCCCACCCGGTCTCAACCAAACGCCTGGTGGAAGAGCTCAATTTTGCAGGCCCTGAGGAACTCAGAGTCCCAACAGGGCACGCAGCTCATCCGGGAGCTCATTCCACCAGGTAGGGTCCAGGACCGAAAAGGCTCTGGCCCTGGTTGAGGCCAGGCAGGCCTCCCAAAGCCCCGGGACCTTCAGCAGATTCATACCCACAGAGTGAAGTGCTCTGCGGGAGGCATAAGGAGGCAGGTGGTCCCATAGGTAGGCAGGGCCCAAAGCTACATAAAGCCTGAAAGGTCAAGACCAAACCTTGAACCTGATCTGGAAGTAAATTGGCAGCTAATGAAGTTGTTTCAATAGCAGCTGTACATGGGCCCTCCAGAAAGACCTGGTAAGGACCCATACAGCCGTATTCTGCAATTGCAATTTCTGGGTCAGGGACAAGGGTAGGTCCGCGTAGAGAGAGCTGCAGAAATCTAGCCTGGGAGTGATCGTTGCATGGATCACAGTGGCCAGGTACTCTAGGGACAAGTAGGGAGCTAGTAGCCAGGCTTGGCATAGATGGAAAAACGTCATCTGAGCTACCTTAGTGATATAGCATAACTGAGGAACCAGAAGGTTACTAACTTTAAACTGTCTAGGACTATTGAATTTCTTAACTTAAGTAGCTGGTGCAGGACAATTCTCAGAGCTCCACAAACTCTCTCCCCTTAAGGCAGAAGTCATTTCTAGATGAATTGGGGAGGGATAACCTTTCATGGGGCAAAATCACCTAGTAAAGCACTCTAAGGATAGAGGACATGCTGCGCCTCATTCACATTCCACAGTATTGCAGCCATACATACCCACAGGCAAGCCCAAGATGTGCTCTGATGATGGAAGCCCAAACCGAAACCGCTTGGTATCATGGCTGATCTCCTGTTAAAACAACAGCATTATGCAAACCATGGAACATGATATCCCAAGAAACCGAACAATTACCTAAGACATCTATATGGAAGAAGTGGGCTATCAGTCTTTGGGGCAGTAATATCAGGGTGGGCTGGTACTGCAAGACACCTGCTACAGCAGCAAGAAAGTATTTGCATCAACATGCTCTTTCCAAAAACAGTATTGCTGCCACTAATGCTACTCTTCTAACAAGAGAGACCACACAAAGGCCGGAACACGTGGGAGTTTCTGGCCACAGCCGCTCTTGGTATCTCCTGCCTTGGTTAGTTTTAGGAGATGGCAGAAGTTGGCATACAAACATAACCAAGGATTTGTATGCTTGCCTGCTGAGGGAAAGGAATTTCTAAAATCCACAGGTACCTGATTTGGGCTGGACAATGACCACGTTGGGAGGGGGGCTCCTGAGTCCCCCACTATGTTGTTTACCCACACCCAAACAGCCCTGGGAGGAGCAATATGCCCCCTTAAATTATTCCTCCTCCCATGACTACTTTGGCTTGTAAAAATCCCAGGGAGGGGGGAAGCAGGAGACCCTCCTCCTTTCTCACCATCATCATAAGCGGACGAGCCCCTCTGGACTTTAAAAATTCCTTTCCCTGCAACTGCTGTGTGACTGAGGGGAAAGTGAGGTAATTCTGAACAACCTCAACTCACCAAAATGTGTACAGTATTGTTTGGCCCTGAGGTGACAACTGCTGTGTGTTGGGGACTCAGGAGGTAAAGCAAATTTAAAAGGGACCAGCATTCAAAAATAGTGGGAAACATGCAGAATCTTTTGTAGCCATCTAATCCTCTTGTGTTGTAGCATGGGAAAGCAGAGACAAAAGTTCCCTCGGACTGTGCATGATGGTAAGGTTACAATTTAGGAAACTATATCAGAACCACTCTCACATGATCCAACATGTACATTTAAAAAGACAAGCAGCTCACCTCTTTCTCTATCAAACGCAATGGATACTTCAGGTTTGGATCTTGCAGTGTAACTGGATTACTCATCTGAGGGATTATTACTTTAAAAAATATCAATAGAATAAATGCTGCACCAACCAACAATGCAATCAACACGCTGATATCCTAGAAGAGGAACATACATTGCAAATATTTTTAAGATTTTAAAACACATACAAACAAAACAGCCCATCATATAATTTGCCACTTCCTAAAGTCTCTGTTGCAAAGTTGTAAAAGATAAAAGTATTTCCATAGCTGTCTTTAACATAGTAAATGCCAAGTCAATTGTCTCTTAACCTCCTTAATTCTATGGTTATTCAAGAAACAGAGTTTTTTTTCAAGTCTACACAGTTCACTTTATGTGATAATTTGAGCCTTTCTTGAAGTTCTCAAGGACACCTGTGGGAAAGAGGGCATAAAATGGGTAATCTTGCATTGGATGCAGGATGTACAGAAGCACAGGGAAGGGGGACATCAGCTACCAAACCATTCTTCTCTCCATACACAAGACCTCCCCCCCCACCTGCCCATATTCCATAGTTATTGCTACTCAGTACTTCTATTTGCCCAACTACTAACAGGGATTGGAATGTGGCTGGTCATTTCGCAAGGAGACCACAAGATATGATTTTTAAGCAACAGCCAACATTCCTATATCAATTCAAAGTAATTTTTATTTAGATCTTTCAAGACTTTGGCACAGTGAACTAAACCTAAACACAAAACCTCTGGTCAGGCCAGCTTTTCCACTAAATTGAGAAACCCTGATTAAAATCCAGACTTCAGCGTCAACTTTTCAGTGGTTCTTCTGCTGCATGAAGTGCCCTTTGATACCTGCAAAGAAACTAGTCTGTGTGGCTGTGATGTCAGTCCAAAATAGCGGGAGATCTCCAGGAAAAATCTGCAGCAAGACCTTTATTACAGTATGCCCACCTTTTCAACAGCTCTGCCCTTCCGGAACTCTTGCCAGTAGCAAAGCTCCCAAACCTGATCACCCTCAACCACTGGCTTGCACTACCCGAAGAAGTCACGGCTTACTATCGGCTGGCTTGCACTTAGTGGGCAGATGACTCCTTTGCCCTAAGAACCCGAGGCGTGCACGGCCAGGAGCATCCCGAGACTCCCTTCGCCGCAGCGGTGACCTGACCCGGTCGCTAAGCCTCCGACAGATGTACCTACCCAGCTGGACTCCATGGCCGGCGGCGGGAACTCTCCCGCGGGCAGGCACAAGACACGAGCAGCCGCCTCCTCCTCCTCCCTGCCTTGAGATCCTCCCTCACCTCGGCCGGCACCCTGACTCCAACTCCTCCCCCCCCCCCCTTGCCGCCCGACCGAAGGGCGCCCCTTCGCCTGCCCGAGCAAGAGGCGGAGTTGCCGTCGTTTGCCGTCCAGGGAGTCGCCCCGCCTCCGAGCACTCCCCGCTGCAGCCCGAGCTCCCCACCGTACCTGTCGCAGCCTCCAAGAGCACATGGAGGGCCAGGCCGGGGAGAGGGGAGAAGGGTCCTTGCCCTGGCGCTTTGCTTGTGGCAGTAACTATTGTGACTAGGCGACGTGATCTCAGCGCAGCCTCTTCGCGCCCTGACGCTGCTGCTGCTGCTGCTGCTGCTGCTGCTGCTGCTGCCGCCATACCTGGGACAGGCTGCCTCACTGACAGTTCAAGTTATAATAGAGAACCCGTAGAAACTGCCAAGCACTTTAATGTCTGTGAATTAATAATAGAAATCTATCAACTGAAGAACAGGCTCAGTTTTACCTACCTGTAATGAACGCCTTTCCTTAAATAAATCATTTATTTAAATTGCCTCTTACCTTTATCCATTGTTGCCAACCTCCAGGTGGTGGCTGGAGAACTGGGATTACAACTGATCACCAGGCAATACAGACCAGTCCATCTGGAGAAAATGGCAGCTTTGGGAGATTCCTCCCTAAACCCCTCCCTCTTCAGGCTCACCCGCCAAAACTCCAGGTGTTTCACAACTTAAAGCTGCAGCCCTGGCTTTATGCTGCGCTCAGTCATAGTGTAATATGAATGTGCACTAGGATAAATCAGATCTCAGAAGCTAAACAGGGTTAGCCCTGGTCAGTATTTGGAAGAGAGACAATCAAGGAATACCAGAGCACAGCAGGAAGGCAGGCAATGGCAAACCACTTCTGAACAGCTGTGGCCTTGCAAACCCTACTGGGTCATCATAAGTTGGCTGTGACTTCATGGCAACTCCACCATCCCCAATAGGATGATAAGAACATTGGGAAAGTTTGGGCAGCCTTATAGGGCAAGTGCAGCCTGTTGGCTGAGCTTTGTTTAAAGATAAGTCAGGGGAGTATGGAGGGAAAGCTGCTCCAGTTCAGGGCAACACATGAGAAACTGAGTAGAGGAAGAGGGAAGGGTGATGGGGGGGGGTCTCACTTCCAACCCTCGTTGGACCACTGCTGCAGCTGAAAAAGTCAGCACAGAAAGGAACTGATTCCAGACACATCCGGTTCAAGAAAGGACAGCGTTTAGCTCCACTCTTGCAGATGCTTATATATGTATAATTTTAGAAAACAAGCTAAAATTATATATATCAAGATGATTATACATTATAAGGTATATAGAACAGAAAATATTATAATTTTAAGACATTTTCTATAGAATGCAATATTCCTTACTTCAAACATTTCAAATTGTCTAATTATTCAATTTTGCACGTATATTAATTTCATCCTTTTCTTATTCTGTTACATATTGTATCATTTCTAGCTATAGCTTTAATATACCAAAGTTTAAATGAAAGCCTGTTATATATCACACAATAACTCCTAATTACAGAATTCAAATGTGGAATTTGCTGCCAGAAAATGTAATGATAGCCACAGGCATAGACAACTTTAAAAGGGGTTAGACAGATACATAGAGGATAAGTCTATCAGTGGCTAGTAGCCATGGTGACTAAAGGGAACCTCCACCTTCAGAGGCAGTCAACCTCTGAATCCCAGTGCCAGGATGCAACATCAGGGAACAGCCTCTGCCTCTATGTCCAGTTGCTGGACCTTCACAGGAACTGGTTGGCTGTATGGAAGGCAGGATGCTGGACTAGATGGACTATTAATATGATCCAAGGGGTTCTTCTTATGTTCTGAAACACTGGGTTGGATTCTCAGAAGAAAATGCTCATAGATGTGGCCTTTTCCTTTATTTTCCTCCTTCCCCAGCACAAGAAGAAGTCACATGGGTTAGAGAGCACTGTGCTGAAACACGGAATGGGGACTTACTACTTCCAGCAGCAGAGATGCACAGACATTAGAGGTAAGAGAGGATGATTTTGTCCCCTTTTCCCTTCTCAGTGCATCCCCCCTCCCCACTATATGGCTGTCCATTTGGGTTCCACTCCACTTCCATATGTTGCAAAGGGCTGCTGGACAGAGTGAGGGGGGCTGACAAGGGAAAGATCTGCAGTCCTTGCAAACACTGGTTGCTAGTTCCAGCCCAATAGTATAAGCTATGCATTTGCATATGAAACCCTGGAGTTACAACTATTCAGTCTGTTAGCCTGTACACTTTATCTATATAATATTTATCTTAGAAACAATTTTTTATTTATAAATAGAAGCTTTTTACTACCTCATGTATTTCTAAGAGTTTTTTTTCTCCCATGAAACAATCATTTAGCATGATTCATAACTGACATGAATGAGAGTTGAGGGTCTTCAGGTGTGCATGTTTACTTCTTCTGCCCTTCCTTATGCAGCACAATCTTTCACAAGAAGCCACACTTTGTAGCTATATCTGAACCTCTAACTTGTTTCTTCTTTTTGCTGAAAATCAAAATAAAACCATAATTTGGAATCTTGGGGTGCAGGGAAAGGGCTCATGATCATAGCTCACACCACAATTTATGGTTTCCTGTGAAATTGGAAGCTTCTCATAACCAAAGCATGTGCAAATGGAGTGTGAGACTGGGGAGGCCTCATGTTCCTTCCTTTAATGAAGAACCGTGGCTTGTTGTTACAGGTAAATTATGTCACTGTCATCCTTCCCTCGGTCTCTGGAATTTTGAATGGTTGCTTCTATACCAGTAAAATCATATATATTACATTTGGAAATAGGGTTGCCAGCTCTAGGTTGGGGAAAACCTGAAGACTTTGTGGGTGGAGCCTGCAGAGAGCGGAATTTGGGGCGGGGACAGACTTCAATAGGGAAGAATGCTATACAGTCCACCTTTTAAGTGGCCATTTTCTCCAGGAGAACTGATCTCTGTTGCCTGGAGATCCCCTGGTCCTACCTGGTGACTGGCTTTCCTATTTGGAAATGTATATCAAATAAGTCACTCATAAAAATCCATTTATTTACAGGCATTATAAACATATCACAAATTAGCAATGTTATGTAATTTTTGTCACAAGAATCAACACTATAGTTATTAGGTAATATACATACTTGCATGTACAAAATCCCCTGCCCTTCTAACACTTTTAAGATATTCCTCCCACCACTCTTTCTGGGGCAGCTTAGCATGTACAAACACTTGTGAATCCATTTTCAATACAAAGTTTCTTTTATTATAAAGCTGAGTATAATCTATGCAAACACAATTCTGTTAACCGTACTTTATGGTACTGAATATATACAGAAAGTGAAACAGGAGCCTACCAACTAAATCTTAATTAATGAAATACTAATTCATGTTTAAATGTAAGAAGGCCATTCTGTATCTTCCCATGGAAACGTGTTTCCTCTCTCATTGCTTTTTTGAAATAACTGAAATGGGTAATGTCACCTGGTTGGAGGACAAATAATCAAGCATATTAATGTATTTAAAATGCAATTGCACATGGTAACATAATAATACATTCATTTGAATTTCTGATTAGTATGTTAATGCTCTAGCCCTGTTCACACCAAAATCAATGTACAGCAAACATGTTATCTTTCCCCCTCCCCCCTCCCCCCAACATATTATAGTCACAGGCAGGGTCTGCCTCAACCTCCTTGCACTCAGCTAAAGATGTGTCTGACTGGTTATTCTGTCATTCAGTCAGACAGTAACAGAGCTGTATACACACATGCAAAACAGGTAGAGCTGGGTCATGGATTATAGATTGCAGAAGGGATCCTGTTTTCACCATCCACTCTTAAATCAATAGAAGCGTTACGGAGTTCTCAAAATGCAGTCAAGCTGTTCACGTCCAAAGCCACACAATATTGCCTATTCATAGAACATGCAGCTTTAAAAATTAGTTATGAAACATGTAATCCATAACTGCTAGTTACAGGATTAAAACAGGTTACGTAGAAGAACTATACCAGCATGGAATTGATGTGATGCTTTGAAAGCTTCACTGAAGATTTTCACACTGTGTTGGATGAGTCTGCAAAAGTAGCAATGCAGTTAGTTTAGCTGTTCCAGGAAACAGTAAAGAAATCACCAACAATTATGTTTTTGCTCTGGCCGCCAGGAAGATCTGAGCCAAAGCTTTCTTACAGGTGTCCCCACCTTGATACACCGTGTTTCTTTTAAATTGTAACTCATTAGTCCTCGTCTACAATTTTATTTATTTGTTTGTTTGTTTATTTGATTTCTATATTGCCCTTCCATATGGCCCAGGGCAGTTTATGTACGCAATATTGGAGAAATATTGTTTTATCCGTATTTGTACCATATTGTTTTTAATTATGTTTTGTAATGGCCTTTGGCTAAACACAATAAATGTTATCGTATCGTATCGTACCAACAATTATGACCCAATCAGCATTGTTTAATTACTATGTAAAGTAATTGCTTATTACTTTTATTACAATTATGGCACTGTCAGCAAAATTATAGTAAAATACAATTGTAATAAAATACAATTGTGTATTACAATTATGCCACCATCAGTATTGTTTAATTACTATGTTTAATTAAAGTTTAAATACTAAGTAAAGCAACAGACACAAGGAAGCTCCTAAAGTTGTCAGGCCATGTGTAATGGATTAGAAAAGATTCTAGTGGGCATTTTATACCAGCATTCCAATCCTAATATAAAAGCAAGCACAGTCATCAGCCCAGCTCACCATTAATCCAAAAGGGCCACTGATCACGAGGACAGTGAAAGATTTCAGTGGCAGAAGGGAGACAGGGGTGTAAACTGCACTGAGCTTTTATTCCAACCCCAGATCGATTCAGTCCCTGCCCTCTACACAGAATGCGATTTCCGTTTGGATTTTGGCCGATTTAAAATTTCCTTCTACAGCAAGAAGGATTGATCCGGTGTGACCCTACCTTTATTTTGCGATATCTCAGACTGCTTTTAATCCTGAATATCCATTTGGGAAAGAAAGCTCCATGGTAGAGAACCTCTGATAGGCTACACCTGGTCATGTGACATGCTTGCCTTAAAGGAGAAGCCCCTAATTTCTCTCAATTTCGGTCGGTCCTGGATTTTTCCTCCCTCCTCTGCCTTTTTCGATCCTCTCCCCCTCCCCTCCAAGAAAAGAAAGAGGCTCCCTGCTTGGCTCCTTCTCCCCCCCCCCTTCAAGAAAAGAAAGAAAGAGGCTTGGCTTCCTCCCCCCTTCTGAACTACCCTAACCACGTGCAGAAGACTTTCCTGTTTCAATGGGGGGGGGGGGAGAGAAAGAATCGAGTTCAAAGCGATCTGAATTCAACAGGATTGACAATGGAATAAAGAAAGTAAGTGCAGACTCTGCCTGGAACTGAAAGAAGAGGCCAGAGAAAACTGGAATAATATATAACGAAAATGGAAAGGAAAAGAGAAAACGGAACTCACGAAAGTTTAGAGAATAGTTTTACAGTTTAACAGAGGTTGCAAGTGGTCCAAAGTAAAATCTTTAAAAGTATCTGTTATTTTGTATTATATTTTAAGTCTCCCATCAGTGTTACCTAAAATAATGTGCAAGCATTTTTATCCTGGGTCCCCAACATGCTTGTGGGCACTATGACACTCACTGGGTGATGCCGTACCAGTGGCACCACTCTGTCCTGCCGCTGGTGCATTGCTGCCTAGCTGCATGCTTCACAGCATACTGTGTCCCCATGGGAGAGAGAAGTCCCCCCAGGGAACGTGGCAGCGGCAGGTAGGTTCTGCCATGTGGGAGGCCAGCTGGGGGTGTTGAAGTTTGCTGGATGGTGGGATTGCTTTCCACACAATCCCACTGTCCTGCAAATTGCATGAACAATGCCCTGGTTCGCTCTGGGGTGCCATGAAGCACCGCAAAGCTGTCCAGGGCATTGTTGAGTGTTGTAATAACTTGCATTTCTGCAATCTCCCTTTCTAGCCTGTTCTTGAAGTTTCTTTGTAATACAACAGCTACTTTTAAGTCCCTTATAGAATGTCCTGGAAGGTTGAACCTTCCACTCAATATTTTGACATACCCTGGACTCAACAAGGACAAAGGTTTTTTATCTCACTATGCATGCTAACCTTATGTATCTTTTGTGTCCACATTCCTCACAATTTATTTTAATTGGTATTATGTGACTGTTATTACAAAACTCAATACTATGACATACCCAGGACTCAACAGAGACAAAGGCTTTTTTATTCATGCTAACCTTGTTCAACTTGTGTGTCCATATTCCTCACTATGCATTTTATTTGTGATAATATGACTGTAAGATATGGCATTGTACTGGAATTTTGAGTTTGACTCCCTGTCCTTGGGAAGTGACCAGCAATTCCCTGGGAGGAATGTCTCACAGTTGTATGGAGCAAGCAACATATGGGGAGGTGATAGTCTTTGATCTATAATACCAGCATTTTGGTTTCTCTTTGTAAAGTACACTGAATTCTAGGGGATTGATTGGCTGTTTTGACAAAGGATTATCATTGGCTGTATTTGGTTGTGACACAGATGTAGCAGAATTGATTTTTGCTATATATTCCCTGTCATGTAAGAAGATCATAGTCTGACGAAGGGTGCTTGCACTCGAAAGCCCATGCCTTGAATAAATCTTTGTTGGTCTTAAAGGTGCTACTGGACTCTGACTGGACTTTTATCACACTGTGTTAAAATTTCAAAAATGTCTGCCAGCTTAAAAATGTTGAGGACCCTTGATTTATATTCTTCAGAACTCTTAATTAATCTAGATGCCAAAAGAAGCAAGGCAATGGGGGGGGGTGTTTAGACCTTGTTGTTAAGTCCTCTTGTATGCTTTCTTTGTGGAATGCCAGACAGATTTGAACACAAATGTGTGGTGCTAGCTTAATCTTGTGATGTCAATCAAGCATCCAGAGTGACACCTAGGAAGGAATGCAAAAATCCTAACTAGTTTTCCACTGATGGAAGACATTTCCACCAGTGGAAAAGCAGGAGTGTTTTCCTCCATCCCACTTTAGACTCAAATTTGGCCCCTGTGATTTCCTAAGGAGAATCTAGGGAAGAGAGATAGGAAGGTTTATTTCTGTTAATATCGTTCATGTTACATATGATCCATCCCATAAAATCAAATTGGCCCTTTGGTCAAAAATCTCATGCAAGAATTATGTAGATTTCAAGAGATTAGAATTTTTGCACAAATACTTCTTAAAAGAAAATATAATATGAATTCCAAAATCACAGGTCAAGGCTTCAAGTATGAAGACTGGTTTGATCATGACACCAGTCTTCCAAAGAGGCAACAGTATCAATGTATGGCAAGAAAAAATGATCTGGCACACCAATTTATTGCGACCTAAGTTGTCATCAACCATGAACATTAGGTTCATAAAGTGTTATTTTCAGTTAAGACACCCACAGGTACAGAGAAGAAATGTAAACAGTGGGGCCAAAAGGCTGAAAAGCAAAGGAAATGACATTCCTATGCCAAGCCCAATGTGAATGCCAGGGTTTCTGTTCCTGAAAATGGCGTCCCTTAAGATCACAGGTTTCCATATTACATTGAGTAACTGTTGTTATTGAAATGAATGTGGAGACTTACTGGTTCCAGGAATGTGCTGATTGATCCAATCAATGAAAGAGGCTACATTTGTATACACTCCAGGGTAGTCTTTCCTTCCACAGCCAAATCCCCAGCTTATTATTCCATTAAGAGTATAGTAACTTGAATCTTCTGAAGAACAAACTAGTGGGCCTCCGGAGTCACCCTAGAGAAAATGGATATTCATTGAGCTGGAAAAGAATATTTTCAAAAGGCATGGATATCTTATACATTACAAGAAGGGGAACCATGAGGACTTAAGGGGGAGATGTTTCTCAGTATCCCCCTCCCCATACTATTTCTTTCCCTCCCCTGCAGCTCCTTCAACCTCTTCCTTTTCCCTGACTACTTCTCTTCCTTTCTCCCCAGATGGCCACTGAGGTTTCACAAAGTATCTTGCAAGATCTCAGTAAACATTTATTTCTTAAAGCTTCTTTACAGAGCTCAGCGAGCCATTGAAACCCCTGCTTTATGTGCTTCACAAACTGCTACAAACTGGAAGTTCATGGCAGTTCACAAACATTGGTGAACCGCAAAATGATCAAAATTAATCACAAAGTTATATTTGTGAGCTGGTTATTGCTCATCCCTATTTACATGTAGCCATGACTACACAAATTTCTGCAGCGAGGCAAGTAGTTCCATGGGACTGTTTCTGGTTGGAAAACATAGCAGAGAGGAAGGGTTAAAACTCTGTAAGGAAAAAAGTGGAGGGAAACCATATGTGTTGTTGTTGTTAGTTGCGAAGTCCTGTCTGACCCATCGCGACCCCATGGATAATGATCCTCCAGGCCTTCCTGTCGTAATGTCCAGGGCATATTCTGCATTGAATTATTTTTCCCGCATTCATTCTTACCGATCTCTGTTCGATTTGGGACCGGACATAGTAAGTGATCTGCAACAAACAGTTTCCCTAAACTGAATCAGCCTTCAGTCGCTTTCGCCATCTGCATCTGGGTGGCCTCACTTACCCGACTGTAGTCCTCATTAGTGCTTCTCGATCACACCACCCTTCCCCCAGTTTGTGGAGGGCTGCCAGGAAATTTAGCGCCTACCCCACCACTTTAAAGCAACCTTGTGCTTATCTGTCCCCCTCCCACTCCTTCCCTCCCCCTCCCCCCATGCATAGCAAGATGTAAGGGCCCCAGGGCAGAGTGAGCATTTGAAATGCGTGGCTGAGGTCAAAGGGGGGGGGGGGTTGCAAGTGCCACTGAGCTGGAGCTCGGAGAAAAAGCTCTGTAAAATGTATGTTCAGATTAGTGAGCAGAGAGTGGAGAGTAGCATAAAATGGCGAATAATGGAATGATATCCATCTCTCAACAATCCCAAGCAAAAGATCCAAAGGATAGCCCTTTCTTTTTGTGTCCGCGACTTGACCAATCAGCAAGAGACAAGCATGCTACGTCAGCATTGTAAACAAGTTCACAGCATTGTAAAAAAGTGGGGGAGTGCCAGTTAATCTGAAGCCACGGACATCTACACTTTGATCTATTGGCCTACCGGAGCACTTTAGTCAGATATCCTGGAAAATAAGCGCTCCCTGATATTCTGATGAAAAGTTAGGGTCTATGCGGGTCAAGGTATGGAGGTTGCAGATGGAAAATTTCCATCAACCAAAATCAAAATGGAAATCAATTTCAGTGTAGATGGGAGGAATTTAATCGATCTGGGATTGCACTAAAAGCTTTGTGCAGATTCAGCCCAGATGGGCAAGTGTGTGACAGGATATGCTAGATAGGTAATAGTACCTCAAATCCTAATAACCGAGCCCTTCAAATTATTCTCCCTTATAAAATGTCAAAGATATTTTGACTTAAAATGACCCCCCAAAAAACCCACCTCATCCTCAGAGGAGCCCACTTTAGCAATTCCACTATCATCACCTCAGTATCCATATAAGAGTTTCATAACAAGTGAGCTCCTGGCTGTTCATAATGCATATAGAATCATAGAATCATAGAATCATAGAATCATAGAATCATAGAATTGGAAGGGGCCATACAGGCCATCTAGTCCAACCCCCTGCTCAACGCAGGATCAGCCCTAATGTCATATACTCTGAGACAGCTTACTGTACATGAATCCTTGTCCGTTTCAGCTGGGAATCCAGCACAGAACATCTGTTTGCTCACTCCTCCAGAATGGTTCATGTAGTATTTATGGCACTCTTCAGAATCCAAAATAGGAACTTCAAGTTGCTGGAGTTTTCTTGATTTTCCTTTGTCTTGAGGAGGAAGGGGAATTTCAGGGTTTTTAAAACAATAACACAGTGCTCTTCACAGGTAAAAAAACATATTTACAAGTTTGTTGCTTAATGTGTACCAGCTAACTTTTGCACTCAACATTCTCCCTTTCTACCACTGTCTTTGAAGAAAAACAAGGCCCTTGGGATTATTCTTGTTGATTTCTAAGGGCAATTGAAGAGAAAGAAAACATACCTGCATTATGAATGCCCCAGCCTGTGATGATACAAACCCTTGAAGGTTCAATTTTTTCATCTTTCTCAGGCAGGCACACAGGACGAACATGATTAAATTCTAAAGGTTCAGTCAACTGTACCAGTGCAATGTCTGAGTCCATAGTAGTGCTGTTAAAGTCTGGATGTATAATATACTTCTTCACAGACCTTTTCTAGGAATAGAGAAGCATGACAGTACATTAGAGGGGAAGATGGAAATCTGGAACTTAAATAAATTCAAAGTAATTGCAGATAGATCAAGATGGGTAGCCATTTTAGTTTGTCTGTAGAAGTAGAAAAGAGCAAGAGTCCAGTAGCACTGTAGACTCTAGTTAGACCAATATATTATGCTTTGTGAAAATATTATTAGAATCACAGAGTTGGAACAGGTCATACAGGCCACCTAGTCCAACCCCCAGCTCAGTATAGAATCAGCCTAACGTATCCATGATAAGTATCTGTCCAGCCTCTGCCTAAGGACAACCCATGAGGGGGGAGGCCACCAACTTCTTAGGCAGCTGATTCCACTACTGAACTACTCTGACTGTGAAAAAAATTCCTGATATCAATCTGGTACCATTCCACACATAGTTTAAAGCCGTTACTGTGGGTCCTGTCCTCTGCTGCCAACAGGAACCACTTCCTGCCCTCCTCCAACCATTCAAAAACTTAAAGACAGCAATCATGTCTCTTTTCAGCCTCTTCTTCTCCAGGCTGAACATTACCTCAGCCTTTTCTCATATGATTTGGTTCATCCTAGTTGCTCTCCTCTGCACCCTCTGTTTTGTCCACTTCCTTTTTGAAGTGAGGCCTCCAGAACAGCACACAGTATTCCAGGTGTGGTTGTGGTGTACAGTGGGACTATGACATCTTGCAGTTTTTATGTGATGCTTCTGTTGGTACAGCTTATTACTCCATTCACCTTCTTTTCTGCTGCATAACACTGTCTGCTCATATTTCGATTATAGTTCACACACTGTTACCCAGTAGTTTATCTCCCATACAGTACACATGCTTCTCATTCTTGTCACCCAGATGTAGAATTCTGCACTTATCATTATTGAATTGCATCTTGTTCTCATTTGCTTTTTAAATGTGTTACATGTAGTTTTGTTTCTTTGTGATTTTCAAGGTTTTTCTTGTGTTCTCAGGTACTGAATTTATTGGTTATGAAGTGAACTTTTTAGTTATGTGCTATTTTTGTTGCAGTCCATCCAATTTTTATATTTCTAGGTTGTATAAGATTTTAATAATTTCTCAATAATTTTTTTAAAGGTTGGTTTTAAATGTGCATCATGCATGGATGTACTTTTTTCCTTTAGCAAAATTTTCACCACTGCAATACCCCATGAAAGCTCCATAAAGACTGTCTTAGAGTAATTATAACATAGTTATTTACTATGTCTACAATTTATGTCTGTCAAAAATTTCAGTGCATTATCTAGTATCCATCCATACTTTTTTGTATTTTTAGTCATAGAAACATATTTCTAGTCAAGGTCTATTCTATGAGTGAATGAATTTTACAAAAAAATATAAATATGCAGCAATTTGGTACATTGATTTTCTAAAAATATACCCAATTTCCTCCCAGTATATATATATATGCACATAGCAAACTTTGACAGGTGATCACCAGAATGTTTATTATTATTATCCTAAATTTCCTCTCAATTGTCCAGTTTTTTCATCTTAACCCCCAAATTATTACAACAAAAACCAGACTAGCCTTTTAAAAAAATTATTTTAAATCAGACATTGGAAAATGTCTTCAATCCTTTCTACCGCATAAAGAATTTACTAAACATTGAAATAGTTACTAAATATGGTTCTAAGATTCTTACTAAGTGACTTTGAAAATCTGGCCTCACTGAATCATGTTCATCAGTTTTGTTTAAAAAAATTAAACTACAAAGTTTAAATTGGATTTTGAATATTCTTATTACCTGTTTTGAATATTCTTATTACCTTCCTTAGAAGGTTGGGTAGAGCCTCTTGTGGCGCAGAGTGGTAAGGCAGCCGTCTGAAAGCTTTGCCCATGAGGTTGGGAGTTCGATCCCAGCAGCCGGCTCAAGGTCAACTCAGCCTTCCATCCTTCCGAGGTCGGTAAAATGAGTACCCAGCTTGCTGCTGGGGGGTAAACGGTCATGACTGGGGAAGGCACTGGCAAACCACCCCGTATTGAGTCTGCCATGAAAACGCTAGAGGGCGTCACCCCAAGGGTCAGACATGACTCGGTGCTTGCACAGGGGATACCTTTACCTTTACCTTTAGAAGGTTGGGTAGACTCCTATGCTGAATAATGGTCGTTGTTGTTTTTGGGGGGTGGGGCAGACTAGGGGGCACAAGAGATGAGTTCATGCAAATAGAAGGGGTGGCCCAAAAACTTTAGGAAGCATTAGGTTAGAGCATGAAGATATGCTTCCTTCAATTATGGGGAACAGTTTGTACTAACCTGACTATTGGGCTCTTCAGCTTTGATATCATGGACTCCAACCACCACTCTCCATAGATCTCTGTATTGTTTCCTTTGCAGAGCATATAGTGAGAAATAGAAATAGAGTGAGAAAACAGAATTTACCAGTTTATATAGAGTACCTATCACTTGTGCTGAAGCACAAGAATATCATTTACTACCACTAAAACATATACTTAAATATTTATTCCCAGAATTTTTCTGAAACAAGAACCAAAGCAGTTTCAAATACAAAACTGATACCATTTAAAAAGAAACAAATAAAATAACCATCTGTATCTTAGGACCATCATCCTTAATGGCGTAGTTTTATAAATACAAGGCAACAATTTTTAGTAGGTAATCCCGAAGGTGTTACAGTTCAATTGTTGGCTCAAGGAGGGACTGAGCTAACTCCGGTTCTCTAACTGGCTTTTATCTTTATTCAGTGGTTAGAAAATCAGTTATGACTAAGCAGGATAGGACTTTTTGCCTCTCTACCTTCCTTACTGATAAAAAACACATTTTTCCTTTGAGCTTTTATTTTCATTATAGCAAAGAAACTACGGTACAAATATTATAAAACAGTCATGTAGCAAAACACAGCAACCCTGTTCACAAGTTTCAGTGAATACATGTATGATCTGTGTGCTAAAACTGACAAGACCCTTTTTGAAACTAATAAGCAGTCTCATTTTCCATATTGCAGAACATAAGAGGATTCTCTGCTGTGTTATCAGCTACTGTGAAAAATGGGAAAGAGTCACACAATCTCAAAATAGGGGTGAACATGTTGAGTGTACAGGATTCATGTTAGAATCCACTAGTACTGGCATTGCATGCTGTGATCATTGGCAACGTGTGTGTGTGTGTATGAGTGCATGTGCCTGTGCAAACTCCACCATGCTTTGCACAGGGTGGCCATTTGTATAGGGAAGGAGTCCTCTGGCAGAAGGTTTGGAGAGCTTTTTAGTCTTGTGCTACTGAACGGGGAAAAAATGAGAGTTATTTTTTTCAATACCCTAGAACAGCTGCAATGTAACAATGATTTCTTCTCCTTCCTTGCAAATTTGCATTGTTTTCTTTTTCCCTGATTTGATCCTGCACATTAATTGTGTTTTTGGCAGTTTTTAAAAATATGTCAAATGCAGATTACACTCTGACTGTTTCCACATAGAGGCATCCAAGGCATAGAGCCATTCCGCACTCGTCCAAAATAGCACAATGGTTACAAATTGAAATCGCTACTGTTTTGCTCTTATGCACAATGTCGTCGACAATCTGCAAGACTCCTGAAATCGATCCCAAATCCCAAAAAGTGGATTCACCCTCCAGAAAGCACTACACTCTTGCAACCAATCTGCAACACTAGCAGGAAAGTTCTGTGCGTTACCATTGTTGCGGTTTCTGCAAAGTCCCTCCCCCTAGCTCTGATCTTCCGGCGAAGCGATCGCCATTTTTTTTTCTCCGAGCGAGCGGAGATCAACGCACCGGCGAGCCTTCATTTACCCAGCGAGGCTTCCCTGGCTGCAGAGCTGTTTTAAGTCACCAAGCACGAAACAACACACAGCCCCGTTTGCTGGGTTATTTTCCCTTTATTTGTCACTGTATTTTCGGGCGAAAATCGCGCCCGTGCTGGGGGGGGGGGTTAATTTTTTTTTCACTCAGGGGGAGTGTGGCAACAATGAAACGGCAGCTCAAACACCGCCTGCTACCTAGATGGGTCTCTCCGTTGCAACGAATCAACGCAAATTCGTTGCAACATGTTTTTTTTTAACTTCCTTAAAGGAAAAGGGGCTTTTGGGGATCATGATAATGGCCGCCCATTGGCTGCTTGACGGCCAGGGGCAGGACGAGCTCAGCAATATCGCTTCCTGGCTAGCGATTTTTGCCGAGACCGGAAACCTGTGGGAAACGATAGAAATGCAACTGGATTCCACTACAAAGCCAGGTATGCATAACGACGAATTCCACAATTTAAAATGGCGTTTTTTCGTCCCGCAACCAATTTGCCACATAGATCCTGGTGCAGAATGGCCCATACTGTCTCCTGTTTTGAAATCTTTGCCCTGCTAATGTGTGGTTGCTTGCTTCTGGATGGGAGTATTCTCCCATATTTACTGAATGCCTTGTCCTGGGTTTTTGCTTCCTGACAAGTCAGGAAGCTGAGTGGAAGTCAGGGCAATCCACTCTACCCCCATTTTGGCTTGCCAATTACTGTGATGTGGCGTCAGCCACCAATAACCTTTCAGCGCCATATTCTTGCATCCTAGCAGCCCCCCCCCACATAGAAAAATATTTTTATTTTAAAAAATCAACATCTGAGTAGCAATGCAAATCTACCACAACATATAGGGGCTTTTTGCACGCCTTCAAAATCGCACAATGGTTGCCAATTGGAAACGCTATTGATTTGCCATAACGCACGACGTCGTAGACAATCTGCCACACACCTGAAACCAATCTGCAAAAAGCGCTTCCTTGTAGTGCTTTCAGGGGAATCCCAAAAAGTGGATTCACCCTCCGGAAAGCGCTACACTCTTGCAACCAATCTGCAACACTAGCGAAAAAGACCTGTGCGTTAACATTGCTGCGGTTTCTTCAAAGTCCCTCCTCCTGAGCCTGTTCTCCAAACTTCCGGCGAAGCGATCGCCATTATTTTTCTCCGAGCGAGCGGGGATAAACGCACCAGCGAGCCTCTTTCTGTTTAGAGGCTTCCCTGGCTTCAGTCCTTCACCTTTAGTCACTAAGCACAAACCACAGAAAAGCCCGTTTGCTGATGTATTTTCCCATTAATTTTTACACATTCATTCAGCCGAAAATCGGGCCCGTGAGAGGGGGGGGGGTTTCACTCGAGGCAGCGTGGCAACGATCATACGATCAAACGACAGCTCAAACACATTAGGCAGCTGGATGGGTCTCTCCGTTGCAACGAATCTACACAGAAAAACCTTTCTACAGAAAAACCTTTCTTAAAGGGAAAGGGGCTGTTTGGGAGCATGCTAACGGCTGCCCATTGGCTGCTTGACGGCCAGGGGCGGGACGAGCTTGGCAATAGCACTTCCTTTCTAGCGATTTCTGCCGAGACCGGAAGCTGTGGGAAAAGCTACAAAACGCAACTGGATTCCACTACAAAGGCAGGTATGCATAACGACGAATTCCACTATTTTAAATGGCGATTTTTCATTCAGTGACCAATTTGCAACAAAGATCCCGGTGCGTAAAGCCCCATAGTTACTGAAGTGGTGTTTTCCTGTCTTCCCCTCTCCCGCTGCAGGAGAGCTCAATGTGTGAGCAGCACTGAGGGGTGAAGGAGAAACCAGACACTTTTCTTTGACACTGCAGCATGGCTCCAACCACAGCAGCACAGCAGGGTGAAGGAAACAGCAGCAGGGAAGATGGCAGTGAATGGCTCAGGCTTGATTGGTGCAAGCAGTGCAGAGGAAAATGACTCGTGGAAATGGCCTCTGTCCTCCAGATGGATCAATCCCAAACAATTCTTAAGTTTGCAGAAACCATTTTAATGTTAGACTTTCAGAAACCGTGAAAATGCCCCCCCACACACACACACAAAACTTTGTTCACTAAAGCATTAAAGGGAAAAATGTTTTCAAAGTTTTACACTTCCTCGGGAGGTGGTGGGTTCTCCATCTTTGGAAATTTTTAAACAGAGGCTGGATAGCCATCTGACGGAGAGGCTGATTCTGTGAAAGCTTAAGGGGGTGGCAGGTTACAGTGGATGAGCAATAGGGTTGTGAGTGTCCTGCATAGTGCAAAGGGTTAGACTAGATGACCCATGAGGTCCCTTCCAACTCTATTATCCTATGATTCTAAGCAGTCCATCCCTGTGTCTCTCTTTCTCTTTACATCTCATGTCAATTTCATTCCACACTGACAATCCCTCCTCCTTAATTTTGTTTGTATGCAGCACTGAAATTTTCCCTGCATCATTTTTATTTTCTCAATTCATTGATGCAAGACTAGCAATAGTCTTATATTGCTACTAGTAATAAAGCCTGCTGTAAAAAAAAGACAGTGGGCGCTAGCCATCCCCAACCACCGTGGCAGCGCTGCGTGGGCGGTTGGGAAGGGCTGGGCCCCCCTGAACTTCCCCTCCCCTTGGTAGAATGCTCCCCAGGGCCCAAGGAGGGCCAGGGCCAGCTCTGAGAGCCAGTGACCTGGCTCCCAGGGGCGTGGGGAGTCAGAAACCCCTCCTGAAGGGAAAAGGGGAACCTGAGGCATGAGGTTGGGAGGAGGGAAAGCACTCCTGAAGGCCGGGGAGGATGATTGGTGTCCACCACGGGGCCTGGGGAGCATTTTCCTTCCCCCCCAGCCATTGAAAACACTCCCCAGGCCCCAGGGAGGGCTCTGGGTGGCTCAGCGAGCCGGCCAGCGGCCTCTCTGGGGTCTGGGGAGCCATTAACGGGTAGATGGCAGGGGCCAGCGGGCCTACCTTTGCTCTCGGTGGCCAGCAAAGGAATGGCCGCCGTGGAGCGAAGGTTAGGCCTCATGGGGGGTGGGGTGGGTTGGGAGGCACTTTGCACCTCCCAATTGGTTGGTGCTGGGGCAAACAGCCAATCAGCAGCCAATTGGCAGTTTGGGGCTGGACTGACAAGTGGATCGGCACCCTTCCTCATCCCGGACAGGGCCTGCCCTTGGGGCCCTTACTGCTTTATTTATTCCGCTCCGCTAGGAGCGGTTAAAGATACTCATGCCACTTGTAAAAAAAGTCTCAATTTTAAAATGAGGAGAAAATAGAGCTTGTACACTGATGAAGGGGGGGATAACGTCAGAAGGTGAGCAAAACAACCTTCATGTGGGTTGGGGAGTGACCTTTGAAAGGCAGGAAAAGGGTAGAAGGGGAAAATCCAAGGGAATCTGTATGTTTTTGAATTACCTTCAGTTTCGAAGTGAAACAATGGTAAAATCAGCAAAAAATCGATCTCAGAAAACACAGAAATAGTGAACTGAGTGCTAAAAGGAGGAATATCAGTGCAGAATGACAAACCAGATTGCCATGCACAGTGAAAGTGATGGGAGACACCTGTGCATAATAGGCCCATGTTAGTCTGTTGCAGTAAAATTAAAATTAAGGTGCTACTGGGCTTCTGTTTAGTTATGCAGCACTTTCATGTATAATCCCATATGAAGATAACTGGGATCGTGTTGTTCTCATAGTTTTGAATGCAATGCATCACAGGTTTGGGACCTATGCTGAGTCTGGAAATATTGGCAAATGTAATGAGCCCGTCTACCAAGATCCTAGACTTTTACATTCTCCCACGAAAGGGGAAGTGAACTGTCACCTGACTAGGTAGGGTCATTCCATACTACCATGAACCAATTGCTTCTTTCTATGGTTTGCTACTGTAGGTGTATCAGTAAAGTAGCTATGGATGCAGAATGTCTGTGCTACTCCACTATCTTGTGGTTTAAATAATTTTGTCTTTGTTTTGTTGTTTTGTTGTTTTGCTGTCCATTTCTTTGCTGAAAGTACATAAGGCTTCAGCTACTTTTATCCCAGCCACTGATGTTGTAACGTTATGTTCTGCTGGTTAGATAGCTCAGACTCCCTTTTGTGGGTGTAGACATGCAGCTTATTCTACATATTGCAAAATCAGGAACAGTTACTTTACAGATTAGTTAATTTTAAAAAACGTACTGAAGAATGCATTTCTCAGCTAAAAGCAAAAACTATAGGAAATGCTTATTGAAAAATGCATTTCTTATTTTGTTATTGAATGAACACTATATAAATATCAATAACATTATACATATTGTACTTACCTGTATGTAAAGCAGTGAGCAGCAGAGACAACCCACATATTAGTGAGAACTGTTCCTCCACAGATGTTTTCTCCTGAAATCTGCATACTAGCCTGCCAAGGCCAGGAGTAGGGTACAGCTTCCTCACCTCCAGTTATCCGACTGAACAGAAACCTTGGCTGATTGGATGCTACTCCACAAATGTAATCTGAGTACACAAAATATGCGTTGGGGGGGAGGAAATACTGTAAATTAGAAAAAGCCTCCAGGGATGTCATAATGGTGCCTACATTTTGTTCATTTTGTTTACTATTTGAAAATATCTTGATTCTAAATATTTCTCCTATGAAGAGTATCCACCATCTTCAGTGAGGTTTACTTACAAGTAAATCATTACAGGATTGAAAACCAGCTTGTTTTAATGACATTTCTACTTAGCCTTATACCACTGCAATGGATCCAGTGGCACTATCGACTCGGGCTAATTGCTTTAGGATGCTAAAAGCAATCGATTCATTGCTTTAGGATGCTAGGGCTAATCCTGCGTTGAGCAGGGGGTTGGACTAGATGGCCTGTATGGCCCCTTCCAACTCTATGATTCTATGATTCTATAATTCTATGATTCTAGGCTAACATTTCCACAAATCCCCATAAAGTTAAGTATGGCCAGTACCATGTTTCAGGCATAGATTAAAGACAAGAAGTATGTAGAAAAGGTACAGGCTTTTCAGGTGTGATCTGTAGAATATCTTTGACGTGACCCCATCTACCTCATTAGGAAAGCATAATATCCAGTTCTGTTACTCTGCATAAATTGATCTGATGTACATTAGAAACATTCCAAGAATATAAATCAGAGTCTACAATCTACATATCAAAGTCTAGACTTTTCTTTATATTCCTCCTCCCCCTTTCCTACTTCTTTGAAAGAATTTCTTGACAAAAGATTATTTACCAGGAACGCCGGTTGTATTTGCAGGGTCATTTATTTGTTCAGGAATTATCACTTCACTGCTTGTATCTGAAATATTTAAATCTAGGAAAACAAAAAAAAAAACAGATTCATTATTAGAATGTCCCAAGTGATCTTTTCCTGTTTTTATCTTTAAAAATAGAATATGAGTCATTTGTACGGTTTATATCCAAAGGCAATTTAAGGTTCTCTTAATTTGGCTATGTTTTTTTGTCTATATGTTACCAAACTGTGGAGATAAAAACTTAAGAACCATCCACTGGATAATACCAAATGTATAGCATCATACTAAAAAACTGGCCAGGAAACCCTTAAGTTAGACATGAATCAAAAGAAGAAGAAGAAGAAGAAGAAGTAGTAGTAGTAGTAGTGGTTCTTATATGCCGCTTTTCTCTACCCGGAGGAGTCTCAAAGTGGCTTACGTTCACCTTCCCTTTCCTCTCCCCACAACAGACACCCTGTGAGGTAGGTGAGGCTGAGAGAGCCCTGATATCACTGCTAGGTCAGAACAGTTTTCTCAGTGCCGTGGCAAGCCCAAGGTCACCCAGCTGGCTGCATGTGGGGGAGTGCAGAATCGAACCCAGCATGCCAGATTAGAAGTCCGCACTCCTAACCACTACACCAAACTGGCTATTAAGCTATTGCAGCTAATAGTCAGTGATAGATCTTCATAAATCTGTCTGATCATCAACTCCATCTGTACCAGTAGCCACTTTCACATATTTTAGCAGAGAAAATGAAAGGAAGAGCTAGGAAGGAGCTTCATAAATGATTGATACAAACATTTAATATGATCAAGATTAAGAGTAGTCCTTAGTGAACAGTCTCATTCTTTGCTCCTCTTAACAAATGCAGTTTATTTCATTTGGGATGCATCATGTTAGGTGCCAACAGAGAGTTTAGTTTTAGAGATGAGCTTGAATCTCAGATCCATTTCAGGTTTGCCATGTTATTTCCTGCTACTCTACTCAGTTAAATGTATTTTCTTACTTTGATGTTACTCTGAATTATCCTGTTTATTTATTTATTTATTTGTTACATTTATATACCACCGTTGCCTTTGGGCTCACGGCGGTTTACAGAACAAAATAGATCACAATAAAATCCCATAATTCCCATAGTAAAACTATTAAAACCAGTTAATATCAATATCAATCAATATCAAAGCGGCACGCAAAAAACTATCTATTCCCCTCGTTCAGACGGGGGGAAACCATCCTGCTGATCTCCTAGTGAGAGTGAGGCCCCAGATTGTTCCAACAAATCATCCTATTCTAAAACAGAACTGTTTAGATGAAGAAGTTGAGAGAGAGAGCTGTTCACAATATGCTGTGAATTGCGGTAGAGATTAAACTTTAACCTAACTCTCCAGTACTAAAGCCCAACTCATTTTATTCAGTGGACTATAGTGGATATACCTTCTTAAAGAAAACCAGTGTTAAATACAGATTAAGTGTTCTACTAACAGAAGGCACTTCTATCAGTGGAACAGAATCTTCCTGCCTCACCCTTCCTGTTGCAGCCCATTGATCTGCTTGAAATGTCTCCCCTAGGGGCAGGGTCCCTCAGGAACAGCATGAGATGAAGAGATGGGGTCTACAGTGGGAGGGAAAAATTGGTAGAAATCATATCTCTCCTTCTCTCAACAGAAATTTCCATCCGGGTACAACCTGGTATTAGAAACTATAAATACCATAGGTATGTATGTACCATACCCATGTATGGTAGGGATAGGGGAACTTACTTTTGTATTTTCTTTACCTGCAACTGGGATGTATGAAAATGTAGCTCTGAATCCACCAAAAGTCTCCGTTTCATCTGAATGAAACCTGATTAGCATGGTACTAGAGGAACTTAGAACTGGTGCTGGGATAGCAAATCCGCATGACCGAGCTAAAGAAAGAAAGTCAAAATATTGACAACAGAACAGAAGCAACCATCATATCCCAGGAGCCTTCTCCCTTCTCCCTGAAAAGCTGAATAATCACACATATTTTCCATGTTTGGCTTCCTCTATAAAGCAAGGTCTCTTCATGTGTAGGTCACTACTTTTTTTTTTCTTAACACATAGCACAGGTATTTGAAGAATAGAGGTGTTGATAAATGGTTACAATTGACATTGTCAGTCACAATTGATGGGTTTCATTGATTTGCTGTTCTTTGTTAAAAAGTTGAGAAATAAAAATAGTTTTGTAAAAAAATAAATTATTATTATTATTATTATTATTATTATTATTATTATTATTATTATTATTTCGATTTATTTCCCGCCACTCCCAAATGGCTCGTGGCGGGTTACAGTGTCTTAAAAACCCCATTAAAACTCCCATTAAAAGACTTTAAAATGTCACAACATGGCGGCACAATAATAAGATCCCCTTCCTACCCCCATTCCTAAAAAAGGGGGGGTGGAGGAGAAGGAGGTCAACGATGTTCAAGAAGAAGCCCGGGGGAGAGCAGTCGATGTACCCCAGCAGCCCCAGCCTCAACCATAGACTTGGCGGAAGAGCTCCGTATTGCAGGCCCTGCGGAATGTTGAAGGGTCCCGCAGGGCCCGCAGCTCACCCGGGAGCTCATTCCACCAGGTGGGGGCCAGGACCGAAAAGGCCCTGGCCCTGGTCAAGGCTAGGAGTGCTTCCCTAGGGCCGGGAATGACCAGAAGATTCTCACTCGCAGAGCCCTGTGGGGGGCATAGGGCACTAGGCGGTCCCTCAGGTATGTGGGTCCCAGCCCACGTAAAGCCTTAAAGGTTAGAACCAGAACCTTGAACCGGATCCGGACAGCAATTGGTAACCAGTGCAGCTGCCTCAGCACAGGCTGGATGTGGGCCCTCCAAGGTGTGCCGGTGAGGACCCTAGCAGCTGCATTTTGTACTAGCTGGAGTTTCCGGATCAGAGACAGGGGTAGGCCCGCGTAGAGCGAGTTACAGAAATCTAATCTGGAGGTGACCGTTGCATGGATCACAGTTGCCAGGTGTTCGGGGGACAGGAAGGGCGCTAGTAGCCGAGCTTGGCAAAGATGGAAAAATGCCTGGCCATCTACTTTCCTGACCTGCGCCTCCATAGTCAGGGAGGCATCGATGGTCACACCCAAGTTTCTGGCCTGGGATGCGATGGTAAGATGCGCCCCTGCCAGGGTGGGTAAATGTGCTTCCTGTTCCCGCCCCCTACTTCCCAGCCACAGGACCTCCGTCTTGGAGGGGTTGAGTTTCAGGCGACTCTGCTCAAACCATTCTGTCACCGCTTCCAAACATCTGGGGAATGGTTCCGGGGGGGAGTCTAGGTGGCCGTCCATAAGGAGATAGAGCTGGGTGTCGTCAGCGTACTGATGGCAGCCTAACCCAAAACTCCATACCAGCTGGGCCAGAGGGCACATGAAGATGTTAAATAGTGTGGGGGAGAGAACCGCGCCCTGTGGAACCCCACAAGGGAGTCCATAAGGGAGCAAGAGCTCATCCCCCACTGCAACCCTCTGGGTCCGGTTCTGGAGGAAGGAGCGTATCCAGCGCAAGGCTGTACCCCGTATCCCCGTACCGGCAAGGCGGTGAACCAATATCTCGTGGTCCACGATGTCGAAAGCAGCCGACAGATCCAGAAGGACCAGCATGGCTGACCCGCCTCTATCCAGCTGGCGACGGAGATCATCCAGCAGGGCGACCAACACCGTCTCCACCCCGTGGCCAGGGCGGAAGCCAGACTGATATGGATCAAGTGCCGAAGTTTCATCCAAGAAAGCTAGGAGCTGGTCCACCGGAGCCCTTTCCACCACCTTGCCCAGGAATGCTAGGTGCGACACCGGGCGGTAGTTGGCAGGGTCCTGCGGGTCCAGCGTTGGTTTTTTCAGGAGAGGGCGAACCACCGCCTCCTTCAGCCGCTCGGGGAATTCCCCGGAACTCAGGGAAAGGTTGATTATATCCCTGAGTTGGCCTCCTATCCCCTCTCCGCTCCCCTTGAGAAGCCAAGAGGGACAGGGATCAAGGGGGCAGGTGGTTGCCCTGACCGACCCCAGCAACTTGTCCACTTCGGAAGAAGAAATGGGGCTTCGTTTAACTAACCTCCCTCCCCCACCCAAGATATAGTAGCAGACTTATTAAACATAGTTCTTGTCAGCTAACATACAAAGTGGGAACAAGTCCCAGTTTTAAGAGCAAAGTCCTCATGGTGACCGACAGACTGATCAATCCGTTTGAACCTCTCATTGCTCATTAAATGGCCTTGGGCAATATCCTCTTGCAATATGAAGGAATAATACTGACCTGCCTTGCAGGTTTGTTTTAGATTGCATTGGTTTAATATATTTAAAGAGACTCATTGGATCCGGCTTAATGCATCCACCTAGTTCAGCATTCTTGTTTCACACACAGAGACCAAGCAGATGACTCCAAGGTACCTACTGCATACCACGTACCTGGATTGTCTTTTCCCTTATATTCCCCCCATGAGCATTAAGATCTTCAGATCAACCCCTGCTCAGGATCCCAAGCCTAAAAGAGATAAAACTGGCCTCAACCAGCCTGGTGGAATGCACTCCTGAAGGAGATCAGGGCCCAGAGGGACCTCCACAGGGCCTTCAAGGGGGAGCTGTTCTGCAGGGCCCAAAATAACAAACACCAAAAAAGATGGAACAATCAGTTCCTGACACCCCCCCCCCAAAAAAAAAAAACTCTGCATAGAATTTTTAGTTGGTGGCATTACTTTAATTAATACTGTTATAAAATTTTAATTATGTTGTAAGATATTTTACAGAGTTGTTACCCACCCTGAGCTACACGGAAGGATGAGCTAAAAATAAAATATTATTATTATTATTATTATTATTATTATTATTATTATTATTATTATTATTATTATTATTATTATTATTATTATTATACAAACAGAGCACAAAGACAATAGATGTATGCAGATGTTTCCCCACCACTAGTAACCGATATTCAGAGGTAAGCTGCCTCTGAACATGAAGGTTCCATTTAGATAACATGACTGACAGCAGGTGATAGACCAATCCTTGAACCTGCTTTTTACCTGCTTTAAAAATCACCAGAGGTATAAATAAATGCTATTAATAAAAGTAACAATTTATAAAGCATTTTTAAAGACGTTCAGGGGACTCCACATCTCAGTCATTGTTTTTACTTAACTCCATGCCTCCTGCATTTCCAACACAGTCATATCCATCTTTTAAGAAGAAAGGGATTTTTTATTTTGCACTTTTTTAAAATAAAGAAGCTTCATCTTTTTTTACCTAGAATAGAAAAAGAGAAAATTGTGTCAAGGCAGTTTTTAGAATAAGGAAAGATGAGGGGAATGAAACATTTTAATTTGTTTTCATTAAGAAAGATTTCAAGTTCACATTTTGTTTTTCTTTTAACATTGAATATAAATCAAATATTCATTTCACATTTTCTTGCACCAACTGCGATCTACAGAAGGCAGATGTTTGATCAGGTCTGGCTGTATGTATTGCAAACTCTAGGATGGAGTTATACTCAAAGGATGAGAAGACACGTTGATGAAGTCATCAAGAGCTCCAGTTGATGGCATTATTGTTCCATGTCAGAAAACTGCTGCATATCCCTGATCTTAAATCATGAAAGAGGTGAGGTCCAGCTGTCTTCTCCTACCTTTTATCTTAAAATTGGATTCCTTTCCTTGCTTTAGCAGCCTTATTAGCCCAGTCTCATGAGCACTTGATTGCTTAGGGTTGTCCATCATTAGTCCTTGGATGGGAGACCATGAAAAAAGAAGAGTTGGTTCTTATATGCCACTTTTCTCTACCCAAAGGAGAAAGTGGCTTACAATCACCTTCCCTTTCCTCTCCCCACAACAGACACCCGGTTAGGTAGGTGAGGCTAAGACAGCCTTGATATTACTACTAGCTTTATCAATCTGTGGTGAGCCCAAAGTCACCCAGCTGGCTGCATGTGGGTGAGAAGTGGGAATCAATCCCGTCTTGCCAGATTAGAAGTCAGCATTCCTAACCACTACACCAAGCTGCCTCCCTTTGAAGAAGATTCTCCAAAGGAAAGCAATGGCAAACCACCTCTGCTCCTCTCTTGCCCTAAAAACCCCATGGTGCTGGATTTGCCGTGAGTCAGCTAGGACTTGATAGCACGTTATTATTATTGTTTATTATCCTGGCTTTACACATGGCTCTGGATCAAAATAAATAGAACTGATGCCATCTTGTGTAGTTTGAACTTTACCTGCTCATGCTCTTCAGTATAATGATGCCTTGTATTCTATGTAATTCTATACAACAACATCATCAAGTAATTGTTGTTGTTGTTATGTGCGAAGTCGTGTTCGACCCATCGCGACCCCATGGACAATGATCCTCCAGGCCTTCCTGTCCTCTACCATTCCCCGGAGTCCATTTAAGTTTGCACCTACTGCTTCAGTGACTCCATCCAGCCACCTCATTCTCTGTCGTCCTCTTCTTCTTTTGCCCTCGATCACTCCCAGCATTAGGCTCTTCTCCAGGGAGTCCTTCCTTCTCATGAGGTGGCCAAAGTATTTGAGTTTCATCTTCAGGATCTGGCCTTCTAAAGAGCAGTCAGGGCTGATCTCCTCTAGGACTGACCGGTTTGTTCGCCTTGCAGTCCAAGGGACTCGCAAGAGTCTTCTCCAGCACCAGAGTTCAAAAGCCTCAATTCTTTGACGCTCGGCCTTCCTTATGGTCCAACTTTCGCAGCCATACATTGCAACTGGGAAGACCATAGCCTTGACTAAACGCACTTTTGTTGGTAGGGTGATGTCTCTGCTTTTTAGGATGCAGTCTAGATTTGCCATAGCTTTTCTCCCTAGGAGCAAGCGTCTTTTAATTTCTTTGCTGCAGTCCCCATCTGCAGTGATCTTGGAGCCGAGGAAAATAAAATCCGTCACTATCTCCATTTCTTCCCCATCTATTTGCCAGGAATTGAGAGGGCCGGCTGCCATGATCTTTGTTTTCTTGATGTTGAGTTTCAAGCCAACTTTTGCACTCTCCTCCTTCACCCGCATCAACAGGCTCTTTAGTTCCTCTTCACTTTCTGCCATTAGAGTGGTATCATCTGCATATCTGAGGTTGTTGATATTTCTCCCTGCAATCTTGATCCCAATTTGTGACTCCTCTAATCCCGCCTTTCTCATGATGTGCTCCGCATACAAGTTAAATAGGCAAGGCGACAGTATACAGCCTTGCCGAACTCCTTTCTCAATTTTGAACCAGTCAGTGATTCCATGTTCAGTTCTCACTGTTGCTTCTTGACCTGCATATAAATTTCTCAAGAGACAAATAAGATGCTCTGGTATTCCCATCTCTTTAAGAACTTGCCACAATTTGTTGTGCTCCACACAATCAAAGGCTTTAGCATAGTCAATGAAGCAGAAGTAGATGTTCTTCTGGAACTCCCTAGCTTTTTCCATGATCCAGCGTATGTTGGCAATTTGATCTCTAGTTCCTCTACCTCTTCGAAATCCTGCCTGTACTTCTGGAAGTTCTCGGTCCACATATTGCTGGAGCCTAGCTTGTAGGATTTTGAGCATAACTTTGCTAGCATGAGAAATGAGTGCAATGGTGCGGTAGTTTGAACATTCTTTGGCATTGCCCTTCTTTGGGATTGGAATGTAAACTGACCTTTTCCAATCTTGTGGCCATTGCTGAGTTTTCCAAATTTGCTGGCATATTGAGTGTAGCACTTTTACTGCATCGTCCTTTAAGATTTTGAATAGTTCAACTGGAATGCTGTCACCACCACTAGCTTTATTGTTGCTCAGACTTCCTAAGGCCCATTTGACTTCACATTCCAGGATGTCTGGCTCCAGGTCAGTAACTACCCCACTGTGGTCATCAGGGATGTTAAGCTCGCTCTTGTATAGTTGTTCTGTATAATTTTGCCACCTTTGCTTAATCTCTTCTGCTTCTGTGAGGTCCCTACCATTTTGGTCCCTTATCATACCCATCTTTGCATGAAACGTTCTCTTCATATCTCCAATTTTCTTGAAAAGATCTCTGGTCCTCCCCATTCTATTGTTTTCTTCTATTTGTTTGCACTGTTCATTTAAGAAGGCATTCTTATCTCTTCTAGCTTTTCTCTGGAATTCTGCATTCAATTGGGTGTATCTTTCTCTTTCTCCCTTGCCTTTCACTTCCCTTCTCTCCTTAGCTATTTGTAAAGCTTCCTCAGACAGCCATTTTTATTTCTTGCATTTCTTTTTCTTTGGGATGGTTTTAGTTGCTACCTCTTGTACAATGTCGCGAACCTCCGTCCATAGTTCTTCAGGCACTCTGTCTATCAGATCTAATTCCTTAAATCTATTTGTCACCTCTACTGTATATTCGTTGGGGATATGATTTAGTTCGTACCTGAGTGGCCTAGTGCTTTTCCCTACTTTCTTCAATTTAAGCCTAAATTTTGCAACAAGAAGCTCATGATCTGAACCACAATCAGCTCCTGGTCTTGTTTTTATTACCTGTATAGAACTTTTCCATCTTTGGCTGCAGAGTACATAGTCAATCTGATTTCTGTGTTGACCGTCTGGTGATGTCCATGTGTAGAGTCGTCTCTTGGGTTGTTGGAAAAGAGTGTTTGCTATGACCATTGTATTCTCTTGACAAAATTCTACCAGCCTGTGCCCTGCTTCATTTTGTACTCCAAGGCCAAACTTGCCTGTTATCCCAGTTATCTTTTGGCTTCCTACTTTAGCATTCCAATCCCCCATGATGATAAGCACATCATTTTTTGGCGTTGCTTCTAGAAGGTGTTGTAGGGCTTCATAGAACTGATCAACTTCATCCTCTTCAGCAGCAGTGGTTGGGGCATAGACCTGGATCACTGTGATGTTGAATGGTTTGCCTTGGATTCGAACTGAGATCATTCTGTCATTATGGGGATTGTATCCCAAGACTGCTTTTCCTACTCTCTTATTAATTATGAAGGCTACTCCATTTCTTCTGCGAGATTCTTGTCCACAGTAGTAAACCTGATGGTCATCTGAATTAAATTCACCCATTCCTGTCCATTTTAGTTCACTGATTCCTAAAATGTCGTTGTTCAGTCTTCTCATTTCTTGTTTAACCACATCCAGCTTGCCTTGATTCATGGATCTGACGTTCCAGGTTCCTATGGAATAAAAATCTTTACAGCATCGGACTGTCTTTTCGCCACCAGTTACTTCCACAACTGAGCGTCCTTTCGGCTTTGGCCCAGCCGCTTCATTCATTCTGGCGCTACTCGTACTAGCCATCTGCTCATCCCCAGTAGCATATTGGACACCTTCCGACCTGAGGGGCTCATCTTCCGGCGTCATATCGTTATGCCTATTGGAACTGTCCATAGAGTTTTCATGGCAAAGATACTGGAGTGGTTTGCCATTGCCTTCTCCAGTGGATCACCTTTTGTCAGAGCTCTCAGCTATGACCTGTCCGTCTTGGGTGGCCCTGCACGGCATAGCTCATAGCTTCACTGAGCTACGCAAGCCCCCTTGCCACAACAAGGCAGTGATCCTTGAAGGGGGCATCAAGTAGTAGACATTTGTTATTGCTAGCTCAGTTACATGTTTTTTGTAGAACTACAAGACTTGACAGGGCCACAGTATCAAGTAACCTATCAAGTAAACCCTGCTTTATATTCATCAATGCATTTAACTGCATCCTAGACCCCTGAGCTGCCAGCTTATTCTGATTTTGTGTGGCTGGAAACACACTAGCTTGGTGAAAAAATAGTTCAAGAAATAATAATACAATAGGTCTGTAATGTCATTCTTACCATTCCAGTAGTGAAGATAAAGAACAGAAAATAAGAAACAATATATCATATGAAGCCTCCAAATACATTAATGTCTGATTGAACCAGGAACCCTGCAATTCACACCTCAGAATGCCACTAGGCTAGCTCTGTTAATTTAGTTAAAAGACTAGGAAAGAATCCAAAAGGACTGAGCTGGAAGAATGAACAACCAGCAGCATCACAAAGAAGATCACATAGGTTTTTGGGACACTATACACCACAGTGCATACATATTCACATTCTTCAACAACTCTTGAATACACTGCATATTGACCAGGTATTTCTCATGCAAATGGGCACAATCACTACTGTGTATTCATTTTCTGTCATTTACAATTAATAGTACTAAAGAAGAAGAGCTGTTTTTGTAACCCACTTTTTATTATCTGAAGGAGTCTCAAAGTCTCTTACTATTGCCTTCCCTTCCTCTCTCCACAACAGACACCCTTTGAGGTAGATGAGGCTGACAGAGCTCTGAGAGAACTGTGACTGGCCCAAGGTCACCTAGCTGGCTGCATGTGGAGGAGGGGGGAGAATCAGATCAGAGGCCACTGCTCATAACCACCACACCAAGCTGGCTCTCTGCTACCCAGGCACCAATTTATTTTTAAAGATTATAACATGTCCTTTTCTCCATTAATGTATCTATGTTTTGAAACCAGTGAGGATTATTTTTTCCCTTTCAGATTTTTCCATGGAAACTGTTTCACATGACTGTCTCTGCCTTCCCTAACATGAAATTTAAAATAATGGCCTATATCCCACTTCAGTCAGAAAATTAAGGGCACTTAAATTTTGTTAAAGAAGTAGCAATTTCCACTGATTTCCCCTTACTCTGGAGACCCCCACTAGTCTGTTCCTGAGGGCCCACTAACTCCCAGAACAAAATTTCAGTGGAATGCAGCACACATGGAAATCTCCAGAAATGGCCTCCCGTTCTTATGAAAACTTAAGGGCACTTATGTGTCCTTAAATGAACAGGGGAATACAGAAAAACGTATACCAGATCTGCTAAGCCACATACCTATTTCTCTCTCCATTGAAATGTTTTCATACACCGTCACTGAGTCGTAAGTGCAGTCTTTATTTTCTTCCAGTTTAAAATTTTCATATGTGAGCTTTAGAAAAATAGAAAGTCTAAAATTCAATGAAATGAAACATTCCTAAAATCAAGAAATATATATATATAAATCCTGAATTTGCTATTTAATGACACACAGATACCAAAACACATTTCTCATTTTATTAATACTTAACACTTCTTTGTATTCTTGGGGGGAGTCTAAAGAACTCTTCCATGTAGGCAGGGGATATAGCTCCATGGTAGAGCATCAGGTTTACATGGAGAAGGTGACAGTTTCAAACCCTGCTAACTGACCTCAGCTAGAGTGAGTGTCAGGAAATACACATCTCCACCTGGAGAACCATTGTTTATAAGAACAGACAATCCAGAGCAAAAGGAACCAATGGTCTAATGCAAGAGGCAGCCATGCATTTAAAGATAAGCTGATGATAAAATAACACTGAAAATTTGCCCCAGATTTTGGAAGCAGAAGCCTTTTCAGACCTAAAAGTCCTGAAGACTTGTATTTGTGTGTGTTTAAGCACCATCAAGTCATTTCCAATTTATAGTAACCCTATAAATAAATGACTTTCAGAACATGCTATCATTAACAGCCTTGCTCAGAACTTGCAAACTAAAGGCTGTGCCTTCTTTTATTGAGTTGGGTCTTCTCATGTTGAGTCTTCCTCGTTTTTTGCAATGGAGTAGTACCCCAGATATGGATTGGATGTCAAATTTTCAGTCTTTATCCAAACCTTTCAAAAATGATTTTAAAAATAATTGAAGTGTTTGGAAATGGTTAATATAACAAGAAAAGTATTGTTCTTGCAGAATTCATATTCAAGAACACAATGTATATGCACATTTTATTCTCTCTGTGCAATCGACGGGAACTTTGAAAAACAGCATGGAGATGCTGTGGTGCAGCATGACACATAGATTTAGGCCAACACCACTGGACTGTCACAGCCAGATGCTGCAGGCAGATAATGAATGAGGCTTCATAGGTTTAGGGATACTTAGATATGAATAGAGCCTCTTGTGGCGCAGAGTGGTAAGGCAGCAGTCATGCAGTCTGAAGCTGTCTGCCCATGAGGCTGGGAGTTTGATCCCAGCAGCCAGCTCAAGGTTGACTCAGCCTTCCATCCTTCCGAGGTCAGTAAAATGAGGACCCAGCTTGCTGGGGGGTAAACGGTAATGACTGGGGAAGGCACTGGCAAACCACCCCGTATTGAGTCTGCCATGAAAATGCTAGAGGGAGTCACCCCAGGGGTCAGACATGACTCCGTGCTTGCACAGGGGATACCTTTACCTTTACCTTTAGATATGAATAACTACTGGATTTAAACAAATGTAGAAGAGATTACTCATTCATCAGTTATGAAGCAGCCTGAAAATATTGCCTCATGAGGGAAGTGTTGTGTTGCATACAAAGGTTTGGAACAAATTGAAGTTTTTGTTGTTGCTGTTGTTCAAAGGAAACCCATTGTGCAGATGTTGATAAAAGCTTTCCACATTGTACCTTGACCACATAATTCTCTGGAGCGTGAATGATCCACTGACAATCTGCCAAGTTACTGTAAGCCTCAGGGTAGTGCATGCTTTGTATTATTCCTTCCTCAAAGAGTATAGCTAGAGATCCACAGCCAGAATCTGGAAGTTTAGTGAAATGAAATTAAAATGAGGCTAATTCAAATCACAAATCCACAAATTCCAAATATTCACTCTCCAGGACTTACTATTTCCCAGTAAATATATACTCTCATCTAGTGAGAGAAACACTAAGTCAAACCATGAATTTAATAAATTTTATGTGAGAAGGCATCTGAGTGGCAGCCAGGTGGTTGTATCTAACCTGGATTCTTGCACTGCATTTTTAAAAATTTCACACAATTAATACACTATCTTTCTGCACTCATAAAGATCCCTGAAGTGGCTGTTAAAATGTACATAATAAAAACACATGCTGAAAACCATTAAAACAAAACATATCTAAAATAATATTTTTTAAATAACAAAAATTGAACAGGAAGGAGGGATCACTGAGGCAACTCCAACTAAAGTCTTCACCCATTCATGGAAGATGGCAATAGAAGGGAACAGATGACTCTCCATGAGGAGAGAGTTCCAGAGTTATGATCAAGAAGGGCCTCTCCAGGTTTGTGTTCATGTGTGTTATGTGCCATCAAGTCATTTCCAAATGGCAATCCTATGAATTGATTGCCTTCATATTGTCCTATAATTAGAAGCCTTGCTCAGTTCTTGGCAATTGAGGGTTGTGGCTTCCTTTACTGAGTCTATCCATCTCATTGCTTTAGGATGCTTTGGGCTGATCCTGCGTTGAGCAGGGGGTTGGACTAGATGGCCTGTATGGCCCCTTCCAACTCTATGATTCTATGATTCTATGGTGAATAATAATTAAATATTGTTGATGATGTTGTTGACAGTGATGCAGTTACTAAATGAATCTTCTGTAGGCTCTCTTTATTGTCTGTTATGTAGCAATGGGGAATAGTACCATATGAATTATCTAAATCTTGGTTGCCAGCAATACATAGTATGGGGAGCACCTTGAATATGTCCAGAAATAGACTGAAAGCCAGTGTAAATAGGTCAGGACTAGAGTGTTCTATACAACCCACTCCAGTCAACATCCTGACTGCAACATTCTGCACCACTTTCTGAATATTTCTCAACAGCCACACTATGAAGACCACAATTCAATAATCTAATCTAGATGTAACCATGTCCTGCATGAGATTTCCAAATCTATATAACACATTTTTATTGTGCCCGTCTTGAGGACCACAGGGTATTCTGCATTTATTTTCCTTCCCCATTTTGTCCTCATAGCAACCCTCTGAAGTAGGCATGGAGTAGCCCAAGGTCACCCAGTAAGCTTCATGGAAGACTGGGGATTTGAATCAGGGACACTGTGGTCCTAGTTCAACACTTTAATTGCTACAACGCATCTCTCACAGGGCTCCTGGGCTTGTTACATTAATAATTGTATGTACTGCTCAGCTCTTAACCAGCACCAAAACTTGTGAACACAGGCCTGAATTCCAGTTTTCCTAATATCTTCTAAGCTAATCATCATATAGGCAGCCTTAGGCATTCCTCTCTTGGGTTTAGTATGGTCATAAAAGCATGGCATAAATTTGGGAATTCTCAGCTCAAACAATTATCTCTGTCGTCAGTTATTACCATTATGAACAGTCTCTGTACTTTACTTGATCACTGATATTGTATTACTTTTATTGCATGGCCATTTCAGCCTGCTATTTATACTTTAATTTCATAAGCACATATGTAAATGTCTGCCCAGTGAGGACCTATTTTAAAGACATTGAGATTTTACTCCAGAATGAACTAGAATAACTAATTTATAAGTGAACAAAGACTTTCATGGACCTTCATCCCTGTGAATCACTTTCCCACCCACAACTGCTTAATTCACTGGTGCCAACTTACTGGCCCATTATGCACGGCTGCTGAAACAGCGATTTCGGGTCACATGGAAAATGCGGAGGGGGAAGAAGCTAAGCAAACCGCTTATGCACGGAACGGGACGCAACGGCAACAAAACCCAGAGTAACCGATTATGCACGCGGCCACTCCAGTGCCGCTTCTGGTTGCGCCCCAGTCACCTGGAAGCTGCGCTTTCTTCCGTGTTTCGCTAACACGGCTTTTTCAGCGGCATGCACCGAATCTGCAGCCGGTTGCAGTCGGCACCATGCATTATCAGTAATTTTAGTTGCCGCCATTCCACCCTGAATGCACACTATCCCCCCCATGCATAATGGGCCACAAGCAGGCAAAATCAACAACCACCCCTATATGTGCTTTCTCCATTGTCGTCACCTTGTGGAATGGCCTGCCTTAAGGCTTTTCTCTGCAGGCCACAGAGTTGCACTTTACTAAATGAGTCACAAAGTTACTTAGAAAAATGATTAGGGACTATGGTCTATATTGCTGTCTATCGCTTGCTGAAACTAGGATCCTACTATAGAATTGTGCATCATGTAATGCGTCATGTAAATACTTCTGTTTTATTCATTTCTGTTTTTAGGTATCTGATTGGTTCTACAATCCTAATCCTGTTGCATTGTTTGTTGAATGTCCCATCCATCACATGTATTGACTCACTCAGTGTAATTCACCTTGAGTCCAAGTGAGAAAGGCAAACTAAAAAATGATGTAAATAAACACATAAGTATAGTCTGTGTTATCTCTCTTTAGAGAAATATCATTGACCATGCCCCTGCCATTTCTCATGCTCTACACAAATCTATAATTTTAGAATACCTCTAATTTGCCAGTGTATGAGAAAGTATTAATACTTACTGGGAAGCATAGCTGGTGCAACAGCCTGGTATGTCATGGAAAATCCAGTCCCATATTCCTTATTATCAGAGACAAATTTAAGTCTGATACTATTTGAGCCAATCAATAAAGGTAATGGGGGATCCATTCCACAGAATTTCCCTGAAAGACATTCATTTCCATTCTTTTTTTAACTAGGGAATAGTTCCAGTGATGTCAAAAGAACCTGCTTCTAACACATACTGTGATCATTATGTAGTAAAAACACTATATGTTTGTGTTCTAAAGAGAGCAAGCGAGCTGATGACCAGTCTGTGAATGGCCAAGTACTTGCCATGACCTCCACCCACCATATTTTAGCCCAGTTCAATCATAATGGGAGAATGTACTATTTGCAAACTGCCCAGTACATACCACTGCCGTGGCATGAGAACAGGCCCACATGCATATTTTCTAGCTTCTGTAGACATAAATACATACCTTGAAAAATCCAGGTTTCTAATCACATGTACCAAAGCAAGAAAACATGCATGTTGCCCTATTTTCATACAAAATAGCAACCAAGCAGGTAGTGAAGATCATTTATAGTTTAATTGCCATTTACTTATGGTTGCATCATCAAAATTATAATGCCTGAATGAGGCCAGAGTACCTAGATTTCAAATTAATTTATTCACAAGACAGCTTTATAGTAAACCTTAATTTGGATGCCAGGACCATTAAAACCAAAAGTTCCTAAGCACTATAATCTCATAAACCAAAGTCTCTCTGCATATGCCTGAACAAAGTTGTCTTATACCGTCAGACCACTGGTCTAGCAAGATCTGAGTGGCTGCAGCTCTTCAGGTTCTCAGACTGAGAGTCTTTCACATCTTACTACTTTGTCTTTTTAACTGGAGATTCTCAGCAGATATGCTGCCACCACCTCTCCCTTCCCTAATGATAGCTTTAATTACTGCCATATGCAAGATCAAGAGATGCTACTCAGCACCTAAATAAACATTACACATGGAAGTATGTAACATAATTGTTACAACCTCTAAGAAGCAATCTGCAGTGGAGAAGAAGCAGGAGAGGGAAGAGAGAAAACAAGGAACCCACACTTATCCCTAACTGCTGTTTTTCTGCTCCAAACCTTCCATCTAATTCCACTCCACTCCCCAATGTTCAAAATTTTGAAAAAGAAACTCACCAACTAGTCGATCATCCTTAGAAATCACTGATAGGGAATCGTAGTCGCAAAATATATCTGGCTCCAAATCAAAGTGGGAAAAGTTCAGCAGAATATGTCTTCCCTCTGGTACAAGCAGAGTCCAAACACACAACCTAGATTGCCATACAGTGAGCGATGTCTAGTTGATGATCAACAAATCATGAACCACTATAGCATAATACTGTGTGTAGTGTCTAAAAAAGTTCTTGTATTTCATCTACTCACTGATTGTCCAGATAGAAACGATTGGGTCTTTCAGGCAGATGAAGTATTCCTTCATTGTCAGGGAGTCTACCATCCTCAATACTGCATGATGCTGTATCATAATTATGGAAGTTTGCATTATGGAAAATCAGGATTGAACAAATATTGGTATAACATATCCAATGAAGGAAAGCTAGGAGATCACAGTGATTTTTTTCAGAGTTATCCATGACATGATGTTAAATCAATAGTTAATCAGATAACTAAATCAGATTAATGTACAACTTAGTAAAAGAAAATGATATATTTCAATACTTCAGAGTAAATAGGGTTCCAACTGCCTGAAAAAATGTCTTGTCCTAGTAATAGAAGCATAATAGGATGCTATTTACCAAGTGATGTTATTTACCATCATGTCATGAAAAACATCAGCTGCCTGTTTCCACACATTAAGCCTCTAGTAAAATTATAGGTTTGAAATGGCATCCATATTTGAGTTAGGCCTATTTGTCTAGAATCAGCGAAGGAAAAATTCCTAGCCTAAATATTCAGTAAATTTCTCCATCTTATTTTGTGCTGGAGAAGGGCCCCTTCCCCCAAGAAAAATCCCAGTCAAAACTCTATAAAACAACTACATCTTGCACCTCTTAAAATTATTTTGCCTAATCTGTTAAAAATAAATGAGTGATTTACAATGAAGAGAGTCATACTAAATCCATTATCTGTTTTAGGATGGCACTTATAGGGCATAATCCCAAAGCCATTCTGGAAGCTGAGAGCAGATCTGTACACAATCTTTTCTTGGGTGTTCAAAGGTATGCATGAATTATTGTGCAGCAGCTGGAGAGTTATTGGTAGTTCAAGAGCTACCTGCTGGAAACCCATGATTTGACATCCAGCATTGCAGTCAAGGAACACAAGCCCAAAACTCCCTTGGACATGCAGAACTAGTTGTTCAGTTCTTTGGACCCCTGGCCAGACACTTCTAGCATAGATTAAACCATTTTAGACCTTATCAACAAATTCCTGGTTCAAAGAAAAGAGGTTCTACACTTACCTGTAGAACTTTTCATTTTGACATCTAGTTGAAAAACAAAAACATTTTAGGGCAAATCAGAACTACTTTAAACAACAAATCATAAATTGTTGTCTTTGAAATTGTCCCGATGATAATATGGATGCACTAAATCTATTCTAACCAGATAATTTTCACTGCTGTGATTAGCTAAAATCAAGTTGATATGTGTATCACTGTTATCCTATAAATACAGCAAAACCTGCAACTGCTATGCTGTTATTCCCCACTGAAGAAGAAGAGTTGGTTCTTATATACCGCTTTTCTCTACCAGAAGGAGTCTCAAAGTGGCTTACGATCGCTTTCCCTTTCCTCTCCTCACAACAGATACCCTGTGAGGTAGGTGAGGCTGAGAGAGCCCTGATATTACTGCTTGGTCAGCCCCTGAGAGAAAGAGGAAGCGGGGGTGGGGGAGAAAGCTGATAACTCGTTCAAGCTACCCAGTACAGATGCCTGGACTGTGCACTTGTGATGTGTACAAAGGGTTTTTGTTAAACATATGAAATAAACTTATATTTACTTTTCTTCAAAATTATTTTTCTTCAAAACTTATATTTACTTTTCATCCAAAAAAAATGCACTAGCTGGCCGTTTGTTTTTTCTCTGCTTAGTTAGCAGACTAGGGCCTAGTCTGCACACAGTAGATAATACACACTCAATGTGCTTTGGCAGCTGGATTTTCCTGTGCAGAACAGGAAAATCTACTTCTAAAGTGCATTGAAAGTGCATTATCTATTGTGTGCAGACTAGGCCCTGGTTTAAGTGCAATTGTTACTAGAAGTTGTTGTTTTAACAACTTAAATACACCTGAACTGATTGCATTCCTTCCCTGATTGTGGGTTTTTTGCAGGCCTCTGGTTGACTGTACTAAACTGTATGGAGCTTTGGTCTGATCAAGCAGAGCTTTTCATGTGAATTGGCAAGTTCTAATTAATGAGAGATCAGGATAATAATACTGATGTAACAGTTGGACCTCTATAATTTTGTTACGTACCGGTGGCCATATATTGTTGGATCCAGGGAAGAAGCTTGATAAGATTTGTAAAAACTCCTGGAGATCCTCTTCTATCGTACTTTTTTCGCAGGTTATACATCCAGCCACGAGCACATCCCATTCCCCATGAGGTCACCCCAACTAAGGTCCAGGAACCATGTTCACTCATGCACACAAGAGGGCCTCCAGAGTCACCCTGTGGGGGAAAGTAAAATGGCCTGAAATATTTATTTATTATATCCTTATCCATGGTTCCTCTATATATTTGTGAAACAGCCTGGGGTTGGGACGTGTCTGGCTGCCCAAGATGGAATAGGGCCAATCAAGGTCCTGGCTGTACCCTGATTGGCCCTACCCCTGCAGCCCCCACCATCCATCCCTGGACTGTAGCCTCTTTGCTCTCAGACGTGCCTCAATGCCTGGAGCCAGCAGCAGGTAAGGGGAGGGCCCTGGGCAAAGGGTCGTGGTGGAGGGCTTACTAACGAGGGCCTCTTGGCCTGCTAGGCTAGGCCTGCTAACGAGGGCCTACCGACCTGCTGACTGCTTGCTCTGTCCCAGGCCTCCTAATGAGATGGCCAACCCCCACGTGCCCCACTTAATCTGGCTGCAAGCTGCAGCCCAAAGACACCTTAGGCTGCCTGGCCAGGGACCAGGCGAGAGGGCCCTTTCAACACCCATTCTTAGAACGGGCTTTGAAGCTAGTTATATTTCAATACCGCCCTCCCTTACAGAACAGGGTGGTTTACATAGAACATAAAAATAAATACATTAAATTACATACATTTAAAACAGCAAGTACAAACATTTATCCAAAAATCCCACAGAAATACATTATGTCATTTCTAATCAAACTTTATTACAATCATTCAGACCAAGTTATATAAAGTTAATACATAAAAGACCAAAATAATATGGTCATTTAATATAATACAATTTAAAACAGATCATAAAATAGAACTTAAAATTATGCTACTTTAGAGCATTGGATTTTTATGGCAGCGGCACATTTTTAATCAGTTATGGATCTGCTGAAACTAAAAAACAAAATATGGCAGAGCATAGGGTGAAAAGGGACATCTCTGACCTCTTCAGCCTGCTCTACTTTGCAATGGGTGCCCATCAGGAGAGAGACATAGAGATGACCAAAGTTCATGTGTGGAAGCTATTTTCTGGAGCTTGAAGTAGTTCAAAGAAGGTACTCAGAATAGATGGGTGTGAGGTGCTTAACACTTCAGTGCTGGAGACTGGAGTGACCCTTCTCTCCGCATTCTACCACATTACTGCTCTCTATGGCTTATTGTCCTGCCCCCATTTCCTGTCCTTTCAACTATCTGTGTTGTAGGCTGGAATGCTGAGAACCCGTATATCATTTCAGTAACCTGAATAAAAGTTGTAAGTTTTATTTACCTTTTTGTTCCTCATGCCATAGCATTACTGCCCTACACAGCTCAGCAAATATAATAGATATAGATGATGATCCCAGAATAGGGATGGGACACTTAGAGCATTCCCTAGATTCTTTCACTGTCCTCCAGAGCTTGGCAGATGTGTAACTGTTGCTCATGCAACATGGGGGGGGGGGGGTGGAATACTCACATTATAGTAACAGTCACAAGAGCTGTGAACACATTCAGCCAGTGCTTCAAAACAAAAATTACAGAGCCCTGTGGCACTTTGTTATTTTCTGTAACAGGCTATCAACACTTTGCAATGCACTGAAGAATATACCTACCCATTTTTTAAAAATCACAAATATTTTAAAATATCTCATTTTCAGAGACATTCATTTTACTAACCTGGCATGCATCTTTTCCTCCATCTGGAAACCCAGCACATATTAAAGTGTCCCCCTGGACAGGCCTCTTTAAAGTTGACAGTGCTCTAGAACATTCATCCTGGTTCAAAATTGGCAATTCCACTTCATGTAAGACTTGAGGGAGGATTCCATCTTAATAGCAATAAAAATAGTTCATAATTGCTTATTGAGTAGAATCAGAAGACCTTTATTGTCATATAAATTTCTTTAGTCATTCAGTTATGTGTCCACCACATAGCAAATCCAAGATTAATTGTAGCATTATATATTCCTATCCTTAAAAGTTATCTGATGAAGTAAAGTGCAGAGATCTGAATCACCTTACTGTATTCGTAACATTTGATTACGTTCATGAAAATGACTTCAGTTTCAGACATACTGGCACTAAGCTTAAATTTTCTCATTTTGATTTTTTTAATGGTTGAAGACAGACATGTCTCTCACAAAAATCCTTAATGATGACAACACTCATTGACAGTGCCTTACTTAATCTTATTTTACATGGGTATTCTCAGCAAATGGACCATTATGTTGTGAATAGATCATCATCATGACACAACAGAGCCAGTCAGATTCCACTGGGGTCAAATGAAGGCAGTGCTTCTCCTGCTGCCCTGGGGCATAGTGGATAAAGAAGTAAAAACCAGCCAACAACTCAGCAGTCCATAAGAGCAGAGCTCCCACATCAAGTGGCATCTGTGTTCTGGGGAACAAAGAATCAGGGCCTTTTTGCACGGGGATCTTTGTTGCAAATTGGTCACTGAATGAAAAATCGCCATTTAAAATAGTGGAATTCGTCGTTATGCATACCTGCCTTTGTAGTGGAATCAGTTGCGTTTTTTTGCGTTTCCCACAGGCTTCCGGTCTCGGCAGAAATCGCTAGAAAGGAAGCGCTATTGCCAAGCTCGTCCCGCCCCTGGCCGTCAAGCAGCCAATGGGCACCCGTTAGCATGCTCCCAAACAGCCCCTTTCCCTTTAAGGAAGGTTTTTTAAAAAAAAAAAAACAGACCCATTGTAACGAATCTGGGTAGATTCGTTGCAACGGAGAGACCCATCCAGCTGCCTGGGGTGTTTGAACTGTTGTTTGATCATTTGATCGTTAACACGCTGCCTCTGAGTGAAAAAAAAAAAATCCCCCCCCCTCTCATGGGCCCGATTTTCGGCTGAATGGAATGTGTGAAATGTGTGTGCTTAGTGACTGAAGGGGAGGGACTGAAGCCGGGAAGCCTCTGTTTGAGCAGTCATTTGATCGTGGCCACGCTGCCTCCGAGTGGAAAAAAAAAATCCCCCCCTCCCCCCCCTCACGGGCGCGATTTTCAGCCGAAACAGTGTGAAAAATAAAGGGAAAATACATCAGCAAACGGGCTTCTGCGGGCTTCTTGTGCTTAGTGACTGTAAACAGCTCTGAGGAGGGACTGCAGCCTGGGAAGCCTCACTGGCTAAACGGAGGCTCGCCGGTGCGTTGATCTCCACTCGCTCGGGGAAAAAAAAAATGGCGATCGCTTCGCCAGAAGTTTGGAGGACAGGCTCAGGAGGAGGGACTCTGAAGAAACCGCAACAATGTTAACGCACAGGTCTTTATCGCTATTGTTGCAGATTGGTTGCAGGAGTGTATCGCTTTCCGGAGGGTGAATCCACTTTTTGGGATTCCCCTGAAAGCGCTACAACGAAGCGCTTTTTGCGGGTCGGTTTCAGGAGTGTTGCAGATTGTCTACGACGTCGTGGGTTATTCCAAATTAGTAGCGTTTTCAATTAGCAACCATTGTGCTATTTTGAAGCCGTGCGAAATGGCCCTCAGTTAAGAACTGACTCTTGAGTTATGACAAATGAAAGATGTCAGTAGGAGATGAGGATTAGTTGAAGAAAATGGCTTTTCAGGAGAGTGGGATCAGATTTTTCATTTAAAAAATCTGCACCATTTTTCAAAAGTCCAAATGACAGGGAACACTACTGACTCCATTGGTAGTCTGCAACAGAGTGAATAAGGGCCCCCTGCAGCCCCCCAGTCATTTCAGTTGCTGAAAAACTGTGCAGGAGCCCCTGCTCCCTCATGTCCCAGACCTGATCAGAACTGGTTCCATCTGCATTTTCTGCACAGGAGCTGCTGCTGGGACTTGTAGTTGCAGTATGGCTGGAAGCCCTCATGGAAAACTCATGTAAAAAATAACACCTTGTTTGGTTCATTCTCACATGTACAAAATCTCCCCTTCGTGGGTTGAGCCTGCTGAGCATGAGCTATATTTCCAACTAGTACTAGTACCCAAGAATGATCATAGAGATCCAGCATAATAATAAAACATGTTTTATTTTCTACCTGCAAACACCAAACACAATATATCTATCTTTAAAATAGTTGGCTTGCTTTTCAGAAGCAATAGCAGTGACTTACTTTCTCTTAGTCGACCCCAGCCACAAGTGCTGCATATATAACCTGGATCAAACTTTTCATCTGGACTGGGAAGACAAGCTGGCCAAACTTTGGGACCTACGATGGAAATGGATCATGGTTGTTAAGTATTAGAAAAAATAATGCTCATTTGGGCCGTGTTTCAAATCTCTCTTTCAGCGACAAATCATTTGCTGCAATTTCCAGGTAACTTTCAGAAAATATTTTAAAACTTAATTTCTAAAATACATGACGATGATTCATGGGGACATTCTCCTGGACAATTGCAATTGGAATGAAGTGCAATATCAAATGTACTCTCTCCCACTTGATATTTGCTCTGAGCTGTTTCTTTCTCAAATATTTGTAGCACAGAAGATCCTGAATTCAAACCTTAAACAGCATAATGCTTCCTATGCAAGACCCATACACCACTTAAGCTCCAGTCACCATCCATACAGAAGAAGAAGAAGAAGAAGAAGAAGAAGAAGAAGAAGAAGAAGAAGAAGAAGAGTTGGTTCTTATATGCCGCTTTTCCCTACCCGAAGGAGGCTCAAAGCGGCTTACAGTCACCTTCCCTTTCCTCTCCCCACAACAGACACCCTGTGAGGTGGGTGAGGCTGAGAGAGCCCTGATATCATTGTTCGGTCAGAACAGCTTTCTCAGTGCTGTGGCGAGCCCAAGGTCACCCAGCTGGTTGCATGTGGGGGAGCACAGAATCGAACCTGGCATGCCAGATTAGAAGTCCGCACTCCTAACCACTACACCAAACTGGCTTTCACAGATATGTGAAAGCCACTTCCCCGTGGGACAACCCTATATACTTTGGCATGTTTATCATTTCCAGTCTCGTATGGGTGTGATTACTCATGGAGGTCTTCCCCAATCATAGCTCTTCCTCTCGTGTAAACTTCTTCACTTCCCCTTTTCAGAAGACCAGTTGTTTGAAGTTGTATTGTGAGACCTTGCATGTGCCCCTTTCTAATACAGGACTCAGTGCAACCTGTGTTTAGACTGCAGAAACACTATGTATTATTGATCCATATTAATTATCACTGAAGTTAAGTTGCATATTTTTATTTCTGCAAATGAACACAGTTATACTGTCTGTTTATAGATCCCTTTTATTATGAACTAGTAATCAAGCCCACTGTAATCTAAATACAGCGGGCGCTAGACCAGGGAGCCCCCGGCAGTCGTGCAGAGCGCGGCTGCCGGGGGCTCCCTTTGTCAGGGGCCTGACGCGGCGAGAGGCGCTTCGCACCTCTCGCCGCGTCAGGCCGCCATCAAGGGAGCAACTGCAAGCCGCGCTCTGCACGGCTCACAGTTACTTCCTTGTCAGCAGGCTGGGAATCGGCCAGGCCAATCGGCCAGGCCAATCGGCAGGCGCTTCACGCCTGCCGATTGGCCCGGCCGATGGTCTGTCCAGAGGAAGGGGCCAATCAGGCCCCTTCCTCATCACGGACAAAGCCCTCCCCCCAAGGGCTTAACTAATTATTTAGTCTGCGGTGCCCGTGGCACCGCGGGCATGTTAAGGATGTTGACATGTTTTATTGCTAGCCCATTTCTTCAGAAACAAATTAATCTATTCAACCCGCATTCTTCTCAACAGCTTGATCATATGAGCTGAAAATGTAAAGTACTGGTTGTTGGTTCAATTAAGTATGTCACCGTGTTTGTGTGGGGGGCTGTCTTTTGTGACACTGTTTACAGTACTATCCACTTCCCTGGGAGTAGCCTTCAGTAGGTTCCTGAAAAGGTCATGTTAGGACTGCACTGTCAATTTGTAAGAAATTATTTCTCCTTTAGTTTTACTAACAATGTTTATAACAACTCAGATGGATACTTATAATTCCCCCTATAATTATCATATTTGTATATTACCATATTTAAAGCTGCCATCAACTTTGAGAAGGGCAATGTCATAATTCATTGGTTTCCTGGGGTCAAATTTTGGATGACTAATTATCCGTTTTACAGGTAGTGTCTGTTCTCCCTCCTCCGTCAGTCTCAGATCATGTTCTCCAGCAGTGATGGTCAAAGAACTGAGCAGGTTTCTGCATGTGGTGAGAAATTGTTAGAAGAGTGAAATTTCATTTTTTTAAAAACCAACAACCTTTTATGCAGTGAACCATGAATGCTTAACGAGGAATATATCTGAAATCATAGCCTTGCAGTGACATATTCATACCTGCTTTGAATACAGTGAGCTGCCGTGATGACCCATTGAGTAGAAACAAGAGTTCCTCCACAAAAATGCCCGCTGTCTCGTTTCAAAGAAACCTGAAAAAGAAAGAGCACATGCTGCATTGTGTTTGTGCATGTAACATGCTGTACACTAGCAGTCAACTTATGGCAACCCCTTATGATTTTCAAGGCAAGAGACAAACAGAAGTGGTTTGCCATGACACACCTCTGCTTAGTGTAAGGTGACCAGATTGTCCCACTTTTGGAGGAACATCTGGGGGTACCTGGCAAATTGTACTTGAAATTAAAAATATATAGATATTACAATACTATTTTTGTGTTCTATGCATTCTATGAAACTTTTTGTTGCTCCATATAGACCAAAATTTTAATCAAGAACCCCCCCCCCCCACCATCAATGGTGTCCCGCTTTACCAATGTTAAAATCTGGTCACCTTAGCTTAGTGATCCTGGAGTTCCTTGGTTCTTTCCCATTCAAATTCCTACTAGGGCAAACTTTGCTTCACTTCCAAGATCTGACAAGTTTGGGCTGGCCTGGGTCATCCATATTACTTATAGTTGTATACAACAATAAACATAACATTAAAGCCATACAGTAAAAACCAATCTAACAACACCAATGGTGTTTCATCAGACAGGAGGGACATGAGTAGCAGGGTAGCAGGCCCCTTCCAACTCTATGATTCTATGATTCTAACCTTCCCAGTACCCAAGTCAACAGGCCCCCATCCCAGTAGGCCTGACACCTCGGGGAGTGAGCAGAGATATTCCTTGTCCTGGCCTCAACTGAATGCCTACTGGAAGAGTTCTGTCTTGCAGGCCTTGCAGAACTGAGACAGTTCCATCAGGGCCTTCAGCTCTTCTGGAAGCCCATTCCACTACGTAGGGGCCAGGACTGAAAAGCCCTGGCCCTGGTTGAGGTGCACTTTCCATGGACCAGGGATACCAGCCTATTTGAACCTGCAGAGTGCCCTGTGAGGGGGATAGGGTCCCTCAGTCCCTCAGGTATGCACGACATAGACCACAAATGGCCTTAAAGTTCAAGACTAATACCTTGAATTTGATACGGTACACTACTGGCAACCAGTGCAGTTGCCATAAAACCGGGTGCATATGGGTTCTCCACGATGTTCCTGTGAGAACCCTCTCTGTTGTATCACTTGCAACTTCCATGTCAAGGAACAGGGCAGTCCCACATAAACTATTAGAATATCTTTCCAGGCATGCGTACTTAAGAAGAGCAGAAGTTTCTCTATATGAAGCTCCAGAATTTGAATTTTGATCTTGTGTCATGGATATTATTTATAACAATTTCAATTTGGTCAAATTTTTAGAAACTATGTATTTTTAATTTATTTATAATGAATACACTATTTCCCTATATTTGATAAGCTTGTTATCTATTGATATACAGCATTACTGGGCCCTTAAATTTGGATTTCTTTAACCTTCTGGTTCTTAATTTGTTTCATTTTATTCATTTGCTTTATTTATGCCCCAATTTTCTCTCCAATGAGGACCCACAACAGTTAGATTGAGAGTGTGTGAATAGCCCAAGGTCACCCAGTAAGCTTCAAGGACAGAATGGGCATTTGATCAGACCAAGCCCAACAGACCCAAGCACAATACTCCAACCATTAGACCATACTGAGGGACATTCCACACAAATTTAGTGGCAGTCTTACCTTTTGTGGACACTTAAAAAAAATTGCACAACATCGTGCACAAGCCACAAACTCATCGCCAAGCTTCCACTACATTGTTCCATTGGGAGCCGGGAAATCTAGAAAAGTGGATTCCTCCCCCCAAAAAGCATGTGCCTGCTGTGAGCAAGCAGCGCACCCACAAAACACACTTGTGTTCTAAAAATAGTGTTAGTTTTCCTCCAACTTGTCGCAACTTTGGTCCCGCCTCCTTCCCTCCTTACAGCAGATGGGACTGCCTGATGTTTTTTTAAATGCCGAGAAGCCTGGAGCAACACAGAGGCTTTTACGTGGCTTGCCCTGGTGACAGCGTCCCCTTTCATAGTGGCTGACAGCATTCCACTCCAAATGTCCTGTGCTTGAACTGTTATTTTTTAAAAATATATTTTTAACCTTTTAAACATGTGTAAACACATAAGCGCAGGCGTGATCACTAGCATACGTAGGGCTTGAAGTGCCCTATGAACCTTTGAATCTTTGCTCACATGTTTATACATATTTTTTAAAAATAAAGGAAAGGGTTAAGTCGGAGGCTCCAGAACGTCGCAACATTTGATTCGTTCTCCAGCTTGACAGAGCAAGGCAGGATGAGTCGCTACACAAAACAGGCGCCTAGCTCTCCCCTCTGGCCAAACCCGAAGCTGAAGACTAGAAAAGAAAAAAAAGGCTGCATGCAAAACAAAGTAGGACACTTTTTTTTAGCAGTAGCCCGTTCAGCGGGAACTACGTTAGTTGGGCCAGAGTGCGGAATTTCCCTGATTCTCTCTATAGTTGTTGTTTCTTTTTGAATTTGAAGTAGTGTTCCGTTTTGAGTGTGGAAAAGGTACATTGTAGACCAAGGGCTCACAAAGGACTCCCCAGACTTTCACCCATATCCTGCCTTAATAGATGGCCAGGAAGCTATTCCTGGCATTGGCGTGAAAGCAGGGAACTGGCCACTTCCATTGACCTGGGGGTGGCATTCTTGCATGGTTACTGTGCATAGAAAAGGGGTCAGGGCATAGACACCAATTCCTGCCTCAAATAGCCTCCTTTATCTTCCCCCACCCCCAGGCTTCCTTGGGAGTGGCAAGGAGATGTTGCCAGCTGACAAACTTCCAGCCTGGTTCTGGGGCTCCTCAAAGCCTGAAAAACATTTCAGGAGCTCCTCCATCATCAAAAGATTGAAAAAGGCTGGTCTAGACCCGTAAGAACTAAGCCACAGAGTCCTATAATATCTGTTGTGACTCTATTTGCTGGTCATGGACCGTAATTAAATCAACTGATGGACTGGTGATAGCTTAAATTGACTGTTGTAACTTTGTAGGCATAAATGTCTACATTTTAAAACTCTAACACTTCCTAACACTTCCTTATGGAATTTAACATCATTATGCATAATACATAGTATAAGCTTCAATATACTTTCTGAGAGGTAAGCCTCAAGGAGCTCAGTAGAATTTTCTCACCAGAAAATGTGCAGTCTGGCAACCTTAAGTGCTTAATAGAAATAAAGTGCCTGCACAGCTGTCCAGAAGATAAAACGGCCAGCCTAATACTGTCCTTCAGGTGAATTGCTGTCTCCCAACTCTGCAGCATCCCCCCCCCAATGAACTATACAAGATTTCTTTTTCACATTTCTTTAGAGGATTCAGTCCTGCCACCATCCACCCCTATAGCCAGCTGGAAACAAAACAGGAAGCCAATTGGTTGGCCTGGAAAGTCTTTCCAGCTTTCCTCAGTCTTGCCTGGCCACTGAAGGGTGGATCTGGTTCTTTTCAAATCTTACTGGCTGTGACAGAGAACAAGCAAAAGGTGATGTCACAATTTTATCAAGTCAGAAGAAAGAAAGAGTGCTTGAGGGGTCACTTAAAAATCATCACTCATGGCTGGAAAAAGGTTGGTGCAAATCAGTACATGCTTGTGGCAAATGGGCTTCCCAGTTCAAAACTAGACACCTGGAACACCATGTCTGGCTGGAATCTGCCAGTTCCAACCTACATACTGTATCCTCTGCATCCCCAACCTTTTTATCACCAGGGACCACTCAACGACAATTTTACTGAGGCCCGGTGGGGGGGGGCGTAGTTTACTCCTCTACTCTCAACCACTGCCCTAACGCTCTCTGATCGCTATGGTAATGTTTAAACATCCCTTCAAAATAAGATACAGACACGCCACAACAATGAACATAAAGAAAATTTTATTTTCATGGAAATTTTAACTCATGACAATGACAAATCAATGGGAACCCTGAGCTTGTTTCTCTGTAACGAGATAGTCCCATCTGGGAGTGATGGGAGACAATGACACCCGAAGTGTGTTGTAAAGGGCTGGGAGGGATGAAGTAAAGGGCCAGGGGGGGGAGAAGGCGTCCTTCATGGCCCACCTCCAATTAGTCAAAGGACCACATGAGACAGAGCATGGGAAAATCTCCTTTAAGCAGCCATACTTGCCTTTCTTAATAATAACACTGTGAACTGACATAGCAACTTTATTTTAACCTGATGATAATTTGGGTTTTAGGTATTTCTCATGTAGGTCAGGTAGTTAAGACAGAAAAACTTGTATGTCTTAGAACTTCACGCATCTCTGGGAGGACAACCACTGAAAAACAGCAACTGCAATCACAGGGGTAGATAGCAAAGTACACAAGCACATACTGGTTTACACTAAACTTTCTCCAGCCGTGGGTGATGTTGACTATGTGTGATGCACATACACAAACTTACAGTCCATAAATTGTTTAAAATAGTATTTAGATCCTTGCTTCTAAATTCTGCTGCAACAAGCTAAATAGCATAACACATCAAGAGACAGACACAGAAATCTCATAATGTAAGAATATTACTTCCCAAACCAGTAGGTCTGTCTCAGCTTCTTAATGGCAATTACTATGGAAACAAAACAATCACAGCTTCTGGGAACCCAAAGAAAAGTGACGTTGTTTCTTGCTTTACTTGCACCTTTGCTATTGCAGGTTCAACAAAAGGACCTGCAGTGCGGCCCAAAGATGTATTTCCCTGTTTTTTAATCCCTCTGTTACCTCCATGATATGCTGCCATTTAGAACTGCAGGTGGTCTGGACTGCAGCTATCTTGGCCAGGGAATGCTCACCTGCCATGGGTGTGAGCCTTGTTGCACTTGGTTTCCACCAACAATCCTAGAGAGGTGGTTATAAAAACTCCCTGCTTTTTGTTCCAAGGGTTTCTTCCCACATTTAAAATCTGAAAGGCACAAAGGAAAAAAGAGACATTTTCTACATTATCGTTTTAGTATGCCAAATAACTTCCAACTCTCAGAATGTCCTAACATGATTAAGCAGAATATTTTATTTTTTTGTTTGTTTATTTATTTAGATTTTATACCGCCCTTCCCTATAGCTCTGAGCAGTTTACAGGAAACATTTTGGAATATTTACATGGAACACTATCATCAATGTCAATATAACAATATAACAATATAACAACAATAACATACCAACTAGAACTAGAACAGTATTTCAACAACAATAACTTTAATTTAATTAATAAAACAGTGTCAGTTACTTTTATTGAAAACAAAAAAGGTAAACTATAGGATAAAAATATGAGCAAAAGTTATATTGTTCACTTTGCAGTTAGACTTTCCACCCACTGAAGAATGGCACAGGCTGTGCTATAAACTATGCTTACATGCTTTACAAGCAAAATGACACAATGTCCATACAAGTCTAAATACAAATAGCATTTCAGATGAAACAACCTTTGTGCATTATTTACATGATAATTTTAATTTAAAGAAATGGAAACCTTTTTTTCTTTGGTGACTGTTGGGAACCTGGGAGGGAGGGGGGCATCAAACCAGCCTTTCATCCAGCAAAAAAGCCACCAGAGATGAAAAGCTGTTTTTAATTTGTTTATTGAGTTGTCCAGAGCAACTTGCCCAGTAAATTCGCCAAGGCTTCCAGTTCCCTCATCTCCCAGCTGCACTGACAAGTCTTTCTCAATGTTTCCTATGTCGACACCCTTTGCTCCTTGCATGTCTCCCTTTCTGGGCCTCCTCTGTTCACCGCTTGCCTGGAAGGTACCATGGATGGGGTCAAAATGAGTCAGTTGAGACTTGATGGAACATTCTTCTTCCACAGCCTTGCTCCTTGCTCTTCTCAGGTTGCCTTCTCTCAATTCCTCCCTGGGATTTACTCGGCATCCTGTGGTGTCGCTCTCCACTCAGGGTTCAGGCTGCTAGTGGAACACCTGGAGACAGCCATTCCACAACCTCCATGGAGCAGTTTGGCATCTGGAACCACCTCCTCAGATAGAGCATTCTTTCATCATGCTTCCTTTTGCGATACCTACCAGGTCACTCAGTCCTCCTCCTGCAGGACCTGATCTAATGTCAACCTCAGTCTCTACTGTGGCACTACCTTCTTCCCCTCCTTCGAAGACCCCATTGCACCTCGTTTCAATCTTCTTGGCATCAAGGTGCACCCGCTACAGTGGGTGAAGTAGGATACCAGTTTGGATTGGGATTTCACGGCATCTTTATCATATTTCACTGTACAAAATTTATGGAAATCAGTGAATGTATAGTTTAAATATTAAAAAATGTGATATCAGGTCAAATAGAAGTGAAATGTATTAGTTTTCTACTATGGCTTGTGTCTTTATCACAAAAACAGGAAAAATTAATGTATGAATAATAAGAGCTCAACATATATAAAATGACAAAATTTTCTCAACTTCTAGATACAAATGAAGCATAGTTACCTTCAAACAGCTCAAACAATGATAATGTGTAAGCACATACATGTATATATCAGATCAAGATGGGTAGCAGAAGAAACGAACAAGAGTCAGTAGTATCTTAAAGACTGACAACATTTGTGGCAGCAAATGAGCTTTTGTGAATCACCACTCACTTCTTCTCTAGTAGGGTTATCATATTTTGAAAATCAAAAAAGAGGACATATTTCCCAGTTGATTACTTTAAACTAATGTTCGCTATGACAAATCTCATTTAAATACCATTATTTAAGTGGTCAAAGAATTGAGGCTTTTGAACTCTGGTGCTGGTGAAGAATCTTGCGAGTCCCTTGGACTGCAAGGCGAACAAACTGGTCAGTCCTAGAGGAGATCAGCCTGGACTGTTCCTTAGAAGGCCAGATCCTGAAGATGAAACTCAAATATTTTGGCCACCTCATGAGAAGGAAGGACTCCCTGGAGAAGAGCCTAACGCTGGGAGCGATTGAGGGCAAAAGAAGAAGGGGACGACAGAGAATGACGTGGCTGGATGGAGTCACTGAAGCAGTAGGTGTGAGCTTAAATGAACTCCAGGGAATGGTAAAGGACAGGAAGGCCTGGAGGATCATTGTCCATGGGGTTGTGATGGGTCAGACACAACTTTACAACTAACAACAACAACATATTTAAGCAGTGCTCATTTTTACTAACTAGGAATATTCTTAACTTTCCAATCCCAAAAAGGACATTTTAATCATATTTTAAAAAGAATCCCAAAGAGGACAGACACCAGGGAAAAAAGTACACCTGGTATCCTAACAGACACACACGTAGACAAGCTAGTTTGAAGACTGGAGAAAGACCACCAAAGGAGAGGACCTTTCTTTGTGCCTTTTCCAAGATTGAAAATGCCTCTCCAGAGCTGCAGGCAGCTCCACAATGGGAAAAATAACAGTACAAGCAACCAAATTTGTTTTTTCACATATGTTTTGGCCTTAGAAGGTGCTTGAATTTGGTATCTCTTGCAAGTGAAATGTGCTTGGTTAGTCAGCCACAGCCCATTCCCAACACAACAATCACTACTCTGAAAATAATCCTGGGGTATAGAATCGAGTCACCCATACAATCTGCATGGTTGTTATGACAGCATCATCAAAAACACATTACAGCAGATCTTCCCCTTATACATTGGGTGACGGCATATAGAAGCTCAATTTCTTTCACTCAGCAAAGGATCCAGAAGCTACTTGGAGCAGCATACAATCTGAGCCAAGGGGAGGGGGGAGGAAATCCAGCCACGTGCAGGGTGGCTGTGCAAACCCACCCTCATTCCATTAACAGTTGCAGCAGAAGTGAAAGGCAGAAACATCACTGAAATAACATCCTCATGACAGCCAATATCAACAGTTATGGAAATTTAAGGATAATACCAGCCCAGTCTTGACTTTGCCACCTGTGCTGCTCTGGAGGGTCCACTCTGGGCAGGCTTAGTGAGTTGCAAAAAGAGAGGATAACCGGCAAAAAACTAAAACACCCTTCCGAAAAAGAGACGTTCCCCTCAGCTTCTGTAATGGGCAGTTAAGACACAGGGCGACGTGACTTAAGCGTCTGGATCCTGCTTTTAGAAAACAATTAGAGAATAATATGAAATGTTGGCCATACCTTGCCGCAGCGATATTGCTCTAGAGCTTCCCTCTCTAAAATAAGTTGTCCCCAGCATAAGTACAAGCAGATTGACTAAGGACACTGGCATTTCCAGGCTGTGACTAAATGTTTTAAAAGAGAGAACTTTATACTGGCAAAGAAGAAACTATAACACAGTGGGAGAGCAGCGACTGAGAAATTCAAAGTCAGGTTACTCATTAATCAGGCTATAAAGCTTTGAACCAGGCACTACTAAATTTTTCCAAATTTAGCCAAGCGTGATTCCTTTTCAGTTCTAAAGGGACCAATATTCTTCATTGCTGGGGGGGGTTAGTTCAAACTTTTCTTTAAAGGCCAATCTATACATTAACAAGCACTATAAATCTAGGCCTTTGCCAATATAACAGCATCACACTGATGATTAATGTCTGCAGTTTAATTATAGCCGTCTCCAAGGTTATCACATGTGGATTTTGTAAAGAGTTCATCTCCTGCATTTTATAGGTCTGACAGCCCAGCAGCAGTGCTGGGCTATACTTTGCAACCACCATCTAAATTAATTTACTGGGGAGAAAACTGTATTGAATTCAGGTTATTTTAAAATATGTGTGTAGTCTGGATCTTACCATAAATAATATTTTAAACAAAATACCATTGCTTTTCTACTATTATCAGCATGCTCTATTAGCATTAATATTGTGCAAAATGCAAAAATAAATCCTGGCTAAGTCTTTACTGAGGCACAAATTGTACAGTCTAAACAAAGGAGGAACATATAATAGAATTGATTGAAACACTGCAGTGAGAGAGAGAGTCACAAAAGACTAAAAGGGCCAAACTTTTTTTGCCAACCTGCAATAAACTAGGTAATGTATACATTTCTTTGAGAAAACATTGGGAAATGTGCTGTTGCTGGGAGTCCCGTGGTCTTTGCACTAGGCTGTGCCTTCCTAGCACTATCTGCCCTTTGGTGAATCTCTACAACTAAGCTGCATGGCTGTTAAGTCTGCTGGTTGTGTGCCTGTCCCACTGACATCACTAATGACAAGGGTTATACAAACAGGAGGGGGATGTGCAGATCTTGGCCAGGCCAGCCAGGCCAATAAAATCTAAGACAAAAGTAGCTCAACTCCCACTTTTCAAACTCTGGGTTTAGTTTGCAGCAAGCTGTATACGACACAATCAGGTCTCAATAGGTACAATGTCTCTGGATGCTGGAGGGAAGCAGCAGGCAACCTCAGAGCAGCGTGTTCCATGCATTCTTTCCCTGGAACAGGGCGGTGTGGTGAGTGGGCAGGGCAACGCTGCTCTTTGTTCTCTCCTTCCTCTACTCATTCTTATCTCCCTTGCCCCAAGGAGGATAAAGTGCTCCCAAGCTCCGCCAAAAGCATTCATCATACTCTTGGCCTCCTCCATTGGTTGTTAGCAAGTACTGCCTTTTCCATTCTGAATGAAGATTCATGGGAACAGTCTATGAGTTGGAAATACATAGCTTGGAAATGTTATGTGGTAAGTGGCTACAAATGATTTGCTGACAAAGGGCAGACAGGACAGAGGTTGGATGGTGACAGTCAACAGAGAGACATTTTTGTCCCTCCCATGTTACTCAGGAGCACCCAAGGAAGGCAATGAACAGAAAATGGAGTACAGACATAAACAAGGGATCCTTCATTCAAACAGCAGCTAACATTGTCACAGTACATTTAGTTTCATTAAAGGGGGATTAAACAAATTTAGGGGAAATAGGCCATCAGTAACTGTTAGCTACAATAACTCCGTTTTCAGATGCATTTCCCCTCTGCATAGGAGGACCACAACAAAAAGATGTTCTGACCTCCATGCCGGACTTAGAGATTCCCCAGATATTAAGTCAGTAGGTTTGGCAAGACAGATGCAGTTGCTTCAGGCCCGGCCCCCTGTACTGCAGGTCTGATCATGATCAGGCCTTTGCAGAATTTTTAAAATCTCTTTAAAAAGGCAGTGCTGTTTATGGGTCAGACCCATTGACATGATAATGAAACCCTGGTTGAGAAAGCCTGATCTACAGTTTCAGGCTTTTAAGTCGATACCAATGTTATATTTCCTTTGAAAGAGGAGATTGAATTTAAAAATGAATTCAGTAATGAGCTTCCTTCAGGTAGAGAATAGCAGCATATAAGAACCAACTCTTCTTTTTCTAATGGGATAGATGGTCAGATTCACACTCTGACTGTTTCCACAAAGGACAGATCATTTGGATTTGCATTTTTAAAGTGCCAATTTCCCCATCTGTTTCCTCATTAAAATTTGGCTTTCCAGGCACAGATCTGGATAGCCCTCTGACTTATCACACATTCTGGAAATTCACAGTTACAATGATTTCCTGAGTCATAGCAGAATCTGATTTGGGTCTGCCCAATGGAGAAATGCATGAATTTTTTTTCCATGCCCGACATTTTGAGTTGTTTGTACATGCCCTCTCCTTATCATTCCCCCCTCCCTCCCTTCCTCCCCCTCCCTTCCTTCCCCGCCCTCCATCCCAAAAATCTGACTTCAAAAGAGTGTTACTGTGTTACAACGCTGTTTATTTCAATTATAAATTGCAGTAGTCTTCCATGTTGCACTGCAGCAGCATTGTAATGCAAGTTTCCACATTTTAAAAAAAACCTCTTCTAGTACATTTGGGGAAAGGGGGAGGCAATTGAGGGCACAGGATGAAATTAAGCGGTGCAACTAAAAGAAAGGTGCGAGCAGGCACCATCTGGCAAAAAAAAAAAAAACTTGTAAAGGGGGAGCAAAGTATGAAGGGAAGCTACCTCCATCAGGCAGAAAGCATATCATGAATTTCAGCCTGGGAAGCAAGCAAAGGAAAGCCCAAATTTAGAAAACCTAGAGTCAACTCGCAGCATTCAAAGGAAATCCAAAGTGGGGCTAAAACAAGGCATGTCTCCTAATGCAAAACTGGTCTCTGTGAAGATGCTCAGAATGGAGGGATTCCAGGAGCAATGCTTGTTGTGAGGCTTGATTGTGACCGTGTTGGTTATGAGGCAGCGTAACTCGAGTTCCATGCTTTGTTTAAACAGAGTAACTCTGGAAAGGACAATTAACTTTTAAATAGAACTATTATTATTCAGTTTTGTCCTCAGAAACATACAATTAATAGTTCCCCCAAGGATACTGTGCTTTTGTGTCTCATTTGTGAGACACAATTAAAAGTTCTCTAAAGATGAATGCAATTGCTATAACTTTAAGAGGATAGATTGCTTTTCCAAAGGGAATGTGCAAAACTTCAGAAATGTTGACCTTTTCTCCTCTTAAAAGACTCAGGCATTCCTGTAATATCTACCACTGTTTTGTTTAAAGAAAGTAAAGTCACAAGGAATTCAGCTCTTGGCACTTTTGAGTTGTTAGTTGCACACACATAAACACTTTTGAAAAGGTAACTTTAGCTCTCCTTGATTTCAATGTGTGGGATTTTAAATTTTATTTTAGACTTTGTTTCTTGTCTGAGGTCAGCTGAAACAAGACAGCAGTAAGCATTGTTCACTGGGCCAGTGGTAGCTGGTGAAGGCAGTTTTAATAATGAAATGACTGATGACATGAGCAGCTCTGAAACACAGGTCCTAAGCAATCTGCATTCAGGAGGCAGGAGGCTAAAATGGTGACCTTTTACCATTTTCCCTTCTAATTATTATTTTGCTCCCTGTCTACAAAATGCAGTTGGCACCAGGACAGTGCAATAGTTCCTGACTAATATCTCCCATCCTGTTAATGTGAACATTTCACAAAAAACATCCACAGGCTCAGTTGCTAAATGGGGGGGGGGAGGTTGAAATGGAGTGCTTTGAGTGATTGGGGCCCTGGGCAAAAGTTAAGGATGGAGCCCCAGCAATATGGTACATTCAGGGTATAGCAGCACCTCCTCCTCCAGCAAACAGCTGAGTTCAGGCCACTTCCCTGAAGTAGGCACTCTTTCACTCTAGTTATGAAGACAAGAAACATGAACTGAGGAGTATGGGAATAAGAAACCCAAGAGCACAGGAATAAACACAAAGGCAGACAGTGCCAGGGATGGATACAAACAACAAAAAAGTGGTTTGGCCATGAACCAAACCAAGCAGCATCACTCTCTGACAAACCAGTTCTGTTCATAGTTTGTGGGTCCAGAAATCCCGATTTAAAGGGTCTGTGGTCACTTTAAATGGGGTTTTCATTACTCTGCAAAAACATCTGAGCAATGGGAGCAGTCCAGGAGACCCTGGGCATTTAACCACCCTCCCCTCCCACATTGCTTAAGGATGCCTCCTCCCCCGGACCTCCTATCAGAAACTAATCCAAGAGGTTGGTTAAGGAGCATGCCAGCATCAGAGAAGGGGTGGGGAAGAAGGCGGCTTCATATCAGGGACCACATATACTGGGTTTCCCCCATGGACAGACTGCTTACTGCTGGGCCTGGCCTTGCCGTTGCTGCTAGAAGACTCCCAGCCCACATCGTTCCCAGACTGGAGTGGCCTCCTTCTCTGCTGGTGCCCCGCCCCATTTCCCTGCCCTGGGCCCCAGGGAAAGACATGGCTGCGGTACTGCCCCTGTAGCCCATGGCCATGGTCCTATGGCAGCTGTGTGGTTCACCATAGCAGTTTCCTCCACTGACTGCCAATGTGAGATTTGGGAGTATTTTCAAGTGATGGGTGAGGGTGGATGAGCCCCTAGGCTCTCCCAGAAGTCGAAGTGGGAGGGTGGGTACAAGGGAGAGACTGTAAGGAAATACTGTAAGAATAACAGTGTTGCACTTACCTGTAACTGCTGTTCATTGAGTGAACTTTTGTGCAGGGATGTTTACAATATTCACAGAATCACAGAATCATAGAGTTGGAAGGGGCCATACAGGCCATCTAGTCCAACCCCCTGTTCAATGCAGGATCGTCCTGAAAATTTGTGAGGGGAAAACAAACAGTGTGGTGGTTGGTGTCTCCTACCGACCGCCTGACCAACGTGAGGATGTGGATGCTGCACTTTGGGAGCCAGTTTGGTGTAGTGGTTAGGAGTGCGGACTTCTAATCTGGCATGCCAGGTTTGATTCTGCGCTCCCCCACATGTAGCCAACTGGGTGGCCTTGGGCTCGCCATGGCACTGATAAAACTGTTCTGACCGAGCAGTGATATCAGGGCTCTCTCAGCCTCACTCACCTCACAGGGTGTCTGTTGTGGGGAGAGGAAAGGGAAGGTGACTGTAAGCTGCTTTGAGCCTCTTTCGGGTAGAGAAAAGTGGCATATAAGAACCAACTCTTCTTTTTCGTCTTTGTGAGCAGCTTGGGAAAATATCCAAGCAGCAGGACCTTGTCATCATGGGTGACTTCAATTTCCCAGATGTGTGCTGGGAAACAAACTCTGCGAAGCGTCCTCAGTAATGCAACTTTCTGACCTGCTTGGCTGACAATTTCATTTATCAAATGGTAGATGAACCCACAAGATGTTCAGCCATACTGGACTTAATACTGACCAACAGGCAAGAGTTGGTGGATGGGGTGAAGGAGGTGGCGACCCTAGGGGGAAGTGACCATGTCCTCATAGAATTTCTTTTGAGATGGGGAGGCAAGGAAGCTTGTAGCCAGACACGGATGTTGGATTTTCGTAGGGCAAACTTTAATAAACTCAGAGACATGATGAGTGTCATACCATGGACGAAAATGCTGGAAGGGAAGGGAGCATGTGAAGGGTGGGCGCTACTCAAAAAAGAGCTATTGCATGCTCAATCCATGACTATCCCAGAAAGACAAAAACACTGCAGGAGCTCTAAGATGAACAGAGAACTTCAAGAGGAACTAAGAAAGAAAAGGGAAATGTTCAGGAAATAGAGGAAAGACCAACCTGGTTTCCTTTTTTGACCAAGCCACAGGTTTGCTGGATTGGGGAAATTCGGTTGATGTCATTTACTTGGATTTTAGTAAAGCTTTTGATAAGGTTCCCCATGATGTTCTGATGGATAAATTGAAGGACTGCAATCTGGATTTTCAGATCGTTAGGTGGATAGGGAATTGGTTAGAGAACCGCACTCAAAGAGTTGTTGTCAATGGTGTTTCATCAGACTGGAGAGAGGTGAGTAGCGGGGTACTTCAGGGCTCGGTGCTCGGCCCGGTACTTTTTAACAGATTTATTAATGATCTAGATGAGGGGGTGGAGGGACTACTCATCAAGTTTGCAGATGACACCAAATTGGGAGGACTGGCAAATACTCCAGAAGATAGAGACAGAGTTCACCAAGATCTGAACACAATGGAAAAATGGGCAAATGAGAACAAGATGCAATTTAATAAAGATAAGTGTAAAGTTCTGCATCTGGGTCAGAAAAATGAAAAGAATACCTACTGGATGGGGGATGCCTTTCTAGGTAACACTGTGTGTGAACGAAACCTTGGGGTACGTGTGGATTGTAAGCTAAACATGAGCAGGAAGTGTGATGCAGCAATAAAAAAGGCAAATGCCATTTTGGGATGTATCAACAGGGGCATCACATCAAAATCACAAGATGTCATAATCTTGTGATGTACACAGCACTGGTCAGACCACACCTGGAGTACTGTGTACAGTTCTGGAGGCCTCACTTCAAGAAGGATGTAGATAAAATTGAAAGGGTACAGAGGAGAGCGATGAGGATGATCTGGGGCCAAGGGAAGATAGGTTGAGGGACTTGGGAATGTTCAGTCTGGAGAAAAGGAGGTTGAGAGGGGACATAATAGCCCTCCTTAAGTATTGGAAAGGTTGTCACTTGGAGGAGGGCAGGATGCTGTTTCCATTGACTGCAGAGGAAAGGACGCATAGTAATGGGTTTAAACTACAAGTACAATGATATAGGCTAGATATCTGGAAAAAAATTTCCACAGTCAGAGTAGTTCAGCAGTGGAATAGGCTGCCTAAGGAGGTGGTGAGCTCCCCCTCACTGGCCGTCTTCAAGCAAAGGTTGGATACACACTTTTCTTGGATGCTTTAGGATGCTTAGGGATAATCCTGCGTTGAGCAGGGGGTTGGACTAGATGGCCTGTATGGCCTCTTCCAACTCTATGATTCTATGATTCATTCCCGAGACCGGCTCATGGTGGGTTACAAAATGTCCACTAAAAATCCCAATAAAACCCCATTAAAAACCAACAGGATGACAAAAAAAAACATACAACAGAAAACCAGAACAAACATAGTGGTAATAACTCCATCTCCCATCCCCCCCAACCAGCCTCTAATAAGGGGAAGGAAAGAGGTGCCATAGATAGCAAACAGCCTAGTTGCTGCCTAACACTGGGGGGGGGGGGGGCGGCAATCCAATCTTCCTCACTACTTCAGCCTCAACCATAGACCTAGCAGAAGATCTCCATTTTGTAGGCCCGGTGGAACATCGGGAGCTCCCGCAGGGCCCTCAACTCTCCTGGGAGCTCATTCCACCAGGTAGGGGCCAGGACCGAGAAGGCCTCAGCCCTGGTTGAGGCCAGGTAAACATCTCTGGGGCTGGAGATGACCGAATAGCAGATCCCCTGGCATTACATTTAAGACATGTATAGCCTGGCCCAACAAAGTGACATTTATCAGATCTTGGGTTTCCTTCAGATGGGGCCTGGAGAGCTCCCACCATTGCAATTGATCTCCAGGCAACAGAGATCAACCCCCCTGGAGAAAATGGCTGCTTTAAAGTGCAGACTCTGTGGCATTGTACTCTGCTGAGGTTCTCAAACCATGCCCTTCCCAGGCTCCACCCCCCAAATCCCCAGATATTTCCCAACCTAGAGCTGGCAACCCGAGTCAGATCCAGCCCTTGTAACAAATGAGTTTTATACCTCTGGTAACCTTTTCTAAGGTGAACAAGCAAGCAGCCAGACCTAGCTGAGTCATGTCACTGGATGATATCAAGTCAACCACAGGTTGTTTCCATGCCTAGGATTGCCAGCCTCCAAGTGGGACCTGCAGATGTCCAAGAATTCTAACTGAACTCCAGATGACATAGACTTGCCTTAAGCCAACTGGGAAGGGTGGGCTATAAAAATATCATCATCCGCCATCCCACCCTTCCCTCCTCAGACTCCACCACAAAATATCCAGGAATTCCCTAGCCTGGAGTTAGCAACTCTAGCCAGGCTTGGCCCCAACAAGGCCCATTATGCACGGCCGCCGAAACGGCGATTTCGGGTCACATGGAAAACGCGGAGGGGGAAGACGCGATGCATACCGGTTATACACGGGGCGGGGCGCGACGGCGGCAAAACCCAGAGTAACCGATTATGCACGCGCCGATCCGGGCGCCGCTTCTGGTTGCGCCCCGCTCACCCGGAAGCTGCGCTTTCTTCCGCGTTTCACTGACGCGGCTTTTTCGGCGGCATGCACCGAAGCTGCAGCCAGTTGCAGCCTGCTCCGTGCGTTATCCGTGATTTTAGTCGCCGCCATTCCACCCCGAATGTGCGCTAAAACCCCCGTGCATAATGGGTCCAAATGAGTCCTCCTTCAAAGGCTAAAACAGGCTAAAACTGCCTTTTAATGACAAAAGCAGGCCTGGAATACTGTGGTTGCCTAGCAGTGGCTGCTGAGGCAATCCGCCCAAGGCTAGAGGAACTTGGCTTATCGTTTTGGGTTTTTTTTTTAATACCCTCCCTTTTTTTACATTTCCCATTTTTCCTGCAGATCTGACCCATTTTTCTTCATAGTTCTAATTACTGAATTGAAGTATCCTCAGATTTAGCTGGAATGGCTATTACTATGCAGTTGTGGTTTGGTATTTTAAATATATATATACTCTGAGCTTAGATACTATACCTTTATCCCTGTGCAGAATTCTTTCCTGGCACTGCAGAGGACATTCTGTGCTCTACAGTTCTCTTCCCTTGGTGCTAAACACTCTCATTTGTGCTATTTTAGTGGTTTTAAATCAGACTCCAATTGTGTAGTGCAAGAGGCAGCAAGCTCCACAGCAGAGGATTGCCTCTGTAGGGCCCTAAGAGGTGCTCAAGGAGGAAAAGTACAGGATCTGTAGCCTTTGTGTTTCTGTTCTGTACTGCTTGTTCAGTGGTTTTAAAAACTGGATAAAGTATGTTTGTATACGGGTGACTAAAAATAGACTTTTCCCTTCTGCACAGTATTGGAATGCAACATAAATTGTCACTGCATTTGTGATTCATCCTTTGTGCGTTACAAAGCTGTGTTAACAACAAAGCAAACATTATTTCCTCACATTTTCCAGAAGTATAAAAAAGAACACACGCACTTGTGTATCCACTGGCAACACTTCCTCTCAATGTGCCAAGTTAGTGTTCTAGCAATAGTTTTGCCATTCTCTCATTGTAGTCTGTCAGACTGCTGCATAAATGATAGCCTTTAAGCCTGGGAAGATGGCATGCTGATCCTTCAGAAAGGGTGCCTGGAGTTTCACCCGCAAGAGGGCACAGATGGGCAGTACTCTGTTTGCACACCAAGGGCTCGGCTTTAAAAAATCCCATTGTTTGATATATTTACACAGCCTCTCTCAAGAAGTGTGTCCCCATTGGGAGCCTCATAAAATAGACAAGTCGGGACTGCATCCAGCTGGCCACAACAGGGCAGCCGAGGCGTGCCAAGCTGTCAGTGTTCCCAAAGAGGAATGAAGGCCAGTTCATTAGTGCATTCTCTTTTGGTCAGTCAGCAATGACGAGCTTTGGCTTACATAGGTCACAGAAGCACATCCTGGAACTTGGAAGAGCTTGCCAGTATTGGGCTTTTGTGAATAAATGCAGCATGAGAACACTACTGGGGCAACACTCTGCCTATTCTTTTCCCATAGCCATCACTTTAGCTCAGGTGTCCCATCCCCTTCATTTCCCTCCTTGTTCTTCCAGACTCAAGGGATAACTTAACCAAGGGCTGAGACCATTAACAAATATTTTATAGTGCTCCACACTTCAACACTCTGTCTAACTCTTCCTCGTGATCCCTTTTGCCCATGTAGGTAGGTGAGGCACTGCTTGAAAGTACAGTAATAAATTGCATTTAGGAAGTCTAAAATGTTTGACTGGAAAGAGAGGTTCCCACATGCTCCTTTTCTAGGAACAATGTGTCATAACTTCCCACTGCTTAAAGGAGCATCAGTACCTTTGTGCTACCAGCAACTCTTACTCCAGTCTGGAAATGCAACTGACCAAGAAGGGAAACATTCTGCAGGATTTCCAGAGCTTTTCTCTGACAAACATATTCTGTAGAGACTGCACTGTTCCCCAGCCACACACATGTCCATTCAAATGATATGGAATTTATGGCACTCTTGGTGGTCTAACATGAATGGGGAAAGGTCATCGATCAAAGTTCAGATCAGGCAGTGGTGATCAGAGATGAAGGGTATCTAAGAACAGAAAGAAAAAAGAAAGAAGGGCTGCAGAAAAAGAAAGCTAAATAAGGAAAAGACAGTGGTGTGTGTAGTCACTTGCTCGTGTTTTTTGATACTTTTTAAAAGACTACATTTCCTTGTTTACCAAATGGTGGGACTCATTAGTATTCATAACAGAATTGTTCTGCTTTGTTAGCTGTTATCTATCAGCCGAGGCAGCGCTGTGGAGAGGCTTATAAATGATCTGACAAAGAAAAATATAGACATTAAATTCACAGATACATGTTCTGACTTTCAAAGCTGATATTATCTTTTTGACAGACACTTGTGTAGTAGAAATGGAAATACAGAAACAGAACACACTGAACCACCAAAAACAGCAAGTGGAGTGCCTGAACAGTCAATAAATAAATACCAAGGCATTCAGGATTTTGGGTTCAGTTCCAGTTCAGATTCATCACATTTTCTTAACAAGGTCAGTTCCAGCTCTGAAACTAACTGGCTTGGTATCTCTGAGTTAGTTTAAATCAGCAGAGATATGGGCTTGTATCTCTATGGAGCAAAGCATACAGAAACTCATGGTTTGGAGGGGAAGAGCTGCCAGGAGGAAGGAGAACCAGAAAGGCATGGCCTCTGGGCTGCTGGAATTCCTTCAAGAAGGAAGAGGGTCAGTCATAAGAACTTCAGCAAGATCCTTTGATTGAGGTGGTATTAGTCAGTATAGAAAGAAGACAGCAAAGAGGACAATGCTGCAGTATGAGAGACTTGCACAAGGAGGCTTCTGGAGGAAAGTCGAGGGTGTGAAGGAATCATGTTGTGGGTATCCTTACACATAAGCCCACTAGAATGTATACAGGGTATCATAACCTTCTGCAGTTGCACTATAATTCTTGGGAAACAAGAACAGTGACCACTATTTATTTATTTGGACATTTTTCTCTGCTCAGTAAGGACTCAGAAGAGTTTACAATGGGAATACTAATCACAGAACAATCACAAAACCATAGAGTTGGAAGGGGCTATACAGGCAATCTAGTCCAACCCTCTGCTCAATGGAGGATCAGCCTAAAGCAGGGGTAGTCAAACTGTGGTCCTGCAGATGTCCATGGACTATAATTCCCATGAGCCCCTGCCAGCGAATGATCTGGACTAATTCTCTCTCTGACTGTGTAACTACCTACATCCAAATGCTAGTTATCTCCCAATCAAGAACATCAGGTCATTTAAGTACTATATAGATGTGTGTTTTACATACAGATCATATAAAAAAATCTATGTATATATCTTAAAAGAGAATTCCGTATTGTATCATAAGTGATTACAATTCAGCTCTGGAAAAAGCATAACCAGCTATTTGACAGCTCAGATATAGGAAAGATCTCTTCCATTGAAAGTTTGGTATTCCTTCAGAATCTCCATGAGATGGCAGTAGCATGCTATCTTTTGCATTGATTTAGCATATTGGTAGGTTTTCAGGGTTGTCACCACCTTTTATACTGAAACAGAATGAACTATAATTGTATGCAATATTTTTAATTTGGAAGCCTATCACACACATGGACACAAACTGGATGAAACACTGGATGTCCATGAGCATATCTCCAAACATCAAGCACCATAGGATCATAGAATTATAGAATTGGAAGGAACCATGCAGGCCATCTAGTCCAACCCCCTGCTCAATGCAGGATCAGCCTAAAGCATCCAGGATAAGTATCTGTCCATCTATGGATTAAAGACTGCCAGTGAGGGGGAGCTCACTACTTCCTCAGGCAGCTTATTCCACTGCTGAACTTCTTTGACTGTGAAAAGAATGTTCCTGATATCTAGTCCGTACCATTCTACATGTAATTTAAAGCCATTTCAGTGGATCCTATCCTCTGCTGCCAACAGGAACCTTTCCCTGCCCTCCTCTAACAACCTTTCATATATTTAAAGAGGGCCATCATGTCCCCTCTCAGCCTTATCTTTTCCAGGCTGAACATTCCCAAGTCCCTCAGCCATTCCACATAGGACTTGGTTCCCAGGCCTCAGATCGAGTACCCTAAGATCTCATTCACACACATACTATTACCCAGAAGTGTATCTCCCATCCAGAATGCATGCTTCTCATTTTTGTGGCCCAGACGTAGAACTTTGCACTTATCCTTATTGAATTTGCCCACTTTTCCAGCCCATTCAGATCTTGGTGAACTCTGTCTTCTGAGGTATTCTCTACTCCTCCCAATTTGGTTTCATCTGCAAATTTAATCAGTAGTCCCTCCACCCCTCATCCTGATCATTAGTGAAAATGTTGAAAACTACTGGACCTAGTATCGAGTCCTGGGACACCCTTCTGTTCACCTTCCTCCAGTTTGAAGAAGCACCATTGACAACCATGCCATAGAATCATAGAGTTGGAAGGGATCCCCAGAGTAATCTAGTCCAACCGCTCCAGAATGTAGGCAATGGCCACAAGAGCCAAGCACCTACACAATCCCTTCAGTCCACCCACTTACAATCTGACTAATTTTACAGAATTAGCATTTATGTCAGTTGGCTATCGAGCCTCTGTTTAAAAACTTCCCCCCAAAAGAGAACCTTCCACCTCCTAAGGAAGCCCAGTCCACTGCAGAATGGCTCTAACTGTCAGGAACTACTTCTGGATGTTTGGCTGAAAATTCTTTTGAATTAATTTGATCCCATTGGCTCTGGTCAGCCCATCTGGGTCAACAGAAAACAATTTTGTTCCATCCTCTATGTCAGGGGTCGTCAACCCCCGGTCCGCGGCCTGTTACCGGGCTGCGAAGGCCTTGGTAGCGGGCCGCCGCCAGTGACCATGCCTGCCCCTCCCCCACACACACAGCGAGAAGCTCATGCTTGCGGCCCGGCTAGCTTCTTGCTGCTGGGGGGGGGGAGGCAGGCGCGGTCGCCAGCACACTGGCAGACACAAATACACATGTGCAGAGCTGCTGCGCATGCGTGTTAGTGCTCCTGGTGGTGAAAATGCACATGCGCGGCAGTTCCGCTCACAAACATTCTCACCACCAAGGGGCGCTAACGCGCATGCGCTGCGCCCGGGCCACCGGCTCTTCCTCACCCCCGGAGGTGGTCCTCAACCTTCAAAAGGTTGGGGACCACTGCTCTATGTGACAGCCCTTCAAGAATTTGAAGATGGCTATCATATCACTTCCTAGTTGTCTTCTCTCCAGGCTAAACAGCCCAAGCTCCTTCAACCTTTCCTCATAAATAAAGGTAAAGGTATCCGCTGTGCAAGCACCGAGTCATGACTGACCTTTGGGGTGACGGCCTCTAGCGTTTTCATGGCAGACTCAATATGGGGTGGTTTGCCAGTGCCTTCCCCAGTCATTACCGTTTACCCCCCAGCAAGCTGGGTACTCATTTTACTGACCTCGGAAGGATGGAAGGCTGAGTCAACCTTGAGCCGGCTGCTGGGATCAAACTCCCAGCCTCATGGATAGACAGCTTCAGCTAGCATTTCTGCTGCCTTACCACTCTGCGCCACAAGAGGCTCTTTAAAGTAGGGGGAAGCAAAACAAATGGGTTTAATAGCTGCCAGACATTTAACCCTTTCTGGATGATCCTCTCCTTTCTTCTCATTACAGGGGACTTGAAGCCAGTTCTTTATGGGGCATTTTGACCTGATTTGGGAGCTGCAACAAACCCCACCAGAATTTTTAGGTTCATGCCCATTACTAACAGACAGCACTTAAACATCATGTGATATGTTTTTGCCACATTGAACACAATTTCCCTCACAAGAGAAGCCTGACGAGGAGTAAGAATTGAGCAGTTCAGCCCTTTCTCCATCACTTGTTACAATGACACTTTCTTGTCCCCACAATGGTCCTTTCATGTCCTTACTCTTTTTCTTACACTTTGAACATAACTAAAGAACGTTTTTTTGTTGTGTTTATCATTGCTCGCTAGCCTAAGCTTATACTGGGTGTTAGCTTTTCTAGCACTCTCCCTACAAACATTGCTTATTTGGTTATATTCATCCTTGGTTACAAGGCCCTCCTTCCATTTCCTAAATGAGTCTCTTTTAGTCTCTTCCAATTCCTAAATGAGCCTCAGAGCTTTTGAAAGGTGTTTATGGAACCACCCTGGCTTTCTTAGGGTCCTCCCATTCTTCCTTCTTAATGGAATTGTTTGTATTTGTGCCTTCAATATTTCACTTTTAAGAAACTCCAAACCCTCTTCAACTTCCATTTCCTTAAAATTTGACCACTGGATTCTACCAAGCATACGTTTGTTAAAATTTGCTTTCCTGAAGTCCATCCTATATGTCTGACTATGTAGTTTTCCCCTCTCTGAAGATTGTAAATTCCAAAATCACATGGTCACTACTAGTGTGTAGTGTGCCCACTAGTTTCACTGTTTCCATGGAGTGGGACAGTGAGACTTGGATCAGGTCATGGTGCTTGTGTGGGAAAATTCACTTTTCCTGCACTACTTTCTCAAGAGATATCATATTGAAGCACATGAGATGTTCTCACTGGTAGGAGAATATCTTTTTCCCCCTTATTGGATTGAACAGTAACTTAAAAGAAGAGAATTTCCTTTGAGGAAATGGCCAGACCTAGCTTGTGCCAGCATTATAACCATAATCCTAGTCAGGGTCTCCTGAGGCTGCTATAAAGTAATAGAAGAAGAGTTTGTTCTTATATGTCGTTTTTCTATACCAGAAGGAGTCTCAAAGCGGCTTACAGTTGCCCTCCCTTTCTTCTCCCCACAACAGACATCCTGTGAGGTAGGTAAAGCTGAGAGAGCCCTGATATCACTGCTCGGTCAGAACAACTTTATCAGTGCTGAATTGTGCCCAAGGTCACCCAGATTGCTGCGTGTGGGGGAGCAAGGAATCAAACCTGTCTCACCAGATTACAGGTTGGCGCTCCTATTGTTATGCCAATAAAGGTATTATGTATTCTTCTATTTAAGTCAACGCTTTTAACCAGTACACCAATTCTGATAAATGTACCTCATTTTTTAATTTCATCTAGTAGCTATTCCCACCTCAATTCATGTGCTAGGCCTGTCACATCAGAGCATCCCCTAAATATGTCCATCCAAGACATAAGACCTGGGGCAAAACTGTTTATGTGACTCCCAGTTTTGCCAAATAAACCTAAAACAAAGAAAACGTGAAAAGGAGACAAAGCATATTTAAATGCAGACTAGAAGGGGAGAATTGGCAAATAGACCTGAGATTATAGGCAGTTGTGTCACAGACAGCAAATAAATCCAATATATCTGACCAATCCTCTTTAAAATTAAGCAAAGCAACCCCATTTTCTCCTCACAAAGGTTAATGTGGATCCATCTTGCAGGTGTTGCTAACTGGTCCTTGCAGTCCACAGAACTCTTCAAAGCCAAGGCATAGAATGGACTAATAATTAGCTCTACATAAAAACTGGTGAGCCATAGGATCGGAATCTGTTCCATCTTTCCACCTTCATATTTCACTAAGGAGCAAGTGGGCAGAGAGTGGGCGGGGCCCCTCACCAGGACAGACAGCAGTTCTAGCCAATCAGGTGAGGGGGCCCTCACAATCTAGGCCCTCACCACAACAGGCTTCTAGGCCCTCACCAGGACAGGCCAGAAAGCAACGGGGAAGCAGCAGGACATTGTGAGTAAAGAAGGAGGCCTTCCCCTCAGGCCTAGAAGCACACCCGGGGCCTCTTCGGGTGTGCTTCTAGGCCCGAGGGGAAGGCCGTGCCACTGCCGGGGGGAGAGAGGGAGAGGGCCCAGAAACGCTGCACCCAGGGGCAATGCCACCTCTATGTGTCTGCTGGGCAGCCATGGTGTGTGGGGGCTTTCAAAGCCTGTTCTCACAAACAGGCTTTGAATCTAGTATAATATAAGGACTTGAAGGAGGAGCATGTCTCATGGCTTGTGCCACTCAGTGCTTAACAACCAATCAGGGCAGCTGTCCTGCCCCTGAGTGCCTCCTTCTCTAACCGGCTTGCCTGTCTGTCCAGCAGCCAGCCAATCACCTTCCGTCTCCCACCCCTGACCACCCACTCCTCCTTCCACTTTCCTAACAGCTGCCTGGGGGGTGGGAGAGGCTGGCTACAGAGTTCTTCCACCACCACCCCAATCTAACGCCCATTGTATTACTGAATGAAATGGGCTTGTTCCATAGTGGTGATATTTTATGAAGGCACCTCACTGAAACATATTCTGATTCTTTCACTATCATTGCCTGGTTTAAGGAGGCCAAAGACTTTAAGTTGCTTAAGAATTTGGAAACCAGGAGCTAATTTAGATTTCGTAGAAATACACTTGGGCTAAGGCCTGTATTTGTATAAAAGTAGAATTGTGTCATCTGATGCAGTGTTCATTTTACAATGTTATATATGCTGTCAAATGTCAGCAGTGCTTTTCCACACTTCACATCTACATTGGACAAAGAATAAATAGACATAAATCTGATGTTAAAAAACACAATACTCAAAAATTGTGGTGAACATTTAAATCTTCCAAGTCAATCCACTGCTGACCTAAGAGTGGCAGTCCTCAAACAGAGAAGCTTTAAGGTGGGATTACAACCTGATATTGCTGAACAGGGACTTGTTATTCTTATCTCACTACTGATGGGAATTTTCTGACTCCAAGCATTTCTCCTGTGATCTAATCAAGCTGATTTCAATACACATTGTACCTCTGGATCCTGAAATCCTTCTTTGCACCATCTCTCTGTTAGCAATCAGACTCCTCCTTGCTTTGAGGGGCATTTTGCCTTTGAACATCCTTCATCAATGATTGTTGCCTACACCCTACTATTATATTGCTTTAATTGCATTTCATAGAAGCATAGAACACTCACAACCCTATCGCTCATCCACTGTAACCTGCCACCCCCTTGAACCTTCACAGAATCAGCCTCTCTGTCAAATGGCTATCCAGTCTAAGTTTAAAAATCTCCAAAGATGGAGAACCCACCCCCTCCTGAGGAAGCCTGTTCCACTGAGAAACCGCTCTGTCAGAAACTTCTTCCAGATGTTTAGATGGAATTCCTTTTGAATTAATGTCATCCCATTGGTTCTGGTTTGTCCTTCCAGGGCAAGAGAGAACAACTCTGCTCCTTCCTCTACACGGCACCCTTTTAAATACTTGTAGATGGTTATCAGATCCCCTCTCAGTCGTCTCCTCCCCAGACTAAACAGACCAAACTCCCCCAACCTTTCCTCACATGTCTTGGTCTCCAAAGCCCTCATCATATTTGTTGCCCTCCTATGGACATGCTCCAGTTTGTCTACATCCCTTTTCAAATATGGTGCCCCAAACTGAATATAGGACTCCAAGTGAGGCTGAACCAAAGCAGAGTAAAGAGCCAGTTTGGTGTAGTGGTTAGGAGTGCGGACTTCTAATCTGGCATGCCAGGTTCGATTCTGCGCTCCCCCACATGCAACCAGCTGGGTGACCTTGGGCTTGCCACGGCGCTGATAAAACTGTTCTGACCGGGCAGTGATATTAGGGCTCTCTCAGCCTCACCCACCCCACAGGGTGTCTGTTGTGGGGAGAGGAATGGGAAGGCGACTGTAAGCCGCTTTGAGCCTCCTTCGGGTAGGGAAAAGCGGCATATAAGAACCAACTCTTCTTCTTCTTCTTCTAAAGTGGTACCATCACCTCCCATGATCTGGACAAAATCCCATTTGCCTTTTTAGCCACCGAATCACACTGCTGACTCATGTCAGCATTTCTGACATTTCTATACTAGAAATATACAAATATGGTTCAGTTTCACCAAAGACTGACCAGCAATGTCTGTACAGACATAGAAATGGGAAAGTTGAATGGTAGCTATAATCTCTCTTTCCCCCAAAATCCTCTACCATCTCACCTTTGTTTTTTCCTTTTGTTTAGTTTAAATTGTGTGGAAGTGAGTTCTTCAATTAAAAAAACAATTTGGTCTCTGTGCAAGTCTTTCTGAAGGGAAGAATGCTGGTATACATAGACGGAGCTTGTCATTGTTGCCCCTCTCACCGTGTCTCCTAGAAAACACTATTTCCTCCCATTTAAAATCAGGGGAAAGTATATTTTAGGTAACACCACCTGTCACCTGAAAGGGCAACTAAGACTCAAAGATTTCTATTCCAATTCATATCTGATAAAGGGAGCTTTGACTCATAAAGGTTCATTGTTTGCCTCTAAAGTGCTACCAGACTTGACTCTAGCAGGTCTATTACTAACCAATGCAGAATCCAGAAACCCCCATCAGCTGCTAAGAACTGAAGAAAACAAGCTGGTGAGGCAACAACATACAAACCACAATTTTTCTTTATTGCGGTAACAAATGCCAAAACGAGTCCTGGTAGTAACTATTCATTTTTTCAACAATGGCTGTAAATCAAAAAATTAAAATAAAGTATAAAGTACTATATAACCAATAGTATCAATTTAGTCAATTTCAATTTGCGGCTCCTACCTTAAATTAAAGAAGCCTCAAAGGGACATCCATGTTATTTTTTCTACAATGGTTATATTTAAAAGTGTAATATCAAATTAACAACACATCTATAATATTCAAACACTAAAAGAATAACTTATCCATTAATATCTACTGCACCTTTAAATTATCAAATAGACCATAGGTTCATCCAACTTGAAAATATTTGAAATATTTATGGGGGACCACATAGTAAAACGCTATCTCTACTTCTGATCCCCCAAGAAATCACGCCTAGCATCCACATTAGTCACCTATGCTGCATCCAATAAATCCCCTTAAAGAGGTAAACACTTTAAAATTCCACTGTACAGTGTTCACCAAAAGCAAGATAGATCCCATTTGTTGCTCAGTCCATGTGGTGCAAGTATATCCAGAGATAAAATCAATTTTGCCTCCCCTTGCAAAAACCTCCTTTGAATGTTGGTTTTGAATACACCGGTTTCTTTCAAGCTTTCCAATCCACAGAATCTCAACTGATCTGGAGAATGATGGTGGTTCATAAAATGTTCCATGGCAGGAATGTCCAAAACATTATTGTGTCATCTGGAAACATGCTCTACGATCTTCATCTTCAAAGGGCAAGTTGAAATAACTATATACAACAATTTGCATGGGCACCAAACAATAAACCATGTTAATTGAATTACAATTCGTAAATGACCTAGCAATATATTTATTAGTCTTTGTGGGATGTTGAAATTCCCTGGTTTCCACCATGTAGTTGCAAGCTAAACAAGTTCTACATTTGAAACAATCTGAAGATAATCTATTATCAGGTGTTAGAGCAATGTTCCCAGAAGGAGTAATTAACTTCTTAACATTCCTACTCCTTCTCCAGGCAAATCCAGGTTTTCCCCACACCCCTTGATATGTGCAATCAAATGCCAATGTTGTTGAACAATATTCTTAACTATGAACATGCGGAGAATATTCCAAAGAACAAACAATCATATCAAGTGGCAATTTGCTCCTATATTTCAACATCTTTGTGGGATGTTGAAATTCCCTGGTTTCCACCATGTAGTTGCAAGTTAAACAAGTTCTACATTTGAAACAACCTAAAGATAATCTATTGTCAGGAGTTAGAACCATGTTGCCAGAAGAAGTAATTAACTTCTTAACATTTCTACTCCTTCTCCAGGCAAATCCAGGTTTTCCCCACACCCCTTGACATGTGGAATCAAATGCCGATGTTGTTGAACAATATTCTTAACTGTGCACATTTGGAGAATATTCTAAAGAACAAACCTATCAATTGGCAATTTGCTCCTATATTTCAACAGAAAATCCCTAGAAATAATGTTAACTCTTTCTCTAACATGTTGTTTAACTTTCATAGAGTCAATGAGTGATCCCTTTAAGATTTGGCAAGCTTGCTCAAAATCCTCCTTATTGGTCTTAATTTATTTGTGCTTTAGAATTGCCCTAGGATGGAAGGACTTAAAGTACAACAAAGTGATGTGGTCTGGAGATTTTTTAAAAGTGGAAACAGACAAAGAACCATCTGGTTTTAATTAAACTCACATATACAAAAAGATTCCATATTATAAACAAATTTAATGGATTGATGGTACTGTATTAGCCCAAGTTAGGAATTGGTCCAGTGAAGAAGTATCCCTAAAAACAAAAAAAAATCTAAAAAACAGACAAAGGAAAATTAAATGGCGAAAAGGATTAATATCGGTATTGAATAACCATTTCCTTTCAAATATTTGTACGTTAAAAAGGACAGGATGAAACAGTGATTTAAATCAGATTTCCGTTTGGAAAAAAATCAATCTGTTCTGGACTGATAATATGATTTGAGCACATCCAATCAATGAGGTGGCATTTGAGATATTTGGCATACCACTTACCTACAAAAGACTAATTGGGCGCAAATTATCTGGTTGATTGACATCGCCTTTTTGTGTACTGGAAAAATTATTGAATTTCACCAGGAATCTGACATAATCCAATATTGATTTACAATGCTAAAGAGATTGGTTAATGGTTTAGACCACCAGTTGGTGTATCTTTTAAGTATTTTAGCTGGAAGACCATCCGGACCCGGGGCTTTGCTCAGTTTTAGCTCTGAACTTAGTTCAACTACTTCCTCAGAGTTAACAGGAGGCCAGTTAGGAATGTTTGAAGGCATGATATCATTCACCCTAACAGGGGGGGAGCATTAGGATCTCCAAAAATTGCAATAAAATGGTTATCTCAAAGCTGGAAAGTAATAGAATTATCCAAGGGAGTAGTCCTGTTACCAAGACGGCCTGAAATTGCTTTCCAAAAAACTTGGTTGTTTTTAGAATTTATGGCAATTGCCAAATGGTCCCATTTACCCTGAAAGTACAGTTCTCAAAAATAAATTAATTGTATAATTTGTTGTCCTCTAGATAATCCTTCAAATTGTTTGTATTACCAGTATGCCTGAATTCCTTGAATAAATCCCTTAGATTTTTTTCCCCTCCCCGGAACAATCTTTGTCAAACCATGAGTTATATTTAGCTTTGGAAGTGTCTAGAGGTTTGGCCATTGTCCCACAGGATGAATGCTTCTTTGATATTGTCCTATAAGATTTCACTTTTAGGAGGAAATCCAGCAGGGAGTTCTGGACATTGTTCACAAGGGAGGCCTGGGTCCTGGAATTAGTTGTGAAATGTTTGTATTTTTAAATACACTGGCTGGGAAAATCCCCTTGGATGCCAACCGTGGTTTACTTTGTAGCAGAGGTGATGGAATTTTAGCAGATTGAAAGACAAGAATTACTCTCTGGGTCTGATTTATATTATTTAGGATTTCCACAAAGATTACGTAAATTTGGTTCACTGCAACACCTAATAATGCCTTGAGGTGATCTTTTGCCAGGAATTTTGAATTCCAACAGGGGCACCATCCTCGATATTTGCAGATTGTTAGACAAATTTACTTTGGCTCAAGTACCTGCTGATAAGACTTCTCTTTCTCATTAGTAAACAGCATTTCAGTTATTTTAGTATTTTTGTTTTTCCCCAACAGGGCTTAAGAGTAGGATATGAAGCTCAGGCTTAGAATTAGGCTGTACCAAGTTCTCTTTGATCAGCACATTAACTAGGAGGTCCAACGATTTAAAGTTGATTTAACCTGTCACATATAAAATTCACTATTTTGGCTGTTAGTAAAAGTCAGTACTTTCCCCCCTGCAGCTTCCTGAGACTCCTTGATGTAGGTGATGCAGTACCTCAATCTAGATTCAGGGCCAGTCTCAGTTCCATGTGACAGGGTTTCTAAAGCGTTCCCTCATTCTCTGTCAGAGCAGAGAATCAGTTTGCATCATGAATCCCTAGTTCGTGCCCCACCACCCTTCCTTAAATATAGCAATTTTCCCCAGCACTCTCGGAATTCCCACCCCGCTCTGGCATCTTGCTGGACCTCAGGAGCACCACCCCTCTCCTTGCCTCAGCTATGCATTTCAAAGGCTCATCCCACTTCCCTGGCTCTCTGCGATCTCCCAATTCAAGGCTGTTCTCCCCAGCTAGGCAAAATAACAGATACAAGAAATACCTTTGCACTTTCCCATATCAAAGGTTCCTTTGATCCTGTTTTCCTGTGTGAATGCCCGATTCTCACCCCAAGTAGTTTATTGACCTTTTCCCATGGCCCAGGTATACATGCTAAGCCACCCTGTTTCCTGGTGTCTCTGTCAACGATTCTGACTGTGAGCAAATGCAAAGTGCAGACTTTAGATGCTGACTTTTCAAATAAGGACTTTTACTTAAAGCTTCAATCTGGAGCCTGAAAGTGATGTCTTTGGTGTGAGCTTGCTGGGTCTCAACTGCTTGGTTCCTGACAGTTTGATGTAGAAACCTGAACTTGATAAGAGTCTGCAATCTTTATGTCACGGACCAAGCAAATAGTGCAGTTGTGGAGCCCTTCCTCGATATCCCAACTTGGCGACTACCGATGCCCGGCATTTCACCAGCAAGTTAGTTTTACTGAAGATAGGACCACAGACAAACACTCAGCTAAGACAAATACATAGAACAGGAAAACTGACTACGATGCTGCTCTTCGATCAGGCCCAGGTTTTATAGGCACACTAGAAATCAAGCCCGCTGCTTGGAGGGGGAGGGGGACGGGAGGGTCCCTCCGGGGTGGGGGGGAGGGACCGACCTGTTAGGCGGGCAGCGGCATAATGGCGGCTGCTGAGCAAAAGTGAATGGGGTGGGCAGGTCGGGAGGCGCTTTGTGCCTCCCAGCTCATCAGTCCGAGGGCAAGGCACCAATTGCCAGCCACGCTGCGTGCATCTTGCGATTGGTGCCTTGCCCCCTGACTGACAAGCGGAGGTGCCAATCGCCAGGCACTTTGCGCCTGGCGATTGGCACCTCTGCTTGTCAGTCAGGTGGCAAGGGGCCAATGTGCCCCTTTGCCGATCATGGACAGAGCCCACCTCTATCCCCTTAGTATTTTATTTATACTGCTCCTGCGGAGCGGTTACAGATGAGTAGAACCTTCCCCCCTCCCTCACCAGGAGAGCCAGACCTTTCCCAAGCCAGGTGCTCAATGCTGGAGCCAGAGAGGCTGGACTGCCTGCTCATGTTTTTAACACTTCAAATTGGATCCCATCTCTCAGAGAGAGGAAAAAACGGGGGGGGGGGAGGAAGGAAAGCTGGAAACAGCAATCAGGGCAACTCATGTTTAATACATACCTCCAAGCAGAGCGCACCCGGAGAGAGGGAGGAAGGGGGGGAAGAGAAGCAGGAAGCAGCGATCAGGGTGACCTGGAGAGATCAGAGAAGGGATTTCAAAAGGCCCCTGGGTGGAACAGAAGGGGCACCTGACACTTTAGTTTTTTAGAGAGTGGGGGAGTAGAGATTTCGGAATCTCTCATACGCTTAAGAGAGCTCATCTTAAGGTTGCTCGCAGCACAGTCCACTGAGAGAAGCGCTTAAGCCAGTTGCAATATATCTCTCACCCACTCTCTCACCAGCTCCAGATTGAAGCTTTAAGTTAAAGTCCTTATTTGAAAAGTCAGCATCCAGAGTCTGCACTTTGCATATGTTCACAGACAGAATCTTTGACAGAGACAACAGGAAACAGGGTGGCTTAGCATATATACCTGGGCCATGGGGAAATGGCAATAAACTATTTAAAATAACTTACAATTAGGCAGAGCACAGCAGAAGGAAGTTCCCATAGAAGTTATATTACAGGTGACAGGAAGGCTTACTTGGAAAAGAGCTTCAGCATCTGGCCACAACTCAACATTGGCTCTTCCACATGTGTGTCTCCCTTTTATCTTTGTTTATAGGCAAGGGAAGCTGAACAACCTCAGGAAAAAAAATCCGAAATCATTGAAGTCACCCGGAGAGGGAAATATGATAATTTAAAAAGAAGTTTTATCACTGTTATCACTACACAGTATGGTGTAGTGGTTAGGAGTGCGGACTTCTAGTCTGGCATGCCGGGTTTGATTCTGCGCTCCCCCACATGCAACCAGCTGGGTGACCTTGGGCTTGCCACAGCACTGATAAAACTGTTCTGACCAAGCAGTGATTTCAGGGCTCTCTCAGCCTCACCCACCTCACAGGGTGTCTGTTGTGGCGAGAAAGGGAAGGGAAGGCGACTGTAAGCTGCTTTGAGCCTCCTTCGGGTAGGTAAAAGTGGCATGTAAGAACCAACTCTTCTTCTTCTTGTCATCTTCCAAGGAGTTTCTAACATGCAAAACTGGAAGTGTGACAACTCGAGAAAAGACTTCTTGGTCATGGCATGGAACCACTGAGAGCCAGCTTAGTGTAGTGGTTAGGAGTGCTGACTTCTAATCTGATGAGTCAGGTTTGATTTCCTGCTACTCCACATGCAGTCAGCTGGGTGACCCTGGGCTTGCCACAGCACTGATAGGGCTGTTCTGACAGAGCAGTGAAGCCGCTTTGAGACTCCTTCGGGTAGAGAAAAGCAGCATATAAGAACCAACTCTTCTTCTTCTTCTGTTAAGAAGAGCATTTTAGTAATGTTGTTGCCTCACTGCCATCTTCCACATTCAAACTGTTTTACATATTTTATATACCATTAAAAGTATTGATTGATGGATGGACTATTTCCTTTCAAACTACAGCATAAACAGGCTGGCCAAGTCTGACACGATGGGGCTCCCTATGAAAGACTGCAGATCTGCAAATAATATTTTTCACTAAATTAGAAAAATTGTTTTTCAAAATAATATCAACTAAATCCAAAAGAAAATGAATGGGTCAGTGAGCATTAACATATAAATCCAAATATTTAAGGGTGGCCACCCTTGCTTCCTCATGTGGGCTGTTTGGTACAACATACCCACATCAAGTTTCCCAACATTGATCCTGTTGGAACTTTCAATTTTTCAATGATGTTGATGAAATGAGTTCCTTTAAGAGTGAAGGTAAGTCAGGGATCATTTTCTGAATGAAGAAATCAACAAATTTTGCAAGCGGTTCCAAAATTGAGCAACTATAGGTATACCTGGAGACGGAACCACATTCTTGTGGATCTTCAACAACATATAGAATCATGATATTTTAGGAAATTTCTTTTCAAGAAACTGTGCTTCCTGTTTTGTTATAAAATTAACTCCCAAACCATTGTGAAAGACAAGTCTAATGAGTCTTAAACCATTAGCAAATTTCAGGGAAACCACCTTATTATACCTTCTATCATTTAATTGTTGCAGGACCTCACTGTAATCAATCTTATTCATGATTACAACTCCCCCCCCCCTTATTTGCCTATTTAGTCATTATGTGAGGATTGGAGCATAAGGCTTAAAATTCAGAGTGACTCAAATTTAAAGGGGCAGATCTGATAATCTCTTCCATAAGTGAAATATCCCTTAAAACAATCCTTTCAAAATTAACTATTTTGGGATTGGGATTGAAACTAGACCTAATTTTAAAAGAACCTGAATCTATTGAAGAATCTCTGTTAGCAAAAAAAAGGTAGAGGTAAGTAGTTGTTGTTGTTATGTGCGAAGTCGTGTCCGACCCATCGCGACCCCATGGACAATTATCCTCCAGGCCTTCCTGTCCTCTACCATTCCCCGGAGTCCATTTAAGTTTGCACCTACTGCTTCAGTGACTCTATCCAGCCACCTCATTCTCAGTCGTCCCCTTCTTCTTTTGCCCTCGATCGCTCCCAGCATTAGGCTCTTCTCCAGGGAGTCCTTCCTTCTCATGAGGTGTCCAAAGTATTTGAGTTTCATCTTCAGGATATGGCCTTCTAAAGAGCAGTCAGGGCTGATCTCCTCTAGGACTGACCGGTTTGTTCGCCTTGCAGTCCAAGGGACTCGCAAGAGTCTCCTCCAGCACCAGAGTTCAAAAGCCTCAATTCTTTGACGCTCGGCCTTCCTTATGGTCCAACTTTCGCAGCCATACATTGCAACTGGGAATACCATAGCCTTGACTAAACGCACTTTTGTTGGCAGGGTGATGTCTCTGCTTTTTAGGATGCTGTCAAGATTTGCCATAGCTTTCCTCCCCAGGAGCAAGCATCTTTTAATTTCTTTGCTGCAGTCCCCATCTGCAGTGATCTTGGAGCCCAGGAAAATAAAATCTGTCACTATCTCCATTTCTTCCCCATCTATTTGCCATGAATTGAGAGGGCCGGATGCCATGATCTTTGTTTTCTTGATGTTGAGTTTCAAGCCAACTTTTGCACTCTCCTCCTTCAACCGCATCAACAGGCTCTTTAGTTCCTCTTCACTTTCTGCCATTAGAGTGGTATCATCTGCATATCTGAGGTTGTTGATATTTCTCCCTGCAATCTTGATCCCAATTTGTGACTCCTCTAATCCTGCATTTCTCATGATGTGCTCTGCATACAAGTTAAATAGGCAAGGCGACAGTATACAGCCTTGCCGAACTCCTTTCTTAATTTTGAACCAGTTAGTGATTCCATGTTCAGTTCTCACTGTTGCTTCTTGACCTGCATATAAATTTCTCAAGAGACAAATAAGATGCTCTGGTATTCCCATCTCTTTAAGAACTTGCCACAATTTGTTGTGCTCCACACAATCAAAGGCTTTAGCATAGTCAATGAAGCAGAAGTAGACGTTCTTCTGGTACTCCCTAGCTTTCTCCATGATCCAGCGTATGTTGGCAATTTGATCTCTAGTTCCTCTGCCTCTTCAAAATCCTGCCTGTACTTCTGGAAGTTCTCGGTCCACATATTGCTGGAGCCTAGCTTGTAGGATTTTGAGCATAACTTTGCTAGCATGAGAAATTAGTGCAATGCTGCGGTAGTTTGAGCATTCTTTGGCATTGCCCTTCTTTGGGATTGGAATGTAAACTGACCTTTTCCAATCCTGTGGCCATTGTTGAGTTTTCCAAATTTGCTGGCATATTGAGTGTAGCACTTTTACTGCATCGTCCTTTAAGATTTTGAATAGTTCAACTGGAATGCTGTCACCACCACTAGCTTTATTGTTGCTCAGACTTCCTAAGGCCCATTTGACTTCACATTCCAGGATGTCTGGCTCCAGGTCAGTAACTACCCCATTGTGGTCATCAGGCATGTTAAGCTCGCTCTTGTATAGTTCTTCTGTATAATTTTGCCACCTTTGTTTAATCCCTTCTGCTTCTGTGAGGTCCCTACCATTTTGGTCCCTTATAATACCCATCTTTGCATGAAACGTTCTCTTCATATCTCCAATTTTCTTGAAAAGATCTCTGGTCCTCCCCATTCTATTGTTTTCTTCTATTTGTTTGCACTGTTCATTTAAGAAGGCATTCTTATCTCTTCTAGCTTTTCTCTGGAATTCTGCATTCAATTGGGTGTATCTTTCTCTTTCTTCCTTGCCTTTCACTTCCCTTCTCTCCTTAGCTATTTGTAAAGCTTCCTCAGACAGCCATTTTGATTTCTTGCATTTCTTTTTCTTTGGGATGGTTTTAGTTGCTACCTCTTGTACAATGTCGCGAACCTCAGTCCATAGTTCTTCAGGCACTCTGTCTATCAGATCTAATTCCTTAAATCTATTTGTCACCTCTACTGTGTATTCGTTGGGGATATGATTTAGTTCATACCTGAGTGGCCTAGTGGTTTTCCCTACTTTCTTCAATTTAAGCCTAAATTTTGCAACAAGAAGCTCATGATCTGAACCACAATCAGCTCCTGGTCTTGTTTTTATTGACTGGATAGAACTTTTCCATCTTTGGCTGCAGAGCACGTAGTCAATCTGATTTCTGTGTTGACCATCTGGTGATGTCCATGTGTAGAGTCGTCTCTTGGGTTGTTGGAAAAGAGTGTTTGCTATGACCATTGTATTCTCTTGACAAAATTCTACCAGCCTGTGCCCTGCTTCATTTTGTATTCCAAGGACAAACTTGCCTGTTATCCTGGTTATCTTTTGGCTTCCTACTTTAGCATTCCAATCCCCCATGATGATAAGCACATCATTTTTTGGCGTTGCTTCTAGAAGGTGTTGTAGGGCTTCATAGAACTGATCAACTTCATCCTCTTCAGCAGCAGTGGTTGGGGCATAGACCTGGATCACTGTGATGTTGAATGGTTTGCCTTGGATTCGAACTGAGATCATTCTGTCATTTTGGGGATTGTATCCCAAGACTGCTTTTCCTACTCTCTTATTGATTATGAAGGCTACTGCATTTCTTCTGCGAGATTCTTGTCCACAGTAGTATACCTGATGGTCATCTGAATTAAATTCACCCATTCCTGTCCATTTTAGTTCACTGATTCCTAAAATGTCGATGTTCAGTCTTGTCATTTCTTGTTTAACCACGTCCAGCTTGCCTTGATTCATGGATCTGACATTCCAGGTTCCTATGGAATAAAAATCTTTACAGCATCGGACTGTCTTTTCGCCACCAGTTACTTCCACAACTGAGCCTCCTTTCGGCTTTGGCCCAGTCGCTTCATTCATTCTGGCGCTACTCGTACTAGCCGTCTGCTCATCCCCAGTAGCATATTGGACACCTTCCGACCTGAGGGGCTCATCTTCCGGTGTCATAACGTTTTGCCTTTTGGAACTGTCCATAGAGTTTTCATGGCAAAGATACTGGAGTGGTTTGCCATTTCCTTCTCCAGTGGATCACCTTTTGTCAGAGCTCTCAGCTATGACCTGTCCGTCTTGGGTGGCCCTGCACGGCATAGCTCATAGCTTCACTGAACTACGCAAGCCCCCTTGCCACAACAAGGCAGCGATCCTTGAAGGGGGAGGTAAGTAGAGGTAATGTTAATATTTCAAATATTTTGAAGTTGGATGAACCTATGGTCTATTTGATAATTTAAAGGTGCAGTAGATATCTGCAGATATCTGCAGTAGATGGGTACGTTATTCTTTCAGTGTTTAACTGTTATAGTTATGTTCTTAATCAGATGTTACATTTTTAGATATAATCATTGTGGAAAGAATAGCATAGATGTCCCTTTGAGGATTCTTTAATTTAAGGTAGGAGCCACAAATTGAAATTGACTAATAATTGTTAATATTGGTTATATACTCTGTTTCCCCCAAAATAAGACCTACTCCGAAAGTAAGACCTAGCGGTACTTTTTCATGCCCTGCTAGTATAAGCCCTCCCCCCAAAATAAGAGCTACCTCTAATTTGTCCTTAGAGCCATGGCCAGCCTTAGGGGTTTTCTTGTAGGGGTGTTCACAGTCATACAGGGCGCCGGGCCAGCCAACATTCAAATCTGCAGCACACGTGTACACCGTACTGCTCTGCCACTCATCTCCCCAACGGCAGTGATGCACACTGCAGAGTCCTATCCCTGCTTGCTCAGCCTCTGTCAGCTCCGCCTAGAATCCCAGAATCCCCCAGCTTGACAGAAGCTGTGCCCTGCACTTAAGGTACAATTTAACGGTGTTTTTGGGGGGGGGGGCCTAGAATAAATGTAACATTTTTTGATATGTCAATAAATATAAGAGCTACCCAAAAATAAGCCCTAGTACATTTTTAACCTAAAATTATTATAAGACACTGTCTTGTTTTTGGGGAAACATGGTAGTACTTTATTCATTTTTTGAATTACAGCCACTGATGAAGACGTTATTCTCAAAAATTAGTCCATGGGATGCTTTGAGCCTCAAATAACTTAGTATGACACAAAGCTATGACACCAGCTGGGTAAATGTTCATCTCCACATAGGCAAGATTGATTCTTCACATCATTCTATCATCATTTTCATTTTCCAAATACATTGGAAAACCAGATACAATGATCTTGCCTTTGAGATCAAAATCATATGTGCTTTCTTAGAACAGTATCCTTTACTTCAGAAAAAAGGGACTGGTGAGGCAACACAGAAAATTATAAATAAATAAAATGAATAAATTAGTTTCCAAGTAGAAGATTATTTTTCATTGAACAATAAACAACTTTCATATAATTATGATTGAGAGGCTGAAACTAGAATACCTAGGGCAAGAGGAAGTATGAATATGGGTGGTTCCAACAAGACCTTTTGATGAAGCCATATTTGGCCCAAGCACATTTCATGCCTGTTAATGCTGGGGTTACTATCCTTTGGAGCAATTTGCTCAAGAAATGAGATTTGGATCAGGAAACAGCATATATCCCCTGAATCTGGAGGCATTTGATATGTGGTGGTCCAAACCTTATTATGGGGGTGCAGAGGGAATATAGCTGTTCTAGTTCCCTAAATCTTCTTTGTAAAATACCTCTTTCAGGGAACAGTCTCTGGAGTGTGGGGACCAACTTCAGCCTTCCTCCTTCATCTCAGATAGTTCAGGCACAGGACAGGATCTAAGAGCTCCAGCTGAACAAAATGGGAGTCACCAGAACATAACTAACTGCTTCTAGGCTGCATAGGGCTTTATAAATCACCTTGAACTGGTCAAGCAGTTAAACAACACCAACCTCTGTCCCAGTTCTCATTTCCTAGTTGTTATTTTTCTATGACTTTTTAACCAATTACAAACAGAACAGGAAAGCCAGTCAATCCACATTCCAACAGGTTGTAAAATTGTGTTGAACATTTAACAATGATGGTCTAAAAATACTATATGAGTTTTCATTTATTGGAATACTTCTAGAGGCTTTTTCTACTACAGTCATCAGTGTGGGATGGAATTATGTAGTTGTCAGTGAATGAATCAAAGAAATGCCAAAACACAGGGAGTAGATTGGTGTGGATATGGATAAGCTTCTTCTGTAAAATGCAAGTTGAATGAGAGGAACAATTTAAAGGAAATTACATGAATGGAAGTTATAATATAGAACAGAGCCCCCGCATTCAGGAAATTAAACTGAGTTGGAGAAAACAAGAGTCTGATTTACAGTCACATAAAGGTTACAAGCAGGGAACATACAAGGAGTTCTGAGGGCTCGCTTTTCCCACTCCCCTATTTTATTACCCTTTCCTTTTCATCCTTCTTTCTCTCCTTCCCACCCGCCAGTCAGTTGACCTTTATCTGTCCCCATTTTCAACTTTTCTTTGTTCCCTCCTCAGAGCCTCTGCCTGTAAAATCATGGGCCAGTTGAGCAATGCCAGGTGCCAGACTGGGCCCTGTTATGTCATGGGAAACCCTCAAGGATTTGCAAGGGCATCTCATTTTATAATATAATATTTTTTAATTTATATCCCGCCCTTCAGTATCACTCAGGGTGGGTGACAACAATAAAACATCTGTCTTGACTGGATTCAACTTCAGCCGACTCTGCTTGAGTCAGTTCACCACAGCCACCAGGCACCTGGCAAGATTGTTCCGGGGTGTTGATCAATGATCATCCATTAACAGAAATAGGTGGGTGTCATCTGCATACTGCATACCATCCAGTCTGAAAATCTGGATCAGCTGGGTGAGGGGAGCACATATAGATATTAAATAACATTGGAGAGAGCGTGGCTCCCTGTGGGACCCACTGTTCAGGACCCCATGCTGGGACATACTTTCCCCTACTGCCACCCTCTGTCCCCAATTTTGGAGAAAGGGCTTCAGCCATTTCAAATTCGTGTAGGCAGTGGATCAGTAGTTTATGATTGACTGTGTTGAATGCTGTTGTCATGGCCAACCTTCCTAGATATAGCTTCCACTGGATATCAGCCATCAGGGCAACCAGAGCCATTTCCACTCCATGGGCAAGCCAGAAGCCAGATTGGAAAGGATTGAGTGCTGAAGTTTCTTCCAAGAATCCCTGGAGCTGCCACTGCCTGTTCAGTCACATTACCAAACAAGACTAGATGCAAAATTGGATGGTAGTTGGCCAGGTCGACAGGATCCAGCTCTTATTTTTTTCAGGAAAGGCCACACTGCCTCTTTGAACCTGTCCAGGAATGTCCCTGAAGTCATAGACAAGTTGGTAATGTCCCCTCTATCCCCTTCCCCATACTATTTCCTCTTCTTCCTGGCAAGTTCCATTCTTCACTTTCCATTACTTCCTTCTCTTCTTATAGCCCACTAACCAATTAAGAGCTCTCAAATTGCTTCTGACTTATGGTGACCCTAGGAAGAATGATTAGCAAAATATCCTATCATTAACAACCTTGCTCAGGTCTTACAAACTGGCCCATTGCTTCCTTGATTGGGCCAATCCATCTCAAATTAGGTCTTCCTCTTTTCCTGCTGCCTTCACAGAATTTCACAGAATCACACAGAGTTGGAAGAAACCATAAAGGACTACCCAGTTCAGCTCCCCCTCCTTCTCGGGAACTTTAAAATCACACATTTCTGACAGGTACTCATCCAATCTCCTCCTAAAGACTTCCAACAAAGGAAACTCCACCATCCTCTGCGGCAGCATATTCCATCTACGAACAACTCTGTCAGAAAAGGCTTTCTAATATTTAAGTGGAACCTAGTTTCCCACAATTTGAATCCATTGCTCCTAGTCCTTGTCTTTAAAGCTGCAGTAAACAAGTTGTCCCCCTCTTCAATTTGTCTACCTTTTACATAGTTAAACACAGGTGTTGTATCACCCCTTGCCTTTCTCTTCTACAAATGATGTATACCCATCTATCTCAACCTTTCCTTGTAAGGCGTGGACTCCAACTGCTCAACCATCCTAATCACACTTCCAATCTCTTTGCTGCAGCGGCTCACACCCCCTTCCAGGCACAGCTGAGCGGGCAGCAGCTCAAGGGGGCTATTGGCTGGGTCGACGGCTTGGCAGCCAGTCAGCCTGCTCCTGCCACTGGTGGCCGGATTGATTGGTGGCTGAGGCAGGGTGCCTCGGGAGCGGCATCTTCGGTGTGTAGGCAGTGTCTGGGCGTGAGGCTGGCTGGGCGCACAGCAGGCAAGCTGGGAGTGCTGCAGGTGGTGCAGCCGACAGCTCCACAGCTGGTTGGACTGCCGTAGCTGCTTATCACATACAAAAGTGGGCCGGCTGAATGGAATGATCCAAACTGAAAAAATTCAACCAGTTGGTTGGTCCAAAACTGTAATCCTTATGGTAATTTATTTTGTAGATATTGCTTTCATATCTTTAACATGCAAACATAAACCAAAATGGGTTCCGGATAAACACAATGTTTTTTCTTTTTTTCAATGGCCTGTTTTCAAGGTTGTTCTTTTCCCCAGTGGCTGCTGGCAGCCAGGTCGATCGGCAGCTGCAGTAGGGGGCCTCGGGAGCAACATCTTCAGTGGGCAGGCAGCATCTGGGCCTGAAGCTGGCTGAGTGCCTCGCGGCTGGTTTCTAGAGGCAGTTACTCCAGGTGCTGGACCAATCTGGGCATGCTCTTGCCTGGATTGTCCCACACAGGCAGAAGTGCAGGCTGGAAACCTGGACATGTCCCGGATAGCACTCCTCCCATAGGGTCTCTTTACAAATATTAGAGCCACCAATGGTTAAGATTTGCCATTTGATTATATCCCCATATTATAGTCATCTGTTCAGTTGCCTAAAAAGTGTTCAGAATGAAAAATTGCTGTCTTCACAGAATTCTGTGCTTAGCTCTCGTTTGCATTCTCCGAGCCAAAATCTTCCAACAATATTTCATTCTATTTTGCTTTTTACTTTTGCATGCCAGTCACGTGATTATCAACACATCTTGTTTAGGTATGTGATCAGTTTCTTCCTGGGCATTTGCATAAATGCTTTCAGTTTCTTCTTCATCAGTCTCCATAGTTTATAGGTTTTCCATGAGGTCTGACTCCCATTGACAATATTTGACAATATTTGATCAAACTTTCCATTATAGCGCCTGACTGCCTGTGCTACATCTCACCTCATTATGCATTTCTTCTGTGTTTGTCATTTCCAGAGTAAAACACTTTATAATTTTCTGACTAAGAATGTCTTGAATGTGCTTCTGATCAATTGTCTTGATTGCTCACAAATGCCAGTCTTATGGGGGGGGGGGACTTTCCTCACACCATGTATAGTTTAATATCTTGTTTCTATGCAGTCATTTATTTTTACTTAGCAAAAATGCCTCTAATGTCTTTCCTTCCAGGCTCCAACACATTGGTCATTTTGATGTCCTTTCTCAATTCTGCAATAGCATTTTTGTTGTGAAACTCTTGAATTGCATGGAATATTCCAAATGTGACTATCTTTACACTGCTCCGCGGGAGCAGTATAAATAAAAGCCTAAGGGCTGTGTGGGAGGTCTTGGTCTGGGAAGGGGGGGACAATGATTGGCCCCTTGCCCCCCACTGACAAGCGGAGGGCCCAGTTGGCTGGCACGCAGCGCCAGCCGACTGGGCCCTCTGCTTGTCGGCCCGCCTCCCAACCCGCCCGCCCCCCAACCAGCTATTCGCGGCTGGCCGCCGACAAGCCAGGTACGCAGCCGCTCGCCCTACCCTGCCATGCAGCCCTTGGAGGAGGGGGGGCGTGCCTTGCCCACCAGACCCCTCATCTTCCCCCCACCTCCTTCTCGCCACCGCTTCGCTCACGCTTCACTCACGCGCTCCTCCACTGCTTTCCCGCACCACTTTCTCCACCCCCCATCTACCCAGCCTGCCCCCCCATCGCTGCTCACTTCCGCTTCTGCTCACCTACGTCAGAGCCTTACCTACCTGATGTGGGGAGAGTAAAGGTTGGTGATTCGAGACACCTTGGAGTAGTAAAGAGTGGGGTACAAAAAACAGCTCTTCTTCCTTTTCAGAGGATCATGAGAGGAGGGTAAGAGGTGTTACAGGAAGCTATTGGTAGGAGGGAAATACTGAAAATGACAGACATAATGTGCATGCTAAGGATCCTATTCTATTTTCATATCGTGTTCCAGTACCTGCTAAAAACCTCTCTGCTGCCTTCATTGTTATCCCTAAACGACATCCTAACAGACAATGGATTTCTGGTTAGGCCAAAATAATGTTAGTTGAGCCTTCAAGGAAATAAAAATAACCCAACATTGACTCACTGTCAGGAAACAACGAAGTTGTGAAACCCTACAGCCTGAAGGCTTGTGACGCTCTGACACCACCACAAGGAAGCCAGAATGACCAGTGCTTGTTGCCTATTGATAACATCCAAGAAGATTCCTGAGCTATCTGATCAAACAGCCTAAATGAGCCAACAAAAGACAGGACTATCTCCTGTCACAGACTAAGACTGACACTGGGCTGATTTTCAACAAGGTAACCACAAATCCTCAGAAACCACAAAACCAAAGAGCCTGAGAATTTCAGAAGTAAAAGGAGGGATTTCAGAACTCCGAAGCTGTCACTACCATGTTGCTGAACCCATGCACCAGAATGTCATTCAGGCTCAAGGAATGGATGCCCTCAGGCATTCCATCCATTATCCTCCCATCCCCTTCATTATTTCTCTCCTCTCTTTGTCTCTTGCACAGAAGTCTGCATTTCAAGCATTCCACACCTTCTCCTTCGCCTTTGACCAACTTTCAGCAGACCTCATTTCTCCCTCAGCCCTGCCTCACCAGGGCTTGCTTTTATGTTGCCCCTTTACACCTGCCTCAAGGACAGTCCTATCTGTGATTATGTCTCCTTTCTTGGCATGTCTACCCCTGAAATTTCTTCCTCCTTAAAGCCTTGTCCTCCCCACCCCCAGCACTTCTCACAGATTTCCTCTTCGCTCCCTAGACCCATGTTCTTTAGTTATGATGGCAACTCCCCCTGCTCTGCTTCTTTTGTCTAAGTCACTCCCTACTTTCCCTTATATATTAGAACACTTATTCTTCTTATTATTTTTTCACAGTCAGAGTAGTTCAGCAGTGGAATAGGCTGCCTAAGGAGGTGGTGAACTCCCCCTCACTGGCAGTCTTCAAGCAAAGGTTGGATGCACACTTTTCTTGGATGCTTTAGGATGCTTAGGGCTGATCCTGCGTTGAGCAGGGGGTTGGACTAGATGGCCTTCCAACTCTATGATTCTATGATTCTTCTTATTTATGATAAGATTATATTTCCTCTTGGCAATTTTTTTGTTCTAACTCTGTTTTAATATCTTAACATCTTTCGTTATGCAGTAATATTCTTGTATTTTATTCATGATACCTTATTCACTAACTTTTGCTATCAATTATTATAGCTTTTAGTGGATGTATCATTTATATGGGTGAAATGACCAAATAAACTACGACAACGACTGCTACTACTACATCACAGAGGAAGAGAATTCAGATCCAGACTTGACATTGCTTGACAGGGAAGACTGCACACATCCACCAGAGGTGGCTGCAGATGTTCTACGAGCTGCACCAGATACAGAGGGGCTCCCAGTCATCCACCAGAGGTGCCTGCTGAGATGCATGCCACCACAGAAACCAATCTGAGACGATCTAGGCAATCAAACAAGAACATTCCACCACACAGTCTTTCCTTCTTCATAACAGTGGTGTAATTAGCCACACCTGCATCATGGAATGATTTATCCCAGCTTCTACCAGCAGAGGTTCAGAAATGAAAGGAAACTGCATATGAGAAACTATGAAGGAAGCTGCATGTGAGAACATCATGTGAACACTTACAGAGTTGTCTCCAGAAAGGATCTAAAACATGATGCAGAAGGCGAGATCCAGTGTGAGAAAGCCAGACTTGTACAGAAATATGGTACAGACTTTGATGAGACATTTACACCTGTTGTTAAACACACTACAGTAAGGACATTGTTAAGTGTTGCTGCCGGCAAGAAAATGCAGGCTGACCACCTTGATGTCAAAACTGCTTTCTTGCACAGTAATTTAGAAGCAGATGTCTACATGAAGCAGCCACCAGGCTTCATACAGGAGGACAAAGAGGGATTTGTTTGTATTGCAGGGTATTTTCAGGCTCAAACAATCTGTCAGAGCCTGGAACATCAAATTTAATGCCATGTTCCTGCAAGCTGACTTCACATGAAGTGAAGCTGACTCGTGCCTAAACACCAAATACAATAATGGCAAATAGGTTTATATCCTTGTTTATGTTGACAACTTAGTTTCAGCTTATGAAGATCCAGGTGACAGCAGAAAGATTATGCATTATCTGAGTACAGAAATAGAGATCACAATCCAGTACTTGGGAATTTTAATGAAGAGGGAGCAAGATGGAAACTTTCTCATTCACCAAGAGCAGAAAATCGGAGATGACCCTTCTAAAGTTGGAAGAATCCTGTCTTACGCTGACATCCATGGAATTGAACCACATCAAACAGAGATGCAACTGCATTACTGAAAACATCTGGTATCGCACCAGCTCGCCGGAACCAGAATAAGAGGGACTGTGCTACAATGGCTGGTCTCCTTTCTCAGGAACTGGATGCAGAGGGTTGCAGTGGGGGATGAGTTATCGGAACCCTGCGAGCTCCATGTGGGGTTCCGCAGGGGGCGATACATTCCCCCACACATTTCAACATCTATATGCGCCCTCTAGCCCAGCTGGTCCAGGACTATGGGCTGGGATGTCACCAATATGCAGATGACACTCAGCTCTATTTTCTAATGCACGGACGGCCGGGCTCCCCCCCAAATACATTTGCCAGCTGTTTGGAAGCAGTGGCTGGATGGCTCAGGCAGAGTCGCCTGAAACTCAACCCAAGACGGAGGTCCTGTGGCTGGGTAGAAGAGGGCTGGATAAGGAAGCTGGATGGAGTGCAATTAACATCTGCACCAATAGCCAGGAATTTGGGTGTGACCTTTGATGCTTCCCTTTCCATGGAGGCTCAGATCACGAAAGTAGCCCAGACAGCGTTTTTCCATCTTGACCAAGCCAGACTACTAGCGCCCTACCTATCCTCAGATCACTTAGCCACAGTGATCCATGCAATGGTCACCTCCAGACTAGGCTACTGTAACTCGCTCTACACGGGCCTGCCCTTGTCTTTGACCCAGAAGTTACAATCGGTACAGAATGTAGCTGATAGGGTCCTCACTAGAATGCCTTGGAGGGTCCACATTCAGCTGGTACTCCAACATCTTCACTGGTTGCCAATTTGTTTCCGGATCAAGTTCAAGGTTTTGGTTTTAACCTTTAAGTCTACACGCAGCCTGGGTCCTGCCTACCTACAGGACCGCTTGGTTGCTTATGCCCCCCGCAGGACCCTTCGCTCTGTGGTGGTTCCAGGCCCTTGGGATGTTTGCCTGACCTCCACCCGGGCCAGGGCTTTTTTGGCCCTGGCCCCAACCTGGTGGAATGAGCTCCTGGAAGAGCTAAGGACCCTGTTGGAGTTAACAGCTTTCCGCAGGACCTGCAAGACAGAACTTTTCCGCCAGGCATATGGTTGAGGCCAGGGCGGGCGGTCCTGACATTAAATCTGGGCTCCTTGGGTTCATCTGAATGATCTGATTGCCTCACTCCCATATTAGCACCCTGACGTCCCTTGGCTAATGTGGGGCAGTTGGGGGGGGGTTACTGGGGTTTGTTAGTGCTCACCTGTTGCCTAACGTTGATAACGTTGATAGTGTGGATTGGTTTTAATGGTTTTAACTATGGGTTTTATTGCAATTTTTATCTTGTAAACCGCTGTGAGCTTAAGGGAACGGCAGTATAAAAGTTTAATAAATAAATAAAAATAAATCATCAAGGCTTGTGTAAGTTCCTGTATATTTCTACACCCTCTATGCCCAACATTTCCACTGCAGTTGGTTTGTTGTGCAGAAAGGCTGAAAAATTCACAGTTAAAGACTGGAAAACTATTAAAAGGGTTACTTAAAGGGGACCAACAGCAACCCTAGACTTGAAACTTTAACAGATGCTGATTGGGGAGGTGATCAACTAACCATCACCTAATCCTTTATAGAGGTGGCATCATAAGATGGTCAAGTACCGAGCAAGAGATAATGGCCAGATCCACTGCTGTAGGAGAATACATATCAGCTTCTAAGACACTTGGGCACAGATGAACCACTATCCATACCATTGTATGAAGTCAACCAAAGCACATTGATACGAAGTACCATCTAGTGCAAAACCTGTAGAAACCTAGAATAATTGAACTAATTTACTGCCCAACAACTGTGATGTTAGATGTGATGACCAAGTAACTGTCAAAACCCAGATTTGAAGAATTAAGAAGCAAAATGAGCTTTGAGAATTGAGTCAAAGAGTCATGGGGGAGGAATGTTTGTTAGAAGCTGTGCCCTGTATAATGCTTCTTGCCTACCTTGCATAAGGTGACCATATTGTCCCAGTTTTGGAGGGACATCTGGGGGTACCTGGCAAATTGTACTTACGTTGAAATTTAAAAATATATATTACAATACTATTTTTGCATTCTATGCGTTCTATGAAACTTTTTGTTGCTCCATATAGAACACATTTTTAATCAAGACCCCCCCCCCTGGTCAATGGTGTCCCGCTTTACCAATGTTACAATCTGGTCACCTTAACCTCTCAGGGATTGCTTTTTGCCTTCTAGTTCTATGTGAGCCTAAGACTTTGTCTCTCTTTCTCTTGCTGTCTGGTTAGTGGGAAAGGATTGGCAGAGGCACTGCCCTCAATTGCTCACGTTTCAGTCTTTTGTCTTGCTTGACCTGCCCCTTTCCAAGGGATTCTGGGTTGTGGCCCATTGGCAGAATATTGATATATTAAAAGATATAAAATATGAAATGTTGCTGCCTGAAAGTACTACCTGTGGTATCAGTTTCAGAAAGAATGGCAGAATTTGACAGTAGAGATGAGGTGGATTAAACAGTGGATTAAGTGATTGCCAATGTTGGTCTAAGAGGCTGAAGCCCAGTCATGTAATTCTATTAGACAAGTGTGCCAGAATCGGCCTGACACTGGTGGCACAGAGCTCATTTCACAAAAGAGCAACAAAGATACATGTGCTCTCAGACAAAGAGCATCGAGTCATTATCCCCACCCTTCCTGAATCCCTATTACTAACATCTGCTCCTGCTCTTCCCTCGATCTTCTGCCAGCTCACACTCTGTGGAGAAGGCGTACGAGTAGCAGCTGCACTGAAATCTGTTGCATCAGCTCCTTGGAGGGGCCGCCATCTCAGCTGTAAACATTTGCTTCGGAAGGGAAGCTGTGTGTACACAACATACCTGCATCTTTAAACATGGGGGGCGGGGGAGGGAAATAAAACAGCTTAAGGGGAAGAGGGTTTCTTTAGCAGAAAATCCACTGAGGGAGTATTGCAAAATGCCTTCTCCAAAGAACAGAAGCCCTTAAAAGGATAAGTAATTGAGAGTGTAAAAACACAGTATTTCATCTAGTCAGAAACTGAAGACTTGAGGACTTCCTCCATGAAGCTTTGGGAAATGCCTGGGGTTATGTTCATGCCGAACTACAACCAACGTATCCAGAACACTCCCTGATGTGTGTGTCACTGTGGCATCATCAATGGGCAGCTGCTGGTATGCTAGTGCAAGGTCAAACTTTGCGGAAATCCTGCCACTGGCAAGAGATGCCAGAAGGTGGCTGATGACAGGCATGGGTTATACATGCTGAAGTGCCTTGTTGAGGGTACATTTGTAATTCATGCAGATCTGCACATCCCTGTTAGATTTCAGCAGCATAACAATTGGGGTCTCCCATCTTGCATGCAGAAACGGCTCCAGGACTCCTTGCTCAGTCAGGCAGTCCAGCTTCGTGTTGTTTAGTGCATACAAAATGTGTCTGGCCTTGAGGAGGATTGGCATGCATGTGGAATCCAGGGCCAATAATACTGGAGGTCCAGCATAGTTGCAGAGGGACTGATCTAAAGTACTCTTGAACTCTGAGCAAACTTCCTCAAATACATTGTGATGAACCTGGTAGATGTTGGTAATGCCTATTCCCAGGGGTTCAAGCCAATCAAGGCCCAAGAGGCCTCCCCTGAAAATCAGCAAGTCACAGTTTCAGCAGTTGCTTGCAGCTTTGGCCCACCTTTGGGACACAGCTTGGAGAAGAAGAAGAGTTGGTTCTTATATGCCGCTTTTCCCTACCCAAAGGAGGCTCAAAGAGGCTTACAGTCGCCTTCCCTTTCCTCTCCCCACAACAGACACCCTGTGAGGTAGGTGAGGCTGAGAGGGCCCTGATATTACTCTCGGTCAGAACAGTTTTATCAGTGCCGTGGTGAGCCCAAGGTCACCCAGCTGGTTGCATGTGGGGGAGCACAGATTCGAACCTGGCATGCCAGATTAGAAGTCCGCACTCCTAACCACTACACCAAACTGGCTCTGGAGGTCTCATGGAGATGCTTGTGTCCAAATCATCAGCTCTTTTATTGATCACACACAACTGAACAACAAACAACCCACCACCCAAACTTATATACAGTTGAGGGGTTCTCACCAAAGTCTGTGATTGGCACTAAGCAGAGCCCCCTGATTGGACAAGACTGACAACCAAAGCAGGCTGGATCCTGCACAACAGCAAATGGAATTCATTCATCCCTGATGCCTGACCCAGATCCCCTGCTCCTGGTCTCTCCAGGTCTGCATACACAACAGTCACCCAGCTGGCTGAATATGGAGGAGTAAGGAACCAAACCCAGTTCTCCAAATTATAGTCTGATACTCTTTCACCACTACACCATACTGGTTCTCTCATCATGAAAGAGGGTTGCCTGCCTGAAGGAAATGTCTGGGTGCCACATGATAGAGCTATTGCCCACTGCCCTGTATTTCCCAGCTGCCCTGCCATATCAATTTTGCAACTGCCCTGTACCACTTGAGGTACTCTAGATCAGAAGAGCTGCATCCCTGAAAGGCAGGCAGTATGAAAGATGAGGCCCCTTCCATTGCCCACAGTAGTTCCACACCTGTCCTGCTAGTGAGGTCCTTTTTGCCCAGCTGGATGACCAGAGTTTCCAGGTGCCTTCCTTGTATGACAGCCTGCCAGGTGACCTTAGCTGCAAATTCATCCCCAGCACATTCCTCTGTGCTCAACCCGCAGGGTTAAGAACTACTCCTCCAGTCCCAGAGCTGTCACCATCCAGCTCAGTGAATCATGACCCTGCACCACCCTGCCAGAGCTAAAAGAAAAGGAGTTAACAAGGGCTTGGGTCAGGGCAGATGTTAGCCTTGAAGGTGGCCTAGCTCCAGCAGCCAATGGCTCATAGGAGAGTGAAGGGAATCACAAGACCCCTGGCTTCTTGGAGTGCCCCTGTGCAAAAGAAGCACACCACTAAGTCCATTAGCTGGAGCCAGTGAATGGCCATCCACAATATGTTGGTGAACTAAATTAGAAATTTAGAGAAATTGCTCATCTGCATGAATGAGAAGAGGGCCAGATGCCCTAAGCCTAGTGGCCAGACATGCCATTGCTGGCTGAACCAGGTACAGCTGCCCCAAGGAAGCTGCTTGAAAGTCTGTGCAACCCCCCACCCCACTCCCTCTGGTTGGTCTTGGCCTACCACCATACCATGCAGAGCTTCCCTTCTGTGTGGTGATGTTCTGCAGCCTAAGTGCCTGCCCCCAAGCAATTCCAGCATGAATCCCCCTTCATCTTTTGAAAAGGTAAGAATGGCTGATTGGAGGGTGCAATGAATTTGCATGCTCCCTCCTTGACCACTTGTGCTCACAGCTGCCTGAGCCTGGTTGCCATAGCCCCCAGCAGCTGCTAAGAAGCCAAAGGAGAAATCCTTCCCTTCCTCTCTGGCCCCATGGCCACAAAAGCAGCCCAGGTTAAGTCTTTGGTGGTTGCTAGGGTAGCTCAGTCTGATCTCTGTCATGTTACAACACAAAGGAGTGCAAAGTTGGCATCATTGACAGGTCCTGATCTCAAAGTCCTTGTCCATGTTAGCTTGTGCACTATGGTGAGAAGTTGTTTAAGGGTTGGGGCTGCCCATGAACAATGTGTGCCTCCCCTTACCTGCAAGTGAAGAATATCATTCTTCAGCATAAGCTGTAGATCATTAATGATACATTTAAATATTTTGAGATGTGAGCTGTATGTGGCCACCAGTTATGTTCTGTTGTTTTGTTAGTGCCTATCTTTTGCCAGGCTATCCCTGGGTACCATGCTGCCTTTCTCAATCTGTTTCTTGACTATCTCAGGTAGGCAATGTAATTGTAATTCCTCAAGTGAGAGTATCAATCAAAGGGATTAGTGCAGTGGCTGCTGTGGCCCAGAGCTTGACTGCAGACAATGGGTTGTTTGTCACACTCAGGATGGTAATTGGAAGCATGTAGAAATACTTGGTAATCAGGGGATTTTCTGCTCTAAGGAGATGCTTATTTGTCCATCATGAATTTGTAACAAATTCAAAGAAACATTGCACAATCAAGCAAGATTAGAAAATGCTAGTCAGGACTACATTGTAAGCAAATTGTATTAAATTCCGAAACTCATGCCATCAAATGACATCATGTCTAATACAAATTAATCTATCGATCCACACATCCCAATTTACCATCATATGTATCTTGCTTCACAGCTATTTTCACATACACAGCGGCAACCCAATATTTGTCCTCCTTCAATGGCTTTCCTTATCAGGTAATTACAAAGTCAACAGCTGATAAAAAGTACTGTGGCTAACTTCAATAACACTCCCACGGGTTGCTAGTCTCTAAAACTGGAATCCCTGCATCAACTTCGAGATAGAAAAGAACATCCTACATGCCACAGCTGGTCCCAAGGCATGTTGAAAGTACTCCTTCATATGGAGATGGTGGAAAAAAAGCCTCAAATTTTTCTCAGAACTGCATCATGAGTGCAGATTTAGCAGGGCAGATTCTTCAGCCAGGCTGAGTGTGGGCTGCGAGAGACGGACTGTATGGCTTACCTTGGAAATGCTCTGATCGCCAAATATTCCTACAGGCTTCCAGTTACCATCCTAAATGCACCAAATAACCCATTGTCTGCTGGCATCGCAGCAACACTGTCACTTCTGGCGCAAACCTAGAAGTGATGACAGTACGAGCTAGCTGACTAGGGTGGTGGCCTAGAAATCAAATTAATAAATCAATAATGAATAAATCAGTGGAACAGTCTAGGATTCCATTAAAACTCTATTGTTATACTATAGAAAGTTGATGAAAACCCAGAGCACACTCTCTAGATTGGACAAAGAGGATGCAAAAGAATAAATGGACAAAATCTGATATCAAAAATCATAGTATTCATAAACCAGTGCCAGAACATTTTAATCTTCCAGGATATTTCATTGTTGATGCAAGAGTAGAAGCTTTCCTGCAGAGAATCTTCAAAGGGAAATTACAACATGAGATTGCTGAACTAGAATTCATTAACAAGTTCAAAACAATGGGCCCCTAGGACTGAATAGGGACCTAGGGCTCTTTAAAAAAGGTAAAGGTAAAGGTATCCCCTGTGCAAGCACTGGGTCATGTCTGACCCTTGGGGTGACGCCCTCTAGCATTTTCATGGCAGACTCAATACGGGGTGGTTTGCCAGTGCTTTCCCCAGTCATTACCGTTTACCCCCCAGCAAGCTGGGTACTCATTTTATCGGAAGGATGGAAGGCTGAGTCAACCTTAAGCCAACTGCTGGGATTGAACTCCCAGCCTCATGTGCAGAGCTTTCAGGCTGCATGTCTGCTGCCTTACCACTCTGCGCCACAAGAGGCTCTTAACACATGCTGTTGTCTTTCTCACCATTATTCTGGTTCTAATCAAACCAATAATGTTTTACAGTGTACTTTTGCATACTGATTCCAGTTGGAACTTCTTTGTAACATCCCTTCCACCAGACCCAGATATAAGGGCTGATGGATCTTCATTCTCATTTGTATTGAAAGAACTGTGCCTTAACTCACAAAAGCTTATACCTTGGAAAAAATTGTTCATCTTTAAGGTGCTACTAGGCCCAAATTTTGTTCTAAGAATTATGTAAGAATGACTGCCAAGAATACTAAGAGAAAGAATATTAGGCAAGAAAGTAAGACCCACCAATAGCACATTTTAAAATACTTTGAAACCTGGTTTATAATCATAAGAGCAATTCAGCCAAACCCAAGTTCCACAGAAACAAAATAGTTAAGTTGCTGGATATTGATGCATGTTTGGACATGTACAAACTCAATCCGTTTTTCCCCCAGAGTCACAGCATTAACAGGCTGCAGCAAACAACAAGGAGTTTTGTGCCACCTGAAAAAAACAGATATTTTAGATCACTCTTGTACACAGATCTTAGACCCCAATAAATCTGTGCAAGGCCTGGAACTAACCCTAACCCTGAGAATTCATTTTAAACTACTGAAATAGTGTCTTCAGAGAAAGCCAGCTGTTAAATGATCAGCCCTCTATAAATAGATGAACATCTGCTTTGATGAAATTAAAAACCAAGGGCTGGACCCAAAACACTGCAAGCAGAGATGTGCTCATGGACAGATCGTCCTACCTAGTTCTTTCTGTTTCAATCCTCTGCTCCCCTGGGGCTGGGAGACCCTCAGGAACAACATCAAGTGTAACTTTGTGGTCTGCAGTAGGAAGGTCAAAATTGGCAAAAAAAGAAAAGAAAAATCCTTCTGTTACACAAGCTAACAATGCAATCCTAAATGGTGAAATCAATTGGCTAACTTCACATTGGATTGTTTTAAATGGGTACAAATATTAGCTTGTAAAAACAGAACAAAATTAGGTTCCTGTAGCTCTACAAGACCAACAACATTTCCCAGAACATGTACCTGTCACAGTTTGTGAGTCATTCAATACCCACTCCCATAGGTTTGAACTGTTGTTAGTAGCCAGGCACCTCCTTACTTTAAGAGGAAGTTTGCCTACAAACACTCTTCACCAAGATCACCTAACCATCACCTTCACCTTGCTCTGCATTGCTGTAATGTACAAATTGTGTCTGAACTGATCAAATGTGCAATCTGCTCCCAAGCAGAAATAAGATGTATATGCCAGCCCATTATCATGTTTCCAGGAGCTGCCTGGACTCTCTGGATGAGGTCACTGTGAGCCCACAGGGGGCTGTTAACTGCTGACTCTTTCATCCCATTCAAAATAGCAATGCACATCTGCAGTACAACAGAACTTCTAATGGTGTTACAATTACATCAACACAAAATCTTTTTCCTTCTCTTCGCCATGATCAATCTTGGGGTTATCTAGAAACCTCATGCTTTTGGTCTCACAAAGTTAATGCAATCATGGTTTTGTCTCTTTTCCTAGGACATTAATTAAGGATTCACCCAGGGCAATAACAGGTATTGTGTCTATTCTAAGAATAGACTCGGGCGCTGTAGCATGTGTCGCTGCAGGGTGGGCCATATTGGTGGCAAGTGGGGAAATGGTGGATCTGGGCGGCCAGTCCAGGGCGGGCCAAGTGGCCAATAGGGAGGTGTGCTATGCGCGCCTCCCAATTGTCCACTTGGCCCTCGAGTGGCACTCGGAGGGGCCCAATCAGAAGCCGCTTTGCGGCTCCTGATTGGACCCCTCCAAGTTTTTATCCCGGACGGGTCCTGCCCTAACTCCTCCCCATCAGCCCTTACAGCTTTATTTAGTCCGCAGCGCCCTGCGCCGCGGGACGTTTAAAGATGTCAGCCATTCAGTCTTTTAAAATCAGCCACACAGCAGTCAAAATAAGGCTACACCTCCAATTGGGAGGCCAAGCATATGTGAATCTATTCTGAGCAAAGGCAATAACAAAGGGTCAGAATTTCTCTCCTGGCTCCACAGCCAGGTGCAGACGTCCCTACTAGTTCACTTTTGTAAACTTGTGTAGGCCCCTGGCAGGTAATTCCCTTCCTTCTGGTCTAAAGGCTATATGATTGAGGAGTCACTTCACTTTTGCCTTTTGATCACATATGCTCCATAATCCTTCTGGTAAACGTTAAATGCAGATATATTTAGGCACAGTTTCTTGATAGAGTAGCTACAATCTCAAGAAAACAGTACGTGATATTAGCTAGTCCTGTTTGCTCCAGAAAATATGTAGGTTGGCTGTTGTTGTTAAGCAAGAGCTCATCAGATTTTCCTGTCAGCAGTTTAAAATCACAATCCCTTTCACTTTCCCTTTAAGAAATACTAAAACCTCTGGCTTGTAAAAAGCAGATAATTAAGGTGTAGATCTAACCCAAACCATAATTAGGGAAGTTTTTGCAGAAGTGCCCTGTACTAAATTCATTCCAGAGTTAAAATAGATGCAAAGATGTTGATCAGAGTAGAATGCACAGCCAAGACTCTGGCCACCTTCTTCCCTTACCTGAGAATGTCTCTATGATGGAATGTGCAATCCAGCATTTAAAAAAAAAAGGAGGCAGGTAACCAAATGCACTTGGAAACAGCCTTATTAAACTAAGTGCAGCACATTCCTATTAAAAATGAATGTGCAGGGCTTTAAATGAGAGTCACAAAGAATGAAATTAACTGAGCAGGACTCTCGTTCCAAATAAAATATTAAAATGTAGGAAAACCACACGTGTCGATGTCACAAAGATCGCTCGTACTTGGAAACCACTATCTCATACTTCCAGGTAGCAGACCTCAACAATTTAGCTAAGTAATTTGGAAACATATTGCAAGAATATACTTGATTTCTCTTTACACTTAAGTGGGATCTCAGTGCAAGTAGCAACTTTACAATCAGCAAAGTTATGAACACTAATCCTTTAATTATGGCCTATCATTCATATATCCATGAAGCACAAATTGGGATTGAGATTAAGATTGCAGGGAGAAATATCAACAACCTCAAATATGCAGATGATACTAATCTATGGCAGAAAACGAAGAGGAACTAAAGAGCCTCTTGATGTGGGTGAAAGAGAGTGCAAAAGTTGGCTTGAAACTCAACATCAAGAAAACAAAGATCATGGCATCCGGCCCTCTCAATTCCTGGCAAATAGATGGGGAAGAAATGGAGGTAGTGACAGATTTTTTTTTCCTGGGCTCCAAGATCACTGCAGATGGGGACTGCAGCAAAGAAATTAAAAGACACTTGCTCCTGGGGAGGAAAGCTATGGCAAATCTAGACAGCATCCTGAAAAGCAGAGACATCACCCTGCCAACAAAAGTGTGTCTAGTAAAAGCTATGGTCTTTCCAGTTGCAATGTATGGCTGTGAAAGTTGGACCATAAGGAAGGCCGAGCTTCAAAGAATTAAGGCTTTTGAACTCTGGTGCTGGAGAAGACTCTTGTACTGCATGGTGAACAGACCGGTCAGTCCTAGAAGAGATCAGCCCTGCCTGCTCCTTAGAAGGCCAGATCCTGAAGATGAAACTCCAATACTTTGGCCACCTCATGAGAAGGAAGGACTCCCTGGAGAAGAGCCTAATGCTGGGAGCGATCGAGGGCAAAAGAAGAAGGGGACGACAGAGAATGAGGTGGCTGGATGGAGTCACTGAAGCAGTAAGTGCAAACTTAAATGGACTCCGGGGAATGGTAGAGGACAGGAAGGCCTGAAGGATCATTGTCCATGGGGTCGCGATGGGTCAGACACGACTTCGCAACTAACAACAACCATATGTCCAATGATCCTAGTGGAAAGTGGGCTTCCCCCCTTTTTCCTTGGTGTATGAAAATCTGTGTGGGAATTTGGGAAGGGGGGGAGAATAAGGCACTCCTAGGGAAGATGGAGTTATAAATACAGTTAAAAAAAGAGAGGGAGAAATTGTTCAAGGATCTCTGCCCTAATAGGTTTTGTGGTGCCTGTTTTCCACAGCGGAGAGGAGGCAGATTGATTCTGTCTCCTGAATTTATGATGGGGGAATTAGCAATTCTAGGAGACTTTGCTTCGTGAGAGTGGCAAAAAAGTGGGATTACTCCACCTATGTATACAAGGTTTGGATCTTGACCAGAAATCTCAGGCCGAGGCAGACTTTGATATTAATCAAAAAGGATTTTTAATTGAAAAATAAATAATAAAAAGTACCTAACACAAACTCATGCTATTTAAACTAAACAAGCACACAGAAGAAAGTAAAGGGTTGAGATGGTTGCAATAGAGAATTATTTTTTTAGGTCAGCAAAAGTTTTAATAGCTACCGTCAGCAACATGAGAAGTCCAAGAGAGAGGTCTGTGTAGAGAAGCAACAAAAATTATTCAGGTCACAATGCTAGGTGAAATCAAATACAGTCCAAGGGTGGATTAGAGCTTTTGGAATGTAGCCAGGAAGGCCATAGTGCAAGTGTGCATCCTAGCACCCACTGTATTCCTGGGTACAACAAGCTTAGCCTCCAGTAGGTAATATAAAACAGTACAGTCAATACAGAAGAAATGAAGATATTCACAGAATCAATCGCAGAATCACAGAATCACAGAGTTGGAAGGGGCCATACAGGCCATCTAGTCCAACCCCCACTCAACGCAGGATCAGCCCAAAGCCTGAGAGAGCCTGATTGAATTTCTACCTCAGGGTGATGTCCATCAATTATAGTACATTCTCCGTAGCCTTGAAGTATGTCCTTTTATGGAAAGCAGACTTATTATTTAGCTTAATCAATGCAGAGGTGGGAGGAGTCAGTAGACACCAGGGGTGGCCAAACTGTGGCTCTCCATATGCTCATGAAGTACAATTCCCACGAGGCATTACAGGTTACCTTCCTCAGGTCCTGCAGAGCCACCCCAAGGCGCTCGCTTTCCGCCGCCGTGTTCTCCAGCTGGGATCTCAGATGCTTCACGTCCCCCTGGAGATCCTCGATGCACTGATTCAAGCGTGCCTCCTTGGAGGCCGCTTCTCGGAGGTGCTCCTCCCGGCTCTCCCCATCGGCCACGGCCCTTTTGTGGATGCTGTGGGACTCCGTCAAGGCCTGGGGAAACACAGGACTATGTACAAATCTACCTTACACTGAATCAGGCCTTGGTCCATGGAGATTGGTATTGTCCCCTGACTGGCAAAAGCTTTCCAAAATCTCAATGGAACATCTTTCACATCACCTCCTACCAGATTGTTCAGCTGTAGACTCCGGGGATTGAACCAGTACCTTCTGCACACAGGTAAGAGTATCCAGTTGCTATAAAAAAATGTATTACCTCAAATGCTAAAGGAGGCAATGATTCGTCCCTTGCTGAAAAAACCATCACTGGATCCAGCGACCTACCACCTGGTTTCGCTTCTTGTGTTCCTGGGAAAGGTAGTTGAAAGGGCTGCAGCAGACCAGCTCCTGGCATACTTAGAGGATACTTCAGCTGTCAATCCATACCAGTCAGGCTTCTGTCCTGGCCACGGAGTGGAGATGGTGTTGGTCACCACGGTGGATGATCTCCAGCGTCAGCTGGATTGGGTTGGATTGGCCATACTCATAGTATTTGATTTGTTGGCCACGTTTTACGTGGTTGACCATGAGTTATTGGCCCACAGCCTCACCGGGGCTGGGATTTAGGGAGCAGCCCTTCAATGGCTGTGCTTTTTCTGGAATCGGACACAGAAGGTGGCAGCGGGGGAGACTTTGTCACGCCCATATGGACTCCCTTGTGGGGTGCCACAGGAAACAATACTCTCCCTCACATTATTTAACCTCTTTATGTGTCCTCTAGGGCAGATGGTTTGGAGTTATGGCAGCTATCAATATGCAGATGACACCCAGCTCTCTCTCTTCATGGATGGCCACCCAGATCCCCCACCACCAAGATACATTTGCCAGATGATTGGAACCCATTCTGGTTGGTTAGAGCAGAGCCACCTGAAACTCAACCTCTCCAAGATGGAGGTTCTGTTGTTGAGCAGGAAAGGGGCAGGACAAGAAACGGATCTCCCCACCTTTGTAGGGGTGCAGCTTAACAACTTGCCCATGGCAAGGAATTTGGGGACGATTCTGGATGCCTCCTTATCGATGGAGGCACAGGTCACAGGGGTAGTACGCATGGCATTTTCCTATCTTTGCCAGTGCCTTACGTGCCTCTGGACTGTTTGGCCACAGTGATCCACGTGACGGTCACCTTTAGATTGTATTTTTGTAATTCACTCTACTACGCTGGCCTACCCTTGTTCTTGACCCGGAAACTCCAGCTGGTGCAGAATGCAGCTGCTAGGGTCCTCAGTGGTTCATCTTGGAGGACCCACATCCAGCTTGTGCTGAGACAGCTGCATTGGTTAGGTTAGGGTGTGGATAAGTTAAGGGGTTTGGTTCTGACCTTTAAGGCCATACACCCTACCTATCTGAGGGACCACTTGTCTGCTTATGCTTCCTTCAGTGTTCTTCACTCTGCAAGTACTATGCTGTTAGTGGTCCCTGGCCCCAGAGAGATACACCTGGCCTCAATCCGTGCCAGGGCCTTCTCGGTTCTGGCCCCAACTTGGTAGAATGAGCTTCTGGAAGAGCTGAGGGCCCTGATGGAGCCTCACATTTCTTCAGGGCCTATACAACAGAGCTCTTCCGCCAAGTCTTTGGTTGTGGTCACGTTTGTTAAGATCAAATGGGCCTCCTCAGGCTATGGCATTCCATCTGAAACCCCCCTCATGGACAGTTGTGCAAAGGCTGGTGGATTTTGCTTTCTATCATCTTTTGCACTTTCCCTTCTTATATTGTACTTTTATATGCTATTAAAGGCTTGTTTGTTGTTGTTGTAGTACAAATTAGTACTCTATCAGTGCTCTGACGCATGATCCTTCTAAATGTTTTCATGCTACATCAGGAATCTTGGGGTGATCTTTGATGCCTCCCTTTCTATGGAGGCTCAGGTCATGAATGTAGCCCACCAGGAGTTTTACCATCTGCATCCGGTGAAGCTACCAGCATCCTACCTGGCACCAGAAGACCTGGCCACAACGATCTATGCAATCATCACATCCAGATTGGATTACTGTAAATAACTCTATGCAGGCCTAGTTTTGACTTTGATCCAGAAATTACAACTCGTGCAAATGCAGCTGCACAGGTTCTTATGAGGGCCCTATATTTGACCTGCTCTCCGTCAGCTGCACTGGTTGCCAGTGGAGTTCTGGATCAAGGTCAGGCTACTAACCGTTAAGGCCTTAGGTGATCTGTGCCCTGCATATCTACAGGACTGCATCTCCCAGTATATCCCTTGGAGAGCTTGGCAAATAAAACGTGTTGGTGATCCCTGTCCTCGACCATAGGGCTTTCTTGGCCTTGGCTTCTGCCTGGTGGAATGAGTTAGCAGTCGAGATGTGCGCTCTGATAAAACCAACAAAGTTCCATGGGGCTTGCAAAACAGTGCTCTTTAATCATGTCTATAGCTGAGGCCAGCGTGATGGAAGGACAACTATGGGCCTTCCTCCGCCTTTCCCATTTTATACTCTTTTTTGTTACGGCAGATCTCTGCTGCATTTCAGGAGATTCCCCCACCATAGTACTAAACAGAATTGCCAGCAAAGCCATGGTGGTAGTAGAATTGCTGAATTATTAGATTTCGCATTATTAGAAATCAATGGGTTTGGAAGAGCATAATTCTGACTGAGAATTCTACAGTTAACTTAAGCTGCAAGCAACCAAAACAAATTTTTAAAAAATGCTTTGAGAGCATCCTGCATTTGACAGGGTGGCCTGAATGATAGCCAGGGAAGAGTTTGTTTCCCACCTTCTACCTACATAGCCCATTCAAAGGCAATTTTCTTTAGTATGACTGTGTCATCACATGCAGGCCTTTTCAACAGGTATTTATAAATACAATGCTTAGAATACGTTAAGAAATGTTTTCAAAGTGTAAGACCAAGATTTGAGTAAAACAAGATAGTGAAAAAGGGAAAAATTTACAGAAAGAAACTATTAAGAATGAAAAAGAAGTACTTGTTCACTCAATTACTTGCAGCACATGGGATTTTCACAGCATTTAAGCTCTAAGTCAGGGGAGTCAAACTGCAGCCCTCCCGGATGTCCATGGACCCCTGACCTAGGTGGTGGCCTCCATAATTGTTTTTCTTATGCCATTTATCCAAGGAGCCTAAGGCAGCACACATGTTCTCCCCACCTCATGTATAAGTTCATGTCAAAGTGAGGATTTTAATTCAAGTTTCCCCAGTTTACAGATGTCTACAGAAAGACTTCCTTCCTTCCTTCCTTCCTCTTAAGTGTAACTTTACCCCCAGAGCCTAAGTTTTCTCCTCAAATGATGCTCCTGGGGGACAGGAACCCTCAACAAATTGCTGGGGGGAAACTAGAGGCCTTCTTAAGGGAGGAGTGGGAGCTGGTCACCCTAACCATCATACCACAAAATTATTTCTGGGGGAATCTATGTACCACAATAACTGAAAAACATGGTAGACACTATCTGCACAAAAGATCAAATTGTCATGTGACATTTAATACATTTCTACCATAACAAGGGTAACTCATTGGGTGCAACTGTCATTTTTATATTTTGTTCAAGCTTTAATTTGAAATTCTGATTATATGGACACATCAAAATGTGTCCATATAATCAAATATTATATGTTATATCAAATATTAATGTGTCCATCAAATACTGATTCAACATATTTATTTATCAGGATTGGTACTCTTAATCTGACTGGTGGAAGCTCTCTGTGTATTCGGTACAGGTCCTTCACATCCTTTGTAGCTCATCCTGTTAACTGGAGATGCTGTGGACTGAACCTGGAACCTTGACTGAAACACTTTCTGCATACAGATAGTTGCTTTATCACTGATCCCTCTACCTCTCTCCAAATACACAGTACACATGCACAGGACTGCCTTGTAAGGCTCTTTGATCAAGGAATAATTTGCTCACAATTTGTACTTCTGTATTTGCACTTGTTTTAATTTTTCAAGAAAGGAAAAAAAACCTGAATGGTAACAAGAATTAGGAGTGAGCTGCTAATTCTATATCTTTCCCAGTTCAAAATGTCTGGATGGTGGTTTTACTGGTCCTGTTTCATCAAAACATGATTTCTATTAGTGCTTCTACAGTTTATACAACTTGATACATTCAACAAACATCATATTCAGGAATTTGTTTATTTTTGGTTTACAAACAAAGGCACCCAATTTTTTCTGTTTTATAAAAGTTTATCATTTAAAATTTTCTTTGCAGAACCTGTTTCTACATCAGAAAACCCCAGTGCAGGGTTATGTTCTTCCTATGGTCCCAAATTTTTAACTCTGGCAGACTTACTGAGTGATCACCTGCTTTAAAATGCTCTTCTGTTATTTCAGATTTCACTATTTTTAAAATCCATGAGTAGATTTCTTAGGATAATACACAAAATAATAGATCCCCTTTGTTTAGTTAACAATTCTGATATGAATTGCAACACTATAAGATCCAGATATGAAAGTATCTTGACGGCAACAATTTTTGTGAAATGCCAAAACACTATGAAACAGCATGTTGTTATTTCTTTGTATGAGGAAAACTCATGCAAATCAAATCCAAAACAGGGACTCCAAAATGGTATTAGAATCTCACAAGGAAAATTGCATAACTCATTTAATCACTGATTCCCTTCAGCAGTGTTATGAACAGTGGCATTTTATCAGTTGTATTCTTTTTAGAAGTTCATTAAGAAGAAGGTACACTGAGGAAAGTGAAAATAACATCCAAGCATCTTACAAATGCTTCTTTCACCAAGTTAAACTACATCCACTCAAATCATGGTGGGTTGTAGAATTCCAGGCACCTTGTGCAAAAAATAAAAAAAGTCTACAGGCATGCAAATACTAAGTAAACAATTTCAAGTCCAACAGAGGAGGAAGAGTAAGGAAGCAGCTGTAACCTAATAGGAATATTGCCAACTGTAACATCTTCATTCACAAAATCCACCATTTATTGTATATTCCATCACTGTCACAACAGTCTCTCACACTTCTTAATGTGTGGTCCTTGACCATGCAACATTTTTATCTCTGGAAAGAGTACACATAAAACTTTTAAAATTACATTTAAGTTCTAAGTGAGAAAATGTATCTATTAGTAGCTCCTGCTTCAAATTTAGATACATGTGCAAGAAAGAAGTTAAATTTCCACAGCAGTTGAGTATAAGGAAATGTGCTTTGTGTAATTCTTACATTGTTAATTCAGAAATCATTCACAATTTACCTAGACAGTGATTATAAAAAGAAACAGCTACAGTACAAGTTGATCAGTTTAACACCACCATACCACAGAGGGATGCTGGTTGTATCAAATAAGGAGGAATGTTGTGTTCATATAGAATTTTATGCAAATAAGTTGTACAGCAAAATTTAATTACTGAACTATATTTTATCTTTTATTGATGACTCCTATATTTTGTTCCTTGTGGATGCAAATTAAACATGCAGAAAACAGATAGATGTTTACTTAAGTAACAGCTATTCAACATCTTCCTCCATTTTTGAAAATAATGTCAAGTTTTGTTTAGCATAAATATATTGTCTTTACATCTTAGACAAAAGGGACTGAAAATTCAGTTTCAAAATTTTGTAGGTAACGTACAGAGGGTGTGGTGTTTCCTAAACAAATTTATGTTCTGGATCTCAGAACAAAAATTTAAGAAGCTCCTGATTTCTTGTACCACTTTGGGAAATTTTTAGAAAAAATGCGTTTCCTTCATTTGTATTTATTCTATGGAATAAGTTTACTTGTTTCTCTTGACCATACGGTCAGTTCTTATAAATTACAGTTCTGCTGACACAGATACATATGCCCGTCTAGATCGTGGCCAATTATTTCAACAGCAATCTCCTGTGGGTTAGTCTGGATCAGTAGGTGCCCTTTCAAACGCAGAACACAAAGGGTCTCATTTCAGTAAGTAAACTTCTCATCTTTGCAGTCACCAGGAAGGAGGTAAAAGCGATATGGGACTAACAAAGCCAAACTCACAATCATTTACAAGGACATGGCAATTTAAAAGCCTCAAATAAATAAGTATCACCTAAGTCAATAATTGGTTTACCTTAACTAAATGAACTTATTTGTCATAAAAATTAAGTTTACTATGTTAAGGCAGATTTTAATTCAATGCATTCCAGAATTGCACAGTTACACTGGTCAGTGGCCTAAAGGTTTTCCTCACACAGAGATATTAAATCTGTTTTGTTGGATATTTAACCTACATAATTGCCTAATGACAGATTGCTCCGGAACCAGCCATATAATCTTCACAGAAATACACAATTAAGCATCACATGTACTGTATTTCACAATCCAGATCTAATATTTCATGTTTTTACAAAAGACAAGATGAGTAGGTACATTATACGGCTTTGTGCCATTAGACCACCATATGCATAGATGTCCTAATGCTAGAATTGTCTTCTTCAGTATCTCATAGTACTAGAGGCTCTGAAGTAAGAGAGAAACTTGTAACACAGGCTCACAACGAAATACCAGATGTTTCTTGCCATTTGTGATCTTGCGATGAAGATACGCCAGATGAGAATAACAAGCACTGTATTGAAGCCGTAACGGATATTCCTTAACCTAGAAAATAAATACAATGCAAATCAAGAAAAATGTAGAAAACCATATGTGATACTGAATGGCAAATAACACAGGAATATAGCAGTTTTAACACAGAGCTGAAATTTCTTGACCGGCTAGAGGCCCAATCATTGACATGGATGTATTTAGAAAATTCCTATGCTGCTGGAGACACCTGGACTAATTGTACTGGAGACTTCAACACTCATGCTAAACATATGTTGATGTGCAGGCCCAGGATTTTATAGCCTTTTTAGCTGCCCTGAACTAGCTTCCTAAAAGTCACATTTTTTAGACAACAGTCTCGGGTACTGGCTGTTGGATGCCAAATGGTTATGTTTTATTTTGATGCCTACACTAGAATTCTATTTTACAAACTGATGTTTTTATCTTTACTTATACATTGTTTTACTGATTCTGTGAGCAGCCCCCAAAACCTTTGACCCATTGCTGGGACAGAGTATAAATAAAAAAGAAATAAAATATTTAAAAGTCAGCAGGAATCATAGAACCATGGGGTTGGAAGGGATTCCAGAGTCGTCTAGTCCAATCTCTTGGCACAATGCAGAAAATTACCTGCCCACACACAATGATCTCAATTACTTACTTACTTACTAACTTACCACTCTCCCCTGAGGCTCAGGGTGGTTTACATAAAAATGCAGAAAGCAGTACATGGAACTCAGCTTTTCACAATGTCAATAACATTTACATTAACAGAGGTAACAGAGTCCAGAGCAGAACGGATGGGTGGATCTCTGGGAGGGAGACAGCAGGGGCCCTGTAGATGTTGCTGGTCACCTGGTCTCAACCAAATGCCTGGTGGAAGAGCTTCCTTTTGCAGGTCCTGCAGAACTATTTTAACTCGGTGAGGGCCCTGATCTTCTCTGGGAGCTCATTCCTCCAGGTGGGGGCCAGGACAGAGAAGGCTCTGGCCCTGATTGAGGCCAGGCAGGGTTCTTTAGGGCCAGGGATCATTAGCTGGTTGGTGGTGGCAAAGCGTAAAGCTCTTTGAGGGGCATAGGCAGGGAGCCGGTCCCTCAGATACACTGGGCCCTGACTGCACTTGGTCTTAAAGGCTAAAGAACCTTTAGCCTGATCTGGAATTCAACTGGCAACCACTGTAGTTGATGGAGAATGGGCCGATGCACCCTCTCAAGAAATCCAGAATCCCAGGCCAGTCTGGCCTTGAGGAAATTTGACTCCTGATCCCAAATTGATGACTGGCATTTCCAAGTGTTCAAGAAAGGGCCACAAGAGCTAAGCCCTAAGTACTTGGCCTTGAATCTCAGTGAGAAAGATAGACTATAAATATTGTAAACAAAAATAAAATATTTCTACACTTCATATCTAGAAAACCTGCTCAATACACTTGATGATGTAAAAGTTCATAAAATACAGCAATCCCACCTTAAAAATTAAAATCCCACCTTAAAAAGCAAAATAAAAAAACAAAAACTAGGCTAGGAGCATTAAATAGCTTTTAAAAGAATCTCACAAACAGAGTCTGTTTGCATTATGCAATTTGAAGTTACCCAAGTTTGTAATTAGCCCTTCCTCAGAGGGGCAAAAGGTAAAGTTGCATGTACTGGAAGTTCAAAAGAATTCACAGAAATGGATGCATACTTTCTGAACAGTTGGGGTGCTACGCCTCCCCAAGGCACTGTTAGAGGATAGGGGGAAGTTTGGTTGCCAGATCAAGGTTGGCAAACCCCTACAGACTTAAGAACAGGCCTGGGTGGGACAGGAACTTCAGTGGTGTAGATCTCTTCAGTCTATAGATGACTTGTAATTTGGGGAATTCACACCTGAAGGCTGGCATCTCTATGGACAGCACAATTATTGAAATTAAGGATTGGTCCATACATGGCCTGGTATGCTAATTAATGGGAAACTGGAAGCACACTCATGCTAACGCACCTTACTTACTGTATGTAGAAGCCTCAATTAGTTTTATACATAAACTAGGGGCCAAGCGCTAGATTGGTGTGTGTGTGTGGAAGAACTCTACGGACAGCCTTTTCTTCCCCCCAGGACCTGGAAAGGCGGCAGGCAGCTTTTAGGGCAGTGTAACCCCGGCCACGGCCAGATGGCTCTGTCGTCTAGACATGAAGTGCACTCCCGGGAAGCCCCCAGACCCAGGGGCTGGAGGCTTCCAGGCAGGGAACTCACTGGCAGGGGCCGCTCTCACACCGCAGGGTCCTACAGCCTCGGAGGAAAGTGGAAAGAGGAGAGGTCAGGGGTGAGGAATGGAAGGTTATTGTCTGGCCGAAGGACAGACAGCTGGTTAGAGGAGGAGGCACTCCTGAGTGGGTGTTAAGTGCTTAAGCCATGAGACCATGCTCCTCCTCCAAGCCTTTACTAGAAATATTGTGGAACAGATGACCATATTCATCCTTCTACCATTAAAAAGTGGAGGGGGAAAATCACATGAGTAGGGCTCGTTCACGCCGGTAAGCCATGGCTGACGAGGTTCAGGCTTGTTCGCTTACAGTAGACCATGAGTAACTAGAATCTTTGGCAGTCTACAGCAGGGGTATTCAACCTGTGGTCCCTCCAGATGTCCATGGACTACAATTCCCATGAGCCCCTGCCAGCATTTGCTGGCAGGGCTCATGGGAATTGTAGTCCATGGACATCTGGAGGACCACAGGTTGACTACTCCTGGTCTACAGTATTTAAAATTAGGCTACAGTTCTAAAAAGAATGCCAATATTCTACTATGAGAAAAATGTGGAGTTCCAGATGAATAGACAAAGGAAGACTAACATCTTTTTAAAATAAAGGCCAATTTCTGCTGCCTTCCAGCTATAATTCAGTTACAGCAGATTATATGGGAGCCTTATACCTATTTTCCCCTTCATTATAGAGACAGGGATACCTGAAGCACAAATGCAAGCATCTAAAACACAATCTAGAATTTTTGCAACTAAAATATAAACAGTTGAGGTCACCTGCCCCATTTTGTCTTGATAAAAAACATGATAAAAAACATGGCTTGTGTCTTAGCAGGATCAACCCTTTTTTAAATTGCTTCCCCTTTCACCACAATAGGGAGGCAAAACAAAACAAAGTCTAAAAAGGATAAAATGCTGAGCTCTTATTTGCGTTTTGTCAGCCTATTCAGACAACAATGCCTCAGTAAAACTCACTTGAATTGAATCTGAGGTTCTTGAATTACTTCAAATAGAAAAGTCTGACATTATCCTTATTTTTAGGTGATTTTATTAGAAAGATTAGATAGAATCTGCTGAACAGGTATTCTAAACTGACTTACTTCAAGAATGTAGTTGTGTAAACTTTGCCCGTAATGGTCACAGCAAAGCAGGAAAAATACAAAACTGCATTAATCAACAGAATAGAGTAAAATATAAAGACATACTTGTTCAAGTGTTTTCTAGCTGCTGGGAGACCAGACATTTCCTCATTCAAAACATATTTCTTTGTTCCCATGCAGTAGTTTTCCATATACTCTGCCCAATGTAACTGGCGAACATCAAAATTAAATACCTGCCATATAATAAAACTGTTAGTATTACAATAAACAGTGCATACAAATTGTCAAAGTATTATGAATGGTATAATCTAAACTGCTTCATGCCATTAAGGCAACTGCAGTGTCACTGAGTATCAATAAGTGTGCATTAGGAAGTTCTTGGACCAAACTACAAGTTCAAATGGACATGACACCGGGAGTTCCACAAGCAAAGCTGCCAGAACATGTCTCTCAGAATTATATAACAGAAGAACTCAACTGATATCAGGACTGTGGCCTAAGTTTCTCATCCCCTGTGCCAAAGTCTGAACCTTACCTACACCATTTTCATGACTGGAAATGTTCCTGGGGAGCCATTATTTGCTTGCCTGGGAAAACATTCAAGTATTTTGGATAAGGCCATTTGGATCTTTTGAAGCCCAGTCTGAGGCCAGTCTACATAATAAGTTACTTTAATAATTTGGGTCAGAAGAACCGCTGGGGAAAGGCAGGGTAAAAATCTAAAAATAAATAAAACCTGCTTTCCTTGCAGCCAGGCAGCAGCTGTAGTGAACTCATTCAGTTGAGACCATAGTTGTAAGGGGAAAAGGGAGCTCTACCTTCTCTTGTATGGTTTTCCTGAGCCAAAATTGTCTGGTGGGGTGCACTTTCTATCACTGCAGAGCTGCAAGCCCCAACTGAACAAATAATCCCCCAACCACTTCAGTTTGAGAAAGCTGTGTAAAGGGGGAGGGTCATAGTTCCTGTAGCTACCATCTGGCTGAAAACTGAGTCAGGTTGAAGGAACATTCTTTTAAAAAGTAGTCAATGCCCAGACAGAAGTGTGAAGTGGAATCAGCTCTCATTAGTATTCACATATTTGATATTTATTTAGATTACAAAACCATAAGCCTCAGCATTAACAGCAACACTTATTACAATAATCTTAGAGGTATTTGTATTTCTACCATAGTACAAATAAGCAAATTGTACTTTCAGAGATGCAGGCTATTTCCAGCCTCATTTATTAATCTTCTACCACCTATTTTGAACCAAAAGGCACAAATCCTATATAAGGGAAATCCTATAGCCTGTGGCTGCAAATTTTGGCTGCTACCCAAAAACTTACTTGCCTATGCATAACTGTGGTGAACCAATTTCTTAGAGCTGCTCTTTGCAGGAAATATGTGCACTTTTCACAGGAGTGACAGATGCATTTGACAGCTATGTTTTGGCCTTTTGAGTCTATCAATTAACTATTTTCCATGTATAGTAAGCAAACATCCTGATGGGTGAACAAACTGCCATGGAGTTGCTTTGGAATGACTATTAGTACTATCCCATCTTTTCTTTTTGCTTTGTTGCTGGGGAGCACAGGACTGCAACTGTATTACACTAGCAAAAACTTTGATACAGGGACTATCATACAGGATCATAACAGTGTGCCCTCACTGGTAGTAGCAAAACAACAAACAAATCCACAATAGACAGTCCTAATCACTTTAATAGTTGCCATACTTCAGAATCCAAGCTTAAATCAGTTACATTTGTACATTTCTAATTTCCACTAAATCAGTCTAACTCAACTAAAAAGGTTAAGTCTAACTCAACTAAAAACTGTTAAGAATCCCCCGAAAGAGGCTTCAAGAAACCTTGGCAAGGAGGTGATGTCAGCAAGCCACACCTCCTTGCCAAGCCCTTGGAAGTCACATGTCACCAGAGATGACATAGAAACTTCCACCAGAGGTGACATCATGCTTCATAATCCCATGGCCCCCCCATGCCAGAAACAGCCCAGTGAAATATTCCACCGTGCTGGGGCAGGCGTCTACTGCTCCGTTGCCACACCCCTGCCATCACTTAATTAAAATGAGAGTACTTACCTCTCTGGACTCTAGTCACTACAACATGAAAAAATCTTCAACCAACAAGGATTTTTATGAATGGGGCCTCTCCCCCTCCTCCTCCCTCCAGGCCTATCACTGGCCATCTTGGGAAGGGGGTTGGGTTGACATAACCATATATGGTCATATCACCTGATTTTTTAAAATTAAAAAGGTATATTAAAATAATTAACTCCCAACCAATCATCAAAACCTTTTCAAGGCTGCCAAGAAACCCCTGTTGAGAAAGCCTGCTCTAAATGAACATCTTTAATGATTCATGATAATACAAAATCTTTCTTTACACAACAATTCAGTGACAACAAAAAACATTAGAAAGTTACTTGCCTTTTTGTCTTCAGGACCCAGTTGGTTCATAAGCATATTTACATTGTCTGTGTTCCAGTCCCAAGAATTACTGGTAAAGTATTCTAGTAACATCATAGCCTTGTGAAGACGTGTTATTGTTTTCATCATCCTGTAGTCCAGGGAAAATGTGTTACTAAAGAAAAGGCACTAGTCAAAAGCATACACCACCACCAACCTAATTTCAGCAGGTATGATGCAATAAAGGAGCCTTCAATGTGGCCATCCAATTAAAGCGTTCAGTACATTTAACATAGAGTATTTCTGCATAGTTTTTTTTAATAAAAAAAGTTTAGCAGCTGCATTTTTAGTCAAAAGATTTTACATATTTAGACCCATCTTATTAAATATAGGAAGGGGAACTACATCTAGTAGTTTACATTAAATTATAAAAATCATGTAATATTTGTGATTTTATAAAAATGCATCATAGGATCTGAAAGGATAAGATGTAGAGAACTTAGAAGCCTTTAATGAAGCGCTCTCTCTCTCTCTCTCTCTCTCTCTCATTTCACAAAAAACTAGTTTCTGCTACCAAACAGACTCCCTGTACTACAGATTCACACTTATCAGATGCTGTTCTTGGGGGGGGGGCATCCTTTTCTCCACCATTCCAGCAAGACAGAAGTGAGGGAACAGCCTTTATCACAAGATCCCCCCCCCCACACACACACACACAATTGCTGTTGATTATCCCAACTAGTGCAATGCAGTATACCAGTTTAGGTATTTACTACTTAATATGCAGAAATATTCTATCAATGTTTATTCCCTCGCTGGGCATCCACCAGGACCTTATCTGGATACAGAGCATTCAGTTATTAGGATCAATTTGGAAAGTAGACTTTTAAATATTACTAAAAATGAATATATACCCAGAACATTGTGAATTTACAAGTTTGAACCCCGCACATTTTTTATCTTGAAAGAGGCAGTGGCACCTGTCTGCTCAACATTTTCTTTCGGTTTGATTGTCCAAATATAACTAATTCCAGCAGCACATGCTAACTGTATCCCAAAGCAAATGACCATTCTAAAAATGACAAATATTAAGAGTTGATTTCCATTCTAATCCTCATAACTGAACACACTGATAATAAACAGCAGGAAGGATTAGGGTGGGGGGAAGAGTAAAATCAGCACTGAATATGCAATAGCATTTGGAAAGAGACATTTACTCTGTACAGACTGTGGCCATTTGCTTACAGTGAGTGGGATGGCCAAATTCAACTGTGACCTGAGTGCTGGAAATTTTTAATACATTTGGCAGTGGTACTAGAAGGAAGGCATACCACATACAAATAACTAGCTACCAGAAAAAATACAAGGTAATAAAACTAACACAACTTTTTTTTGCCTAAGAGGATATTTATTTTAATCTTCATTTAAATCACATTGAGCTACGAGGAAAAGTGCATGACTCTCACCCTATTATAAAGAGCTTAGCCAGCTATCTTCCTCCCAAATATTCATAAGAAAAACATTGAGAACAGAAAAACAAAATACTGTATGTAATCAGTGATTTCCAAGTAATACAGGGGGAAAAACAATGTATTTAGATACATTTGAAGTTACAGAAAATATGCTAAGAATACCACTTCAATCTCTTTTCAGTTGAAGACTTCTTGGTTCATTCCATGGGCATACCTTCAGAAGAATTTAAAGAGCTAAAAATAGCACTGTTAAGTTACAAATGTTGCTATACTATGAAACCATGAGTTTCTAGTGAAATATTTACAGTCCCACTACATTAGCTAGTCATGAAAATAGATTCAGATAGGTAGCAGTGTTGGTTTGAAGCAACAGAACAACATTTCAGTTCAGAGACACTTTGAAGACCAACGCAGTTTAATTCTAGGTATAAGCTTTTGTGTGCCTGCACACTTCCTCAGACACCTTTATTCTACGTTTAGCCAGTGCTATAGACCGGGCACAGCAGTACCAGCCTTGCACTGCCACAGCAAGTCAGCAAAGAAAACACAACAATCCTGGCAGCTAGTCCAGACAGTTGTTTCCCCACAATGGCTGACCAGGCATCCCAACACATTCACAGCAAGAGCCCAAGGGCCAATTTCCCCCCCTGCTGATGTTCCTTACCCAGACATTCGGTGGCATACTGCCTCTCAATCTGAAGGTCCCTTTCAGCCATCATGTCTGACAATGATGGGCTAATCCTGCATGGATTTGTCTGTTGTTGTTGTTATGTGCGAAGTCGTGTCCGACCCATCGCGACCCCATGGACAATGATCCTCCAGGCCTTCCTGTCCTCTACCATTCCCTGGAGTCCATTTAAGTTTGCACCGACTGCTTCAGTGACTCCATCCAGCCACCTCATTCTCTGTCGTCCCCTTCTTCTTTTGCCCTCGATCGCTCCCAGCATTAGGCTCTTCTCCAGGGAGTCCTTCCTTCTCATGAGGTGGCCAAAGTATTTGAGTTTCATCTTCAGGATCTGGCCTTCTAAAGAGCAGTCAGGGCTGATCTCCTCTAGGACTGACCGGTTTGTTCGCCTTGCAGTCCAAGGGACTCGCAAGAGTCTTCTCCAGCACCAGAGTTCAAAAGCCTCAATTCTTTGACGCTCGGCCTTCCTTATGGTCCAACTTTCGCAGCCATACATTGCAACTGGGAAGACCATAGCCTTGACTAAACGCACTTTTGTTGGCAGGGTGATGTCTCTGCTTTTTAGGATGCTGTCTAGATTTGCCATAGCTTTCCTCCCCAGGAGCAAGCGTCTTTTAATTTCTTTGCTGCAGTCCCCATCTGCAGTGATCTTGGAGCCCAGGAAAATAAAATCTGTCACTATCTCCATTTCTTCCCCTTCTATTTGCCAGGAATTGAGAGGGCCAGATGCCATGATCTTTGTTTTCTTGATGTTGAGTTTCAAGCCAACTTTTGCACTCTCCTCCTTCACCCGCATCAACAGGCTCTTTAGTTCCTCTTCACTTTCTGCCATTAGAGTGGTATCATCTGCATATCTGAGGTTGTTGATATTTCTCCCTGCAATCTTGATCCCAATTTGTGACTCCTCTAATCCCGCATTTCTCATGATGTGCTCTGCATACAAGTTAAATAGGCAAGGCGACAGTATACAGCCTTGCCGAACTCCTTTCTCAATTTTGAACCAGTCAGTGATTCCATGTTCAGTTCTCACTGTTGCTTCTTGACCTGCATATAAATTTCTCAAGAGACAAATAAGATGCTCTGGTATTCCCATCTCTTTAAGAACTTATGGATTTGTCTAGCCCTCTATATAAAGTATTGGCTATCACAATAGCCCAGTTGCAGTGAATGTTGCAAGTATATTCCATACAGAGAAGTTGTCTGTCCTGAATCTGTTGCTTATCAACTTAAAACAAATATCTTCAAATTCAAGTATTTTGGGAGAAGAAAAAAAGATCTATTCTTAATATTTCCTTGTCAGGAAGGCACTAGAAATTTCTTGATATGGTTAATCTATGTTTCACCTTTCCAAGATTCACCATAATGGAACACAGGCAGTTTAATTTCAATTCCTAGCAGATAATTTTTTCACTAGGGTCACATGCTTATTGGACATTTTCTCTGAACTGCCCACAAAGACCTCAAAATCTTTTTCCCAATCGGCGCCCACCAGTTCAGACTTATTAGTGTATATATGGAATGACCTTATTTACCATGCTATTACACACACTCTCAACCTGGAAAAAGCACCTATAAAGTCCTTCATGCTTTGGACCTTCATATTTGCTGGACTGCATTCCCTGTTATACTCTCCCACAACAGTTTTGCTTATCTGAGCAAAACCTTCTGAAAATGCCACCCAGCAAATGGGTAAGAACAACAGCTACCCATACACCAGCATTATTTGCTGCAGTTCCTAGAGGTCTGTCACTCTGCAGAATGTGCAAAGCAGAAGTGTTCAGACATTTTTATACAGCACATTGGGTGGTATATAATGGAATGGTTCAGGAGGGCAATTCTAGCAACTGTATATATTATTATGCAATTGCATTGCCTTCTACTTTTGTCATCTATTCTTTACATGGTTTATGTGTCATATATTATACGGTTAGTTTCCATTTTTCTAATTTTGTAATTTGAGTTCTAGTACATTTTAAAACTATCTGACTGTCTTATTTTTATATTTTGTAATTCTGCCTAGAGCCTCAGAGAGTAAGCCAGGTGATTAAATAAATCCTCTGAGTTCATCACAATCTGCAACAATTTCCCCTGTTATTAATAATTTGGTGCCATCTACAAATATGGCTTCTTCCCTGCTCACCCATGGTGCTACATTATTTATGAACAAGAAAGTAGTATGGTGTATCGGTTACTATTGGACCAGGATCTGGGAGACTCAAATTCAGATTTGCTGTCTCCCATGGAAGCTCGCTGGGAGACCTTGGAACAGTCACAAACAACCTGACCTACCTCAAAGGGCTTTTGTGAGGATAAAACAAAGCAATGTAATCTCCTTTGGATATGCACTGAGCCAAAAGGCACAGAATAAATAAAGTAAATCAATAGTGCCAGTCTTATATTTATCAACTGGGAAATTACAAAAGTATCCATTTACTCCTCATCTTAACCCATAAGAGAGCTCTGCTCAGCTATTCCATGATTGTTATGTTTACACAGGAGCTTCTGATGACTGACTTTGGAGGAAAAAAAAACATCAATGTATATAAAGCCTACTGGCTTTATCCACTTGCTTGTGAACACTCTTGAAGAACTCAAAACAGGAAACCCTGCAGTGCTTCTCCTCCCCACCCCCCATGTGTAGTGATTCCCTTTAGTAACAGTTTCTACCAGTTTATCCAGAACTAATGTTACATGAATTGGGTTTTAATTTCCCAGATACCCCCATGGATATTTACTGAAGAATTGGAAATTATCAGTGACAGATCACATATTACATTCTGATCAATAATTTCACACGTGGGACATGAGAACGTTTAGGTGTTTAATGCATAGATCCCGTGAGGCATCTGAGAAAGCAACACAAGTCAGAGCTATCTTATTCCTGCACATATCTGGTAGATGTAGGAATGGTTCAGTTACTGATGAGAAATTCAGAGGATTTCTTTAATGTGTTCTATTAACTGGCCATGGATTATGTATCTTTTACTTGCATGCAGCTCTTCTGCTGTGGAAGAAGCAGTCCTCTGCAGCAGAACACATGCCTTTCACATTAGGCACTTTTCATACTCTTGAAAGTCATCAGTCTAGCACATGTGAAAGTGCTTTGTGCCAGAGGAATGCACACTTCGCAGTGGACTGCTTCTGTATCAGACTGCTGAATGCAGAAAGAAGGTAAAGGGTCTAAGCTTAGTGCTGTCTTTTGTTGATAAAAGCTGTGTACTTCATCTGGAAAGACTGATCATTACCTTCTTTGATACTGCTTTTAAGTTTTTAACATAGTAGTGTTTGCTTACTCGTTTTCTTCTGCCCTCCCCTGATGCAGCCCTTCTATTGTTAAGCTCATTGTTAGAAAAAGACAAGTCAACTTCCTACATTGCTCTACCTGACAGAGAACTGAAATGCACAGACTTTCACGCATACCAGTATGTCCAAGGGCCATTCCACACCCGATTAAAGTGGGAGTCTTACCTCTTGCAAACGCCATATTTTTGGAGTTTTGCACGATGTCATAAACATCCAGCGTTACATCTGCAAACTGGCTGTTACATCCTCCATTTTAAAGCGCTTTGCAGGGGAATCCACAAAACTGGATTACCCTTGCAATGTAGCGCTAGCAGGATGAGAGCAGCCAGCAAGACACTCGCACAAGACACATGTGTTACCAAAGTGGCTGAAGTAGTGAGATTTCCAGCTCCAGTGCCTGCCCTTGAGCCTGCCTCCCTCTCTGTTAACCTGGAACGGGGCTTTCTTTAAAAAAAAACTGCCTGGAGCAACGAATAGTCACAATCGCCCAGGCAGAGCACAGAATAAACTTTTCCCTACCAGTTTGCCCATAAAGCATGCCTCTTCCCCACAAAAAAACAAACAAAAACAAAGTGCCCACCACAAAAAAATTTTTTAAAGCTTCAAGTCTCCGGATTGCAAGAAGGCGTGCAGTAAAAGGAGCCCTATGCATCTATGAATAGATGCATATGCGTTTTATATATAGAAATTAGCTTACAGTCCCTTTAAAAGAGGGAGAAAGGTGATTGGCTGTCTTGATTGACAGGGGGAAGAGAGGAGTGTGTATAGCATGTTCCCCTCTTCTGCCATTTCATGCATCCGTGAGAAATGCCAAGAAGCGCGAAATGGCAGCAGAGGAGCCAGCAGGTGACGAATTCCGGGAGGCGTGGTTTTTTTTAGTTATGCCATTCCGTTGGCATAAGGCTTTTTTTCTGTGCAGAATGGCCCCAAGTATTTTCCATTCACCACCCCAAGGCGATTACTCATGGCTGCAAATAAATAAATAAAATGCACAATATGCTCATGAATAGTAATTACAGTGACCATCTCTCAACCCTTGGATTTGCAAATATCAAGCGTAATTTAGAAGATGCAAAACAGTTCCAACAGCAGGATGAAGTGTGAGTTCAGAGGCACTTTTAAGACCAACTAAGTTTTATTAAAGGTATAAGTTCTCATTTGCACACACATTTCCTCAGATACTGTATCTGAAGGTGTCTGACAAAGTGTGCCATTAGACTCAAACTTTATTGTGTCTTAAAGGTCCATTGGACTCCAATTTCATTCTGCTGCTTCAGACCAACACGACTATCCACTTGAATCTAGTTCCAACAGCACATTGCTAAACAGTTAGGTCACAAGATATAAGTCATCATCTATCATTCCTTTTATTTGCACTCTTATTTATAGAAGATTTTTGGGATATTATCTAACTACACATTTCATTGCTAGGAGAGAATCTGCAGCTCACTAACCAAAGAACGGTCTGAAGTTGTTAGGATGCACTCCTTTTTTAAAAGGTCAAATAGGCTAATGGAATGAAAACTAGCTGAATTCCCTGGAGATCCAACTGAGATTACCTTGCCTAAAATAACATACAGAAATCCATATCAAATTTCAGGGTACTGAATGTCAATGGATGAGTTTTAACTGTCCTCTAAGGAGAAGGACAATAATTCATTCCAAAACAAATACTCCCTTTCTCCATCTCCTCAGTCCTCTGAGGAGTCCTCTGAGGAGAAACTCCAGTGTTGAAGAAATGCAAAGTTTTGGGCTCCAAGAACATAAGAAAACACAGGAAAAAAGATGCTTGTGTATCAAGAGGAATGATTTTGTCCATTGGACATACTTCTAGTGTTTTGCTGGGCAACCACTATTATCATATATTTTTTAAATTGTTTTACTGATCTTTGATATTAACGGCCATATTGCTAACATTGTAATGGCCTATGGCTGGAAACAATAAAGTCTTATACATACATACACTATTATCATGAACTATTCAAATTCTTTGCTTAATGGCCTCACAGAACTAATTCTTTATACTACCAGCAGCCTCCTTGAGACACTCACCTGATCCACCTGCTGACCAATCACATCTTTTTGGTTTCAAGAAACAATGATGTTATAAACTCAGGTGTTCCATGTCTACTGTAATTAAGTTAAGCTACAATAACACCAGGGAACTGTACATTATCAGAATTGGGCATCTGAGTGGTAGATCACATACTGATAAAAGCCTAGACATTTATGCACAGTTTTGTGTTCATATTTGCAGTGTATTAAATATTACTTTTTTGTTTCAAACTGGGTCTCTCATGCTTCATATGTCCTTTTTTCAGACATCTGGAGGGAACCTATGTTACTATGTTACACACTTCTAATTACAAAATTCAATTAAGTGAGGTTAAACTCAGATGTGTGAAAAATATGAAATACTATGAATAGTATTTAGATATTAATATTATTTAAGTGCTCAAAGTTGAACAAGAAGTGAAATGTATAACACTGACAGAAGTATTTTAAAATATACTTGAAACATAAACAGAACCTCTTTGAAAAGGAAACATAGTCTGAAGTGAGGAACATATGGAAAGCTGCCAAACCTTGGGAGAGCAGTACCGTTGATGTTGCATGCCTCTGAATGTAGTAAGTCTGCTCTGAGCAGCACAAGTTTAAGAAGCTGGGTACAGGTGGAAGCAGTCAGAATTACCCAACTCCAGCAAAGATGAGAATCATCACTTGCCCTCGCTTCCAGTTGGTACTGTGATAAAAGTAGAGGTATTCGCCTATACCAGACAAGCTATACAGAAATTCTTTTGCACGCAGAATGGTCCGACATGTTGACACCATAGAAATTTTTCAGCAAGTTTCCTTCTATAATTTTGAAAAATCAATGGCAGTCATACTAATATGTCTAGTGCTTTTTTTGTACTTAAAAAGCCTTTCTTCTACTCCCTCCTCCCCCATACTGTGGTGGAAAGAACAGAAGCTGACATTTCTTCTGTCTCTTCAAAGATCAGTGGTAGTGGTCACACAATCTGAACATTGATTCTGGAAAAGAAAGCTTGAAATTTGTGGCATTAAAAAAATTAAGCTAGGAACTGTGAAATTTCAATTATGCAGCTCTTAACTAGCTAAACGGGCAAATAGCTTATTTAAAAAAATGTAGCCAGAATAATTATAAGCTGAATGATGCTGACATAAAATGCAGTCAAAGTGGAATGCAACACCCATAAAAACTCACAAGCGTGTGTACCCTTTTTGTGTCTCTAATCTTTTCCCCTCCCAGTGCTCTTCAGCTTATAATTTCAATAACAGTGCTAGAGTGGGATAATTTGAGGGGTTTAGTAATTTGCCAGGATTGATAAATTTACTATAGTGGCAAATATCAAGCAACCACTAAATCCCACAAACACCCAACTCTTATACCATTATTGATTAGTCTATTAGTAAATCTAGGGGAAAAGCTCATGCCATCGATCCTTCACCGCCAACAAGCCTCCACCATCCTGCTAGCAAAAATGTTAGCCTTTTCCTTCTTACCACGGTTTATGACCTGTCAACCTGAGAACAACATCGTGTAACAACGCAGGGAGTATGTGATCGACTGTTGTCCAATATTGATGTATAAAGGGGTTAGACTGGATTTTAATATTAGGACGCCTTATTGCTTGTTCTAAAGGATTCCTCTTGAACACCAAATTTATGTAACACTCTGTAGGAAAAATAAGGGTCAAATGGTTTGAGTAGCTCTTATTCAAAGCAGTGCCTACAGAGAATTCAGACTGCCCTGAACAACTTGATAGGTACCTATTGCAACATAAAGAACACACCATTTTTACTGTTGCCAGAAATGGAAGACTTGAAGTCATGCTCCTTTGACTTAAACACCATTCAACCATAATAAAAAAAAGAAAACTTAGTTAATATGCATTACTGTGTAAACATGGGTTTTCACAAAGCCAAAGAAACACAAGACAGAGCTCATCACCATTACCTTGGACTTCTTCCTGTAATCCTGAGGTAGATATCATACAGGAATGCTGGGGCCTTATGGCTTACAGCAATCCAGTAGTGATATAAAAGGTGATTGGAGGTTAGATTTACATTGGGCCGTCTGAAGGCCTGTTCGAGAGGATTCCTCTTGAAAGTAGATATTACATGGTATTCTAAGAAAGAAAAGTTGTGTAACAGCTTTGATAATAACCATGTAGATTTAGTGGACTTCCATGGACATCACAATAGACAATGCACACTGAATGAAACATACATTGTTTTTACACATTCTTCATTAACTAGAGGTATATTTATTTAAATTGTTTATTTTAAGTAGTGCATCTCATATATAGTGCTAGTTTTGGTCTTCCTATTCACTGCAGCTTCGCCTTCTATTCTGTGCTTTGTTTCTACTTAATTATTAACCCCATGTTAGTAAATAATTGAAAATACAGCCTCATAAGCTGATATACTACTTATAAGCTGTGCATCAAACAATGACTGTGCTGAACTAAAACATTTTAATCCAACATTCTAAATTAGCTGAAATATCACACATACTCAAGTTATATTCACTAATTAATTTTAGATTCTTACACTAAAACCTTGGATTGCAAGTCTCCACTAATTTAACCCTTGGACTCAAACATCAAACAAAATAAAATAGTCCTTGTTTTATTTTATATACCAGATCTCCAAAAATACAGGACTATTTCAGATAAAGCAACAGTTAGTATACTTAGTCAAGAAATTATAGCAATACTGTTCAACAGGCTGTATTACATGTTTTAAGCAAAAGCAGCTACTGTAAATTTCCTGGGAACTAGATGCTAAACGTTTTTTTTTTTTAATCAAAAGTTAAGTTCATTTTCATTTACGGAAGAAGCTGACTCTGAAGTGTGACTATAGAATTATGAAGTATTTATTATATAGTCACACTTCAGAGCCAACTTCTTCTGTAACTTGAGATGAACTTGACAGAAGTGGAGAATTTGTTTTATAAACATGAACCAAATTGTATTTTGTTTATTTAATTTCTTCCAGTACACATGAGCTAATGGCACCAGTATGAAAGTCTACACTGGCCTTTCTCCAGCTTCTATACCCCCACCCCAGTAAATAAAACTTACAGATCTTAAAACTGGCTCAGAAGTAAGACTCTGAGTTCTCCCATCTTGTGCAGCATCAATGTTCTGCATCTTACCACTAACTAGCGTGATGTCCTGCCACCAATTATAGTTCTATTTATAATAAAAACCAGGAGTGTGTGTACGCTATCTAAAAATTTGTAAAAATTTTTAACAAAACAATCCAAATCCTGCCAGAAAAAAGGGAGTATGATATGTATAGAACAGATCACTTGATTTACAGAACTTGCATTATTTTCTGTCTTCTGAAACTTTAATTATTCTGCTTAATTTATCCTGACTCTAACAGGCTTTAAAAATGAAAAACTTATCCAGGGCATGGAACCTCTGCCTTATTAATCTTTCCCTCATCATTCTGGCTTCTGAAATTTCAACAAGTATTTTCTCAGAGCCTTTACTGTGTACCATAATAGGCTGAGATTCAGTCCCAGCCACTTCCAGTTAAAAGATCACAGGTATTGGGGTGCTGAGAATGAACTGTCTGAAATTTTGGAAAGCTACTACCAGTCAGGCCACACAATATTGACCTTGGGAGACCAATTACTTGACATGATATAAGGCCACTTCATATGCCATGTAGATTAGCAATTTACTAAAATGGAAGCAGAATTTGTCTGAGAATGCATTTTGTGGTTTCCTTCACTTCAACAGAATCACAGCATACACACAATCCAGATTAAAGGCAAGAGTCATTCATTTATTTTGGCATTTGTTTATGTCTAGTGTCAAGAATTTAGCATTCAAAATACCATAAATAGTATTTTATAAAGGGAAATGCTGCCAAAATCAAAGAGATTTTATCTTGAATCAATATCTTAACTCTCGTGTAACTATTTAAAGGCAAACATAATGGGACAGAAGCTGCTATAAAAGAACTGACTTTTTTATTTCAAGTATGCTATACTACACCAAAAGCAGGTGTGTATTTAAAAATGTATTTTGCCAGTAGAACAGTCACCTTTTCAGTAACTTTTCAGTTCAAGAGGTAAACACATATGGGTACTATACTGGCATGGAAGCAAATCTTTGAAGTACTGAGTCCTTGCCCCCAAATTGGTATTCATATATCTTCTCCAAAGGAACAGTTTTGCCTTTCTGTACATGCCCTATGGGGACGGGTGAGTACTATCCCAGAGTTCCAATGAAACACAGCATGTAGCTCTCCAGCAATGTGATGACTGAGAGGCTACCAGTAGGGAAATCCTTGAATTATAGGTAATCTGTGATTCTTCTTTGTGGTCTCCATGCAGCACCACAACATTTGATGAAGCAAAATGGAACAGTTGCCAAGATGAAAGGGAGGTATGTTCTGTATTGTGGCTTAATAGTAATATGGACAAAAGATCCTGAAGATTCACCACATGTAGTAATAGTACATGTACTATTATTGTACTATGTAGTATTATTGGAAAGTAGAACAATATAAGCAGGGAAAACTTTCATAAACCTTGTTTGAAATATTTTTGACCCCTTGGTTCCACTTGCAACAAATTTTATGACATATCTCACCCAAATGATGGTGCAAACTCAATTGTCTGAGCAATAGATTTCATGTTAGTAAGAACTGTTTGTTTCCAGTGTGGGAAACAAATGGATACGGGAACTGAGTCAAAACTCTGCTTGGTCTTTGAGTCTGGAACTTCTCAAATTTTGTCTCCTAGACAGTACTGGTTTTTGCTGAACGGTTACTGTTTTCCTTGGTGGAGTCTGTGGGGGGAAGGGGGGACAGTTCTCACACAGTATGGATAATGACCAAGGCTGCTGTCAAGAGCAATAAAATAGATGATGAGGTTTAATTACCTTCTCTATCATCTTGGCTGCAGACATGTGAAAAAGCCCTTCATTAAAGAGAAGATATCTTGTATTGAGTGAAATAAGAGCATAACCAAGCATGTAGGCAAAGTGTAACAGATGTGGCCAAGGTTTTTGATGTACAAGGATACCGAATGGTACCAATTTGTTTTGTCAACATAAAAACCTTCCATCCAGATAGTCTGAAGCATACTGTATTTTCAGGCAGAAGTGGGTAACAGCTCCATAAGGAGTATTAAATTATCCGCTATATACATTATGGTATAAAGACTGCAGACAGCATTAGCTAACTCCTACCATTTCTGGCAGGACTGATAGCATTGCTAAGACCACAGTGATGTAAGCCTGAAATTGAACTAACATACACTATATGGACTTTAAACAGAGACTGGCGCACTTGCATTTTCAGAGCTACAGTAAGTGTTTGACCAAGTCTGCATAATGATTATGGCCTCCCAAAGGGGAAGGAGACCACCATTAACCATCAAAATGATCCAGAGATTACTCAGTAATAATCTCGAATCAGATCAAGTTCAAGAGATACAAGGCATTTGTGTTTTTAGAAGACATGTAAGTTGGTCCACTAAGCAATCAAAGGTCAGTATGAAAGTTGGTACCTAAGGGGAAAATACAATAGGTGCCACAGGTTAAAAAAGAATCAAAGTTTCAAATACCAAAAACATTGGTGATAAACAGGAAGTTGGAATAATGTTGGCAGTGTGGAAACATGGCATTAGTGCTAAGGGATGTAAGGTGAAAAAATGAGACATGGCAACAATGCAGGGATTGAAGCTGACCAAGAATAGACAGGTGTAATGAACACTTAAGATACTGAGGCAAAGGACTGTTGTGGGGATAGACACCACAGTGGTTGTTTACACTCAGGTATGATATCCACTGCAACACTTCATGACCATAGGAGGTCTCTTGATGAATGTGATGATATGACCTGTTTTGCCATTCCTCAGTAGTGTAGATAAAAGGCTAGTCTCTATAGTCATATTATCAACTTCTGCTAAAGACCTCATCATTGAGAGAAACACTTTGCCCCAGTGCACTACAAAATACCTTTGGGATTATCCCCTAAAATGAGTACCAGCAGGTATATATGGGTAAAAGAGTGAAGGCACAAAAAAGGAAGATGAGAACCCCATTTCACCATCAGGAAAAGCAGGCAAATAGAATGTGATGCTGCCCTAAGTAATGTGGTTATGACCACTGGAACTGGGTTTAACCACAAATGGCAGAATGGCAAAGACAGATCTTGGTACAAAACCTAGTTCTGGTATCAGAAGATGCATAGGAATCGCCAGTACTAGAAGAAAAGCAGACAAAAGAATCCTCCAGTTTCAGAAGTACTACCCGGAGAAGTATACCTGGCCTTGACAAGGGCCAGGGCTTTTTTGGACCCAACGGAGCTGTCTCAGTTCCACAGGGCCTGTAAAATGGAACTCTTCAGCCAGGTCTTTGGTTAAGGACAACTTGGGCCCCTCCTCTGGCCAGCACTATACCACTCTGCAATCCTGTACCTGTGATGTAAATTGGGGAAGTATTGGGGATTTTGCTGCCATTTTATGGTTATTTTAATGGTTTTAATGGTATTGGGGGGTATGATTTATTTTAATGGGGTTTTAATTTGTTTTTATGTAACCTGCCACAAGTCTTCAGAGAGCAGTGGGTTAAAAATCTAAATAATAAATAAATAATAAATAATAATACTTCCAATCCCCAATTTACTAGGGTCTTCATTGTCATAACTTTTGCAATTTAGCAGTTTGGGCCACTTAAGAAATGGAAAAACTGATAAACGTGGAAAAGAAAAGGAAAGTGACAAAGTCGACTAACTTTTTTAGGACCAAGATGGAGAGAAGAAAAGCTGAGATACTTCTCAGTGAACTACCAAATATATATATATATATTATATATATATATATATATATATATATATATATATATATATATATATATATATATAAAGTCTTCACTCCTCCCCACAAGGGGTAATTTGAGTGCCAAAGTCTGAATCCTTTCTAGAATTTTTACTTGTCAGCTTAGAACCTATCCATAAGACTGAAGAGAGACCACAAAGAACTTAACCTACATCTATAGTACTTTCAGTATTCAAATCACTTCTTGCATGTATTACAATTCTTACAAATGCTCTGCAAGATAAATTAAGAGCAGCTTGCCTATGGAAACGGTGAATTATTAGCTAGCATTTAAACCAGCATTGTCTTGGATCATTCTTTAAGTCACTTTACTACACCAGATCCTAAACTCCTCGTTTGTCTCAAATGTTACAAAAAAAGGTTATGAGATCATTAGTGCTATAATTTATTAAAGGAGAAGTCTGGATTTTGGACATAAGTAAAATGAAGGGACATATGGTAATGTCAATTAGAACTAAAGCTTTATCTTAACTCATTAAAGCTTCTATTTTAAAACAGGTTTTAATTTTTTAATGTACCTAAGCACTGTCTTAAAATTTTATAAATAAGCTAATGGTATTCACACATGGATAAAAAAACATAACATACCAACTTCACCCCAATGGAAAGGATTGGTGCCACCAGTGGTGCAATTGTATACCATTATATTTCTTGGTCTGAAAAATATCAAGATATAGAAAACTTTAAAAACCTGCTGACTGATATCCCTCCCAATCTCGTTCAATCAACCTTAACACTAAATAAGAGCCTTTTGCAATTAGAATGCATGACATTTAGCTCTGAACACTAAACCATTTCTTTAAAGAAATTTCTTAAAGAACTCCAGAAGTTTTCAGGATTATTCTGTGTTCTGCAGTTAAAACAAACCAAATTAGGCTTTTTATCTGGGGAAAACCATTCACATTAAAATATCCAATGCATAAAAAGAAAAATATTAAACTTTACTTGTAATTAAAGTCATTGAGAGGAAAATCCTATACAGTGAGCAAACAACTACACAGCACATAATGGAAGAGGTAAATGCAGTTTTCTTGTCCTAAGTCTAACAGATCTTCAATGTATTCTTGAAAGCACAATAAACCAAATTTCAATTTTGAGCTTTTTGATCTAGTTCTTCTCCAGGTGATCTTCATGAAATGAGTGTGGTGCAGTGGTTAAAGAGCATCAGACTGTAATCTGGAGAATCAGGTTTTATTCCTCACTACTCTACATGCAGCCAGCTCGGTGACCTCAGGCTAATCACAGTTCTCTTACAGCTGTTCTCACAGCAGTTCTCTTAAGAGTTCTCTTAACCCCCCCTCCACACACATAAACATGGGGGGGGGGAGGAAGGAAAAGGTGTTTGTGAGCTGCTTTGGGACTCCTTTGGTAAGTGAAATGCAGGGTATAAAAACCCAGCTCTTCTTGTTTTCTCTAGATTACATGTTCCTTGTCTCCCCCAGACAGGGAATAGTCCAGCACAGTGGTCCCCAATGTTTTTGAGGCTGGGGACTGGCAGGGCAACTGCCCGCCCGCGCATGCACGGCCGAAATCACGCATGCGCGAAAGTGCTGCGAATGCGTGATTTCGGCCGCACATGCACAATGCATAGGTGCGGCCCTGATTCCCTCTCCCCCCCTCCCGCAGTAAGAAGCTTCCCGGGCCGCAAGCTTGCGGCCTGGGAAGTTTTTTACTGTGGGGGGGCAGGGAGAGGGAGCCGCAGCCCGGCGCCATGGCCTTTGCGGCCCGGCACCGGGCCGCGGCCCACGGGTTGGGGACCATTGGTCCAGCACACTTAACAGACTTTACTGTCCCTACCAAATCAGACAGACTCATAGATTTCCTGACAATCAAATCTCATAAAAGTATTCCTGTGCTTTCATACACATAAGACCCCACTCCATCTACCTGGTAGAAAGTTCTAATCTCCTGCCTTCAGGCAATCCCAAGATATTTACTATGTGAAATGTTGGAACATTGGCAAATATTATAGGTCACAGACAGAAGAAGTCTCCTAATACAGTGGTCCCCAACCCCGGTCCGGAGACTGGTACAGGTCCATAGATCAGTCGGTACCGGGCCACGGCTCCTCCTAGTCCTCCTCCCCGGCTGCTGCCTCGGGGGCTGCCCTGCCACTCTGCCGCTGGCTCACCTTTGGTGCTCTCCAGCAGCTGCCATGGCTGGAGCTCCCCCTCGGCATGGAACTGCACAGCTGCTGCTGGCAGCACTCCCCAGTGGGCGGTGGGAAGTCAGGGGTGCCGACAGGAAAGAAAGTGGAGCAGGAGCTCAGGCGGCAGCGATGTCCCTCGGCAAAGGACTACCCCCCCCCCCCCCGAACCTCAGTAAAATTGTCAAGTGTTGACCGGTCCCCGGTGATAAAAAGGTTGAGGACCACTGTCCTAATATACTGACTTCAGAGAACACTTGGAAAGGAAGGGTGAACTATGGCCAAAGTTTTCAATGCTAACTTTAATGAACAGAAGGATCTCAGGGTCAGCTGTAAAAACACGCTAAAACTGAACATAGTTTTTACTCCTCTTTATTCTTTGCTCAGACCCAGTGTCTCTTATTTCTGTAGTTTTTCAAAGTCACTTCCAATTAATTAATTGCTATATCTCTGATTATCTTTTATCTTGATATCCATTATTTACTGATTCATCTGTTTCTCAACTCTTTTCAGCAGTCTGTTGCTCAATTATGTTTTCTATATATTTTTATTTATTATTATTTATTATTATATTTATATACCGCCCTCCCCGAGGGCTCAGGGTGGTTTACAGAAAACAGGGAGGATACAATTAACACATGGTAACAGGTAACAATAACAGCAGTATCTCTTCCCTCTGTTACTTCAACAGCTCCTTTTCCACATTAACTAATTAGATTTTTTATCTTAACCTAAAACCCTTTTTCATTTACTGCTCCTTTTGATGCCTTGTTACCCATCTCCTCTCCAAATTCTACCACTATGTTGTTTCTATTCTGTTTGTGTCCAATGGTAAGCATTGTTTCCAGGTATTTACAATGCTGCTAAAGTATATTTATATGAAACTTCTGATATTATCTTTTAAGCCTAGTGCTGTACATCCTTTACTTAAGTCTTCCTATTCCCTAAACATTTGACTGCAAACATTTAGATAAGTAACATCTACGTAATTTAATTTCTTATAATAATAATAATAACTAGTCTTTTAGGCCAATTGATGGGTAAATAATTAACAGTGATTTTTTTAACATTCTGCCTTTCTGTCTTGCAGAACTCAAGGCAGCTTACAATATCTGTAATCTATAAACCGCTCCTGTGGAGCGGTAAAAATCAAACAGTAAGGGCTAGGTGGGAGGAGAAAGGGGTGGAGCGAGTCCTGGACTCCGAGGTGAGTGGGCCGGGGGAAGGTGATTGGGACGCGGAAAGCCCAGGACCTTGGCCAGGGAGAGGGGTGGCGGGAAGGCTTCGACACGCTCAGAAGAGCAGGCCCGCCACATCTCAGATGTGGCAGGCCTGCTCTTCTGGCTGTGCCGAAGCCGGGACCTTGGACGGGAGGGGGGAAAAGGCATCGGCGCAGAGAGAAGAGCAGGCCCGACACGTCGGAGACGCAGCAGGTCTGCTCCTTTCACCGTGCCGAGCCCGGGGGGGTGAAAAGTTTCGCTGCCGCACCCACAGCAGGCCCGCCGCATCACTACCACGGCAGCCCTGCTCCTGTCGCTGGGTCGAAGCCGCCAAATCAGGCTGAAAAAGAGTTGCTGTCCAAAAATACAATTAACATAGACTTTATTCAGAGGTCAAAGAACAGAATGAGGCTGCTGAAACACAATTTCATATCCCATGGGAAAGAACCATCCAGGAACAAAATGGCTGGGGGGCAAGTTAATGTCATTTTGCTTTCCACTCTGCAGGCACCTCTCCATGAAATTACAACCTATTTCAGCAGCTTTTGGCAGCAAAACCATTTTCATTCTCCCTTTCTATCTAAGAGTTGTATCATCACAACACTCCTTTGGAGTAAAGAAGACTGACAATGAGTCTGGCCCAACATTACCCAGTGGGATTCATGACATCACACTGGCTCCCAGAGCAATGATTTCTTAGAGAAACACTTCATGTCGCACTGTCCTTTGACCCTTGCCCTATAACTGGGGTAATGTACCCTGTGGAATCATGGAGGCTTATGCAGTACCTTTCTGTTCACGGACACTCTTGCAACGATTATGAAAGCGCAGGGAAGTAAATGTAACTGGTTACTTGTCCCTACAGCAAAACATAGCATCATCTCACACATAACTTGTAAGTTTGAACCTCCACTTAGAAAACTGGAGCTAACAGTATTAAGTATCACATGACAACAACTTATTTGAAAACTGCATTGTCACCTGCTATACCTATTAACTCCTGAATACCAAGCAGCAGCTATTGTTGCATTGATGACTACATCTACTGGAATAAGATCTGCAACTGCATTGTTGGAGGCTCGCATTGTTCGAAGAATTCCTTTTCCTGCCTTAAAACAGAAGATAACATAGTAAGCAAACTATCTGAAGTCACCCTTAACTTTTAAAGACAAAATGCAAAGCTATATTTCAAAGGTTGCTTACAGCAATAAAGAGGCCACTAGGTCCATTAAAGTTGTCAATCCATCCCTGTTGGGAAACAAGAGAGAAAAGCTTATTGGCTCAACTACCATGAAAAGGCATAAATCATTCTGCAACACTAAATTATCACGAGAACTACATTTTTATTTAGTTGAATTGTCTTTCTTATGCATACATGTATAAACAAGGCAAAAAATCCAGGGGCACCTACAGTCGCGTACTGACTGAGAGGACAACCTGCTCCACCAATCACCATTAAATTAAAAGAAGCATACATGACCAAACAGTAATTTACCTTACCCAAAGTGCTTTAAAAACACATATGTAAGAAAACATATGTCTTTATCAGCTATTTTAGTCACAACAAAAATGGTTTTAAAGTCTCTCAACAATATATTCTTTAGAAAGCAGAGCATTTCACTCAACAGCTATAAACACAAATATTTAAAAATAAATTACTGGAGTAGAACATGGAAAGTTTGCTGCTTTTTCTCCCCTTTCAAAATAATTATACAACACTGGATGAGAAAGCCACTTGGAGACTATACCAGCCCTTAACAAAACTTTTGAGTAAAGGTGCCAGCCTGCTTTCTGTCTTGAGATGCCCAGCACTGAGACGTCCTTTGCCTGTTATCAAAAACCTACCCCAGAAGAACAAGGTACAAATTACTACTACTTTTGTTCACAACAATGTTCCTGCAAGCTGTTCCTCCTTAATATGGAAAGAGGTTCTCTCTCTCCCTCTGCTTATGAGTACAAATCACAAGTGTTAATGTGGAAGCCCTGTGGGCATATTTGTTTCAGAATTACTACTGAATAAATATTAATTATTCCAATGCTACAACTGGAGCGATTTCTAATACAGGAAGTTATCTCAAGTCAAAGTAAACCACTTAACTGTGGGCTACCTTGAAGGAGATCACATATCTTCTGCTGATCTTAAAGAATTGCTCAGTGATGGTACATGACTACTTTTATCAACCCTCATCCCAGGAACATCTGTTAGAAGCAAGATTTCCTCAGTTTCCATTCACTCAAATAGAGAGAAACAATACATGGATTGATAACACTATATTTTACCTAGCGTTAATATTCAATACTTTTTATTTTCTAGTAACACTGGTATTTGATATTTTAAAATGACATTATTAAAAATGAACTTACTGGGAAAGGTTCCTTCCAGCTGGCACCCACAATAGATGGCCTTATAATGGCTACATTTAATTTTGCACCTTCTTGTTGTACAATGCATTCTGCTAAGGCTTTTGTATATGTGTAAGTATTAGGCCTGTCTCCTATCAGTTTTGGAGTAATATCATTCACTAGGCCATCATCCATCCACCTACAAAAAACATTTGTTTAAAATATCCCCTTCTGTTCAAGCATTTTCAAGGAAACTTTTGCATATTATACATAGATATATAAATATATTCACACAGCCACTTTAACACAGAAAACAAAAGGACATTTTAAACGTTTATCTATGTATAGCCAATGGCTATTAATGGAGCTTTCAGTTAATTTCCCAAAACAACTGGGAAAAAGAACATTTAACTGCAATCTGTGGCTATCTGTTACTGAAACACTGAAGGCAGTTTGGGTATTACACATGTAAACACACTGATTCAAACCAAAGTCTTGAGGCTGGATCCAAAATGTGGCCGTCCACGAACAGAAAGGCAACTCAGAATCTGAGCTTAATTTAAAATCACCCAATTATACTGTAACAAAAAAGCTAATGTTTAAGTTTCAACTGAAAACTTTAAAAGGTACTGAATAACTAGAAACTAATATTCTCCTTTTCCCCACCCAACATACAAATTGATACATTCAGTGGCTGCTGATTTGCTTCCAAGTACAAAGTTCCAGATCACATCTTGTAAGGGCTCTATGTGATCTAGGACCAATTATGTGAATTATCATCTTCTCTCATATGAGCATTCCCAGCAATTATCACATGACCTGTTCTGTGCACACACACTGTCAGAGATTAGATGGGTAAGCACCGGAGTCTTTTTAGTGATGGCACTCAGACTGCAGAATTCTCTCACAGAAGCTTGTCTGACAATTTACAAACCTTGGGCAAAGACAAATCTATTCTCTGAAGGCTTAGCTGTCTTGTTTTCATACCATCATATTTTAGATTTCCTACTTTTATGCTAGGTATTTTAGAAGATTTAAAAAATCTTTATTCAAATGTTTATCTTTATTGTAAGATGCAACATTAATAAAAGAAATGGGGTATACATGTTTAAAACTTTACACTGGCCATTCATTTTAAAAAATCTAATAACTCCTACATGAAGCGAAACAAAAAGCAGATGTATAGTTACAATGGTAACTCCAAGCATTGAAACTGAAACTTATACCTGTCAAAATTTGATGTTTTTCTGAATATTTTGTTTGGTGTTTAAGTAGGTTAGAATGAACAGTATAAAAATTAGTGCAATTTACAGACATTGGTAGGAGTTCCAGTGGAACGGGAATTATGCCTTAAATTCACACAAAACAGAATCAACTCCCACTTTCTAAAAACAAAGTTTCTCAACTTTATGGGTCAGAACTACTATAGTTTCAAAACATGGGGAGATGGAACATTTCTGTTAAGGTGACAAAAAGAAAAAATGAAGCTGCTTTAATTTTGAGCATTTTAAGATATGTAGTTAGTTTTATGTTTTGTAACTAGATTCAAAGCCCGTTCATGAGAAGGGGCTTTGAAAGGCCCCCGGCCCGCTGTGGCCACCCAGCAGACACCTAGAGGCGACATTGTCCCAGGTGCAGTGTTTCTGGGCCCGGTGCGAAGGCCTACTCCCCCCCCTGGTGGTGGCACAGCCTTCCCCTCGGGCCGCTTCCCCGTAGCTTTCCGGCCTGTCCTCGGTGTAAACTGCACGGAGCTCTTATTCCAACCCCAGGTCGATTCAGTCCCTGCCCCTCTACACAGAATGCGATTTCCGTTTTGATTTGGGACAATTTAAATTTTCCTTCTGCAGCAAGAAGGATTGATCCGGAGTGACTCTATCTTTTTTGTGCGATATCTTAGAGTGCTTTTAATCCTCAATATATTTAAAACTCGCATTGTTTTGAATCTGGGCTCTCCTCTGTGGTAGAGAACCCATGATTGGCCACAGATGGTCATGTGACAAACTTGCCTTAGGGAGAAGCCCCAAATTTCTTGGATATTTTTCTGCCTTCTTCAATCCTCTCCCCCCCTTCAAGAAAAGAAAGGATTTTTCCTCCCTCCTCTGACTTCTTAGATCCTCTCCCCCCTTCAAGAAAACAAAGAGCCTCAATTTTCCTTTCCCCCCCTCTTCTGGACCTCCCTAACCATGCACAGAACACTTTCCTGTTTCAATGGGGGGGGGGGGAGAGTGAGACTCAAGTTCAAATCGTCTGAATTCAACAGGACTGACAATGGAATAAAGTAAGTGCAGACTCTGCCCTGGTGAGGGCCTAGAAGCCTTTCTGGCCTGTCCTGGTGAGGGCCTAGATTGTGCCCTCACTTGATTGGCTAGAAATGCTGTCTGTCCTGGTGGCTTCTCACCTTCTGATTGGCCCCTCACTCAGACCAGCCCCACCCACTCTCCGCCCACTTACCCCTTAGCAAAATATGAAGGTGGAAAGATGTGTAGCTGAATATAATAGTTAATTAGACTGATATTTTTATCCTTGTGACTTGGTGTTGCATTGTCTGCCACCTTGAGCTGAGATGATGAACTGGGATATACATTTGTCTATTTATAAACTTGCATCATCTGTTAAATTGTCATACATATATACTGCATCACTGTTTACATCTAGAATGTCTATCCACTGTTACCCAGCATTCAAATTCCAGAAAATGTGATGAAAATATGTATACCAGCCTGACAACTAGTTTGTGCAATATTTTGATGTACTGTGACTGAAAATAGTACTGACGTCCACAGCTGCTTTGGCAGTACAGCAACTTTTCAAATGGACCCCTGACTACTATGATCCTGATTTTTATAGCATTTTTTTCAGACTTCTAGAACGATCAGCATAATAGTTTCTTCATTTAAATGTAAAATTAAGAGTTTGACCCTGTGTTTAATTTATATCTTGTTTTTATCTTCATTAGAAACCAAAAGTGCCCAACAGAATTCTCCTTTCTTGCTTTTTATCCTCTGAGATTGGTTAGGCTAAGAATAAATGAGTGGTCCAGCCCTCCTCCCTCCAGCTTTCATGGCAGAGTGGGGATTTAAAGCCAGCCCTCCCAGATCCTAGTGCAGCACACTTACCACACTAGCTCTATTCATACAATTGCAACAGATATTATTCCAGATCCCTCCTAATCACATTTTCCTTTTTTTAACACATATGATCAAAATCTGAAGGACTAAGTGTCCAACTCATCTAATTTCAGGTCTGTTTAAACCAAAAACCACCCAACACTTGTTATTAAAATGTAGATACAAGAGCACTAAACACATACTCTAAGGAATCTATCAATTTCTTGGGGTCAACAGGGGGTGGATAGACGACTTCCTCAATGTGCTTTCGATTACAATAGGCAAATGCTGTTGAAACATGAATAAACACATCCAAATTCTTCATTTTCTGGGCTAAGAAAAGAAGCTGTTGTGTTGCAATTACATTGAGCTGAACAGCATCTCTGTTGAAAGAACAAACAAACAAGCAAACAGTAAATTAGTCAGTTCTAGAGGACTTCAGATAACCAGAACCAGGATCCTGAGTGTGCACATAACTAAACAAGTTTATATTCATTTGGAATTGGGAATTTTTGGTTTCTTAGGTATTCCCCAAACACATGTGTCAGTCCATGCTAGATACTATCACTGTATTTGCTGAAAGCAAAAGGACATGATAGGTTTTGCCAGTGTTTCTAATATTGTGTGGCTCATCTCTAACTCTCTCTGTATTCATTTAACTCCAGCCAATATCATCTTACTATAGAAGGCAGCCTCAAGTTGGGGGAAACCGATCTCTCAGGGAAAGAACAATATCATTGTGCTTTCCCCCCCCCTCTAGGCCTCTGCACAAAAACAGACAGATCTTCCTTATCAACTGGCCTCCTATTAGCTGCTAAATGGTAGAAAATACTATGTAGTCTGCATAAATAAAAATATTAAGAAACATTTGCTATAAGAATAAGAGGATATTGAAATAAGCAGGCTTCATTGTGGCCTCATGTATTTCGTGTTATAAAAATGATTACTTTGAAATAAATACAAACTTTTACTTCAATAACACAGGTGTTTTTTTGGCATGATTTGGTTCTGGGCAAAATGCAGATAAGTTTACTTCCTGTGACATGTGAAATTTGGACTCCACCTCAGCACTGATTTAGGGATTGGTCCTAGAATCATAGAGTTGGAAGGGACCTCCTGGGTCATCTAGTACAACCCCCGCACAATACAGCACACTCACCACCTATTGCTCATCCACTGTAACCTGCCACCCCCTTGAACCTTCACAAAATCAGCCTCTCCTATGGACCATGTGGAACACACACAGCTCAGATTTTATAGAAAGTGCTCCAAAAATCCTGAGAGCAGAGCTAGCTGCCAGAAGAAACAAGGTCTTCACTGTAAGGAAACTGAGTGATATGTCCTTTATGGATTCAAAGGGCTGCTTCGTTAGCAATGTTAGAACAGTATTCAATTTCCAGGTTGGAAACCTATGAGCTGGTGGGGGATCTTTAGACCCTGCCCCCTTGAGAAACCTCACCATGTGTCAGTGTCTGGTAAGTGGTGTGCCTTTTATGTATGGAACTACAATGGCAATAGCTACTATTTGACACTGTGGAGTCACCACCTTCAAACCTCTTGATACCCCTTCTCACAGTAATTCTAGGATGTTCTCTAAGCCTGCATCCACTCCTTCTCACAAAGGCCTTCATGTGTAATTGTATATTTTTATTGTAGAGAATCTTCTTGATGCCAAAACTCCCTGCAATATTTAAACTATAGCATTCCTTCCTCAGGACTAGCCTTTCAGCTTTCAAACAGTCAAGTTTAGCCACTCTGGATGTGGATGCCAAATTGGTCCCTGTTGGATTAGATTGGGAGTCACTGGCAACTTTAAGGGTTCCCCTACTGACATCTGTATGATCATTAAGAGCATAGTCTTCTCAGCCAGTGTGGGGATACGAGTACTACTGTTGTACGTTGTTATTTGACCTTGCATAACAGTTTTGGTATCTCAAGGAACAGTGATCTTTTGGCCACTCTGATATTAATACATTGGTCATTTCTGCTTGCCTGTGGTAATACCTGGAAAACAGGGTTGCACTTACCTCTAACTGCACTGAAATAATTCAAGTTTCATTTTTGAGGCGCATGCAGCAGATCCCATTTCATTAAAGGAAAAAACTTTAAAAATAGGTTAATACCTTTAAAGTTTTTTTTGGGGGGGGAGTGTAAATTGCAGCACATTGGATGAGTGCACCTGCTCTTATCATGATCTCAAAACATTAAGTCAATGTAGGAAAAGATGTACTCGTCTTTTACAACACAAAAATTGTTCATGTAGATGCATGTTTAACTTAAATCACTCACCTTAGAATTTCATTGAATCTTACAGTAGCAGCACAGTGAAATATAATATTAGTGCTGTCTATGAGAGTCTCCTTGTCTTCTTCACTAAGGGCCATTTCTAATTCTGTAAGGTCACTAGCAATTGCTATAATTTTTTCTTTAAACTGTGGCTGTTCGTCTCTCAGTCGATCAAAGAGCTGCCAAAAGAAAACAAGACTAAATATTTAAGAGTCTCAAAGCCAAGACACAAAGTGAATGTTTCAGAATTTTCCCAGAATAATCTTGACATGTTTTCTACCTAAAACATTACAAACAATTTCTTACTTTCAGTTCTATCGTGAAAACCGTATGACATATTGTACATACAGGAAAGGAGGATGACCCAAATGTAAGACAACTTCCCCACAATGAAAGAGAAGGCTGAAAAAATTAAGGATAATCCTGAATTTAATATGATGGTGCTTTCAATTCATTTTTGGCACAAGCCATAAGGAGGAGAAGCAGAGTGTTGTGTGTTTGCTTCCCCTTCCCCCTGGTTGCCACACTGCAAGCAGCCTGGTGAACCACCTGGGCGGAGGCACTCTTCTCTCTGCCTCTTTTGTAGCCATCGAGAAAAAGCAGATGTAGAAGGTGACACTCAACAGCTGGCTCACCACGCTGCAAGCAGCCTGGTGAGCCAGCCAGTGCAGGAGGGGTCTTCTGGTGTTGCTTTTAGTCTCACTCGCCAGCTTGATGGAAGCAGGAAACACTCCTTTCTTTGACCTACGATGTCCTTGCTGATGAAAGAAGGCTCCAAGATGAGAAAGAAAAACACTCACTCGTGTACATACTCAAATGGAAGTCCATCCTCAAAAAGACAAAAGCTGATCTTCCTTCTGGGATGGGCAAAGTTACTTAAGCATACACAGGCCACTCCAAAACACAAGGCAACATATTTACATTGCATAATATTTACATAGCACAATGAAAAAACAAAGATTTTTATATCATTAAACAGATGTGACATTTTTACAGCCAAACATTTCCATTCTTTTCCAAGTAACTGTCGGGGACCCGCTTGCTAACTGAAAAAACAGGGTGCCCCTTTGAAGAAAACGTCACGCCAGGCCTGGTGAACGATACAACAGGAACAAGCTTTATTTCAGCAACGTGGAGTCCGCTGGTATGGAGTAAGAGCTTCCACCGAAACCCAGGTGGAAGCTCCCTTTTATACAAAACCCACCTCCTTAGGCTGTATTGCCCCACCCAGTACTTGCGGAGGGAACATGCTGATACAATCATGACTCATGCACATATGCGAGGTTTTCCGGGGTTCCTGATGGCCCATTTTCCTGGAACAAAGGGCCATCTCCGGGCTCTTGTCAAAAGGTGGAGGGGGACATTGAGGTTCTTTAGCGGCCATTGCCACCTCAACGATCGGGTGGGGCGCCCAGCTGCCGGCTTGCCTATGATCACCATGCCCTACCTCCGTGATCGCGGGCGCCTCTGATGGCGGGGTTCGGTCCGGTTCCCAAGCCACCAAGGACCGAACCACGACATTCTGCCCCCCCAAAGGTCCATTCTCCAACCCCCCGGGACGGCCAGGATACCGCTTGTGGAAACGTTCAGTGAGTCGGGGCGCAAGGACGTCCGCTGCCCAGACCCATTCCCGGTCCCCCAAAGCGAAGTCCTTCCATTCCACGAGGTACTGCAACTTCCCCCTGTGGAGTCTAGAGTCCAGGATATCCGCCACCTCGTGGTGCTCCCCCCCCGGCAGGACCTCGGGCGCTGGCGGGGAAAACACGGGGTGCCAAACGTCACCGTCCGGAGTTTTTTTTAGAAGGCTCACGTGAAAGACGGGATGGATGTGCCGGAGGTTCTTGGGGAGCTTGAGCTTGACCGAAACTTCGTTGATCGGGGCCAAGACCTCGAAAGGCCCCAAAAACCGAGGGCCTAGCTTCTTGCTGGGCAAATTCAACCGTAGGTTCCGGGTGGAAAGGTAAACTCGATCCCCCGGTCGGATCTCCTCAGCTGGTCGTCTCTTCCGGTCGGCGTCCTCTTTCTGCGCTGCCTTGACTTTGTGGAGCTGCTCCTGCAGCGACTTCCAGCAGCTCCCGGCACGCTTCCCCCACTCGCGAAGGTCGGCCGATTCCCGGGCGGGGACCTCTCCAAGCTCCGGGAAGTGTCTCAGGTCTGTCCCGTAGACGACGGCAAAAGGCGACATCTCCGTGCTGCTGTGGTCTGCGTTGTTGTACGCGAACTCGGCCAGGGGGAGCAGGGGCACCCAGGTGTCTTGATGATAGGAACCGAAACACCGCAAGTACTGCTCCAGTACTTGATTAACCCGCTCGGTCTGCCCGTCCGTCTGGGGGTGGTAAGCGGAGCTCAGCCCTTGCTCGATGTCTAACAGGCGCAGGAAAGCTTGCCAAAACCGGGACACGAATTGTGAGCCCCGATCGGAAATCACCTTGTCCGGCAGCCCGTGCAGTCGGAACACGTGATCCAGGAACATCCGAGCCAACTGTGAAGCACTGGGGACACTGGCGCAAGGAATGAAATGGGCCTGTTTGGAAAATAGATCTACCACCACCCAGATCACCGTTTTCCCCTTGCTGGGAGGCAAGTCTGTTATAAAGTCCATGGAGATCACTGACCACGGCCGGGTCGGGACCTCGAGCGGGTGCAGCAGACCTTTCGGCTTGCCAACCCCCGGCTTGCAGGTCAGGCAGACAGGACAACCACTGACGTAAGCTTTTGTGTCCCGCCGCAGACTGGGCCACCAAAACCGCCGCCGGGCCAACTTCCAGGATTTTACGAAACCGAAGTGCCCGGCGGTCTTAGCATCGTGGCAGAGGCTGAGGGCTTCCCGTCGTAGCCCTTCCGGGACGTAGACGGCCTCCCCCCTCCGCCAGAGACCGGAGTCCAAAATCAAAGAGTCCCGGAGCTCAGCCAGCTCCTCGTCTGTTCCGTAGGCTGCCACTAGGCGGTCTCGGAGCGGGGCGGTCGCCGGGTCGGGCTCCCATTCCTCCCTGGCCCGACGCCTAGTGACGACCCCCCGTCCCAGCTGCTCCTCACCAAACACGGACCTGGTGCAGGGAGCGTACCCCTCCCCATAATGCGGCAGACGGGAGAGGGCGTCCGCGAGGAAATTTTCTTTGCCGGGGATGTGACCAAGCTTGAAATTGTACCGCGAAAAGAACTCCGCCCACCTCATCTGCTTGGCGTTCAGGGATCGCGGTTGCCGGAGCGCCTCCAGATTCTTGTGATCTGTCCAGACCTCGAACGGCTCCTCTGTTTCCTCCAGCCAATGCCGCCATTCGGTGAGGGCGAACTTAATTGCAAACGCCTCCTTCTCCCAGGTAGACCAGTTCCGCTCCGTTTCGGCGAATTTTCGTGAGAGGTAGGCCGCCGGCCTCAGCTGTCCCGCCTTGTCTCGCTGCAGGAGAACCGCCCCGGCTGCTGCGTCGCTGGCGTCGACTTGTACCACCATCGGCTGGGTTGGGTCGACGTGCAGTAGCGTGGGCTCAGACGCGAAAGCTTGCTTGAGGGCCAGGAACGCTGCCTCCGATTTCTCATTCCAGCCGAGCGCTGCGCTGGGCCGCGTGGCGCGAGGACCTCTCCCCTTGGTACCTAGCAAGTCCGTGAGGGGAGCCACTACGGAGGAGTATCTGGGGATGAAGCCTCTAAAAAAGTTAGCAAACCCCAGGAAGCTCTGTAGCTGTTTCCGGGTGCGGGGCCTTTCCCAGGCCAGCACCGCCTGCACCTTCTCGGGGTCCATAGCTATGCCCTGGGCTGAGATGCGGTAGCCCAAATAGTCCAGGGAGGGACGGTGGAATTCGCACTTAGCCAGCTTCACGTATAGGTGGTTTGCCAGCAGGCGCTTTAACACCTCCCTCACCAGGGTCACGTGCTCTTGGGGATCTTGGCTGTAGATCAGGACGTCATCCAAATAAACAACCACCCCCTGAAACAGAAGGTCCTGCAACACCTCATTAATTAGACTCATGAAAACCCCAGGTGCCCCGCTTAAACCGAACGGCATCACTTTAAATTCGAATTGTCCCAATTGACAGTTAAACGCTGTTTTCCACTCATCCCCCTCCCGGATGCGTACCCGGTAGTACGCCTCCCTTAGGTCCAGCTTAGTGAACAGAGTCCCTTTGCCCAGCCGGGCCAGCAAATCCGGGATCAGCGGGAGGGGGTAAGCGTTCCCCGCTGCGATGGCGTTGAGGCCCCGGTAGTCCTGGCACAGCCGTCGGGACCCATCCTTTTTCCGGACGAACAAGACTGGAGCTCCCATGGGACTGGAAGCGGGCCGGATGAAACCTCGGGCCAGATTTTTACCCAAAAACTCCCGGAGGTCCTTGAGCTCACCCTCACTCATCTTGTAGATGCGCCCTTTGGGTAGTACCGCCCCCTCTGGGATGTTGATAGCGCAGTCCGTGCGGCGGTGTGGGGGTAGCTCGTCCGCTTCCCGCTCGCTGAAAACGGCTGCGAGGTCTCGGTACTCTGGCGGGACCTCGGGCTCGGGTTTCTCCTGCTGCGCCGCCGCCGCTCCCCTGGGACGCGCCGCCGTCCTCTTGTGGCTGGAATTCTCGTGGGGGACCCGATGCCGTGCACCCACCGTCAAGTCGAACTTCAGGGTCCCCGCCCGCCAGTCCACCACGGGGTTGTGTTCCTTCAGCCAATCCAGGCCCAACACCGCCCGATATCCCGCTACGGGGACCTGGATCAGCCACCGCAGCTCTTGGTGGTCCCCTATGTGGATGGCGATAGGACCCACCTCCTCCCCGAAAGGTCCCCCCTGAATCGGGCTGCCGTCCATCTGGACGAAAACCAGGGGAACCTTCCGAATGCGCTTCGGTAGCCCCAAAGCCCGGGCTATCTGGGGGTGGACCATGCTGTGGTCGCATCCAGAGTCCAAAAGAGCCTCCCCCACCCAACTTAGTCCGTTCTCCGGGTTCCGGAGCTCTAAAATTACCACGTTCGGAGGTCGCGCCTCATGCTGTAGGGGTTTTCCCTCGCACCGCGGGACCTGCTGCCCGGCGCCGTCTACAGCAGGTCCTGGCCGTTTCCCGTCGCCTGGGCGCTTCCCGGTTCGTTGCGGAGGTCCTCCGCCCGGCGTGCCTGCTGGGGGCGTGTCGCACCTCCCCCCTGGGAGAGCCCGCGGTCCTCCCCCCCTTGCCGTTGGCACGCTGCTGCGAAATGTCCTGACCCCCCGCATTTCAGGCACAGACCTTCCCGGCGTCTCCTTTCCCGCTCGGGGTTCGGGGGTCGTTTGGGGCGAGAGTTGTCGGGGCCCGGTCTCGGCGCCTCGGCTGACCCGCCTTTGGCCTCCCGGGGGGGTGCGGCGGCCCAACCCAGGCTGGCTTCCAGCTTGGCGACCACAAAACACCACCCCTCCAGTGTAGACAGATCTTCTTCCGTCCCCTTGATCACGGCCCATTCCCTGAGCTTCGGGTTAAGGCCCTCCCGGAAGTACTCGATTTGGGTCTCCTCGTTCCAGGAGAACACCTTGCCTGCTTCCCTCCGGAAAATGTCTATATAGTCCATAACCCCCCTAGTACCCTGTCGAAGTCCCTTGATCCGACTCTTTGCCTTGTCCTCAGCCTGGGGGTCCTGGAATCGTCGGCGGAGCGCGACCACGAAGTCCTGCAGGTCCCGAGTTGCCGGGTCGCCGCGCTCGGCCAACCCTAGGTACCACTGACCCGCCTTGCCCTGGAGACACGAGGCCACCCCCCAGACCAAGTCCTCGGAGTCCTCATACCGGTCTCCATACCTCCGGGCATGCGTCAGCGCGTGGAGGAGGAACTGCGGGAGGTCGTCCGGCGTCCCGTCGAAACGCGCCTTAAGCTCTGGGGGGGAACGTTTTGGAGAGTAGTCCGACCCCCTCCGGATCCGGGATTCTCGGCGTCCGCCGTCTCGTCCTGCTCCGCTCCACCGGCTACCAACTTGCCCAACGACGTCGTGCCGCTCCCTGCCTTGCACGTCGCTCCTGCGTTGGTCCGGCTCTCGCCGCCCCGTCGGCTCACCCGCTCCCCCGAGATCCTCTGCTGTCTCGCCTCTCCGCTGGCCGTCTCGCCTACTCGGGACTGAAAACTGCTCCGGGTCGGGGTCCGGGGCCCGCTCACCAGTGCCGGGCTCGTCCTCGTCGCTGGAGACGTCCTCACTCGACGCGATCCCTTCCGCCGTTGTATTACCAGTCCCTCCGGGCCCGGCCCGAGCTTGCTCACGGGCTTCAGCTGCCTGCAAGCGCTTGGCCAAGTCCGCCATGGCCCGCCGCAGGTCCTCTAGGGATTCCTCAGGTCTTACCGGGCGAAGCGCCTGCCTCAGCTGGGTGTCGCAGGTTGGGGCCAACCCCCCAGACCTCGGCGCGCTCCCCGCCGTGCTTGGGAACCCCATGGCCCGGCGCCTTCCCTTGGCCGCCGCTGCCGAGGGTCTCGGGGTCCCGGACAGCTGCTCCTGGCCCCCCGATTTTCGGAGGAAATCTCCCGGGGACATTAAACTCATGTTCCCGGGGTTCGTGGGGGTCGAGACCGCCCCGTTGCTTGAAAACGCCATCTCTGGATCCGTCCCGATAAGCGCTCGGATGCGATGCCGACCCTGGAGTTCGGTGGGAAGCTCTTACGATGTCGGGGACCCGCTTGCTAACTGAAAAAACAGGGTGCCCCTTTGAAGAAAACGTCATGCCAGGCCTGGTGAACGATACAACAGGAACAAGCTTTATTTCAGCAACGTGGAGTCCGCTGGTATGGAGTAAGAGCTTCCACCGAAACCCAGGTGGAAGCTCCCTTTTATACAAAACCCACCTCCTTAGGCTGTATTGCCCCACCCAGTACTTGCGGAGGGAACATGCTGATACAATCATGACTCATGCACATATGCGAGGTTTTCCGGGGTTCCTGATGGCCCATTTTCCTGGAACAAAGGGCCATCTCCGGGCTCTTGTCAAAAGGTGGAGGGGGACATTGAGGTTCTTTAGCGGCCATTGCCACCTCAACGATCGGGTGGGGCGCCCAGCTGCCGGCTTGCCTATGATCACCATGCCCTACCTCCGTGATCGCGGGCGCCTCTGATGGCGGGGTTCGGTCCGGTTCCCAAGCCACCAAGGACCGAACCACGACAGTAACCCCCCAATGCTTGTAGTTGACCTGATCCAGTGTTTCATAAACTTTTAAAAAATGGTTTGTAGTGTTTAAAATGGACTCCGGGGAATGGTGGAGGACAGGAAAGCCTGGAGGATCATTGTCCATGGGGTCGCGATGGGTCGGACACGACTTCGCACATAACAACAACAACAGTGTTTAAAAATAGGTTTGGATCCTATCATTCTGTTCAAAGTTAAGAGTCTTTCTCCAACTTATGAGGATCTTCTACCATATAAAGCATCATATGAATTGGAGGAAAGCTCCAGACTTTGCTGGTCAGAATGATAGAAGATAAGCCATTTTTAAAGCCCTACATCTCAACAAAGCATAAGAGGAAACAATGTCATTGTCCAAATAAAGAAAGAGGAGCGGATTTCTGGCTCGTCCCTAACACCTTTCCTTTTATGAACTATTCTTGAAATCATATGCAATTTACACAATAAAAATCTATGCAAACTAAGAAAGACTTCCTATTTATAACCTCATAGTTCTGCAAAACAAAAAAACGACGAGAATCCTGTTAAGCCAGGGTTTCCCAACCACTCAATGCTACTGTAGTGTTTCTTGGGGGGGGGCTCAAAATAGCAGCTGGGGAGAGCCCTCCCACTCTGCTGTTTCTGGTTCCTAGGATAGGATTTTAAAAAAAATCTTTAAAATTTCTTCCCTTATTTGAGCAGGTCAACCCTACCCCCACCCAAAATGGAAAATGATGGGCCTGGAGGAAGGGGGAAGTGGTGGTGGTAGGACGGCCATTCAAACCTCTCAGTTGTTCCTGTGTCTTTGGTGGTGGCTGGAGCTGCAGTTGAGAGGTGAGTCCTTCTCTGGTGGAAGGGTAGGTAGGCAAGAGGCCTATCCCAGCCTCATGCTACTTGCCATTCCAGTGGACTGGATTTCAGCCTGTTGAAGCAGCCAGTAGTATGAAGTTGGGGCAGGCTTGTTGGGCCACTCTGGACCTTGGCAGGAGGGCAGGAGAGAGGCCTACACCAGCCTCACACTACTGGCCATCCATTCAGAGCTGTTCTAGGTTGTCTTGGCGGATAGGAGGGTGGCTGGATGGCCAGGGCTGCTCTACAGTTGCCAGATGTGAGTTGGGAAATTCTTGGAGTTTTGGGGGTACAGCCTTGGAAGATTAAGGGAATTCTTAAAGGGAAAGACTTCAAAGCCTGTGGGGAGAATACTAGGTTTATTAGGAGGGTAAGTGCAATGGCTATTAAAAGTGACTGGAACTCCAGATGCATGATCAGAGATCCAAAGAGCAATTGCGCAGTTCAGGTTTGATTCTAATATAGACAGGTCCATCTGTTATGGAAAAAGTTCCATTAATTACAATGGGGTTTGTTTACAAGTAAATATACTTAGGATTGCACCTTGTTCAGAGACTCTTGGAGTTAAAACAATATTTCTTCCATATTTAGCATGAAGAGAGGGGCATATACAAATGAAACTAACTTCTCATGTTAACAAGTATTTGATTTTATTAGTGATGTCATGCATACTGTAAACAAGTCAGAGCTTTTTTAAAAAAGAGGTTTTATTTAAATAATGCTTAGAGTTTGCCAGGATTTCTGTGTCTGTGTAATGTCATTTCTGGTGACATGTCACTTCAGGGGGCACATGGCCAGCTGACATAATTTTCTGGTACCTTCAAAGCCTAAAAAAAAAAACTTCAATGGTACCTCCACAGTCAAAAAGTAAAAAAGGCTGCTGTAAGCACTGGGGAATTCTAAATGATCTTTAGTGAGTTACAAAGAACCACTTTATATCAAGCAAATTGCTGAGCATGGAAGGTACCAGAACATACGCAAGATCATATCTGAAAAAATGGAAGCATTTTGTAACCATTCTGAAAATCCAGAACAGGCAGACATTTTGTTTAACAGAAGTACCTTGAGAGCAGCATTTAACTTATTTGTTGAAACCTCCATTCTACATATCATTTTGGATAATAAACTGCAGCCTTTTCAAATCTCTAAGCTTGTCAACATATATACCAAGTAAGGATGGCAGCCTCCAGCTGGGACCTGGAGCTCCCCTGAAAAGTACAGCTGAACTCCAGACTACAGAGATAAGTCTCCCTTGAGGAAACGGATGCTTTGGAGAGTGGAATCTATGGCATTATACCATACTGAGGTTCCTGTCGTCTCCAGGCTCCATCTTCAAATCTCCAGAAGTTTCCCAACTCTAATCCAGCCACTCCTATTGGTCTCCAGGGGGTACCTGGCAATCTTAATACCAACTAAACGTAAAAACCATTAGAAACATTGCTACATCTGTTTATTGGAAAGTACTATTTCAAGCTACATTACCAACTACACCTGAACTTCTGACATGTAATGGTAGATTCAGAAAGCTAATGTATGTCATTTGTAGCTCAAGAGTAACTGTAGTAGAGAAATTAGATTTAGTATTAGTAATTCATACAACATACAACAGCTGCAAATGAGAGAACCAGCTCACACTGAAATCCAAATTATTGCTTGGCTTTATGTGAATGAACCTCTATGGCAGAGTTACACAAGAGCTCCCCAGAGGTTACACAGACTTTCCCAAAAGTTTGGAGGGCTGCAGACATCACCAGGCATGACTGGAGCCCACTTCACCTGTCACTCTACAGGCCTAGTCTCTTTTTTCTCTAGTATGGATTTGTTTTTATATATATAATTTTATTTATTGACCACCATTCCTGGGCAAGCTGGCTTGACCACCATTCCTGAGCAAGCTGGCTTACAATAAAATTTTAAAACCCTCATAAAACTCAATACATATCATTAATATTGGCGGCGAAAAACAATCTACAAAACTCCCCTACCCCATCTGCTCACACCCTACCACAGCAGCCACCATCACCCCAGAGGGGAATGTACTGGCGATGTCCAGCCTAGGGGCCTATAGAGGGAGGGACCCAATCAATGGTAAATGATCAACTGACTGGCTCCTACATCTTACTTCTGCACCTATTTCTTTGAGGGAGCATGTCACCACTTCCAGGGTTCCTTGAAGCCTGAAAAATCTTTCAGTGTTCCTCCATGGTCAAAAGGTTGAAAAAGGCTACTCTATGGGTTTATATACACTTGATCCCTTCAAATGCTGATATTTTGCCCTTTTCTGTTTCAGAGCAAATGACAGCTTGCCATTACTTCTGAACTGGCAAGCTAGGATCTCTTGTAGAAGGATGGAAATCTGAGTATATAAGCCCAGGGCTTGCTTCTGTAATACCATGTGTAATAAACAGAAGCAGCTGTCTGTGATTAGGTACCTTGAAACATGCATTGCTACAATCTTTCTATACAATATATAAGGCTGACAACTCAGATGGAATGATGAGTGTAAGACATGCTCTGAACAGAACTGTGAAGGACTGCAAACCTGAAAAATCAGGGAACTCTGGCTCTCTTCCTGCTCATCCCATCTGTAGTTTACCAATTAAAAAATGGAAATAAGGACTATCCCCCTTGTGAATGAGTGAAAAAGGCAATGTTTTAAAATAATTTTAGCTGCTCCTCAAAGTAACTTTATATCTATTTAACAAAGTATGCAATAAATTATCATGGTAGTGGACAATGGAACGTGTAAATAGTATGGAAAGAAAAGCATATTCAACTCTCTTAAATACAATTCCTTATTTTCCACTTTAGGTTCTGGGTCACTTTTTTGATCCAATGGGTCTAAAATGTTTCTGGATTCATGTTAAATTGTACAAGATATCAGTTTAAATCTACAAAGACTTGAAAACTTCTGCTACCACATTGCTTCCATATTTCCACCAAATTTCTATTTCTCCCAAATAAATAAACCAAAGAAAGAACAACCTTCCTCTACATCATTTTAGAATACCCCACCATTGTGTACATGTTGATTATCTATACAAGGTGGTGAATCAATATCCTACTGGTCCCCAAATTCACACATTAAAACTAATGCAGAGCCCAGACTGCACACAATTTGCATGCCATGTATGGAAAAGCCAGACATCAGATTCTATGCATACTAGGACCTACGGAAATGCTGAACTGATCATATCAACACCATGTGGAGGACCACAGGCTAGTGTGGGTGCTGAGAAATCTTTCTTACATCTAGGAACCACTCACTTTTTAGCTTCAGGTTCCTGTATTTTAATGACCACATTTTCTAATCGTGACTGTAAAGCTTAATTTTAACTTTTTTACTACTTCTTGTCATTTCATTGGTGCTATTAAAAATAGTGCAGCAGTACTTTTATTTTATTTATATTATCTATTTCATTTATATACTGTCATCTTGGTATACCGGCTCAAGGTGGTATATAACATCAATAAAAACATGCACAATTAAAATAATACGTTACACCAGGGGTAGTCAACCTGTGGTCCTCCAGATGTTCATGGACTACAATTCCCATGAGTCCCTGCCAGCAAACACTGGCAGGGGCTCATGGGAATTGTAGTCCATGAACATCTGGAGGACCACAGGTTGACTACCCCTGCTTTACACTATTTAAGACCATCTTTAACTAACAGCAACATAAATTTCAATTGCACCTAGTATTTCTAGTGAAATCCCTTTGAATAGGTCTGTTACCAGATTCATGTAAACGTATGAGTGTTTTTTAACTGGGGGCCATTAGATGTTATCGGATCCCTGGCCCCAACCAAAAGCTTGGTCAAAGAGCTTCATCTTACAAGCCCTGTATGCATAACCATGACTGTCATTACCCCAACCAGGGCCAGGACATTTTTCGTCCTGGCCCCCATCCGGTGGAACAAGTTCCCAAAACACATTCAGGCCCTGACAGAATTGGCACAGTTCTGCGGGGCCTGCAAGGTGGAACTCCTTTGGTTGGGGGGCCACTGAAACAATAAAACTGACTGGGCCCTCCCTATTGGAAAGAGGCCTCCTGAATTCACTCTAGTTCTGAAAGAACTATCATAAACTGGAACACTTGATGCCGTCAGTTGGCACTAAGACCCAAAACTTAAACTACTGCTGCTAACCTAATTTTAACTGTTTTAATTGAATCAATTAATTATTTTAACTCATTATGCATATATCCATGCTATATACCGCCTGAGCCAGCCCACTGGGAGGGCGGTATAGAACTTAGATAAATAATAATAACAAATGAGTCATCCTATCAAAGACAAATTACCTTGTTAATGGGCTGGAACAACTCATCAATCACCCAATACCTGGGAAGCAAGCCTAATTACTCAGCATTAGCAAACACTAATCAACAGATGAGAAGCTTTGTAGCCTGTGGTAAACAGAATGCAAGGTAAACTCAGGCAGGTTGGGTATGCAGTTACCACTACATAGTCAAAAGGGGCATAAAATACCCAAAGGGCTGATCAACATTCCTGTATGCTATGTACTTAGTGATTCTTATACTTCCAACATACCTTGGAAACCTTTTACTTTTCACTATGCGCAAATACCATACACAGGAATATAGACTCCTCCTAATTCCTCTAGGATAAAAGCTGTTACACATCAAGGAAAGAGTTTCACAGTCATTAACTTTCTCTAACTATTTAGCTAATTATCTTATATCAAAATGTTCCATTTTTTCATTAAAAAAACCATAATGTTGCAGTTGTTCACAGTATGCTTAGTACAATTAGACTCACAGAACAAGAGGCTGGGCAAAACCAGAAATTTCAGAGATAAAACAACGCTACCTCTTCCACAAAAACAACTTTTATAGTATGCTGCAGAGCGACAGCAACCATTATAATTCTCCACGTGGCCCCATTTATTGATATTTATATCTGCAAATCTGGGCCATTAAAAATGTGCAGAAAAATCTGAAAAATTAAAAACTAGAAGGAAAGAGTGAAATGAGAGCAGCATTATCTAAATTTGTACAGAACACATACCTTCACTGGCCTGTTGACATGTGTAATGGCTGCATGTGGGAGGTGGAGGAAGTGGATGGGAGATAACAGTGCAGCAGGTGGGGTGGAGGAAGGAGAAAAGGAGTTGCTGCTGTTCTAGCATACAATGGATGCAGTTACAGAATCAGATTTTACAAGTCTACCATATTCTCATGCTCCTCCACTACAGTGGCAAAAGGACTCAGCTAATTCTCTCTCCCTGTAATGCCAGCCTTTTGTTTGTACTTAGTATTTTACATAGGAGAATATTCAAACATATCTTACACCTATAGAGAACCAGCTCTACCCAGTGATTATCAAGTGGCAGGATGTGACTCAGTGACCAGTCAAATAAAGGCACTCCCTAAGTAAGAGAAGACTGTTCTTGCATAAAGACTGCTAGAATGTGATAAAGTCTCAGTTACTAGGCCAACCAACAAAACACCAGCCATCTATATATAAGGAGTGTTTTATAGGAACTCACATTCACCCTACAACCCTGTGAAAATGCGGCTGCCAGTCTCCAGGATGGACATGGAGATATCTCAGAATTATAACCAATCTTCAAGACTACAGCAATCAGTTCCCCTGGAGAAAATAGCTGCTTTAGATGGTGGAATCTGGCATTCTATCCTGGTGAAGGCATATGCTAAACCCCACCATCTACAGGCTCCACCCAAAATCTCCAGGAATTTCCAAAACTGAAGTTGGCAATCCTTTGCATGGCAGATTTTATAGACAAGGCACATGGTCTAAAATAGTGACTTAAGGAAGGGCATGCATCAAGCTGACTGCTTAAAAGGAGATGTCAACCAGTTTTGTTTTATAAAGCTAATCCTATCCTAGTGGTCATCACTAGCTTCAGTCCATTCCATATTTGCTGCAAACTTTCTTCAAACACGCTTAAGCCCAATCTTAACACCTTACTGTTACAGCAAAGAACTTCTATGTGTAACTTTCCATAAGCAAAGTATCTCAATTAAATTGTGCTGTAATCCATTCAAAATTAGCGTATACTAGAGATCCAATATTGTGTTGTGTGCTAAGTACACATAGACACTTTATACAGGTGGCAGCACAATTCATGCAAAGTCATGCAAGAAAGTACTTCTCTTCACCATAATCACATAAACTAGTTGTGAAATACCACTTGTCTTCCGGTTGCAGGGCAAAAGAATCTGAAAGCAATCAAATAATAGAAACAAATATTGTTCACTTCATTGTAAGGAGCTGGCAAAAATACATGAACATTTAGAGCACCAGGTAAGCAGCCAAGAAACCATTTCTGGTATCTGGAGCATGTCAGATGTTTATAACCAGAATGCAAAGCAACTATGTATGTGCTGGCCAAAAACACTCTAATTACAAGATTAATGGTCTCATGCTTACCTCTGATTAAATTAATTTTGCTGCTACTTTTGACCAACACCATTACAAATGCTTGTTTTGAGAAGAACTTGATCCAGAAACATGTTGGTAAGGGAAAAACACATGTATATCATACAGAATATGATCGTTTATGGAATCATACCTTGCAGCTGATCATTTCTTCCACTCTTTCTTGGGACATCTTTCCTGCTTTGTGCCTCACCAACACATAAACTGCCTTTACTTTTGGACAAGACCTTAATAGTTTTTCAAGAAGAACCTTTCCCATGAAACCAGTAGCTCCTGTGAGAAGGACATTCTTGCCTTCATAGTATTCTGGAATTGATACCATCATGACCTTAAAAGAATTTAAAAGCAGATTAAGGTTTATATCCACATGTGTTCTATGTAACATTTTATCTTCACATTTTGACATGGCTATGTACCTTTTTTTGCTATATACTATCAGCATAAATAAAATAGTTTGATTGCTCTCTTTATGAGAAATACACAACCATACATGTATAAAATGGTGATTGTATTATAAAGCTATATGAACAAACATATGTAGAAGAGAACTAAAACGAGAATTTGCATTTATCACTAAGTCATTAAGGATGCATCTGATGTCTGGACAAAGTGCTTGAGTATAAAATACTGAAGTTGAATCAGAAGAATGGGTAAATATGAACTATTTAAGAAATCAATCAAAATGTTCAGCATTGCCATTAGAAACCTATTTTAGAAAACATACACACAGAGAACATATTTTACAAATTTTATTTATTTATTTATTTAATTAATTAAATTTTTATACAGCCGTTCCCTTAGGCTCATGGCAGTTTACAAGATAAAAGATTGCAATAAAACCCCCAGTTAAAACCATTAAAACCAATCCACAATATCAACGTTATCAACGTTAGGCGACAGGTGAGCACTACCTAACCCCACTAACCCCCCAACCCACCCCACGTTAGCCGAGGGACATCAGGGTGCTAATACTGTGATATGGGAGTGAGGCAATCAGATCACTCAGATGAACCCAGGGAGCCCAGATCCGCCCACCCTGGCCTCAACCATATGCCTGCGGAAGAGCTCCATTTTGCAGGCCCTGCAGAAAGCTGTTAACTCCGGCAGGGCCCTTAGCTCTTCCGGGAGCTCATTCCACCAGGTTGGGGCCAGGGCCAAAAAAGCTCTGCCCCAGGTTGAGGCCAGGCGAACATCCCAAGGGCTGGGAACCACCAGTAGGTTTGCACCCGCAGAGCGAAAGGCCCTGCAGGGGGGCATAAGCAACCAAGCGGTTCCGTAGGTAGGCAGGACCCAGGCCGCGTGTAGCCTTAAAGGTTAGAACCAAAACCTTGAACTTGATCCGGAAACAAATTGGCAACCAGTGCAGATGTTGAAGTACCAGCTGAATGTGGGCTCTCCAAGGTGTTCTAGTGAGGACCCTATCAGCCACATTCTGTACCAATTTTAACTTCCGGGTAAAAAGACAAGGGCAGGCCCGTGTAGAGCAACTTACAGTTGCCCCCACTGCAACCCTCTGCATCCAGTTCCGGAGAAAGGAGACCAGCCATTGTAGCGCAGTCCCTCTTATTCCGGTTCCGGCTAGGCGGTGTGCCAATATCTTGTGGTCAACCATATCAAATGCGGCTGACAGATCTAAGAGCACGAGTATGGCAGAACCACCTCGGTCCAGCTGGCGCTGGATATCATCCGTCAGGGCGACCAGCCTAGTCTCCACCCCGTGGCCAGGTCAGAAGCCAGACTGGTATGGGTCAAGGGCTGAAGTTTCCTCCAGAAATGCTAGAAGCTTGTCTGCTAGATTGTCTAGAACCTTTTTAATTACACTGAAACCTAGATGCTTATGAACCAAGCACCAGAAACCCCCTGAAATTCAAATAAATACAATTACAGGGAACAATCTTGCAAAACGTTTTGCAATCATCAATATTTGTTACTCAGGCCTCTACAGGAAAAAAACAGGAAACACGTTTTTCCTGTTCCTAAAAATGAAGCAGATTCTTTAGATATGTGTTATCATTCACATATCACTGACAATGTTCATCTTCAGACTTCATTCCCCCACACCAAGTATCATAGCTATTCCTTCATGCTATTATTCTATGGAAAAAAGATTTTGGATAAAAAGTTTGAAAATCAGCCTTACAGGGTTTAGTTTAACATTAACCCCTCTTTTTGCTAGCACTTCAGAATGTTGTTGACTTAGACTGCAATTCTGCTTACAGCTTTATTAGTGTCACTTTAGTCTACACTTGTTAATTTCTATCTTAATTATAACAGTATTGCACTCCTCTCAAAAGTTGTTTTTTTACCCCACAAAATCCCAACGATACCTGATCTAGTTTGGCTTTCAGTTTCTGAAAAGCAAATATGTAGCGAATTGGATCCTAAGCAGTGTGAGAAACTGGCCCACTGTTTTATCTGATGGGTCACGTCCAGCATGGCAGCACCAGTGCTTTTTGCAAAAATGAGAGACAGGACCCTGAGACTATGCACAGACTACAGTGGGGCTTAATGCCATCCCCACCTCAAACGCATACCCCCTCCCACTAATCAGGGGCAATGTCCTTTTGACAGAAATGTTTGATAAAGAGTTTGATGGAAGGCATGTTTTAATTTTTTTTAAATTAAACAGAGACTAACAGTTCTAGCATTGTGGGTAATATTTTTCTCGATAAAAGATTCTAATGTCTAAAGCTGTGTACACACTATTATGCAGCATACAATAGCTTTTCTGTTCGCCCTCTGTATACCACTACTTCTCTTTTGCTGATGTACAAGATTTACTAGATTTTTTAAAGAACAAGTTTAGAACTGATAGAAGCAGCAGATACATGGAACTAGTATCTAGTGCACAAAAATGTTTGGATCTATCTAAACTAAACTTTTCTTATTAAAGAATACCAAAAGGAATCAGAACATAGAGCTACAGCAAAGGAAGCCAACTATAGGGGTGTGCACTTGGCTAATCTGAGCTGATAAAACACCTTATCCAACATTTTCTGGCAGAGGCCTGAGGTTTGTGTTTGGCATAGCTATAAGCAGTTCATAGAAAAATATAGCTAAGAGGCTGGAAGCCCCATGCCTGTCAGCTCAGGGCAGCAAATAGCTGTGCCCTGGTGGGAAAGGTCTTGTTTCTACCTGAGTCTTTTAGAAAAGTGTCACCATTACATAGGCATGTACCTTACAGGGGTATTGTGTGAATCACAAAAAGAAGAGAGTAATGTAGCCTGCTTTGGTCCCCACTGTGGATGAAGTTGTAATGAAAATGAATGGTGGACTGGTGAATGGTTGAGAACGAAAGACTCAGGCAAGGAGAGGATATGTGGATTGCCAATAGGAGGTAAGGAGGAAAGCATGAGGAGCAAGATAAACAAGAAAGTGAGGTGCCACCCTTAAGTCCTTGATAGTTCCCTACCAAGCAAACTTATAAGGGAATTACCGTATCACATTTTAAATGTTCTGAACAATTTTTACCAATGTACATAATTCATTGAACAGTGCTGACTTGTCCTAAGATTACAGTCAGTTTACAGTTTCAAATTTTTAAAGAATTTTGTAAGAAGATAAAAGCAAGTTAATCTGCCTACTATTACAGCAGGAAGCCAATAGCAGAACTTAGTATGGTTCTAGGTTTGCCACTGACTGCTGAGGGACTAAGAGATACAAGTTGTCAGTCTTACACTTGCTAATCAACCTCAAGAATAAAGTAAGCTGCTACCAACTCTGTGGCATTCTTGGCTTCATTAAACATTTAACTGCTATCAAACAAGAGATCAACAGGTAGATTTGATCTCTTTTTTGATCCACATAATCAGCAACAACCTGATTGTCAGGGAACCAACTTATTTATAAGTTTCCATAAAACATGAAATTTACCATTTCCTACCAATGAACTAGAAGGATCAATGAACTAGAAGGATCAAGAACTGAATAGCTTACAAACAGCTTAAGGGGAAAGAAATGGATCAGGGACACATAACAGAAGCTTGTTTTAGTGCTGGATTCCTAAAACAGCACCTATAAGAAATGGGATTGCTTCACTGACCTTTAGCACTAGCAGCTGTTAAAAGGGTAAGTCCAGATTTGGTATAGCTGACTAACTTACGCGCCAAGGGGATGGAGACTCTTTGTAGAGCACTTTAGGCAGTGTCATGGGTTAATTTAAAGTGTCAGTTTTCTTCTTCTGAAAGTTGCCTGGCTATACATTTTCGCATCTTAAACTGTGCCCTATGGCTAATGTTTATATAATTGCATGACTCATCCAGGAAAACTATACTGACTTCAAATTATTTTAAAATAAGTTAATTGGACTTTAGGAAAGCTAAGTAACTCAATGTCAAATATTTAAAATCAAATCCTGAAGACTATAATTATTACCATATATACTCACACTAGTAATAGAGCCCACTGTATGAAGAATACAGCGGGCGCTAGGAACTAACCATAGTGTCCCCCGGTGGCGGTCCTCTGGGTGGGCTCTCAGCAGCGGAGGCGCCCCTGGCTCCCTGGGGCGGCGGCCTGACGCGGCTGCTGGGGGCTCCCTGGGGCGATGGCCTGACTCAGCGAGAGGCGCGAAGCGCCTCTTGCAGCATCAGGCCAGGAGCAACTGTGCGCGGCTCGCAGTTGCTGGGGCTGGGAATCGGACTCCCTGGGGCGGCGGCCTGACGCGGCTGCTGGGGGCGATGGCCTGATGCAGCGTCAGGCTGGGAGCAACTGCGAGCTGCGCTGCGCGCGGCTCGCAGTTGCTAGGTCTGGGAATCGGAGGGACCAATCGGCAGGCGCAAAGCGCCTGCCGATTGGTCCCTCCAATTGTCTGTCCAGAGAAAGGGTCCAATCCGGACCCTTCCTCATCACGGACAGATCCCGCCCCAGAAGCCCTTAGCGAATTATTTAGTCTGCGGGCGGTGTTTAGATGTGAGCCGAGTTTTCAAGCAGTTTTTAGCACTTAAAAAACCTCCTTGGCTTATATGCAGGCCTACTCCCAACCAGCCATACGCATCATTGCATTTGCAACCTAGCTCTCTGCAAGTGAGCTAACCTTTGCCTTCTGCAAAGATCTTAAAAACTAAGCTCTTTGCAAGTGAGTTAATTGCTCCCAGCTAACCATTGCCTTCTGCAAATATCTTGAAAACTGTGCCTACTCTGGCAGTTTGTAGGACATCAAAGGTTTCACTGAGGGATTATAATATTCTCCCCCCTCCTTTCCTAATCACTTCTTCCAAACTATTCTTTTCGTTTCTGTGGGTGGGGTGGGTTTTGGAGGTGCTTTGGGATTTACTGTTTCTTCAGTGTTTCTTTCTTCTTTTATCTGAGGGGCAGCATTGTTTACCTTTTCTTTTTGGGGTTATGTTTCTTTTAAAAGTTGATTTTTACAGTTTTCAGTTTTACAGTTCTTTTATTTCAGTGTTTAGTTCTGGGGGACACTGTAGTCCCCAGTTTGGTAGCTGTTGTATTTGTTGTAGTAGGTTGCCAACTTTGGGTACTATTATTCTGCTGGGGGGCACTGTTTGGTTCTCCTGCCAGAGCAATTCTCACAGAACAGTTCTGTCAGTGCTCTCTCAGGGTGTCTGGCATCAAGTGAGGAAGGGAAGGCAATTGTAAGCTGCTTTGAGACTCCTTTGGTTAGTGAAAAGCGGGGTACAAATACCAGCAGCTATTCATCCTCTTGACTTTTCTGTATTTGTTTGGGGGGAGGCTGGATGGGAAAGCCTGTGATGATTGAGCATGGATGAAGCACTTAGTCCACCCTGTACATTTACCAGTTGCTGCTGCATTTCCCACCCTTGGCTTATATGCAAGTCAATAAATTTGCCCAGATTTTGTGGTAAAACTAAGGGCCTCGGCTTATATGCGAGTATATGCATTATAATTGTTATTGTTCCCCACCACCCCCGAAGTCGGCCCGTGGCGGTTTACACAAGACCATAAAACCAAGTTAAAACCCCATTCAAAGGACATAAAAATTCAGTTACAATCTCAGCAAAATAAGAACATGGCAAAATAAATCCCACCCCCAACCCTACCGCTAGAGGGGGGGGAGGAAGGAGGGCAGATGACGCCGATAATACATAATACTGCACGAAGGACAAATAGATAAACAGATAAATAGATATGGGGGGGGCACTTCAATCTTCCTCAGCGACCCCAGCCTCAACCATAGACCTGATGGAAGAGCTCCATTTTTCAGACCCTGTGGAACACTAAAAGATCTCGCAAGGCCCGCAGGTCACCCGGGAGCTCATTCCACCGAGGCCAGGCATGACCAATAGATTATCACCTGCAAAGTGTAAAGTCCTGCGGGGGGCATAGGGCAATAGGCGGTCCTGCAGATATGTGGGTCCCAACCTGCGTAAGGGCTTAAAACCAGAACCTTGCAGCAACTGGCAACCAGTGTAGCTGCCTCAGAACTGGCTAGATATGCCACCTCCACGGTGTTCCTGTGTGAACCCAAGCAGCTGCATTTTGTACCAGCTAGAGTCTCCAGATCAAGGACAAGGGTAGGCCCATGTACAGCGAGTTACAGAAATCTATTCTGGAGGTGACCAATCACCAAGGCCAGATGTTCACTGAGGCTTGAACAGAACAGGAAGGCCACATAAAATTATATGCACAGAGAAAAGATGGGAGTTGACTATCTCTCACAGGTCATTTAGTGGAAAGCAGACATATACAGTTTCCCCCTTCTGTAACAACTCAGTGAGGATGGAGAGAAAACAACTTTTCACTCAAATTCTCTGAAATGTAGAGAGCTTTGGCAAAAAGGTTTTGCAGAAGGCCAAACAAATAGCCCTTTCTCTGAAGTTCAGAGTTTGTGTAGAAAGGCATTGTGTACTGGGTGTGCTGAAGAGAAATGCAATTGTTTAATTCTACTTAGTAGCTAGCTTTGTATTCTGAGCCCTCAAAACAGTTTTTTTTAAACAAGATAGAAGACAGCCATGATGGATCAAAATAGCTGCCCTTAGTCCAGAATCCTATTCCCAAAGCTGCTAAGCACTTACACAGAAGACCTTATGAAGTCTGGAAGCAAAAACTATATTTGTCTTGGCTATCAAGTATTTTGGCTCTAAAGTCTTCAGTGATCTTATTTCTGAATCAGAATGTGTGCATTCTTGGGAATTAAAAGATTTCCACAGCTGACCAGTCTGATGTGTGCCATGAAAACCATATTCAAACTACAATAAACTGAACTGGGATGCAATGAGGTTGAAGACCTTCTCTAGAGTCCACTCTCCTTTGAGCCTGTCTTATCTACTTAGCCAGTTAGCCAGGGTACTTGAAATTCCCGTGATGTATTCTGTCCTAATGGACAGTAGCTGTTATTCCACCCAGGTCAAAATCTTTTTTGGCTTCCCTGTGTGGTTCGTGGACCTGGAGCCGCCCGGACCACTGAAGTAGGTCCCTTGGCTGCAATGCTATCCATTTGTATGAGAAAGTGGGAGCTGCTGATGAGATCCCTGAAATGCAAGCATGCTAGGTAGATGGCATGGACTTCTAACAAACGTATTGGAAGGTCACTCTCCAACATGGACTACCAGCCCTGAGAGGAACAGAGTCCAGTATTGTTCCCCAACCCTGCAAAATGGCATTGGTGAAAATCTGCCATTTTGTACAAAAGATGAATGGTTTTCCTTTGGATAGGTCAGATGACTTTGTCCATCACTGGAGACTTTGGTTGACCACCAAGGAAACCTAGACCTGAACATCTAATTTTTTCTTTCTTTCTTTCTTTCTTTCTTTCTTTCTTTCTTTCTTTCTTTCTTTCTTTCTTTCTTTCTTTCTTTCTTTCGGGGGGGGGGGGTCTGAGAAGCTGCTGGAACTATTGTATATCCAATGGGATGATCTGGAATTCTATTTTGTATCCCTGAGATACAACCCGTTGGGCGTAGGAATCTACATGGGCATTGAGCCAGGCCTCTTTGAAGAAGGCTAGCCATCCCATCACCAGGATATGTTGCCAATCATGTCCTGAGGACATTGTTGTCCCTGTCTCTCCTATCTGTGCATGTGGATCTGGATCTCTGTAATACTAAGGCAAACCCTCCTCCAGATCATGCTTTCTCAACCAGTTGTGAAATCATGGAGCTTCTTGACAGCCCTGGGTTTCCAAGATTGGTGAGAGTAATTTTTAATATATATTTTTATAATTTGTTAAGCATCCCAAAATGGTCAATGGTGGACCTGGAAGAGGTGGGAAGGGGAGGGCAGGAACACAGCTATGTTTCCCAGCTATATTATACATGATAATGCCACTTCTGGGGTTTCTCAAAGCCTGAAAAATGTTTCAGGGGTTTCTGAATGGTAAAAACATTGAGAAAGGCTGGTCTAGATTAGTTCCAGGATCCCATTCTGACATCGTACCTCTACATTGGGAGCACTGGGAACAAAAGAACAGAAAGGATTTTCTGTCTTGCATGCCTGGGCAAGGCTTTCTTTTTATCCTCTAGTTTCCACTAATGCCTTTTCTAAGTGATCCCCAAATAACTAATTCCCCTGAAAGGGGTAGGCTGGGGTGATGGTTCTGGAATAGTAACTGGCCTACCAAGCCTGTAGCAAACCAGTTGTCTAGGCTCTGCAGTGGAAGTCATGGCCTTGGCTGAAAAAAACTATCACAACTAAGGTGGCATCAGCTGTATAGAAGGAGACCTTCAACAGACTATTTGTCCCCTCTATGAGTCTATGGACATTTTCTGGGATCAGTTGCAATAAGTTACAGCAACAGGTGATGGGAGCCCTGGAAAATATGGCTGCTGTAGTGGAGGCACGCATGGCCATGGCCTCATGAGCCTGCATACGACAAAATCAAACTTCATGCCATCCCTCAGGGTACCTTCTCTGAACCCAATCCTGCATATTGGATTGCTTTGACAGGAACATCTATTAGAGGGATCTGTAACACAGATTCTGCATATTCAGTAAAGTATAAGGGTAAAGGTAAAGGTATCCCCTGTGCAAGCACTGGGTCATGTCTGACTCTTGGGGTGACGCCCTCCAGCATTTTCATGGCAGACTCAATACGGGGTGGTTTGCCAGTGCCTTCCCCATCAGTAAATATAAATTGTCTTAATTAAGGATGGGAACTGTTTATTATCAAGAGGATTTGCCCATTCTGCCACAATTTTCCTCTCAAAAATTCAGATAAAAGGAATTTTTTGATTGCATTCAATCTTGAGAAACAAGTCCCCACTCCCTTTAGGACCCAAACAAAATTGAGACCCAGAACTATATGTTTCAGAAGTTGGAGAGTGTTAGAGATCCAAGATGGATATTGCTTTACATCACAAAAATTGGTAATCCCCTGTACTGAAAAATCTTTCAGGCTGTTCAGGAACCTGGGTGGGTTCTACTTCAACAGTAATAAACTCTCCAGCATCAAGTCCAAATCCAATCCATCCAAATGTGAATAATAATTCCCCAAAACAGCAACAGTGTTGTTCTGTTTGCCTAACACCTCATGTGCTACCCTTACTCTATGGAAAATTATGAAAATTACATTTTGTTCTAGGCATATTTTGTTCTATATAGACACATGTTCAGAGAGAAAATGGATTTGTGGGAAAGGAAATGTCACTGGCACCTATTTCTGTTCCTTGGATCTTTCCCCAACTCTCATGCTGGGGATTTTCTTTCATGCTGCCCAGCCCTAAACGACTTCCAATGACCCTCCCCTCCACCATCCTTCCAATGGACAGTGGTGACTTAGAGGTGAAAGTGTACACTGGATGTGCTTTGTGCCCCAGGCCAGTTCTAAAGAAGAGTTGGTTCTTATTTGCCGCTTTTCTCTACCCAAAGGAGTCTCAAAGCAGTTTACAATTGCCTCCCCTTCCCTCTCCCCACCACAGACAACCTGTGAGGTAGGTGAGGCTGAGAGAGCCCTGATATTACTGCTCGGTCATAACAGCTTTATCAGTGCTGTGGAGAGCCCAAGGTCACCCAACTGGCTGCATGTGAGGGAGCGTGAAATTGACTGGTTGACTGTCAGGAAAATGAAATGAAGGGCAGTACCCTGGAATTACCACCAACCAGCTAATTCCCAGAGACCTCACTAATTAAGTCTGTTTTAGGCACAGTGCCTAATCTCCCTCCCACATACTTCATCCCTATTTCTTCTCTTCCCTAACTCTGGCAAACCAAAATAACACTTAGCCATATTTTTGCCCTCTCTAGCAATGTCGACACAAGCAAAGATTAAGGTGACCAGATTGTCCCACTTTTGGAGGGACATCTGGGGGTACCTGGCAAATTGTAATGCTGCAATTAAATATATATATATATTACAATACTATTTTTGCGTTTTATGTGTTCTATTAAACTTTTTGTTGCTCCATATAGACCTAATGTTAAATGAACCCCCCCCCCCCCGGTCAATGGTGTCCTGTCCTGGTCACCTTAGCATAGATACACATTTTACTTTTTCAGGGTTTTCAATTCACCCTAAGAATGCTCCCAGCAATCAGATTTTTCTGAAACAGTCTTCCTTGTTCCAAAAGTGTCTCATTAAAAGGATTTTTTAATCTGCACTTTACAGCCAGGATTAGAATTATATAAATACATATACAAAGATCCATAAAAAGTTAATTAAAAGTTTTTAAAAGTGATAAACTTATTTAACTAATAAATACATTTAATAATGATCCTTGGAATAATTAAAACCCATGTCCAGTATTGTAAGTTTTTGCCCACCATTTGAACCTCTGTGTGCAAAAAATATGACTGGATAGTTTCTGAAATTACTACACAGGTAGCATCAATGGGAAAACAGTAATGGGATGGTTGTCTGTCAGGAAAATGAAATGAAGGACAGTCCCCTAGAATTACCAGCAGTCTGAAAATACAAGTCTAGCATACTTTTTTCAGACTTTTTCAGTGGATTTCTTCATTGCTCAATTGATTTTCTGCATGTTCCTCATTGTTTTTCAACATTTTTCCTATTAAAACTGCCATTTCCCAATACTACCATAGTACAGGAAGCTGTTCTTCCTCTTCAATACACAACCCACAGGTATGAAAAATTTTCCTTTGAATCACATACACAATTATTTTATTCAAATTTCCCCTCATCTTTCTTAAACAATGATATCCAAGGCACACAATATTCCAGTGGGATTTCATGAATGCTAAAATGCATCAGTACCATATTAGTCTCCTCAGAACACAAAATGCTTTATCATTACTACCTCCAATATAGAACTGATAACCTAAATAATACTGAAGTCATTTTTGACCAACTGCAAACATCCAACCAGTTTTACAAGCTTTATCACTGCTTAATATTTTTTCCAGCCTGCTCTTTTCTGCAGGCCCAAATTACAAACATCTAAAAGTGAAGATCAACCAATTTTCTGAAAAATTACCAAATTAGAAATTAGAAAAATTACCAAATTATTAGAAATTGGTAATGACTACAACATCTCTCTCATTAGAACAATAAATTTTCTGGAAAATGTTTTCACATATTTCTTTAGATATTCATTATAATATTTACAAAAAGAGGTATTACTTACTCCCTTTCCTGACAAATTCCAGAGTAGCAGTTACATTGGTTCTTTCCAGAAAACACACCCACAAAAAGTCTTACCTCAGTACATTTTGAAGATTATTGTGGAATACATTTTTGTGGACCACTTTCTTATCAGACACATTAAAAGTTACAGTCCAGTGGCACCTTTAAGACCAACAAAGATTTATTCAAGGTCTGAGCTTTCGAGTGCAAGCACTCTTCGTCAGACTTGAACTGACCATCATGACAGTGGGATTAACTTTTGCTTATATATTCCCACTATCATGATGGTCAGTTCATAGTCTGATGAAGAGTGCTTGCACTCGAAAGCTCACACCTTGAATAAATCTTTGTTGGTCTTAAAGGTGCCACTGGACTCTGATTTTGTTTTGTTGTGCTGCTTCAGAACAACATGGCTACCCACTTAGATCTATAAAAAGTTATGTTCACTTCACAGGTTATAGTTTATATATACACATGTGAGTGTGGAAAAATGGAAACAGTGGTGCTTAATGAACTCAACATTCAAGAACCACAACATATAGTATTGGAATACAGATCCAAGTATATACAATATTCACAATATCAACGAGGCAACAACACTACCTTCCACATCAGCTCAACACCTGATATGGGAAACAGAACCTTTGGAATCTCCCCACTACAGGGGAATGGGCATAGTGAAGGCAGAAAACGGCTTTGTTCTTATTTGTATATATCTGGGCTCTGCAGAAGTTCCTGTTGAACATCACCGTCTTTACTTTTGTGCACCTTCACATGTACCACCTGAGTCCCAGAATATGGTTATAAAACACAGGATGCAGCAAACATTGCTGAAGCTAAGCCAATATATAACTGGCACTAGGACAGAGCTCCTGAGATCTTTACATACCCCCCTCAAAGTTCTTATTATGGCTAGCAGGATACAGACCAAAACTGAAGCAAGGACAAACCTTCACCTTCTTATATCAGATTGAATGAGCTCTAGCCTGGAAAGCATGTTATCACAAAAACATCTGCCAGTCTTTAAGGTGCCACAAAACCACTTTACAGGAATACCAAATGTTTGCTTCTCAGTACCAGGGGTCATCAGGACAAGGCAAGCAAGCCACGCTGGGGCACATATTCATCTTATGGAAAAGACTGCCAATTAGTGAGCTACTGTTAAAAATCCTCTGAAATGTTTTGACTAGAAACAGCATGATTTCTGCAAAAGACAATACTAAGCAGTTAAGAGCCTCAATCCGGCCCTTCACATCCCCCACCCCACCAGCTCTGTTATACAACTACAGGCAAAGACGCTTCCAGGGGCAGAACTTCCAGGCCCCTTGCAACAGTGTCTGTATGGCCCTTCTCAACCGTTCCCGAGGAGGAAGAGGGGAAACCCACGATATTGTCACGGCAGAGTCAAAGTTATAACGCCGCTGGAAGCCACAGGCACTGCTTCGGCCCCTTCCCGAAACCCCCGCTCCGCCTCGGCGCCTCGACCCACCCCCCGCGAGTTCCCCTTCAGCCGGAGCCCAGCCTGCGTCTCGCCCCTCCGTCCCCAGCCGAGCGCGGAGCTGCTGCTGATCACAGAGAGGCACTTAACGGCGGCGCAAGCCCAGCCATCCTCCAGGGCCGAGCCTGCGCTCCAAGCAACCCCAGCGCCGCGCCGCGCCGCCTGGGGAGGGGAGGGAAGCGGGCGGGCGGGCAGGCAGCCCACCGCCCTCAGCAAGCGCCGCCGCCGCCTGCCACGGAGCCCTTCCCGCTGCGCCCCCAGGGGTCGACCCCCCCCCCCGCGGCCTGGCCGCCCCTCCCCCCCATCCTCTAATGGAACCCCGCACGTGCCCAACAGGGAAGCCCCCCCCCAACCTCCACATCCTCCTCCCGTGTCTTTAGCTACCGTATTTCTGCGACTGCCAAGGGCCCCTCCGCACCGAACCGTCTTCGCCCCCCACCTCAGGCCAGTCGGCCCGCGCAACGGATGGGTCCTCCCGCGCCCCGCCTGGCCGCTGCTGCCGGCTCGCGCCGATTCTCCTCACCCCCACCCCCCCTTTCGCCGGCTGGCCCCGCCCGCCCGGAGTTCTCCTCTACGCTTCGGCGGTCGCTACCCGGGGAAAAAACCGTTCGCGAGGCAGCTTACTAGCGTCTGCAGCTACGGCCGCAAACAGCGGTAATGAGAGAGGCGCACGCTATTGGCGGCTCCCCGATACATGACTGCAGCGCCGCCATAGGCTCCTAAAGACGCCAGTCTCCGTCGCATTTGCCGCTGCTGATTGGTTCGATGCCGCGGAGACCTCGAGCAGCGGTTCCATTCGCGGGGGTGGGACTTCGTTGTCTCATAGCGGCCGCGCAAGGTTGACCAATAGAGGGTGGGAAATCTAGAAGTGGTGGATTCTGTTGCGTCTCTCCGGCCTTGGCCTTGCCTTGGACCTGCTGGGTCGTAGAAACGATTCAGTCGCTATCCACTATCTAGATCTATGGGTCTTAATGCAACAGTGGGTTGCAAAGCGAGGCCGGGTGGATGCCAAACGTTGGCAGTCGTATTGAATTGTGCACGCTGTGTTTTTAGATTACCAAGTAAGTTGGACCTGTGGTTCAGCATACCAAAAGGGTTAGGAATCACCGCGCTACACCAACGATGTAAACCTATGAGTGCTTATACTAGGGTTACACAAGGTCATCCTTTTTTATGGGGGGGGGGGGTGTTGGTCCTTTTTTCTGCTCTTTAAAAAACTGACAAAAATGTTCCCCTTAGGGGTTTGAAAGTTCGGAATATTCTTAGTAACAGTGATCACAGCTTAAATATGAGATGTCTTTAAAATGAGATTTGTTGTAGAATCATAGAATCATAGAGTTGGAAGGGGCCATACAGGCCATCTAGTCCAACCCCCTGCTCAATGCAAGATTAGCCCTAAGCATCTCAATTTTATCGACGTCCTTCTTGAAGTGAGGCCTCCAGAACTGCACACAGTACTCCAGGTGTGGTCTGACCAGTGCCGTATACAATGGGACTATGACATCTTGTGATTTTGATGTGATGCCCCTGTTGATACAGCCCAAAATGGCATTTGCCTTTTTTACCGCTGCATCACACTGCCTGCTCATGTTTAGTTTACAGTCCACAAGTACCCCAAGGTCTTGTTCACACACAGTGTTACCTAGAAGCGTATCCCCCATCCAGTAGGCATGCTTTTCATTTTTCTGACCCAGATGCAGAACTTTACACTTATCTTTATTAAATTGCATCTTGTTCTCATTTGTCCATTTTTCCATTCAGATCTCGTTGAACTCTGTCTCTATCTTCCGGAGTATTTGCCAGTCCTCCCAATTTGGTGTCATCTGCAAACTTGATGAATAGTCCCTCCACCCCCTCATCTAGATCATTAATAAATATGTTAAAAAGTACCGGGCCGAGCACCAAGCCCTGAGGTACCCCGCTACTCACCTCTCTCCAGTCTGATGAAACACCATTGACAACAAATCTTTGAGTGCGGTTCTCTAACCAATTCCCTATCCACCTAACTATCTGAAAATCCAGATTGCAGTCCTTCAACTTATCCATCAGAACATCATGGGGAACCTTGTCAAAAGCTTTACTAAAATCCAAGTAAATGACATCAACCGAATTTCCCCGATCCAGCAAACCTGTTACTTGGTCAAAAAAGGAAACTAGGTTGGTCTGGCAGGACCTGTTGGAGACAAATCCATGCTGACTTCCTTGGATCACCAAATTGTCCTCCAGATGTTTGAAGATCGCTCCCTTTAATATCTGCTCCATTATCTTCCCCACAACAGAGGTCAGACTCACTGGTCTGTAGTTTCCTGGGTCATCCTTCCTCCCTTTTTTGAAGATCGGAATAATGTTTGCTCTTTTCCAGTCCTCTGGGACATCTCCAGTCCTTAAAGAGGTTCCGAAGATGATGGACAAGGGCTGTGCAAGTTCTCTGGAAAGTTCTTTGAGTACTCTCGGGTGCATTTCATCCAGACCAGGGGTTTTGAACTCATCCAGTGCAGCTAAATGCCTCTCGACAACCTCTCTATCCATGTTAACCTGCCACCCAGACACTATCCTTTGGCTACGGCCATCTCTAGATGTGCCTAAACACTTTGATCTGTGGGAAAAAACAGATGTAAAATAGGCACTAAGCCTTTCTGCTTTCTCTGCATCTTTCGTTAGAGTTTGTCCATCTGCACCCAACAGTGGGCCTATTGCCTCCTTTACTTTACGTTTGCTCCTCACATAACTGAAAAATCTTTTCTTGTTACAATGGGCTTCCCTGGCCAATCTTAGCTCACTCTCAGCTTTGGCCTTTCTGATGATTGATCTACAGTGCCTAGTAACCTGTAGGTACTCTTCTTTAGAGCTCTGTCCTTCCCTCCATTTCCTGAACATTTTCCTTTTCTTTCTTAGTTCCTCTTGAAGTTCTCTGTTCATCCAAATAGGCTTCTTAGAGCTCCTGCAGTGTTTTTGTCTTTCTGGGATAGTCATTGATCGAGCATGCAATAGCTCTTGTTTGAGTAGCGCCCACCCTTCACATGCTCCCTTCCCTTCCAGCATTCTCGTCCATGGTATGACACTCATCATGTCTCTGAGTTTATTAAAGTTTGCCCTACGAAAATCCAACATCCGCGTCTGGCTACAAGCTTCCTTGGCTCCCCATCTCAAAAGGAATTCTATGAGGACATGGTCACTTCCCCCTAGGGTCCCCACTTCCTTCACCTCATCCACCAACTCTTGCCTGTTGGTCAGTATTAAGTCCAGTATGGCTGAACCTCTTGTGGGTTCATCTACCATTTGATAAATGAAATTGTCAGCCAGGCAGGTCAGAAAGTTGCATTACTGAGGACGCTTCGCAGAGTTTGTTTCCCAGCACACATCTGGGAAATTGAAGTCACCCATGATGACAAGGTCCTGCCGCTTGGATATTTTCTCAAGCTGCTCACAAAGTGCAGCATCCATCCTCTCGTTGGTCAGGCAGTCGGTAGCAGACACCAACCACCACACTGTTTGTTTTCCCCTCGCTTATTTTCACCCAGATGCTTTCCACTGTAGATATGCTCTCTTTCACTAGTAGTGATCACTTGTTTGAAGTTGCTGCTCTGGGACACCACTGTAGCTGTGCAGTAGGACAGAGGTATAGGACACTATGGTGGCATGGGTGTGGACAGGCCTTGGGGAGGGGCTGCAGTTCATTCCAGGAACACTCTTCCTTCAGTGGTGGACAGTTATGCCATCTGAAACCAGGATGTAGCCCATAGGCAACTGTGAAAGTAAAAACATAAGCCCCTCCCCATATGCACACTGGCGTAGCCAGAGAAACATCCATGTGGCCCAGAGGCGATCAGGATGCCAACTACAGTGGAACCAATCTCCTTCCCCTGCTGCAGCCAGGCCCCTCTCCAGCACCCATTTGTTGTCCTCTCAGCCCTACAAAAACTCTGGCCAGGGCACCCTACAACTCATTAGGTAGGGCATGGGATTCTGGCTCATACCACTTTGATGGAGGGAAAAGCACAGAGAGAGCATTTGACCGACTCAGAACATCTACAGGTCCCCCCCCCGCCACAGACAGAGGTCAAACTACCGAGGGCTTGTCAAAGTTGTTTGTTGAAATGCTATTCTAGCTGAGATGTTATTGTTATTTGTTATATTGATATCTGTTATATTGTTATTGTTATATTGATTTTGTTCCATGTAAATGTTCTATATGTTTTATGTAAACTGCCCAGAGCTGTGGGGAAGGGGGCAGTATAAAAATCTAAATAAATAAATAAAGCTTCTGGACCAGGACTTTTGACCAACACCCAAAGGGGAGAGCAAAGTTGATACTTTGTGGTTGACAGCTCTCATTTCAGAACTTTAACAGCTACTCCATCTCCAGAGGCTTGACCCCCAAAGGAGTGGCCATACACTGACAGGTAAATGAGCCCTGGTTTCCAAACCTGCTCCCCCATTCCTCTTGCTGGTGACTGAGCTGCCCTGGAAAAGCTGTCTCCTATACCCAGGCTCCATAAGGATATTCCTTTGTAAGGTTATTCCTTTGCTTCCCCCTCCCCCAGGAGTGTGCTGAAGCCCCTCCATTCTAAACAGTGTAGGTTGTCACACAGTCCTTGAACTCATCCTCGTACTGGAACAGTCCTGTACAGCAGCTGCTACAGTAGATAGACCTTTAGGAGGCACAGAGAGCACTCCAACAAAGGACAGGTAAACATGGTTTGGATGGTGCTAGTCTGGACTGCAAGGGGAGGGGTGGTGGCAGAGTTCCATCCCACAGGCTTGGGAGTGAAGTCCCAGGCAGAGTGCACTGGATATGGCTTTACCCAGTAATATACTTGTGGCTGCCTGCCATTGCAGCACATGCATGTGTTTCACTTTTCCATAAGGAAGACTCCCAAGGCCTGACCAGAACTTCCCCTCACAGACACTCTGCTCAAGCTGCTCTCCAGAAGGGAGAGTCATTCTCAGCCTGCCGCTCCATCTGTGGCTCCACTTGACCTAGAGGCTTCCTGCCTCAGGAAAGGACCTGCCCATCTCCCTGTCTTCTGCCTCTTCGCCCACTTGCTGTTCAGCAATGTTGTGTTTTGTGTCGCAGTTCCTTCTCTGCCTGTGTGAGGAATGGGTCTTTGGCTATTCATCTTCCAGAACTGTATTGGGAAACACCTAGTAGTTGATTTCCAGATAATTGCTGCACACCTGACTAGCAGTTCTGCAGAGGACACTAATGTGGTCCCCAGAGAGAAACAAATATTGGGGTTTATCACGCAGTTGTGGGAGTCAACACTTTAAGGCTCCGTGGAGTGGCCTGTCTCGTTTCTTCTTCATCTGCATTCCTCTGATCCCCGAGACAGTGGCTGACACATGGCTCTACAGTTGCAAGCAGCTACATCTGTCAGTTTCACACTTGCTGGTGTTCCTTCCACCCCCAGTTGGTTTGATGTATGCAGCCTGACCTAGTGGTTGCCTAGCTGATGAATGATTAACGGAGGCATTTAGAAACCTTCCCAAAAGCCACTGTCTCTGACCCATTTCCATACATTCTGATATGCTAATGATCATCAGTAGGAATAAAGTGTCAGTAATGCAGTCAAAGAGGTTGTGAGTCACAAAAAAATGTGATACATACAAATGTGCATTTTCAATCTCCTAGCTGTGGTGCCACTGTGAGTATTCAGGGCCCAGTGACTACTAAGAAGGGCACATCGGTCCAGCCGATTCAGTATTTCTTGTCAGAGCTCTCTACTGCACCAAACATCCCGGGGGGAGGGGGGGGTTGATAGAATTCTGATTGGCATGTTGGATCATCATATATGATTACAGAATCACTTCCTTGGTAATCAACACTGGCTGCAGGGGGGCGGAGGAGTCTTATCCCTGTCCCTGGAATAAGTGGGCAGCTAGGTCCTTCTATATTTAATTGAAAAATAGGCAAAACTACCTTTTTGGAATTAGGTAATTTAGTGGTGTTAAGAAGGGACATCAGAAATGGACAGGTGCAAAGCTGTTAGGGATCCCCACATGATGTCCTGCTCTCATGGCCCCCTCCATCTCCATCCCCAGCAGGAGTAGCCTAAGTGTGCCCTTAGCAGTGTGGCCAGGCTGCTGGGAGGCATGCCTATTGGGGAGTGGCTGATGCCAGGGACTAAGTTGATTCTTGCCATCTACCTGTACACTTCCCATGGTAAGGGCAGTGACTGCTGGCGGGACTCAATGACTTCAACAGGTGGGGGGTGCCATGGAACACACCCCTTCCTGGTCCTCAGCTATGTTACGCACAGGCCTAGGCCCCTGCTCCTACCATGTAAGTACTGTAGGATTATAAACCTTTAGGATTAGGATTGTAAATACTGTAAAGTCCTGCCATTTTCAATTAACCTTTCTAAGTTTCCACATTTCTTGACCTTAGCAAAGTGTGGTTGTTTGACTGGTAACATTTGTAATATCCCAGTTTTATTTTTTCCCTAATCTCAGATGAAGGTAATAATTTTTATCCCTCTAAACCTCATACAGAGTTTACTAATTTGCCACAATTAGCTTTTGCCTTATATCTCCAATTATGGTGGTTCATTTAGTGTGAGGAAGAGTCCATGCACTCAAAAGCTCATGTTTCAAATAAATCTTTGTTCTTAAAGGTGTTACTAGACTCTATTTTTTGTTATAAACAATTTGTCATTGTTTCATATAAAGAACAATGAAAATCTAAGAATATTGAGGTGACCCTTACATGTCATTGAAGCTAAGCATATTTGGACTGGTTTTGCAATCTGGGTTGAAGAACCACTGGAGCTCCATGCAGCTGTGGCTAGATGGAACACCTGCTTTGCATGGAGAAGGTCCTGGGGTCAATCCCTGGCATGTCCAGTCAAAAGGATCAGGTAGTAGGTGATGTGACTGACATTTACATGTTGAGACACCAGAGAGATGCTGCCAAAGTAGACAGTATGGACCTGGATAAACCACTGGTCCATCTATACTCCTTGCTAGTTTGATTGACAGCAGCTCTCTAAGGTCTCAAGACTGTTATCTGAAGCCTATATTATTTGCGTGTCCACTACCAAAAATGATAGCCATGTGTCTGTCTAAATTTCTAGAAGTACTTACAGTGTTACCATTTATTCATTGCATTTTCATCCCACACTTCTTCCAAGAAGCTCAAGGCAGCATAACTTTTCTGTTTTACCCTTGCAAGAATATTGTGAGGTAGATTAGACTGAAAGAATAGCTTCTCAATTAGTTTCACAGCAAGTAGATATTTGAATCTGGGTCTTAGTCCAGCATTCTGTTAATGTCACAATGTTCTTTGTTTCCGTACCTCACTGATAACCAACATTGTGTTGTAGGAATGGGGAAAATGAAGAGAGCAGTGACATCAAGATATGGTAAAATAGGGGCCAAGCCTGTTGCATTGAGGAATACAATGGGTGCTAGATTGGGCAAGGAGGAGGAAGAACTCTGCAGATGACCTCCCCCTGGAGATGACCTCCCTTTCCAGGACCTGGAAAGGCTGCAGGCAGCTGTTAGGGAACTCACTGGCAGGGGCAGTTGTCATGGGGCATGGATCTGCAGCCTCCCAATCTCAGGGGGAAGTGGAAGGAGGAGGGGGTGATCAGGGGTGGGGGACAGAAGGTGACTGGCTGGCTGCTGGACAGACAGGCAAGCCGGTTGGAGGAGGCACTCAGGTGGGACAGCCACCCTGAGTGGGTGTTAAGTGCTGAGTGGCACTTAAGCCATGAGACATTTTCCTCTAAGCTCTTTCCAGAAATATATGGAAGAGATACCACCAGGCATCATGGAAGAGCCAGAAACAGCTGGCATTTGGGTGGGAGAAGTGTGATTAGCCTCATATTTACTTTGGACTGCAGAATGGACCTTTAACTGAAGAATGGACATAGGACCTGTTTGTGAAACATCTGTCATGCTCCTGAGCTGTGGCCCATCAATTGAAGATCTTGACTATTGGATGGTATGGAATAGGTTAGTAACAAGCAGTGGTTCAAATAGAGTGCAGTTAAATTCCTTGTTGTCAAATTGATTAGTTTCCAGCTTCATGGGTGGAAATAATCTTTTTTTCTTTCTCAACAATTACAGATTAAGTAAAAGGGCAGGACACAGTGGCAGAGGGATTAGCCACAGAGGAAGCTCTGCTGCTGTGTGATATGGGATGCTTTTCAGGAATAATAAAGAACAGTCTTGTGTTGCCATAAACATAAGGAGATCATGTTATCACCATTTCATGGGTGAATACAATAGAATGAAAGTTACTGATACATTTTGGTTCAGTAAATTCATATTGCAGTTTCCCTTGGAAGTACTATTCTGTTGGAAGGCAGTTACTTTGAGGTGAGCGGTATCCTATGAAACAAAATGTTATCACATTTATAATATGATTATTATTTTTTAATATTTATAATCCACATTTCTCAATGGGACTCAAGGTGGATTACACAGAGTTAACCAATACAATCAACAGGCTGGGATATTCAGTAAAAATCTATTCCCTTAGCAGAGTTACTGTAGTAAAAATTAGCAGAGTTATTGTATAAATAATGAGACCAGACGAGGCAGATTTACTGTATATAAAAAGACAAACTTTACTAGCTAAACAGGGTAAGGGAACTGGAAGTTAAAAAACAAGAAATACTTAGCTCATTATAGGAGCTGTCTACCTTAGCTGCTACATGGGTGAGATTCAAGATGGATCTGCTTCTCTGCCTAAAGCAGAGTTCTTCTCAAACAAAGGGAGGAAGTAGAATTCTTTCTCTTCCTGCCAAACTTGTGTACATGACAAACCAGAGTCAGGCCATGGCCGGGAAGCAAGGATATTTACATTTGAAAACAGACCATTGGACCCACTCTGCCTGTCCCACTAGCAACAAGTGTAAACAAACAGTTTAACCCTTTGACTGGAAGTCTGTGGCTGGCTCTTGCTAAACGACAAAGCTGGCAATTTGGTGTATGACCATGTTTAGTTGTTGCAAAGAGAATCAAGCTCTTCATCCACTGCATCCAGCCATTTGATCCTTTCACTCGTTGGAAGATTCATCATCTCTTCCCATGTTGAGGGTTCACATTGATCTGGTGCTTTGACTTGACAAAAGCGAAGGCTCTTCCCCCGGGCCCCTCACCTCCCGGACTGACACTCAGAGGGGCCAATCAGGAGCCCCTTTTGAGTTTTTATCCTGGATTCACCCCTCCCCTTTCTTCTCCCACATTGCCCTTAGCACATTATTATTACCGCTCCTGCAGAGTGGTTTACAGATAATGAGACCAGATGAGGCAGATTTAGTGTATATAAAAAGACAAACTTTACTAGCTAAACAGGGTAAGGGAATTGGAAGTTAAAAAACAAGAAAATACTTAGCTCATTACAGGAACTGTCTACCTTAGCTGCTACATGGGTGAGATTCAAAATGGATCTGCTTCTCCGCCTAAAGCAGAGTTCTTCTCAAACAAAGAGAGGAAGTAGAATTCTTTCTCTTCCTGCCAAACTTGTGTACATGACAAACCAGAGTCAGGCCATGGCCGGGCAGCTAGGAAATTTACATTTGAAAACAGACCATTGGACCCACTCTGCCTGTCCCACTAGCAACAAGTGTAAACAAACAGTTTAACCCTTTGACTGGAAGTCTGTGGCTGGCTCTTGCTAAACGACAAAGTCCAACAAACCCCTTCTCAAGAGTTAGCCACTGACATCAAACAATCCTAGCTCATCTCTAAGATTCTCAAATCTCTTTTTATCTAATGGTTTAGTCAACATATCAGCAATCATATTGTTAGTAGTACAGGACCCAACATAAGTCCTTCTTTGAACTTCTCTCTTGCAATTGCTATCTTGATTGCGACGTGCTTCGTCCCATTCTTCATGTTCTCGCCTTTGATCATTGTGATACAGGCTGCATTATCGTCATACATTGTGACTGGCTTATGTTCATCTATGCCAAAGTCCTTCTATTATCCATTCAAGTTAATTGCAGGTGTTACAGGCTGCTATGCCTTCTGCCTTTGCAGTTGATCCAGCTATCAGATGCTGTCTTTTACTGGTCCAGTTGATCAGCTTTCCGCCATAGAAGAACAAATATCCACTTGTAGACTTCTTTTCAAACTTGACCATGCCAGTTTATATATCCCACTAGTTGTGGTTTTGCACATGGTGATATCTTCAACTTCAAGTCTGCGCTTTTGTTGAGAAACTTTGCCATTCTTATTACAGCATTCCAGTCATAGTGATCAGGAGAGTTGACTTTTCTGCTCAAGATCCCTACTGCAGCTGTAATGTCAGGTCTGGTAACATTACTCAGGTATAACAACTTTCCAATGGCTTCTCTATATGCCTTGTTGTTATCCAGTGGTTGTTCATCAGGTAAGGACATGTAAGCTGTATCTAGTGGAGTGCCAATTCCTTCTTCTTCTTTGATGCCCATTGACATAACAAAGTCCATTATTTTGTCTCTTTGGCTAAGTAGAAATCCACTGTCTGTGGTCCTTTCCACTTCAAGGTAGATACTTATGTCACCTAGTTGCTTGACTTCAACAGGTTTATTCAAGCATTCAATAATTTCTTTTGTTTCTTCTTTGTTTCCACAACAGAAGAGTAGATCATCAACAAATACAAGTATTTATTAAGATTGTCCATTTTTAATTCTGGAGTACAGACACAGTTCTGTTGCTCCTTGTTTGAATCCTTGTGCGTCGAGTAGGCTGTTGAGCTTCTCATTCCAAGTTCTAGCTGCTTGCTTTAGTCCGTAGATACTTTTGTGCAGTTTGCACACAGTTCTTGGATCCATAAGTTCACTCCCAGGTGGTAGGTTCATGTCGATTTCTTCAGTTAATTCTCCATTGAAAAACGCTGATTTGACATCCACTTGCTCTACCGACATCTTTCTTGATGCAACTATGCTGAGCAGTGTTCTTATTGATGTGTAATTGACAACAGGTGCATAAGTGTCAGTAAAATCAGTTCCATATTTCTGGGTATATCCTTTAGCTACTAAACATGCTTTGTATCTGTCCACGCTTCCATGGGATAAACGCTTTATCTTGAATACCCATTTGCATCCAACTGTATTCCTTCCAGCTGGCAATTTGGTGTATGACCATGTTTAGTTGTTGCAAAGAGAATCAAGCTCTTCATCCACTGCATCCAGCCATTTGATCCTTTCACTCGTTGGAAGATTCATCATCTCTTCCCATGTTGAGGGTTCACATTGATCTGGTGCTTTGACTTGACAAAAGCGAAGGCTCTTCCCCCGGGCCCCTCACCTCCCGGACTGACACTCAGAGGGGCCAATCAGGAGCCCCTTTCGAGTTTTTATCCTGGATTCGCCCCTCCCCTTTCTTCTCCCACATTGCCCTTAGCACATTATTATTACCGCTCCTGCGGAGTGGTTTACAGATAATGAGACCAGATGAGGCAGATTTACTGTATATAAAAAGACAAACTTTACTAGCTAAACAGGGTAAGGGAACTGGAAGTTAAAAAACAAGAAAATACTTAGCTCATTACAGGAACTGTCTACCTTAGCTGCTACATGGGTGAGATTCAAGATGAATCTGCTTCTCTGCCTAAAGCAGAGTTCTTCTCAAACAAAGGAAGTAGAATTCTTTCTCTTCCTACCAAACTTGTGTACATGACAAACCAGAGTCAGGCCACGGCCGGGCAGCTAGGAAATTTACATTTGAAAACAGACCATTGGACCCACTCTGCCTGTCTCACTAGTAACAAGATTAAACAAACAGTTTAACCCTTTGACTGGAAGTCTGTGGCTGGCTCTTGCTAAATGACAAAGTCCATCATACATCTGTATGCCTTAAGTGTCATCAAGTTGCTTCCAACTTCTGGTGATAATTATGACCTCCTAAAGTTAACAGCCTTGCTCAGTCCTTCAAACTGAGGACCCCGGCTTCCTTGACTGAGTCAATGCAGGTTGTTCTGGGTCTTCTTTTCTTGCTGCCTTCAGCTTTTCCTACTATTATTATCTCCTCCAGTGACTCTTATTATGTCATCAAAGTACAATAGCCTCAGTTTATTCATTTTAGCTTCAAGCCAGTGTTCAGGCTTGATTTGATCTAGAACTTCCTGGCAGCTTTCTTCATTGCCCAACTTTCATAACCATACATAGTAATGATGAATTAATTTGATCTTGGTCACCAATTATACATCCTTACTAGGGTTGGGTGCTTCAGCCACCAAAGTGGCCATCCCAGCCCAAAGCAGCCAGCGCCACGGTTGGAACAGCCACTTCATCCACCAAAGCACCCAACCCTGATCCTTACCCTTAAGAATCTTTTCTAGCTCCTGCATGGCTGCTCGTCCCAGTCTGAATCTCCTTCCTGGGTACATTCTCCCTTTTGGTTGATGAGCCGCAAGGGAGTGGCGGGCTATAAATCTAATAATAATAATAATAATAATAATAATAATAATAATAATAATAATAATAATAATAATAATGGAACCAAGAGACACAAAATGCTTTACAGCTATTTCTTAAAAACCAGTCTTAAAGTTGAGTCATTTCCCATTACTTTTATCTTCTTGATGTTCAACTGTAATCCTGCTTCGGCACTTTCTACTTTAACCTTCATCAGTAATTGTTTCAAGTCATTACTGTTGTCAGTAATGTGGTGCCATCTACATATCTCAAATTGTTAATGTTTCTTCATCTAAATCTAATCCAACTTTCCTAGTGACAGCATTTTTCAAACTTTTGACTAAGATACCACTGAAATATTTTTCAGGTTTTGAGGTACCAGAAAGTGTTGTCACCTGCCACACCCCCAGAAGTTCCAAGTCACCAGAAATGACAACACTCAGACACTCCCACCAGATGTGACCAGGCCACCTCCACTGCCATATCACAGCAAGTGATATCACCAGTAGAATATACCTTTATTGCCTGCATAGAAAACCCTTTCAAAAAATTCAGTTTTGCATAGTGTCTAGAGAGCCAGAAATGTGGAAGCGTTCCTGAACTCTTTGAGTGGGCCATTCCATAAGGTGGGGACCAGAATGTAGAAGGAAATTCTACTTTGTGCTGAAATGTATCGAAGTGTTACTTGGGCTATTTGCTTATAACCCTGGTTCTCATCAATAAACTATCTCTGGTAAGTTCTATTTATGTCAGTCTCTGTTTTACTTTATAAGCTTGATTTGAAACTCTGTCAGTTTTTATTTCTATCTCAAAGTTTTGGGCATCCATTATTCATTCCTGGACCTGAGTCCTCCTGTCAACTTGGACAAGGAAGTAGCAATACCAAATGACTGGTTCTTTGCTAGTGGCATTTCTAAATTTCAGATTTCAACTCTGTGACCTGCAAGAATTACCAAACTGAGCTAGCCCCTTTTTTGCATTGCTAGATAATATCAAGAAAGAACATAAAAGCAATCTGAGAAGGGTTCCTTTTCTGTTTCCCCAAACTTGTATCTCAGTCCCACTAGAGTACAACTATTGTTTGTGTGTATATTTTGTGCATGTGAGAGAGAAGAGAAACAGACAAAGATACAGAGAAGGTCTGTGCAGAATTCTGTGGGTATTTATTTCCCTCAGTCAGTGGTCTCTGTTATAGACAGTCTAGTGACATTTTGGTCTGACAGAACAGTGAGAAGAGAATGCCTTGCAACCAAACATGGGGGAGATGCAGAAGAAGAGCTGGGTGATCTTACTGGAAATGGACTGGCCCGGAATGGGGATTCTCTGCTTTGTATCCCTTCTCCAAAGTGCTGCCATCTATCACCATCCTCTGACTTTGAGCAACTTCCCTGCATTTCACACTTTATATTTAATAGTATACATTTAATATTTCTACTTCCCTAAGAAGGTAGAAACATGCAGTTTAAAATAATCTTCCATTGTAACATATTCAGATTGAATGTGAAACTTCTCATATATAAGACAAGATCACTTATTCACAGGAATGTGGCTGTTCCATGACTTATAATTTGTTTACTTTAGAACCAAGAATTTTGAGCACAAACCAGGTCCATCTTTTTTTCCAGGCTGTTTTGGTTGAGAGCCAACCCAGATTATAATCTGAAGATGAATTTTGGGAAGTATTCTGAGTTTTCCTATGTCAGAAAAAGAATATTTGGCAACCAATTGAAACTTCAGCTCATATATGTGAGCTCTCTGAGGTAATCCAGGAAAGTGCGACAATCTCTACAGATGGAACTCCCAGCACACACGCTGCCTTTTAAATCACAGGCTGTGTGGGCCCGATTTGGATCAGAACTGTGGCATAAGGGAGAGCCAGAGTCCTGATCCAAACCAAGCCTATGCATACCTGAAACTGAAGAATAAAATCCTCTTGGATGCCCTGCAGGGAACCTTGCCCAATTTGGCCCTCACCAGAAGTAGACATCTTAGGTTGTGCACTGGATTGGTTCAAGTCATTCCTCATGGACTGGACACAAAGAATTGCCACTGGAGACTAATTATCATCAGTGTGAGATCTATTCTCTGAGGTCCCACAGGGTGCTCTACAATTCCTATGAAAAACACTTAGGCCAAATCATTTGTAGTTTTGGAGGCTGCTGTTGTCCATATGAAGAAGATATACAGCTATATATACCCTTATTAAAATCTGGTGATGCAGCAAAGGTCCAAAATGGATGCTTGGCTGTTGTGGTTAAGAGTGAACAAACTGAAACCAAATCATGGAAAGACAGAAATAATGCTGGTTGGGAAGGTTGAGATCTTGAGGGGAAGATCACAGGGTAATGGTGGAGGTCTCTATGCATGAATTCTGGTTCTGTTAGAGAGGCAATGAACTTGTATCCTGGCAAGTCCTCCAGACCCATACTGGGTCTCAGGAAGAGTTGAACTGAGTAGTTTCACCATTCCTTGTAGTTTCACCATTCCTTAATGTTGTTATTATGTTAATGTTATTATTATTATTCACCTTGTTGTTCTAGAAATGATGTTACCTGTATCATATTCTTGTTCCATGTAAACTGCCCTGAACCTTCGGGGAGGGCAGTATATAAACAAACAAACAAACAAACAAATAAAAATAATGCTGCCCGCTGACACTGGTTCATCTGACACTTGTCAACTAAATTATGAGCCTTGCTGGACCCAACATTATTGCTGAAGAAGCAAGTTAATGCAGTTGCAAAAAGGCCTTTCTTCAACTCAACCCAGTTTGGAAAAAATGCCTCCCTTATCTCAATACAGTTGATCTGGCCATCTATATCCATGCCATGGTGACTTCAGTACTAGACTACTGTAATGCACTGTATGTTGGTCTCCCTACAAAATCCTCTCGGATACTCCAGGTGGTACAGAAAACCATGCCTCAGCTTTATCACAAGATAGAAGGAGCTTTACAATGCCCAAAGCATGGCCAATAAAAGGGAAATGCTTGAGCTTCTCATGCAGACAAAGAGATATAATTTAGTAGGCATTACAGAGACCTGGTGGGATGATTCTCATGACTGGAATGCAGTAGTGGATGGTTATGAATTCTTTAAAATACCCAGAAAAGGTTGAAGAGGAAGTGGAGTAGTGCTGTACATGAGGAAAGGGCTTGCCTATCAAGAGATACTAGATGAGGAGAGTGGCACTTCTTAGAAAGTGAAGATAAGGGAAGGAAAAACAAAGAGTATAGTGGTCAGCATCTGCTGCAGACTGCCTGATGAGGGTGTGGCCATGGATGATGCCCTCCTTGAGCAGCTTGATAAAATATCTAGGCACCAGGCCCTCTAAATATGGGTGACTTCAATTTCCTTGATGTGTGCTGGAAAACAAACCCTTGTTAAGCATCCAGAGTTCTGCAAGTCCTGCAACTTTCTGACCTACCTGGCTGACTATTTCATTTAACAAATGGTGGAAGAAGCTACGAGATTCTCTGCCATACTCAACTTAATATTGACCAACAGGCAAGAGTTGACGGATGGGATGATGGGGGAGTGAATATGTCTTCCTAGAATGCCTTTTGAGATGGGGGGCCAAGGAAGTTCGTAGTCAGATGTGTATGTTAGACTTTCATAGGGCTGACTTTAATAAACTCAGAGACATGATGAGTGTCATCCCATGGATAAGAATGCTGGCAGAGAAAGGAGCAAGTGATGGGTGGGCCATCCTTAAACAAGAAGAAGAAGGAAGAAGGAGCAGCAGCGCAGCAGCAGCAGCAGCATTGGTTCTTATATACTGCTTTTCTCTACCCGAAGGAGTCTCAAAGTGGCTTACAGTCGCTTTCTCTTTCCTCTCCCCACAACAGACACCCTGTGAGGTAGTTGAGGCTGAGAGAGCCCTGATATCACTGCCCGGTCAGAGCAGTTTTATCAGTGCTGTGGCAAGCCCAAGGTCACCCAGCTGGCTGCATGTGTCGGAGCGGGAAATTAAACCTGGCTCGCCAGATTAGAAGTCCGCACTCCTAACCACTGCACCAAGCTGGCATGCTAAAGCCATGACTATTCCAGCCAGAAGCAAACAGGGTAGGGAATCCAAGAAGCCTGTTTGGATAAGCAGAGAACTTCAAAAGGAGCTAAGAAAGAAAAAAAATATTCAAGAAATGAAGGACAGACCATTAAAGAAGAGTATCTGCAAGTTACTAGGTACTGTATGTCAGCTATCAGAGAGGCCAAAGATAGGAGTGAGCTGAGACTGGCCACGGAAGCACACTAAAACAAGAAAAGCTTCTCCAGGTATGTGAGGAGCAAACAAAAGGTGAGGAAATAGGCCTGCTAATGAGTGAAGATGGAGAGACGCTGACAGAGGACAGAGAGAAAACACAACAGCTCAGTACTTTATTTTTCCCCATGTTTTCCCAGAATATGAACACATTTAGGGATGGTTGTATACTAGATATAGTGTCTGGGTTGACATGGACAGAGAGGTTATTGAGAGACACATGGATGCACTGGATGAGTTCAGATTCCCTGGGCCAGATGGTATATACCTGGAGCACTCAAAGAACTTTCTGGAGAGTTTGTGGAACCTTTCTACATAATCTTTAAGAACTCTTGGATGATTGGAGATGTGCCAGAAGATTGGGAGAAAGCAAATGTTATCCCAATCTTCAAAAAAGGCAGGAGAAAGGACCTTGGAAGCTTCAACAACTGTCTTGGCAACAGTATACTGTCGAGAAGAGGGTACCATGTGGCTGGTTTTTATATTGCCTAGGCTAGAAGACCTAGGCTAGAAGACAAATCATGGCAGTCCTCCTTTGCAACGACTTTATGAGCTATTTCAGTTTAAAAAAAAACATGAGAGGTGTATTGGTTGCATTTATTCCATGCTTGAGCACAGTATTGTGGGTTAGATTGCCACTAGCAGGACTCATCGATTTATCCGATGGAAACTGTACTGAGAAAACAGCCATGTGCCAGAAAAGGGCCCCTTTAATCCTCGTTGAGCTTAGGACAAGTGGATTTCAAGGCAGCAGTGCTGCTGACCTAAATAGCAACTTTGCAAACTTTGCAAATTTAGAAGAGTACAAGGGACTGTAGGAATGTGGAGGACAGAAACCACCAGGGAGCCAAGGAGTTTGACATTCAGAATCAGAGGTGAAGGGTGGAGACAGGGTGGGGAGGGGTCATTATCCTATAGTTTTAATTTTCTTTTTTGATGTCCAGTTGCAGCTGACTTATGGTGGTTTCATAGCGGTTTCAAGGCAAGAGACTAAAAGTTGTCATTTTACATTGCCTGCCTCTGCCTAGGGAGACTGGCATTCCTTGGTGATGTCCCATCCAAATACTGTCCAGAACTGACCCTGCTTTGCTTTTGAGATCTGACAAGATTGGGGTATACAGGTCAGGGCACTTTTAATGTAAACTCATAGAAATAGTAGGCACAGGCAGTTTAGAGTGTGTGCCTCTGGCTGGTATAACTATTCACCCTAATTAAAAATCTGTAAGGAAGAGTTCCCACGTTTTCACTTGCATAGCAGATTCATAAGAGCTATGAAAGCATTTATGTCCCAGACTATGTCCTTAATACTGTCTAATTAGATAACAACAACAACAACAAAAAGCAGATTTCATTCCAGTTCCTTAGTGCCTTTAGGATACCATCCAAAATTCAGCACTGTGTGTCTCTTGTAGGCAGAGGATCAATTCATAAGAAATAGAAATTCCTGCACCAAAAAGTAATACTGTGATGGAGAATAAACCAGAATTTGGAAGTCAAAGCCAACAAAATATACTACTAGGGATGGTCACGAAACAGGAAAAGCTGGTTCGGGTACGTTCCTGAACCAAACTCAGAATGAGCCACCAAATTTTGGGCTTTCCTAAATTAAACTAGTTTGGGAACTTCAAGAGGCAGAAGGTGGATCCCCACGGTCTTAAAGTATCCAAAATTGCAGGGCATCTCCAGCTGTTTCTCCTATATGAGCCCTTCAAGCTTGGTGATATTGAACATGCAGGGGAGGTCCAAGTTATGGTTACCCAAACAAAGAGCCCCCAGAAAGGTGCTTTTTTGGGACATGTCAGATGAGGGTTCAGGAGTATATAGAACTGACCTGCAAGCTACAGACTTCAAACTCATGGCGCTCTTCCCCAGTATGCCCCTCTATGTGCTCTACAAGTTACATGTGAATTGGACTTGAAGGGTCCTGGAAAAGCATAAAAAAGGCACTTTAATGGGTGAGTTGCTAATGCATTGTCTCATTGTCCTGGTCTAAAAATGTTTTAATCTACACCAAAAGTACAGCTGGGGGAGAGTTTGTGGCTTACCACCAATACCCTCAAGATCTAAATATTAATCTTGGCCAGGAGTAGCAGACAAACCATCAGTTGGAATTGGCTGACCACTAGGTGATGGTGGAGGTCACCATGAATTCTGTTTCTGTTAGAGAGGCAATGAACTTGTATCCTGGCAAGTCCTCCAGCAGTGGGAACCACATTCTACTTGGACAATAGGGTGCTTAAAAATTCAGTGTGCACTGTCCATTTGGAATTTGCAAGGACCATGTCTAGGAACCGTATAGGGGGGAAAGAAGGCACTCAATCCATTGAAATAGAAAGAGTCCCCAGGCTGTTATGAACCCACTGATGCCCCAGAGCACAACCTGCATTGCTTCTCATAGCAAATGAGCACCATGTACAGAATTTCTTGCACAAAAGAGGAACTATATTTGGGATGTTCAATATGGACACTTGTATGCAACTAAGATCATTGCTTAATCTTCCCTGTATCAATCCATTTTAATATATGTGCTGGAGAAGCCAGTACATTGAGGTTCCCTGTCATGTTTAGATGCCAGAGACATGAACAATGTGTCATATTCTATAGAACCTGAGCCTTATGGCCTTGTGACATAACCTCAAGGTCTCTGTGTCCACCATGGTCATTCATATAGGTTTATGCTATGGAGTCACCTGTGGGCAAAAAAGACCCACGGCTCTGTACCAAATAATCAAAGGCATGTTTAGTAGCTTTGAATTTTGACAGCCTTATTTATAATCTAAATTCATGTTCCACCAGGCATTCAGTTGAGGCCAGGTAATAGCTAAGATCCAGGGCCCCTCCTCAGCTGGCCGGGCTATTAGGCTATCCCCCATTTTACTTACACTCCTGAGGCTGGGGTTTCTTTTTTAAACTGATGGGGGGAGGTGAAGCGAGTGCTTGCTTTCCGAGAGAGGAAATAGATTTTAACAGGGAACTGGGTTTTTTTTTGTTGTAACCCACCACAAGCCAGAATGCTGGGAGTGGCAGGTAAGAAATTAAATTAAATTATTATTATTATTAATAATAATATAATGAGGCATCAGTGAGGATTTCAAAATCATGGAGGAGAATGGAGAGGTGTCCCCTGCTAGAGATTAGATGTGGTGTAGTAGAGGGTATCAGACTATGATCTGGGATACCCTGCTTCAAATCCCTACTTTGCCATGCAAACTTGCAGGGTGATTCTCTCTCAACCTATCCTACTTCTTAGCATTGTTGTGAGAAGAAAGTGGAGGATCACTAGGTCAGAGACCTTTGGAGTGTTGTGGGGATAGTGAGTTTCACCAAATTCACAAGACAATCCCTTAAGGGTTCTACTTTTTTTTGGGGGGGGGAGTTCTGTTTCCAAGGGGATAACCTCAACAGTCAATGGAAAACCTCAATGGAAAACCTCAATGGAAAACATTGTGAAAATTGTGGTGGAATCCACAGAGACTCATGAATTCCACATTTCAGTAGGGAATGAGCACAGATTATTCATGAATGATGAAGAGCAGCTTATGGCATACTGAAGACTGGATTCAAAATATGATAGGGAACCTGCCTGCCCATCCAGTCACTGAAATAGGGATACATCCAGCAACTATGTAGCCTGATGTGAGCTCCTACAATTCTAATATAAGCTGTGAATGACCTAGTTGCCATGGGAGGCCTGCAGAAATTCTATAGGAACCCAGATCTTTTGAACAAGAAGCAGTTAATCAATTAAACATCATACAAACAGGAAGTCTCCAAAGAACTTTGATATTTGGGTGAACCAGTTTGCTTTTCTTAAGGAATTCTACAGGAAATCTTTTTTTAATCATGATAACATCAGCAGCAGTATACACAGTTGCTTACAAAGACAATCACTTTTGAAAGATTTATGATGGGATTCACACTAAACCTTTGTACCTGAGCTCCTCCCTCACTCTGTATTTTCCCTGGCAGAATTCCCAATATGATTTTATTTCTTTGCATATTTAAATATGTGAGCTCTGACTCATAAAAGCTCATGTTGGAATAAATATTATTAGTCTTTAAGATGACATGGGACTTTTATTTTGCTGCAACATACTAACATAGCTACTCCTATGGTTAAAATAAGACTTACTCTATCCATACCTTCATCCTGTACATTCATAAGCTAAAAATGTTTCTTCCATCAAAACATGCTACAAGTCAGGTTCAATCACATGGCTATCCTACATGGACATAAAGAGATTCTAGGGACATGTATTTTATCATAGCTAATAAGTTCATCATGAGAACATGAATTAGAAGAAATACATTCAGTACTGAATAATCCTAGCTAGCTAGAAAGACAGACAGAAAGACAGACTGCATTTGTTCTAATGATAGCTTTGATACATTTGTTGTTAATTTATACAATAGATACCTATTTTACAATACTTGCAATCATCTTATTGGCTTTCAGCCACCCTCTTTCGAGGTTTGACCATATACCCTCACTTGTTTTGCCCCTGCCCATCCCTAGGAAATTAAGTCTACACTCCATCCCATTTCTGCAACCATATACCTATCTGACAACTGAACACATAGGGAAGAAATCATTATCACTCCAAAAATAATACACCCAGGTAACTATACAGCTCAGTTGAAAGACGAAATTCCCACAGAAAGCTCTTAACCTACTCTAGGCAAGGATTCAGTTTCTGGGGTAGTGAGAAGAACATCCCAGGGAGCAGTTTTTTCCAAGGCAAAGAAAGGGAAGGGGGGCATAGCTTCTAGGACACCAACAAGAGAACACACAACAAGCATTCACAGAAGGCATTCCTGTCATCTCTCCAATAGTTCATTAGAAAAGCATTCATGTGTCATAAAGAGAGAAAGGATTCAAAGCCCACCAAGGGGGAAGCTAGGAATAAAGCAAAGCTGATCTTGTTGCCAGCAACCCGCAAATCAGCCGCAAAATTGTAGGGAATTTCTCCTTCAGTCTTAAAAGAGGCCATGATTAGTCCTTTACTTTAAAAATGTTATTTGATTCTAAATGATGGCTACTTACCGACCAGTGTCCAGTTTCCTCTTCTGGATCAAATGGAAGCTGAGCAAAAAATGTCAGAATTATTCCTGCCCTTGACGAATTTCAATCTGCTGGTCCCCAATCTAGTTTGGGAATAGATACAGGAATGGTGGCAGCATTAATAAGCTATATTTGTTTACAGATCAAAAAAGTGAAACACCTCCTTTTGGGCCCAGTTGTATTATAACTATAACAAGTAAGTGTGGTGTTGGGACTTTTGATTTGACTTGGCCCTGAGTCTCTCCAGAAAATTAGAGTTGCAGAGTTTTTGCTGAGTATTTGCAGTTATAGATTACCCTTTGTGGATCAGGCACAGATCCAGACTCACAGGGTTAAAAGGAATAGTCTTTACTGGAAAGACTGTGAATATCATATCCATCTGCTTCAGTCTCCTTGCTGAAGCAGTGCACAAAAGCTCAGAAAACAGTTACAAAGCCACATACTGAGGCCCCTATGGCTAGGCTGCAAGCAGGACAACATGCTCATACATTAGCAGATGGAGAGAACTGAGAGTTTAATGGAGGGCCCTTCCTCCTTACAAGCAGAGACCCTTCTCTTCCTGAAGAAAGAGGAAGTGGGCAGTAACCCAGTTTAAACAAAGTAATCTCCAAGCCACATGTGCTCAGAAATTTCCACTCCTCATGACTTGAAGTCCCTGCAATCCTTGTGGTGACCTTTGCTTAATAACAGAACAGCAACCCTTCAGAATTGATGTGATGGACCCACATAGATAGGGAGTTATATAGAAGCTAGGAATCCTTAGTGGTAAGGGGCACGTCTGAAGGAGAAGGGGAATGGCCTTGGAGAGTTCTAAGGGGGGAAATTATAAAAAGGGCTGTTAGTCAGGGAGTGGGAGTTAAGAAGCCAGAGTGTGATTTTGGAAGTCAGGGGGGGGGAGAGAGAGAGAGAGAGAGAGAGAGAGAGAGAGAGAGAGAGAGAGAGAGACGGTATTGGAGAGAGATATGAGTTGAAGGATTGGTGAAAGAGAGAGGATATAGGAGATCCTATGGGACAAACAAAGTTGCATGTTTCTGAAAGACAGAACCATGGCTGCTCCAGTACTCACAAGCAATACAGGGTACTTATGGACTTAAGGAGAACCCAAGTCTCTGAAAGAATTGACAGTTGAAGCTGAGTGCTCATATTTGGTTTTAAGAGATACAAATATACTGTGTGGATATATATATCTTATATGAAGTAACAACCTGCAAAAGTCTCCTGCCATATGGGTGACCTGTCTGGGATCTTTATAGTGCTTACGGCAGTAGATGTGATAGGTTGTATACATAGCTGGTATCTTAAATCGCACTTGGCTCTTTTGCACTCTCATTCTGTAAATGAAGATGTTTATCCTTGCAGGATCTTACTGGGCTGTAACATAATATGCCAACAACGGGAACAATATGCAGGCTGATATAGCACCCTGCTTCTCCATGGCATGAATTCAATCTTTTTGGGCAACATGATATTATGCAAGCAATGGGGCAATATCTGTTCCACTTAATATTTCTGGTAAGGCCTTTGAGGAGGAGCGTATCTCATGGATTAAAATCAAAATAAATAAATAAATAAATAAATCTGTAAACCACTCGGGGAGCAGTATAATAAAATAGTTAGGCTAAGGGGGGTGGGTGGGCTGAGTCCAGGATAGGAAACAGGGGCCAACGATTGGCCCTGGACTGACAAGAATTCCAGCCAGTTGGGTGAGGAGCCAATCAGAAGGTGCAAAGTGCCTTCCAATTGGATCCTCACCAGGACAGACCAGAGTTCCCTCCAGTTGGGAGGTGCCTCCCGACCCGCCCACCCAGCCCAGCCAGGGGCAATCTGGAGACATGGCTGCCAGTCTGCTCCTGACCACCGCAGGGGGAGGGGAACAGTAAGGCTGCCAAGGGGGATGAGGACAGAGGCTTTGACATGATGCGCCATCCCTTTTCACCCCAAGGCTGTCCTAACTGTCATGGCCAACTGTAAATTGCCTCAGAGCCCTGGCAGAGCTGGCAGGAGGCTGGTGAGTGCTCCCCCTCCCCCCCTTCAGGCCTGCTGCAAAGGAACCTCTGACAGGCCCTGGCAGGCCCTGCCTTTCCAAGAGCAACGCAGGGGAGACTGAGGGCCTTCCTTTTGAGAGGGGGGGGGACTTTTCCCTTCTGCCAAACAGTTGCCTGACAGGGAGGTCACAGAAAAGCCCCTTCTAACTTAAAATAGTGCTCTGGCTGGGGGTTAGACACAGCCAAGCCATGTGTCTTTCTTCTTTGCAACTCTCTGCAGATTTGAGGCCACTGCACAGCCTTATTCTGCAGAGGAAACTGGCTCTTTTGTCTCCTGTTTCATCTGCATAACAACCCTGTGCAGTAGGCCTCAAGTCTTTCAATTCAACAACAACCTACATCAGACTAAATGTTACAAAATTCCAAAAGTTAGCAGAAAACAGATTCCCCAAAAATCTGATCTTGTAATGATCTGATATTCTCTCTGAGCTGTATTTTGCTGCTTGTTTTCTAATCTGGATGAAAATGCGGGTGTTGCTGAGGAACAGAAGGCTATTGGAGTTAGAATCATAGACTCATAGAATCATAGAGTTGGAAGGGGCCCTACAGGCCATCTAGTCCAACCCCCTGCTCAACACAGGATCAGCCCAAAGCATCCTAAAGCATCCAAGAAAAGTGTGTATCCAACCTTTGCTTGAAGACTGCCAGTGAGGGGGAGCTCACCACCTCCTTAGGCAACTATTCCACTGCTGATCTACTCTGACTGTGAAATTTTTTCCCTGTTATCTAGCCTATATCATTGTACTTGTAGTTTAGGACACAATCTGAGATTTTGGTGGCATGGGAATTTATAGTATATCAAAGTTAAAGTTAATATGGATTTTAAAAATCATTGTTAGAAATGCCATTTTTAGAATATGGAAGAAATATAAACCTAAGCTGCATTCAAAAACACTTTTATGGATTTCAATACAAGAAGCACGATTTATGATACCTAAACATAAGTGGGTAGCATATCATGATATATTAGAATTTTCTCAAGGGGAATGTAAAATAAAATGGAGCTAAGATCTGATAATAGAAGGAAACACTTCCCAGTATGCACCATTGTTTAAAGCAGATAAAAAACTAATGATATTGAACAATCTAAGATGGAATTTGAAGTAGAATTATGTACCAGTGGTGAACATGTCATTGCTAAAATGTATAAACTCTTGGTGAAATTTGAAACAGGAGAAGAATGACTGAACAAATGTATAATACAAAGGAACAATAGGAAAACATGTGGTACCTGAGCATGAAAATTTATTTGAGTGTATATGGGTAAATATGGGTAAATATAAAAGGAGTAGGAAATGAAAATGCTATTAGTATTAGGGTCTGCTATAGACCACCAAGCCAGTCAAAGGACTTGGATGAAACAAGAGATTTAAAACTTCTCAAAGAGAGGGGAAGCAGTGGCCATGGATGACTTCAATTACCCGGATATCTGTTGGAAGATCAACTCTGCTAAAAAAAAGACAAAGTCCATTAATTTCTTGCCAACAGCTTCATTTCCCAGACAGTAGAGAGGGCAACCAGGGGGTCTGCTATTTTGGACTTGATTCTCATCAATAGGGAAGAACTGGTAGATGAGGCGGAAGTAGTGGACCCACTTGGTAGTAGTGATCATGTGATTTTTGGAATTTTCAATTGTGGGATAGAGAAAACCTTTATGTAGTCAGGCATATAGACAGGACATCAGGAAAGCAAATTTTAACAGACTTAAAATAATGTTGGGAAGAGTCCCGTGGTCAGAAAGACTTAAGGAGATGGGAATCCAAGAGGGCTGGGGAGTTTCTTGAAAGTGAAATACTGAAGGCTGAATTATAACAAAAGATGCAGAGAGGGCTGAACTGCTCAACTCATATTTCTCCTCAGTCTTCTCTTGTGAGGGAAATCATGCTCAATGTGGCAAAAACATATTGCAGCAGGTGTGATGGGAATAGTAGCCTAGGATCACTGTAGGGGCAGTCCATAAACACCTACCGTATTTGCTGGCGTATAAGACTACTTTCCCCCCCTGAAAAACATACCTCCAAGTGGGGGAGTCGTCCTATACGCCAGGTGCACTTCAGTTGAGATAGACATAGCTGCCCATAGTGGCCTCCCGATGCCCGGCCGGTGCCCATAGTGACCTCCCGGTGCCCACCCACCTCATTCTACATACCATCCAGTATCGCGCGGTATGCAGTGCGGCCGCGGCGGGTCATCAGCGTGGCTGCGGCAAGCATCAGCAGCTAGACAGGGGTGCCAGCCTTTTCAGCATGACCGGGCCGTTCTGCTCGGCGAGAAGCAGCAGTGCTCTGGCCCGCCCCTTATCTACGCAGAGCTCGCACATGTGCACTTGCGCACTAGTGCCAGTCACAGGGAGATGTAGGGGTGGGCTGGGTATATAACAATCTATATTTTGAGTAGAAATGTTGGGGGGGCATCTTATACTCCCAGTCGTCTTATACGCCGGCAAGTACGGTAGTTTCTTTAAATGAAACAAAGTCTTCTGGGCCAGATGAATTGCATCCAATGGTACTAAAAGAACTTGCACATGCCATCTCTGAACCTCTATCCATTATTTTTGACACTTCGTGGAGAACAGGTGAGGTGCCATATGATCAGATATGGGCAAATGTTGTCCCCATCTTTAAGAAAGGGAAAAAGGAGGAGCTGGGCAGAGTTCTGGTCTTAAAGAAAATTTTTATAAAATGATGTATTGTTGGTATATGATACCAGATAAGCTAGTTAGAATGCACAGAAATATTTCAAATATTTGCAGGAAATGTGGACAACATGAACCTCCAAAACCTCCCATCACTAATAGCCTTGCAGAGTTTTTCAAACTGAGGGCTGTGGCTTCTCTGATTGAATCTATCCATCTCATCTTGGGTCTTTCTATTTTCCACTGTGTTCAATTTCCCTAGCATTTTTATCTTTTCCATTGAATCGTGTATTCTCAAAATGTGCAATAGCCTCAGTTTGTTCATTTTAGCTTCTAGGGAGAGTTCAGGCTCTCATAGGGCTAAGTATTCAACTGCTAAGTATTCTTATCTGACCTGGATATCTAATATTGTCAAGGATTCCACAACACTGAGTTCCTTGGAGACATTTTAACAAACTCATTTTGGAAAGATCACCACCTAGTGGTGAATTAAGAGATCTGGCATTGAAGAGGCCGGAATTAACAGCACACAAGAAAACATTCTCTGAAATATATCACAATATTGTTTTTCTAAATAAATAACAGCTTCCTATGAGTGAAAGTATAGATTGTCTCATATAACAGTTGCTTCTCCCCCCCCCCCATGATTAGGCATGTTTGGTTGACCTGAAAAACAACAACAACAACAAAATGTGAAAAAATAACTCAGCTTGTTTGAACCAGGCAGCTCATCAGACCCAAGCCAGTCCTGCAGAAAGCTGGTTCTCTGCAGGATCAGCTGTTTGGTGGGGTCTCCTGTGCTGCCTGATTCAAATTGGGATCTCCTGCAGCCCCAAAGCCAATCACGTAGAGAAAGTTCTTTCTGCAGGATCAGCTGTTTGGTGGGGTCTATATATAGGTGCTGTGCTTTTCCCATTACCAAAGTGCTTTTTGTGTGGCAAAAATTTGATTCGGGTCCTTAGGGAAGCTCTGGCTGGTAAAATTTGAGGACCTGTTACATTTTCAGTGTTCTCTAAGACAACGAAGGAAGATATTACAATTTTATACAGAGTGTGATTAAAATGTGGAATTCGCTGCCAGAGGATGTTGTGATGGCCATAAGAATGATGTTGTTGTTGTTGTTGTTGTTGTTGGGTGCAAAATTGTGTCCGACCCATCGCGACCCCATGGGCAATGATCCTCCAGGCCTTCCTGTCCTCTACCATTCCCCGGAGTCCATTTAAGTTTGCACCTACTGCTTCAGTGACACCATCCAGCCACCTCATTCTCTTTCGTCCCCTTCTTCTTTTGCCCTCGATTGCTCCCAGCATTAGGCTCTTCTCCAGGGAGTCCTTCCTTCTCATGAGATGGCCAAAGTATTTGAGTTTCATCTTCAGAATCTTGCCTTCTAAGGAGCAGGCAGAGCTGATCTCCTCTAGGACTGACTGGTTTGTTCACCTTGCAGTCCAAGGGACTCACAATAGTCTTCTCCAGCACAAGAGTTCAAAAGCCTCAATTCTTTGACGCTCAGCCTTCCTTATGGTCCAACTTTCATAGCCATACATTGCAACTGGGAATACCATAGCCTTGACTAGACGCACTTTTTAGGATGCTGTCTAGATTTGCCATACCTCCCCAGAAGCAAGTGTCTTTTAATTTCTTTGCTGCAGTTCCCATCTGCAGTGATCTTGAAGCCCAGGAAAATAAAACCTGTCACTATCTCAATTTCTTCCCCATCTATTTGCCAGGAATTGAGAGGGCCAGATGCCATGATCTTCATTTTCTTGATGTTGAGTTTCAAGCCAACGTTTGCACTCTCCTCCTTCACCCTCGTCAACAGGCTCTTTAGTTCCTCTTCACTTTCTGCCATTAGAGTGGTATCATCTGCATATCTGAGGTTGTTGATATTTCTCCCTGCAATCTTGATCCTAATTTGTGACTCATCTAACCCCACCTTTCTCATGATGTGCTCCGCATACAAGTTAAATAGGCAAGGCAACAGTATACAGCCTTGCCGAACTCCTTTCTTAATTTTGAACCAATCAGTGATTCCATGTCCGGTTCTCACTGTTGCTTCTTGACCTGCATATAGGTTTCTCAAGATACATATAAGATGCTGTGGTATTCCCATCTCTTTAAGAACTTGCCACAATTTGTTGTGCTCCACACAATCAAAGGCTTTAGCATAGTCAATGAAGCAGAAGTAGATGTTCTTCTGGAACTCCCTAGCTTTCTCCATGATCCAGCGTATGTTGGCAATTTGATCTCTAGTTCCACTGCCTCTTCGAAATCCTGCCTGTACTTCTGGAAGTTCACGGTCCACATATAGGAATAGACAGTTTTAAAAGGGGATTAGATTGATTCATGGGGGGTAAGTATCTATGGATAGTAATCACAGTGACTGAGGGAAAACTTCACATTCAGAGGCAGTAAGCCTGAGCCAGGAGGAGGCAACATCAGGGATAGGCCTTGGACTCTATGCCCCTTGGCCATCCAGAGGAACTGTTGCCCACTGTTGATACAGGATGCTGGACTAGATGGACCTCTGCCATGATCCAGTAGGTCTCTTCTTCTGTTCTTATTCAGTGGAGAAGGAAGTCAATATGGGATGAAAGCTTCTGTTTGGAACTGTTTTCTGAATTGTTGTGACCGTGATTTAGCTTTAACATCAGGAATGCGTAATGACCACTGGCTAGCATGCAGGATCCAATCTGCTATTGGTTGTTATAATTGTCCGATCAGGGGCTCCACTTAGGGCCAATCACAGGCTTTGGAAGGAAATTCTGAACTATATATAAGTTTGGGTGGTGGGCTATTAGTTCAGTTGTGTGAGATCAATAAAGAACTGATGAATTGGCACACAAGCAATTCTGCATCTTACTGAAACCAATAATCAATAGCTTCCATCCTTCCATTCTGTGCTAGTTGTTCTGTGACTTTGAGCTGATCCAGTAGGTGGCATGCTTCACTAATAATTCCTTTTAGTCAGTCCAGTAGAGGTAGCTCTTTGGGCCATTTCCTGTATATTGAAATTATGCTGAGAGCTAGTCAAAACTCCATGTTTTCTCATGGACCTAATTTTATTCATAGGGTCTTCTCTCAGTCACTTTGAGACTAAAGCATGTTGCAGACCCCTTTAACTTCTTTTCCTCTGTGGCTGAGCATGATCCAGTCAGTTTCACCTAGGCTGAATCTGGTTCATTTTAAAATAGCCAGTTCCCAACAGAAAACCACCTTTTAGAACAGTGGTCCCCAACCTTTTTATCACCGGGGACCGGTCAACGCTTGACAATTTTACTGAGGCCCGGGGGGGGGGGTAGTCTTTTGCCGAGGGACGTTGCTGCCGCCTGAGCCCCTGCTCCACTTACTTTCCCGCCAGCGCCCCTGTCTTCCCGCTCTGCTATAAGATTCTTTATGCCCTAACTGCCCACAATCAAATAAAAAGGGCGACATAAGCTTTAAAATAAAAACGTGTTAGTATGTATGCTGTATGTTCCCCTTTACTGGCAAGCCCCGTAGACCAAGTCTGTGCTTATACATGAGATAAACAGAGACCATTGCTTCATTGATTTTTTTTTTACTTGACAGACAAGTCACAGATGTAGATGAACAATACCCGTTTATTGAACAGAAAAGAAAATATGTAATAAGGTGGACTTGGAAGGGTGGTTTAGAAATTGAAGTATTATTAATGATATTAATAATAGTAGCAGTAATAATATCTTGGTTGCTTTTGCTTTGTGTGTGTTATTCCCCCCTTTGTTGACTCCCCTTTGTTAAAGTTCCCATTTCCGTGTTCTCTGTGGCCTGGGGGTGGGGTTAGGGATTCAAAACCTGCAACACAGCTGCAAGAGCCTCTCCTCAAAAGAAGTCAGAGTTTCAAAAAGATTGGACCAGGGGGGTCCAACCTACATAGTTTCCTACTGTATGAAAAAAGAGATTCTCTGGTTTTGTTTCTCCTCAGGAAACAATGGAGGTTGGATGAAGTCATCTTCTTTGGTGCCGCTAGAATTAGACCCCCTGGTCAAATCTTTTTTTTTTTTTTAATTGGGGGTTATTTTGAGGAGAGGCTCTTGCAGCTATATGGCAAGTTTGGAGCCTCTAGTTGAACCCCCCACCCATCAGGCCACAGGGAAGACAGAAAATGGAAACATTCCCATAGGCTTCTATGGCACCATTATGTCAATTTCTTCAGATCCCAAACCTGAATCAGCTGATTCTGATGGGTCAGGCTTGGCCTGAACTGAGTTGGGTGAAATCCCAAGCACTCCAAATGCTTTTTGGTTTTGCACATGCCTAGTCAGAAGTTATAAACCCATCTAAATTCCTTACATCTGCCTGAAGCTACTAAAGTGTGGCAACACAGAAGTCCTGTTGTTATTCAGATGTGGAATTTCAATAGTGGGCAACCTGGTTTACACTTTAAACTCTGGCAGTGGTCTTCACTGACTACGTTGGTATCATTGCAAAAGTAGGACCACTGTTCTGGATAGTGCTATTACCACATGGAAGGCGTATTTGATGACATCATAAACATGTGCAGTTCTGTTATGCTGAAGACCTCCCGAAAGAGGGGCCACAGTTAGAGGTGGAGGTGCCAATCAGTGAGGAACCACAGCAAGGCCCATCGGCCACAGTGGAGGGGATAGAGATGGCATCAACTCTTATACCCCTGGATCCTACAAACTCAGGGGACCACCTCACAGAGACCTTTTCCAAACATGGAATACGGAAGCTTTCTGCTGAAAATATAAGAACAACCACTTCATCATTCCAAGAGAGTCCCCAAACCCAAAGAAAGACAGGACTTGTAGCCATGGGAGTTTGGGTTGAATAGATACATTTCTGATAGTTATTGTTATTAATATAGTGAATGATATTGTCCATACTTGTCACTTAAAATACTGGAAGGACTTATATTTAGTTGTACGTTAATGGGGGAATAATATAGGGGTTCCCAAAGTGGGCGGTAGAAGGATCCAGGAGGTGGTGAGAAATGGTGGGGCTGTAGGGGGGAAGCAGTCAGACTCTTCCTGCTGTGGCTGCATTTTCCTAGTAAGAGTGATTCCAAGGTGGCCTGCCTTTTGGTAGTAGCAACCCTGGACTTCCTTGGGGGTCTCCCATCCCAGTGCTGGCCAGGACCAACCCTGCTGAGCTTCCTGGGAAAAAATGACAGCTTCAGAAGGTGGCTTGGATGGGATCATATTCTTGCAGAGCTCATTCCTCCCCTCAGACTCTGTCCTTCCCAGGCTTTGCCTCAGATCTCCAGGAATTTCTTAAGCCAGGGTTGGCAACCTTTCCCCAAAAGTCTCTATGTTTGGGTGGATGGAAAAGCATTCTCTAGATTGCTCCTGGCTATGGGATTTTACACAGCTTGCTTATCTCTGTCTCTCTTTCCTAAATTGTCTTTCTCCCAAGAACTTATATATTTATTCCAAATAAAAATATGACTGCTGCACAGCAACCCAAAAAGTGTAGACAATATATTGTTTTGAATTTGCAGTCGACCTGACACCCAGAAAGAGATGTGTGTTAGGTCTACTGTATGTGTGTGTGTGTGTGGGGGGGCACTAAGGATGTGGCCTGGGGGCCAAGGGGTGGCAGTCCAAAAACGTTTGGGAACCACTGGTGTAAAATATGTTGTTATTGTTGCCACCTAGTGGTTTGTTTAGTCATTGTCAGAGGTTACAACTGGGCATCTCTTTGCAAGGATGGAGTCAGGGAGTTGGTTATTCCTGTTTCTAGACTATGGAGGCTTGGCTGAAGCTTTATAAGTATAGTTATACCCACTCTGCTTGGCTGATTCAGACCACCTGTGTTCCAGTACCCTCACCCAATGGATGATCTCTGTCAAATTTAATGCAGCAGAACAAATTTAGAGTCCAGCGGCACCTGCTGCTTCAGACCAACACGGCTACCCACTTAAATTTAATGCAGGTAAAAGAAAATGCCTTTTTTAGAAGCAAGGAAGGTTATTTAAAAAAAACCCTGTACCACCCTATATTTACAATTATTTGTCCATCCACATATATAGAAAGCAGGGTCCTGGTGATGAGGTCTACTTAAAAACAAAACAAAACAGATGAGGGCTAAAATCTGCCCTGTCTTGTGCCATACTTTCTTGCACTTTGACACCTGAAACATTTTCATCCAGCCAGGCTGGTATCAGAAGTGAGTGGAACTGGGCTGAAATGCTTCAGGCATTACTACAAAGTGAAGGAAAGTACATGTGGGGAATAGCTTAGTTCCCCTTTCTGGCAGAATCTATTTAAAGAGTGTACTCCCACCCCATTTCAATTACATTTGAATGATCTGTCTCAAGGAACTACTGGAGTCTTGCCCTTAATGAACCAAAATCGGTTGACTGTCTGCCCCAGGGGAGACTGTGGAATCTATACAAAGGAAAGAGTTAATCTCCTAGCAGTGAAGCCCCTCCATGGATGCTTCTAAGGAAAATGACAGATGTCAGAAATCTCAGATCAACATCACTGGTCTCACTCAACTTGACTGATTTAGCAATATCTCTATTTGTCTGAAGTTCTTGTATTATTGTCATTGTTTGTAGTATGTACATCTGGAATGGGGAAAGTATATCCTCTTTGCCTCCGTCCCACCCTCCCACCTTCTGTTTAGTTATCATAAATTGTGCTTGTATTGAAATCCATAAAAGTGTTTTTGAGTGCAGCTTAGGTTTATATTTCTTCCATATTTTTCACAGTCAGAGTAGTTCAGCAGTGGAATAGGCTGCCTAAGGAGGTGGTGAGCTCCCCCTCACTGGCAGTCTTCAAGCAAAGGTTGGATACACACTTTTCTTGGATGCTTTAAGATGCTTAGGGCTGATCCTGCGTTGAGCAGGGGATTGGACTAGATGGCCTGTATGGCCCCTTCCAACTCTATGATTCTATGATTCATATTCTAAAAATGCATTTCAAACAGTGAGTTTTAAAATCCATATTAACTTTAACTTTGTTATACTATAAATTCCCATGCCACCAAAATCTCAAATTGTGTCCTAACTCCAAGGCCCATTCCGCACCAGGATCAATGTGGCAAATTTATTACGGAAAGAAAAAATGCAATTTTAAATAGTGGAATTTGGCGTAATGCATTCTTGCCTTTGTAGTAGAATCCAGTTGCGTTTCAATCATTTCCCACAGGTTTCCAGTCTCGTCAAAAATCGCTAGAAAGGAAGCGATATTTGCCGTGCTTTGTCCCGCCCCTGGCCGTCAATCAAACAAGCAGCCAATGGGCGGTTATTACCATGCTCCAGAAAAGCCCCTTTGCCTTTAAGAACATGTTTTTTAAAAAAAGAAAAACACACGTTGCAACGAATATGCCTTGATTCCTTGATTCCTTGCTTCCTCCTAACATAGAGACCCATCTAGCTGGCAGCAGGCCTGTGAGCTGCCGATTCATTGTTCTCACGCTCCCCCAAGTGAAAAAAAAAAACCCCGCCATGCACGGGCGCGATTTTCGGCCGAAAATAAAGGGAACTTGCAAATGGGGCTGTGTTGTGCTTGGTGACTTGAGGCGAGCTTTAAAGCAGCTCTGTGTAGGGATTGCAGTCGGAGAAGCCTCGCTGGGTGAATGAAGGCTCGGCAGTTCGTTGCTCTCCGCTCGCTCCGAGAAAAAAAAAATGGCGATCGCTTCGCCGGAAGATCAGAGGAGAGAGCCAGGGGGAGGGACTTTGCTGAAACTGCAACAATGTTAACGCACAGGTCTTTTTCACTAGTGTTGCAGATTGGTTGCAAGTGTGTAACGCTTTCCAGAGGGTGAATCCACTTTTGGGGATTTCCCTGGAAGTGCTACAATGAAGCGCTTCTAGCGGGACTGTTTCAGGAGTGTGGCAGATTGTGTATGACGTTGTGCATAACTGCATTTTAGTAGCGATTATAATTTGCCACACTCCTGCTACATTAAACCTGTGCGGAATGGACCCAGTAGCTACCTCACAGTCTGCAGTTGTGCTTATGACCAGAAGGATACAAGGAAACCATTTGCTTCTGTTTTTCCACCTCACCCTAGGAAGAGGGAAAGTACAACATTTGGCTCTACCCCCACACATTCGGTAGCAAAGGCTGCCTGCATACCAGCATGTATGAGGAAAACTTCTGCCCCTATGCCTAACAGGTGCAGCATGGGAGAGAATAGCATAACATGGAAACTGGAGCCACTGTTACTTATATCAAATCTGATCAAAGTTATCCCACAGTCAGTGAGCCTGCAACGTGAGGGAAAAGCTTATCAGTGCAGTATTCTTCAGTGATAAAATCTATGTGTAACTTTGCTAACTAGATTCCTAAAATAGAATCATAGAGTTGGAAGGGACCTCCTGTCACATACATCTCAACAGAGTCACTCTCTCTTCACTCCCCCTGTAATTTTCTTCCCTATGATATTCTGGAGCCCTAAACTAGACTGCAAAGTGTGAGAAGAAGAGAAGAGCTGGGTTTTGTATCCCACCTTTCTCTACCCAAAGGTGTTTCAAAGCGGCTTACTATCGCCTTCTCTTTCTCTCCCCACAAAAGACACCCTGCGAGGTAGATGGGGTTGACAGAGCTCTGAGAGAATGAGGAGTAAAACCCAGGTCTCCAGATTAGAGGCCACCACACTTAACCACTACACCAAGCTGGTTCTTAATACAGTCAGAACAATGGTCATGTTTCAATTTGGACTAATTATAATTCAATGAAATTTTCACTTTAGGTTTTAATTTATTAATACTTGAATGAAGCCTAACTTGGCTGGACCCTAAATGGTCAAGAGAAATTCAGATAGCATGAGAAAAGCCACCAACTTAGTAAGATAACTCTGCAGGTAGAAAGAAGCACATGCACTCTAACATAGTTGCTTTTATTCACTGACCGATTGGGCTTCTATCCCACTTTTCTTTCATTGTGGAACTCAAGGCAGCTTATGTATTGTAGGAGTGCTGGCACAGATCTCTCATAATTGCATGGTTGGTCAAACCCAGGTGCAAACGAGCTAGATCTGTGCAAGACTCCTATCTCAAGCCCAGGGCCAAATCTCAGGCCAGAAATTCCTCCCCCTTATGGAAAGTCTTCTCAAGGACTCTGTGAGCTTGCAACTCATTACATACATCACTAATCAGTACATTCTGCATAGATAAGACTAAATGTCAAATGTTTTCTTTCTTTGCTTAATGCTTACGTGTATCTTAAGATGAAGTGCCCCTTGAGGCATAGAGTGCTCTGCTCAGACCATAACCAAGTGTGCATGTTTACTTTAATGTAAAGGGTTTCCAGGAGGACTCCAGATATTGGCCAGAAGCTGATTGGTTTAGGTTCAGCAAATCTGCCACATTTTAAGCAGACATGAACTGCCCATGATGACCCCAAGGCAAACATAATCCATGCAAACCAGTATTGTATGAGCAAGAATCAGCCACAGGTGCCCAGCTTGTCACTCTGCTTGATGTTGTAAGCAAATTAAATTGTAAGCAAATCATATGAGGTGAATTCTAAGGAGAGCCCTCTAGGGCCAGGCCAGTAGTCCATACCATCCAACATCCTTTTTCAAATGAACAACCAACAAGGTCTTCTATTGATGCTGTCTCTCAGAGCTAGTATCACAGGGTTCCAAACATAAAATTGGGATTATAATATAAACAAAGTACAGTCAAATGTTCATTGCCATTTGTGTAGAGTTCAGGGCATTCCTGTTCTGAACTAACTGAAACTTCTGAGAAGACATCATAGAATCATAGAATCATAGAGTTGGAAGGGGCCATACAGGCCACCTAGTCCAACCCCCTGCTCAACGCAGGATCAGCCCTAAGCATCCTAAAGCATCCAAGAAAAGTGTGTATCCAACCTGTGCTTGAAGACTTCCAGTGAGGGGGAGCTCACCACCTCCTTAGGCAGCCTATTCCACTGCTGAACGACTCTGACTGTGAATTTTTTTTCCCTGATATCTAGCCTATATTATTTTACTTGTAGTTTAAACCTATTACTGCGCCTCCTTTCCTCTGCAGCCAACGGAAACAGCATCCTGCCTATGTAAGAATGTAAGAAGAGCCCTGCTGAATCAAACCAATGTTCCATCTAGTCCAACATCCTGTCTCACACAGTGGCTCACCAGTTTTTCTGGAGAATCAACCAAAGGGCATAGAGGCAGAGGCCTTCCTAGAGTGTTGCCTCCTGATACTGGCATTCAGAGGCTGACTGTCTCTGAATGTGGAGGTTCCCTTTAGTTACCGTATATACTCGCATATACGCCGATCTGCATATAAGCCGAGGCCCTTAATTTTACCACAAAATCTGGGTTATTGACTCGCATATAAGCTAAGGGTTGGAAATGCAGCAGGCTACTGATAAATTTACAGGGTGGCCTAAGCACTTCATCCATGCTCAATCATCACAAGCTTTCCCATCCAGCCTCCCTCTCAACAAATACAGAAAAGTCAAGAGGATGAATAGCTGCTGGTTTTTGTAGCCCGCTTTTCACTAACCAAAGGAGTCTCAAAGCGGCTTACAATTGCCTTCCCTTCCTCTCTTGATGCCAGACACCCTGAGAGAGCACTGACAGAACTGCTCTGTGAGAACAGCTCTGGCAGGAGAACCAAACAGTGCCCCCCAGGCCAGCAAACCAGAACAGAACAATAGTACCCAAAGTTGGCAACCTACTATGGCAACTATCAAAATGGGGACTACAGTGCCCCCCATAACAAAATACTGAAAGAAAGAACTGTAAAACTAAAAACTGAAAGAAAGAACTGTAAAAATCAACTTTTAAAAGAAACACAACCCCAAGAAGAAAAGGCAAACAATGCTGCCCCTCAGATAGATGAAACACTGAAAAAACAGTAAATCCCAAAACACCCCCAAAACCCACCTCACCCCACCCACAGAAACCAAAAGAATAGTTTGGAAGAAGTTATTAGGAAAAGAAGGGGCAAAAATATCAGAACTCCTGAGTCAAGCCATTGATGTCCTACAAGCTGCCAGAGTAAGCTTTCAAGATATTTGCAGAAGGCAATGGTTAGCTGAAAGCAATAAGCTCACTTGCAAAGCTCATTTGCAAAGCAGAAGGCAAAGGTCATGGCAGAAGGCAAAGAAGGCCACTAGCTCACCTACAAAGAGCTCAGGTTGCAGATGCAATACTGTGATTGGCTGGTTGGGGGCAGGCTGTTAATCAATTACCCACATATAAGCCAAGGAGGTCTTTTAACTGCTAAAAACTGTGTTGAAAAACTCGGCTTATATGCGAGTATATATGGTATTATAGCTAGTAGCCACTGGTAGACTTGGTACCTCCATTAATCTTCTTTAATAGCCTTTTAAAGCTGTCCTTGCCTGTGGCCGTCACTCCATCCTCTGGCAGCAAATTCCATATTTTAATTATTCAAGGTGTAAAGCAATGATTCCTGAATCTACTGCCCATCACCTTCACTGATGCCCTTGAGTTTTAGTATTTCAGAAAGGGAGAAAAAGTTATCTTTGTCAATTCTCTTCACACTGTGCATAATCTTATAAACCTATATCACGCCCCTCCTCATTACCGCAACTGAAAAGTCCCAGTCTTCCACCTTTCCACATAGGGAAAGTACTCCAACTCCATAATCATCTTGCTTGCCATCCTCTGTATTAGCGGTCCCCAACCTTCTTGTGGTCGGGGACCGCCTCCGAGGGTGGGAGAGAGCCGGTGGCCTGGCTGCCGCAGCTGCGCATGAACACGCATGCACAGTTGCTGCGCATTCGTGTAAATGTGCACACGCAGTTGCCGCACATGCGCGTAAATGCGCACACACAGTTGCCGTGCATGCACATTTTCACCACCAGGTGGCGCTAATGTGCATGTGCAGAGTTGTCGCGTGTGCATGTTTTCGCCAGCAGGGGGCGCAAACACACATGCGCGGCAGCTCCGCACGTGCGCGTTTGCGGCGCTGGCATGCCGGGGCTGTGCCTGCCTCTTCCCCCCCTCTCGCTGTGGCCTTTGCGGCCCGGTACCGGGCCATGGACCGGGGGTTGAGGACCCCTGCTCTGTATGTTTTCCCACTCTGAAGTATCCTTTTTGTGATATGGTAACAGAAACTGTACTCCGCACTCGAAATGTGGCTCCACCACACAGGTGCATTACAATAGTGTCTATTTCCTAGTAATCTAACACAGATTTTGCCTTTTTCATCGCAGCAGCACATTGGGTTGACGTTTCCATTGAGCTATCTACCAAGATCTCAGGATCATTTCCTCACTCAGTGTCAGCAAGTCCAGACCCCATTAGTACATATTGGAAGTTGGGATTTTTGGTCCCAGTGTATATCACCTTATACATACCAACACCGAACTTCTTTTTCCACATTGTGGCCCACTCACCATACTTGTGGAGATGCCCCTATAACTCTTCACAGTCATCCTTGGTTTTCATCATTCTGAATAATTTTGTGCCTTCTGCAAACTTGGCTATCGCATTGCTCTGCCCTAGTTTCAGTTTATTGTTGAACATCGTAAATAGTACTTGTTCAATAGCAGCCCTTCAAGGATCCTTTTGCTTACTTCCCTCCATTGTTAGAACACTCCATTGATTCCTACTCTTTCTTTTTGTGATTTAACCACTTCCTAATCCTTAGGAGATTCTGTACTCATTCTCAAGCCAGATATTACAAAAACCAGGATTCAGACAGCAACCATACTCATCTACACAGTGATGTCTTCTATGGGCTACATCTTACTGATAGCCAGTGTCGTGTAGTGTTTCAGAGTGTCAGACTAGTATTCGAAAGACCCAGGTTTGAATCCCAACTCATGCCATCAAAAATTGTTAGGTGACGTTGAATCAGTTACACTCAGCGAAACCTACTTCACAGGGTTGCTGTGAGGATAAAATGGAGAGGAGGAAAATGATGTAAGACTCTGAGTTCCCACTGGGAAAAAAGACAGTGTATAAATGCATTGAATTAATGAACCAACCAAGCAATCAACACCTGGACACCTCTGACATCTGCTTCTCAAATAGAAGAAATGGATACAGAAGCACCTCTTTGTCCAGTTTGCTGTAGTGGTTAGAAGTGCAGACTTCTAATCTGGCATGCCAGCTTTGATTCTGCACTCCCCCACAAGCAACCATCTGGGTGACCTTGGACTCATCACAGCACTGAGAAAGCTGTTCTGTTTGAGCAGTGATATCAGGGCTCTCTCAGCCTCTCCCGCCTCACAGGGTGTCTGTTGTGGGGAGAGGAAAGGGAAGGCTACTGTAAGCCACTTTGAGCCTCCTTTGGGTAGAGAAAAGCAGCATATAAGAACTCTTCTTCTTCTTCTTCTCCTCCTCCTCCTCCTCCTCTTCCTCTTCTTCTTCTTCATGTAGAACCCACCTGGGTTCTGCTAGAACTGCCTGCCCAAACTCACCAGCCTTACCTATCCAGAAGCGACTGAGGTGGGATCCCCAGGATTGACATAAACAGGGATTGGGAGCCTGGACTCAGCCCCATCAAGGCAGGTCTGGAATAATGAAATAAATTATTTATTTTTTAACATATAACAAAGATATGGAAAACAGGATGAGAATGCATATATGCCACACATTTGATTCAACTTTGTTCAAAAAACCGTATTTTTCCCCCAAGGCAATTGATCTGCTAGCAAACAGATCCAAACACCCGGCTGATGGAGTACCCCTAGCATAGGGTGCTGCTGCATGCCGCTTTGCAAATGTAAGTGGAAAGGCTTGAGCATTTTCACCCTCTTCTGTATGCAGCTTTCCTGTTTTCTTCTGGGCCCAGCTCAAGCGGTCTAATTCTAGAGCCTTCTACAGCCAGTGTTTTCTTGTATCAGCCTCAACACCAGTTCTGCCCATTGTGTCCCACTCCATATCCCTTCTTTGCAGAAAGTATGATGTTGTTCAACCATCAGCATGGCTTTGTCAGTAGTGGATATATAGCTGTGGAAACCTGCAGAGCTGTTTCTTTTGGATAGGTTTTCCTAAGTGGGGTGAGCATGTACTGTGTGTTGGCACTGGTTTTACACTGTTGAGATTAGAATCATTTACTGTTTAGAGTTAATAATACATTTTATTTTATTTTTTGTGACTTGCCTAAAACCTCAAGGATCAGACTGTATAAAAATGCAAATACATATATAATGAATCAATTCAGTTCCAATATATAAATGCAATTTTTCTTATTGATTTCTGTTTTGTGTAGATTATACTGTAAAATTTCAGAGGATATAAAGAAGCTTCTTGTAATCGTTTCTAGTAATTACTTTTATCAATTTCAGTGAAACCAATGAACTTATGTATCAGATTATATATTTACCCCCATGGCTTTCTGCTTTAATAACATATATTATTATTAAAAGTATTTTTTAAACCCTGATAACACTTGTAAAATAATAATTCAGGCTGAAGAAAGGAAAGTGACCTTCATGGTAGATGCATATCAGATTTGTTTCTGCTTCCAAATATCCATGACATAAAACTTTAACTAAGACGAACTTAAAGATGCAATAGGGGGAATCAAGAACATGAAGCTGAAGTGGGCAACAAGATCAGGTACAATTAATATTCAGAAAACAGTTTCAGGCAGGAAGCCTTTATTCTGAAGTAGTAGAACAAATTGGAATCCAGCAGAGCGTTATAGACGAACAATTTTTCATGGTATTTGTGTATAAAAGTTCACTTTGTCAGATATATTATCTCTTTGGTAGTCATGCACACACCCTTGATTGAAGCAAGAAGCATTTGCTCTGTGAATGAAAATCCCTTAAGGCAGACAGGAAAGAAGATAAGGTGTTTACCCCAAAGTAAGAACAAGAAGCAATGGGTTCCAGAGGGCGAGAAAATGTGTTTAACACTTTCGAAAATTAGCTTATTCATATCACAACTCTGGAAATTGTAGGAGGATGGCACATTGACCTGTATTAAAATTTGTCATGCATTCATGTCCACTCACTTCTAGACATTCAATCTGTTGTTTGCTAGTGTGGAACAAGCCACTCCTTCAAGCCACTCTCATGTGTGTTTCATATTTTAGTGCTGTCAAGTCACTTCCAACTTATGGTACCCCTATGAATGAACCACTTAAAATGCCTTGTCATCAATAGCCTTGGTTTTAATGAGCTACATAACATGGAACATGTTTTTTTTTAAACATACACACACACATCAGGAACAGAAAACCATCCAAAGTGCTTGGTATAATGTTTAAAAGTGGTGGCTTCTAATCTGGCAAACCGGGTTTGATTCCCCGCTCCACCACTTGCATCCAGCTGGGTGACCTTGGGCTCCTCACAGCCCTGATAAAGCTGTTCTGATGGAGTGGTAACATCAGAGCTCTCTCAGCCTCGCCCACCTCACAGGGTGTCTGTTGTGGGGAGAGGAAAGGGTACGTGATTATAAGCTGTTTTGAGACTCCTTCAGGCAGTGAAAAGCAGGGTATAGAAACGTACTTTTCTTCCTCTTCTACATGACAAAGGTATGAAATGACTCTTGAATGAGAATAAGAAGATGGCAGAATAGCATGTCCTCTTTATCAGTCTTCGCTATGAAAGTTGTGGACAGCATTTCCAGCATGGACATCTGAAAAATAAACTCAGTAAAACAGAGGTCCCCATCCTTTTCAAGCCTGTGGGCACTCTCCAGAGGCACTCTGGAATTCTGACACAGCATGGTGAGCACAAGAAGTCTTCCAAAAAATAGCTGCCAGAGGAGGCAGAGCCAGGCACAAAATAGCTGCTGCAGCTTTCTTCAGTTACACAGCAAAGATTCTTGTGCTGTGATTGCAGCTGCTGCTGGAGAACTGATTTTAAAAATCTGCACAGCCACCCAAAAGATTTGCTGGGCGAAAGCCCCACATGGTCCAGCATACTATCTAAAAACATTTGGTGGGCACCAGGAAAGGCATCAGCAGGTAGGCACTATGACACTCACAGGCATCATATTGGGGACCCCCACCATGGAAATTACTGGAGATGATGTTTTCTGGTAACTAATGAATCACAAATTACTAGTTCACTGAAACTTGATGGTTTATACCCAAGAGTCCTTAAGGAACCCGATTGTGAATCTTCTAACAAATACAGGAGATTTTCATTAAAATTTGGTTCTCCATATGAGACCTGGGGACCCATCAGAATTATAGCTCATGTGCACATTATCAGTTCCTCTGGAGAAAATGGATTCTTTGGAGGGTGGGCTCTATGGCCGTAGTTCCCAACCTTTTTATAACCGGGGACCGGTCAACGCTTGACAATTTTACTGAGGCCCAAGGGGGGAGGGTAGTCTTTTGCCGAGGGACGTCGCCGCTGCCTGAGCCCCTGGTCCACTTGCTTTCCCGTCGGCGCCACTGACTTCCTGCCACCCACTGGGGGGTGCTACTAGCAGCAGCTGCACAGTGCCATGCTGAGGGGGAGCCCTAGCCATGGCGGCTGCCGGAGAGCACCAAAGGTGAGCTGGTGGCAGAGTGGCAGGGAAGCCTCTGAGGCAGCAGCTGAGAAGGAGGAAGAGGATTAGCCGCGGGCCAGTACTGACTGATCCACAGACCAGTACCAGTCCCCGGACCAGGGGTTGGGGACAGCTGCTCTATGGCATTGTATCACACTGAGATCTCTGTTCCCCCCAGGCTCCATCCCCAAATTTCCAGAAGATTCCCAACCTGAAACTGGCAATCCTACCCCACCCCCCACCTGCGGCCAAGGGGGACCTCACAACCCTCTCATCATAGCACTGGGAAGTGGCCAGTGTAATAGCAATTTTGAAAGAAAGGTCCATGAGAAAGCCAGAAAATTACAGCGCTGTTTGATTGTCCCAAGTAAATTGACAGGAAACATGACCAAAGATCAAATTATGAAATTTATAGACTAATAAACCTTGCTAAAAGACAATTGGGAAGTCCCTGAAAGGGACGTTCTACTTAACCAAACAGAATTATTTGAACATGTCAGCAAATATGTAGATGGAACAACCCTGCTGTCATTGTACAATTGAACTTTCAAAATGTTTTTGAGTCAGCCTTTCACCAGTCTTCTGTTCAGCACACTTAGGATAAGAACTTTTTAAAAGGTATTTTTAACAGAATGGACAGTGACATGAAAGCTGATGGCAAGAATCCGCTTCATCTTTGTCCAGCTGATTAAAGGTAAAGGTATCCACTGTGCAAGCACCGAGTCATGTCTGACCCTTGAGGTGACGCCCTCTAGCGTTTTCATGGCAGACTCAATACGGGGTGGTTTGCCAGTGCCTTCCCCAGTCATTCCCTCCAAGCAAGCTGGGTACTCATTTTACCAACCTTGGAAGGATGAAAGGCTGAGTCAACCTTGAACCGGCTGCTGGGATTGAACTCCAAGCCTCATGGGCAGAGCTTCCAGACTGCATGTCTGCTGCCTTACCACCCTGACCCACAAGAGGCTCGTATCCAGCTGATTAGGGAACCCCAATAGACTATCCAATTTGTATGGCTGTTTCTCTGTGTTTGCCACAGAAGTGAATCCCAGGGGAGAAAGAACCTACATTCCAGTGATGCATTCTCTGTTTCTGATTATGTTCTACCAACACTCAACCACAGTAGCCATGAGGAAATAACCAAAGCAAGTTTTCAAGCTTGAGATAGAGCAAAATGCCTAAGAGAATCTCACCTAATCCAGAAACTCACTGTGGTAGGGCAGGCACTCTCTCAGCATCAGTATATCTCACAGTATATGCGGGGTGGGTGGGTGGGGGTTTACTGGTTGACTTGACAAGGCTGTTCTAAGGATGAAGCACTTTGCAAAGAAGCAAGGCCCACATATTTCAAAGAAACCTGTTTCTAACCAATGCTTTTATAATCTACGTACAAGATTATTTAAATTGTCAGGTGCAAACATTGTCACATGACTTGCTGGCATCTGTGTTTTAGTCATAGCAAGATCTATGATGTTAAGGAATGTTCGTGACAAAGTAGTTATCATACTGGGCTACTGAGATAATACAGAGCAGTGTTTTATTACATGACAGAAAGGGGCAGGATCCACACCAACAATAACAGCTGTCAGTGTAAAGCCTCTGAGTAATGCAAAGAATGATAGTGATGCTGTGCAGTGTTTATATCTTTAAGAGCTGGGCTTAAAGAGGCTATATCTTCAAATCTTAGGGCATAAGTGTGTCAAAACAAACACTGCCATTATAATGACCAGATAATTTTGCTACACTGTGAAGATTTATACACTGTACATCATGAGTAGTCATCATGCTGCATTGCTCCACAATAGGGTGCTTCTCTTTGAACAGGCATGTTTTATTCTGGTGTGGTCCCTGCCACAACACTGGCAACAGAAGCACATCAGCAGATAGATGCACAGCCTCAGGAACAGACAAATTGGCCACTTGTAGAGCAGCAAGAAGGAGCCTCTTGTGGCGCAGAGTGGTAAGGCAGCGGTCTGAAAGCTTTGCCCATGAGGCTGGGAGTTCAATCCCAGCAGCTGGCTCAAGGTTGACTCAGCCTTCCATCCATCCGAGGTCGGTAAAATGAGTACCCAGCTTGCTGGGGGGTAAACGGTAATGACTGGGGAAGGCACTGGCAAACCACCCCGTATTGAGTCTGCCATGAAAACGCTAGAGGGCGTCACCCCAAGGGTCAGACATGACTCGGTGCTTGCACAGGGGATACCTTTACCTTTACCTTTACTACAGCAGCAAGAAGGTGGCATTTCACCATTCCAAGAGGGGAAACTAAATCAGGCTAGCTGGAAGCTAAGAAAGTTAGCCCTAGCTAGTATTTGGATAGGAGACCTCCAAGGCAAAGTGAAGTCATGATGTAGAGGCAGGCAGTGGCAACCGCCTCTGAATGGCCCTTGCCTCGAAAACACTATGAGATCACCAAATATCAGCTGTGATTTGATGGCAAACAAATTAAATTAGGCAGTGGGGAATGGCTTGCATTTGAAAGGAGTTACAGAGAGGGCATAGAGAAGTGTTCAGCATCAAAACAAAACACGGCATAGCTGTGTAGCAGGACTCAGCTGTTATTTTGTACCCACAGGAAGGCAGAATTACAGAGGAAGAACATAATACTGCATGTGCACCCTTAGGAGCTCTGTGTCTGAAGCCCTATGAACATAATGGTCATAGACTGAGTTGGTAACTGTAGGAAGACAGAAAGTAGAACAAAGCACCCACCACATTTTGTCATAGGCATTTTATGATGGAAATAACATATGGCTCAATTTGGTAGTGGCAGCATCATTTATTTATCATTTTATTTTTAAAAATTATGCCATCTTTTCTCCCAGTCCTGGCCCGCACGGCGATGCACATAAAAACATTAACATATTTGATCAATTTTAAAGTATGAAACAATTCAATAAAACACATAAAGCAAGCAACACTAGAATCAGAGAGGAGGTATGGAAATCAAAAAAAAGTCTTCACCAGCAGGTGCAAGATACTGGGAGAGGGAGACGATAAATCTCCCTAGGTAGGATGTTCCAAAGTTTTGTTGCTATGACAAAAAAAAATCTAGGCTCTGATGACTGGGGCAACCAAACTAGAGCCTCTGGGTAAATGGATAGGTTTGTAAGAGAGGTCCTTAAGGTATGCTGCTCCCAGGCTATACAAGGCTTTAAAGGTCAATACCAGCACCTTGAATTCAGCCCGGAAGCAAACTGGAAGCCAGCTTAGATAGCACAAGACTGAAGTGATATGGTCCCTACAACTTACACCAGTCAACACTCTAGCCACAGCATTCTGTTCCAACTGCAGCTTCTGACAGCCTTCAAAGGCAACCCCAAATAGAACACCCAGCAGTAATCAAATCTAGTTGCTACTCTTATGTTGCTGTCATCTGTCCTATGACTGTACAATTAAAAGTTCTATCTAGATGCTACCAAGGCATGCACCCCAGTGGCAAGATCTTTTTTCTGCCTGGGAAGGACCAGAGGTAGCTCATCAGCCAAAGTTGGCGAAAGAGTCCCCTGGCCACTATTGCCTCATATTTATCCAGTAGGAGGCCCAGGAGCACTCCCAAACTGTAGTCCTACTCCTTTAGGGTATGTGCAACCTCATCTGAAACAGGAGATAACCCTTTTCCCAGGTCAGAAGTCTCATCCACACCAGTAGCACCTCCATTTCATCAGGACTGAGTTTCAGTTTGTTACCCTTCATCCATTACAAAACTGCCTCAGGTGTGGAAACTCAGTTTCTACAGCTTCCCTGAGATCTGTTGGTAGTGAGAGATAGAGCTGAGTGACATATGCATATCAAGCAACTCTGTCCACATTTCTGGATGACTCAACAGCTTCATATAGATGTTGAAAAGAATGGATGGGAAAGGAGCTTCTCAGGAAATTTTTTTTACTGATATTGGAGTCCAGGAGGTGCAACTGCCTCAAGATTCATCGGTGAATATTCTGTGGAAAAGAGTACAACTGCACTTTCTATGCCAAAGCCTAACTGGACAGAATATAAGTCTAAGGGAACAACAAGATGCAGTAAGCCTCGATATGAGACCCCCTTAAGAAGATTGGGGAAGGGAAAGGAGAAGCAAAGAAAAGGGGGAACAAAACGTTTGAAATCTTTTCTTTATTCTTCTTCTGCACACTTTTAAGGCAATATAATTGTAAGTGCTGGAAATGTCATGATAAAGTGGGTTTTTTATGTGACACCAAAAATGACTGCTAAAATTGCTAAAAACTATGTTAACAAATGTTGGAAATGTGGTGATAAAGTAGGCTTCTTTTTCTAAATGTGGTGGAAATGTGAAAAAGCTTATAAGTTCTGGGCAAAAGTTCATACCATTGTGTAGTTAATGTGGGGTCTTAGATTTTCTATGTAAGCTGAATCTGTATTATTAAGTACTAGATTTTAAGCCCATTTTACTGTAGATAAAATGGGCGCTAGATGGCATTGGCACGGGGCAAGGGTAGGCCTGGCTGGCGTAGCACAGGGCAGCACAGGGCCGCAGGAGGCTTGTCCCCCTTCCCCACGGCGGAGCGCAGAAGGTGTTGGGGAGGGCCGGGGCTACATGGAGGGGAAGCGGCGTACCTTTTGTCGGCGTCGGCTCCTGATCTGGCAGGCTTCTGAACGCCGTAGTCCGGGCGGAGGTGAGGCGGGCGGCGACGCTGTGAGGCGGCTCCGCCCGGCGGCAGAAAGCTTCCCGCCCCCCCCCCCACCCACCGACGCTCCCGAGGCTCTCTGGAGCCTTCTGCCGCGGGCCGCAGCGGGCTCACAGCGTCTACGACGCTGTGAGCCTGCTACGGCCTGCGGCAGAAGGCTTCCCGTCCCCCCCCCCCACCCATCCACCTCCCCGAGGCTCTCTGGAGCCTTCTGCCGCGGGCCGCAGCGGGCTCACAGCGTCTACGACGCTGTGAGCCCGCTGCGGCCTGCGGCAGAAGGCTTCCCGTCCCCGACACCACACATTTCATTTCCAAGATTCCACATGTACAGGTTTCAGAAGTGGCTTTGTTACAATGGATGTTGGCACCCTATATACAAACATACCATATTCTGAAGCCAGGGAGATGGCTAAGACTAATTTAGACTGCAAGAAGAAGACCCCCCTCCAACCCATTTTATAGAACTTTCAATATCATTATTGAAAACAATATTTTTTCCTTTCAGGATTAGTTTTATTTACAGCATTTACGAATTGTCATGGAAGGCCCCATAGCTTCCACTGTCGCCAATAGCTATGCAACTCTAATGTAAGTTCATATATTTCAGATATTTTTATTTATTTGAGTGTTTTGGATAACATTTTCATTATTTTCAGGAACCCTCAGAGGTGGTCAGAATTTCTGGATTGGGCCAATAGTAAATATACGACTAGTAATTTCTGTAGTCAGACTTTCATACCGTCTCTTTTTTCAATACCTGTTTAACAGTGGAGAGAGACAGAACTCTCAAGCTCACTTCTTAACATAAGTCCACATGTAGAAACACATTGTCATGTTACCAATCCTTTCACCCAGTGCATTTAAAAAATAGGTTCCTTAGACATAGACATGATTAATTTCAACAGGTGCAGACAGGCTTACTAATAATTTATTGGAGATAGAGAAAGTAATTAGGTCAGTTAGACAAAAGGCATACAATATTGCACATTCTTTTTATTAGAAAATGAACAGAAGCCTGTCTCTAATAGGAACAACTGTGCCTTTGAATTTTAAATGCTATCAAGAAAAATCCAGAACAGTATCTAAAATCATTGGTATCTACTCTCTGAAATTCTTGGGTGTAATTCTCCTCCTATTACATGGAGGAGAAACAAATATTGGTCCACAATAGGAAAGATTTAAAGGGGAAGAGATATCTTTCACCAGGAAATCATAAATGTGGAAGTTGTTACGTATGTATGTATATACGTATGATGGAGCTCTTCCATCAGGTCTATGGTTAAGGTCAGTACTGCAAGGAGATAATTTTAAATGTAATAAATCAAAAACGTTATAAACTGTAATAATGCTAAACATTATTAATTCAATGGCTGTGCCAGTTTCTTTTCATAGGAAAATTGACCCGTTCATTAAAAACAAGTGTAAAAAGGTAAAAGTATCCCCTGTGCAAGCAGCGAGTCATGTCTGACCCTTGGGGTCAGCGTTTTCATGGCAGACTCAATACGCGGTGTCAGTGCCTTCCCCAGTCATTACCGTTTACTCCCCAGCAAGCTGGGTACTCATTTTATCGACGTCGGAAGGATGGAAGGCTGAGTCGGCCTTGAGCCGGCTGTTGGGATTGAACTCCCAGCCTCATGGGCAGAGCTTTCAGACAACATTTCTGCTGCCTTACCACTCTGCACCACAAGAGGCTCTAAAAACAAGTGTAATGGAGCATAAATCAAGAATGCAAAACAAGGTCATCAAAGCTCCCTTTGTATACCATTTTCTTGAAAAGCAACATAGTGCAGACTCAATGTGAGTCTGTGCTTTAGAATATGTCAGCCCTACTGACATGAATATGAGTAGGGGAGCATTTGGCCCAGGGAACATTTTCCACCCCAGATTTGTGCTTCCACATGGGAGCCAGGACAGCAAAGTTCCCAGTGTGGAAATGGCCTATGTGTAGCTCTCTAGTTTTGACAAATGTTAACTGTTTGGAAGAAGTGACAACATTTCCATAGGTTCTCTATCACTACCCACTCTTTATTCTGAACATCATGCTGAATGCTAACAGCAAGGTCAAAATACAACTTGTCTTAAATTATGAAGAAATCATCAATGTCCTTATAAGGCATGCCATTCTGAGAAGGAACACTGAGAACAAAGTCCAATTTACAAACATTTTATCTGAAAATGTTTATCATCCTCCTCACTCTTAGCCTTGAATTGAAGCTTTAGTGCATATGGAGCTCTGGATCACACATTGTATTGAATGAGAAGATTGTCCTGGATGTTCGTAATGCAGTTGTCATTCTCGATACAATGGTGTTTCTGTTATTGATCAGTGAGGTATGTGCCTGGAGAGAACAAGATGAAGCTCTCATCTTCATGGATTTCCTTAACAGCATTCCATTAGCTCCATCAGGCCTGGGATTCTTCTCATAAAAGAGAGATGAGGTAACTAGGGTTCCCCATTTAGGCTTCAAAACAGCTATGTAATGCTATATGAGACTCTGTGCAGATGAGGTGTGGGGGTGGCATGCACAGAGCAGAAATGGATGCATTCACAGAGCTGTCTTCATAAAATGGCATATCCAGCACAGATACATTTCAAAATACTTGTCTCATGTACGGCAAGTGCTTCATATGAAACCTGCAGAAATGAATGCAATCTGTTTAAATATGTCCTCTGAAACTATATTTTTGTGACTTTCACATTAAGACGGTGGATGATTGGGTTCTTGTACAGAGCCAATTTCTGGTTCTGAATCATGACAGCCCTTTTTGCACATTTTATATCTTTTACCTATATACTGCCATTACATAGATATCTGCCTTCAGACAAAAGCAAGAGGTTAGATTATAAAACAGTGGAGAACTAACTTCTGATACTTCCAAACAGCAATTTTTTGGAGGATAGATATGTACTCAGTGACCTCATACGTCACAGACTATGCTGTAAGAGCAGCGGGCATGGGACTAACATGGACCATGCAGGACTAACATAAATGAGCTCCCAGAGGTGCTGTGGACCCTGCGGGAGCTTCCAGCATTCTGCAGGGCCTGCAAAATGGAGCCCTTGCATCAGGTCTATGGCTGAGGTCAGTACGGCCAGGGAGTTCTGCATGGCCCCCCTTCCAGGAGAGTGACATGAGTGGCAGAAGCAAAGGCCATCTGCACTCTCTTCCCTCCCACTCCTCTATGAGATGTTGACTGGGGAATTGAGACTAGTGAGGATTTTGTTTTCTGCTGTGTCTTCTTCCTTTTTGGTTTTGACTCGACACGATCAAAGCCGATGCAGGGATGACCATGAACCAACTAAAAGAATAGTCATTGACAGAATCGTATGGCAAAAACTTTCTTATAGAATCGCCAAGGGTCAGACACGATTGAACGGATGACTTCATCATCAATGAGTTGTGATTTTTATGTTTGGGGTTTTAATGGGTTTTTATTCAGACAAATGTAAACCACCATTAGCTGTCTGAGAGTGGTGGGTAATAAACAAACAAACAAATAAATAATAAATCATGTTGGAATTGTGCCTGATAGTATAAGGAGAGAAACATGTATCTTGCAAGTACCTATTTTGCTGACTTCCTACTGCTTTAATGCATAAGCACAAAGTTGATGATGCACTGTATTATTAATGCAAACATTATTTTGGAATTCAAAATTATCAATATCTTTTAATAAACAAATGCACTGTCCAGTCAGGGCCTTGCTGTCAGATTGCATCCTTCCTAGTTAATAGAATGCTCCAAGAGACACCTGAGGCTATGTCATGTTGGTTATGCTATTGACTAGGCATGCTGCTGAGGTATTTAAGAAGCCACAAATCTTGTCAATCAAATCAAGATCTAAAGAGTTTACTGACTGTCTCTTCAGATCCCCATTGTGTCAGGAGAGAAATATTCCTTAGATGTATTTAGAATGGTTGCCTCACTAAAACTATCCAGTGTGTCACCACTTACCACTTCTCTTGGCTATGGGATTATTAGAGGACTGCATATTGAGGCCATCTAATTAATGTAGATATGAACCCAAACAGGAGTTCTTGGTATTATAGGTGCCTCAATATTATTTTACAGGATAGTCATAAATGGGCATGCACACGTGTCTAAAGGCAAGGAAAGAGGCATTTTGTACCTTTTCTGTATTGATGCACAGCTATGCTGGACAGCTCAGGCTTTGTAGAACTGAATATCATGCAGAAAAAAGTAGAATGTATGAGTATCCAAATGTGATATACAAGGGTAAAATCTATATCAATATTTATTTATTGGATTTATAGTCTGCCTTATATTTGGGAATCAGGGCAGATTACATTTTATAGTTCAATACAATCTCTGTATAAAAGTTAAAATTAAAGTTAAAACAATAACATTAAAACACCTTAAAATCTTATACCTTAAAACCATAAATATGAAATATTTAAATTGCCTGTAACATTTTCTTTGGGAGGGAGGGAGGGGTTAATTCATTCTAAAGTAGGGGTTCCCAAAGAGGGCAGTATCACCTGCATGGGGGTAGTGGAAGGATCCAGGGTGGCGGTGAGGAATTTGGGGGCAGTAGGGGGGCGGTGAGGAGTTTTGCGGCAGTAGTCTGACTCTTCCTGCTGCAGCTGCATTCACTGAGGATAAAAAAAAAAGCATGCTGTGTGGCCCCACTTACCGCTTTTGCATTCTGCCACCTGCCATTTGTTCCGGTCCCTGAGAAGAGCTCACCAGGCTTGTCATTTCTATAGTGGCTGAGAGGAGACAAAACAACCTGCCATGCATTACCTTTGGGTTCTAATAACTGGATGTGATAGATGGTGGTGGAGGTTCTAGGCTAAGGTGACCAGATTTCAACATTGGTGAAGCAGGACACTTCCAATGTTGGGGGGGTTCTTGATTAAAAATTTGGTCTATATGGAGCAACAAAAAGTTTCATAGAACGCATAGAATGCAAAAATAGTATTGGAATATATATATATATATATATATATATATATATATATATATATATATATATATATATATATATATATATATATATATATATATATAAATTTCAACATAAGTACAATTTGCCAGGTGCCCCCAGATGTCCCCCAAAAGTGGGACAATCTGGTCACGTTATTCTAGGCTTTATTGTTCCTACACAATTTCAAAATGGCAGCCTCCATTTCATCCCTTGCTGACACACACCCTTCGGATCCCTAGCTCCTGCAGATCAGTAGTGTTTTTTTCAGTTTCATGGGGGAGGCTATTTCCCCTCCCTCTGTCATTTCTGTGTGTTTGCATATGTGTAAGGAGTTTTGAGGCCTTCCAGGGCTCCTACCCCCTCTGCTGGCTAAACCACCATCCTCATGCTCTCTGTGGGTTTCTAGCACTTCTCTTTGTCCTCCTTCCTTCCTTCTTCTGCCACCTTGGCTCTTAATCTGTCCTCACTCATATCCTTTCACTCTCTACTACTTTATTTGTGAATGATCTGCATTCTGCAGGGGGTTGGACTAGATGACTCTGAAGGTACATTCCAACTCTATTATTATATGATTCCTCACTCTCTTCTCCACTCCCTCCTCAGGTTATCCATTCTCATCGCCTTCCCTGCATCTGACCATGACTGTCTCATTACCTCCATTTTATCCCCTGCCCCATTCCCACTTCACCTCCCTTACTTCTCCCCCTGAGGTTTCAAAACTGTTCCTCTGTGTCTCCCTGGTTGTTTGGCCTTTCTACCCAGCTAGTCAGCTGACATGGTCTTGCCTCACCAGCCTGAGCATTCAGGACGTTAGGGCCAGCATGCCGGCTAGAGCCAGCTTTCCCTGGGGTCCTGCTTGGCTGTGGGGCTGCCTACTGCCTCCCCCATGCTCCTGGAACTCAATGTGGGGGCTGAGCACCCTAACTCTTGCCCCTGGCTGGAGAGGCTGGCCTTGGGGGTGGCATCAACTTCAGCCAGGGCTTGTCCCCTATGGTGGTCACCGCAGAGGGGGTGCCTGTGGCAAGCGGCCACTCCCCTGGGTTAGAATGCCAACATGGCCTGGCGTGGAGTCTTCAGTGCCACCCAGATGAGTCAGGAAAACTTGGGCTGCTCCATGGTTAGGAAAGGGGGAGGGGCTTACTGGAGCCCCAGGGAGAAGTCCAGGACAGCCTGAAGGAGGCCCAAACGGGGGGGGGGGGGGCACTAGGGATGTGGCTTAGGAGCCAAGGGGTTGGCAGCCTGAAAAAGTTTGGGAACCACTGATCTAAAGTATAACATCTTAACTTGGTGGGTATAGGGTGGACAGGCCAGTGGAATTAGCTGTTACTTCTGGTCTCAACAATAGGCCTGACAATAGGCTTTCTTTCTTTTACAGGTCAGTGCGTTCTATGGTGTAACTGCATGTCAATGCGTCACTCTTCTTACTAGTGCTAGCAACATTCCTTCATGCTCTGCTCTGTTGCATGCGTGAAGGCCACTGAAAGGTTGGTGTATGCCTGATCTAGCTTTTACCAGTGGGAAAACCTGAGGTCAGCTTTTTTTCACTAACATCTTCAGTTTACATCCCTGTCCTTCATAACTGCCAGATACCCCACGCTATTAAATTTGATATCATGGACATTGTGATCAATATGAGATCAGATCCACTCTATTGTATTATGAGATTACCATTTCTTAACCATATTAATAGCAATAACAATTTTAGTGATATGTAGCATATTCTGCCCAGAACCTCATTCTCATTGTCCCTTTTTCTTATCTCCTTGACAGTCCTGCCCTTCTTCTCCACAGCTGTCATCCTTGATGTCCTTCTAACTTATTTTATTTTGTTCCCTTAGTTTATTTTGTTCCCTTAGTTCATATTTGAGTTCTCTGTTCCTTAGTTTCCCTGCACCCTATATTTTCTTACTAGACAAGCCTCCTTGCCTGCCAAGTGTTCCTTTGTCTGCTTCTGTGTTGTCAATGCATGTAACACTTTCCTGGTCAAAATAGTTCATTTGTGAACATGTCATGGCACTGAAGCAACTACTACAGTAGGTGCTATGTAACAATCAAGAAAGTGAGTAGCATTTTTCCTACCTTCAAAAGCTACTCAGAAGTGGTATCTGGATTGGCCATATTAGATTCCATTTTGTTGCAGACTCCCCAGAAGCCCAGATGATATCTGTTATATTTTCTCCAAAATTCCCAAAAGAAAAACATCACATGCATATTTCACTAAGATCACCCAGTTATTTAACCAGTTTCCCCATTTAAAGCTTATTCTTACTTCATTTAAACTTTATAGCACTGATATAACCAATATATACACACAAGTATACCTGATTACTCCAATAATTTAACATGTATTATTTGGATATTGGTTTTCTAGATCACCCTTTCCTGGAAGCAGGCTTGGGGTACTCCACAATCCTTATGGGAAAGTGGCTAAAAAAAGCATGAGAGGTTTCATAAAATACCAGCGGTAGGCATCAAATACGTATTTAATCCCAGCCATTAAACAAGATGTTCCATCCACTATTCTATTGTAGTACCTTTCTACAACAGCAGCCATAGACCGCCAGAAGTAGAAAGTAGTGTATCAAATAAGTTGTCAGTAAAAGCAAATAATACACGTAATTCAATTGAGTCAAGCTACCTACTGCAGGGGAAGGCAATCAACCCTCTACCTAAAATGCCCTCAGTTACATCTTGAGAAAACATATTCTTTTGATAAAATTTAATTGAAAGAAAAAGTGGTAATGGAGGCATTCTGTCTATTTCTTACTTTTAGATCTACTATAATATTCCATTTGTTCCCAGAAAAATAAAAGATATCCTTGTTAACAATGCTATTCTTCCATTTATGTTTCTCTGACACAAAGGCAATATAAAGTTTAAAATTGTTTCCTCCAATATAGGAACAACTGATTTTAAGCCTTCCACTTTCTTATGGCTGATTCTAGGTCACCAGTTGGGTGGCTGAGCAGGCTGTAGCTGTTCTCTGTATTGTTATGTGCACATTTTTTCTTTAAATCAGTGAGATATTTGGTGAATATACAGATCTGACGTAGGCTGGATTTAATGAAGTTGGGCGCATGGGGCAAAGATTACTATAGTTTGACATTTGTTTTATTAGCTGATTGTAATTCAGTTGTAAATGTGACTTTTTAGTCATTTATGGACTCATTAACATTTAATGCTCATCATTAATTAATTAACCTAATGACACAATTTCTTTATGTGCATTTTTCTTCAACCCTCAACTCAGATTCCTCAAAAGTCAAACTCCTTTGAAGTTACCCAGGATACAGTATTTGATCCTAAACCTTCCTTTTCTTGCTTTATCTTTCAATGCCCCATTAACAAAAACACAAGATGGGTGGTACATGAGGGTCAGGGGGTGTGTTTGGGAATGACATCAACTGAGACAATAAAAAGGCTCCTTAGTTACTTAGAAGTTCTATTTTAAAGTTACATTTAAGGAGACCTCTAGACCAATTAAACAGACTTTAAATCAACGTCTGCCTGCTGCTGGCATATCAGAAGCAAAGACCTGCTTGAGAAACTCTTTGGTAAGAACCTTCTATTTTATTTCAGAAAGTGACTTTTATAAATGCCTGCCTTATGCAGTATTGGATCGCAAAAGTCAACAAATAGCCTGAAAACAAATGTGTGCCTGAATCTAAATTGTTCCTAAAACTGATGAGTCCTTTAAAGCCAGCTGAGATATGACTAAACATTTCACTGGGGTGAACTCAATTGTCTAATGGAACAAAAATTGGGCATACGAAACTGTGTTTACGTGATGTACATATAAGAATGTAAAGCATCTTAGCAGGTTTTTATGTTGCAACTGTGAAAATAATGCATTGCACAGGTTTCACTTAAAACATACCAGTGTTTTATTCAGCAATGCCACTCCACATTAAAATATGCTGAACACTTTTAACTGAAGTTTGTAGGCAATTCTTTGTTTTAAGTCAAACAATTAGAGTCAGGAACAAAATTGAGATTGTTTTGCTTTCTGATGTGTCACTAGCAATAACATTGATCATTGTGAAAACATTCAAATTTTTCTGTCAGTGAAACTCCCAGTGACAGCAATGCGCTTCTTTTGGCAGAGTGATTTCAAGACTGGACTTTTTGTGTCAATAGCTTTAGTGATATTTCTGAGCAAAGCAAAATAAAATTAATTGCTCCTATATTTATCGTGTTAACAGTTGTAGGTTTAGAAAAGGAAAGAAAGGATTCACTGCATTTTACTTCTGACACCATTAATCTCTGTGGTAAGGGAGATGTGAACAAACCGGTGTATGGCTAGAACAGGGTATGGCTAGAACAGGGCCTTTAGTTTGCCATGTCATACAAGAAAAGGATGAGGCACAATCCAGACAAAATTAAGAACCTTAATGTCTCATTGATTTCACAGAAAGAGTCAAGTGAGCATTCAGATCTCTCCTGTTAAAAGCAATGGGAGATTGTGTTCATATTTTTTCAGCTGATGATTTCAGAGATAATTTACAGATAAGTTAGCCAATTTAAAAACTCTGCATTAAGAATATTCTAAAACTGAAAGTAACCAACATGGATAGTTCAGGGTATCCTAATCTTGATAGATCTCAGAAGCTAAGCAGGGTGGCCTTTGGAAAGAAGACCTCTGAGGAATACCATGACACAGAGGCAGGGGATGGCAAACATCTCTCCTGAAGGACTCTTGATTTGAAAGTCCCACAAGGTCACCATAAGTCATTCATGATATGACAGCAAAAACAAAGAAACAAGCCTGGTAAGTAGTCAACATAATCAGAGTAGATCTACGCATAGCTTGAATGGGACTTCTTTCAACCTACAAATATCATATGCCCACAAATCTGCTGAAGAGGATTGATCAGTTGTGTGGTAAAAATAGGTTAGGTTGCAAACTGTATGGGTGATGGGGTTTCACTGTGAATTGAGCTCTGCAAAAATTCACTCAGCCCATATTCTCAAGACATTACTATCCTGTGTCAATTAGACCTTACATAGCCTTATCCATAAAATTACTGACAATATGTTCAGGACCAATAAATAAACAAACAAACTAGCCAGGCAACAAATATTTCTTCACACAATACAATAATCAAATAGTAGACTGGAAGTAGGTGGGAGTGGGCAGGACAAAGAAAACTGACAGAAATATTACGTCTGAGGAAAAAACAACACACAGTTAGCTTCTAGAAAAATGTTGGGATAAAACTGATTTCAAATGAACTGGAAATAACAAAATCCTCTAAGTGAAAACTAAAGGCATAAAAATTATTATTTATTTATTACATTTGTATACCACCCTCCACTAAGGCTCAGGGCAGTTCACAAAGAACTATACAGAACAATACATCGAACACAGAGATTATAATGAATGAAAGGTAACAGTAATAATAACAATAAACAAAGAAATAACATTCTAACATAGTGAACAATCTACCAGGCCCATGGTTGGTCATATCTGTCACATGGGTTCAAGGGGCTCAGTAGATCTTGTTCAGTTTTGGTTGCCCTCAACCAAATGTCTGGTGGCCTTTTGCAGGCCCTGTGGAATTGTTTTAGTTCCGTTAGGGCCCTGATCTCTGCTGGGAGCTTGTTCTACCAGGTGGGGGCCAGGACAGTGAAGGCTCTGGCCCTGGTTGAAGACAAGCAGACTTCCTTGAGGCCAGGGATCACTAGCCGGTTGGAGGTGGCACAGCACAAAGCACTTTGAGGGGCATAGGCACTTTGAGACAGTCCTTCAAGTACACAGAGCCCAGATTGCGTATGGCCTTGAAGGTAATTACTAAGTCCTTAAGCCTGATCCAGAATTCAACTGGTAGCCAGAGCAGTTGTTGAAGGCTGGGCTGGATGTGGGACCTCCATGGTGTTGCTGTGGGGACTTTAGCCACCACATTCTGGACCAGTTATAGTTTCAAGGTCAAAGTTAAGGGTAGGCCTGAGTAGAGCGAGTTGCAGAAGTCTAGCCTAGAGGTGATTGTCGAGTGGTTAACTGTGGCTGGGTGTTCCAGGGCCAAGTAGGGTGCTAGTAGTTTGGCTTGGCAAAGGTGGTAGAAGGCCAGCTGTGCTACTCTTGTGACTTGGGCCTCCATAGAGAAGGAAGCATCCAGGATCACGCCCAGGTTCCTGGCGAGGACCCATTATGCACGGGGGGAATAACGCACATTCGGGGTGGAATGGCGGCGACTAAAATCACCGATAACGCACGGTGCCATCCGCAACCGGCCGCAGCTTCAGTGCATGCCGCCGAAAAAGCCGTCTTAGCGAAACGCAGAAGAAAACACAGCTTCCGGGTGACTGGTGTGCAACCAGAAGCGGCGGCGGGATTGCCGCGTGCATAATCGGTTTTGCCGCTGTCGTGCCCCGTCCCATGCATAACCGGTGTGCTTCACGTCTTCCCCCTCCGCGTTTTCCATGTGACCCGAAATCGCCGTTTCGGCGGCCGTGCATAATGGGCCGAAGTGAGACACTGACAGCTGCACACCGTCAAGGTTTGGCAGATGTGCTTACTCGCTTGGACCCTTCCCACCCAGCCACAGAACCTACACCTTTGAAGGACTGAACTTCAGACAACTCTGCTTGAGCCACCTCATCACTGCTTCCAGACAGCTAGCTAATGCGTCTGGGGGAGAATCAGGGCAGTCATCCATCAGAAGGAAGAACTGCGTGTCATCCGCATAGTGGTGACAACCCAGCCCGAATTTCTGTACCAGTTGAGCAACAGGGCACATGAAGATATTAAACAGGATTGAAGTGTGAAAATCGAGATAAAAAGGAAGCAGTACAGGGACAGAACTGACAATTACAAGATCTGGTGATAGCTACTAGCTTAGAGGGCTTAAGAAGTTTGGCCAAATTTATGGAGAAAAGGTGTGAAAATTAAACAAAAAATATCAACAGTTGAATATTGGATGCCTGGGGGAAAAAACAGAGGAGACCTATTGCCTCCATGGTCTGCTTGTGGACTTCCTAGAGGCATCTGCATTGGTATTATGGGACACCGAACACTGGACTAGATGGATCTTTGCTTTGGTTCAGCAGAGCAGCTGTATTCTTAAGCATCTCCATGTATGTCCCTTTATAAATGATAATTAATTACAAGTCAGTAGGGCTACAATATATCATCACAGTTGTCAGGAGGGGGCTAAAACAAATGTAATGTATATAACCCAATGTGACTGAACAGAGATTATGAATTTTAAAATATTAAATAAGTTGGAGCTGTGGAATAGCACTATATCGATGCTAAACTATATTCTGTATAGGAATAAGGAATAGGAAACATACAATATATAGAATATCACTAGAAATATTTAAGTCAAATAAAATCTATTTCTGAACTTGCTGCATGTATCACACAAAGTAGATTTATGCTATCATGTCAAGATTATGAACTGTAATCCTCATGTTGAAGTGGAAGATGAGGCAGATTTTAAATGACTGGGTCAATGTTTAACAAAAAACCAATTTGTCTTCTCAGTTTCCTGCCCTATTCAGCACACATACACACAAATATATTGCCCAGATAACCGGTTCTTTATTTTGATACTTATTGTTAAAAACTTTTCTTTTGTCTTACCCATTACAACCAAGAGTACACAAAATAATTAGTTTTCCCCACTCTTTCAGTTAGCATGACTGCAATCAGAAACATGGCTAGAACAGCAATCGTTTTATGGGCAGTCTGCTTGTTGACCAATTCTGATGGAAAAGCCATGATGTAAGTAGAGAACATTGATCTAAAAGCATTAAAGCCATGTCTATGCTGGAATCTCTATGCTGGATTATTTTTCTAATGTTTTAGCTTAAGCACAAAAATGAGTGAAGAACTTTCCAGATTCTTTTCAAGATTGCCCAGTGAACAGTTCATGTTTACTGAACTTGATGTCTCATTAAAATGCAGTAAGACTTGATTCAGAGTAAACTTGCAGAACTGAAATAACCAGAAATTCATAAGGGGATGCTGTGTATAAATACTAAGGAATTTTGTTCTGAGAGAGAGAGCAGCATGGTATACGGCAGCTAAACTCAATTGATACTTGGAAGGAAGGCTACCAAGGAAGACAATGGCAGACTACTTCTGCTTCTCATTTGTCTTGAAAGCCCCTTGCTGGGATCATCTAAGTCGAGTGCATAACTTGACAGGACTTTACACACACATTTGTTGTTGTTGATTTGTGGCTTTAGGCTTCTCTTGTGCATTCCTCCTCTCAATATCTGAAGAGCATAAAGCCTGCGAGATGTTACCTTAGATTCTGGCACAGGACTAAAAGCTTTCCAGATGCACCTACCCACTATACACATGATGTATACTTGATAAAAATCAAGTCAATCTTAGTTTTAAATTTTTGAAAATTACATGAAGGCTCAAGGGGGTGCAGGTTACAGTAGATAAGCGATAGGGATGTGAGTGTCTTGCATAGTGCAGGGGATTAGACTAGATGACCCATGCGGTCCCTTCCAACTCTATTATTCTATGATTCTATGTTTACAGCTCGTGTGGGTTGGGGATGGGGGATTGCTTTAAGTTGGATAGTGAAGCAGCTGCAGCAATGACTATGTAGTACCTGTCAAACATCCATAGTTCTTCCACAATATATAGTCATTTTTGTTATGAACCTAATGATAAACCTGGAAATATGCTAGGATGGCCAGATGAAACAGAATACCGTGTTTTCCCACTTTAATATTATATAGGACAAAAATCTTTGCAAATGCAAGTTTGCTGACACAAATCCAATCTTTTGCACCATCTTCTGCATAGGTGTTTTGTCCTTTTGTTTCATCTGACCTTCCAAAATGCCTCTGGTCAGATGCAATATAAATGCAGTATAGAACACCAATATTTTGCCCTGGGAAACTAGTACTGAATTTGCTCATGGCGACTACAGCATCATAAAACCAAGCTTCAATTTGATGTAAAATTGCACATTCATTTTTAAGTGCTTGCAAGCCATCAAATTCTGGATCTGTACTCATGGTAGTATATTTAGATCAAAGATATCCTGGTTTTGATGAACTAAAGGCATTTTGGAATTTTGAATAAGGTTAATGATAATAAAATGGCTGTCCTGCCCTTGCTCAGCCCAAACACAAATGTTGAAAGGTTAAATTACAGGTCCTCCTGCAACGGAGACAGCTGTTTCTGGATGGGTACTCCCTTCAGATGCAAAGGTGAAGCTTTGGGGCTGTTCTGAAGTACTTCCTACATTGAGGAGAACTAGGGCTACCTCTTAGCTGCTTGGTTCAATTTCGAAAGAAAGAGGGTTAATTTCTTGCATAGATATAGCAAAGCTCTACTCATAAAAGAAAGAAATTTTGTGTCTGTGGCCAAGATAATGTGATATGGCTGTGACTCATCTGACAAGAATGAGCTCAGCACTTGTTGCTCAGTCAGCAGGTAGGGGGAAATGTAAGGCTTCACACGATTCAAAACTAACCAGCTCGTTTAGATTACCCTCTTATCACTATCATAGTCATCTTTAGATGAACCTTTATATGAGCCTTTCTCAACTTTTTTACCATTGAGAATCCCCTGAAACATTCTTCAGGATTTGAGAAGCCCCAGAAGTGGCATGACTGCAGAATATGGTACACAACATAGCTGTGTACATGCCCACCTGGGGTCCCCCCTCTTCCCACCCCCTTCAGGCCCACCATTGGCCATTTGGGAGGGGTAGGTGGGTTTGTATGACCATACATGGTCATATCACCCAATAAAGGTTTAAAAGGTTTTTAAAATATATAAAAAAATTAACTCCCACTCATTTGGGAAACCTTCCCAAGGCTGTCATGAAACACTGGTTGAGAAAGTCTGCTCTATACTTTAAATATTAGTCTCCAGCATAACTATTACAAAATCTGCCCATGGTCTAAACAGATTTTATCTTCCTATTCAGTGAAAACAAGTTTGGCTTAATGTAGGCTTACACAAGCTTTCATTACAGGAAGAGGTCTGTAAGTGAAGTGCAGATGATGCATGATTTGGCGGAGAACATTCATTCTGCTGAGAGACAAAGGTGGCTCCTTGAACAACTACAGAATGTACACCATGATGGCCAGCCTCCTGAAGTAGCAGTGGATACTAAGCGTCGTGAAGTCAGAAGTTGGAGACTGATGCCTGATCATCTGCAGACAAAGATGCAGAAGAGGCAAAAGGATTGGAACAAAGCTTATAGAAGTGTCACATTTAAGACCAAACCACAGTGAAAACTTCCAAGTGCATACAGTAGAGAGCAAATAGGGCATTTAATTATTTATAAATTGCTGAGACGACATCCAAGGGCATGTTCGCACAACACCACTTATTGAAGATTGGGTATGCTTACATTGCAGATCTTATAGTCATATATCATTATTATTATTATTTCTAGTCATATATATTATTATTTCAATTTATTACCCACCACTCCCAAATGGCTCATGGCAGGTTACAATAGTATGAATAGAATCCCATTAAAACCCTCCATTAAAATCCCCAGACATAAAAACATAACACAGATCCAACCAATCACAATAACAAAAAAGATACAGTGGAAAAAACTCGACTTACTATAATTCCCCCAACAAAAATCTCACAGTAGGGGGGGGGAGAAGGGGCGCTGATGGAACCCACAAGCCTTCACTCACACCACTCTATCCTGGAAGGGGGCCATACAGATCTTGCTTGCTGCAGCGGCCTCAACCATAGACCTGGTGGAAGAGCTCTGTTTTGCGGGCCCTGCGGAATGCCAAAAGCTTCCACAGGGCCCTCAGCTCTTCCGGGATCTCGTTCCACCAGGTAGGGGCCAAGACCGAAAAGGCCCTGTTCCAGGTCGAGGCCAGGTGCGCATCCCTGGGGCCGAGAATGACCAACAAACTAGTGCCTGCAGAGTGTAAAGCCCTGAGGGGGGCATAGGGTGACAGGCGGTCCCTCAGATATGTGGGTCCCAGGCAGCGTAGGGCCTTAAGGGTTAAAACCAGAAACTTGAACCGGATCCAGGCAGCAACTGGCAGCCAATGCAGCTGACTCAGCACTGGCTAGATGTGGGCCCTCCAAGGTGTTCCCGTGAGGACCCTAGCAGCTGCATTTTGAACCAGCTGCAATTTCCGGATCAAGCCCAAGGGCAGGCCTGCATAGAGCAAGTTACAGAAATCTATTCTGGAGGTGACCGTCACATGGATCACTGTGGCCAGGTATTCGGAGGACAGATAAGAGTGCTAGTAGCTGAGCCTGGCGAAGATGGAAAAATGCCTGGCTAGCTACCCTCTTGACCTGTGCCTCCAGTCTACATATAGTGGAAGCTTTGGCTCACACTGCTTGTCCACGAGGCTGACAGGGTGAATTGCAAGGTCAATGAATACCATGCAGTCTTTATGATTGGCTTTCTGATTCTCACCCCTCACAAGGAGATGTGATTGCTGCCTTGGCTAGTGAAAGGTGGCAGCCATGGAGGACTGGTTCCACTCATTCCTTCTTTCAGATAGTAACACGAGTCTGCCATAAGTAACTAGAATAATTAGTATAAAAATATTACTTTGGAATTGCCCTTCCACGGCAGCCGCTATATTTATTTAAATTGAGAATAACTGTAATCCATAAAATAATAATGTAGAACAGTCTTACAGGGATACCACAGTTTTCAATATGATTCTAATTATTCCAAAATCAGTATTTTGTTAATTGTTGCCACGTAAACCGTTTACTGCAAACCTTTATGTGCATGAAGATTTGGGTACTTTGGGCTTTCTCTTGTAGGCTAGTATACATACATACATACATACATACATACATACATACATACATACATACATACATACATACATACATATATATATATAATATATATAATTATATATAATTATATAATATATATAATTATAATATATATAATTAATAAAGGGCTTGAAGCATGGGACACACATAAGATTCAGAGAGGAGGATTCTCAGATAAATGGAGCCTGAATAAATGCATACAACAAAATAAAGTAGATAGGGCAACATATTCTAATACTCAAAAAGGGTTGTAATTGAAGGTCATAGGTTCAAATATCAACCGCAGCACTTTCTTTCATTGAATCACTGGGATCATAGGGAAATGGGAGGTGTATCCAAATTACACAGTTATGGTTTGACAGTTGCTTGCAGAAGGTATTTCTAGAAATTGAATGATAGGGGAAGTGATCTAAAGACCAAAATTCCTTGGATTTGCTGGGTGGGGAGGGGTGAGAGTTAAGCAAACATGGCAATAACATTAGTTAAATGACATCAGGCTTAAGAATTAAAACACTGGATGAGTTTGGAGCTCAGTGCAAGCATGCACTGTCTCTTTCACTTCAATGCTAAACAATGTTGCACTTAAAGAAACCTCTGCACTATTGAACTGAATAGGGCACCCCTGGTCATGCAGAGTTCCAAATGTTCATTGAAATACCTGTATGTACATTAAAGCCAATGAATTAGAATTAAAGGCTACTGACATATCATAGGTTATCATACTGTATCTTTGCTAACGTGATGGATATGATCCTTCAGGCAGATCTAAGACTGAAGCAAACCCTTGAAATCACAGAGAACTGCATTGTATTAAGTGATGTTTCATGTGCAAACAAAGTTCTAAGAATAACATAGGGTATATTTATGGGATTACAACCTTAAAATGCACTTTCTATTTATTCTTTTGTTGTATGTTCATGTTCAACTTACAAAATGCAGTTTTATTCCCCCCCCCTATTTCTTGCTTGTGCCTTGTCAAATAAAATGGACCAAATTGCTCTCATACAGTAGTGGTTGAAAAGCAAATATTCTGGTTTTTGTGTTATTATTTACATGGATATTTCCTAACTAGTCTGGGATGATGAAACCACCATCTTTTAGTACGTATCAATGACACAACACGATCCAGTTATAGTGGGGAAAGGGACTAATGGTGTAATCCTAAGCAAAATTATACCTTTCTGAATCCATCAACTTGATTTCTAACTGGTTAACCACTAACGGTGAAAATGGTGCTTTGCTAGTCTAATATGTAATCTCATGCCCAGGTATTTAACTTGCATCCTATATCAAGTTCACCAGAATTATTCCTAGTGCTGAACTTGTAAGAGAATGGAATTAAAGGCCATTCCTAAATCAATAAGGGCCACATATAGTTTACCATGCACAATGGGCCTGGGATACCCGTTTGTTGTTATAATAAAAAATTTTTAATGCCAACACTCCAAGAATATTTGAAGTGTGCTTTGGCAAAGACTATGGTTTTTGATTTTTCAAAGTTTATTTCTACATTGTTATTTCTGCAGTAGCCATGAAAGCCTCAGTGATAATGGAACAGACTGACATAGGATCTAGAAATTATTACCATATCGTCTGCATATAGTAACATTGCAGTTGGTCTTTTCCTATGAATTGGGGGTGGTGGCGGCCTATTGATTTTCAGTATAAAGGCTGGAAGACCTAGAAGGTAAAGACTAAACCGATTGGGGGGGGGAATATGGTCTAGTTTTACCTCAATACTAATGGGAATTTTCTGTTAAACTGCCATTTGCAGAAATTTGTATTTGATAAGTGTTGCCTCAATGTAATTTCCTTATTAGAAATAATAGACGAGAATTTGGAGGGCAGTGAGTTTTTTCCACAGATTTTCTCTTGGGATGGAATTAAGGGCCATTCTTAAATCAATAAGGGCCACATATAGTTTACCACTAGGGTTGTGCGATTCGGCTGCCGAAGCGGCCGTTCCGTCCGGGCGCAGCCAGCGCCGCGCCGCAGGGGGGGGGAGGGCGGTGCCGGCAGCGGCGTGACAGCGGGCACAACCACGCAGGCGCGGAATTCCGCGCCTGCGTGGTTGCGCCCGCTGTCACGCCACTGCCAGCACCGCCCTCCCTCCCCGCGGCGTGGCGCTGGCTGCGCCCGGACGGAATGGCCGCTTCGGCGGCCGAATCGCACAACCCTATTTACCACCTCTATGTTTGGTATATTTTACACTTAAAAAGGACAGCACAGTGCAATGATCCACTGTCGAATTTCCTTTTTTTGAACCCATCTGCTCAGGTACAAGTATGTTTTTATTGGAAATCCAATGTGTTAATTTTAAACCCAGAAATTTTGCATAGTGTTTTCTTATAACCGAAAGCAGGCTTATTAAATGATAGTTGGCAAAAGAGCAACCTTACCTTTTAAATATATATCTATCATACAATATGATAGAATTTAACCATGAATCCAGCAGCTGACCTGAATGATTAATCTGTGTAAATAAACCTGGTAATAAAGGAGCCCACCATTCTTCATTGTACAAGAGGAGCTCAACCATCACTCAAATTGTGTACTTCCTTTTTCTATCAATGGTTTGAGGCATGGGGAGGGGCTGTGCATTAATCTACATGTACTGCGCCACATCGTCCCTCTACCTGGCCAACTAAATGTCAGTAGCCCAGTCAGGAATTTCTGATCTATGCATGGAATGAGTGGTCAGGCTTCTCAGGAAAATATTTGACCACAGTATAAAATCTCAAAAGAAAAGATCTTTATTCACCAGAATACATTTTCACATCACTAGAGTTAGGACATTGGAAAACAATATCAAAATACTATACGTTGTTAAAAGAACTGAGAGAAATAAGCAAAACATATGAGGTTAACTAAGTTTTTCAGTCACTAGTATTACCTTTGCATTCTCTTCCTGGAATGGATGCAAGCCTGTAAGCACTTTAAAAAAAAAGGCTGGGCAAGATAGACTCGCTCCATTTGTTCCATGGACCTTTGCTTGCACACTTTTAACAGGGCACCCAGAACTTTAATGTTTCTGCCCCAAAAGGGACGTTTACCCTATAATAAAATTTGGAATGGGTCCATATGTGTACCTTTTCTCTAGTCAAATTAAGATACACATTCTAAATCTGTTATGACCACCTTACTAAATCCAAATAGCCATTTTATCTTGCCCTTTCCTGAAAGCTGGGTAAATAGTTATACCATACTATTTGTCTCCATAAACAATCACAGATGTTTATAGTTCCATTACCAGAGAAAAAATGAGATCAGGAACTCCCAGAGTTTTAATTGAGGTATCCTGCATCTCTGTCACTTAGACTAGGTATGGAATCTTTTAAAAAGATAAGCATAAATTCACAGAATATAGAGTTGAATAAACAGAGCTAGGAAGTATTATGAGTCTCTACTGAACATCATTTACTAAGGCTTGTTGAGATAATTAAATGTGTCTTCAGGAAGAACTACAAAAATAACTTATACTGTATTACTCAGGGAGGGTACTCTACAAGATGCCCAATTTTGTTACAAGGATCTTCCTTATTCTTTATTATTTCCACAAATTCCTATTTCACATTTGGAAAATGGTTCATATTTGGGAAATGGCAGTGCCTTGATAGTGGGGGTGGTTGTCTAGATTTCTTGGACAGCAATAGTGAAAATGGAAGTCTGCCCCATCAATTAAGTGTGATCTTCTGGCAGCTTAAATTCACCATGTTGCCTCCATACTGTGATTTACCCTACACCTAGTGGTGCCTATCTTTCTAAAAATGTTGCATATTAAGCTACTGATGTTTGCAGTTTAAAGAAAATACAGTAAAGCTCTTAAACAGTATATAATCCTATACAGCTGGAGGTTTTCACTAGAATTTCAGAAACTAGATCCTGAATTTCAGAAACTAGCAATATTGGTGACCTGTACTGAATGTCATATGGACACATGAACAAGCCATATCGTGAATCAGGCTACTGGACCATCTAGATCAGAACTATCTACTCTTGACTGGCAAGTTTTTCCAGCGTCCCAAATAGTTGTGTTTTCACATCAGCTACCAGTTTTCCTTTCCTCTGGAAATGGTGTTTGGGACCTTCTGATTGCCAAGCAGATGACCTAATACTAAACCATGGCCCTTCCCAATTTCCTTGGATATTACTGAAAAGAGGCAAGAAATTTTATTCTGACCATCTGTGAGATGATACATAGGGAGATGAAGTATATCTATTACCAGTGTGTGCCCTGCCTTCCTTCACTTCACCTTACCTCGCTCTGTGATTTGCTTTCATGATGAATGTGACAGTTTGACTTATAATTTGTAATATTCTGAATTACTACCTTCTCTTGGCACGTTTTAAGAGAAACACAAGAATTACAACATTCAACACTCAAGCCACCAGAGGGGGCTGTTAGAATTTGTAAAACATTAATTTGTTCAGTCATGAGATATAGATAGCTTGGCCTTGCTGAAACCGGCCATCAATGGGGAGAAATCAATGGAGAGATAACGGACCATTCTCTTTTCCTGTCACTCCTCCCAACATCACTTCGTGTTTTTCTCCTAAACTAGAACAAATGCACTCAATTCGAATCAAATAAATGCACAGGGTATTAAAACTAGGATATGTTTGGCGGTTTGGTAGGTCCTTGGCTTTGTTAATACCTTCCTGTAACCCTTGATTCAGTTTGATTGGCAGACTTTCCACCTTTAATTCTTCTATATATCTTAGTGTTTCGTGCTCTCTACATGGAGCGTTTGTGGTAAAATTTCGATCGTATTTGTCATTGTCAGCCGGAAACAGGCTCTAAATCCTTTTCAATCTGAAATAAAATACGATTGAAATTCGTGAGCACAGAGGATCGAATCGTAACCCAGACAGTTGGGGGCGGGAAGCAAACACAGCCCCCTGCAGACCAAGGGCAGTCATGATAAAGCTGAATAAGCCGACGCCGACGATGAGGGCGTGCCGCGTGAATGAGACATGCCGGACTTGCCCACAGAAGCAGCTCGTCACCCTCACCTGAGACTCTCACGTGCCCAGACAAGGACTTCTCCGTCTCCCCCCAAAGGCGTAGCCATCGTATAAGGAGAGAGCGGGGGTGGGGTGCCAATTAAAAACAAGAGGCCTCCCCCCACCCCAGCCCACGCCCGACCAAGGAGGCGGCCACAGGCCCCGTTCCCCTAGGGGCCCGCAAGAAGCGCCGCCGTTGCCGCCTGGTCACGAGGGGCAAGCGTGAGGATGCCGCTGGAGCCGCGCCACCCCAGTCTGGCTGGGAACCCAGCGGGAGCGAGGCGGAAGAGGCCGCTGCCGCTGGACCAGCCCCTGCCCGCTTTCCGCCTGGCTCACACGGGCTGGGCAGTGCTGGGAGCCGGAACAGCCTCCTCCCCGGCCCAGTGAGTAGAGCCCCCCCCCCCGCGTTGAAGTCTCGCGAGTTTCCCTACCGGTCCTTCCTTCCACCAGGGTGACGTTCTCGCGAGAACAGAGCCTGACGGTTGACGGGGCCTAGTAGCAGCAGTTCCCAGTGGAGGCGGGGGAGTGCGGGCCCGGCGTTGGCCGTAGCAGGTGAGGGGCGGCGGCTGTGTCCTCCGCGGGGAGAGCAAGGGGAGGAGGAGGAGGAGGAGTTGGAGGAGGGCAGTGCGGGCGCCTCGCGGAGTTGGGCCCGGGGGGGGGGAGGAGGAGGAGGAGGAGGAGGAGGAGGAGGGCTAGGCGGCAGTTGGCTCTGCCCCTCGGAGCGGGGCTGGAGTGGCGAGTGCGGCTGCGCGGGAGACACGAAGCAGCCACGGGACCCGCCGGAGGACGGTGGAACACGGAGGGACCTCCCTGCGCTTGGCCTGAGCTCGCTCGCTCGGTGGGAAGCTGAGGATGGTGTGTGGCGGCGGATGGTAGGTATGCGAGGACCGCGGGGGGCGGGGGAGGCGGCAGTGGTAGATTCCAGGGGGAGGAGGCGCCGAGGGCTCGCCGGGGGCACGAAGGACGGGCGAGAATGTCGAGGGGCGCTTCCTGCTCCGGCAGAGCCTTTGCGGCGTGGATTAGGACGAGCTCCTCTTATCGCTTCGCACACCTGCTAAGGAAGGGCAGCCTTAAACGGGTTGTTCGGGGACGGCTGTTTACGCGTGGAGGCCCTGCGGCGAGTGACTCCTCTCCCTTGCGACACCCTGCCAGCTCCCAAAACAGGGAGGGCGCCCTTGTGCGCGCGCGCATCTGTTGCCTCCTGAAACCCTGTCGCTCGGGATGCTGTTGACGCTCTTTCTCCTACAGCCAATGTGTTGGAGGGGCTCTGTTGTGGTCAGAACGGTCTAGCGGTGTTTCCTCTGTTTCAAGGCTGAAAGTGTACCATTTTCTTCTGATGATTAATGTCATCAGAAGAGCAATGTGATAGCTGCTGTAAATCTTTCAGACATTTAATTGGGTACATGGTCTTGTATTCCTGCATTTAGAATAATTAACTTGTAGTCCCATTTTCCTGAATCCTGAACAGAAAAGAAGAGGTCCATCAGTTCATCCTGCATCTTCATATTTCCTTGTCTATCGTCAACCTGTCTTTCTTAATGATTGAATAATTTTTGCTATTCACTTAAGCTGCCCTCTGTTTGCATTTACTTATTCTTGAAGGATTCTGTCTCTACTTTTGATATCACGTCATTTAACTTCATAATTGTTCTGCCAAAATGGAACAGTATTCCTCTAGGAGATTACTGACAAAGATCATTTTATATCTAAAATGTGGGACTGGAAATATTTAAAAGGTACATAATCTGTGTACTTTTCTGTACTCATGTCCAGTAAAACCGAAATAAGATTCTTTGGGTGTTAGAACTGTGTGTGGGTTGGTTATGTTTAGAGAAATTTGTACATTCATACACCTGTCAACAGATTGTGTTTATAGAAACCCCAGGGGACTGAGAGGGAGAAACTGTTCCCCAAACATCCCACCTTTGGATTCCTTTCTGGGAGGGCCAAGATTACAAAGCAGACAGCCAGGCTAACCCTGCACTGCCTGTAAGGTAGGCTGCCACCACTCCTGCTAAACTCCCAAGCCTTAAAGGTCCAGGAACAGCCCTTTAGTCTATCAGGGAACCAGACTAATGTGTCGCAAATTCAGTCCAGGGCAGAGAGACCTCAGAACAAAGAAACAGGTAGAAACAGCACTTGTAGTGCTTACAAGAATCAAAGTTAAGAATTATTTGATATTATTAGTGTGCATAATACACGTTAATACTTGTCAGTTAACAAAATAATATTTCTATCTAGAATATGTAATACAAGAAGTTTCTAAGGACCAGTAGTCCAGGAGCATAAGCACAAAGTATCAAAAGTGGTCAGATCCAAGAGGAGCAAAACTTCACAAAACAAAGAAGGAATTTCACGAAGGGGATAATACAGTTGACATAATTAAAGATGGATACTTATGGACAAATTCCCAGGTGGGATTCACTAACAAGGTCCAGTCAAAATTGTATATTAATTTAGAAATAGGCCAATTAAATCCTCTGTGCCAAGGTGGTAAGTTAATGTTAAGAACCAATCAGGGCCCAGGCCGAAAAGTAGACATCATTGACCTGCAATAGCATGACGGTCAGATGCAGGCAAGGACACACGTTAATTGGCAAGAGCTAGAAAAGGCCCTTATCTGCAAAGGTTCAGTTTGGAGCTAGCTGTTGACTTCACTGCAGGTGCTGTTCAAGGCCAAATCTGCCCAGTGTTAATTAGGAACACAGTTTTGGAGTTGCATCTGAGTTCTGGGCCAAGTTGGAGGGTGCAGGCCTGAAGCAGGATTTTAGAGAACCAAATAAATAAAGTTAGCCTCTTTTCACTTGAGTGTTCCAGTTTGTCTTGAGATCATATAAAAAAACCAGATACATGATTTCTAAAAACTGATGAAATGTGAGACTGTTGTATCTCTCCACTGCAGAAGTCCAGTCTCACAATATGAGTATGTATGAGAGATAGAAGGTGCATTTTTAATTTTTATACAAGAAACATTCATGTTTAATCATTGTGTTAGTTCGTCAAAACCACTGATACCACTTTTTTTGAGAGAGAGCTTCAGGATGAGTAGCTGTCTTATGGATCCTTAAACATACAAAAAAGTATTGTACTACAAGCTATCATAGGCTTCATTAGATACATGAAGTAGATTCTCAGTCTTGAAGGTTTTATACACAAAGGAAGAAATTTACAGTTGGATACAGGACCTGGTTTGTGACATTACTATGGAAAACGGAAAACTGCACAGATAAGCATATATTGAGGACCAAGATAACTCTTGAAGAACCTGTTTGGCCTGCTTATCTTATGTAAACCATTGTTGGTTGATATTGTATGTTGGATGATGAGTAGCAGAATGAGCCCCTAATGGTATAGTCTAGTTCTCATTGTTAGGTCCTGTAATAGGGTTGCACTGTTGCCTGTGTGTGACAGAGTTGGCTTGTTATTTGGTCTGATCCCCGTTAGTGTCTTTGTTGAGTAGCACATGTTGCTGGCAAATAATTTAGATTAAGAACTGTATGTAAGTAGATAAAACTGTACCACCCTAGACGGCAAATAATTTAGATTAAGAACTATGTTGTTGTTATTATTATTATTATTAGTATTATTATTTCTATTTATAGTAGCTAAAACCGTACCACCCTAGACCTATTTGAGAGAAGTATCACTGTCCACAATGGTCTGTAGGTAATTCATGACAGTTAGAGACCTGCAGTGGTGTTATGTTACTCTTTGGGCCTTTTATCTTGTTGACTGTGCCCTTCTGCAGTTTGCGTAAGACACATAGGTCTGTCAGAATGCAAAAGAATAGAAGGACACAAATTATAAACAGTGGTAATATTCAGAAACCCCTAAGAGAGCATCTTGGTCTTCCAGGATATTCTGTTGCTGATTTGAAAGTCAGATTTCTTCAGCAAAGGAAAGGGTACTGCAGTGGGAAGCCACAGAAGTAAAATTCATTAGTAGTTTTGATATTATCCTTGTTAGAACTATCAGGCAATGTTTTTCAATCTATTGGTATCAAATTGATATAACTTAAGTTGACTGTAATCATAATTAAATATTACCACTGTTTATTTGTATACTGTGTAAATTAGTGTATAAATGTCACAAAATATTCACATTTTTTTCCTATGTATAAAAATCTTGCTGGCTAAGAATTTATTTAATGTATCTGATAAAGAAGGCTTAAAGTCATACATGCTTATCTGTTCCACTTAATATTTCTCGTAAGGCCTTGGAGGAGGAGCATGTCTCATGGCTTTAGTGCCACTCAGCATAGCTGTCCTGCTCCTGAGTGCCTCCTCCTCCAACTGGCTTGCCTATCTGTCCAGCAGCCAGCCAATCGCCTTCCGTCCCGCACCCTCTCTTCCTTTCGCTTCCCTCTGAGGCTTGGAGGCTGCTCATCCCTGCCGTGTGAGAGCTGCCCCTGCCGGTGAATTCCCTTCCCGGGAGCCTGCAGCCTTTCCAGGTCCTGGGGGGGAGAGGGAGGCCGTCCACAGAGGTCTTTCACTCCACCCCCCTAATCTAGCGCCTGTTGTATTCCTGGATGCAAGGAGCTTGGCCCCTAGTAATAGTCATACTTAAGGTTCCACAAAATTTGTTTGTGCTTGCTGAAACTGACAAATTCAGTTGCCCCATTAGAATTTGTTGTGAACAGTCATACTCTTGCCCAGCTTCTCTGTTTCACTGTATTTTGTGGGAGTTGGTGCTTTACAGCAGTGGTCCCCATCCTTTTTATCACCGGGGACCGGTCAACGCTTGACAATTTTACTGAGGCCTGGGGGGGGGTAATCTTTTGCCAAGGGACATCGCCACGGCCACCTGAGCCCCTGCTCTGCTTGCTTTCACGCTGGCACCCCTGACTTCCCGCCAACCGCTGGGGGGCGCTGCCAGCAGCAGCTGCGCAGTGCCACGCCGAGGGGGAGCCCTAGCCATGGCGGCTGCTGGAGACCACCGAAGGTGAGCCAGCGGCAGAATGGCAGGGCAGCCCCCAAGGCAGCAGCTGGGGAGGAGGACGAGGAGGTATAATGGTATATTGCGATATAATGGTATATTGTTATAGCCATGAAAATACCAAAATTTCTTTCTTTTTTATACTATATCTCTAGTCGATTCCATTGTGGAGTTATAAAAGTTAATGTGTAGGCAGCATAGTTGCCTTAAAACACTGCTGTGAAAGGGTCTACAGACTTTAACAAAGAAAGGTAGGACTTCAGCAATCAAATCAATATATACTTGGAATATTAGATCAATATGAATTATTATTTTTTAAAAACTTCATAAAGCTTTCCAGTTGCATGGTAGGTGAAATATGAAGAGAAAGTGGTAGCACAGTATATAGATGCGGCCATGCATAGTTCAATCAATCATAAATATGTACTGTATTTTTAGCCCTGAGTTAATGAGACTAATATCTATATCAGGGATTTCCAACCAGCGGGGTCCATGAACCCCTGGGGTCTGTGGAAGTTCTGATGGAGGCCTGCAGGAGCTCTGAAGTGGTGTGGTATGGGGGGGGGGTCTGGCCTGTCTTCTTAGCTCCTACTAAGTAGACCATACACTGAACATGAGTCATCTTAGTAGGCCATACATTGAACATGAGTCAGCAGTATGACTCAGTGGCTAAAAAGGCAAATGGGATTTGGGGCTGTATCAAACCGAGTATCGTGTCCAGATCACGGAAGGTGATGGTACCGCTTTACTCTGCTCTGGTTCAGCCTCACGGAGTACTGTGTCAGTTTTGGGCACCCCAATTAAAGAGGGATGTTGACAAACTGGAACGTGTCCAGAGGAGGGCAACAAAGATGGGGAGGGGTTTGGAGACCAAGACATATGAAGAAAGGTTGGGGGAGCTTGGTCTGTTTAGCCTAGAGAGGAGACGACTGAGAGGGGATCTGATAAACATCTTAAAGTATTTAAAAGGGTGCCATATGGAGCAGAATTGTTCTCTCTTTCCCCAGAAATTCCATCTAAACATCCAGAAGAAGTTCCTGATAGTTAGAACAGTTTCTCAGTGGAACAGGCTTCCCCAGGAGGTGGTGGGTTCTCCATCTTTGGAAAATTTTAAACAGAGGCTAGATAGCGATCTGACAGAGAGGCTGACTCGGTGAAGGCAAAGAGGTGGCAGGTTACAGTAGATGAGCGATTGGGATGTCAGTGTCCTGCATAGTGCTGGGGGTTGGACTAGAGGACCCAGGAGGTCCCTTCCAACTCTATTATTCTATGATTCTATACTCTTCTTTCCAGCCTACATAAGGCAGAGCCAGCATAGTAGTAGTAAATAGTAGCCACCTCGAGCCTTCGGGGGGGAGGCGGGGTATAAATATAATAATAATAATAATAATAATAATAATAAATGTAGGAGTAGGGAGGAAAAGGAAGGCTAAGGGTGTGGTAATGATGTCAGTTCTGAAGGAGTGCTAGGGGCATGATCAGCTGACATCACTTCCAGGGCTCCCTGAAGTCTAAAAATTATTCTAGGGGGTGCCTCCACAGTCAAAAGTTTGAAAAAAGCTGTTCTATATATACTGTCAATATATACAGCATGTTTATGTATGGAAATTGATAAACTGTGATTAATTCTGTCCATAGTTAATTTGCTATAATGTATGTGATGATGCACTACTGAAGTATTTATTGTTGCCAATGTTGCTTAATTTTATTTGGTATCTAGCCAGAAAATACAGTGTCTGGTTTAAAATGGCTGAATTGAGACCTTGGCAGTAAACAGCCTTTTTGAAGAATCTGGAAATGAGACATGTGCATTAAATTCCAAGATTGGCTGCAGCAGATTGCTACTTTCTTCAAGTGTTAGAGAATTCTGTTTTATAAACAGTGTGGTATTTCTCACTTTTGGGTTGTGTTTTGTTTTTTGACATCTAAATCAGAATATAGGTTTGGTAAAGCTATAAAATGAGCCCATGTAGGTCACCTCAGTATGGGTGCCACTGACAATATGTTACTTGACAGAACTTTGGAAGGTCCTCTGCACAGTGTGCAAACAATGCCCCCTCACTGTATTGCCTAATCTGTCTGGTATGATCTAAAAGGTAACATATTTCTGTAATTCTCTCTTTAAGTCTTGTGACACCTTCAAGCAGGCTTTCTCAACTAGGGTTACATGAAATCCAGGGGTTTCTTGATGGCCCTGGAAGGGTTTCTTAAATGAGTAGGAGTTAATTAATTTTTATGTATATTTTTAAAAAATTATGTATTTTTACAATTTGTTAAATATTTTTAGGTGATTACCATATAAGGCAATGTTGACCCCCCAATTGGCCAGGGATGGGTCTGGGTGAGCATGTACACAGACTGATCCATGTCACTATTTTTATTTTATTAATTTTATAGTTTAAAAGGCAGCATTAGAAACTAATCTCTATCAGGGATTTCCAACCAGGGGGTCCATGAACCCATGGGGATCTGTGGAAGTTCTGATGGGGGCCTGCAGCAGCTTTGAAGTGGTGTGGTATAGAGGGAGGGGTCTGGCCTGTCTTCTTAGCTCCTATTCTTTCCAGCCTACATAAGGCAGAGCCACCATAGTAGTAGTAAAGGTGGGGGTATGGAGAAAAAGGAGGGCTAAGGGTGTGGGTAGTGATGTCAGTTCTGGAGGCAACAAATGCTGGAAGAACGCGGATTGAACATAATTTGGTGGGAGTATCTGTGGTTATTCTAGCTCCCTTGTCAGTCCAATTACCATCCTGCTCAGATGCTTCCCCCTTGAAGATATGGATTGCTTTTTCGCTAGACTGTACAGCCTATTTCTGCCTTGCTGCTTAGACATCCTTGCATGGGGGACACCCCCTGGCATGCCTAAGTCTGGTCTTAACCTACTCTGAGGCCTTAGACTCAGAGTAAGCAGATAACACCTCCTGTGGCATCTCCTCTAGTCCTATATTTAGGGAGATGGCATCCAAGGCTTGCTTTTTACTCTATGCTGCCTAGTGGAGGGAGAAGTGGCCTGCACCTCTTGGCCTGATCTTCCGCCATCTTAGAGAGTCAAGAGACAACTATTAATCCTTCTCATCTGCCTCAGGCTTGCTACTAACACCTGTGCACTGAGGTGGGGCTTGTTCCTCCCCCACTCCTATAGTGGTGATGGGGGGGGGGGGGGCTGAGTTGGTCTCCAGATCTGCTATGTCACAGATAGAGGCATTCTCAACCAGGAAGGAACTCGACACTGTCAAGAATGGCCTTGTTACGCTGATGGCTCCTAGCTTGATCTCATGGTTACGTCTGGAACAACCCTGTCCTCAAGAAGGACAAGGAGTGAAACAACCTGGATGTACACAGGGATGCTGTACATTACCTGTAAAAATCAGAAGGATTCGGAGGTACGGACATCCTACTTGTGTAACACAACACTCGGAACCTAGACGGAAAGGTATCAGAATCTACCATAATGTCCTGAATCAAGGGTTGCATCACAAAGATGTATGCAGTCCAATATCAGATTCCACTAGATGGCTTCACAGTTCACTTTACCTTATCAGCCACATCAACAGCAGCAGTTTCCACCAGAGCTCCAGTGACAGAAATCTGTACAGCGGCAACTCAGATGTCTTTTCTACCTCTGTCATACACTACTGCATAGACCAGATGGGGTCAGAGAAAGTGATTTGCAGTTGATGCAGTTTGTACCAGATGTTATAGAGCTGAATGAGGGTACATGTTCCCGCCTAGGTGAGAAACTTTGGTATAGCTAACTATTGTTATTAATAATTCGATTATTGGATTTGTTGCCTGCCGATATCGGTGAATCATCTCGCTGCAGGCTACAAGAAAAAACTTCACATAAAATTATCATATAACCCCATTAAAATATTACACAAACCATTGCAGCGAAATCTATGTTCCCACCCCACAACAAGTAATCCCTTCACAGTATGCCATCGGGGTATCAAAGGATGGTGATGGTTGAACCCAGCAATAGTCTGGCCTAATATAGACTCTCCTGGAGGGACCCATGATCTTCTGTGTCATGGCCTCAACCATAAGCCTGGTGGAAGAGCTCAGTTTTACAGACCCTGTGGAATGCAGAAAGCTCCCCCAGGGCCCTCAGCTCTTCTAGGAGCTTATTCCACCAGGCTGGGGCTAGGACCAAGAAGGCCCTGGCTCTGGTTGAAGCCATGTGGGCTTCCCGGGGGCCGGGAATCTCCAACCAGTTGGATTACTTCACACTCACTGAAGAAGAATGAAACATTGGACTCTCCTAAAGGTTTCTTCTCTTCAGTGGGGCAAAGTCACCCACTTCCCACCCAAGGGAAGGCACTGGACAGGGCCTGTCAGCCCACATCTCAAATAAATAACTGCAATAATATAGCAGAAAGATAAGGACAAAGGAAAGTACAGAAATAAAGAATGGTCCCTAGTGCACATCAAATTATCAAGTGACAGGGCTTGGACAAGACTGGTTGGTCAGGCATGGATCGTTCAGGAAGCGGCTCTGAAATGTCTGCGTCAGAATGCCCTACCTGAGCTATCGGAGGCATGACCTAACCACCCTTGATGACTTTGCTGCACTGAAGAGAAGAAACCTTCAGATAAGTCTGCTGTTTCACTTGCCAGAATACTGTGCTATGTGATTTAACACTTGAAACCTTTTGTGTTGGTAACTCAGAATATAGTTGGGTGAAGTCCACTGGTCTAAAGTTATAAGGATGTTGTCCTTTTTTTGGATGTTGAGGGTATTTGCTAGTAGAAGTGCCACTGTGACAGAGCTATAATGAAAGAGAGTTTCCTTTCCCCAAAATTTTCATTTGTGGTTACCTGTAGAACCCTTCCTATTTAGAATTAATACTTCAGAGAAACAGAAGGGGTCTCATAGGCTCATGCAGGAGGAAAGGGTTGAAGAAGAGGGAGGAAAGCTGCTGCTGTGAGACAGTTCTGGTTGGACTTAGGAGCTGTTTAGTCAGTGAAGTCTAGGTTGAATCCAGAGAGGGAGAGATTCTCTCACAGGGTGCTCTTGAGGGAAGAACATAGAGGGACTGGCTGAGGGAGGAACCTGGGAGATTATCCATGCCCAGTCAAAGCTAGGAACTTTCTTCTGGGGACAAGAAGGTTTTGTTAGTCCTGTGTTCTAAGCGTGGTGATAAGGGATTCAGGGAGAATTATGTTTAATTAGTTGTGAGGGAGAACACTTTAGTTCAGTAGGCTAGTGCTGCTTTCCTCTATAACAGCAAGGCACAAGTAGGATGAACACAATAAAGCCCTGAAGGGAGAAGATAAGCTCACCAGCAGAATGAAAAAGGGATTTTTATTGGAAAGGAAGAAGTTTGTCAGCCACAATCCCTCTTCCCTCACAAAAATAAAGATGTCTCCGGCATAAGGATTGGGTTAAGTGCCTGGCCCTCTCCTGGCTGTGACAGCCACCCTTTTCAGAGCAGTTTTGTATCCTCTCCATAAGGCAAAATGTAGGATTCATATTTGACTAGTCAGTACTCCCTCCTTCTGTTAATCAACTATAGTCCAATGTTTAATGCTTTACAACACAAAGAACTGAGAAAATTATGCGAAGTACAAAAGTTGGACTTGGCTTTCCACACACTTCATGGAGCAGTGCACCAGGTCACATAGAAGGACTTATTCCTACAAGAATCAAAGACTTAGTGGTATTTCTGTTTCTGGAAATGCGTCTGGGCTTTGTTTTACTTCAGTTCTTGGCTGTTGCATTTTTACTTCCTTGTCTTTATCTTGCATACTATTGCATAATCTTCTATCTATTAAACACACATCTGTTTGGTGAATGCAAAAATACATCTGGTCAGCTGTTATGTCCTTCATAGTGAGGTATTTGGTGTAACTGCCATGGTTAAATCTAAGTCAGTGTAGCTGTTTGAAAACAGCCAGCACATTCCCATTGGTTAGCCTCAATACTAATCAGGCTGCTGTATTCCTGATCAGCTGCAATTTCCAGATTGTCATTAAGGGCAGGCCAACATACAGCATGTTACAGTAATTTAACTGCCAGTTTACAAAAGCATGGATCAGCATCTCCAGATTTGCTGGCGCCTAAGGAGAAAGTTGGATAGCCAAGAGCAGCTGATAAAAGAAGCTATTGGACACCATTGCTTACCTTCTTTTCAAATAGCAAGGTAGGGTCCATGTGCACCCCATAGTACTTAACTCTGCTTCACTCTGCCATTCAAAGTCCTCTTTACTGGATCCTCAGCAACCTGCTCTATTAGATGTATACATTTCAGTAATATAGACTAATTGTCTTTCTGCTTCCTGGAGGCAGGTGCTATTTCTCAGTGCCTCTCCTTGAAAACTCTACAAGGTCACCATAAGATAGCTGCAACTTGATGATACAGAAGAGTGTGTGTGGGGGGGGGGCGGATGGCACACCTATAATGGTAGTCCCATCATGTGCCTTCTGCCTTAACAGCAAAGTTGTATCATTATTACTTGTGACAGCTGTTCGTAATCATAAAAAAGTGCCACATACATGTTGCTTATTATTGGCCAGTATATTAAGAATCAAGAAACTAGATCTTTAAATACAAAAGGGACTTGGACTTATTTTTTCTGAAACAAATGACCTTGTTTTCCCCTTTCTCAATTCTCAAAGAAATACTTTCCAGTGGGCTAGTCGGGGTCCAGGACCTTGAATTTAGGAAGCTAGGTTACCCCTTATCTGGGTCCATTTCCTCTTCACATTCATTTTGCCCACCATTGCTGTTATTGCTGCATTAAAGATTTTGTATATTGCATACTCAGTTAAGAATTACATTGGAAACTTTCCATTGTACTTATAAGCACCTAGAGATACCTCTATTAGGCCTATTATGCACGGCTGCTGAAACGGCGGCATGGAGAACGCAGAGGAGGAAGAAGCAAAGCAAACCACTTACGCACGGGACGGAATGCAATGGTGACAAAACCCAGAGTATCCGATTATGCATGCGGCTACTCTGGAGTCGCTTCTAGTTACGCCCTGGTCCCGGGAAGCTCCACTTTCTTCCGCATCTCGCTAAAGCAGCTTTTTCAGTGGCATACCTTGACTCTGCGCCCGGTTGCTGCCTACAGCTTGCATAATTGGTGATTTTAGCTGCCGCAATTCCACCCCGAATGCAGACCTTCCACTCCGTGCATAATTGGCCTTTGTGTGTTTCAGTTAGTAAACATTGATCTTTGTAATTAAAAAATAAGACTTTCAGAATTCAAAAGAAATATTTTCACCATCATATGTGAATTCTTTTGTGCTTCTGGCATGCTGATGCCATCTGTGTTTCTGGGGAAGAAATTAAAGAGCACTTCTATTACTGCATCTATTTATTTTACATGACATGTTTAAAGGTCAACAATGCTCTTTTAATGTAGCTCATGAGTGCTGGCTGTATGCTTTTCAGAGCAATAGTGTGAGGAAGCTTGGAGTGGAATGGCAGGACGGCCTCATCCTTATGACAGTAACTCCAGTGATCCAGAGAATTGTGATCGAAAATTGCATAATAGACCCCGTAAACTTTATAAACATTCAAGGTAGGTAGCCATACAATGAATAGCAACACAAAGCTTTCAGTAAAATGCATTCTGAAAGTACTGTATTGTAGATAGTTCTGTTCTGTTCTGAAAACAGATTATATCATCTTTAAGTAATGGGAAATATCCTGGATAAGTACAAAGGATAAGTTCCTTGCTTTAGATACCTGTTGTTGGATTTGTAAATTTTGGTTCATGTCTGCTAAGGTTAAAATTGCAGTCCTAAACAGAGTGAAGCACTTCCAAGCCCCTTAACTTTATTAAGTTTAGAAGTGTTTAACTCTGCATATCATTTTACTTCAAATCACTAGAAAGCAAAAAAAAAAGTTAACTTTGATTGCTTCAGTATAATAAAGCCACTTATGTCTGGGTTCTTAGAATGAGTGTAAATGGAACATATTCCTTGCCGTGTCTAAATTCTTTGCCTAAAATCTGCATACATATAATCTATTCTTAAAATACATCTTATTGTCTAGGGATTGTTGGATGCCTGACAAATTTGTTTGGACTCATTTGTGCTTTTAACAAGACTTTAATAACAGCAAAGTGTACACATTCATATTTGAAGACATTTGATGACAAAAATGAATGCTTTATAGCACATTGGGCTTGTAAAATGTGCCAAGCAAAGTAATCCCATGTTTAGATTGCCTCCAGCTTCTTCATATGTGATTTGGATCAAGAATTTTATTGTCCTCCAAAATGAGCCTCCCTGTTTAATGTATCTGTTGCAGAGATGGAAAAAGGATAGAATGTAACTTATCATTTTACCACCTGAATGACAAGTCTGAGAATAGAATTTATAATGTCCTGCTTATCCTGAGCACTTTAACCTTGTAAATTGTTAGTGTGAGCTTCTAAACAGCTTGATTCCAGCACATTGTCGCAACCACTTTGTTTGCATTTCATCTAGATGGCCAAGGCCAGCTGGGAATGGGCTTTTAATTAAACTCACTGTGTATTAAGATAATAAAAATTATGATGGAAGATGGAGATTATCTTTGTGTAGTGGTTAGGAGCACTGACTTCTAATCTGCCAAACCAGGTTTGATTCCCCATTCCTTCTCCACATGCAGCCAGCTGGGTGACATTAGGCTCTTCAAATCAAAGCTCGGATAAAGCTGTTCTGACCAAACAGTAATATCAGGGCTCTCTCAGCATCACCTACTTCAAGCGGTGTCTGTTCTGGGGAGAGGAAAGGAAAGGCCATTGTAAGCCACTTTGAGACTCCTTCAGGTAGAGAAAAGCAGCATATAAGAACCAACTCTTCTTATTATTCAAGTTGGGAATTTGCTCTTTCTGGAAGTGTCCAGTGCTTTCTGAGACCATAAGTGATGTAAAGCTTGATTTAAGCATGCTTTCTGCTGCTGGGAACAGGTATGGATATTTGGGATCAACCAAGTTCTAGAGGCCTCACTTCAAGAAGGACGTTGATAAAATTGAAAGGGTACAGAGGAGAGCGACGAAGATGATCTGGGGCCAAGGGACCAAGCCCTATGAAGATAGGTTGAGGGACTTGGGAATGTTCAGCCTGGAGAAAAGGAGGTTGAGAGGGGACATGATAGCCCTCTTTAAGTATTTGAAAGGTTGTCACTTGGAGGAGGGCAGGATGCTGTTTCTGCTGGCTGCAGAGGAAAGGACACACAGTAATGGGTTTAAACTACAAGTACAACAATATAGGCTAGATATCAGGAACACATTTTTCACAGTCAGAGTAGTTCAGCAGTGGAATAGGCTGCCTAAGGAGGTGGTGAGCTCCCCCTCACTGGCAGTCTTCAAGCAAAGGTTGGATACATACTTTTCTTGGAGGCTTTAGGATGCTTAGGGGTGATTCTGCGTGGAGCAGGGGGTTGGACTAGATGGCCTGCATGGCCCCTTCCAGCTCTATGGTTCTATGATTCTATGATTCTAAGTTTTTTGGAATTGTTAGCATTTTAGACACAGTCAGATTATTTGCCCTGAACCTAAGGAATTAGGGAAGATTAGGTATTAAAATGGTTTCAGTGCTTGTAAGTTTTAAAGAAAACATTAAAGACATTTGTCAGTCAGCCTTATATTTTAGTAATTGTCAAAATGGTTGAATTTTACTGTAACATGTCAAATGCAAAATTGACATATATTAAACTTTGTTTTAACTTAATTGGTTTTCCTTCTGAATTTGTCTTCGGGCAGACTTTAACAGATGAACAAAAGTTGGACATTTCTATCTGTGTTCAAAGCAAAGGCAGGCTGGGAGATCTATGATTGGATCTTCATGGCATCTTTAAGCTGTATTACAACCCCAGTTTGAATCAGAAACATGCAAATTGGGGGGGGGGGGGGTTAACCCTTCCGCTGCTACATGGTTTTACAAATCCCCTTTATGTGAATCTGCAAGTTTTCGAGTATGTTGAAATATTAAAATCTAGTTTATAATGTATCTAATTGAACAGTGGATGCTAAACAATATTCAATATTCATGTTCAGTTAGAACTTGTGTATAATGTATGTGGTCTCACAACTCTATTAGCCTCTTACAGTTATTTTCTTACTGAACTCAAGCCCACACAAAGCCCAGGAAACACTTCACAGGCCCCCACAAGTGAGAGTTCTAGATCTGCTCCCAAGGGTACAAAGAAATGGGTACTAATAATTGGGGATTCCCTGCTGAGAGGCATAAAGGCCGAAGTGTGTCTTGAGAGGTCTGTTGCCTACCTGGTGCATGCATCAAGGATGTCACAGAAGAAGAAGAAGAAGAGTTGGTTCTTATATGCCGCTTTTCCCTACCCGAAGGAGGCTCAAAGCGGCTTACAGTCGCCTTCCCATTCCTCTCCCCACAACAGACACCCTGTTTGGGGGGGGGGGGCTGAGAGAGCCCTGATATCACTGCTTGGTCAGAACAGTTTTATCAGTGCCATGGCGAGCCCAAGGTCACCCAGCTGGTTGCATGTGGGGGAGCACAGAATCGAACTTGGCATGCCAGATTAGAAGTCCACACTCCTAACCACTACACCAAACTGGCTCTCAGAATGGCTGGACAGGTATGTAAGAACAAATGATTCTGCCCAGCACAGCATGGAGCGTATAAAGAAAGACTTTGTGGATCTGGAGGAAAAGGTAAAGGACTTGGGAGCACAGGTTGTGTTCTTCTTATAAGTGGCCATGGCTTAGGAAGAGATAGAAAAATCATGCAAGTAAATGACTGGCTACGTCACTGGTGTCATCAGGAAAGATTTGGATTTCTGGATCATGGTCTATGATGTCAATATGAGGGGTTACTATCAGGACACGGTGTATACTTCACAAAGGATGGGAAAAGTTTTTTGGGGAGAACCCTTGCACACCTGGGAAGAGGGCTTTAAACTAAATCCAAAGGGGGAGAAAGACGTAAATTCAGAACCTGATGTGATGGCATGAATTGAAGATGGGAGTATTGCAAATCTATAAGGAATGGCACATAAGCAGAGAACTACTAACTTACAAAAAAATTCAAAAACCAAAACCATGGAGCATACAAAGGATGGATTGCGATGTCTCTACACTGATGCACAGAGTATGGGAAACAAGCAGGAGGAACTAGTAGTCCCAACAGAGGAAGAGGACAATGATCTAATAGGAATCATGGAAACTTGGTGGATAATACTCAAAATTGGAATACTAGAATTGAGGGGTGCAATCTATTCAAAAGACAGACAAATAAAGAAGGGGGAGGTGTAGCAATATGTGTTAAGAATCTTTATACTTGTGAAGAAATACAGGTACCTGAGCATGAAAGTTCAGTTGAGTGTATTTGGTTAAATATAAAAGGACTAGGAAATGGGAATGCTATTATTGTGTGTGTCTGCTGTAAACCTCCAAGCCAGTCAGCGGACTTGGATGAGATACTCGTAGACCAAATTACACAATTCTTACAGAGGGAGAAAACAGTGGTCATGGGTGACTTCAGTTACCCCGATATCTTTTGGAAGACCCACTCTGCTAAAAATACAAACTCCTATAATTTCTTAACTCGTCTTGCCAACAGCTTCATTTCCCAGAAAGTAGAGAGGGGAACCAGGCGGTCTAATTTAGACTTGATTTCTCATCAATAGGAAAGAACTCGTAGATGAGGTAGAAGTGGGCACATTTGGTAGTAGTGACTATGTGGTTTTGGAATTTTCAATTGTGGGAAAGAGAAAACCTTTACACAAACGGATGTATATACTGGACTTCAGGAAAGCATATTTTAACAGACGTAAAGGTATGTTGGGTTAGAGTCCCATGGTCAGAAAGATTTAAAGCGATTGGAAGCCCCAAGAGGGTTTAGTGGTACATTAAATCAACTGCACTTAAAATTATTTAATTTTGCAAACTCTTCTATACAAGTAGATAAATGTGACTAAAGTGGAGTCTAGAACAGCTTCTCTGTATAATATAAAAAGCTAAGACCTAGGTAGGCATATTTCAATTGGTCCAAAGATTGGACTGTCCCCAACCTCCTGGACTTTGGACCAATAGGGAGGTGACACAGCCCACTCACTAGCCCATCCAGGGGGAAACTTGCAGCCTGTTTGCCCCTGGCTGCTGACAGGGACACAGTAAGTGGGCTGGGGGTAGGGAGTGGCCTCCTTTCCCCCTTAGGCCAGGAAGGCGGTGTGATGGCTTCCTGGCCCAACTCCCAGCCCAACGGATGCTGGTGCAGAGGTTCTTTTGCCTCCTGTTTCATCCCTGTGCAGTAGGCCTCAATTCTGTACACAGAAGAAATACACATGGCTTGGCTGTTTCTTCCTTCTAGCAATGAGGCCAGCCAGAGCAGTATTTTAAGTGAGAAGGGGCTTTTCTGTCAACTGTTAGGCAGAAGGGGAAAGCTGTCCCCCTCAAAGGAAAGCACAGGTACCCCCACAGACTCCCCTGCGTTGCTCTTGGAAGGAAATGCCTCCCTCCCCTCAGTTGGGGGCTGTTAAGAGATTCCTTCACAGCAGGCCTGAAGGCTGGGGGGGGGGGTTGCGTACTCACCAGCCACCTGCCAGCTCGGTCAGTGGTTTGAGGCAAAGTGAGGGAAGTTGTTGGACTTGACAATTAGGCTTGTGCAGTAGTTTGTGCAAGTGTTTCAACTCAACAACAACCTGCGCTGGAGGCCTTAAATGTTTCTTCTCCACAACAACCCTGTCCAAACTTCAAAGCATCCCTTTCTGCCTGGGGAGCTGATCTTTATCCTCTGCAAATGAGCTGTAATTCCAGGAGCTCTCCAGGCCCCACCTGGAGGTTGGCTACCTTGGGTTGGAAATATTCCCGGAGGTTTGGAGGTGGGACTTCAAAATCTTACAATGCCTCAGAGTCTAGCCTTCAGAGTCAGCATTTTTGCCTGCAGTGCTGATCATTATTATCTAGAGATGAGCAGCGATATAGAGACGATGGTAGAGGCTCGCAGACTGCGGTTGGGGTGCAGTGGTGTGGGTGTGTCCCTACTGGGTTATGGGCTTTAGCCAGCCCTTACCAGGAACTGTTTGTGTTTTGGGGCACAGACAGACAGGCCAGCATCAATCCTGTGAGTATGGAAAGTGCAGGAAGATCTAAATAAAGTATATTTACAGCCCAAAATTGTAAATAGTGAACAAGAAAATGGCTGGAGAGACATGGGAACTGAAGTGACTTTTTTTTCAAGCTTGGCCTCGTAAATAAAAAAAAAAAACAGTATTTCCCAGAAAGGTCCTATGAACTCAGAAGGCATAAGTGGCCCAGAATTTCAAGTGGAGTTAGCTTCACAGGAAAGAAAGACAGTGAGACTTTGAGGGAAACTAGGTGATCCATTTTTATCAGGCAACGACTTGGACTTGCGGACAATAACAGGGATTACGGTCACCAGCAGTAGGCCTCAGGTTTCAGAAGGGCAGACATTACCAGCCAAGCAAGCAAGGGCTGTCTGGGACCACATGCATTCCTTTTGAAGTGATGCATGTGAGGGGAGAGAGCTTTCCCTTCAGCCTAACTTCCTGGAGATGAGCTGTACTTCTAGGGAATACTCAGACCCCACCTGGAGGCTGGCATCCCTAAATCTCAGTGGGATACAATGCTAAACAGTCACCCCTCCAAAGCAGCCATTTTTGCATGGGGAACTGATCTTTATAGTCTGGAGATGAGCAGCAATTCCAGGAGATCTCCTGGTTGGCTGTCCCTGGTCTGAACATTTTATCAACCGTAAAAAAATGGGGACAAATGGAGCAGGGTGGACACCTGTGTACTTTGACTACCCTATGTGTATTAGGACAGGGGAACATTTTGGTATCTGTGGCCTAATTCACACAAGAAGGGACATGACATTGAATGCAGAACTGGGAGGAATTGGTTGCCATGTAATCTCCCTCTAAGAAGAGTCTGATTTTCCCTTCACATATCTGAAGACATGGCTCTGGAAAGCTCTATGCCACAATTCTCAAAGGTCAGTTCTCTCCCACACTCAATGAATATTCCAAACCACAGGTTCTTGACACCCATCTCTCCACACCCACACGCTCATTTGTCACCATGCCACCACAACCTCCCGCGCAACACACACATTCAACCCCATGCCCTTACAGACTGGACAATTTTTCCCCTTTCTCTCTCCACTGCCAAGCTTTAGCGCCTGTTGTATTCCTGGATACAACGGGCTTTGCCCCTAGTTACTTTAATAAGATCTTACAGCAAAAATTGGTTTACTGTTAAAAATGTAATTAGAAGAATTTTGCTTAAATACTTGGAAAGAGAACATAGAAAGCTACTTATGGTTTTAAAATATGGAAGAACAGTAGATCAAAGGCACAGAACTTTGTTAAACTTGCTTGAATCCACACATCTGTGGGAATGCAGTTTTTGTGCCCGTAGCAGTAGAAGATAGAGGAGGAAGTCTATGGAGAAATGCAAACTGTGCTATATGAGTCTCATGTTCTTCATGAAGGCCTCTCACTCTTGTTAGAGCCCCAAATATTCTGGCTTATTTCTGCACTTGTGAGGGCTAGATTGAATGATTTTATTCAAATTGGACCTCATTTTCAGGTTCCAATATATTTTCTAATCTGTACTGAAGGCCATGGTATGTGCTGTAGTGGTACTGTATCTATGCACATTTCTGTAACTATTGGTAGTGCTGGAAATATTAGCACTGATGTCAGACAGGAGTAAAGCATCTGCATGGCATGGAGATGGTTCCAGGTTCAATTTGAGGATCAGGTAGTAGGTGATGTGACAGACCTTGGAGAGTCCCAGCCAGTTGGAGAATATGCTACTGAATTGTATGGGCCAATGTGACTTTGGATTCTGAACATGTATAAGCAATTCCAATAGTTTACTGATATTATTATTGAACATAAAGAGAAGACTATGTTATGTTCCTATCTTCTTGGTGCATAATTTAATCTATATGATGTATTTGATACAGAAGACGGATGCTAATGAAGATCTTTTGAATTTACATATAAAATGAACTTCTGCTAAATATGTCAGTAATTGTGACATGTTTTGTCATGGTAACATTTTTTTAAAAAATTGGTTTGCACAGAAAGTTCTTTATTAAAGTGTGACTTTTGCAAATATATCAAAAGTTGGGATGGATATGAACCAGAAAATTCCAGTTCAGGGTGTTCTTGAACTGAACACCTGAACTGAACCTAGAACAAAGCCCCCAAATTAACAGACCCATTTGGGTTTGTCTGTTTAGCTCCCCCCCCCTCCAAAGGGCCCACTAAAATGGCTGCAAGCCATTTCAGGCTGACAGCAGATAGATTCCTCTGTCAGCCTGGTTTGGCTAACAACCATTTTGGTGGTCTGTTTTGCTTCCCCCCTACTTTTAAGCAAGAGAAAACAAAATCAATAGCTGAAATGGCTTACTGCTATTTTAGCCTGACAGCAGGGTGGGCGTGCCCATTTGTTTGCTGTCAGTCTGAAATGGCTGCCAGCTGAACCCCAACTAGACAAAGGTCTGAGAAATATTCGGGGGAGGTGCAGAACTCAGTTCCGGAGGGCACAAGCCAGGCCATTTTAGTGAGGAAATTTTGTTGGTGTCACTGTTTGTGCTCATTCCTAATCAGAAATCCTGCATGAAGCTGGCAGACTAACAAGAATACAGAAGCTGAAGCTGACAGGTGGAGAATATTATCTAGGTAGTGAGCTTGCAGTTAAGAAACGTCTTAAGTTTAGGGGGGAAGTATTTCTGGATTTGATACTTTATTTTCCTTTTCTTACTTTCATCCTACCATTCTTTTAGATGGGAAATATGCCTTCTACTTTTTGTCTTGCTTTTTTAACACATTTAAGATACACTTTTCTGTGTGAATCAGCCTTTAATTATATGAGACTGTATAGGCTGTTTGCTGAAAAGTTGTACGTTTGTGGGTCTTTTTTTGTTTGTGTTCAAAATATAATGAAAATGTACTGACTTGTGTAGCCTTCTTAAATTAAAATCTCTTACTGTGAGGCTTTCATATAGTGCAATATAGGTACTGGAATCAGTTCAGACATGAGGATTATTTTGCCCTCTTCAGTGATCAGTGACCTAGATCATGGTGTGTGATAGTATAACAGAAATATTGGAATTGCTATGCTCAGAATTCATATAATCTCTGCTTCATTGCATGTGCAATTTTTAGAGGATAGTATATTTCTCCTTTTGTGTTTTAAATGGTAATGACTTGGTAATTTATTAAAGGTGCTTAGATGTGAGTAGCCAGCAGGTAATCTATTGGAAGCCAAATGAAGACTTGGATAACTTATACTGCCTTGAATGCCCATAAAATTAGGCAAGCCAGACAAGTGACAGAAGAAACCTTTTTCAGATGTTTGTGTTAGTTTATTGAAACCTGACAAGCTGGCAGGACTAGAAATAGCTTCGCAGATGGCACTTGGCAATATACCAAGTAGCTTTCCTCTTATGCATTCTTTATACTGTCCATCAACGGTGTTATCCAATAGCTGCTGAGAGATGAGGAAATGGCAAGCATGAATTCAGCATACAAGAGGCTGCGAGGTCAGACGTCAGTACGGCACTATGCACGGCTGAATCAGTGGCTGTGAAAAAATGAATTGAATTACTATCTGGGGGGCTTGCATCTTCATGCATTCAAAGGACTGAATAGCTGTGGGGAAACGATGCTAGAAAGTGAAGCTGGCTAATGGTGCAATGGAGTCCTGAGAGAAGGATGAAAATAGCAAATATGCTGAACTTAGCAAGTAATGCCAGAGGATGCTGAGCTGGCTTCCGAACCTGCCGCCAGGAAAGGAACAGATTTCCTTTGTACTTTATTTTCCCCATGTTTTTGCATTTCTTCCCTGCTCTACACAAAAATCAGGTGCGTAACCATTAATAATCTTTTAATCTGGCCAGCATTTAGTGTAGCCTGATCAGTTGAAATATCTGACAAAGAGCAGATGTGTGTGCGTATGTAATTTTGTGTCTAAAATAAGTAGCTGTAATATAAGCAGATTGTTTAGGCTTTATTTTGTATTTCTGTTGATTAATTTGACAGGAATGGGAATTTGCAAATAAGCATGAATGCAGTTTTTCAGAAGTAGACCTGTTTTAGTTAATTACTGGCTTTATTATTACATTTTACATGTTTATGGACAAAGCTCTACAGTAATTAGTAATTACTTTTCAGGAAAGTAAACTGGTTTATACACTAGAAGCTCCTGGCATTGGAATTGAGAGTGAGCTTTCAGTGCTTCTCAGTCACTGAATGTCTTTCCTGACTTAAAAAAAAAGAAACAAACAAATTGCTTCAGATCTACCATTTTGGCAGATATTTCTCTTTTTGCACCTTTTATCTGGCTGGTAAAATGTAACTCATTAGTAGAACTTTGTTTAATTTTTTAAAGCATCATTCACATAATAGGTGCATTATTATTTAAAAAACAGGTCTTCCAAAGTTTTGATTAGTTTGAACCTTAGGCCAATCTTGTGTCACTGTCATGAAGAGACCTTGAGGTTGATTGTTGCTTTAGGAATGTTGAGTTGTTTGTGTGTAGTTGGTATGCTTTGTTGCCCGTTGGTTTGCTACAGTATGGAGCAGTGATCATTTGATATAACAAGTTGATACACATGAATGGCTTTTTGCATGGAAATAATTTCTACAGAGTTCTTTCTATGTAATGGTAAATTATGGCATTAGGGTTTATCTTTTCAAGTTATTTAACTTGGTTTAGTTTTAGGTACATGAAGTAGACCTATTTAAAGGGGTACTTGGAAGAGCAGTGGGCTTTGAAGGGGGAATTCTTCAGGGATTTCATTATTTTCTGTCAACCAGCTTGCGTTTGTGGTTTTATTATTATTATTACTACTATTACTATTACTATTATTTTGATTTATTTCCTGACACTTCCGAAGCCAGCTCGTGGCGGGTTACAGTCTCCGTTAAAAACCCATTAAACCCTCCTTAAAAGACAGAAAATACTGGAGGGGCGAGGAAGGAGGTCAAGATGACTCAATCTACTGGGGGGGGGATCAATCTCCCATGTTATCAAGTTTTTATGTGAAGCTCCTTGTTGAAATCATTGCATTTTTTTGGAGTTGGGTGTTGTCCATATGCCAGTACCCCCTACCTATATATCTCTTTAACTTAGGTGGTTGTCAACAGAAACAGGGCACCAGCGTGATTTGATAATTCTGTGTTGTATCTGTATTTTCTTTTCAGGTCCCAGTATGCAAGCCAAGGCCAAAGAACAAGCTGACTCTCACAAGCCAAAAGCCGTGGGACTCAGATGGAACTGCTAGGCCCACACTCAGAGCCTCTTGGCTTGGATCAGGGGAGTGGCTGAGAAAGAAAGCCTAGAATGGAGTAGAGTCAGCGCTCTGACTCCTGTCACTGACTGTTGTTACTAACCCATTCCAGACTTTCTTTCCTACCTCTCCACTTAGTCTCTTCTCTTTTGCTGCAGTTGGGTGCACTACCTTGCTCCATGCACCATCCCTTCTCTAAACTTGAGAGAGGCTCAGACCTTGAGGATCTCCACTATGTTTGCACTAGGCCCTTCCCAGGCTAGAAAGCACAATCCAAGGCTGTGTGCATGCTATTTTATGAATGTCTTCCCTGTCACCTACTTTTTTATTTCCCTTTATCTTTTGACCTATTTTCTAAGAAATGAAAGTGGCCCTATTTTAAACAAGCTGCTTTTACTACAATTAATTGGAAATGTGTACAGGAAAACAAATGTTGGTTATTTGAGTAAAATAATTTGTTATTTTTGTAAGTATGTAATGAAGCAACTTTCGGAAACAAAATAAACTGATCAAGGTGATTCACAGATTGTATTTGTTAGGGTCTGGCCCAGAAAATTTCGTGTTAGCTCCAAAGTCTGTCTTGCATGATCAAATGGTGAAGACTGAACAAACTGAAACTAAATCTAGACAAGACAGAAAAGATGCTGATTGGAGACAAGATGATGTCTTACAGGATGTTATGCTCCTTGTTATCAGATTTTGTCATATTGGTTGGTTGGTTGTAGAGTACATTCTTCCAACTCTGTCATGCATCTGAATTGTCTCCTTAGAATCAGCCAGTCTGACCACACTGACCAATACAATAATAAACTCAAGGCCAGACTATATCTCTTCATGCAACTGTTCTTGAGGAAATTCCAGAAACTTCAGTTGATGCAGAATGTAGAATATCATTTGGTGTGAAGAGCTAGTGGCAATACTCATACTAAACCTATTTAAAACCCATTGTATTTTTTGCTTTATAATTTCCAATTTTTCTTAACATTCATGGCCTAGAACCAGCATACCTGCAAGAACACCTTGCCCACTGTGTACCTGTGTAGCAATTATGTTAATCTAACCAGACCTTGCCCTGTTTTCTCATGCAGATTTGCCTGTGTATGGACTTTTTTTTAGGACACTGCTTCCACTATGAAATGGCTTTTTCTGATGATGGTGGGGGACTGCATCTCTATTTCATTTCAGGTTATGTAAGGTTAAGCTATTTTGGGCAGGCCTTTAACTGAAGATAGGATTGTGTTGTGCAGCAATCTTTGCTGGCCAGCTCATATTTTTTTGTTGACTTTTTTTCCTTTGGAGCTAACGGTGGCTAGCTATGTCTTCATCCATGTTAATTCTAACTACACATAGCAAAGCCGCTTCTCCCTATGATTATGAACTGCTTTGGCATCGTCTAAGCTACATGACTACATCATTATTGATAATAACTGCAGCTGTCTTCAAAAAAAAGAGAGAGGCACATGAGCCTGCTGAATGATTTTGTTACCTGACTATGGTGGGGCAATCAGGCTGTGAGTTATACTCACATCCGCTGCGAGTTATTGAAATAAGTACTTGGATCCAGTTTTTGTGTTGTAATAGTATTGCAAGTCTTACACTTGTACTTCGCAGATAACATCTACCTTTTTTTTTACTTTTTTACTGTCGAAAACCCCCAAAAACATTCTTCAGGCTTTGAGAAACCCCAGAAATGGCATGATCATGCAGAATATGGTTGGGACACATAGCTGTGTGTACCCATCTGGGACCCCTCCCCTTCCCACCCCCTCCGGGCCCATCATTGGCCATTGGGGGGAGGGGAGATGAGTTGACATGACCATGGTCATATCACCCAATAAATATTTAACAATTAAAAAAATATAATTAGTTTCCATCCATTCAGGAAACCATTCCAGGGTCATCATGAAAACCCTGGGTTTCACAAAACCCTGGTTGAGAAAGCCTCATTTACCTAGTTGTAAGGATGCTTACAGGTTCATTTGTCTTGCATCTTCACATTCATTAGATGTATACTAGCAAATGTTCATTTAAGCCTGGAGTGAGTATGCAATAATGTACTACGCAAGCATTAGTCAACAAACCAGTAAGCAACTCACTAAACATGTGGGGTGTTCCTTCAAGTTCTTTGGAAGGGTGAGAGAGTGTGCTGTAAATGCTGTCTGTTAGTAATGGGCATGAACCTAAAAAATCTGGTGGGGTTTGTTGCAGCTCCCAAATCAGGTCAAAATGCCCCATAAAGAACTGGCTTCAAGTCCCCTGTAATGAGAAGAAAGGAGAGGATCACCCAGAAAGGGTTAAATGTCTGGCAGCTATTAAACCCATTTGTTTTGCATCCCCCTACTTTAAAGTAGGGGAAAACAAAACTGACAGCTAATGGATGGGTGTACGCATTAGTTGTTAGATATAAATGACTGTGAGCTGTTAAACCCATCAGTTTCACACACATCCTTGCTTTGAAGAGGAGGAAAACAAAACAGTTGGGCTAAATGACTTGTAACCATTTCAGCCTAACAGGGGGATGGGTGTACCTATGAACCATTTCAACAGTCCATTTTAATTCTCCCCACTTGGAAGCAGGGGATAAGAAAACTGAGGGGTTTAATGGCTTGTAGCCATTTAAACCTAACTACTGGTGGGTGGACCCGCCCCACTGTTAGTTTTACATGATTGGCAACTATTTCACCAATTTGTTTTGCTTCCCCCCTGGGGGATGGATGCACCACTGTTAAATTGAAATAACTGTGAGCCATTTAATCTATATCAGAGGTAGTCAACCTGTGGTCCTCCAGATGTTCATGGACTACAATTCCCATGAGTCCCTGCCAGTGTTTGCTGGCAGGGGCTCGTGGGAATTGTAGTCCATGAACATCTGAAGGACCACAGGTTGACTACCCCTGATCTATATAATTTGCTTCTGCATGCTTTGAAGCAGTTATTTCTTTGATAACCAAAGTTCTAATTGCCTCATTAACTAGCTTTCTGATTTTTATGTTGTCTCTCAGAGGTGGAAGACATCTTTCGGTGATTTCTACTCCTTGTGTCAGGGAGGTAGGAACGTGTTTTTTCCCCTTCCTGTTCTGCGCATCACCCAAATATCCAGTTTGTTTCCTGCCACAGCCAGGGAAGGCAGCCTGCTTGCTAAGCTAGCAGGCTTTTTTTCTTGTTTCTTGTATTTCTGCTGTTCTGTTCCTGAATTTTTCTTCTCCCATCCCTCTATATTCCCCCTCTCATCTATTGTTTTTTTTAAAAATAGCTCTTTCTCCCCTTTCTTTCCTGCTGCTTTTCCCATTGGGACGAACAAGCGGTGGACAAGAGAGGAACAATGACGAATAGAGCAGATTAGTTCTTGTCCAATGAGGACCTGGAAGCTCCCATTGTAGAGGGAAACAGGGAGCCAATGGGGCCAGTGGGCATGCCTACTGAGGCTGTTCTGCAACCGGTTAAAGGCTGCACAGCAAATCGTGCCAAAAGATGGCTGATGCACCACGCTCATCATGAGGCAAGAGCCTCCAGCGGCCATCTTGCCACACTAAGAACCTGAGGAGCATCAGAGGAGGTGCAAAATGGTGGCAGAGGTGCAGGAACCTGCCCCAATGCAGTTCTCACCAGAAAGGAATGTAAGGTCTGCTAGGCACTCTTCTCTTTCTCCAGAATTACTTAATGTTATTAAGGAGTCTATTAGGGAATAAGTTCAACCCATTTGGAATGTCTTGGGGTGCAGTACAAGGGGGGAGATCGGGGAACGGTTTGCTTCTTCACCCCCCCCCCCATGCAGAGAGTATGAATCCATAGTCTGTCAAGATGAGAGTCAGAAACTTGTCTCTGTCAAGATGAGAGATCAAACTTAAAAAAGTGAACACGAGGGAAATGAACTTAAGCTTATACAGAGTGGGATACAATTTTAAAAAATAGAGTTCCACTATTAATCAGGTTAAAAACTCAAGGCTTTTAGCATAGCCTTAGTAAAATTAGTACATACCCACATACATACTAATTCCTCCACTGACTAGATGTGTTCCTTGCTTGGGGAGCCCATGGGCCTCCAGAGACAACGCAAAATGAACATAAGGCCCGCTGGATACTCTTCCTTTTTCCAGAATTACTTAATATTAATAAAGAGTCTATTGGGGAAGTTGAGCCTGTTTGGCATGCTCTGGGGTGCAGTATGAGGGAGAGATAAAGCATGCTTCACCCCTGCCTAAACCATGCAGAGAGTATGAATCAGATGTCTTTCAACTAAGACGCTCATGGCCTCAGTACAACACCGGCCTATCTTGGCCATCATCTTGAAGTTCTTGAGAATGAAAACCATATTTCCGACAGCTGTTCCTTTGGGCCATAGGATCTCAGAAATATGAATCCTATCCAGTAACTGAAGCCTTTGCATATTCCATAAGGACAAAGTCATACTCTAGATGGACCCTTCATTCCTTCAGAAAGGCAAACTCCAGCTTTCATAGGAGCCAGGAGATTTGTCTTCCAACCTTCTGCCATAACCCAGAGCACCCACTGGAAAGGACGTGGCACACCCTATATACCAGAAGGTGCCCTCAAGGCCGTACTACTCAAAACATCTGATATTCTTATAAGATGGAGCAGATCTTCATCTCTTTCAGCAGTCCAAAAAAAGGGAAGAAGATGCTCAAGTCTGCCATCAGCAAGTGTTTGGAAAGCTGCATCACAGAGGCATACAGTGCCTCAGGAGTCCAGGTGCCACCAGGAGTCACTGCTCACTCAGTTCATAGCACAGTAAACACAGCAGCCTTCAACAACAGATCTTCAATAGAGGAGACTTGGTCCTCAGTTTCAACATTCTCAAGGCATTACAAAATCGATCCGTACAATTCAGCAGATGCAGTCTTTGGCAGATTGATACTTCAAGCAGTCATACCTTGAGAAGGCAACGACCCACCCTGCTTGGGACACCGCTTTTGGAGGTCCCAAAGATGTATTCCACCTCTGGGGGAGAATGACCATTAGTTTTACCTGTGAAAGATACTTCTCCCCAGAGGTATAGGAAGACATCTTCATCCTTCCCTCTTCATTGCCTCATATCACTTCTTCCTGCTAGCCTGCTATGACTGCACTTAGAGTTATCCATTCTGTTTTTTCCTCTTTCACTATCTAGATCAGTGGTTCTCAACCTTGGGGTCTTGACCCCAATTGGGATCGCCTGGACCCCTCCCCGGGGTCGCAAGATTGGTGGCCGCCATGGTAGCAGGTGGTGGGTGGCTGCAGGTGGTAGTGGGAGGTGACGGGGAGTGGTGCTGCTGGCTCAGCATCGCTGCCATGGGCATCCCTGAGCCCTGCCGTGCCATGTGGCTGTCTGCCTATGCCGCCACCAAGCCTCGCCCTCAGGCTGGCCTCTCCAGAGACTCCTCCAGGCGCTGTGGCCCTGCCCTCGCCACCCACCTGCTGGCCACCCCCCGCAGCTGCTCCGACGGTAGAAAAGCAGTGGCGGGCAGGGGAGCACCATAGCAGTGGCCACCTCTATACTGCTCTGACTGTAGTGCAGCTGCGCGCACACATGCATGTTGCCCCTGCTACCGTCGCAGTTGGGGTCACCAGGACAGAGCGGTTGAGAACCGCTGATTGAGACTGTGGGTACAGCCTTTGTCTGCCGTGTTAATTGGTTAAGTTTGAGTATTACAGTTAGACTACAGAATATCAGCTGTTGAAGAACTCAAACTGGGAATTTGGGTGATGCCCACAACAAAAAGGGGAAAAAGCAAGGTCCTGCTTCCCCAAAGTGTGGAGTGGAAATCACCCAAAGATGATGGGTGGAGAAGGACCCTTCACAGGTAAAACTACCGTATTTGCCGGCGTATAAGGCGACTGGGCGTATAATATATTTGCTTTACTGGAACTTGTGTTTACATCTGGGTTTGGGGGAGACACATGTTGCTAGGTACCATCTCCACCCATCAGCCCACCAAGAAAGCTCCAGGGGATGCTGACTTGTGGTCTGCCATCTCTTCAGCTCTAGAGGCTATGCTGATTGAGACAGGCAATTATTGTACCTTTGTTAATTAACTCTAACTCCTTGATTACACAGTCTCAGTGTTAGCAGAGTTTAGATATACAAAGAGGTGCTTTAAGTTCAGATTGGCCAGCTAGTTTACTGATATTCAGGATGTTGTGTCCATAGGATTATCTTAATATGAAGGGTCTTTTTTAGGCCATGAATTGTGTCGACTAATGTTGATTGACACTTCTTCAGAAACTTTATGTACCACAGAACTGGAGTACTACCGTAACTCATTTGGACATTAGGGTGGTTGGTAGTGTTGGGTTGAAGAAGGAGTATAGTGTGAATGTTGACTTACCATGCATCTTTTTGGAAGGAAGAATGTTTGCAACAAATTACAGGACAGATTGATGAGCACCTGCTTGGTGAGATTGTCACAATATATAATGTCCAAGCATGCAAATAAGGTTGGGAGGGATTGTTGGGTCTGTTGCTGATGTCACAATTGCTGCTACTGAGAATGGAGCTAATGGGTGTCTTGAGGACTTCAGTGATTGCATATGAAGAAGCTGCAGCACATGAAAGGTAACATGGCATTTACTGTTACCTTTCATAGTGCATTTGTTTGGTTGGCTAAAGCTACTCCGACTTTTATCTACTCTACTTTTATTCTGGTAGGCTAAATGTGATTTGAAGTTTTGCATCTGCGCGGTTGAACTCAGATGTTTTAACACTTCAGATTTAATGACTATCTCACTTTGAAAGGGCTGGTGAGCTCTTTTCTTGTACATAGGTTGAAAAACTGAATGATTCAGTTTTGAATCTGCTTTAGATTTGGTTTTGTTTTCATTAGTGTAGACAAAGTCGCACATTTTCCAAACTGAATTAAAGCTGGCATGTTTTAATAACAAACATTTTGTTTCTTAATGTAAGTGAGAGCCACTAGTTTAGTGTTTAAGAGCAGTAGACTCTAATCTGAGGAACCAGGTTTGATTCCCTAGACTTCTACAGGAAGCCTGCTGGTTGACCTTGGCCGAGTCACAGTTCCCTCAGCCCCATCTACCTTACAAGTTGCCTGTTGAAGGGAAAGGGAATGTGTTTGAAAGCTGTTTTGAGATTCCTTAAGGTAGAGAAAACCTCATCTCTTCTAAACATTAAACATTACTGGCAACATTATAATCTTGGCAGTAAAGAAACTTTTCATTAGTTTGTATGCTTCTTTTAAAATTGGTATTCAGTCACAGAAGTTGATATTGGAATATTACTGAGTTTGGGAAAGATGCTTATCTTGTAAAATTGGACTAAAATATTAATTCATGTACTACTATATATTTTGGTGCTTAATCATGTAAAGGAGTTGACCTAAAACTTGTCTGTCTTTCTAGTACTTCTCCTCGTGTTGCCAAAGGAGATTACAACAGGATGAGTCTTCACGGTGCTAGTGGTGGGCATGAAAGGTCACGAGACAGACGTAGGTCAAGTGACCGATCACGTGACTCGTCACATGAAAGACTAGAGTCTCAGCTAACTCCCTGTATCCGTAATGTCACTTCACCAACAAGACAACATCAGGGAGGTAGGTACTGAGGGAAATACTGTCCTGTCTTGAAAATATGATCTTGTATTTTTCAGTAGTTATAACATTGCTAATATTTTCCTACTTGCATAGAGTATGTGCGGCATTACAAATGCTGCTCCATCAGAAATCTACATAAATGTCCCCAGAGAACTTTAAAGGCCTGTGTGGAAAAGTTTGTTATTTCTTTCTGGGTTTCTTCTATATTCCAGTTCATTGGGGTGTTTTGGCCTCTGGCAGCTAAACTTGTGTTTCTAGGACTGGATCCTTTTAAATTCCTTCTTTCCTTCACCAGAATTGTAACTTTCTCTGCAGTCTAATCACATCAAGTGAAAAATACTTAGTGCTGACGCTTTGTCTTCATATGATGGCCAAAATAGTTCTAGAAAGGGCTTCCCACTCATCCCACCTCATTTGATGGGGAGTAGAAAAAGTGGCTAGAAGGAAAGGAGGCACCACTGTGCTCTTACTTGATAATCACATTGAGCCAGAGCTCCCTGGCTTCCTGAGCCTGTGGAGCTTCCCCTTGTTTGCCTCAATGTGGCCAAGCAGCCTTCTAAGACAGCAACCCGCACAAATTGTTGCTGGTAAATTAAATGACAAATGGATGATACTTGTCCTTGAACTACAGCATAGTTCAAAATGAACTCAGTAGCCATTGCTTTCCTTTCAACACTTTTCTGCATCATATGCTATGGCAATCTTACCTAATGCTGAATTTATATGCCCTTGTGGCAGTTACTTGATACCAAAGGATGGTAACTGATTAATTCAAATAGGGGTTGCTATTAAGCATTTAAAAAAATGAATATACTTGTGTTGCTTCTAGAGAATCAAGTGGATAGCTGTGTTGACCTGAAGTAGCACAACAAAATTGTCTGAGGAAGTGTGCATGCACACGAAAGCTCACACCTTAAATAAATCTTTGTTGGTCTTAAAGGTGCCACTGGATTCCAATTTTGCTCTGGAGAATGTAATGATTGAGCTACAGTTTTAAAAGAATCCTCAGAGCTGATGTGTTTTGAATGAACTGACTGCACAGTTCGTGGTTTTGCAATAGGATGTTCTCACTGAGATAATGAATGTTAGTTAGCAATCCACAAGCACCAGAGGGAGAGCAGCACTCTGTGCTCAGGTCATTACACTAGTGAAACAGTGGGTTTTGACCAACAATGGAAAGCACCCAGCAAAGAGTGGAAGGTCCTCATCTCCATGCTATGGTAGTAATGGTGTCTGGTGATGTCTGTGTATGTAGTGTGTGAAACTGGTACACAGAGGCATCTATCACTGTTCACACTATAGTATCCCAGCACGAGCCACCACTGCCAGTATAGGGATGGTTTCCTTCTTCCCACTACGGCACATATTTAACCTTCATTTCTACCATATCAAGCACAATGACACCCACTTTATTTTGTTTGTAATTCTACAATAGCATGTAACATAGTCTCTTTTTTTGTAGAACGTGAGAAAGATCACAGCTCATCTCGGCCAAGCAGCCCTCGTCCTCAGAAAACCTCTCCAAATGGTTCCAGTTGTAGTCTTGGGAACAGCAGTAGAAATAGTAGCCAGTCAAGCTCAGATGGGAGTTGCAAGAATGCTGGAGAAATGGTTTTTGTGTATGAAAATGCCAAAGAAGGTGCTCGGAGTATAAGGACTTCGGAGAGAGTAACACTGATAGTGGACAACACTCGATTTGTTGTAGATCCTTCTGTGTTTACTGCACAGCCAAATACAATGTTGGGCAGGTCAGTATGGCTTTAATTTCATAATCAGAGGAGTCTCTGATTCACTGCTAGAAACCATTGTTTTAGTTTCATCTGTTTTTCTTTGGTCCTCCTTACAAGCATCCCTTTGCTGTGAAAACAATATTGTGAGGCTTGCATCCTGTCAAACATTTTAGTGCAGTTTTCCAGTCACTTTTAGTGCAGATTTGCAAAAGAGCTCCACTGATGTCAGTGGACTTCACATGTTTTAACTTTATTTAGGATTATATTGCTAGTTTTTTTAGATGGTTGTTATTTTTCACAAACTGCAACTAATTGTCAATTTTTAAAAGCCCAGATAAGCCTGTCTTTGGTTCAGTTTATTCAGAGGAAAAATAGCTTCTTTGACTGGGTTCACCTTATCAGTTGTATTTTAATGTTTGCTTCTGCCAGCGACAACAGTAAAATTACACATGGTAGTATGATTCTGCACTGAACTGCCAGATTTACTTTTCAGTACTGTTTGGTACTGGGGTTCCAGATAGAATTTCACATGTAGCTACGACCATGTTTTCCTTTAGAACAAGCCTCGGGAAAAACTGTACTTAAGTGGTTTCCTAAAGTAAAACTACCAAATTTGGCTGCAATTGTCTTCTATGTCTGGTTATTTCTCTCTGGTGTTAATATAAAGACTTCTAATCTGGTGAGCTGAGTTTCATTCTGCGCTCCCCCACATGCAACCAAATGGGTGACCTTGGGCTTGCCACAGCACTGATAAAGACACAGCACTGACCAAGCAGTAATATCAGGGCTCTCTCAACCTCAACTACCTCATAGGGTGTCTGTTGTGGGGAGAGGAAAGCGAAGGCGACTGTAAGCTACTTTGAGACTCCTCCTGGTAGAGAAAAGCAGCATATAAGAACCAACTCATCATCTTGGTGTTTGGGAGACATTTGGATATTTGCTGGTCTTTGTGTTTTCAATAAGAGGGCCATATTTTCTCATTCTACCCAGAAAGCTAGTGATACAAACTGACACCAGCATCTTTTATAATCTACATGCCTGCTGAACAGTTTACACAGGATGATAGCAGCGCTGGGTCTAAAAATCATAACCCAAAATGTCTATTCTCTGCCTTTGTATTTTTTTTAATTGTACCAGTCAGCCTGATGAAGAGTTTTGGCGAGCTTGAAATCTTGTTGGTAGGGGCTAATGAAAAGGTATTACATGACTTTATTCTTGCTGTACTAGAAGACCGCTTTAAAGGCAATTTTTGGGGAATACTCAGGAGGGTTGGAACGTAATCAGTCTAAGAAGGGAAGAAATAAGCTGATGTGTGCTGGTTACAGGATGCCTGTTATTTAACTGAGAGTATGAATCCAGCCATGGAATCTATAGTAGTTCAAAATGATTGTGTCCTTGGAGAATTCATCTGCAAGGACTTGTCTTATTATTATTTTTTAACATAGGATGTTTGGATCAGGAAGAGAGCATAACTTCACACGGCCCAATGAGAAAGGAGAGTATGAAGTGGCTGAAGGAATTGGCTCCACTGTGTTTCGTGCTATTCTGGTGAGATACCATGACATGCAGTTCCAGCTGTGTTCACAACTTAATACACAAGAGAGATTTTAAACTTTTGTAAGAATGCCTGAATGTTGCTCCCATTATTTTCAGAGTCTGTACAGGTTCATAATTGAGCCTGAGTAAGGATTCCTGCAGGGCAATGCTTCATTGTGGATGGCATCCCTCTGGTGCGTTGTTACGTACATCGAATGACTTTTCCTGTAATAGGAAAATCTTTTATAGTGCAGTTGTGTTTCCAGCTGTGTAATCAGAGGGCTTAGATATTGAATGACAAGGATTATAAAATATTTGATCTATTCTTAAATCTGTTTGTTTGATTCTAATAATAAATGTCTTGGTCCTATGTAAGAGCTTTATCTTTATGCACTTTTGGTAAGACAGTGAGCAGTTGAAATAACTTCTTTCGAAGCGTTTTGCTTTATATCTCAGTGCTGTGGGCATTGGCTCTGGGCCAGTAGTTTTCTGACTTCTTGCATTCAGGAAATCCTTTTTTCTGTACTTTAGCTTGGCTGCCATAAAGCCCACTGCAGAGCCCTCTGGCAGGTATTCTAAAGCATACATTGTTCATGAGTGTGAGGAGGAGTGGTAATAGTCAGAGCTGTTAGATTCCACTGTTGCCTTGCATTAACGTGTCCCAGAGCATACCTCGTGGTCTTGTGGCTGTCCTTTGCACAGGAAAAGCAGCAAGCAGGAACAAAATTTCTAAAGGAGGGGTGTTTGTCACTGCTAATTCAGGTTCCCTTTAAAGAGCTGGAAAACTACTGCTCCAAGCAAGTGGCTTTCAGTTAGGCTACTAAAACTACATACGTCTTGTGGTCCAGCCTGTGGAAGGCCAGATGAAATGTTGTGATTCAGCTGTGGGTTTTTTTGGGGGGGGGCACAGGGAGGGGAAGGATAAAGAGATAAGAGGAGACATTGACAAGCAATGGTTAGCAAGAGGAAAAGAAGGAGCAAGTATAAGCAAGACTGAGCAAAGAAGTCCCATCTTGATTACAAATGCCTGCCAAATCAATAGAACATAAAAAGAGCCATGTTGGATCAGGCCAGAGGCTGATCAAGCCTGACATTCTGCTGACATGATGGCTGGCCAGCTGCCTGCAGGAAACCCACAAGCAGGATGACTGCAGCAGCATCCTGCTGGTGCTTCCCAGTAACTGATAGAGAGAGAATACTACCTATGGTATTTGACGGAATAGAAGTCCATCATGGCTAGTAGCAATCATGACTTGTAGTGTTTGATTCCCCCTTCCTTCATGAATTTATTCACTCACCTTTTAAAGTGTTTGAAGTTGGAGACCATCATCACATCATGTGGTAGTGAATTCCATAATTTAAGTATGGTGTGAAGTGATAATATTTATGGCCAGAGAGAACCAATGGAGAGAATCTGAGAAATAAAGGGGGCACACGCCTTAAAAGGGGAGAGGGCATTAAAACAAAGTCCTGTCAAAGATTCTAGGGCTTAATGGTGGCTCCTGGGTGAGAAAAGGTTAACTGTGTCAGATTCCTCTACTGTATGCTATTTTATGTGCCTGCAGAACAAGCAATATCAAAGAGGTTAGCTGATGGTGAAACTAAGCTTGGGTAACATTTTTAAGAGACTTAAAATCTCCAAGGGGAAATAGCTCATATGGGAAGAGACAACCCCAAAGATACACAGACCATAGTTCAGCCTTATAAGCTAACAACAACTGTTTGCATTGCTCCTGGAAGCTAGCAGGTAACTTTGTTTGTTCATCACAGCCAGGATTCCCATGTTGATTCTTTAAACCAACATTAGACAGGAAAGGGCTGCTGCATCCTGGATGGGCTCAGTTTTCAGGATGGTTTTTAAAGACTGCAGGGTGTGAAGGCATGATAGTAACATGGGGCTGGATGCAAGGGATACATCTTGCTCGCAGTGAGGGCTTTCTGATACAGGGAGCCTTGCTCTGGTGAAAGATGCATGTGCAGAAAGGGTTCACTGTGGTAGAAATAATTCATAGGATTCAACCTCTAGTTCTGTCTTAAAGCAGCAGACAAATATTAAATTTGGAAAATGGAAATGCTTTCAATACAGAGTAGAAGTGTTGTCATTGTAACTCCAGTGTTGTCATTGTAACTTATCAACATTTCTACTCGTTAATATTTTAGGATTACTACAAGACTGGGGTGATACGTTGTCCTGATGGAATATCAATTCCTGAACTAAGAGAAGCTTGTGACTATCTCTGTATTTCTTTTGATTATAGTACTATCAAATGTAGAGACCTCAGTAAGTATAATGCATGACTTGATTTTGTGTTTAAATATTTAAAATACTTTGCTGTGACTAAAATGCTTCCACATATAATATTTTTTCAAGTTGGTTTAAAATGTTGCATTCAGCTCTTGCACATTTCTCCCTGTGAAAAGATTGTAAGGCTTTATAAAGTGTGCCCTTACAGTGCTTATTTTAGTCATGGGCTGGTTTAGCTTTAATTTCTACACTATGTGCAGTATTTTGAGTTTTTAACATGCTTACACATATTGGATTTTTGAAATAATAGGAACGTCAGCAATCATATTGCTCCTTTTCCCTCCTAGAGAACCATGTAAACTGCCATACAGAGACAATCCTTAGACACTGGTGGGATGGCACTACAGACCCTGTTGGATCTGTCAGCTGCCTTTGAGATAGTAGGCCATTTGGTCTTGGTCAGCTTCCTAACTATCCTGGGTGTGAGGGGTACTGCCTGGAGCTGGTAGTTCTCATTCTTCCATGATTAGTCCCAGACGGTAATCATGGGTAGAAAGAGGTTGTCACTCCTCAGTGTTATTCAGCACCTATATGTCCCCTCTGGCAGAGATTGTCAGGAGGTTTGGAGCAGGGTGCCATCCATATGTGGATGGCACCCAGCTCTGCCTCTTATTTGAGGAGTGGTTGGTTGCTGGAATTCAGGTTTGACCTCCTACCTAAATGCAGTGGTAGAATGGCTAGGTGAGAGTTCGGTGATGGTAAGACAGAATCATGTGGCTCAGGAAGCCCAGATGGTTGGGGTGGCTACTTTTACCTACCTTTGATGGGATCTGATTTGCTACAGTTGACTCTGTCAGGAGTCTGGGAGTGTGGTATGGTACTCTGTTTTCCATGGACAGATATGTTCTTGATGATAAAGATTGCATTTTACCATCTTTGCTGGGCCTACTGGCTCTCTGTTTGTCTGGGGTTGACCTTGCCATGGTAATTTTTGAAATGGTCACCTTGAGACTGGACTTTTATAAAACATGCTCTGTGCAGGGCTACCTTTGAAGACACTTCAGGCATTTCAAGGGGTGCAGAATGTAATTGCCAGATTGCTAACAAGTATCCTGGTCAGTGCATATAACACTTATTCTGCAGCAGCTACATTAGCTCCCAGTTAGTTTCCTGTGCCAATTCAATTTGTTGGTATTTATCTTTAATGTCCTAAATGGTCTGGGACCTTCCTACCTTTGGAACCACCTCTCTTGTCATGATCCTACCTATCTTCTTCCATCATCTCAGCATGTATTGAAGGTCCCCGGTCCACAAACTCGCCACTTTGTATCATCAGGGGCCTTCTCAGTAGCGGCCCTTGTACTGTAGACTGAGCACCTGAAGAGGTGCATGCCTTGTGGCACCTCCCTAGATTCTGCAAAGCATGCAAGAGTACTCTGTTTTGGACAGTGATAGTGATCCACTAGACAGCTGGTACATTACGCGTCAGCTGTGTCTTCACCATCTATGCCTGTTTAACAGTGAGCAGATCTTAACAAGATAGATTTTAAATCATTTTATATTTTTAAAGTTTGTTTATTTTAACTTGTCCAAGTTTTTATAAAGTGTTTTTTAAATGCTGTTAATTGCCCCGTCTCATTCAGGGGATAGGAAGTAGAATATAAATTTGATAAATAAATTAAATAAATAGTAAAACCTGTCAAAGTGATTTTCTGCATCTGTCTTCACTGAGCTTGGTTCTTGTTTCACTATATTCAGTTGAGGAAACGGATGCATTGCCGAGCAATCAACCCATTAGGCTATCGCACAAATGTTTCCAAGTGTGTTTCCCCCTTTCCCAAGCTGCCTGGAATATGACTTGATGCCTTTGATTTCAGGTGCTCTTATGCATGAATTGTCAAATGATGGTGCTCGGAAACAGTTTGAGTTTTATCTTGAAGAAATGATACTCCCTTTGATGGTAGCCAGTGCTCAAAGTGGAGAAAGAGAGTGTCATATTGTGGTGCTCACAGATGATGATGTGGTCGATTGGGATGAAGAGTACCCTCCACAAATGGGAGAGGAGTATTCACAAAGTAAGTCAACTGGTAATCTTGAAAATGAATTTAGGGTACCTTCTCTGATATTATTACCACAGGGGTTCTTTTCAGTAAAAAATGCTACTGAATTATCTCCATGATGGAAAAGATGAATTCTGTAGTTGGACACTGCATATTTAAGGGTCTTAGTATAGAAAATCTTGAGCTACAGCTTTGATACTTTCATAATTTCTTTCATCCTTTTGAACTTTTGTATTTTATTTATTTTATATTTATTTAAATTTTTATACTGCCCTTCCATATGGCTCTGGGCAGTTAAACCATTGAGTTTTTTGTCTGTATGAGTAGACTGAGAAGGATAATTTAAATTATAGGGTACTTCAGTTGCTTCTGTAAAGTCAACAGTGAAAATGATGACTGATTATTGAAGAAGGGAGACATCAAGTATTTGTTCCAGTTTCTGTGCAATTAATAATTTCTCATTGACTAAAATGTTCTTTGTTTTGCTCTGTCCACTGAGCATAAAGTATGAAGGCTCTAAGAGAGGTTGCTGGAAAGAATGATCGCCAAGCTTTTCACAGTTCAATCGATCATTTATGTTTGAGTGTCATTTTTTTACTTAGAAGGATACAAAAGACATTCTTCTAGTTTGTTTTTAAGCAACGTTGCAAGCATTTTTTCTTGTGCACAAAGTTTTGTTAATATCAATGGAAACCAGATTAAAAACGATAGTATATTTATTTGATATGTGTATTATTTTCCAGTTATTTACAGTACAAAGTTGTACAGATTTTTCAAGTACATCGAAAACAGAGACGTAGCCAAATCAGTTCTGAAGGAAAGGGGTCTCAAGAAGATTCGGCTAGGCATAGAAGGTAAGGTTTTATAATTGCTTCGTGAGTCAAGCCACTAGTAAATTGTGTTCTTCTGTTCTTCCTGTACATAACTGAAACTAGGGATGGGATGGAAACAAACAGGCTAGACTGCAGGAAGTTGTATCTTTGTTAACAATGATCATGAAATGCCCATATCATTAAAATAAAAATGTTTGGGAGCAACAAGCCATGATCTTTTTGTGTGGACCTTTCTTCAGAAGGTTCTTTCTATTAGTAGTACTTGGCTTAGAGTAGAATTCTTTTCCATTGGATCACTCTATTTTGGGCTGGTTTTGCTTTTCTGGTTCTGATCTTATGTGACAAGTTTTGGTTTGCAGGTAGAGAATGCCATTGGTCACTTTGGTGAGGGTGGCTGTGCACCAGATGAAATAGCAACAATAAAGTTCTTCTGTGCAGCAGAGTTACTAAGAAACTAGATGCCAGTTGGCTGCCTAAAATACTCCTGCTTGGATGACTTCTGGCAAAGCACTTAAGTGCACCTTAAGAAATTTTATTTCTTTTACTGTTTCAGGTTACCCCACATATAAGGAAAAGGTTAAGAAGCGGCCTGGTGGGAGGCCAGAGGTAATCTATAATTATGTCCAAAGACCTTTCATACGGATGTCATGGGAGAAGGAAGAAGGGAAAAGTCGACATGTTGATTTCCAGTGCGTAAAAAGTAAATCTATTACCAATCTGGCAGCAGCTGCAGCAGACATTCCCCAAGACCAGCTAGTAGTGATGCATCCCACCCCCCAGGTGGATGAGCTGGATATTCTGCCCATTCATCCTCAACCCAGCAACAGCGATGTGGATCCCGAGGCACAGAACCTGCCACTCTGATCCAGATGCTTGTTTTTTAAAAAGCATGCTATTATACAAATGAAGATGCTGTATTGAGCTCATACTGCACTGCAATTCCAGCTTCTATCCATTGTGTGATGAACATAAAATGTATTAGGATATTGCAGTATGGACTTAACTAAAGACCAAAGTGGGATCCGATTATGGCTTTTAAGAGTATGTGTAACATCTTGAGGTTTGGTTATATACCTGCATTTGTTTACCAGTAGGTTTTGTGGTATTGATTACTTGTATGGTGGACTGTCCTCATCCCAAGGCGCTCTCAGAAATGGTAGGAGTCAGAGGCTACTGTTCATTCAGTATTTTGTTACACAGCGGGCAAACTGCAGACTTAAAATTGATAGTGGCACTTTATAAATGGTGGACAAATAGAATTCTCAAAGCCATTTTTATAGTCATGCACAATGTTGACTCGAACAGAGTGCTTCTGTCAGACTTTCTATTCAGCTAAATGTAAATAGTTTGTTCTGAATAGAAGTGATGAGTCTACTTAACTTTGTTCTCTTATGGATGAGCACAAAATTAATTCTTGCCTCTTGGGGTTTATGGATTGTGAGGCTGCAATTCAACCACCTTGTTTTGAATTTCTCCAGTAAAGGGTTTTTTCATGTATGATGTGAACCATGTTCAAGGGTCAAGAACAACTGATAGGGGCTTTATCTGAAAATTTTGCCTTACCTTCAATCTGTTCACAGAAATATTTATTTACGGAGTTTTTTCATAAGTGTCATGAAATAGGAAAATGCAAACTGTTCACTCTTCATTTATTAACTGATTGTAAACTTCAAGTTTTTCATTCAAATAAAAATTTCCATTATTTTAATATTATCTGTGGGAAACTTATTTAATGCATTTTTTCCCTAACATTGACTATTCCAAACTCCGTTCTCTCTTTCTGGTCTTAATAGAATAGTCTTCCTGAAATCTGCATTTTGAACCAGTATAAATCTTGTTTGCCAGTGTTTCCAATGTCCAACCACTGTGAATGAATGAGAGTGCAGGGTAAAGTTGGGGAGAAGGGAATATGCCCAGCTCCTCTGCTATGTCCTTTCCCACAGCTGAGAGGAGGGTGCTTAGAGATTCTTCTCCCAGTTCACAAGTTTGAGCTCTGTTACATACCTGAGAGTCATGACCCACTTTGGGGCCCACAAACCACAACTGGAGATCCACTGCTTTAGGAAAGGAATTGGAAGGCGACTGTAAGCCGCTTTGAGCCTCCTTCGGGTAGGGAAAAGTGGCATATAAGAACCAACTCTTCTTCATAAGACTGTTTGGGTCTACTTTCTCTCCCAAACATTTATTTTTGCCATAATACCTGCATTTAAAAAGCTAACACATCAAAATGTTATATGTGATACATATACAGATGCATCTGTACAGGTAAATCCAGCACAGGTTACCAATTCCTAGGGTTTCTGCTTTACCAAGATTGCTAAATACTTGAGAACAATAGTAGGTGCAAGAAACATCCAAATGTATAAAAATAGGGTGGGCAAATAGTAATAAATGTAGAGACCTCTAAACATCTGTTGTTGTGCAGTAGTAAGCAAGGAAAGACGAGTAGGTTGTTTTTGCTCAAGTTGCTTCCTGCTTAAATTGGTCATAAAGCAAGAATGAATTTGGGACACTTTTAAATGTTCTCTCTCTTGTTAACTTAAATGTTAACCTTCACACAAGAGATCTGGAGGTAAACCTCTACAAGAAATTGGGACTGTTTCCACACCCACAAAAAAGCAGCATAATGGCCATCTTAATACCCCATGGAAGTACAAGTATTCCATACAGAAATCTGGTGATTCACGTGCAGTTCTGAACGTGCTCCTTGTTTACTACGTGGTTTATGAATGCTGGTAAAACCGGATTCCTCCCCGTCCCCTGGGAGGGAGTTTGCAATTACCTAAAGTGGAAGCTCAAAAGAATTGTGTTGACTTCCTCTGCTGCTTGCTGCCTCAAATGATTTTTCAAACTGGGTCAGTGGTCCTGGGCCTAACCTCTTCCCTCCCTTCCACTTCACAATGTTTAAAAAAAATGTTTTTGAACATCATCACATTGCAGCACTAATCTGAAGTAGCATCAGTACCACATACACACTGCGCTGCCCCCATTTCACCCTCCAGCATTAAATGCACCTTTAAAGGCACTTTGTAAAATTCATGCAAGAAAACATTTTTGTAACGGCAGCCGATATGCTTTGTGTTCCAGTATGCATAGTGACTGAGGGCAGGGCAGGCTGACAGCATCCCAGACAATACTGCCCTCCCTGGCCCAAGAGGCAGATACTGAGGCTGACAAGGGAGAGGGAGTGTGGTGATTTTGTGCCTCTGCTGCACTATGGGTCACTGCCAAGGGCGCTGCATGCTGGAGCTTATTGATGGCAGCTGCAGGAGCCCTATCTCCTGTTATCCTGCCAGAGGACTGGCTGTATAGGGTTGTATCCATCTGGCTGAATCCACTTGGGAGCATGCCATCATGCCCCCAGCAGCAGCCTCCTCCTACTTTCTGTTTCTAAGTATTTTTTTTAAGTGGTCTTGTGCGTTACAATGCAGCAGTACTGTAATGCAATAATTGAGGGTTTAAAAAATAACAGTATATCAGAGGGGAGGTGACTGAGGGCACAGAATGCTTGGGTGGGTGGGATGCATAGCAGAGAAGAGCACTTGGGCACCTTTCCTACGCCAGCAAATCACAACTGTGTAAACAGTCTATGTGGAGTGAGTCAGACTGGTCTTGGCTTCCCAGGTTAAATTTTTGCCACCTAGTGGCAGAAGGGAGCTGAAAGTAACCTAATCAAGAAATGCTGGGGAGAAATAAAAGTTTAGAAATAGAGATACTGTCACATAATGTGAAATATTGCACTACCTTCTTTGATAAACCTTCACTTCCCTCCAGCTTCATCAGTCTTTGCTCCTCAGAGCCAGTATGGTGTAGTGGTTAGGAGTGTGGACTTCTAATCTGGCATGCTGGGTTCGATTCTGCAGTCCCCCACATGCAGCCACCTGGGTGACCTTGGGCTCGCCACAGCACTGATAAAGCTGTTATGACCGAGCAGTGATATCAGCGCTCTCTCAGCCTCACCCACCCCACAGGTTGTCTGTGGTGGGGAGAGGAATGGGAAGGCGACTGTAAGCTGCTTTGAGACTCCTTCGGGTAGGGAAAAACGGCATATAAGAACCAACTCTTCTTCTCATGGGCTATTGCTTCTATCTCTGTATTATATAAAACTAGAAGTATAGAATCATAGAGTTGGAAGGGGCCATACAGGCCATCTAGTCCAACCCCCTGCTCAATGCAGGATCAGCCCTAAGCATCCTAAAGCATCCAAGAAAAGTGTGTATCCAACCTTTGCTTGAAGACTGCCAGTGAGGGGACGCTCACCACCTCCTTAGGCAGCCTATTCCACTGCTGAACTACTCTGACTGTGACACTTTTCCCCCTGATATCTAGCCTATATCGTTGTACATGTAGTTTAAACCCATTACTGCGCGTCCTTTCCTCTGCAGCCAATGGGAACAGCATCCTGCCCTCCTCCAAGTGACAACCTTTCAAATACTTAAAGAGGGCTATCATGTCCCCTCTCAACCTCCTTTTCTCCAGGCTGAACATTCCCAAGTCCCTCAACCTATCTTCATAGGGCTTGGTCCCTATGAAGTAAAGCCTGGTGCAGTCATGAGTGCACCTGGCACTAGGTAGAGGCCTCGTGGGAAGGATTCAAAGTGAGTGGGTGCAGAGCGGCCCTCTGCATCCTGCGGGGCTGGGCTATAAAACAGCTGGACAGCGTCTCTCCCGGGCGCCCATGGTGCCCCTGCAGGGTGCAGAGGGATGGAGAGATGTTGCCCAGCTGTTTTATTGGAGTCTCCCCTTCAGGTTACAGCATGTCCACTTAAGTTCCCCACCCCTGCAGAGTGCAGAGAGAAGTCCATTTATACCCTGCAAGGGCGGGGGACTTGAGACAGGCTGTAATATGAAGGGGGCTCCTTTGAAGGCTCCTGTTCTTGGTTGGACCCCTTTAGAGGCTTCCGGATCCCTTGCATTGCAGCTGGCTGTAACACGGAGGAGGTGGAGTTCCTGTGAAGGATTCTAGCTAGTTAAAGAGCCAGGCAGCATCTCTCCCCATCGTGAGAGGCACTGCACAGCTCCCTGGCCCCAGGCCACCACCACGGGGCACAGAACAGTTTGGCTCTATCCCCTGTGGGGGAGGGGTGGGGGATTTCTTCTGGCACTCTGAAGGTTCAGAAAGCTCCTGGCAAATGAGGCTCACTCTGGAGCCTTTTGAACATTCAGCATGTTGCTAGAAGTAGATTTTACGTATAAGATTCCATTGCTCATAGGTTTTGCTTATAACACATCAGTCATTTGTACATTCTGGAATGAACCATGGTGTTTCCAAGCCTACTCTGTTCTATCATGAGAAAAGGCTTGTGAATTTCATATCAGCAAACTTTGCAGTGCAGTGCTGCTGTTGTATCTGCAAAGCTTGGAATATTCAGGGACTGTTGGTACTGAATATTGTAGGTATTTAGTGGCTATTTCAGTGTCTGTTTAGTGAACCCGGAAAGCTATTCTGGTTGTCTCATGGTTGCTTCACTTATATAGAGCTTTATTTGATGAGAAAATCAAACACTGTTTAGTACTAGGTCAACCTGAAGTGACCACTTGTGTCCATAAAGCAGTAATGAATCATGTCATACTGCCAGACGGTGATAACTTTCTTCCTTAGTTGAATGTATCTTGTTTTGAAGAAAATTCATATGAGTATGTGGTTTTTCTATTCAACTGTAAGGCGGGATAACTGGGGAGTCAGCTCAATAATCCCCTTACCAGGTCTGATGAACTGGGCGGGGGGGACTATGGCAACAGCAACCTCATGATAGTTGCCCCAAGGTAAGAAATTCCTTTGAATTGTAGACTAACTAAAAATTGTGTGTGTGAGGGGCTGGGGAGGTACTATCGGAATGATTCAGACTCAGGCCACTGTTGGAGGGAGGGAGCTATGAAGTGGTTGCCGTCACCTGTGTCTGACAGGTAATTATGAGCCTTTTAACTAGACTGACTGCCCACAATGGGTTTTTGTTCAGTTTTTTGGCATTGCTGTTATTTCTAACTTCATTTTTAAAACTTCATTCAGAAACTTTAACTCATGAAGTAAATCAGAATATAGAACAAGGGAAAATATTTTATTTAAAAAATATTCAACTGTCTAATACATTACACTTCAACAATATTTATAGTAAAGGATCTTACAAGAAACAGCTTTATGATACATTAGTATAAGAATATCCATTATCCACATGGGACCTCTTCTGTAGTGTAAAAACACACCATACGGCTGAAAGGACTATTTGCATAAAAAAGCTACCAGTGATGCCAGGACTTGGTTTGCACAGTGATTTTTTAAAAAGTCAATGCAAGAACAGAATTCAAAATATACATATAGTGCAGGCTATACACAGGCTAACCGAATCAATGGTGTGGGAACACTGGAGCAGGCTGATCTCCACTTGGTGTGAAATTACACATGGGAGAAGAATGACTGTTCTCTCGATATGGCTTTTATGAAATTAAAACATCAAAGCAATTCCACAAGCTTCACAGATTGGAGAACTCCACCAATAATGCACTTGGATATATCCAGATGTCAAAGCTATTGGGTAGCATTTACAAGGGCCAAGGTAAGTCACTGAAATCGACAGGGCCCCCAAGACCTGCGTCAGCTTCCAGAAGACTCATGATAACCGCCATGGCTGCCTCATCGTTGCTGGGGCTGCTGGAGCCCTGGTCATTGTCTATCATATCAATGCCTATATGAGAGTTTTCCCCTGCAAAGAAACAAGAAATGCTAATGATGTAAAGAGAACTTAATTCTAAATCCTTTTGAGAGGGGGGAGGGATTGCAAGTTCTCCACTTCTGTCCCCTATATTCTTCTACTAATCCCTCAGGAATAAAGCTTCAGGGGGATGAATCAGGAAAGGCAAATCAGGGTGTGCAAAACCCCCAACACATTGTCCAGGTTCGGTTCAGTATATGCTGAATCACCTCAATACCAGTATTGATATATGGATACAGCTCCATTATACTCTACGGCAGTGGTCCCCAACCCGCGGGCCGCGGGCCGCTGCCGGCCCGCGAAGGCCATGGCGCCGGGCTGCGGCTCCCTCTCCCCGCCCCCCCTGCAGTAAAAAACTTCCCAGGCCGCAAGTTTGTGGCCTGGGAAGCTTCTTACTGAAGGAGGGGGGGAGAGGGAATCAGGGCCGCGCATGCGCCATGCGCAGCCAAAATTGTGCATGCGCGGCACTTTTGTGCATGCGCACAAGTGCCTCGCATGCGCGATTTCGGCCGCACATGCCGCATGTGCGGATGCGCGGCCCGGTGCGCATGCGTGACATGCGCAGGCGGGCAGTTGCCCTGCCGGTCCCCAGTCTCAAAAAGGTTGTGGACCACTGCTCTACGGAGCCGTTAAAGTCAATGGGTGACTTAACCTGTTTATTCAGTGGTCTGGTTGGGGCCGATGTGGGGGTGGGGAGTTGAGGTAGAGGCAGCAAATTTGCAGCTTAGCTGCTGGAGTCTCTCTTCAAAAGAGCCCCCAATTTTCAAAGAGATTGGACCAGAGGGACCAATTCTATGGGCACCCGAAGAAGGTACCCCCATCCTCCATTGTTTTCAATGGGAGTAAAATAGCCAAGGAAGCAGTACAAGCCCAGCAGAATGCTCCAGAGAATCTCCGCAGTTAACCGGGGGGAGGGGATTTTTGAAGGCCAGCCCCACAGGATGACCAGTGCAATGCTGCCCAGCAGAACCAGTGCCACTATGGCACAGTGTTCAACCTAACAGGAGTAAGTTCACATCTGCAAATCTCTGAAGTAGAAACTGAGGGGGAGGAGGCATTTTTGCAGGGACAGAACTAGTGCAGCACACTAGAGCCAGGAACAGAATCCAGTGCTACCCAACAGGTGGCAAACACCAGCTCAACAGGACTGCAGCACAAAATTAAATCCTGGGTACCAGGACCAAATAAGGGGAAACGTGATTGAGCCAGCTTGGTTAAGAGTAGTTAAGAGTGGTGGACAGTAATCTGGGGTTGGCCCTTGTAACATTCCGAGGTCTCCACTCCTATACCTGCAGCCAGCTGGGTGACCCTGGGCTAGTCCCAGTCCTGTTAGACCTGTTCTCATACAGAAGTTCTGTTAGAGCTCTCTCACATGACAGATTTTATAAAATGAGATGGATTTTTTTCCTCCCTCTTCCAAAATGCTAGACCTTGAGGGCATCAAATGATACTGATGGGCATTAGGTTCAGGACAGACAAGTAAATACTTCATTTCCCATAAGGTGGAGTAGGCAACTAGGGGATCCACAATTTTAGACTTGATTCTCATCAATAGGGAGATGATAGTAGTGGGCACACTTGGTAGTAGTGACCATGTGATTTTGGAATTTGTAATCTTTCAAAAGAGAAAAACTGTACGTAGTCAGACATACAGGCTGGACTTCAGGAAAGCAAATTTTAACAAACTTAGTTATGGTGGTCAGAATCAACATTGATTTTGGCTTATCCAAACTAAGTCGCCCATCCCTAGTCTTAAGTAGTGAAAGCTGGCAGGTACAACACTATGTTCTCCTCATCTTAATCATCTGTAGTCTTCTCTCTGTCTACAATGGTCCTACTTACCAAGTATAGAGGAGTTATCAGAATATGGATAGCCTGGATTATCTTGAATCTGTCCTGATAGTAAACTGGCTGGAGGAATGTCTGGAGTTCCACCATTTAAAATCTAAAAAGAAATGTAAGAAAACAGTATTTCGTTATTAGCATTCACAATTTTGTTTTCCAACAGACCATTTCACACTTAATTTAACACAAGAACTCCGAAGGTGTTAACTTCTCAATTTCCTTTCTTTTTCTGGATGATTAAATTGTATGACGTTTAATATGCTTCAACAGCAAGAATTTGGGAATATACCCCTATTCTGATACCACTGAATGTTAAAAAATGCAGCAATATGCAGCATGACAAAACTTCTATCAGGTATGATGATGATGTCATCTGTTCAGTCGTGTCCAACCCTCGGCGATTCTATAGGAAAATTTTTGCCATACATTTCTGTCAATGACTGCTTCTTTTAGTTGGTTCACGGTTATCCCTGTATCGGCTTTGATCGTGTCGAGCCAGCGGATCTTTTGGCGACCACGTTTCCTTTTGCCTCTGACCATGCCGAGCATTAATGATTTCTCCAATGATTTTGATCACATGATGTGTCCAAAGTAAGTGAGCTTTAGCTATAATATCTTCCCTTCTAATGACATAGTTGGTTTACTCTTCTCTAAAACTATCTTGTTGGTAACTCTAGCTGTCCATGGTATTCACAGCATTCATCTCCAATACCATATGAGGATAGTAGGCCTAAAATGTATGTCCTTGGTTATAGTAACTGGTTTTTTTCCTCTGCTCTATCACTTTTAATGGTTTGAAACCATTTTTGCTTTTACATAGTTGCTCCTATAATCTGAATCCAGTAGCACCTAAGACCAACAATCTGTTTGTGCAATTCAACGATCGCATTCTGTGATTTTTTAAGAGGCAAAGGGAGCTTCTCTCAGCTCTTAGCTGGTGATTACTGAAAACATTTGTATCCCCTAGTTTACACTAAGAGCCTCTTGTGGCGCAGAGTGGTAGGGCAGCAGACATGCAGTCTGAAAGCTCTGCCCATGAGGCTGGGAGTTCAATCCCAGCAGCCGGCTCAAGGTTGACTCAGCCTTCCATCCTTCTGAGGTCGGTAAAATGAGTACCCAGCTTGCTGGGGGGTAAACGGTAATGACTGGGGAAGGCACTGGCAAACCACCCTGTATTGAGTCTGCCATGAAAACGCGAGAGGGTGTCACCCCAAGGGTCAGACATAACCCGGTGCTTGCACAGGGTATACCTTTACCTTTAGCTTACACTAATATACAGAAAACACATTGCAGCAGAATTACTCAAACTCATGCTACCAAGTATTAAAATGCCTTATATGTATTTCAAATTAACAAGGTGACTCAAGTAGAATTTTCTTTAGAAGTGATTCAGGCCAATTAGCAGGCTGATGAAGTTACCACACGAGTATTTTCGTCCCAAGGAACACTGGTGATCTTAGGAAAGGGAAGATGAATCACCATTTGACAACCTCAAATTAGTATAATTATCTTAATAGCTACAGTCATTTATTATACTATCATCTTAGACATGTTTAACAGTTATCCTATGATAGTCTTAAGATCACCACAAAAATTCAATGTACACGGAGTACCTTATGCTGGACACAAAATTCCCCCCTCCCCGCACCCCAATGTTCAGGACTCCCTCAGCAATAGCACCAAGTACAGTGTGGGGGCCTGCAGTGGGGGTGGTAGCAGCAACAAAATCTCTCCCCACTGTTAGAAGGGTCCTCCCACTGGTGAAAAATAAATCATGCACTTATTTCTTAACCATGGGGGTGAGATCAAATCTGCATGTTTGGTAAGTGTTTTTCTGTGGTTGCAACAGCATGGAGTATCACCACAAGGAACACTCCAATGTAGTTCGGTATATATGTTTTGGGGGTGCCTGTGAAAGACAGACATAAATATTTTGGGTATCACAAGAACAGGAAAGAGCTACTTGTACTAAGTTCTAGGGCTGTGGAATTTTGGGGCTCCCATACTAGTTTCTGTAACACCTGTAAGATGTTGTTTTGCTATGTATTCTGTTGCTTTACAGAGCTAGCCTGGTGTAGTGGTCATGAGCGGTAGCCTTTAATCTGGAGAGCCAGGTTTGATTCCCCACTCCTCCTCCACATGCAGCCAGCTGGGTGACCTTGGCCCAATCTCTCTCAGCCTCACATACCTCACAAGGTGTCTGTTATAGCAAGAGGTAGGTGATTTTAAGCCGTTTTGAGACTTCTTCAGGTAGCAAAATGCGGGATACAAATAACCAGCTCTACTTCTCTTTGTGTTCTTTGATATAGAAATGTTTTCTAATTAAAGATTTTTCTTCTAAAGATCTCAGAATGTGCCTAAACTGCTCACCCACACAGACATCAAACACGTAGCCCAGCTAGAGTTAGCAGGCAAGGAAGGAGGTGGATAATTACTCCACAAACATACAAGCATACACACCCCACCCGACTCTCAGTGAACTGGACTGGTATGTGGGAATTCCAGATTTGGGGCGGGGGGGGGGCGGCTAGTCCCTATGGTGGCAGTAAGTTTACCAGGATAAAAGAGTGAGGGGCCAGCTGAACCCCCAACCTCTCAGAAGCTTGTAACCTAGGGAGGCAAGCAGGATCAGGACACTCTGTTTAGCCATCTTAATTATTTCTATAAGAAGATTTGTTAGTAAATTCAATTCATTAAAAGGATTACACATCCCAGAGAAGGATGTATTTCTGGTAATTTTAAAGCCATAGAGGAAGAGAAATTTTGGGGAAATTGAAATATGTACTATATATTTTGTGTTGTGAACTGAGACGTTTATGTTTCTCTGAACTGTGATGCTAACTGATGTTAGTATAAATGACGGCACATAAATTAACTTGGAAATATATGCAATACTTATTTCCTATCAAACCTTAGCTATTTTTATTGATTTTGTCCCAGGCCCCCGGGACGTTCAACTGGCCTCCACCTGGGCCAGGGCTTTTTTGGCCCTGGCCCCAACCTGGTAGAATGAGCTTCCCTGATGAGCTAAGAGCCCTGTCAGAGTTGTCAGCTTTCCGCAGGGCCTGCAAGACGGAGCTCTTCCACCAAGCATATGGTTGAGGCCAGGGCAGTGTCTCTGGTGTTACCATCTGAGATCAATGAAGATCAGCTAGGATCCTCGCTCCCAGTTTCTTGACCCATATGCCGAATAGAGGGGGGAAGGCTGGTTTTTTATGGTTCGCCATCTTGTTTAATGTGATGTTATATTGTTATATTTTAAGGGTATTATTGGGGATTTTATTGTGTTTTATCAATTTTTGTAAACCGCCATGAGACACCCATGAGTGGCGGTATATAAATATAATTATAAATAAATAAAAATTAAATAAAGTATCATTTATAACCCACAATATAAAATTGTACTATTTATGGTATTTAAAGGTATAAATATTTGTTTTCTATAAGAAAAACTGCAAATATGCCTAATACTTGAGAGTTGCAAGCTGTTGTACCCTATGCTACCTACAGTGTACAGCTGAGAGTTAGGGGGGAAAGCCTAAAGGTAAAAATTCTGTAGTAAACAAAAGATAGCATTTGGACCGAAACACTCTCAGACAATCACAGTAGGTAGGACAGCATATTTCAAGAGTAAGTTGTTTATTATGCTGAAAATGTAGTATATTTATTGTTGCCAAAATTATTCATACTTCACATTTTGAATACATGTCTTATTTCTCTCATTCCAAAAGAAAACCAAATAGTCCAAAAGCAAAATCAGAGTGCTTTTTTTCAGTGTTGCCAAAATTTCTCAATGTTGCCAAAGCAAAAATTAAGGAAGTTCTTAGACTTGTTTATGGTATACACTTTAAGTATTAAAAGCCTCGCCTTAGGCAGCATTTGTCTAATTCTAAGAGAAAATATTTTAGAAGAGTTTTTCAGATTTCCAGGTGAAGGAAGAAGCGAGAAATTCCTGGTCCACAGATGGAAATTTCTGGTGGATTCCAAGATATTGTATGAGAGAATTCTTGGCTTGTTTTGCATGTTATTGTATTCACAATATCATCGTAATTCCTTTGCCACTATAAAAGTGTATAGGACAAATATAATAGCTACATTTTGCTTAATAAAAGGCATAACACCCCCCTCCCCCGTCCAATGTCTATTACACTCCACATGATTATGCACCATTGCTTGAATTTTATACTCATGGTGGGTTGTAATATATTAATATTAATATTCATTATAAATAAAAAATCCCAAGTAGTAATAAATATACACCAGTAGATGGCATAAGAGGTTTTCATAAAATAACAACCTCCCATCGGAAGAATAACTCATTCAACCTACTGCACCCAGGTGTTTCACATATTTTGATGGCTTAATCTGACAAGAAATATGTTTATGATGCTATTAAAGCATTCTTTAAAGACAAAGACACACATCCTGGCAAAAGTAACTTCCTGTATGTCAGGCCTGAATTACAATTCAACTATCAATAAGATTGTCTGCTTCCAAAATGTTATATCTGACTTTGCTTTACCCATCCCAATCACCTATCTGTGAATAATATAGAGAGATTGATACATTTACTGAAGGATTTAAAAATGCATATGGACCAAGATGTATGAGGAAAAGTTGAGGGATGACTAAGAGGTGATATGATAGCCATCTTCAAATACTTGAAAGGATGTCATATAGAGGATGGAGCAGAGGAAATTTCTGTTGCCCCAGAGGGTAGGATCAGAACCAATGGTATGAAATTAATTTTCAGCTAAAAATCCAGAAGAAGTTCCTGACAGAGAAGTTCCTCAGTGGAATAGGCTTCCTCAGGAGGTGGTGAGTTCTCTTTCCTTGGAAGTTTTTAAGCAGAGGCTAGATAGCCACCTCACAGAAATTCTGATTCTGTGAATTTAGGTAGATTGAAAATGGCTGGGCAGAAGAGATTGTGTCCATGCTTGGCTCTTGTGGCCCTTTCTTGAGTGCCAAGGGAAATGGCGATTGCTACTTTGGGGTTGGGAGGCAAATTTCCTCCAGGCCAGACTAGCCAGGGATTCTGTTTTTTGTGGGGTAAGGGCATCATCTGGACATGGAATTGGGGTCACTGTGGGTAGGCAGGTAGTTGTGAATTCTGTAGGGGGTTTGTACTTCATGACCCCCAAGGTCCCTTCCAACTCCATGATTCTATGAATGAATCTGTAGTGCATGTAGTGTACATGATGTTATCTCCATTGCCTCAAACACAAACTCTGAACTGGCACAATTTCCAGAGTAGCTTCTTGGCTATGCAACCAAACCCTACTCTGCAATTTGTTTGCCTCTCCTCCATCTCTCTTCCTCAACACTTTTTCTCTCTTCTCCTTCTTTTCTTGGAACAACACATGCATGCCCACCAGAACAGTTTCCTGTAGTTCTTCAGGCAAAGTTTGTCAGGCTCTTTGCTTCTCTTTCTGCCTCTTGCTGCCTGTTCCATCCTACCCAATAACCCCTTTGGCCTTTCTCTCCCTTTTATTCTCCTCTCTTCCTTCTTCCCTCCCTCTTTGTTATCTCATCTGAGTTTACTTTAACCCTGCCCCTTTCCCTGCTTTACAGCTTCTCTCTCCTCCCCACCCCAGGCCCACCTCCAGGTCTGCCGCTCTCAGCCGTCTGCACCACAACAGGATTACGCAGCAGACCCTCCCCCCTCCCCCACAGGGCCCAGCAGTTTCTCTATGAAACCATAGCATTGGGTGCTTCCAAACGGTGCACTTGGGCTCACAGTACCATGAATCAGCACTGCTCCCCATCTTGTAGACTGGCCTGTTTGAAATGGTCTGGAAGGCCCCTACACTTCTGACTTTTCACACAGGATGAAAAACAGAATTGCTCAGGAAAGCTTTTTAAAAAAATAACAAGGCTGTATTATAAACCAATGATTCAAGATGGTGCTTTAATAAAGGGAACAGGATTGTCAGCTGTGCTACTGTGCATAGTTTATACCAGTGGTCCCCAACCTGCGGGCCGCGGCCCGGTGCCGGGCCACGAAGGCCATGGCGCCGGGCCGCGGCTCCCTCTCCCCGCCCCCCCCCCCCCCGCAGTAAAAAACTTCCCAGGCCGCAAGCTTGCGGCCCGGGAAGCTTCTTACTGCGGGAGGGCGGGAAGAGGGAATCGGGGCGCGGCTCGCGGGGGCGCGGCCCGATGTGCGGGTGCGGCTCGCGGGCGCGGCCCGATGCGTGGCCGTGGCCCGCGCGGGCTGCGGGCCGCGCCCCAATGCCCTGCCGGTCCCCAACCTCAGAAAGGTTGGGGACCACTGGTTTATACCATTTGTTTGGTGCATAATATTACTGTGTTCTCACTACATTGTTCTCTACATTAATTCACTTTCTGGCATAGTTAACATATTGTGTCTAATACTTATGGCTTTCTTTTCAGATTTTTGTAATCCGAGTCCTACCACTTTGCTTATCATATGCCTTATCTATCGATTGCACTGACTTACATTGTTGAGTCCGCCTCTATTCCCAATGAGAAAGGCAGACTATGACATTAAAATAATCTTTTAATTTTTTTTCAGCAGTAGATCGTGGTGGTAAAGCACAGAAAGGCTGAAGGTGCTACAGAGGTGCCATCTTACCTTTTTTCCTCCTGGCGAGGAAGCGTCAGGAGGAGGAGTGCTGGTCATGTTCAGTGGGCTGGATCCACAGCTTGAAGGTGAAGAGCCCCTTATCCTAACACAGCAAGAACACCCAGATTAGGAAGATCATATAAAACAATGAAATTGGTCCTGTAGTTTCCAGCTCATAACTACAGACTAAACATTATGTACAGAAAAAAAAACAATGATATTCTGCTTGGGCCCAGAAGGAAAGCGTTTATGTATCATATTTTTCACTCAGAGTGGCTGTTTCTAAAATAGTCTTAAAACAGTGACATCAGTAGAAGATATGAGGGCTAGAGTCAGAATCACAATTGAGCTTTAGATTTTGTTAAGTTTTTAACTAACGGTACTGGACTTTTCTGGCTCATGACTAGAGGCAGCAAAAGAAACACAAGGGATTTCACTGACTGTCCATCAGAGGAGTTTATGAAAGGTTTTGGTAGAGCATATCTTTTCCTGCCTTTCCCTTCCTCAAGCAGCCTACTGTTCAGTCCTGGGACTCTTCTCTGAGGACTGACAGAACTTCACTAGCAAAATGAGCCACAGGACAGACATGTGCAGCCATGAGGGGGAATCAAATAAAACTGCCTCTCTTTCACACTTGTGCAGGCACAAACATAAATGGAAGAGGAAAAGGGAGACATTGATCCCTTCTCATTGCTGCCTTGTCCTGAGGCTCATTTTGCTTGCGAGGCTCTGACAATCCTTTTCAAGGAGTTTCTTGAGAAATGACAGGTTGCCTGTGAAAGATCTCCTTCATCAACTTCTTGGACATTTTTTATGAATCTAGCCCTTTATTTATTTAGCACAACTTTATCAGCTAAAAGAAGCATAAACTATGGAAATAAGCTTTAAAAAAAAACAATTTCAATCCATTGTTCTCAGCACAACTTAACATGTTTCTTTCCAAGTTTCTTTAACTGACAATTCACACAAATTACGGTGAATAAAGCCCAGATTGAGGTTATGAAGGGCCCAAAGCTTACAGAAGGAAAGGGCTTAAGCATGTAGTATATATTGAAAAAAATTCAAAATCAAGCAAATTATCTAAAATGAACCAATACACTGAAATAAAATTGAAAATCTTCAAAAAAAATATAATTCACTAAATAATTTCTTCAAACACATTTTCTTCTTTCTTTGCTTTGGCAATGGGCATTTTTGAATATTTCCTTGTTTTAAACCCACCCCCATACCACAAAATCTATGAATTATGCAGGAAAATAAAACAGTAGTAAGCAATTCACTAATATTATTTCCCTTATGTTTAACAGCTGCAGGCCATTTGAAAAAACAAACCCAAAAGGGATCATTCAGAAACAAACACTCCAGACTACTTTGTCTGAAGTGGATCCCCTACTGCCTCACTCTCGTATATTATGATAAATGCTTCTTTTAAGACCCAGCATGGGGACTACTTTATCTGGCCGAGGCAAGAGCCTTTTAGTTCAAGCAGAGGACAGCACGTGAAGAAAGAATATTGAGTTCTAAAGCTATTTTATGTCATGGCCTAAAAATATCCTGTTTCAGAGCCATCCTTGTGTGTTTGGTCCCCCCATTTGACAGACATTCTGCTACAAGTTTTTTGGACTTTGATTTTGTCTACTTTTGAAATAGAAACATTTAGTCAAGCAGAATGTCAGCTGAAGGAAAATCGACTAGCCTGTTTGGTCCTGGCCCCAAACTGGTGGAACAAGCTCCTGGAAGAGCTGAGGGCCCTGATGGAGCTATCGAGGATCCACAGGGCCTGCAAGATGGAGCTTTCCCACCAGGCATTTGCTTAAGGCTGGGGGGGGGGCGTGACCAGAGTTACTATCTGTGGGTCCCGCCCTATTATATGCTTTACAATCAGATCCCTCAAGTTTATATCATCTAGGACCACCTGCGTAAGGTCCTACGGCTGGAACAGCAGAGCTAAGATTGGAGAATTAGAGAAGTTATGCTGCCATCTTATTGTAATTGCTTGTTATGGTGCTACATGTTAAATATATTTATATTTCACAATTTATTAGTAAATAACTGTTTTGACTTGCTATTTACTTAAACATATAACTGGCAGAACAGAACAGTTTCCTCACCTGTGAATTTCCATGATTTCTTCAGCAATCATCCTACCAATCTTACCAGCTCCAGCTCTTGTTCCACCTGGAATGCCAGGAACAGTTGGAAGGGCCCGCTTGGGGCCACCTTAAAAAAAAGAGAGAGAGAGAATATTGTAAAGGAAGATAATGAAAGAGAGAGAGAACATGAGAACAGGAGTAATGGTTACTATGTGGCTACTCTCACAGCTTTTTTCGATGGGCAAGGTGATTGTTACACCAACTTACCTTGTCATATGTGATCTGCACTGAACATTCCAGTGTTATATACATTTAAGGTGTTACAAATACTTAAAGAAATCAAAATAAGTCTAAGTATATAATTTTCTTCATGGCCCCATCTGTGAATAGACACAGGAACAGACAAGACAGATCTTACTACAACCTGGGGAAAGCCCCACATTTCCAGGGAAAAAAATTAAATCACAAAGTAAACCCACATGGAGGGTTCTTTTCAGTAAAAGTCAACAGGAGGGTGCAAGGCCTGTTTTGGCCTTTGAGGGAGGACTCATTGGGTTAGGCTGGGTGGCAACCATTGGTAGGCCCAGCTGCTTGCTACTATTCAGCATCAGCTACATTATGAAATCCAGTGTGGTATAGTGGCTAGAGTTTCAAACTAGGATCCATAGGACCCAGTTCTGAATCCTAACTCTGTATGGACATTAACCTTGGGCCAATCACATGTTCCCAAATTAACTTCCTTCTTGTTAGGATAAAATGGAGGACAAGAGAATGATGTAATCTGCTTTGAAGGTACTTTGGAGACTTCCAGTTGTTCAAAATTCAGCTGACAGACTTTTGCCCTCACATATACAGCTTTCTTTAAAATAGCTGCATTGCCTACCTATTGGTTTTCGGGTCAAATTCAAGGTGTTGGTATTGTCCTTTAAATCCTTAACTGGTCTGGGACTGTCACGCCTCTTTCTTCATGACCCTCTAAGTCAGTGGTCCCAACCTTTTTATCACCGGGGACCACGCAACGCCTTTTACTGAGGCCCGGTGGGGGGGGGGGTAGTTTACTCCTCTACTCTCAACCTCTGCCCTAACGCTCTCTGATCGCTATGGTAATGTTTAAACATCCCTTCAAAATAAGATACAGACACGCCACAACAATGAACATAAGGAACATTTTATTTTCATGGAAATTTTAACTCATGACAATGGCAAATCAATGGGAACCCTGAGCTTGTTTCTCTGCAACGAGATAGTCCCATCTGGGAGTGATGGGAGACAATGACACCCGAAGTGTGTTGTAAAGGGCCAGGGTGGGGAAGGCGTCCTTCTGGGCCCACCTCCAATTAGTCGAAGGACCAGATGTGGTCTGCAGCCCACAGGTTGGGGATCGCTACTCTAAGTGGCTGTGGTCATCATCCCATGGCCTACTGGTGGTACCAGGCCCTCAGGTCACATGTCTGGCATCCACCAGAGCAAAGGCTCCCCGTTCTGGTGGAATGCCCTCTTAGACAAAACTCGGGCCCTGTGGGACCTCCCTAGATTCTGCAGGGTCTGTAAGGATGAACTTTTCCATTAGGCCTTTACCAGTTGAGCTGATGGATCCATCATTATGTTTTAGTTTTTTGCTTGTTTATACTTCACATTTCTAACCTCGTTTAACTATATAATGTTTGTTTAGTATTGCTGTGAATCTCTCTGAGCCCCACTAGTAGGGGAGGGTGGGTATATAAACTGAAATAATAAATGAATAAATAAACCCTTCCCTTTAAATCCACTTCATCACCTTCTCTCCTCTTTCTTTTTTGTGAAAAAGAGGAGGATCAGGCAGAGAAAATGACTGTATAAGCTTCTTTTCCCATCTGCCTCTCCTCCTTTACACTTGTACCCATGTATACATCTTTGCTCCAGACAGCTCTTCTCCCTTTAATGAACATTCTTGTGTTTTCTGTCAGTTAAAACACTGAGCACTTCTCTTGAGCCATTTCAGGTACTCCCACCTATTCAAGCTTATTTTATCTCAGATAGGGGAGAGAGAGAGAGAGAGAGAGAGAGAGAGAATAGAAAAAGAAAGGGATAGAAAAGGTTCTTCCTACCAAATTACAACCCACACATTTCTCTTGTGTTATGATGAACAGGAAGAGATGGTTCCCTTTTAAACCAATTAAGACACATGTCCTCAGTAGTGTAAACCTGACTCTTTTTAATCCTGACATCAAACTTCAGAACAGATTCTCCCTCTTATTTAAGGAGACTGATGTAATTGAAGAGCCCTGATCTGTTGAGGCATTTGGTCATAAAGAGGCTCAAGAAGAGCAATATAAATCCACCTGTGGAAAATTAAGAAAGGTGAAGTTTCAGAGGTTCCTCCTATGTCCTTAAAGGACCAAATTCATATGTTCAACAGTGATACTGACACAGATTATACTTAATCTGATGTCCTCATAATAGTTTCTGTTAGCAGCAATTCTCCAGAAGATTTTGGAAAAGATAAATTTCATTATCTTCAATTTTTTCAAATGAATGTATTAATCATGAACAGTTTCCTGCATTCCACAAAGCAAGGCATACTGTAAATGTCTTGGGCTCTAGGTCTCATGCTCCACCACTGTTATACCTCTATAAGGTTTTTTTTAGACAAACAAACAAATAACTATTTCACCCTTCTGTGGAAAGATTATAAACTGGGCCAGTAAATGGCATATAAAGGAATACTTGGCCTATTTTTAGAATGCCTTTCCACAGATACTGATTTCAAAGTTCTTTGGAAAACATTATTTTAATCTTTTATTCCCATGTTCATTTAGCACATCAGAGACACTTTATTTATTTATTATTAATAATTGCACTTTTATGTCACCATTCCTGATCATGACTTCATATATCATGGGGTTTTGCCAAAATGTTTTTTTAGTTCTAAATCTTCTAGACTAGCGATCCCCAACCTGTGGGCCGCGGACCACATGTGGTCCGTCGACTAATTGGAGGTGGGCCGTGAAGGACGCATCCCCCCCCCCAGCCCTTTACAACACACTTTGGGTGTCATTGTCTCCCATCACTCCCAGATGGGACTATCTTGTTGCATAGAAACAAGCTCAGGGTTCGCATTGATTTGTCATTGTCAACTACCCCCCCCCCCCAGACCTCAGTAAAAGGCGTTGAGTGGTCCCTGGCGTTGAGTAGATAGAAAATGAGCAAAAATGCATATCACCTCCAAAAGGCTATGTGAATTGCCCAAGAGGCCTCTAATTGTATTTTCTCCTACTAACAAAAATCTGAGATGTCAGTTAATCAAAAGAGTCAAGAAAGAGTTAAGTCTTGACAATGAACCAGCAAACATACCCTATGTAAAAGATGATAAATAACTACATCAAAGAATTAATTCAATCTTGATCAGTTAAAGCTACTTATAATCTCATCTCACATAAGAGGGAAAAGGATAGTAACCTAACATCTGATCCCTGTGGAAGATGGCCAGTGGGTCAATAAAGTCCCCAGACCAGTTTGTGAATCACAAACTGATCTACAGCAAAACAGAACTGGATACAATTGTGATCTCTAAATGAAAATATTTGGGCTCGTCTTCCATTTAACCAGCTTACTTTGGCCAGAGATTTTAATACTAGAATTGTGCCTGATGATGTGTTGATGCAGAAATTAATTGCCCCAGACCATGAAGACCTTCTCAATCCTTACTGGTTTGACAGAGTTTCTAAGGGCATAGCTGTAAATTCAAAAGGTCTAGATCATTCTAGTAAATCTTAGTATTCACAGAAATTTAAGTCTAATTAATGGTCTCCTCTCCAAGGGAAATTACACATATACGGCTCAAGTGTCACAGACTATTTTATCTTATCAACAAGAGGGGTTCCTCTGGTTAAGGATATGGTTGTGGGCAATTTTCTGGCAAGTGATCATCTCCCAATTCTTTTATTTTTAGATCTTAAGCCTTTTTGGTTATTGTCCTTATCTTCTGAGTCTCTTGGCCAATAATCCAATTGCTTATGCTGTACCTGATGGAACCCTAGATTTTATTCAACAGTTCAAAGTTTGCAATTCACTAAAGAAGTCTCTAAATATTCTCTGAACATTCTTTCTGTGATTTTTAAAGTTTCTGAATATAATACTAGGCCTAAAACACAGAGAAGTTGTCTTCCTGGGATAATATATCAAAACCTGTGGTTTGACCATGAATGCAAGCGGATTTAAGAAAAACTCTCATGAAAGACCAGAAAATTTAAAAAGAAAAATGACCATGAGTCATTGAGTGAACTGTTGGCACTAAAAAAGTATTCTAAATCTCTGTTGTCAGATACACGTTCATCTGTAAGGACTGGAAACAACTGATTACTGCTGCTAACAACAATGCAGCTGCATTCTGGTCAATTGTTATACAGGAATGAAGGTTTCATCATCCATCAGGATTCCCTGTTTCAGTTCTCCTTTTCCTCAACGGAATCTAATTCAATCTTAACTTCTTCTCCTGACAATCTTCCTGTTTAGCCCCCAGTCACTCCTAAAGTAGCTGAACACCTTTATCTCTAGTCTGCATGTGAGTAAAGCCCCAGGCACAGATTGCAATCCTAATTCTATTTGGTGAGCTGAAGTTATAGCCCCAGTCTATAATATGGTCAATGCCTCCAGAAACATTCCATATGCTTCAAAGCAGACTATCACAATCCCCATATTTTAAAATGGTCGCACTCTAATGTGGCAGGTTACAGTCCAATTTTTTATCATCCTGTTAAGGCAAATTATACTCTCATCCATTGGAGAAGGTATTTGAATGGATGGAATCTAATAACACGTTAAGCTCTAAGGAAGTTGGCTTCAGAAGAGGTTGTTCTACTTTGGACCACAGTCTGATTCTCTTCCATTTAGCTGAAAAATATACTTCACATTCGGAAGGAGTTCTTTATGTATGGATCTTAAAGCAGCATTTGATAGCATATTTAGATCAAGCTTTGAAACAAATTAAGGAAATCTTATGGATAGATGACTACAATGGCTGACAGAAAATCTTCATATTGGCTAGAATGATCAGGTCCATTGCAGGAAGTCTGTCTAAAAGCTTTTCTACTGATATGGAAGTCTGGCAAGGATGCTTGTTAGTGCAGTTCAAATTTTAATTTATTCTTAATTGATTTATCCAACTCCCTTGACGAAAACCTGTCACCTCCTTGTCTAGACAGTCTAGAGATCCCACTCTTATTACATGTTGACAATGCAGTTCTGCTATCCTGCTCTAATGTTGGAGTCCTGCTATTATTGAACAAATTTGTCATCTACTACCATTCTGAAGACCTAAAGAATTAATTATGGAAAATATAAAATATTCCTCTATTAGAAGAAAAGGAACTTTCCCCTATACCAGTGGTCCCCAACCCCCGGGCCGTGGCCTGGTGCCGGGCCGCGGCTCCCTCTTCCCGCCCCCCTCCCACAGCGAGAAGCTCGCCAGGCTGTGAGCAAATCGGCCGCCGAAGTGGCCGATCAGCTTGCGGCCCGGCAAGCTTCTTGCTTTGGGAGGGGGCGGGAAGAGAAGCTTGCTGGGCCGCAAGCTAATCGGCCGCTTTGGCGGCCGATTTCCTTGCGGCCTGGAGGGACGGGGAGAGGGAGCCGTGGCCACCGGCATGCCGGCGGTGCAAACGCACACGTGCAGACTTGCCGCGCATGCGCATTTGCATCCGGCGGGGGCGCAAACACGCACGCACGGCAAGTCCACGCATGTGCGTTTACGCCGGGGCTGCCGCGCACGTGCAGGGCCCCGGGTCGCCCTCTCCCTGCACCCCGGCACAGCGGTCCGCAGCCTGACAAAGGTTGCGGACCACTGCCCTATACCAATGGTTTATACCAGTGGTTCCCCTATACCAAAGAGTGAAGAAATTTGTATATCTGGCAGTGGTTTCCACAAATAGTTTGAGCTGGTTCTCTCATTAAAAAGTCACACAGAAGAAAGCAGCACCTTGTATTGAAGGCATCCTAAACTTTTTTAGGTACAGCAGAAGATAATATATAGCTGGGATCATTCAAGTTTTCAAGATAAAAATTGTCCCGATCTTGCTTTTTGGGGTAGCCATGTGGATCCAATCAGTCAAAGAGTCCTCAGACTTCCCTCTACTTTGCTTCCTTCATAAGTTGACTAACATACCCAAATGTGTAGCTGAAGTTTCTCTACAAGTAGAATTGGATCAACTATCCTTGGAGGCTAAAGCTTGGCAACTTGCCTTCAGTTTCTACCTTAAAGTGCTTATTGGTAACTCTGGATACCTGTCTTTATTAAAAGCAGCCTCTCATAAATCCTCTTGGACCAAAATTCTTGACACAAAATTCTCTCTTATTGGACTAAACTCTAACATTATTCAGGCCCTAGAACCAACAGTTGTTAAGTCCTATAGCGAGAAGAATATCCAAGAAAGGTTACTTGAGCACATGTTCTCATGCCTGCAGTGTTTGCTCTCCTTTATTTTTCAGTATTCCCCCACCAAAATCAGTGCCTTCCTATGCTTTTTATCTATCTATCCCAAATTATTTTAGAGCTTTCTTATTATCTTGATTATATTGATTGAGTGCACAGCCAACTCCAGTTAGGAAGGGAAGATTAAAAAAGGGTAAAATTCATAAAGAAGACAGTAAATATTCAGTTTTTAAAATATTAAAAATGAAATATAAAATTAAGCCAGTTTCCCACCATTTCCTTCTCCAAGTGAAAAAGGAGGAAGAATAAATTTATTCAGATGACATTTTGTTAGATGGTGACAGATGATGGCAAACCACCTCTGAATAGCTCTTGCCTTGACAATTCCATGTGGTTGCCATAATACGGTTATGGCACTTTCCAATACTATGGGATAAACGCCCTAACTTAAGCTGTAGCTTTTCACTTGTGGGAAAGTCAGGACATAAATATTTTAGACAAATAGTTTGTCTAAAGACATTCTCCTGTCACCTGTCTGCATCTCCAAATCAAATGGAATCACTAAGAAGTGAGCCTACTCCTCAGCAACTCCACATACAGGTATGTGGCAAGACCACTGAAAGATACTACAGTAAACCTCAGTATGTGAAATGCAGAGATCATGCCTCTGTGCCTTCTAAAGCATTAAGGCTCATAGGTTTATTTCATCGTATCAGGATCTTTTACGTAACAGAGCATTGGCTAGCCAAGGTTTCCATGTACTTGCAGCTTATTATCTATAATCAGCTCGAGGTAAAAAAGAGATCAGTTTCATGGCATTCTAAGTAGAATGCCCCAAGTGGGATAATCCATAGTTACCAAATGAAAGCTAGCTCATCTGGGCTGCTGTAAATACCTGAGATAAGGTAAGCTGAATGTAATTGAACCCTGAACAACTCTCATGTTTTATATTCTGCATTAATTTTTATTACTCTGCAGTCAAGATGAAACTGAAAGATGGCACTTTTTGAAAAGTAGCAAAAAAAGCCAAAAAATATAGTACATTTTTCATCAAGTAAACTAATTGCTTAGTAAATAGTTAGCAAACCCAGCCAATCTATTGAGGGATGGGGGGCGGGGGTTAAAAAGGGCTTGTCAACTGGACTGTCAAACTGTACAGTGGGAGTCACTAAAATATTACTTCAATCACTATGGGAAAATGTTCCTTTCCCATGATAGGTCAAGACCAGTATTCTTCCCACTTGGCAAGGCTGTTGTTGTGAATTATAATGACTATACAATTTTCATCCATGAAGGATTTCAGATTCTACAGGAACATCTTTGGCTCAGTGGTACAGAATATTCTCTGTATATACAAAGTCTAGAATTCCAGACTCTATGTTGCAGAGTTGAAAGGTCATAGTTGGACAAGACCAGCGTCAGAGCAGACCATTCTAGGCAAGAATCATAAAAACATAGAATAATACAGTTGGAAGGGACCTCATGGGTCATCTAGTCTAACCCCCTGCACTATACAGGACACTCACAACCCTATCCCTCATCCACTGTAACCTGCCACCCCCTTAAGCTTTCACAGAAGGACTCTTGTTCTTACTCAAACATCTCAGTGTATGTTAGCTCCAACTCCTGATTTATCATAACATGTGGAATAGTATTAACAACATGTCTGCCCAAGGCTGCTTACCACAGAATCATTACCAGGCCATCCACCTCTCTCTCCTTATTAGGTCACACTCGCTCCCTTTCCCAACCTGGACGTGGGCAATCTGGGGCTTGGTCCAATTCAACAGCTCCTGTGTATGATGCCAGCAGCTGAACTGTGAATACTGCTAGCTGGATGCCACAGTCGTCACAGACAGCTCCAGATTGCAAGAGCCTCATGTAAGGAGTAAGAGTGCATATGGCAAACATAAGAAAAGCCACACATCAGAGCACCTGTGGACAATGCAATTTGCTTCCCCACAAACAAATTCCCACTCATATCATGGGTGACCTTGGGTCAGTCACACTCTCTCACCCTAACCTACCTCGCAGGGCTGTTGTGAGAATAAAATGGAGGAGGGGAATGAAGGAAGTCACTTTGGGCCCCATTGAGGATAAAGGCAGGGTAGAAATTAATAAAACAAATAAATAATACATAACAGTGTACCATTTTCTTACTTGTAATCTTATATGTATATTACTATTTTATGGTATTGTTTTTTAAATTTTGTATTCTACTTTTATTGCATTGTTTATTGTGTTATACAGTTCCTACTGCACAGTTTTTAACTGTGTAATTAACAAATATGTGAGAAAGGCAGACTATACAAAAAGTAATGCATGCCTGGACTAGAACTAGCCAAATTTAGTCTTGGGAAAGATTTTAAAAGGTTGCTGAACAGTTGCTGCAACTTACACTGGTATCCTTGGAGGTGGGTGGACACCTCTTTATGATAGTATAAAAATATTGATTTTTTTCTTTCCAGAAGAGAACATTATAATTTATACAGTGTTTTTAGGTGCTCAAAGAACTTAATATACTCTCAAAAATTCCCAAAAGTTGATTTAATATTATCCTTACATTATACAAGGGAAACTGAGAGATTTGCCTGCAGTAATTAATGATGAATTAATAATAGAAGGTGAATCCTTTTGACTTGTAACTCACTCACTCTACTATCCCAGCTTCGTAAGCACTCTTTCGAGCGGGAACCAGTTCAGATATCACTATGCAGAGTGAAATTTACAAAGTACTTTTATCATGAACTTGGCAGGAGGAGATGGTGAAAACAAATAATGTTATAAAAATGTTCGCATTACCTTCTCCAGCCTGGAGTACACTGTCCATGCTGTGCGGTGAAGCTGCAAGCTGAGGAAAAGCTGCATCTCCACTATCAAGTACACTGGTCCTGGCAGTTCAAAGAAACAGAAGGACAAATGAAAAGTCCACCGGAATGTGCCCAGTTAAACACACTTACTGAAGGTATGCTTCCACTTTTCATTTCACCAGGGTGAATCCAACCAACTTTTCTACTTTGATAAAAAGAGTACGGGTCCTCTCTGACCAGCTAAACAAATTATGCAGGGGCTCATGGGACCTATATGGACAAATATGGCTAGTGTCCAGGGAGGAGGGTGGGAGCTGTAGGTGCAGGGCCAATCTGGCCGCGCCCTGATTGGCCCTATTCCAACTTGGACAGCCAGGATACTCTCCACCCCCAGGGCTGTTTTACAAATATTTAAGAGGAACAATGGATAAGGATTATTACAAACTTGGAGGGTAATATTTGTTTTGTTGTTTAAACACCAGTGCTTTATGTCCGTCTTGTGAACAAATGTAGACAAATGACATTTGGAGTTTATTTACTACTTTAACCCACATCCCAAAAGGTTACAGGCAATGACCCCAACCTATTTGGGGTGGCAGAAATCCGTGTTTTTCACAACACCAAAAGCATTAAAACAAGGTGAAACAATTGTGTAGATTCTTTCCAGTCCTTAAAAACTGAAAACCTCACATCTGACCTGTTCCTTCCAAACCTATTGGTCTTATTATTAAATTGAATCAACTAGAACTACTTTTGGAACCAAAGTCATTAGAAAATCAACATAGACTTCCAGTCTTACAGGAAAACTTCAAGCATTACAAATCACAAATAGGTTTTTCTTTACTGTAAGTTGTGTGCCATAACAATGTCCTAAAAGGAAAAAAGTTGTAGACTCACTTCCTTATGCATTTCGGGGGAGGGGTGGGGATTGCAGCTTGGAAGGAATTTCAACCCAGAAAATTGGTGCACAACTAAAGGTCCAAGTACACCTTTTAAAACCACAATACTTACGAAACCACTGTGTTAGTTGAGACAATGTATTCTACTTCTTTGGTCCATGGGTTCATGAAACTGAACCAACAACTCCGCAGTGTAATAAAAGATCCATCTTTAACTTTAAACTTGTAACAATTTGTAGCAATTTTTTCTCTTGTCTGTAAAACTGAAAGAGAGGAAGAAAAAAGTCAGTACATCTATATGATCTTCTTGGCTTGGCTTGCATGTTTATTCACTTTTACACCTTCACAGTATGGCGAATTTCGTACAATCCTACTACTGCAGTTAAAATGCTAATGTATTGAGACTATATATGGAACTCTAACCTAATCAAAATTACCTTAAGAACAAAAAACACATTTAAAATCGCTTTATTCATAGTAATTGTTTTCTATGAAACACGTTACCTTGCCGATGACATTCTGCCAGATGGCCAATATCATCTTGATGAAAGTATTCATAACATGAAGTACCTAGAAGTTCCTGTGGTAGGTATGCCAAAATAGCAGTTGCCCTAAAATATGAGAAAGCTGTTGAGCTTTTTGATAATGTAAAACTATAAAATTATTCAACTATAAAAGAAATAAGTAAGCACAACCAGGCCAGCTCATAGAATCATAGAGTTGGAAGGGACCTCCAGGGCAATCTAGTCCAACCCCCTGTACAATACAGAAACTCACAGCTATTCACAAATTTCAAAGGCTATGCTTTTAAAAGCACAGCAGGCCCAGTTTTTCATGCATTATTATCTGCTAGATTCTGCAGCTAAAGTTGCTGTTAAAGAAACAGGGTCTGCAGCCGTACTTATAATACCCAGTAAAAGCTTTGTTATCCAGGATGGTCAATTAACCCATCACACCCAGAGTGCAATCCCACCACCACCACCACCGACCTGTGTCTTCAGGTACATGCATGTCCCACTACCCACCCACCCTTAGCCAGCCAGCTTGATGCCTTCCACAATTACTGGACTTCTGACAGCCAGTGTTGCCAGCTAGCTTCATCTTCAGGTACCTCCTTTCCTCTCTGCCAGCCTCAAGTTTTGGGAGTCAGCTGTGCCAGAGGGCTGCCAGGGCAGCTGGGTTTCTTGTCTGCCCACTGCATACAACAATTTGGGGGTGGGGAAGGTCCTTCCAGGCATGTTGTGATAGGGTTTGATTGCTGTGGATTCCATTTGGTAGAGGCCAAAGCAAAGCAATACACCTGAGTATCCCACAAGCATTTCCCCATGAATACCAGATTACAAAGCTTTTGCTGTATTCATTCAATTTTAAAATACATCAGACCCCAAAATACAATTAATTAGCATAGCCTTGGATTGTAACAGAAGATGGATTACAATCACAACAGCTCTACCTGTAACAACTCCCAGTATGTCTTTTGACAACCCCACCCATGTTCATTACAGCCTGAATGTGTGAGGCATGGTCCTACTAATTTTCATTGCCAATTCTGGAGCAATAACCTATTGATCCAGCTAATGCGAATGACAGAATGTATATTCTACACACAGTGAAAAGCAGGAATATGTTTTTAAGCATGTACTCCTGTCCACTTGTACATAGGACATCTAACCTAAATCATGCTCTATGTTATACAGGCCCTACCTACTGACACACTAGAGGAGCCTGCTCACATGCAAATATGTGTAAACATTCATTAATGCTAAGTGGTGTGAAGGACTAAAGCCCTTATACCCATACGCTTACTAAAGGTATGCGGTAACCAGCCATTATTGAACATTACAGTTGATTTTAACCCTGATTCAACTGAAGTGAGATTTCAGTAGCATTATTATTTTGCAACTGGCACTTATTTGTCAGATAATAGGCTATTGATTTTTTTTATTTTTCTCTTTCTTCATGTCAGATATTAGCTGGCAAGACCAGATCACCTAGAAGAGTGGTGTCAAGTACTTGTTTTTAAATCTTTTCAAAAATTAAAACTGAGATTCTTTGTTTTACCAGAAAGAAAGGGATCAAGAAGTGACAAGTTACACAAATGTTATCTTTCTCCTGTCTAAGTCTCTTCTTCAACTGCCAAACCCTTCCAAAAGTCATCATCAACTTAAATGATTTAATACATGGGAAGAAACATTTTCGGATGAGGAAGGAGACAGGTGGAATAAAAATGTATGCCCAATATAGTTCATTTATTTCAGCGGGCTTAAATACAATTCCCAGTGTGCCAGATATCATTTATATTAATGTATGCAAGCATAAAATGTTAAGGAATTTGGCTGCAGAACTAGCCAAATATGAAAGAAGGGAAAAGTTAATTCCCTCTCCCCCCAGAACCACAGCTCAGATCTAAATCTGCACCCCAGCACTGCATCTTTAAGTATGTGTGTGTATTGGGGGGGGGGCATTAATTCTTATGGTTCTTTGGAATCACAACTGGTTTGACCTGAAGAGGAAATGTACAAAAGGACATTGAAAGTGATTAAATTTAAAACCTTTACTTCTTTCCTTTTGCCCTCTAATGCTGCCAGTAATTGTGTCTCCTTTCAAACTGTCAGTATTATGGAAATGTTATGTATGCAAATTTGCTTCTATCAGTTGGTTTTGGGGTACCATCTGCTTCAGCAGCTGTATTCCAGAAAATTCTGGAGAAGTTTGCCAAGTATTCTTAATTTATCTATTGGCATACGCAGCAACCCACTTATGAAACAGGTGGAAAGGTCTGGGTAAGTTTCTGTCACAAAATCAGAATTAGTTGCTCCAGCTGAATATATTGTAGGCCAAAAAACTGAAGGTTTATTCTCAGTATTACAGTACAGCAATCCAGGACTAGGGATAAGGAATTTTCTAGTTTGGAGTTTTAGGTATTTCCAAACCAAACCCAAATGATCCAGAAAACAAAAAATGAGCCAGCCAAATTCAGCCAGTCCATTTTGTTTCTCCACTCTTAGAAGAAAGAGGAAGGAGGAAGTGGACAGGTGCATCTGTCAGGCTGAAATGGCTAGCAGCTCTTTCAGTGATTGATTTCGCTCCCTCCTGCTTCCAAGCAGGAGGGAAGGAAATGGAGCACTAAAAAGGCCGCCAGCCATTTAAACCTCACAGCATGACAGGTCCGCTCGTTCAAAGGGAGGGAAGCAAAACAGAGTGCTGAACTACTTCACAGCAGACAGGCACACCCACCACACTCCACTGTAAAACTGAAATGGCTGACTGCCAATTTGGAACAAATTATTGCGAGTTCAAAAACTTTGCAGAATTGTCTCCTCTCTTTTTTTTCAAAATTCAAACATTTGTTTCCTTTCCAGAATGACAGCGACACAGGAGCCAATTCATGTGATTCTGGAACATTGTGGGCATCTTTTTTTCTTTTTTTTTACTATCTAATGGGGTATCACCAGTTTGAAGCTCCTGGCAGAAACATCTTATGAGCAAGGCAGTCTATTCTATATTGGTTGAGGGAGAAGGCATGTAGAGCTGGGCTATGGACTATACCTACTGTTTTGAACAACAGAATAATTATACAATTAACTGTGTGTCAATATTTTGAAGCAGCCATTAAGCTTTGTTTTATAGTAGTGAAATTTAGAGTGTAACAGATACTCAAACATGAAACACACACAGATACACAAATCTTCAAGTATATATATCTAGTGCCATACAAATATAATTTCTGCTATAAGAAACCATCTTGAAGGCTACAGAATAAACATCAGCACCAAACTATTGCCCTTGGTACCATAAATTAAAGATGCCATTCTTACCTCTGATCTACAAATACAAATTTCCCATCAATTGCATGTCGAGAAACATACTCTGTCGGTTTAACCCTTATCTCTCCATTTACTGGCTGAGGAACTACATGAGGATGCAATCGTCCAATTGCAACGAGACAGCTTAAGTTACAGCCTTCATTATCAGGCTCATTGTCTTCATCTAGTCCCATTTTTGTTGGCGGCCAACTTTTTAAATATCCTGTGCTATGGATAGTGCAAAAGCTTTTTCGGTCTGCTACAAGAGGGGAAAAAAAGGTTTTTATCAGTACTGCATTGGTAAAAGGGGCAGTTTGAGAGGCTCATTACACAAAACACCCCAAAGAACCCTGCAGGCATCCAATGCAATCACAGAATGGGTTGGATCCAGAAAGCCAAGGATCGCACATGTTCCTCATGTCCCCCACCCCCACCCCACTGTCCTTCCTGACACTGGGAAAGTTAATTGTTTACTAGTAGTCATATGTGTCATAAGGTTGCAGTAGGGAAGAGGTACAATTCTTCTCTTATTCCTTTTACTTCTTAACAATCTAAGAAACTGCTTAAATTTGTTTTTCTTAAGAGGTTTTTACAATCTTAAAACTATTTCTTTTAAATTATATGGGTTCATAAAAAACACTGCAGGGTTGGAAGCCAAAATGCATTCTTAAAATGACATCTGGATGTAGAACATTAAATTCTGATCCTACAGAATTCAATTGCAGAACCTGCCATTTGTTTCATCATAGAAGTCATAAGATATAAAATGCCAGTCATATTTTTGCCCCATGTGCAGCTGAATCCATATAAAAGCTTATTAGAGATTAACTAAACTTCTTATTGGCCGAAATTCTACTGATACCTTTCTTCTTAGAACAGGTAGAAGGGAAGTCTTTGTCTTCTACTTTTACAGATGGCCTGTTGCATTTCATTCTACAGAAGAATGAGCGTCTTGCTCCAGAACATAATCGTGATGGCCCAGGTGTTATATCTGTTTTAACTGGAAGCCCAGCTGTGTTAAAAAAACAAAAAAGAATCCAGATCTAAACTGATGAATTAGTTCTTACACATGTACACAAATAAATAAATTGCTCAATTGCAATTAATATGCTCACTTTTTGCATCTATCAGCCTTTCCCGTGGCGCAGTATCAGAAGAAGAAAGTTGCTCCTTAACTTTGGCAATATCTTTAGGGTGAAGGTAATCAAACAAACTTTGACCAATCAGATCATTCTGTTCAGACACAATAATAAAATACAAGTTACATTTCTATAGTGCATTATATATGTATTGAGGGGAAGCCTTAATGGTTCTTCACTTAAGTGTATTGCCACTTAAAATAATGAACTAACAACTTAATAAGATTTGCTCTTTACCCAACAAATTTTTTTCATTTTACTCCACGCAGAAAGAAAGAAAGAAAGAAAGAAAGAAAGAAAGAAAGAAAGAAAGAAAGAAAGAAAGAAAGAAAGAAAGAAAGAAAGAAAGAAAGTTCAAACACAGCTTCTCTGTCCACAATTTGGCAGAACAAAACTCTTCTAACAAGGATCTAGTCTTAGTATTTTATAATTCACATGAACAGGAAAAATACCTGACTGTAGTTGAGAATCTTGAAGACTGATTCTGAAACAAACAGTATCTTTCCTCTGTCACATCCCACAACAAAGAGAAAGCCATCTGCAGCCTAGTTGGGTGACACAAGGCAATTGTTTATTTACATATGTTTAACATTTGTGATACACAATAAAACCTTTGCAAGAACCCTTTTTCCCCTCCTTCTGCATATAAATTTAACTGGAATAGCAAGTGATAAAGTAAAAAAAAATGTTGGAGCCTGGTATGACAGTACCAAACATAGAAGGCTGAATTCACTGTACATCTTAATTGAATTTCTAACCTGATAGGATTACATTTGACCATATGTACAATATGTTTATTTAGTGTGAGTTATTTTGCTGAGCTTTAATTTTTGTTTTTAAATTTTGCTTGCAAAAACAAATCCAAAAGCCAGAGAAGGTGAAGCAGAAGAGAAAAGGAGGTTGATTCTTCCTGCTGTTCTATATAGCATTCTACATTTGCCAGGAACAGTTTGTTGAGTAAAGGTAGAAAAGGCCAGCAAGGCAAGTTGAGGCAGAAATGCCTCACTTTCTCTTGACTACTGCCAGTAATCTTTGGACAGAATCCCCTAGGAAGCCAGGACGAAAGTGTTTTCTGGAAGTTGGGCAGCTTCATTCAAGACATAAGGCACTTAAGAATAGACCATTTAAAGTGATCCCAAAAGCATCAGGCCCTTCAGTGTGCATATTATACCACAAGATGGCAGCCCCTCACCTACTAGGCAAATTCTCCCCTGGCCCTGGTGAGACACATCTTGGGTGGTGGAGGTATGGAGACTCTATGCTGATGCCATTCCCTAAAAGTTGATGCCATTCATAAAAGTTAAACCATGTGTCATCTTGGTTTGGATCCGGCAATGTGAAAGCGGAATCATAATGAACACAAGAAATTAAGAAAGGTCTTGCTGGATTGTCCATGTAGTCCAGGCATCCTATCTCACACACAGTGGCCAACCAGTTATTCTGGCTGGCCAACAACAGAAAACAGAGGCCGAGGCTGACTCCCAGCACTGGTATTCAGAGGCTTCTTGCCTCTGAACAAGTCCCTATGGCTAATAGTCACATAAACAGACATGGCACAGTTCTGCTTGCACTAGTTTTTGTGCAATACCTAGCACTTTCCTCACTATTATCTTACAAAGCACAGAAATAGTGAGCATAATGTCTTGTGCAAGTGGGAAAATAGTATGGGCTAAGCTATGCTTGACTTTGGGATATGCTATCTCATTCTAGCAAGGGGACAGAACAAGGTTCTTTCTACTTGTACAGAGAATATAGTAAAAATGGAAATTTTCCTGTGAATTCAAGTCAATATTAATGCAACCTGAATTCAGTGGTATCTGCTTGTACATGTTGATGCACATAGGTTTAAGACCAAATAATGGTTTCCCATATAATTTAAAGCTGCTTGGCTAGGACAGAACTTCAGTACTATATCAGCTACATTTTGTTAACTGATTAACTGGATAATTTTATGACACAGTTCTCAAAAATTAAAGGGGATTTTAGTGCTGCAGTGACTGAAAGAAAGGGACCTCTTATGGAATGGAGTTCTAAAATGCAACTTGTAAAAGAAAGGCACTTTGTGGATGGAAACCTATCTATGGGACTGCTTTGGTGGATCCCAAACAGAAAATCGTATTTTACTGTTAAATGTACAAGATTTCTTATTCACACTTTCTTCAATATCTTATATAATTCTTATAATACTGATTTCTTATAATCAATAAAGTAAAACACACACTAAATTTTGACTCTCTAAATTTGATTTTTTTTAAAATCCTGTAATCGGACAGCAGATTGAAAAGTAAATTTGCATGAGAAGGGAAGGATCAGGCTGGATCCAAAGCTTATCTGCTGTTAAAGAAGAAGAGGCTAAGGATCCCCTTTCATTATGAAAAGCCTATGCTGGGAATTACAGGACTTCATGGACAAAAGCCGTTTGGGACAGGAGATGTGATAAGAAGAATTTGATAAAACTGAGCAAAAATGCTGGCTGAATCCAAATCAACCCTTCCCAATGCCAGTGCATTCTGAAGAATCCCCCTTCACTTCAACGCAGATAGCACTGACTAGGGTGAACGATCAACTAAATCAATATTCAATTTTGAAAAATAAAACACAGTAGGATTTCTGAATTAATCTTTCAGTTTGGAGGCATTTGTTTGTAAAGTTGAAAACCTTATTCCAGCGTGAGCCATCTAGCCACTTTTTGCAATTGCAGTTTTCAAGTCTCTGGCATGCATCCTACTACTCTGCTCAGGAATGCTGGAAACCCTTCTCAAGTCTTTCTCCAACTTAAATGGCTCTTTATTCCTCTCACTTATACTGACTTGGCTGCTGGAAGATACCTATGGATCTTTATCCTCCACCCTAACCAACCACCTGCCTACTGTTTAAAATCAACACATACCCTAAGAATAAGATGTTTTAATTCATCATCTGATAGAAAAGCAGGTTTGTAGTTTGCTTCAGTATATGGGTTTGTGGCACCTTAAACAGAGGGAGAAAGTTAAAATAAATAACCTGGTTGTATTACATGCAATGTATGTCATTCTCACATATGCAATAATTTTCAGTTTGCTTCGACTATTGTCTTTCAATGCTCAGAATAATACATCATCATTGTCAACACTACATCCAATACTAAAAACGGTGCTTATATCAATCATAAAAGCAGCAAAAATTGCTACCCACATGGCACAACATAGTCCTTTCCTCCTTTTTATCCTTTCAACAACCCTTGAAGCTGTATTGGGCTGGGAAAGAATTCCTGGCCCAAGGTTGACAATGAATCTCATGGTGAGCAGGGATTTTAAGTGGGGTGTCCCCTGGCCTAGTCTACAGCATACCAGCTTAGTCCCAGCTTGTTCCCTCTAACAGCCAACCATCAAGTGCTCATTAAGAAACCAATGAAGTAGGACCCTCAACAAACACCTAACAGGTATTTACATGTCATAGGTACGCAGAATATCACTCAGCTTAAAAGGAGGAACCTTTATAAACACAGCCTGATGATATCTGAACAAACACATGGAGTGCTGAGGGCATTCTTTCAAACATTATGTTATCAGTTCCACACAGGACCCAATTTATAGGGCAGTGGTAGTCAACCTGTGGTCCTCCAGATGTTCATGGACTACAATTCCCAGCAAATACTGGCAGGGGCTCATAGGAACTGTAGTCCATGAACATCTGGAGGACCACAGGTTGACTACCCCTGCTATAAGGTATAATGGCTTAAAAGCGTAAACTGGAAAGTCACTCATTCACATCTTCTCCCCCCCCCCCAACATTCTACAAAATGAAAAAAAAATCATAATATTGGACAGCCTTATCCAGCTCTTGAAAATACTAGGTTATATTCACTTAGCTAAGAATGGTGTTTCCCTTTAGTAGGAGCCTTGGAAAGGGAGGGGCGGTAGGAAATGACCCATCATCACAGTAATTTGCATAAAGTGCCTTAAACGTTCAAAGTATTGTTATTACCCCATGACTGTACTTCCTAGGTCCCATAAGTAATTCCCTTGTAGTAGTAACAACTCCTTTAGTAACAACTCCTTACCACGTAATGTCTTCATATGCTGAACAGCCATTCTCAGTACTGTAAGTTTATCTAGTTTTCTGGACATAGCGTTGCATGTTGGCACTAAAGAGGCCAATTCATCAATAAAACTGTTCATCTTATCACGACGTCTTTTTTCAATTTGACTGTGAGCCTCCCTAAGTGATAATGAAAGTAAAATAGTTACAAATTATGAAAATCCAGCTGTTCAGAGACACACTGCTAGCCTCAATTGCATTGTTTGTTAACCAGAGACAGCCATTCATTTCACTTGCATGATCTGAAATTTAAATTGAAAGAAAACTGGATAATCTGAGGATCTTGACTATGTCCCATCAAATTTAGAGGGCGACTATACAAGCCATGATATAAACTGACATATGCAGGAGCCTCTGCAGGATGTCTAAAAGGAACTATGAAAAGCAATAGGTGTGACTAATGTCTACTCTTGTTACTATATTAGTTCAGACAGCAAGCCCGGACCATTAACCTCTGAAAGAACTTCATCAGTTGCAAACTAAAATGGAAATCAAGTGCAACCATAAAGACTAACCACATTTATTTCAGCATAAGTTTTCGAGAGACTGCAATGCTCTACAAAAGCATCTACTGCTACACTTTATATTGAACGAATGCTGCTATTGAACGAACTTTTGAATTGTACTTTTACTCCACATGCAACCAGCTGGGTGACCTGGGCTCGTCACAGCACTGATAAAGCTGTTCTGACTGAGCAGTGATATCAGGGCTCTCTCAGCCTCATCTAACATCCCTAAGCCTGCATTACCATCTTGTTTCCTGCTTCCTGAATTACAGTTATCATAGTCATCAGGCAAAAGCTGTCATTATTATAGCAATAACTCTGTGTGTTAACTCTAAAATTGTGAGCACTGTTCTTCAATAAACATCTCTGTAATATAGCACTCAGTTTGTTTTACACTTCATATTTAACCCAGAATTCAATGCCTTCTCTGATTATTGGAGTCTCTGTATCAGCCTCATGTAAGGTTGGAAACAGCAAACGGAGACAAGTAGCCTGGGTTGCATAACAGTCTTTAAGTAGGAACTGTCAGAAGCCAATGTATGTTGTGCTTGGAGAAGGCTGTCAAGTATGTTGTAATATCTAGATTCACACAGGTACAAGAACCAGGTGCTAAATAACACTTGCATTCAACTTAAAATACAAATACTTCCTAGGGGTGTAAAGAAATTGGGTTGGATCCAGCATTCCACTAGCAGAAAACAAGAGCTGGATCCAACCTATAGTTTTCCAACAAAAATAAACTGAAAGCATTCCATTCTGGGCATACATCCAAAAAGGCTGCATATCACATCTCAAATCCAGCCAGTCACTGTTAATTGAGTTGTCATAATTATTTTACCTTGCATTTTTAATTCTGCCTTGTTGGTCTGTATACTCCAACCTAATGGAGAGCAAAGTGACATCAGTCAAGGCATTGTAACAAAACAGTACATTACAATTTTGGAATACCTCCATTGATCTATATAGATCTACTGCATTTATCTACTGTGGATCTACTACTTTCTTACATGCATATATAAAGGATACAAAATGTTCAAAAACCTGTGCATTCCCACTGGGACATTTTATTTTCTTTCACTGACCAGCATTCTCCGATGACATGCCACAATCTACTTTTGAAAGTCCCTTTAGGTTTAAAAGGGCTCAGGGTACAAGGGATTGTTGTTCATGAAACCTAGATCAAAAACCCCTAGAGCATACAGAACTGGATGTGCTGATCTTTGGATTCCAGTCACTGAACACTTAAATTTCAGAAGGATCATAACTGAGTATTTTCTTGCTGAGATTAGCATTGTTCTCGCATCTATGTACTACGCAAAGACTTGGTCTTTCATTAGGATTATTCTGGCTCTTATATACTCCCTGGATTTCCACAGACTTCAATTACAGAGAGTACATTCAGAACTATCAGAATACACTTTTGAATACTTTTATTACTGGAACGCACAATCCATTCATCAACAAATACCTTCCATGCTGATCATCTTTGTCTGTGTCCATACCTTCTCTAGAAACAAAAACAAAAAACAAAAAAGTCAACAAATAGAAGTCCACTATAAAGCAATACCACTCATTACCCTCCAAAGCTGGAAGTATTTCTCCAAGTTAATCAGACAGAACATATATCATATAAAGACTAGCAAGAAAGCCCATTGCAACCAGGAATACAATGGGCGCTAGGACCTAGGGGACACGTGCAGGCGCAGATCTCTCTCTCTCTCAGGTCCCACCTCCCAGGCTGTTTCACAAATATTAAGGGGAGGAACAATGGATAAGGATAATATCCGTTATCTCTGGAAACAAGTAAGACTGACTTGCCAGCTACAACTTTCTTTGCTAAAACACGTTTGTACTCACAGAAGTACATCTTTGAAATTCATCAGTTTTAAAATTCTCTGATATTTTTAATTAAAGAAAATGGCTCAGGAGGAAAATCCATTAAGGGCCAAAGTACATAATTTAACCAACAAATGGCAGCCTCTGTTCATCTAATTAGTTTTCCATAATATCTAATCTAGCTGTCAAGGTCATAGAGAACATGAACTGCTTAAAAATTGCAACAGAAGAGAACAGCAAACAATGTCTCTTCTTTAATTTGTATAATTCAGGTGCTACCTCAAGACCTAATCTTCAACCTAAAATTGAAATCTCTGTCTTGTTTTGCTGAGGTGGGTGCACTTGTGCAAGACTTTGGTTACTCTTCCCTCACGCTGTTCCTAGCACTTTCTTTCTGTCAGAAAACACTCCACTGAACTACGCTAGCAGATTCATCTTACATAAAATCAGGGCAATAGGTTCCACAGCCTATTCTGAGCGTCAGAAAGAAATAACTGAAAGAGAACAAGCTCCATTTTGGAGTCTCTGTGAGCTAGTTACATAGATCCTTCCCATTTTAAAGACAAAAGTAGATGTTAAAAAGCAAAATTTATTTGGGCTTGAAAATTAGTTCATTCAGTTACACACTTTCAAAAAATGTATGCTGTGTGGTGTTCAGTAGGGAAAGATGAATGAATCAATTCTACATTTGCAACTTTTAAAAGTGGAAGTCTGGAGAAGAACAGATGAAAAAGAGCCTGAGGCAGGTATTACTTTCACTTCTGAACTTTGGACACTGTTAGACTTGGTTGTTGATGGAACAGCATAACTTACAGAGCAAACCTAACCTTTCTAAGTCCACTGAAGTAATTCTTAGGGCTGCAATGTCAGGGATGGATTATGGGGGAAAGATATTGAGGTTCTGGGGTTATTTTTTGAGTTTATATCATAAATGGCCCTTTGTATTTAAATGTTGGTTATATACCCTAGCCTGGTTTTTCCTTTTATTGTATTCAAAACAACAATACATAAATAAAATGAACCACTGCTGAAGATACAATCATTGACCAGCACAGTCCCTGAAAAACGGAGGGGAAATGGGCATCACTCTAAGGCTACCTGCCCACAGAGGCTCTCTGGCATCCAGAAGAAGGCAGGAATCATCCATCCACCCCTAAATTTCCCCATTTCATAAGTGTCCATTTAGCACTCTATCTAATAAATTGAGAAGATTATGCCAGTCACAAAAGCAGCAAACCCAGGCCATACATAGGCAAGATAGTTCTCTATATATGCACATGGAGCACTCCACAGAGATGGAGACAGGTATGATAGTAAACTAACTAAAAAAGGAGTGGGGGAGAACCAAAATGGTCTGATGAAGACAGATTAATACTAAAAGTGACATGCTATCAAGAGAGTAGCTGATATTCACTTAAGAGGGGAGGGGGTAAAAAGAGTCAACATGGAAATGCATTAAGCTACTCAAGTTCCTGAGACCTGATAGAATCCTGAAAAGGGTAGATCTGGGTGTGTTTTTCTACATTTCCCTGCAGACGAGTTCCCTAGCTTCTGTCCTCATAATCTACTATTTCTTCACCATCTTAAACCACACCACAGAAAACCTGCCTGAAACAGACTGGATTCAACAAAGCAAAAGAAGACGGTGCTCCCTAACACGGAATTTTCTTGCTTCCTCCATCTCCCAGCAACCATCTCTGAAAAGCTAATGCTGGCTGTCACCAGATCTATATGGACAAAAAGCTTTACACTCTAGTAAACTGTATAACGAAGGGGAACACGGTGAAATTACCTAGTAAAACCTCTTGCAACAATAGCAGCTCATGCCAATAGAGCCTGTTGCTCTAGCAGAAATGCTGCAGTTCTCAAAGAGGACGTTGAAGCAGTTTTGCCAACTTTCCCTCCTCCTCACTAAAGCCCCTTTGGCTGTGTAGCCTTTTCTTTAGCATGGGTTCTATCACTTCCAACATAACAGCTTTTTAAAGGTCTGAAGGCAGTACTGGGGAAAGGAAGAAGGCAGAAAAATGTGCCTATAAGCAAGACATACTAATTAATCATCTTGTGATACACAGTGGCTACGATATAAAGATCTTAGAGACTTCTATGATGCTTTTACTTCCATCCTTCAAGGTGTTTCAGAAGCTGGAAATTACATTAGAAGAATACACGAAAGAAAAATGCAACAGATGGAAAGCCAAATATTTCTGTTTAATTTTTTTTAAGCTAACACAACACTTCGGATCCAAAGGTCATTTCTCTGAGGAGTATTTCTTACCAGCACAATGGAACTTTCCTTCCCCCTCCCCTTCCTGTTACTGCCAATAACAAGAATACAACAGCCAATACTGAAAAGTTTTTGCATGGAACAATGATGTGCCCACATGTGGAGCTCTGTGTACAGTTCTGGTCACTGTATCTCAAAAGGATATTGAAGAGCTGGAAAAAGCACACAAGTGGGCAACCAAGATGATTAACTGGGTGGAGTACCTTTCCTGTAAGGAAAGACTAAAGAGTCCAGGACTTTTAAGTTTAGAAAAAAGATGACTGATTGAGGCTCATGACATTTTGCATGGGGTAGAGGAAGTGAAGAACTATTTCTCCCTCCTCGACAATATTAATACTCAGGGGCACCCAATGAAATTGCTGGACAATAAATTCAGGATAGACACTAGGAAATACTTCTTTACTCAACAGTAATTAAGTTGTGGAATTCACTGCCAGTGGATGTAATGATGGCCGCAAGCATAGATGGCCTTAAAAGTGGATTTGACAGATTCATGGATGATAGGTCTATCAATGGCTCCTAGTCGTACCGAGTGAGGGGAAGGGCCTCAATCTCTATGCTCTATTTGTTGGCTCTCCATGACAAATGGTTGGCCAATGTGTGAAACAGGATGCTAGAGTAGGTGGACCTACTGATTTGATCCAACAGGATTTTATGTTCAGCCCAGAGATCTGAATGCTATTTTGGGGAACCAGAAACTTTCAGGAACAAAGTATACGTATGGGACAGCTGGGGGGGGGGGGATGTGGAATCTGTAGGAGAAGAGTTGGGTTTTATACCTCACTTTTCATTACCGGAAGGAGTCTCAAAGCAGCTTACAATAGCCTTCTCTTCCTCTCCCCTTAGACAGGTGGGTCTGAGACCTCTGTGAGAACAGCTCTAACAAGACTGTGATGAGCCCAAGGTCACCCATCTGGCTGCATGGGGAGGAGTGGGCAATCAGACCTCGCTCTCTAGATCAGAGGCCGCTGTTCTTAACCACTACACCAAGCTGTGTGAAATATTTGCAAAGTTGGAAAATGGACAAAAACCACCCAAACCAACCCATTCAACTGGCAGAAAATGATCCTAGGATTCAACCCAACTAGTTAAAATCTATAACTATTCTCTAAAAATGAACTAAGTGATTAAGAATGTAAGAAGAGCCATGCTGGATCAGACCAAAGGCTCATCAGGTTTGGCATTCTGTTCACATACTGGCCAACCAGCTACCTCCATAAAGCCCACAAACTTGAGAGAAATTGTTAACAAAGATACACACCTCAATCCAAAGGTGATATGAGCACTCAGCTCCTCTTTCTACCACCAAACTGATGCGTAGTAGAAAGCAAGTGAATTGATGTGGCTCAGTGATAGAGAATCTGCACAACACGCCAAAGGTTCCACGTTCAATCTTCAGCATCTCCAATTGAAAGGATCAGGTAGGAGGTGATGTGAAAGAACTCAGCCTGAAACCTTGGAGCTGCTGCCAATCTAAGTAGACAGTACTGAGCCTCATGAACCAAGGGTCTGATTCAGGATAAGGCAGCTTCATGTGTTCAACGTAAAGGTGTAAAGGCTCCATATGCCTACAGCTCTACTCAGAACTCTCTGGATATAATCTGGATTGCTGAACTCCAGGGATTTCTAACACCCACAACTTTCAAATCTGTGGAAGCCTATTTTCCATCTTCAGATTGCTCATTTTTATAATAGAAGACAGGTTTGAAACAGCAGGATGCGTAATAGTTTACAGACCTTAAAAAATGCATATATTTTAGTATTTTCCCAGGGAATTTTTTTAAAATTCATCTAACTAACCAAACAGCGTTGAATAAATTGCAACATGATCTCTTGAGTTGTCTGTATATTTTCTCTCCCAATTTTTGTACTTACTCAAAAGAAAAGCCATCAAGTCTGAAAAGAGAGAAAATATTATATAATATATACTGCAGGAAGACAGTGGTTCATTACACATTTTGAATTCTAACGATCTAGTACACTGTTACGGTGCTATTTCTCCAAATATCTCAGTACATGTTAAGGGCAATCCAGTATTCTGAGAAACGATTCCATGAACCGATGCATGCTCAGTGGGCCCTTCTTTCACATGCATTTGTGTGATTACAGATTTATTAACCTAAAATGATCTTTTTCTTACAAAGGCAAATGTGAAGGGAGGAGGGAGGGCTGGAACAATTTTCACAAGACAAAGGAAGGTGCAAAGTTTGTTCACTGTTACCCAAGTCCTAACTCTTTCTAACAAAGGATTATCATGGGTTAATAGTCCACCATATCCTGTTTTACAGGTTAAGGAAGAGTTTCTGCTTCCCCTAAAAACCTTGGGTTGGATCCCATGCCTCCTTTCTGCTTCTGTCAGCAACAGAGGCATTACCATGGCAATTTCAACTGCTTCTTTCTCCTCACTGCGACACTCATTTCTCATGGCTTTTAGTTCATTAGCTCTCCACTCTTTGTTATTACTTCTTGAGGTCCCACAGATGGCTACTGGGGAAAGCAGGAAAAAACTGCCTCTGCCTCCAGCTAGCATGATATACATTTTCACCCACAGAATCTTTAACCGCTCCGAGCAGAGCGGATTAAATAATTTGTTAAGGGCACCAAAGGTGGGCCCTGTCTGTGATGAGGAAGGGTGCCCATAGGCCCCTTCCCCCGGACTGATAATTGGGGGGCCCAATCGGCAGGCGCAAAGCAAATTGTCAGTCTGGCGCCAAGGGACCAATTGGTCCCTTGGCGTGGGACTGACTAATCGGGAGGTGCTTTGCGCCTCCTGATCCGCACCCTTCCTCCTCCCCCGCGGCTGCCCGCCGCCATTGCTTGACTTGCCTCTGCAACGTCTCGCCGCCACGCTGCGGCCTCGCCTCCTCGCCACCGCCTGCCAACTATGCTCCACACAGGCCCAGCTCGCCCACGCCACGGGGGGGGGGGCCGTCGCGCCGCGTCCAGCTGCGCCGCGCCCCACCGTGCCCGCAGCGGCTCCCCCACGATAGGCCGCAGACTCGCCGCCTTGCCGCGCCCGCATCGCCACAACCCTCTGCATGCCCCCACGTCACATTAAGACTGCAGCGGGCTTATTCACTAGTAAGTAAATAAAGCTACAATATGAAGAAGAGGAATATCTGAAGGGTAACATTAATGGGCAATACACTTACTGATAATCAGTAGAACTTCCTTTCCTTTTCCTATTACAATCCATTCCAGGATTGCTAAGAGAACTAGAGATTAGGTCAGTAGGACCTGGTGACATAAAATCACTGATTGTAGAAGAAATATCCATCCTTTGGTCAGCCATTGAATTGTCTGAAATTACCAGGAGAAAAAGACAATCATGGAGGTTATACACATTACAAATAAATTATCTGTTCATTCAGATGTACTGCCCCTTCTAGTCCAAAGGCTCAGCATGAGTTACAGATATTTGTTTTGTTCAGGAAACTATTTTGTTCTTATTCTACCTAGAGGAATTGAAAATAAATGCCATGCTATATTAGACCTATGGCCTTACCAGGTGCTCATGGGAAGCTCAGACGCAAAGCATAATGCAAAAGGCCATTTGCGGTTCTTCCCTAGCAGATGGCAACCTGACATAAAATGGGCTCTCAATACCGAAGTTCCATTAGGGTTGATAGATTTAACCTTCATGCACTTTTCTAATTCCTTTTTAAAAACCAAAGTACCAAGAAAACTTGCCCAAAGGCACCTAGAGGCTTCACTGATGAACTTATGGCCTGGCCTTCCAAGTCTATCTTATAGCCATAATTAAAAATGATAAACATGGTTATTATGAAAAAGAAAGATGAATCAAATTAAAGATTTTAACAGTTATATGTTAGCGCTGTAGAAGAATAAATTATTGATCTGAAAAGAGAGATAGACATGCTGGACAGGTTTACATTCCTGTTGATATACACAGTGTTTCAAGCTGCCTAAAAACTGGATGGGAAGGATCTCACTTGGGGATGAGGGAAGAGATACACAAATACAAGACAAATATACAGAAGGACAGAACACCAGAAAATAGGTAGCAGCACAGTTGAATAGGAAACAAACACAAACATTTTTTAAGAGCTGCAAAATGTCCAAAGAGCTTAACAGAGAAAAAGAAGTGGGCATAATATCATTAATCTTAATTATGGTTTAAAGGAACATTAATTGTTGAGGTCTATGTACAAAAACAGCTGATTTGCATTTCTCCCTCTTTGTGAAACAGTGAAGTCATAAAGAAAAGCAGCAGAAATGTCTGTAAGTCCCAGCAGCCACCCTTACCTGAAAGCTTGATCACAGGAATCTCAGATCCACTCTGAAAGGAAGAGCTGCTACCTGCTGCCAATGCCAGAGCAGCCAGTCAGTTGAACCCTCTTTTCATGTCCTTCAGCCTTGTCATTGAAACACCTTCAAAAGTCTGGGAGGGGAGGAAGGAGGATTGTCAAAAGGTCAGTCATCCTCTACCAAACAACTAGATAAACCAGTTGACTTTTATAAAGTAGAAATCTGACATACCTGAATTAGGACAGTGCACATGCTCAAAGATAGCCCAATGTAAAATTTAATCGATATCTGTTTGGATTCATAGTATTTCTATTTCTTTAGAATGTCGTTGTGCCTTTCTGCCTGTCCTGAACCCCCAATACAGCTTCTCTTCAAGAGAATAAGGAATAATTAAATCATAGTTACAGCAGAGAACACCTCCCTCTTTCCAGCTTCTTACTCAAGAGAGACTCTCACAACTCTCCACAGTGACATCTTGATGATGGCTATCAAAGTTTGAAGCTCAAATGTCAAAGACAAAGAATTATAATCAGACAGAAGATGACTGGCCTTGCCTGAAACTGTGCAAACACATGAGATGAGATGCACACCCCTAGCTCCTAGCCTACACAAAACCTCTCCATTAATTTAAATTTAGAAGAATGTTATACGGGAACGGGAAAATGGCCTTGTGCAAGTCTGCAAACCTTCTGACAACTAGGCTTGCCTACAGATGCCCTATTCTGGTGATTAAGGTCATGGACAACAGCTTTAAAGCATTTTTTAAAAGTACCATTTTGTTTTCCAAATTCCAAAGGCTTCTCAGTTGGCTATTTTTCTGGGTTCCTGTGAACAGGAGAGAATTGTTCCAGTGGGTATCTGTTGAACTGTACGGTATAACTGAGGTCACTATTCCCATGACCAGATGTCGCCATGAAACGTGATCCTGACATCCCTGAAGATATCCTCCCACCAGAATGGATAGCAAGCCATGTCTTAGAGGTTTCCCTATCTTGATCAGCCCTGTCTGATATGATGTTTGGTTACTTGTCAAGACTGGGTTTAAAGTTGTCTTGACTGATCTTCTTGCTGCTTTTTGAATCTAGGAAGTACCTCTTGGGCACAAAAGGAAAAATGTCCAAATGTCCTTCTGTCATTAAATCCCAAGGTTCTGGGAAGTGCCTCTTACGTATCCCTAGTCTTCACCAGGATCTTGTCGAGCACATTACCAAATAGTCTGTTCCCCTGAAATGGGTAGGCTGAGACTATGGCTTTTGAATGGTAATCTGCCTGCCATGCACATAGTCATGATTTCCTCCTGGCTGCTGCCACTGGCCCTTGAACAAAAAATCAAGGGGTCCAGGGTTGCATCCGCTGTGAAGGTCATGGCCTTGTGCAGCCTGCTGATACCTTCATTCAGATGATGATTGTTGTCTGGAATCAGCTTTTCTGGTCCAGACTATGGCTGGCCTATATACTATAGAAGCTGTAGTAGATGCTATGATCACCATGGCTATAATTTCATTTGCTTTCCCTAGACCAAAATTGGCCCTTTCATCCAAGCTATCTCTGATAGAACCTTGAACATCTTCTCACAATACTTCTGATAACTGTAACACTGTGATGGGGCATCAACCAGGGGCACCTCCAAAAACTCACTGGCATAAGATGGTAAAGTTTAATGAAGCCTGGAAACTGCCTATGGTTTCATCCATTCTGCTCTCAACTGCTCTCAAGGTACTCAGGGAAGGGAAAGATCTTCTCATTTGTGCTGTATCTAGGAAAGAATTCTTTATTTCCCTGTGGTCTGTTGTTTAAATCTGGTACTGTGGAGGCTTCATCATCTCCCTCCAGGATTTCCTGTAGGCCTAATGCTGCCAGTGACTTAGGGACTGGTAGTCAAAATGGACTCCTATGTTACACTATATTTGACTATATCCATCAGTAAAATGAGATGGAAAGGAATAACATAAAATGTAAACTGGATTATTATGAGTCTTTTCTTCCCTGTTTTTTCTTCATCTCTTCTTAAAAGTGGTCTAAAAAATATCTGGTGGTTTTTTCATCTTTATTTTGTATTATAAAGCAGTTGTGTAAGGTTTTGAATAAATAATAGTTCTGAAATATGCAATGTACTACTTTTAAATAAGTTATTAATAAAAAATCTAACAGACTTCAATATTTTCTTCATCAGAGAGCATTTCTCTCTCCTCCCTGTCACATAGATCGCTCTCTGAAGAAGGATTGGGCCACTGTTGTGGACTATCTAACCCTTTTCCTACTGGCTGAACCATTCTGTGCTGCATTAATTGGCCATTTAAAACATTCTTTAATCAATGAGGCTCCTCCTGACCTCTCATGCCTTGGGAGGTGGGAAAAGAGGGAAGGGAGGGCTAACAACAACAACAGCAATTAAAAAATTTATTTTTATAACCCACCCTACCTACACTCAAGATGGGTAGCAACAGTTAATAAAACAATCAGTAAAATTATAAAATCAAATATAAATACAATAAAACCATTCTACTTCTATAGCCTCCAACTAATTCAGGTTTTGATGGGATTGGGGTCTGATCTTTAGAACAGTCCACTCTCAATTTATTGCAGTGAGGCCAGTGGTTCTTGTAGATCTGTCAAGGCCCTAACGAGAGGTATGGTAGAACTGCTCTGTCTTGCAGGCCCTGTGGAACTGCTTAAGGTCCTACAGGGCCCTGATCTCTCTCAGCAGAGTGTTTTGCCAGATTAGGGACAAGGCTCAAAAGTCCCTGGCTCAGGTCAATTTTAAATCCTTCATGACAAGGATCCTCAGCATGTTTTGGTCCAATGCTGTTAATGACCTTTGGAGGTGTAGTGAAAAAGATGGTCCTTGATGGCAGAAATAATCAATCCCTTCCCTCATGGTCTGCTTAATTAGTGAGAAAAAGTCTGGAAGGAAATAAAGGGCCCAGGGGAGAGTATGCTACCCTTCCACTGGCTCTCAGGATTGTTTGCCAGCAATCCCTGATTTTTATCAGGGATTCCCATTCATTTTCACAGGTTCTGTGCCTGACTGGACTATGGGATCTTCTTCACAGACTCCTTCTGCATGATCAAAATGGCTGCCACTCATAATGCAGATTTGAGTGAGCCAAGTACTCAGGAGCTTTTTCTGAAAGCAGAGCTATTTCAATTCCTGTTCAGGTATCTGAGCTATTGCTGCCAAGGCAGCCCTGTTAGGGTCAGTGAGGACTCTCCTGCAATCTGAGGACTCTCCTGCTCCTGTCATGAGCAGAGCATTAACTCTCCTTCAGCGAGGAAGCCATTGCTGTCCTCCCAATTATTCATGACATAAGCAACCAAAAGACATGTTATGCAAGCTGGTTGCCACTTCTTTAAGGAGCTCTGTCTTCACTCTCCTCTTTTCATGAAACAGGGAGCCAAAAAAGGAAAGGAGACCCAGTAGGAAAGAAGATCCAGTAAAGCCAAGGAAAAATTAAGACTTAAAGATCTGAGTAGAGGCAAGCGAAATAAGAAGAGAACTAGAAAGGAGGACAGTCTACTTTCTAACTGCTCTCCTTGATGGGACAGGAAAAGAACTCAAGGAAGGGTGACTCTCACAGCAGAGGCTGGAAGGACAACAAAGTTGTACTTGCTTCCCTGAATGGATGTTGGCAATCACCCACCAAGATGTCCTTTGCCTCAAAGGGAGGCTTGAAGTAGCCACAGACCTAAAAGGAGGGCTCACCAATTGTATATGTAATGAGAAATTGCATGGCTAATAGCCAGAGTGGATACTTCAACATTTTATTTATTTGGAAAATTTCTATCCCACCTTTCTAATTGAAAGATATACCAGGTGGCATACAAAAGCAGAAAATACATAAGAAAAACATTAAACTTGTAAAAGAACATTGCCTACAATAAGGGCCAAACTGGAAATGATGTTTAAAATATGTTGAGAATGGGTTTCTCAGTCTCAACTCATGTATCCCACAGCCAACCAGCAGCTATGGAGAACTAATTTTTAAAGAACTGCAGGGGGGCAATTCAACTAAAGACTGCAGTATGGAGGAGGAAGGTTTTGTGCCTTCCACCTCATGCACGGTTTTTTCCAATCAGATATTATGACTAAAAGGGATGGAAAACCTACCCTGTAAATATAGAGAAGAATCCCAAGAAATCAGCATTTCGATTAAATCAGTGTGAAGAATTAATCACAGATTAGTGGATAAAAATAGCTGTTTTTTTGAATTTGGACCCCATATGACCCTTACTAGTAATCAAGCCCGCTGCAGCTAAATGCAGCGGGCGCTAGACCACGGAGCCTCCGCAGCCGTGCGGAGCGCGGCTGCCAGGGCTCCGTGTGTCAGGGGGCTGACGCAGCGAGAGGCGCTTCGCGCCTCTCGCAGCATCAGCCCGCCGGGCAGGGAGCCCCCGGCAGCCTCGCTTTGCGCGGCTGCCGGGGGTTCCCTTTGCGGGCGGGCTGAAGCGGCGAGAGGCGCTTTGCGCCTCTCGCCGCTTCAGCCTGCCCTCAAGGAAGCAACTGCGAGCTTCAGTTCCTTCAGTTGCTTCCTTCAGCAGCCTAGGAATTGGCCCGGCCGATGGTCTGTCAGGAGGAAGGGGCCAATTAGGCCCCTTCCTCATCACGGACAAAGCCCTCCGCCTGAGGGCTTAACGAATTATTTAGTCCGTGGTGCCCGTGGCGCCGTGGGCATGTTAAGGATATGCCACAGCACACCTCCTACTGTTAAACTCACACATTAAAAAAGGGGATGCATGTTAAAGGTCATTTTAGCAAAACTACAATGCAACACACCGATCCTCCATCATCAGGACATGCCTGGCAGTTGCGCCACCATAATCTAGCTGCTAACTCCAGAATTCTTACTTGGAGTCTTAGAGACAGAGGACATTTCCTTCCACCACTGTTTGTGTGCATGCAGAACATTATTTCCCATGATCCAACTCATGATCACCCTAAAGGCCCAGTCTGCCATATGAGAACCTAGGACATATGCAACAGACAATGTCAAAGAATAAAATCCTTCCCTAAAGCACTCCATGATGAGAATTCCAGGCAGGCAACTGTATTACTTTGTTGCTGCAGAGAAGATGAGAACAGCGACTCCTTAAAGGCTAATTAAATTTATTCTGTCATAAGCTTCTGTTTGTTATAGCTTACTTCATCAAAAGCATGAGACTGATTTGTACAAACAGAAAAAGGTGGTGGTGGGGGGATGCCACAAAGAGAGGCCAGTTCAGAACAAGAAGTCCCAGCAGCAATCAGTTCACTCAGAGTGGGTGCAAGAAGCTCCCAGTTGTTATTTGGTAAAGGTAAAGGTATCCCCCGTGCAAGCACCGAGTCATGTCTGACCCTTGGGGTGACGCCCTCCAGCGTTTTCATGGCAGACTCAATACGGGGTGGTTTGCCAGTGCCTTCCCCAGTCATTACCATTTACCCCCCAGCAGCAAGCTGGTTATTTGGTAGGCAAATTCTAAAACTGGGGCCTAAACAACAGTTCTGCCTATCAGCTGGGAGTGTCCAACACCCACTCCAAGTGAACTAATACATCTTGGGGTTGGATTCTGTTTTGAACCTGCCTCTCTTTGTAGCGTCCCCTTCCTTCTGTTATGCATATAAATAAGATTCAAAACATATCTCATACACCTGGCAAAGTGAGCTCTGACTCATGAAAACATATGCAGGAATAAACTTAAAGCATGAGTAGCTGAACATACCATTACATCAGAATGTCCAGTGGGACCTTTAAGACAAAGTTTTATCCAAGGTATACATTTTTGTGTGCACGCACGCTTCTTCACAATGAAATAGAAATCACCAGTCAATACTTATAGGGAAAAGGGTGAGCAGTAAATTAGCATACAGCATAATGAAGATATTTTAAAAATTCAAGACCCAAACAGGAATAACAAGCTTAGTTTATATGGTTATCATTTGTTTGGATTTAATTCCTGGGAAAAACATAGTGAAGGAAATAAATATGTCACAATTGAAGACTGAAGGGGAGATGTATCCTTAATAGTGGAATGCTGAGTGTAATGGAGACCTTGCCATTATGCTCCATCTGTCTCCTCTCAAGCATGGAGGTTGGCAACCTTACTGCAACTTCTTTGAAATAGGGTGACTGGCTATTTAGAATTATCTCCCCTGTCCCCAGACCAGAAAAATACATTCCAATCTACCATTCAAAAACACACGACTGAGAAACTTGTAGGAGACCCTTCCAGGACATTCAAGGAGTAACATCAAAGTAGCTGTTTTATTGCAAAGGAATTTCAACAACAGACTAGAAAGGGAAATTGCTGACTTGCAAGTTATTACAACATTCAGAAAAATGGAATTTCCAGGACTTAACAGGGATATTATGTATTCTCACCAATCGCCTAGATGGGCCATATGTTCTCTTTATTTTATTTCTCATTTGGATGGAATATTACAATATTACAAACTAATAAAATATTAGTTTTTAATGTAATTTGGACTAAGTAAACTTTTTATTCCTGTTTGGTTCTTGAATCTGTTAAACATCTTCATTATGCTGCATGCTATCTTACTGCTCACCCTCTACCGATATGTAATGACTGGTTATATGACTGGTAATGATACAATGCTGGCAGCCATTTCATTGTATTTGAGGAAGTGTGCATACACACTAAGGCATATCCTTACCACAGTTCTAATATTTTGGAAAATGCCCTGTGGGTGGAGCGCTCACCAGGACACTGTCCAGTATCTGGCCTGCGCTTTCCCCCCCCCCCCCACGGGCCAATCTGGATGTGCCCAGCAAAGCTGGCCGCAACCTGACTGGGCTGGCTCCTGGAGTGCCTGCCTCCAGAGGCCACCTGTGACATGCGTGCCCACCATTCCCAACAGACACTCCCTCGATCCCACCACCACTGCTGCTCCACTCTGCCGCTTCACTGCCTGCCCTAAACACCCACCAGTGGCCGCGCCGGCTGCCGCCAGCCTTTGCCTGCACCCGCTCGACTGGTCCCCTCCAGCCCGATGTGAACTGCGAGCTGCCCTTGGCAACTCACACCCACAAGCTCCCTATCTGTCCGGCTCCACGGCAGGAGACCCTCGCCATTGGCGAGGAAGCTGCAATGCTGGCAGCCAAAGGCCACTGCAGCCCTGCCAGGACCGTCGCCTCCAAGACGCGACAGAATGCAGAGCCCAGTGCTGCAGGCACCAGGGACGTGGCTGCCTCCATCTCCTGCCATGGAGCGCCACTTCGATCCCCCCTCACTCGCTACCCACTCGCGCCGCTGCCTTCCCCACGGATGCCAACGTTACACCGGGGTAAGTCCACAGTCAGCCTCCCACGCCCTCCCACTATATCCACGCCCCGCCTTCACAGCCCCACCCCACTACCTCACTAGCACCCACTGCATTTCTGACTGCAGCAGGTTTATTAGCTAGTACCTTGAATAAAACTTTGCTGGTCTTAAAGTTGCCACTGGACTCAAACTTTGTACTGCTGCTTCAGACCAACACAGCCTCCCACTTGAATATACCATGATATCAACATTTAACTGACATTTCTTTTACGGTACAAACTCTAGTTCAGCTTATTTAAAAAGAGAATTCACTGGAAAACGTGCACAATCATTCACTCAAGGCTGAAAACAGTAACCACTTTATAAAATCCCTCACACTGTGGTTGTTCTTTGTAAGCTTTTCTGTAACAAGTTTTGGTGCTTTTTTGAAACCGCTAGGAGACAGCTATTCATTTTATTATAATGCCATAAAAGAGAACACTTGACAATAATTTTTCCCTCATCCTTCTTGAGGCACTGCACAAAATAGTCTATAAATATGTCTATAAATAAAGCAATGCTGCCCTGCTAAACCACAGTCTGAACACCCACGGCCACAGACACTTTCAAGTTTTTCATACTGTGACCCCCCTCCAAGCCTGTTGCCAAAGGACTTCTTTAAAAGAATGGCATCTAGGCCACTTCCTGATTAGAGCCCTGAGAGAAGAGAACTGAAGCGTGTTGATGCTGTTATGCCGTTTCTGACACTCTCCCTTCAGTATTTCTCTTTAAGCCCAATAGTGTTTTTTTAATTTGTGTTATAAATTTAAGGGGGGGGGGGAGAAACCAGGAACAAGTAGCACACACACACACACACACACACACACACACACACACACAAACAAACCCCACCCAGCTGCTTTGTCTTTAGGTTGCCAGTTGTCACGTGATCTGCCCAGTGATTAAGCCAATCAGATCATGAGTACATAAACACCTCAGTGAGCAAATCAAGGTCAAAGCAGGCATTTAAAAAGTAGGTCAACTTTAGGAGTCTGCCAAGGCACCCATCTGGGAGGCCAGATCTCAACACGCAAAGTGCTGCCAGCTCCCACACAGCCTACAGGAAAATTCAGTGACATCACTCAACAAGGCTTGCTTCTCCCCCAACAAAACACCATTCTTCATTAGGTGAATCACAAGCACATCAGACATAAAGGTATTCTTTCTCTATTACCAACAAAGTGGTAGGGTTTCCATGATGACTATGAGAGATGCAAATGAACATACGTGCAATGATACAACAGGGACTGTTGCTTATCAACGTCTCATGAAAGAAGTTATTCCATTCTAGCCTTCTTAATTTACAGTCAAACTTCTTTTTTAGATGAAAAAACTTTTAAAGGGTTTTATTCCACACATGCTGTGAATACCATGGACAGCCAAAGTTACCAACAAGACAGTTTTAGAGAGGAGCAAACCAACTATGTCATTAGAAGGGAAGATATTATGGCTAAAGCTCACTTACTTTGGATACATCATGCAATCAAACTCACTAGAAAAACCATTAATGCTTGTCATGGTTAGCAACAAAAGAAATGTGGTTGCCAAAGGATCCGCTGGCTGGACACAACCAAAGTTGACGCAGGGATGACCATGAACCAACTAAAAGAGATGCACGGTAGAAGTTTTCCTATAGAATCACTGAGGGTCAGACACGCCTGAACGGATGACATCATCATTCCCCACATGAATAAGAATACAATACAAGGGAAGGAAGGAGAAAAATGGGGGATAATATACTGGTAGTTTAGGGAGAACAGTTGGTTTTTATACCCTGCTTTTCTTCACCCAAAAGAAGAAGAGCTGAGTTTTTGATACACTGCTTTTTACTACCCGAGGAAGTCTCAAAGTGGCTTACATCAACTACCCTTCCTCTCCTCACAACAAACACCCTGTGAGGTAGGTGAGGATGAGCGAGCTCTGACACGACTGTGACTGGGCCAAAGTCCCCCAGCTGGCTGCATGTGGAGAAGTAGGGAATCAAACCCAGTTCTCCAGATTAAATACCACTGCTCTTAATTCCTACACCAAACTGGCTCCCAACACCTCGCTGGCAAGAGAGAAAAATTAGGTCAAGCAAGAAGAATGAGGGCAATGAAATCAAGCGGAAAGAATCATCCATCTGACGGACTCCATTCTAAGATACTTTTCTTAGTAGGCAGCATACAGTATTATGAATACAGCCAGATTCAGCAGAAAACTTGCCCTGTTTTTCATGGATTTCCCCTTCCTGTGGCAGACTTACAGTCCCCCTCATGGTGCTCATGGAGGTTCCCTGCTCCTAAGGAGAAGTCTTTCATGGACTCCTCAGATTTCCAGTGATGGGGGACACACAAAATCCCACTCAGCTGACAGAAATTCTTTGCATCAGGGAGATTTTGCATCAGATGAGATCAACACTGCTATAATTTCATTTTCACATTCTGGAAACAGATCCCAGTACCACGCTTGTTAGTGACTGGAGTCCTGAGAGGTAAGTAGTCTCATTTTAATTTAACAGTGGGGGTGGGGGGTACAGAGTAGCATAGGCCTGCTCCAGTCCTGTTTCTGACATGGGGGGGGGGGGTTGGAGGTGACCAAATGCCATAGGTCTACCCTTGCCTTGTTTCTGGCATTTAGAGGATGCAGCACAGGCCTGCCCTGGATGTTTCTACAGGTTCTCACTAGGGTTGGTCACTTTGGTGTCCAAAGCAGCTGTTTGCGGCCGAAGCAGCCAGCACCACACCATGGGGGGGAGGTGTGGGCGCACACATGCAGGCACAAAGCACTGTGCCTGTGTGTGCGCCCACCAGTGTGTTGACACCCGCACCTCCTCTCTCTCCCCTGCAGTGCAGCGCTGGCTGCTTCGGGCACGGATGGCCGCTTCAGATGCCGAAGTGCCCAATCCTATCTCTCACGACAGGCTCTCTTTTATAAAGAAGAGAAAACTGGTAGCTGCCAGCAGAGGAACCTGCCACTGCCAGCAGACTGGGCACTGGAATCCAACCCACGATTTTCCTCTCCATTTTATCCTCATAGCAACCTTATGAGGCTGAGAGTGAGTGACTGGTCCAAGGTCAGGTAGCATACTTCCAAGGATCCATACTGCATTTTACCAACTTGTCAATAAGAATATTATGTGGAACCTTATCAAATGCTTTACTGAAAAACAGATAAACTATGTCCACAGCATTCCCTACCTATATCCTTGTATTATTATAGGCTTAGCAAAGATCTCAGGACGTAAAGATCCCAGTCAGAGGGGTAAGAGTTGCAAGCTGTTAAGCATCAGATACGAATCATAATGTAAGCAAATATGTGATTTGCATGTACTGTTTGTGACCTGTCAAAAGAAGGTCATATTGATGAAAAAGACTCAACGGCGAAGAGCGAGACAGTTCTCAGGGCCTTTGGAGCTCCAGAATAGATTTCAGGCCCTTGCAGAGGAGGTGCAAGGGTCAACGAGGGAAGACGTCCCAAAACAAAGTCCAAGACAAAAGGAAGAGGCCACGGGGACAGAAGGAAATGGAGTTGAGAAGAAAAAAAAAAGGAGAGTAATGGTAATTGGAGACTCCCTGCTAAGAGGAATGGATCGCCATGTGGCTGGGCCCGACCCCCTAACCCGAGATGTGTGTTGCTTGCCAGGGGCGAAAATTAAAGATGTTTCAGAACGGCTGCCCAAACTCCTCAAATCTACGGATCGCTACCCATTTGTGATGGTCCATGTGGGAACGAATGACATGTCCCTGAATACCATCGCTCCTATTAAAAAAGACTATCAAGATCTGGGGAGGAAGCTCAAGCAAATGGGGGCACAAGTGGTATTCTCTTCAATCTTCCCTGTCAAGGGAAGAGGAATGCGTCGGGAGAGGAAGATTATGGAGGTGAATCACTGGCTGCGTAGTTGGTGCCGGCAGGAGAGATTTGGTTTCCGGGACCATGGGATAGGCTTTCTTGAGGAAGGCCTACTAGCACCTGATGGACGGCACTTATCAAAACTGGGGAAGATTGTGTTTGGCAGGAACCTGGGGAGATTCATCAGGAGAGCTTTAAACTAAAGCCACTAGGGGAAGGAGACGATCAACATAGGGAGTGTATGGAAGGAAAACGATCGGAGGTAGCCCAACCAGCAAGGCCAGCTCATAGGGAACCAAAAGTAAAAGGATTCAGATGTCTTTATACTAACGCCCGAAGCATGGGCAATAAAAAGGAAGAGCTGGAACTTCTCATGCTGATGGAAAGGTATGATCTAGTAGGCATCACAGAAACTTGGTGGGACGATTCTCATGACTGGAATGTAATGGTGGATGGATAGGAATTGTTCAGAAAAAACAGAATAGATCGAAGAGGTGGAGGAGTGGCACTGTATGTGAGGAAAGGGCTTACCTGTCAGGAAATTCTAGTGGAGGAGAGCATATCTACAGTGGAAAGCATCTGGGTGAAAATAAGCGAGGGGAAAACAAACAGTGTGGTGGTTGGTGTCTGCTACCGACCGCCTGACCAACGAGAGGATGTGGATGCTGCACTTTGTGAGCAGCTTGAGAAAATATCCAAGCGGCAGGACCTTGTCATCATGGGTGACTTCAATTTCCCAGATGTGTGCTGGGAAACAAACTCTGCGAAGTGTCCTCAGTCATGCAACTTTCTGACCTGCCTGGCTGACAATTTCATTTATCAAATGGTAGATGAACCCACAAGAGGTTCAGCCATACTGGACTTAATACTGACCAACAGGCAAGAGTTGGTGGATGAGGTGAAGGAGATGGGGACCCTAGGGGGGAGTGACCATGTCCTCATAGAATTCCTTTTGAGATGGGGAGCCAAGGAAGCTTGTAGCCAGACACGGATGTTGGATTTTCGTAGGGCAAACTTTAATAAACTCAGAGACATGATGAGTGTCATACCATGGACGAGAATGCTGGAAGGGAAGGGAGCATGTGAAGGGTGGGCGCTACTCAAACAGGAGCTATTGCATGCTCAATCAATGACTATCCCAGAAAGACAAAAACACTACAGGAGCTCTAAGAAGCCTATTTGGATGAACAGAGAACTTCAAGAGGAACTAAGAAAGAAAAGGAAAATGTTCAGGAAATGGAGGGAAGGACAGAGCTCTAAAGAAGAGTACCTACAGGTTACTAGGCACTGTAGATCAATCATCAGAAAGGCCAAAGCTGAGAGTGAGCTAAGATTGGCCAGGGAAGCCCATTGTAACAAGAAAAGATTTTTCAGTTATGTGAGGAGCAAACGTAAAGTAAAGGAGGCAATAGGCCCACTGTTGGGTGCGGATGGACAAACTCTAACGGAAGATGCAGAGAAAGCAGAAAGGCTTAGTGCCTATTTTACATCTGTTTTTTCCCACAGGTCAAAGTGTTTAGGCACATCTAGAGATGGCCATAGCCAAAGGACAGTGTCTGGGTGGCAGGTTAACATGGATAGAGAGGTTGTCGAGAGGCATTTAGCTGCACTGGATGAGTTCAAATCCCCTGGTCCGGATGAAATGCACCCGAGAGTACTCAAAGAACTTTCCAGAGAACTTGCACAGCCCTTGTCCATCATCTTCGGAACCTCTTTAAGGACTGGAGATGTCCCGGAGGACTGGAAGAGAGCAAATGTTATTCCGATCTTCAAAAAAGGGAGGAAGGATGACCCGGGAAACTACAGACCAGTGAGTCCGACCTCTGTTGTGGGGAAGATAATGGAGCAGATATTAAAGGGAGTGATCTGCAAACATCTGGAGGACAATTTGGTGATCCAAGGAAGTCAGCATGGATTTGTCTCCAACAGGTCCTGCCAGACCAACCTGGTTTCCTTTTTTGACCAAGTAACAGGTTTGCTGGATCGGGGAAATTCGGTTGATGTCATTTACTTGGATTTTAGTAAAGCTTTTGACAAGGTTCCCCATGATGTTCTGATGGATAAATTGAAGGACTGCAATCTGGATTTTCAGATAGTCAGGTGGATAGGGAATTGGTTAGAGAACCGCACTCAAAGAGTTGTTGTCAATGGTGTTTCATCAGACTGGAGAGAGGTGAGTAGCGGGGTACCTCAGGGCTCGGTGCTTGGCCCGGTACTTTTTAACATATTTATTAATGATCTAGATGAGGCGGTGGAGGGACTACTCATCAAGTTTGCAGATGACACCAAATTGGGAGGACTGGCAAATACTCCGGAAGATAGAGACAGAGTTCAACAAGATCTGAACACAATGGAAAAATGGGCAAATGAGAACAAGATTCAATTTAATAAAGGTAAGTGTAAAGTTCTACATCTGGGTCAGAAAAATGAAAAGCATGCCTACTGGATGGGGGGTACGCTTCTAGGTAACACTGTGTGTGAACGAGACCTTGGGGTACTTGTGGATTGTAAACTAAACATGAGCAGGCAGTGTGATGCAGCGGTAAAAAAGGCAAATGCCATTTTGGGCTGTATCAATAGAGGCATCACATCAAAATCACAAGATGTCATAGTCCCATTGTATACGGCACTGGTCAGACCACACTTGGAGTACTGTGTGCAGTTCTGGAGGCCTCACTTCAAGAAGGACGGAGATAAAATTGAAAGGGTACAGAGGAGAGCGACGAAGATGATCTGGGGCCAAGGGACCAAGCCCTATGAAGATATTATTTGAGGGACTTGGGAATGTTCAGCCTGGAGAAAAGGAGGTTGAGAGGGGACATGATAGCCCTCTTTAAGTATTTGAAAGGTTGTCACTTGGAGGAGGGCAGGATGCTGTTTCTGTTGGCTGCAGAGGAGAGGACACGCAGTAATGGGTTTAAACTTCAAGTACAACGATATAGGCTAGATATCAGGAAAAAGTTTTTCACAGTCAGAGTAGTTCAGCAGTGGAATAGGCTGCCTAAGGAGGTGGTGAGCTCCCCCTCACTGGCAATCTTCAAGCAAAGGTTGGATACACACTTTTCTTGGATGCTTAGGGCTAATCCTGCGTTGAGCAGGGGGTTGGACTAGATGGCCTGTATGGCCCCTTCTAACTCTATGATTCTATGATGTAGTAGTTTAGTAAATTCTAAGAATTGTTCATCTGGCCAAAATAATTGCTTCATGGTACCAATTCTATAGAGGTACATGCTTTTCATACACCAGATTTGGCCCATGGAGTACATTTAGTATGATTAAATGAATCATTAAAAGCTTCTTGTCAGAGCCAGTATAATCAACTAGCAACTGCTACAGGAGTGACCATTTCAACACAGGACATATATGTGCTTCCTAATGGTGGTTCACCTATGCCAGAGATCTAAGTAGTGGTAGTAGAACAGTAAAATAGTGAATAGCAATTATTTTCCTAGATTATCAGAGTGGAACTTGACTCAATCTGCTGTTATTTTACTTTCCTTATTGTACAATGTTCATATGAATATATATTTTTTCTATTGAAAATAAACAAAATCACACAAAATAGTGGATTCTATGATAATCCAGCACAGGCAGAAATCACTATGAAATGCTCTTTTCTGGTACGCCTGAGTCATGTAAATTCCATGCTTAAAGCCAGTTTTCTCTGTAGGTAGACAAATTTTACTCACCCTAAAATGTTGCCTGTTTGAATCTTAAATAAAATGTTCACAACTTTTTAAAGTAAATAACTATAATTGTCACTAGGCGGCCTCCGATTACCTAAATCATACATGAGTAAACATATGTTTTAATCATGTCAATGCAAAGCCCCAGGATTTGGGACTACCAGCATTCCATATCAGCTGGGATCTTCCCAACTTTAAACCAAACTCGTTAAATCTTTTAGCATTATAATTCCCAAATAATGTAATTAATCACATTGTCATTAGCCCATTACCTTCTACCCCTCCATGTTTAAATTCATAAATGCTTCTATTAATCCCACCAACCTGGAAAACATTATATATTCAGACTTCCAAAAGGCTTTTAACAAGATACCTCACCAAAGTCTCCTAAATTAGCAACCATAAAATATGTTCTGGATTAAAAATTGGTTAAATCATAGAATCATAGAGTTGGATGGCAGGAAGTGGAATGTATGAATAAATGAAACTTGCAATGGCGGAAAATGAGCAGTGGAGTTCCATAAAGATAGCTATTGGGGTTGTTGTTACTTATTTTATTCATAAATGGCTTAGAACAGAATGGGGTGAGCAGTCCGCAGATTACACACAATTATTAAGAATAATGAAAACAAAGGCTGACAGTGAAGAGGTACAGGAGGATTTCCACAAATGGGGAGAATGTGCACCAATGTGGCAAATGAAATTCAATGTATATAAATTGATAGGTACAAGAAAAAAAAATTCTCTACCCTGAATACAAACTAATGGGGTCTGAATTTGCAGAGACTGAGAGAGAAAGGGACCTTGGAGAGACAGTGGATAACTCACTGAAAATGTAAACCATTGCGCTAAAGATGTGAAAAAGCCGCACTCTGTGCTGAGATTAGGAAAAGGAACTGAAATTATTAAAGGGATTGAAAATAACAGCTAATATAATGTTCCTTGGAAGATTGACAATTTATCTCATTTGGAATACTGTGTGCAATGGTCTCCATTATCTCACAAATGTACAGAAGAGGGCAGCCAAGATGGTTTAATGGTATGGAGTATCTTGCTTATGAAGAAAGGCTAAAGAGCCCAGAACGTTTCCATTTAGAACTGAGATTATTGGAGGAGGCATATCAGAAGTTCACAAAATTATCAGAGGATGTAGTGATGGCCACAGACACAGATGGCTTTAAAAGACAATCAGACAAAATGATGGGTCTGTCTAAGACCACTGGCCATGGTGACTGAAGGCAACCTCCACATGCTGCATGACAGTAATTTCCTAAGAGTAAGATGGGGTCCACAGGGCCATTTATCTAGTAGGGTCCCACTTGTAAAAGGAGTAAAACAGAGATACATTTTGGCACCACTACTTTTTAATTTCAATATTAAATCCAAGGTGCAGTTTTTAACAAATGGAGGTTTCCAACTTCCAAAATTAGCAAACACAGCAATTCCCACTTCAGTATACACAGCTGATATTAGATCCCAGCTTTGCCTTTATATAAATCTCTGCTCAACGTATCACAAATGGACTCCTCAGGCTGGAGGCAGGAATGGTTCTACGTGAGGCATGCATGAGGGGCGGGATCCAAGAATATGGCTTCGCTCCCCCAGCCTTTCTATATCTAGGCTTCCAGGAAGCCAAAGAAATAAATAAGCAATGGCCCTTCAATCCAATAGAACCCATTTGAAACGGTGCCCGATTGCAATGCAGCATAATAATGTTTTGCCAGCAGACTATCTCACTGCCTCAGAGATTCCCAAATACTTGTCCTTGTCAAATGGGAAAATTCGGGACAGCTGGCCACATATTATTTAGACAGTCTTTACTATAGTAATGATATATATTCCCAATGTATTATGCAAAGTTTAATAGATTTTCCAGGAATATCAGCACAATCCTACACTTCTTTCCTCCTTCAAACTCCTCTAAAGAAATTATTATAAGAAAATGTAATATAATGACATGCACAATATGAAAGCAGATGGTTGAGTCTTCAAATAACTGACCCTCTCTATTGTGATTTGTGCAGGGTGGATAACAATCAATGATTAAAAAAATAAATGAATTTTTAAAGTTTAAATAGATTTTTAAATTTAAATCAGGTTTTGTTTGATAAAATGATGAAATCCATCTACAGAAATTAGATGTTTTTGCTCAGGTTAACGTAGTGGTAATTGCCCTCCATGGGCTTTTTCCATTCTGTAAAAATGAAACAGTAACTTGGCTTCTGTAAATTCGTCTCCTGAAATATCTTTGACTTGAATGGAAGGCTTTTGTTATTAAATGAATGGTACTATAATGGTAAGAGCCTCTTGTGGCGCAGAGTGGTAAGGCAGCAGACATGCAGTCTGAAAGCTCTGCCCATGAGGCTGGGAGTTTGATCTCAGCAGCTGGCTCAAGGTTGACTCAGCCTTTCATCCTTCTGAGGTCAGTAAAATGAGTACCCAGCTTGCTGGGGGGTAAACGGTAATAACTGGCGAACCACCCCGTATTGAGTCTGCCATGAAAACGCTAGAGGGCATCACCCCAAGGGTCAGAAATGACCCAGTGCTTGCACAGGGGATACCTTTACCTTTATACTATAATGGTACCAAAACTCTCGTGTTTTGGTTGGCCCTCCAGCCAGATGGATCCAGGGAGCATGGGTACAAGGATTGTAGATCATTTAATGGGGCTTCTGGAGTATGCACAAGATATTCTACAGCAGCCAGTGAACATATAAACTGTGTAGTGGAGATCCCTGATCTATATTGTTAGATAAAGCCTCTGGAATTTTGTGAAAACTGAAGTGAGTTGAAAGGGCTTTAGATCAAAAAACTGGACTGTGGGCTCTCACAACTTCAAGGAACTTTCTTTTCCTCAGAGTGCTGCAATCCTTTCTACAATCCTTACTTTTGACATTTTGATTTGGCAACTAAAAGAATATCAATTAGAAGCAATGGCAGTCTTAAGATTTCTGATCATTCTTGCATTTAGAAGGCAGGATGAAAACAAATGGCTATTAGCTGGTGAATACTTGGCTACACTAAATACCTGGCTAGAAACAACCACTGACTGTGTGGAAGAAGATTAAAAACATACTTTTTTGTAACCATATGGTAAAGCAATCAACTGTAGTCCCTGGATACGTGATAAGTTTAGCATTAAGAGAGCTGTGAGAGTCTAATAAAGGTAGATATTTCAAGTTCTCAAGAGATTGTACACCACTGCTTTTGTATCTGATTATAGAACCCATATGTATACCTTTGACCAGGTAATGATTGTTAGCTTCTACAAAACACTTAGCAGCACTTAGAGCTATTCTAGTTTTTCTGCCACTGTTCTACATGTTGCATATAAAGGTGGCTTGATAAACACCTTCAGAATTCCCTCATGCTGCTGCAACTTAGAAAAGGTGTTTAAATTTTAAAGAGACCAAATTCTCTGACTCCTTCCAACAATTTTCATCTGCTTCTTTGCAGATAAAAGAATATTCACTATCAACAGCATCAAGCATGCAATAATGATAAATCTTACAATCATATTATATTTACTTGGCATTTAAACTCCACTGTTTCAGTCTGGTTTACTACCAGGCATGCAGCATGGCAGCCATGCAGCACTGAGTTCAGTTAAATGTTAATACACTAAAAAGTTTGTATAGAGTTACAACCTTAAAATGAAATGTGCTTTTATCAGAAATGGGGGTAATTTTGACATACATAAACCAAATCTCCCTTGATTTCAGGTGCAGATGTGGCCAGGCCAAGGTCACTTAAACAGAAGAAGGGCCCTGCTGGATTGAACCAATGCTTCATCTCATCCAGCATCATATCTCACACAGTGGCCAACCAGTTCCAACTGGAGGGCCAACAACAGCATAGGAGCCAAGGCCTTCCCTTTATGTTGTCTCTGGGCCTCAGAGTCCCTCTCAGTCACCATGGCTAGTAGCCCCTGACAGACTTATTCTTCATGAATATATCTAACCACCACTACCCCTTCTTCTATTTATTCCTGTGGATATCACTATAATCTCTGGCAGCAAATTCCACATTTTAATCACTCTCTGTGTAAAGCAGAATAAAAACTCAGTTAAAAAACAATGAGCATGCATAATAAAAACAGTGGATGTGCAGTGTCTATAAAGTACAGCAATCATCAACAATCAACAACTACCTATCAATAAGCACACAAAATATTTTGATAGAAACATTGCAAAATGCCAGGACAGAGGTAGCTTTCTGTACTTCTTAGAAGAGGCAAATACAGTCTATACTTAAAAGTTACCATTTGCCTTTCTTTCTTCATGACTACTACTTCTAATTCTACTGTTTTGAAAAAGTTAATGTTCAGGGTACAATGCAGCACTCACCCCCATAACTCTAGAAAGAAACAACAGCAATAAAACAAGGGCTGACAGCCCGTTAGTAATGCCAAAGCAGTCTTGCTGGATTTGACCATATGTTCACTATCCCAACATTTTTCTCTTATGGTAGAAAATCACAAGCAGGGCATAGGAGAGGTAGTCAATCCCCTTCTTCTTGTCCCCTGAATTAATCTGATACATCTGAATATGTGGGCCATCTGCATTAGTATAAATATTGATACTACTATCTGGATAACAAAGGAAGGACAGCAAAGAGGGGGAGAGAGTGAGAGATACATCACATCTTCAGTTTTCTGAAGGATTTACCACAAAAGATTTATTCCAATGAAAGATTTCAATAAACTCCTCCCTTCAAATACAAGTCTTCAGCAGTACTCACTGAAAGAGGAGATCTGAGCAGCCAACATGGATTGCCAGCCTCTCTACTGAGCAAGTTGCTGAAGAGAGATCAGGACTAGTAAAACAGGAATATCGGATAAACTGTAACGGAACATGTGATACTAAGATCTAGTTACAGAACTCTAACCAATAAATGAGAATGATTATATCATATCTTTTCTTCATTGTTCTTTTATTTATTTAAAAGATTTATATAGTGCTTTTCCACAATGTTACAGAACACTTGACATCCTGGTAGTTCAGTGACCCACAAGGACCAGTTTTTATATAAATGGAATAAAGCCTTCTTCTCTCAGCCTTTTCAAATAACACAAACACATAGAGAAGGATGCTCATCATCCTTTACTACTGCTCTTCCCTGTGAAAACTGCCCCATGCTTTTTAACAACTATGTAATATGAAAGGCTACCTCCTACTTACAGCTCTGAAGTTCTGTCTTGGAAGGGGATGTTGAAGTGTCTGTAGCTTATTCTCTTCCCTCTGTAGATTTTGCAATCCCCTCCCCTCCCAGGCTAGGATGATGTTATATATTGGCTGGTAAGGCAAAATAAACTCTGTTGAATAGAAACAAGATTTAAAACAAAGTCTGAAAGCCCCATTTAAACACATTCAATACTGAATTGCAAAACGGGCAATATACTGCAAATACATTTGTTGTGACTACTTTTTAATTCCCTATATCAACTACATTACCATTGTTATTATAAGTCAGTCACCTTGTTCAGACAAAGGGATTTGCACCTTTGGCACAGGAACCTAGCATGTAAACCAATTTTATTTGTTTGCAATGGGAGATTCAGAAGCTTTTTGAAGCAGGACCCATTTCCAAGCTTACTACACGGTTGAAGACTCATTTGTGAAGTAACCCCATAGTATTTCCCTCCTCCCAAAAATAAGATACAGGAATCTTGTTTCAATTAACCCTGAACAAGTTTACATTCTATTTCTCAAGCTCAGCATTTATAAATCTAAAGCATTACCGATCAATGGGCTATATTCATTTTGCACTTATGCAGAGGAAAACCCCAATTTGAAGAAGAAGAAGAAGAGTTGGTTCTTATATGCCGCTTTTCCCTACCCGAAGGAGGCTCAAAGCGGCTTACAGTCGCCTTCCCATTCCTTTCCCCACAACAGACACCCTGTGGGGTGGGTGAGGCTGAGAGAGCCCTGATATCACTGCTTGGTCAGAACAGTTTTATCAGTGCCGTGGCAAGCCCAAGGTCACCCAGCTGGCTGCATGTGGGGGAGTGCAGAATCGAACCCGGCATGCCAGATTAGAAGTCTGCACTCCTAACCACTACACCAAACTGGCTCTCAGTATTTTTTTCTATCTTGTAGATAGATATTTTTCTATCTTGTACACTGATAGATATTTTTCTATCTTGTACACTGTCAATAAGTTTTCACTGATCCAATGAATAGGGCTTTTTTTGTTTTTATTTAATCTTTTTTTTTTGGGGGGGGGGTAAACCTCCACCCAAAACCCCTTGTGCATGGCTTTGGAAACAATTCTTTCTAAATTACTTGACCCAACTATTTTACCACTTATACAGGATCCCCCTAATATTGAGATTACTATTCTGCATTAAAAAATGACAATGAATCCTACTGTTCCCATTTGCAATAACTATGTGATCAGTTTTTAGTACATGGCAGAAAGAACACTTCTTTCACATCACTGCTGCCATTGTGGGCTTATTTTTCCATCATGCATGGTTCTGAAATTTCATAACTTTTAGAGATACATTAAGTACGGTTAATGATTGACCTTCTAATCTTTGGACAAAGCAAGACATTATTCGGCATCCCTGTTATAATCCACTCTCACAAAATGTTTCAGAAATCAAGAGTTAGACATTGGAATTTATTCACCAGTTATTCAAATTTCAATTAAAAAGTCCATATAGTACTCTTTTTCCAAAACTCCTGCAAAAGATGTAACCACATATACACATTGTTCCTTCATTTTCTTTAAAGACTGCAACAAAATCAGGAAGTTCAGCCATTGCTTTTGAAGTGCTGATTTTCCAACAGATTCTACAACAGCACACTGTATGCAACGGAATCATTTCAAGGGAATGGCAATAGCAATTACCACATTACCACACTAAGAAACAATTTTATTTAATGGTGTCTGTTGGATCACAATGAAATGCAAAAATCACTATCATCACTATCACTATATAAACTTTATAAAGTTGAAGTTGTATGCAGCCAACTCACTCCCTACCTCATTGGTCCTGGGGGTGTGCTGCCAGTAGGGAGATACCACTCTGCCATTGAAGCTTTGAAGGGTGAACTCTGTGTCCATGTACCATTTTGAGGCCCCACCCCCAAACCCCAAGGAATATTTCCAACCCAGGGGTTGATAACTGTTTGGTTGAAGGAGAAAGCTCTCCCACTCATGTGCCACCCTTCAAACAGAGCATGAACAGTGAGACCCAGTAACTCAGGTCCTTAAAAGATATGCCATTGACCTAGAATCCCAGTAGCACATTTTACTCAGAAGGAATTATTTCAGTGAGATTTATTTCTAGAACAAAACTAGATGTTAACTACAGATGTTAACTTTTTTCAGTTAAAAATAATTGACCAAAAGACTCAAGAGGCTGCAGACTTAAGCAAGGAAGGGGGAAAGGCGCACAATTCTTTTCTCCATTAGCCTTGTGACTGAAGATCCCCACCAGGATCTTGCCCAGACGCTCCCCAAATAGCCTGCCCCCCTGGAATGAATAAGCTGCCATGATCGCCTTTGAGTGATAATTGGCCTGCTAGGCTCAGAATCTTAGGATTCTCCTATCTGCTGCTGCTGAAGACACCATTTTCAAAGAGACTATCAAAGAGCCTAATGTTGCATCTGTTATTTTTTTTAAAATCTGAATCAGCAGGAGCTTTGTCCTCTCCTGTGGAAGACTCTTGAAGCTTGAAGGCTGTCAAAGTTTTTGACAGAAAGTATTGGTAGTCATTGGCTCCGAAAAATCGAATTGAGATTCCTAAACAATTTCTTCTTCAACAGACAAAATTTCCCCCTCTTCCATGTCCCTTAGAATGATCATGCCCAGTATGTACTCTCTCTCCCTCTTATCCTACCAAAGGACTCCTTCTGGGCTGCTATTGTGTGCCACTGAGAGCTTTTTCCCCACAGATCTGTCTTTCTGTCTTGGGCCAGGGGGGTGGGGGTGGAATGAGTCCTGCTAGTTCTTAGCCTTTCCCTATGAAAATAGCTATGGATCTTCCTCATGGTTTGTCTGAGTAGGGAGAAGAACCCAGGGTGGGGATAATCAGGGACCTGAGGTCAGCTTGTGCCTTCACCTGAGTAGGAGCTATGGTCCAAGGGAGCTGATCCCAGATCCATCTCCTGCTGCTATTGGTGCTCATCATCACTGCCAAGTTCCATGGCCACTAGCTGGCTTGAGGAAGCACAGGGATCCTCTGCAGCAGTGGTCCCCAACCACTGGGCCCCGGCAGTGGGCCGCAGCTCCCTCTCCCTGCTCCCCCCCCCACAGTGAGAAACTTCCCAGGCCGCAAATAGGCGAAGGCTTGTGGCCCAGCAAGCTTCCTTTTGTAGGGGGGTGGGAAGAGGGAAGAGCGGCCACCGGCGCAAACACGCATGCATGGAAGTGTCACGCATACGCGTTTGTGTCATGTGCAGCCGCTAACGCACTTGTGCGGAATTGCCGCACAAGCGTGGCTGCCAGATCGCAAGGCTCAAGGAACCATTTTCTGCCTTTTCTGGGATCAAGTATTTAAGACAGTACGGGAGGTAAGAGAGGAAGAGTAGAGGAGTTAAGAACTGAAAATGGGAATGCAGTGGGAAGGGTTAACTTTTTCTTGTCTCTGTTTTTCTAAAATCCAGGTTCAGGCCTGCACCCCCAAATTAGGCCCAAAACTTAGATGCAACTTTAAAATCATGTCTCTAATTAATGTTGGGCAATTTAGCAAGCACCTGCAGTGTGATGCAGCTAGCTCCAAAGTGGACATTTGTAGATAAGGGCCTTTCCCAGATTTTTTTCAATTAACTTTTGTCTTTGCCCATTTGAGAACCTGACTCTCATGCTACTGCAGGTCAAATGAATATCAGCTTTCTAGCCTAGGCCTTGATTAGTTATTCATAGTAACTTGCCACTTTGGTTCCAAGGATTTAATTGGTCTGTTCCTAAATTAATGTAAAATTTTGATTGGAGTTTGTTAAAGAATCCTATCTTTGTCTATGTCAATTGTCCTACTCTTTGTCAACCCTCCCCCCTGCCCGTTTTGTGGAGTTTTGCTCCTCTTGGGATTCCTTGGGTTTGATCACTTTGATAATTTGAACTTTGTTTATGCTCTTGGATTCTGCCCCTTCCACTTGCAGGTCTCAGCTAGTAATAAGTAGACAAAGAAGGGCATTTACCCTTGCAAGATGCTGAGTCTTGCCCTCAGCTCTAGTAGAGGGTCACTATAATACCCCCTCATACTAAGACTGTTATTGTGGGAGTGGTAAAATGGAAGCAAGAGAACATATACTGTTCCATGGTCTTGCTTATGCAGATATTCATGGCAATTGATTGAACCACAACTCAAAAGGTTTCCAGAACCTCAGGGCGCAGATCAAGCAAAGAGGCTACTAAGGGATGAGATCTCCCCACAACAAGTGACAGTTCAGCTGGCTAAGGTACACTGGGCCCTGACCGCGTATGGCCTTGAAGGTAATTAACTGAACCTTTAGTCTGATCCAAAATTCAACTGGCAACCATTGCAACTGGGGGAGAATAGGCCGTATGTGAGACCTCCATGGTGCTGCTGTGAGGATTCTGGCCACTGCATTTTGAACCAGCTGTAGTTTCCAGGTCAAGGCTAAGGGCAGGCCCGCGTACAGCGAGTTACAAAAGTCCAGTCTAGAGGTGACCGTTGCATGGATCACTGTGGCTAGGTGTTCCGGGGTCAGGTAGGGCACTAGTAGTTTGGCTTGGTGGAGATGGTAGAATGCCAGCCGTGCTACCTTTTAATCCTCGATATTGGAAGAATCAAATTGAGAAAGCCTGAGAAAGCACTCACTCCGTGTTAGAGAAGCACTGATTGGCCAGCTGACTCTGTGGTAGAGCAATTCTGATTGGACAGCTGACTCTGTGGTAGAGCAGTTCTGATTGGCCAAGCCTGCCAAGGCTGTTAGCTTTTCTTAAAGAGGAAGCCCTAATTTTCTTTCTGTAGAAGCTGCAGAAGCTCTCATTTCTGTGGAAAGAGATTTGCCTCATGGTTTTTTTTCTCCCTTCCCTGTTGTCTTCAATCCCCCCCCCCCATTCAAGGAAGGAAGAAAGGAAGAAAGGAAGAGTCTCCTTCTGGGCTTGGCTCCCCCCTCCCCTTCTGAGCTTCCCTAACTATTGCAGAACACTTTTATGTTTCAATGGGGAGGGGGGGTTTCCACGGAGTGCCTGGAAAGAGCTAAGGACTTAGAGACAAAATTAAAGTAAAGCCTACACTAATGCTGCTCTCCCCAATTATGCAGGAAAAAAACTGAGGAGGCTGACTCATACAGTAGAGATAGGACGTAGGAAAAAATGTTACTGCGACCCTGAATGGAAGGTAGGAATCACCCTCCAAAATGTCCTCCACCACAGAGGGAGAACTGCAGTCTCAGTCAGCAACTCTTGCATGTGTATGCTAACCAGTCTATATCTGCTGCTCCATAAAGGACCATAACTTGAAGAAAAAATGATAATGCTCAGTCTGTAGCCCTAGCAACCATTAGAATAATCCAGTGAATCCCCATTCTTTGAGGATGCAGTTCTATTCATACTAATCTGAGACTATGTACCTTTTTCAGCAGAACTGACAAGATTCAGCAGTTTATACGTTTTTAAGGCTAATGTTCAAATAGTTTAAGTTGCCATGAATGAGGTTATGAGAGCTTTAAACAAGGTATGGTATTAACCACTAAAACATCTATGAATGATATTGTTTGCTCTCAAAGCAGCTCACTGGCATCATTCCTACTCAAATTTAACTCAATATACTATAGTGTGGCATCAACCCAATATTACACGTTGTTCCAGCTCTGACAGCTGACTTGGAAAGATCTCTGATGTTGAGAAGCTTAATACCAAGCTTCTCAAATAGCACGAGGCTCAAAAGGTTACCAAGTCTGTGTGCGCCAACTAACACTCATTGCAGTTGTATGTGAGAAAAGATGGTCTGGAAGTGGCTGATTTTTTAAAAAGTGACCTTTCAAGTACAATTGACTTAGATGCAGTCTTCATCTCGTTTACAGGAAAGAGTGAGAGAGAATCTATTAATTGTTTTTGCTACTGTCCCACAGTTTAGTCTTCACTGTTGAAGGAATGCCAAGAGTTTGACAGTGTTAATAGAGTTCAAACCTAGTTTTAGGTATTACTTATTGCCCAAAGCAGTGGAAAGGGAGATGAGGACTTATAGCAAAGGTCATAAACACTTTCCTCTCCTCTTAGTCAATCTCAGGAATCAAATTATTGAGCTCAATTGCGAATATCATTTTTTGTTATGAATCAATTAGTTTCCAATGAAAAATTATCATATGAACTACCCACACATCTTCACTCAATTACAACTTACTTTTTTAGAAGAACGCAGCTCAGAAGGCACAATGATTCTGTCACACATGGAGCCATGAGCCACACATCAGAGTCAGTAGGTTCCACTTTAACAGCAGCTCTGAGAGTACAGGCCTTTTCTATTTTTTATCTAAGCTCCTTATTGTTTTAACTGGAAATATTATGAACTAAGCTCAAGACCTTTTACATGTAAAGCATGTGATCAGTCCCTGAGCTATATAGATCATAGCCTGTTAAATTGCCTTAAGATGTGAAAAGAGCCCGATTTAGCTCTCTGGGGCTTGCTAGTTCTACAAGTCAACCCCCTTCTCCAAAATACTCTAATAAAGCTAATCCAACAGGCATCCTACCTCACAATGTTGTGGGAGGAGGAAAGGGAAGGTGATTAAAAACTGCTTTGAGACTCCTGGTAGAGAAAAGTGGCATATAAAAACCAATTCTTCAATTACAGCTAGTTTTGCAGAATTGCATAGTGATTGTTGATTTGTATAGAAAAGAACTTGGTGCAACTATGCATTTCTTTATAGTAGCACACTGTGCTACTAACATTGGTGGTCCTGTAGTTAAGGCTGTCTAACTAAGATATAGATTGCAGCAAGAAGTTGCAAAAGAGTTGCAATTTTAAAATAAGCCTATTTTTGAGGAGCAGACATCAGTAGCAATATAACTATGGCAAATGTATGCCTATATACAATCTCTGGCTGAGAAGAGGAATAATGTTATGTGACTCACTTCAAGAAGGACGTGGATAAAATTGAAAGGGTACAGAGGAGAGCGACGAAGATGATCTGGGGCCAAGGGACCAAGCCCTTTGAAGATAGGTTGAGGGACTTGGGAATGTTCAGCCTGGAGAAAAGGAGGTTGAGAGGGGACATGGTAGCCCTCTTTTAGTATTTGAAAGGTTGTCACTTGGAGGAGGGCAGGATGCTGTTTCCATTGGCTGCAGAGGAGAGGACACGCAGTAATGGGTTTAAACTACAAGTACAACGATATAGGCTAGATATCAGGGAAAAAATTTTTCACAGTCAGAGTAGTTCAGCAGTGGAATAGGCTGCCTAAGGAGGAGGTGAGCTCCCCATCACTGGCAGTCTTCAAGCAAAGGTTGGATACACACCTTTGTTGCATGCTTTAGGATGCTTTGGGCTGATCCTGCGTTGAGCAGGGGGTTGGACTTAGGGCTGTGTGATTCGGCCGCTTTGGCGGCCATTCCCTCCGGGCGCAGGGGGGGAGGGCGATGCAGGCAGCGGCGTGACAGCGGGCGCAACCACGCAGGTGCGGCACCGCCCTCCCCCCGCGGCGTGGCGCTGGCTGCGCCCCCGGCGGGAACGGCTGCTTCGGCGGCCGAATCGCACAACCCTAGTTGGACTAGATGGCCTGTATGGCCCCTTCCAACTCTATGATTCTATGACTGACTTTTTCATACCATGATGTTTTAAAAAAACAAAAACAAAAACAAAGTATTCCATTTATGCACCTCTTGTGGAACATCAGGACCCCAACCTATATTAAACAGCTCCCTCTATAACAATTACCCTTTATGCAACAGGAAGAGGTCACAGGATTCATAGGGGAAGTAAAAGAATTCTTGCTGTCTCTCATGATACAATGTGATAGCAGGATATGAGATGTCTCCAATCATCATGCAAACATAGAAACTGAGTGTCAAAAACAGACATACATACAGACTCAAATTTAAAGTAAATTACTATATATTGTTATTATTAATTATATTTACATGCTACCACTCTTGACCCAGCCACCTCATGGCAGCTCACAACAGATTTTAAAACAATAAAACTTAAAACATACACATGATAGCAACTGAACAAAACCTAGTATAAATCCTCTCTATCCCCCCAACCAACCACCCCACTGCCTACCCAGGAAGATATAGATGTACATAATCAGAGAGTTGACTTACAATATTAAGATTGTACAGAACATCTGCACAATGTCTGAGCAGATGTCTTTTGAACAAGATCAACAGTTGTCCATACGAGAGTATTTTCTATTGCAGCTCCCGCTTGGGAAAATACCCTGCCCAACAAGACCAGGAAAGCTCATGGGATCCTATTAGTCTACAGCGTGTATAAAATGGAATGGGTTATTTTTTTCTGACTGGGGTGCGCATTCACCGAATCCAGGCTTTCCTAACCAGAGTTTCATGAAATCCTGGAGGTTCTTGATGGTCCTGTTTCCTAGATGGGTAGGAGCAAATTAATTTTAAATATTTTTAAAATCTGTTAAACATTTGTTAAACATTTATCAGATGCTATGACCATATAAGGTCATGTTGACCTGCACCTGTCCAAAATAGCCAATGATGGGGTGGGAGGGAACGGGCCTCAGGTGGGTATGTACACAGCTATGCTTCCCAACCATATTCTTCATGGTCATAGAATCATAGAGTTGGAAGGGACCTCATGGGTCATCTAGTCCAATCCCCTGCACTATGCAGGACACTCACAACCCTATTGCTCATCCACTGTAACCTGCCACCCCTTGAAGCCTTCCCAGAATCAGCCTCTCCGTCAGATGGCTATCCAGCCTCTGTTTAGAAATTTCCAAAGAGGGAGAACCCACCACCTCCCGAGGAAGCATGTTCCACTGAGAAACAGCTCTGTCAGGAACTTCTTCTGGATGTTGAGACGGAATTTCTTTTGAATTAATTGCATCCCATTGGTTCTGGTCCGTCCCTCCGAGGCAAGAGAGAACAACTCTGCTCCATCCTCTATATGGCAGCCTTTTAAATACTTGAAGATGGTTAACAAATCCCCTCTCAGTCGTCTCTCTCCAGGCTAAACAGACCAAGCTCCACCAACCTTAAGTCTCCAAACCCCTCACCATCTTTGTTGTCCTCCTCTGGACACGCTCCAGTTTGTCCACATCCCTCTTCAACTGGGGTGCCCAAAACGGAACACAGTACTCCAAGTGAGGCTGAACCAGAGCAAACTAAAACGGTACCATCACCTCCCGTGATCTGGACACGATACTCCGTTTGATACAGCCCAAAATCCCATTTGCCTTTTTAGCCACCGAGTTACACGGCTGACTTATGTTCAATGTGTGGTCTACTAAGACTCCTAGATCCTTTTCACACTTGCTACTGCTAAGACAAGTCTCCCCCATCCTATATTGGTGTGTTTGGTTTTTCCTACCTAAATGCAGAACTTTACATTTATCCCTATTGAACTTCATTTTAGTCAGTTTAGACCACTTCTCGAGCCTATCAAGATCATCCTGTATTCTGATTCTGTCTTCGGTTGTGTTTGCTACCCCTCCCAGTTTAGTATCATCTGCAAATTTAATAAGTATTCCCTCTAAACCCTAATCCAAATCATTTATAAATATGTTAAACACAGGCCTCAGGACAGATCCCTGGGGAACTCCACGTCATTCTTCTCCAAGAGGATACTGAATCATTAACAAGTACCCTTTGGTTATGATCTGTCAACCAGTTATCGATTCACCTGACAGAATAAGGATCCATACCACATTTTACCAACTTGTCAACAAGAATATAATGTGGAACCTTATCAAACGCTTTACTGAAATCCAGATAAACTATGTCTACAGCATTCCCCTGATCCAGCAAGGTAGTCACTTTCTTGAAAAAAGAGATAAGGTTGGTCTGACATGATTTGTTCTTGCGAAACCCATGCTGAGTCTTAGAAATTCCAGCTCTCTGTTCCAGCTGCTCAAGGACTGAATGACTGATGATTTGTTCCAAAATTTTTCCAGCTACAGATGTCAAGCTGGCATCAAGCTGGTCATGCTACTTCTCGGGTTTCTGAAAGCCTGAAGAATGTTTCAGAGGTTTCTCAATGATAAAAAAGTTAAGAAAGGGTGAGCTAATCCAAGCTAAAAAAAATTAAATACCTAATTTTATTTTTTGTGTATTAGTTCAGTCAGATCCTCACCCCCAGTTTATGGCAATCCTAAATGACCGAGCTTGAAAAAATCCCCAAAATAATTGAGATTTTTTGGGATCCCTAGATAGTTGCAGTTGGAAGTGCATTTAAAGGACTCTCAGTTCTTTTAGGTGCATTTGTTCACTAGTGCTGCCACAGCTTGCAAAAGGCATTTAAATTTTAAAGGAACTGCATCCTCTTCAAAGTTTATATGTCTCTCCCCTCCCCCCCCCATTGGAAACAATGGAGGATTGGGTCAACCTCTTCCAAGCCAATCTTTTTCAAACTTGGATTTTTTTTTTTTTAGAAGAGGAACCAGCAGCTATGCTACAAATATGGTGCCTCCACCTAAAAAAAACAAACACATAAATACACACAGAGGCCCCAGATACCCTTGGATTGATTCTCAATTATAGCCTATGGGTATTATCTGTTCCACTTAATATTTCTGGTAAGGCCTAGGAGGAGGAGCTGGTCTCATGGCTTAAGTGCCACTCAGCCCTTAACACCCACTCAGGATGGCTGTCCCACCCCTCAATGCCTGCTCCTTCAACTAGCTTGCCTGTCTGTCCAGCGGCCAGCCAATCGCCTTCTGCCCCCACCCCTGACCACCCCTCCTCCTTCCACTTCCATCCGAGGCTCAAGGCTGCAGATCCCTGGCGCATGAAAACTGACCCTGCTGATGAGTTCTCTGCTCGGGGCCTCTAGCCTGCAGCTTTTCCAGGCCCTGGGGGAGAGAGAGGCCATCCACAGAAGTATTCCACCCCACCCCAACCCCCAATCTAGCACCCGTTATATCCCTGAATGCATCAAGTTTCGTCCTTAGTTGACTATAATGGTCCCCACATGTTATAACTGAGTTGAAAAAAAGTTGGGATTCCTGAATATTTACCAAACCCAAATACCATACTTGTATTGGGATTCGAGAATATCAGGAAATACAGATATTTTCTGAGTTCAATATACATGAACCTGGAAATTCTTGCACATCCCTATTTCTGAGTGCTCAGATCTCAGTGTCATGTAGGGTTAAATGTTCTTTTTCCCTATGAGCATATCAAATGTTACTGCAACTGCTGTATGGGATATATGGGATATACTTGCATGAGTCTGGCAGACTACAAATGGAGATCTCTCACACGTAATACCTCCTCCCATGCTATTTTTGGAATGTTACAATGGCACCATGTTTGTGTGTGTTTTTAAAAAAAAATTCTTGGTAGATTTTTATTTCCCTCTAGCAAACTTAGCTGATGTACCACTTTTTCAATTTTGTTGTTTCAAGTTCAAAGTGTGCAACCCTATATCCCCTTTCCCCTCACACTACCCTAAACATCTAAACTTCTTTCCATTCTAACACCATCTTATTGATGCTTACTCAACAGGAAGACCCACAATGTTCAGTAGGACAATCAAAAGTGTATTGAATCACAGCTATAACATCCTACTAAGGAGTGTGATCTTCCTCTTCCATGCAACATCACAACTTAAACCAGCCTTATCTACAACCCATCCACTACAGCATGGTTCTATGATATGTGCTCCCCATACTTAGGAACTGATCTTGCTTTAAGAACTCATGTGTATGTAAATAAAAACAAAAAATGCAAGCATGGGAAAACAGATACTCCTAGCACAGGGGTAGTCAAACTGCGGCCCTCCAGATGTCAATGGACTACAATTCCCATGAGCCCCTGCCAGCAAATGCTGGCAGGGGCTCATGGGAATTGTAGTCCATGGACATCTGGAGGGCCGCAGTTTGACTACCCCTGTCCTAGCAAGACTGCAATGACACTAAATTTGAGTTATTAGGAATACCCTGCTAAAGTTATTTGTTTTTAAATTGCATTAAAAACCCTTACTACTATGTAAATGTATACTCTTAACCATATTTGTTCAGATGTAATCCCACTGAGTTCGTGTATCCAAGTATAATAAATATACATAAAATAACAGCCTGAATAAGCCACAGTCAAGATGAACTGTATCTACTCAGGAATCACACTACACCTAGGACATATATACCAACAGTACCATTTTAAAAAGTGATATTAATGTTTGGTCTCTGTGTAGCCATCAGTGACAACCACTTTTATCTCTATAACTATGGGCAAATAACATGTCAGAGACCAAAAGAGTCAATAATACCTGACCACTCACATCATTCTCCATATTTTTTGTCAGTCCTTCATCTCAAATCTATTATGTCCTTTATCTCAAATCTAAGGGAAACTCAAATCTATTCTGTAAACTAAGGGATGAACCCAGCAATACCCTCCCCATTCACACAATAACCAGCCAACTTCCCTGCCCTTAACATCCACAGGAATTAAACAACACCAAAAACACATTAAAATGAATGGGGAATGTAAAATAGTGTTCTTGCTTCTTCCAGTACAAGCAGTTTACCCTTCTTCTTATTGACCTTGGACAGCTGCTTTCAAGGAGTCACAATTTGTGAAAGAAAACATTAAAGGATATAAAATGGAAGAGCAGTTACAGTTCAGTCAGCTGTGTTTATATACAACATAACTGGTCACCTACAATTCAGTTTAAAATTAACTATGCTCCAATCTAAAAAGAGTATAGAATAGAATCATAGAGTTGGAACCATATAAAAATCTAAATTAATAAATAAGGGACCTCATGGGTCATTCAGTTCAACCCCTGCATTATGAAGGACACTCACAACCCTATCACTCATCGACGCTAACCTGCCACCCCCTTGAATCTTCACAGATTCAGCCTTTCCCTCAGATGGCTATCCAGCTTCTGTTTAAAAATTTCCAAAGATGGGGATCCCACCACCTCCCGAGGAAGCCTGTTCCACAGAGAAACCACTCTAACTGTCAGGAACTTCTTCCAGATGTTGAGATGGAATTTCGTTTGAATTAATTTCATCCCATTGGTTCTGGTCCATCCCTCTGGGGCAAGAGTAGACAAGGTGTAATGTGATGGCCAAGTGTTATGGACCATAAAGTCCTCAGTTTAGTGTTTTTTGTGACAAACTCATTCAAGGTAGCATCTTGCAGTCTCAGACCTACCACCACCACCTGTACCATAAAGGGTTCCCATATAAATTTGTCTGTCAAGTGCTCTGAACTCTGAAACATTATACGAATAGGTAGATAGGGTGATACAGTGGTTAGAGTGTCATACTAGGATCTAGGAGGCCCAGTTTTAAACCCATCCTTCTGCCATGGGCATCTGCCTAGTGACTGTGAGCCGGTCACTCTCTATCAACGTAGCTTACCTCATAGGGTTATTTTTGTGATGATAAAACACAGCAGGAGAGAATGATGCTAAGCTGTTTTGGATCCCTACTGTGGAGAAAACTAGGATATGAGTATCAAAATAAAAAAAATCACGGTATCTGGTCTTGTCAATAAAATAAATAAATCAGGAACAACAGGAGAAATTAAGGTCTGGCAAACACAGTTCCAAAATATTTAAAAGGGTAGATCTGCTTAATATTTGCACCATGGCTAGAGAAATTCTTATATAAGTTAATCCTTGGTTAAAGGAAACCACCAGACTGAAATTCAGAATGAACACCAGTCTCTGCCTAACATCTAACTCCTAATTTTTGACCTGTATGCTAAATTACTAGGTAAGCCCAGAATTGTCATGCTGAAGTCATAGGAATATATCCTGTTTGGTGGATAACACAGGATACTGACTATGCACAAACAGCAGCATCCACAATTTGATTTGTAGTCAATAGGTTAACATGTATGAACATTCAGGCAGCATGGTAATAGAAACTGAATAATAACTGCAACAACCTGCCTATCAGTAATACCACAATTTACCTGACAGCTTTCCAGACTACATATCTTCCATTTCTTGTTTAAAAAACAAAACCTATTCAGACTTTATAAATAAATGAGCTTTAGGGGAGGGCAGTATACAAATGTAATCAAAAAAATAAACAAAAAATAAGTAAAAGGCCGAATAACCCTACAGCACACAGGAACTGCCATAAAGTACACTAGGAATTGAGAGGGGTAGCAAAGACACGATAAGCATTGGTGTAAATGGGCCAAAGGATGACACACCTTTTAATATGAGTGATACATAAGCCTTCAATGATGTACAAGAAAATTAATTCATAAATGTTTTCTTCAATAAATAATCACAACATCTAGCGGAGATGTATAAGTAAGGAAAATGATTTTAGCCAATGAATTCTCAAACACATTCAGAAAGTACACATCATTTCCCATCCTCAAAAAGTTAAACCATGTAACCGAGCTTAAGTATTTCCTTTTCAAAATGCTCTACCGCTCATTCATCATTTGATTTTTTTTAAAATTCCTATTAGGTTTTCATGATTTAGCATTTAAATTATTTGGTCAACATGTATTCCAGTATCCATAAAGAAGAAGCTTAAAAAAGAGAAGTCAAACTACTGTTCATACTACTGCAGCCTTCCTGAATGATGAATTGCCAGCAACTTGGTTCTCATATAAGAAAAAGAACTATAGGATTCCCATGTGAACTCCATAGCAGTTTGAACAGTATTTTGGTTGAAATTAATCCTGATTAAATGTCAGAGAAATGACAATGTTAAATCCACAGTTTTATTTTAAGAACAACCTTGAGCAAGTATACTAGATTCTTTGCTCTCCATTTATGAGAAAGAAAATCTTATTTGATTCCATTACCTTCCCTCAGCTACTATAATCCATTTCCTTATCATTCATAAGCAAATGTTCCCACAATATAACCTAGAAACAAAGGAAGGGACCGTATGTGCATGTGTTATACCATACGCATAGAAACATACATATGCGCGCGCACACACATCCTCATCCTTGTGTCTCCTTATTTCTCCTGAATGAAATGCCCCAGTCACACAACCTGCAAACCCAAAACTGGAATTCTCCCAAGTTCACATATATGTGCGTTATTGATCATATATGCGTATATAGAAGCACATACACAATGCCTAGGTCTCTCATACACCTGAGCCCTCTCCACCCACTAGCAGATCAGCAAATCACAGCCAACAACATGCCCCTCCAAAACCCGACAGGGACCAACTCTCTCCCTCCTTCCCTCGAGCTCCCCCAAAGCATCCGCTTCCTATCAGGAATCCCCTTCCCACCCCTCGGTCATTAAACAGGGATCTCCCCCACTCTCCCTTCCTCCCTCCCTCGCCGCCGCCCTTCTTTCCTTCTCGATCCCTGGCAGGGATTCTTCCGCCACCCCCAATGCCTCACCGTGTCTGGAAGGACAGGAGGGGGGTGGAGGGTCGGTGGCCCCCACAGCGGTACGCCGCACAGCGATGGAAGCAACGCCCGGCGCAAGCAGCCCCTGTACCTGACCTACTTTCCGTCTAGCTTGCCACTGAACGTCGCACCACTAACCTACTTTCCAGCCAATGGCTTCTCCCCCCGCACCAAGGGCCGGCCCGCCTTCCGGCCAATCACGGAGCGGTTTCACGAAGTGACTGACCAATAGGCGACAGCTGAGGACCCGCCACAGCCCTCCTCCCATCGTGCGAACCAATCGCCACCTTCGGCTAAAGACTGAACTAGTCGGGTTGAGGATGTCTTTGCTCTCTCCCGCTTAAAGGCTGTAACACGGGGAAGGGAGGAGGGGAGGAGTCGAGGCAGGGAGGAGGATTGCGCGCGCTGTCCCCTGCCGCCTGTTAGGGCTCCTGTGGAGGGTTGCGTAAGCCGCTGTTTCGTCGGGGTGGGACCCGGATACGGCCTTGGGCGCGCGCTCTGTTGCCGTCAGAACAAGGAAGCCAATGGCTGTTTGGGAACACCGGCCTCTCTTTTCACTTGGCTGTGCAGTCAGCACTGGAGTTCGCTGCCTGTGCCTGCTTTGCTGCTTCTAGGGCGGGAGACCGCGTGACGAATGGGGTGCAGTCCAGGCCAGTCTCTGAGCCAAATGGAGGCAGGCTACCTGGAAGAAGCCTGGCGTCTCAGCCCCTGCGTTAAACACCGCGTTCAAGACAATCTCTGTTTAAAGGTGCCTTGTGGCCGGCCCTTTTCGAGGGGGGGAGGGGGGAGATACATCGGAATGAGACTCGCTGGAAAACACTTCCTTATCCGACAGTCTCCATTACGCAAAGCCTCCATCCGCTCCCTGGCGCTTCCCTGAGAAAGCTGCTTCGTAGCTTGAAATCCAGCAAGCCCTGCATAAAGACTCATTTTTTAACCTTCCAGTATGCTTTATCAACATTTCATGAGTACCTGTTTCAAAGCGTGAAAAATAAAAGTCGGATCTAGATGTTTTCAAACGGATCCTCGTGAATTCATATGATTTTTTACATTGAAACGAAATAAAACCACTGTTAAACTGTGGACCAGGCATTCCCAACCAGGAGTCCATTGACCCCCCAGTGGTCTGCACTGTTTTCCCTCCTGTCTTAATAGACTCAGCCACAAGCTAGGGAGTCGGCTGCTTCCATTGCTCCCATCCAGAGCCTGAGTTTTCTTGTGGTTTCTGCACCTGCATGCCACTTCCTCTCTCGCCCAGGCAGTTCTCAAACCCACTTGTTAAGGTGGGTGCTGCTGTCACTTCTGGGGGCATGGTCAGGAGGAGTGGCCAGCTGAAATTACTTCCAGGGTTTCTTAAAGCCTGAATTTTTTTTTCATCTATGGTCAAAAGGTTGGAAAAGGTTGCTGCAGACTGTAGGCAACATTACAAAAATCCTGCAACCATGGGATTATAGTGCTGCAATGGTGCAAAAACAAAGTTGCAATACATAGATCCTTATGATTTTTGCAATAGATTGTCCAAAACTTAACACAAGATCACCTGTTATATCAATAGCCACAGTATACACCACAAAAGTCACAGATTCATGGGCAAAAGCATGGATCCTCAGGGTGTTTGCATTGAGTCACCCCAAACATTATTAAGTCAGCTTTAAGGTGTTTATTAATTTGCCACCATGATAAAATTTGAAACGAATATTTTGAAAATACTTTTCTTCCTTTGGCCTCTCACTCCTATGTTAATTGTGTTGAATGTCATAATCAGGTATACTTTTTTATAAAGTCATTTTGTTGGCAAAATGCTTATACAAAATACTACTTATGATTTAGTGCTGCTGACATGGCATTAACGTTTTCTTGTTCTAATGTGCCTCTGAATGTCATACATTTTGACATGTACATCAAGTATCCAGCTGATATTTCCACTAGATGTGTGTTGCCAGATCAAAACTATGATTCTTTTCTTTAAAAAATCTGTCAGCTGGGTTATTGTTTTCTATTCATTTTCTTTAATCTATTCCATCTATTGCTCAACCTTTCCCTTGCTGATAACAAATTCCCTTTTAATTGCTCATTATGGAATAAAAAGTAAAGGTAAAGGTATCCCCTGTGCAAGCACCAAGTCATGTCTGACCCTTGGGGTGACGCCCTCTAGCATTTTCATGGCAGACTCAATACGGGGTGGTTTGCCAGTGCCTTCCCCAGTCATTACCGTTTACCCCCCAGCAAGCTGGGTACTCATTTTACCGACCTCGGAAGGATGGAAGGCTGAGTCAACCTTGAGCCGGCTGCTGGGATCGAACTCCCAGCCTCATGGGCAAAGCTTTCAGACGGTTGCCTTACCACTCTGCGCCACAAAAGGCTCTTATCATTATGGGATCTTATCTTTATGGAATAGTTTGTGATTAAAATATTAGTCCCTTGATATGTTATTAACACAAAAAGAATATGTGCTGAATGAGATATTTTTGTACCTAGCTGGTAATTGGTGGCATGGTGAAGGGGCTGGATATCTAACACCTGCCATAGTGAGAAACTGTTGAGGGCATAGGCCAATGGTTCCCAATGTGGTGGCCATGGGCATCACAGTTCCTGCTGACACCTTTCCTGGTGGCTGCCAAGTATTTTTAGGAGCTTTTGGTCAAAGGGCTTTTGGCTGACCATTACTTATCTGTTTGGTTGTGCAGATTTTTTTAAAACATTGCTTTGACAGTAGCTGTTACTACAGCACAAGGATCTTCACTGTGTCACTGAAGATTGATTGATTGATTGATTGACTGGATTATATACCACCCCTCCCGGCCAGCCAACTTGTGTCAGTTCACAACAATAAAATACAATTAAAACTGAGCCAGAAACTAAAATAAACAACCTCAACCAATCCCTCCCCTGCAATGCAATGGATGGAAATGCCACCTCCCACCAAAGAGAGGTGGTTCAGGGTTGGATCCCAAAAGATGTTCTGCCACCCAGCCTCAACCAAATACCTGGTGAAAGAGCTCCATCTTGCAGGCCCTGCAGAACTGCAAGAGTTTTGACAGGGCCCTCAGCTCTTCTGGGAGGTCATTCCACCACGTTGGGGCCAGGACCAAAAAGGCCCTAGCCCTGGCCAAGGCCAAGCAGACCTCTTTTGGGCCAGGGACCACTAGCCTGTTTAGGTTCACAGAATGTAATGTCCTGTTAGGGGCGTAAGGAGTTAGGCGTAGGGTTGTGCGATTCGGCTGCCAAAGCGGCCGTTCCCTCCAGGCGCAGCCAGTGCCACGCCATGGGGGGGAGGGCGGTGCAGGCAGCGGCATGACAGCAGGCGCAACCACACAGGCGTGGAATTCCAAAGCGGCCGAATCGCACAACCCTAGTTAGGCGGTCCCTCAAGTACTCCAGACCCAGACTGCGAAAGGCCTTGAAGGTCAAAAACAATACCTTAAACATGATTGGGAATACCACTGGCAACCAATGCAGCTGCCTCAGCATAGGCTGAATATAGGATTTCCATGTTGTTCCAGTGAGGACCCTCACAGCTGCATTTAGTACCAGCTACAACTTCCAGGTCAAGGATAAAGGCAGGCCAGTGTAAATCAAGTTACACAAATCATATGGATCACATTGGCTTGGTGTACTGGGGCCAGGTAGAGCACTAGTAGCCTTGCTTGGCAGAGTTGGAAAATTGCCAGCTTGACTACCTTCAAGACTGAGCCTCCATAGGAAGGGAGGCATCAAAGGTCACCCCCCAGATTTCTGACTAGTGTTCTGATCTCCAACTGCATCCCGTCCAGGCTTGGGAGATGCACTTCCTGATCTGAGCCCTTCCTCTCCAGCCACAGGACCTCCATCTTGGAAGGGTTGAGTTTCAGGCAACTCTCCTTGAGCCAAACCATCACTGCTTCCAAACAACTAGCGAATATATCCAGGGGGGAGTCAGGTCAGTTTTCTATTAGGAGATAAGGATGGGTATCATCACCATAATGATGACAACCCAGTCCATAGCTACAGACCAGCTGGGCCAGAGGGCGCATATAGATGTTGAATAATGTGGGAGAGAGAACTACCTCTTGGGGGACTCCGCATGACAACTGGTAACTGCATATTGCTCCTCTTCCATGGCAACCCTCTCTGTTCAGTTCTGGAAAAAGTAAATCAGCCATTGCAAGCCTGTCCCCCATATTCTGGCCCCGGCAAGGCAGTGGGCTAACAACTCATGGTCAACAACATAAAATGCCACTGTTGTATGTAAGCAAGAAAATAGATTTCAACAATACGTTCATTTTAATTCCCTCTGACATACTACCCTGGATACCAGTAGGTAGTGATGAAATCATAATGTTGATTAACTCATTGAAAATCCATAAATCTCCTGGGCCCAATGGCATCCCAGGTTAATTGTTAAAAATTCATGCTGATTAGTGGGCTCAACCCCTAGCCAACTTTTTAAATGCTATTAGATCACTATGGAATTCCGTCAGAGTGTAACTATCTTTTAAACTGTAACTATCTTTTAAATTGTACCTATCAATTGCACCTATCATTTAAAATGTCAGATCTCCCTGAAAACTTAAGCCTTCTTAGTCTTCTAATTGTCATTGGGAAGCTATATGGGGGAAAACTTGGAAAAAGTTGAATGGGGGGATGTCCTCTAACAATATACTGGGCAATGAACAAATTGGATTTAGAACTGGGAAAGCCACACTACATAATTGTTTGATTCTAATGTTGACAGCTGAAAAATATATGAGAACTGAAAGGAGGAAGCTTTATGTGGCCTTCATTGACCTAAAGGGAGCCTTTGACACAATCCCAAAAGAACCCGTCTGGTAAAAACTTAACAAACTGGGAATAGACCCGCGTCTTCTTGTATTAATGTGTCAGCTGTACACCAGCACAACCTGTCAGTTAAAATACAGTTGTAATGGTGATCTAACAACTAAAATTCCAGTAAAAAGATGTACAGCAGGGTTGTTCTGGAGCCGCACCTTTTCAATCTATTTATCAATGATTTAGCAATTCCTTTAAATAAGATCGATGGCCATCCACCCAAGATGAATAATCACTCAATACTTCTGTTAATGTTTGCTGACAATATTGTAATTTTGGCTAGACCACCAATTGGCTTGACTAACTATTGTCAACAAAATAGTCTTATCATCCATGCAGACAAATCCAAAATTATTATTTTTGCTAAATCCTGGAGAAAGCGTAATTGGAACACTGGCAGCATGGAATTTGAACAGCTTAAATGCTTTAAATATCTCAGCTTGACTTTGAACTATAATCTGAAATGGACCCAGCACATATTATGAGTTCTGAATCTAGCCAGATGCTTTGCTTGGGCCATCAAAATATTTTTTTTCCAGCAAGGAAACCAAAGAATCCTTGCAACAATCTAACTATATCACAACTTCTGTATTCAGTATCTATATGAATATATGTCTGTTCTCCCAATATAGAACAGATTCAAGGCTGGTTCCTTTGCTGACCTGTAGGATTACCAAACTGTGTTTCCTGTCTTACCTTATGCTCTGAAGTAAATCAAAAATTACTGGAAACCAGAGCTTGGTCTATCACCATAAAATTCTGTCTATGGATTAAATTCCAATAGGGGAATCAGCCATTTTAAAAATATACACCAAGATCCCTGTTGGGCACTTTGATCCGGGAGAAAATTGTCCAGATAGTTACAGATTTAGACTCAATGCTCTTCCACCAGGCATATTATTGAAGCCAGGGTGGAGTCTTAATAGTCTGTCTAAGGATCTCCCCCCCCCATAGTTCTGCCAGATATGACACCTCACTCCCAATGGAAGAAGGCTTGGCCTTTGGCTGGACGAGAAGGGAAGAGATAGGAGTAATTAGATGGCTTATTTATCACCTGCCACCTTTGTTGTCGTAAGGGAGGATTTTATGGGGTTTTACTGTATTTTAATGTTTTATTATTGTAAACCACTGTGAGCCCATTGGGAGAGCAGCAATATATACATTGAAAAATAAATAAAAAATAAATGTTACTGCAAGAAATTGTTGCAGAATATTTTTTTCTTAGCATCAGTGAAGCATTTTCTAGCTATTTAGGGTACATGATTGGAGAAATGGTTGGTGAGAAAAGTATTGAAAACTGTGACTGATACAGCCCTTCCTCAACACTGCATCATAATTTGGTAACATCAGTTGGTGGTTCAATTCCATTATAATATCTTAGTCCTTCTTATCCTGGGGTTTCTCATGCTATTCTAGCACTACTGTTTGTGTTGATGTTTGTCATTCTTGCTTCAGGAAACACTGCTGAGCTTCTGAAAAATATCCTTTAGCAGCTGCAAAATAAGGAATCAAATACAGATTGACATTCTGTTATCATGATGATTTCCTTTTGTGTTAATAAGATTTCAAATAATGTAAACCTGGAAACATCCTCATGGAGTTAGCTCCTAATATTCCTTTGCAGTGGCACCTTCAGCACAACAACATGCTGCAAATTTACCACAGTCACTGTGCGCTGCTACAGTAGTAACTTCTCTTCACTACAGCAACCACCCCCTCATATTACCACAGCTTCATCCTTTTTGGTTGCCATAGTAACATCTGCCCCCTCAAAGTGTCATAGAACCATGGCTGCAATGCCATAGCAATGACATCATGCTGCCGGAGCTGCAGCCCAATAATCCCTTTTCACATGTCATAGAATCAAATTTCTACAGAACCACCTCACTGTTCACAATATCACCATAGCAACATGAGCATAGGGTATCACAATATATCATACCAACACAAGATTAACACTGTGGCCATACACATTTCACCCCATGTGCTGAAAGCCAAAGAAAACAATGATAAGAACTGTGGAAGCATAATTATACAGTAGAAAGCATCCTTTGATTTTGGCCCTTGAAGAATGATTTAAAGAAGTAGGTCTTGAATTTCAGGTGTTGACAAAATATATAACCTACTTTAATTATGTATTTTAAAAAATAAACCTGCTTTATGACAGAAAACACTATAGGATAAAATTAGCTATGTATAGATATGCACATACAACAGAAACATGGGTTTAGTGGAGAGAGGAACCTGCTATTTTCTGGAAAGTATGCAATATTAAAAATATCAGGGATAATTTCAGAGGGGCAGACATAAACACCAAGACTCTTTTTGCACATTAAAAAATAATTCTGAGGAAAAGCATAGTGATTACAGTGTTGGATTAGTTATTTCAAACATGTTTATTCCACCTTTCCAACAAGTTTAGGGTCCCCAAAGCAGTGAACAAACAAAAACAATAAAATAAGTAAAATACATAATAAAAACCTAGTTAAAATGAACATTTAAAATCCATGCACGATTAATAGACTATACACAAGCAGGAGGATCACTTAGGGAAACTAGGTCCAAATACGATCTGTAGGGGCAGATCAGGAAGGGGGGATAGACCAGTGCACCTTCCCCTTTGTTGGTCTTATAACTCACCACCCACCAGCGAAAAGACTAACCTCCCACCTCCCAATTAACTAATCGACCCATGTTGCATCATGAGGCATTAACAGATGACAATGGTTCAATCTGGTGATGGTCTCTCTCTCCTGAAGGGACACATGATCTTCCATGCCATGGCCTCAAACATAAACCTGGTGAAAGAGCTCCATTTTGCAGGCCCCGCAGAATGAGAAAGCTCCAACAGGGGCCTCAGCTCTTCCGGGAGCTCATTCCATCTGGTTGGAGCCAGGACTGAACAGGCCCTGGCCCTGGTTGAGGCCAGGCAGGCTTCCCAGGAACCAGGAATCACCAGCAAGTTGCAACATGCAGGGCAAAAGGCGGTCTCTCAGATATGTGGGTCTCAGACCACAAATTTGTAATTGTTGCACATAAAAAACACAACACATACAATAGTAGAAATGACAACACGATAACAAATCAGGTCCTGATTGTTAATAAAGAGAAATCTTAATAAAAAAGGGCTGCAAACTTAATTAGCCATTTAAATTTATTAAAGACCTCTTCATTGATAAATGTTGCTCCTGTTTAATTTAAGTAGCATTTTTCAAATTAAGGTTAATTATTTACATACAACAACAAGAAGAGTTGGTTCTTATATGCCACTTTTCTCAGACTGCAGAATCGAACCCAGCATGCCAGATTAGAAGTCCGTACTCCTAATTACTATACCAAACTGGTTCTTGCTAACGTTGTAGGGAACAGGCACTAACTCAGAAGTTATTCCCACTTACACACAAGACTGTCAGTTCTGAGTCAGTTGCAATAATACATGACCTAAAAATAAGAATTTTGTTTTCTTTAGAGGTGTTCAGCCCGTGTGGTGTAGTTGGTTAAGGGCAGTGGCTTCTGATCTGGCCCGCTGGGGTTGATTCCCCACTCCTCTATATGCAATGAGCTGGGTGACCTTGGGGTCGTTATAGCACTGCTAGAGCTCTTCTAGCTGAGCAGTGATATCAGAAACTCTCTCAGCCTCACCTACCTCACCGGGTGTCTGTTGTGGGAGAGGAAGGGAAGCTAATTGCAAGCCATTTTGAGACTCCTTCAGGCAGTGAAAAGCAGGTTATAAAAACCAGCTCCTTCTTTATATGTAAATTCATTCATATTTCCTCAACCGAATGAAGATTGATGATTTAAGGATGATAACTAGAGACAAATTAGAAACAGAGGTTGTGAGATCATTCTCCATGGATACTGGATTATTAAATGGTATTATCCAGATCTCAGAACATGTTAGATCATGTATCTGTCAGAGTTGTTTTCAGTATCTCTGCAGTGGTTGTAATATTTTCAGTATGTTTGGCTGGAATTTTGATAATCATATGCTGTTAGCATAGTTGTTTGGGTTTTTTGCAGTACATTAATTGATACAAAGTCATATTTCTTTTTGGTTCTTCTGGCTTCTTGGGCAATTTTTAATGCAGTAATTCATGTAGACATGCCATTTGTACAGCTGGAGTTTTATTTAAGAGAGCCAGCTTGATGTAGTGGATAGGAGTGCGGACTTCTAATCTGGCAAGCCGAGTTTGATTCCGCGCTCCCCCACATGCAGCCAGTTGGGTGACCTTGGGCTCACCACAACACTGATAAAGCTGTTCTGACCAAGCAGTGATATCAGGGCTCTCTCAGCCTCAACCACCTCACAAGGTGTCGGTTGCAGGGAGAGAAAAGGGAAGGAGATTGTAAGCCGCTTTGAGACTTCTTCAGGTAGAGAAAAGCGGCATATAAGAAGCAACTCTTCTTCTTCTTCCTCCTCCTCCTCCTCCAGAATTCCAGAGACTGATTTACAATTGCAAATTTGTTAGTAGCTTTAGTAATGATAAACAAAAGCATTTTATATACTGCAAAAAGTGCCAACCAAGATGTTAGCAGTATCTCATAAATGTGATAAAGGACCCTTAGTTAAATGCATTCTACGATGAATTTCAAATTAAAGTAAAATCTAGCAAACAAATTAGGGTATAGGTTTTACCACATTTCATTGATTTAGATGGGAGATACCTAAGCATTTGCAGAATTCTCCCACTGAAATGAGTGCAACTTAAAATTGCTTAATATACTGTTACTGAAACTAGAAGTTCCAGACTGTACACATGGGAATCTACATCATTCCACCTAGAGGTGTACACAGTGTGCCTCATAAGGACAAATAAGCATCATAGGAGCATCCAATATTTATCATCCTTTTATAGAGAATTACAGGAAGTACTTAGGGAAGCATTTCAGGAAGATTATTATTCATCCACATATATGAATCAGATGGTAGTCACAAAGGGAGGTTCCAAACAGTGTTGAATGATCCTTTTAAACTTGACCTCTGCACATAAACAGCAGAGTCATTCATCCTGGAAAACTGGGGAAACCTGATTACACATTGTGGATATATTCAAAATTTCTTTTAAAAACATATTTGGTCTCAAATATGGCAGCTTGTATTTAAAACACAACTGTGTTCTGATAGCCTCACCTCAGCAGTCCACTAATGCAACTAATGCAAACTATGTAGTCTGGGAAGAAGTTATTCTTAGTGCTCATAAAACATTACTTCCTTTTTCAAAGTACCCACTTTATATAATATATATATATAAGGGTTTACCAACTTGTTGAACCTGGGAACACTTGGGTTTTTTTGAGAAAGGGTAGTGAGCACCACCACAAAAATGACTGCCATGGGGGCAATTGTAAGAGACTGGAAAGTCCCTCAGCAGGTATGGTCCTATGATGGGGACAGCTGGTTTCAAATGGGTACTCCCTGCAGAAACAAACATGATGCCTCCTGTGGTTTTCTGACATGCGTCTTGTTCCAATGAGGTGGGAAAAGCCCAGGAGTAGCCATTTGCTACTGCGAAAGTTGGACCATAAGGAAGGCCGAGCGTCAAAGAATTGAGGCTTTTGAACTCTAGTGCTGGAGAAGACTCTTGCGAGCCCCTTGGACTGCAAGGCGAACAAACCGGTCAGTCCTAGAGAAGATCAGCCCTGACTGCTCCTTAGAAGGCCAGATCCTGAAAATGAAACTCAAAAACTTTGGCCACCTCATGAGAAGGAAGGACTCCCTGGAGAAGAGCCTAATGCTGGGAGTGATTGAGGGCAAAAGAAGAAGAGGACGACAGAGAATGAGGTGGCTGGATGGAGTCACTGAAGCAGCTGGTGCGAGCTTAAATGGACTCTGGGGAATGGTAAAGGACAGGAAGGCCTGGAAGATCATTGTCCATGGGGTCGCGATGGGTCGGACATGACTTCGCACCTAACAACAACAACAAGCCATTTGGTTTGGGGAAGATGCAAATGGGCACCAGGAAACACATCAGTGGGCCTACATGTGCCATGTTGTGCTCCATAATGTCATGTGATTTTGGTTTAAAGCACAAGTACTGACTCAGCAGCATGGCTGCTCAGGTAGCACTGTGTGCTGATTTGTAGCAAACATCTGCTAGAACAGATTATAGGAGAAAACAAACTTTAGTAAATGTTAAGTATGTTGATTTTTTTATAACATCCAAAGTCATATAGCAGTTTCACATATCTGGAGAAAAGCTGTAGCAGAAGAATAAGTATCATTCTATCAACACTTTCCTGGGAGTCAATCCCACTGAATAAATTTACATAGAGTTCTGAGTAGACCTCCATGGGATTGTAGTCTTTATGTATTTGCTTTCTAAGTAGCATCAAAAGTCTATAACTTGCTGTGTTAAGATAGTCCTAGCACAGAACAGTAAAATATCATGCATTCAATTAGTCAGACAAATCAACTTGAGTGTCATTCAACCTGCAGATTGACATTTCCAGTTCCTACTGTTTTTGCCCAAAGAATAAGTATAACTATATGTTACCATGGCAATGGAAGAACTAAAAAAGAACCACCTGCTTTTGATTGAATGTTTTAATGGAATGAGAGATCATAAACTTGGAAATGTGATCTTGGTGTGAAATTCAGCATTAGTATTTTTAATTCTACATAACAAGGTAACGCTAAGTAATGTTATGTCTGAAGGCTAGTATGATCATTCTTCTCCTCACCTCTTGCCATGAAAAATCCCTTTGTTTATTAACTGCATTTTTTCTTAGAGTAATTTAACCTATATGAATCTTACCTTCTCAACTGAAATGTTGAATCTAGGGGCTAGTTCATGAATAAATCCTGTTATTTATTCAGCATTGCTGTGTAAAAGAGATTTTCATTAGTTTGCTAAAATATGAATAGGCAAATAGATGGGGAAGAAATGGAGATAGTGACAGATTTTATTTTCCTGGGCTCCAAGATCACTGCAGATGGGGACTGCAGCAAAGAAATTAAAAGATGCTTGCTCCAGGGGAGGAAAGCTATGGCAAATCTAGACAGCATCCTAAAAAGCAGAGACATCACCCTGCCAACAAAAGTGCGTTTAGTCAAGGCTATGGTCTTCCCAGTTGCAATGTATGGCTGCGAAAGTTGGATCATAAGGAAGGCCGAGCGTCAAAGAATTGAGGCTTTTGAACTCTGGTGCTGGAGAAGACTCTTGCGAGTCCCTTGGACTGCAAGGCGAACAAACTGGTCAGTCCTAGAGGAGATCAGCCCTGACTGCTCTTTAGAAGGCCAGATCCTGAAGATGAAACTCAAATACTTTGGCCACCTCATGAGAAAGAAGGACTCCCTGGAGAAGAGCCTAATGCTGGGAGCGATTGAGGGCAAAAGAAGAAGGGGACGACAGAGAATGAGGTGGCTGGATGGAGTCACTGAAGCAGTAGGTGCAAACTTAAATGGACTTTGGGGAATGGTAGAGGACAGGAAGGCCTGGAGGATCATTGTCCATGGGGTCGCGATGGGTCGGACACGACTTCACATCTAACAACAACAACAACAACAACACAAAAAAGTGAATTGTTTCTACAAAATGGGGGTGGTGGAATTGTTTGTTTGTTTTAAAGAAGACATTAAAATGTTAAAAGTATTGAAGTGCTGAGACTTCCTCATAAAAATGTGGCAGCCATCAATCAGCAGTTGCCTAGATAACCCAAAATGGTTGCTGCAGTTTCATTTTGAAAACTGAATTGAGTCAGAGGGGAAGTGTGGGCAGACAAGGAAAAAGGAGAAAGGGAGGAGAAAAAAGGAAGCGCAAGGGAGGGATAAGGGCTGGAGAGAAAGAAGGTGAGAAAGGCTGAAGGGAAAGTGGTAGATGAGAGCGAAATTTATTAAGGTAAGTCAGAGTAAAGGAAGGAAACTGGGGAAAGGGAGAAACTTTGGGGACTGTGAGGGGGAGAAAAGAAAGGAAAATGGACATAGTATGGAGAAGAAGATCAGATAGATCATCCCTCAACTTTTTAATGTTGAGAAACCCCTGAAACATACATTCTTCAGGTTTTGAGAAACCCCAGAAGTGGCATAGATCATGTAGAATGTGGTTGGGAAGCCCACTCAGGGCTCCTCTCCTTCCCACCCCCTCCAGGTCCATCATTGGCCATGATGGGAGGGAGGGGCAGGTTGACATGATAATACATGATCTTATCACCTGATAAATGTTCAACACAATTTTTAAATATATGAAAAATTAATTAACTCCCACCCATTTGGGAAATCCTTCCCGGGCCCTCAAGAAACCCCAGGGTTTCATGAAACCCTGGTTGAGAGAGCCTGAGATAGATGGATGAGTCCTTGTAAGTCTTACACTTATGTATGTTTCATGCATGTATATTTTATTTGCTGCTGGTTTACAATAAACGTATATGTGAATGTCTGCCCTCCTTCTTTGTCCTGGTTGTTGTACCAAAAAGCCTTCTAATTCCACGTTCCACAGGGCCTGTAAAATGGAGCTCTTCCACCAGGCATTTGGTTGAGCCCGGGCTAGGAAGAGTGACTCCCTCCCTGTAAAGGCCTATTAGGCCTGGTGGGCCAGACATCAGCTGAATTTGCCCACCTGGAGGGCTGACGGCTATTGTGAAAGGGGGGTCAGCGGGTGGGAGTGAGGTGATATATTCTGCAGACTGAGATTTTTGCTGCAAGAATGATTAGAAATCTGTCAAATTGATCCTTTTTTCATACAGACCAAACCTTATCCCATGTCCATACACATTCCCGTCTGTTTTCTCTTCTCATGTACAGCAGCAGCACCTAGCCAGTTACACATTTATGAAACTAGTTTAGCATAAGTACAAAGATTGTTAAGCAATAAATTCAAACAGTATTCTCATACCTGATAATAAAAAACCCTTCAGTTAGTAAAGCCCAAAATGCAAGCATATTCTTTTAAAAAAATTATTAAAATGGAATAATATACAGCACAAACAACATGCTCAATTCACAAATTAAAAACAAATGAAGGAATAGAATGTACACAATTTAAAGTGTTTTCTAAAGAAAGGAATAACTATGGCTAACATTTTTAAGCCTTCTTTCCTTCAACTGTTTTGACTTTGCAAGCTAAGGCTGAAAGAAATACTATATAAAGTATATCTAAATTTTTCCATGCAGATACTATGTGTGACATTGTAATGGACGACACTTTAAAAGCAAGCCTCAAAATGATGGAGTACCAAGAACCAGGAAGTTAAGAATTAAACCTTCACATAGCTTGAGAGCTTGTGGGACAGGCTGTTCAAAACATTCTGATCGGTCAGCAATGAGAGAGAGCAATGTGCTGAGGGAATTCTGATTCTGACAGAGACCTATGTTGAGAGAAGACCATTCTGTACTTTACCTGTTGAATATCTACTCTGAGGATATTTTAGTCAGAGAGCATGGTTTTGACTGAAGAGTCTGGATTCAGCCTAAGCTGAAAGCAGTTTTACACAGACAGGAGAACTCGGAATAATATTTAACAGGGAGATTTGGATAGCAGATTGAGGTTCCCAATCAGGCCAAATGAAAGGGGATTCATGTTCTAGGAAGAGAAGAAAAATCCCTACCCAGTTAAACAGGAAAAATAGCTCTGAGGCCATTTCCGCACAGTGGCCAAAATGGCGAGATGCTTCCCACCTGCCTGCAGTAGTGTGATCTTTAATCACACTATCCCCTCCCTCCACATATTGTACTCTCCCTGCCATGTCTTCCCCTCCCCACATGCTGTGCAAGCAGCAACATAGGATGGAAACCAGTGGAGGGCATGGCAAAGGCAGCAGACTCCCCTCCCCCTGTCATTGCAAAAAGCCTATCTCCATACAACCTTCCTATTTTTGGTCCACAGACCACTGCCCCGTGTGCTGCTCTCTTTCCCCACTGCACTGCCAGTCCATGTCAGTCTGATGTATTATCCTGGCCAGGGAGTGGGGCACCGCAGAAAGAGCCCAGCCAGAGAGCCACCTGCTGCCTCTGATTGGCAGATGGAAAGGTCAATGAAAGGGAGCACCCAGCTCTCAGCCTCTTCCCTCCAGCATGCCCGAGCTGCCGTCACTGCATTGCGTGAGCTGCTCCAGCTGTGCAGCTTGGGCTTGTTGGAGGGTAGGGGCTGAGGGCCTGGCGCTCCCCCCCCCCCACTGACCTTTTGATCTCCCGAGCAGAGGCGGGGGTCTGTGGACCTAAAACAGGAAGGCTGCACAGAGGTAGAAACACCTAAGAATATTATGCTTTTTGCAATGATGTGGGGGGGGGGGGGAGTCTGCTGGCTTTGCTTAGCAGATAATAGAACAAGGAGGGTGGGAATGGGGACGGGGCATGGGCTAAAGCGTGTTTCCTCCTCCATACCTCCTTCCCGATGTATGACTTGACTTGTTTGTGGGTGGGTGGTTTGCTGAGGGATAGTGCTTTTGAGGTTGGTGAATCCACTTTTTGGGAATCACCAACTTGCGCTTTGAAATGGCAGATGTAGCGAGCAGTTTCCTGGCCAGACGCAGGAGGTTGGCGATGTCATGTGGAGTGGCCAGAATATAGCTTCTTCATATGGTAAGCATGACACTAAATTTATGCCATGCAGAAAGTCCCAGAGGATTTCCCTGGTCTGGTGTGAAAGAATACTACTTAGACAATTAAGGAGGTCGAGGGAAAATGGTATTTCAAAGAAGGGGAGATTGGGTATTGACAGAGGGTATGAGCCTTCAGAAAACCAGAGGAATTAAGATAACTCAAAGAAGAATATTGTAGTGTTTGGGAAGACACCGATTGAAAAGGTTCCACTGTTAAGAACTTAGAAACTAAGGAAATGATCTTCAATAACTGTCAATAGCCTAAATTTAAGAACTAAAGACTGTACAACTACTGATTTTCACCTCAAAGTTTTCAGTTCCTCATTCCACCTGACCATTCCCTGACTGTTATACAATTTTTGGTTCTGTTTGAGTTTTACTACGTTTCAAGAGTCATTCTGGAGGGCTTTTGGTAAAGAGGGCTCCTGCATCTTGCCATGATGTTTCTGAGCTGAGTTAAAAGCAACGTTATTTTTTAGAGATGGAGTAGGACAGCCAGCTTCATTAATCTAATTTTAAAAACTACATTACTTTGGCAGCTCAGTCACTAAGAGGTTTTAGGAAAAATCTGCCTCTGAGGGAGGAAGGTCGACAGGGTTGCCATAGACATCTAGTCAGATCTCAAGTTCCCTGAAACCAAACCTATTTCACATTCACTAATAACTCTATTGTTTTCCCTCTTTGCATCCTTATTTTTGTAACTGCTGGGGTACTGTAAGTTGCACCATCTGCCACAGCAGATGGAATCATAGCAAATCGAAACGATAGTGTAGAGGTAGTTACAGATCAGCAAACACTCCCATTTCAAAAAACAATCAGTTTTCTCTCCCCGCCTTATGAGCTATGCCCCAAACTTTGTTTTTCTAGAACAAAGCAAAATACTTTGAAACAGAACTGAGTCCCCTGCAATTTTTATATGTACCACACTTCATAATGTTTGTAACTTAGGCTGTTTCCACATGGTGATAATCCTCTATGTAGCAATGCAGAGGCATTCAGGGAGGCAATAGAGCAGCTGACTTATTGCCAGCCATTTAAACAGTGGGCAGGTCTCCCAATCAGCTGTTAGGTTTAACCCATGGCAGGTGATTCCCCCCCCCTTCTCCTGGGTACAGCAACTAGATTTGCAAGGGCTTGAACATGGAGCATTCTGCGTACACCATATCTTTAAACAGCTCCTGCAGAGTGGATTAAATAAAAGGGTAAGGCCACTTGGGGAGGAGTTAGGGCGGGCCCTGTCCAGGATAAAAACTCAGAGGGCCCAATCAGGAGCCACGAAGTGGCTCCTGATTGGGCCCTCTGAGTGTCCATCCAGGGACAAGCCACCAATGGGGAGCCTCGCCCGGCTGCCAGAGGACTCGCCGCGCTGAAGGACAAGCAGCCTTACAACACAGTGAGTCCTCACGGCGCCCTCCCCTCACCCTTCCCGCGCCACCGCCGCTGCCTATGCTACACACATGGATGCACACACACACACACTCCCACCCACCCATCGTACAATAACCCCCGCTCGCCCCTCTGACCCCTCCCCACCACACCAAGATGCCCCCACAGGCACCGGACCCATCTCGCTCTGCCACCGTCCTCCCCCTTCTCACCCCCACCCCACCCTACCTTTCCCTAAATGATCGCCGCTCAGCCTGCACCTCCTTACCTTTTCCTTCTCCTCTGCTGTGCAGCCCCTTTCCGGCCATCCCTCCAGAGTTGCGGCTAGGCCGCACAGGCCACGCGACCCCAGCCACGGACCTAGACTGAGCCAGGCATGAGCGGACTCTCGCGCATGCCTGGTTCCCCTGCCCACTGCGCTTCCACAGAACCGCCCCACCCCCCTCCACCACGCATGCACGGCCTCCTGCGCATGCATTTCGCCCATCCCCATCCACGCGGCATTTCCCGCACTTCCCCCACCTGGACCCCGCGACCAAACGTCTGTCTATCTCCGCCTAAGCGCGGGCCCACGACATCGCTCGACGCCTCTACTCTGCCCATTTTTTAAAATGGGCTTTATCCCTAGTATATTATATCACTGAAGGAACACTCCGACCCTGCCAGATAGGCAAGGAATGGGTTGCTGTAATAAAGATGTGAGAGGGGACATGCAGGTGACAATTGGGAAGCAGGCAACTTTAATCATCATGTGTTAGTAGCTGCACAAGTAATATATTTCCTGCATATGTATAATGTATTTGGAATCATTCTCTGTGATGGCTTCCAGGCCTAATTAATGGTTCTGGAATTGACCCCTAAAGCTCTATATGACTTGCGGCCAATGTGCCTTAAAGACCACCTTCTCCCAAATGAATATATCCAACCACTCCAGTCATCTTTGGAGGCCCTTCTTCAGGTGCACCCACTAACTGAGTCTGGATGGGTGACAACCCAAGAAAGGACCTTCTCAGTCATGGTGCTGACAATTTGGAACTTGCTCCCCAGAGAGATGTATCTGCCTCCCTCTAGTGTTGTTTTCTGTCAGTAAGTGAAGACTTTTCTGTTTTGTTTGGCATACCCTCAGCAACTGTTATTGGCCCTCCTTTATGGTGTAATATGTGTTTGTATGTTTATGGTTTTATTGAACTGTTTATTTTATATATACTTTATTTTAAATGCTATTTTAATGTCGACATGATCTGATGCTTGCTATCTTAGGGAGCATATTTGGGAGAGAAGGCAGCATAGAAATCTTTAAATAAATAAATGAAAGGTACTTGTGGACTGTAGTTGTAATTGCTAAACAACGGTTTTTATGGCATTGGTTTCTCACATTAGACTGCATTCATATATTTATTATTATTATTATTATTATTATTATTATTATTATTATTATTATTATTATTAATAGTTGGTTTTTATACCCTGTTTTTCACTACCCGAAGGAGTCTCAAAGCAGCTTCACTTCCTCTCCCCACAGCAGACACCTGTGAGGTAGGTGGGGCTAAGAGCACTGACAGGACTGTTCTGTGAGAACAGTACTATCAGGGCTGTGATGAGCTCAAGATCACCCAGCTGGCTGAATGTGGAGGAGCGGGGAATCAAATCCAGCTTGCCAGTTATAAGCTCTTAACCACAACACTACACTGGCTAATATGCTTAGCTAATAACATCACAAGTGGAATAATGACTGTCTGGTTCTACTCTTCTATTCTAGAATGTGAGTCAGTCATGGGTGGTCATTTGGTGTAGACCACTAGTCAGTATTGACATTTCAGAAATCCAGCTCTCCCTTTCAAGACAGAACTCTCCTCAGCTGTTCTACTTCTTTAACCTTTTCATGCAGGTTGTTACTAGTCTTGTTCCGAAAACAATTTGTAGCTTCCTCCCAACTTCCCCTCTGTGCCATCAATCCAAGCAAACTCCACTGAGTTCTCAATCTTCAAGATCAAAGGTATTTTCATTTTTGTGCTGGGAAATATATCCTGAATATCTCAGATCACTGAAAGGACTCTGTGGGCTTTGCTTTCTTTGTCCTCCATATAATTCCTATCAACAGATTTTGCTTTTATGTGTACAAAATTAATCATGCTCCCATTTTATGCTCATTGAGGATGCCAGACAGGTTTGTGCATTGGCCTCCATCCACTGCCTTTTCATTTCCATGGTTACCATTAGTCACTGTCATTGGGTTTAATTCCCTTCAAATGGCACACTGATTATTCTTTATGCTGAGTGCAGTACAGAACTCGCCAATTAGGTTACACTGAAATGTCAGTTTGGATCCCGATGTTGTCATGCAGGATACTGATTAAGTCCTTATCTATTTATTATTTTATTATCAACTAACAGCTGTTGATCAAGATGATGTTTCAAAGTGCTTAGGGCCATTCCTCATGTTACACATTTTGCTCACAGAAGTGTCACCTCACATTACTTCTGAGAGTACACTGGGAAGATCTGTGTGCTTGTCTGTTCACAATAGGTGTTTCCCCAACACACACAAAAAGTGATTGCAAGATAAATCCCAGTGATTTATGTGTGTGTGAAATTTCTTATGGATGCTATATGAATGGCTTTTAGCCTCACCTACATTTTGCACCACACAAAAAAATGCTGCAGGGAATTGAAAGATAGCAAAGGCAGGTGTCAAGGATTCATCTGGCAACAAGAGCAACCTAGTTGCTTGGTGAGGAAAATGGCAACATTGGGTGCAGGGTGTACGTGACCTACCATACCAATGGCAAATTTATGCTGATGTCTAGTGCCAGAAATATGTGCTTATTTTCACTTCAACTTAATCTTCCCATTATCATGATGTTTACAGGAGTGACTTGTAGAATCAAGAATGGTTTTGGGGAAAATATCCTGCACATGTTCAAAAGTGTATAGAATAAACCTGCAAGCTACAGAGGACTTCACACTGGTACCCACTCCTCTACAATTTCTTCAAGTTGGGAGAGGATTATATTTCTAGGGTCTCAGTTACAGACCCCACCCACATTTATACTCTTATACCCCCTGTGCGTGAACCTTTCTGTGTGCCATGGTGAAAGTGGGTGCAAAGAGTGTGTGTCATGGGGAGCTGAATTCCTCTACTCCCTGCATACCCAGACAACAAACCCATACTTGTCAGTCCACTGGAGCCCAGAAACCAGCAGTTGCTAACACTCTCTGGAGGGAAGGACTCTGATAGCCGTGGTTCAGAGGGTGGGAGGAAGCATCCTCCCTTTCCTCATCCCATCTCCCTGTTGCTGCTTCTGCCTCAAGTACCCACACTCAGGCTGCTGGCAGGCCACCCTCCAAGAGATCACAAGGGCTATGTGGAGGGGCCAGGAACAAGTCACTTGCCTGATCAGCAAGATGGTACTGTGGATGTTCAACTGTTCTCCCTCATGAAGGACGTATCCTTTCACCAACTGTAGTGGCAATGTGACAGCTCCACTCCCTAGAGTGCAAGGCAGAATCGTGCACTTCATGGCAGACCTCTGGAGCAGCCAGTGGGACTGCCAGGGCATGGCCCAAGCCCCAGGAGGGAACAATCCTGCTCCATGTACAGGGGATGGATGCAGCCCACAAGAAGCAAAACTTTGCCACCATGATACAGAGTAGCTTGAGGGAGTGGGTTGGTGGTGGCAACATTGTCTGTAGCTACATGGTCATCATGGCCACCAGTTCAAGTTACCGGGACAATACCTTCCCACTTTTAAAAGCTCTAAACTGGTTGCTCGTTCAGTTTCAAGCACAACTCAAAGTGTCATTGGCCTGAAAGGCTCTTTTCAATCTAGGACCAGCATACCTGAAGGTGTGCCCCACCCCATTGGAACTGATTGACCATCAAGGCCTTTATAGGAAGCTCTGCTCTGTGCGCCCCAATTTTTACCAGGTAGGTGGGAGAGCCTTTCTCTGTACTGGTGTTAGTGGGAGGCAAGTGAGGAAAGCGATACAAGAGAATACCTAGAGAGAGAGAAAATATACAGCTTGAATAACTTTATTTCTTTTTACAGTAGGATAAAATTCTGACTTAAGCATGAAACAGTCTTCCATAACACAGGTCAAAGATATCACAGGTGCTATGAGAGAGAAAGAAATTATAGTTGTGCTGTGGAAAGACAGTGTAAATAGTTGGCCCCTCCAGGCTTGTAATACCCTTAGGCCTATCTATAGTTCAGCTCTGTGCATCCACATCACCTTCTTGCTGAATTTCAATATTTGGACTAAAGAGGTTTGAAGGCTACCATAAACCACCAAGAAGCTACTAAATTGGAAAAGAAGCAGCCTGCTTGGTGACCTCCAAGGTGTTTAGAAGCAAGCCGATACCTTCCTGCTACTCTAACAAGGAGACCAAAATATTTTTTTAAGTTTCAATTTGTAAATATCATATTTTCCTCGTCAGTCACTAATTTTTATCTCTTTCTTATATATAAAGCAGAAAAATCAAAGATGCATTTATTTGATGGGGGAATACTGCAATTAAGGGGTTTTTTTTTAAATTAACCCAGGAGAAGTTGTTTGGTGGGATCTGTGATAATTTTAGACAATTTATGTTTAGATTTTTGCTATTTTGCCTTAACTAATGACGTTTTCTGCAGTTATCTTTATTGGGCTTCACAGTTACCAAATCTCTGGCGATACATCCACAACAAATGCAACATTGTAACTCTGGAATAACAATGTAATCATATTCATGCTGAACCAAGTCCTTGCATATGTCGATAAAACACACAGATAAATTGAAAGACAAGCAGACACACACACACACGCACACACTGGGGCCAGGGCAAGACTGAAGCCCCAGGTCTGCAGGCATTTTATATTAAAAATACATTGGCAGAGGAAAAATATCCCAAAACAGCAGAAAGATATCTACTTCTTTAGGGAAAGTATGCCACTGAGATTTCACAAGTTTGAATTATGACAACTTAGCAACCATTTGGAGGTTGCTAGATAACTCCCAACCAATGTTGCCAAGCTTCTGTTTAGTATCAGTAGGGGGTGGGGTGGAGAGAAAGAGGGACTTTAGAATGGTAAGAGCAAAAAGGAGCAAAAAACAGGGGAAAGAGAAAGCTGAAGATAATGGGGGAGGAGAAAATAGCATGCCAGTGGGAGAAACATAAGACAGGTATGTGGGTGGGATGGAAGGAAAGGCAGGAGGCTTCTAATAGGAGGTAAAGCTGAAGATGAAGAAGGAAGGGGGGGTGCGGGCAGGTTGTTCATATCCAGGTCAGGGATAGCAAGCACTGATTACAGTTTTTGGTTCCACAGCATCCAGAGCTGAACAGAGGCTATTTATAGGAGTGAGTTGCCTGAAATCTGCAGGCACTTACATCTCGACCATCCTACAAAGCCTTATGTTGGTTCTAGATGCCTCAGGGCCAATGGAAAGTCCTTAGGCAGCTAGTCATGTGCTCTGCTGTCTGAGTTGTGCTTATGCCCAGACCTTTTGACTTTTCTGTTCTCAGGGTCCTGGGGGTGACCATGGGTTGTGGGTCTGTCAGCAATCCCAAGTCTATTGATGGGTCCTGATCTTGGGCCTCCTGGACTTCTGGGTCAATAGGTGTTCTGGTATGACCTGCAAGCTTACCAACAGCTCTTGGGAGTTTCCAAACACCTTAGGGTCTGACATGTTTTTGTCCTCTGTGGGATCTAGTACCATGGTGTGATCATCCTCTAATGAGGAATCATCAAAAACAGTCACAACAGGGGAAGAAGCTGGAGGCACATCCAGAAGAGGAAGAACAAGAGGGAAATAGAGTTGCACTTATAACTGTTGTTCATTGATGTCTTGTGTGCAGACATACATTGGGACTGTGCAGGTGTTGACTGGCATGGAAAGCGAATTTCTAGCTTCAAAAATCTGCAGTAGGGCATTCTACCCTCAGAGCAGAGCTGCACATGTGTGGGTTTCCCCACTATTTGCATAATGTGCTCCAAAGGTTGGTCACCCCTTTCCCTCAGTTCCCACTGCCACAGGCTCTCACTACCTAAATATACTTGGAACTGAACAGTTCTACAACACATTGAGGTATGCACCCCAATCTCAAAAAGAACCTTTAAAGGATGTGAAAACTCACAACAGGAGGAAGGGAATGTGTGTCTGCACACAAGAGATTAACAGCAGTTACCAGCAAGTGCAACTCTCTTTTCATCTCCCATATTCCTGTGCAGTCCCACATTGGGACTCTATTGAATTGCTCAGTGTCACCTGAGGAGGTGGAATTCTAACAGAAAATGCAGCACTAATTCCACAAACTCTGCCTGTCTTTTAGCCTGGTGATCTGGAGCATAATGCTTCATAAATGTGTCCTCAGATGACCCCTTAATTTCCCTGCAAGCCTCAAACAGTGGGACTTTCCAATGGCCGGTAGCAGAAGAAACTTGTACATGAGTAGAGTGTGCTTTGACCTCCAAGGGACAACTAAGGGATTGTGTGGTGGAACAGGACCACTGTCCCATGTGTGCTTCTCTGTTTGACCCTCTGAAGTCTTCACCCAGTAATATGCTGTTCTGGCATCCCACCTGATCCTTGGATCTCTCTCCCCGCTTCAGTATGCTGCTACCACCTGGCTGTTTTAGGAATTACCCACTGAGAGAGTCAATATTCCCAGATTCCCTTCTTCTTGCATTGCTAGTCACACACTAGTGTCTGCATCTCCTGCTACCCAATGACTGGGTACGATAAGGATGACTTACCTCCTTTGCACATTCCCAGGGAAAGAGTGACTTAGCAGCTGATTATCTCCTTTCCCTTGGTGCTCATTTTAAATATTTTGTGTTTGACTGGTAGACACCTGTGTTTTATGGAGAACTACTACCAACATACAAAGTGGCAAAGAATTATTAAAAGTAAAAATTCTACACACATACTCCCTGCACAGCAACAGATTGATCAAGAAATCCAAAAGAAAGGTGCAAAAATGCATTTCCCCTGTCCCTTGTGCTATACATGTCCTAGCTGGTCTTATTGTAAGGTGGTACTTTAACTTAGAAGTTACAGCTTATTAAAAACTTCCCATTATCATGTAGTCTTTGTCCAGCCAGCACTTTGTCTGCTTGGAATAGAAATGGCAGCCATCAAGATGGGGCTCAGGTGTGGGAGCTCCTTCCTCCAAAAGTATTTAGCTAGCATGAGCCTACCCAAAAGATCCCTCTCTGTGCCAAGGGATTTTATCTTTTCTTTTTTCTCATCACCTGTGGGTCAAATAATTGTTTTCTGAAATTTCCAAGAAGACGCAATCTAGCCCCTTTCCCTCCCAAGTCTCTGTGCCCCTTTTAGACATCAGTTTCTGGAGAATGTGTGAATGGACCTTTCATTGTTTCCAGCCAGGATGGCTATTAATATTGCCAGAGCTTCAAAGGTTGGTACTTGGGCAGTACTGGAAAGCAGCAGATTTCCCCTTCCTGCCGGTCCTCTGTCAGGAGAGATAAATACAATTACAACTGAATGTGTGGCTTTTAATAATGCCTAACCCCCGCGGCGCAGAGTGGTAAGGCAGCGATATGCTGTCTGAATCTGTCTGCCCATGAGGTTGGGAGTTCAATCCCAGCAGCCGGCTCAAGGTTGACTCAGCCTTCCATCCTTCTGAGGTCGGTAAAATGAGTACCCAGCTTGCTGGGGGGTAAACGGTAATGACCGGGGAAGGCACTGGCAAACCACCCCGTATTGAGTCTGCCATGAAAACGCTAGAGGGCGTCACCCCAAGGGTCAGACATGACTCGGTGCTTGCACAGGCGATACCTTTACCTTTACCTTTAACCCCCACCCCCATAAAATGCACTCAACTTCTGAAAACTGGATAGACTCCTATAACTATGGGATCACCCTCCTGCTGCCACTAGGGTACTCAAGATGAAAACATTACAAACCTAGAGTTGAAAATATTTGGGTTTAACATTGATCTGTTGTTTAATGATCAGACCAATTACTAGAATTGCTCATTACCTGTAGCTATTTGCTTCCACCTGCTGCTCAAAGCTGGAAGTTCTAAATCTGTTGAAAATTTAGTCCCCTGGCATCTGGGCCAACTGGGACACACTGAAGGCAGGCAGCATGTACTGTGAAAGAGCCACAAAGTAACTTGCTAAGAATCAGGGCAAGCCAGTCATCTGCATCTATATGGACGTAAGGAGCCCTGTCTCCCACTCCTGATATTCCTTTAAAATTTGGCAACTTCAGACATGAATATTTATCTCCTGATGGCAACATGCCAGGATGCCTTGTATGTGTTAAGAAATCTGACAGCACAAACCTTTCAGTGATATCCATCTTGTCACCTCTGAAGACATCGCTTTTCAGAGAACTCACATATTCATCGGCACATCACTGAATGATAAGCAGTTGGGACATGAGAACTCAGGACTGCCAAATGAAAGTGCAAAACAACAGGATAAACAGGGGAATTCTTCACCAGGCATACAGGTCACCTGTGGAATTTGCTGCCTGAGACATCCAATACTTTGTGTCAGTTCAAAGACTTCCTGGTTCCTGGTTGCAAGGCTTCCCTCCCTGTTTTAAAGTGACCGTGCTCCAGAAGCCCATACATCTCTCAGCAGAGAATTGCCTCGTTCTGTGAGAGGCTGCTGCTGGCTTGGGAGTCAAAAGAGAAGAAATACACCACTAGTGCCAGCTGGACTTCACCTGACTGCTCCCCCCTCACCAGTTCAGGAAAGGTAGTCCAGATTCGTGACCACTGCTCCCCTCCCCGCTCGGAGCTCCCCCCAATCAAGTGCAGAAGGCTTTCTGTTTCAATTTGGGGGTGGGTGGGAGGAGAAAGACCTGGATTCAAATTGAACTGAATTCAGCAGGCTCAACAGCAGGAAAAAAAGTGCAGAATCAGCCCAGGAAAACCAGTATGCAACCAGGAACATCCACATACAATTACAAACAAATTCAGGCAGTCAGAATGGATATCTAGAAAATGAGACTATTATAACCAAAAACCCCACATCCTTTATCATGATTATACGCTCCTGTAAATTTTGACATTAAAAGAATGAAGCTTGTTCATTGTCTTTCTTAAGAAGTAGTTTGTGCAAAGATTAAACAAAACACAAGAGGGCAGAGCTGGATAAGCTAACAGCAATGGGTGTAAGATCCTTAAAATACTGTTCTCACTTAGAAGAGAATCATAGAGTGGGATGAGGCCATACAGACCATTTAGTTCAACCTGCTGCTCAATGCAGAATTATTGATATCTGTCCAGCCACTGCTTAAAGACTAGCAGCGAGGAGGAACTCATCCTAAGCAGTCGATTCCACTGCTGAATACCACTTACTGTAAAACAACAAGAACAACAAAAACCAATATCCAGCTGGGGTACCTTTTCTTCTGTAATTTAAACCCATTATTGCCAGTCTTAACCCCTGATGCCAGAACCGGTTAAAGGATTTGCAGAGTCCTAGCAGAGTACAACTGTGGTGGGAGCAGCCAGACAGGGGGCAGAGGACCCCTATTGTGGAAAGGGGTGTCACTCTGAGTGTCTTTAAAGAAGGAAAAGAAGGGGGGAGGCTATGGGCTTGATCCATGGTGGAAAGGCACCATGTGGGGCCTCTGGAAGCCCAGGGCCTTAAGCACGTGCTACATGGATAAACCAGCCCTGCCCACCCTGCTCTCCGTAACAGCTTTAGAGAATAGTCATGCTCTCTCCTCAGTTTCCTCTTCTCCAGGCTGAATATTCCCAAGCCCCTCAGCCTTTCCTTGTAGGGCTTGGTCTCCAGGCCCTAGATTATCCTCATCGCTCTCTTCTGCACCCTCTCAATTTTGTCCACATCTTTTTCAAAGTGAGGCCTCCAGAACTGCACGCAGTACTCCAGGTGGGATCTGACCAATGCAGTATACAGCCGGACTATGACATCTTGTGATCTGGGTGTTATACTTCTTTTAATACCCCCCAAGATTGCAGGGGCCTTTTTTGCTACTGCATCACACTGGCTGCTCATATTTAGCTTACAATCTACACCAGAATCTTGTTCATACACACTGTTACTCAGAAGTGTATCCCCATCCAGTATGTGTGCTTCTCACTTTTGTTACCCAGATGTAGATATCTGCCTGTATCCTTGTTGAATTGCGTCTTGTTCATATCTGCCCACATTCCCACTGTGTTCAGATCTCGTTGAATTTATCTCTGTCTCCCGTGGACCCAGGGAAGTTTTGAATGGTTCTGACGTTTCTACTTGTTCTGTTCATATAGGCAAGACTTCCTACACAACCACATACACATATTTGCACCACCTTTAATACATGTCTGTCCTGGCTTGCAAAATTTGCCAGAGGACTGTCTAATAGACATTACCAGTCCTAACTACCAAATTACTGAAAACTTGATTTCTCTAAGGAAGTTGCCAGGAAGGATTGGGTCACTGGTATGCAGTATCAGCAGAGTCACACCCTTCTAAATCTATTGACGTGTCTGGGGTTATACTGACAGTTTTATATTAGTTTAGTATTTCATAGAGAGCATGTTCCAGGTGTTCTGTTCTGCCACATGATTTCTGACATTTGGGGAGCTGTATGGCTTCATTCTGTTCCCTGTGTTTTTTTTAGCATCAACATAACCTGCTTGGAGATGTTATTCAGAGATCTGAGGCAAAGAGCCATTTATATGCTAATGACGCACTACTATATTTGCTTTCCCACTAAGTTAAGGGAGAGGTTTAAAATACTTAAACATTGTTTGGGGACCAAGAAAAAATGGGTGAGAGTGAATAAATTGAGACTTAATCTAGAGACACCTTTATCAGCTGATTTTCTACCTTCAACGGTTCTTGGAAAAACCAGACCTGGGTATTGCTACACACGCACTGGTAATTTCCTGTTTAGATCCTATAATGCATTCTATGTGGTGAAAACCTCCACTGGTTCATAACATGACTGTTGGTGGGGCTTGCTGAAATGTACATATAGCACCAGTGCTGTGTCAGTTGCCCTAATTTCCAGTATGTTTCAAGACCTAATAGAAAGTATTAGGTTTGCAGTTTTCATATAATTTCTATGCAGAGTTACCCTCTTCTAACCCCACTAAGGTCAATGATGACTTGGATCCAAAAGACCTGAAAGACCACCTCCACCAAAATCAACAAACCTGAGCCTTAAGGTCAATCAATGGGCTTCTTGCAGGAACTGGTCATTAGGCTGGTGGGGATGCGCCAGAGCGTTTTTTCAGCAGTCACCCCCTAATTGTGGGAGTGCTTCCCTTAGGATAAAGGAAATGGCTTAAGTTTCCATTCTGCATCCCTTTAGATCTTCTGGAGAGTACTACAAGCATTTTAATTCCAGAATGGAAGGTCTTGGAACTATGCTTATGATGTCTCCTATCTATTATGCTTTTATTTTGCTGGCCTTGGAGTTCTCTCAGACCTCAAATCTATTCACATTCCCAACTATGTGCATCCATAGGCCTCTATATCCACCATTTCTTGCTGATAGCCACAACAGAGTGCCAGCATAAACAACCCACACTATTAGCATTATAACCTCAGTTTTAGGTCCTGAAAATAGATCCTGTTCATCTTGTGTTCCAGTTCTTCCTGAACCACAGCAGAGCTCGTGGATGTCCCAGGAATGTGGAGAATAAGCAGAAGAACTCTTACAAGATGGGGATAGCTTTGCTGTAGATCATGTTATACAGAGGATAACATGAATGAGCTGCCAAAGAGAGTGTACCAGGAAGAAAGATTTCCTGGGAACAGTGCCCAAACCTGTGGCATGAAAGAGCAGAGTTTTCAACAGAAGGGTGGGAGTACAGCTTGATAATTACTGTGTTAGCCCGCACTTAGCTTGAACTGTAAGTAATCATAAGCTGTTATGAAAATCTTGTTTATGCATACTTTCAAAGCACATTTTACTATAGTACTCTTTTTCCTTACATGACCTTGTAAATTGCCTTGAGCTTCTGGGAGAAAGGGCAGGAAATCAATATGGATCAGTAGATATGAGCACCATGGCCTTGTCCAGAGACTTGTTTATGTAAGGCCACATCTTTCAAAGATCCCAGTATCGCAGTAGAACTCAGAACAACTCTGTTCAAATCCTTACTCAGCTATGGTCATAGAGTGCCCTTGGACCAGTCACTTTCTAACCCATCTTTTTCCAACCTTATGATCATGAAATGTTTTTCTGGCTTTGAGGAAGTGGTGACATGATCCTTCAAAGAAGTGTCAAAGCATTTAACAAGTACAATCACTTTTTCATAACGATGTACAGTTCAAAAGATCATCTATAATTACCTCTAAAGAATCCAGTCAACCATAGGATCTGTGTATAGAGAGATGGGTGACTAATTAGTTACCATGTCCATTGTGGAGAAAGAGACTAGGCCTGTGGAGCAACAGTGGAAGTGGACTCCTGTGATGTCTACTGATATCAGTGGCCATCCAGACCATGTAACTCCTGGGGAACTCTCGTGTAATCCCGGGGTTACCCTGGCTGGGCATCCCTGCTCTAACCTTTCTCATTTGGTAGTAGAGGATCTAGGCTAAGGTGACCAGATTTTAACATTGGTAAAGTGGGACACCATTGACAGGGGGAGGGTCTTGATTAAAAATTTGGTCTATATGGAGTAACAAAAATGTTCATAGAACGCATAGAACACAAAAATAGTATTGTAATATATATATATATATATATATATATATATATATATATATATATATATATATATATATATATATATATATATATATATATATATATATATATATATATATATATATATATATATATATATATATTAATTTCAACATACGTACAATTTGCCAGGTGCCCCCAGATGTCCCTCCAAAAGTGGGACAATCTGGTCACCTTAATCTAGGCAGATCTCCAACCTTTTATTTAATGTGAAAAAGAATCTGGGAAGTATTTGAACTGGGATTGAAACAGGGAGGAACTAAACCTTCCCCCTTGTGCTGTTTCCCAGAATAGAATTGCCTTCAACACAACCTACTGAAGGAAGGAATACAGGTGTCTGTACTGCAGTCTTTGAAGAATCATGACTGCTATAGATAATTTTTGTGGGATCTCCATGAGGTTCTTATCTCTCTCTTTTATCTGTATTCCACCCTTTCTGCCAAAAGTTCTAGCCACTATGGTACTCTGTCTCTGATGCAATAGTCAGAAGTAGCCTTTGATCACATCTAGTTTCCACCGTAGATGCATGGATGGTGCTTCAGATTGGGCTGATCTCTCATCAGTCCACCCACCTGGGAGGGATGATTGCCATGCCAAGCAGAGGCTATGCTGTCTTGCATGATTGGGTGTGAAGTGCAAGCACAGGCAAGACCCAAGGCAAAAAGCACCTTCCTTTTTCCTTAGGACATATTCTGTGTTCCAAATTGCCAACTTTTCCTAGCAGAACTTTAGTATTTTCAACAGCTACACGACAAGCAGAATCCAGCAGGTAGAGTTTTAGCTATCCAGAGCATAGTTGCAGTAATGGGAAAGCCTCCGTTTGCTGAATTATGCAGTTGCTCAGGATACAGGAGACCTGCCTGGAAAACTAGCTAATGAGTTAATGAAATTTCCTGTGCTTGGGCTTCTTGCCTGTGCATTCAAGTGCCCCAGTGGCACCAAGGGAGATGCAACAGCTTGAACCCCTGCTCCCTTCCTTAATTAGTCTGACTGGACTTTAAAGGAACTGTGCAGATGCCAACTTTTACCAGGTTGATTGATTGATTGATTTATCATACTTCTATACCGCCCTCCCCGGAGGCTCAGGGCGGTTTACATTATAACAGAGAACCATACATAAAACAGTCTGATTGCAGTCAGATCAAAGAACAGTGATAAATAAAAAGGAATCTTAGGCCCATTGTGCAGGGGGCAGAATGCCCAGGCTGGTGGTGACAGGGCTGCAGGGTTAATCCCCGATTATACCCGATGTCACCGCTATCCTGGGTGCTGCCCAGCCCTGGCCCAACTCAGAATCTCAGATGGCCTGCGGAAAGGGAACACAGAGTCTTCCTCATTCCTTGAGATGCCGCGGGCACTTTCGCAGCCTTGGTTGGGTCAGCACTGTGCATATTCAGAAGACACCACACGCAGGGTCACCACATGCGGAGCCATGGAGCATTCCCCCACCCCCACCTTGGTGAAAGAGTGGCATGCTGCTCCGTGCCATTGTGTGGTGGGGGCCCCCCGCTGCCACCACCGGGCAGTGCACCAGGCTTTCCAGCCTCAGTGTTGTGCGCACATGCACACTATGCCAGGGCAGTCCATGTATGCTGGGGGATTCCCTCCCCCATGCATACGCGGGGAGCAGTGGGGCATTCCACCTCGGCATACGGACCTGGCAGCAGCCCAGTGTGGCTGCTGCAGTATATAATTGGTCTTACGTTTGGAAAGCTGCATTTTATTTGTCAATAGCATTGTTTGGGAAAGCTTGGAGAAAAAGCAACTATTCTTGGGGAACACTGGCTGAAGCAAAAGTGTCAAGATATGGGCTGCCTGCTTTTAAAATGTTGCTGGTCTCCTGTGCCTTTAGTAGCAGCTCGATACCCTAAACCTGACCATTTCAAGCTTTTCTCAAGCACTTTATCCCTATGCCAAGAAAACTTTAGCTTGTGCTTTGCCTCAGGTTACTATTGAGAATGCACGATTGCAGCCAGCAACAGTGATAACTCTATCCAGAGATTTTAAAGCCGGAATGGGGAGATCAGTTCCTCCAACTGACAGGGCAGAGTTACCAGGTACAAGACAGAGTGCACTGAAATGGGAGATTAGGAAGCTGTAGGTTCTTCATCCCTCCTTCTTTGTGCATCTTTTCCTGCCCCATTTACAGTAGATCCAACACAGAGTCCAGTTCACAACTGTATTGTAGGGAAGGAAGGACAAGAGGTGGAAGTGGTGGGAGTAAATACGTCCACTTGGTCTCCAGCTTCATCAGGTAGCGACCTAAATGTGGGAGAGCTGGTGGGTCTGTTTCTACTAGAAATACCATGAACTTCACAGTGGTCTGGTTTGGCAGGTGAACATGTGTACAGCTCTAAAAATCACGGTTGATCTATTTGACTTGCTGTGATCCACCCCAAATAGCTATCAAACAGTTTTGTGGCTGCACAGTAACTGTACTGTTTCAGTTTCATTTCTTTCTGCCATCCAAGATACTCTTGCATCTCCATAGTAGAAGAAATATGTTCTCAACTAGGATCATGGATGGTTGGCTCAGGTAAATAGATGACCGGGGTGGGGGAGAACTACTATGTATCCCACAATACTGTGCAAAAAACATGCAAATGTGCAAGATAATCTTGATGGTAATATGGACTTTATAACCACTGGTTGGCCCATTAGAGAGTAATGAAATGAACAGGGTCAAGCAGCTTGTGAACATCTGAGCAGGCGGCTGAAATAATGGCTTCCAGCAAGCCAAATGTGAGCCAATTCAGCTAGTCTTTGAGCATCCCTAGCCATACTCATCTTTGTCTGTTGTGTTTGTCCTTTAGTTAAAGATTTCCACTAGTGAGGAAAGAAGTCCGGCAGTTAAAGACCTTGGAATATAAAAATTATATCTAAATATGATGTCAAAATATTATTGTGGGTTACAATATATATTTATTATTATTATTATTATTATTATTGTTGTTGTTGTTGTTGTTGTATTTATACCCCGCCTCCCCCCGAAGGCTCGAGGCGGCTTACATAACCCCGTTCCCTAAAACCATAAAATAACAATAAGATCCGATAAATTTACAATAGTGGCAACAACGATGGCTTAATCTACTCATTTGTTCTCTGCATCCTCAACTACAGGAGGGGGGGTGACACTCTCTACCGCCAGTTTGTGAGGGGGGGCTGATCTTCTTTCCGCCCGGCCTCAGTTATAAGCCTGGCGGAAGAGCTCCGTCTTACAGGCCCTGTATATCTAATCATCTGTATTTATTTTTGTACCATCATATTTTTTAAAATCCTTTATAGTCTTTCATTACACCACTGTTTTAAAAGGATGGGGGGGATTGTTCCTCATTTGCTGTAGGTTTTCTTCTTTGACATACATAAATAAAAATCCTAGTGGAACAGTTTTTGTTTTCCAAGAAGCATCAGGTTTTGTTCATGGTAAGTGTACTGTAAATTAGTAATTTTGTGGGGAAACTGTCATGTATTTATTTAATTATTATTCAATTTATAGAACACCACTCTGAGCCCAGCCAGCTTGTGATGGTTTACATTACAATAAGATCAACATTAACCCCCCCATACAATATACAATATACAGTTTTTATGGCAGCAAATCAACAATCTGCTCTCCCCTGCAGACCCTCAGCTCTTCTGCGCACAGTTGCTGGGTCTCTCTAGGTGACCCTAGGCAATGTTCGCCTGAAGGGGTACAGATCACAAAGAGAGACAATTATATCATTGCCACCTATTGAGATAGCTTTAGAATTTGCAGGATAAGCTGCCAAATGACAATCCAGAGAGCTACCCTGTGGCTTTAAGGTAGCGATTAAGTGGAAGATGCAGTAGTTGTGGCATTTCCCATACATATCTTCTGTCAATCCCTCTCCCAACTGTAATGTGTCACCCCTGCAGTTCTGCTTGGTATACAAGTGAGGAGAGGGGTGGACCAAGGAGATGGAAAAAAGGAATGGTAGAAGAAACCACACCTACTTTCCCCACATAATTGTTGTTGTTATGTGCGAAGTCGTGTCCGACCCATCGCGACCCCATGGACAATAATCCTCCAGGCCTTCCTGTCCTCTACCATTCCCCACATAATAACTAGTTTTAAAGCTGAAGCGTGGACTCAACATTGCTGTTTGACAACCCAAGTGATAAGGCCCAATACAATAGGAGAATAGGGCATGCCTAGTCTCTGTCACATGGACATTTGCCGATCCTGAAGGTAAAACAAGGAGTGTGGTTAACAATGCTAGAAGGCTTGCAGCTATCTGGGCAATAACAGGTAACCCACTGAAAGCACAGGAGATCTGACCCACTTTGTATCCGACCACCTTAACAGAAAAATGTAGGAGACATGGGCAGGTTTGAGTTCTGGTATGAATGTAAGTCTTTTCTATAACTGATACATTATTTTCAGTGCCTTACATATAGCTAAGGGGGGAAAACCCCTTATTAGACTAGTGCAGTACATCCAAATCTACAGTCCACATTGCAAAAGAAACTCCTCCTCAGTCTAGCTGTCGTCTAGCTGTTGACAGTAATGTGACAAGAATGAACATGCAGAGGAGACAGAAATGTTTGTTTTTTTAAAAACTAGGCAAATGTGTTTGTGATATTGCAAGTAATTATCACTACATGTTAAAATGCTTTCCCCTGCCTTCTTAGACGTGCTGGTAAACACACTGTGTAGCACATCAGCTTGTATCTTGGCTTCTCTGCAATTACATAAGCAACTGAAAAGAACATGTTCCAGATTTAATTGATGTTATAGTGTTTTCTCATATCAAATAAAAACTCTAAATGTCCTGACATCAGCTGATGTAGGCTTCTCTTCCAAGATTCCCTAAGCATATGATGAATGCTTTCTGCCAAACTGGTGCAGTTCTTTCTGATAATGTTATTTTTGCCCTAGGCAAGAAAACAATTTTAATTTCAGGTTTGAGTCGCCACAGTCTAGGAGAAACAGAAACTTTGTAATTTATTCTTTTTTTACCAGTCCCTGCTATGCACTAGACGCTAAAAGTAAAGTGGCCAGATTTAATAACATTCATAGATAGGAGCCAGCATGGAATAGTGGTTAAGAGCAGCGGCCTCTAATCTGGAGAACCGGGTTTGTTTCCTCACTCCTCCACATGCAGCCAGCTGGGGGACCTTGGGCCCGTCACAGTTCTCTCAGAGCTCTCTCAATGTCACCTACCTCATGGGGTGTCTGTTGTAGGGCGAAGAAGGGAGATTCCAAGCTGCTTTGAGACTCCTTTGTATTCAGAAAAGTGTAATATAAAAACCAAGGGCCATTCCGCACAAGGACCAATGTTGTCAATTGCTTTCACAAAGCGGAAATGTTGAGGCCAGGCGTACGGTTGAGGCCAGGGCAGACTCCTGGGTTTCCAACTTAGATCCAGCTCCCCCTCTCACTGGAGGGATGGTAGGGCCTCAGGCTGAACAACATGGGATTAGAATAGATTATAGAGGATGTCCACTGCTGCCTTATATTGTTTTTTTACTGTTAATTGGGTAAATTATGGGGAGTTTATTGCATTTTAAATATTTTATTCCGTAAACCACCACGAGACCTGTTGGGGAACGGCAGTAAATAAATAAATAAATAAACACAGACCCCAGGACAGATGTCCATTCCGGCCTGTTCTGGGGTATTCAAGAGGTTTTTTGGCCTGGCAAGGAGTAATAAAGGTGCAGGCTTTCTGCTTTTCATTTCTAAAATATTGTTCTTAACTGACTGTAATGTGGCTCACTGTTTTTTAAGTGTACTCTTGTTTGTTTAATGCCTGTTCTAGCCTGTTCCATGTGTTCTGGATGCATTTTGGCCTGGTAAGGGTTAATGGAGGTGTGGGATTTCCTATACCTTTCAATACCCTGATACAGTGAGTTGGATCTGGGATAGTGGCAGATGCAGAATTTTGTGGTTTATTTCCTCTCATATAGATTATATAAAATGTTAATCATATTATTATAATCTGTACAACAAAGTTATGCAGCCATGGTAGAATTCCATAATGCTTCAGGTTATTTCTGTGTGCCAGTCTGGCTTCTTAATTTAAAAGCATTTAAATTGTGCATAATATTGAACAGGTTGTCAAATATATGTTACTCAATTAAAAAAATATTTTGAATATTATATTGCAGCCAGCACAAATACTCACACCGGTAAAATTGCATGCAACCAAGGAAATGTGCCCCCGTGTACGTGTAGTGAGATATTGTATAGATAAGTATTGCTTCAATCAGTGCTAACAAAATAAGTGAGTGTTGTATAAAATGCTGGAGGTGTTTCACTGGTTGCCTAACAAATTGAATTTCTTTAGCTCCATCCTTCATTTATGTCTGTAGTAACATATTGGATTATAGCTGTGTTAAATGTTAAGGCTCACTGCTTTGAAAAGAATGGAATCCTCTTTGGTCACCAGCCTAATCATTAGAATGAGCTGCTTCTTTGACATCGAGGTTGTGATTCCTTTGATATTTTACAAAAGGCTTTTTGAGGCTGTTAAATTGGTGGAATTAGACAGGGTCATCTTTTGAAGCAAGTCAAGGAAAAGAATGTTTAAACTGCTTATAATTAGAGGGGTTTTTTAAAAGCAATATCCACTTCAGGGTTCATATAGTTACAGCAAAAAGGATTCTCATCTCATCATTTATTAATTTATAAAGAATATGTGTTTTCTGACATAGATGTTAATTTCTGAATGTGAAAATGTGTACTGTGATGAGACTCTAAGGCATCGGCTCTCAACCTGGGGGTCGGGACCCCTTGGGGGGTTGAACGACCCTTTCACAGGGGTCGCAGCAGGGTGAGTAGCTTGGACGGGGGTGGGGCCGCCACTGTTGCTGCTCCTCCTGAAGGTGCCCGCCAATTTATATACCATTTATATACAATCGTGAACAATGGATCTTCACGCCATTGGTCAGTTTCGGTTTAATTTCTATGAAAGAACACTTGCATAATTTTATGGTTGGGGGTCACCACAACATGAGGAACTGTATTAAAGGGTCGCGGCAGAAGGTTGAGAACTACTGCTCTAAGGGCTCAACTAGACATGAATTAAGTATGTGTGGTGGTGGTGGTGGGTCTCCCAACCTGACTTGTGCTGCATGTAACATTGGGGAACTAATGTTCCCAAGTGCTGCAGGGCAGGATTCAGCTCACAAGTTTGCTATGGGAGGGAAGAGAGAAGACTGTATCTGCTGCTCCCCCTGCACTGTGTTCAGAAGCCAAATCTAGCCCCACAGTACTTGGGAATATTACTTTTGCCCTATTTACTGTCTAGTTGAGCTGTCTAGTTTGCAGTGTAATCCTAGGGATCCTGTACTCAGATCCAGAGAGATCAATGGTGCTTTCTCCAGGATAAGTATGCATAGAATTTGAGCCTCATACTGACTGGAACTCTTGGTATGGTAAATTTTAATGAGCACCTCTGCATGATGCAAAGGATATATTTACTGGGCCATCTCAAAATCCCTCACAGGAAATATTATGCAGAATGTAGTTGCAACTTCCTGATTATATGATTGGTAGATTAAGAAAATGCCAAACATTGGTATGTGAGCCATGAACTTTAGAATTTCTGTAAGTGGTGACAAAAATTCATAAACGTTTTAGGCTCAAAAATGGTCCAGAGTTTCTAACATTTTAATTTGGAACTGTTTTAAGTGAATACCAAGTATTGCTTTCATTTCTATCACTTTTTCACAGTTGTTACAGTTGCCCTAACTCAACTCCATTTATTTCTCAGACTGAAGGGCTGTCCCTCGCAATTTCTTCTGGGTCGCTACAGAACATTCTGATGTTACTAGACCAGAGGAAATTATAGACACATAACTGCTGCATGGGGAATAGAGTACAGGTAAGTGTAGTGACCTGGGCACTAGAAGGCATTCAAAGAACAAATAAAGAGGCATGCTAAATCTAAGAACAGCATAAAGTCTACAAGTCGAGAGCTAACGTCCAATATCAACTTAGAGGTCATCAAGATTTTCTGGGTATATATTTTTGAGACTCAAAGCTCCTTTTGTGAGATATGAAGGGAATTTTGTTTGTTGAGAGCATATACCTCATAAATCACTTTGGCCTCTAAAGTGCTACTGAACTCAAAACTAGCTCCCTACTGCAGACCATCACAGCTACCCTCTGAAACAATATATAAATTTACTTTGTGCATCAATAAAAATTATTAAACAAATGGTAATACAATGACAGGATTAATAGAGTAATATACATGATAAAATGCAGAGCTGTAGGCATAGTTTGAAATCTTATATAGATTAAATCCAATACATCTTCACCTTCTTCTTAGCCTTCTAAGGGAAGCTGTGTGTCCTGACAGATGTTAGAGGGAGATGTTATCAATAGCTAGTTTTTGTATTTTAAGTTGGATGTCCCCCCCCCTTTTTTGTTTTTTTTGCTTCTTCCATGCAGAAAGCCATGGTACAACCTGACATCAACACTATTTAAAGTTGCCTAGCATTTCCCACTTCATAATCAATAAGAGAATAGGAAAAGCAATCCCCAAAATGACAATCCCCAAAATGACAGAATGATCTCAGTTCGAATCCAAGGCAAACCATTCAACATCACAGTAATCCAGGTCTATGCCCCAACCACTGCTGCTGAAGAGGATGAAGTTGATCAGTTCTATGAAGCCCTACAACATCTTCTAGAAGCAACACCAAAAAATGATGTGCTTATCATCATGGGGGATTGGAATGCTAAAGTAGGAAGCCAAAAGGTAATCGGGATAACACGCAAGTTTGGCCTTGGAGTACAAAATGAAGCAGGGCACAGGCTGGTAGAATTTTGTCAAGAGAATACAATGGTCATAGCAAACACTCTTTTCCAACAACCCAAGAGACGACTCTACACGTGGACATCACCAGACGGTCAACACAGAAATCAGATTGACTATGTGCTCTGCAGCCAAGATGGAGAAGTTCTATACAGTCAATAAAAACAAGACCAGGAGCCGATTGTGGTTCAGATCATCAGCTTCTTGTTGCAAAATGTAGGCTTAAATTGAAGAAAGTAGGGAAAAGCACTAGGCCGCTCAGGTATGAACTAAATCATATCCCCGACGAATATACAGTAGAGGTGACAAATAGATTTAAGGAATTAGATCTGATAGACAGAGTGCCCGAAGAACTATGGATGGAGGTTTGCAACATTGTACAAGAGGCAGCAACTAAAACCATCCCAAAGAAAAAGAAGTGCAAGAAATCAAAATGGCTGTCTGAAGAAGCTTTACAAATAGCTAAGGAGAGAAGGGAAGTGAAAGGCAAGGGAGAAAGAGAAAGATACACCCAATTGAATGCAGAATTCCAGAGAAAATCTAGAAGAGATAAGAATGCCTTCTTAAATGAACAGTGCAAACAAATAGAAGAAAACAATAGAATGGGGAGGACCAGAGATCTTTTCAAGAAAATTGGAGATATGAAGGGAACGTTTCATGCAAAGATGGGTATGATAAGGGACCAAAATGGTAGGGACCTCACAGAAGCAGAAGAGATTTTAAAAAGGTGCAAAATTATACAGAAGAACTATACAAGACCGAGCTTAACATCCCTGATGACCACAATGGGGTAGTTACTGACCTGGAGCCAGACATCCTGGAATGTGAAGTCAAATGGGCCTTAGGAAGTCTGAGCAACAATAAAGCTAGTGGTGGTGACAGCATTCCAGTTGAACTATTCAAAATCTTAAAAGACGATGCAGTAAAAGTGCTACACTCAATATGCCAGCAAATTTGGAAAACTCAACAATGGCCACAGGATTGGAAAAGGTCAGTTTACATTCCAATCCCAAAGAAGGGCAGTACCGAAGAATGTTCAAACTACCGCACCATTGCACTCATTTCTCATGCTAGCAATGCTCAAAATCCTACAAGCTAGGCTCCAGCAATATGTGGACCGAGAACTTCCAGAAGTACAGGCAAGATTTCGAAGAGGCAAAGGAACTAGAGATCAAATTGCCAACATACGCTGGATCATGGAGAAAGCTAGGGAGTTCCAGAAGAACATCTACTTCTGCTTCATTGACTATGCTAAAGCTTTTGATTGTGTGAAGCACAACAAATTGTGGCAAGTTCTTAAAGAGATGGGAATACCAGAGCATCTTATTTGTATCTTGAGAAATTTATATGCAGGTCAAGAAGCAACAGTGAGAACTGAACATGGAATCACTGATTGGTTCAAAATTGAAAAAGGAGTTTGGCAAGGCTGTATACTGTCGCCTTGCCTATTTAACTTGTATGCGGAGCACATCATGAGAAAGGCGGGATTAGTGAAGTCACAAATTGGGATCAAGATTGCAGGGAGAAATATCAACAACCTCAGATATGCAGATGATACCACTCTAATGGCAGAAAGGGAAGAGAAACTAAAGAGCCTGTTGATGCGGGTGAAGGAGGAGAGTGCAAAAGTTGGCTTGAAACTCAACATCAAGAAAACAAAGATCATGGCATCCGGCCCTCTGAATTCCTGCCAAATAGATGGGGAAGAAATGGAGATAGTGACAGATTTTATTTTCCTGGGCTCCAAGATCACTGCAGATGGGGACTGCAGCAAAGAAATTAAAAGACGCTTGCTCCTGGGGAGGAACGCTATGGCAAATCTAGACAGCATCCTAAAAAGCAGAGACATCATCCTGCCAACAAAAGTGCGTTTAGTCAAGGCTATGGTCTTCCCAGTTGCAATGTATGGCTGCGAAACTTGGACCATAAGGAAGGCCGAGCATCAAAGAATTGAGGCTTTTGAACTCTGGTGCTGGAGAAGACTCTTGCGAGTCCCTTGGACTGCAAGGCGAACAAACTGGTCAGTCCTAGAGGAGATCAGTCCTGAATGCTCTTTAGAAGGCCAGATCTTGAAGATGAAACTCAAATACTTTGGCCACCTCATGAGACGGAAGGACTCACTGGAGAAGAACCTAATGCTGGGAGCGAATGAGGGCAAGAGAAGAAGGGGACGACAGAGAATGAGGTGGCTGGATGGAGTCACTGAAGCAGTAGGTGCAAACTTAAATGGACTCCGGGGAATGGTAGAGGACAGGAAGGCCTGGAGGATCATTGTCCATGGGGTCGCGATGGGTTGGACACGGCTTCGCACCTAACAACAACAATAAGCATTTCCCACAGAATGCAAACATGAGAACATGGCCTGAGAGAACATTAAAAAAATCCCTTTGTATTAAAAAAAAATACAGCCTAATGAAGACATCAAAACATTGCACACTGTGTTGTGTTGTTTTGGTTGATCTCAATAAAAGGTATCACATGACTTTTGGTATTGGCTTTTGTTTTGGACCAATGTGGCTATTTGCACTCTCTAATGGTTACAAAGGAGCAGTACTAAACTATACTGAGAAATCTTTGAAAAATTAAAGGCTACACAGGAATTATCTTTATTGTGTAATGATATAAACACTTGCTGAAGCAGCTCACACTAGCAACTACAAAGTTTGAGTCCAGAGGCCCCTTTAAGACCAACACAATTTTATTCAAGGTGTAAGCTTTCATGTGCATCTTCAGACACAATAAAATGGGAATACCATTTGTTTGGGTTCAGCTCTGAGGGGGGGGGAAACAATAAATACCTCAAGATTGGAGATTAATTGACAGATGCATCCCCGATTGCAGAATGGAAAGTAATTAACTGTGGCCCTTTCACCAAGTTCCATCTGTCCCCCCCCAAGTATACATTCCAATCTCCCATTCCAATTTACATTACATTTTACTATTCATTACATTACATTACAATCTACTATTCAATTCCATTATTCCAAATAAGAAATAAAACAAAAAGAAGAGGATGCATGGCCCTTTGGGGGGGGGGATTGTTAGGAATGCAGATGTAAGAGCTGAATGAGATTAGCATATGTAGCGAGTCCTGGGGATTCCATTGTTTTGAGTGTTAGAATTAATTAAATTAAATCACTATTGGCAACTAGCAAACTTGTGGTGAGTATTTTAGTGAAGTGTCAAGTTCTTTTTTGCTAAATGTGTCTTCCTCCTAAGATTGCCAGGTTCTCACTGGGGGATGGAGGGGGGGGGGTAGAGTTGCCAGATCCAATTTGTGAAACTCCTGGTGATTTGGGGATGGAGCCTGGTGATTTGGGGATAGGAACTTTAGTGAGGCACAAGGCCACGGAGTCCACTCTGCAAAGCATCTGTTTTTTCCAGGGGAACTGAGCTCTGGAGTCTGGAGATGAGTTGTAATTCCTGGGGAACCCCAAGTCTCGCCTGGAGGCTGGCATCCCTACTTTCTCCTTGCATTGTGCCTTTATGTTTTGGGTGGGTTGGTTGCAACAGGTATGTTTTCTGGTTGAAGGGATATAAGCAAAAATGCTGGCTGCAATGGCAGGAGGAGAAGAATGTTGAAGAACTGTACGATCCTCTGAAGCTGGAGCCTCTCCAATAAAATAATTTTACATAGATGATTAAGAAAAAGTATGCATGAGGCCCTTCCATTCCCCTCTTCAATGGTGGGATGCATTCCAAAGGACTATGAGGATTCCCTCATTGCACTTATCGGCTATTATATAACTCTTGAAACAGGTTCTGTAAAGTTATTCATGGCCAGAATAGCCCTAGAACCTTAAAATCCTGGAGGTAGGCTGCAGAAGATAAAAGGTAGATTAGTGAAATATATCATTAGAAGTAAATGTAGTCAATATATCTCTAAATAACACTTGATCCTAGAGCCTTCTAATCAAGAGAATTCTCCTTGGAATAACAAAATACGCCTGTATTGATTTTGGTGGTGATGAAATAAAAATCCAATTAAGACACTGAAAAGATAAAGATTTGCCATCTGTGAAGAAGATTTAGTGGTAATTAGTTCAAATGACAAATTCACATTGAACACTTCAGGACATAAATTAGAGGGATTTTGTGTTCTGAAAGCTGAAAAAAGGGTACTCTGCAAATATTAGAACAAGCAATTCAAACGGATACATCCAAGTCCCATATCTCCAAGATAAGACATTCTGCTTCTGTGTATTGATCTGATATTATTTGATGCATCAAAGTTTTAACTTTCTTGAAGCTGGAGGTAAGTGGTTTGAGATTTTCTCCATTGTAGTTCATCAAAACAAGTAGCGAGAAGCATAAGATATCTTCCACAGACTTTTTTTTGCCAAGTTATTATGAGGCAGATTTCTATCTATGCGCTGGTTTCAATCTATTATGGTACTTCTATTACTGCACAAAAAGTGCCTCTTGCGGCGCAGAGTGGCAAGGCAGCAGACATGCAGTCTGAAGCTCTGCCCATGAGACTGGGAGTTCAATCCCAGCAGCCGACTCAAGGTTGACTCAGCCTTCCATCCTTCCAAGGTCGGTAAAATGAGTACCCAGCTTGCTGGGGGGTAAACAGTAATGACTGGAGAAGGCACTGGCAAACCACCCCATATTGAGTCTGCCATGAAAATGCTAGAGGACATCACCCCAAGGGTCAGACATGACTCGGTGCTTGCACAGGGGATACCTTTACATTTATTACTGCACAGTCTGATTTCTATCCCTGGGTGTGGTGGGAAAGCACAGATTCAGGCAATAAAGTTGTGATGGTGATACAAATGTCACATCTGAGTAGCAGGTTAGGTGAGTAGCGGGGTACCTCAGGGCTCGGTGCTCGGTCCGGTATTTTTTAACATATTTATTAATGATCTAGATGAGGGGGTGGAAGAATTACTCATCAAGTTTGCAGATGACACCAAATTGGGAGGACTGGCAAATACTCCAGAAGATAGAGACAGAGTTCAACGAGATCTGAACACAATGGAAAAATGGGCAAATGAGAACAAGATGCAATTTAATAAAGATAAGTGTAAAGTTCTGCATCTGGGTCAGAAAAATACTTGTAAACAAGGAGGAATACATTAAGGCAGAGGGTTTTTTTTAAACAATTCATTTATAAAATTACTTTTAGACCAGTGGTCCCCAACCTTTTTATCAATGCTTGACAATTTTACTGAGGACTGGGGGGGGGGGTAGTCTTTTGCTGAGGGACGTTGCTGCTGCTGCCGCTTGAGCCCCTGCTCCACTTGCTTTCCCACTGGTGCCCCTGACTACCCTCTGCCCACTGGGGGGTGCTGCCAGCAGCAGCTGCACAGTGCCATGCCAAGGGGGAGCCCCACCCATGGCGGCCGCTGGAGAGCACCAAAGGTGAGCCAGCAGCAGAATGGCAGGGCAGCCTCCAAGGCAGCAGCCTGGGAGGAGGGCGAGGAGGAGCTGCGGCCCGTTATCAACCAATCTACGGACCGATACCGGTCCCCAGCCCGGGGGGTTGGGGACTGCTGTTTTAGACTACCTTTCCCCAGTAAAATGTTTCCCAGCATGGTATATAATAAAATCAATATCAACCAATACATAAAACCATGCAGCAGCAATATCTATCTATCTATCTATCTACCTACCTACCTACCTACCTACCTACCTACCTACCTACCTACCATCAGAAGCTGTGACCCACCACGAGCCTGTCTCAGGAGTGGTGGGAAATAAATAAATAAAATTAATAATAACAACAACAACAAAAATAATAAAATGGACAGAATGGCAACTCCAACAAGTGGAATTCCTAACCAGAGGATGCTCACAATACAACAGAGCCCCAAAATAAATTCAAATTTATGCTCTGGAAGATTACATCAATCTCCTGCCCAAGCATCAGACAAAAAACAACAGTATAGGTGGTGAGAACTTAATAGATCTTGACCTTTCTTCTTGATCCAAAAATGACAGGCAGACTACTTTGGCTCAATGCCTGCCTTAGAGTCTACTCCCTATTCATCAATGGAAGAGAGCCTGAGGAGAACAGAGCCAACTAACAGCCCTGTGGAGGAAAGGAATGTGGAAAATAAGCCTGGACAAGTAACCACCCCTTAAGCTTTACTACAAGACAAGGCTTCAGCGATGCCCCCGATCCAATTACAACTAATAGACCTCAGGGAAGACTATGATTTGGATACACGGGTACTCCATAGTGTATTTCCCAGCCAAATGCCCACTAAGCACACAAATGGAAAATTTGTGGCTCAGGAAACGTTAGAGTTGGGAATCCTGACAACGGATGTTACCAGTGCAGTTGAAATACAAAGACTCCACATGGAAAAAATAAGAGCAGCTGATACGTTTTGTGTTAAGAACCCCATACGATGATCAAAAAACATTTACAGCAAAAAGGCACTTCACAAATCCACCCTACTTTACCTGAGCTGGAGCTCAATGCAAAGCAAGTTGGCTTGTTGGTTCTGGAAGGGAGCCTACTCCAACATTCAAGAATGAGGGATTATCATACACCCCTTTTCCTCAAAAACTAGCACAGAACACCTACAATAACCACACATCCTCCCTAAATATCATGCAATGGAATGTGTCTGGAATTCCTAACAAACAGCATCAGATCTAACAATAGGCTCATGTGAGTAACATCATGTTTCACAACTTATAGAAGGTGGATAGACAGGCAACAATATACACTTATATTAGCAGCCTGTACCAGAGCATCAGTGCTTCTATTTAAAATTCCAGAAATAACTACCATTTTTTCAACCTCCATATAAGGGAGTATTGCCAGGAGAGCTTTGAAGGATGAGGAGAGGACAAGGTTCATATATAAAGAGGCAGCCATCTCTGGATGCTCATAATTTGATCACCTACTATGTTCTTGGGGCTAGTATAGCTGATATATAGTACATCTTACCTCCCTAACCATCTAGTACACCGGTCTCACTTCCAGTATCCAAACCTGTAACATATAAATCTGTTACACCCTTGCATGGATGACCCCTGCCATTGGAAGCAAGGCAGGTGCTCCAAGGTTGGGGGAAGGTAAAATATGATTTTCCTTTCCCTTCTTTAATGCATATTAAGCCATACATCAGTCAAGCCATCCCCTTTTCACATACCCTTATATTCTCATGTTCTGGCCTGTCTGAAAAAAGGGGTTGAAGTACTGGGAACAACCAATTGCTTCACCCTCTGAAACCTACTGAGCACCTCTTTCCCAAATTTTGTTTTTGGGAGCAGTAGATCGTCAGGAACAGAATATCAGAAGTCTGTACTGGGAGAAAGTAATCAATTTGAAAAGCCACCCTCCTAAAGAAAACATAGTATTCTTAAATCTTCAGAACTGTGCTGTTAGATGCTGGCCATTGTGTCACTCACCATTGTATGTAAACAAGAAGAATTCTACTTTGCATCACTGTAGACTTCAAGAAATAATTTTATTTTGAGACCTGCATATGACCATATTACTTGTACAACAAAGACTTTACTCAACTCTTTTTACTGACCACATATGGAATGTATAAAAAGCTAGAAGCTTCCATCGCTATGGTACTTTTACAACACCAGGCTTTTAAAGAAAATGTATTCATCTTATTGAGCCGCGGTAGCTATTCATGAGGCAATCCAGCTTTCCCATTGTCAAACAAGAAAATTTCCTAAAGCTGGCATACTCAAAAGTAGCTCTGTGTCTGGATCTGTCTGTATTTTAAAATGAGCAGATGGATTGAGATAAAGAACTTAATCAGCTTAGTTGACAATGAAGACCAATTTTTTTCACCTGCCTTGTGAGTATTGGATTAGTTATGGATTTTGTCACAATGGGTGGCACAGTACTGCAACTTAACATAGCAAGCCACCATATGAATAAACCAAATCCTTATTGGACATGATGGGCAAACTCAGGTTATCCATCTGCACAGATCTCTAAAGTCTCTAAAGTATGCTGAAGGATGCAATCTAGAATCAAAGACTGAACACACAGACCAATTCTGCATGAGGATTTTGCCCCTGGACAGTTGCTGGTGGGTTTTAGTGCTGTTTTCACATGATGTCAACAGCACCCCGATGCTGTGCAGGGGCTGTTGTGAGTTTTGGGCAGATTTGCCTATCTAGGACCCATTATGCACGGGGGAATAACGCACATTCGGGGTGGAATGGCGGCCACTAAAATCACTGATAACGCATGGTGCCAGCTGCAGCCGGCTGCAGCTTGGGTGCATGCTGCCGAAAAAGCCACATTAGCGAAACGCGGAAGAAAGCGCAGCATCCGGGTGACCGGGGCGCAACCAGCAGCGGTGCTGGGATTGCCGTGTGCATAATTGGTTACTCTGGGTTTTGCTGCCGTCGCGCCCCGTCCCGTGCATATCCGGTGTGCTTCGCGTCTTCCCCCTCTACATTTTCCATGTGACCCGAAATCGCCGTTTCGGCGGCCGTGCATAATGGGCCAATGAGGGAAATCACCCAAATTGGATTTGCCACTTCTTGTCGTACTTCCCATCGGGGAGTAACCAGGGGCAAGCTTGTGTGGAGGGAGAAATGCACGACAGTCTCTGTGATATTTTGCCCACCGTCGCACCCGCCCTCCCCTCTCCATTTCCTGCTTTAGAATTTTTTTTAAAATAACACAGTCCATATTGCTGTGGGACTGCAAAGCAACATCTGCTAAGTTAAAATAAAAAGTAATGTTAATTGTCCTTAGTGGTTTTGTGATCTGGCAGCCAAGACACATTTACGTTTGTATTTTCTGGTGTTTGGGTTTTAACGGGGAAAGAAGAAGAAGAAGAAGAGTTGGTTCTTATATGCCGCTTTTCCCTGCCTGAAGGAGGCTCAAAGCAGCTTATAGTCACCTTCCTTTTCCTCTCCCCACAACAGACACCCTGTGGGGTGGGTGAGGCTGAGAGAGCCCTGATATCACTGCTCGGTCAGAACAGTTTTATCCATGCCATGGCGAGCCCAAGGTCACCCAGCTGGCTGCATGTGGGGGAGTGCAGAATCAAACCTGGCTTGCCACTTCTAACCACTACACCAAGCTGGCTCGCAGGGCATGTGTGTGATGAAGTAGCCCTCCCCCGATCAGCTGGGTGTCCGTGCTCTTTGTTTACTGTTCACACACAATCAGTCATTGGGGTCCAGTTACCATGTCCAGCCAAAGCTACCCAAACATAAATAGAGAACATAACACCAAGAACATCCAAAAGAGGAGGGAATGCTTTATTGTTGTGGCATTTCTCCATAGCAACACAGAAATGTTAATTTAAAAAATCCTTTTGTGTTGTGATATTACCACATAGCAGAAGTACCCTTAAAAATTAATTTGGGGGCTCAGGGTATTGGTGGCTTGCAGTAATTGACAAGCCAAGGAGTGGGGGAAGAAGTTGGCTTCATTTTCCTTTGCCACCTCATTGGGTGGCAAAAAGCTGTGATGAGGTGGAGGGAAAACGCGGGAGGGGTCTTCCATCAGGAACACACAACTTCTAACCGTGCATTTGCAAGCAGGAGGCAGCGTGAGTTCACTGCCTCCATGTAGAATCAGTCTCAGACACACACACACACACACACACACACACACACACAATCCACTGTATCTTCTCTGATCTGTCTTCTTGTAGCCTTCTCACCACCTAGACAATTCCTTGCTCCTTCCTTCATCCTCTAACATCTCAATTTCTTTTGATTTTATATAACATACATCCATGAATGTGCTGTGTAATATACCACTTGTGAATTTACCAGTGTCAAACATTTGTATAATCCTTTAAATTGTATATATCATGCACTCTTAATCAATTGATTCCCAAGATAGTTAATAATCAGCAGTATCCAAAAAATATAATAAAAAGTCTAAAAATGATCAAATGTAGACATCCTAGCAGTAGCAGATTAAAATTAGTCACAGCAGATCCATTTAAAACTTAACTGGCAGCATTTTCTAAACTAAATTGTCAATCCCTGAGAGATCTAAAATTGTTCTTCAGGGCCTGGAAAAGGGAGTTCTTCCACCAATCATTTGGTTGTGGCTGACCAGAATCGGCAACATCTGCAGGGCCCCTGAACCTCCCTCCCAAGAACCCATGCACCTGAACCATGGACCTGTTTGATGATGATGATGTCATCCGTTCAACCATGTCCAACCCTCGGCAATTCTATAGGAAAGTCTTTGCTATCTGTCCCTGTCTTTGACTGCTTCTTGTAGTTGGTTCATGGTCATCCCTGTATTGGCTTTGATTGTGTCGAGCCAGCGGAACTTTTGGCGACCACGTTTCCTTTTGCTGCTGACCTAATGCCACTGAGCATTAATGATTTTGCTAGCGAGTTTGATCACATGATGTGTCCAAAGTAAGTGAGCTTTAGCCATAATATATTCCCTTCTAATGACATAGTTGGTTTGCTCCTCTCTAAAACGATCTTGTTGGTAACTTTGGCTATCCATGGTATTCGCAGCATTCGTCTCCAACACCATGTTGACTTGTTTGAACTGTTATAAATTAGACTGTTACCTTCAGTTATGGTTACTATTGTTATTGTTATTATTTTTTTATAATTTTGTTTATTATTATATAAAGCATTTACAGAAAATTTGAGAAGAAAAAGCAATCAGCTGATATGGTTTGCCATCTCTTTTAACATACATATTCAGTTCCCATCACATATTATTCCTAATCTAGAAGTTTTTACCATTTTTCTTAGCCAAGTGATTGTTAATACATATGAGAGTATGATCTGTTATAAGAATACATTCTGTTATTATCTTAAATGATATTAGGTCAGTCCCCTTCATAGATTGGCCCTGACCCAAGAGTTACTACTGCCGTCTTGTTAATGCCTATGAAGTATGGTTTGTCATCCTCTTTTAGCATACATATTGACATACATATTCAATTCCCATCGCATATTAATCCTGATCTAGGAGTTATTACCATCTTTCTTAGCAAAGTAGTTGTTGATACATATGAGAGTATAATCTATTATAAGGATATATTCTATTATTGTCTTAGATGATATAAAGTCAGTTCCCTTCATATATTGGTCCTATCCTAAAAGTTACTGCTGCTGTCTTTCCCACAGGAAGTCAGGAGAATACTCCATTGTTCAACTCATCCTTCAGGTGGTCGCAGAAAATGAAATTGTGTTTTTTTCCATAGTAGAGTGTTTCTGATTGTCCTTCTGTCAGGGCCAGAGAAATCTCTTACTTGATTCTTGCTGCCAGTCGCCTTTGAGTTGGCTCTGAATACTTTATCAATCTGGATCTCTTCCTCTGGTCGCATAGGAATATCTCCTGATAGCTTCCTGGTTGCTGTTGCTTTTGAATAGACTCTTTTTATTTTGCTGATCCAAATCATTTCCTGCTCTGAATAGACTTCCAGGTTTTCGGTGCTTTCCTTCCTTGAATCTCTTTTCCCAGGTTCTTCGAAGGTACTTTGGGTTTTTACATCTCTGGCTCTCTCCCTCTCCTGTTGATTAACTTCCAAACATTGAGTTTTCGTTTGATTTATTATTGGCAAAGCTGTATCAGCTGTTCTCTCTCCGTCCAAAAGCTCCCCCTTAATCCCACGAATTTCCTTTTCCAGCTTATTGACTGCTTTCAGTATCTTTGAGTTCCCTTCGCATAACAAATGGAAAAGCTGTGCCTTAGTTAATTTCTCCATAGTTCCAGGCAGTCACAAATTAGAAACAGAAAGTCTCGTACGGTCTCGCGGGAGCACGGGCGATCCCAAATTATCAGTTTGTCGATCTCCGTATCAAGTCAGTAACCCCCACTGAGCTTTTTTCAACAAAACTTCAAAGTTCTTTCTTTGTTTGGTTAGTGGGTATAATTAGCTGGGAGTCTCTCACTCGGCGAAAGAGGGAATTCACTTGTAAATTGGTTGAGGAAGGAGGGGGGGAAGAGCTTGTAGAGAAAGAAAGGGAAGAGCCAGAAAGCTTTCAATTCTTACTGTTGCAGACTCAGCTTCTGTCAGCGCTTCTGTCAATCTGGTAAAAGATGGTCTGGGAAGAATGTAGGGTCAGCTGGTCGTTTCAAGCTTGTAAAGTTGTTTGCGACAAGGACGCCATCGTGACCTTGAGTACACGCCGCTATTAATCCGGGGAATTCGGTCTCCCTACCTCCCCACGGATCTGTAGGACCCTCAGGATGCCGTTCCCGGTTCCTGGGGCGACCGGCGAGCAGATTTGCGTATCTGCTCAGGTCAGCCAGGTGCAGAAGCCCCTGACCCTCGGCATGGCTGAAGAGCTGAACAGAAGTCCAGCTTTTTATGGCGCCATCTTCAGTCGACTCCTCGTTATTGTTATTATTGTTACAGTCCACTTATATGTTATGTTATGAAGAAACAAGTTCCATGTATTGTTTATGTTCCATGTGAATCACCCTGAGACTCAGGGGAGGGCAGAAGATGATAGATAGATAGATAGATAGATAGATAGATAGATAGACAGACAGACAGACAGACAGACAGACAGACAGACAGACAGACAGACAGACAGACAGACAGACAGACAGACATCACAAACCCTGAGTAACAGCAACACAGAGGCTGTGTGAAATATGGTAGGTTAAAAATAACAAAAAGCGTCAGACGCAGATTACTAAACTAGATACTAGAATCAACATTACATTTATGAAAAGGGCTGGGAGGAATGAAACACATTTTATTTTTTAGTGTTTGTGGGGAGGGTATTCCAAAACTGAAGGGTTACTACAGCAAAGCCCCTGCCCTTTATAGTTACCCACCTCTCCTTGATGTACTCCAAGCAAGACCATCAAAAATGATCTCTACAAGTTGGATATTGTAAATCCCTTCCACATATGGTTGAGGCCAGGGAGGCTGAGGGCCTCTTGTCTCCATATTTCCTCCTGCTTTAGGTTCCTCCATCCCTGAGGATATTGAACCACTGTAACAACACAAAATGGTTAAGGAGTATATAGCTAACACACAATTGTTTATTTGGCCTATTTCAAAGAGCTTTATTTCAAAGAGCTTTGGCATTAAATGATGCCAAATTCTTTACAAAGCTACATAAATGGACATTGAAAACTGAACACAGCTTGAACTTTTCATTTAACTTTTTATAAAAACTGCATATAAATAATTGCTATGCTGACATTTTTTTCTATTGTGTGTGTATGTATATTAGACTTAGCCAGAAACTTAATTTTCTAAATAGTTTTCAGAAATCATTAGATGAAGGTGTAAATGGGCAAGACAAATCTTGTTGTATTAACATTCACTGTCTGCTGTCTACGTCATGTACATAGGTTATTTTCCCTTTCAAACTGGCAAGTCTAATAGTTCTGATTGTCTCTGAAGTTCTTCTCAGTGCTGGAATGACTGAAAGTATAAATGAACTGAAATTATAAATAATAATTTTAATTAAATCACTACTGATTTAGAGTGAAATGATGCCAGCAAATGTGGATTGATTTTGGTTGCCCATGTTACCTAGATATTAATTCTCGGAAAGTCACAATTGCCCTTGCTTCAACATGAATCATCTTGACTGTGTGCTAAAAATGATCTACTATAATATTATAGCACTTCTAGTGATAAGGAACTAAAGAGATTAAATTAATCTGCATGCAGGTACAGACAAATGTCTTTATGACTTAAAAATTGTTCTTTGTAGAAGAAGAAGAAGAAGAAGAAGAAGAAGAAGAAGAAGAAGAAGAAGAAGAAGAAGAGTTGGTTCTTATATGCCGCTTTTCTCTCCCCAAGGAGGCTCAAAGCAGCTTATAGTCGCCTTCCCTTTCCTTTCCCCACAACAGACACCCTGTGGGGTGGGTGAGGCTGAGAGAGCCCTGATATCACTGCTCGGTCAGAACATCTTTATCAGTGCCATGGTGAGCCCAAGGTCACCCAGCTGGCTGCATGTGGGGGAGCGCAGAATCAAACCCGACATGCCAGATTAGAAGTTCGCACTCCTAACCACTATACCAAACCAGCTCATTGCTGTCCTGATATTCAGGAACTGCAGGTAGATAGTAACAAGAAAGCTTATCATCGAATCAGTGATGATCTTCTAAGAAGAAATTTAGCCAACTTAGAACCTGTACTCAGAAATAAGGCTAGTGTGTAGCAGATTCTGACTGTTTCACTCTGTAGCAAGCCAGTCATATGGGTTGGAATATGCCAGATCTGCAGTGTGCATCATTCATTCATTCATTCATTCATTCATTCATTCATTCATTCATTCATTCATTCATTCATTCATTCATTCATTCATTCATTCATATACTGCCCTCCCTTGTGGTTCAGGGCAATTTACATAGAACATAGGAGAACTTAAGGATAAGTACAATATAATTCAGTGATATCATCAAATAAATAGTAATAGTAACACTGATTTTATAAATGTTCAGTAACTGGTGATATCAACCTTAACATATAACTAAGACCCCAAAGATTGGTCAGTTCAGGATTCAGTTCAGAGGAAGGGTTTCAGGAGACCCAGTTAACCAAAGGCCTGGAGAAAGATCTCCATTTTGCAGGTCCTGTTCCAGCAGGGTCCTGATCTCTTCTGGGAGCTCATTTCACCAGGTGGGGCCAGGACGGAGAAAGATGTGACCCTGGTTGAGGCTAGGGATCACCACCCAGTTGGAAGTGGGGAAGTGTAAAGCTCTTCGGGGGGTACAGACAGCGAGGTGGTCCCTCAAGTACACTGGGCCTAGACTGCCTATGGCCTTAAAGGTGATTACCCTCCCCCCCCCGAAGTAAATAAGGGGAAAGGAAAATGGGGGGTGTTTACAAAGAATTTAACATTAGAAACTAAAGAAACAACAGGGCCGAGGGCGATTGCCCTCAGAGCCTGGAAAAGATGGGAAGGAGTATGGTCAGCAGACTTCGTGAAATGGATACCAGTAGAATTACTACAAGAACTAGATGACCCTATATGGTGGGAAAATTTAAAAAAGAAAGGGTTGAATAGAGTAAAGGATTTATTAGACCAATCGGGAGTAATGATATCAAAAGAAAAATGTATGGAATTGTTGGGGGAAAGGAATTGGTTGAGGGTCCACGGACTATACGAGGCTATGAGTAAACTCTCACGCTTAGGGATATTATCTAAGGATAGTCGGATGAAGGGGATTATGCAAAGAATGGAAACTGCAAAAAAAGGAGTAGTGGGGGTGTTATATAAGCTAATGGTAAGCGATGAGGATTATATAGGACGTGAGATTCAAATAAAATGGCAGAGGGACATCCAATTGCCTGATCAAGTAGTACATAAAATTATAAAGGGAAATAAACAGATAAAATTAGACAAATATAAGGAAATGACTAGAAAGTTAATTTGGAAATGGTATAGAACGCCGGCCCAGTTGGCGTATATGATAAAAGGGCTGACCCCAAAATGTTGGCACTGTGGAAAGGATAAGGGATATTATATACATATGTGGTGGGAGTGTACCGAAGTTTCTGGATATTGGAGAAATATAATTCAGGAAATGGAAAATATTCTAGGAATTACAATAGTGAAAGAAGCAAATACGTTGTTTGCAGGTATTTTGGGATATGATTTAAAGGAAAAAAAGGATCTCAAATTATATAAAGCCATGGTACTTGCAATACAAGCCGCTGTTGCTAGGGGATGGAAAGATAAATCAAAGTGGACATGGGAAAGCTGGTTTCAGTATCTCTATGAGGATGTTAGCTCTGAAATTGTGATCTGTTTAAGAGGGGAGGCCTTATGGGAAGAGAAAAAGGAAAGGATAAATAGTAATTGGACAAAGTATTTCCATTGGTTGAGGTCGACTGGGAACAGGGAGAGTAAGAATAAAGCCTTGAGCGGGATCAAGAAGCTGTGTACATGGTTGAAAGAGTTATAAGGAAACGGCAGGTAGGGTGGAGGGTGGGGGTGGAGTGAGGGAGGGAGAAAATGAGAAATGTAATTATAACATGAACAACTATTGTCAATAATCAAAGATTGAATAAAATTTATTTTGTCAAAAAAAAAAAAAAAAAAGGTGATTACCAAGATCTTATGTCTAATCCATTATGTCTAATCGACATTATTCGACTGTTGGAGAGCGGGCCAAATATGGTACCTCCATGGTGTTCCTGTGAGGGCCCTGGCTTCTGAATTCTGGATAAGTTGTAGTTTCCAAATCAAGGTTAAGGTTAGGCCTGCATAGAGCAAGTTGCAGAAATCCAGTCTAGAGGTGACCATCGCATGGATCACTGTGGCTAGGTGTTCCAGGGTCAACTAGGGTGCTAGTATTTTTATTTATTCATTCATTTATTTGTTGGATTTCTATACCGCCACTCTCAGACCTGCTGACTCGTGGAGGTTTACAATTAAGCACAGCAATAAAACACAAGAACCCTATACTATTGGCAAAGCTATACCATCTTGTTGAGAAAAATATACAATGTACACTAAATAATAACTATAACAATAAAAATTAATAGTAAACAATAGATGGCAGCGACAGTTTCTCTCGACTAACCCACAACTTCTCGGCTCTCCTGTTCAAGTTGTATATCCAAATAGGTATCCTTTGGCAGTGTTAGCCCAAGAGGGCAATTTTAGCTGGGGGTGGGGGGTAGTTTAGCTTGGTGCAGGTGATAGAACACCAGCCATGCTACTCTTGTGATCTGTGTCTCCACAGAGAGGGAGGCATCCAGGATCATGCTTGGTGGAGTGAGCCAGTGACAGTTAAACCTCATCCATGTTGGGTAATCAAATTTCCTTGCTTCAACCCTTCCTGCCCAGTCATAGGACATTCATCTTTGAAGGGTTGAGCTTCAGATGACTCTGCTTGAGCCATCTCATCACTGGTTCCAGACATCCGGCTAAAGATTCTGCGGGTGCATCAGGTCAGCCATCCATCATGAGGAAGAGTTGGGTGTCATCTGCATTTTGATGGTATGCCAGCCTGAACTTCCACATCAGTTTGGAGAGAGGACCGCTTCCTGTGGAACTCCGCATGTGAGCTGGCAGTAGCTTGACTGCCTCTACCCATTTGCTACCTTCTGCCCAGGACCACAGAGAAAGGAGATCAGCCATTGGAGGGCTGTCCCCCATATCCTGACATCAACGAGGAGGTGACCTAAGAGCTCATGGTTGACTGTGTCAAACACTTCTAGAAGCATGAGCAGTGCTGACTCACCTCAGTCCAGCTGGTGATGGAAGTCATTCATCAGGGCGACCAGCTCTGTTTCTACTCCATGGCCAGACCAGAAGCCTGACTGGGATGGGTCTAGGACCGAAGCTTCTTTCAGGAATGCTGATATTTGGTTCACTGCTGCCCTTTCCACCATTTCCCCCAGAATTTAGACTGGTCAGTAGCTGGTGAACTCTCATGAGTCCAGAGATGTTTTTTTCAGCAGTGGGCGTACCACTGCCTCTTTCAGTCCCTCCAGGAATTCTCCCATTGAGAGGGAGAGGGATTGAGCAGAATATCAAGAGGGCATCACAAGAGATGTATGTTTAACATAGATAACATAGAAACTTCATCATTATTTTCAAATTATTTCCTTCAGTGTCCTGACTGGCTCAACAGGAGACTTCTTGCTGTTTGAGTCTACATCCTCCCTGCTTGCCTTCAGAACAGTAGTTGATCATAAGAATGATTGCAGTTAGGTAGGTCTCTCTCTCCCTCTTTTTATACATAGTTGTTTCTCTTCTGAATAAAAACTATTTTATTCTTTAAGAAGCTTGGTGCTTTACTTTCTTTGCACATTCAAATTCTGCCAACAATGAGTACTTGTATGTAACAGTGTATGCTTGGCAACAGTGTTATGGAAACCCACTCCCAGCATATGGTAGTAAGATTCATAACTGGCTTTTCTGAACAAGCAACCCTGGATCCAGCCCAGCACAAGGTATCCATGTCCCACTGTTGTCACATGTTGAAACAGTCACGAGAGCAGGCCCCAGTTATTCATGAGGTTTCTGGAAGGGTAGATTTCCTGTTTCTCATCCAGTGCAACATGTTCACAAATATCTTGCCTACTATGACAGCGTAATCCTTTAGTTTTGAAGATGACAAATGTCAGGCAATTAAAAGGCTTGCCTGACCCTGTAGAGCAGGACTGAGCCAGGAAATCCCTATGCCAATTCACATCCGTTGCATGGACAACTTGTGTGATCCCCTCAAACTCATGTCTAATAAGCCACTGGGGACTAAGCTTTTGGCTCCAAGCAGATTGAAATGCTCTCTCCTGATTGCAAGCTCTCAGGAGGCCTCTTAGTTATTCATGGGTTTATGCTGCCAGGGGAGTGTACATTTGTTGCCAAGGGATTTAGAAAAAGCTGGACTCAAATCACCTGCCAGGTTTAATTCTCTCTCCCCCTGGTGAGTCTCTTCCTGATGGCTAGGAGAGTGGATGATGGTTTGCCCTAGGTGAAGATCTTGTGAAATTACTTGAAACAAAAGGACTCATACTAGTGTTCCCTCTAAGCTGTGCCTGTGAGCAGCCACATTAACACAAGATGCCCCTGCTCAGCAGCAGTCTGGAGCCACACAGGGTCTTGCATTTAAGATTATATCCATCATATTCTGCTCAGGATTTGAACTGCTTCGCTTAGAAGGGCAAAAAAAAAAAAAAAAACCTAGCGAGAACATTGCTCACAAAAATATGTCAATTGGGGGCCTCTGACTGGTATTTGATCTCTGCCAGCCAGGAAAAAACATGGAAACCTTTTGCTTTTCTATCTGAATAATTTTAAAACATTCTTTATGCTACTTTTAAGCTTCCTTTCATGCATATGGCATGTGATTTTCCCCTTTTATTGCAGTATTGTGTCTTCCATGGTTATATTCTTTGAAGCGTAGTTGCTTTCTGCTCTGCTAAGCATATGCTACTAATAGCCAGACATTTTCTTGGACAGGAAGGGGAGTTGCAAGGTAACATGATGCAGCATCTTCACTGGCCAGCCCAGATGGGGTGTGACACACAGTAAACAACCAAGCTTTTGTAAGCTTTAAAATGTTCATGAGGGGACATTCAGAAGCTTTTTTGTCCTGGAACTTAACACAGCATCTCCTCACCTATGTGACACATATTTGAAATTAAGGAAGCTTAGCACACACAGTTAGGTTCTATGCATTTCCATAAGATATATGGATACTTAACTCTGGCTGGACTCTCTCCACCATCTTTCTATATAATTCCTCTGTGTCCACATGTGGAGAAAAACCCATGGAAGACTTTATGTTTTCTGTGAGTGCTGGAATGAGTATGAGTTCAACAGCTGACAACCCAGGTTGCTTCTGCATACTTCTTGCTCTCATCCCTACTGCAAATGCAGAGATGCATGCACATCGGTAGCAGAACTTCCACATGAAAGAACTTTGAACACTTTCCTGCCAGGACTGCCTTTCTGGACACCTTTATGTCCAGGTGATATGATAATTCCTTTGAAGACAAGCTTTCCAAAAAAGATCAGAGCAAAGCAGGCCTTGGAAAGCATGTACTTGGGATAGATTATTAGGACCCAGTTAAGGCCTCATGTCATATGAATGCTTCACCCCCCCACCCCTCAAATAAACACTTCAATTTGGAAGCCAAATCAGAGCAGAACCTCTAAGTCGAACCATGGTCTTTGTTCAGACACTTTCTTCCCCACATCTTTTTCTAACGCTATGGCATATTATGACAGTGATAATACATGTTTATTGAATTGTGCAGTGCTGTCCAGGCAGATGTAAGAATTGTGTATGAAGGCTTGCCCAAATAATCATGCTTTGGGTGATTGAATTGTACTGTCAGTACCACATGTAAACAAGCAGATGCAAACGGAAATCCTCATAATTAGATTACAGGGTTGATGATAGATGACTGGATAAACTGGTGAAGCTCATGTGGTTTTTCCATATGTACCTGTGGTGCAGTACATTATAATTAATTGGGGAAATTTCAAAAAGGAGGTTGTATGTGTGTGCCGTTGAAAGATTGTTGCTACTAAATGAAGCCACCCACCCTAATGTAATGCATTTTGCTTCAAAAATACTCATAAGACATATCAGGATGTGGTGCATATTCAAATGCCTATACTATTGACACAGTGCAGATAGTTTCCATATTCACATACGAATGCCCACCTTTCCTAATGCCAAGTGGTATGACTACAGAAACACAAGTGCTGGTTTTCTTCACTGGATCAGGTTGATAAAATAAAAAAATAGATAAAATAAAAAAATTAAAAAAGAGAGTACAAAAAAGCAAACAATGCTCTACCATTTTAATTTTGTGAAACCTGGAAAGATATTCTTGACTGACAGAAAATTACATAAGCTTCTGGGACTCCAGCTGCATTATATTGTGTAGGACAGATGCATTTCTACTGTGCACTTTTGCTTTTAGCGAGGAGGATTTAAAATATATGCTCTCTGTCAATAGAAACTGAGGGAAATACAGATGGTAGTTGTAGCTTTCTTTGTCAGATAATTCATGAAGAGGCTGTTCTGTTGCCATTTCATGAAACCCCTTTCCCCTCTTTTCTTTGTCTTTTTACACCCTCCCAGTTGGAAGCATGGTTTTGGAGGAACAGATGGACATGTAGGAGTATGTCAGGAAAACAACAATAAATTGTAGAAAGAAAGCTGCCTTGGAGAAGTTAAAGAGAATCCTTATGACCCACATGCCCAGTTAAACAAATCAATAAAAGGAAAAGGACAGAATTAAGCAATGTCCAGAAAGGGGGAGGGATACCATTATTATTCACAAATGAAGAAATAAGAAAATATTTAGCATACTGAATGGCTGCACATTTTAAGTGCTGAGAGGAAAAGCTTAACCTAATGCGTAATTAACGCTCCAACTTGCTACAGGATATCATTGGGGTTAAGAGGGTTCAAGGCAGATTAGACATCTTTAAGGATAATGAGACCATCCATAGATGCATTATGTAGGATTTTTTTGAAGAAGACTTATAAACTGTCATGCTTGCAGACAATGTACCATGTCAGGCCTACGGGATATTTGCAGCCCCTTGGAATCTGTTAACATGCTTCGTAGTAGTTCAGGTTGCTGACTCTCCGCCCAAAGACTGTCTGTCTGAAGTATTCAGGACAGATGCCACTGTACTTCCTGCCTTGATCCTCTAAAAATATAATTTGGCAAGAGCCAGTTCTGTTCTTATGTCCTCATCAACTAGCAGGCTAGTATTTGGATGGGAGACCTCCAAGGACAACTAGGATGGTGATGCGGCAGTATCTTGCCTGGCTGACAGACAATTCGACAATGGTAGGATCCCCTGGATGCGCTACACACACACACACACCATACAATAAATCATAACAAATAATTAATCTGTATTTTATTCTGCCTTCATGGGGGGTGGGATGAGTAACAATTTCCTCTTTCCAATATCATGCAAGTACACCATTATGCAAAAGGTTGTTTTGTTTCTAATCCAGAGATGGGTAGCTTAATCTTTTGACTGGCTCTTGTTTTTCATTTGTCTCCTGTACTGTAAATTAACACACTTGCCTTTTGGCATCCTTGCCCACTGAATGCATTCCCACCTCTTCGTTTCATACCCATGTATACATTCTGCCAACTGAAAAAGTGGACTCTGACTTATGAAAGCTTATTGCACAATAAATATATTCATCTTTAATATGTCATAACACTTTGGTTGTTTCTTCTGCATTTTGAGAATCACAAAACTTTGAAGGAAAAATGCATAGCCAATTAACTAAGCCAGGGATTCCCAGCCAGGGGTCCGTGAGACTTCCGGAGGGAGTCCACGGCCTTTCTCCTCCTGTCTTAATGGACTCAGACACAAGCTAGGGAACCAGCTGCTTCCATTGCCCCCCCCCCTCCTGCACATGAGTGAGTTCTCTTGTGTTTCTCTTGTGGGAGGGGGCAGAGCCTGCACACCTACTCCCACCTTCAACTGCCTCCTTTCTCTCCTCCTCCCTAGTCCTCTTCAAACCTGTCTGATAACATGGGTGGTGATGTCTCTTCTGGTCACTTCCAGGGGTGTGGTAGGGAGATGAGGCCAGCTGACATCACTTCTGGGGATCCTTGAAGCCTGAACAATTATTTCCAGGGCTCCTCTATGTTCAAAAGCTTGGAAAAGGCTGAACTAAGCCATGGTGAATTGTTTTAAAGGTCATTGCTCTTTCAACATTACTCTTCTGGATTTTCAGATAGTCAGGTGGATAGGGAATTGGTTAGAGAACCGCACTTAAAGAGTTGTTGTCAATGGTGTTTCATCAGACTGGAGGGAGGTGAGTAGAGGGCTACCTGAGGGCTCGGTGCTCGGCCTGGTACTTTTTAACATATTTATTAATGATCTAGATGAGGGGGTGGAAAGACTATTCATCAAGTTTGCAGATGACACCAAATTGGGAGAACTGGCAAATACTCCAGAAGATAGTTCAACAAGATCTGAACACAATGGAAAAATGGGCAAATGAGAACAAGATGCAATTTAATAAAGATAAGTGTAAAGTTCTGCATCTGGGTCAGAAAAATGAAAAGCATGCCTACTGGATGGGGGATACGCTTCACTGTGTGTGAACGAGACCTTGGGGTACTTGTGGATTGTAAACTAAACATGAGCAGGCAGTGTGATGCAGAGATAAAAAAGGCAAATGCCATTTGGGGCTGTATCAACAGGGGCATCACATCAAAATCACAAGATGTCATAGTCCCGTTGTATACGGCACTGGTCAGACCACACCTGGAGTACTGTGTGCAGATCTGGAGGCCTCACTTCAAGAAGGACGTACATAAAATTGAAAGGGTACAGAGGAGAGTGACGAGGATGATCTGGGGCCAAGGGACCAAGCCCTATGAAGATAGGTTGAGGGACTTGGGAATGTTCAGCCTGGAGAAAAGGAGGTTGAGAGGGAACATGATAGCCCTCTTTAAGTATTTGAAAGGTTGTCACTTGGAGGAGGGCAGGATGCTGTTTCCATTGGCTGCAGAGGAAAGGACATGCAGTAATGGGTTTAAACTACAAGTATAACGATACAGGCTATATATCAGGGGGGGAAATTTCACAGTCAGAGTAGTTCAGCAGTGGAATAGGCTGCCTAAGGAGGTGGTGCGCTCCCCCTCACTGGCAGTCTTCAAGCAAAGGTTGGATACATACTTTTCTTGGATGCTTTAGGATGCTTAGGGCTGATCCTGCATTGAGCAGGGGGTTGGACTAGATGGCCTGTATGGCCCCTTACAACTTTATGATTCTATGATTCTCTTTTAGAGGCTGTTTTGCGTTACAATATATATATAACTGTGGAACCCATCAGGGGAAGGGGACTCTCACTTCCCATATATTCCTCTCCCCACACTATCTTCACTTTCTGCCTTTCTGTCTTCCTGGCAACTCCCACAGTCTCTCCCTTTCTCCTGTTTCCTTCTTTCCCTCCTTCCCACTCACCTTCCTATAGTTCTCTTTCCTCATCTTTTATGCCAATAAAGGCTTCTATATCTGTATCTATCTTTCCCCATCTTCAGCTTTCCCTCCTTCATTCCCTCCTCCAGCCTTCCCTTTTCTTTCTGCCCCATCCACCTCCATTATAGGCTTCCCCCTTCACCTTTTATTCCCTCCTCTGTCCCTATCTTTCCCTGTTTTTCTCCTATTTTTAGTTTTCTCAATCTAAAATGGCCACCTCAATATCTTTCCACATAGTCATGCAATGACCATTGCAGACATTGCTTGTATGATTTGTGTGTGTATGGGGGGGGGGCTTAAACCACCCATGTATCATCAGCATATTGGTGATAGCCCAGCCCAAACTTCCACACCATTTGAGCAAGAGGGTGCATAAAGATATTGAATAGTATTAGAGAGAGAACTGCTCCCTGAGGGACTCCACATGCAAGCTGATGGTGTCTTGATGAGCTCTCTCCTATTGCTATTGTCTGTCTACAATCCCAGAGAAAGGAGATCAGCCACTAAAGGGCAGTCCCTCTAATCCTGGGCCTCTTCTGCATGATGGATAAGCTGATGAAAACTCACTAAATACATCGTTGTTTTTCTGATCTCTGCACAGAAGAGTGAATTTACTCCGCAACACTGATTTTGCTCTGCATGGTGAACTGCCTCTTCGGTGCTTTAAGTGTCTTTTAAGTGTTGTTTCTGAAAGATGCTTTTCACCAATTCATTTCTCTCCTGCCTGCCTGCGAGGATCTATTAGTCATGCAGAGAAGTTCTTTAGTTATGCAGATTAGTGACTGCATTAGAGAACAAAGTGGAGTTGGCAAAACTACAGGGGGCAGGGCTATGAATTGTTTCATGCAGAGAGCATTGCAACGTAGTTTTTCAACAGACTATATTCAATGCAGAACAACGATTGTAATATAATAAAGCGGTCTAAACTGGTTATTTTTAAAACTGTTTTATTCTGCTCCATGCAGAATACCTCCTGGCATCACTGAGGCAGCAATCTAGAAGTTCATGTTCAACTTTGTTGAACGCTGCTGAGAAGTCTAATAACACGAGCAGCATCAACCTGCCCCAGTTCACTGGCAACAGAGATCATCCATCAGGACAACTAGCACTGTTTCTACTCCATGGCCAGGCCGGATACCTGACTGGGATGGGTCTAAGACTGAAGCTTCTTCCAAGAATGCTGAGAGTTGATCCGTGACAGCCCTTTCAAGCATCTTTCCCAGAAATGCTAAGTGCGAGATGGGATGATCGCGGACACAGAGAGGGATCAACTAAATTCATGTCACAGTGTTCCCCATTACTATGTATGGGAGTGAAAAGTGGATAATAAAGAAAGTTGACCAGAAGAAAGTTGATTCCCTTGAAATGTGGTGTTGGAGGAGAGATTTATGGATGCTGCGGCTACCACAAGACAAATAAGTGGGTTCTGGACTCAGTCTGTTTTCTGCCCAGTCCTCTGCTGAGCCAGTTTGTCACATGATGTCTGCTTTACATATTTTAGCAATGTAGCTATGTCCCAGCAACAAAGTGTCTTTAAAGAATAACACTTTTATCATGGCATGTACTTTTGTAGGGCACAGGCTACTTTGTCACATTCATGGGCATTTATATACAGTGAAGACAAAAAGCATCACACAGTAGGGCTCAAGTCACTACATGTCATGCGCAAATTCCCTCATGAACATGTATGTGAAACCCCTCAGGGAGAAAACTTAGTTGCGGGAAGGCAACAGTCAGGAGACAGGTGAAGCACCCATGTCCTGCAAAGTATATGCTTAATGAGTTCTAATCCAGCTGGAATGCTGCAATTACCACCTACAAGATGAATGTTAAATGCTACTTTGAAAAAAACAATTATCATTTCTCCTCATCATCTTCCTCCTCCGTTCATAGAAGGAGAGCAATAGAATAGAATTCCCAATCTGTGTCTTACTTGTTGCCTACAATGGATTCCCACAATCAGTGAAGTCTTATTTCAGAAACTTCCATGAACTGCTTTTTGAACATTTCAGAAAACAGCCTCAGATGTATTCAGCAGAGTGAAACCAGAGGCTTACATTTACACAAGGGATTTCTTTTCCCCTAAGGAGGGAGCCAAACTATACTTAGGATCAGTTACCTGGCTTTTATATATGGTGGTGTAGAACCTGAAACTCTGTGTTTGCACTTTCCTTTGAAAGACTCTCTCCGAGTGATTTATAAAAATACTTTGCAGAGGCACCATCCATCTTGGATTCTTTGTTATGAAGCCAAATTGCTCCAGGTGGCTCAACCAGATGCTAGCACCTTGACGACGCCCTAGTTTGTATACTATTTTAATAGATACTAATTACCTATTCAGTGTCATTACGGTGTCTTTCTGGCTCCAAAGGCACAGAGCAAGTTTCAACAGTCATGTAAAAAGGATTTCTTTCTCTCATACATATGTAGAGTTAAAAGACTAAAAAAAATAGTTAGGGGTTTATAAATATTGGGTAAAGAAGATCTCTTCTGAATGCTTGCCATCGGAAAGTCTAGTTTGCTTTAGGGGTTCTCTTGGTGCTTTAACATTTCCCTCTTCAACAGATATTATGTAACCTAATTTTTAGTGACTTTGAAAATTAAGCATAAACCAGAAAGAAACCTGCTCCCTAGCCCATTTTTTCCTTTGGTCTACTGCTGCTTTTCGGAATGCAGCTTTATGAAGTACAGTACAGTTTCATTTATTCAAAAGAAATCAAGAATCATGAATCAGGTCAGCTGTATATGACACTCCTGTGCGCAGGAATACCTCATTATGTCTAATGTATATAAAGGGAACAAAATTACCTTAGTGAGTAATAATCGTAAACCATTCCAGCCAGGAAGGGTTTACAGAACAGCATTTTAGCCAGGAGAGACCAGCAGGAGAGACTATATGGTAATTTCCTGGTGGATCACTGTCATAGAGGGCTACTGATGGTGAAGAGCAAGCAGATCCAAGCCCCAGCAACTCTACCAGTGCCTCAAGAGCAACTTTCCTTTAATTATCAGTGGCAATTATTACTAAGGTGATCAGATTTTAACAATGGTAAAGTGGGACACCATTGACCTGGGGAGTTCTTGATTAAAAATTTGGTCTATATGGAGCAACAAAAAGTTTATGTTCTATATTATTCATTCCTTGTATCCCCCATGTTGTATGTAAACCGCCCTGAGCCATATGGAAGAGTGGTATAGAAATCAGATAAATAAATAAATGTCCTGTCTCTAGTCACCACGATCTATATCACTCCCAAAGATAGGAGCACAGATAGCAGAATTTCAGAGGCAGATCTTGAATGCTGGGCTGGAGAGGGTGGCAAGAGATGGGACAATGCATGTGCTTAAATCTGGTTTTAGCTCTGAACTTTAGGTCAATTATGCCATTATTTTGACAGTGGGGCCTTCCGCACCGGGATCCATGTTGCAAATTGTTTGCAGAATGAAAAATCGCCATTTTAAATAGTGGAATTCGGCGTAACGCATACCTGCCTTTGTAGTGGAACCCAGTTGCGTTTCTATCGTTTCCCACAGGGTTCCGGTCTTGGCAAAAATCGCTAGCCAGGAAGCGCTATTGCTGAACTGTGTCCTGCCCCTGGCCGTCAAGCAGCCAATGGGCGGCCGTTATCATGCTCCCAAACAGCCCCTTTCCCTTTAAGGAAGGTTTAAAAAAAAAAAACACCCATTGCGACGAATATGCGTTGATTCGTTGCAACGGAGAGACCCATCCAGCTAGCAGGTGGTGTTTGAGCTGCCGTTTCATCGTTGCCACGCTCCCCCCGAGTGAAAAAAAAATCCCCCCCCTCACGGGTACGATTTTCGGCCGAAAACAGTGTGAAAAATAAAGGGAAAATAAACCAGCAAACGGGCCTCTGTGTTGCTTGTGCTTGGTGAATTTAAACAGAGGGACTGCAGCTGGGGAAGCCTCACTGGGTAAACGAAGGCTTGCCAGTGCGTTGATCTCCGCTCGCTCAGAGAGAAAAAAATGGCGATCGCTTCGCCAGAAGATCAGAGGAGAGAGCCAGGGGAAGGGGCTTTGCAGAAACCGCAACAATGGTAACACAGAGAACTTTCCCGCTAGTGTTGCAGATTGGTTGCAGGAGTGTAGCACTTTCCGGAGGGTGAATCCACTTTTGGGGGCCGTTCCACATTCGTCCAAAATAGCAAAATGGTTACTAATTGAAATCGCTACAGTTTTGCCGTTATGCACAACGTCGTTGACAATCTGCAACACTCCTGAAACCGATCCTCAAAAAGCGCTTCTTTGTAGCGCTTTCAGGGAAATCCCAAAAAGTGGATTCACCCTCCGGAAAGGCAAATTATTTAGATTCCTTACAGTCTGGGTTTATGCCTAGTGATGGGACTGAAACAGCCTTGGATACCTTGGTGGAGGACTTGCTCTGAGAGTTAGACAGGAGTGTGACTCTATCGATTTCTCTGAACCTGTCAGCAGCTTTTGATACCATTGATCATCTGAATAGCTATGATGACCTCACCCTTTTCCTTCTCTCACACACAGGACTTTCCCGCTGAGTAATCTATCTATCTATCTATCTATCTATCTATCTATCTATCTATCTATCTATCTATCTATCTATCTATCTATCTATCTATCTATCTATCTATCTATCTATCTATCTATCTATCTATCTATCTATCTATCTATCTATCTATCTATCTATCTATCTATCTATCTATCTATCTATCTATCTATCTATCTATCTATCTATCTATCTATCTATCTATCTTCTTTTTTGAAGATTTATGGCTGTCCCACCCTGTCACTTTAATACTGGCTCTGCCCAGGAACTTTCATGAAGAGACAAGATCACCTGTCTCATTTAAACTTTTGCAAATGGTACAAGAGAAGCTTTTAAAGTGCAAAAATAAAACACTTTATTAAATATAAAGGAGAAAATATCAGGTGAAATCAGGAGTAAAATGTCTGAGATAAATCAAATATAACATTGAGGTGATTTGGTATAATCACAGACTCCAGTTCATATTTTTCAGAACATGAGAGTTTAAAGCTTTAGGCCAGGGGTCCCCAACCTTTTGGCACATGGGGGCCATATTAACGTGCCCAGTGCCTAAAGAGGGCCACATCTTAAACCAAAATGTAATAAAATTATTAACCTACTTCTTTAGATCAGAAGTAAACATTCAAAGATAAATAAAGAAATGTTAACTTTAATGCAATCCATTTTGGACCAATATTTAACTGTGGAATCCTCTTATTTAGCTACACATGCTTACCCAGTCAGTGTGATTTCTGTGGCTATTTTCTGTTAGCCAAGGCATTGATGTCCAAGTCAAGGTTTGTGACAGACACTCTTAAAATGCCATGTAAATGTTCATCTGTAAGCCTTGATCTACACTTTGATTTCACAGTTCTCATCTTGGAAAACATTTGTTCACAGATGTATGTGGTGCCAAAGACTGAGAACCTGCCTGCAGCAAATTTCTTTAGGCTGATTAATATATCAGGTAGACCAGAATAGAAATCTAATGGACTATTTTCTTTGTAAATGTCTCTGAAATGATCACTGGCTTGCAAATCAATTAGTTCCATCCAAAAATGTTAAAGGGACAGGATGGACAGCAGTAGATGGTGACTCTTGAGGCAGGAAGAACAGTATGGGCCTCAGGGAAGATGCCCTGAAGGTGATAGCAGCATACAAGCAGGTTGGAGGGCCACACAGAAAGAAGTTGGGGGTCGCATGCGGCCCACAGGCCTCAGGTTGAAGACCCCTGCTTTAGAATCTTTGAGATTAGAGGCTTTAGCTTCAGTATTTTCTAAACTCTCCAGTATACTTTCAGGATCTTCAGGTTCTAGAAGGCAGATCTATACTACCAAGTACCTAAATTCCTTCTCTAAACACACCAAGGATCACTACACTCTTGAGAGCTATCCCTCTTATCAACTGGGCAGGGAATTTCTTCTCAAACTAGAAGCTTTCTCCCCGCCCCCCTTCAAGAAAAGAAAGAAAGAGGCTTGGCTCCCCCCCCCCATCTGAACTACCCTAATCATGTGCAGAAGACTTTCATGTTTCAATGGGGAGGGTGGGGAAAGAGGAAGATCCGAGTTCAAAGCGATCTGGATTCAACAGGATTGACAATGGAATAAACAAAGTAAGTGCAGACTCTGCCCTTGTTAAGAATTAGATATATTGATTGCAGAAGACCTTGGCTGCCAGATCTTGTTCCAGAGGAAATCTTTGGACATTCTTGAAGAGTAGCCTCACATGTTAACAGTGGTTCTTCTTGGATGCCACTAAGGTACGCATTATAGTAGCCAAGTCAGATTTTTCTGAAAATGGCGATAAAAATTAAGTAATCTGATAAGACAGTTATCACCAGCTCTAATTCCTCTTTATGAGGAATCCTCAAGAATTAGTATCTTTCTGACCGATTCTGCATCAGTGGTGCCACTCCAGGATGCCACTGGTTCATTGCGACAGGGCAGCATACCCCACCACTTTCTGTGTCCCCACAGGGGATTGTTTATGGTGGTTCACACCTTCTGCCCCAGAATTCTGCATCCCCACAATGCAGCCAGGGTGGAAAGGTTCTGCAGAGGGACAGCAGAGGTTTTTAAAAAAATTGCATGAAGGTAGGATTGTGTAACACTTCAAACTAAATTTAGTGCAAATTTTTTAAATGCCCCATTTGGCCCTGCATCGCTATGAAGCTCTGCAGATCCGACTGGGCATTTTTTTGTGCCTGCTAGGATGCCATAGTCTGGTCAGGCCTGGCTGCTCCCTGTCCACATGGGCCTGGCCTGGTTCCTTCAGCAAAAAAAGGCAAAAATGTATCTACGTTTCCTTGCTGCAGGGCACTGGAGGGCCTAAAGTGGGCCAGGGCCAAAAAGGCTGGCGCCAACATCATGTGGAAGCGGGGATTAGCCCCGCTGCCATATGCGCACTGGCCTGGTCTTTCCCCCCTAGGCGGAATCAATTTCAGTGGGAGTGTAACCACATCCAGAACAGGAGAGCTTTGTCCCAAATTGATTAATTTTCTTTAATTAACAGACTAATCCTAATATTACCTGGAAATACTTCCTACTGAATTCAAATGGGATTTAACATTACTAGTATTTATGTTTAGGAATGTAGATTTGTATTTAAGAATTAGAAAAGGACTTTTCCTGGGTTTTGAGGCTTAATATAGATTAATTTTCTGTGTAACCAGTAATAGCTCTAATCTACAGCGCCATGCAATCTGTGGTATGTACATGCAGCAATCTGCATGTGGGATTCTTCAACTCATTCAGTGAAAGAAGCAGCTGTGCACACACACACATAAACACACACACACCCTCCACACATAAATGGTGCTGCCATTCACAGTGAAATAAACCCAGGTGTCCTTATGAGTCAGGTCTTGCCATGTGCCCACAGGAGACCCTACATCCACAAGAGCTTATTGCAATGAGATTTTGAATCTGATTGTTATGGATCTTTTCTCTGAGCCATGAGTGAATCTGATCCTCTCTTCTATGAAAGCTAACTTAGGCCTTGATTTCAAGTGGCTTTAACATAATGTTCAGTAGCTCAGAAAAACATGTCTGTTGTGTATGACTTCCCCCATGGTTTAGAAAGGTCCTCAAAGATGTCATCCATTATTTTTGTATTCATTTTCTATGTCTATGATATTATTGCAATTCAAAGTTAAGCCCCCCCCCCCCAAATCCTCCCATCATACTCATCAGTAAGAAAAAGATGAAAGATAAGAGAAAGGGAAGATGTGGAAAAAATAGGAGAAGTGATTGACTTACAAGAATCCATGAAGAACAAGAGGGTTTTAATCTGCTTTTTTTTTGCATATTTATATAGATACTAAATTTAGATGTACTGGTAAAACAGACTATTGGTAAGGATACAGTTTGGGGTTTGGAGTTGTTTTCCTTTATTTAACATGAATAAATGTACCAGAAGAATGAAGAGAGCCCTCAGGGAAGGGTGACATATAATTTCAAAAATTAAATAAATTAAGAGAATGACAGGGAGCCTAAAATGAAAAGAGGAAGATTCAAGTGGGGAGCCAGGTTGGATCTGAAGCAGAGAACAAATTTAGAGTCCAGTGGCACCCTCAAAACCAACAAAGTTTTATTCAAAGCACAAGCTTTTGTGTGCACACACGTTTCCTCAGATACAATGTACAATACAATAAATAATACATACATTATATAAATAATGAATATAGTAAATACAAAAAGAGGAGGATAAAACAAGCTAAAGAAAGCCCTTGTAGTGAACATGAAATAAGTTTAAACAAGGTCCAAAAAGAAGTTGGAAGCCCAGAAACTGAAGGCCTCCTCCACAGGGTGAAGAGTAGAAAATTCCACTGTTCATGAAGCGATTACTTTGGTCAGAAGTGAAGCCATGGTAGCCCATCAGAGAAAAAGGCCAAAGCTGCTGCAAGCTTCCTTCTTCAAGGGGAAAAAACACATTGCTTTAACCTCAACAGAACTCTCTCAAGCAGCAAGTTGTTATGACAGTATCATTCCTGCTGAATTTTCTCATATTCTCTACACAGTGAGGTGCCAATTTTTTTATGCTCGCAGGGTTCCTAGAGCTTTCAAATTGGCCACCCACACATAATTATTTAAGTTGTCTTATCATTGAGATGTTCTTTGGCTCATATTTGAACTTGTCAATTTATATTTTGCAAGCAAGCCATTCTTAATTATTTTGTATTTATGAAGTTTCACTTACTACTTACAATGCCTTTGAAAGTATGTCTGGCAGGAAAAGCTCTTTTAAAAGACAATTTTAAATGCATGAAGTAAGTTTTTTGAAATCCGATGACTGTTTCTGAAGTCAAGATTGTTCTGAAATGGCTTCCGGAAGGTCTGTAGCATTTTGTACTGTTCAGTTGAGAGCTGTAGCCTTCACTTGCTACTTCAACAGTCTCAAAATGCCAACCAGTTGTGGCTCGGCTCCCTAATTAGTCATAAAGACTTTTTTTAAGTACTAATGAAAGCAATCCCCTCCAACATGTTTGTGTAACCGATCAATTTTTAGGAGCTCTGACTTTTTCACTAATCATTGATTCCCCCCCTGCCCTGTTTTCAGTTTGGGGTTGACTGGTTCACAGATTCACCAGTTTTACCAGATTGGAGAGGTGCTATTGTATTTCCTGTGACTTCTTAATGTGGCAATGGACTTTCATTTCAGTGAGTCTACTTAGCTTTCAATATCTTTTCCATGCCTATGCCAGGGAGGGTTTTAACTCCTAGAATCGTAGAATCATAGAGTTGGAAGGGGCCATATAGGACATCCAGTCCAACCCCCTGCTCAACGCAGGATCAGCCCAAACCATCCTAAAGCATCCAAGAAAAGTGTGTATCCAACATGCATGAATAAAATAAATCCCCATTTGTTTAAAAGTGATATTTTAAATTGGAGGGTTTGATGTGTTTGGGTGGATAAAGAGGGAGAAAAGGAGACTGTGGGCAATTGTGACTGGTTCTGACACAGCCAAGAGGCCAACATGCTGTTTCCTATATCCTGTCCCTCCAGATCTGATGACCAGGGTTCAGTTTGGTCCACAATCAGTGCTTAAAAAGAAGGGCACAGAAGTAGGATTGCTATCTCCTCTTTCCTGCCACTGCTCTAAGTGGTAGAAGAAAAAATCTTTTTTGAAAGTCAGTTAGGTTGATTCCACCCGCCCCCCCCACACACATACCATGTTCCTGCCCCCACAGACTCTTCCTCATAGCCAGGCTGGGCCTGTCAACCCTAATATGGAAGCCAGCTGGGCATTTGGAGTTATCTGTAGCATTAATGGCTTTCCGGTGTGGCTCCCTGCTGGATCTGATAGTGGTACAAAGTGAGGTTCAACATGCCTTAAATATCCCCACCAAACTTTACAGAACCTTAAGGTAATGGAAGAGGGACAGAGTTGCAAACATTTGAGATAGTCTATTTAGAAATGTAGAGCCTCTTGTGGCGCAGAGTGTTAAGACATGCAGTCTGAAAGCTCTGCCCATGAGGCTGAGAGTTCAATCCGAGCAGCCGGCTCAAGGTCAACTCAGCCTTCCATCCTTCCGAGGTCGGTAAAATGAGTACCCAGCTTGCTGGGGGATAAACGGTAATGACTGGGGAAGGCACTGGCAAACCACCCTGTATTGAGTCTGCCATGAAAACGCTAGAGGGCGTCACCCCAAGGGTCAGACAAGATCAGGTGCTTGCACAGGGGATACCTTTACCTTTACCTTTATTTAGAAATGTATCCATTCAAAACTGGAACAGCAGGAAAGTTAGTGCCGATTGACCTGCCACAAGCTTCAGTTCATGAACCATGAACCAGCCCAAATTCATCACAAACCTATGTTTGTGAGCTAGTTTGTGTCCATCCCTAGTTGTCTCTCCTCTTGATGGTAATAGCCTTCACAGCTGATCTACATGTTCATGCCACACTTGTCCATCTGCCCATTGAACCTTGTAAGTTATAGGCTCAACGGTAACTATGATGGTAAAAGGAAATCACTTTGGTCCAGATTCAAAGTTCATTGCATAAAGCACATCCTGAAATATAAATGAATAGAGATGGTGCTGCGAGGGAAGTGTCCAGAGTTCATTCCTGTTTTTCTTGTAGGTCTTCAGTTAAAACTGGATGGAGATGATGATCAAGACAAATTTTGAAACTTCACCCCAAAGGTAATTCAGTAGGACTGATCAGTGTTGCTGGACAAGGAGTAACATGTTGAGTTATGAGAAATCTGGAAAGATGCATTGGCCAATTGCCTCCTACGATCTACTTCAAAGCATGCATTGTGGTCTGCATCATTTATTTTGCCAGGCCATTCCCTCAGGATGTTGTGGAGAAATGATGGCAGCTTTAATCAGTTTTCATCTGCGAATTCCTGAGATTCTGTGGATATAAATGCATGCCTATTGTCCAGGGCCCATTATGCTTTTGAAGTCCATTCGGCTAATTTTTGTAAAAAAAATCTGCACCTCATGCCACATTCTGCTCAGGTGCGTTTTGCCTCCCCCCCCCCATCTTCACAGATTCCCCCATGTTCTGACTCAACCATTAAGTCAGTCCACTTTCCCCCCAGTATAACTGAGAGTGGATTTTCTCCATCTTATCTGAGAAATGCACAACCGTGCCATAAGCAGATGTAGTTCTTCTAGCAGATTTTCTCTTTCCTTTGAGGCCATGCTCCCCCTCCAAATTGTGCTGCAGTTTCTGCTCTTTGGTCAGTTTCAGGCAGGGAGTGCAATATTATCAAATATTTCCATCGTAAAATGCTGTTGGACCCCATCTAGAACACATTTTAATGTGTTTCCTTCAGCTCTTCTTGTGGGTAGGTTTCATAAGCATCTGTTGGAGTCATGCTGATGCCTGTGTAATGCCATTCCCAAAACTACAGGACTGAAAAGTTCCAAACGGCCCCAACCAAAGGCACAGCATCCTCAGACGTACACTACAGGTCCTTCCATATTGACTGCTAAGAGGTGCCTAGCTGCTGAGGTAGAACAGCATTAGAGAGATTAATAGAGCTCTGTTTTGGACTTTCTAAAAATGGAGACAAGGCTATACAAATGCAATCAGGACCTTGATGCTATTGAGATGTGCTCCTAGTGGGGACGGTCAGTTGTGCCAGAGCTTTAGTAAAGGGAAGGCAGCTAGATAGTTCCATCTGTGGAGTGTCCTTTATCCATAGCAATGGTGAAGCAAGTTGCACATATCAGTGCACCAGGAATAATACCCAGCTGGCCAAGGACCAGAATCAGGCAGGTGTGCTCAACAGATTTTTCACACACACCTCTTCTTTCACGGATAACTAGAAGCATCGAGGTTGGGACTGAGCGTGCTGGTAACATATATAATGGACTAGGAGAGAGAATAGTTTCCATGCCATCTGTCTGTATACTGCTGCTACTACTGCTGTGGCAAAACAAAACCAAACCATAGATAGGTAGACAGGTAAGAGATGCAATTTTGTACTTGCTCAGTAATGCCATCAGCAAAGAATATCAACATTGGTTATCTTCCAGGCAACTTAAAATATCCAGGGGCTAGTCTGGAGTATTTTCCAAATGATGCCAATATTATTTTTAAATGCATTACAAACTACCTGTGACTTCTATATTTACGTTGCCTTCTCCCTTCCCTTTAGTACTATTTAACCATTTGATATACTGATTTGGTACATCTCACTATTGTGTGTTAGACTGACTGTAAGACTTTTTATAGTGCATATGACAGACAACTTTGATACATGGGAAACTACTTGAATTAGATATTAATCTTAATCTGATCATGGTGTATTTACCTTTCAGTTTTTCCATAACTAAAAGCACATACAGACATGCTGGCTGCTTTCCATTTTCCCATGGGACTATCACCTTTGTGTAACGAAGAGCCATTTATTTAAATAAGTGGTTTTGGAACTGGACTGTGATCTGAAGGCCTCCCTAGGGTATTACACCTGTGGGTTGAGTCAGGACACAGATACTTCAGCTCCAACACAAAGAGAACTTCTATTAACAAGGAGGAAAAATGAACAAAAACAGGGAGAACACACAGGTGATATATACATATATACATATCCACTGCTTCAGGCCACACCCCCTTAGACACATTATTCGTTGTTAATGCACCCTTATGATTGGCTACTGAAAACACTCTGACAAATGGTTGCTTGAAACATTCTAGCGAATTGCAATGGAGGACCCAAGAGTCTCAAAGCGGCTTACAGTTGCCTTCCCTTTCCTCTCCCCACAACAGACACCCACTACACCATGCTGAACTTATATCTACATATATAACAAGGGTCTACTGAAACCTGAAGTGACCATGACAAAAATAATAAAGAATAGTGCTTAAGGAACAACCTTTAAAAAGTGGCAAAAAGTTTGTTTGGAGCTTTGAGGTGAAAAGTGAACTCCTGGAATTTCTCAGAATCTAATGCTGCAAGATGTAGTATTCTCTCTTGTGATGGAGGTGGTTGGCTGCTATTAGAGACTGGGTAATATTTGATGGCTGTTATAAACGACAAAGTGATTTAACAAAACAGGCAATAAAAGCTTTCAATGTCTTACTCTTCAGCATCAGTAGTAGTTAGGAACTTAAATGATGGCTACATTGATAGCCTTTTCATGCGATCTGACTGATATTTTTTGATCAACTTGGTATTATAGCCTCTGACTGCTACATCTCACCTCCCCCTTAAAGCAACTCTGTTTCTTCTGCATGTGTCATTTCCAGTATAAAACACTTTGTAATTTTCTGAAAAAAGTGTCCTAATCAGTCTACTTCAGTTCACTTACTCCCAGGATTGCAATAGTTAAATATTTCATTTCTTGTTTTTGAGTTTACCTTGATCCATAAAATACAATATCTAATGTTAAGGATATATAAGATCAAGATAATTTCATAATATACTACTAAATACCTAGTGATTATATATTAAAATCAAGGTTTTGAACTGGAGCCCAAATAATGACCCTGGTTAAGTCTTCTAAAAGGATAGGCCACATGTAATTCTCCAAATAATACCGGATAGTACATTCTCTAGACAGTGCTGTTAGGCACAAAATGAGCCCAGGCCCAACAGTACTAGTAAATGGGTTGAAAGGTTGATCAGGCACCAGTCCAACTTCACCCCAATCCACCCAATGCCCTCCCAAAGGGGAGGGAAGAAGACACACACAGAGGGAGCCAATCAAGTTCTTTGAATATAGATGCCATGTTTTATTGCAGACACGCTACCATACATATCAAGGCTGGCTGAAATGCAGCACGGAAGACAGTTTGAATCTTTGCCGTGCCGCTTGCTATTTCACATCCCTCAGGTCAGCAACCCCTCCTTCAAAGTTTCTCCTCCCATCTTGTAGATGAACTTGTGTCAGCCAGTCTCAGGCTGAGCACTGGTGACATCTATGAGGAACTAGCCACCTGCTGGACTTTAGAACTCACTGTGCTTCTCCCCCTTTCAGCTTCCTCTTATTTCAACGTTACAGGCTTCCTGTTTGTCTGCCAAAGTGGTATCTTTTGTGGGTCTTACCTGAGGGCCATTGCACTTTCTCTCATAAACTGCACTCAACAAAAATGGCATCATATTGAGAGAGGGGTGGTCATGTACCCAAAGCCTTTCATGGTTTTCTCTGAAATGCAAGACCATAATTTCTTTTTCCTGAGGCCTTCAAGTTGCCATCCACTTTCACTCACTCACTGGCCTGTTCATGTCTTTAGCCCTATATTCTACTACTCAATAAGGCAAGGAGAACAATAATAGCATTGATACAACGAAAGCATAAAGCTTTGTCACGAGTATTGCTCAGAAATTGTAAGATCAGAAAACCATAAATTCAAGCTTATCTTCTCACAATACAGTTTCCAGTCCCAGCCTAAACATTGCTCCACTAGGGATCTTTCATTTTCCTTGAGCAATCCAGGTATACCACATAAAAGGCTGTTCTGTGAAGGGACTGGGATAGAAACAACCCCACATACAGCATCCCATGCCATATACCAATACTAAACTCCAGAGTAGCGATCTGGTGGCAACAACTATAAAGCGTAGAGGATATGAGTAGTTTGCAGCACATACTATTATTAGCACTTTAACTGCTAAAACTGATTCCTAGGATTGGGACATTAGATCAAAATAAGGAATGCTTGCAAATATTGCCAGCTGGCTACTAGCATTCCTCAGCCGTTAATCCACATCAAGAAAGGATTAACTCTGGAGATAAAAATAGCCTCCTTGCTTGAGGAGGATCTGTTTTAAATACTTGTGAATGAAGTAAATGACTGTCTGTAGACAGAAATGTTAATTTGTTATGTGAAATCAGCCAGTCTACAGTAGATCTTAATCTGTTTTTGTTTTGTTTATGAACAGAGAATTCAACTGGATGGTCATGGGAGAGAAATATAGATTCTGTTATACTGGAGAAAAATTAAGCATGAACACTGATTAATGTATTTGCTTTTTATCAACATTACTGCAGAAACTTAGACTAAAAATAAACTTTTCTTAAGTGATGTGAATGTTATTTACCTTGTTTAAATTGGACATAATTTTGATTAGATCCTATGATTCAATTCTGTTAATGTGGCAGTGCTTTTGTCTGTCACAAGGGGACCAGCTGAATCTTGCCTGGCAGAAAACATTTCTAACTGAAGGCAAGTACTGCCGCTAGAGTCAGAGAATGCAACGTGTTAGACCCATGAGTTCAAGGATCAAGACACTGGGAGTTCATTTCAGCTCTTTATTGTGATCATACAAGAACCAAAACTGAACCAAAGAAACCCACAACCAACTCCAATGTATATAGAAGAGTTGATTCTTATATGCTGCTTTTCTCTACCAGAGAGAGTCTCAAAGCAACTTACAATCGCCTTCCCTTTCCTCTCCCTTGTCAGGTAGGTGAGGCTGAGATAGTCCTGACATTGCTGCTCGGCCAGAACAGCTTTATCAGTACTGTGGCAAGCCCAAAGTGGATGCATTTTGGGGAGCAAGGAATCAAACCCAGCTTTCCAGATTAGAAGTTGGCACTCCTAACCACTTCACCAAACCATGCAGTAGATCTTCCCACCAGTGTGTGTTGCATTTTAAACTGACTAGATCCAGCAGATGGGATCTAGCCATGCATTGGTCAGTTACAGTGCAGGCTTATGATCCTAACTTGGACTGCAGGCTTGGTCCTTAGCAGAACTACAGACACAATACAACCCATTTTGATTTTTCTCCACCTACAATGTGACTCTTTCAGAACATTTCAGAGCTGGAAGAAATGGTTGAAAGAGAAATAATATTTGCAAAAATCTTCGAGGCAATTGTTCATGCAGATCCCACATTCAGGTTCCCTTCTACCAGATTAATATCCTGTACAAAAAGCTGCTTGCCAGCTCTTTTTAAGGCCTTCAGCTATGAAAAGGGGAACGGATTTGAGGTTCATCCCAATCTTCTTCTTTTCTTCCAACTGCTCCACTGCTGGGAGCCCGAAGCATTGAACTGATTGGAGTCATGTCCTCTTTGGTCTTTCCCTGGTGTAAACTGCACAGAGCTTTTATTCCAATCCCAGGTCGATTCAGTCCCTGCCGTCTACATAGAATGTGATTTCTGTTTTGATTTGGGGCGATTTAAATTTTCATTCTGCAGCAAGAAGGATTGATCCAGAGTGGCCATACCTTTATTGTGCGATAGAGTACTTTTAATGCTCAATATTTCAAGATTCGGATTAGAGAAACCAGGCTGTTTTGAATCTGGGCTCTCTTCCATGGTAGAGATGACCTGTTTGGCCAAAGGTGGCTATGTGACAAGCTTGTCTTAAAGGAGAAGCCCCTAATTTTTCTCAACTTCTGTCGTTCTGGATTTTTCCCCTGCTTGGCTCCTTCCCCCCCCCCTTCAAGAACAGAAAGAAAGAGGCTTGGCTCCCGCCCCCCTTCTGAACTACCCTAACCACGTGCAGAACACTTTCCTGTTTTAAAGGGGAGGGGAGAGGAAGACCCGAGTTCAAATCGATCTGAATTCAACAGGATTGACAATGGAATAAATAAAGTAAGTGCAGACTCTGCCCCTGACTTCCAAAATCCAACCTATAGGGGAGGTGTATCCATCCACATCTTCTCAGCTTTTGTGGGAAGGGAGGGGCTTTCTCTCAAAAGTTGGAAGGTGGATTGGTTGGGAGCTCCAGCCTCATACTTCCTTAAGTGACTAACAGTATCATCCTATACAGAATTACTTCCTTCTAAGACCATTGACTGTAATGGATTTAAGAAGAGTGTAACTCTGTTAAGGACAGCACTGAAAGGTGGCAGAACAACATGATTTTAAAAAGCCTAGTTTTGCAAGACTCCCCCCCCCCCCACCACAACCACACTTTTATTCCCATGTTCTGTGGAATGCATTGCAGGATAAGGCAATTTTTCAAAGGTTTTTAGATAATATTTATTTATTAAGATTTTTAGAGCATCGTGTGGGCACAGATCCTAAGCCTAGCTTCCTGGTGTACTTTGTCTGTGCAGAACCGATTCTGTGTGGCAAAGTACATTCCAATTGCAGGTGAGTTTTGGTTCATTGCAAGACATTAGTTTTACAGGAAGCACCTGCTGCTGGAGGAACATATTCTATAGCACATGACATGTGTGTAGCACAAATGGGAAACAAGCTTAGTATTTAAGCTACAATATGCAGATTATCAAAACAACCTTCTGCTTGAATATCAGCAAAGGTCATTCCTCTCTGGTGCTCTTGTTGGATTTATCTGGAATCTTTGGTACAGTAGCTCAAGCCATCCGATTGAGATGCTTGGAGACAGAAGGAGGTATTGGGTTGAAATCATTCCTCATGGATCAGTCTTAATGAGTTGCCATCAGAAATCAGTCAGCAGTACAGGACGTGTCTTGTGAGGTTTCACAGGGTACAATTCTATCCCCCACCCCTTTCAACCTCTATGTAAAATCCTTAGGTTATATCATTCACAGTTTGGGGGTTGGTTGTCATCAATATGCTGACAATACTCAGCTCTATATATCCTCCTCCAAATCTCCGGGTGATGCAGTACAAGTCCTAAATAGTTGCCTGGCTGCTGTAGTTGCCTGACTTAAAAGTGAATAAATTGAAACCAGACAGAGATGATGCTGTCTGGGAAAGTGGAGGTCTTGAAGAACCTATGCTCCCCACTTTGGATGAGGCTCATCTGACCTTTGCTAACTCTGTAGAAAGCCTTGGAATTATACTGAACCCGACATTACTAGTGGAGAAGCGAGGTAATGCAGCTTCAAAAAAAATTCTTCCAACTCAGCCTAGGCCTGTAACATAGCCCCTTATCTTGGGTCCATTCCACACAAGTTTAATGTAGCAGGAGTGTGGCAAATTGTAATCGCTACTAATATGCAGTTATGCACGACATCGTACACAATCTGCCACACTCCTGAAATAGTCCCGCTAAAAGCGCTTCATTGTAGCGCTTCCAGGGAAATCCCCAAAAGTGGATTCACCCTCTGGAAAGCGCTACATTCTTGCAAACAATCTGCAACAGTTTCAAAAAAGTTCTGTGCGTTACCATTGTTGCGGTTTCAGCAAAGTCCCTCCCCCTGGCTCTCTCCTCTGAACTTCCGGCAAAACGATTGCCATTTTTTTTTCTCAGAGCGAGTGGAGAGCAACGAGCCGGTGAGCCTTCATTCACCCAGCGAGGCTTCTCCGGCTGCAGTCCCTCCACAGAGCTGTTTTAAAGTCACCAAGCACAACACAGCCCTGTTTGCAAGTTCCCTTTATTTTCGGCCAAAAATCGCGCCTGTGCACGGGGGGGGGGATTTTTTTTCCACTCGGGGGAGTGTGGCAACGATGAAACGGCAGCTCACACGCCAGCTGCCAGCTAGATGGGTCTCTACGTTAGGAGGAAGCAAGGAATCAAGGCATATTCGTTGCAGCGTGTGTTTTTCTTTTCTTTTTTTAATCCTGTTCTTAAAGGGAAAGGGGCTTTTCCGGAGCATGGTAACAACCGCCCATTGGCTGCTCGTTTGATTGACGGCCAGGGGCAGGACAAAGCACGGAAAAAATCACTTTCTTTCTAGCGATTTTTGCTGAGACCGGAAACCTGTGGGAAACGATTGAAACACAACTGGATCCCACTACAAAGGCAGGTATGTGTTACGCCAAATTCCACTATTTTAAATTCTGTTTTTTCTTTCCGTAAGCAATTTGCCACATTGATCCTTGTGCGGAATGGGCCTTGATATTGACGTGGCTGACTGGGTCCATGCCACTGTAACACCAAGGCTAGACTATCGTAATGTGCATTGGTCTCACCTCAAAATCAACTCAGCAATTCCATCTGATCCAGAATGCCACAGTCTGGCCATTATCAGGCACTAGATGGAGCATGCATATTACTTTTAGGTCTGTCACAGCAGCTTCACTCATCTGAGAATGATCTTCTGCAGATACCAACCAGCAAGTGGGCAAAATCAACAACTGCTGGCACACATTTTTTCTCTGGTTTGGCTCCTGCCTTGTGGAATAGTCTGTGTGGGCAGGTCAGGAAGGCTCCTACTCACTCTCCTGGCATGCTGCTAACTACACAAAACTGAATTGTTTAGGAGGGCCTTTCTGCACAGTTGCAGTGTACAACCCTGCAATTTACTTACAAATTTATTTGGACAAATGGTTAAGGACAGTGGTCTACATAGCTGATTGTAACTAGGATCCCATTATGTAATTTTTGCACTGTTTAATGTGTCATGTTAATACTTACTTATGCTTCACTTCTAGCTTATAGTTTATTGGTTGGCTCCAGACATGTCCTAGTGTATTGTTTATTGAATATCCCAATATATTGACTCATTCTGTAATCCTCCTTGAGTAGCAGTGAGAATTGCTGACTACAAACATGGTAAATAAATAACAATCAATACTTGCATATGTTGGACAGTATCAAAACATCCCATTAGTTCCTACTTGCTTTCATATGTTCTTGAAGTGCCTTTTTGTTTTGATCATTGTCACTGCTGATGTTCCCAATTTGTTTGCATCTTTAATTGCATTTTGCCACCTATGTTTTGTATACCATTCCTTTTCTATGAAATCAGCATACACTGAAGTATCTATTTTAATAGCAATAATTCTGCCAAATTGCAATGGTACAGTTGGAGCAGGAGGAAAGCAGTTTATCCCAAGGGAACAGGACCCATATGAAAAATGGGGAATGTTGATAACATTTGATAATATCTCTCAGCAAAAGCTATGCTTTGGTGGAGGTATATATAGAGTATCGGAAGAGAAAGGTTTTGTTTTGGTTTTGCGGGTGTTTTGTTTTTTGCAAGGTGGGTGGCTGTGGGGAAGAGCAATCCAAAGAGAAAATTACTGGATGATGGTGCTAGACAGGATGAGAGCCTGGTACTTGCAGAACAAGGAATTTGGAGAAAATAGTCTTTAGAAGCATTTCCTCCACCCATCTATTATTACAGCATATTTGAGAAGAAGATTACACAGAAAAACAGGCAAAGCTCTTAACTCCAAATTCCCTTAAGCTAAACTATTTTCTTTTGAAACTACACATCTTTGGGAGGAAATGTATATCACTTCATCATTTGCAGTTCACAATGAAATGTGATAGTCTTGCTTCATTTCTAAATAAGACACAGCATAGGCTGCTATATTGATCTGTAGCAGTAAAGTCTAGCAGGGGTGGCCCAGCTGTGGCTCTTCAGATGTCCATGGACTACAATTCCCATGAGCCCCTGGCAGCGTGCACCTGGGAACAAGGGCCATATGTTGGTATGTTGGTATGAAGCTGCAATCTTAAACACGTCTATTGAAGTGAGCTTTATTGATCTATGCATAATTCTTTTTTTTTTATAATGATTTTTTTTATTTTCATAAAGATAGAAATATAATCATCATTTGAGAGTATACGACCCCACATTGACTCCACAGTGATATAAACTTTTGCCCAAAACTCTAAGAGCCATGAGTCTAAGAGCCATCCACATTTCCACTACATTAAAAAAAAGGCCTGTTTAGATATACAAAAGAAAAGTTATTATTAATCAACTTACTTGAGAGATCGTAGACCTCACATTAACTGCTTGATACAATCTAAGAGCTATCCTAGCAGATATTTCTAGGTTTGAGTTAGATGCTTAACATTAAACATTTCTTATAGCACAGTATGAGTTTTGGCCCTGTATCAATACCCTGATAAAGGGAGAGGAAAGTAGGGCTTTGCCTTAAAGATGTACAAAGAAAAAAAATTACAAAAGGATTTCATAATTTCTCCTTATCCTTAATACAGATACATCTACAAACCATTTATACTTGACCCATTCTAAGAGCCATCCTGACAGGTATAAGTTGAGAGCTTTGCATTTTCTACAGATCAATATGAGCTTTGGCCCTATAACAATACACCAATAAAAAAATAATAATAATAAGGGGGGAAAGCCCCATTTTATATTTCCAACGCTAACGATTATATTACCTATATGCCTACTAAGAAAAAGAAACAAGAGAGAAAAAAGGCACTGCTTCCCCTTTTTCATAAAAATAGCAATGTAGGATACAGTATATGTTGTTAATACAGAGAATAATAAGATTTCCAGGTTTAGATTAAATGCTTAACATTAAACATAGAACAATATAAGCTTTCAGTCTTCTATAGCTTCTCCTTATCCTTGGTTCTGATACATCTACAAAACAATTTGTGCTTGACCCATTCTAAGAACCATCCTGACAGATATATTTTCAGATTTAAGTTGAAAGCTTAACATTAAACTTTTTCTACAAGTCAGTGTAGGCTTTAGTCCTAGGACAATACCCTAATAGAAGAAATAAAAAATAAGGGGGGGGGGAACCCCATTTTACATTTTCAGCACTAATGATTATATTACCTATATGCCTACAAAAGAAAAGAGACAAAAAAAAAACAAGAGAGAAAGAGACACTGCTTCCCCTTTTTCATAAAAATGGAAATATAGAATACAGTATAACATTAAACATAAAACAATATGAGCTTTCGGTCTTCTTAAGGGGGTCTCATCTCGAGGCTTGCTACATCTTGTCGTTCCCGTAAAATTATATTCTGTCCCATTGGCCTTTGGTGTAGAAAGTGCAGTTGTACTCTTTCCCGCAGAATATGCATCGATAAATCTTGAGGCCGTTGCACCTCCTGGACTCCAGTATCAATACAATTTTTTCCCCAGAGAGATCCTTTAAATCGGTTACTTTCACTGCAGATCCATATTTCTTTTGATTGATTTTTGTACACTGTTGCTTTGAGATGGCTGTATGTCTTTTTAAAAAGGGTGTCCTTATCTGGGCTGCAGAACTCCGGCATCCCATTTTCCGTCTCCAGAATTTCAGATTTCTCTTCTACTGTTGGTTTTCCACCTTGTTTAGAGCTGTCATCAGCCACTGTTATTGATCCATTATTCCTGTTAAAGACGTCTTCCTTGGCATCTTGGATCTCCTTGAAGATATGAATTTCAGATTTCTCTTCTGCTGTTGGTTTTCTACCTTGTTTAAAGCTGTCATCAGTCACTGTTATTGATCCATCATTCCTATTGAAAACTTCTTCCTTGCCATCTTGGATCTCCTTGGAGATATTTTTGATCAATCCATCTAAAAATACTTTGTAATCTTGGGTTTGTATCTCTATTAGATGAGCCAATCTTTTTAACATAGACATGATTTTGACTTTAAAAAAAACCGGCCCCAAACAGTTTTACGAGTGGCCAGTAGAGGTCCTCTGTTTTATCCTCTAATGTTCCGGCACAGGCATGTGACGTATTGAAGGCAGAGATTCTCGTGCTGGCACAGAGTTCTCGTGAGATTTTCCCATTCACAGCTTATCTTATCTTCGAAAACCAAAACAATTACAATAAGAGCTTTTGCCAATTAATTCGAGTTGATTTGAGTCCTTCTTCTGCTTAGTTAGGAGAATTAGCCTGCCTCTTAACGAGGTGGCTTCGGGCAGAGCAGAGTAAGAGGAGGGGGGAAACAAAGGGCTTTGATGCAGGAAGAGAGACGGAGAAAAAAAAACGAGAGATACTTGCAGTAAATGATGTTTTGGAACTCAGCCGATGTCCTCCCCTCAGTTCAAAGCGTTCATTTGTGGTAAATCATCATGTAGGGTTGAAGCAGATACTTTAAGATTGAAGAAAGAAAAGAAAGTCCGAGGTAGAAAATGGCAGTCGTCCTCTGGACCTGGAACGCTGACAGCCTATAATCCAGGGAGATATACTCCCTAAAGGATTGGAGACGGCCCCAAGAACTTCCTGGGTAGAAAGGTGAGGTGGGGTTTGCGTACCCCTCCTCTTTTCTGCCAATTGCTTGCACAATTGACCCCTGTCAGGCTTCAGAGATAGCAGAGCAGATGCCCTGCCACCCTCTCAGGACGACATCTTTAGCCACACCCCCGATCTATGCATAATTCTTGAATCACAGAAATAGTTGGGATGATTACATTTCAGACACAGATGGAAGAAATACATAAATGAATGTTCACCCATATTAAAACTCCCTAAGAAATCTAGAACTAAATCTATCCCAGCCTTCTCTTCAACAGATTAGTTTCCCACAAGATGGGGATTTCTCCCCAAACATTGAATCGCCTGCTTGCAACCTGAACCATTTTACTGACCCCTTTTTGTTTGGTCACCCCATTTAGATCCCACATAATCACAGCTAGTCAACAGCACAAATGATCACTGAAGTGTGGAGTATCACACAGAAGAGTATAAGCAAAATATTCTGCAAATGAATTAACATAAACATTCTTAATGAGTCAACTGGAAGCATGAGTTTAGAGAGATATGGCCAAGGGCAGTGACAATTGATGTTCAAAGTATTTCTTTATGTTTGAAAAGGGAATTTTTTATATATGTGGAAGAAGACAAATGAGGAGTACCAGTGATGGGTGTTTGTTCATTCTCTCTGTTCTAGTTCTTGTATATTGAGAACCTTTGCCATTCCAAAATGTGTAGATATAAATCTTTTATTATTTTAAAGGTTGAGAGACTTTCCTACTCAAAATGTTTCTTTTCTGTGATTTATACTTTTTATTAAAAAAAACAGATACAGAAAGGAAAAAGAAATTATACATAGCCATTTTGGAACTGTTATACAATACAATAAAAGACAGATTAATAGATATCTGGATTATCGCCTTCTCCCCCACTTCAGATTTTAACATGGGACACCTCATCTTCTTCTCTTCCAAATATTAACATTATTGACTATTTAACAGAGTTTATTGCTATATCATCATGCCGTTACTTTCATTATTGATACTTTCCCCAATATATATCTTATAGTTTCTACAGCTCTACATTAATATTTAAATGATAACATTATCTTTAACTGCTCCTCGCGGAGCGGAAGAAATAAAACAGTAAGGGCCCCGAGGGCGGGCCCTGTCCGGGATGAGGAAGGGTGCCAATAGGCCCCTTCCCCTGGACTGACAAGTGGAGGGCCCAATCGGGAGGTGTGAAGTGCCTCCCAATTGGGCCCTCCACTTGTCAGTCCAGCCCCAATCTGCCAATCAGCAGCCGCGGCCAACAACCAATTTTACCCGGCCAACAATCAATTGTGAGGCGCGAAGCTCCTCCCAATCCACCCCACCCCCCACGAGAGCGAACCTTCGCTCCACGGCGGCCATTACTCAGCTGGCCGCTGAGAGCAAAGGTAAGCCCGCTGGCCCCTGCCCTCTATCCTAGAACGGCTCCCCAGGCCCCAGGGAGCACGATCGACACCTCAGCAAGCCATGGAGTGCCCTCCCCGGGGCCTGGGGAGCCTTATTTGAAGCCCAGCCACCTTTAAAAACGCTCCCCAGGCCCCAGGGAAGGCGATCCGCGTCTTGCAGAGCCACAGATCGCCCTCCCTGGGGCCTGGGGAGCCTTTTAGCAAGTCCAGCCACCTGTAAAAAGGCTCCCCAGGCCCCGGGGAAGCCAATCTGCCCTCCCCAGGGCCTGGGGAATGTTTTTGCAAGTCGCAGGGGGGAGGGAAAAAGCTCCCTGGGCCCCGGGGAAGGCGTCCTCTCCACAGCCCGGGGAGCACTTTTGCACCGATGCAAACTCCGGACCCAGCCTGGACCTGACTTTTCCCCAACCCTCCACATGCCCATTTTAAAAAATGGGCTTTGTTCCTAGTTTTACTATAATTCAGAGTACCAATGCAGCATAAATCAAATATTAAAAGGGAAACACTGAAGAAGTTATAAATTGCTGTGAAATTATTTCTATTTCTATACATAGTTATAAAGGTTTTTTTTTTTAACCATGTTTCTCACTATAGATTTTACAACTGTTCTCATAGTAGACTTAACGTCTGGCCATAACTCCATATTCAACCATTTTAGCATTCCAGTCTTCTAAACCTAGACAGTGTTTCCATTTCACTGCATAAATAGTTTTAGTGGTGGCCACCATGTGTTCATATGTCTCTTCCAATACTTTTGGTAATTTATGAGGTAATATTCCCCAAAGCATCATCCCATCATCCCCAAAGCATCATGCTTCACTTCTGAGACCAGGCCAGCTCAGGAGATCCAGAGTCACTCTAGTTTGATTCAACAGAAGACACATATCTCTTTAAACTTTAAACAGCATACAAACACACACACACACACACACAACGTTTAAAGCTTTCCCTGACAATGTTTTTTTCTCCCCTGATCTGAGATTTGCAAGGAACTCATATGGCTAGATGAATTCTGTTTCTATTTAAACAAAAAACAAATAGAAATTGACAAGAAAGGAAAAGCAAACAATACTGAAACTTGGGGGAGGGGGAAGGGATACCACTAATGTCTGCTGATGGCTACCAGATATTAAATGCAGCATCCGATTTCCAGAAAACATGCCCACCATGAAACTGACCAATAAGGAGAGACCAATCACAGGGCACAAAGCTCCCCCCAACTTCAGTGTGGCAACAATATCTACTTTTTCTCATTGGTATGCAGAACACATATTCCACGATTCCCAAGAGAAAATCATATTTTAAAAGTGTAGAGTACAGGTACAGCATTCAAATTAAAGGCATACCAAGTCAAATCCAGTGGTAATTGGAAGTACGCTGTGCATGCAGAAAGTGCCTGTGGTCAGACTCCGTTTAGCCATGGGTCAAAAACAAGATTACAAAACCCAAGGAAGTTAGATACTCCGGCCTTCCTGCTAGGTAGGACTGCCACCACCGCTGAATGGTTCCCTAGGCGTTCAAGATCCAGAGCGAAGAAACCGCAATACAGAATTGGCAGAGTAACACAAAGCAAGCCACAGCTTACCACTTAGCTTGTTCAAGAATCAGACAAAAGGATTTAAAAAATAATTTTGTATCTATTAAGGTAAAGGTAGGTAAAGGTATCCCCTGTGCAAGCACCCGGTCATGTCTGACCCTTGGGGTGACGCCCTCCATGGCAGACTCAATACGGGGTGGTTTGCCAGTGCCTTCCCCAGTCATTACCATTTACCCCCAGCAAGCTGGGTACTCATTTTACTGACCTCGGAAGGATGGAAGGCTGAGTCAACCTTGAGCCGGCTACTGGGATCGAACTCCCAGCCTCATGGGCAGAGCTTTCAGACTGCTGCCTTACCACTGTGCGCCACAAGAGGCTCTTATCTATTAAGGTGCACATAGATAAATTGTTATTCTAAGCAGTGAAAAATAGGAACAGTGTGAAATATCTCTAGCTAACACAATATACTCGCTGAAGTACAAGACTGGCAAAATTCTTAGGCAGAGTTTCAAAGTCCAGAGATACAGAATGGTCAAACCACATGCAGGTGGCAGGTATAGACAGGGTATGACAAAGGTTTGACAAAATGGTGCTACAAATTAAATTTCTTTATGACTTTTTCCCACGAGGGATTCTAGACACAAAAACCAATCAAGGCTTTTTGCCAATTTATTAATAAGCCAATAGAATTACTGATGTGAGGGGAGAAGACACAAGAAAAGCCAGCCCGAATCCAGGAGATGGAATGCAGACTTCACCTAGCTAGAAGCACATTTCTCAAAACAAGTTAATTGGGAACGTCTGGAACTTGTTACCTTATCAGAGTTAGCACTGACAGTGTTAGCTTCTCCAAGGCCAAAGGTGGGGGAAATTGGGTAGCAAGTACTTGCAAAAAATCTTCTTTTGCAGTCTGCTAGAACTTAAAGTCCATAGGCCTGAACCAAAGCAGTACAAATGCAGAAATTGAAGCCATTATTTCACTACAGGGCCATTCTTGACAACAACCAGGATTAAAGGTTAGAAAATACCCGTGCTGTAAAAATATAATTGTTGACAAGTCAATTAATCCCACTTAATCATAATTAAATTTCAAAGAGAAACAACTTATTTTGTGCACAGCAGACTGCATGATTGAAAACATGTTTGAATCCTTGTTAATCCAGTTAAGAATTTGGTTTTATGAGTTTCTTTTTTATTCTAGACTAGTAATTAAGCCTGCTGCAGCTTAAATGCAGCGGGCGCTAGGGTGGCATTGGATTTGGGGGGGGGGTGGCAGTGGTCTGTGGGCGGACTGTAGGCCGTGGAGGGGAGGGCGAGACAGTCCGGCATCGTCCGGGGGGCTCCTGTGGGCGTTTGGCGGTGCGGGCTGTACCTGGATGGTGCGAGGAAGTGTAGGCGTGTGAAGCATAGCGGGAGCAGCAGTTGGAGGCGTCCCAGGGCGGCGGCGAGCTGTGAGCGGCGGGCGAAGGCTGGCGCGGCTGCCGGAGGGGCCAGGAGCGCGTTATTTCGTCGGAGCTCTGATGGCGGCGTTCTTGCGCGCAAACAACTGGCCGGCTGGCCAGCCAGCCTTTGCATGACTGGAAAGCGCCGCACGCCGCGTGGAAACTTGCGCGAGCCCACCGGCACATCACCTGCCGCTTCCGAGCCACCCGCAGCCTGCTGGGGGCGCGCGCGGGGGATGCCAGCCGGTGGCGTCACCAGGCGCGGGCCTCGGCCGGCTGCTTCGCTCGGCCCTTCTCTGCCTTAAAAGGACAACGCGACGCGTATGCAAAGCAGCTCGATTGAGAAGAGAGGGGAGCCGTGGGAACGGCGCATGCGCACGGCGAAGGGAAGTTGAGCCCCAGAGTCCGGACGGGGCTCGCTCGCTAGCTCACAGCGGAGACACACAACAGGCGCCAGACGACAGGGGAAGGTTGCGGTGCGCGCACCACGGCACGGCCACGCGGGTTGCGGGCGGTAAGCGCTTGCCTCGGGGGGCTGCAGGGGTCGGCCGGGCTGTGCGGTGCCCGGCGAGCAAGTTTCCTCCTCCTAATCGCGGCTTTTCTGCGGTCGAGCCTCCTTGTTCCCCGAAGCGAGCTGCTCGCCTGGGGTGGAGGGCTGCCCCCGCTGGGACGGGGCAGCTGGCAAGGAGTTTCGCTCTGCAGCCATTGCACGGAGCGCTGCATTCGCCGAGTTGGAGGTGGCTCGCTCGGAAAAGTTGGCAGCGGCCAGATTGCAAGTCCCTTGCGGACCGGGGGCGCGAGGGTGCTGACAATGGGCAGGCAGGGCTGGCGCGGCTGCCGGAGGGGCCAGGAGCGCGTCCTTTCGTCGGAGCTCTGATGGCGGCGTTCTTGCGGCAGCGGCAGTCTGATGTGGCAAGAGGCGCTTTGCGCCTCTCGCCGCGTCAGGCCGCCTGGCAGGGAGCCCCCGGCAGCCGCGCTCCGCGCGACTGCTGGGGGCTCCCTTGGGCGGCGGCCTGGCGTGGCGAGAAGCGCTTTGCGCCTCTCGCCGCATCAGGCCGGGAGCAACTGCGAGCCGCGCTGTGCGCGGCTCGCGGTTGCTGGGGCTGGGAATCAGAGGGAACAATCGGCAGGCGCGAAGCGCCTGCCGATTGGTCCCTCCAATTGTCTGTCGTGAGGAAGGGTCCAATCCGGACCCTTCCTCATCACGGACACATCCCGCCTCGGCAGGCCTTAACGAATTATTTAGTCCATGGCGCCTGTGGCGCCACGGGCGGTTTAAAGATGTGAAATCCACATGTAAATACAGTTGATCAGGTGTACAGATTTTAGTGCAAAGGATGCCCCAGGGCAAATGCAACTCCTCATCTGCATTGTTGTGAACTAACTATACACTGATCTGTAGGCTTTGCCAGTCCAGTTAATTAAAATGACCCTTCAACCTGGCATAAAAGAATTAACTCCAGTGTGGTGCTCATGGGCACCATGGTTCTCACTTACGTGTTTCCTGGTGCCTGCTTGCTACTGCCCCCAAAAAGAATTAATCCTGGCTTCCTACCACTTTATTGGAACAGGAATAGAGTTGCCAGATTACGGGTAGGCCCTGGAGATCTCCCAGACCATTTCTACATTGGGGGGGGGGGTGCTTGGTTTTTGCCTCACTTTGGATTTCTGGGGAAGCTCCACCCCCATGTATAATCGGGGAACAGCGGGGCTTTTTGCTCCAGCACAACAGGACAGTGGCAGCCCGGTGTGGCTGCCGCCATGCACAATACGTCAGTATGTGGCTGAACAATAATCCCTGTCCATATAAATAGGAACAGAAAAGGGAATTTAAAATTTTTTATTTATTTATTTTAATTACTTAAAACCACTTCTTTGGACTCTGCAATCAAAAGATTAGGCCAAATAATGAAATCTGCTGTTTCCACCAGTATGGTGTAGTGATCAGAGTGCTGGATAAGTACCAAGGACCAAGCAGGGATCTAATCCCTGGTTGACATCAAACTGAATGGGTGTCTTGGGCCAGTCATTCCTGTTAGCCTAGCCTCTGTTGCAAGGTTGTTGTGAAAATAAAATGACTTTTCCATTGGAAAGGAAATGGTTTCCTAAATCTACATGGGATTGCCCTCACACCCATAATGTTCAGTGTATTTTTAGGACAGCATTCTTAAATTGTAAATAATTCTCTTATGTTTCAGAGTGCACAACTTGTGGGAATGAATAGACCCAGTGAAGATATTAATTGATGGGCTCAAGCAAGCCTTGTTTTATTTGCTAATTTTGAAAATGTAATCTGAAAAACCCTAAAGTGAGGATTTTTTGGAGGCTTAAATACTAAAGTAGAGAACACAAACAGTAGATTCTTGTCACAAAACCAGCTGTACAAATTACATTTACTAGTAGTTGCTGGCTCAGCAGATATCAAAATGTTTACAATTTGTATCGCTAGAGTGATAACGAATGATAATTTTGACAAAAAATTGGCAAGTGCTCTGACTTATTTGAATGGAAACTGATGTAGAAACACATCAAATAGCTGAACAGAAAAGGACCCACCAGTTCCTTATTAGTTCATGGGATTATACAGTTGAAGCATTTGACATTCTACATAGCTCTTGCTCAGGGTTAATATTTGAAGATGCAATCTGAGTGGAAGAAATATTTCATGGTAACAGGTCAAATACAACATCTCTTGTTGCAATTAAATAGTGTCTGGTAAGACAGTTTGTCCAGAATGATGAAATGATAGCAATTTAGTATGATTTTGGAGAACTGACTATTAATTTAACCCCATAAGCATATTAGAAAGATGATATTCTTAATTCCATTTGTAACTCTATAAATCCAAAAACCAATCTGGCCAAAATTATGAATTCTCAGTCCCATTGATTTCAACTGTATAAACTTAAACACATGCTTAATTTCCTCACTGAAAGGTCTCAGCAAAAATCGCTAGAAAGGAAGCAATATTTGCCATGCTTTGTCCTGCCCTTGGCCATCAATCAAACGAGTAGCCAACGGGCGGTTGTTACCATGCTCTAGAAAAGCCCCTTTGCCTTTAAGAACATGTTTTTTTAAAAAAGAAAAACACGTTGCAACGAATATGCCTTGATTCCTTGCTTCCTCCTAACGTAGAGATCCATCTAGCTGGCAACTGGCCTGCTGGCGATTCATCGTTGCCACGCTCCCCCGAGTGAAAAAAAAATCCCCCCCCCCGTGCACCGGCGCGATTTTCAGCCGAAAATAAAGGGAACTTGCAAACGGGGCTGTGTTGTGCTTGGTAACTTGAGGCGAGCTTTAAAGCAGCTCTGTGGAGGGACTGCAGCTGGAGAAGCCTCGCCGGGTGAATGAAGACTCACTGGTTTGTTGCTCTCCACTCGCTCCGAGAAAAAAAAAAAGGTGATTGCTTTGCTGGAAGATCAGAGGATAGAGCCAGGGGGAGGGACTTTGCTGAAACTGCAACAATGGTAACGCACAGAACTTTTTTGCTAGTGTTGCAGATTGGTTGCAAGAGTTTAGCGCTTTCCAGAGGGTGAATCCACATTTTGGGATTTCCCTGGAAGTGCTACAACGAAGCGCTTCTAGCGGGACTGTTTCAGGAGTGTGGCAGATTGTGTATGACGTTGTGCATAACTGCATTTTAGTAGCAATTACAATTTGCCACACTCCTGCTACATTAAACCTGTGTGGAATGGACCTCAGTCCTGCTGCAGTGGAGAGTTTAGTCTTAATGACTTGAGGCCTTTGGTAAGTAAACAACTGTGGTGGATAGAGGATGCTGTATTTACTGTGACTACCAAAAGGCAATGGTACACTTGAATGGCTGTCAAGTCTGGAAAAATAGAGACCCAACACTTAACATCTTATACAACACCTTTGTAAAGTGATCCAATGAGTTCATACATGTAGAAAATTCATATTTGAGTGTTCATGCAATTTTTTTTTCAAGGACAACATCTAAGCAGAATTTAGCAGGAAACTTCCTCTCCTGAGTTTCTTGGACAGTTCATTGTGACTTAATTTCCATTTCACAGAAAATCACTTAAATGATGCCACATGGGTGGTGAATGAGAGTTTGGAATGGATCCAGATCCAGACCCTCAATGCCAGGAAAGTGAATTTAAATTGATCATATGATCTAGGTTGTTTTGCTTCTCTCATTAATATTGAATTGCTGTCAGTACTCAAGTTTCTCACAAACAAAGGCTGGCTCTAGATATTTCCCCACAGCGGCAATAGCACAAGTGTTAGTGACTCGTATTTCCTCTGTCACTGCTTGTGGGGTCCCATGCCAAGGGGAGGAGAGATGTCCTTCTGTCACAAAAAAGATGCCTCTCTCCCAGTTCACATGCAACTTGGAAGTGACAATCAAGGGAGTGACTCACATTTTCTCTCTTGCTGCTTCAAGTGACTATTCAATGCCATCCAAATATTCCTGGTTTTTTATGAATACTTCTGCCCTCCTTTTCAATAGAAACACACACAAAGCAACTTAGAATAAGTCATGTTACAAAGTATAATTTAAACATTTTAAAAAAAAAACATTCAAATGATAGAATCCAAACAATGATTAAACAAAAACAGCAAAGCCATCAAGAGCTCCCAACAAAAAATCCAGCAGTGAGCAACTGAAACCACCAGCAAACAGCAAAATATAAAACCAGTGTCAGTCTAACAACAAACAATCCCGACCCACATCAAGTAATGAATTTGCATTGAATGCAATTTCCATTTTGATTTTGTCTGATTTAAATTTTCCCTCTGCAACAAGCATGATTGTGACCCTACCTTTATCCTGCAATATCCTAGAGTAGTTTTAACCCTCAATATTTGAAGAATCCGATTGAGAAAGCATGAGAAAGCATGCCGATCCAGTGCCTGCTTCAAATTTGTTCCTGAACTCCGTGGTAGAGAAGCCCTGATTGGCCAAAGCTGTAAGCTTTCCTTAAAGGGAAAGCCCTAATTTTCTCTCCGCAGAAGCCCTAATTCTCTCAGCAGGTTTTTTTCTCCCTCCTCTGCTTTCTCCAATCCTCTCCCCCCTCCCTCTTTCAAGAAAACAAAGAAAGAGGCTCCAGCTGTGCTTGGCTCCTCCCTCCCCTTCTGAACTTCCCTAGCCATGTGCTGAACACTTTTCTGTTTCAATGGGGAGGTGGGGGAAAGAGGAAGATCAGAGTTCAAATTGATCTGGATTCAGCAGGATCCACAACGGAATAAAAAAGTAAGTGCAGAATCAGCCCAGGCCTGTGCATACATGGAAGAGCCTGGCCTTCCAGGCCTAGCTCCTCCCCTGCCTACAGAGTCCCAGCAGGGACAGAAATTCCCCCATTCAGCATCATGGTGCCACAGGTATTTTTTAACCTTTCATGAAGGTGGGATAGTGTTGGCACACACTCCTACCCTTGTGGAAGTTACCCCCCGCAACTTTCCTTCTGCTGCCACCGCAAAGTGCAGTGGTACCTTTCTACCCTGGAGTTGTGCATATGCACACACAACTCCGGGGTGGACCATGTACATTGGGGAAAATCTCCATTGGCACACGAGAAGCAGCAGGGCATGCTGCCCCACCCAAGAAACTGGCGGCAGCTTGGCGCAGCTGCTGCCATGTATAAAAGATGTGTGACAGCTAGAAGGACACTACACAGTGAAATTATACCACCTTGGTTAAATTCTGTCATGTCAAAAACACCTTTAAAATCTTAGATGGCCATGGATCTATTCTAGAGATTCTATTGGTCAACAGCTCTTCCACTCTGCCGAGAATACTAAATGAATAAAGCCTGCTGGAAACAAAAGGTTTCTTTCTTTTTCTTTTTCTTTTTTGCAGTTCAAATAGCAATACAAGAGAGCACTCATTACTCAAACTTCCATTCCCCTAAATCTGCTGATGTTCAGGTTAATTCAGTAAGACTTTTCAGTACAGCAGGATAGGAGCAGTACTCCTATTTAGCAATTTAGCTGAAATCTAAATCATTTGGGTGTTCTCCAAGCAATTAGAATAAACAGGCTTGCCTAATAATTTACATTTTATGCACCTTTTAAGTAAGTTGAAATTGTAAATTAGTGATTTGTTTATTTTATTTATTCATATTTGGATTTATATAACCACCCCTCCTGGGTACTGACTCGGGGCAGTTTACAACATATAAATTACACTAAAACATCATCATCATAATCATCATCATCATCGAGATTTGTTTCTCACCACTCCTGGAACTGGCCTGTGGTGGGGTACAATCATCAAAACAGTTAAAACAATTTAAAAATATCAAGTGTTTAGGATCCCAAGAGTGCTAGGATAAGGCAAGGCTCCCCTTCTGTCGCCAAAACCCAGTGAGAGAAGCCAGATTGATCTAAATGGGTGAGAAGCCCATGATCCCGAGATTAAGCCCCACTGTGAATTTTTTCAATGTGCTCCACCTAAGTTCTCTTCTCTCTGCCCAACTACATTATTCTCCTGTGTATAATAATTCAGCCAGATTATATGTAGATCCCAATAGACAGTATTGGTTTAGATATTCCTTAAACAACATTTTAATGGTGGCTGCAAAGTACAGGATAGCATGTCAAGAATGATGCTGCTTGTATCTCTCCCAAGAACAAAAAAGTTATTTTATCAATTAATATTAATATAATATTAATATCAATATATTAATATTAATATAATAATTAATATTAATATAATATTAATATTAATTAAATCCTGATGAGGAACTGAGAAGTTCTGGCCTATACATGAGCATCACCACTAAAGAGAACAAGCCTAATTGTGAAACTTAAAAAAATACTCAATTTTAAACATGAGGTACATTGTCCTCAAAAGATTCTATGTGCCAAATCTAAGGCCTTCTTCTCTTCATCCTGTTTATTACATTGTGCAGATACTCAGAAATTGCACTTAATGTTTATTCCTTTATTCCTTGTTCCACCTGCTTTGTGCAATGACAGAAGCCTGATCTATGATGGTTCAGCTCACCCCCCTGATTATTATAAATCACTAAAAGTTGCCATATAAAGATCTAGAACTGTGGACAGGAAGCTCCCTGGCCCCTGTATTTATTACGTCCCCCAAATTTAGGTAGGCTTTTTCCAGAGCCCGATTTGATGCCCTTCTATCAGCTATACTATCTGAGGAAGAGTCCAACACTGGCCTTTAGAAATGCATAAATGCTTTTGCACTGCTAATGTAGTGGAGAAGATTGCACATACTTTATGATAAAGACAGAAACCATATAATGTCCTCTCTGCTGCTTCAGTTCAGACACTTAAAGCAGGCTCCTACAACTGAATATCTGATGATGAAATTCTTGCGCTTCCTTATCTTTAGGAAGTGGAGTGTTTGATGAATAAAGAACTTATCAGCTGAGTTATGTGCTTAATTCCATTTCCTGGAATGACTATTGGGATGTCAATTTTATTGACAATTTTATCCTTTTTATATCCTTACCACTTAGTGGCTCTAATATTTTTGAAGAGTCCTCCTGGGCACAGCATGTTCGGCCGGTGTCTGGATTTTCTTTCCTGTGTCTCGCCTCTGGGGCGCCGAGGTGAGCAGACCTACAGAACCCTGGCCAGCCCTCTGCTCCACCTGGCTGCAGCCGCACAACGGGAGGCCAGGGCTCTAAGCACCCAACCTCCTGCACTGCTGAGCCAGCTGCTGCCATGGGAACCAAACCCATGCCTTGAGGTTCCCACCCTCCAGAAGTGCACAGCCACTCCAGGTAGCACACCAGTTCCCGCCCCCCTCTAGCACCCATTGCATTTCCCTCTGCAATGGGCTTTCTGGCTAGTCATTCACATATTTTTTCTTTCCCTTTTTTGGATTTTATGTTGGTTTAAGACTATAACACATACATTGATGGTTCAGCTCATGAGTCTCTATGCTTAGATGTTGTTTTCAGACGTAGTGCTGCTGGGATACAGTAGTCAGGTGGACACAGCTACCTTGATTATTTTGTATGTTCTGAGACTTGATTATATTACTGTGCTAGTTTACAAAGTGTATTCCAGGAAATCTAGGATGATTCCTTGGAAGTATGCTAGGATTCCTCAGTAATGTGGGCAGCATTTCTTTAAAAGCAACAAGTGTATCTAAGATTGCTAATTCCATCTTGAGAAATTCCTGGAGAAGAGATGTATTGCCTGAGCAGTGCAAAGTTTGGGGAACCTTTGGGTTCCTTTAGGTTCTAATTGGACAAGTTTGTTATAAACTGATATATAAAACTGATATATATATGTATATATTCTTAGCAATTCTTTTGTTTATATCATCAGTTTTTGCCACTAAAGAAAAGAGAATTTGAAAATGTGTTTATAACCGGTTCATGCTCTGGCAACCATTCATTCACTTCTGACTCATTTGCTGCTGGAAACATCCTGAATTAAAGGACTCTTTGTTTAGAGAATTCAAGTGTAGCCTCCCTGTCAGCATCTTTGGCTTTTCAGCTTCCCCAACTAGAGGCTGGCATCTCTGATCTCAGCTCAGGTGGGATGTGAGTCCTGAGAAGTCTGAGCAATGCCTAACATGAACTGAACAGATACCCTAGCACAGTGGTCCCCAGCCTTTTTCGGGCTGGGGACCGAGGGGAGGGAGAGGGAGGCCCGGGGACTGGCAAACATGCCAGCCGCATCCCTCCCCCCCCCCCCATGGCACAGCACTCGCTGAGCCGGGAGCGATCAGCCGCCTCCCGGCGCACTGATTGCTCCCGGCTCAGCGATGGTCACAGTAGCGGCGCAATGGTCACAGTAGCAACAATGACCATTGCACTTTCCGGGCCTAAAAGCAGCCCCATGTAGAATGCACTGTTGTACTCTACTGTCATCTGTACATTTCCAGAACAAAAAGTACCATGGCCTATGGTGTGTTTTCTGGTAATGAGAATAGACAATGAGAATGACAATGCTTCTGGTAATGAGAATAGACAATGCTTCAGCCAAACCTACAAGAAAGCAATCTTTACATGGTTATTAGCTGGGATTCCAGAAGTACAGCTGGGTCCAGAAGAACCCAAAAGCTCTGAGCCTGATCTCTTGGGAAGAGTACAATCCATAGACTGGTATTCCTCAAGCTAGTTGGCCAACAGTCTCCTCTGATCATTATTCACCTTCATCTACATTACTGATACCAACATCACCATTTTACTGGTTCAGATCAATGGATTAGAGTTGGAAATAATCTTCTTGTTGATGAGAATACAACCTGCTGTAGAACTCTCTGCAATGCACAGTACAATTGTGCAGGGGTTCCTTGGCAGATAACACAAAGTGAAAAGGGATTCTGTAACACAGGTTTTCTCAACCAGGTCTTCGTGAAACCCTGGGGTTTCTTGCAGGCTCTGGAAGGGTGAGAATTATTTTTTAAATTTATTTTTAAATGCATTAAACATTTATTGGGTGATATGACCATATATGGTCATGTTGCCCCTCCCAAAATGGCTGATGATGGTCCTGAAGAGGGTGGGGAGTGGAGGGACAGCAGGTGGGCATGTACACAGCTATGCTTCCCAACCATATTCTGTAGATTGCAGCACTTCTGGGATTTCTCAAAATCTAAAGAATATTTCAGGGGTTTCTCAATGATAAAAATGTTGAGAAAGACTGCTGTAACATTTCAAAGTCTGAAAACTACTATTGTGCTCATAAGCAATGTTGTCCTTTGCTTCATTTGACATGTTCAGGATTCTTGGGAGACTACATCAGCCCAGCATATAGTTTATCATGCAAATCCCAAGAGCCAGATGAAAAGTGGTCTGGTACGGAAGAACTCAAGACATGGTGCAAGGTGTGCCTCCTTTAGACTCTTAATTCCATGTGACTTAAAAGGTAAACAGAATATTGCAGGCAGTTGAGATGAAGGATCACCTATGCAATAAGGAAAGAATGCATACCCAGCAACCTGACTGTCTCAAGCCTGAGGCTTTGCAGACCCTGATTTTATTGAAATACAGCCGGTACTACCAGGCCAAGTCATCCTCATCTCTCCGAAACCAAAGTTTTAATTAGCGATAATGAGTTTTCCTAGTTATTGACTTAGACAGTTCTTGTGGCTGCTCATCAAGATACACATTTCAATTAGTTTTCTAAAGTATGACTGTTTGTTATTTTAACATTGAAAAGGCCAAGTGCTAGCCGAACACTTTGCTTTGTCTGATGACTAAAGCCCATTAATCCCACCTTCTCAGAAGGAGCTTCAGAAGAATCACAAGTTCTCCAGCACAGTCAGGATACAGCAAGCCTCCTAACCCAGCTGAACCTAAAGATGATGAATTCCCAAAAGTGGAATTTGAATGCCTTCCAAAGCCAATCACTAAAAGTTGCCATATTAAGCAGCTGCTGAAGCAACGAGGAAAAGAATATGAAACAGGTTGTTCCACAATTTCTTGCAATTATGGGCACAGAGATCCCCCACCCACAAGGTTTTCCTCCAAAGTATGTTCATGCCTCCTTTTCTCCATTTAGGGCAATAGGGAAGCTTATACAGGAATTCATTGTTCATAAGTAGAATAAAACCAGTAGGGCTGCAATGTTGAATCAAATAACATGCTAGTTAATCAGTCCAAAATCTTTGATGGACAAAAGATACACTCGATTAATCAAGCAGCAAACCTTATACCTAAAAAACAGCACTGGATTGTGATGGAGGGTTTGTAATATTTGCTGTATTTATAAATAAGCAGGTAGGGCTTAGATTGAGGCAAAGAGGGAATCAATATCTGACATCTCATCCATAGAGACATATTTCTGCATTCCTAGATATTTCATTGCACAGCCCTGTCATTCTGCTTCTGTCTTTTCCAGATTTCATTAACTTCATTACTACCCTTTTTGTCTCAAATAGGAGGAAGAGTATCACCTTCCTCAAGCCCTGATGGGTCTCTGAACAAGACTGAAATAGCTATTTGAAACCTGGAGAATAAAAATTAACTCTCATTGAGCCTCTAAATGGCAATGCAGATACAGAGAGTTAGATGTTCAAATCTCTCTACCAAGAGTTACTCTCAGATCTGCAGTGTCTACTACCTAGTTTGATAGTGTTACCCACTGGGAGTAAGGAAAAAGGGGCACTATTGTTGGAAAGAGAACTGGAATGGCTCTATGGTTTCTTGACCTCCCAGGATCTGGTGGAATATTGCTTGTGATTCCACTTTTCCACAGATAGTTCATAGTAATAAAGCGAACAAATCCACATCACAACAGTCCTGTCAAATAGGTCTTGAATATCATTTACACAGGTATGTTACAGTGAAAAATACTTTGCAAGATCTTTCTTTTCCATCATCAGTTGTATACCTAGCCTATTTGGTACCCAGAAGAGGCAGGTGGCTTGCAGGAAAAGAGATCACACTGTTGACTGTTGGCATGAGGTGGATGGGGGCAGGGCTTAGTGACATGGGGGCGAGGGCCAGGAGCCTGGAGCCACCACAGAGAAATGCCCACCCCATCACCACTGTGGGTGGTGGCAGAGTGGTCGGAGACTCCTAGACCTGATAGGAAAGAAAGAACTTCAGCATTATTAATTGGTGGCAGACAGTGCCATCAAGCCACAGTCGATTTATGATCCCCCCTCAGGGTTTTCAAGGCAAGAGACATTCAGAGGGGGTTTGTCATTGCTTGCCCCTGCATTATGACTGTGGTATGCTTTGGAGGTCTCCCATCCAAATACTAGCCAGGATTGACCCTGCTTGGCTTCCAAGATCTGACAAGATCACGCTAGCCTGGGCTATCCAGCTCAGAGACATTCTTAATGGTGTAGTGACATGATAATGGATTGGAAACAATGAACAATTAATAAAATGAGCTTATGGAACTGAACTCTCATTTCTCCCTTCAGCCTCCTGTACCTCTCCACAGACATTATTTAGTGATGGGTTTAATGATGCCGGGAAGCAGGGTTTTTCTTGCTTCCCCACAACTTCATGGTGCATTTGTATACCTCCTAGAGTTTCCCAAGCTTTTCATTGAGTCTTCTCAACCTTCTTCATGGTGAGGATTTGGGAAAGATTGCATCAAAGCCTGGATGGTTGCCACGTAAATGGGAAAATTAATATTTCCTGTTCACTGACCCATGGCTGCCATTTCCTCCTCTGCTATTGTGCATGCGTTTTCTTTTAAAACTGGCAATTGAATATTGTTATACTGATACAACACTGTCTAACAGGTCCCCTGAATTCCCAGCTTCTTAGAGTCATAGAATCATAGAATCATAGAGTTGGAAGGGGCCTCATGGGTCATCTAGTCCAATCCCCTGCACTATGCAGGACACTCACATCCCAATCACTCATCAACTGTAACCTGCCACCCCCTTAAGCTTTCACAGAATCATCCTCTCCATCAGATGGCTATCTAGCCTCTGTTTAAAAATGTCTAGAGATGGGGAACCCACCACCTGTTCCACTGAGGAAGCCTGTTCCACTGAGAAACTGCTTTAACTGTCAGGAACTTCTTACAGATGTTGAGACTGAATTTCTTTTGAATTTCTTTTTTTCCCTTTCATGAAACCCTGGCTGAGAAAGCCTGCTGCAATGTATCCCTCCTGGACTCATCTTTCCCCCACCAGGTGGCTGTTACAGCTTCCCTTCCCCCAGACTCTGCCTCTCCAGTGAAACTATTTCTCTTATCTACTGTTTGGTGTTACTAAGGAATGTGAACGCCTTGCTAGGCAGTTCGCACTGAAGTTTGGTTTCATTCTGCATAACTGTGAGAACCCTATTTGGTGGGTAAACCTCTAGGAGAGGGAGTGGAGAGCACAGGTATATCTGTGCCTGGAAGACTCCATGAGGTGTCTTCAACTATATACGCTCTGTGATGACAACTTCCTCTAGATGCTTCCTTAAGGCGTCCATTGAAGCTGTTTTTATTCATCTCTATGAAGAGCTCTGAGTCTGCTTTGGTATCTTCTGAGGTGCGCATACTCAGGCCCATGACAGTCCCATGGCCAGCACTCAAGGAGGAGGTGACACAGAGGGTGGACTCAGTATCTTTGGATGGTGGAAGCCCTGTCCTGGCAGACAGAGTGCAAGGAGGCAGTGGCAGAGTCACAGTTGCTAGTGACCCGGAGGAGGGAAGGATTCTGGACCTATTTTGGGTCCCCAGACATAGGGCCCGTGTCAGGCACAGCCCATCCCACCTGCACTTTCCTCCATGTGGGCAGAAATTGAGTGGGAGCAGCTCGTATCCATGTTCTTCTCTGTTATCACTCTCGAAAGAAGAGTTGGTTTTTATTCCCTGCTTTTAATTACCCGAAGGAGTCTCAAAGTGGCTTACAATCGCCTTCCTTTCCTCTCCCCTCAACAGACACCCTGTGATATAGGTGGGGCAGAGAGAGCTCTGACAGGACTGCTCTGTGAAAACAGAACTATCAGGACTGAGATTGGTCCAAGGTCACTCAACTGGCTGCATGTGGTGGAGGAGGGAATTAAACTCTGCTCTCCAGATTAGAGGTTGCCACTTTTAACCACTCCATCACATTGGCTCTCTGGGGCCCTGTGTGCTCTATGTGTGGAGTGCCAGAGTAAAATGTGCCCCTCCTCACTGACAGGGGGCCAGGGCTTTTAAAGGGAACTGATCTCTTTAAGGGGGGTATATAGCATTGGAGGAGTGTTGCTCCTGTGACCTGCTCCCTCCATCCCTTGCGTGTTATGGATGGTTGACTCCTCAACTCATGACTCCCATTGGTTTTGCCTGCCCTGTATATCATGTTGCCCCAGCTCACAACACTGCCAGATCAGAACGCTGAAGCGGAACTGTCATGGATGCTGCAGTTGAGTAGCCGAACCGTCAATTCATCCAAGTAGCAGTGCTCAGCAACGCTGTTGGGGCACCTTTTCCCCACTTTGGCTGCTGAGTACCTGTCCCCTTAGGGCTGCCACTAGCAGTGCAGCAGCCAGCTGCCCCAGCTCAAACACACCACGGTATTGTTCTGCCCATTCCTGAAAGTGATTGTCAGGAACAGCTTTGCAGGAGAGCAGAAGGCTGCAGTGAGAAGGAAGAAGCAGGAGAGATTTGTTCTGTGTGCTGTTCATGGTTCACTGCACCCAAGCCACTATAAATTTGACATTGGCTATCTAAACCAAACTTTTGTGAATGGGCCATGTGATGTGTACAAATTACCAACATGTCAAGGCAAGTCAGATAGGAGCATGAAGTTGAGTTGCAGAAACTACCAGCACAAAAGAATCTGTGTGTTGGCATGGTGCCTTGCCTTGCCCAGCCCCTCAGGAAACCAGTATTTTAATCAGCCTCACATACACAATAGAAACTATGGACATTAAAAACTAACATTTGAGACTCACCATTAATTAAAATGTGGTTTCAAAACACCACATGCCATTTTTAGTAAGTGTTAAGTAATAGTGCTAAGCATCTAGGAGAGTCACCTTAATAATGTCATTAAGGGTTTAATAAGCAAACCTGCTACCTTTGCTTTTTGAACATAGCCTCTCTTTGCCTTCTTTCTTGAACAAGCTATTAATCTCTTATCACATTATACTTTGCAAGTGTGATCTTGAATCAGCACTTAGAGAAAGGAGTCTGCAGGGTTCCTTGCACCTCCAAGGACTTTGCTGCTAATTTCAGTTAGTAGTCCATCCTCTCTTGAGTCCCCCAAAAATGAAAGGGGTGAGTGCCATAGCACCCACCTATGGTCAACTTTATGATCTAAGGGCAAACATTAGTTGTAAATAGTCATGTACCTGGTTGCTCTGAAGGTGACCTACAACAAAACATATGGAATTATTAAGCCTGTGTACACATAGCCTGCAGCAAGAATAACATCAGTATAGCAGCAGCATAAGAAAGCAGTACTGTAAAAAGGAAAACATTTAAAATAGCCAGGGCAGCAGTAGCAGGGAGATAGCTACTCATGGTTTTCAGATCTCAGAAGACTGCTGTGATCCAGAGATATATAACTCTTGTACAGTATGTTTGAGCACAAAACATACGTGTATAATCTGACCCTCCCTTCCCCTTTTGCTTGGGGAGAGTGGTATATAAATATAATAAATAAATAAATCTCATCCCCCCCCACCTCTTGACTTTCCATTTTTGTCTCCCTTTCCCCTTCACTTTAGATCATAAGCTCTATGAAGCAGGAACCTGGCTTCTTGTCTTGTTACTCATAAAATGTCATGTGTGTTCATGCCATAATGTGAATGTATATTAACAATGAGCAAAACTAGAAAACAGAATGAAACATCTCTTGAGAGGACTTTGTCTATCGTATATTGCTGGAATCAACCTTTTATTTAAAACTAGTAATAAAGCCCATTGGGTGCTGTAATGCAATGGGCACTAGCTCATGGTTTGGTGTGAGTTTTGTGCCTCACTTGGAAGCTGTCAATCCTATGAGTAGGTCTCTCTGTGTACAACAGTCCTGATCCAAGTCAGGTTCATGCACACCTAGGAAAATGCCCTATCCTGTGCATCCCATATTGAATGCGGAAGATCAGGATCTGTAATTACACTATTAAGGCCATCATTTTGGTTCTTGGTTTGGGGCCAGCTGAGTTGGATTGGGGGGAATATTGTTTTGTACCACCATCTATGTAACTGTTTTGATTTATGACTAATGTTTTAATGGGATTTTATGGGCTATGTTGTTTAATTGTTTTATTCTTTAAGCCACATTGAGATGACATTGTCAAGAGAGGCAGGGCATAAATTCAAAAATAAATAAATAAATAAATAAATCTCTAGACTCGAAAGATCAGCTCTGCAGGCAAAAATTGCTGCTTTGGAGGATGGACTCAGAAGCATTGTACCATTTGGAGGCCCCACCTCCAACCCAGAGGTAGCCAACCTCCAAGTGGGGCCTGGAGATCTCCTGGAATTACAACTTACCTCCAGACTATAAAGAACATTTCTCCAGGCAAAAATGGCTGCTTTGGAAGGTGTACAGGGCTGTTGTAAAAAAGAAACATTTGAGGCCTCCGACACAGTTTTTTGTGGAAATGAAACGAGGCCTACTGCAGAGGGTTGTTGTACAGATGAAACAGGAGTCAACAGCATCCAATTTCACCTGCACAATAACCCGGTGCGGTAGGTCTCAAAGGTTCAGAGAGTGGAGAAGAGACACACATGGGTTGTGTATAGTAAGTGAGAAGGGGCTTTTCTGTGGCCTTCCTGTCAGCCAGCTGCTAGGCAGAAAGGGAAAGCTTTCCCCCCCCTCAAAAAAAATGCCCATGCGACCGTCACTTCAATCGGGCTGTTGGAGGCTCCCTTCACAGCAGGCCTGAAGGGAAGGGGGTGGGGGTGGAATCCTGAGCAAGAGCAGCAATTGGCCCGGGGGTGGGGGGTAGAGTCCACCAATAGGAGGCTTTGGAACCTTCAGCATTTTGTTATGGTCTATGGTCATGATTTTATGTTTATAGTAGAAGATAGTGGCTTAAACCTGAATATTAATATTATATATTTATTTATTAGCCCTCTTTCCTTTGAGCTGTAATTATTTGTTACCACAAATCTTTTTAGTTAGTCTGGATTTTTTGTTTGTTTGTTTGTTTATTCAAGAGAACTATGTGTTGAGATCCTGTTCAGAGTGCAACTGAAGGGCTCTTTTCATTCAAGAACCCACAGCGTGCTGAGTTGGAGATATTATCAGCAGTTGGTTTTGTGTCTGAATCAGGGACTTAACCAAAGGTTAAGGGAGATTACTTCAAAAGCCCCAGAACTGCTTTATATGGAAGACTGTGTTTATTGACAATATGCTGAGACGTAGACATATACAGTAGAAGGGTTACACAAGCAATATGACGGAAGAGTTTCCTAGAGAAGTGGTTTCAAAATGGATTTCCCACTCCTTTCAAGACTTGCCAAGATTGCAATCACCTTGTGAAAGGCCTGCCTGTGCAAACGTGTTCTAAGGCGAGCAAATCCAGATGGTCATTGTGTAAGCTTAAAGGGGGACCTTGTCCTCAGTCCACCAAACTTGGATCGTGTGAGAAAATGAATGGTGGTTGTGCCTCTTCCGTAGAGGGACTATTAAAAGCCCCCTTTAATGAAATGCCATCTCTTCCATGAAGCCCCACAGATATTGCTTTCATTTCACATGCACCCGCATTGCTTTGAAGAACGTGTTGAAGGAAATTTTGCCGAGGGACTCAGAACAGGAAAAAAAGGAACTCGGCCTTTTTTTGGAAGATTACTATTGTGATGACTGACAAACACAAGCTAAAACATGTAATGGCAGCATGACTTATGTCTTACATGGCAACCCTGTGCGCAATTGCTCTACTTCAAGTCCAGTGGGCTTAGAGGAGGGAATTGCATCACCTGAGAATGTCAGAATGCCACAAAGCTGTACTGTGTTGCGGGGGGTGAGAAGGTAGAAGGTGAGGAGGAACACTGAACCCTCCTCCCACCTACTATGTGCAACCCCCTCTGTGAGCCCATCTCTCTTGGCTTCTGGGTTCAGAGGAGAAATGCAGTGTAGGGAAGGCTTTGAAGGTAAAGTGGCTGGTGGATTTAGTAACCCTTTCTTATTTGCTGGCTCTACTTTAAATCTCTCCTATCCTCCTGTTCTCTAGCTGTGTGAAAGATCTGCATTACAACACGTGCATGTGTTGATATAGCATCTAGTTCATCCCTTAGAGGCATTGCATGCACCATATGAACCTCTTTATCCCAAGCCTCATAAAATATACCTGGAAGCTAGCTCAGTGCCACATTTTGAAACTTAATGCTGAATAGAGAGCTGTCCTAAGCACAGTAACACCATTCTAAGTCAAAGGGAATGTATTTAGAAGAGTATAACTCACTTTAGGATGACACTGTGGATTAGTTCAAATGTACCTGAGGATTATATCAATTGTGTCTTCAACTCATTTTGCATATTGAATATCTGTGCTAACAGGTCTTTTGTAAAAAAGCAAAACAAAATCATAATTTATCCTATTTAATAAATGATCTGTTCAAAGTATTCTTTGATGAGTACAAGACAACCTGTCAAAGTTAATTCTTCGGACTTAATTATGTGAGGGAGAGCAAGAAATCCAATCCTACTGATGGCTTTTAAATGTAGTATAAAGTATATTGTAAGCTGAAAGAACATTTGTTGGACTTTAATGTTCTCTCACAGTCAGATAATGGGGAATTCTTTTATCTTTTCCTAATCAACTTTTTCATTTCTATAACACAACATAAAGTCTGCTTCATTTCGTTATTTAAGACTAAGGCTTTATCAGATGGTATTTTTAAAAAGTTTGTGTTTTAATTAGTTATTATCAGCCTTCCAAATACTTCAGTGCTGTCTAGTCTCCAAAGTTGATTTGTAAGGGGCTTCTGTATAGACAAAGTGCAAATATTACAAAGTGGCATTTGAATGATCTGCATCAGTATCTAGCAGTGCACCCTCACAGTATTATGTCTCAGAGTTTCATTGAATTCTTTGTTCCATGAACATGTATTAACACATGAAGCTGCATTATATCAAATTGAGGTCAATACTGACTTCTTAGTATGGTAGTAACTCTCCAGGGTCATAGGATCTTTCGCATCGTCTATCATCTGATCCTTCTAGCTGGAAATGCTAGAAACTGAATTTAGGACCTTCTGAATGCTGAGCAGATGCTCTACCACTGAGCCACGGCTCCTCTCACATTATGATTTATTTAAACTTGTATACTGCCGTTCACCAGGAGGTCTCACGGCAGTTCGCAACAAAACATTAAAATCACAATAAAACCCCATAAGTTCCTATTATATGTTACGCAATAACAACAACAATGGCGTTCTAACCCTATAACCCCCGCCTGTTCAGTCAGAGATCTTAATGTTGGTCTCACAAGAGAGGGAGCTGGCCAATGGATCTAAGGGATCCAAGATGGAACCCGGGCTCTGCCCTGGCCTCAACCATATGCCTGGCGGAAGAGCTCCATCTTACAGGCCTTGTGGAAAACTGGTAATTCCAGCAGGGCCCTTAGCTCCTCTGGGAGCTCATTCCACCAGGTTGGGGCCAGGACTGAAAAGGCCCTGGCCCAGGTTGAGGCCAGGCTAACATCCCGGGGGCCCAGGACAACCAGTAGATTCATACCCGTAGAGCGAAGGGCCCTCTGGGGGGCATAAGCAACCAAGCGGTCCCACAGGTAAGCAGGACCCAGGCCGTGTACGGACTTAAAGGTTAATACCAACATCTTAAACTTGACCAGGAAACAGACTGGTAGCTAATGTAGGTGACGAAGTACCAGCTGAATATGGGCCTTCCAAGATGTCCTAGTGAGGACCCTAAAGGTAAAGGTATCCCCTGTGCAAGCACCGAGTCATGTCTGACCCTTGGGGTGATGCCCTCTAGCGTTTTCTTGGCTGATTCATTATGGGGTGGTTTGCCAGTGCCTTCCCCTTCATTACTGTTTGGACCCTAGTGAGGACCCTTGTTGTTGTTGTTAGGTGCGAAGTTGTGTCCGACCCATCGCAACCCCATGGACAATGATCCTCCAGGCCTTCCTGTCCTCTACCATTCCCTGTACTCCATTTAAGCTACTCCATCCAGCCACCTCATTCTCTGTCGTCCCCTTCTTCTTTTGCCCTCAATCCCTTCCAGCATTAGGCTCTTCTCCAGGGAGTCCTTCCTTCTCAGGACACTAGGGTCCTAGTGAGGATCCTAGCCGCCGCATTTTGCACCAGCTGTAACTTCCAGATCAAAGTCAAGGGTAGGCCTGCATAGAGTGAGTTACAGTAGTCTAGTCTGAAAGTGACCATTGCATGGATCACAGTGGCTAGGTGTTCTGAGGACAAGTAGCGCACTAGTAGCCGGGCCTGGCAGAGATGGAAAAAAGCTGTCCGGGCTACTTTTGTGACCTGAGTCTCCATAGACAGGGAGGCATCAAAGGGTCTAGAGCAAAACTGTTTGATTGAACAAGTTTTTGTTTGCTCAAGGATTGTTTGTCATGCCAGCCCATGGGGCACTTCTGATCACAGACTTCTGCTCAGAGAAATGGTACAAGAAAAGAATTGCCTCCCAGCTTTCTCTGCACTATCACCCCCTCCGATGGCTGTTTTTTGTGGTTCAGGCACACCACTAGAGATTGGAATTGGACTCCGGCATTGCATGTGGTCTGGCCTTTATCTTTTTTTTCTCTGGCAAGAAGGACGGCACTTTTAACAATGTGACTCATTCTGATCCTAAAGGGAGCAGTACACTTTTCCTGTTGGTTGATTGATTGATTGATTGTCTGCCTTTCTCACAGGGACTCAAGGCAGATTATATGTAGTGAGTCAGTACAATTAGAAACATGGGATATCCAGCAAACTATGCATTAGGATTATAGAAGGGTAGAAAAGAGAGAGAGAGAGAGAGAGAGAGAGAGAGAGAGAGAGAGAGAGAGAGAGAGAGAGAGAGAGAGAGAGATGTTTCTTGCATTTTGTGAAGGTGGAGATCCGAATAAGGAAGACTGTACTTCTGGGGCATGACCAGCTGCTTATAGTATCCAGACTGGTTTGTGCCTATGAATAACTGGTTTTGCTTGTCTCTTTTGGAATATTTATAAAGTAATTTGCAGATCACCCAAAACAGCTAGCATAAAAAATTCTATTTGAAAGCAATAATAATTTAAAATTAATGTTCTATGCATCATTTCTTTGGAAGGGTGTTCAGTGGATATTAGTTAATACAAACCTGAACAGAGTACAGGCTGGTCTTTAATACCACTAGACTTCAGATTCATCAAAATAATATGTGACAATCAGTGAAACTATTAACAGATAATTTGTTAATTCTCAGTGTTCCGATACCTTTCTTGCATTGTATCCATTTTATGCAGGCAGCAGGAGTCTGACCAAATGTATCAGAAGATAATGGAAGTGACAACCGCATCATACAATTTGCAGAATATATTGACCTCCTCACCAAAGTGGATTGTTCTGATACACCTCTGCACACAGGATTTCCACCAATCTTTGCAGTGTGTCAGTGGCCAGTGCTCTGCCTTTCTTGGAATACTGAATATCTCTCTGTGCCTGTTAGGAGAACTGAGTTTCATACGAATGTCTCGTTCTGGGTAGCTGCCTCCATACATCTTTTCCTTTGAACACAGTTAGGTAAGGATTCTTGAAGACATCCCATAGCAAATAAGTCTCATTGATGCAGATCTATGCATAGATGCACGTGATGGCAAATAACACAACCCTATCCCTGAACTGGATGGCCTAGGCTAGCCAGATCTTGTCTAATCTCAGAATCTAAGTAGGGTCATCCCCAGTTAATAAATGGTTGGGAGACTGCCAATGAATACCAATGACATGATGTAGAGGCAGGCAATGGCAAGCCACCTCTGAATGTCATTTGCCTTGAAAACCTCAATGGGTGGCCATAAATCAACTGTGACTTGATGGTACTTTCCACCAGTAACAGGAACATGCTTGGTTAGTTTTGACTTTTGTTTATGGCTATATTTAGGCCCATTCTGCACAAGAATCAATGTGGCCAATTGCTTACACTAAGCAATTCCAGGGGCTTTCCGCACCGGGAACTTTGTAGCAAATTGATTGCTGAATGAAAAATCGCCATTTAAAATAGTGCAATTCGTCGGTATGCATACCTGCCTTTGTAGTGGAATCCAGTTGCGTTTTGTAGCGTTTCCCACAGGCTTCCGGTCTTGGCAAAAATCGCTAGAAAGGAAGCGCTATTGCCAAGCTTGTCCCACCCCTGGCCGTCAAGCAGCCAATGGGCAGCCGTTAGCATGCTCCCAAACAGCCCCTTTCCCTTTAAGAAAGTTAAAAAAAAAAAAAAAAACACCCATTGCAACGAATCTGTGTTGATTCGTTGCAACAGAGAGACCCATCCAGCTGCCTGGTGTGTTTGAGCTGTCGTTTGATCGTTGCCACGCTCCCTCCGAGTGAAAAAAAAAAATCCCCCCCCCCTCTCACGGGCCCGATTTTCGGCTGAATGAATGTGCAAAAAATAAAGGGAAAATACATCAGCAAATGGGCTTTTCTGTTGTTTGTGCTTAGTGACTCTGTGGAGGGACTGAAGCCGGGGAAGCCTCTAAACTGAAAGAGGCTCGCTGGTGCGTTTATCCCCGCTCGCTCGGAGAAAAAAAAATGGCGATCGCTTCGCCGGAAGATCAGAGGAGAGAGCCAGGGGGAGGGACTTCGTAGAAACCGCGACAATGTTAACGCACAGGTCTTTTTTGCTAGTGTTGCAGATTGGTTGCAGGAGTGTATCGCTTTCCGGAGGGTGAATCCACTTTTGGGGATTTCCCTGAAAGCGCTACAAGGAAGCGCTTTTTGCAGATCGGTTTCAGGTGTGTGGCAGATTGTCAACGACGTTGTGCATAACGGCAAATCAGTAGCGTTTTCAATTGGCAACCATTGTGCGATTTTGAAGGCGTGCGAAAGGCCCCCCAGAATTGAAAATAGTGGAATTTGGCGTTATGCATACCTGCCTTTGTAGTTGAATTCAGTAGCGTTGCAATCGTTTCCCACAGGTTTCCGTCCTCGCCAAAAATCGCTAGAAAGGAAGCGATTTTTTCTGTGCTTTGTCCCACCCCTGGCCATCACTCAAACGAACAGCCAATGGGCGGCCGTTATCATGCTCCCGAAAAGCCCCATTCCCTTTAAGACAGGTTAAAAAAAAACATGTTGCAACGAATCTGCATTGATTCGTTGCAACAGAGAGATCCATCTAGCTGGCAGGTGGTGTATGAGCTGGCGATTCATTGTTGCTACGCTCCCCCGAGTGAAATCCCCCCCCATGCACGGGCGCGATTTTCAGGCGAAAATAAAGGGAACTTGCAAACGGGGCTGTGTTGTGCTTGGTGACTTAAAGCAGCTCTGTGGAGGGACTGCAGCCGGAGAAGTCTTGCTGGGTGAATGAAGGCTCGCCGGTTCGTTGCTCTCCACTCGCTTCGAAAAAAAAATGGCAATCGCTTCGCCGGAAGTTCAGAGGAGAGAGCCAGGGGGAGGGACTTTGCTGAAACTGCAACAATGGGAATGCACAGGTCTTTTTCAGAACTGTTGCAGATTGCTTGCAAGAGTGTAGCACTTTTCGGAGGGTGAATCCACTTTTTGGGATTTCCCTTTAAGCGCTACAACGAAGCACTTTTTGCTGATCGTTTTCAGGAGTGTGGCAGATAGTGTGCAACGTTGTGCATAACTGCAAATTAGTAGCATTTACAATTTGCCACACTCCTTCTACATTTTACTTGTGCGGAATGGGCCTTAGTGTTTACTCCTACATTTAGAGTTTGGAGCTGTATTTTTAAACTTGTTTGAGGAGTTAGTGTTATAATGTTTAGTTTATTTTAAATCAAATTTTAAACTTTAATGAAGACCAGTTCTGGTAGGAAAAGATTCCTTCCTGTCTTAACATTAAATAAATGGCATTATTGTTTAACTAAGTGAATTTTCCAAGTTAACACTCTACGATCTTCTATATCATTTCAATTGGAATTCAAATTTAAGTCAAATCTTTTTGATAGGAAATAATTTTGAACAATCCCCCCTCCCCAATTATTAAGGTAAGAATTATTTAGGAAAATCAAAGTCAGTTCAAGCAAATGAAAAACCACAAATAGCATCCTAACTTTAGCCTAGCTGAAAGCAGGCATTCCCTTTGATTCCTAAAGTTTTGCATGCAGTCAACGGCAGGTCTGTTCATTTAATACCACAGAGAACTGATAGGCTGAATCATTTATAATTCCTTTCCTAAGATTTAGCTCTGTAAATAGAAATATTTTATAGTTAAGATGGCTAAAAACATCCACGGAAAAATTTAGGTACATACATCAGTTTGTCACTGGAAAAGTCATTATTCTTCAAAGTATTGTTGACAATGTATGGAAGCATGTGATTGCACTATGCTGTCAAAATAACAGTTAACAGTAACCAATCTTGTACTTATACAGTATTTTAAGGCTCCAGATACAACATTCTTCTTTGTATCCTGCTGTTCAGAAACCAATATGCCTGCACTGAGAGTTTTAAGTGGAGATAAATATTCCACAGTTATTCTTTTGAGGGTTTCCTTTTTCTGTCATTCGCAGCTAAAGCAACTCAAGCTGTGGGAAATGGGGCAGGGAGTCTTCTGTGAACATGTCTATAAAAGTACTCAGAATGATCCCGGATTATCTTTGAGACCAGGGACAGCAGTCTGAGAATACATAAAAAGGTAAAGCTGCTCACAGTGGTATCTTTGTAAAGCAGTTATTTGAGACTGATGTCAACAGCTTTGCACTTCAGAAAGCAGGTAACCAGGTAAGGAGGAAATTGGCTTCCCAACAAAATGATGCAGTATGTGCAGCTCTCACGTATCCTTTGAAAGTAAATTTCTGAATTCAATTAATGTATTCTAATTGCCGTCTTAGTAGATTTACAATACTGCTGTCTGCATCTAGGCTTGATCAAATAAATCAAGAAATTACTCTGTGCACAGAGAAACAGACAATCTGATTCCCTCTTCATTAAAATGGATTCTGTTTCATGTGATCAGAGCACAAAAGCTGTCCCATAAGCCTACTAAGATTACTTATTCACTCACTGCTTATGCTCATTTATTGGGTGGGCACAATCCACTGCCAATGTCTTCTGGGCAGGCCCAGAAATGAATGGAAGTAACACAAAAACACAGCTGCTGTCTTGCACAATTCCCTTTTGTTTCAGTTGGCTTGCTTGCATAACAGAGGCTTCTGGCTGGGACTCATGCCCAATTCGTTTATATTTATGCGAAATCAGTAACGATAGCTTTACAAATTTTATTTGGTGTTACATTGTTTTTGGAATATTTTATGTTCTATTTAGAAAAACGATTATGTATCTATCAGCACAGAAACTAATAAGGTATAGATAAAGCAATTTTAGCTTTATAATAAAGGTAAAGGTAAAGGTATCCCCTGTGCAAGCACCGAGTCATGTCTGACCCTTGGGGTGACGCCCTCTAGCGTTTTCTTGGCAGACTCAATACGGGGTGGTTTGCCAGTGCCTTCCCCAGTCATCACCGTTTACCCCCCAGCAAGCTGGGTACTCATTTTACCGACCTCGGAAGGATGGAAGGCTGAGTCAACCTTGAGCCGGCTGCTGGGATTGAACTCCCAACCTCATGGGCAGACAGATTCAGACAGCATATCGCTGCCTTACCACTCTGCGCCACAAGGGGCTCTAGCTTTATAATAGAACTATATAAAAAGAATGCAGAATCCACCCCACCCCTCGGAATACTCTTAGCCCCATTCTAAACCCCTAACTTTAGTACTGCTAGTTGGTATCCTATGGTATCCTCTGGAGAGAGGAAATAATTAATAGAAATGTTTTCTGGCAGTTACAAAGACCATAGCCACTCCACCAACACCCACCAGTCATGAAGCAGTGACATGACACCTTTTTGATGAGCAGATGGAGAAAGCCAACCTCCCTGTCCATAAAAGTAGGATTTTATTGGATTGTAAGTTTTTAACTCTATTGCAACTTACTAGGGAAGAGAACGCTAAAATAATAGATAATAATAGAGAAATAATAATAGAGAAATAAAGAGGGAAGGAAGGCAACAAAATATACTCTCTGGAAGAGCTTCCTCTCATGCCTAGCAGGGGCCCTGGAGTGAACAAACTCCATGGAGCTGTGGGAGTTTCTGCCAGCAGCCAAGCTCCCTTTCATCAGGCCAGGAAATGTAGCCATCGGCAACATAAAAGACAGCACAACCACTGCACCTTCACCAAACCTCTGAATATGTCACTGGGCTCCATGTGGCAAGCTGCAGCCGTGGGTTTAGTTTTCCACTAAGGAGGAAGCTGGCCAGAAGGCAAAGCTCACTTTTGGCTCAGCAGCAACGGAACCTCTGTTGACTCCATTAACCCTCCTCACCCCCCACTGCTAGCATCTGGTAGCGGCCTGGTGCAGCCGCTGCTGTGCGTAATAGGTCAGAGTGGTGGAACCTCGCCACTAGGGTTGTGCACTTCGGCTGCCAAAGTGGCTGTTCGAGCCTGAAGCAGCCCGTGGCGCAGGGGGAGGGGCGACACCAGTGCCAGCATGCCAGTCGGCACACTCACACAGACACAGAACTCTGCATCTGCATGTGGGTGCCGGGTTGCACATTACCACCAGCACCACCCCTTCCCCGTGCACCACGGCACTGGCTGCTTTGGGCTCGAATGGCTGCTTCGACAGCCGAAGTGCACAGCCCTACTTGCCACCTTGGCTCCCCTTTGGGAGCAGAAACCTGGGTTGGATAAGATGCAATGGGCCAAACATTCACCCTTGTGGGAGCAGGAAGAGGCGAGGCAACCTGCCCCAGTTCAAACACGAGGAGGCAGCCCAGCATGGGGCCTCCCTTGTGGTAAAGGTCTGGGTGCCTCATTTGGACCAGCATGCCTTCCCTGCAACCAGAGAGCAGCTGTAGGGAGCTTATTTCCCAAGCACTTTAGGGCCTGATTCAAGTTGGGGTCACAGTATGGAAGAAGTAGGGGCTTCAACCTCCCTCTCATGCCATTTTCCCAAGCCAGATCCTAAGGGGCTTATCACAGAATTTCAAAATAGCTAGCATAGTGAAATAAGCAGCCTACAGCAGTATAGAGAGATAGTTCAGAAAAACCTATAAGGTGAGTTTTAGGAAAACTCAACCTCACTTGTGGACCGGTATCTCATCTAATTTGGTCCTAATCTCCTACTCATCCAGAGAGACACAGCTGAAAACAAGACATAGCAGAGGCACTTCCCACAACAGTCATGCCAATGACACTAGTCATGGAGAACAGGGAGCAAAAACTATGTAATCAAATCTGGCACAATCAGGGGCTCCAGTTTGAATTCCGGATGGAGAAATGTGCTTACAGCAAGCTGCAAAGAGGCCCAAGCACAGCTGAGCTTTTGTCATTTTTACAGAATCAGCTGGAGAAGGATGTTCATGCTGACTGAGAGCTCTACATGTCCATCATTTTGGTTAGCAAGTCTCAATGTATCAAGCCCCAGCTGAACAATAGGCTCTTTCCCATTCCTCACTCCCAGGTGTCTCACTGCGTTCCTGTCCACCAGCCCTCATGCAAACTGCTTGGTTGATCAGACACCAGCAGCAGAGTTACAGTATCATCAGCAACTGCGCACGCCAGCTTCACTTCTACTTAAAAGGGTGTTTTAATTTCGCTCTCTGTCCGTTCTCCCTCTCATTGGGTCTTCTTGCAATCAGCCTCCATCAGCTTGCTCAGCCACTCAGTGCCATACAGGGCCCAAACTGGAAGTCATGCAAAATGCAAACTTGCCCCTAAAGGCTGCTTTATATATATTTCAACAAGTGTGAAACCCAGGGACCTACATCTGGCCACCCATCAAATGATCTGCTTGCCCAAGACAGCTCTGATTAAGAAAGCCCAACCAGAAACATAGCTGTAGAGTACTCTACATACTTATTGTACAGCAAAAGCAACACTGAAAGTGGAGTTGCCAGCACTCATGTTCCAAAAAGGCTTTTGTGTCTTTGCAGCTACACTGATAAAGCAAACGGTCACATGCAGAGGTGTCTCAGTGACAGCATACCAGTGAGAGAGACAGCTGTGCTGATCAAAATACATCTGTCAAGCAGCTATTGCTGTTAGAACCAGACTATTAGTAGCCCATAGCTGGATGTATCCTGGTCACTTGTAATGATTGGTCATGTTTTTAGCAGATAATGGTCACCATAGTGGGAAACGGGCTCTTCCTGTCCTCTCCCCAGTTAGATGGCTGCTGGCAAAGACTCCAGAGAGACACAAGTACATGAATGGGCAATGTTCCACAGTAACAGCACTGAGCAAGTGGGCTCCAAAAGGCTGTATCTGATGCTGTGGCAAGAGCCACATCCTTCCATTTGGTGCTCTGCTATTTTGAGTGGGCATGACGTGGGTTCTGGGACAACACTTTCTTGTCCATTGGAACTGCTGGGGTTAATTCTGCAAAGCCATAGGCCTCAAAGATGTAATCCCTTCATTTTACTCCACCTTTTTACTTCAGCATCCTTGCGTTTTCTTTCTTCACCCTCTTTGCCACCCTTGAAAATGGCTTGTTGTATGAGCTCTTTTACCTTCTTCAAATCTGGAATGAAGAATCATGCCATGAAATATGCCCACTGAGTGTCTTCACTCTGAATACACAGCTAGAATGTTGACCAGCTGAATTTAATTAAAGGACTCAGTTTAATTGTCCAACTGAAGTAAAGTGGTCAGTTGTTGGCCTGTGTCCCACCCACTCAAGCCAAACAGGAAAAAAGAGCTTTGCAGGCAAGGACAATAATTCCAGTAGTAGTAGTAGTAGTAGTAGTAGTAGTAGTGGTAGTAGTAGTAGTAGCAGCAGCAGCAGCAGCAGCAGCAGCAGCAGCAGCAGCAGCAGCAGAAGAAGAAGAAGAAGAAGAAGAAGAAGAAGAAGAAGAAGAAGAAGAAGAAGAAGAAGAAGAAGAAGAAGAAGAAGAAGAAGAATAGGCTGCCTAAGGAGGTGGTGAGCTCCCCCTCACCGGCAGTCTTCAAGCAAAGGTTGGATACACACTTTTATTGGATGCTTTAGGATGCTTTGGGCTGATCCTGCATTGAGCAGGGGGTTGGACCAGATGGCCTGTATGGCCCCTTTCAACTCTATGATTCTATGATTCTAAGAAGAGTTGGTTCTTATATGCCACTTTTCTCTACCCGAAGAAGTCTCAAAGTGGCTTATGATCTCCTTCCCTTTTCTCTCCCCACAACAGACACCCTGTGAGGTGGGTGAGGCTGAGAGAGCCCTGATATTACTGTTAGTCAGAACAGCTTTATCAGTACTGTGGTGAGCCCATGGTCACCCATCTGGTTGCATAGGGAGGAGTGGGGAACCAAACCCTCGTAAAAATTGGCAGAAAAGATTTTGCATTACCAAGCTTCTTGCTATATTCATAATTCCCCAGAATTCCCTTTGAGGGATCCAATTTGGGTAACAACCCAACTCACCAGATTAGAAGTTGGCCATCCCAATCATTATACCAATTACTACATTAGATGCAAACAGTTGGATGTCTTTTAAGAAAGTACTTTCTAAAAAATGAATTCTAATATGATTTTACCAAAAAAACATACTGAGACACAAGTTAAATAGGAACTATATTGACATAAGAATTAAATTGATGTGCGCTGATTATGATTTATAGAGGTGAACTCTTTTATATGACAGATTCACATAATGTCAACCACAGGCATCTAAACATAAAGAGGTGTGAAACAAGGAAATAAAGCAAGACTTGCAGAAAATCTTCACTATTTGTACTGTTCTGTTTCTGTTTATTTAGGAACTTATGTTGACAGAATATTTTGCCATGCTGAACAGAAGACAGTTACTCTTTATGGGCTTTGGGGTCCTCTTCCAATGGCTCTGAAGCACAATAATAATTTTTTGTCGGCATGTATTGCCCTTCTGATACTTTTGCAATATTGTCACTCGTCCTTCTATTCATTCTTCTGTCAACACGATGTAAAAGCATTATGTGGTAGGTGTTTCCAAGCAAGTTCATTGCTATGCTTTCTTGGATATTTACCAAGCTGACAAAAAAGAACCCTTTATGAAAGTGGGTGGTGTTAAATTCTTGTGAGAGGCTCCCTTAAAACCTCCTTATTCTATGAACTGTTTTTCATTTGTAGCTACATTTTTTCGAGAGGGCATTTGACTACAAGCCAAATGAGACATTATAATGACAGATCTGTGTATAAGAGCCAGATCACAGCAAAACTAAAGGAGTAGGGGGAGCATTCAAAGTTCAACAGGACTGAGAAGGATAGAGTTGAAACTTCCCTTCCTCCACACATCCTTTGTGGAACTGCATTACCTCATGGTGTCCTCCCCCAGGCCTATTTCACCTGGAGGTCCCCCCCACACACACACACTCCAGTTCAGTAACTCTAATTGTGTACATTTTGTTTTGCTTCCACACAGTGTCATCTTCCATTCCTACACAAATTGTGAACAGCCCAATTTTTTCCTACTAAAATTTTACTGTTTAAAACCTGCAAAACAATCTTTCCTGGCATGGTGTTGGTGAAATTTTTGTGTGTGTGCTGAAGGGAAGATTTGCCTTGTGCTTGAATGAAATGAAATGTCCCCTTCACTTCCTTCCTCTGTATTTTCCATAGTGGACTGCCTTGTTATCGCTGCTGACATCAACAAAATCAAGATTTTTTTTACAAAGTGGAGGGGGAGGAGTCAGTGCACTGCTACTACATAACAGCAATATAAATAGCAAGTGTTTTTCCTCTGCATTCTTGATTAACATTTTATAAGTTCTTGAAGTGCTCATTTTCCCCTCTCCAACTAGTAGAAAGCCCATGTAGATAACAGCAGTGTGACTTCTAGTACCTTCCAGCAGCTGGAACTACTGAAATATTCAGCATTGGGTTATTCTGGAGCTATGCAAATATACATGTTTTGTTATTTAAGTGTGGAATTGTGTCATTCCTAAGCAGTGTTATTAGGGATGCCAGGTTCCACCAGTGGGAGATGGGGAGGTAGGACTGCGAGATCCAGATTGGAAACCTCCTGGAGATTTGGAGATGGATCCTGGGGAGAACAGGGACCTTAGAGGTGTACAATGGAATAGAATCCACCTTCCAAAATATCAGTTTCTCCAGGGGAACTGATTTATGTAGTTTGGAGATCAGTTGTATTTCTAGGGGATCCCCAGGTCCCAGATGGAAACTGGCATCCCTAGGTGCTATGTGTTGGAATATGCAAGATCTGTAGTGTGCATAATTCAAAAACATATGAAGAATACCCAGCAGGGAACATCAGAGGAGATGTGTATTTAGATTAGAATATAGTTTAGAATATAGTTAGATTAGGAACTTCCTGGTAATTTTTCAAGTAGTCTCCTCTAGTTTTCTGATTGGCTCTTTGGAGACTTCCTGTTCTTTTGAGTACACTTCCTTCCTGCTTGCCTCCAGAACAGACTGAATAAATGCAGCACAACAGTTAGTTAGAACTCTCACTTCTCACTCTATACAATTTTATTCTTTTAAGCAGCTTTGTGCTTTGCTTCTCTCTTGCATATTTAAACCCTGCCAACAATATGCACCATTAAAAAAAATATCACCAGAGAATCATAATAGTGCCATGAAAGCAGCTGGGGAAGCACAATATAATGCATCTGGTATGAAAGAGGAACCATGGCTAACAAGGGTGAAATGCTGGACTATTTTGTGCTGTGCGGAATCTCTGTTGCAAATGCAAACTGATGGACAATTATGACAAAATGATGACCATGGAAAAAAGACATTCATATGGAATCTGCAGTGAGAGAAAATTTACTGGTGAGTAGTTAACACGTGAGAAAAGTGTAGTCTTGGGAAAGGTTCAGCTCCTTATTCTTGCTTTGTTTTAAACACTTATAGCCTGCATTCAGAAGAATCTGTCCAAAAGCATGTATCAATTCCCTGTTTTCTGAGTTTTATTTGTTCCAGTAGTAGGGTTAGGTGCTTCGGCCTATCCAGTAGTGCTGTCATCAAATTTAGTTTGTTCTTATAAGGGAGACCTTCAGTAGAATGGAGGTACTGGTTCAGCTGCTAGTCATATCAACTTGTGGCCTTTGTCTTCCTTGAATTTCATTCTCTTGCCATCATCCCAGCTCCCTAGCGCACTGAGATCTATTACAAGTCTACATTTACAAAGCAACATATTTGTACCAAGCAGCAGCCTAGCCTGAAACACCTGGCTTAGCTGTTGCAGCCAAATGGAGGCTGAGATCTGCATTTGGAACAGCTATCTTCAGTGTTCTTTCTCTGCACAGAACTCTAGCAGCCGGTGCCAGAATGAAGCAATGATGTCATCAGCCCACCCCTCCCACTTGGCCAAATAACAAGGGGGAGTTCATATATCATCTTTACAGGGGGCTCTGCAGTTTGCTCCACAGAGAGCTTGTGCTGCATTCAGAGGACTTTTTATGTAGTTGCTTGTCATTCAACATAGGATTTACATCTAAGTGTATGTTTCTTTTTTACCTTTAGTTCTACTCTCTGGGCTTGTTCATGTAACATTGGTTTTATAGCAGAAGAATAAAAATTGGTAAATAAATGTCATAGAGGATGAAAGGGAATACAGTAGTAGATATGAATGTTTTTTTCCCAACGCCTTAGTTAATAATAATATGGTTAATTTATTATAGTTGTAATAATAATTACAATGATACACCTAGGTATCAATCAGTATATTTTGAGTTGCAGGAAGCACAGTTTACAATTTTTCAGTTTTAAAAGAAGCAATCCTATGTGTGATTGGATCTCTTGTTTGCTTTGAAAGATAAAAGCATCCTGGGTGGGGAAGGCAATTTGGATTGAGGCTGCAGTGTGGACAAGCGAGAGTTAACCCTTTACCCCTATACATTTCTTATGCTAATCACCCTGCTGCCATTATTCTTTCTGTAGGTCTTCTCCTGAAGAACAAATTGAGGCTTCAGGAGGCGAATCTGCATTAGAAAAAGTGTGAGTGAGACAAGGGTAAAAGTTAAACTTTTCTCTACTAATGTTTTTAGGGTTGTCAAGTCTCCCACTCTGTCAAAGAAAAACAAACACGCTGCTCTATGTGTGGAACACCACTTATGGGTTTTACCATAGAGTTTCCGGTGATTCCTAGAGCTATACAATTCCATTGCTGGGATATGTGATTACAATACTGATTGGTCCTAATTTCTACCTTATTCTGCTATATGCTATGCAGTCTAAACATGCAGTGGAATGAAATGATGGGATCTTAAATTGTTTTACTGCATCATGAGTAAGATATTTTTTTGAATGCCCTTTCCCAATGGACCAGCTCCTGGTGTTTCTGGAAGCAACTTTGGCACTTGACCCATATCAGTTGGGCTTTTGTCCTGGCCATGGGGTGGAGACGGTTCTGGTCGCCCTGCTGGATGATCTCTGTCTCTAGCTGGATTGAGGCGGATTTGCTGTGACTGTTCTATTAGATCTGTCAACCTCGTTTGACGTGGTCAACCATGACCTGCTGGTGCACCGCCTCGCCAGGACGGGGATAAGGGGCACAGCTCTTAGCTGGATATGCTCCTTCCTCCACAACTGCATCCAGAGGGTAAAAGTTGGGGAGGAGCAATCGGACCATTATTGGCTCCCTTGTGGGGTCCCTCAGGCTTCGGTGCTCTCCTCTATGTTATTTAACATCTTTATGCACCCTCTGGCCCAGCTGGTAAGGAGTTTTGGGCTGGGATGCCATCAATACGATGATGACACCCAGCTCTATCTCCTCATGGACAGCCACCCGGACTCCCCCCTGGATCCATTTGCCAGATGTTTGAAAGCTGTAGCTGAATGGCTCGAGCAGAGTCACCTGAAACTCAGCCACTCCAACACGGGGGTCCTGTGTTTGGGTCGTAGGGGACCAGGAGAGGAAGCGCGTTTACCCTCCCTGGCAGAGATGGAACTTAAGATTCTGCCCCAAGCCAGGAATTTGGGGGTGACTATTGCTGCCTCCTTAATACTCGAGGCTCAGGTCAGGAAGGTAGCTAACCAGGCTTTTTTCCATCTGCGCTTAGCTTGGCTACTAGCGCCCTACCTGTCATCCGAACACCTGGCCACAGTGATCCATGTGATGGTCACCTCTAGAATAGATTTCTGTAACTCGTTCAGTACTGGCCTGCCCTTGTGCTTGATCTGGAAGCTTCAATTGGTGCAGAATGCAGCTGCTAGGGTCCTCACAGGTACACCTTGGAGGGCCCATATCCAGCCTGTGCTGAGGCAGATGCATTGGCTGCTGGTTATTTTCCAGATCCGGTTTTGGTTCTGACCTTCAAGGCCTTATGCGGCCTGGGCCTGGCATATCTGAAGGACCGCCTGTTGCTCTATGCCCCCTGCAGGGCCTTATACTCTGTGGGTATGAATTTACGTCGTTCCCAGCCTCAGAAAAGTGCACCTGGCCTTGACCAAGGCCAGAGCCTTTTCGGTCCTGGCCCCAACCTGGTGGAATGAGCTCCCGGAGGAGCTGCAGGCCTTGCAGGAGCTTTCAGTGTTCTGCAGGGCCAGCAAAATAGAGCTCTTCTGCTAGGTTGCTGGATGAGGCTGGGCTGCAAGGATGATCTGGCCCCTCTTACAGCAGCAGTAGCGAAGACCAATTAGCACCCTCTGCCTCACGCCCCCTCTAGAACGGGTTATCTAGGGGTAGTATAGATAAGGTTTGAAGGGGTTTTTTTGCCGCATCTTGTTTTATCGTGCTTAGTTATTTGTATGTATTGTTGTTTTATGGGTTTTACTATATGGTTTTATTGGGGTTTTATGTCTTGTAACTCGTCTCGAACCTCCATGGAGAGGCGAGTAAGAAAGAAAGAAAGAAAGAGAGAGAGAAAGAAAGAAAGAAAGAAAGAAAGAAAGAAAGAAAGAAAGAAAGAAAGAAAGAAAGAAAGAAAGAAAGAAAGAAAGAAGTTGGAGCAGAGTCACTCTTGGAAACAGAACAAATTTGAATCTGAGTGTTTGGAAATGGTAGAGTTCTATGTGAAATCAAACTGAAATTTGTTGTACTAGATCTGCCTGATAAATAACAAAGTGGTGGCCATTCATTGAACTTTTATGATTTATACAAGCTCCAAAGATGTTGCCATGTTATAGGTCATAGTTATTTAAGTTGTCAGTTCAGGGTATAAAATCATGTCACTGGGTTAGAAATGTTGGAAAAGGATGATATTTGGATTCTGTTGTGACACGTTACAAAGAAACATATGTTTTGAAATGCTGTTACAGCCCATCTTTGCCAGTAGGTATTTTATGCAAATTTTACAATAAAAATTGATAATTTTATGGACTGTGAAGAAATGCTCTATTTTCTGTGAAAGTCTTAGTTGAGCATTTTAATCATTTTTTCCCTCTTCTCTGGGAAGTCAGTCCAATTTCTCATCTGCCTACAAATACAAATGGATCTATCTAAAGACAATAAACATTTTCTTTTAATAAATACTTTATAACTTTGGATGCCGGTAGTGGTTTCCTGTATCACATAGGACTCCACCATCTTGTACATGCTATGGTAAAGGAGTGTCCTAGAAAGGGAAGAAGGCTGGAAATTGGAAAGTGGCTATTCCTCCAGAGGTGCCTTGGCAGTAAATTGTCCCCATGCTGGCCAGCCACTAGGCAAAAGGAGACACAGGGGAAAGGCTTTAGAACTGAAAAGGAAAGCTGGGAGTTCTGAAGCCCTCAGCAAGCAATTCCATATAAAGGTCAGTGATGGCAGAAGTTACCTGAGAGAGGGGGGCACCTCTCCAGAGTTGGGAACCCCATAAAGCGGGCTGCGTGAAATAGGGCCTGCCAGCTGAAGCAGGTCCATCCTGCCACATGAAACATATTAATTCGGAATACATAAGGTTAAAAGGCTTTTCCTGATGAGAAACCATGTATTCCAATTTTCCTTGTAGTGGTATACTTATGCAAGCCCAGCCATAGTAGCACCTAAGTTACATTTCAGTGTGCAACTTTGATTTAAAAATAAGACAGTCAGAAGTAGAAAAATATTAAATTAAAGTTCTTGAAATGCTGAGTAATGCTGAGTCAATGATGAAGGAAGTCTTACTCTTGTTTTCTACCAGCACTGTGCTAATACACCAGGGATGTGGAACATCACATTGGTTGAATGCCTCATTAAAAGTTACCTCTTGAAAATCTTTCTTCATGTCATGTTAAAACATTGCCACCATTCACAATTTATACTGTTCCAGGTTGAAATGCCTCTACGTATCCATCTAGGTGGTGTAAGGGAAGACATTGTCCTTATCTTCTTCCTCTTGCCTAAAAGTAACACACTTCCTGGAGGTATTTTGCATTATGGAAAAGGCACAAAAAGACTGCTAAAAACAATGTCTTATTCCTTAACTTTGAATCTATGAGTGGTTTTGCAGCACAAAATCCATCATGTCATTTTTAGTTATGCATTGGGAACACTGCCTAGCATGCCTTAAGTGTGTTATCACTGAGGCTTCTTTGTTCACTGAGGCCCATTCCGCACAAGGACCAATGTTGCCAATTGGTTTCACAAAACAATAACACTATTTTAAATAGTGGAATCTCGGCGTTCTGAATACCTTCATTTGTAGTGGAATCCAGTAGCGCTTCATTCATTCCCCACAGGTTTCCGGTCTCGCAGGAATCGCTAGAAAGGAAGCTATTTTTTCTGTGCTTGTTCCCGCCCCTGGCCATCAATCGAATGAACAGCCAATGGACGGTTGTTATCATGCTCCCGAATAGCCCCTTTCCTTTTAAGCACAGTTAAAAAAAACACACACACACAAACATTTCAACAAATATGCCTTGATTCTTCCTAATGTAGAGACCCATCTAGCTGGCATGTGAGCTGGCGAGTCATTGTTACCACACTCTCCCGAGTGGAAAAAAAATCCCCCCCCCCCGCACGGGCGTGATTTTTGGCCGAAATTAAAGGGAACAGGCGAACAGGGGGCTGTGTTGTGCTTGGGGACTTAGGGGAGCTTTAAAGCACTTCTGTGGAGGGACTGTAGCCGGAGAAGCCTCGCTGGGTGAATCAAGCCTCGCTGGTTCGTTGCTTTCCCCGCTCACTCCGAGGGAAAAAAAATGGCGATTGCTTCGCCAGAAGTTCGGAGGAGAGAGCCAGGGGGAGGGACTTTGTTGCAACCGCTACATTGAGAACGCATAGGGCTTTTTCGCAAGTGTTGCAGGTTGTTGGCAGGAGTGTAGCGAATTTTCTGAGGGTGAATCCACTTTTCTGGATTCCCCAGAAATCGCTACAACGAAGCAATTTTCGCGCTAGTGTTGCAGGAGTGTTGTAGATTGCTCACGACATCATGCATAACGTAGTTTTAGTGACGAAAACAAAATGCAAGACTAGTGCTATATTAAAGTCATGCGGAATGGACCTGACTTTTCCCATGTCACAGCGCTGAAGACACTCCTTTTATGATGTAATATCAGCATGTTTTTGGTCTCCTCCCCTTTTCTGCTCGCAGTCCTTCGTCTACCAATGGGAGCTTGAGCACTCTGCCTTTTTTGTCAGTGATCACATGAACATACCATTTGCCCTGGCAACTGAGCCATATTGCTATTTAAATTAGTAGAAATTACCCTGTGATATTTATGGCACTGGAATGCTCCTCTAACTACAAAGCTGGAGGCACCTGCTGCTGATTTCTGCCTCCTCCAGTGTCAGCTATCATGTTTTATTCTGAGGAAAAGTGCAAGCACTCAAAAAGGTCACACCCTAAATAAATCTTTGTTGATCTTAAAGGTGCTATTGGACTCAGTTTTTGTTATGCAATGTGATTCAGTCTACCATTGCCCATAATAGCTGTCTTTGCTTGTAATCGTGATTTAGCTTAGCTCTCTGTCTTAAAGATACTGGCTTGAATTGAAGTGCTAATTGCAGTCATTAGTTGCCTCTTCTTCAGGGGATGCTAAAAGATACAATGAATACATTGTATCTGAGGAAGTGTGTGTGCACACGAAAGCTCCTACCTTGAATAAAACTTGCTTGGTCTTAAAGGTGCCACTGGACTCTATAAAGGAACCATTGTCAGTTCCTCCACCTTCAGATCACATTCCTCCCACCTCGGGGGGGGGCGGGGAACTGATCATGGATGTGACCTGCATAATATACAGGGCCTGCTGCTCAAGACTGTCGTGGAGGCAATGAAATCCTGAGTCATTTTTGACAAGTTAGCCTCAGCATGAAAGTTGAGGTCTCCCAGGGCAACCAACCTAAGGGTCTTCAAAACCACCAGACTACCTCTGTCAGCTCAGACTGGTAGGCAGCAGGGTGGAAAGTATGTAAACTGAATCCCAATCCTGTCTCTTTCCCAACATTAGATACATGACCTCAGAACCACTAGTACCCTGGATGCTGGAGAATAGAGGCCTTATAGACTACATACACCACACTTCCTCCTCATCCAGCAGACCTTTAATGATGTATTACTGATCACCCTAGGAGACACCCTACTGTGTCAACGCCTCCCCTCTTCCCTAGCCAAGTCTAGGTGTGCTAAATCAGCCCTGTCATCCAGGATTCCCCCTCAAACATCTGCCAGATGTTTGGAAGCAGTGATGGACTGGGTCAAGTAGTCACCTGAAACTCAACCCAAGCTGGATATTCTGTGGCTGGGTTGGAAAGGGCCAGATCAAAAGCACATCTCTCCTGTCTGGGTGAGGTACAATTGGAGATCTTGCCCTCTGCCAGGAATTTGGGGATCATCCTTGATTCCTCCCTATAAATGGAGATGCAGGTCACTGGAGTAACCCAATTGGAGTTCTTCCATTTGTGCCAAGTGAGGCTACTAATAGCCTGTCTGGCCCTGGAACACCTGGCCACAGTGATCCATGCAATGGTCACATCCAGGCTGGATTTCTACAACTTGCTTTACAATTTGAGGGCTGTACCATAGAAATTAAGATTAGAGGAAGGAACATAAATAATCTTTGGTATGCTGATAACACTACCCTCCGATCAGCAACTAAGGAAGGCCTAGAACAGTTGATTAAAAAGGTCAATGAGTAAGCAAGAAATTTGGCCTTTTCTTAAACACTAAAAAGACAAAACTAATGACTGCTGCAAAAACCAGACATGTCACAATAACAATTGATGGTGAAGAGATGGAATGCATTCAATAATTCATTTTTCTTGGATCACAAATTGATGACTGGTGATTGCAGTATGGAAATAAAATGTCAAATTGCTCTGGGTCACTCAACAATGATGAGCTTGAACCAAACATGGAAAAGCAAGAACGTAAGCCTGACTACCAAATGTAAATTAGTTCGATCAATCATATTTCCAATAGCTACTTATGGTTGTGAAAGTTGGATGATGAAAACTCAGACCAGAAAAGAATCGATTTGTTTGAATTCTGATGTTGGAGAAGCTGTCTGCAGGTTCCATGGACAGCAAAAGTCACAGACAAGGAAATACTACAGAGCATAAAGCTTGATATATCACTGGTAGGAAAAATCACAAAACTCCAGCCTACTTCCTTTGACCATATCATGTGATTCAACTCAATGGAAAAAGCAGTTATGTTAGGATTGGCCAGTGGGGGGAAAAAAAACAGACTGACAATGAACATGATGGTTAGATATGATCAAAATGGACACCAGCCAGCACATTAGACAACTAAAATAAGCAGTGCAAGATTGGAAATCATGGTGGCAGTCTTGCCATAGGATCGCTAAGAGTCGGACTCGACTGAATCATCATCATCAACTCACTTTACATGGGGCTACCATGACCCGGAAGTTACAACTGGTGTGGAATGCGGCTGCTAGGGTTCTCACAGGAACATCTTGGAGGGCCCACATTCAGCCAGTGCTGAGACAGCTGCGTTGGTAACCGGTGGCGTTCTGGGTCAAGTTCAAGGTTTTGGTACTGACTTTTAATGCTCTTCATGATCTGGGCCCTATATACCTAAGAGATTGCTTATCTATCTATGCCCCCTGCAGAGCTCTTTGCTCTGTGGATACTAATAAACTGGTGATTCATGACCTACATGAAGTATGTCTGGCCTCAACCAGGGCCAGGGCCTTTTTGGTCCAGGCCCCTACTTAGTAGAATGAGCTCCTGGACGAGCTAAGGACCCTGTTGGAACTATCACAGTTCTGCAGGGCCTTTCTCTTCCACCAGGCACTTGGCTGAAGCTAGGGTCCTCTCTTGATGCCTTGACATCTTAGACATCTTCCATCTTCCATCTGCCTGCTTGAAGCACAGGGTCTGGCAATGAGGAGGTTCATGGAGCCAGAGTCTGGCTGTCCAGGAAAATAATGGTTAAGGTGAATTAACAGCTGCTGTACTGAATGATATCTTGCTTTAAATTAGGAGTTTAATATTTATAGTACTGTACCTATGTATTTGTTGTTAAACGGTAAGCTGCTGCAAACTGACCTTGGCTGAGAGTGGAGGGTAACAATTCAAAACATAAACAAACAAACTGATTAATTCCTGGATGGCTGCTGTTTTTCTTGTGCCTGAACATCTTTTAACCATGCTGGGTGCCATGACAGCAAGGCAACATTAAGAGAAAAGTTTATTGTAACCATATTATAATCAGAGGTAACCATCTCCTAAGACATTTTAGAAATATTTTAATTTTTACATAGAAAATTAAAAAACAAAAAAGCATAATGATTATTAATGGCCCCTTATCACCCTATACTGTACAACACTTTAAACTATCAGTATGTATGTGCGATATGTGCCATCGAGTCCCTTCCAGCTTATGGTGACTCTAATGCCTCCCCCAAGTCCTATCATTAATAACCTTGTTCAGGTCTTGCAAAATGAAACTGTGGTTTCTTTTATTGAGTCAATCCATCTCAGGTTGGGTCTGCCTCTGTTCATACTGAGATATAAATAAAACTATGCATTATATTTCAAGTCTCCTTTATGCATTCCTTGTTTAAAATAGATGCACATTTGCTGTTGCTCTTGCTGCTGCCAGAAACGCTTTTCATCCTCAAACACAAACACTTAAAAAAATAGTAGGACTTACAGAAGTTGATTTGGACAAACAGCATAGACGAATGTGGAAAATAGTATAATGTTCATGTCTACCCAGTTATACAATGCTTAAACCAAACTAAAATAGCAGAACAGCTATTCAGGCATTATGAAACTAACAAACCAATGAACATGCAGAGTTATTCAGCTACGGAGACCCTTTTTGCCATCAAGTCACAGCTTATAGTGACCCTGTAGGGTTGGCCAGAGACATTCAGAGGTGGTTTGCCATAGCCTGCCTCTGCATCATGATCCCGGTAGAAATGCTACTTAGCTTCTAGAATGGGCTATCCAGGTCAGGTGTACATTTAACCAAAAGTGATTGCAAATTCTACAAATATAATTTATTCACTGTAAATGGAACCAACCTATAAAATGATACTATTCATCTTAACCGGGACCTACTATTCAGCCATTCCTTTCTCCTGATGATTCTTAAATCAACTTGTGACTTTACAGATACCTTTCCCAAGATCTCGCTATCATCAGTTTTGTGACCCTCTTTGTATCCTGCATTTTTCTACTTTGTTCCCTTTATATAAAGTCTTTTCTCATCAACACGCCATTTTTGCAACCTAGGTGGTATTGCCCCTCAATAAAAACACCCCCTTCATCCTCTAAGTAACAAAACATCATGACATGTTGGTAAAGGAAGTTGTGTTCATTGAACAACATGCCATAAATAAGTTCCAGTTATCTACAATATCAGTGATCACTTTCATATACGCTAGAATAGTTATTTGCTTATTTGTTATAGTCTTTAACCAGCATAAATGATAATACAAGAATGGACAACGCATTTTATGTTATCTGTGCTCTTAATTAATGCTTCTTAATTGCAGAAGAGAATCAGAAATGTTGCCATACTTGCAACCCCAATCTAAATGTGATAGGAGGCTAAAGACACACCTATGTGTGCCTGTCCACAAGGCTGCCCCAGGAGATGGAAAACCAGGCAGTAATAAAATAAGAAGAGAAGCACAAATCAACACCCTGCTTTTCTGTTGGTTTAGTTTTGTAATGTAGGGAGTGGCAATGAAGATCACCAAAGCAGAAATTAGCAGGAGAACATAAAAAACAGCTTTAATAAATGGTTAGAAAGAGTGTCCAAATGTCTGAATATGGGCCTCTCCTTAATTCGTCATTTGCTTTTGATGAATGGCTGCTAGTTATTTGGTTTGCATTGTAATTATAGAAATAGATGAGAAGCAGGATGACTCCCCTCCTTATAGTAACATAAAATGCTTGATGCAGGGGGATTATGAGCATTTTAGCAAAATTCTTATGAGCCTGTATTGTACTCCTATTCAAAAATGAAATAATTGGCCTTGGTTTTATTGCTTTCCCATAGTGCTGACTAAAAAGAAGATGGTAAAATAAAATAAGAAGTAGAAGTCAGCATTGGCAAAACTATTCTTAGAGCTGTATCAAAGAAAGTTTCTTCCTCAGCATTCTGGATTATCACTATAGCAGAATACTTATAGTGCTTGTACCTCTGTAGTGAGATTCCTTATGAACTGTCTCCTGGGCTGTAAATCCACTCTACACCTGTGCTGGCATTGCTCTTGTGGACCTGGGGATCCTGGGGAAGATAGGTCAGCTGACTGATCCTGATCTTGGGATTGGGGGATGAAGCCTGGCTATTGTCTCCTGGCTGAGGGTCCACAGTAAACTGTGATTCCCTGTCTGGTTGCCCTGCTGTAGCTGGCTGGTGGCTGGTTGACACAGAATCCAGCTGTTCCTTATCAGAAGAGTCAGGACTGTCTCCAAGGTGTGGGTGTTCCCCAACACCTGGACTCCATCTTGAACACATGTTGCTGAGACCCATATCCATAGAACAGTGGTGATTTATAAAAGCTTGGAAATCCAAACATCAGTAGCATCTCCTGATTTCCTCCCAATTAGGATATGTAAGAGTTAGCGTCACAGGACTGCAGCATTTCCACCTTTTCTTTTGATCCTTGCTCAATCTGCTGCATTTCCCATTTATTTATTGGCAACTAGCTTCAAAACCCATTTTTAAAAAATGGGCATTGAAAGGGGAGAAGGGGTAAGGGGAAGGGACGGAGAAGGGAGCCCCCCCCCGCAGAGTAGCAGGAATTATCAAATGTAACCAAACATGGGGTAGCACAGAGATCTTTGGCACTGGGGGGAAATCTACTACTCAGTTCTTTTGTGCAGATCACTCTAAAAAGAATGAACAGAAATGTGTACTACATTGCACTTGGGCAGCTCCCATTAATTCAAATAAAGCTAGCACATGAAAAATCACAGTAGAGTGCATGGAAAACATGGGATGATATACAAAAACATTTGAGACTGTAAAAGTTATATGCATTGAACACTGAGCAGTACTTACGGCTGAGTAGTACTTATGGCTGGGTTAGGGATACTTGAACACCCACCAGTAGTGCATAGGGAGCAGAGTTTTGAACAGACCATTTATCTGTACATCAACATATTTGTAGCTGTTCAGCCATTTGCTTCACTGCATCCGATCAGGGCCTTACAGTGCAATTAGATTTCACTCACACGCTTTCTCACACAGCCCCTTATTTAAACAGGACAGCTACATGACAGCAGTCGTTTAAACAGGATAGCTATATGAGTCACAGATCATATAAAGCAGTCATAAATTCTGCTTGTTTTTACAAATTCCTACCAATCATCCATGATTAATTGCTAGAATACAGTGAGTTGTACTCCACACCTGGTGATGCAGAGAGCCTGCTGCCAGTCTCGGAGGGTTGAAAAGTTGCCCAGTCGTAAGGCAATGACACTCTCAACATCCTCAAATAATACCTTTTTATTAATGTACATATTACAGAGATTACAAACCCGAAAGAAGGCTGGGTGGCTCAGCCATAATTCAGATTAAGCTCATATGACGTATAGGCTTTAATTAGCTGACCTTGTCTTTCCTCTGCTGGGAACTATAAAGTATGTCAAACTTTCTGAGAGCTTTTTGTCCCTCTCTTCCTTGCCCCAGTCATGCCTCACATTGAATGGATGGTTCCTTGACATGTCTTTTTACATCTTTTTAGAGGTTCTCATGTCCTTGCCATCCAGGAGAAGTTACCTGCCAGGTATATGAATCTCAGCACCAAATGACACTGACCGGCACATTGCTTTCTTGAATCTCCCGGGAAAGTCCAATCTCACAGGCAAACTTCTCTATTGGGTTTCAAACTTAAAACCTCTTGAATAATAAGTGTTTATAACAATGCAAGACTCAGGCCTTCTGTGCTAATGTATCTCTGAGAGCAGACAGGGTTACCATACCATTAATAGTGCAATACGAAGCAGAGTTAAACTCTTCGAGTCAATTGGCTTAGTAATGTATAACTCTGTTTAGGATTGCACAGTAAGTCCCAGAATTTTTTTTTAAACCTAGCTAGATCAGCATGACACCACAGTTCATATTTATTCTAATTACTTAGCAATTTGGGTTAATTAAATTACTACAGTTAACTTTACATTTGCTGAGCAAAGCTATAACAGTGGGAGCTGAATGGAATAAAGATGTTCTGCTTCTCCATGAGTTTACTGAACCATATTAAAGTGTTGGTTTATGTTATCCCCACTAAAGTATTTTCCTTATTTTGTGCATTCGACAGTGAGTTACGGTGACTGTGTCACTGATTGTTTGTGTGAAACTGTGGGTAGAATGTTGTCTTGAAATCTGAATGAGGACGGTACACATTACTGCTTAACCATATTCCCTAGTTGGTCTTGGGTGCATGGCTGGCTTTAGCAGGGGGCAAGACTGGACCTTTGCCAAGACCAGTAAGCTAACAAAATGAAAACTGGTCAGCCAAAGTAGAAAGGAGAAAAAAAGCTGACAAGACAGCTAAGAATTATGTAATTCTTCTTTAATTGTAAGCCAGAATGACTTGTGGTATAACACTCATTTTCAAAGGGTGAATTCTTCCTCAGTGGCTTTGAGTCTCAAATAATGCGTTTTTCATTCAGTCCTACCCCTGTTCAAGCTACTGTGTATCAATAGGACCTATGGTTCCAAACAATCTTTGGTGGGGGATTGTTATTCTGGTAGGCTCATACCACATTGATCCCCTACCAAAGGTTATTTGGAACCATAGGTCCTATTGATACACAGTAGCTTGCCTGGTATGTGACTGAATGAAAAACACACTTTTTATTTGTGTGTTTGTTTGTTTGTTTAGATTTCTATACTGCCCATTTCTTTGTAGCTCTGGGCGGTTTACATCGAACATTCTATAATGTACATGGAATGTTATACAGACTTAACATCAAACAACTTTCAGTAAAGCATCAAAAGATTACAATAACACATTTATAATATAAATAACAATTAACAGTAACATTGGGAGGTTAATTATTTCAGTCATGGGGGGGGGGGATCTAGGGGTACCAGCAGGTGTTCTGAATCAGTTGGCCTCAAGCGAATGCCTGGTGGAAATATTTTGAGGCATTTCTTGTAAGTTAAGTAACTCAAAGCAACTGAGGTAGAATTCACTCTTTGAAAATGAGTGTTATACTGGAAATCGTTCTGGCTTACAATTAAAGGTCAGTAAACTGGCAAGCAGGCCTGGCTGTCCTCCCCGTCACCTGCTCTCAGCCAGGATGAGGGCTGTGGGAGAGTGGAGGCCTCATTTCCCAGTGCAGGACAGGCCTCCCCCCGCCCCCACTCTTGAACATGGCTTACCATTTGTGAAGCCTGTCAGCAGAGCAGGGCTGGCTCTTCTCCCAGCACAAAGGAGAAGGAGGAAAATAGGGGTGGGGAAGACTCACCCTGATTGGTCCTCAATGGGTAAGTGCCCCCAGTAAGTGGGGGCATACCAACCAGGAATTGTTTGGGGGAAGATTGGTCATGATTGCTATTTTGCATAACAACAAAAGAGACAGAGCATTTGGTCATGCTTTCCATCTGAGGAACCAAAGTCAGAATGCAAATGGTTGCTAAAGGCTATAGTAGGTGCAGACCCATCCTGAGAAGAGGTACAACTTTCTAAGGCTGTGGCTTCATTCACTTAGGAAGGCTACTGCAATCCCTGCTGCCCCAGCAGAGACCACTATTGAGTACATCTCAAGACCTTTTGGTCTACAGATGCCATAAGCATGGGGAAAGGATCTAGGATGGTATTAAAGATGAGTCTCTTAATTAAAGAAAGGACAGCATACAGCATACTCATCATGGAGAAGCCTCAGGTTTTCAGGATAATAAAGAAATTCCCTTAAGAATCACAATTCTTAAATGCAACAAACATAGAGGAATGATTATTTACCCATCTTCTAGCTACTATTGGCAGGTTTGCATAAAGAATACCTCCTTATCTAAATCATCCTACATCAGACCTATCTTAGGTACACTTGCTCAGGTTCCCACATTTGCCTTAGGATGCCTGTATCATCCTATCACAGCCCAGATCCTAAACTTGCACCAACGAAGCCCCAAATCCTAAAAAGGCACAAACAGATGTCTACCAATGGGCATTCAGGTTCTGAGGTTTTAGCCCAATGCTATTGTGGAACTTAATTCTGTACCCAATGAAGCTAGTAGTAGACTTTCTCCACTCAAGTAACTATAAAGGCATATGGAGGGTATCACAAATCCTCCATCTTTGTGGTTGGTCCGCCTCCAGAACCTTCTGCCATCACCACAAAGTTACTAGACTCTTGCTTGTCATGGTAGGTAGAATATAGGTATGTGCATTCAGATATTTCCAATCCAAATATATAAATACCTTGTTGGTATTTTCAAGATATATTCAGGTATACAGAATGATATCCAGCTTTCCCATACTAGTAACTGGGTTCTGAAAAATTCCAAAAATATTTGGGATAGTTGGAGTTAGCATGAAGGTACCCAGGCTTGTTTTTCTTTAATTTAAGCAATGCCTGGGCAACAGAAAAGAGGAGGGAAGGAGATAGTTGACCCAGGTAACAGGTTCAGACATAAAAGGGAACTCTACAAGTGTCCAGTCATGATAATTCTCCCACAGCCCTTCATGGCCTGCACCTGACACCATTTCATGGTTAGATTTATTGGAGTGTTTATACTTGCTGATTCTGTTTCTGTCACGGATTTCTACTGCCTGATACTGCCTGTTTGATAACTACATCTTCAGATCTGGTTTTCCCACAGTAGACTTTGTTTTAAAATATAATTTCAAGTTTGTCTGTGTTTTATGTTCTTGCCTGAAGGGTTGCAGTTGGGGGGAAGAGGGAGACCTTTTTTCTAGTTATTTAAAACGTAGCTTTCCTTGGTTTGGTTTCATACTGTTTCAAAGGCTTGTGATGTTGGGCTCTGTTATCTTGGCTTTTTAGAATTTTTAACTGCTTTTCATTTTCTGTGTTTCTAAAAGGGTATTAATTCTTAAAGGGCCTGTGCTTTTTTTACAGGTTCTTTTCTAAGGTGTTACTGTTTTAAAACTTTTATCTTTTTCCATTCTTTTGGTTCTGGTTTGACAGTTGTGCTCCTATAGCTGTTTTAAGGATCTTTCTGTTTTGTATTTCTTGGAGAAGTGACAATAGTGCATTTGAGTGTTCGTATGCCACATCTGTCTTTCCACATCTGTCTAGCTGCCTTGCTACTGGCTTGATGGGTGCTTTGGCTTGGATTCTTTGATTTTGTATTGGTTGTCTTGGTCTTGCCACATTGGTCTTGGGTCCTGCTTGGCTTCTGTGGGTTGACATTGTTTCTACAGGACTTGAAACAGTGTCCTTTGCTTAAGTTGATTTGGATTGGATTGTTTTGGCTTTACCACATTAGCCTGTGGATCAGCAGGTTTTGTTTGGCTTGACATTGGGCTATTTGGTTCTGCATGTGCTTGGAAGCATTTAGCCAATGGTTGTTTTTGTACATTTGGCCATTTCCTCCCATTTTCCCCATAGGAAACAATGGAGACAAAGGCTGATTCTGCACTTACTTTGTTTTTCCCCCCAGTGTGGATTCTGCTGAATTCAGATCGATTTGAACTCGGTCTTCCTCTTCCCCCCCCCCCCATTAAAACAGAAAAGTGTTCTGCACTTGTTTGGGAAAGCTCAGAAGGGGAGTGGGGAGCCAAGCCCAGACAGAGCTTCTTTCTTTCTTTCTTTCTTTCTTTCTTTCTTTCTTTCTTTCTTTCTTTCTTTCTTTCTTTCTTTCTTTCTTTCTTTCTTTCTTTCTTTCTCTCCTCTCCTCTCCTCGAATGGGGGGGGGGGGTTGAAGACAACAGAAAAGGGAGAAAAAAAACACGAGGCAAATCTCTATCCACAGAAGTGTCTGGGAGTTCAATCCCAACAGCCAGCTCAAGGTTGACTCAGCCTTCCATCTTTCTGAGGTTGGTAAAATGAGTACCCAGCTTGCTGGGGGGCAAATGGTATTGACTGGGGAAGGCACTGGCAAACCACCCCATATTGAGTCTGCCATGAAAACGCTAGAGGGCATCACCCCAAGGGTCAGACATGACCCAGTGCTTGCACAGGTGATAACTTTATTAAATTTGCAGATGATACTGAACTGGGATGGGTAGCAAACAGCAGAAGACAGAATTCGACTAGCGGATGATCATAGAATCATGGAATCATGGAATCATAGAGTTGGAAGGGGCCATACAGGCCATCTAGTCCAACCCCCTGCTCAACGCAGGATCAGCCCAAAGCATCCTAAAGCATCCAAGAAAAGTTTATATCAAACCTTTGCTTGAAGACTGCCAGTGAGGGGGAGCTCACCACCTCCTTAGGCAGCCTATTCCACTGCTGAACTACTCTAACTGTGAAAATTTTTTTCCTGATATCTAGCCTATATCGTTGTACTTGTAGTTTAAACCCATTACTGCACATCCTTTCCTCTGCAGCCAACGGAAACAGCATCCTGCCCTCCTCCAAGTGACAAACTTTCAAATACTTAAAGAGGGCTATTTTATCTACGTCCTTCTTGAAGTGAGGCCTCCGGAACTGCACACAGTACTCCAGGTGTGGTCTGACCAGTGCCGTATACAATGGGACTATGACATCTTGTGATTTTTGATGTGATGCCCCTGTTGATACAGCCCCAAATGGTATTTGCCTTTTTTACCGCTCATGTTTAGCTTACAATCCACAAGTACCCCAAGGTCTCGTTCACACACAGTGTTACCTAGAAGGATATCCCTCATCCAGTAGGGTATCCCCCATCCTCCATCTTGATAGGCTTGAGAAGTAGGCTAAACTGAATAAAATGAAATTCAATAGGTAGAAACGTAAAGTTCTGCATTTAGGTAGGAAAAAACATATACACCAATATAGGACTTGTCTAGGCAGTAGTATGTATGAAAGGATCTAGGAGTCTTAGTAGACCACACATTGAACATGAGTCAGCAGTGTGACTTGGTGGATAAAAAGACAAATGGGATTTGGGGCTTTATCAAATGGAGTATCGTGTCCAGATCACAGGAGGAGATGGTATCGCTTTACTCTGCTCTGGTTCGGCCTCACTTGGAGTACTGTGTTCAGTTTTGGGCACCCCAGTTGAAGAGGGATGTAGACAAACTGGAGCGTGTCCTGAGGAGAGCAACAAAGATGGTGAGAGGTGTGGAGACCAAGATGTATGTTGGGGGAGCTTATCCTGGAGAGGAGACAACTGAGAAGGAATTTGATAACCATCTATAAGTATTTAAAAGGGTGCCATATAGAGGATGGAGCAAAGTTGTTCTCTCTTGCCCCAGAGGGACCAAACAGAACCAATGGGATAAAATTAATTCTAAAGAAATTCCATCTAAACATCAGGAAGAAGTTCCTGATAGTAAGAGTGGTTTCTCAATGGAACAGGCTTCCTCGGTAGGTGGTGGGTTCTCCATCTTTGGAAATTTTCAAACAGAGGCTAGATAGCCATCTGATGGAGAGGCTGATTCTGTGAAGGCAAAGGGGTGGCAGGTTACAGTGGATGAGCGATAGGGTTGTGACTGTCCTACATAGTGTAGGGGGTTGGACTAGATGATCCATGAGGTCCCTTCCAACTCTATGATTCTATGATTCTAAGGTGTTTATTATTTATTTAATTCATCTTTAGCCCACTTTCTCCCCAATGGGAACCGAAAGGGTTCGGTGCTCGGTCCGGTACTTTTTAACCTATTTATTAATGATCTAGATGAGGGGGTGGAAGGACTACTCATCAAGTTTGCAGATGACACCAAATTGGGACATTTGGGAGGACTGGCAAATACTCCAGAAGATAGAGACAGAGTTCAATGAGATCTGAACACAATGGAAAAATGGGCAAATGAGAACAAGATGCAGTTTAATAAAGATAAGTGTAAAGTTCTGCATCTGGGTCAAAAAAATGAAAAGCATGCCTACTCGATGGGGGATACGCTTCTAGGTAACACTGTGTGTGAACATTACTCTCCTCTTTCCCTATTTTCCCAAAACAGTCACTCTAGGCCCCTTGAAATTTCACCCTTTGGGAATAATGTAATTGAAAATACTGAGAATCCTTGGGAGGGGCGGGGCTAATCCAAATTCTTAAACAATATTGGGCATCCAAATTACCTAGAAGACCAACACAGATACCTTTTTCAAAATCTGAATTTGAAAATTTTAGATTTTTTTTCATGTGCACATCTCTAGGTCTGCTGTCCTTCCTGAAATTATGTATCTGTGTCCTTTTAGCCATTTACATGCTTTAAGCCCCTCAATTTTCCTTCCCTTCTACCCCCACTGTTTTTTTCCCAAGTGCGCCCTCCCATCTAGGCTTCTGTACCTTCTAGTCCCAATTCAGACAGCCCCTCCTCTGCATTTTGTCTCAGTTGGTTTACTCTAGACTAGACAAGAAGGTTGTTCTTATATGCTGCTTTTCTCTACCAGAAGGAATCCCAGAGTGGCCTTCTCTTTCCTCTCCCCACAACAGACACCCTGTGAGGTAGTTGAGGCTGAGAGAGCCCTGGTATCACTGCTCAAACAGAACAGCTCTGTCAGTGACGTGGGGAGCCCAAATCCACACTTCTAACCACTACACCAAACTGGCTCTCAAGATGGAATAACAATCCTACACATTAGGACAAAGCAAAGTAAGTCGTTTTCTTCATCTCAATCTTTTTTTTTGCATATTAACTCCTGGATTTTTTAGTCTATATATCTTGATTAGGGATTAAATACTTGTCTCTATTACATCTTTATTACCTTGAATATATTGTGCTAAACTGGGAGTTATGAATATAGCATACTGTGAAAGATTCCCTTTTACCCTGGGACTTGTGTTTTGGCTTTTCATGCATAGGGGGATGCTCACAATGCCAGGTTTAGCATACGGATTGATTTGGGACACTATTTTCCTTCTTTCAAATTTGTTACAAAGATCAAAGCCAACTATAGCTATACCCAGAAGAGTACAGCATGATGATGCTCATTCATACCCATGGCATAGATATACCCAAACAGTTCAATACAGGCAGCATATAGGAATCCACTTTTACATAGTGATTGAGGTGAAAAGTCCGTTAATGAAATTGTATTTAATTCCTATATTTTAATGAGAAGTAGGGGCATTGTCATTTGACACTAGGGCTTTTTTGTTGATGACACAAATCTCTCTATAAAGCAATAAATAATCTAAATGAAATCTTGACAAGCCAGTTGCCTAGCAAGCCCATGAAAACTACCTAGGGACATTAAGATAACTCTCCAGGATTGAGTTCTTTAGGGCAGTGGTCCCCAACCCCCAGTCTGTGGACCAGTACCAGTCTGTGGATCAGTCGGTACCGAGCCTCGGCTCCTCCTCGTCCTACTCCCCGGCTGCTGCCTCGGGGGCTGCCCTGCCACTCTACTGCTGGCTCACCTTTGGTGCTCTCCAGCAGCTGCCATGGCTGGGGCTCCCCCTCAGTGTGGCACTGCACAGCTGCGGCTGGGAGCACCCCTCAGGGGGCAGCGGGAAGTCAGGGGCACCGGTGGGAAAGCAAGTGGAGCGGCGATGTCCCTCGGCAAAAGACTACCCACTCCCGGGCCTCAGTAAAATTGTCAAGCGTTGACCGGTCACCAGTGATAAAAAGGTTGGGGACAACTGCTTTAGGGATTCCACATGTCATTAAAAAGAAACTGGGAGTGCCAAGGTCTCCAACTGGCAGTTCAACAAGATGGCAGGCCAATCCACTATTAAGTTCAGGAGCAACAGAAATGCCTTCTGATATGGTAATTCTAGCATAACAGGTTCTCACGTTTCTTTGATGTATGCTATAATGAACTGGTTATTACTGCTGTTCCCATCATACAATCAAAGCAACAAGTCTATTAGAGCAGTTTGACTAGAAGTTTAAAGGACTGAAATGCTAAATAAATAGAAAATCAATAATAAAGTCAATCTCTAGTTTTTCCTATTCTGCAAACTGATGGCCATTAGAAGTATAAAATAAACTGGCAGGAAATCTGCATTTTTTACAAGTGTTTCATTCTTCATAAAAGAACCTGAGTGGGATGAACTTTGGGTGTTTGATTTTGCTGTTTCGTTTGTCCTCTATAAATTACATCATTAATAGATTCCTAATTTTTACTATGCAGCAATTTGGTTCAGTGGGACACTGTTAAACTGCACAAGGGAAGGCTACAGGGGGGGTTCCATTTCCTTGTTACTGCTCTCTGTTTTTGTTGCTTGGATTGCAACACCACAACTAGGCTCCTGAATTGTTTTCCCAGATTCATCATTGAGAAATGTATGTTCTCGTGTTGGATGGCCTGAAATCTTGGCACACAATTATGCACACTCAAGTTATTTTGAAATCAGTGGGTCTATGCAGCCAAGCACAGCACTAGTGCCTGTTTTCCTATCCTCTTCAGATATACCTCATTATATATTTACAACTACTATTGCAAGCCAATTGCATGTTTTCCGTCTGGGTGAGAATCATACAAACAGCAAGCATGCAAATCAGTTGCAGCAATACAGATAAACCAGTCTGCAAAGACTGACCCAGTTGATTCAGATTAGGATGTAGATGTTCCCAACCTGCTCACCGAACCTTGACATAGCCATGTATTTCACAATGCTAATTAATATCAGTCTTTCCCATGGGCATATATACACATGGGTGTGGTTTATAGGAGCGCTACCAGGTTGTTAAACATTGTTGGACATTTGTGAGTCACACACCGTGTGTGCATTTGAGGGGGAGCATGGACAGACATGGGTATCATTTTTATGTGAATTTTTGGTGGGGGAAATCCAAGAACATAGTAACTATGAAATTCCAGGTCCATAAAACATTATCTTTAACTGCTCGGTGAGTGGTATCATATTTCACTAAGGGCCTGGAGGGTGGAGAGTGGGCGGGGCTGGTCCGGGTGAGGGGCCAATCGGAAAGCGCAAAACGCCTTCCGATTGGGCTTTCACCAGGACAGTCCAGAGTTCTAGTCAGTCAGGAGGTGCAAAGCGTTTCCCGACCTGCCCCCCCCCCAATTGGGCCCTCACCAGGACAGGCCGGAGTTCTAGCCAGTTGGGCGCTGCAAAGTGCCTCCCACCCTGCCCCCCCAGCACACCCGCTGCCTCTGCGAAGCCCTGCAGAAGCTGCAGCCTCACTGGTGGGGAGGGGGCCGGGAATAGCTTCCGCTGGGCCTGCCGAGCACACCCCGCTGCCTTGCTGGGCTGCCAGGTCTCCTGGGCGGCCGCGGCGGGGGGGTATCTTTCGAAGCCCGTTCTGATGAACGGGCTTTGAATCTAGTTCTACATAATTCAGTTGGCTTCAGAGCATATGTTTGATAATACTTCATGGGCAGTTTGTGGTTTAATTGGTTTCAGGGGGACTATGGTTTTTCAATGTTGTTCTCCATTTCCTGAATTCTTCTTTTACATCAGTTTCTTAGTTGCAATTGAGTTACTAAAAATTACCTAAGCTTCAGAGCCACCACAAATTATGCAGTGGTTACATGTTGTGATCTAGTCCCCAAAAATGGGGGGGGGGATCTGAATTTGGCTAGGCATTTTGTACCAGTAGGCTGGGGTCAACTGACATATTTCCTTGATGTGGCCAGTTTCTCTTTGTGGGGCTCTTCCTAGCCCCTCCGCGGGGTTCACCCTTCTCAGCCATGGCGTCCCCTCTTCTTCCGACCAAGAACCACCAAATATGTTGGATTTTCCAAACACCATTCTTTATTCTCTCCTTCCCGTACACTCGCACTGTCCTTTTTCCTCCTCCACACCAACCAACCATGTGTACTCCCCACCTTATATTCCCCGCCGTGGACCCTGCCCCGCTACATAACCCGTCTTGCCACCGCCGCCCTTCCGTCCTAGTTGCTCTTTGGCGTCCGGAAGTTCCCTTCTACTTTTAGGTAAGCGTTTCTTTCTAGGTTCCAGCGTCGGCGACTTCTCGGGCGGGCGAGTGGGGAGGTACAGCTGCCCACAACCCCCTTTCTCCCCGCCCCCTTCTCGGGCTGGCCAGACACTCAATGCGAGGACCGGTTCTATGTTGGCCACTATTAGTCCCTTGCTTTTAGCGTCTTCATTCCAGGTTTGAAGTCTGGGCGTATCTCTACAGTCTCCCTTCCCGCGTTCATATCCTTTGGTCCCTAACTCTCCATCCTCGCCCGGACATACTTCCCCCTTTAAGTCCATCCTCGTCTCCAGGGGCTCTTCGAATAATCGAGACAGAAAATCAGCATTGGCCCCCAAGCACCCTGGGAGATGGACTACCTGAAAGGAAAAAGGGGAAAGGGCCATATACCACCTCAGGACCCGCGAGTTATTGTCTTTGGCCTTATCCATCCACTTGAGGGGTTCGTGATCTGTCACCAGGATAAAGGGATGATCTGTCAGATAGAACTTCAATGACCCAATGGCCCAAAATATCGCTAAAGCCTCCCTCTCAATGGTAGAGTATCGGGCTTCCGTAGGTGTGAGCTTACGGCTTAGAAACCATATAGGTTTCTCTACCCCATCTTGTTCTTGAGCCAGCACAGCCCCTATACCTGAGCCGGATGCGTCCGTTTGAAAAACAAACGGCTTATGAAAATCGGGATTGTGGAGTACTGGGTATATACATATATATACCCATATATATGTATATATATGATATACATATACACAAATCTCGGAAAGCCCGTTCTCGGTGCGATATCTCTCCGGGGGGGTCCAACCCGCTGGGATAGGAAGTGTCGGAAGGGGTTTTGCAGTTGTTCAGGCAGTGCCCGCATCCTCCACCACTGTGGGGCTCTTCCTAGCCCCTCCGCGGGGTTCACCCTTCTCAGCCATGGCGTCCCCTCTTCTTCCGACCAAGAACCAGCAAATATGTTGGGTTTTCCAAACACCGTTCTTTATTCTCTCCTTCCCGTACACTCGCACCGTCCTTTTTCCTCCTCCACACCAACCAACCATGTGTACTCCCCACCTTATATTCCCCGCTGTGGACCCTGCCCCCCTACATAACCCGTCTTGCCGCCGCCGCCCTTCCGTCCTAGTCGCTCTTTGGCGTCCGGAAGTTCCCTTCTACTTTCAGGTAAGCGTTTCTTTCTAGGTTCCAGTGTTGGCGACTTCTCGGGCACGCCCGTCCTCGGGGCGGGCGAGTGGGGAGGTACAGCTGCCCACAACCCCCTTTCTCCCCTCCCCCTTCTCGGGCTGGCCGGGCACTTAACGTGAGGACCGATTCTATGTTGGCCGCTATTAGTCCCTTGCTTTTAGCGTCTTCATTCCAGGTTTGAAGTCCGGGCGTATCTCTACAGTCTCCCTCCTCACGTTCGTATCCTTTGGTCCCTAACACTCTTTGCTTTTATTTAGTTATTATTTGTTTACTGCTTGGTGCAAGGCTGAAAGTGTGCTGAAGTGTACAAGTGTACAAGTTCCAAATTCATTAGAATTAGACATTCATTATTCATTTATTAAATAAAAAATGTATGCAGATAGAACTATGGCTCACTCAGAAATTGCCTTATAGAGGCTCTATATTTGTATTCTTCAAAATTTGTATTATTTGTATTCTCTAAAATAAAGGCTGGTACCAATTATATTGTGCTGGTGTGCCAATTGTCAGACATGAAACTGACAACTGTTACGCCACTAAATTTAATTTCTTCTCAGTGCTAAAGTAGAGTGCTTGGGGAAAAATACACTATTATCCAAGATTGTACCTTAAAACAAAGTTAATAGGGCTGCAATGTTCAGCTAATTATAAAGATGCCCTTGGTTAAAAGCATCTGTTTTTAAAAACAAATTCATATAAATATTTAGAATAACTACAGATGGCAAGAAGAGACATTTTCTCTCCCACTCATGAAATGTACTTATTTCTTTACAATTATTCATATAAAAGGCATGCATGTTTAATCTGTTAAAACCTAGACAGTTTATTAAATAAGATTTCTTCAATCAGTTAATCTGCAGAAAACCATTTGCAAAAAGTGCAAACCATGACTTGTTTTTTTGTAGCACAATGATCCCTGGGGTGACAGGATTTCTATTGCATAGCTATTTGCTGAATGGTTGCTTTCTAGGCTATTCCCCCTCTCCTGGATGTTTAAATAACAATGTTTTAAAAAATTGATCTAATCAGCACAAATCTCAGCTTGTGTGAGCTACAATATTAGGCCAATAAATCAATACTACAAGGCTAAGCATGTCATAGACTTCTTATTTATTTTTTTATTGAGGCTGCTGTTGTTTTTTAAATAGCATAATTGTTGCTTGAAGAAGGAAACGTCTAAATGCTGGCAATAGAACTCAATTGGGCTGTTTAATCAAGGAAATCAGTGCAGCCTTTTAGTCTCCCAGCAGCCTTGGGGGGGGGCTGATTTGATTCCCCCAGGAAAGCTATTTTACATATCATTATGATTCATCAAGCCTGACTTTGTTTGGATTGGATGACACAAGGAGCCATGGGCTAGTCCTAGATGTACAAGGAGTGACCCTGTGTGATGCAAATGTGTATCGCATTTTCATTTTACATGTTCAGGTTAACATCTAATATGCTTCCATCTACACCTTAAAAACATAATGCATGAAGAAGCTGTGCCTGACCTTTCCTCCATACAAAGCCACTGCACCACACAGAGGCCTAATTTAAATGTGATGCTAGCAGGTAAGAAGACTGTTTATTATTTGATTTTTATTCCACCCCTCCCCACAAGTGGGCATGGAGCAGTTCGTAACAATAAGCAAAGGTGAAGAAGACCTGTAAGCTGATGCTGCACTGAGCAGGGGGCTGGACTAGATAGCTGTATGGTCCCTTCCAAATCTTATGATTGTATGGATCTATTTGATCTAATCTGACAGCTAACCGTATTAGATAATAGAGGCACAGGGTGAACCAAGAAGAGAATATTTACACATCCATGCAATTTTTCACACCTCTTATGTTTCACTTACATTTGGGATCCCAGCTGCTTTCTATGCAACTTTAGCACATAGGACATCCATAGTCTAGGCAGGAACTGCACTGGGATGTTAACTAAGCACAACAAGCAGCACTGCACAAACAGAAGCACAGTTTAAACTAGGTACTGGGCACCTGGAAGGTATCACAGGTAAGTTCTTCTTGTTTAAGTTCATCATGTTTAAATCCCACCTGACTCTTTAAAGAAAAAAACACACCAGTTGCACAACAATGTTAGGCTCACCAAGTGCTGACTAGGGTCAGGATCGCCTGACTTTGCACATATTGTCCACTAGCTTTCCAGTGGCTGGCAGAAGAACTTAAAAAAAAATGCCATTGGTAATTCCAGAGAAACCTGAAGTGATGTCATGTCTGTCTAGAAATCAGCAGATTTTCTATGGTAAAACCAGAATTTTGGGTAACTTCTAGTAAGCACTGATATAACTTCTGTTTTTTTCCTGGAAGTGATATTATATTGTCCCACCCATGTCAATACTCCTTACCCATATGCTGTTTTGCTCATAAATTTGGCCCACTCCTTGCTTCATGTGACCAGGCCAGACCTGCATGTAATGGAATGGACCCATCATTGTTTTGTCTACTCTGTGGCTCTCAGTCCTTCAAAACATGTTATCTCTCTCTAGGTGTCTAGAGCTTTCCATACATGAAAGAATAGTCTGATATTATTGTCTGATATTAAGCAAATATGGATACCTTATAAAATGTTTTTTTTTAATAAAGAATCTTCTGTGTTCTTAAATTTGTACTGTATAAACAACCAAAAGGGCAGGGATATGTGAAGTCATCTGAACTGGGAACAGCTGGTGTTTTTTTACTAATCCTTTCATTTTCTCCAGATTTTGAAAGCTGTACCAATGGTAGAATTAAAGCCTCATATAAACTATAACCTTTGACAGGCATTACAACATGATTATACCACAAGTTTGTTAACTCCTTTCAGGGGAGTAAGCATAAAATCAACTACTGAGGTGTTTGGGAAAGTGACCCAAAGTGCTTAGAAATAGAGGTAGCACACCAGATATCAGTCTTCTCATTCTTTTAAAACTCAGGCTTCCCTTTCACATCATGTGCACAACTAATTACAATCATTTTTACACCACACTGAACTACACATGAAAGAGAGAACACCTCATTGGGAATGGACAACCAATGGTAAAGGAAAAGGTAACCCCTGTGCAAGCACTAAGTCATGTCTGACCCTTGGGGTGACACCCTCTAGCGTTTTCATGGCAGACTCAATACGGGGTGGTTTGACAGTGCCTTCCCCAGTCATTACCGTTTACCCCCCAGCAAGCTGGGTACTCATTTTACTGACCTCGGAAGGATGGAAGGCTGAGTCAACCTTGAGCCGGCGGCTGGGATTGAACTACCAGCCTCATAGGCAGAGCTTCAGACTGCATGTCTGCTGCCTTACCACTCTGCACCACAAGAGGCTCTTTAACCAATGGTACAACAACACTATTCTTAGTTATTATTGCTTATTCTTCCCAAATTTTATACATGACAAATGTAGAAAAAGACAGCTGAACACTATACTTACTAATGATGGCATTTGGTTCTGAACATGGGGTATTACCGATTTAAAAGTCTAGGACAAAATGCTAACACTGTGCCAAGTTGTCAGAAGAAAGAATGCATATTTATCTACGTTATCTAAAATAACTAACGAGAACCTTGAGTACTTACTGGCAGAAAATAGTGAAAGCTTGAAACAACTACTGCTAAAGGGTAAAGCAGAAAATGCCAAAGCAGGATTACCGCTGAACATCAAGAAGATAAAAGTAATGATTACTGAAGAACCATACAACTTATAAGTTGACAATGAATAAATTGAAATTGTTCAAAATTTTCTGTTTCTTGACTCCATCATCAACCAAACGGTAGACACCTGAGAAATCAGGAGGAGATTGAGAATGGAACCAATTATGCACATGTTGCATAATGCACTTTGAGGGTACTTTAGAAGTAGACTTTCCTGTTCTGCACAAGAAAATCCAGCTGTAAAAGCACACTAAATTTTCATTGTCCAATGTGCGCAGTTTGGGCCCTGAAAAGGCAGTCATGAAGGAGATAGGAAAGATTCTTATGTGTAAGGGTGTGTTGCTGGCCATCAAGATCAACTTAATGCCCATTATTATGTATGGGTGCAAAAGCTGACCAATGAAGAAAGCTGACAGGGAGAAAGTAGATGCCTTTAAAATCTGGTGTTGGCAGAGAGTTTTACATATTCCATGGACTGCCCCAAAAGACAGATCAATGAGTTCTAGGCCAAATGAAGCCTGAACTTACCTTAGAAGCTAAAATGACTAAATTGAAGCTATATATTTTGTCAAAAAACAAGTCAAGAGTCACTGGAAAACACAGGGCATTCCTGCGCATTAGTAAAAATAGTATTACTCCCTTGGCAAAGAGCTAAATTTTATCTCGCTTCCCTACCCCTCCTAACCTTTTTGCTGTCTCGCCTTTGTCTGCAGCCCTGTCACACATCTCACCCTCCACAACTGCTACTGGAAATGGTGGGAAAGAGCCACACGCCTTATACGTGTTGTACTTCCACCTGTCAATCAATTCAGACAACCAATCCTCTTCCTCCATTGACTAAAATGGGAATTTTGGCTTTTCTGTCTTTCCCAGAGTTAGGGAGGGGGTGGGGGTTTGAGGTACAGCCTCCATAATTTCATGGGTCCCCTGGGAGGCTCTTCACTGAATCCTCTCCAAATTTCAGAATTATTGGCCCAAGGGATCCATGTCTAGGGGCTCCTGAATAGGGTGCCCACATCCCTCCATTGTATCCTATGGGATGGACTCTGCATTGGATATAATGGAGGGATGGGGGTACCCACTTCAGGAGCACTTAGAATTTTTCAGGCTGCGGCCACATAGCCAATGGCCACATTGACTTTAATGGGCACCAAAGCCAAATCAGCCGGATCATGCACTTAGTAATTCATGAGTCCTTTGACTTGAGGAAAGAATCATTCCTGATTGGGGGGGGGGGGGGGGAAGAAAACTTTTGAAAAGCATGCTTTGTGGCACAACACAGAAAAACCTTTTCTTTTATTTCTGGCATCGCCTATACGTGTGTCCGCTTATTAGTTTCTCCAGGAAGTTAGCCATTTTTTAAAAGAAATTCTTGTCCCGGGTAGAGGGAGGCGTGTCTGAAGGCAACCCTCTGCTGGTTGCCTGCTGGTTGCTCTCCCTTAGCTAGTGCTAAATAGGTTAGGGAATCCACTTTATGCGATTCCCCAACTAGCGCTTTAAAATGGAGGATGTAGTCAGCCAATTACTGCCCAGATGCTGGATGTTGCCATTGTCATGCGGATCAGTCAGAATATAACACCTACATTAGGTAAGCATTTAACTAAAGCCAGTTTGGTGTAGTGGTTAGGAGTGTGGACTTCTAATCTGGCGAGCCAGGTTCGATTCTGCACTCCCCACATGCAACCAGCTGTGTGACCTTGGGCTTGCCACTGCACTGATAAACCTGTTCTGACCGAGAGTAATATCAGGGCCCTCTCAGCCGCCTCCTCCTCCTCCTCCTTCTTTTTTTATTGCATGCAGAAAAGCCCACAATAATGTCTGGAAAAGATGAAGATCCAGCATGACAATGATTGATTCAAACAAGGAAGTCACGGCCATCAGTTTGCAAGACTTAAGCAAGGCTCTTAACACCATGACATTTTGTTAATTCATAGGGCTTTTTAACACTGGAAATGACTTGACAGCACTTTACACATACACATACTTAAATGTGCAATGTGCATAGGGGGAAGGGTGGAGACTGAGTCTACAGGGATGGAGATGGTGCTCAACATTCCACCTAATGTTGGCATGGAGCTTATGACCATACAAACTGTATGCGTGGAGGATCCACCTTTGTGATCACGAATGTGCTGTTCCAAAGGTCCCAAGTATGGGAGGCAATGCTGAATCTTCGGTGAATGTGAATGGGTGAAATGAGGCCAGCCGAGGCAATCTTGTTCTCCACTTTATGTGTGCCTATACACATTTATGCCATATGTACAGAGTTTATGTTTCAGTCACTGCTGATAAAATGTGGAATAATTACTCCAAACAGTGATCTCATGCCAAACTGAGAGGGAGTGGAGTTTTGCTCATTTTTGGAACATGCCACATTGCCTACTGGGAAGCATGGTACTCATTCAAAAGACTTTCAGCACTCTTTAAGGGGCATGCTGCAGATGAAAAGGGGCTGGTTAAATACAACTGTGTAATTTATCATATTAAGAAATCAACCCATTAGTTCTTTTCTTTGGTTTCAGTGAAAAACACATTTCTGGATTTAGGTTTCGCGTTCAGCTACGATAAAAACTCTCTGAGATTTCTAATAGATAATAGAAAGCAGCCCTATTTTACAGGCAATTAAAATTCTCATTTCAGGCACAAGCAGGCATGAATTGGCTTGAATAAGTTTTCCCCTCCTTTTCCTAAAGCAAGGAATAGGGAGGGAATCCCCCCCCCTATTATTAGGAGTATCGTGTCCAGATCATGGGAGATGATGGTATGTCTTTACTCTGCTCTGGTTCGGCCTCACTTGGAGGACTGTGTTCAGTTTTGGGCACCCCATTTGAAGAGGGACGTTGACAAACTGAAATGTGTCCAGAGGAGGGCAGCAAAGATGGTGAGGGGTTTGAAGACCAAGACATATAAAGAAAGGTTGAGGGAGCTTGGTCTGTTTAGCCTAGAGAGGAGGCGACTGAGAGGGGATCTGATAACCATCTTCAAGTATTTAAAAGGCAGCCATATAGGATGGAGAAGAGTTGTTTTCTCTTGCCCCAGAGGGATGGACCAGAACCAACGGGATGAAATTAATTCAAAAAAAATTCTGTCTAAACATCAGGAAGAAGTTCCTGACAGTTATTATTTTATTGTTGTTGTTGTTGTTGTTGTTATTCGAATTATTTCCTGCCTCTCCCCGCAGGCTCGAGGCGGGTGACAATAAGAGTGGTTTCTCAATGGTTAGAGTGGTTTCTCAACGGAACAGGCTTCCTTGGGAGGTGGTGGGTTCTCCATCTTTGGAAATTTTCAAACAGAGGCTAGATAGCCATCTGACGGAGAGGCTGATTCTGTGAAGGTTTAAAGGGGTGGCAGGTGGCACGTGGCAGGTTACAGTGGATAGGATTGTGAGTGTCCTGCATAGTGCAGGGGGTTGGACTAGATGACCCATGAGGTCCCTTCCAACTCTATGATTCTATGATTAAGTGCATGGACAAGAGGAGCTAAATTGTACTTCATCTTCCCATGTGACCTTGCTGCCCTTCATCTCCTCTTCCTCCACTATTTTTAAAGGCAATAACCTAAAAAAAAGCCCCAAGATGTCATAGTGAGGGGGTTTTATATAAATTGAATGAATGAATGAATGAAATCTTCAACCAGCAGTTCTCTATCTTATTTTTCTGCTCTTATTGCTGGTGGGAAAAATGGAAGTAGGCAGCTAAGAGATACAATTACTGACTGGGTGTGGGATCCAGATATTGACTAGTAAGTTTCCAATGGCATGTCCCCAGCATGCACTGCCTCTCAAGGCAACAAAATTGCCAACTATGTGTACTAGATGACTGAGTGCTTCATGTGAATCTCAAGTAGGAATTCATATATGCAATAATTATGAACATTTCAGTAAACCACTAGCTATATAACTATCCGAATTGTGGTGACTGTTGAAATAACAGGGGAATTTTGACAATGCCTTGAATAGAATAATTGTTAAACTTTAGTTTCAGCATTTAGGGATGAAGATAAGAGAGTTCAGCACTTGAAGCTTATTGAAGAGCTAAATGTGTGACACATTGAACAAAAGCTCTGTAGGTAGCTACACAGTAGGCTGCCGCTCTATGCCCTCCACATCAGCCGTAGGCGCCTGGTAAAGAATGAAGTGTCAGTGGGCTTCTGCCCTTTTGAGTGTGCTGGTTTTGTTATCTTATTACACGATTTTTAAGAGTACAAAGAGGACAGAGGTGGCGGAAGGCATCTGCAGTGCATCTGTGATGACCTTTCTAATCTTCACAATATTATGAAGACAAGCAAACAAAAGGAAGCACTCCTACTATTATTCCAAAGACTGGGATGGAGACTCCTGGGCCTACCTCATGGCAAGGGATTCGGAATGCCTAGGGAACAGTGGAGGAAAGGATAGTTAAGATCACAGAACTATTTCTACTGAGAGACAGGGGGGAAAACCATAGCTACCACCCACCATGGTATTGCATATTTGCAGCACACCAAAAGAGAACTAGAGTCTGAAGAAGCATAGAAACACATTTAGGGGATTTTCTATGTACAGTCCTTTGTTTCTTCAAGCAAAACACAAAGTGTTCAAAACACAAGATTTATTTTTGTAGACATCTTCCCAAAAATTCAGAAATGTTTCTTACAAGGTGCTATAAAAATTCTGCATTAAACAAGATGGGTTTCAATGCTGAAATTATGAAGGAGAGAATAGAAGGAATTTGTCTGGAAAAGGTATATCAATTGACTCTAGTGTTACAGATCAAAGTATAATTTTAAATGTGTCCCAATGTAACAATCTTATAAACTCAGCATGAAAAACAAATTAATGATATGCTGAAATTTTTGTCCATAGAGTTGTTCATAGAATCATAGAATCATAGAGTTGGAAGGGGCCTCATGGATCATCTAGTCCAACCCCCTGCACTATGCAGGACACTGACATCCCAATCGCTCATCCACTGCAACCTGCCACCTCCTTAAGCTTTCACAGAATCAGCCTCTCCATCAGATGGCTATCCAGCCTCTGTTTAAAAATTTCCAAAGATGGAGAACCCACCACCTCCTGAGGAAGCCTGTTCCACTGAGAAACCACTCTAACTGTCAGGAACTTCTTCCAGATGTTTAGACGGAATTTCTTTTGAATTAATTTCATCCAATTGGTTCTGGTCTGTCCTTCCGGGGCAAGAGAGAACAACTTTGCTCCATCCTCTATATAGCAGCCTTTTAAATATTTGAAGATGGCTATCAAATCCCCTCTCAGTTGTCTCCTCTCCAGGCTAAACAGACCAAGCTCCCCCAACCTTTCCCCATATGTATTGATCTCCAAACCCCTCACCATCTTTGTTGCCCTCCTCTGGACATGCTCCAGTTTGTCTACATCCCTCTTCAACTGGGGTGCTCAAAACTGAACACAGTCCTCCAAGTGAGGCTGAACCAGAGCAGAGTAAAGTGGTACCATCACCTCCTGTGATCTGGACACAATACGCTGTTTGATACAGCCCAAAATCCCATTTGCCTTTTTAGCCACTGAGGCACACTGTTGACTCATGTTCAATGTATGGTCTACTAAGACTCCTAGATCCTTTTCGCACATGCTACTGCCAAGACAAGTCTCCCCCATCTTATATTGGTGTGTTTGGTTTTTCCTACCTAAATGCAGAACTTTACACTTGTCCCTATTGAACTTAATTTTATTCAGTTTAGCCCACTTCTCTAGCCTATCAAGATCATCCTGTATTCTGATTCTGTCTTCGGTTGTGTTTGCTACCCCTCCCAGTTTAGTATCGTCTGAAAATTTAATAAGTACCACCTCTAATCCCTCATCCAATTCATTTATAAATATGTTGAACAACACAGGCCCCAGGACAAATCCCTGGGGAACTCCACTTGTCACTCTTCTTCAAGAGGATGCTGAACCATTAATAAGTACCCTCTGGGTATGATCTGTCAACCAGTTATCATTCCACCTGACAGAATTAGGTTCCATACCGCATTTTACCAACTTGTGAACAAGAATATAATGTGGAGCCTTATCAAACACTTTACTGAAATCCAGATAAACTATGTCCACAGCAATCCCCTGATCCAGAGAGGTAGTCACTTTCTCGAAAAAAGAGATAAAGTTGATCTGACATGATTTGTTCTTGCGAAACCCATGCTGAGTCTTAGAAATCACAGCTCTCTGTTCCAGCTGCTCAAGGACTGACTGATAATTTGTTCCAAAATTTTGTCAGCTACAGATGTCAAGCTGACAGGTCAATAGTTACCTGGATCCTCTTTTTTCCCTTTATTGAAGATGGGGACATCATTTGTCTGCCTCCAGTCATCTGGCACCTCACTTGTTCTCCTGTTCTCTGTTGTTTAATATTGAATGAAATTCTAAGATCAATAACCAGCCAGTAAACCTCTCACAATCCTATGGCCATAATACATAACTAATATATGGACTCTTAAGGTTCTGTCTTTTGTCATCTGTTGCAGGGAGCCTCACTGAGACCACAGGGGAGGCACTGAATGGCCAGGGACTTTGATGAAGCATAAGAACTATGAAGAGGTGGTTAGGAGTGGGAGCTGTAATTTGATTGGGCAGCCATTGGGCAGATGGCCAATCAGGGGCATTCAGGCTCCTATGGGCAACCTGATAAGCCAGTAAATGGTCATGCCAAACTCCTCCCAGGACCCCTTAATGCTTTTATTTATATACTCATGGTTACAGATTGCAGGCTGAGGGTCAAATAAGTTTTTTCACCTGTTTACCATAGAGAACGGCAGCCCCATGCCAGCTGCCAACACTTTGTGGTAGCTGGCTGGGGGTGTGTTATGGTGGTGGGGACCTCAGTGGAGTATAGTGATATGGAGTCCCCACTCTAAAGCAGCCAGTTTCACAACCAGGAGATCCTCAGATCCTACATGAAGGCTGTTGTCTGCAGGTCTAATGCTATGGAGTCCCCTCTTCAAAGCAGCCATCTTCTCCAGGGGAAGTGATCTCTGTAACCTGGAGAACTATTGTAATTTGGGAAGATCTCCAGGTCCCACCTGGAGACTGGCATCTCGAGATATAATGCCATGGAGTCCCCTCTCCAAAGCAGCAATTTTTTCCAGGGGGACTGATCTACTTAGGCTGGAGATGATCTATAATTCCAGAGGATCCCCAGGTCCTACCTGGAGACTTACAGCATAGCCCATTCCAAGATCCAGGGCTGAATCTGCATGGAGCTTTTTTTTCCTGCTTTTGATCCTGCTGAATTCAGATTGATTTGAACCTGAGTCTTTGTGCTCCTCCCCCCAACTTGAAACAGAAACCCATCTGCATGAGGCTGTGAGCAGGCGAGTGTGTGTGTGTGTGTGTGTGACACAAGCACAGATGAGGACCCCTGATTTCATCCTCCAGAATTAACTGCCTTCCATGCTGATCTCTCAGGCTCTCCTACCTCACAGGGGATAAATCTGCAAGCAGGTGGGCAGGCAGGCAAGTGAGTGAGTGAGTGAGTGAGTGAGTGAGTGGGGGGGGCTGGGGCATGGGTGAGCGGGGGGGAGCCAAGATGAGCAGAGATAAGACAGCAGCAGCCTCTCACAGAATGAGGCAAATCTCTGCTGCGAGAAGTGTGGATTCTGGAGCACAGTCACCTGAAATCATTAGAAAAAAAATCTTGCAACCAGGCACTAGGAATTCTTTGAACTGGCACCCAGACAATCAGGGACAGACTGCCAACATTGGAGCCACGAGGCAGCAACAAGTTATTTTGGGGGAAGCCGACAGCTGCCCACTTACTCATGCCAATTTTTCAAATTTCGAGGGTTATATACAGTCCAGGATATCACTGGGGAAAGGTAAGGTCACTCTGGATCAAACATGCTTGTTGCAGATGAAAAATTTAAATGGCCAAAAATCAAAACGGAAATCACATTTAGTGTAGACGGCAGGGATAGAATCGACCTGAGATTGGAATAAAAGTCCCATGCAGATTCAGCCCTGATCTCATTCCACAAAACTCACAAAGGCATGTGAGGTAGTGCCCATTGCCTTTCAGGATGCAACAGACTTTGCCACTAGTAAATAGATAAACCTCTAAGCAATGCATCTGCTGTTGATACTTAGGAAGTTACAGAAAGGAGTTGATGCTTGTGAGGTTTGGTTTGCTCCCAAAAGGGTCCTTCAATGCAACAGTGGCTACCTATGTATGTCTTCTAAACTTTTTGTTGTTTCTGAAATTACCTGAAGGGTCTAGGGACCCCATTTCTTTGCTGCAGGGGGATGAATGGGCACTGTAAATGTTCCATTGCAGGTATGTGAAGCTCTCTTCATTCATGGCAGGGGACTATTCTCCACTAGTTCAGAATGACAGGCATCAAACACATCTCTCCCATTTGAAAAGAGCTGCACTGAAAGCCTACTTTTTCCAGGCAAAATTTTAAGCATTAAACATTCTAGAACCAGGGCAATTAAAAAAAATACAACTGCTGTAGTATGTGCTTCCCCACAACTTAGATCCCATCCTGTGGTTATTTTCTGCATATCCCCACATTTGGAATGGGTCCTTTCCTATAGTGACCCCTCTATGTTCCCTTTTTGTTTTTGGTGTCATTTTCATTTGTATTGACTATTTTGATTCATTGTAATTTCCCCAACCTCTTCATTTCTTTTCTCTCTCACCCTCAGTATTGGCTTCATAATGTTTAGTTCTGTTTTTAATTATGTATTGGTTCAACTTTTATATGCCACTATTTTTTAAATTTGATCATATTTTATGGATGATTTTATCGTTGTTTGTAGCCCCAGGAGCCCCATGTTGTGGGAAAACTTTCTTAAAATAAATACATGTGATTATTTCCCTTGTTTACTGTCATGTTTATGCAATTACAGAGATTGACATCTAGAGATAAGTTCTCTGAATTCTAGCTTCAGCTATCAATGCTCCTTTTATAAAACATGACTCAGTAAATAACTATGTCCACATCATACATTCAATCACATACATGAAGGTAATTTATGCATGAAGGTAATTTTAGGACAAAAAAATAGTGTCAAAGGTGACTTTTTAAACATTAGAAATGCTATTAAATATTAGATGAAATACTGAACAATATATGCTTATAATATTTGCTATTGTCAAAGTATTATCAAAAGACAAGTGCAATTTTTTTCAAAAGGTCTTGTACATTGTGGTAATCCGACAACCAGTAAAGATAATACAAATGGAAAAAAGAAAATCAATCGAAACATTTTTATGAGGAAGGGAAGCCTCCAGCTTGTAAAGGTTATTTCCTGTTAGGGAGATATATTACACCCATGGAAGAGCCCCTCCCTTATCACTTAGGGTTTTAAAATTAGATTTCTGGAAAAGCTTGGAGAAAAGAAGATTGCAAAAATAAGCTGTTGCTGTTATAGAGACAAACAGGATGATCTAATTACTGTCATTCTTTTCAAAGAATGACTGCTCTGATTTAATAAAACATTCCACATTAGCATTTTTTAGTAATTTGTAACAGTTAAGGTAATTTGACTTGTAGATTTTCTAAAAGGGACATTTTCCTGCCTGTAGAGAAATGAACCTCATTTTTCACATGATTTAGAAATAGAGGAAAGTTTCAGACAACCACTTCTTCTAGACTAGTTGGTCACCCCCCCCCATACTTTCATCCTGTACACCAAAAGGAATGATCTCCCAGTGTACATAAAGTGAATGCAGCAAGGTGTCGATGAAGAGTTGGTTCTTGTATGCCACTTTTCTCTACCAGAGGGAGCCTTAAAGTGGCTTACAGTAGCCTTCCCTTTCCTCTCCCCACAGCAGACACCCTGTGAGGTGGGTGAGGCTGAGAGAGCCCTGATATCACTGCTCAGTCAGATACACAGACAGGTGCTTTGGGGGAAGGGAAAGAGGGCATGTTTGGGGGCCTAGGTGTTGGCAGAGTTTAAATATGGAAAAAGGGGCAGAATGCCAGGCTGCTTAAAACAATAAAATAGTTTTATTTAGAAGAGAAAAATGCTAGAGGAGAAAGAGAGGCCAAATAATCTGTCTATTCTGTTCTCTTCGTTCTGCCTGCTTTTTCTAGAGGCAAACAGGGAAGATGTGTGCTCGAAGGAGAAGGAAGTCTCCAATCAGGATGTTGGAGGAGATTATTTGAAAGTACCAGGAAGTTCCCCATCTAACCATGCTAAATACACATATCCAATAACCCCTGCAGGATATTCTCCATATTCTGTTCAATTATGCACACTGCAAATCTTGCATATTCCAACACTAGGGTGGGTTGATGGGCTCTGGAAACCCCATCCAGGGCCCCTCAAAATCTGGAAGTGGCATTGCTGGTAATTTCTGCATGTATAGTTTGTCCTCTGAGCTGTAGCACCAAACCCCCATGGTCTGTATATTGTTCTACAGTAACCAATGTCATTGTATTGTGAGGGGCTACACCACAGTTAACAATGTGCATACTTTGAATGAATATAATTCCAGGTTCCCTACTTCTGAACTAGGTTGACCAATGCTGCGTTTCAGTATATGTCAACTTCTAATGCAAGTGCAGATTCATATCTGTTCCTGCCTCATTATATAGGCATACAGTGCTACATTGTACTGTCCTTATCTAGGTATACTGTAAGAGCAAGTGGATTGTAGTGGCTAAGAATCTGGACTCTAATCTGGAGAACTAGGGTCCATTCAGCACAGCGTTAATGTTGCTGAAGTTTTCCCATTGTGTAACGCTATTTTTTTAACATTATGCACAATGTCGTACGCAATCTGCAACACTCCTGCAACACATCGATGTAGCGCTTTTCATGGAATCGTCAAAAGTGGATCCCTACCCCCCAAAAATGCTACACTTCTGAGCACAAGCTGCAACACATCAGCGAAAGACACGTGTGTTCTCAAAATAATAGCTCTTGCCCCCAAGCTTCTGTAGACATGGTCGCCATTTCCCCCCCCCTTAAACCGGCAAAAGCAATGAATAAGCAAGGCTTCTTCGGCTGAAGTCCCTCCACAGAAGTGCTTAACAGTAAAACAAAGCTCCCTTCTGCAATTGTCTTTAAAGTGTCCAAGCACAATACAGCCCCCTGTTCGACACTGCCTGTAATTTCGGCCAGAATTCGCACCCATGAGGGGGGGGGTTTACTTGAAGAGCGTGTAAACAATTAAGTGCCAGCTCCTACACCAGTGAAAAAGGTCTTTCTGAGACATCAAATGAGCAAATATTCATTGCTACTGGTGTTTTTGGGTTTTTTAAAAACAGTTTTAAAGGGAAAGGGGCTTTTTGGGAGCACGGACACAACATTTCATTGGCTGTTCTGTTTGACTGATGGCCGGGGGCAGGAAGAAGCATGGAAAAATATTGCCTCTTTTGTTGCGATTCTGGCGAGACCAGAAACTTGTGGGTAACAAAAGCAACGCTAGTGGGAGAGCCCCTTTTCTGGTAGGAACAGTTGTGTGTGTTATCAAGACCTGCTGATATTAATTGTAGCACTTTACAATAGTGCTTACATTTGGCTACATAGGCGGTTGTGCGGAATGGACCCAAGTTTGATTCCCCACTACTCATTCAAATGAAGCTTGGTAGGTAACCTTGGGCCAGTCACAGTTCTCTCAGGAAATGCTTTCAACCTCACCTACCTCCCAGGGTGTCTATTGTGGGGAGAGGAAGGAAGCCGTTTAAGGTTGAGAAAAGTAGGGTAAAAAACCTAATTCTTTTTCTTCATATCTTCAATAAATAATCTCATCATCTGTCTTTCTACACAGCTGTTACATACTTAAAATAGTTGGTATTGACAGCTATCCTGTATCTAGACAAAATCAACAGCCTAGCAAGCTTTAGCTCAAAGAGTTAAAATTTTAAAAATAAAACCCACTTATTTGTACTTGTCCATATTCAGACAACCTTATTAACTGTTCTACAGTTCCACTAATATATAATTGTAAAAGCTCAGGACAGAGGCTATCCTTGCTTCCCCACAGCCATCATGTGTAACTGAAAGTATCTTTGTGTGCCAATTCCTTATTCCACAAGCAAAGACCATAGGGCATTCAAGTGCCTCCTCTCCCCCTCCAGATTACAGGATGTATGGTTAACCTCCTGGGTTCCTGTGAAATGTGGCTAATGTTCTTTTTATCTGTGCTACAGAAATGTAGATTGAAATAACAAATGTTCTCAGACTGAGTTCTTGTTTTGCTTGTGATACCATGCTCTTGTCCATTTTACTGAACTATCAGAGGCTCCTGTTGTGGCTTTTTGAATCCTCACTGTCTTAACACAAATGAGTCATTCCATTTCAGCTGCTATTCATGGCTAATTCTTCATCACAAGGCTTTGACTCACTTATTTGATGCACAACAGCAAAACAACAGCACCCAGCTTCAAAAAACAATGTAGGCCATTCATAGAATCACCACACAGCTGTACTACTTTATATTTTTTCTATTTTTAAGCAAACTTTTCCTGAGAATCCAAAGTTCCATTTATTAATGATCCTAATTAGGGATTTCATTTCCACAAAGGCATGTTTGGATAAAAATCCCTAAGAAAGGATTGATACTTTACCCAGGACTAGACATGTGAAAGGGAAAAAAGATTCAGACCATTTTTGATTCAGTCTGAATTGATTTGTCCAAATCATCAATAGCATAGTTTTGTGTTGGTGGAATTGATTCAGATATATCCAAATCAATTCCACACCATTGAAATCAATGGTGCCATTCAAATCTATGGGGAGTTCCCCCTTTATGTTTTTCTGGCCTCCCAGGGGGTTTCAGGTAGAGACACCAAACTTGCAGTGTAGCTTTGGAAGCCTCTTCTAAAAAGAACCTTCAAATTGCAAAACCAGAAAGTCCAGATTCTGGACTCCAATCTCCATTATTTCCTATGATGAGAAGAAAAAAAAGATTCTCTCATCTCTTATCTCTGTAGGAAATAATGGAGGTCAGATGAGTCTGATCTTTTTGCAACTTGGGGGTTCTTTTGAGGAGAGGCTCCTGCAGTTATGCTGCAAATTTGGTTCCTCTGCCTCACGCCCTCACCCCTCCAGAGCCCAGGAAAGACAAAAAGGGGAATTCCCCCCACATTTCTTTCCTTTTAAAGTTTAAACAGCTACTTGCTTGAATCACTGATTCACTAAATAGTCTGTTTATCTATCCTGTCATTTTGCTAAATAACTGTTTTTAAGCCTAGCTGGAAAAACAGTAAAACCAATATGTTTCAGAATATCAGATAGCATCTCCCCTTGAACTGGCATCAGGGAGAAAAAGTCCTTTCTGGATTATATGTAGATAAACTACTAGAGAGTTAACCTCTGAAGGCTTTTTATGACAGTCAAACTGAATTACTGACTTCTTAAATTGTTTCTTACTCAATTTTGCATACTAATTACTTCCATGACATCCCTGCCAGATGTCTCTCAATATTTATCTCCTTAATTCAAAGAGTTAATATTGCTTTCATCTGAAATTCTCTTCCTTTTCCCAATTATCTGTGCCAGTCTTCCTAAGCCCACCACGAAAAGAGGACGGTTCAAAATGAGTATGATAACAGAAGAAAGAACTTACCCTAGGCTATAATAAACATTTAAACAATTTAACAATAAATATAGATAGAAATGTCTTATCTCTTCTTTTAATTGTCATAGAACAACCAAAACAGCCTCCAGATTTAAATCGTTTTCAAAGGTATTTTCATCAGTGGTTGTTATCAGTGGTTGTTTTTCCAACTTAGTATTTGCTGGTGAAGTCCTTGGACTAAAACTTCCCTATACCTGTGAGCCAAAGGCCAATATATATATATTGTTTAAATTTTGTGAAGAAAAATAGATCCTAGTGAAGGACTTCACCAGCAAATGACAATTCTATGTTCTATGACAATTAAAAGAAGAGATAAGACATTTCTATCTATATTTATTGTTAAATTGTTTAAATGTTTATTATAGCCTAGGGTAGGTTCTTTCTTCTGTTATCAGTCTTCCTGAGCCCACCAATGGCAAAGGGTGTGTCTTGTCCAGCATATCCCCAGGAGAGAGGCAGGTTAGTGAGTGGTTAAGGGTGGTAGCTTCTAATCTGGTGAGCCAAATGTGATTCCCCACTCTTCTTCCACATGCAGCCAGCTGGGTGACCTTGGATTGATCATAGTCCTGATAGTGCTGTCAAAGCTTTCTTAACCCTCCTATCTCACAGGGTTTCTGTTGTGAGAAGAGGATTTGTAAGTTGCTTAGAGACTCCTTTGGGCAGTGAAAAGTGTGATATTGAAACCAACTCTACTTCTTCATCTAGTCTGACTAATGGCTTTAGGAGATTTGTGTATTACCCAAGAGGTTTTTACCTGCATCAGCAGAAAATTGTGTTTTATAAAATTTACTTATTGTCTTACACACTGGCAGTTCTATGGATTGTGCATTCTGGCCACTCCTGTTCTCTTCTTGTAGTAGCAGGCTATAATTTGGTTTGATCACAGACTGTAATATTAAGAATTTGTACTAAGTTTGCATATAATTATACCTGCACCCTTTTGATTTATTTTTTGTCATCTCGCTTAACATCTTGTACATTGAAGACATTAATAATAGTAAAGTCATAACCTGTGGAATTCAGTGCCACAGGATATAGCACAAGAGGCTCAAAATTCCATTAGAGATGCCATGCTCTCCCCTTTCCTTACTTAAAATGTTGTTGCAATGAATGAATGAATGAATGAATGAATGAATGAATGAATGAATGAATGAATGAATGAATGAATGAATGAATCTGTACTGTTTTACTATAAGCATTTTTATATCCTGGCAATGTAAATCAATTTTATTTTTATATACACACACATATTTTCTTTAAAAAAAAATCATGACCAGAAAGACTGTTCTGGACATCCACTGCAGTTTAGTATTGGGAGAGGTCATGACTTACTGGTAGACCATGCATCTATTTGGCATGCAAAGGTCCCAACATTAATCTTTTATGCAGGCTTTCTCAACCAAGGTTTTGTGAAACCCAGGGTTTTCTTGATGGCCCTGGAATGGTTTCTCAAATGGCTGGGAATTATAATATATATATATATACACATACATACATACATACATACATACATACATACATACATAATCATAGAATCATAGAGTTGAAAGGGGCTATCATACAGGCCATCTAGTCCAACCCCCTGCTCAACTCAGGATCAGCCCAAAGCATCCAAGAAAAGTGTGTATCCAACCTTTGCTTGAAGACTTCCAGTGAGGGGGAGCTCACCACCTCCTTAGGCAGCCTATTCCACTGCTGAACTACTCTGACTGTGAATTTCCCCCCCCCCTAATATCTAGCCTATATCGTTGTACTTGTAGTTTAAACCCATTACTGCGTGTCCTTTCCTCTGCAGCCAACGGAAAGAGCATCCTGCCCTCCTCCAAGTGACAACCTTTCAAATACTTAAAGAGGGCTATCATGTCCCCTCTCAACCTCCTTTTCTCCAGGCTGAACATTTCCATGTCCCTCAACCTATCTTCATAGGGCTTGGTCCCTTGGCCCCAGATCATCTTCGTCACTCTCCTCTGTACCCTTTCAATTTTAACTACATCCTCCTTGAAGTGAGGTCTCCAGAACTGCACACAGTACTCCAGGTGTGGTCTGACCAGTGCCGTATACAATGGGACTATGACATCTTGTGATTTTGATGTGATGCCCCTGTTAATACAGCCCAAAATGGCATTTGCCTTTTTTACCGCTGCATCACACTGCCTGCTCATGTTTAGCTTACAATCCACAAGTATCCCAAGTTTATTTTGTTAAACATTATCAGATGATATCACCATACATGGTCAAGTTGACATGTTTCCCCCCTCCCTCCCAAAATAGCCAATGAGGGACCTGGAGGGGGTGAGAAGGGGATGGGCCCCAAGTGGGCATGTATACAGCTATGCTTCCCAACCATATTCTGCACAATCACACCACTTTTGGGGTTTCTCCAAGCCTGGAGAATGTTTCAGGGGTTTCTGAACAGAAAAAAGTTGTGAAGGGCTGCTCTAATGTCTCTATTTAAAAGAATCACTTGGCAGGTAAATGTGAAAGCCCTGAAACTTGGGCGAGTGGCTGCCAGTCAGAGTATCCAATGTTAAATGTGGGGTTTTTTACGCAGTCTTTCATCAATCAAAAGTTTGGTATGCAAAAAGCTGGAAATTACAACTGTTAAAACAGTTTCTTTTAGTATCTGGATAATCCTTCTGATCCTTACATGTGTTACTGTGACTGAGTGAGATTTTTGAGGGTTCTATCAAGGGGATTAGACAGTGGAGTTTATAATTCTTTCCTATGAGGTGGTTTAATATTTATTAAGGAGCCTATGTTTTCTGTGTAGTTGTTTTGAGTCCACATTACCCTTGTCATGTTTTTTCTTATTTAACATATATGCCATGTGGAGTGTAGCCAGGAGATTTGAGGACTGTCTGGTAGCCAGGCAAGAGATGTTTGGAGATGGTTTGCTATTTCATGGCCCTTTGTCATGACCCCTAATGTTCCTTCAAGGAACTACCACCCAAATAGTAGAAGGTCTCCCATCTAAATACTAACCTGGGTCAGTCTTGCTTAACTTCCTAAATCTAACAGGATCAGATGTACCTGACCTACCTAGGCCAGAGCAGCATGGAAGTGTTTCTTACTGATAATGAAGTAGAAAAGAAAAAGAAAAAGAAAGAAATATGAGTGTTTACTGCCCAGATTCCCATGCCCCACTCTTTCAGCTTTGAATATCAAAGGAATGGTTACTCTTGAACACACTCCTCCCAACAGATAACACTAGTCTGGAATTGCCATAATTAATCAACTTGTTTAAATGGAATATTAAGATAACCTTTATCTCATTATTAATTGAATTAATTGGTGGACATCATAGTCTATTACCTTCCAGTATTTAGAATAATAGTTTCTGTGTTAGTTTTGTGGTCTGTTTTCCGGACTGATCTGTGTTAATTTTTCTAAACTTAAAAATGTTATTGCAGAGCCTGGCTCTCCTGTATGGACTGATCATGGTGCTACTGGGGCATCCCAAAGCTCCTGAACTTTTAAAGGGTTGACTGGAGTTTTAATCCACCCTATTTGAACGCCCCAGAGTTACAATTAAGATCAGGATGTTGTTCCTTGGTTGGGATCAGTAGAGTTGGGTTGGGGGGATTATTGTTTTACTGCCATCTTATAACTGTGGGCTATTGTGATTACGGTTACTGTTGTTTAAATGGGATTTGAATGGGATTTTATGGGATATATTGTTTTATGGTTTTACCTTGTAAGCCACCTCAAGGTAACATCATTGTGAGAGGCAGAGTATAAATATAAAAATAAATAAAATATTATCTCCTTCCAACTCAATGACTTTTGTTTCCTCCCCCCACCCTCATAACTGCAGGTTCTCTGAACACATTCATGAGCCTTCCTGTGGGGAAGAGGCAGTCAAGAAATCAAATAAAAAAATAAAATAAATGAATCACTTGTATATTATCAGTTTTTAATTCAGAAAAAGAAATTGATAATCCTTTTGCAGTTTTATTATTGCTGTTGCACTAAGGCAAAGGTAAAGGTATCCCCTGTGCAACCACCAGGTCATGTCTGACCCTTGGGGTGACGCCCTCTAGCATTTTCATGGCAGACTCAATACAGGGTGGTTTGACAGTGCTTTCCCCAGTCATTACCGTTTACCCCCCAGCAAGCTGGGTACTCATTTTACCGACCTCGGAAGGATGGAAGGCTGAGTCAACCTTGAGCCGGCTGCTGGGATTGAACTCCCAGCTTCATGGGCAGAGCTTTCAGACTGCATGTCTGGTGCCCTACCACTCTGCGCCACAAGAGGCTATTGCACTAGAATGAGAATCATGATTATAAAATTAGAAGCAGTAAATCTGGCTTGTCACAAAATAGAAAAAGTATTATTTAAGGAGACCCCTGTCCCACATGAACACACACACACACACACACACACACAGAGAGAGAGAGAGAGAGAGAGAGAGAGAGAGAGAGAGAGAGAGAGTCGTTTCTTCACAGTATTGTAAGAAAACTGCCTAGCTAAGAACCTTGGCTGAAAGGCACTTAATTCAGGGTAGACATGTAATAGGATCTTGGATGTGAACTTTTAGCTCTATATTAACTGTGGTGCTGAACCCCCATTTCAGCTCTCCTGCAGCTGACTGAAAAGAAAAAAAGAAAGAAAAGAAAAAGGGTGTATGTGTTCTTCAGCTGTGTCACCATGCATGGAACTGCTCTTTATGTAACTGTGGGGAAAGCATCTTTCCCCGAATGTGGCTGATAAATATGCTAGAATTTTAATCATGTTCTGATTTTATTTTTAAAAAACTATTTCATTTATCTAAATAGAGGAATGAAATTTAATTTATACTTACAGAGGTTTAAAGTTCCTGTCATTCTTGGACTATGTTCTATTTTCAGATCTTTTCAATGACTACTGCAAATTGATCTCTCCGAGCTAGAATGTCTCAACAAGGGAAGGAAGGATGGGGTTAATTTTCCTTCAAGTGACCTACCTATAAAATGGCTGTTTGCAAATACTTTGGTCTTTTGTAAAGCCATTATGTACTGACTACCATCCATCACCATGCTAGAGAGACCAGCAGGATTCCATTCCTGCCCTGTTGTAGTGTTCACAGATCCCTTAATGGCTGACTTCCAATAAGGGCTGAGGCAGAGCACTAACAAGAGAAATCAAGTCAAAAGAAGCTGTTATCCCCACTATGATTGCCTCAGGGCTTCTCATTTTCACCACGATAAGAATTGTTTTATTATGGAATAAGATTACAGCCAAGAACCTTTAGATATATATTTTATAGGCTACCCCTCTCCTTGCTGGCATGGTAAATCCATCTGAAAAAACATTTGATATATGGCTTGAGAGAGCTATGCATCTGCTGTTCTGCCATATGAAAAGATATGGGTGTTTGAATTGCCTCAAGGATTGGGAACATTACATTACACGCAAATATTCCCACAGGACATTTCCCAATAATATCATGGCTTGGTAGCCATTTTTTTCTTCCCAAGTGCTCCCCCAGAGCGGTGGGAATAACTAGCATGTTTAGTTATTTGAACACCTATATGAGACAGGGGTGGGGAAACAAAAAGTTGTAAAGCAGCTGACAGAACACAATTAAGTCTGGGGAAACAGCCAAAAAATGGTCAGGCATCATGCTCCTATTCATCTACTTCAAATCATTCCTCCCTGAAGGTTTTTTTTTTTAATTTTAAAAATGGATGTTGACTTCCCTGTTTATGTTTGCACATAACATATGCCTGCCACTCTAACATTCAGAAAGTGAGATATGAAGTGGAGCTCAAATCCAAGATATTTCAGGGACAGTGTGAGGGGGAAATAACTGTGACTTGCTGGAAGGGAAAGCAATAGAGGTTTGCAATGAAGTTGCAGCCAACTGTCTGCTGCATCTGTGATTTCTTCTGGCATAAAGAATGGGCTGCATAGATGGGGCTGAGATATAAAGCACAGATTAGATCTTCTAGTAATTCCCACAATTTCCCCAAATTGCTTGTACAGTAAAGGGCGAATTATGAATAAAAAGATTAATAGCTTTTGTTTATATAAAGAGCACATTTGGCATTCATTTCTTTAAAAAAGAAATTATGTGTGGAACATGTACTCAGAAGCATTAATCACACAATGGGAACATTACATGAAGTACAGCTGGATGTAGCAGACTTAAAAGTAGTTGGATAGAATTTACTTTCTGCAAGGTGGTGTCAGAAAGAACCATTGTGGTGTAGTCATTAGAGCAGCCTTTCTCAACTTTTTTACTGCTGAGAAACCCCTGAAACATTCTTCAGGCTTCGAGAACCCCCAGAAGTGGCACAATCATGCTGAATATGGTGAGGAAGTATAGCTCACCTAAGGCCCCTTCCCTTCCCACTCCCTCTTGGCCCATCATTTTGGGAGGGAGAGGGTGGGTCAATGTGATAATATATGGTCATATCAACTAATAAATGCTTAACAATTTTTTAAGGTTATAAAAAATTAATTAAATATCAACCCGTCAGCGTGACATCTGTAGCTGGCAAAATTATGGAACAAATAATCAAACACTTGGTCCTTGAGCAGCTGGAACTGAGAGCTGTGATTTCTAAGACTCAGCATGGGTTTCACAAGAACAAGTCATGTCAGACCAACCTTATCTCTTTTTTCGAGAAAGTGACTACCTTGCTGGACCAGGGGAATGCCGTGGACATAGTTTATCTGGATTTCAGTAAAGCTTTTGATAAGGTTCCACATGATATTCTTGTTCACAAGTTGGTAAAATGCGGTATGGATCCTAATTCTGTCAGGTGGATCAATAACTGGTTGACAAATCGTACCCAGAGGGTACTTGTTAATGGTTCAGCATCTTCTTGGAAAAGAGTGACAAGTGGAGTACCCCAATGATCTGTCCTGGGGCCATATTTATAAATGAATTGGATGAGTAATTAGAGGGGATACTTATTAAATTTGCAGATGATACTAGGTGGTGGAGATCCTGAACCTGTGTCTGAGATTCATCATGATGCATTGGATGGGTGTGAACAAACTGACATCCATTTCAGTCAAGACTGGAAAACCCACTTACCTCTAAGGAGAAGGAGAAGGTGAAGAAGGTGAAGATGAAGGTGATGAAGATGAAGATTAAGAGTTGGTTCTTATATGACGCTTTTTCTCTACCTGAAGGATTCTCAAAGTGGCTTAAATTCGCTCTCCCTTTCCTCTCCCCACAACAAACATCCTGTGAGGTGGGTGAGGCTGAGAGAGCCCTGATATTACTGCTCGGTCAGAACAGCTTTATCAATGCTGTGGAGAGCCAAAGGTCACCCAACTGGTTGCATGTGGGGGAGCGCAGAATCAAACCCGGCTTGCCAGATTAGAAGTCCGCACTCCTAACCACTATACCAGCAGTTCTCAACCGCCACTTCCCAGCAACCCCTACAGCAGGAGGGGGGTGGTCTGTGTGCTCACACGGCAGCACACATGCACACACACGGCAGCATGCATGCACAGATGCCGCGATCGCTCTCACTGTAGGGGGCATGGAGCAGAGGCAGCCAGAGCGGCAGTGGCATGGCGCTGGCCTCCTCTGAGCCTCCTCAGAGCTTACTGAGGCGGCGCCAAAGAGGCCAGCATCACAGGAGAAGTAGAGGCAGCAGCCGGAGTGGTGGCGGTAGCAGCGGCAGCGGTGGCAGCATGGTGCTGACCTCCTCTGCACCACCTCAGTGAGCTCCAAGGCGGTGAGGAGGAGGCCAGCACCATGGCACCGCCACAGCTGCTGCAACCCCCTGGAAATGCCAAACACGACCCCTCAAGGGGTCACAACCCCCGGGTTGAGAACTGCTGCACTACACCAAGCTGGCTCTCAGAACACCATCAACCCTCAGAACACCAACCAACCCTCAGTAATTAAAAACTATAAAGTAGGCAGTTTTATTTTAAAACTTGGTTATCTATTTTTAAATAGTATGGTACATACTATTGTACTGATTATTTTACTGGTTACCCACTATGAGTCTGTTGAGAAGGGGCAGGCTATAAATATAAGCTTATTAATATTATTATTATGGTTAATAATATACTTCATCTAGGAGAGAGGATATCACCTTCCTTGGATGAGATTGCACTACTCCCTATGGGTGTTCTAGGATTCACTCAGGTGATCGTATTGGCCAATAAATGTGGTAGTTGTGCCTCTTCCTAATCAGCAGAAAGGTCATAGTTGTCCATGCCAGGTTAGACTGCTGCAACATACTCTGCAGAGGGCTGTGTTTGAATAATGCCTGGAAATTGAAACTTGCTTAGAATGTGGGTCTCATCAACTGAAGTTCTTGAGGATGTAGGTCTTGCCCCTCTGCTGCTAATTTGGAGTATCAGCTTGTGATATCTCAGAAGATGTTTCCTATATTAATTATGCAGTTTAATGTCTATTTAAATTTGTGGTATAATGTATACATATTATTTTATTTATTTAAAACATTTTGATGCCACCTTCTGCCTGATCAAGGCAGTGAACATAAAAACAACACCAATAAACTTTTGAGCAATTACAAAAGCAGTTAAAAGTATAAAGCAATTCAATAAAAACTCATAAGCAACATTAGAAGGAAAGGCAGTAACCATTATCTTGTCAAGATACAGAAAGCTTACGGTGACCCTGTTGGGAGTGGAAGGCAGGAGACATTTAGAGGTGGTTTGACATTGCCTGCCTCTGCATAATGTGCCTAATATTCCAACAAAACAGTAGAGAGAGACATAGGAAACTCCCTTGGGGAAAGGGAGGGCCAAAGTCTTGGTACCACAATAGAGAAGGTACTTTTAGTGATTTAAAATTGTCTGAAAGCTTTGCCCATGAGGCTGGGAGTTCAATCCCAACAGCCGGCTCAAGGTTGACTCAGCCTTCCATCCTTCCGAGGTCGGTAAAATGAGTACCCAGCTTGCTGGGGGATAAACGGTAATGACTGGGGAAGGCACTGGCAAACCACCCCGTATTGAGTCTGCCATGAAAACGCTAGAGGGCGTCACCCAAAGGGTCAGACATGACTCGGTGCTTGCACAGGGGATGCCTTTACCTTTACCTTTAAAAGGATTGAATCTGCCTAACTGATGATATTACTAAGATAAAATTAATTTAAAAGGTTAAAATTTTCAGACACAAAATTAAACACTTTATAGCACCATTGGTGAAATCAAATGGAAAAGTTATGCATTATTTATTTATTTTACATATTTTATGCCATTTCTCCAGAGTCCTGCTCGAGAATGGCTTACAGTTAGAAACCACAGTTATATTTTGAAATGCCATTATAAAAACAAGCAATTAAAGATAACAGACTTAAAAACTATCCATAAAACAGAAACACACCATTAAAAAGCTGATAAGATAAAACCCCTAATTAAAAACCTGGGGAAAAGATGTGCTTTAGTCTGGTACCTGAAAGAAAGTAAAATAGGAGCCAGGAGGGGATAATGTTACAAAGGCAGGCTACCATCACAGGCAGTGTACCTAAGAGACCATCTCTCTGCCTATATCCCCAAAAGAGCATTACCCTCTGCCACTGCTAACTGGCTAGTGGCCCTGGCCCCAAAGAAGCACATGGGTCCCCAACAAGGGCCAGAGCTTTTTCTGTCCTGGTGGAACGAGCTCCCTGAAGGGATCAGGGCCCTGTCCGAACTCCCAAAATTCCACAGGGCCTGCAAAAGGGAGCTCCTCTACGAGGCTAAGGTGACCAGATTTCAACATTGGTAAAGTGGGACACCATTGACCGGGGGGGGGGGGGTCTTGATTTAAAATTTGGTCTATATGGAACAACAAAAGGTTTATGTTCTATATTATTCATTCCTTGTATCCTCCATGTTGTATGTAAACCGCCCTGAGCCATATGGAAGAGCGGTATAAAAATCAAATAAATAAATAAATGTCCTGTCTCTAGTCACCACGACCTATGTCACCCCCAAGGATAGGAGCACAGAGAGCAGAATTTCAGAGGCAGATCTTGAATGCTGGGCTGGAGAGGGTGGCAAGAGATGGTACAATGCATGTGCTTAAATCTGGTTTTAGCTCTGAACTTTAGGTCAATTATGCCATTATTTTGACAGTGTCTCTGCAAATTAAATTATAAAAGCAAAATTCTGAAAATATCAAATTTAAATATTCTCCACATTTTTAACTTTGTGCCAAATTTTACCCCAGCTCAATTTTATACCACTACAATGCAATCCTAAGCAGAATTATCCCCTTCTAAGAAAACTGAAGTCAATGAGTGCAGCTTTGTTTAGGATGATCTTTTGTTGTTTGTTTTTAGAGTGGTGGCTCTTGTACTGTCATCATATACGTTTGGTTACTGTGTTTTGGTTTGAGCTAGCATTTGCTATCTTTCACTGTTATGTTTCACTGGTTGTTCAGTAGTGCTTGCTGCACAGTACCCTAAAGCAGGGGTAGTCAACCTGTGGTCCTCCAGATGTTCATATACAATTCCCATGAGCCCCTGCCAGCAAACACTGGCAGGGGCTCATGGGAATTGTAGCCCAAGGACATCTGGAGGTCCACAAGTTGACTACCCCTGCCCTAAAGGGAAATTAAGCAAAAATGTTGCTTTTACTTTTAATCCTGGAGGCAGTTAGATTCTGTCAGATTTCACATTTGCACATGTTTGGACTAGATATACCAGCCAACATAATAGATGTTTTAATTAAGAGTCATTAGAACAGAAAAACCTGGTTATACTTTATATACAAACGTTTCCCATTGAAATTAACAATCTTTCCTACCTCATAATTTTAATTTGTATTCATTTTTATTGACATACTTTAAAATTCTCCTGTTAATATTTAACAACATTTTGTACTTCAAATACCAGGTAAAGAAAAACGAACTGATCTCTGGATTTTCCCATCCACTTTTGAGCCGCTTGTGATTCAAACTGTTTTTAGATTTATTATGGTAGCTGCGCACTTAGTATAATTTAATGAATAATCTGAGGCAATTTTCAACCTCTTTCTTCAATGGGAAATGCACAAAATCATGATCTGCTTTTCAAGGGTACCCTCAATAAGTCATTAGATTCAAATAAACTGTTGAAATGAGGGTTTATTTGTTTTTTTGCCTATCCACTCCCAAATTTTGATTCAGGTGTTCTTTATTTTGTTCCATAAACAAATACTTAGGGCCATTCCACACTAGTTTAATGTAGCAGAAGGCTTTCATATTGTAAACGCTACTAATTTGCAGTTCCGCAAGATGTCGCACACAATCTGCAACACTCCTGCAACAGTTCCGTGAAAAGCGATTCGTTGTAGCGCTTCTAGGGAAATCAGGAAAAGTGGATTCAACCTCCGAAAAGCGCTACACTCTTGCGAACAATCTGTAACACTAGCGAAAAAGACCTGTGCATTCTCATTGTTGTGGTTCCAACAAAGTCCCTCCCCCTGGCTCTCTCCTCCGAACTTCCGGCAAAGCGATCGCCATTTTTTTTCCTCGGAGCGAGCGGGGAAAGCAACGAACCAATGAGGCTTGATTTACCCAGCGAGGCTTCTCCGGCTACAGTCCCTCCACAGAAGTGCTTTAAAGCTCCCCTAAGTCCCCAAGCACAACACAGCCCCGTTTGCTAGTTCCCTTTATTTTCGGCCAGAAATTGTGCCCGTGCGTGGGGGGGGGGATTTTTTTTCACTCGGGGGACTGTGGTAACGATGAATCGCCAGCTCACATGCCAGCTAGATGGGTCTCTCTGTTGCAACGAATCAACGCATATTCGTTGCAACGTGTGTTTTATTATTATTTTTAAACCCTGTGCTTAAAGGGAAAGGGGATTTTCCCGAGCATGATAACAACCGCCCATTGGCTGTTTGTTTGCTTGACAGCCAGGGGTGGGACCAAGCACAGAAAAAAATCGCTTCCTTTCTAGCGATTCCTGTGAAACCGGAAACCTGTGGGGAACGAATGAAACACTACTGGATTCCACTACAAATGAAGGTATGCGTAACGCCAAGATTCCACTATTTAAAATAGTGTTTCCGCTTTGTGGAACCAAATGGCAACATTGGTCCTTTTGCAGAAACACTGTTAATATTTACACAAATCAGTCTAGAGAACTGGCTCATTCAGTGCATCCTTGTGAAGGGCATGGAACATAGTTCAGAAACAAACTGAGTTTATTTCTTCAAAGGCTAGAATCAGAGGAGATACAGCTTGTTGGGGGGTATGTCAGAGGTTTATTAAACTCTGATCTGTAACAGTGGTAATTCTTTGCTTGTCCCTTCCCTCCATAGGCAACTCTCTTTAAAGAACATACAGAATAGTGTTGGTTGGCCTCAGCTTTTTAGCTTCAGGTACCTAAAGAGTGGGTTCTCTTGTGGTGTTTGCACCTGGGAGGGGGCAGAGCCTGCATGCCTACTCCCACCTTAAACCACCTCTTGTCTCTCCCCATCCCCACAGTCCTTCTTGAGCTTTCCTATTAACACTTGAAGGATGTTCCTTGCCTACTTTAAAACTTGGTGAGTTCCCAAAAGCAGGAAAGGAAAGATGAACTGGACTCAGGTGGGGAGGATAGCTGGGGAAGGGAGAGAAAGCAGGTGGTGGCCCTCAAAACAAAGCTGAACCGTTAACAGCCATGCTGGCAGGGCCCTGCCTCTTTCTCTCCTCTTCCCCCAGAGTTGTGCAGAGTTGTGGATAACTAAGCTGTGGTCTCTGTTAGGTGACAAGTGAAAGAAGGGTGAAGGATGCAGGTGATAGTGACATGTCACTTCCAGAGGTCATGGTAGGGAGGCATGGCCAGATGACATTACCAACTGAGTCAGGAGGTCCTTGAAGCCTGAAAATTTATTTCAGAAGCCCCTCCACGGTCAAAAGGTTGAAAAAGGCTGATCTAAACTGTTGATAATCAATGCCATCTTGAATGGGAAGCTTTAACAGTTAAACCCTACTATCCTTGTTGGTATCTCAAATCTGCCAGTTGGGATGGCTGCCTCATGTTCCCTCATGATAAGATGGCATCTTCTAATAGAATTCTGGTTACTTTACCGTCTCCATCTCTGCACCAGCATAAATAAATACTGGTGCTGGGAGTGACACAATTTGATCTTCAAAGATGTCACCAAGCAGCACCCAACTAGATCTGAAGATACAGATGCTGGATTCAGCACCTTATAAGGCATAAGCATACACTTGCTACTCCCACAGACACACAGTCTTTTGTTGGGGCTTGAGCTCTTAATGACCACTATTGTGTCCAGTAAGCTGTATTCAGATATATATTGTATTCTTTATGCATACTTGGACATTCCAAAGGAACCTGTATTTTTTTTTTTTGTAAATTCCAAAGGAATCAGTATTTGTTGTAAATATGTATGACAGAAAATGCATCATATTATGAAAATCTACATGGATGCAAAACTTATCTGTGAAAAGGTTCATTAAGCTCAGATGCTATTTTAACTTTCTTAGGCTTAGTTGAACACCAAGGTACTTACTGTGTACAACAGCCCCTGCAAATAGCAGAGGATGTGTAAACAATAGTAGTTGGTTCCAAACCATAGGATTAAATTCAAAGGTATACTTTATTTACCAAAGTAGTAATTCTTTCTAGTCAGGGAGGTATTCTTTCAATGAGCAGACACATTTTTGGGGTATGCAATTGATCCTACTCAATCATTCTATAGGGGATATATTATTCCTTGTTAAGACTTACATGATTCCTGTATGCAGAATATAGAAATACAGTTCAGTGGCCTAATAAATATAACATCTAGTACTCCCTTTCTCTGAAAAACTACTTGCAAAAGGGTTTTCATACCTATACTACATTTATTTGTTAGATTTATTCCAGTTTAACTACAGCTCTTCCATCTCAGATGAAGAACACAGGAATAATTTTTAAAAGAGTCTTTTGATAGTTTGTTTTTCAAAAATATGAAGTCAGAAGGTGCTTTGATCTCTTGTAACACTTTTGTTCTAATCTAAGTCATTTTGAAAAGCTTATTTATTAGCATCTCTGCATATTGCTAGGGCAGAATTCATATTATCTAAACCTGGCCCTCATATACATTGATAGAGCCAAAGAAGAGAGTCGGGTTCAGATACTGAGGTGCATTGCCTATGCATACGGTTCTGTCTGAGCTGCTGCCTGATGACAAAGGTGAGGACACTACTGCTAGGTAGTAGAAGCAGGGGGTGGAAGCGATGATGACAGATTGTCAGACAAAACACAGGGGAGAGGGCTGGGGGGAGGAGGAGGAGGAGGAGGAGTTGCTGCTACCCCCAACACAGCTCAAGAAGGACTGTGTGTGAGAGAGGAGCTACTGTTGCCACCACCATCCCACTAGATGTGGACAGCAGAGGAGAGTCACCACTACAGGTAGAGCATGCACTTCAACACAACCTGGCTGGCAAGTGGCTGGTCTACTGAGCAGGGGAAGGAGTAATGGTGAGAGGGCTGTGAAATGTGGCTGGGCTAGTGGGCAAGTTGAGGGAGGATGAGATCCCTTCCCCGCCATAAGTCTTGCAGGCTGCCACTGGTTTTGTCCAAAAACCCCTAAATAGCAAAATTTTCAGATATGGTGTTCCCAGAACCAAGTTTAAATGTAAACATGGTATTGATGCTTATGAAAGTCATTATTGCATGGGGCCTCTTCTGGTGATCTGTTACAGAAATATTTTTGCTGTTGCTCATGGCTAGAAACATCAGCAAATGCGGTCCTTCTGTTACAAAGTTCACAGAGACAAGTGTGCCTTTTATTCTGGGCCAGCTTTCCTTCTCAGAGTTGCATTTCACATTTTCTTTGCTTTAACAGATATTTTTATTTCTTCCTGAACTTTCATACTTTGATCTTTCACAGAGTTGAGAGAACCAAAGAAGAAGAGGTGAGCTGTTAAAGCAAACTAATTTTATTATTGTATTTTATTAGGTACTAGAAGCAAAGCCTGTTGTATCCAAGAATACAACGGGCGCTAGAGCTTGCCAGTGGGAAGAGGAAGAGGAGGAGTTGTCCAGTCTGTAAGGGTATGGGGTTGAATGTGTGTGTTGTGTGGGAGGTTGTGGTGGCATGGTGGCAAATGAGGGCATGGGTGTGGAGAGATGGGTGTCAAGAACCTGTGGCTTGGAATGTTCGTTGAGTGTGGGAGAGGACTGACCTTTGGGAATTGTGGCATAGTGGTTACAGATGAGCTTTCCAGAGCCATGTCCTCAGATATGTGAAGGGGAAATCAGACTGGAGACTCTTCTTAGGGTGAAATTACATGGCAACCAATTCCTCCCAGTTGTGCGTCATTTCCCTTCTTGTGTGAATTAGGCCACATTCACCGAAATGCCCCTCTGCCCTAATACACATGAGGTAGGCACAGTACACAGGTGTCTACCCTGCTTCTTCTGTCGCCAATTTTTTTACTGTTGATAAAATATTATGTGGACAAATGCTTCTTTCACGGCTGCTCCTTAAAAGAAGAGCTGGATTTTTGTACCGTGCTGTTTACTACCCAAAGGAGTCTCGGAAGTGGTTTACAAACACCTTTTCCCTTTGTCTCCCCACAATAGACAACCTGTGAGGGATGTGAGAGTCTGAGAGAACTGGGAATAGGCCGCAGTGACCCAGCAGGCTTCATGTGTCTCAAAGCCTTTTCCAATCGCCTTCCCTTCCTCTCCCCATAGCAGACTCTCCGTGAGGGTGGTGGGGTAGAGAGCCTCACTTGGAAGAGGAGGTCCCTCTGTGCACAGCAGTCTTGACCTTAGGTTTATGCACACCTAGGTAGTGTGGAATTCCAGAAGATGAATCTACACCAATCTGGCAACCTTACATCCTCTCTGCAATGTTTTCTTGACCTAAACTATGTTGGGGGATGCTAGGTAGCTGTGGGGGCATTACACACTTTTGCACCCCTTCAAAAGGAATGCACATGGCTCCAGAATCCACTTGGTTGCTTGGCTGGTGACGTCTGCCCTTCTAAGGGCTGGCCAAAGCCCACAGCCCAGGAGGGACACACCCACAACCACCCCACCTCAACGACAGACTGTGAGCTTCTACCATCCTCTCTAAATCGCTGCTCATCTCTAGATTATAATGATCAGCTCTGCAGGCGAAAATGGCTACTGTGGAGGCCAGACTCTGAGACATTGTATGATTTTAAGGCCCTCCTCCAAACCTCCAGGAATATCTCCAAACCAGGGGTAGCCAACCTCCAGGTGGGGCCTGGAGGGCTCCTGGAATTACAGCTCATCTGCAGAGTATAAAGATCAGCTCCCCAGGCAGAAAGGGCTCCTTTGGAGTTTGGACACGATTGAGGAGAAGAAATATTTAAGGTCTCCCATGCAGGTTGCTGTGGAGTTGAAACACTTGAGGCCTACTGCACAGGGTTGTCGCGTAGATGAAACAGGAGGCAAAAGAACCTCTGCAGCAGCTTCCAGTTTCACCTGCACAACAACCCTGTGTGGTAGGTCTGAAATCTGCAGAGTTGCTTGGCTGTTTCTTCCCTCCAGCATCTTGGCCGATACAGCAATATTTTAAGTGAGAAGGGGCTTTTCTGTGATTTCCCTGTCAGCCAACTGTTTGGCAGAAGGGGAAAGTCCCCCCCCTCAAAAGCCCTCAGGCTCCCCTGCATTGCTCTTGGAAACGCCTCCCTCCCCTCAGTCAGGGCCTGTCAGAGGCTCCTTCGCAGCAGGCCTGAAGGGAGGGAGGGGGAGCACTCTGCAGCCTCCTGCCAGCTCTGTCAGGGTTCTGAGGCCATTTGCAGTTGGACTTGACAGTTAGGACAGCCTTGGGGCGAAAAGGGCTGGCGCAGCCTCTGTTCTCATCCCCCTTGGCAGCCCCACTGACCTCCTCTCCCTGCGGTGGTCAGCAGACTGGCAGCCATGTCTCCAGATTGCCCAAGGCTGGGCTGGGTGGGCAGGTCGTGAGGTGCTTTGCGCCTCCTGACTGGTTGGAACGCTGGTCTGTCCTGGTGAGGGCCAATCGGATTGGCCCCTTGGCCCCTGGCTTCGCGCACCTCCGGATTGGCCCCTTGGCCCCAGACTGACAAGCCAAGGGGCCAATCGGAAGGCGCTTTGCGCCTTCCGATTGGCCCCTCCGCTTGTCAGTCCTGGGCCAAGGGGCCAATTGTTGGCCTTCCCAATCCTGGACTAAGCCCACCCCCACACCCCTTAGCCTTTTATTTATACTGCGGAACGCAGTTTACAGATTGCATCTGATTACATATTACACATTGAAGCTCACCACTGAAGTTCAGTTAGTCCCTTTTCCCTTTCTAAGTTACCTCAGAAACAGGGTCATTTTCATTGGAGAAGAGATGTGATCGGAAAGAATGTTTAATCTTTCCTTGCCAGTAATGTTCCCCCTGTCAGTTCTCTGCCTTATCTGCTGCTACCCTATTGGAGGTCCATACCTGAACTTGGCTAGAGTAAAACACCCAAGGGAGAAGGAAATTTTGGGGGAAAGCAACTGGTCTGGAAAGGGTTAAGCACTCCTTACTTTCCTGTTTCTTCTCCAATACAAATTGCCCCTTGCAGGGCTCTGTTACAAGGGGCTGGTAGAGCCAACAACATCCTGCAGAAGAAAATGCTTGTGCTGGCAGGGACCTTTATGCCTGCAGGCCTATGTCTCAGTTTGCTAGTGCCAAGGCAGCCACTGCGGTTTGCCTTTGAAGCTTATCCATGAAGAAAATATGCAGAGCCGCTGCTTGGGCATCAAGCCACACACACATTGCTCAGATTCCACATGGTGGACTTATAGGGTAGATCGGTTAAGAAGGTCACCCTGTGCAGTCCTTTTGCACATTACTCTGAAGCTCTACCATGTCCGAGGCTGCTTTATCAAAGGTGTGCTCTCACCAGCTTGGCTCTGAATATGCCTACCACCAATGCCAAATGTGATCATGAAACACCACCCAACATTTTATTAGCTGCAAAGAGGCAGTATAATTTAGCACATCCAAAGAAGATTGTACATCAGAAGATGTGGGCCTCTGTCTCTGTCTCTTGCCAGGGGCACTTTTTCCCTTTTTAGGATGATGATAGGCAAATGGTTTCAGCTTTCAGAGGAACCTTAGCTTTCTTCCTTATAATTTATGTTGCTCCATATAGGCTGTTACATAGCTGTAGGCACTGTAGTGGCTTCAACTATGAACACTGTGTAATCATGAAGGACTTGGATGATGCTAATATCAAACTGTTAGATCTGATAGACAGAGTGCCTGAAGAACTATGGACTGAGGTTCGCAACATTGTACAAGAGGTAGCAACTAAAACCATCCCAAAGAAAAAGAAATGCAAGAAATCAAAATGGCTGTCTGAGGAAGCTTTACAAATAGCTAAGGAGAGAAGGGAAGTGAAAGGCAAGGGAGAAAGAGAAAGATACACCCAACTGATACACCAAAATGGTAGGGACCTAACAGAAGCAGAAGAGATTTTTAAAAAGTGGCAAAAATATACAGAAGAACTGTACAAGAGCGAGCTTAACATCTCTGATAACCACGATGGGGTAGTCACTGACCTGGAGCCAGACATCCTGGAATGTGAAGTCAAATGGGCCTTAGGAAGTCTAAGCAACAATAAAGCTAGTGGAGGTGACAGCATTCCAGTTGAACTATTCAAAATCTTAAAAGTTGATGCAGTAAAACTGCTATACTCAATATCCCAGCTAATTTGGAAAACTCAACAGTGGCCATAGGTTTGGAAATGATCAGAAATCCAGAAAAACATCTACTTCTGCTTCATTGACTTCATAGAGCACAACAAATTGTGGCAAGTTCTTAAAGAGATGGGAATACCAGAGCATCTTATCTGTCTCTTCAGAAACCTACATGCAGGTCAAGAATCATAGAATCATAGAGTTGGAAGGGGCCATACAGGCCATCTAGTCCAACCCCCTGCTCAACGCAGGATCAGACCAAAGCATCCTAAAGCATCCAAGAAAAGTGTGTATCCAACCTTTGCTTGAAGACTGCCAGTGAGGGGGATTTTGATGTGATGCCCCTGTTGATATAGCCCAAAATGGCATTTGTATTTTTTACTGCTGCATCACACTGCCTGCTCATGTTTAGCTTGCAATTCACAAGTACCCCAAGGTCTCGTTCACACATAGTGTTACCTAGAAGCGTATCTCCCATCTAGTAGGCATGCTTTTCATTTTTCTGACCCAGATGCAGAACTTTACACTTATCTTTATTAAATTGCATCTTGTTCTCATTTGCCCATTTTTCCATTGTGTTCAGATCTCGTTGAACTCTGTCTCTATCTTCTGGAGTATACTGTCGCCTTGCCCAGGGGTAGTCAACCTGTGGTCCTCCAGATGTTCATGGACGACAATTCCCATGTGCCCCTGCCAGCATTTTCTGGCAGCGGCTCATGGGAATTGTAGTCCATGAACATCTGGAGGACCACAGGTTGACTACCCCTGGCCTTGCCTATTTAACTTATATGCGGAGCACATCATGAGAAACGCAGGGTTAGATGAGTCACAAACTGGGATCAAGATTGCAGGGAGAAATATCAACAACCTCAGATATGCAGATGATACCACTCTAATGGCAGAAAGCAAAGAGGAACTAAAGAGCCTGTTGATGCGGGTGAAGGAGGAGAGTGCAAAAGTTGGCTTGAAACTCAACACCAAGAAAACAAAGATAATGGCATCCAGCCCTCTCAATTCCTGGCAAATAGATGAGGAAGAAATGGAGGTAGTGACAGTATTATGTCTGCGGGTTCAGTGATCACAGACTCCAATTCTTCAGAACAGCTCTTTTTATTTAGCAGCTCCAGCAACACATTACAACTACTGAACAGGGAAAAACAGGCAAACTCAATCACTTTTCTACCTTTCGGGCAGCCAGCTGCTGCCTCTAATTGGCTCTAAGCAGAACAATCTGATTGGCCCTGGCGGAGCAATCCAAGCAATCCGATTGGCCCTTAAGCAGAGCAATCTTATTGGACCCTAAGCAGAGCAATCTGATTGGCTCTGGCAGAGTGATCAGGTTCCTTGTTTGGTCAGTTCCTTGGCTAGCAGAGAACCCTCATTTGCATCTGTGTCCAAATGCCCACAGACATAACAGACAGATTTTATTTTCCTGGGGACTGCAGCAAAGAAATTAAAAGACGCTTGTTCCTGGGGAGGAAAGCTATGGCAAATCTAGACTGCATCCTAAAAAGCAGAGACATTACCCTGCCAACAAAAGTGTGTTTAGTCAAGGCTATGGTATTCCCAGTTGCAATGTATGGCTGTGAAAGTTGGACCATAAGGAAGGCCGAGCGTCAAAGAATTGAGGCTTTTGAACTCTGGTGCTGGAGAAGACTCTTGCGAGTCCCTTGGACTGAAAAGCGAAGAAACCGGTAAGTCCTAGAGGAGATCAGCCTGGACTGCTCCTTAGAAGGCCAGATCCTGAAGATGAAACTGAAATACTTTGGCCACCTCATGAAAAGTAAGGATTCCCTGGAGAAGAGCCTAATGCTGGGAGCAATTGAGGGCAAAAGAAGAAGGGGACGACAGAGAATGAGATGGCTGAATGGAGTAACTGAAGCAGTCGGTGTGAACTTAAATGAATTTTGAGGAATGGTAGAGGACAGGAAGGCCTGGAGGATCATTGTCCATGGGGTCACGATGGTCGGAAACGACTTCGCAACTAACAACAACAATATCAAACTGACTATTTGAAAAAAAAAGCAACATTAAGAACTCTAAGGTTGTACTTCGATTTGGGTTTTAAAATATGACCCTGACACTTTTAGTATTTACATTTTCTAATGTGCTGGAAACTTTAGATTTCAAAATTAGAATACTTATAACTAGATAAAAGGGACTTACTGTTCGGTAAGTATGCATACAGTTACTTCTTTAATTTCTACATGTTTACTCTATCAACATTTTAAATTCAAAAATTAAAATCCAAACAAATTCTTGTTTTTATTAATAAAATAAAATACACATTTGTACTGTGTCTATTCTATTTTTATCCAACCCTTCCTCCAAGGAGCTATGGGTAGTGGGCATGATTCTCCCCTCCTCCATTTTAACTGCAGCTATCTGAGGATGGTTAGGCTGAAAGACAATTACTAGCCCTATGTAACGCTAGCTAATGGATAGCAAGCAGCAGAGGGACATTATGGAAGCTAAAACGTGCAAAAGGCGCCTGCCTTGTCCCACCCTCACTCCCAGCCCCCTCTCCTGAGGATGGGAACATCTTTTTAAAAACATGTGACATCCTGGAGCAACGAATAGGCGGACAAACATGCAGGTGATGCCAGAAGTATTTTTTTCCCAATGTGGTAGCACAAAGCATGCCTCTCTAAGGCTCCCCCCCCCCCAAATCATGTTATTAACTGCAGGAATAAGATTAGTGTCTTAAATTATCAAGACTTGTGATTCAATAAGGGGTAGCATTCAAAAACAACTATGCATCTATGATTACATGCATGCTTCTCCATTAAAATGCATACTTCTCTATTGCTGTGCCGATGCATCTATGATTACATGCATAGGCACAGCAATGGAGAAGTATTGCAGGTTGAACACACTGAAGTTTGCCAGTCACATTCTCTTACACAGGCTAGGTGGGACTCATTGAAAAATGGCCCTGAAATGGGAGAGCGGAAACCTCTGATAAAATCACAGGGCCCAAATGCCACAATGCAGAATGAAACAGAACACTTTCCCACACTTATCCTTCTATTTGGCCTTCAGTAAGCAAAAATATAGGGTTTTCAACTTGATTTTCTGTGTCACTCATATGTCAGAAATAGAGTCTGAAAAGTATGCTAAAGAGTAAGGGTGTCCTTCTCTTTAGTTAACCCTCTCCCAACTGCTAGCAAACCATCTAACAGCACAGATATAGGCTCTGTGTGTGTTTGTGTGTGATACAGCTAGTATGAAAAGAACATGAGGATGTCCAGCTGGAGCAAGAGAAATTAGCCTGGTTGGTGGCAGTGTAAATGTATCATCCTGTGGTTCACATAGTAGGTAAATGTGCAAGATTGTGCTAGCAGTCATTAATTATTGTTAAAATCATTTTCAAAGAAGATAGATTTGGGGGGATAGCTGTGTTGGTCTGAAACAGCAGTGAATCCAGTGGCACCTTTAAGACCAACAGAGTTTTATTCAAGATATGAGCTTTTGTGTGCACACAGACTTCCTCAGATACTGTATCTGAGGGTACCTGAGGAAGTATGCATGCACACAAAAGCTTAAACCTTGAATAAAACTTCATCGGTGTTAAAGGTGCCACTGGACTCAGTCCTTTTCAAGATTTTATTTCCTTTGCCTCCAGAGAAAGTTGCTGTGTCTGACCATGTATATGGAAGTAGGTCATCATATCAGTAAAATGGAATGGAAGGTGACTCCACAAGCTTTGTTAAGCCTATAATTAGAGAAGCCAGCTAGTCTGGGAGTGGTGGGCAATAAATCCAATAAAGATAATGATAATTATTATAATAGATTAAGATGTGTAGCCATGTTGAAGCAGCTGAATAAAGTCTGAGTCCAGTGGCACCTTTATCATAAGTGTGCTTGCACACGAAAGCTTGTACCTTGAATAAAACTTTGGTGGTCTTAAACATGCCACTGGACACAAACTTTGTTCTGCAGTCTGTTCTTCTTTTGAAGTGCAGTGATAAATGTTGCCGCTGCTACTACAGCTACTTCAGAGTCCGCTCTTCTGATAATAACTGTCTTTTGCCCTGTATCTGTAGTATGCCAAGTACCTAATAAAGAAGATGTGCATCCAAGTCCTTCTGCAACAAAAGTGATATGGTGGATGAGGTGGTGTCAACTTCCCGTCAAAGTGGCGAGTAGTTGCTGTCCTGTGGCTGATTGCAGCAGGCTTCGTTGCTTTTCAAACCCCTTGTTCACTGGGGAGACTGAAAAATTCTTTGGATTTATCTACTGAGAAGGGTTTCTTCACTTTATTATATTATGTGCCATGAAGAAAGGCTGAAGGATTTGGGAATGTTCCGCCTGGAGAAGAGGAGGTTAAGAGGGGACATGATTGCTGTCTTGAAGTATCTGAAAGGTTGTCACTTAGAGGAGGGCAGGAAAAGGTTCCTGTTAGCAGCAGAGGATAGGACCTGCAGTAATGGGTTTAAACTACATGTAGAATGATACTGGCTAGATATCAGGAAAAAAATGTTCACAGAGTAGTTCACCAGTGGAAACAGCTGCCTAAGGAGGTGGTGAGCTCCCCCTCCCTGGCAGTCTTCAAGCAGTGGCTGGACAGGTACTTATCAGGGTCGGCTTTAGGCTGATCCTGCATTGAGCAGGGGTTTGATGGCCTGCATGGCCCCTTCCAGCTCTAGGATTCTATGATTGTCAACTGTGTCTAACATATATATGGAAATATTGGATTTCCTGGAAAGCTGGTTGATTTGCAGTTAAACGTACTTTTGTGCATCTCGGCCAGTATCAAAAGATGTGGGCCTATGGGGGCTTCCGGTTCCAGCTATCGCGGGCTAGGCAGCTCAGCTTTCTTAGCTGAGCACTACTACTGAGCAAGTATGCGATAGAGGATATATATTTTTTTATTCCTCTGTCAGACTTCCACCCCCCTGCAAAAAGGGGGTGTCCAGGCTGCCGATAAGTCTTTTAAAAGCGGCGTGGATACACTTTGAAGTTACTTACTCCGAGGGGTTCCAGCTGTTTGAGATAAGGCTCCATCAAGCTACTCAGTGGATAGTGTTTTCCTATAGCCGGCAATGGCTGTTATCTCCATTTTAAAGAAGATTGATGAATGTATTTGAATAAGGAGGCTGTCTACATACCAGGTTGGAAAAGAAACGTGCTGACTTATGGTCTTGACAGATGTAAAAAAAGGAGTTTTCGCTATACCAAGCTATAATTAATTGCCGGTAACAATTTACTTGAGAGTAACAAGGACTCCCTTCTTATATATTAGAAGACTTTTGAACAAAGCTGTCTGCAGACATAAAAGAGGAGTTGGAAGCTGCATATGTCATATGGTATTCATTGTTTAAAAATCAAACGGTGAATTAGGCTATATTGAGTTAATTATTTAGAGAGTTTGAGAGAATATGGCCACCTCAAGGAGAAAAAAATAGTACAGATTCTGAATCAACTAAATTGGACTATTTAATAGAAATGCTCTCTGAATTTAAAGCTGATGCAACCTCAAGGTTAAACGGCATTGATGATAAGTTAAATAAAATGGAAGATAAGTTGTCAAGAATGGATGTGGAACTAGGAGAGTTGAAAAAAGAAATAACTCAACTTAAAGCTATAGAAACTGTTACTGTAAAGTTAAATTCAGAGTTTAAAAAGATGAATGAACAACTGGAAGGCATAAATGAGGAACAGAAAAATATTGTTAAAGTTCATGAGAATTTGATGGTTGAGCAGGAACGTCTGGAACTGCGACAGAGAGAAGGGATTTTGAGATTTCGAGGAATTAAGGAGGAGGAGGCTGAAGATATTAGAGAAAAAAATGATTAAAATACTGGCTGAATTTATTAACATAACAGAGGAGGCTTTAGAAGTGGAAATAGACCGTGTATTCAGAGTGAACTCAAGATATTCTAAAATGAAAAATATTGTTATGTTTTGGTATTCTTTCTTCGGAAGAAAACTAGAGATGATGTGTTAAAACTGCATTTTACAAAAAGACTTGTCTGTGAAGGAAAGGAGATACCTATTATGAAGGAAATCCCCCTTAGTATTCTAAAAAGAAGAAGAGAATATGGCTTCCTGACTGAAGCTTTGAAAAAGAATGGAATAATTTTCAAATGGGAAGAAATAGAGGGAGTCTCCTTTAAATGGAAGACAAAAAAATATAGATTGACAACATTACAACAGGCAAGAGATTTTTGGCAGAAATTTGAAAGAGACTTTTCAACTGAAGAAGAAAAGACAGAAGAGGAAAATCAAGGCTCAAGAGGATAAGACTCAAAATCTGTATTTTTGTTTATATTAATTATTGAATGATGAGTTATAAAATTTGGTCTTGGAACATTAATGGTTTAAATATACCACAGAAAAGAAAAAAGGTTTTTCATTACTTAAAGAACCAAAAGATAGATGTAGCTTGTTTGTTAGAGACACACATTAGGAAAAATAACAGTAATTTGTTAATTAATAAATCATTGGGTAATGAATTTATAGCTTCAAATAATGTTAAAAAGAATGGCATTGTGATGTATATTAATCTGTTATTATCTCCACAAAAAATTATCGAGGATGACAGAGGAAGATATTTAGGGGTGGAAATTAGTTGTCTAGGCAAGAATATTATGATGTTAGCAATATATGCGCCAAATGAGAGAAAACAGAAATTTTATTATGATTTAACTAAAAAAATTTCGTCTTTGGAATATGAAAGTTGGTGTTTAATGGGAGATTTCAATGGGGTTGTAAACTTAGAATTAGATTAAAAAGTAAGTAAATTGGTTAAGAATCCAAAAGGAAAGCTTCCTAAGCCTTTTTTTGATATGATAGAAGATTTGAATCTGATGGATATATGGAGATTGAAAAATGGGAACTCGAAAGGTTATACCTTTTATTCTGATAGACATAAGTCACTATCTAGAACTGATATGATCTGGGTTTCAGGAGATTTAGCTTTGAAAACATTAAAAGTAGATATTGAACCTAAAGTATTCTCAGATCATAATGCTGTATCAATGGTACTTAAGGATACGAACAGGGGGAGGATGATGTGGAGAGTAAATGAAGCAATATTTAAAAACAAAGATATGGTAGAACAATGTAAAAAGCAAATAAAAGAATTTTTCAAATTCAATTTAAATAATGGAGTCAAGAATTACATTGTATGGGACACTGCTAAGGCTTTTATGAGGGGTATTTTTATACAACTGAGTGCAAGATTAAAAAGGAAACAGCGAGAAAAGGAGAAAAAATTAATAGGTGAACTGAGAAAAATTGAAAAAGAAATTAAAGCAGATCCCTTTAATGATGAGTTAAGGCAAAAACAGAAAGATCTTCAAAGGCAGTTCTCTATGTTAATGGATTCTGATATGGAGAAAAAAAATGAAATTTATTGAAAGAAATAATTTCGAATTTGCTAACAAACCAAGTAGATGGCTAGCTATTAAATTGAGACAAGAAAAGGCAAAAAGAAGAATAATAAAACTAAAAGATGGACAAGAAGTATTAACAGGAGAGAAAAATATTCAAGAACGTTTTGTTCAATTTTTTCAAATTTGTATAGGGATCAGAAAATAGATGAAAAAATAATTGAAAGCTATTTAAGTCAACATAATGTAATGTCTATTACAGATGACCAATGGAGACTTTTAAATGCACCTATTACAGTAAGTGAAATTATAGAGAGTGTAAGAAGAAGTAAATTGAATAAAGTTCCTGGACCCGATGGGATCTCAAATATCTTTTATAAAACATGTATAGATGAGTTACTACTGCCCCTGCAGATAACTATGAATGACATATTGGAAGGAATGGAAGTCCCTAGTTCATGGAAACAATCGTATATAATGCTAATTCCCAAAGAGGAACAGGAGGTATTGGATGTTAAAAGCTATAGACCTATTGCTTTGTTAAATAATGATTATAAAATTTTCTCAAATATATTGGCTCAAAGGATGAAAAGTATCTTAAAAGACTGTATTAAAAAAGAACAATCAGGTTTTCTTCCTAAAAGACAAATTAAAGATAATTTAAGAATTGTGATTAATGTGATAGAATATTTGAATTTACATATAGATAAACCAGCAGCCTTAATTTTCTTAGATATAGAAAAGGCGTTCGACAACGTTAATTGGAAGTTTATGCAGAAATGCTTAGAAAAGATGGGATTAGGAGAGAAATTTATGAAAGGTATAAGAGTGATATATTCGGAACAGGTAACAAATATTAAGATTAATGGACAGTGTTTACAGATGTGTCATGTATGAAAAGGTACATGCCAGGGATGCCCTCTTTTACCATTATTATTTATCTTGGTTTTGGAAATATTATTGAATAAAATAAAGGAAGATAATGAGATTAAGGGGATAAAAATTAAGGGAGAAGAATTTAAAATTAGGGCCTTTGCAGATGATATAGTTCTGTTATTAGAAGATCCAATATCATCTTCTCAAAAAGCTTTGTCAATATTTCAGAAGTTTATCTTAGTATCAGGGCTTAAAATAAATAATCAGAAATCTAAAATTTTGGCACTTAATATGCAAAAGAAGGATCAAATGACTTTAGAGGCAAAAACAAACTTTAAAATAGAGAAGAAAATTAGGTATTTAGAAGTAGTAATTTCTGGTAAAAATAATACATTGTTTGATAATAATTCTAGGAAAACTTGGTGTGATATAAAACGAGATTTGGACAAATGGAGGAATTTACCACTGTCTCTGTTAGGTAGAATTGCAGCTATTAAAATGAATATTTTACCCAGATTGTTATTTTTATTTCAGGTAATCCCTATAATATCATCTGAGAAACCATTTAGAGATTGGCAAAGGGAATTATCAAAATTTATTTGGCAGGGAAGGAAACCACGAATAAAGTTAATAAATTTGTTTGATAGTAGAGAAAGAGGTGGATTGAACTTACCAAATTTAGAACTGTATTATCATGCTGCAAGTTTTGTTTGGATCAAGGACTGGTTAATGTTAAGAAATAATTATATTTTAAAGTTAGAAGGTCATGACTTAAAATTTGGTTGGCATGCATACCTCTGGTTTGGGAAAGCAGTAATACATCAAACATTTAAAAATCATCGTATAAGGCGGGCACTGTTTAGAACTTGGTCTAAATATAAGAACCAATTGTGGCCAAAAATTCCATACTGGGTGTCGCCACATGAGGCATTATATGGTAGGGAAAAATGGCACTCAGAGGAGTATCTAAAATATAAAGATCTGTTAGATTACTCTGAACAGCAAATAAAATTTAAACAGAGGGAAGATATAACAGTAGCAAATGGTACCTGCAATTGGTTTCTATATAGACAGTTATATGACAAATTCAAAACTGATAGACAGGTTTATCAGTTTGAAAATTTAAAAAATGAGGCTGATCTGTGTATATATGAACAAGAAGAGAAATTAATTGCAAAGATCTACAATATGTTACTTAAAAAAGACACTGAGAAAGAAGTGATAAAAGAATCAATGATTTGTTGGGCACAAAATATAGGGCACACTATTAAGCTTCAGCAATGGGAGATGGTATGGAAAAGAGATATAAAATTTACATTAGCAACTAATATAAGGGAAAATTACTACAAAATGTTGTATAGATGTTATTTGACTCCAGTATTATTGTCTAAAATATACAAAAATGGTTTAACAAAATGTTGGAAATGTAAATTGGTTGATGGTACTTTTTATCACCTTTGGTGGACATGTCCAGAGGCAAAAAATTTTGGGTACAGATCCATCAATATACTCGGAAAATAACAAAGCTTGACTTGAAACTTAAACCAGAATTATACTTATTAAATATTTTGGATCCTGAAATAGTAAAAGCAAGGAGAATACTATTACTTTACATGATTTCAGCAGCAAGAATAATTTATGCTCAATACTGGAAAAATGAAAAAATACCAAGTGTAAATGAATGGTTGGATAAGGTTAAGGAGTATGCAGAATTAGATAAGTTAACAATATTAATGAGAGACCAAATGCTAGATAGTTTTATAAAAAATTGGGAGCCATTTGTAAATTATCTTAAAAGTAATAAGGTAAATGAGAGTAGTATTATTGGTTATGTTGAATAAATTAGTTAAGACAAGGATGAAGTGTATTCTAAAGTAAACATTTATTAGTTGTAAATATGTATTTCATCATATTATTATTTTTAATTAAGGATATATATTATAATTATGAATGGTCAATGAATGATTTAATTGTGAAATTTGGATTTTCAATAATATTTTTTGTGCATGTGGTATTCGAAAATTAAGGAACCTGATTTGTAGATGGTTGGGGGTCTTTCCTAAATGTTTTTTTTGTTGTTGTTGTTATTGTATGTTTTTGATTTGTGGGGGAGGTGTCTTTATTATTAGTTGTTATTGGGGGTTAAGTGGTATAAGTAGTAATGCTTTATAGATTTTGTGTCTTTTGTGTGGTTGTGTAAAACTTTCAATAAAAATGTTAAGCAGAAAAAGATGTGGGCCTACGCAGGCACCCCAGTGCAGCTGTCTCTCTGAGTGTCACCTCACCTCTGCACTGGCTGCAAACATAGAAGCCCACTTCTGAGTGCAGATCTTAACTGCTGGATCAGAATGTTTTAATTCCGTAAGCATTTTAAATGTTTGACACCCCCTGCCCCCTCTCTCTCACACACAAGTCTTTGAATTATAGTCATATTATAGTCATAGTCAAACATATATCTGAATATGATACTTCTTGTAAACCAGTGCATGTTAACAGTTTTAAACCATAGTATTTTATTTTGTCTGGACTAGAATGCAGTTTAAACAGTATCTTTGCTCTGCATTCTAAAAAAGCTGGTTAAAGTATATTTTTACTGATAAAAACTATTATAAATTATAATTAAATGATCAAATTAAGTAAGCCATGCAGCTAGTTCAATTATGACAGTATCCTTCAAATGTATCACAGAGCTCTTCCGGTGAGTCAGCTCCAGAAATGTTGTCAACAGTAAACTACCTATCCTCCCAGCATCATTAAGGAAATAGCTGGAAATCTATTATTATGAGGCAGTGCTACTTAACTAGCACTTGAGTTCTACGTCTTGCGCATTAGGCTCATTTTATTTGATGGGGCAAGATGGAAGACATCTCCTCAAGGTCACAAAAGGAGGTGAAGAGAGTCTTGCCTAAGCAGCAGGTCAGGGGCTGAGAAAAAAGGATTCTGTCTCCTAGCCATGGCTCATCTGTTTCTTGGTGGTGTGCTTTGATCACAGATTTCCAACAGTACTCAAAATATGTTTTGTCTGTTGGATGCTGAATCTGTGCATAATGATTTCCCCCCATGTCCCTCATCCATCATCTTTCTGCTAAATGAGGCGTTTTCATTGAGTGTGTATGTGTGGGGTGGGCAGGGTGCTGCATGGCTTGGCTCTCTGATCTGAAAACCTAGAATAATAGAATCATAGAATCATAGAGTTGGAAGGGGCCATACAGGCCATCTAGTCCAACCCCCTGCTCAACGCAGGATTAGCAATAAGCATCCTAAAGCATCCAAGAAAAGTGTGTATCCAACCTTTGCTTGAAGACTTCCAGTGAGGCGGAGCTCACCACCTCCTTAGGCAGCCTATTCCACTGCTGAACTACTCTGACTGTGAAAAACTTTTTCCTGATATCTAGCCTATATCGTTGTACTTGAAGTTTAAACCCATTACTGTGTGTCCTCTCCTCTGCAGCCAGCAGAAACAGCATCCTGCCCTCCTCCAAGTGACAACCTTTCAAATACTTAAAGAGGGCTAATGTCCCCTCTCAACCTCCTTTTCTCCAGGCTGAACATTCCCAAGTCCCTCAACCTATCTTCATTGGGCTTGGTCCCTTGGCCCCAGATCATCTTCGTCACTCTCCTCTGTACCCTTTCAATTTTATCTACGTCCTTCTTGAAGTGAGGCCTCCAGAACTGCACACAGTACTCCAGGTGTGGTCTGACCAGTGCCGTATACAATGGGACTATGACATCTTGTGATTTTGATGTGATGCCCCTGTTGATACAGCCCAAAATGGCATTTGCCTTTTTTACCGCTGCATCACACTGCCTGCTCATGTTTAGTTTACAATCCACAAGTACTCCAAGGTCTCGTTCACACACAGTGCTACCTAGAAGCATATCCCCCATCGAGTAGGCATGCTTTTCATTTTTCTGATCCAGATGCAGAACTTTACACTTATCTTTATTAAATTGCATCTTGTTCTCATTTGCCCATTTTTCCATTGTGTTCAGATCTCATTGAACTCTGTCTCTATCTTCCGGAGTATTTGCCAGTCCTCTCAATTTGGTGTCATCTGCAAACTTGATGAGTAGTCCCTCCACCCCCTCATCTAGATCATTAATAAATATGTTAAAAAGTACCGGGCTGAGCACCGAGCCCTGAGGTACCCCGCTACTCACCTCTCTCCAGTCTGATGAAACACCATTGACAACAAATCTTTGAGTGCGGTTCTCTAACCAATTCCCTATCTACCTAACTATCTGAAAATCCAGATTGCAGTCCTTCAATTTATCCATCAGAACATCATGGGGAACCTTGTCAAAAGCTTTACTAAAATCCAAGTAAATGACATCAACCGAATTTCCCCGATCCAGCAAACCTGTTACTTGGTCAAAAAAGGAAACTAGGTTGGTCTGGCAGGACCTGTTGGAGACAAATCCATGCTGACTTCCTTGGATCACCAAAGGACATGTGGGAAAAAACAGATGTAAAATAGGCACTAAGCCTTTCTGCTTTCTCTGCATCTTTCGTTAGAGTTTGTCCATTCGCACCCAACAGTGGGCCTATTGCCTCCTTTACTTTACGTTTGCTCCTCACATAACTGAAAAATCTTTTCTTGTTACAATGGGCTTCCCTGGCCAATCTTAGCTCACTCTCAGCTTTGGCCTTTCTGATGATTGATCTACAGTGCCTAGTAACCTGTAGGTACTCTTCTTTAGAGCTCTGTCCTTCCCTCCATTTCCTGAACATTTTCCTTTTCTTTCTTAGTTCATCTTGAAGTTCCTTTTCTTTCTTAGTTCCTCTTGAAGTTAACCTCTGAATTCTTGCCTTATCATTTTTTGCACAACTGTCTCAGGCACAAATGCTTTTAAAATGTGGGTTCTTACTAGTTTTCCCAAGGCTCTCTTCCCCTCCCCTGTGCACCCAGTGCACTTTTTAAAAACCCTCACAAAAAAGTGCTTTATTTGGTTGTTTCAGTTCTGCTTAGGTGAGGATGGGTGGGGAGCTGCATGGCTTGTCAGTCCAGTATTCCAGCCTTGCCCATTTTACTTCCCTGCCTGACTCCCAAAGCTAAGCCTGTTGACGTGTGTTTGTAAGCATGAGCTGTGTTCCTTGGCTCCCTGGCTCCCACCCTACTGAATGCTGCCATTGCACTGATACAAAACTACTTCAGATGCAAGCCAATCCATGAAGAGATTCCATGAAGTGCTCAGCATGGTGGAAACCAGAGCATGTCTGCAAGCTTAGTATGAATTTTGAATGCATCATTATTTGCAAACAGTCAAGCAATCCCTATTCCTAACCTGCAACTGTGTGCAGTTGGTCCCACTATTCAGTGCAGAGTCAATCAAAGGCACACAATTAACAGTCAAATGTAAAACTGACCAGCAGTACCATGGTTCCAATGTACAAGGTGCAAAGTTGCTTCAGATTCTGTTCAGAAACTGCTAATTATTTTGGATGAAACATAGTTTATTTCAGGACAGCTATAAGGAAAGCTGATGCTTATTTTTATAATAATTTTTATAATAACATAATAGGCGGTTAGATCCTACAAACTAAGAGCACAAGCCTTTTCAGAGATGCACTCATTTCTTCCTCCCCAAATCAGTGCAATTCTAAGAAAGGCAATGGTGCAGAGTTGTCAGAGGATCTTGTGGACAAAATGTAGGAATGTTGAAAGAAATTGAAAGTCTATGTTCCTGCATTGTCATCCATCAATGTATAAGCCCAATGCAAACTGCATTTCTGTTGTAAAGGCAAGAGCTTGAGAGATATATGAAGGCACTTTAAGATGCTCTTGGGAAATCTATCATGTGCACAGGATCTAGGGATCATGTTCACAACCACGGTTTGGTGGAACCACCGGCCATCCCTTTCCCACAAAGTTGCATGCATTTGGGAATGCCTGTTTAAAAATGTAGCCCCAGACCTCAAAAAACTGGAACTCTCTGCTGCCCTAGGACACCAACTTGTGATATGACAATATATGATAGGATATGAACAAAAGAAAAAAAATGGTATGGCACCTTACCACATCTATGGTGATGAAAGCACAGACAGAATTAAAATACAATCATTCACTGGATCCAATATGCTTTAAATGCTGCTCCTAGAGAATGGGAAACAAATTGAGATGGATATGCACCAATTGCTGACGGATCCAATCCTATGTGATTATTATCCCCATTGTGTATTAAAGTTGGTACTGGATGAATGATGTTGAGATTCTACTCTTTTTGGAATTCTTACTTTCTAACATGAGCAATGCCGAAGTTATTTATTTATCTATGCAATTTATAGCCCATTCCTTTCCCACTGAACCGGACTCAAGTTCTAACCATCCTGGAATTTACATTCTCTACTTTATATGCTCTAATTTCAATAGATCATTGGTAGTAATATAACAGGATTTTACACATGTACTCTGTTCTTCTCACATTGCAGAATGACTGGAACCTCGATTCACTGCTTCTTGAATCTATCTCAAAGAAAAATAAAGGCTATCATGTTCTTGACTAGACACCACTAAGTATTATGCCATTGCCCTTTCTAAGGTCATTCTCTGTAGTTTCTATTAGAAGTTATTTTGGTTATGCTTTAACCTGACCTGATTTTTGCTACGTCTTCACCACCACCCGCTCCTTGGGGCTAAGCTTCATTTAGTCAAAGTTCATATTAAAATGACCTCTTGGCAAGCAATAACATCTGTGCCCTGTCCCTGGGCCTGGGAGTGCTCTAAAAAGTTTCCACAGTCATCCAAAGCACTCTTTTAAGTGCATTGAAGTGAATGTGCTCTGCTTAGGGGCTAGACTGTTCATCTTACCTATGGACACCTAATGAGCTCATAGGTGACTTGAGATTTCACTCATGTTTAGTGGGCTTGCTTGTAGATCAAGCTGGTAATGCTATACCACACCACCTTTCCTGAGGTTCTAACTGATCAGGCTTTCAGTCACTTTTGTGGACTGCTACTCTAGGATAATGCTTGTTAACTCCCATTCCCCCACAAATGCAGAAGCATAGAATTATCAGTTTTGTGTTTTGTTTTTTGCTACTAAGTTGCATAGTGACCCTGGTATTCCTTGTTGGGCTCCCATCCAAGTAGCTTCTGAGAGCTGATGAGATTGGGCTACCCAGGTCAGGCCTGTATTTAGCATTACAGGTAACTGTTAGCTGAACTAAGAAGGCATCCTCCACAGTAAGCCAACACATTCCAGCATGATTGCTCTGGAGGAGGAAGTCTGTTCCTCTGAAGCAACACATCCAGTTGTATTAACTTTGGGCCACTGCTGTTTGTGCATATGTGGTTTATCCTAGTAGCATATGTAGCATATACTATGGGCTCCATGGTTCTAGTAGTCTTGCAGTGCTATATCGCTAGGAGGCCTCCCTATGCTGATTGTTAGGGGATCTTTGTACTTCTGCAGATTGCAAGAATGAAAAAAAAAGCAGCTGTCTGTTGCTCCCAAAACGCCAACTATCCCTGTTAAAGGTGCTCTGCTGTTACAGCACAAGTAACAGAACCAATTGTGCTCTGCTAAGGCACTGCAAATCCTTAAACTGGCTCTGGCGCTACAAGCCCTGCAAATCCTTAAATCGAGGCTGTGCTGTGAGACTAGGCCTAGGGACTCTAAATTGGTTGCAGCCCATGGATATATATGTGTGTGTTTGTGTTAAAATCATTAAAAGACATCCTTAGAAAAACCTATATGTTATATATTAATATAGTTCTGATTTCATCAGCAAGTTCTCTAACTCTGCCTGTGTCATGGCATCACAGTGCCTGTAGTGGGCTGAGCCCAAAAAGATGTGACCCCTGTTTAAGGAGGAAATGGCGTGCTGCCAGAGATGGTTCCAGAAACTGAAAGCAGCACTTAACAGGTTTATAGCACGCTAATTGTGGGAAGGTCATCTGCCAAAAAATCCATGTTGCTAGAGTAACCTTGTAATTTTTTTAATTGTAAGTATATCTACTAATTTTGCCCATTGCAGAGTAACCCTGGACATGCAGTGCACTTCACCATTCCTAATTCACTTTATATACTTGGGTTATCAGCGCTGATATATTTGACACTCTTCACCTTGAGTAGGTTATATAAGTGAAAGCACCGTTTTCATACCAGGCCAAGGTTAAAAAGAATAAAATCAAAGCTCCTGGCTCTATTTCAACTCCAGTATAAACAAGTGCAAATCCACCAAAGTCAATAGTGCAGCACTTATAACGAATTCTAATATGTTTTCAAATTTGGTCATAAATATAGGTCTTGCTTCAAGATATTAGCAGTAGAATTCCCATTCACAATTCTGCCTTGTCTCTCCTTGTTTTAGCAAAGCAAGGGAAATATATAATTCTTTTTAAAAAGTTAAAACTAAATAGTTGATTGTTTTTTTTAAGCCCATCCCAGCCAATTATGTTCATTTCTGGGACTTGTGTATCATTTTATGGAAAAGGCTGAATTGCTGGTCTAGTTTCATATACAACTCAGGCCATAGAATCCCTTCCTTTGTGGTAGCTTGCCTGCAATATTTGAATCTGAGGTGAACAGAGCATGAGAGACATCACATAGAGTGATCAAAGGTCTTATTAGGGAGCCAGGATTCTGAAACTTTAGAACTGTCCCTTCCCCTCCAATAAGGTAGCAGGAGTAGTGAAAGTAACTTGTAAATATGACTTAGGTAAATCATACCAGTTAATTCCCCCCTCTTCTTTTATTTCACTTTCTTATCAACTATCTTCCCACATATGGAAGGGTAGGTAAGCAGACAAAATCTTGCTTTTCTATCACACTTTCTCTAGTGTTACACTGAGTCAGTTTGGGATAGCAAAAGAACACACTTTGCCAACATCTGTACTTCAGCTCCCTTTCATTTGGCTCTGGTTTCCAACAAAGAGTACACAAAAAGAGGCCAGGAAAGGTAATGATCATGGTTGAGCTTGAATAAACCTTTGATCTCTTCTACTTACTTTTTATAGCATTGTGAGATGGTGAGCTGCAAGTAAGCAAGCATATAAATTGTGGATTTAACTTGCCAGACGCCGGAGTTTGACCTTAGGATCAGGCTTCTGCCAACTGGACAAAATGGACACTTGCCCAGATTTCTGCCTTGATTCAGCTTAGCTTGCCAATTTTGGAACTGCGGTGATGATCAGATACATGTGTGCATATGAAAAAGCTCTTTGTGACTGTGTAACATTCTGAAGCCATCCAGTCTCCCCAGGTTGACCAGAGTTTGCAGGTTGTTGTTCACTCTTTCTTCAAAGAAGGCTCAAGATGGCAGACATGAAGAATCCCAGTTTATCATCTCAGTATCCACACAGGAGTTTCGTTTGAGAGTTAGTAGCTTGATCAGTGCCACCAAATGAGTTTCTTGGCCAAGCAAGGACCTGCAACATGTCTTCCATAGTCCAAACTCAAATTAGTTCTCACTGCCCCATACTGCCTTTCAGTATGTTTTAAGGGCAAAGGAACAATCAATTTAGGGATGAATACAAATCAATACATGATTTGAGAAGGAACTCTTATGCCTGTTAACTGAGATAAACAACATTAATTATATTTATTTATTTATTTATTCATATTTATATACCGCCCTCCCCAAAGGCTCAGAGCGGTTTACATATAACTGAAACTATACATGATGGTTCCGTATGTCTGGCAGAGAAGGGAAGATCCCAGTTGCCAAGACTGGTGGTGAAGCCCAGTGCTCACTGAAAACCAGTTCTGAATATCTACAACAGAATCCTCCTGAACTGTTCTTGTTTGGAGCCATAAAAGAATGGCCACCTACTAAATAGTACCTACTTTATAATGCCCAACATAGCGGTCTAATTTTGTGAAAAGCCACCCGTTTATAGGTTACAATAAATGAATAAAATGTTATTATGTTGCCAAACCATCTGGAAAACTAGAAGCAAGAGACAATCAGTTATGTGGACTGGAGTCCACTGACGACCATCTTACCATTCTGTCAGCCACCATACACAACCTTCTGAAGCAAAATAATTTAGTAAGTGGTCTCCTCTTCCTATGCACAGCACTTAATATCTTTCAGATGGTGTCTTTTAAACTGTGCTCTGGGGAAATGTATCACAGTGGTGGTGGTGGTGGTGGTTTCCATGAGATGATAAGCACAGGGAAGGTAACTGTCAAATGTGTAGATGTGGGGTGCCAGTGAAGTGCAACATGAACTGAGCATGATCTGGAATCTAGTGCAATGTGCAGAGGTTCTTCCAGCAGATAATTGATGTGGGAAGGATACACAGAAAAGGTGGCTCCTTTATAACGAAATAATAATATTGCAGGAGTTATACAGAAAACAAAAGTCAATAACTGCCCACCCTCCCCAAGTTTTGGTATATGTTTCCCGATTACTTAAATCTCTTTGGGTTTAGAACAGGCATTTGGCAAACCTATTGTGAATGGAGTTAAGCTCTCCATCATGAAATAGACACAGTGGCACTTCTCCAGAAAATGTATGCCTTTCAAATAAAGAGAATTCAAACATTGCACAGACACACAGAGCCATTCAGGGATAAATACAATTGCAACCTAAAACCTGTACTACCACTATAATATCTGCTATTAGAGTATATATGTACTTTGATATTCCAGTTGAGGGATGGGGGGTGAGTTACACCATTACACAATACATAACAGTTTCCTTTCCCAATGCTGTCTTGGCCTCCTTCATAATCATGCTTGGTGAGAAATAATGCAAAAATGAGAATCCATTGTCAATAGAGAAATTATGTGAACAGAGTCATCATCATCGAAGTGAACATCAATGTAGCTCTGATTTCAGCTTTGCTTCCTTGATTTGATGGTTTTCATCTTGCTTTACAATCCCACAGTGATGCATGTCAACACAGCATATTATGGTGTGTTCTATTGTTGCCTTTCCCCTACAATGTGGTGTTTTTCATGTGCTTACTGTGGCTAAAACCTACATGAGAAACAGATGCTGGCCACAACTATTTTACTTACCTGCCCATTATGTCTTTAATAGTTATAATCACACTACAAACCAAAATGGCCTCACCCTTACACTGAGAAAACGACATCCACCCTAGCAAGAATAACAGCCTGGGTAAAAACTATGGGCCTAACACAATTGTGTGATCATTTCCAGATGCCTAGGAATTCTCTTCTCCTTTAATCTCATTAATCATGGGGCATTGTCTTTTGGACCACATCCCATCAGCTCATCTGGATTCCTCCTAGTCTGCACTTTTACAATAACTTCATGCTTTAGACAGAGAAATGTGGTTCAAGCGATAATAATTTTTCCAGGACTAAGGAAAGAAATCAGGATATCATCTCAGCACTGCTTCCTAGCACCATGCTCATGACGTAATTAAAGCACTACAGTGATAACTCTTCTGTATGAACCATTCTCAAAAACTAAACTCACATGTTTTCACAGATAATTGGCACTTCTTCTTCTTGCTGCTTTTGTTGTAATCTATCCAAAGTATGAAATGTTACCATCCTAAAGCAAATAAAAGGACACCAGGAATTTTAGCCAAGTGTAAGTAAACATATCCTAGCACAAACCAGAGATTTAAAAACCCATTGCTAACCAACTTCTAATTAAGAGCCAAATTAGACATTTGTATTTTTAAAGAGTTGGGTCCAGGTTTCCTGCATCCATCTCTGGTTGCCCACAGCAGCAGGAATGGCAATTAAAACATAAAGCAGAGCTCATTTGGGGTCAGAATACTGCCACTGGGGAAATAAAGGATCCTGCCTCCCAGTACCATCTTCTGCACTGAAACCACATTAGGGGAGGAATTATTTCCCTATTTGCCTTTGGAAACCCAGTTCTTTACAAAAAGGTATCTAGTTTGGCCCTACAGAACAGTGCCTCCAGGAGCAAGCCAGGCTGAGTGCCTCCCTTCTCTGGCTCTATCATCTAGCCCTGCAGTGACTGCTCTACTCTCAAAACATGCCAACAATGGCCGTGAGCTTACCAGCTGCTTTCTCCTGCTAACTAGCAAGCAGTTGAGGAGGAGGTAGCATTTGGTGAGCTGACACTGATGAAGGTTTTGAGCCAAGTGGTCCCTGAGCCATTGGCAGAGTTTCTGGGGAGTTGCCTCTGTTTGCTGCTGGCCACCAGTGGCACTCTAGAACAATGGCTTGCCAGAACTGGCTAGGGCCAGTTCTAAGCAGTCTAAATGCGGCTTTCTTGGTTGCATGAAAATATAATCAAAAATTGTTGCTCTGTGAATGCAGCCGTAGTGCAATTTTTGACTTGCAGTAGAAAAGTAGCTTAGTATATTACTGTAGAGTTCATGTGGAAAAATAACTTGTGTTGTTTCTTAAGTCAAGGATCCAGAGTTTATCAGGTGCTGTACATTTGACATTCCATAGAAAGTATGCAAGATATTTTTTATTGGGGGGGGGTCTGTTCTTTCCACATCATTCCATCCTGATTTATAAGAAATTCATAGAACATATTCCTGAGAAAATCATTTCCACTACTCTTTAAAGTTGGGTATTACATTTCCTTGTAAGTATTTTTGCCTTTTCAAACTCGCCAGTCTTTATTTTACTGTCCCCAAGTGTCCCTCTTATACCCTGAACTGTGGACCGATGGCAGAACCTTCTTATAGAAAAATCACACTGAGAAATCTTATGGGGAAAGAGCCACTGCTGGGTGTGGATTGTTGCCCTTGTTGTATTACCTCTTGCTCTTAATGGCTCATCACCAGCAATAAACTGAATCTCTTGCCCATGACTGTAGCTGAGAATTTTTGGTGAAGATTCAAGATGCAGCATTGGCCTCTGCCTGGTGGAATGAGCTCCCTAAGAACATCAGGGTCCTTACAGAACTTAAAGAGTTCTGTAGGGCCTGCAAGATAGTGCTCTTCTGCCAGGCTTATGGTTGAAGCCAGTCTGGACAAACCAACAAAATATTAATGGGCCTTCCCCTTGCTGCAATTATAATAGCTGCTCTAACAGCCTTCTCTCCTGCTGCCTCCCTAAAGGGAGGAAGGAAAAAACACTATTAGACCAACCAAGCCAACAAGAACATGCTCACAGTTAGGGTCACTAATACTGTCTTGTTTTATTATTTTGTTTTATTATTTTAATTGTACTACGTATACATAAATGTTATGAACAGGCCTGGTGTAATAGGGATGGTCTAGAAATGTAATCAATCAAGTTTGCAATGTCAGATGGCAGCTGTTAAGTCTTTAAAGTGCCACTGGACTTGTGTTGATAAAAGAAACCTGGTTAAACCTGATCAGTGGGCCCATGGGAAGCCCTCAAGCGCCAGCATTTGCCTTACCTCACCAATTACTGCTCCTAGAGCCCACTCCCCATTCACATGGTGAGGATTCTCTGTTCTACATTCACTGCAAATGTCTGTTTGCCCAGGGAAAGAAGCATCCACATGATAGCTTCCTGAACTTTCCTGTCGGCCTCTCTTTTCCAAGTATTTTGTTCCTACTGTAAATCTTGTGCCAGTTACTAGCTACTAAAAAGCAGAAGTGAAATAGTGCTGGTGTAGGTGGGATTGTTGAAAATGTGTACCTTTTCATCCAGATGGCTCTTGGGCTGCATTTTTCAGGAAAGGCCATCATGAAAAAGATGTAAGAACATGCATGCCAAGGACAGGGGGAAAGGTAGAGAGTGGACAACTAGAGGACACTTCCATGGTACCGTATTTGTCGGCGTATAAGGCGACTGGGCGTATAAGACGACCCCCCAACATTTCTTCTCAAAGCCGTGAGCCCAGTGGGGGGGGAGCCGCCGCCCGCCGCTCGCCCAGTGGGGGGGGAGCTACCGCCGCCGCTGCTTGCCGCCGCCGCTCGCCCAGTGGGGGGGGAGCTACCGCCGCCGCCGCTCACCGCCGCTCGCCCAGTGGGGGGGGGAGCTACCGCCGCCGCTGCTTGCCGCCGCCGCTCGCCCAGTGGGGGGGGGAGCTACCGCCGCCGCTGCTTGCCGCCGCCGCTCGCCCAGTGGGGGGGGAGCTACCGCCGCCGCCGCTCACCGCCGCTTGCCCAGTGGGGGGGGGGAGCTACCGCCGCCGTTGCTCGCCGCCGCCATTCGCCCAGACTGAAGTGCACCCGGCGTATAAGACGGCCCCCCCATTTGGAGGCATGTTTTTTAGAGGAAAAAAGCCGTCTTATACGCCGGCAAATACGGTAACTTCTCCAAACAGCATGCCACTCTGGAAACATCAGCAGAGAAAATAACCCATGTAGAAACAACTATGGATTTTATTACTGCTGAGCATCACATGGAAGGATATGCACAAGTTATGACTGGAGCACCATTATATGTAATGGGCTACAGGTGGGGTACTTAAGCTAAATCCTCAGGGAGTCTTAGTTTAAAGAGAAGATTATACCAGGTGGGTCTGCTAGAAACATTTACTATCTTTAATTTGGGTTTGAGCAAAGTACCTCCATCTATCCCTATGGAACAGATATTGGATTTTTTTTTGCTTGCTTTGAGCATGTGGTTTAGTTTCTATCTGCTTTCAGTGGTCCACTGATAGTATTTGAATTACCAAAATTTACATCCTCTTCATGTTTCAGTGTATCTGAAGAAGCATGCATGCACTTGAAAGCTTATACCCAGATTTAAATTATGTTAGTCTTAAAGGTGCAACTGGAATCAAAGTTTGTTTAGTTGCTTCAGACAAGCATGAGAATCTCAAAATATTTCTGTTTATACATTTCTCAGTAAAACATAAACTGGAATCTAGCCAAATTTTCTGACACCAAGCATTCTTGTACGCTAGTCATTAATCACGCAATGTTGCTTCTATGTCTTTCTCTTTTTTATTTTACTTTTATGAAGGCAAAACTAATTCTTTTAGGGCACATTATTAAACTGTTCCTGCTGGCTTTGTACTCTGGGATGACTCGGACAAATCACATAAAGAAATGAATACTGTCCTACATTCAGGGAGGAAAATTCAGTAATTATAATCCCCATTCAAAAAGATTTTTGGTATGGCATGAATTTAGGGAATTTTCATACGGAATGAAATGCAAAAAACTTTTGTTTTGGAAAAAATAATATGGAGGCAGACTAAACTGTCAGTGACTAGCTCTAACATGTTTGGTGGTCAAAGCCACAACTGAGAACACATTGCAATGGCTATAATACAATATAATCCCCCCCCCAAACATATTTCTTGGTTTAGAGAAACAAGCCCCTTTTAGGGAGCCAGCATGAGTCACAAGGGAGCTGATTTCTTTCCTTTATCAGTTGCTATTAAATTAAAAAAAAAATCAGAACGTTTCTTTTTTAGAGGAGCTTATGTTATCCTTCTGAGGAGGTAATTGGCATTCATAAGTTTGACTAAAACTGGTGCAAAAATTAATTATTATATTTTGCCATACGGAAAACGTAGGCTCCGAGTCATTAAAAAAAGGAAGAGAAAATCTATTAATTCTTCATCCCAGAGAGAGGGGGGGGGTGTCTTATTGCACAGATGGGCAAACCATAGCCGTGTGGTCCCTGAGACGATGGCCTGAGCAGGCGGCGACGCCGGCTGCTATACGAGGGATTCGCACACGGGCACCGAGTCCGAGTCTTGGCTGTGCATGGAGCTCAGGCCCGTGTCGGAGTCCTCGTCGTTTTCCTCGCAGTCTTTGCACAAGCCGCGGGCGGCCTGCTCGCCCCAGCCCTCCGAGGCGATGGGCGCCGAGTCCGGGAGGCCGTCGTCGTCGGGCCGCGGCGGGGCCTCCTCCGGCTCCACTTCCAGGGCCTGGAGCGTCTCGAGCAAGTGCTGCAGCTCTTGCTCCTTGTCGGCCCAGGCGCGCTGCGTGGACTCCAGGTCCGTCTTGACGGCCTCCAGGTCGGTGCTGAGGCGCAGGCCGATGTAGAGGCTGGTGCTCAGCTGCGTCTTGACGCGCTCCTGCTCCACGTGCAGCTCCCCGCCGCCGATCAGCTCGGTGGTGTTGCAGTCCGTCTCGGAGAGGCTGGCGCTGGAGCCCTTGGCGGCCGCCAGCTCCTCCCGCCGCCGCTTCATCCAGCGCTCGTTGAGCTCCTGCTGGATCTCGCCGGCCAGCTGCTCGATGAGCTCCTCCTGGCGGCGCCACTGCTCCTGCAGCCGCGCCACCTGCTCGCACTTCCGGCCGTACTCGTCCAAGTCGCCGCGGGCCGCCTCCGCCTCCTCCTGCGCGCCGGGCGGCGGCTGCTCCGCCTCCTCGGGGGGCTCTGGCTCGTCCCCGACCAAGTAAGTATCCTGCACGTAGTTCACCCCGTGGCGCTTCATGCGGTCGAAGTGGATCTTGGCCTCGAAGCGGTCGATCTCTCGGTCCAGCTCGCGGATGCGCTTGACCTGCTGGCGGATGGTGTGGTCCTGCGAGAGGACGAGGTGCACCAAGGTCTCCATCCTCTCGGCCGCCGACGCCTCTTTGGCCGGCGGCTCCTCGTGCGGCGGCTGCCCGCGCCGCTTGTTGATCTTGGCCAGCTTGCGGAAGGCTTTGCGCACCACGCGGCGCTGCCGCTCCTGGCTCAGAGCCAGGCTCGCTCGGGCTGCAGCCCCCAAGCCATGGTGGCACGGGCTCTCTTTGCTGGGCACCACCCGGGCCTCGGCGCTCCTGGGCCCCGTGTTGGGCAAGGACGCCTCGCTGCGCACCAGCACGAAGCGCACGTTCTCCTGCTCGTCCCCCCAAGCCGCCCACAGCCGCAGGATCTTGGTCTTGTTGGGCAGGATCCTCTCGAAGCCCCGCCACTTCTCCACTATGCAGTAAGACTGCGGGGGGCCCGACAGCATCCCCCCGCCGCACTCCTGCAGCGACGCCAGCTGCTGCTGCTGCTGCTGCTGCTCCTCCGGCCGCCGCCGCCGCCCGTGCTTGCTGTCCTCCAAAAGCACCCGCACCACATCCGAGCAAGTGGTGCGCTTGGAAAGCCCCGAGATCAACTTCTCTTCCTGGCAGATCCACACCGAGATCTTCTTTTCCTCCGGCTCCATCAGGCCTCGGCTGCGCAGGTGGCGGGGCGCTGCTGGGGCCCGCTGCTGCTCCCGGCAGGCGACGGATCCCCCATAGAAGCGCTCAAGAGAGGCACTGCCCTGGTCGGCTTCGGGGAAAGCCCCGCTGGGCGCTAAACTACTCCGAAGTTGGCTGCGCCATGCTCCGAATCCGTAGCTCAGGACTGGCTGCTCCGCAAGCCCTCTCCTCCGAGGCCGGTGCCCTTCCACTCGCGCCCAGGCGGCAGCCGCAGGACACCCGGGAAACTGCCAAGCTCAGGGCTGGGGCGCCAGCTCCTCCTGCTGTTCCTGCTCGCAGCCGCCTCTGTCCTAAGCCGCCTTGGCTCTCTGACACCTCCCTCCCTCCCTCCGCTGCCGCCTTTTCCTCTCTGGTCACGTGGCGCTCTCTCTCACTCACTCACACACACACACGCAGAGGCTCGCACATTCTCTCGGCCGTGGCGCTTGAGCCGGCCATCGCCCTATCGATCCCGCATCCCATTTAGCCAGCCACTTTGTGCTCAAAGAATTCTGCCAAAGAGAACCTGTCCCTCTGATAGGATCCCAAAGCCCCTGAGCGCCTTCCTGATGGGTTTCAGGAGGCTTTCCTGGGAACCCCCAACAGCCGCAAAGAAAGTGGGGGGAGACCAAACTTCAAAGAAAGCAACCAAAACCAGTGAATTTTCTTCTTTCATTTCTATAAAATCTCTAGCCCTGTAATTAAGAGAGGTTCATGTGTGTTCTTTGCAGATTAAATGAATGGCAAACAGTAAAACGGTGAAGTGTTATTAAAATCTGCTGCCAGGATTCAAAGAGAGAACATGCCATATATTCCAGGGAGAGAATTAAACTGTAAATACAGATTTTGGAATATCTTACACAATTCCCCCCTTCATTTTGGGTTATAAAACAGTATCTGGCATATGTACATGTTGCCTTAACCTGTACAAGGGGAAATGGTTAATATGCATTTAAATATTTTTTTAATTGCCTGGAGTTTAAGAGCTTTTTTTTACATAACTAGATGCAAAGCAAAAAGTCATTTATTTACTTATTGTACCCCCATTCCACCCTCCAGTGGCTTAACATCATTGTCCTACGCTCCATTTTATCCTTGCAACAACAACCCTGTGAAGAAGATTAGGCTGAGGGAAAATGACTGTCCCAAAGTCATTTAGGGCAGAAGGCGGATTGTTCTCCCAGGTCCTGGGCTGACCCTAGGAACTGTTTCACCGCCAGAATGGGCTGCTAGGTGGGACTAACTGGTCTTGCTCAATTTGTGGTAATTTCTTTGCAAGAAGAGATATTTCTGGAAGCCACTCAGGAAAGGTTTCAGTGGTGCAAAAAACAAATAAGTAAAAATCAGATGGATATATTTAACCAGCAAGATCAAGCCGAATGTCATTCGAGAATTGTTTTCAAAATAATTGCCCTTTGATGACATGAAATTGTATGCATGGGATGGAATTGTAGAAGAAGGAACATGTTACAAGTTTGTACCAGCCCAGAGAAATGATGCTTAGATCCCGAATCATCAGAATGTCTAGATACTAAAAGACTGGCACATCAGACAGTATTTGAAATGGATGTGGTTCATCTTTTCATTCATGATCAGACATGAAAAATACTGTTGCTGGAACATGGGAGAAATCCTATTCAGAAAAATGTGAGTGGACAAAAATGGTGACTTAGGGCAGATGGACATAGTTACAAAGGTATGTTTCCTATTCCAGGCTAGAAGAAATTCTCCTAGCCTAAAGAGCCTTCCTCAGTTTAAATGACTATCCCATCAGAAGAAAAAACACATAAGTTGGAGGATGGCTGCTTAGGCTGGAGAAAGCCTTTATGTTTTATTTAGAAGATAGATTAGAGGAGTGGTATTATATAAGGAAGGAGAAGGTGGTATAGTATAGCCTGATTTCAAAAACTAAATCAGGTCAATTCTTGGATTGGAAGCTAACAAAGTAAGTGTTTCATTTCATTTGTATGCCGCTGCTCCTGGGCCTGCCATCTTGCAGCAGCTAACAATAATAAAAACACACAATAAAAATAAACCATGCAATACAATTGCATAATGTTAGGCTGGAAATAAATACTAATTGGTTGCCCAGTGAGTTTCGTGGCAACTACTTTTGTCCTCTAATGTTGGTCTGATACGATCGCTTTTCCCAAAAAAGTCATTCTTAAGAGGGAGAACTGTCCAACAAACAACCTCCTGCTGTGCCTATTTACATATGTCCCTCATATATAATTATAAATTACTTTTTCCATAAGCAAGTTAAATAAGACTTAACCACCAGGCACTTCCACCTCTGTTCTTTGTTCCCATCCTTCCTGCCTCCATTTGGAAATTAGATTTGAGTGGGTAGATGTGTTGGTCAGAAGCAATACAACAAAGTTGGGGTCCAGTGGCACCGTTAAGACCAACAACATTTAATTCTGGGTGTAAACTTTCATGAAGTGTGTGCACACAAAAGCTTATTCCCAGAATTAAACTTTGTTGGTCTTAAAGGTGCCACTGAACACAAACTTTGTTCCATTATGAAGATTGTATTCCAGGCATACTATATAAATGGCCTGTTAAGACCCCTAACTATGGAGTGTAATTCTGACCACAGCATCTTCTATTTGGGGTATATCTCCCCTCCTCCTCCCCAGTATGTGCTGAGCAATTGTTATCCTGTTTCAGTGTGCTTCCCGTGCTACGGAGGAGGAGAGTCTGACAGGAAAAGAACTTGAATTTGAAAGCTTATTAAAGTGTGGAGCAGTTGGGGTTTGCAAGGGAAGCACTTTCAGTTGGTTATTTGCTTTCAGTGACGTCTGAGATGCTTCATTAGAACTCCGCAGAGATTGCTTCAGGCTGCAGGCAGGCTTGGGCAGATTTTTATTGGTTTGGTCATGCTAGGTTTTTACTTGGAAGGGTTTCTTCAAAAGCATAATCTCCTACTTTTTAGAATTTGAACTAGAAAATTTTAGAATATGAGGATCCACTCTACATCTGTGGTGGGGTGGGTCCTGTTTCTAAACGGATGTTTTCAGGAGGGAAAGATCTGGATCCCAGGCAAATAACAGTGGCAAGGGAAGAAGTTTTGGGATTGATAGACAAATTGCAAACTAACAAATCACCAGGACCAGGTGGTTTCTGCCCTAGAGTTCTTAAAGAACTCAAATGTGAAATTGCTGATCTTCTAAGATGTGCAACATGTCCCTACGATCTGCCTCTCTGCCTAAGGACTAGAGAGTCAAAATCCACTTTTGACTGTGACCACTAGCCTTCTCTTTAGAAGGTACTAGAACCTGGAAATGTGCCCCAGAATATAATCACACTCCTCCAAACAGCATATGATGGTTCAACAAGCCAAGTGTGAATTTGAAATGAGCTATCAGAGGAGTTCACCATCCAGACTGGAGTACACCAAGGAGATGTAAAGGTAAAGGTAAAGGTCTCCCCTGTGCAAGCACCGAGTCATGTCTGACCCTTGGGGTGACGCCCTCTAGCGTTTTCATGGCAGACTCAATACAGGGTGGTTTGCCAGTGCCTTCCCCAGTCATTACCGTTTACCCCCCAGCAAGCTGGGTACTCATTTTACTGACCTCGGAAGGATGGAAGGCTGAGTCGACCTTGAGCCGGCTGCTGGGATCGAACTCCCAGCCTCATGGTCAGAGCTTCAGAAAGCATGTCTGCTGCCTTACCACTCTGCGCCACAAGAGGCTCGAGATGTGGCCTCCCCTAATTTTTATCGTAGTTGATGCTATTATGAGAAAAGTATTCAAGAATAGGCATGAAGTTCAGTATGGCCAAAACAACTTTGTGACAAACCTAGGGGATTTCCACACTCTTTAAATATAGCATCATGCCAGTCATCTCATGGAAAGTCGTCTCCATTGGATATAATGAAGGGATTGGAGCACCCTCTTTGGGAGCCCCTAGATGTGGACCACTTTTAAAATTTGGAGGGGAGTCAGGGAAGAGCCTCTTGGAGCTACCCTGAAAGCTTGGAGGCTGTACCTCAAACCCTCATCCCCCAGGCTCCGGGAAAGGCAGGAACACCAACATTCCCATTATAGTCTATGGCGCCATTGACTTCCATAGGTGTGAAAGTGGCCAAATTGGGCCCTTCGTGCACAAGCCTACTCGTGATCCTATAAGGGGTGGTGTCCAAAAGCACTATGCATCTATTATTCTATGCATAGGCATTGCAACAAGGAAGTATGATATTTAAAATGACTTTAGAGGGCGTTTAGAGGAAGTATGATTTTAGAGGGCATTGCGGGACCTTTAAACTGTCAGAATATGGAAGAAGGGGATTGGTTGCCTGAATTGATTGATGGGCAGAAGCACAATGCATATAAGGCACGTTGCTCTCTTCCACCTCTTCCAGCAGCAGGCGAGGAGGGTAAAATGCACAGAAAGAAGGCAGATTAAGGTGAGACAGAAAAAAGATGAGGAGGTCTGGGGGGTACATGATATAATGTCACACACACTATTTTTACTAATGTACAGAAATGCCCTTAATGTTTGCAGATGATAGTGTCATATTTGCTGATACAGATGCAGAGACTACTAACATCCTCTGTGACATTGCCTGCATTGTCCAATCTTACAGCTTAAAAATAAATGTGGAGAAAACCAAAGTCGTAACCACAGATGGATCACCAACAAATGTATAGCTCAATGGAGCCCAAATTGAGCAAGTCAAAGAATTTCAACACTTAGGCTCATTGGTGCAAGAAAAGAAAGTGTTATCTACCACTGAAGCCTACAATAGGATTGGCCAAGCAACATCAGCATTTGCCTCACTTAAATGATCCCATTCTGTAAGAAGACGAACATCTCTCTTGAGACCAAAGTTAGTCTCTTCCAGATACTAATCCCGCCAATCTCCCTATATGGCTCAAAGGCATTGACTTTACTACAACCTGACATAAACAAACTCGAGACCTTCCAAATGTGATGCCTGCAGCAGATTCCGGTGTCTCTCCATGCGATCATAATTGAAATGAGACAACTCAGACAAAATGTGAAAACCAGCCATCAATTAAAGAACAAATCCAAAAGCACAGACTGCAATGGTTTGGCCATGTTGTTGTTGTTGTTGTTGTTATTGTTATTGTTATTATTAGATTTATTTCCCGCCACTCCCTTGCGGCTCGTGGCGAGTAACAGCATCCCAGAATCCCCATTAAAACCCCATTAAAACAATAATAACGTTACCAATATTACCGGCATGGCAAGAACGGCAGCTCAACTTCCCCCCCTCCCACTACTAGCGGGTGGAGAGGAGGTCCTGATGATGTTTTACTTTGGGTCTGAATCCCGAGTCCCCGGGGGGGGGGCATAGATCTATATTATCTTCCCTGGCCTCAACCATAAACCTGGCAGAAGAGCTCCGTTTTGCAGGCCCTGTGGAACGTTGAAAGATCCCGCAGGGCCCGCAGCTCTCCCGGGAGCTCATTCCACCAGATCGGGGCCAGGACCGAAAAGGCCCTGGCCCTGGTCGAGGCCAGGCATGCTTCCCTAGGGCCGGGAACTAATGTCTGCAGAATGAACACCAGCAGACTGCCTTATAAACTCCTCCAGTGAGAACAGCCAACTGAATGGAAGATCCAATGAATGGCACTCAAGAAATCCTGGCTTAAACAGATCAAGGAAGACTTTGGAAACCAGTGATTGACTATCCACATGGCCAAAACAACTGCCACCAATTGCAAAGAATGGAAATATAAACAAGGCAAAAATCCAGTGGCACCTACAGCCATGTATTGGCTGAGAGGTCAACCTGCTCCACCAATCGTCAGCTAAAGGATAAAAAAAGACTATGCCTCTTTAAAGAAGTTGCTGGGGAACATAGGCAGGATGATGATGTTGACCAGTGGTCCCCAACCCCCGGTCCGGGGACCGGGACCGGTTCGTGGATCATCCAGTACCGGGCTGCGGCTCCTCCTCGTCCTCCTCCCTGGCTGCTGCCTCAGGGCCTGCCCTGCCACTCTGCCACCAGCTCACCTTTGGTGCTCTCCAGGGGCCACCATGGCTGGGGCTCCCCCTCGGTGTGGCACTGTGCAGCTGCTGCTGGCGGCACCCCCCAGTGGGCGGCAGGAAGTCAGGGGCACCGGTGGGAAAGCAAGCGGAGCAGGGGCTCAGGTGGTAGCGACATCCCTCGGCAAAAGACTACCCCCCCCCGGGCCTCAGTAAAATGCTCAAGCGCTGACCGGTCCCCGGTGATAAAAAGGTTGGGGACCACTGATGTTGACATCTTCCTGTTGGTGGGCTTCCTAGAGGCAGCTGGTTTACTACTGTGTGAAAAGAATGCTGAACTAGATGGACCTGTGACCTGATCCAGAATAGCTTTTGCTATGTTCTTAAAATTATTTGACTATTGATGGAGCCAAAGTCCTGGCCCTTGTCTACATGAGCTTCAGAACAAGGTGGTGGAATCCAGAGAGGATACAGTGATCTCTGTTACAGCTTTGGAAGGCAGACTCTGTGGCATTATAAACCCCTAAATTGTCATCCATCCCTAAATTCCACCCTTCCCAGGTTTCACCCTGAATCTCAAGGAATTTTCCAACTTAGAATTTTCCAACTTAGAATTGGCAACCATATCAGGGAGTAAAATTCTGGCCTGACCATTAGAATAACTCACAGGGTTGTTAAGACAATAAAATGGAGAAGAGAATGATTTTAGCAGGTTTCAGTCCTCAATGTGGAAAAAGGGAGGTATAAATGATGTAAATTTAGGTAAAGATGGATCACAGATAAAATGTAGGTTATTAGTGGGTGGAAAAAGAGAAGGGAAAAAGGGGAACGCTGAGGATATAGGTTGCCAGGAGGAGGGAAAGAGGAAATAGTGTGGAGAGGGAGATGGGGGGAGATGCTACATGCATGTCCTTGTGAGTTCCGTAAAGTGCAACTGAACCTTGTCCAGGAGTCAGCAGCATACAACTGGGCTATAGTTTTTCTGGGGGAGGGAAGTGGAAAAACTGAAGAGAGAGGCAGGCAAAGGTGAGTTCTCTGATGGATGGGAAAGAAAGGAAGCAGGAAAACAAGTAAGGCCAGGTAGCCCAGCCCCCTGTCAGCTGGCAAGCAGAGAGATTTACTGACACGTGTGTGTGTGTGTGTGTGTGTGTGTGTGTGTGTCTAGGCCAGAGTTGCAGTGATATCACTGCTGATGTGGTAATGTCACTTCCAGTGCTCCAGAAGTGGTATTGTTTCACAGGTGGGGCAGAGTACTCTGGTATTTGGGCAAGAAGAGCTTCTACCATATTTAGCCCTAATACCAGAGTGTTCCCATGTTGCTGCCATCACAGCGTGCGCGGTAAGTGACGTTGCTGTTTCACCAACAACATTGCTGCAGTACCAGTCTAGACCTTCCCCCACTGCTAATAAGTCTCTCCTAACCCTTTCTAGCTGCCTAGAGGGACCTACCAACCATAGGAGAGGCTGTAGGAGGTTTCGGGGAAGGGGGAATGGAAATAGTAGAGAGGAAATGAGATGTCCTTGCAGGTCTTTGTGAGCTCCCATTTGTACCCACCAAAAGCCAACATTGTCAAAGTTAGCAAATGCCTACTGAAACAAAAATTGCTTTAGAAAGGCAGCAGGGATAGTGCTTTATGAAACTGCCGTGATCAGCCATTTCATAGGGCGTGGACCATCAGAAAACAATGATACTCTCATTGAGGCCAAGCAAAACCCCCAAAAGGAGGGAAAACCCAACATCTCCTACATTGAAAGGGTACAGAGGAGAGTGACGAGGATGATCTGGGACCAAGCCCTATGAAGATAGGTTGAGGGACTTGGAAATGTTCAGCCTGGAGAAAAGGAGGTTGAGAGGGGACATGATAGCCCTCTTTAAGTATTTGAAAGGTTGTCACTTAGAGGAGGGCAGGGTGCTGTTTCCATTGGCTGTGGAGGAGAGGACACGCAGTAATGGGTTTAAACTACAACGATATAGGCTAGATATCAGGAAAAAATGTTCACAGTCAGAGTAGTTCAGCAGTGGAATAGGCTGCCTAAGGAGGTGGTGAGCTCCCCCTCACTGGCAGTCTTCAAGCAAAGGCTGGATACACACTTTTCTTGGATGCTTTAGGATGCTTAGGGCTGATCCTGCGTTGAGCAGGGGGTTGGACTAGATGGCCTGTATGGACCCTTCCAACTCTATGATTCTATGATTCTATCTCCTGTTCAGCTGAGTGGAGCTGGATGATTCTATAGGGCTAGGAATCTTGCATTCTTCACACTAGCAATTATCTTAATGGTTTGCTGTGAATGAACATGTGGTGCCTGTGGCACATGGGCAGATTATTTTCCTTTTCGAATTGACAAAACCTGAAAACAAAAAAGTATGCCATGTGTTTTGTGAGGATGCATAAGGATGACATCATACTGCTTCAGAAGAAGACTAACAATTTTCAGGAATAATGTAACCTCTATCGAAATAACAATGATAACAATGCACAACACATGAATGAAATGTAAGGCCTCCATGTGCTACATCCTGTGGTTCCCCCCCCCCCAGCATCGTATTAGCAATGGGAAGATAATATGGGACAAGGCACATCAACACTTTCAGTGAGTATAATAACTGGAGTGCAGCTACTTTATGGAAACCATTACTAGGCCACTGTGGGCCAGGGTTTCTGAAGAAAGTGATAGGCATGTCTAGGGATGAATCAGGAAGCAATGCATGGAAACAATTTTGCCTCTTTGTTTCAGTGTTGTGGAACTTGGTCTCCATTGTTCAAAATCTAGAGGATTATATGTCAAAATCAAAATTTCAAGGAACAGAACCTATCATTTTCGTGCCAAATCAATTTCTTAAAACATCCCATTAAGTTATTCATGTTTGGGATTTCAGATTCTAATGCTCAGTAGATTGGCTTCAAGTCTCATTAACTTGAAGCTATTGATGGCCTCAGACCTTCATCTGAACCAGCTTTTCTCAGCCTTTTTGCCATTGAGAAGCCTCTGAAACATTCTCCAGGCTCTGAGAAACCCCGGAAGTGATGTTAGCAGGCCACACCTTTCTGCACACTCCCAGAAATCACGTGTCATCAGAAGTGACCTCACCAAGACACTCCCACCAGATGTGATATCACCAGGTCAGCAGGGATTTGTTTGGACATGGCCTCTTCCCTTCCCATCCCCCTCCAGGTCCATCATTGGCCATTTGGGGGTAAGGGCAGGTCAACATTACCATATATTGTTGTATGACAATTTTATTTAAAATTTAAAATATGTATGTATGCATATACATATACATACTCACCCAACTCTCACCCAATCAGAGAAACGCTTCCAGGGCTGTCAGGAAATCCCAGGGTTTCATGAAACCCTGGTTGAGAAAGCCTGATCTAAAGACCATGCTTCTTTATTTCTCCTCCTCAGTGTATCCTGTTGAGGAGTTTGCAGGCAGATGTGGATAACAAGATGTGCCTTAGACTGGTTAAAATAATTCATCATGGATCACACTCAAAGGATTCCCATTGGAGCCCAATTATCTTTCATTTGATTTTCTGGGTTTATAAACTGCCCTTCTCAGCATAGCTGTCTCAGGACGGTGTACAACAAGATAAAACCAGTAATACAATAAAACCATAATAATCAACAGTTACGACTATCAGCATTCTCTGATTTTCTTGGCCCAGACCCAATATCAGAGTGATTGTAAAGTGGAAGGGCTTCTAGATGTTCCATGCCTCCTGGCCTCAACCAAATGCTTGGTGGAAGAGCTCCATCTTGCAGGTATTAATGTGTTCTGCCAAGCCCATGTCACCTCTGGGAGCTCATTCCAACATATGGGACCCGAAACTAGAAAGCCCTGATTTGAGGCCAGGTGGGTTTCTCTTTGGTAGGGACGACTAGCCTGTTGTAACTGGCAGAGTGTAGTGCTGGGTGTATTTGGAGATGCAGTCCCCCAGGTACACCAGGCAGGAGTTGTCTTGTGGGATTCTATGGGGCCCTTTCTTATCCCTGATATCTGGGATCCCCAACCTGAGGCCCCAACCTCTTTCTGTGTGGCCCTCCAACCTGCTTGTTGGCTGCTATCACCCTCAGGCCTTTTCCCCTCAGACCCATACTTTTTTTCCTGCCTCAAGAGGCACCATTTACTGCTGTCCATCCTGTCCCTTTAACTTGCAAGCCAGTGATCATCTCAGAGACATTTACAAAGAAAATAGTCTGTTAGGTTTATTCTGGTCTAATATATTTATCAACCTAAAGAAATTTGCTGCAGGCATGTTCACAGTCTTTGGCATCACATAAATCTATGAAAAAACCTTTTCCAAGATGAAAATTGTGAAATCGAAATGTAGGTCAAGGCTTACAGATGAACAGTTACATAACATTTTAAGAGTGTCTGTCACAAACCTGAACTTGGACATCAATCTGTTAACAAAACAAAATCTGTTAAAAAAATCACACTGGCTAGGTAAGCATGTGTTGCTAAATAAAAGGATTCCACAGTAAAATATTATTCCCAAATGGACTGCAGTAAAGTTAACATTCCTTCATTTACCTTTGAATGTTTGCTTTTGATCTAAAGAAGTTGTTGTTATGTGCGAAGTCGTGTCCGACCCATCGCGACCCCATGGACAATGATCCTCCAGGCCTTCCTGTCCTCCACCATTCCCCGGAGTCCATTTAAGTTTGCACCTACTGCTTCAGTGACTCCATCCAGCCACCTCATTCTCTGTCGTCCCCTTCTTCTTTTGCCCTCGATCGCTCCCAGCATTAGACTCTTCTCCAGGGAGTCCTTCCTTCTCATGAGGTGGCCAAAGTATTTGAGTTTCATCTTCAGGATCTGGCCTTCTAAAGAGCAGTCAGGGTTGATCTCCTGTAGGACTGACCGGTTTGTTCGCCTTCCAGTCCAAGGGACTCGCAAGAGTCTTCTCCAGCACCAGAATTCAAAAGCCTCAATTCTTTGATGCTCGGCCTTCCTTATGGTCCAACTTTCGCAGCCATACATTGCAACTGGGAATACCATAGCCTTGACTAAACGCACTTTTGTTGGCAGGGTGATGTCTCTGCTTTTTAGGATGCTGTCTAGATTTGCCATAGCTTTCCTCCCCAGGAGCAAGCGTCTTAATTTCTTTGCTGCAGTCCCCATCTGCAGTGATCTTGGAGCCCAGGAAAATAAAATCTGTCACTATCTCCATTTCTTCCCCATCTATTTGCCAGGAATTGAGAGGGCCGGATGCCATGATCTTTGTTTTCTTGATGTTGAGTTTCAAGCCAACTTTTGCACTCTCCTCCTTCACCCGCATCAACAGGCTCTTTAGTTCCTCTTCACTTTCTGCCATTAGGGTGGTATCATCTGCGTATCTGAGGTTGTTGATATTTCTCCCTGCAATCTTGATCTCAATTTGTGACTCCTCTAATCCCGCATTTCTCATGATGTGCTCTGCATACAAGTTAAATAGGCAAGGCGACAGTATACAGCCTTGCCGAACTCCTTTCTCAATTTTGAACCAGTCAGTGATCCCATGTTCAGTTCTCACTGTTGCTTCTTGACCTGCATATAAATTTCTCAAGAGACAAATAAGATGCTCTGGTATTCCCATCTCTTTAAGAACTTGCCACAATTTGTTGTGCTCCACACAATCAAAGGCTTTAGCATAGTCAATGAAGCAGAAGTAGACGTTCTTCTGGTACTCCCTAGCTTTCTCCATGATCCAGCGTATGTTGGCAATTTGATCTCTAGTTCCTCTGCCTCTTCGAAATCCTGCCTGTACTTCTGGAAGTTCTCGGTCCACATATTGCTGGAGCCTAGCTTGTAGGATTTTGAGCATAACTTTGCTAGCATGAGAAATGAGTGCAATGGTGCGGTAGTTTGAACATTCTTTGGCATTGCCCTTCTTTGGGATTGGAATGTAAACTGACCTTTTCCAATCCTGTGGCCATTGTTGAGTTTTCCAAATTTGCTGGCATATTGAGTGTAGCACTTTTACTGCATCATCCTTTAAGATTTTGAATAGTTCCACTGGAATGCTGTCACCACCACTAGCTTTATTATTGCTCAGACTTCCTAAGGCCCATTTGACTTCACATTCCAGGATGTCTGGCTCCAGGTCAGTAACTACCCCACTGTGGTTATCAGGGATGTTAAGCTCGCTCTTGTATAGTTGTTCTGTATAATTTTGCCACCTTTGTTTAATCTCTTCTGCTTCTGTGAGGTCCCTACCATTTTGGTCCCTTATCATACCCAACTTTGCATGAAACGTTCTCTTCATATCTCCAATTTTCTTGAAAAGATCTCTGGTCCTCCCCATTCTATTGTTTTCTTCTATTTGTTTGCACTGTTCATTTAAGAAGGCATTCTTATCTCTTCTAGCTTTTCTCTGGAATTCTGCATTCAGTTGGGTGTATCTTTCTCTTTCTCCCTTGCCTTTCACTTCCTTTCTCTCCTTAGCTATTTGTAAAGCTTCCTCAGACCGCCATTTTGATTTCTTGCATTTCTTTTTCTTTGGGATGGTTTTAGTTGCTACCTCTTGTACAATGTTGCGAACCTCCGTCCATAGTTCTTCAGGCACTCTGTCTATCAGATCTAATTCCTTAAATCTATTTGTCACCTCTACTGTGTATTCGTTGGGGATATGATTTAGTTCATACCTGAGTGGCCTAGTGCTTTTCCCTACTTTCTTCAACATAAAATCAGAATACATAGGAAACATTCAACATTTTTTTTAACACAACACAAATTTTTATCCAGAATTACATAACCTCCTTACAATTCCACCACTTATGATAAAAAGAGCCAACTTTTTCATAACACCTCCAGCATTTACCATTGTGCTGTTTAGACATTCTGCTTATCACTCTTGGCATTATGTGGCGCAGAGTGGTAAGGCAGCAGACATGCAGTCTGAAAGCTCTGCCCATGAGGCTGGGAGTTCAGTCCCAGCAGCCGGCTCAAGGTTGACTCAGCCTTCCATCCTTCCGAGGTTGGTGAAATGAGTACCCAGCTTGCTGGGGGGTAAACGGTAATGACTGGGGAAGGCACTGGCAAGGCCATCCTGTATTGAGTCTGCCATGAAAACGCTAGAGGGTGTCACCCCAAGGGTCAGACATAACCCAGTTCTTGCACAGGGGATACCTTTACCTTTACCTTACTGTCTATAAAACATTTTATAACAATTTTCCCTAAATATGACTCAATCGTATTTGTAGTGAAAATTTACCAGGTAACAACCAGAAACTCCTAACCATCTTCAATGATTAAGTACACTCAATCTAGGCAAGGAACAAGGCCATTGCCTTCTGAGCTACCTCCATCTGTAAACTGCTCCACAGGAGAGGTAAAAATAAAGCCGTAAGGGCTATGTGGGCAGAGAAAGGGGTGGGGTGAGTCTGGGATAAAAACTCGAGGGGGCCAATAGGGAGCCACAAAGCGGCTCCCAATTGGCCCCTCCGAGTGTCAGTGTGGGGCCAAGGGGCCAATCAGGAGCCATGCAGCACGTGGCTCCCGATTGGCCCCTTGGCCCCGCACTGACAGCCATGTCACCAATTGGAGGCCCCTTGGCCCCACACAGACCACAAGGCAGCCAATCGGAGACCTGCATTTCAAAGCTTTTGGGAGGTGCTTTGAGCCTCCCAAACTGCCGACCCACTCCTCTACCCCCAACGCTGACCGTTGCTGGAGTACGGTCTCTGCTGCCCAGCCACAAGGACAGCCAATGAAAATCACACTCCTGCCCAGGAATCGACATAACATGTATGGACCGAAGGCCGCAGGCCAACGGGCGCCGGGTGCTCTCGCCGGGTGCTCTCCACGGGTAGGGGGAAGAGGGCAGGAAATGACACCTCTATAGGCCAAGGGCCAACAGTTGAAAGGGAGGCCATTGGCCTGGAGGCCACCAATTTTGGAAAAGCCCTACAGCTGGGGCGACGGGGCTATGGGGAGGGGGAGCCATCCCTGGGAATCCAACTTCCCTTTGGGGCCTGCCATGGCTGACATCGCCAGCGAACTGCCCAAGGGGCAGAGAATGGCTGCAGCCGCCCTAGAGATTCTCACTGAGCTGGGGCAGGGGGGACAGCTCACCAACAGGGCAACTCACCACGATGCCTCGCAAACTTACTGCGGCCTCAGCCCCGTACGGCCTCCTGTACAGCTGCTGCCTAAGGACAACACACAAGCCTGTGGCCCGCTGCACCCCTCTTGCCATTGCTGACTGCTGTGATAAGCAAGGCCTCGCAGCCCTTGAGGGAGCAGCGCGCGCAGCGCAGAGCAGCACCCCGCAGGACTCTGGCAAGGGATCCTGACCCTGCCCTTTCCAAGGACTCAGCAGAAACTGGGGCCCCAGAAGGGACAGCAGCCTGGGGGTGATGGTGCCCAGAATGAGCATCAACTCCTGGAAGGCTTCAGCCTTCTGCTTTCCGCTGTCTGCGTCCAAGGCTCTAAGAGGTAGGAAAAGTTTTCAAAGTGTCCACCAGTTTGCTTGAAGGACGGGAGAACCTTTGATCAGCCAAGTTCTGCTGAGGAAAGCCTGGACAGCTGTCAGCACAAAAAACAGAAAGACATCCAACTGCAAGACACCCATGAAGTCCGGTATGCCTCCCCCCTCCCCCCAGTGTGCTGGCGACTACCTGCAAGATACAGATACTACCACAGATACAGAGAGTGTGCAGGAGAGGAGGGAATAGAGAGAGAATGGGACAGAGAAAGAGAGATCGAGGGAGAGGGACACAGAGAGAGGGAGAGAGAAAGAGAGAGGGGGGAAACAGAGGTAGAGGGACAGAGAGAGACAGCAAGAGGAACAGAGAGGGGTGGGAAAGAGAGAAACAGGAAGGAAGATAAAGGGGGGAGGGATGGAGCGAGACGGAGAGAGAAATTTGTGAGGAGGATCTCTGGGTGAATTGTGGCTGCTTCACAATGCAATATCAGGGCTCTGCCTGAACTCCCACAATTCCACAGGGCCTGCTCCTCCACCAGGCATTTGCTTGAGGCCGACCGACCCAACAACATCTACTCGTCCCCCCTCAGACACCCCCTCCAAGACCTGAAACAGCCTGACCCACCTGGGTTTTTTGTCTAAGTTGTCATTCTGTTTGAAGCCACTGTTCGACTATTGTTGATATGTTATTTATGTCTGCGTTATACATTTAGACTGTTCTACGTATTACCCCTGCAATGTTTTATGTGAACCGCCCTGAGCCGTATGAGAGGGTGGTATAAAAATCTAATAAATAAATAAATAAATAAATAAATAAATAAATAAATAGAGCGGGCAGGTGGGGGGGGAGAGAGAAACAGGAAGACAGGCAGAAAGAGAGGGAGAGAGAAAGAGATAAAGGGGGGGGGGAAGAGACATGGACAGACCGAGACATATTTTCATATTTAAATCCCCAGAGCTCCGGTGGGGGAGGGAGGGTGGATTAAGCCCACTGGGTTGCACTGTGCTGTCTTCTACAAGAGGCTAGTTCAGGGCACGCTAGGAATTGTCCAACAGAAGCAGCTCATTGAAAGATACAAACAGTAATCCACAGCCAGGGTGGAAGCAAAACTCATTTTTCCTAGAGGCTGAATACTTTGAACCAGAAGACTTCCTCCTTCCTTATGTACAATTGCTGGTGTGCAGACACCAAGCAGGGCAGGTAGCAGCCAGATCATCTGATCAGCTGGATAAATGGCACAGAAGAGAGATGTAATAGAACAGGTCTGGGAATGAGTCTGGACAGGAAGGGTGTATGAGACAGAAAGAGGGTGGACCGAGAACACTAAGGCAATGTATATGTTAGGCTTGTAAGACTGACAGTGTTGAGCAGGAAGGTATTAAGAGATAAGACAAGGCAGGTCGAGGCCATGAAGCGGCCTGACAGTCTCCAGTGGTTGCTAAGCATTCGGAGGAAAGCTGATAGAGAAAACTGAGAGGCCTGAGATGGCCAGTGTGGTTAGCAACATAGATTATCATAGTTCCATATAATTTTACTCCAGTAGTAAATTGAGCAGCTTATAGCAATCATAACAGCAGTAAAACCAGTCTATCTGCAGATGAGTTGGCAGTTTCTCCATACTGAGTGATGGATTTTGTAAGTTAAATTTGGTGAAGACCCCACCACCAATGGTGGATCAGCACTAAGCATGCCCAGGAAATGTAAACTATTAGGGGAAGAGATGGTTAAAAGGGCAGAGGGAAAAGGCTGGGCTGGTTGATGGAGGGATTCGCTATTACTTTAGCCCATTCCCACACCAGCTTGTTCCATCTAGTAGCAAACCTGATGGCCAAGTACCTATCCTACCATGTCAAAAGAAATTGTATTTAAAAACATGTGGGGACACCAAAAGCCATGAACACCCCTCGCCCATTGCCCTCAAAATGCTGACAAGAGCTGCATCTGGGGGAGGAAGGACCAAAAAAGGAGAACTGATAAGCGAGGACATGCAAATTGCTTCTTAAAAATTCCATGTGTTTTATTTGTTTGCCTGTAAATGTAACTGAGAGGCAGTTGGCCTCAAAGGAAAACATGTAGAAATGTGAAGATAGCTACAAACTCCATATATTGCATATAGGAAGAAAGCCCATATATTTATAGTGATAACTATGGGGAAACAGACATTAAGACTTCTCCATCAAGAGGAGCAGGTTGACAGGTTTTAATTCCTCCAGTTGTCAGCCATAAAGAGCCATGGAGCAACATGGCTGATGGGCTTTCAGAGATGCAGCCCTCCAAACTGGGATTGGTTGCAGACTGGAAGGATGATATACCCAACTGTCTGTTTGGAAAAGATGGGCGGAGACCCCGGGAGAAACTGTGAAACTACTCAGTCGCTCCTGTCATTTCAAGCCCCTTCTTCCCCAAAGCAGTGTGTGGGTTTGCTGTGAACAAAAGATCTAGAGAGGTAGACACTGGACCATGATGACTTTATAGCCAAAAGAGTTTGAGGTGGGGATAGGAGATGTATTAGGAATAGAGGGAAAGGGCTTCCAGATTCATTATACCCCACACCTGGCACATTCAGAATTACAAAGGGAGCAGAATGCCCAACAGCTTATACTGTCCTGGAATGGAGAAGGCTGACGTTAGGGCTGCGGGATGCATGCCAATTTCCATACTCACAAATTATCATAATCAGCACAGAAAAGAAGAGGTAAAAATACAGCTCTGAGGTGCCCTGCTCATGCTCAGAGCTTCCTGCTTACTTGAGCCAGCAAACCATCTTTAAATATGGTGCAGAAAAGGCACGTCGTGTCCATGTATGACTTGCACTACTATGATTGAGGCTGCCTAGAGGGAAAGGGGGCAAAGAGAGTCAATGGCATTGCCTGCTGGATGGTTTGAGATGGTGCAGCTATAGCTGCAATTAGCAACCCTTGTTGAACCACTATGGAGGCTTCTCCAGTCTAGCATTCTGACCCCTAGGAAGGTGGAGTTTTTCTTTCATCCTTGGGGAACTCATGCACATCATAGCTGCTCTGTTCTGTGCTGGACAAGTAGCAAGACAGGAGAGCCTCGAAAGGAAAAGAAACATCAGAAGGGAAATTAGGATACCATGTAAGGCTGAATGAATTATACTGTGCTGCAGATCATCATACGCATGAAGGGTATAAACATAGCAAATATTATATTCAAAGTGACACGCAACAGAAAGACAGGAGATGTTACAAGGAAACAATAGCTAATAAAAGAGAATCAATCCATTCAGAGTGGGTGAGGACCAATCCCAGGTGTTGATAAAAGGCAGGGTCAGATTAACATACAATTAGATTTAATCAAGTAATGTGCGTTATGAAACCTGATAAGCAGAACAAATTAACATCTGCAAAGGGTGGGTCAAGTGGAGCTATTAGCACCTGTAATGTGAGGAAACGGGGGAGAGACAGTGTTGATCCTCTTTCATGTTGGATGCTTCCTTTCAAGTTCTTTAACAGAAAAACAGTAACCTTTAGATGAACAACAGTATGTTGCTGAATACAGTGCTTTTTAATGTCATATATGTGTTTATTTATGCTTTTGTTATGAGGATGTGGATCTTGTCAGATCTGGGAAGCTAACTGGGGTTGGTACTTGGATGGGAGACCAATAAGGGAGGCCATGGCAAATCACCTGTGCTTAACGACCTGCCTTGGAAACCCTATGGGGTCAAAATAATTTGGCTGCAACTTGATGGCATGTTATATGCCCACACGTTCTTTTGTGTAGTTACTCCCCAGATTGCTAATATAGAGTACAGAAGGGCACGGTTAACGCATAAGTTACACTGGAGAATGAGCAAGCCTGAGGCAGTATAACTGATGTTAATAGGTCCTGAATGCTTTGAGTCTCCTGATTTTAGTTCCTTGGCCTTGCTGATAAGTGACATGCCATTCATACTTCCAAAAGGGCCTTTGGGATGGAACTGGTTAGTACTTCTAATAAAGTTTTGGGATTTAATTGCTCTTTTAGAGGGGGTGGGTAACCACTTAGCCTCCCAGAATTCCCTGTGTCCCCCCTCACACCACCTTTTTTGATATGGGGAATAAAGAGCCTCTTGTGGCACAGGGTGGTAAGGCAGCAGAAATGCTGCCTGAAGCTGTCTGCCCATGAGGCTGGGAGTTCAATCCCAGCAGCCGGCTCAAGGTTGACTCAGCCTTCCATCCTTCCGAGGTCGGTAAAATGAGTACCCAGCTTGCTGGGGGGTAAACGGTCATGACTGGGGAAGGCACTGGCAAACCACCCCGTATTGAGTCTGCCATGAAAAGCTAGAGGGCGTCACCCCAAGGGTCAGACATGACCCAGTGCTTGCACAGGGGAGACCTTTACCTTTTACCTTTAGGAGGAATAAATTTGGAATTCTTTTATTTTTCCTTTTGGAATGTTTCTTGACCTATTCTTACATTTTTATTAGATATCGCACTTATTTTGATAAGCAGGTACCCAGTAAAAATAGATATCATTTTGGTTTGGTTTGCTGTTAAATTGCAGCCAAGTTATTGTGTTGGAGGTGGCTTGCCATTGACTACCACTGTGTGGCATCCTAGACTTCTTTTGTGGTCTCCCATCCAAGTACTAACTAGAGCTGAACTGCTTAGCTTCTAAGATCTGACGAAATTAGGCAAGTCTGGACTATCCAGGCCAGGGAATCTATCTTTTATCTTAAAGTAAAAAAAAGTGAATGACAGCAGAAGGCTTCTATTCACAATTCATTGCAAAGTCAAGCACACCTATTGAAGTAAATGGGACATAAGTACACAGTCCTCTGTCCTGATTTGGATGGCCTAGGCTAGCTTGATCTCCTCAGATCTCAAAATCTAAGCAAGATTGGCTCTGGCTATTATTAGTACCAGGGTCATGCCAGGGAGGCAGGCAATCGCAGCTCTTGCTTTGAAAACCCTACTGGGCTCCCATCAGTCTCATTTGTAAAAATCTTTTTTTGAAGGCTTGGAATATCTTCTGAAAAAATAAACTTTGAGTCCAATAGCACATTAAGACCAACAAAGATTGATTCAAGATGTGAGCTTTCAAGTGCATGCACTCAATTCTTTTTGTCCTACTTCAGACCAACATGGCTACCCACTTGAATCTTTCTGGGCGGAAAATACTGATACCCATAAGGAAATGTATCCACTCTGGGGGAAAATAATATTGTTTGTGTGGGATGCATCAGGGTGGGCTGAAGCTCAGTGTCAGCCTGTCCTGAAGCTCCTCTTTGTTCCTTTCCCAAGCAGCAACACCATTTGTTTGGTGCCTCTCCCTGGGTTCCTGTTAATCTTATTTTACGAGACTTAGGGATGGGCGCCTTGCACTTGTTTTTGTAATGGTGAGAGACAAACATCATTGCGAGACTGAAGGCACAATAAGGCCATTAATCAGATCAGTTACAGGCTCTTGGAGAACCTGCCTGGGCTTTGAGCTATTTGAATAGTGAAGAGGCTACTTGAGCTGTCGTATCCTTCTTTCATGGTTGTTTTATTTTGTTTCATACCTATTTGTTCTTGAAAGCATAAAAGAGAATGATCAACTTGGGTTGCCTCGGGAAATCTGCTGCTCCTAGTTAGATTGCACATCGTGAAACTCTAACCCCTCCGTCAATAGCCATATGCAGAGCACTGCTGAGACAGTCCTCTAGCCAGGCTTTTTTTGGGCCATTCTTTGCAACTGGGAATTTCTCATTTCCCAAAGAGCTTGAATTTAACGGCTCATGTTGCTGTCTGCTAACTATTACATACTACCTTCATGTCAGCTTGATTGCTTTAGCTAGTTGGGCTTTGCTGTGGATAAAAATCAATCTCATCAGAAAAAAAATTATTCTGGAAGAAAATCCAGACAATCTTCTGAAGAAGCTGAATACTGTTTAAAACACTATATACTAGCATGTGAGTACCCAGCTTGCTGGGGGGTAAACGGTAATGCTGGGGAAGGCACTGGCAAACCACCCCGTATTGAGTCTGCCAAGAAAACGCTGGAGGGCGTCACCCTAAGGGTCAGACATGACCCAGTGCTTGCACAGGGGATACCTTTACCTTTATACTAGCATGTGTATAGTAGTAGTTCCAGGGGCCACTCGCAGCTGTGATTCCCATGCCTGAATCACATGTCGTGCGGCCACCTTGGCCCCTAGCCAACTTGTGCTCTCAATGACTTGCTGCCTGCATTGGCCAGCCTGGCAATTGACTGGCAACCCCCACAAGTCTTGATGCAACACATTTGTATATGCGGGCCCTCTTGTGTGGACCAGTTGCAGGCAAGGCCAGCAAGGAAAGAGTCACAAGTCAAAGCGAGGAATGCAGGGTCCTGGGTTGGCCGTGGAGGGTGGGAAGAAGGGAGGCAGGCAGAGGGGCAGGAGGGATGCTTGTCAGGGATGGCATGGCTGTCCGTCCAAGGATGCTCCCCTGAAGCTGACTTGGCCTAGGCATGTTAGCCTCCAGGGGGACCTAGAGAGTCATCTACAGACTACAGAGAGAGTCAGATATTCTAAATATACATAAAAGCACAACTTTCTTCAGAACAAACAAGGAAACAGTAGGGTGAAGTGGGTGGGCATGATAAATACAAAGGAAGTTAAAGAACCAGCTTGGTGTAGTGGTTAGGAGCGACAGCTTCTAATCCGGCGAGCCAAGTTTGATTCCCCACTCCTCCACATGCGGCCTGCTGGGTGACCTTGGGCTCGCCATGTCACTGATAAAGTTGCTCTGACTGAGCAGTAATATCAGGGCTCTCTCAGCCTCACCCACCTCACAGGGTGTCTAATGTGGGAAGAGGAAGGGAAAGCAATTGTAAGCTGCTTTGAGACTCCTTCAGGCAGTGAAAAGCGGGGTATAAAAACTCCTCCTCCTCCTCCTCCTCCTCCTCTTCTTCTTCTTCTTTAGGAAATGCCTCCTTCAGTCTTCTCAGTGTGAAAACTGCAGGCAAAGGGTTTTGAACCCACATACAAAATTATAAGTGCCATAGAGAATGGGAGGAAAGAAATAATAGGCCTTTTCCTGGCACAATCTGTTTAGGAAGCAGAAAAGACATCATTATCATTAAGTATACATAAAATGCATAAAATAGGTAAGTTGAACTGGCAAGCTGGCCTGTGCTAGAGAAAGCAGTTCCTGAACATGATAATCCCTGCTGAGAGAAAAAAGGAAACCCATCTTTTGCAATAATTACAAGTGTTTCGGAGCAGCTTCAAAACAAATGTTATTCCAGAAAAAAACCCACATTTCTTTACACTATATGGTACTCATGTGCCATTTTCCCCTACAAAAAAAGTTATCTTTGGATGCAAGAAATGGCATTTGTGGAGTAGCCCTGTATGAAGTGATCATGTTTGAGAACAGACCTGTATCTCGTGGGGGGGGGGGGGTTGTTGCAGACCTTCCATAAAATTATATCCAATATTCAAAAGGACTGGTTCAAAGTCCTCAAAGTGAAAATTCAATTTTGTGTTTGCTTTGTATTGTGTGTATTGTATTAAAGCGGCCCTTATATATCTGCCTGCTGCACCCAGTGGGACTACCTGTTCCAGATAAGGCATATGCAAGTAAGGCCAAACATTATACACATTATATTTATATGGAAGTGTTAGGAAGAACCTGAGATCCACATGGATCAGTTAAGCATAATGTATAAAATTGTGCACATACTTTTGACAATGTGCTGAATGTTTTAAAGCCTCTGGATATAGCCCTGCTCACACGAGGAGGCATTGCGATGTTTAGAAAGTCCCCCCATTGGTCAGGGAGAAGTCTCTCTGCAGCTTTAAAGGGCAGTGTGGAGAGGAAGAAGCCAACTTGCGGGCTCCTTAACCCCCATCAGCCAGCTGCTTCCTCGGCCTCCTGCAATCTGATGAAATTCCATTGACAACTACTATTGGGTACAGTTTTCTGATCAGTTCCCTATCCACCTAACCCACCCAAAATCCAGCCTGCAGTCCTCCAGTTTAACCACTGCAGCATCATAGGGAACTGTGTCAAAAGCCCTGCTAAAATCCAGGTAAACAATATCAAATAGTTGTGCCTCAGAATCCCTTCACTTGCTGGAGGAGACAGATTGTACTGATTGTAATCTGTGACTTCTTCAGGCAGTAAAAAGTTCCAAGACAGATTGTACCCTTATTTTGGCACTTGCATGCCTGATTCTGGGATCTACTTCCTCAATGAAGGGTTCATAGGAACTGGCCACCAAGTTGGATCTGGTCAACAGGAAATCTGGTATGTTTGAAACAAGGGCTAGGATTCCCTGGAGAGAAATGAGGAAGGAAGACAACGCCTAAGTGAGGCAGTTGAAAAGCCATTGTCTACATGTTGTCGAATCAGGCATTGATTCAGAATCCCCATTAGCATTCCTGTGTTTTTTCTTCCTTTTCCATCAGTGCTGGAAAATACCTTTGAAGATGGATCATTTCATAAAATGCTGAACACAGTGTTTCCAGAGCCTCTGGCATTCAGCAAGAAATGCTTGTAATCAATCCCTTCCGTCATTGCATTAAAAGATACATTTTCAAAGCATTCTGAGCACATTACTGGTACAAACAAATCCTCTCCACAAATAAGAGGATATAGGTGTGCAGCAAAGATCTATGTGCTTTGCCCTGGGGAGGGCAAACATTCCCCTATGGCTTGGAATAGCATGAAATTGAGCCCAGCATTCTCCTGCAGCCCTGAACCCCATTAAAATGCTGCCCAAGAAGAACATTGGTCATGTGCTTTATGCGCAGGCTAGTGTATGGCTTTGCTGAATGAGCAATGGGTGGCTTTTGTTGGCAGGCCATGTTGGAAAAAGGGTCTTGACCACACAAATCCATATTGCTACTCCAAAATGGCTTCCCCATTGGGCTAATTCCCTGCGATTTCTGTAAAAGATCAATTGAATCTTCTTTTCCCAAAGTTCCAAGAAGCAATATCTATTGTAAAAAAAGCTTTGAAACAAATTGTTTGTAGGAAAGGACTGCGGGAACATCTTGATTCTCTAGGTCTACGTCTTCCACCCAGGTCTTCAGAAGGAGATTTGGATATCGGTGGGCTTGGTTAGGAGAAGAACATATCCCTGCTTCTTGTCCAATGTTTTAACTGTTCTCTTAATGCTTTAGCTCTGGTTTTAATTGTTTAATTCTGTGTTTTTGTTGGTCTTAACCGTCTTGAAATGTGATATTATTAGGCCCCTTTGAAAGCAGGAAGGTGGGGCACGTAGCCATTAATGAAAACCTGCTTCTGAGGCTCCCATGAAATCAGGCTGGCTGTTGTAGGAATCAGAATAGTGGACCCGCTCTCTGTGAAAGCAAGAGCCAAGGAAATATGAGTTAGGCCACTCGTCTCCCTAGATTAGGGTTACCTACTCTGGCAGCAGTGCTCTGAGGCTTCCTACAAAAGCTTTTCATTTTGCTTGCTTTTTGATCCTTCTAATTGGGGTTCAAGCCTCCTTCACACTTGCCGGTGTCACTGAGACCATTTATGCACTGGGAACTTCAGTGCCCCAACTCCTGTGCAGGAGCACAAATTGGGAGCGGATAAGGTGCACCAGGCCAAATGCTACCCCAGGTGGGTGCAGGAAGAGGTGGGGCAACCAGCCATGACTAAAACTCCAGCCTGCAGCCTGGCATGAAACCTCCAGTGCATAAACGGTCTTTGTGAAGAGAAGCCATCTTCGGAAAATATTCCCCTTCTTTCCTGGCAAGAAGGCCACAGGTAACAACCACAATTCACTGCTGAAGAGAGAGCCAAGGACGTGCTGTAATTGCAATGCTGTGCTGTTTTAAAAAGATTCCAGTTGTTGGTTCTGATTAAAGGGTGCAAGCGTGAATTGTGTATTGCCCTTGTTATCTGTATTGATGGAAATCTCTATATTGCATAGGTCATGTGTCAAAATGTATTTTAAAGCTTACATAATACATCGAGCGTAAACAATAGTCTCTTCATTCAAGCCAACTTGTACATAATCACTTTGCCCTCATCCTGATGTTTTATTTTCTATTATTGGTAATAGCTGTGAATTGCACATCACAAATACATTATCCCAAAATGCAGTTATTAGAGCTGCAGGAAAACAGGTCAGTCTGGGAGTCAAGTGATGCAGAATTGCTGCCCTCTAGTGGACTGCGGAAAAAGCAGAAATGACAAAATCGTCAAAACTGCAAGAACTCCTGAGGTGTACAAGATGTATTCCATTCCTTACTCACCATTCCCTTCCCAGCATACTGCACCATCCAGGTCACCAGTCAAGTGGATTCAGTGCCAGTGCAGCAACCAGAGAGGGCAATCTGATAATTTCCCAAGCATGTTTAGTTTGTTGAAATTGGACATGAGGTCCTACAGTCCTATGGTCTGATTGTTTCTTACTTCGGATTATTTGAATAGGGGTTTTCATTTTTTCATTTATTCACTACATTTTCTGCAGCTTTCGTGTCTGATGCCTCACAAGGGGATGAATGCTGCAGTTTCCCAGTCTGGCCCTGATAAGACCCAAATCTATAGATCTAGTTCCTCCTGTTGTTGTCAGCCATTCAGTCATTTCCAACTCTTGGTGATCCCATGGCAGAGCTGTCACCAAAATCCCCAATCCTGTGCTGCCTCCCCCAGCTGTGTAATGTTCTGGCCATTGTCCATTTTGATTGTATTTAACCACTGTGTTCTTTGTCAGCCTGGTTTCCTATTTCCACTGACCCATCCTAGCATAATTGCTTTCTCCATTGCATGATATGGCCAAAGTAAGTGAGTCAGAGTTTTGTGATTTTGCCTACCAGTCATACATATCAGACTTTATGTGCTTGTTTGTGACTTTTGCCATCCATGGAACCCACAGAAGCCTTCTCCAACACCAGAGTCCAAACAAATTGATTCTTCTCTTGTCTGATTTTTTCATCATCCATATCGGAAGTATGATAGATCTAACTAAACTACAGTTGGTAGTCAAGCTTCTGTCTTTGCTTTTCCACATTCAGTTTAAATTTGTAATTGATGAGTGACCCAGAACAATTCAATATTTTATTTCCATAGTGCAACCACCATTCACATCAATTTATTGTCCAAGAAAAATGAATTCTTGAACGCATTTGATTTCTTCACCACCAATTGTTGTTGTGGCATGTCTGTTTTTTTTGCAGTGGTCATTATTTTTGTCCAGATTTCTTTCATACTTCATTTACCTTTGAAATCAGGTGTTCTAGGCCATCCATAGTTTCTGGCTAGAAGGTAGTGACAGCAGCATACCAAAAAATATGTATATTCCTTTCACCAATCTTAATTCCAGTGTCTGAGTCTTTGAGTTAAATCTCTCTCATAATGATCTCAGCATACAAGTTAAACTTGAAGGGGGAAAGAATAAAACCTAGGTTGTGCTCCTTTATTTTGAACCACTCAGTGTCACCACTAGTGTACATACAGTGGTTTCCTGGTTTGAGTAGAGCTATTGCATCAGTTTGATCAAATGCACTGGGACCCTCACATTTGCAGGGCTTCCCACAATTTGTTGTGATCCACACAATCAACAGCTTTCTTGTAGTCGATAGATGTAGACATCCTTCTGATATTCCTGTGACTTTTCCAAAATCCAGCACAGGTTTGCCATGTTAGCCATGCACACCTGATCATGCCGTTCCCAAGCTCAGGTAAATGGGGAAGGTGAACGAAAGACCTGGCAACCTACCTTGTTTAAAAAATTGCCAATAAAATCATATGGTACAGTACAAGTCAGCCAAGTTGCTACATCAGGTGGGGGATTCTCCAGAATTACAGCTCACCTCCAGGTAGCATAGAAGAAGTAGTCAAGGAAGAGTTGGTTCTTACATGCCACTTTTCTCTACCAGAAGGAGTCTCAAAGCGGCTTACAGTCACCTTCCCTTTCCTCTCCCCACAACAGACACCCTGTGAGGTGGGTGAGGCTGAGAGAGACCTGATATTACTGCTCAGTCAGAACAGCCTTATCAGTGCTGTGGCAAGCCCAAGGTTGCCCAGTTGGCTGCTTGTGCGGGAGTGGGGAATCAGGTAATCAGATTAGAAGTTGGTGCTCCTAACCACTACCCCAACCGCTACACAAGTTCCCCTGGAAAAAATGGATGCTTAGAAGGTGGACAGTACAGCTTACATTCCACTGAAGTCTCTCTCTCCCCAAACCCCTCCCACTCCAGGCTCCACCCCCAAAGCCTCCAGGTTTTTCCCAACCCAGAGCTGGCAATCCTACCTGTTAACCAGGTTATGTATCTATGATTTCTTAATGTGTAAAAAGCACTCAGAAGCATAACTGCATGATTTTTAAAAGGTTGATTTATTGCTTTGTTATCCATGTTTTTCATTAAGGAGAAACTTGACTTCTTTATTTGTTACAGGAAACAAAGAGCAGAGATGTAGACATAGGCATCAATCTTTACTTTTGCTTTTTGGAACATCAAACTGGTGAGTGCCGTAAAACAGAAAGGGAACATTAATCATTCTTCACCCAAATATTAATTCTCCTTATTTGTAGCCATTGTTTTTGTGGAGCTGTGGCTTGTATTCGAAGGCAATCTATATCATCCATGCTATTGATATCTTTCATTTCAAAGAGCCCATTGCTAAAATCCCCAATTCGGTCAAAAAGCAAACACGTTACACCATCATGGGTATGGATTTTAAGTCTACCAGTTTCTACGTAACCATAATGGAGAATGTCCTGGTTATATTCAGCTGACCCTGTGCAAATCTTAATCTTTTGAGGAATGATTGGGGTTGCAAAAACAATGGTGAAGAAACTATGTGACGTAATGTTCTTACCCCAAAAAAGCCCTTTTGCGGGAGGGCACACTTTCTCTGGTAAGTAATCGGCAAACACCGGTATGTTTGTGAAACATGAAGCAGCAGGGAAATCTCCAAAATCTTCACTATCTTCTTGAAACTCTGAGTCTTGCAACAGGACTTCCATATTATGAAATGAAGAAACCCTGCCTACGTGCTGGAAGAGAGAAGGCCTAAAGATTATAAGATCTTTTTGATTCTGGGATTGATGGAAAAGCTTAACAAGCCAGTGGCCAGGCATCTGATCATAGAACATCAAGAGGAACCGGGCCAGTTTAATAAGGTCTGAACTATGATAAAGCTTTCCTATGTGGCCCAGGCTTGAAAAGGCTACAGTGGTCCAAGATTTCACCTCACTTTGGACATAATTTTGTATAGCCGACACAAAATTGTTGGCACAGACAACATCATCTTCCAGCATCAAATAATACTGAGAGAGATTGGCACAAAAGTTAAGTAAATAAGCGTAGTCCACATTTTGTTTGGATCGATACTGAGCTTTTTCCTGAATATCAAAGAAAATTTCTTTCATGTAGCTTAAAGATGGGTAACTAGTTAAAGAGCTTTCAATAGCAAGGAGTCGCCCTTCATTCACATGCTCACCAAACTGAGCCTCAATTTCCTTGGCACTTTGCTCATTTAATTTAGAATCATTATTGGCTAGGTATATAACGACTGTTATCAGGCTTAGTCCTTCTGGCCTGCTGTTTCTGAAAATGGACTCCAGGGTCTTCAGCAAATAATGCTCACTCTCTCTGTAGACAGCAGAGATCCCAATGGTCAAGAATTCTAGAAGAGGCAAAAGAAAAAGTTAGTTGCGCATGACATCTACAACATACCACATGACCAAAAGTCCTTCAAATGCAGTATTTCAGTCATTATCAGGATGAAAGAGAATGACTAGACTAGTCATGAGTTTGTAGGAAAGGTAACACTCAAGACAGAGACTTCTACTTCAGATCTTCTTTGTTATACACCACCAGCTCTCAGGGATGGTCTTATGATCAGCTCCATGCTGGTCTGGTGCAAGCCCTTCTTTCCAAGAGACCGCAGTGGTAGCAAAGGCTGCCTGAACCCCATGCGGAGCTGGCCCCATGCCTGCTGCTTACAGTGCAGAGCTTCAAGCTCGTGGTTGTCTTGTGAGAGGCCACCAGCCTGACAGCTTGCAGGTATGAAGAGACCTTGGAAGGGCTAGATGGCATGTGATACTGGGAGGCTCCAAATCCGGAGCACCCAAGCATGAGTTTCCTCTGAAAACTACAAGGGACTCTGATTTGGACTGGGACTAGGTGGGAGAGGGAAGGGTCATTAGTTCTCATAAGTGCTGCTTTCCCAACTTGAAATGGTCCTGGGAAGCAAGCTTCCACTAGAGCAACTTGAATATTCTAGACAGTTTTTTGTGTAAATCTTCACAAAGGCAGGTGTTCATAGGTGGTGTCGTCCACTGCCCCCTGCCTGCAGTGTTCTGCAAAACCTCCCACACAATGGGAGAAGGTTGCAATAAGGAGAGGGAATGGGGGGGCGGAGGGCTTACTCTCACTCCCACTCTTGTGTTAAGGGGCAAGCTCTTCTCCATGGTTTCCAACTGATGCCATTTCCCCTGTGTTTTATGTTTAGGCTCACCAGCACTGCCTTGGCAAATGCCAGGAGATTTTAAGGGCAGTGTCTGGGAGGTCAGAGTTTGGGGAAGACACAGCATCACTTTTTTGGGACACTCTATGAATTTCCTTTAATCTGTATAGTAAAAACCACAGAGGAAGGGGGAGCCTTCTAGAGCATTGCTCCTTGAGCATTTCTCAAGGGTGGGGGATTTGGCCTGAGACCAGAGTTTACCGACTACAGAAAGGAAATGGCAGGCCTACCTTTATGGCATACATTTCAGCAGTTTGGTGTAGTGGTTAGGAGTGCAGACTTCTAATCTGGGTTCGATTCTGCACTCCCCCACATGCAGCTAGCTGGGTGACCTTGGGCTTGCCACGGCACTGATAAAGCTGTTCTGACAGAGCAGTGATATCAGGGCTCTCTCAGCCTCACCCACCCCACAGGGTCTCTGTGGAGGGAGAGGAATGGGAAGGCAATTGTAAGCCGCTTTGAGCCTCCTTCGGGTAGAGAAAAGCGGCATATAAGAACCAACTCTTCTTCTTCTTCTTCTTCTATCATAAGCTGTGTAATAAGTCCTTTTGAACTATTTAGGACTCAATTAGACCCTTTATGCATGGCGGCAGCTACTACAGCAGGGTAAGCAGTAGCGGCCAGGGGAGTGGGGGGGCCAGGCCCCCTCCACACACTTTGGCGGGGGCAGGGGGACGCCTCTAGGTTGGGGCCGGGTGCTGGCAGTTATACACAGGGCCGGCCAGCCCCTGCAGGCTCCTGCAGCATCCAGGAAGCTGCGGAAGTTCCCACGTTTCTATAACATGGGCCTTCCGTGGCCCTGGGCTGGACCATGCCTGCGCTGGTGGCGGGCGTTTGCATAACTGGGGATTTTCCACAATGCCCTGCCATTGCTAGCGTGGGCATTCTGGCCCGTGCATAATGGGTCTGGGAAAGCAATCACTCAAAACATAAAGCATACAGTAAACTGTGTCAAGTGAAGGGCATTTCACATTAAGGAGATTCTTAGGTGGCTTCCAGCATAGCTGTTGAATCAGTTGCTCTTTCATTTAAATTCTTTTGTTTCCCATACATGTTGCTGTCATCAGCAAAGACTTACTTCTTTTAATTGGAGGAGATCCCAAGAGATATTTATATGGAATCGGTAAAGGTCCCAGCACGTTTGCTATAACAGTGAAATTTTGATTTTGTGGCATCTTCCATATAATATTTTCTAGGTTGATGCTCTTTTCTTCTGTATCCTTGAACACAAAATAGTATTATTTTTATTATTACCTGCATGTGCCCTATCCTATAACTTTTTGTCATTTTCTGCATTTGGCAACATTTAAATTGCCCTTCCCCTAGACATTCCTCAGTAAACCAAAAACAACCCCCCAAATCCTGCTGTGCACATTGCATTTGTTTTGTTTTGAACATTTAATATACTTGTAGCTAAATATAGTTTCTGTGAAATAGAGATGTGGGGGAACCTGGAGTTATTCACCTGTAATTCAGTTTTTTCTGCACCTGGACATTGGCATTGCCTTTTGCTTTCCTTCCAGATAATAACCAGAAGTATAGTAAGCAGTGCTAGAAGAAAACACAATCTAGAGAAAGTTCTCCAGTAACAAACCGAAGGCATCTTGAACTTTCTAGTTGTCATGGTAGTTTTTCATTCTGGACCCCTTCAAATGGGAGAAAATAGATGTTATTATTCTGATAAAACATAAAAGAAGATAACTGTATTTCCACATTTGACCGTATGTTGTGGTACTCTTTCTGTTTGCCACTAGAATCTGTGGAGAACAGTGACAACCAGCCCTTTCTAACAGCAATGGCTGGATACAGATGATCAGCTCCATTTCCATGGCAAAAACATAGATGTGCACCTAGCAGATATGGAGGATGCTTACAGGCTCGGATCTCCTTTTCAGGATCAGGGCAATCGTTTTCTGTGGGATCCCCCCCCCCCCAATAATACAATTAGTCTGGCTGCTTCTTCATATGGAAGAAGCTATGATGTGGAGATCAGGGAGGGGTGCTGATTTTACAGATGAAGGTTCCGTGGCTTTTTGAGATTGGCTTTTTGATTAACATTGTTTGTCATTCCACGCTGGTGTCAGATAATGGTTGTTTGCCTGCAGTCTAGTGCTGCCGCCTAAGCACTCTAGTACGGATATAAATACAATAAATAAATAAATAATTAATAGATAAATATCCAAAGCAATTGGAAGAGTCTATGAAAAGGCCCTGAGTTCTTCTTTCAGTAGAAAGCCAGCAATGAAAACTGCAGAACTCGCACCAGTCATATTGTCACATTTGTCAACAGTGCGATGGAACAGAAATGCCCACGAAAGGTAAGATTACAGGAAACGTAGACTGCACCAATCAGGTCTATTATATGACCTACCAGGGATCGAGGGATATGACTTGTTCGTCCAGAGCACACATACCCCCCCCTCATGCTTTTTATACATGTCAATATTGTTTATGAAGGGAATGGTTACAACAGCACTTACTGAATCTTTTGGGGTTTTAGGTTACTCTTCAGCTCAACTGGACAGTCCTCTAATGACAATTCAACCAGAACATAAAGGTGCCGGCTTTTGGAACAGCTGCCGTGGAATAATTAGGGTCTTTTCCTGGAGACCCCAACTGCCCTCCTGCTATCCCTCCTCTCTCAGCCTGGATGCTCCCACCAACTGCCATGGAATTTGCTAACAAGACTAGAATCTTCGCTCAGGTTTCTCTTCCAAGGCTTGCTGTTTGGTGTGCTGTGCCATGTAGAGTGGTGGTTAATCCAATAAACGAATATGATCTTGAATAGGCATTTTTAGGGTTCTCTGAGCATTTGCTCTAAAATCACATTATTAAAAAAAACACATTTCATTTTTTAAACTGCCCCTCTTTCTGTACAGATGACTGCGTAATAAAATTAGAGTTACCAACCCAAAGTTAGGAAATTCCTGGAGATTTTGGGGTGGAGCCAGGGGAGGGCAGTGTTGGAGGAGAGGAAGAGCCTCAGCAGGGTACAATCCCAGACCCTCCAAAGCAGCCATTTTCTCCCGAAAAAACGATCTCTGTATTTGTATTGGAACTGATCTCACACCAGGAGAGCCCATGTGGAAGCTGGCAAACCTAAACAATACCAATAATGTTTAGGTAAAGGTAAAGGTATCCCCTGTGCAAGCACCGAGTCATGTCTGACCCTTGGGGTGACGCCCTCCAGCGTATTCATGGCAGACTCAGTACGAGGTGGTTTGCCAGTGCCTTCCCCAGTCATTACCGTTTACCCCCCAGCAAGCTGGGTACTCATTTTACCGACCTCGGAAGGATGGAAGGCTGAGTCAACCTTGAGCCGGCTGCTGGGATTGAACTCCCAGCCTCATGGGCAAAGCTTTCAGACGGCTGCCTTACCACTCTGCGCCACAAGAGGCTGTCAATAATGTTTACCAAACAGTTAAAGAAAGTAAGGTCAAGCAAGCCTTCTTTCTGGCTGATCTTCTGCCCAACCCCAGGCCTGACCCTCAGGCCAAGAGCCAAAGAGACACAGCTTCTGGGCACACCCTGGCCATAACCGTGTGCAGAGAGGATAACCTCCTCTGTGAGATGTTATTCAGCTGCTGCAAAGTAGCAGGCTATCTCTTCTTCCAGAGATAACATTTGTGTATCTAACTGTGATAACCAACTAACCCATAGTAGTTATCTTTTACTGCTACTTTGTTATTTTGCATAAAGCTGCTTCACACTGACTTCAATAGTTCTTCAGCATCTCACGTAGAGAAATATCTTTCCTAGCATTTGCTATCTATACCTGGAGGTTCCAGGGGCTGAACCTGGGACCAAAGCCACTACCTTTAATAATCACATTAAACTCTCTAACTCGTTTGCTTTGAATCAAGCCGTTCCCTTGCTAGATGGACCAGTTATTGAAAGTATTTCTTGGCAATCTCTCCACTCAAAATGGTTGGGAGCAAATACCATGGAAAACAAAACATCTAAAAACTAAACAATTATAAGAAGAGCAGTAAAAAAAACAGTATTTAAAGGCAGCAGTAAAACACACACACAACAAAAAACGAAAACAGGATAAAGACCATTTCAAATGCCTAGACAAATAAATTCTTTTTTTATTTCATCTCGTGGCTTGTGCTTAACAATCTAGACACCAGGAGAGCGGCTGTAGGAAGATCATTCCATAATGGGGGCACAGGCACACAAAGGGGCCTATTTTCAGTTGGTGCCACCTGCGGTACCCAAGAAAGTGGAGGAATATGAATTACATGAAATCTGTAAGATATGAAGCAGCATTTAGCCTTCCCAGCTTAACTTTACAGGGCAAAATAATACTAAACAGTAGGTTAGTAAGTTTACTAAGCCTACATTTTTCATAAGCCTGTTCATAGCAATCTCTATGCATATAGTATAAAACTACCTTCACTGGATCAATTCCTAAAAAGACAGGACGTTTCTTTTGATTTAAAAAGTGGAACCTCAAGGGCAGAGGTTGCTTGTTTACTTGTCCCAAGGCTTCCCTGCTTCTCATAAAGTTGCCATCCTCCAGGTGGGACGGGAGAGAGACTGTCAGTCCAATGAGAATACAATCATCAGAAAGGCCAAAGCTGAAAGTGAGCTAAGATTGGCCAGGGAAGCCCATTGTAACAAGAAAAGATTTTTCAGTTATGTGAGGAGCAAACGTAAAGTAAAGGAGGCAATAGGCCCACTGTTGGGTGTGGATGGACAAACTCTAATGGAAGATGCAGAGAAAGCAGAAAGGCTTAGTGCCTATTTTACATCTGTTTTTTCCCACAGGTCAAAGTGCTTAGGCACATCTAGAGATGGCCGTAGCCAAAGGATAGTGTCTGGGTGGCAGATTAACATGGATAGAGAGGTTGTCGAGAGGCAATTAGCTGCACTGGATGAGTTCAAATCCCCTGGTCCGGATGAAATGCACCCGAGAGTGCTCAAAGAACTTTCCAGAGAACTTGCACAGCCCTTTAAGGACTGGAGATGTCCCGGCGGACTGGAAGAGAGCAAACGTTATTCCGATCTTCAAAAAAGGGAGGAAGGATGACCCGGGAAACTACAGACCAGTGAGTCTGACCTCTGTTGTGGGGAAGATAATGGAGCAGATATTAAAGGGAGCAATCTGCAAACATCTGGAGGACAATTTGGTGATCCAAGGAAGTCAGCATGGATTTGTCTCCAACAGGTCCTGCCAAACCAACCTGGTTTCCTTTTTTGACCAAGTAACAGGTTTGCTGGATCGTGGAAATTCGGTTGATATCATTTACTTGGATTTTAGTAAAGCTTTTGACAAGGTTCCCCATGATGTTCTGATGAATAAATTGAAGGACTGCAATCTGGATTTTCAGATAGTTAAGTGGATAGGGAATTGGTTAGAGAACCGCACTCAAAGAGTTGTTGTCAATGGCGTTACATCAGACTGGAGAGAGGTGAGTAGCGGGGTACCTCAGGGCTCGGTGCTCGGCCCGGTACTTTTTAATATATTTATTAATGATCTAGATGAGGGGGTGGAGGGACTACTCATCAAGTTTGCAAATTGGGAGGACTGGCAAATACTCCGGAAGATAGAGACAGAGTTCAACGAGATCTGAACACAATGGAAAAATGAGCAAATGAGAACAAGATGCAATTTAATAAAGATAAGTGTAAAGTTCTGCATCTGGGTCAGAAAAATGCAAAGCATGCCTACTGGATGGGGGATACACTTCTAGGTAACACTGTGTGTGAACGAGACCTTGGGGTACTTGTGGATTGTAAACTAAACATGAGCAGGAAGTGTGACGCAGCGGTAAAAAAGGCAAATGCCATTTTGGGCTGTATCAACAGGGGCATCACATCAAAATCACAAGATGTCATAGTCCCATTGTATACGGCACTGGTCAGACCACACCTGGAGTACTGTGTGCAGTTCTGAAGGCCTCACTTCAAGAAGGATGTAGATAAAATTGAAAGGGTACAGAGGAGAGCGACGAAGATGATCTGGGGCCAAGGGACCAAGCCCTATGAAGATAGGTTGAGGGACTTGGGAATGTTCAGCCTGGAGAAAAGGAGGTTGAGAGGGGACATGATAGCCCTCCTTAAGTATTTGAAAGGTTGTCACTTCGAGGAGGGCAGGATGCTGTTTCTGTTGGCTGCAGAGGAAAGGACACGCAGTAATGGGTTTAAACTTCAAGTACAACGATATAGGCTAGATATCAGGAAAAATATTTTCACAGTCAGAGTAGTTCAGCAGTGGAATAGGCTGCCTAAGGAGGTGGTGAGGTCCCCCTCACTGGCAGTCTTCAAGCAAAGGTTGGATACACACTTTTCTTGGATGCTTTAGGATGCTTAGGGCTGATCCTGCATTGAGCAGGGGGTTGGACTAGATGGCCTGTATGCCCCTTACAACTCTATGATTCTATGATTCTACAAACCAATAGAAGAACCGACCATGGCTGTACAATAAAGCAATATTAATGTTCAAAGTGTGTCTTAAAATCAATTTCTTAAAGCTGGATAGCAAACTTCTTACAGCAATATTAAGTCACCAAAACAGGTACCTAGGTTAACACCACTGCATTCCCCTGATCTAGCAAGGTAGTAACTTTCTGAAAAAAATGATAAGGTTAGTCTGACATTACTTGTTCTTGAGAAAGCCATGCTGACGCTCATGGGCTTTTTGCACGCCTTCAAAATCGCACAATGGTTGCTAATTGGAAACGCTATTGATTTGCCTTAACGCACGACGTCGTAGACAATCTGCAACACTCCTGAAACCGATCAGCAAAAAGCACTTCGTTGTAGCGCTTTCAGGGGAATCCCAAAAAGTGGATTCACCCTCCGGAAAGCGCTACACTCTTGCAAACAATCTGTAACACTAGCGATAAAGACCTGTGCGTTAACATTTTTGCGGTTTCTTCAAAGTCCCTCCTCCTGAGCCTGTCCTCCAAACTTCCGGTGAAGCGATCGCCATTTTTTTTTCTCCGAGCGAGCGGGGATAAACGCACCAGCGAGCCTCTTTCAGTTTAGAGGCTTCCCTGGCTTCAGTCCCTCCCCTTCAGTCACTAAGCACACACATTTAACACAGTCATTCAGCCGAAAATCGGCCCGTGAGAGGGGGGGGGAGGGGGGAATTTTTTTTCCCCACTCCGAGGCAGCGTGGCCACGATCACATGACAGCTCAAACAGAGGCTTCCCCGGCTTCAGTCCCTCCCCTTCAGTCACTAAGCACACACATTTAACACAGTCATTCAGCCAAAAATCGGGCCCGTGAGAGGGGGGGGGAGGGGGGATTTTTTTCTTTTCACTCGAGGCAGCGTGGCCACGATCATACGATCAAACGACAGCTCAAACACATTAGGCAGCTGGATGGGTCTCTCCGTTGCAACAAATCTACACAGATTCGTTACAATGGGTGTGTGTTTTTTTTTAAAAAAACCTTTCTTAAAGGGAAAGGGGCTGTTTGGGAGCATGCTAACGGCTGCCCATTGGCTGCTTGACGGCCAGGGGCGGGACGAGCTCGGCAATAGCGCTTCCTTTCTAGCGATTTCTGCCGAGACCGGAAGCCTGTGGGAAACGCTACAAAACGCAACTGGATACCACTACAAAGGCAGGTATGCATAACGACGAATTCCACTATTTTAAATGGCGATTTTTCATTCAGTGACCAATTTGCAACAAAGATCCCGGTGCGTAAAGCCCCTCAGTATTTATAGCCATCTGCTCTAGCTGCTCATGGACCAACTGTTTGAATATTTTTTCTCAAATTTAGCCAGCTATAGATGTCAAGCTGATGGGTTGGTAGTTACCCAGATCCCCCCTTTTTCCCCTTCTTGAAAATGGGGTCAACATTCAGTGCTCAATCCACACCAGACGGATTTCTGTCCTGGTCATGGGATGGAGATAGTGCTGGTCGCCTTGGATGATCTGTCAGCTGCATTTAATGTGGTTGAGCATGAGCTCTTGGCCCACTCCTCAATGGGACTGGGATTTGTGGGACTGCCCTTCAGTGGCTGCTCTCCTTCTTACAGAACCGGACACAGTGGGTTGCAGAGATCTCATGCCTCTATCAACTCCTGTGTGGAGTTCTTCAGGGGGTGGTCCTCTCCCCCACACTTTTAAACATTTTTATGCTCCCTCTGGCCCAGCTGGTCCAGAGCTTTGGGCTGGCTTGTCATCAGTACACTGATGACACCCAGCTCCATCTTCTCATGGATGGCTGCCCAAACTCCCCCCCCCCCCCGGATCCATTTGCCAGATGCTTGGAAGCCATAGCTGGGTGGTTAGAGAAGAATCCCATGAAACTCAACCCCTCAAAGATGGAGGTCCTGTGCCTGGGAAGGAAGGGGGCAGACCAGGAAGCATAATTGCCCAACTAGTTGGGGTGCATCTTAACATCTGACCCTGTGTTGGAATCTGGGAGTGATCTGTGATGCCTCCCTTACTATGGTCACAAGATTAGCACATCTGGCATTCTTCCATCTTCACCAGGCAAAGCTACTAGCACCCTGTCTGTCCCCAAAGCACTTAACCACAGTGATCCATGCAACGACCACCTCCAGGATTGACTTCTGTAATCCGCTTTACATGAACTTTCCCTTGTCCTTGAGCCAGAAACTGCAGCTGGTACAAAATGCAGCTAGGGTCCTCACAGGAACACCTTGGAGGGCCCACATCCAGCCGGTGCTGACACAGTTGCAGTTGCAGTCTTGATCTTTAAGGCCCTTTGGGGTCTGGGACCCACATACCTGAGGGACTGCCTATCACCTTATGGTCTCTGCATACTCTGTGGGTACTGATTGCTGGTTCCTGGCTCCTGAGAAGTTCACCTGGCCTCAACCAGGGCTAGGGCCATTCTGGTCCTGGCCCCAACCTGGTGGAATGGGCTCCTAGAAGAGCTGAGGGCCCTTCAGGAGCTTTTGCAGTTTCTCAGGGCCTGTAAAATGGAGCTCTTCTGCCAGGTCTTTGGTTGAGGCCAGGGTGCGGAAGATCCACTGGGCCCCTTCCTCAGATTAGAATGATTTGGTACCCCTGGAAATCTGTGCCTTGAGGCATGGATAGAGTGGAGGCTGACTGGGGTATGTGTGTGTGGGGGGCACGCTGGATGAGTTTGATTTTTCTTCTCGCTGCCAGAGTTACTATTGTGTAATGTTAATGTTTTTATGTGATGTGGGGTTCTATTCTGTAACCCACTGCAAGATGTTTTACAAGACCAGCGGGTAATAAATCTAATCTAATAATGAATAAATACATTTGCCTGCCTCCAATCTTCTGGCACTTTACCTGCAAAGAGTGCTGAGCTCCAGACACAGAAATAAGTTCCCCTTCTGCTTTGGAGACTAGACTCTATGGAATTATACATTGCTGAGGTTTCCGCCTCCTCAAAGTACACCTTCTCAAATCCTTCACCCCCAAATTGCAAGGAATTTCCAACACAGAGTTGACAACTCTGCCTAAATATCAAGCCAGTATCCTGACAATATTAGAAAAACAAAGCAAGGTGTCTGAGGGTATCTCCTGGCCCCTGAGTTCTGACGGCAGAGGCTCCAAAGCAGTTGCCAATTCATGATGGCTAATAAGCCAGGGTCAGATGCTCAGTGCACAGGTTTAGTGCCCAGCCCCTGCTGGGTTCATCGTCTGGAATTCAGCTTCCTTGCCTGTGGCTTTCAAGGATTTTGACAGACGTTGCACATTGATTTTATGTTTAAGAAAGACTCCTGCTGCGGCTTCCACAACTTGTTCCATTGCCTTGGGAGTTAGGCAGTAATGTACAAACAACAGAAGTTATATCACTCAAAAAAACAACAGAAGTTATATCACTCAAAAAACACCCATTGTTTGGGAACCTGGGAGTCCAGTTTAAAAGGCATAAAGATGGTTGGCACTTCCACTTCCTCCCATCTGTAGTAGAGGCCAATTTCTCTCCCGTGTTGTCTGTACACACACACACTTCTTTCTTATCTGTGTGGCTGCTTCCCCACAGGACACAGCTTCATATGACTCGGGTTTTGAATGTACTCCTCCTTGTATCACATGCATACATTAGCCAGCTCCACAATACATTAAAAGCGGACAAATTTATTGCTTCATAAACTTTTAAAGAAAACTCCTTCATCTGGTGTGTCCACATCAAATCTACCATGTCACAATAATTGTGGAAGTCTCTAAAGTGCCATGGGATGGGGGACACAGCTGGTGCTCCAACAGACTAACTCATTTCCTTTTCTGGAATTTCTACTTAACTTGAATGTCTGGGTTCATCCTGTGACCAACATGAACTAGCTAGTGACTGAACTGACCAGTTCCAACATGGTACTCATGGTAGCAACGGCAGGGCTGGATTAAGTTGTCCTGAGGTCCTAAACAATGTCAATTTTAAGAGGCCCTGCTGGCATTATTCACAATATTTATTATTCTTCCACTGAAATATAGTAACCTTTCTACTTAGAGGACCCTACAAACCTGAAGCCCTAAATTGTAGTTTATTTAGCTTGTGTTTAAATCCAACTCTGTGTACGAGGAGAAAAGAGACCCGTAGAGAAACTCAGACGGATGGCCCTCGTTAACTAAACTGCAGTTGTCTTTTGTACTGTGGCCATTATGAACATTCAAAGTTAAGATTTCATTCATAATTTCTCAGGAGACAGAGGTGATCGATAATACTTTCCTTTTTTCAGCTGTCCAGAGATGGTATACATTTGTTTTCACAAGAAATATTAATGAAATTCTGGTCTTACTGAGATGGTAAATATTGTCCCTCCCTCCAATGAAACCAAAACTTTCCTGGGATCTCAAAAGCCCAGGGAATCAGTAGATATAAGACAAGTCTTCTTCAGATGTTAGAGAAAAGCAGCATATAAGAACCAACTCTTCTTATTATTTCTGAGGATATCCAACTGTGCATAATTGGGAGTCTGCACTATCAAGAACCCTTCTGATACACATGCCGTATTTCATTTGAAATAGGCACCACACATATTTTCATCTTCAGCAACAAGCCACATTGAAAACATGCATGACACCATTTTCAGACAAAATGGTAATCACAGTTAGATTGAGGACTGCGGGTAGTATGAACTCCCAGGACACATGGTTGGATACCACCCCCCCAGTCGGAATATCTGAGAAAGACAATATCTTCCTAAACCAGTGGCCCCTATTTCTCTATGCCCATCCCAGAAAATTCCACTCAAGTAATTTGAATATGTTTTTTAAGAGACATGATGTAGTTCCCATTGTACCCGTCTTTTCAAAAGGTCAACAGGCTTCAAGCTAATTTCTTACTGGTAAGTAACCACTAGATGGCTCTGTTTACATAGTATCTCGACTTCTTGCCCAAATCCTGCAAAATCCACCTGCTGTGTCTTGCTTTTCAGCAACTGTGCTTGCTCAATATTAGCTTAATACATATGGAGGAAGATTGCTCTGAATCATATTTTCAATGAACCATTGGGTTATTCTACAGATGCAATACACGGGCTTTTCTTCTGGTGCTAATGGTGGCCAACAAGCCCCTTTCTTGCTCACCAGAGTTGCTTTTATTAAAAATTTTATTTATTTTATCTCTACTCACCAGAGTTGCTTTTATTAAGAGCTTCAATAACCATGGAGAGAAAGAACAAATGGTAGGGAAATCAGGAGCCCAGCAAGCACAGAAGCTGTTCAAGATGTCAGGTGTCTGAAGGGCACTCATTTCTTATTCTATTCCATCATTAAAGACAACTCAGTGTTTCCTACAACCTGGCAAAGTCTTGAAGTAAAATTTTCTACATGCTGGACCAATTGAAAGATGCATTTTTTTTTGTTTGATTTTGCCTTAGGATGTATCCAACCACCCAATTCCCCACCTGCTGCCAGAATTTCTGCTGTGGTCTAAAAAGAACCTTACCACTGTTTGTGTAAAGTGGACTTGAAGTCTTCCAACAACAGATGGCAAGACAGCTTGGGACAAGGAAGATGGTTTGTCCCCAGGACGTGAAACGACCAAGCCATTATCTTGTCTTTGCTTCCTTTTTATTAAGAAAAAATATTCATTGCCCACCTCACCCCTTTTTAGTGATTGTATTATTAATGTGCATCTCCTGTAGGTTTCAGTATTGTCTGCCTATAAAACTTTTGTTTTCCTTCCCAATAGGATGAAATAGAAGAAGATTGGCAGGGATTGTTCCCCTCCACCTGAGAAAGAATCCTATGGGCAAGTACCTTTCTCTCTTGCAGAGAAAGCCAAGGCAGGGATTTGGAATACCTGTAAGGCATGCAGTGTGGACAGAGGAAAGACAGGCAGCTTTGCACAACATGCATAGAGGTTTGCACTTGATTTGAGAGGAAACAAGCAGCCCAAGAAGGACAGTCAGAGACAGCACAGGGGCTTCCATTTGACGCCCAATAGCAGGCAAGCCACAATAGACCAAAAAGTGTGCAGACAAGAAAGAGATTTGCACCTCAAGAAAGATGAGAATCATTACAAGACAGGCAGAGGTTTGCATTTGACATCCCTAGGAAGGCAACCAGCAGTATCGAATGGCCAGAGCAGGATCGAATGGCTTGTGTCCGCAAGCTCTCACCCGGCCAAATTATTTAGGGTAGTTAGATCCCTCACTGCCCTTGAGGGGCGCCAAAATAGTAGCCAATTGGAATTCGGCTGTGAGGCATTAGCGAGCTATTTTGCGGACGAAATCTCGTCACTCCGCCGCGATCTTCCTGCCACAGTTAATACAGTAAATGAACTGGAGGCCTGTTGGCCACCTTTGGAGGCGACATTTGATGGCTTCAGATGGCTCTCTTTATCCGAAGTGGACAAGTTGCTAGGTTCAGTCAGGGCGACCACTTGCCCCCATGACCCCTGTCCTTCTTGGCTCCTCAAGGGAGGTGGCCAGAGGATAGGAGGCCAGCTCAGGGACATTATCAATCTCTCCCTGGAGTCTGGGGAGTTCCCTAGGCAGTTGAAGAGAGCAGTGGTTCACCCTCTCCTGAAAAGATCTATGCTGGCCCCACGGGACCCCACCAGCTACCGCCCAGTGTCGCATCTGGTATTCCTGGGCAAGGTGGTTGAAAGGGCCGCAGCAGGCTAGCTCCTGGCATTCTTGGAGAAAACTTCGGCACTCGATCCCTATCAGTCTGGCTTTCGACCTGGCCACGGGGTGGAGATGGTGTTGGTCACCCTGTTGGATGACCTCCACCGCCAGCTGGATAGAGGCGGGTCGGCAGTGCTAGTTCTTCTAGACCTGTTGGCCGCTTTCGACATCGTGGATCACGAACTGTTGGTCCACCGCCTTGCCGGCACAGGGATACAGGGCACAGCTTTACGCTGGATACACTCCTTTCTCCAGAACCGGACCCAGAGGGTTGCAGTGGGGGATAAGTTCTCGCGCTCCTACAGACTCCCTTGCGGGGTCTCTCAGGGCACGGTCCTCTCCCCCACATTGTTCAACATCTTCATGCACCCTCTGGCCCAACTGGTACGGAGTTTTGGGCTGAGCTGCCACCGGTACGCTGATGACACCCAGCTCTATCTCCTCATGGACGGCCACCCGGACTCCTCCCCAGAACCATTCATCAGATGTTTGGAAGTGGTGACGGAATGGTTCGAGCAGAGTTGCCTGAAACTCAACCCCTCCAAGGCGGAGGTCCTGTGGCTGGGACGTAGGGCGCAGGACCAGGAAGTGCACCTACCCACCCTGGCAGGGACGCAACTTACCATCACGTCCCAGGCCAGGAACTTGGGTATGACCATTGATGCATCCCTGACCTTGGAGACGGAGGTCAAGAAAGTAGCCAGCCAGGCATTTTTCCACCTTCGCCAGGCCCAACTACTAGTGCCCTACCTGTCCCCCGACCACTTGGCTACAGTGATCCATGCAACGGTCACCTCCAGAATAGATTTCTGTAACTCGCTCTACTGGGCCTACCCTTGTCCTTGATCCGGAAACTCCAACTAGTGCAAAAAACAGCTGCTAGGGTCTGGCAGATCGATGGAAGCTTGAATTCAAGAACACCCAAATTCCATTTAAACAGTAAAAAGAAAGTCCTATGGGGGAAGAAAACCTCTTCATGTTGCAAGACTTGTTTACTCTGCTGATTGATGAAATTCCCTGGCAGTTCCATTATCTCCTGATTCCCCCCCCCCCAAGTCTCAGTAACTCAGTAAACTAGACCAACATTCACTGGAAAAATGAATGGTATTAATGAGGTGTATTTATTTTCCTACTTGTCATCTTTATGACAATAGAACACTAAACTTTTCCTTTGTTTTTCAGTTAATAAACTTGCCTAGTATTTTACTTATAGCAGTACTGTTTAGTTTTCATGGTGAAAGGCCACTGATGGATCTTTTATTAGCTAGTTATGGAACCCTACAAAAGGTATGCAAGGCCCTGAGTGCGGGCCTACGTCTCTCTGATCCCTTCAGGCGTCCATTGTTCTAGAGAGCACCAAGGGTTTCAGCTATGCTGAAATGGCTGCCCTGAAGATCACTGAGCTGTGATCAGTACCAGCTCCCTGCCTTGGTGATAGAGACCCTTGTCTTGTGCTCTGTAGCAGCAAGAGCAGCCGTTCATAACACTGGGTTCTAAAATGGTTACTCAACGGGAATAAAGGCAAGGCAGTTCCAGAAGTATAGCTGTGCCCATCTGTAGCTGCAAAATAAAAGTCCCCAGGCCCCCTCCATAGAGGGATTTCAATTGTGTTTTTTCCCCCAGACTGGCCATTTTTTTATAATGTCTCTTCACATCCACATGCCTATTGTTTACACTCTAAGTCAGGCTTTCGCAACCAGGGTTTTGTGAAACCCTGAAGTCACTTGATGGCCCTGGAAGGTTTTACCAAATGGGTGAGAGTTAATTAATTTTTATATTTTAAACATGTGTTAAACATTTTCAGGTGATTATGACCATATATGGTCATCTTTACCTTACCCCCGCCATGGCCAGTGATGGGCCTGGAGGTGGTGGGAAGGGGAGGGGGCACAGCTATGCTTCCCAACCGTATTCTGCACAATTGCGCCTTTTCTGGGGTTTCTCGAAGCCTGAAGAATGTTTCAGGGGGTTCTCAATGGTAAAAAAGTTGAGAAAGGCTGCTCTACTGCACATCTGATGAAGTCAGCTCTGACTCATGAAAGCTAATATTGGGATAAATTTTGCTAGTGGTACGGGCACAACTGGTCTGCTTTTTTATGTAAGAGGGAAAACAGTTTTGCTTCTCTGCCTTCTATGACAACATCATATATTCCGTTATAAAACAAACAGCAACATTTTTGTTCTTGAGTCACTGCTGTTCTGTGCATTTTCACAATCCACAGAGATTCAAGCAGTTTTACAATTTCAATTACAATATAATCAGTGATTAACAATAAGCCATGGATGGTACTTTTGTGAGCCTTCCCTAGAGAGAGGGAAGCCTGGAGGAAGGAATTATCCCTTCATTCTTACAGATGGTCTCCCCAGAACACAGAGAGCGTGATAGACTGGCAGGTGTGCACAAGGACTTTTATGACCCCAGCCTCAGCCTGTAACGAAAGGGAACTTTGCTTGCTATTGTTCATGCCCAAAAGCACAGCTCTTATTTTGACAGAAATAAACATCCTGTTAAAAGTTAGCCTGAGCAACAACCATGTTAGATTAAACAAGTTGACTGCTGTTGAATACAACCCAAATTGTAACAAGTTCTTTACAAATGTTAGAAACCCAACACAGACCTTTTTGGCCACGCTATTTGTCTTTCCCCTTCTTTACTTACTGTTGTCCCTTAGCTTTTGAAAAATTGATGGTGTTTTAAAACATTTTGCCTTCTCAGGATTCCTAAATTAGGAAACTGTCTGTCTCATAGGCTTTGGTCCACGTCACTCCAGCTTAATGGTGATTGAAGGAATCATGATCTTGCTGCGACTGCTCCAAGGGTGCAGCCTTTTCAACACTGAAATCCTTTTACATCAGAATATTACACAGAGAGAGAGAGTTTAAAGTGACTTGTTGTGGCCATTTGGCCAATATATTATTCTTTTAAAGAATCCTATTGGGGAAAAAATCATCCCAGTTGAGCCTAATCAGAAGAATCTAAACACTATGTGGGTTCCCCAAAGTCTTCCAATTTGCAGTTTTTCTTTGCATCAGCTTACTGTTCCATTTCAATTTCAATTTGTCCAGCCAGTGGAATTTCACTAGCAAAAAGGGTAAATTCCATTACAAATTGAAACAAAGAGATATTTCCCATGATCAAAACCAGAGCATGGACTGTGAACTTTCATCTCATTCATTTTGCTCATCCACAAACTGGATCATCATGAAACACTCTATCAAAACAAAAGCGTTCACATCTGTGACAGGAAAGTTACCAGCTGCCATATGTCGTTCTGATATGCATATGCTAACATGGGCCCAGCCAATGGAGTTCCTGCAAACTCTTCTATGACCCCGTTGTCCCACATAATGAATGCCCCATTGTCAGCAGTGCTAATGCTATGCAATCTGTTTGGCCATATTGCAGCACGTAACCCAGCTCTGTGCTGCAGAACACATTTTGCCACATAAGAGTAACTCGCCGGATGCCTTCCAATCTGTTGCTCTCGCAGGCTGAGGCTCTGCTGTCACATTTGATGCAGCCTGTTGGACCACAAAGGAGGCACCTTATTGTCATCATGTTAGGCATTCTGTTTAGCAGTTCTTCCAAGGGCAGCTGCTGTCTCAGAGTGTCAGTCAGTTAGACTGGGTGCCAATGACTTTGATTGTTGCATCAATACACAACCACATGGCACAATGAACTAGCTTTATTCAGTTCCTTTTTGTGATCACACCAAGCTTTTCCAAATCTTATGTCAGGTAATGTTCCATATTACAGCCATGCTATAGATTCTTATACTGGCATCAGATGGCCAGATTTGGTTATTGTGCCATAGATTTCCAGAGGACATTGTTGTCACAAACAAATGGGGGGGGGGGTGTTTCCAGAATGCAGAATTGTTAAAAAAATGAATAACGTGAAGATTTCTTAACAGGACTACAGATTATATCAGAAGATGAAGCATTCATTATTAGTTAACTAATTAATAAATGTGAGTTCAGAGTCACCTGTTTAGTTTTGAAGACTATTTCGGTTCCAAGGTATCATTGCCATTGTGAATGGAAATTAATAGAAAGAAAATGTTAGAGAAGGCCTTTCTTTCAAATCAATGGTACCATTTGTTTTCACATTATTCAGTATCTCAGAAATGTGCTGGGATCGAGAGCTTGTTTTCAAGCAAGCTTCAGCCTAATTGGTGAAACCAGTGAAAAGGCCACCTTTTTATGGCTAAATGCTTTATTATTGCTCTCAGGTGCCATTCATATTTTTAACTGTAGTTTTGAAAGCCCAGCATAAGTTTAGGAAAGGCAGCAGAGAAACATTTTGCCTTACTGATATGAGCCATGAATCTCAAGGAAACAAGCCCTTTTCTGTTAATACCCAAGTTTGTTTGTATAAGCAAAAGATTAAACTGAGAGCACTGCAAACTGGGCTGCCAACAAAGACGGTGGCCCAAAGTTGTATAGTGAAGGCTTGCTGGCTGTAAGGTGAGACTATTGATTCAGGACAAGGAATGTGGTTTCCACATTGTGTACTAAGGAAAGTGAAATGACACATATAGGAGACATAAAAGTAAGAGAAGAGAACCCATCTTGAGGGATTTGTTTAAGGAACCCCAAATCAACAGGATTTTATAACCATTTCAAGTATCCTTATATAATGTGTGGCACAGATCTGGAGAAATAGTCAAATTTCGGTATTTGAAATTTTGGTAACTGATGTTCAGGTTTTATGTATTGTTCTCTGTTATAATGTAAACCGCCCTGAGCATCCGGGGAGGGCGGTATAGAAGTATGATAAATAAATAAATAAATAAATAAATAAATAAATAAATAAATAAATAAATAAATAAATAAATAAATGTTGAAGAAAAATAGTCAGCAGGTAGAGTACAAATGTAAAAAGCATATTGACATAGTACCATGTTTATGTACAGCTTTTTACAGAGTACAATTTATTGCTCTCTGTATTGGTCCCTGTATCTGAAGCATTTGTGTGAGGACAGAGGGGGAAAGAGGGTGAGAAAGCACAATGTGAACCCAGCAATAAACCAGGCTTGTACAGATCATCGCTTCATGCCAGTTTAAAGCAATGTCTGAATGCCGCCATGGAGTCATAGCAGTTGCATACCGACTTATGCCATGCTGTCTATGTTCATTTAGCTACACTGAAACAATATGTTCTCAGAAAATCACTAGATATAACAAAGCAGCATAACATTGTTTTGGGAATAGAGGAGAGCTGGACCAGTGATTGAAGTGATGGCCAAGCCATTTGGAAATCAACTGGCAGGCTGGTTTTGTATGTCCTCTTCTACCCACCACTCTGCATTTCACTTGCACTAAGTTTGGAGGCTCTTCAGGTCTTTTTGTATTCCAGTATACAAGTTCTACAGAAAGTTGCACTGAAATGAAAATGCTGCCCCAATTTTGTTTTGATTAAAAAAAATCCATCCTAACAGCAGGAGAGGTTTTGCATAAGCTGTTTTTAAATACTCAGAGAAGAAAAGGCTCCCTAGTAGGCTGCCTGACTATTTTTAAAAGGGCCTTTAAATAAGGTCACCCTGATCTAGTTATGGCTCTTCAGAGAAGTCCTAGGTGACGTCAGGAGTCCTGAATCCTATCACTGGGGCTGAAGCATGCTCTTGGGTTCTGAGGTCTCACTCTCACATTTACAGGAGGAATACTGAAGGGCAGCATGTTGCCCATAATTTTCCCTTGGAAAAATAAAATCAAAGCTACTAATAAGCTATCAGCTTTCCACCCTCGGGCACAATAGCATGGTAGAGTATGAATTATTACAGAGCCAATGGATTTTCCTTATTGCTTAATTTAAACATGACTGAAGGCATCAGTCTCCAGATTTGTGTCTGACATCATGCCAGCGGCGCTTATTAGCGGCTGCACAATACAAGCCCTGTCATATCCCCTTATTTGCCTTCCAATTCTAACAAATACTTTATAGTTATTCTTTTGTGCCAAAGGTCACTGGAATCTAATTCATCTTATAAAGTTCAGCTGAGTAAGTTAAATGGATTTGCAAGTTAAACAAAATGAACACATGGCTGCTTTAGCCACAACAAAAACAGGAGTGGAAGAATGCCCCTCCTTTCTTCCTCAGAGCATTTTGCCCCATATGTCCCTCTTAAAGGGAACCCAAAGCCACAGTCTCCAGTTATCAGCAGGTACAAATGTCTCTGTCTCCTCACTGCCCTGAAGAACTGACTTGTTACTTCAAGCCAGTTCTGATACAAAACCCATGTCTGATTAAAGAATTTGTGAGAGTTACAGGAAGGTCAAAGGGGCAAGCAAAGGGTGTGCAGGGACATATGGAAAGTGAGCAGGAACTTATAAACACCTCACTAGTCTTTCTCAGGGCTTCTTTTCCCTCCTTCTCCCATGCTAGGACATATGCAGATGAAAAAATAGGTGCTGTTGAAGGAAGAGACATCTTGATAGCTTTCCCTGAGTTCTTCTACAGTGTTACCTTCCAGCTGAGGCAACACACTAGACTGCTAACAGACTAGAAAGGGAGATTGCAGAAATGCAAGTTATGACAACACTCAAAACCATGGACTCAAATTTTGTTGTTCACAAGAGAAACTTTTATGCTTGTTAGCAGCACCCCCCTTCAAAGCCTGCACTGTTTCTTCCCTCCACTGGAAGCCAGGTGCAAGATGGCCTTACTCCTCCAAATATTTGGGATAGCCTGATTGTTTTTTGACTGGGTATAAGATGTACGCTAAATGCATGTGAACGTCGGGTTCTGGTAAACCTTGCCGTATGGGTGTGCATGTGTTTGTGCGTCTGTGGCCCAGCTTATAGGAACTTTGCCTGCACTTCCTGTAGTTTTGATGCTTTTAAGAGCCTCCTTGTAGGGAAACCTATATTGTTTTCTTGGAATTCCTGTGAGTATTCTTGGTTTCACTATACTGAAAGATATATGCGCATGGTAATTTTGTCTTCCCCACAAGCTTTACTATCTTTCTTCCAGGAAGCATGACATTTTGAAAGCAATGAGGGTCCTTTAAAGGAATACGACAAAGATAGTCTGCTGAAATTTCAGTGAAGATATTAGGGGAATCCAATTTTCTAATGATGAAAACATTTGGGGAGAAATGTATTTTGCATCTCAGAAAAACACTTCAGAGCAGGATGCAAGGCATTTATGATGATGATGAATTGTCACAGTCAGATATTTGACCAGTAGATGGTGTTCTGCAATTTCTAGCTAAGTTCTTGAGAACTGCAGAAGTATCTTTGCAGAATTCTTGGGGCCATTCTGCACCAGGATCTATCTAGCAAATTGGTTGCGGAACCAAAAAACGCCATTTTAAATAGTGGAATTTGTCGTTATGCATACCTGCCTTTGTAGTGGAATCCAGTTGTGTTTCTATCATTTCCCACAGGTTTCCGGTCTCGGCAAAAATCGCTAGCCAGGAAGTGATATTGCTGAGCTTTGTCCCGCCCCTGGCCGTCAAGCAGCCAATGGGCGGCCGTTATCATGCTCCCCAAAAGCCCCTTTCCCTTTAAGGAAGGTTTAAAAAAAAACACGTTGCCACGAATCTGCATTGATTCGTTGCAACGGAGAGACCCATCTAGCTAGCAGGTGGTGTTTGAGCTGCCGTTTCATCGTTGCCACACTCCCCCCGAGTGAACCCCCCCCCCGCACGGGCACAATTTTCGGCCGAAAATACAGTGAAAAATAAAGGGAAAATAAACCAGCAAACAGGGCTGTGTGTTGCTTCGTGCTTGGTGACTTAAAACAGCTCTGGGGAGGGACTGCAGCCAGGGAAGCTTCGCTGGGTAAACGAAAGCTCGCCAGTGTGTTGATCTCCGTTCGCTCTGAGAAAAAAAAATGGCGATCGCTTCACCGGAAGATCAGAGGAGAGCTAGGGGGAGGGACTTTGCAGAAACCGCAACAATGGTAAGGCACAGAACTTTCCCGCTAGTGTTGCAGATTGGTTGCAAGAGTGTAGTGCTTTCCGGAGGGTGAATCCACTTTTTGGGATTTCCCTGAAAGCGCTACAACGAAGCGCTTTTTGCGGATCGGTTTCAGGAGTGTTGCAGATTGTCATCGACGTTTTGCATAACTGCAAAACAGTAGCGATTTCAATTTCCAACCATTGTGCAATTTTGAACGAGTGCGGAATGGCCCTTGGAATTCCAAGCAACACAGGCTTCTGGAGCTGAGCTGGTGTTTTCTGCTCAATGCTCAGGTGTTTTTGTTTGTTTGTTTGTTTTGTGGCCTCTAGGCTTCAGGGACAACTAGACTGTACCAAGAGCTCCAATGACTATTATTACGAGTATGATAATGTTGATGATAATATGATACTGATTTTCCTGGAAGAACTCAATGGCTTATCCTTATCCATGGTTCCTCTATATATTTGTGAAACAGCCTGGGACGTGGAACATGTCCGGCTGTCCAAGTTGGAATAGGGCCAAAGCTGGCTGCACCCTGATTGGCCCTGTCCCTGCAGCTCCCACCCTCCGTCCCTGGACTCTAGCCTCTTTGCTCTCACTTGATCTGGCTGCAAGCTGCTCTGGAGTCCAAGCGGCTCAAAGCCACCTTAAGCTGCCTGGCCGTGGGGAGGGGACCCTATCAAGGCCTGTTCTTAGGAACGGGCTTTGAAGCTAGTGATATAAATAAAACATAATCAAATAATATGAATAAAACAACAGCTATAAAAACACAGAAAAGATCAGTTTAAAAATCCCAGCACCCCTGTAGCTGTATAGCATTCAGATAAATGGCTTTACATATTAAATGTCTGATAACATAAAGGGCTATTTCATAGCTACTAAAGCAAACAAGAAACAAATGTTAAAGAGGTAGTTCTGAGACTGGCATTCTGTTATCAAGGTAATACTATAAAAATAGGCATGCCCAATCAATCTCTCTTAAGATACTGCAGTTTTACTGATGTTTAAAATGTGCATTTATGATAATAAATTTATTTCCTCTTCATTCCCAGCCCCTTCCAAATTTAACCCCCCATGCCGCCAATTGCCATTGCTTGAGGATTTCAGAACAGTGCAGAATCTTTCATCGTTCAGGTAACAACAGCACTGGCTCTTTTCACCCCTGACCTTCCAATTGCCTCCTTATTTCCCCGAAGTCTAGGAGCCATACTTCACCACAATATTCCACAGGATAGCTGTACCAGTTGCTCATGTGCACAACTGTACTTGCATGATCCATTGTCAGTCTCTTTCCCATTCATTTCCTGGGGTACTATTCTATGTCTGTACATGTGTCCAGGAATATGACATTTATAGTGGGGTTGCATCCAGAGATCAGTGGAAGGAGATAGCAGACTTCTGTCCTTTTTACCTTGTGGCAATTATATGGTCAGGGTGACAAGACCCACAGGGACCAATAAGCTTGGGGGTTGGGTGATTGCTAAAAAGAACGGGGAAGATGAAATAGTCCTCCTGCATCAGCAGAGCTGGGTTTGCATGGGGAAAGGGACCTGCCTGAGTATAGCCCTCTAAACCCACACAGCACTTGCAGTCCAAGGAACCAAGTTCTCAAAGTCAGAAGGGACCCCAGGAGTGAAGGAAACAAGGCCAAGACCCAGTCTTTGAGCCACAGATTACTACTTGATTCTACCTTTATGGGAAAATGCCATTTTCCCTTCTGGTATTTCTTTAAATGATTCAATGCTATAGATTGAATCCTGATTAAATTTACTTTTACTGGAAAGCATTTCCATCAGTGAAATGTAATGTCCCTGCCTACTGCTGTCTTCTTGTAAATTAAAACATTTAACCCTCTCTCTCCTTCCCCCCAATTATTTAATAATATTCAATACATGAGACTACACAACATTTAATACAATATCCATGAGGTAAGATTTTATAGCCTAAACAAAACACTGTATATTTTTGTCTAATTCTTCAGATTTATTTCTATTCCAATTAAGTTGTGCATATCTGTCTATATCCTAGAACAGGAACTCAAAAGTTGTCCTGTAAAACAATATTAAAATTATAATTAATATATTTATTAAAGTACACCAATGTAATATTAAAAACAAAATAAAACATATACAGATCTAACTGCACATGAACAGACCAAATCTGTTTCAACCTTCATGGGTCTTCCTCAGTGGTTAATATCTTAAAACCACCCGCAGTGCCGCGGGCGCTGCGGACTAAATAATTCGGTAAGGGCAGAGTAGGAGGAGTTAGGGCTGGCTCAGTCCGTGATGAGGAAGGGTGCCGATTGGCCCCTTCCTCCGGACTGGCAATCGGTGGGGCCAATTGGCAGGCGCCCTCCGATTGCTCGCCCACTGCCCACGGAGCCCCCGGCAGCCACGCTGCACCCGACTGCCGGGGGCTCCCTGGCCTAGCGCCCGCTGTATTTTTAGTACAGCGGGCTTGATTACTAGTTATTATATAATTCACTCCTATCTAAAACCAATTCTGAAGTTTAGTTGGGTGGCCAAGGGAAATTCTGGAAAAAATGAATGTAAAAAACATTAGAATGAGCAAATATTTTAAAAAGGAAAGTCTAATATATTTTGTATGTTTGTTGTTCAAAAACATGTGGTGACTTACTGTTTGGTATAGTCCCAACAAATACTTCTATAGTGTTGCTTTTTGGAGCCCACCTTCTAAGATATACAAGATATATATGTCTAGGATCACCACTCTGTAAAGATAATGGAAGTATAAGACTACTATTCAAAATTTAAAGGTAAAAAAATGCCCATATTTCAAACAGGATATCTCCATACATGCCTCAGCTATTGTTTTACACTGCATAGAGACTGTATCTCATGTGTGTCAGGAAAAAAAAAAACTTGGGGATTGCAGTGGGGAGGAGACTTTTTATGCCAACCTCTAAGGCTGATGCAATCCAGCTGTTATTGCATCGGCAATTTTCTGTGAACTAGCCTTGAAGTCCAGCAAATTCTTCAGATTTATTCCTATTCAAAAACGTAATTAAGTTGTACATATCTGACTATATCCCAGAACATCCTATCCTCAGATATTTCCCCATCAACATAGTATACCATACTTTCCTTAGCCATTTTCTTAATATCTGGTGCTTTCTCCATGCCGCAGCTATTAACATTCTGGCCGTGGTGAATACGTTTTGTATCAAACGTATCTTATTAACAGATATCCCTCTGGGCATAATGTTCAAAAGAGCTACACTACATGCAGAATTTCTCACTAACGTCTTTTAAAGAACGGCACTGCAACCACATATGAATGAGTGAGCCCATATGTCTTTTACATCTCCAGCACAAATTTGAAATGGAAGACACTGTCACTGTCAGTTCCCTTGTGGTTCAAGGTAGCTTAGCTCACTAACCTGCCTGCAATGCTATTCTTGGGGATGGGTGATCTTTTCTGGAAACTCAGTGTATTGCGATCTGGGGGCAGGGGGAGATGATCCATGATTCTGTTAAGAGAACCCGAATTTGGAACTAATACTCTGTCTTACATTATTAACACCCAGAAGCTACACCACTCCTAAATTATAATCCCATAATTTCTTGGTAATATCCGTGTTGTGGTCTAAGGACACAAGCTGCACTTTATGTGAGAAGGCCAGGATCCATATTCCATAACAATTGCTGTGGATAGTCTAGTCTTAGATGCTAATAAAGCTAATCTTAATTCTGACAGCAACTGGCCAGTAAGGAGAGTTGGTTTTTATACATCGCTTTTCTCTACCATAAGGAGTCTTCAAAATACACCCAATTTGCTTTCTGTAAACAAGAAAGCACCAAAGAAAATTAACAGAAATATATTAATTTTGGAATTGGGATAGTTTTTTTCATCCTAGTCCAAAGAACATATTGAAGAATATGTTAAGACAACTCTAGCACTGGGAACAATTTTTAATGCACTAGCAAGATACAGCCCTTTCTGACAACCTAAAGAATACTTACCTCACCACAGAGATATATATTTATGCAGTAGGAAGAACAGCCCAAGTATCAACAAATGTTAAGATGTTAATTTTAGATGTTTTTCAATGTTTCCCTTTAAAATTCATGGATGTTAGTTGTCTAATATCTTATGTCTCAATCCAGTTCTTGTTCTAAATTTTTAAAGTATGGTGTGAGGGGGGAAAGTACTGGTACACAAAAGGGGAAAAGAGAATCTATGCAAAAGGAACATTATGCCACAAGTATGTTTTCAAGCTCTGGATGTTTTAGTACTGGGAAACACTATGATTTATGCAACTACAAAGTAGCTTTGTGAGACATTTTTCACCCCAACTACATTACATGTATGGGGTTGTTTTTACAACTTTATTTGAGGACTGCATACGCAAATGAGACCATTGTGATTTTTTTTTTAAAGGAATAAAGTTGCAGTTTTAACATCTGTGAAAAATCCTTAGGCAGTTTTGTTGCATTATTTATGTGTTATCTATTTATTTACTTCATTTAGGGTCTGCTCTTCTTACAGAGTGGATTGAAAGTGGATCACACAATTAAAAATAATACAGTAAGCAGCACAAGACATATATCCAAACAAAGAAAATTACAAAAAATAGAATACGCACAATACTACAAAACTGGATCACAAAATTAGGAAATGTTACAACAGTACTATATATTTAAAGACTAAAGCAATGGAAACATTTCACAGACATGAGCCATTACCCTATTTCCTTTATTTTAAAAGGCAATGTTGATTTATACATTCTGCCAAGTGATAAAGAGGATGTGGGCCTTCTTGATATTGCTTTATTGCACATTTAAAAATATAATCTGCTTTAAAACTCAGCAATAAAGGTGAACTATAAATTAAGAAAAATAAAACATTGTATAATAGGATATATACATAGATATAGCTTCCTTCAAGGAAGACGATTAATTTGGAGGTCATCCCATTCTGGCAGAATATGAGTTTTTCCCACCAGGTGTTGATTTGCTGAGCTACCTAGAATGTAGTTGTGTGCAAGTGTCACAAACACCTCTGATATAGTGCCCGTGACAACAGTGATGACACAACCCTCTCCCTCCTGGCCTGGATTTCTACATCAGGCTGTAGAGTCTAAGAACTGACACTTTTCATACCAATTAAAACAAAAGCAACAATGACTTTATTTTCTTTATTTTCAATCGATACTGTATGAATACAAAGTTTCTAGAAAGCTACAAAAATCTACCACTTTATCAAGAAGGCATCAAAATGTGTCACTTTGCAAAGACATGGAACACCTGCAGTAACCGACACAAAAATAGCATTTTTAGAGTGATGAAATAATTGCACTTAACTGTCATGGATATTAAAATTATCACACATATGTACCGCCAAAGCTAGAATACATTTTTTACAAAGCACTTTTATAAAAAAATTCTCTGCACACAAACCCTATAATTTTCATATTACTATCATACTAAAGATAAATTCACTTTAAAGCCAACACTTAAAACGTTTTTAAAACAAAAAGGTACCAGTACCTACACACAGACAACAACAAATACAAGAATACTGTACTGCCAAGGTTTGATTGAAACTTGAAAACTTCAAAATATGTTAAGACAAGATTGAAAGGTGTCATTTTTTTTAATAAAAAAGAGCTTTCCCTCTGAATCTAAACAAGGTACTTTGTCATTGAAAGGCGGAGTCTACTTAAAAAATAACCAGCAGCAGTACAATATTAAAGTAACCACTGACCATATATGAATATGCTTAAGTCACAAACCCAGTTTATACACATTACACAAATAAACAAGGTGAGAATTCCATTAAGTCATTTACAAATGTGAACAAATGCACATGGCAAATAAAAAAAAAAGATCTAGAAGGAAACCTTTTTTTCTTACACAAAATGTATGGATATTAAAGAATTAAAGGCTATTCAGGTTTTAAAAACTGTTATAAAACTCTTTTGTCTTTTTCAGGCACATATTGTATTTTTTTTCTGCAGTCAAGAGCCTGAAAGCAAAGGCCCATTACATTACAAATAATAAAATTAAAAATGCAAAAAACAAAAAGAAAACTGTTTTGTATGGAGGTAACAAGGGCCTATCCTTTCTGTGAACTGAGTGCATTTCAAGGGTAACAAATAGTGGAACTGGTGTTTTAAAAAACCTCACAGTTCAACTTGCTAAATAAGGGATCAAAACTTCCACATTTATTTTATACTCTGAACTGCCCCATCTATCTTTTTAGGGGTGTGGCTGGGAGAGAAATAGGAAAGAAATTATAGAGTTAACCCGAGGACCAACTACGGTCTGAAATGAGGATCCATTGATGCATTATTTACAGCTCATAGGTGCTGCCTTGAAACCTTTCCATGGTCTAGACATCAACAAAGCAGGGAATAACAATTACCTTTACCACATATCTTGGTCCAAAATCACACAGTGCATTTGTGGCTGCTAAGGGCATGCAGCTGTGGTGTTTAGAACACTGCATGTGGCAGAAGCACCCAATGTTATCCCTGCTGAGGAGTGCTCTTCAGTGGCAGCCAATCTGAGCAAAGTGTATATCAGTCCCTATATGTTGTATGACTTCCACCACTGATGTGAACACACTGGTCAGTAGGTGAGTAATCCTAAACTGTCAACAACACAAGATTAATTCAGAAATCATGCCAAACCTTAATAAGCATTTAGAACCACAAAACCTGTTTGTGTTTCCAACAAAACAGCAGGCAAACTATGATCCTAACTATGGTCTACTGATCCAGACATAATGCCAAACCATAGTTAAGACAAAATTTTGACTAGCACAAATGATGGTTTATAAACCCACCTCAAACAATGGCTACGGTTTTATCTGCAGATTATAAACCATGGTTTATCAATTTAGACCAGGTCAAATGATAGGCAAGCTTCCCTAGCTTGGCATGCTGTCTGAATGCTGTCACAGAAGAACAATGAAGTCCTTAGTGTTAGACTAGGGCAGAGAACTTTATCAGCTGTAATCTGATTTTCATATCTCAGCTGATTCCATTCTGTGTAATAATTCACTTTTAATCACGAAGTGGACCAAAACTGGGAGCTTGAGATCAGTGGAGTTGCCAAACCAAATAGGCTCAAAAGTTGATAGAAAGTAGGAACATAGGTATTGACATAATGAACCATTCAATGTAGTGGTACAGTACCTAAATAAATCATTCTAGAATTCAAGTAAGTACAGAAATTACATTTGTAAAGTTAGCTGTTTTAACTGCCACAAATGGTACCATTACTTCTTTTTCAATTTTGTATGTAAGACAATAAATAAAATTATTTCTTTGCAATAAAATATATTTCAGCCACTTGCCTACCTTTATTTGTCTCAGAGGATGGTTGTAAATATATACTGTATTTTTGAGGCCAAGCAAACCTTAATAGATTAGGTATGAGAAAAACTAGATATATTTGGATCTTGGAATAATAAAATCAATCTGTATACATGTTTTAAGAAACATGGATGGGGTATAATCATGAAGCATTTTGTGCCACACACTAATTATAAATAAAATTATTTAATGTGTCTATTCAACCAAAGTGTATTCACAGCTAAAAATCGCTCTGCCAGCTTTTGGTTTTAATGCTGTTTTCATTTTTTTAAATTGTTGTCTCTCTGAAACATTAAAAAATGGTAAAGCCAAATTCACAAGCAGTGTTAAAATGGCACAAAATACCTAAAAAAAAATTTTCCGCAGAACGACATGGGAGTTCTGGATAGTGCCATCAAAGGTCCCCCACCCCTTCAAATGGCAATTTATTATTCAGTCCCAACAATTTGGTGTGATAAAGCACATTTCAGGTGGCTTTGTTCTGCACTTTCATTTTCAATTTTAGGCATCTAACTGCTCAACTTTGTAAACAAAATAAGTGCAAATTTAGAATAAAGAAGAAAATTGTCTTCACAGATTCAAAGCAACTATGATGGTAATGTCACATTTGTCCATTGTCTGAACTTCTGCCACTTACATTGCTCAGATGCAAGACTGGATGGAAAGACATGGCAAAGGTAAAATACTGACTGCTTTTCCTGTCATAAACATAGCAACTGCCAGTCAGCAATGCTGCTGAAATGACAACAAACCGCTGAACAATGTGTAGAATAGTTTTCCAGCATTATGCATTATTTTGATTTGATTTGCAAAAAGCACGCAACTATAAACAGGCACTCTTTTGAGAATGGAGGCCTGTTAGTTTTGACTGTTTCCAATAAACCAAAGGCATTATGGTGATCTCTAAATATTTTTGGTCTCTACAAATTGTCATTATTATGGCAGCACTTTTCTAAGCTGGAATTTGAAAACCAAAGGCACTTGCATGCAAGAGTGCAGAGAGTCACAAAGGTTTAAGTATTTGGTCATGAGAATTTAAGAAGGCAGCATAATTCGGACAATTCACTTTTTGCAGAAAATTCTAGTGATATAACATTTCCTTTTGGTATAGATATTCCACCTATGTAGAAAAGGGAGTGGGGTGGGTAGTTATGTGATTTCTCTTATTGGTGTCTTAGATCAAGTAGTCAAAAAAGGATTTTCTCTAGAAGGTGGTCTGATTGGTTTGTTTGTTTTAAGGAAAACCAATTAATAGACTACATAAGATTGACATGAGAGGCTAAAATGTACTTCTAATATAGCACTAAGGCACTGCATATTGTAATGCTTTGGCAGCTCGGAATTAAGAAGTTCCTACTACAGATTAACAATAACAAGAGAGATGCTTCCAGCTTACAAAAGAGCTCACAGTTTATAGGCAGCCTTTTGGACTACACAATTCACACTGAACATCTGACGGACTTAAGGCTTTCCAGAATAAACATGCAACAGGGGAGGGGAGGGGTGTTGAATCATTTACATCCACATAGACAAGGCAAATATTTCCCCATATGTCACAAAAGTGAACAGCAAGAAATGTTGTGACTCTTCATACCATAGTTATCGCACACATCATGTCCCAAACTGTATTAAAAACAAAAAGTGTACCCAGATTTGCAAACTGACTGCTATTTAATACACCTCAAGGAATTGGCTTGGGGTGTATTAATTATTCTAGAATGTCGATTTTTAAATAAAAAATCCACCAAAATCAACAGTCTCATAAAAGATAACATTTTTAAAAGAGCAGTTTTCTACTTTTAACACCAAGTGCTTCAAATAAAGGGTTACTTTAAAACAGGAAAGATGCAGTGCTTTTGTTGAACTCGTCATTTAGTGTCAAAGTGATGAAGAGACCCAGCCACAAACATCTAGTTTTGCAGTTTATGGAGTTAAACTGACTGAGAGGTTCATCTGTCTTAATATCTGTAAGTCAAAAGATGTTCAACCCTCCAAAGGGCTGCAAGATTCAGCTGGCTAAATTTGGTGTCCATAATTTGGTGCCCTTCCCAGCTAGGGTGTGGGCCAGGCTGAAGTCTGGAGATTTATGGTGGGGGGTGGGATCACTTGGGCACGAAATTGGGGTCATTGTGGGTAGACAGGTAGTTGTGAGTTCCTGCATTGTGCAGGGGGTTGGACAAGATGACCCTGTAGGTCCCTTCCAACTCTATGATTCTACGATCCTCTGACTCAAAGAAACACTTTCAGGTGTTACCAGCCTGCATGCAATCTGCCACATTGTGTAGTGTTCTACAAGCCCTGTTTTAACCATCAACATTATGGAAATCTTGAGGCTATATGAAGCCAGGTAAGATTTTTATGTCCATAGCATTGTCTTCAGTCTTAACGATCAATATTTTCAACAGTGCAAAAGATTATCAGGATTTTATGAAAAAGTATATGAAGCAACAGCCTGCCTATTTTATGATACACAATAACAACTAATCTAAGTTGCACAGGAAAAATGTTTTCAAGTATGTGCATAGTTATAGGGGCATTAAGTGTATGTGTGTGTGTGTGTGTGTCTGTATTTACTAGTTTATAACTTAACCCTAATATTTTCTAGATTATATAACTTTTGGTATTTGAGGAAGGAATGCTAGACTCCAACGCTCCATTGTACAGGCCTGGAAAAATTGTTTTAGCTAGAAGTGACCTATGAAGAAGTCTTATATGGTTGTCACTTTTTGAATACACAGAAACCATGACCAATTCAGTTTACACAAATGGAGAAACAAGACATGTTTGATTCTTATGCTTAATATTGTGATACACCAATACTTCAAAACCAGTGAATTAAGTGTTATACTTATGGTAAAATAATATTGTGCTCTTAAAAATGGCACATACAGATGTGTGTAGTGAACAAAAAGGAAAACAAAGGTACTGTAGGCAGGGATGTACTACATTAGTTTGTAGGTACTACTCACAACTTACTATTTGCTAGGAATTGATTAAATAACTTTCCAGCCTTTATTATTAATAGTAAAGAATATGTATTTATGAAAAAGGCCTTAAAAATGGAACCCGACCCTATACAGAAGTGTATACCTACAAATACCCCCTCATTAAGAGCATCAAATGTCTTCTGAGCAGTGAGAAGAGTGGCATATTCTGAGAAATCTGAAACAGGTATTGTTTCATAATGCAATGTACAATCTGATGCTCCATGGTTTGAAACTGTATGGCATACACATGAACAGGGCCAATACACAGAAAGGGCTTTGGACTAGGCAATCCACATAGGCAAGGGGTATATACACATACAAGCTGTATGCATCAACTCCTTCATGATTGGAAACACTACTTTTCAAATATTCCTGGATATGGTTATAGAACCTATGGGCACATAGACACACAGGAAGAAATGAATCCAGTGCATTTTATTGTTTCTGATCCCTCACAATGTGCATTGGCCCTGTCCACATGTAAGTCATTTAGAAGAGATCTCATAGCAGTGGGGCTAACTAATCTGACAGACATGCAAAAACTGTGAGGCCCCCCAAGATAGGCAGTCTACTTCCCATGTACTGGCACGGATCCAACTGAGGATTTCCATGGGTGGAAGAGAAGGGCAAATTTAGCAAATTCCACTGATTCCCCTGGAGTGTCACTGGCATGTATTTTTCAGCTTAAACAGTGTCATACATGTGCATGGGTATTCTGGGTGCAAGAGAAAGAATCATGATCTGCAGATGGAAGTTCCTTCTGTCTGCAGAAATCAAAGCTGTTATGGCTGGCTAAGTTTTTGGCAACTACTATGTTTTTGGATTTCCAGGTAGGCAGCTAAAACAGAATCAAGGTTTAGATAGGCCATGATACACTACTGGTGGAGTGTGCTCAGCTTGGCAGATCATACGATTTACAAGTTTCCTGAAAGACAGCCATTGTGTCTTTTTGCCTGCCAGTTTCTATGGTTTTTCTAGCACTCCAAAGACATTAAAAACAGATGAACCTTCTGCTTGCTTACCTATTCTCTTCTTGACCACAGTCATTTTGTAGTTGACAACATAATAGTAATACAGCAGTCATTTAATTTTTATCTCCCTTACATTTGCTAATCACTAATTTTGGTGTTGCAACTGATTCATGATGAAAAAACAAAACAAAACACCCCCCCCCCAAATTCTCTTATAAAATATAACCACACACACAAGATTACATACACCATAAATCTAATTTTTCAGAATTTATCTAGTTATTGCAAAACGAGCCATCTTTTTAATTAAATAATCAAATGTCCTTATTAGTACAATACTTTATATTTTTTAAATACACTAGATACGATTAGTAAAGGGAGAAAATCTCGCTTTGCAATACCTGCTTGAAACGTTCAATGGATTAGAAGGTTAGCTTTAATACAGGGAAGGAAAAAAAATACATTTTTGTCTATGTTTAGGACCTGTCTGCCTCCATCAGGCATTTCTTAAGGCTATGTTTTGTCTTTTGGCTTCAAACAGAAATAGAGTTATAAAATAATTTAGTGAATTACATTCGTCTGTAACATCCACAGTAATCAGTTATGAAGATAATTCTAAAAAAACCCATCTGTGTTCTAATTTACACATAGTTAAAATTCATTTCAGTTTCATTTTATCTTAAAAAAACATGTTTTAATTTCATAAATTCTTATATTTGCTGTTAAAGTTTTCCCATGGCAAATGCTCTGTCTTATATTTTTCTAACACAACAACAAAAAATTAAAACTTTCACAAAGGCCTTGAAATCCTTAAATATAGTCTCCCCAAAGAAGTGTAAATTTTATAAATTTGAAGAACACTTTGTTTTAAAAAGAATTTGTACAACTGTACCAGAATTTCACAGCTACAATGTATGAACACACTCAAATGAGGTTTAGAAAAATGTAGGGGAAAGCTCAGCCAGGGGAATGGCTACTTCGCGTTGAGGTTGAGAGTCTGTGTTTTGATAAGGAGCTATAATGAAATGTGTCTATAAATAACTGCTCAGTCCTTTACGAGCCTGTAGATGTGATGCTGTGCGCCGTGTTCGCTGTTTGAAACTTCAAATACACACGCCATGCAAAGTAGGGTTTCTTGAGTGTCCCTGTTCGTTACAACCTGGATTGGATTAAGGGGGATGGGAGAGAAGTTGGTATGTTAGAAAATTGTCAGATGCTTCTATATTCACACACACAAAAATCAAACAATATGGTGGTTTTAATATTACAAAATATCTCACTCTCACACACTTCATGCCTATCTAATGCTGACATCTGACCTAAACAAAAAAGAGAGAAATTACAAGTATTCTGAGTCTATGAGAGGTGGACAATTATATACAGAATCTTTCTACCCCCCCCCAACCATCTTTCTGTCCTGCAGTAATGCCGATTGGCCTTATGAAAACAGGGGCAAACAGGCAGCTACTAAAAAGATCTGCTGCTGTTTTGCTTGGACAAACCTGTGGAGGACTGTCTTTTCATGGAGGAAAAGTTGCAGGTATGGATCAGAAGATATCAGGGGAGAAATGAAGAAAAGCAGTCTCAGAAAGGGAGAACAAGTTGCCAGGCTGAATCTTATCAGGGTCAATTATTCTTTGCATGTTAGGACCAAAACCAGGTCTGATGCTAGGAACCCCTAGGCTTGAAACTAACTTTTGTTGCCAAAAACCAACCTATGTTGCCAAAAGCCAAGGTGAGGCACCCAAATCTGAATTCATGGCTATGAATCTGGGGAAGGGATTAAGCTGCATAATTTCTCATAGTAGACCCCCCCCCCCCATCTCAACAAGTATTGTCACAGCTTTTTTCACATCCTGGAACTTAATGCAACATGGAAGAGGCATTTTCTGTTAGAGAAACAGCATGCATATGGGCAGTGAGTACCCCCCTTTCTGCTGCTATAGTCCACTCTCATGTGCCTCCATCTGGCAACTCAACCAGCATTCCAACTTAGTCAACTTCAATCAGGCCATTGAAAAGATTGCTTCCCTCTAGCTTTGTAAATTCCATAGTAAGTGGAGTCACAATATCAAATATTGAACTGTGCTAACATCACCAAAATGATGAATGCCCACTGAGATCTTGCAAAAGCTCTCAAGATCCTCATGGACACTGCTTAGCAACTTAGGCAGTAGAACCAAAGCGTAGCCAACTCCTGTCTGACTGCAACTGGGAAGAAAGCAGCAGCAGCAGATATGGGGGGAGGGGGGTGGAGGAATGAAAAAAAATGGGACTGGTGCAAAGAAGCTGTTAAGACAGAACGATTGAAGACAGGAAGAAAAAGCTTCTAACAGAAAAGGAGATGCACGAAGGGTGAGTCTCCATCTTGCTATTTATTAGTTGCTATACAAGTATCCAATTCTTTTTTCCTTTGCTCGCACTGAAGTTCTGGAATCTAGAACCAATGAAGAGAAGGGGAACTAGGAGGCAGAAAAATAATCAAGTTGGATGCATCTAAGCTTCTATCTTTAAGACCTAATTTGCACACAAATTCTGTTGTTTGGTTGCTTCCACAAAACCATGTTACCTGTGGTTAGCTCCCAAACTAAATCAGCAGTATCTAAGGATGTACTGCATGGCTGCTTGATTACACAAGTACTCCCTATGATACTAAACAGTATGAACGGAGGGGCAAGGATCCAAAGAAAAGGTTCTCAGAACTGCTACCTTTGAAGTAATGTGCTGCTTAACATAAGGTGTTTATTATTTATTTAATTCATTTTTAGTCAGCTTCTTCCCCAATGGGAACCAAAAGTAGCTTACATCACTCTCCTCTTCTCTATTTTATCTTCCCTACTATTTTGTGCGGTAGATTAGTCTGAAAAAAGGTGACTGGCCCAAGGTCACCCAGTGAGCTTTCATAGCACAAGTGGGGATTCAAACCTGGCTCTCCCATATACTAAACAGAGAGAAACAGACCTATCCAATGGCAATACAATAAATATATTCATAAAAGAAAGAAAAGTGTCCTTTTTTGTAGTCTTCCTTATCTGTTTATTCTGTAGGACTTCTGTCAAAATGGAATCCAGGTAATATCCATTTTCAGTGAGATTCTTTCATCAGTGACAAGTCCTCTGAGTCTTCAATATTTTTATCAATGTTATAAGTATCGAGAATTTAAACCTTATATATATTGATACAGACCGGTATCCCCATACCCATGTGAGCCTGTGGCCAGTATTATTATTATTATTATTATTATTATTATTATTATTATTATTATTATTATTATTATTATTATTATTATTATTATTATTATTATATAGGTCTGTTTCTTCCCGTTTGGTTTAATTAATAGACTATCTCCCATGTACTAGCATGACACTCTTAACCATTGCACCACACTGATTCTCACAAATACATTAAAAAGGCAACATTTTGCAGAAAGAGACCAACAAGTAAAAGTGAGGCATTACCAACAAAATAGTAAAGTTTTCCAACACACTGTTCATCATATATTTCTCTGGCAAATGCTTGAGCTTGTGGATGAAATTGATCATATATTCACACATTGGAGAACGGTTTATTCTATACACAAACCGGCCATTCTCAAACCGTGCATATTCAGTCTAAGAGGAAAAACAAAGAAAAAAATCCAAAATTATAATATAAGTTTTTAAATTTTGATTAATTCTATTGATTAATTCCATTAAATAAACAATAATAGTGCTATATACCTTTAAGATGATTTAATTAAAAAGACTGAATCGAACCAATTAAATTTAATTTGTAGTTAAGAGTTACATTTCTCAGAAAATACCAAAGACCCCAAAATGTGGGGGTGGGTATAATCTGTACAATGACATTCCTAGTCTCTATGTTGAGTAGGGATAGCTGAAAAAAGAGAGGCAGATCCAGAGGTCCCCAGATTTTGAGTTTGTAAGAAGTCTTGTAATTTTGAGAAAGGGTAGCAGGACCCATAATGAAATGCATGCAATGTGCATGGGACGAACTGCAAAAATTATATAATATTCCACAAAATGTTAGGAGGGTCCAAGCCAAATTTTCCCCACGACCCTTTAAAAAGACATAAGAGTCAACATACAAAAAGGAATCATGTACATCTGTAGTATGTATTATGCTGAATTATCAGTATTATACTCATGATTTCAAATTAAGCATCAATAAGAGTGAAAAAACACTTTAAAGAGAAATTGTAGAGTAACATCATCATCAGTATAAATAATTACACCCCATGCACCTTAGTCATTACTAAGCAGAAAAGACTTATTCATTAGTCAAAGAAACAAAAAACCCAAACAATAGATCTGCAAATCCTACCTCTACTTTTTCTACTACTTGCTTCCCAAATGAGCAGACTTTGGTGGAACAGGTGATTGTCATGTTTTCTGAGCTTTCATACTGACTAGTTACACCATAGAATGCCCCTGTGTCATCTTGGATGTTGCAATTTAAGTCTGCCTGCAGGAAAAGATAACAGAAGTTCTCTCAACTGACTGCATTGTTTTGAGCAATAATTAACAACTGTTAGCATGTCACTATTAAAAATGCCACATTTAAAAGATACTTGGAAACCTTCGTCATTTGTTCTAACAGTCCCCTCTTTTAAAAGTGCAAACTGATGACACAATGAAGCAAATTGTACTGATTCCCATTGTGGTGGGTGGGAGGGGGGAGGGACAGAGAGAGCAGTAGACATTGCACTGTGGATCTGCAAGGCTGGACTGAGAAGCAGGCAGCACACTGGCAACCTCAGACGTACTTCAAATGGAGTGCCCAGAACAGTTCTTATTGCTGAGGCTCACAGCTTCCATACATAAAAGTTCTTAATAATTTCATTCCTAATTTCAGACACTGATTTGAATTTAAGAAGATACAGCAATACAATGGAAGCACTAGGGGCCCCCTCTTTCCCCTCATTTGTACGCAAAAGCTTCAGTCTCCAATTGGACCCTTGTAAGTACCTTAACACAAAATCAAATAATTAAGATCCACAAAAAAAGTACCCCAGGAAATATAACACTGCTTTGACCTGAAAGGAACACATTCTCCAGTCCCTGTTGGATGGGACAAGATCTTCAAGTAAAAGATGCATTTCATGGTAGAATGGCTTCCTTTAATATTGAGGACTGAAAAGCAGATAGGAAATTGGCAAAAATAATGTAAAGAGGCAGTCAAAACGCTTACCTCTGCCACAATCCATAACAGAGGTAAGCGTGTATCTATCCCACTGCTTCAAAGGACTTTGCTAAGATCTTAATTGAACTGTGACTATCATGTTTACACCTTCCATTTTAAATTAGGATAACTACACTCAATACTTGTTTTCACTTCTGCACCACCCATGTTGCTAAATAAAGAGAGGCAAATCCTTTTTGTCCTTTTACTACATTTAAGGGGGTCACACGAAGGAAGGAGACAGAGGGCCCAGTTTGATTCACCAATAAGCAAACTCAGCACAGGCCTAAGGCCCCCAAGATTTCTGACAGCACAGAAAAGCACCCTTTATTCTATAGCTAGACAAAAATTGGAGTAATCTAAAAGCATTCAAAATAATATATGAAGGGGAGAAATGAAAGCCAAGTAGAAAGAATTTATCTTTAAGGTGAGGTCTCTGATCAGAGTAGTTATAAACCATGAAGTATCACTACTAAATCTGTGATGACTTGAACTCATTGAGACATGAAAACCATCATTGTGTAGTGGTTGAACTAGGAACTGGGAGACCCAGGAGTTGAATCCCCACTTCACCATGGCAAAATGATCTTGGACCAGTCACACTCTCAGGCTAAGAAACCTTATAGAGAGTTGATGCAAGAATAAAATGGAGAAGAGGAAAACAGTATAAGTTGCTTTACTTCCCCACTGGGGAAAAAAGTGGGGGTATAAATGAAGTCTTAGGATGCTTTCTGGAAGTCAAGGGAGGGCTGATAGGTGGTTTTCCTCATGTAGTGATCATGAGGTAATGACTACAATATAATACAATACCACAATATTTTGAATGAAAATGCTAACTTAGCTTGATTTCCTGGAGTCTTCCAGTTTAGGGGCACTCCTGTGTATTTGAAGATCTTACAGAACTTTCTGTGGCCCCCATTAACTACACTCCTTACCTCATGTAGATGGTAGCAGTTTACATCCATTTAGTTTTACTGATCAAAAACTAATAAATTGATTTGAACTTATTACATACTTTATCCATCTGCTCTCCACAAAAAGTGTTCTCCTTCAATTAAGCAGCAATTAGATTCCTTTGATGGACCAAATCTATCTCTAGATCCTAAGCTACTATCTTTCAAACCAATTTCCGCATAATGCAAGATAATAGGTAATTAAATCATGCATATCAATGCAACAAAAACGGATAACTGAATATTACAGCCACATAGCTATTCCTGATAATAGTTCTTAATCAATGATGCCACTCATTAGAAAGAGTGCTGGACTTATCTCGGCTAACAACACTGATTAACTCTATTGACCTGCATGGTACAAGGTCCATGTTTATGTTTGCCTGTTTTGAAGGCAACCTGCTTCCTCTAGGTGACAAGCAAGAGTTTCTAGGCAAGGAGGCAGCTCATTTAATCCAACTTGGAATCTGCAGTAAAGAGATATGCTAATGGCACTTTTGGATAGCGCACTGACAGGACCTTGTGAAACCCACTTTCTGGAGGGCATTGAGGGACAACGTGAGGTGCTCCCTGGAAGTCCATTTATCCCTACTCTTTGCTTCCTATCATTTAACCAGTTTTTAATCCATAAGAGAACCTATCCTCTTATTCCATGACTACTAAATTTTACTCAGGAGTCTATGGTGAGGTACCTCAAATATTCACATTATAATGTCTACAGGGTCACAGTTGTCTTACATGCTTGTTAACATTCTCATAGAACTCTAAGGGTTTTGTGTGGCAGGATTTCCCTTTGCAAATTAATTTTCCTACTAATTTGCCTTGGACAGATGTTAGGCTGACTGGTCAGTAATTTCCTTGTTTCCTTCTGGATCCCTTTTTAATAATTGGTGCTACAATTGCTGCTTTTCATTATTCTGGTATAATGACTGAATTTAGTGATAGGTTACATATATGGTTTAGATCAACAACCTCACATCTGAATTCCTTAAGAACTCTCAGGTTACTTTCAACATAATCGCAGGGTCACATTATGGCTTTCATGGGCCTGAGGCACTGTTGCCTTCATGGCCCCCTCCCACCATAATAACAGTGTTGAAAATTATTTTAAATCTAACTTTAAACACTTCAGCATTTTTTCTGTTTTAGGCAAAATTTAATAATTTTTTGTGGGCCCTAAACATTTCAATTTTTTTTGAGGTGAGAAAAAAAATTAAAACATTTTCTTTGACTCCAAAAGTTCATTTCCCCCCCATATTTGTGGACACCTAAAAGTATTGTGGGCCCTCAACACTGTGCCTAATGGATAAATGAGCCCTGGGTGTATGCCGTCAGGACCAGGAGACTTACTGGTTTTTTATTTCCTCAGTAAGTTTAGAACTTCATCTCTGGTCACCTCAATTTGGTTCAATTCTTCAGACACCCTTCCTGAAAATAGGGGCTGTGCCATGGGTGCATGCTCCACACTTTGCACAGTGAACACAGAAGCAAAAACAAAAAATTGAGCTTCTCTGCCATCTCTTCATCTTCCTATAGCAATCCGTTCATTACTCTGTCATCCAAAGGCCTCTCTACGTCACTGGCTGGTTTCCTGCTCCAGGTATATTTTAAAAAATGTTTATTGTTTATCGCGATGCTTTTAGTAACTCACTCCTCAAAATCTCTTTTTGCATGCCTAATTATTGACTTACATTTTCTTTGCCAGAGCCACTGTTACCTTCTATTTAATTCATTGGGCAGATGTTCCACTTTAAAGAGAATCCTCTTTACTTTTTATAGCTTCCCTGATTGGCATTGTTTACCACACAGGTCTTCTTTTAGACTTGGTAGTGCCTTTCCTAACTTGTGTAATGCCTTCCACTTGAGCTTCAATTAACATGTTTTTTTATTTTTTTGTTTTAAAAAGCTTCCAAACATCCTCTAAGAATTTGACTCTCTTGGGAAATATCCCTTATCCTGTGCTTTCCATCAATGTACCTTATACAGCAAAAATGGCATTTTGCCTAAAACAGAAAAAAATTCAAGACCATTTTTCCTGCATGAGAAAAAACTGGGTGGAGAAAAAGAGACATCTTATCTGAAAAAAAATCTGAACTGCACCAGTTAGAAACCAGTATCAGGAGATCAATGTAAGATCTGCTTTCAATCTGAATGTTTATAAAAACAAGAATGCTAAATTCATGTCCTGGCCAAAAAAAAAAAAAAAAAATTCAGCATGAGATTTCCTTTTAGTACAACCCCTTGATCAATTTTTAGGAACTGTTACTTCCCTTTTCACAAACTCTTGTTCCTTCCTCCTTGGAGATAACAATACAATGCACTAATTCATCAATATAATAACGTTGTCAGTGTAGAATAGTGAATGGTTTTACTTGTCAAGATTAGAAACTTTTTGACATGATGCATAAAAAGCTACCTCAGAATGTAATGAAATCAAAACTGCTTGTAAACCAAAATACTCTATCCATATGTGTCCTTGGTTTTCAGAGAAAGGCAGCCTGACACCTTGACTCTACCACAATTTCAGAAAGCAGCAAGTACAAGTGGCTCCCACCACCAAGAGATAGGAAATCCCAATACAGAGGGATCTCCCCAGGGGACCTGCATAATTCAAACACAAATATTCAACAGTTAAAACTGAACAAGCAGGGTCACTTGTTAAACATCACGCGGGCATCAGTTGCTGTGCACCGCAATGAGGAGTCATTCATATCAGTGTATTATATCTCCTTCCTTCTCACTGAACAGTGATCAAAGGGCAGAGATTCCCAATGGGAAAGCAATTTCCCCCCCTCAACAGCAGCATCTGGATCTTTGGCACATTTCACTGCCAGTTGTGTGCTGCAGCTTTGGAACGGCTTCCAGGTCTGCCACATGGCTCAGCTTTTGATGACCAGGCCAAGCGACTCTTCATCCCAGCTGCTCTCTGACTCACTCAGGAGCACTAAGACTCTTGCACCAAGTTGAGAAAGAGTTTTGCATTGGAGCCATAAAGGTCACTGTGGAGACAAAGGCCTCTTAGGGGAAACAGAAGGGGATCCTCCCCCCCCCCACACAGATCTGTTTTAAACATGTCTGAAAAAATTGGCTAAAGATGTCTACTCTACATCACTGGCCTCATCTCTCAGCTGCACTTTGTTTGCCAAGTCCCAGTCTGTTATGCAATAAAAATCACATTTAAGGAGGGGAAAACATTACAATAGCTTTTTTGTGAATGAAAGAAACAAAGAATCTACATGCCCCTAAAGACTCTGCAGCAGACATACACAAGGGACGTGGGAGGAGGCCATGTGGCCGAGCTCTTTCCAAACGCTAACTGCTCTGAATTCATTATTTGTTAACAGTGCTTGACAAAGAAAGAGCATTATTTTTTCCCAAGGTCACAGCTATTTTACATAATGAGAATAGGAATAAACTTAGCCCTCCGCCTCATGTTACTTTACCACTAATTATGGCATATATTTACATCCATAAAAATGGGAGAGATTTTTGGACATGATTTAGTGCCTTTTTATTGTGCAGATTCCTTTATTTTCATTCCCCATTTGAATTTCAAAAATGTTTGGAACTTCAAAGCATCTTTTTAAAAAGCTTACACTAATTACAATATGCATTATTTTCTAGAACTGCTTGTTTGCATTGCAGATTCCTGAAAAGATAGGTATTCATTAAAATATGCCAATTAATATCACCCATACATTATAGGGAGTTCTGTTTTCCATTTCAAAAGGGTACTAATACACAATAATAGGTTTTAGTGTATGAAGTTACCCTGTAGTTCTTTAACATTGTAATTCTACATATGTATTAGAGATGATCTTTAGACAATGTATGCCTTTTGCCCAGTAGCTGTTCTACACAGTAGCTGTTCATTCGTTTGGATATGAATTATTTAACTTGCAGTGATATAGTCAAAATTTAGGGTGGATATTATGTGGGCATTACAACACAAAATCTTAACAAATAAACATGACATTTCTTGACTTGGTGGGCCTGTACATCCAGGAATTTATTTATTTATGTTTATAGCCCATTCCTCTTGAAACAGTTATCTCAGGGCAGCTCACATCAAGTATAAATATTGATACATATAAAATCAATTAAAACTAGCAGTGTTATACCCTTCAGTTGGATTGCCTACAGCGTTGCCTTCTAGTATAGCCTCTCCCTCAGTAGAGGGGAGATATGGGAAGAGAAACCCAAACTGGCAGAGGAGTACCATAAAACATTTCTTGTTCTGCTGCATGGATGACAGAAGATCTAAAATAAGATTTGCTTCTATGTGCTAAGATACTTGTACTGGGAACGTGCAAAATTTCAGTCTAAGATTGCCACATCTCTCCTGGCAAAGGCCAGGGAATGTGGGGACTTCCTAGAAGTGGGAAGGAGGACCAACCAAAGTTGTAGTGATGTGTTTGTCAGTTTTGATGTGATCGGGAATTGACATGATCAAGCAGAGACATTCAGCAATGCTTTTTGTGTGTGTGTAAAAACTATATGGTAAATTTGGCTTCTACCATGGAGTTTTTTTGCCCAATACCAAGTGTTGACATGATGACAACACTTCTGGGTCACTCTGGAAATTATGTTGACATGTCACTGCAATGTCAGCCAGGCCTCACTCTTTTTCTGGTTAAGACCCCCCCCCCTCAGCTGATAGGGAGCAAGATGATGGGGCCTAGTGGCAGAGGACCCCTGCCTCTGTCAGGGGATCTGGCAACCTACTTCAATCAAAGCTCATAGTTTTTCATCCATTACAAATTATCCACTGTATGCCATCCTGGAATACATCACATTCCTGATGTGACCCAGAATGATTAGGAAATCATCAAAAGCTGGAAAATACAAGATCATAAACTAAGCAAATATTTATTATGAAAGAGAGTCTGTAGTAACAAACAGCACTATAGACTTAACAGTAAAGACATAATAGTAAAGCTTGTTTACTGGCCTCACTACTAGGGCAACAGAAATGCCTCTAGCAATTTGTGTGAATTCATGTCTTAATTGTACACTTGGAGTTGATGGTAAAGTGAAATCCCTGAACAAAACACTGGAATAGGTGGTTAGTGATTGTATTTATCAGGCATACATATGAGGAATGAAAACACTGCTCAGAACAAATTTACACATTACAATTACAACCTGAAAAACAGCAACCCTTACATGTTTCGGACTCTGAGCAATAAAAACTAAGCAGACATGCTATGCCACCATTAGACTGACCAATAATGAATTTAAGTTTTTGACTTCATGAAAAACCTGAGTGAAATTTAGTTAAAGTGGCTTTTTGCTGTAAGAGGAAGCATTTGCACCAATGTCCCAATTTTGCATCCAGTATTCCTTGTGTATACCACTAGATGGCAGGTGACAGTTTACAAATGGTTTTATTACCAGTTTTTGAGCTAATCAACATGCCACAAGCAGTAATATTTATGGAGGCATGGCCTTATTTATCTGGATTATATTAATCTCTTATAGGATAACCATATATTAAAAATGTATTTATGAAATTTTATTTTAAGAAACCTGCTGACATTAGCTTTGAATTGCCCATATGCATTTGCAGGGGTCAACAGGATTGAGAATGCCTTGCCTATCCACTGTCCTGCATAAAACAACTCAGAATTTGAACTTTGACATTCTCTAAAGACATCTTATTTGACTGCTGACTTAGACAGCAGCATCAGAGCAGTTTATCTGTTTTGAAGTACAGAATAAGCTGCCTTATACTGAGTCACACTATTGGGGTATCAGCGTGACTTTCTCAAGAGGTCTGATCCTTTTAATTGGAGATGTGAGGATCCAAACCTAGGACCTTCTACAAGCAAAGCAGTTAATCACACTGTGCACCAGTCTCAGATGGTGATTAAAAATGAACAAGTGGGGACCCATAAGAAATGTGCAGGAGTGGCTATCTCTCCCTACTTTTTCTTCTTCCCCTCTCCATGTACTTCTCTCACACTGCTTCTCCCTCCCACCGCTCCTTTTCTTACTCATTATCTCCTCTATGCCTGTTATTCTCTCTTTCTTTCTCTGCCCCTCACTCCTTCACTCTTTCTTTTTTTGCTTCCCCATCTCTTCACTCTCTCTCTTTCTGTCTTCTGCTCCATCACCCTCCCAGCCTCTTTCCCCCTCCCACCACACAGCAGCAGGACAGGTGTCAGCACTCCCAGCTGCTCCTCCCCCTCCACAGTATCAGTAGTGGTGGCAACCGTCCAGAAATCATAAGACATCTTCAAATTACAGAGATCATTTCTCCTTAGGGTTGCCAGTTCTAGGTTAGGAAAATCCTGGATTTTTTTTTTTTGGGGGGGGGAGCCTTGAGAGGTGGAAGTTTGGTGAGGGAAGTGACCTCATTAGAGTATTGTTGCCTTGGATTATACTCTACAAAGCAGCCATTCTCCCCAGGGGAAGTGTCTCTGTCATCTGGAGATCAGTTATAATTCCAAGTAATCTCCAGCCGTCACCTGGTAGCTTTGAAGAGTGGAGTCTATGGTATGACCCTGCTGAGGCATTATACTTGTCTGAGGTCCTTCTCCTTCTCAAAGTTCACCATCTCCATGAATTTCCCGACCTGGAGTTGTCAGCCCTACTGCCCTTTCACCAAAGCACCAATCTACTTTTATCAGGTCTTGTGTCTTCAGCTTTCTGTGCCCCCCCCCACTGAAGCCTCGACCTAAGAAAATTATGTTTTCTCTATCTGCACAACAACCCTGTGATACAGCTTAGAATGAAAGTATGTAATTGGTACGAAATCACCCAGTCAGCTGCCACTACAAGATGGGGCTCTAAACCTGGATCTCAAAGATCTCACATTGAAACACTACTCACTACACAATATCAGATGAAGTTTCTCTAAGTAGCATATGTAGCATGTGCTATGGACCCCACAGTTTCAGGCCCCTGCAGTGCTGTATAGTTAGGGGACCTGCACACTGTGATTGTTAGCCAATCTTCATACTTGTACAACTTGTGAAACCCAGACCGGAATCCTGTTGTTGCCTAGCAACAGCTAATTAGGCAATTACTTGCTTAAAACTCCTTTTTTCATTTTCAGATGTTTTTTAAAGCCCATGATGTATTTTATTTTAGATTTCATATTTTTCTGCAAACTTGGGGTCCTTTTCAGGTTTGTTGAAAGTTATGCCTTGCTGAATCCAGTTACTGGATTTAAGTATCCAAATATTAGCCAACTTCACTATTAGAATGTAAGATTCCAGCTTTGCTTTACCCATCTCTTCTCCCCAAGCACTCAGAGCAGTATATACGATTCTTCTGCTCCACAACTACCAAGAGACAAAGTGAAAGCTGAGAAAATGTGACTGGACCGTACCTACCCAGAGATTCAAGGTCGAGCGGGAATTAGAACTTGGATCCTCCTGGTCCTAGTCTGGCAGTCTAATCACTACACCACACTGGCTCTCAGATTTATGAACCAAACGGATATGCTATGGTATTTGATGCCACAAAGAGTTTGTCAATGATTTGGTAAGGTATGCATGCATTTTTTTCTTTGCATTTTACTACATAACCTTGTGATATGGTTGGAATAGCAAGTGGTTTGGCCAACTAATGGTGTTTTATGTAAGTAACTAGCTTCAAAGCCCATTTAAAATAAATGAGCTTTGAAAGGGGACGGGGCAGCAGGGGAAGGAGGGTGGCTTGGAAGGGGCCTGCCCCCCCCACCGGCCCCCATCACCGCCAAATCAGCTGGCTGCCCACGGGCCTTGGAGGCTGGCCCGAGGCCCAGGGGAAGCCTTTTCCCGCCGGCCTCCTTCCTGTTGTTCCCCTGGTGGCCAGGGGAAGCCATCCCCGGCTGCCCCACTCCCCAGCGACTTCCCTGCTTCGGCGTGGGCCTCGGAGCAGGCCCGACACAACAAAGCCTCCCCCAGCCACCCCCTCCCTGGCAACTGCCTTGCTTTGGTGTGGGCCTCAGAGCAGGCTTGCTGTGTCCTGCTCCGAGGCCCGTGCCAAAGTCTCCCCTCAGTGGCCACTGACCTGGCGCTTCCCAGTGGGGAATGGCAGAGGGGCCAATCGGAAGGTGCGTCATCAGTCCCAGTGCAAGGGGCCAATTGAAAGGCACACTCTACTTGTCAATCGGGGGGCAAGGGGCCAATCCAGGATTTCGATCCCAGACTCGACCCACCCCAACCCCCCTTACTGTTTTATTTATGGTATATACAGTTAGCAAGTCTTGATTTATATTTTTTAAATAAAAAAAAAATCACTCCATGAAGCAAATATTAACTGTAAATCGCATAAATTATTATTCACCTTACCCAAAATTTTACTAGGAAGAAGGCATTTTGGGGCCCTTTCCCAAACAATTCCTTCAGACCACCCTTCTTCTCAGGAAATTTATCATAAATCTGACGAATATCCACTGACTCCAGTAACGGATCGCTGTAAGAATGGTTGGCATGTCCAATGTGCACAAAAAGATGTTTGTTGTACTGCAAAATAAAAGAATATAAAACATACAAACAAATTATTTACTGAGGCTAATATAACATCTTTGTTGTCACAGAAAGACTTCCTAGAAAGTTCCAGAAAGAATACAGCACTAAGTAAAATTCTCACCACCAGTAGCCTCCCTTGAGGGCTCACCTGTGTGCAAGTGAGATACAGCGTATTCTAATGAGCTACCTTGTACTTTGTATATTAAATGAGGTCATCAGGGAGAAGGTTCCAGCCTAGTCTAACATTAATTCTGCCACCCACAGCCTGGTCCAGTCCAGAAACAGACTCATCAGATGAGTTTCTTGGGTAGTGTACTTCAAATAAAACCAGTGCTAATTCATTCAGTGACTGAACCACACCATCTTCTGCTGGCATATAACTTAATTATGAATACAAGCACCTAACATGCTGCATTTGTTGGGAAACATCACCAAAAAGAAATGGGATATATGACCAACTGCACATGAGTCTCCCTCTGGTGCTTTCAGCCCTATGAATCAACAGCAACCACCAAGTCTGAAAAAAAGAGAATCTGAACATGAAATTTTCAGTGCTATACTTGTTGCCACAGTTAGAACTGTGAAGCAGGAACAAAATGCAAACGAAGTGTGAAAAGAAGCCGGCAAGCTGTGTTATCTAACTATTCCAGTCAAGCCAATGGACAGTTGCAGTTTGTGCCTACCTCTAGCCATGACAGCTGTACTACAATACATAAACATTTAGTATCAGGTTACAACAATCCACATCCTTCTGCTCACCTGCTTTGGATGCTATCATCAAGTTCTGAGGATACTGCATTTATATTTGGGAGGCTGAAGTTAAGCTACTCATTCAAGTATAAAGTTGGTAAGTATAAAATTTCCCAATAGTGAGTCAGCCCAGTGTTTATGTCAAGTAGAGTGACTCTAAAATGTCACAGGCAGCAAGAAGTCTTTTGAGCCCATCTGCCTGAGGTCCATTTAACTGGAGATGCCAGGGATTTAGCCTCGGACCATCTGTGTTCTATCTCTTAGAACTACAACCCTCCTGTGAAATCACCGTCTTTCAGGAAAAGTTTCCTCATAGAATTGGCTTAGGGATAAACAAGCACAGTAGTAGTCGAGAGCTCTGTACACTGAGAAATACTTAAAATGCTTAATGCATTAATTTCAGTCTTAAAGAAACCAATCAGCCAGACCAGCCTTTCCAATTAGGATGTTCTTATCCAACACATCACTTATTTAGACTTCTGCATCTCAGCCCTCAGGGATGATTACACACAGATCTAGAAAACTGTAAATGTAGAGAACAGAATCACAATATAGATCTTCATTTCAAAGAACACAAATTAAAAATTATGCCAGTTCTTCCCTGAAAGGGATCAAAATGTATGGAAGAAGAAGAAAACAGTAGAAGTGCAACATGAATCACAGGCAACCACCCTACAGAGCATCTGCAACAAGTGCTACAGGCAAGGGGAGTCCGTGGCATTTCTGGAATGAAGTAAATGGAGCCTGCAACCCTAATCATGGCCCAGAGGAAGGCCACACTCCTGTCTGACTCCGTGCTTACTCTTACAGTTAGTGAGACTAGAGGCCAGGACAAACTAGCCCTATTTACAAGTTATAGTGAACTCAGGTACAAAATGCTAATTCATTGATTGATTTATATTTCAGTTTCTATACCACCACTCCCAAATGGCTCATAGCATTTACAAAAAATCTCCCCACCATAAAACCCCATAAAACAGTAACCAAACCCCAATTCCATTCATTAAAACCCCAGTTAAAACCGCCCCATGATGGCAACAACTCTCTCCCCCTTCCCAGGCTCAACAATCAATTTATGTGTGTTGAGTAGTTCTCTTAAGGAACTTCTATATTACAGTTCCTGTATCCAGTGGTTAAATTGGAAAGACTAAAGTTGTCTAAAGCTACCTCCTCTATTTGAGTGGCAGGGGGAAATTTTCTGGGCCTTTTTGGTGAAAATTTGGCCACGGCTTTATTGTTATGCAAATAAGTATGGGCACTGTATGGGTGGATCCTGCCATCTTACGGCCATCACTGGGGGGAACAGAGCAACATGCAGGTCAGAATCCCCTAGACCTCTGAGCCAATGGGAAGTAGCAGGCATTTGGGAACCCAGCAGGCTTTAACCTCTAGTGGGTTCCTTCTATCACCCAGAAATGATAGTCTGCTGCCCTTCACCCTCAGGAGTGGCACTGCAGCTCAACATCCACACAGCCTCTTATGGAGGTCCCCAGTTATGATGGAGCATGGCATACAAGCTCAGGCTCCATCCCTAAAGGATCTGTATCCCTGTGCCTAACAACTGCCAGCTGTGCTGATATAGCGTTACAATGAAAGTAAAGAAAATTCAACGCACTACAGAATACAGGAAAATGCAGTAAATATAAAAACATGTGGCTTAATGGTAAGTATAGGGTGGGAAGGGCAGGATGCTGACCAGCTAAGGAGGAAGGTGAAAAGAAGTTGAGCATTGGTGTGTACTCCCCTTTAAAGGGTCATTCACTCTGCCCCACACCTCTAGGACCTTCATGCCTGAAGTAGATGCTGGCGGGAGGGGCTGGCCAGGTCTGCCAGACACTGTCCTGCTTCCTCTTCCAGCCCAGAGTTCCCCCATGGCCACAGTCAGTGACCTTCAGGTAAAATGCTGGCCATGTTTATGGGTGGTGTGTGAATCCATGACATTCTGGTTCCCAGATTTCACTCTTAAGAGATTATCTCAACTCTACATATGCTCTTCACTCTCTTGTACTTATTAGTTTGCATGTGATATTATTATTATTATTATTATTATTATTATTTATTTGATTTGTATGACCGCCGCTCTCGGAAACCGGCTCGCGGCGGTTCACAACATTTTAATACAATACAATATATTAACCATTAAAATTCCCCATTAAAACCCCATTAAAACAATGACTAAGTCACAATGATGGCGATTAAAACTATTCCCGTACAGGCCCACTGGATGAGCAGAGGGAACGGAGGATAATTGGGCATAGGATGGAACACTCTGGGGAACCAGGTCAGTTTAGTACTGGCCTCCCCCCTCCGGGGAGAGGGGTCCGATCTTAGCCCCGGGCCATCACCCGGCCTTAGACAAACGCCTGGCGGAAGAGCTCCGTTTTGCAGGCTCTGCGGAACTCAGAGAGCTCCGACAGGGCCCGCAGCTCTTCAGGGAGCTCATTCCACCAGGTAGGGGCCAGGACCGAAAAGGCCCTGGCCCTTGTCGAGGCCAGGCGTGCCTCCCGGGGTCCTGGGATCATCAGGATATCAATTCAGCAACACAAAAATTGTTTTAAAAGTAGTTTAATTTCTGTAGGTTATATTTCTAATGCATTTTAAACCATGTAGTATACCTTCATTCCACAACAATCACAGGATAAATCAGTGCTAAAGCTTGGAAGGTGCGTGTTCACAAGTGATAGAAGAAGCAGAGTTGGCAGCACTCTGCAGCACTCATGAGTCAATTAGTCCAAATTATTTGGTAAACATGCCTCTTTTTTGGCTTAAATTGTCACCTGCCCTGAGCCTTTAGCATGGAGGGTAGTATAAAAAAGAAATACTGAAAGATGTGGGGTGCTGACGTTTTCAAGCCTTGTGTGTGGAAAACCATGGTCATGTGAGAGATACCTCTTGAAGAACTGCATGACCAAGCGGTGAGTTTAGCTGAACGCTCATCCTTGGGCACCCTTACCTATGACAATTTGATCCACACATCAGTCATACATTCCTTAGGCAATTACTTCTCCATTCCCTTGTCCATCCAAATCAGATGAAAATTCGGTTTAGATTAGTAAAAAAAAAAAAAGAAGATTACAGAAGGCACTGTGCTTTTAGAATATGGAGCAAAGTAGGGCAGCTGTAAAGCTACTGCAGTTGTTTATTAATCTTGCCAAAGCACCAGACACTGCAGCAGTAGTGAAAATTCCACCATGTTTAGAGGGGCAGATGGCCTGGCAGTATCTGACAGGGACATAAATGTTTATTTTGACATTTCATGTATGATTATTTTTCTCCTTATGCTATTGTAATACCTGCACTAAACAGAATGGTTACTAATGGCATGTTTCTAATGAATTCCAGTGAAAGTATAAACACATCACTAGGTTCCGAAAGACATTCCTATTTATTTAGAGATAAGTACACACAAGACTTCACATGCATACGCACAGACTTAATGAGTGCAGTGTAGCAATTCCCTGACATGTGACACTGTGTGTGAGAAAGCACCAAGCAAAGGAGGCAGAGAGGAGTGATGTGATTGGCCGCTGAAAGATAATGAAGGTTACAAAACAGCTTCTATTGTTTAATGATAAGTGAAGGGATGGGAAAGCTGATCCATTCTCCCAGTACCATCATCCTTTCTAAAAACTCCACCTCCTTGTTTCCTCCTTTTCAGGCGGTGTTATCCAAATCATTCATACAGGTGCATGCCTATAGTTAGCAAAAGCATCCTTCAGCTAGCAAAAACAAATCATGTGTATTGTGGGGTATTAATTACCAAGATCATAAACCTGTATGGTTAAGATTGGTGGCCTCTAATCTGGAGAACTGGGTTTGATCCCCCACTCCTCCACTTGCAGCCAGCTAGGTGACTTTGGGCCTATTCAGTTCTCTCGGAGCTCTCTCAGCCTCACCCCTACCTCACGGGGTGTCTGTTGTAGAGAGAGGAAGGAAAATCAATTGTAAGCTACTTTGAAACTCCTTTGGATAATAAAAAATGGAGCACAAAAACCCAACTAACAATGTGTGTGTGTGTGTGTGTGTGTGTGCGTGTGTGTCTACCAGGGTCAAGATTCACACAAAACTCAAAACAAATTAAGGGGAATAAGCTTCTTAAAGAAGAAAATAAATTGACTAAATGAATTGAAAGAGAACTAACTTAAGTCAGGTAAATAAAAATAGAGGCACTACTGAAAGGAAATAAATGCATATGTGAAGTACAAACACAGTTTAAACCCTTTCCTTAACAAACTACCTGCTACTAAGGGAGAAAATAAAAGGGGAGAATCAAAGACATACAAATCTACTTCCTGAAGATGGCTGGGAAGCTCTGGATAGGCAGAACATGATGGAAAAGTAGAGAAACCAACCAAATAGCTGGAAGTAGCAGGGTGGGATCCAAAACCCTCTACAAATTGGATGGACAGAGGGATAACCTTTTATACATTTTTTGCTAATATTGAGGAGGGAAAAAGGTTTTGGCATTTGACGGTGGAAGTGATGAAAAGTCCACCTCTCTGGAAATCTGTTAATTCAAAAACAGCTTTTTGTGTGCATTGTGGAGGGAAGTTTTTCTTCTTTTGCATTACAGGTAAAAGTATCAAGGAGAAGTGTTCCTTTAGGGAAACTGGGAGTTTAAATAAGCAAGTAGATGAAATAAGGAGAGCAATCGTCCTGTCCAGGACTTAAGATACGGAGGAAATGGCTAGGGCTGGCCCATTGCCAACTGTCTTATTTGGGTCATTATTAAAGCCACAAAATGTTCATGAAATGTTTCATTTTACAGTTTGAAGTGGTCCATGTAGTCTTCTCTTTCTGAACTCTTTTATTTGAAGAATGCAGTGAAGTCATGAAAAATGGCTTGTCAAATAATACCAGGAGAAAAAATTATAATCCATTTAGGAATTCAGAGAACCCAGACAAATTGTTGGTGTCAGGGGATTCTAACATACAAGCAGTAGCAAAACAAAGACAAATCACCTGCATTTGTTTTACTTTTAAGTTATAATTAAGCATATAATTGTGTTTTTTCTTTAAAACAATTGTCCCAGTCAAATCCTAACAACAAAGGTAAAAATCTACAAATGGAACATGCAATATGGCATGTTTCAATATAAATAGTTTTATTCAAGGAAAATCAATGAAAATACAAGCATCTTATGTGAACAAATACAGCAGTCATTACTAATTATGTATTACTAAAACCAATAATTTAGTGAAAACCAACTTTGCAGCTTCTTCACAAATAGTTTTCTCCCATGTCAAAATGTAAGGCAAGAAAATATTTTATTTTAAAGCCATTATATCTGTGTACTATTTGCTATATTTTAAACACAGGTCATATATTAGATTAAAAGAGTCTCGAAGGCAGCCTTTGCACTTCTATAAGAATGACTGCAGTGTATAGAAATTCTGCTCTACTCGCCCACACAGCAAAGCATACTGCCGTCTGTAACACTGGGTGGTGGGTGGTAGCATTTCATGAACTCTTTAACTCTGGCTGGTGCCATCAAATAATATGTCATGGATGGGGCACTTTCAATGAGACTACACAGTTCTTGCTTGTTGTAGCTGATGCTCAGAGCAGAAGAATGACATTGCATATGCAACAGTATTCAAAGGAATCCTTGTTTGCCTTCTGCTTATTCATCTGATAGAGTACCTGTTATTGGTTCCCACTGCCTTAAACAAAAGAATCATATAAACTTCAATAAGAGTACTTTTCACCTGGAAAAAGAAGAGACTCCAAGTACTCTGAATGAAAAATAACCAGCTAAGAAATGCTCTGTGTTATATATTATTAACCTAATGCTTCTCATTCTTTTTACTCAGGGCCCCCATTTCTAAACTGATATTACTCTAACACTTCCCTCTATATTTTTTTAATCTCACTATGTAAGCTAACCTATTTTTTTAATGTCGACACGTTTATTGTATGCCAAATGTTTCCCATGCAATTCAATCTCAAGTGAATACAAACAAATCCAAATTGCTGTTTTTTCTATTTGTCTCTGGAATCTGTTGATCATTTTCATTATGCTGTATGTTAATTTACTCTCACACTCTGCCTATAAATTTGAACTGATTACATTCATTCCATGACATTGTATCTAAGGAAGTGTGAGTGCACACAAAAGCTCATACTTTGGATAAACTTTGTTGGTCTTAAAGGTTCTACTGGACTCAACATTTGTTCTGCTGCTTCAGACCAACACAGCTACCCACTTGAATTCATCTTCCCTCCAAATCAGCCATCTTTATCAAATGAGTGAAGGCAAAGCTTCAAACAGAGTTGTATATGCACAGCTTGCTGTTGCGGGTCCATACGGGCATGAACTATACATGAACTATAAAATAATCTTTAGGCTTCTTCCTAAAAACTAACCAGCCAAGCAGGAATGGAAGAGGTGTTGAGACCAGAAGCTCCCATGTGCTTACTGCCTCTGGAAAGCTTCGATGGATAGCACAGCAGTGTTAATAGCTGCTGTGGTTAGCTGCTAGGAGGAAAATACTTCTGGCTAAGCCTATTGTGATATCTCTTTCTTCCCTAGACTTTCAACTTACTACGTGTTGGAGAGGGTACCATAGGGATGCCCGTCCCCCAGTGGGACCTGGGATCCTGTGGAATTATAGCTCATCTCCAGGCAACAGAGATCAGTTCTCCTGGAGAAAATGGCTGTTTTGGAGGGGTGGACTCCATAGCATTTTACTCTGAGATCCATTCCTGCCCCGAATCCCACCGACTCCTGGCACCAACCTCAAACTTCCAGGTATTTCCCAATCCAGAGACGGCAACCCTAGCTTCACACAATTTGAGAATTGCTGTATCAGTCTAACAGTGGCAACAAAACAAAGGGGACTAGGAATGCTTTTGATTTTTAAAAAGACTTTTAAATGACTAAGAATAATGAAAATTGGATGAGTGACATTTAAACTGCTGATTGTAACCTTTGCTTTTAAAGCACTGAATAAGCCTAACTCTCTAGGTTTCATTTCTTTCAGTCCTAGGCGGCATACTACCTGTCACTTCCCCAACTGACGTTCTTTAACTCCTCCTTCCTCAGATTCTAAAAGCATCACTATAGGTTATCCATTTGACAAATTCTAATCTGTTATTTTAAAATCAATGTTTGTTAAAAAGTTCTATTTTAAACTAATGACCCAAGTAACAAAACTTAGTATTCATTTTCAAGAGTAACTAAAATTTTTTTATCAAGTATTCTAAATATATTGCATATATAAAAACTGTGTGATGGTCACTTTGTCATAGTAACTGCATGGACTTTTCCAGATTCTAGGCCTACACAGTGGGCATATCCACTACGGAGGAAGTAATCACTGTACCCTTGTTTACAAGCAGGCCTGTTAAAATAGCATCTGTTGCTTCTGTGTCAACCAAGTGCATCCACCAACATTGCCCGTTGTATCTGCTCATTATGTGCATTGTTGAGTTATTAGGTACCAGAACGGGCTGCCCATTTATGGTTTATTATCGACCTCCAGGAGTTTCCAAGTTCTACTTCAGTCCCTTTACAGTAACAGGAAATTGGGAAGGAGCAAGTAGCTCTGTGGCAGCTGAGGGGATCACAAAGTTCTCCAGCCTGTTCAGCCTTCTTCTATTTGAGGATGTAAGAAGAGAGCAGAAAGCTGGCCCAGAACAGCTAGTGAGTACAGGAAAAGCTTTCATATACTTCCAGCCTCCCCAACAGAGAAAGCTGGAGAAAAAGTCATATGTATGAAAAGGAAGGAAAGACTTTGAGCCTAGTTTGCTTTCCCCTGTTCTCTCTAACTTTTAAAAGAAAATTAGTCCCCTTATGTGAAACCCATTGTGAAATTTGCTGTCCTCTCATGAAACACAGGAGAGATCTGGAAACTGGAGCTGTTGGGCTATTTCCCTGGAACAAAAAGTACTCATAATTAAGAAAAACAAAATGACCCTCACATAGCTCTCCAGGTGTATCCTACTGATTTGTTTCTTTACCTCATGAGAGAAGTAGGGGATGGTGAGAGTGTGGCAAGTGGTTTCTGCTTGTGAGTTAGCCAAGCACAATACTATTTATTAATTGAAATATTAAGGCCACTTTCTTCTCTCACAAGAGGCTTGGGACACTTGTTCAGGACTGTGGTTGCTGGTTGGGCAGCATCACCCAATTTAAGCTACTACCACCAATATGCCACGTCTTCAAGTGCTGAACTAGTTGCTCCACCTGTCCCCAGCATCATGTGACTCTTCCTATTAAAGGCACAGGCCTCTTCCCTCTTGGTTAACACTCCACTGTGGCTAATTCCTCTACATGCCATACCCCTTACTGGCAATGCAGAATGAGAGGGAAAATGTAGGAAAGGACAGCACATCTTCTACTTGGTTAGCCACATACTTAATTGTTACACTTGTGTAAGTTTCACATGTATACTCTCAGTGGAGCTTACTGGGCATAAAAAACACACACACACACAGAGGATGTGATATTTTTCTGCCCACTATCAAGGTTGCACCTTTTAAACACTTGTAGACAATAATGCTGCTAATGTAGTCACTTGTCTCAGTTTCACATCTTTGGCATTTGTGGTGTGATCAGTGTTCAAAAATAATCTACTGAAAATAAACTTGGTCAAATTCATGCTGGTCTCCAGAGGAAAAACAAAAAGGCTGCTTAGCTACTAAATTGCTCCACTGCTTGTTTTTACAGCTGGGAGGAATGACCATTTGTGCATATATACAGTCAGAACTTTAAACTATGTAAATATAATAAATGTGTTACTATAATTATTGGAATATCAGGACAATACTAGAAGGACAAATAGAAAGATACAATGAATGGCAGAACTTTATTTGGTAATGGATTTTACTCAAGGTCCTTTTGCACAGGTCACAGGGTATGCAGTGACAAATTTCCTGTGAATATATATAAAACCTCTGTCTGCATAAAGGAAAAGATTTAGGTATGTGAGGTGATTGCCTAGTAATGGCGCAGACTGTTCCCTTACTTCTTCCTGGCTATTCAAACAGTGTGCCTGACTCAGACCTCATGCACCTATGTGTCACCCTCCTCCTGAAAGGAGAAATGGAGGCAGGAGATGAGTTGGGGGTGGAGATGGCAAGGAATAGAGATATCTATTTCTTTTACTTATGCAAGAGAAAGTTGCATGAGCTCAGCAAAAAGACGGGGAAGGAATATAAGAAGCATGATCTTACAGTCATTTTTCCTCTGTCTGAATGAAAATAAGCTTGGTGTGGTGGTTTAGAGTGGGAGCCTCTAATCTGGAAAACTAGGTTTGATTCCCCACTCATCCATATGCAGCCAGCTGGGTGACTTTGGGCCAATTACAGTTCTCAGAGCTCTTTCAGCCTCACCTACCTCACAGGGTGTCTGTTGTGGGGAGAGGAAAACAATAACTATGCATATACAAGGATTCCATCTCTAGTTCACAATATAAAATGGTATAGTCCAGAAATAACATCATCATCAAAGCCACATCAATATATTTGTCTACAAAGAATATTGTTTGCATGAAGCAGCAATCATGGAAAAGGGTTTAGGTGGCTATTTCATACAAGCCATTTCCCGAATTGAAAGCTATCCACAATTTGCTTTTACAGAGTAGCAACTAACTCCATCAGTGTAACATTTTAATCAAGCCAGGTTCATAATACATCCAAAAGCATAGAGGAAGCTCATGGGGAAGTGCTTTCAATGTACATCTTCAGAGTTCTGCCATATCATAGTCCTGCACATCTGAACCAGACGTGATAAATTGAAAGGGTGCTAATGGAAAAGTAAACAGGAAGAAGTAAAATGGGAAGGGGTTGCAGAATAGAATAGTAGTGGGAGTACATAATCCTCCTCCCTTTTTTGATGCAATTTCCCCCCTTCAGTCACTTCACCCAAGGGGGAGTGTTCCAGGAGCATTTTTACCTCTATAGATATACCACTGAAATCCAATTGGAAGAAAGAAAGCAGGTAGAAAGCAGTTGCAGTGCAAAAATAGATGTGTGAAGAGTTAAGCTCTCCTTTACCATCCTACAACAGAATTGTCACACATGCACAAAATCTAACATGGAGGCTGTCTCTTAATGTTAACTTGTTCCTGGACTTGTCAGCTCAATTAGCTTTTCCTCCGCCATGTAAGGGGAAACAAAGAGCTTGTCTTTCTGGCTTGTCTTGATCACTATTTTCCATCCCTCAGAAGCCTGTCAGAACTTGAAGCTAAGTGATTATCTTAGTAGTGTTCTTAGTTATGAAGCAGTGTACTCCAAGAAGACCTTAGTGAAATTGGCTCCTATTAAACAACTGGTAGAGTTCAGGCTGTTCAATCCAAACTACAAACAGCCCAAAATGGCTTGCAACTCAGTGACAAATGAGATCATTTTATTCCTCATGATGTTTTTTGGAAGCCAGCAAAGCCAATCCAGTTAGGAATCTCTTAACATAAACAAAAGAAAGCTGCTGCCAGGATGCATGCTGTCAGGAGTCCTTACATGACAGCCTTCCAGAATTTACATCTGGCATTCATTTTGATATCTCAAAAGCCAACTCCAGTGATTTGAATCTTAGAAACAATGTATAAATGGAGAGTATGTGCATTCATTTGCATTTTTTCAGAAGCTGCATACATATTTGGAAATCGTGGGATGGTACTGAGGGCATTCTATTGATGCAAAAATTGCTACTTGAATAAAAAAGGCCAGAGGAGACTAAACCTTCTTAATCAAACACTGAAAGCCAGAAGGTAAAATTCACAGTACAATTTAGGATTATTCATTGTTGCAAAGGCTACTTTCACAAGGGTGATTTGCTCTGCTCACTCTCAAATTGAGTAGTGTTTCTGAGGCATCTCATGAAATTGTGCTCCTCCCATTCTTTTCTATCATATTACCTTGTACTGACATTTTTGGAATTCATTTTGATCCAATGTTTCTCCAAACATAGTCAAAGCAAGTAGGCTTTGTGCACCAAATGTGAACAGAAGATGAGTATTTCTAAAGGCATTTACCCACAACAGTGGCATTTTTCTCTCTGCATTCCCCAATGTCGGCATTCCCTCATTAACACCTTGTTAAACTTTTTGCCAGTTAAAAAAAATCTTTAGTAAATACATTGATATAACACTGTGCCTGCTGAAACTTTACTTACTACTGATTTTTAAAAAGCTCTCCAACAGTGCAGGATGAGTAGAATGACAGGCATGAGGGGTTGGGAAGGAAACACCCAAGAAGCACCCATTGTGGGGGCTCCTTTGCATTGGCAGTGAATAGTGCCAATAGTGAATCATCCCTGTGCAGAAGCAGCCACAGTCAACCTGCAATGGAAATGGTCTCTGCTAATTCTTAAATCATGGGAAAATTCAGAACCAAATGCTCTTTGTTTGTGTGTTTTGAAAAGAGAATCTGGACCAACACAGAGTCGCTGTGGGGAACATCTGTTTAAAAATAAAGGAGAGCCTATTTGGAATTTATCAAGCAAAAAGGAAAAAATTGCAACAGAAACCAAAACTGAGAAATGAAGTATTGCAGTAAAACAACACTATAATAACAAAATGTTTCAGGTGTATACTGTTTTAAAAAACCCTCAAAAACTTATTCATGACTTTATGAATCATAGAGTTGGAAGGGGCCATGCAGGATCAGCCCAAAGCATCCTAAAGCATCCAAGAAAAGTGTGTATCCAACCTTTGCTTGAAGACTGCCAGTGAGGGGGAGCTCACCACCTCCTTAGGCAGCCTATTCCTGAACTACTGCTGTACTCTGACTGTGAAAATTTTTTTCCTGATATCTAGCCTATATCGTTGTACTTGTAGTTTAAACCCTTTACTGCATGTCCTTTCCTCTGCAGCCAATGGGAACAGCATCCTGCCCTCCTCCAAATGACAACCTTTCAAATACTTAAAGAGGGCTATCATGTCCCCTCTCAACCTCCTTTTCTCCAGGGTGAACATTTCCAAGTCCCTCAACCTAACTTCATAGGGCTTGGTCCCTTGGCCCCAGATCATCCTTGTCGCTCTCCTCTGTACCCTTTCAATTTTATCTACGTCCTTCTTGAAGTGAGGCCTCCAGAACTGCACACAGTACTCCAGGTGTGGTCTGACCAGTGCCATATACAATGGGACTATGACATCTTGTGATTTTGTGAGATAGAAGTTATTCCATTAAATAGGTGTGTGTGAGACAGATTCTTTTGAAGGTAAAAGAGGTTATCCAGGGGTTTGCTCAGCAGGTGACAGCCTTGTGGGACCAGTACTGTAAGGGATCAGCATTGGGCCTTTTTGGTCCTGGCCCCATCCTGGTGGAATGAGCTCCTGGGAGAGCTGCGGGCCCTACGGGATCTTTCAGCATTCCGCAGGGCCTGCAAGAAGGAGCTCTTCTGCTAGGTTTATGGTTGCAACCGGGGTTGGTGCAGAAGATTGAGACATCCTCCCTTTCTATTCTATTCTATTCTATTCTATTCTATTCTATTCTATTCTATTCTATTCTATTCTATTCTATTCTATTCTATTCTATTCTATTCTATTCTATTCTATTCTATTCAGCTTATTGCTTAGCGCTACTAACATCTGGTACTATTTTACATTCAACTATTCAGACCTCCTTCCTGTCATCCCCTTGGTTAGTTAGCGTGTGTGTGGGGGTATTTTTCGCCATGTTTATCTTATTGAATTGTTATGATTGTAAGTGGGTTTTTACGTCCTTTTATGAGGGTTTTAAACGTTTTTTTGGACATTGTGACCTGCCATGAGCCAGCCTCAGGAGTGGCAGGTAATAAATCTAATGTATATAGAGACCTCTCTGCAACAACCTTGGAGATAGAAAGAAAACTGGAAGGATGATCTTGTCTCCTAAATAGAATTTGGAAAACATCTTGAGAAGAAAATCCAAACCAGGGTGAAGAACAATCCTCTCCTTAAAAATCTTCAAAAAGGGCAGGGTCCACCCTGAAGGCCAAGGTGACAGTGACCAAGAAAGCCACCTTTTTCTATAGGAGCACTAAAGGACAGTTGGCTGTGGGTTCAAAATGGTGGTTTCATCAGCCTGGCTAGGACCAGTGGCAATGACCATTGAGGAACAAAATGGGTGGTGAGAGGGAAAACATTTGATAGATGGGTTGGGCTGATCCTGCGTTGAGCAGGGGGTTGGACTAGATGGCCTGTATGGCCCCTTCCAACTCTTTGATTCTATGGTTCTATGAGTCTTTACAGAGGAAATGGCTAGACCATCCTTACCCAAGGACAATAAATATTTTAGAACCGAGGGTAAAGAACCCTGAGCCAAGGACAATAAATATTTTAGAACTGAGGGTAAAGAACAAGTAAAAGGTGAAAAATACTTGGACTCAGTCCAAGACTCAAAACATGCCCATTTCCTCCCATAGGAATATCTAGAGGCCTTTCTGGCCTATACCAAAGTATCTCTAACCACCAGGGAAAAGGTGTGTTTCAAGGATGAATTCTCTGTGTAGCTAGGTGTAACCTTGCTATATCATGATGCAGGGCTGGGCAAGAGGTAACATAACGTACTGCAAGACTGCCAAAAGGAATACTCTGTGGATAACCTGTGCAGATGCAGTCCCAGTGTGGGGCTACCCTGAAGATAGAAGAATAAGATTAGAGTATTTTTCAGTATGAAGAAAGAAAAATTTTCTAAGAGCATACTGGAGCTTGAAAAGATCCTTATTTAGGAGGCAAAGAATTGCATTAAACCTATGGATATGAAAGTTGTAATCTTACTTTTTGGAGGGAGATCCAGCACAGGTATTTCTGTTAACAGAAACTTCAGATTACACTTTTCTTAGAATCACAAAGAATCAAAGTCCTCCCCCCACACAAAGGGAAATAAAAGGTCAAAGCCTTTTAAAAACATACACCCCTTAATAAAGTAAATCAGTCTGGGCCATATTATACAGACTGTGGAAAATAAATGGATAAACATAGTCAGGGTAGCATTTGGCTATTTTTGGTTTCCCCAACTTTATGTGCAAATGTACTGAATCAAAATCCACTTCCTGGCATGAATTTACAGTGTGTGGCTTGATGCTGTGATCCTTCCTATATTACTCTAAGTGGCAAAGCATTGTAAACTCCACAGCATCCCACTGACTCATGATTTCCTCTAAATTTCCATTACACCCCAAGAAGCAAGTGCTGCTTTATTGTGTAAGAATAAACCTTACCTTACCCTCTCATTTCTCTAGGTAAAGAGCTGAGCCTCTGCTACAGAAATCAGCCACTTGGCTTTTCCTTTGTGGCGTGTATGTGTGCAAGTACATGTCCTCCAAACTATGAAATACTTCTCCATGCAGAGAATCATGGCAACAGCTACCCAACTTCACTGCAGGAAGTCCATGGCAACTTGGTCAGTTGGTATCAAAGCACTAATCAGCTGAAGAGATCACCAGGGTCTCCAGGTGGATCAGGGACATGAAGTGGGCGGGAGTTTTCAGGTGTGAAATGTGAAACCTGACTCTCAAATATTTTAAGCATGCAGACAACCACTGTAAATATTTGGCCCCAAGGACTGTTTCAATGACTTACTCAACAGTCATGTATTATTTGCCAAGAGCAAGTTATCCCTGCTTCTGAATATGAACTATTGACACTGCTGAAGAGCTGCATTGAAAAAGAAACCACACTGTGCATCTTGATATCTACACTGTTACACTATTTTTCAATCAAACTCTTATTGTTATGAAGATCCCTCTGATGTAAGGGTTATTGTGCTATATGCCCTGATCCCCATTATGCTAGGAACACAGTCTCTTGATAATACCCCTTTGCAAGGGTGCATACATTCTATCCTTTCAGAAAAGAATTATAAAAAGCATGTGATGGCTCCATTCTGCTTCTGGCTATTGTTTGCGGCAAGCTGCACAGAGAAAAGAAAGGTTGTATACCCCATGTGTTTGGGTATTTGCTTTGCAGGGAGGAAAATCTACATAAGGCAGCAGGCTTAATGACATGTTTTCTTCCCTACAAAATAAAACAAGTCCATTGATTTCTGTCCTTTTGCAACAACTATACAAATGACAACTGATGCAAATAAACAGATTAAAAACATTTCAAATTATTTCATTATGTATCATCAGTGATCGTCAATGATACTTCGATTAGAGTAATGGCCTTTCCTGAAATGCAATGATTTAAAATCCTGCTTTCCATCTCTGAAGTAAACTTTATAGTTCAAATCACTCTCAGTATGTTTAGCAAGACCTACCACACACACACACACAAATGCACACACACCACCTCCCCACAGTCCCTGAAGCAACTACCATAAAAATTAGCACTGCTGCTTTCACTTTGTCCTGCAAAGAAGGAATTATCCACCCTTCTAACTCTGAGGAAGACTTCCTACATCTTCTCATCTGCGGAAGAAGGCACAGAAGCCCAAGGTATTGAAAGAAGATTTTTGGACTCATTCAAGAGCTGACAAGGTTCACATGGCCTCTGAACTCATCCTGTATTCTGTGTGGACAGAGCAATCAACCTTGAAAACACTCTCCTATGAGTGCTTATTGCAAGAGTAGATTGGTGATAAAGGGTAGGTATGTTATTTCAGAAAAGACTGGTTTCCCTCGTTGTTCCTCTTTGAGGAACCCAAGCTGATTTCCTTTTCTGCATTCGCTTGCAGGACTTTTCTTTCAGATGGCTATTTCTGACAGCTGAGCTCGGCCAAGGTCCTGTGATTGGAAGAGTAAAGGTTGCTACTGAAAGAAGGCTGCACTGAGAAGGTGGACAAAGCCAAGTTCTCAAGTTAGTACAACCTCCAATCTCTGTTTTCTGTCCTTCGTTCTTCTATTCCATTCTTAATCATGAAAGCCACTATGCCATACTATTATGTAAAACAATTATTTAAAATGCTTATAAACTACCTTTCAAGTATCCGTAAGTCAGTTCAAAGCATCTACGAGAAAAGACAGAATGCTGGAGTCTTCCATTGCAATGCAGCATAACAGAATAAATACATATGAATATATGAATCCTGTCTGTGGATGAAAGGTTAAATTGTACAGCCATAAATCAATCTAAGTACTGGTTAGGAGCACCAACTACTAAACTGGCAAGCCAGGTTTGATTCCCTCCTAGCCCACATGTAGCCAGTTGGGTGACCTTTGGCTCGCCACAACACTGATAAAGCTGTTCTGACTGACCAGTGATATCAGGGCTCTGTCAGCCTCACCTCCCTCACAGGGTGTCTGTTGTGGGGAGAGGAAAGGGAAGACGAATGTAAGCTGCATTGAGACTCCTTCAGGTAGAGAAAAGCAGCATATAACAACCAACTCTTCTTCTTCTAAAGGTTTGGCAAAACTGCCAAGGAGGCAAGCAAGCTTTGTGTATGAATACATTCTGCAATCTTGATGCCATGAGAAAAAAGGCCCTGTAGGATGTTGCTACCCAAATACAGAGTCAGGATGGGTGGCCAGTCTGTCTGTAGCAGTAGAAAACAGCAAGAGTTCAGTGGCACATTAAAGAGAAACAAAATTTGTGGCAGAATATAAACTTTTGTGAGTCACTGCTCACTTCTTCAGAAGAAGTGAGTAATGACAGGAAAGCTCATTCCCTGCCACACATTTTGCTACTCTTTAAGGTAGTATGGGGCTCTTGCTCTTTTCTACAACTAAATAGTGGTGCACAAAGTAGGGCCTCATTTGCTGATCTCAGCCCCCAGAGAGGTTCCTATGGGAGGAAGTAGATCCTTCAGGTATCCTGGCTTCAAATTTTGTAGGACTTTAAAGGTCAAAACCAGCAGAAGAACGGAACCTAGAAATGAACAGGGAATCAAAGTATACAGATCAGAATTAGCATGATGTGATACCAGCCTTGAGCCCCAAATAACTAAGACCTCATCAAAGGAACCCTCACTTAAGGTGTATGACAGTAGTTTAATATGGATATTATTGGGGCGGGGGTATATAAAAAGGCACAGATGGTCATTGCCAGGAGTATAGTTAGCAGAGAATTTCACTGGAAGGTTTATAGGTTGTTGATACTTAGAACCTAAAACTACGGGACTTATATCAGGGTAGGACTCACTGATTCTGGGTCTCTCTGTTGTTCAAGAAAAGCTGAGAATTCCACCAGTCTGAGTTTAGTTGTTCCAATAGATCGACCTTGCCAAGCAGGAACTGAAGGTGCTGGAGCTGATGGAGGTTCAAACCCTGTAGAACAAGCAGTATTTTAATGAAAACCCACCCAATTTCTTAGTATATAAATTACTAATGTATTGCATCATTAATTCCTAGATATCAATGATAACTTAATCCCAAATTACCACTCTTACAAATGCAATTATTTAAAAATCTCTTCTCAGTAGCTTGGAACTATGGTCGTAGCACACTTGTTATGCCATGAAAATAGTTAACAAATGGGGAGGGGAATCCCATGCCTTATTTTAGGACTAGTGTAAAATGTACTAAAATTCATGTTTTCATTTTAAATTATACTGTCCTTATTCAAATTGACATTTTCTTCTGCAACCAACAGAACCAAAGATACTGAAACTCCAAGTCTCTGCAATACTTATATAGAAACATTTGCCCTACAGGTAACATTTTCAACATGGCTGCTTCATATAAAGTAGAAATATGACAACAAAAACCAAAGTACAAATGACAGTTGTCACTCCTTCCTAGTGGCCTCAGACTGGGTTCCCATCCCCACCCTGAGTGAGGGCTCCCACAGGTTTTTCCTTGGTCCTGGGAGATATTTAACTGCCCTTTTCCCCGAGGTGTTTCTTTGTAGGTAGGTACAGTTATTCTCCGACCCCTTACATTGGAATGGCCATTATTTCCCTTGTGCCATGTCTTACCTCTTACAGTCTGCTGCCCAGCAGGCCCTTCCCTATGGGGACTGAAGCTTCCTGTCCCCTCAGCCCCTAACTGTTCTTGAGCCTCTGGCTCTGTTTCAGTGACTGATGGGGCTGCTAGCTAGCCTTGAACCTTCCCTTCCCTGGTTCTTGGCTGCTACCCAAGGCCTGAGTGCCCCATTCTCCAGGGGCTTCAGCTACCTCATCCCTTCACTCTCTGTCAAAGGGTTCTTAGCAGCTGTGCCTGCCACCAACACCTCCTCTCCCATTCCTGCCAATTCTTTGCTTTTCAGAGCCTGCTCTGTGACTACTGCCCCCTCCCCCAGTCTATTACTAGCCTTTGAAAGAGCCATTGGCTGGACCAGGCCTACCCCTCCATTAACACATCCCTTCTGGCTGAATGGTTAGAAGTGCCCTGCTGCTTTCTCAGCCCCACGCAGCAGCCTGATTGGTTACAAATATATCTCCTCTGTTTGAGATTCAGTGATAACCATTTAATGATTTGAACTCATGGGAAGGAGGTATTTCTCAAACAGGAATTTCTCAAACAGGACCAACAACTTCCATGTCCATTAATGTGAACCTGGGCTAGTTCCACATAGCACCTTCTGGACACTGCTGCATAATTGCATGATATCAATCACTACCCATTATCTACAGATTTTCATCAAGAACAAACTGCACAATTCATGGCCTCTAGCCAAACTATGAGATATAGGTGGGTTCTGAATAGAAACCCCACCCTGAGACCAAAGAGAAAGGGTGAGTAACAAATAATAATAATAATAATAATAATAATAATAATAATAATAATAATAATAATAATAATAATAATAATAATAATAATAGGTTTCTGTGGTTCCTCCATTGCAGCTGCAGTGGCAATGGCGTGTATGAATGATAGGCTTCCCTTCAGTTTCCTTTTCCCAGTCCCCAGCAGTTTCCTTCACCAAGACCACTGTGGCTTTTGCAATTAAAAAAAAATCAGCACAAGAATATCAGAACATCATTATTTCAAGATATCATTACAACAACTAGTATAGGCTGTATGAATTCCCAGATTTAATTTTCTTTGTAGAAAGTCTAGAGCAGGGGTGGCCAAACTGTGGCTCTCCAGATGTCCATGGACTACAATTCCCCTGCAAGGACTCATGGGTATCTGGAGAGCCACAGTTTGGCCACCTCTGCTCTGGAGGTTCCTAGGAGCAGGGAAAAGCAAGAGCCAATGTGCATGTTGGACTATGATTTGGAAGAGCCAAATTCAAACCCGCCACTCCACAGTGAAATCATATGAGGACTAGTCGCTTTCACTCATTTTAATCCACCTCACAGGATTGTTCTAAAGATAAAATAGAGCAGAGTGGTGTGATTTAAGGTGCTTTGGATCCCCATTGGAGAGAAAAGTAAATGAAATAAACAAATAATAAACAAAGCAAAAGACTGGCAAATAAAATAAGGTTATTTGTTGAGTGGGAAAGCCAAAAGGAAGCTGGAAAAGGAGAAAGGATATGAGGGCTGTCAGTAGGAATTAAAAAGGATAGAGTGTAGAGATACAAGGATCTGAAACCGCTTCTCTTGAAAAGGCTTGCTTATCCACAGAGGAGGCCAAGGCCTTTTTGGCCTTTATGCCTCTGGCCCCAGCCTGGTGGAATGAGCTCCAGGAAGAGATCAGCGCCCTGCAGGACATAAATCAGTTCTGCAGGGCCTGTAAAATGGACCTCTGCCACTGGGCCTATGGTTGAGGCCAAAATTAACATCCACTACAGCAAGCTGGCCTCACTGCTTGGGGATGGGGGAGGATGGAAGAGAAACAGAGAAGGAAGTAGAAAATTGGCTCTTGCCAAATCTCCCATGTTTGGGATTTTAGTTGGGGGGGGGCTGAATTATATCAAATGGTTTTAATGTTTTAATATTTTAATATTTGTATATGTTTTAAGGTTGGATGAGTGGGATACAAATAAAAAATAATTATTATATTATTATTATTATTATTATAGTGTGGGGAAGGGATAAAGAGGAAAGTGAGAGACGCCCTGAAAGTCCTTGCAGATTCCCTACGGTGTGATTGAATCTGGCTCAGGTGGCACCTCACAGTCTGGCTATAATTCTCAAGGGAGAGACTGTTGGGGGAAGGGGAAAGCTGAAGATGGGAGCAGAGAATGGGAGACTGGTTTGGAAGGACAGAAAGAAGCAGGAAAACGGGAGCAGCTTCAGGGGTTCCCAGGGAAGAAAAAGAGGAAATAGTGGAGAGGGAATATTACTTATATGCTCTAAGCCAGGGGTAGTCAAACTGTGGCCCTCCAGATGTCCATGGACCACAATTCCCATGAGCTCATGGGAACTGTAGTCCATGGACATCTGCAGTTTGACTGCAGTTTGACTACCACTGCTCTAAGCTCTATATGAATAAATATGCAAATATACCCAAATATGCAAATATATAATGAATTAAGACAGGTCACTGTAGTATGTGAAATTATCTTTAGCCAAAGATAACAAAATCCATCTTATATATTTCATAGTTTAAAGTATTAATAATGTACAACTGTGCCGAATTTAGGTATAGGATGTGGAAAAAATACTGTAAAAACATGTTACCTGAAATAGGGGTTGTAACTGTTTGTTGTATGGGATAGGCTTGCTGAACAAATGGCTTTATGCTGAAAGAAAACATAGGATATGAAGTAAAAAAAACTAGTAATCAGTTCAATCCAAAGTCAATATTCGATGGCCTTGAAGCCACTGAATAACTAATAACTGTCTTTTGTCACGTAGTTGATGCATTTGGCATAGTAAGCTATCACTCAGATTAACTTATTTCTACCATGAGGTTTTCTGATGTCTGTTTTCATTGTGATAACTAAAAAAGAATAGTAGTTGCAGCTGACGCTAGCAAAGCCTCGTGCAAAACACAAGCTATGAGCATGAATTGCCTGCTTCCAATCTCATGTCTGCCATATACAAAGTGGAAAGACTCAGGCAAACCAGACCTCGTATTGATAATATGGGGTTAACATTTCTGGTCTACTTTGTAGGGCTGCTGCATAATAAATACTTTTGTCCTTCTGTCCCTATTTTATTATTATAGTGAATCTTCCACTCCCCATCCAGGAACACAGGCATGCAAAATGCTACCTTCAGTGCACTTTAAATGCAGTACCCAGAAACCACTTCAGCTTCATAGCCTGAGATTTTAAGTGTCAGCAATGTCTCTTCTTGCTTGACTGCCAGTGAAGGAAGAAACTACTGAAGACTTTCTTCCATATTGCACTGACAAGGATGGGTCAGGGCATAAAGACATACAAATAACTGGTATTGAAAGTGTCCAGTGCCTCTCTCCAGCAACTGAATTCTGTACAATAGTCTCTCTCTCTCCCCTCCCCCAACAGCATGCAGAATGATTGTGGGCAGATCCATATTTAATCATACATGTATGATACATCTGAAATGAACTGCTGATCTGTGAGGCTGGACAGGATGCCCTTTGACCATGACTACTGAACCTGCTAGGCTAATATGCAAGATCAAAGAAAATCCAATATTCAAGTGAAAAAGAAGATGTCACTGTTAAGGTGTTTGTTTCTATGTACACTGGACAGAGTACGTTAGCCAAAGATCTGATACAGATGTCACTACACAGGTGAGCAGCTGATCATCAATGCCTTTGCAATCAAACCTGCCTTTAGTTTTGAGACCCTTCATCATTTGCAAAGGGAAGAGAATCCCCTTCACTGCAGGAATAACCAGTAAGGGTATTTTGCTTTGTACCATTTGGAAGCTGGACAATATGATTAATGTGATATCTACTACAGGATGAAAAATAAAGTTTCAAATTACAACAATATTTAAGAAAAAATGTAGAGAGTTGATCCTACAAGGAAAACTAGCCTACTTAAATGGTGCTCTGATACTGAGGGGCTAGCAAGAACCAAGATTTATAGTTACCCGTTATGCCAATGCTTTCCATATAGGGATGGTGTTTTGTGTTTCCCATCTCTAGTGACTGCCAATACTGGGCAGTGTCAATAGGGCTTCCACAGGTCAGGTTTCCCTACCCAAATTCTATGGTCTGGACTACTGATTTCCCACCATTTTTTTGTTTGGTCAGTAAATATATCAATAGTGTTGCAGCAATATGCGTAAAAGTTTATCTGAATTCATAAAAAAACAAAACAAAAACTAGCGTCTAACCCCGAGAGATATGCCTATATCTCCACAATGGAAGGGTTACAGACTTCTTCTTGGGGGGAAAAAAGCTGGAAAATCAAAGGACCTGTAACAATTTGCCTGAATTGTTATAAGATTATACCAGTAAATGATATTAAATTCCAGATTTCTTTTTAAACCCTTTGCTTGAAGGGAGAGGTAGTAATTGCCCAGGTACAGTGTCAGGGGAAATGGTTGCCATGTCGGTGGGATAATTCGAACTTTCACATCCTCTTGTCAACCACCTAGGTTTTACTCTGGTGTTTTCCAAAACTTTGCAGCAAAGCAAGTTTGAGAATGACCAGAAAAAAAACTGGAGAAACCATGGGAGGTACACAAATACACTATGATGTTCTGGGGAAGCAGGGGAAAGCCCCACTTCCCAACAGAGTTGAACCTTGGGCAGATAACCTACATCAAAATGGCCCCCGGTCTATATCCCATTAAAAATACGTCCCTTTAGACTTTACAAGGATCTTATTTTAAATCTCAGCAGTGCAGGTTCCCTGCTCTATAGGAAGTGGAAAGGGAGGAAGGAAAGAGAACATTCAAAATAATGTCCCTAAAACTTTAAAGGGACATTTTCAGCGACAGATAAACATGGCCCCTGGAAGCCAGCTCTAAATATTTATTGTTTATTTATTGTTTATTTATTTATTGAGGAGCCTCTTGTGGCTCAGAGTGGTAAGGCAGCAGACAAGCAGTCTGAAAGCTCTGCCCATGAGGCTGGGAGTTCAGTCCCAGCAGCTGGCTCAAGGTTGACTCAGCCTTCCATCCTTCCGAGGTTGGTAAAATGAATACCCAGTTTGCTGGGGGGTAAATGGTAATGACTGGGGAAGGCACTGGCAAACCACCCCGTATTGAGTCTGCCAAGAAAACACTAGAGGGTGTCACCCCAAGGGTCAGACATGACCCAATGCTTGCACAGGGGATACCTTTACCTTTACTATTTATTTATTGAATTTCTTAGCTGCCACTCCTGGAGCTGCCAACTCATGGCAGCATACAACAAGGGCTAAAGCCATAATAGAATAGAATAAGATCACATCCTAACCAACTCCCACATCAACCACACCAACCACTCCACAGTTGCTATCTCCAGAGAGTTGTACCAAACTGACATTCAGAGGAGGGGCAAGATTTTCTTCTTCTGGTCCGTCCAGCCTCAGCCAAATGCCTGGCAGAAGAGCTCCATCTTGCAGGCCCTGTGGAACTTTGACAGCTCCATCTGGACCCTCAGCTCTCCTGGGAGCTCATTCCACCAGGCAAGGCCCTGGCCCTGGTTGAGGCCAGGCAAATAACCTATGGGCCAGGGACTTCCAGCCTGTTGGCATTAGCATAGTACAAGGCTCTGTGTGGGGCATAGGGAGTTAGGCAGGTCCTGAAATACACAGGGCCCAAATTGCAGATAGCCTTGAAGGTTAACACCAAAATAAAGAATGTCTCTCAACAGTTCCGTGATGCATGCACCCTTTCAATAAATTTTAAAGGTTTGCTTTTTTATATAGGCACAAAAAAAATAAAAACTCTTAAAAACTTTAAATTAATGTACACTGCCAAAGACTTCTCCCTCCTGCTGCCTCAGCATTATGGTAGCAAAGTAATGATCCGAAGCCCCCAAAACATCACAATCCTGAATTGGTAAGAACACACTCTGGAATCACAAAGTGAAATTAATATGAATTTTTTTAGCCCCCCCCCCCTGATTTTAAATGACTAATTACACTAGCCCATTTCTGTTACAGGAATGCATAATTGACTTTTTAGAGTATGTTCATTACTTAATCCTTTTCTTTAGGTATATACAATTTTGAATATCAATACAGTTAATGCTTTATAACACATGCACATACAAGCAGAGAAGTATGGCCTTATTTTCTAAACTTACTCTTGTGAAGATCCTGGCTGCCCTGTCTGTATCATTCCTGGCCAAAACTAGATGAAAGGAAAATGACAAATATAGCAATTTAATTGTCATTTTTATGAGCATATTTATTCAATTTTTCTGCCCATTTTTTTGTAAAGACAGAGGGAAGTACATTTCATGCAGAAATTAATTGACGTAGACTTCATTTCCTACAAATCACTGTTCTAAGATGTATTTTCTATTGCAGCCAATTAACTTACTCCAGGTGCTCCAGGAAATGTAGGACGAGGAATTCCTGGCAGGCCCAACTTATTGTGAATCGCTGTTGCAGATACTATTTGAGCAGATGACATGGCTGCCATGTGCTGGAGTGCTTTGTCCTTTGCCGTCTGATCCTTTAACATGACAATTATAGGCAATCATTAATGCACCAAGCACAACAAATCACACTGAGCAAACACAGCGAGAAAGCACATATGCTTAAATGAAGGGAGGCACGGGAAACATGAAAAATAAAAGCATGCAGGGGGAAAAATGTTGCATAAGGTCTAAAATGATTCAGTCTACCTCAGAGCAAAGTTCTCTCCTTATTGTTATTGTAACTTTCATTAACTCTGAATACAATTCTCTGTTACCAAGAGGCCAGGAGGCAAACCCAACCTGAACTTTCTGCCACCCCAACCCAGAACATAGCCTGAGCTTTCACTGAGCCCAGACTGGAACACTAGAACAACAAAATTGTTGGAATAAAGGCTCCAATAAAGGCCATTTGGAATAGAGATCTTTTAAAAATCTGGCAGGGTGGTAGACTTACTGGCCCCAGCCAAACTGTAATATAAAAATAGCAAAGCTTTGGGTTTTGCATGGCCTCCTAATTCAGCACCCTTCAAGGGCATGGCAAGGTGGATGATCTTCTGCCTTAAAGGCTGCTGCTCACCCTAGCAGCCTGTGAAAATACGCAGCCTGGCAGAAGAAGGGACAAAAATAGCTTTCCTGTGCACTGCAGAGTGCATCTCACATGCCAATGCCAGGTGTTATTAAAGGTTTTTTTTTTAACTAAACCAGAAGGCAGAAGGCACAATCCAACTAAAGTTAAGCACTTTTAAATCCCGGTCATCTGAGACAGAATTATTTAAATATGTGCACAACTCTCCAGTAAGACAGAATTTGAAAGTGTTTGACACCATGCAATGGCAGAAACACTGATAGAAGCTGCTTTACTCACTAAGACCGTTTATGCACTGGGAACTTCACTGCCCCAGCTCCCATGAAGGAGCAAAAATTGGGGGCAGATGAGATGGACCAGGCCAAATGCTCCCCCGTGTGGGTATAGGAAGAGGTGGGGCAACCTGCCATGACCAAAACTCCAGCTTGCAGTTTGGCATGCAACCTCCAGTGCATAAACGGTCTAAGAAATGCTGCATTTGTAAGTGAAATCTACTCCATTTCAAATTTAAAAGCAGAGTACACTTTATGGTAGATGTTGGATCTATGCTCCCCCAATCCCGGATATCAAAGATATCAAGGAAATGCCAGAACCATGGACAACTGTAGCCAGTCCAGACCTGGAAATTATGTTCTCCAGTTCAGATTATGTTCTCTCAGCAGGCAATGGAGACCTGAGCTGGAGATTCAAGAATAGCAGGCAACACTCTTAATGCCAGGCATTCTAAACAATTCCTATTACTTGCCAACTAGAGAAGGCCATGCTAAACACCTTTATTTACTTCTACACCTGAAGGGCATGAGTGTATGCAGCCTAGGGTGGCTCACTGGGCTCAGCCCCTGACTCAGATTATAGCATGAATTCTGTACACAAGTGGCAGAAATTGGTTCTAGTTTTAAATGTCTCATAGACTCAGATCTGTAACCAATCTTTTAAAACTGGAAAGCAGAAATAAATACAATAAAAGTATAGACAATCCTGTGTGGATGTTGATATCCTACACAGAGGGGGGATCAAGACAATACCTCCCCGTGGCATGCCCCATACATTGTTGCCTACATGTCTGTCCATGTGTATAAAGTCCACATGTAAACACTTAGATGGCTGAGTATGAGTTACACAACCAATGGGTAGAGAATTGTTCATATTGAAGACCTAAATGACTGGCCCTATCCATGTGGTTGCATTATTCATATGTAACCACCAGCCATGTAGAATTGCATCATGGAAAATGGAAGTGGGAGGTTAATAAGTAATTCGTACTGGGATCAGTACCAGGAAAGTATTGGATATTTGCAGATTTTTACAGAGCCAGCATGACATAGTGATTACATTGTCAGATTAAGATCCAAGGAACCCAGATTTCAATCCCACTCTGACATTAATGCTTGCTGGATGACCCTGGACCAATCAGTCTCTCAACCTAACCTCACATGCTTGTTGTGAAAACAAATAGGAAGAGGGGGGAAATACACTGTGAACCACTTTGGATCTTCATTGGAGAACAGACACAAATAGGCAGACTTTCTGGGCCCTCTCCTGAGATAGACAATATATCTAATTCTCAGCACAGCCCATCTACAGATACTTAAATCTTCATATAGGGGCTATGAAGAACTCCACCCCATGTTTGCACAAAATCTGAAAATTTAACAAATCTCTGCAATGGAAAAGTATTGCCTATTCTTGTGTGCACAATGCACCTCCATTCCTCAGCTTCATCCACGCTTGCCTTGTGGCCCGAGGAGGATGGGGGAGGAACAGTAGGAACAGCTGCTGCTGTGGGAACCTCAGAGGCAACAATGATGGAAGTGGCCATGTATGCAAGGAAGGGACAGGAACCACCCTCCCATTGTGAATTGTGAAACAGCAGCAATGCATGCACGTGAGGGAGGAGGAAGCTGCCACCACCATCCCCTCCATGAATGGCAGAGACAACGAAAACAGGTAGATAGAAGGGGAGAACAGGAGCTGAAATGATGGGACAGCTGCTGCTGTGTTAGCTGAGAATGTGGTGATGATACAGAGGGGTGAGTGAGCTGTAGGGGGCAACAAAGCAGGTGGGCAGGATAGGAAGGAGCCAGTGCTACAATTCTGCCCCCCCCCCCTAGCCTGAAGTAACATTAATGTATGTAGACTGGCTGGCAAGGAGGGGACTGAGAGCCAGCAAGTGCCCAGCCCAGTGATTATACCCCCTCCCCCATGACTCTCACCGTGAATCTGGCAATTTTAAGGTGACTAAGGTGGACAGTAATATTTTTCCTCAGAAGGTCTCTTTGCTTTGAAAATTTTGCTTTAGGAAATGTGAACATTTTGACTCAATGATGAAGAAACTCAATGATGAAGGGACACAAGCACCAAGAGGCAGATCCGTTGTTACAAGCATAGTTGCAAGCATGCTGGCCAGGAATGCATGCCATCCTAGTATAGGGTATACCAAGTCACACACATATTCCCTAAAAAGCCCATACAAAGTAATGAGATGGTGAGCAGCATCTTCTTTTGAACAGCTCCTTTAGAAAAAGCACAGGCTAGCAGTACAGTTAAAGCTAGCTAATAAGGAGGGGGGGGGGGAAACTGCCAAGCACAGATAAAATACATAAGGCTTGCTTTACTGAAAATACTTACCATGCTTGTTACCTGGATGTAACAACAAAAAGTGTGTTAAGATGCTTCTACAGAAGTGCATTTTCTAAGTAAAATATGCTGCAGTACAATTAAAAATGGAAAGTGTTTCTTGTCTTTATATGTAAAGTATAATTTATTCATTTTCACCAAGAAATGGATTCAACAAAAAGAATCGCAGGACCAGCCATATCCATGCCTACCATGATGATGCAATTCAATGCCTAGTTTGGCAGCTGTTAGGTTTTCAGCCTGCTTGGATACCTGAGGAAGCTCCTCTGTTGCAAAGTTGCAAATGAGACACTGCGTATTAGAGCTCTACTCCTAAATCAAGGGGTCTGGCAGCAGGGGGAGCAGCTGTTCTCAGAAGCGTTGTTCTCCCTGGCATTTTGCGCAGATTTAGAGGCAGAAACCTGATCAGGTGTTAATGCTTCCAGAAGCAGCATTAACACCTGTGGACCCATCTGTAGCTGCTCTTGCCGTCACAGAGGAGCTGGCTGAGAGCGACATGGCTCCTGAAGAAGCCCCGCTTTTAGCAGCAGCAGCAGGGGTGCAATACAGTGAGAAATCTACTTATTCAAAAGATTGACCCAACTGCCTGACCTCTTTTTGGCTCATAAGCTTTTGGTCTAGCATTATTATTTTAAACAGCTAGAAAGGGAACCTTTCTTGGAGCCTGCTGTTTCTAAACCAAATTTAAAACAAAGAGATCTTGCTTTTTGCAGATCTGTAACATTCACTGGGAGCCCATTTATCCGGTGCCTGCCTGGAAGTGTCAAGGCTGGGGCAGGCCGCCCAAGAAACCGAGCAGGCAGAAATTCTGCACAAGTAGGAACTGGGCAAGTTGGCGAACAAGAACATATACCACATAGCCTGCACACCACATTGGGCCAATCCAGAAGTCCTTTCATTTTTCTAATAACAGAGGCCATAGCTGCACGCTTCTGTTTCCCTTTCTGCCTTAAGATATGAGTATGCACAGACATATTTTAAGTGATATTTCAGACCAAAAGACCATGGTGGAAATCCCAGGATCCCTGCCATCAGGCGCATGTTCTGGGTCACATCCTCTTAGTAACTTTGAACATTTCTGACACACCAATTTCATTGGGTAATAATTGGCATAACAGTAAAATTTGTATCTAAATTCACCAAGAGACACATTTTGTTCTTTGTTCAATGTATTTGTTTGTTGTCCTTTCCTACAAGATTTGACTCATTGATCATTTTCTTACTTTGGTTTGAAAACCCCTCTGTAATGGTGTGCCTTGAGTGCCTCAGCACTTTTGATGGCCCTCAGTAGCATGGATTATGTAGTTCATTTGTAAGATAGTTGATACAGGAAATATTCTAACATATTGCCAGAGAAAGAACTATGCAGCTTTCACAATCCCCTCCCATCCTATGATCGTATCAACTTTTCAACTTGTGATGAAATAAAAATGGGCATTTCGTCCCTCGCAGATATGCAACTATCTCTGGGGTGACACACAACGAACAATTAATCACATGTGAAAATGCTACATGACAGTCTCAGCAGCTAGTGAAGAAGACTACATCCAATTAAAACTGGATGGGGAATTTAGGCAGGCAGATTAGCAGTAATTATCCAAACTGGAATTTGGCCAAGATGCATAACACACTTATTTTGCACCTCAGAGTATATTGAGATGTTTAATGAACAAGACTTTTGACTTCCTAAAAAAATGAGGTTTTGTTCATGCTATCAGTTAACCAACAATACATATGAAATAGTTTTGATTGGGAGTTAATAGAATTACATAATCACTTGTACAAATGTAGATAATTTTTGCTTACAATACCATGCCTTAAAGTGCTATGCTTGGTTCTGATACTGCTAGCATTCTTTTCTGCCTCAAGTATTCCTTGGGCAACTTTTCTCTTAACTAGACCCTCTTTATGGCCTTGGAAAGAGTTGATGTTTTCTAAAACTTGCACTAAATAGTCTTTGAGCATCTCCTGAAATTACCTATTTTGTCCCTCTCTGGATATTTGATCTATAAACTTCTGAGCTCAGGAACCCATCTTCTTAATGCATTAATAAATTCAGTAGCACATTTCCTTCATCAGTGCCATATTCCCAAATGAAAAGCTACCTTCAGCCAAATAAGATGCAAAACAGGCCCAGGCCCTCCCTACATCCTTCCATACACCTGATAAAATTGAATCTCTACTAAATCATTAAGTTGATATATTTTCTTAGTGGTTTATAGTACCTCCCCCTGACCTAATGCGACCTCTCATTTTAAGTTTTCTGAACAAACAGGAAAAGTTAACTGGATTGGGGAAAATCTAAGCAGGAAAAAGGTAATGTAATGGTTACCTTTGACATCTCCATCTTGCTGATCTGCAAGGAAACTAGCACGGTTCTAAGGAGCCCCCAGTGACCCATTATGCACGGGCCAGAATGCCCGAAATGGCGGTGACAGGGCTTCGGGGAAAATCCCCGATTATGCCTGATGTCACTGCCATCCAGGGCCCGGCCTGACCCAGGCCCTCAGAAGACCTGCGTTAACAATATGCGGGTTCTTCTGGAGGCCTGGGACTCGCAAGAGTACAGGCGAGAGCTAACCCAACTGAGCCCTGTAGGGATGCCTCTCACCCCTGCTGGCTCTGTGGCTCCACGGAGCTGATAAGGTCAACCCCCTGCCCCCACCATGGTGGGAGAGCAGCATGCTACTCCCCACCATCCTGGGTGGGGCCCCCCTGCCCCCATCCCCCTTGCAGCTGCTGCCACCACTTAGCAGCGCTCCCGGTGCTTCTGGCCCCGTGTTGCATGTGTGGGGCCATTGCACCAGCACAGCCAGTGGACCTTCACCCCCATGCATATACAGGGGGGGGGGGCTTTTGGCTCCATCACAACGGTACGGCGGCAGCTCGGTGTAGCTGCTGCCATGCATAATGGGCCAGTGTAAGGATTTATTTTAAGAAAAACATTGTATAGAAAATTTTAAGGACAGCAATAAGAGGTAGTGATCATCACAGATGATCTGACAATTGAGTGAGCTACATAAGAGCAGCAGGAAGATCTGGAATAGAAAAAAGGGTGTGGGGTAAATGGATGCAGAAGAAATTTGGGACAAAGTTGTAATTGAGAACAGATATTGAGAGCTTTATTGTTCCCAAGAGTAGCATGTTGGTCTGCAATAGAACAAATAGATTCAAATCCAGTAGCACTCTAGAGACTAACAAGATTTTTAGGGTATGAGCTTTTGAGAGTCAAAGTTTCCTTTGAAAATACTACTAAACTTGAATCTAGCAGTTTAGAGCAAACATGTCAAACATATGGCCCAGGGAACAGAATTGGTCCATCCAGGGCTTTTATTTAGCTTTTATTTATCCAGGGATTGTCTAACCCAGAGTTGACAACTGTAAGGGATGAGGAAAGCTGGATTGGCTCTGCTGTGGGGGGGGGGGAGGTATAGGTCATAGTCAAACACTTACCTTTGAAACTCAGTTATTACTTCCCACCCCTTCTCAGGTGAAGTGTTCCTTTTTACTTATCTCATTGATATTTTTGTTGCTGTTAACTGCTTGCTAACAACAGTTAATAGAACTCACAAGACTGATAGTAGAAATCCAGACCTGAAGAGTGTTTCTGCATCTGCCTTATTTACCCAGACAAGGAACTAATTTGTACTGATAATAGAATTTTCTAAAAAGACAGCCTTGGTGGATCATATCAAGTGTCCCTCAAAAATCAAAATCCCTTTTATTCAGTGATTAATGACATGTTTTCAGGAAACACAAAGGAAAAGGAAAGCAGGATTCTTTTCCATGCCCCAACATTTAGTATCCAGAGGGTTACAGCAAAATGTAACCCCACTTTGTTCTATCTTTTATGGATTTGTTTAATACCCTTAAAAGCAACTATTGCACAATTTATAGCAGCAAATCCCAAAATGTATTTATTGTATTTAAATGCATTTGTCTGCCCGGAATTTACTACCTACAAATTACACTGGGGGAATCCAAGTTCCAGAGAAGCTTTTTCTTTATTCCCTTTTGTCTAGTCATAATTTCTTGAACCTTTTTGTCATCTAAATTAAAAAGTTACAAACGTTTTTGCGTTTAGTTACAATAAATCAATCCAGTCCCTTGTTCATTTCTGTTCCTCTGGCAAGGTCAGCAAAAGAGATTTGTGTGGGTAAAAACTGACAGGAGGAGAAAAAGAACTCAACATGTTCATATAAAATATCTGTAGGAAAATGGGGGAGAAAAGCTTATGGGAAGATTGTTACTCTTCTACATTCTGTCATATTTGAAGCGTACAGGCGCCACTAAGGCCCATTATGCACGGCCGCCGAAACGGCGATTTCGGGTCACGTGGAAAACGCGGAGGGGGAAGACGCGACGCATACCGGTTATACACGGGGCGGGGCGCGACGGCGGCAAAACCCAGAGTAACCGATTATGCACGCGCCGATCCGGGCGCCGCGTCTGGTTGCGCCCCGCTCACCCGGAAGCTGCGCTTTCTTCCGCGTTTCACTGACGCGGCTTTTTCGGCGGCATGCACCGAAGCTGCAGCCGGTTGCAGCCGGCTCCGTGCGTTATCCGTGATTTTAGTCGCCGCCATTCCACCACGAATGTGCGCTAAAACCCCCGTGCATAATGGGTCTAAATGGAACACAGTCTTTACGTGATTTCTATATGTTTTTAGATTGCTAGCCATTTGAGAGCATTTGGCTATATGGGCTATATTAAACTTGAATGTAAATAAACTTATCTTTTAATTAATCATATCTCTGGGTTTCCATGTTTGCCCTCTCATTTTGAAAAAAAAATTGCTACATGAGCTGAAAACAATTACTGACAGTCATACCTTTTAAACAAATAATACTAAAGCAGATTGAATTGAGCTTTATGTGGCAAGCAAATTAGGGACTTTCAGTCATTGTCTGTTTAAAGCCAACATATATTGTGAAATAATTCAATCAGCCCAAGCTGGTTCTAATGAAAATTACTTTGTATCCTAGGGAGATAAAAGGCAGGCTCAATAGAAAACTTTTAGAGATATATCTGGGTATAATTAAAAGAAGGGACAATACCAGTTTTTAACAAATGTAAGTCCTGAAGTTATATATATTTTCCATTAAAACCCACACATATACCTGAGAAAATGCAACTTGGGGAAAAATGATATGAAGCCAAAGAAGTGCAATGTTAAAATGAATTTTACTTTTATTGTAAATCAAGAATATACTAACATAAAATACTTTTCTAATAACTAATTTTGCAAAGCTTATTTCTGCTCAGACATTGTATTGATTTGAATAACCTTTCCAATTATTTCCTCTAGCTGAAAAAAAGGTAAACAAACCATGGAAGTATACAATTGTTTTCAACAAAAGACACCTGAATGACTGTAGCCATGATCTCCAATTTGCTTATTATCAGGGAAGACAGTAGTACATACAAAAGCTGGCTATTTCAGACAGGCAATAGCTAATGTTAAAAAGAGAATGCACATTCAAAGCAGTTCCAACTTCCTGCCTAATGAGCGGCAATTAATCCATCTTATTGTATTTTAAAATGCAGAAGACTGCATTCACATTGAAAGGAATTTTTCAAGGCTTTTACCATTGTTCATATATATTTAAAAACCACCGTATAGAGCTACCTTTAGTATCCTGTCAACAGTGTTTTTGTTTTACTTGGAGATGGCATGGAATGCACACTAATGGATTTTAAAGCATGTCATATATGTGAACTGTGGACATTTTGGATTTTTTGCTCCCTTTAATGAATTTTAAAATCATATGCTAATGAATACTGGAAATCAGAGTTTTTTTTTAGCAATTTTGAATAAGGAAAATAGTACAATAGTACAACAGCACAAGAGTACAACAGCACAAGAGGTGCTACATCATTTCCTACTTGAGAAATAAGCAGCAGCAAGTATTCTAAGCTAAGCATCAAAATTCTATGAAATGGGAGCATTTATTATCCTAAATTAGAACACATAAAAATTTCTCATAAGAACTATTAATGGAAAATTACAGAGGTGTTTCCCACAACATAAGAAGCATATGTTCCCGGCATTATGCATTAAGGCCTAAATTTGCAATGATCTTAAGAAGAAGAAGAAGAAGAAGAAGAAGAAGAAGAAGAAGAAGAAGAAGAGTTGGTTCTTATATGCCGCTTTTCCCTACCCAAAGGAGGCTCAAAGTGGATTACAGTCACCTTCCCTGTCTTCTCCACACAACAGACACCTTGTGAGGTGGGTGAGGCTGAGAGAGCCCTCATATCACTGCTCAGTCAGCACAGTTTTATAAGTGCCGTGGTGAGCCCAAGGTCACCCAGCTGGCTTGGCTGCATGTAGGGAAGTGCAGAATAAAACCCGGCATGCCAGATTAGAAGTCTGCACTCCTAACCGCTACACCAAACTGACTCTGTATGGCAGAATTTCTATGTATCATATCATTGGAAATACCTTCTTTGTATGCACATTTGTCAAAATGTATTTAAGTAGGCTATAAATAGTCAGGCCATATTTCCGCCAACTTTGTATCACAGGACAGGAAAGTTATATACAGGAAAAGAGGCAAAAGTCAAGACAGTACTCCAAAAGAATAATTAACTCTATAAATACTATTTCTTCTATATCTACCTACCTACCTATCTATCAAAGGTTATATACTCTTCAGAAACCTCTTTCAAACTGGTGATTTGCCACAGGTCCTGTACTTTTGGGGTGCTATTATTTTTCTCCAGTTCCCCACAGCATCATGGGGCTTCTGTGGACCAAGCTGGTTTTCTTTGACTTTTCTGCAATCTTCTCTAAACTTGCTGTGCTGTATTGATGTATTGAGAGAGACTGTAGCAAAGTCAGGATGGCTGCCATATTGGCAGGAGGGACTGGATATTCCCTGGCCTGTTCCTGCAGCTAGCATTTAAATCAGTAACTTGTGCATGTATGTATGTATGTATGTATGTATGTATGTATGTATGTATGTATGTATGTATGTATAATAAATAAATAAATAAATAAATAAATAAATAAATAAATAAATAAATACTGGCAACAAGAACCACATAAGGGGCTTCTAAAGGAAAGGGTTGCTGTGTGGTTACTTAAGCTGCTGCTGCTGGTGCTACACCTTGCTCTTGATTAAAGATCTTTGCAAGAGTCACTCTGTATGGGTTTAATACTATAAGCTTAAACCTTATATTTAATTCAATCATGTCGGCTTTAGCTTATATATTCTATGCCAGGGGTCCCCAACCCCCGGTCCACGGCCCGGTACCAGGCCACAAAGGCCATCATACCGGGCCGCCAGCAGCTGCACCTGCCTCCCCCCCTGCAGCGAGAGGGGGGGAAAGAGGCCGGCACAGCAGCCGGCGCGGCGGCTACGCAAACACGCACGGAACTGCCGCGCATGCGTGTTAGCGCCACCTGGTGGCCAAAACATGCATGCGCAGCAATTGGGCATGCACGTTTATGAGCAACTGCGGCCGCAGTTTGACTACCCCTGGGCTAGAGTGACTGGCCCAAGATCACCCAGCAAGCTTCCATGGCAGAATTGCCAGCCACCTACACCTACCATGGCAACTGGCAGGGGATGGAGCCCTAGGATTGACAGATTAGGTGAAAAGACTCCTGGAGATTTGGAGGTGGAGCCTGAGGAGGACAGGGACCTCAGTGGGGTAGAATGCCATAGAGTCCCCCCCCCCAAACATCCATTTTCCTCAGGGGAACTGATCTCTTTAGTCTGGAGATGAGCTGTAATGACAAGAGATCCCCAGGTCCCACCTGAAGGCTGGCATCCCTAATGGCAGAGCAGAGATTTGAACTTTTGTTTCCCAGATCAATGTCTGATATTTTCACCATTATACCATGTTGGCTATCAGACTGCTTAAATGCTAGCCTCTCCCTGTGTCTCTTTTTTAAAAATCAGTGTTTCCTTCATAGTTCGCCAAACCTGAATGTTGCACACCTCTTCTATCATCACAATTATTGTTTGGGGCAGGTTAGGCTGAGATTGTACAATGTGACCAAGACCCCTCAGTGAGTTTTCATAGCACAATGGACATTTCAGTCTGGATCTCTACAGTTCTAGTCCGACCACAGTCCTAGTCTAACCAGTATACAATATTGTCACTCTTAGCCAGTACCCTTGCTGTTCTAGAATTATTTTATTCTGCTATGCCCCTTTGATTGTATAATGGTGGCACTGGCTCACCACTCAGGTTACAATCACTCACCGCTCCTTGCCCTCTCTTTTTTTCAGGCCACTGGCATCCTGCCTAGCCACCAGGACCTGAACTTGACATGGTCAGATGTCAAACACCAAATATTCACTTAACAATCTACTCCTGTTTCTCTGCTGCTGTCTTATGTGGCAAGAAGGATATTATACATATTCGGAGAAGACTAATGGAAAAGAAGGAATGACAACAGTGCCTGTACGCTGATGGGAGAATGAAGCACTGGAGAGGAAGAATTGTTGAACAAACAGGTCTCTAAACTAGTTGAGGAATCATAAAACTGGTTATCAGGTGGCGAGGCCCAACAATCCTGGGAGAACAAATATATGGCATTCTAATTAATGATTAGAGCCTCTTGTGGTGCAGAGTGGTAAGGCAGCCGTCTGAAAACTTTACTCATGAGGCTGGGAGTTCAATCCCAGCAGCCGGCTCAAGGTTGACTCAGCCTTCCATCCTTCCGAGGTTGGTAAAATGAGTACCCAGCTTGCTGGGAGGGGGGGTAAACGGTAATGACTGGGGAAGGCACTGGCAAACCACCCCGTATTGAGTCTGCCATGAAAACGCTAGAGGGCGTCACCCCAAGGGTCAGGCATGACTCGGTGCTTGCACAGGGGATACCTTTACCTTTACCTTTAATTAATGATTGGAACCCACTATAATGTGAGGCATCTGATTCTTTGACACTCTTCAAATTCAACCTTTTGGCCTTTTCAGAAAATGAATTTAAGACAACATGGTAATACTGAGAAAAATTCAATGGGACATGATATGGAGCAGGTTAGGCTACAGTAGGAGACTGGCTCCTCTTTACTTTAAGACCTATGGACTAAAAAAACAGTATTTTGTTTTATTGTCCTATTGTCAGAATCTCTCGATTACTGCCATGATTTGTGCTTGACTTGTGCTTGACTCCATCTTATATCAGTATGTCAGTATTTTCTTAACAGTGTAACCCTGAAATGCTTGTGTAGTGATTTAGTAACTGTTTCATTTTTGCCAGACTGTATTATCTCTGCAAGTAGACTCTGTGAAGGTCTCAAGGTTGAAGATGGGCCTGTTATCATTCTTGGCTCGCCGCACGGATTGGCACCTTCAGGAGGGGGCTTTGGGCCTCTGGGAACTCGGCTGGGTTTGGGTGGGAAATTGTGTGTGTAAAAGGGGATGCATTTCCACTATTGATCAGATTCGACTTTGAGACGTCTAGGATCCTGAACTGCTATGCAATAAAGCTTTCTTTTATTCAGAAGTCTTGTTGCTAGACTGTCAGTTCCTGACAGGAAGTTGAATCTCATCACTTACCTCCTGTGCTAAGATGTCGGACCATGAGGAGGAACCCAACAATGGAACACAGATGAAGGAAGAGCCGGTGCAGCCTGAGCCTGATGGTGATGGGGGCGATGGAACGCCAACATGTCCGGATTCGGCTACTTCCCATGGTGCCGGTCCAAAATTGGCCTACCTGATTGCCGCACACTCAGGGGTGGCTAGAACTTTGGACAGCCGAGGGATGGACTATTATTTGGAGAAGCATGTCACCGATCAAAGGTGACACTCCAAGTATGATGATCCTGTGGACATCGATTGGATGTGGGAGCTACGTCGGGGAATCACAGACCAGGAGACTGCTACTCTCCTGGAGAATCTGGAACTTCAGGACTGGATAGATCAGATGGGTGACTGGCTGGCTATGATGACTGTGGCTCCTGACCCCGAGATCTGGAGAGGGGCCCACTTTTTCCTCACGGAGATGGGGCTCCTGGTACTGCACCCAAAAGGCCCAGAACAGCCGGTTCCAGGGCCCCGGGACCCAGTTGTGCCTGCGGAGGAACCAGTGGTGCCCCCTGACCCAGACCAACTGGCGCCGAACCAGCTGCCACAGGAACAGCCTGCTCCAAACCAACCTCTAGTGCCCTGTGGAGATCCGGCCACTCCAGCGCTGGCCCCAGAGGGAGGCAGACAAACCCATTTCACGGGCGACCCTGAGAAGTGCCATGCCTTTCCAGCTCCAAGGCTACATGGTGGAACATGGGCATACGTTCAGGAATGATGCAGAATGGGTGTAGTTCACAGGTGACGGCATGGATGGGGAGGCGGCCAAGTGGTTCATCAGCCTTTACAAGTACAGTCGCATCAGTCAGGAATTACGACTGCTTTATTCGCGCCATGAGGGAGAGATTCGAGGATCCGTTCGAGGTGGAGACAGCGTAAGAAAATCTGTGAAGCCTGAAGCAAGGATTGATGACTATGGCCTAGTACATCCGATAGTTCAGGAAGTTGGTGGCAGCCATGCCTGACTGGGTGGAGGCTTACCAACATGGCCTTCGCTTGGATCTACTGAAGAAATGTATGAATCTGGATGATCCAGAAACAGGCATGGGATGGGTCCATTTGGCTGAAGAAGTGGAAAAGTGGATGCACCTGGTGACCCACCTAAAAGGCGAGAAGGTGAAGAATGTGAAAAAACCGGGGCCACAAAAGAAATCCACCCCGGCGAAGACGTCTATGCCGGATGCCGTTGAGAGGGCCTGTCACCGGGAGAAGGGGTTGTGTCTAGGTTGCGGAGGCCAGGGCCATTTCTTTGTCATCTGCCTGTCCAAGAGTCCCAAGATGCTTGGATCGAGACTGGAGACCCCCAATGCCAAGCCTGTCAGCAAGAGTACTCCAGGGCCAAGTAAGGGAGTGCCTGCTGGAAAGAAGATGGTGAAGGTGCTCCTAACGTTGCTGGAACCTTTGGACACAGTATCATCGGAGCCGTCAGAAAATGAGGAAGACCTGCTGTGAGACAGCCCCGCTGGCAGGTCAGAGGCATGGGCAAGTGCTCAGTAAGTCCTATTCCCTTTCTCCTCCTCCCAGTAACTGTGTCCATCCCGGAGTCGGGGAGGAAAGTTAAGGACCAGGAGATTTTGGACTGTGGATGCACCCGGAGTATTATAAACCCGTCATTGGTGCAAGCCCTGGGTGTGGGGACAGAGCCACTCAAGAAAGTATTGAGATTTGCCCAAATGGACGGCAAATGTGCAAAAGGGGGGGGGGGACATGGTGTCCCGAACACTCCCTTTAGACTTAGAAATTTCAGAGCACTGGGAATGGATTCAACCGGGGGTGGCTCCCCAAGCAGTGTTTCCATTTGTATTGGGGTTGGACTGATTACATAAACATGACCCCAGTGAGCAGTGGAGGTCCAAGGTCCTCCAGTTCAACAACCTGGGATGCCGGCAACATTGTCGTCACGCTGCCCCAGAAAAGTCCAAGGAAGGGTGGTGTGAGCATGCTGCCCATTGTAGCAGTGAGGTCCCAGGTTTGCCCAGGGAATACTGGGATTTTAAGGATGTTTTAGAGGAGAAAGAATGTGACCAGCTTCCCCCTCATCGAAATACAGACTGTGCCACTGAATTGAAGCCAGGGGAACTGCTGCCCAATGCAAAATTATATTCAATGAGCCCCAAGGAAATGACTGAACTACACAGTTTCCTCGACAAGAACTTGGCACGGGGTTTCATTCGGCCATCCACCTCTCCCATAACTGCCCCTATGCTCTTTGTAAAGAAAAAAGACGGCATCTTGCGGTTGTGCAAGGATTATCAGGGTTTGAATGCAGTGTCTACTTCAAATGCATACCCCCTGCCCCTGATAAAGGACTTGTTGGGACATTTGGGGAAGGGAAAGTTTTTTACCAAGTTGGACTTAAGAGAAGCCTACTACAGAGTGAGAATAAAAAAAGGCCAAGAGTACTTGAATGCATTTAACATCCCCCTTGATCAATTTGAATATTGTGTCATGCCATTGGTTTGGCCGGCGTGTTCATGAATGTGATCAATGAAATGATGCATGATTTATTATATAAAGGTGCCCTGGTTTATTTTGATGATATTTTATTATATTCAGAGACAATGGAGGAACATATGGCTCTGGTAAGAGAGGTACTCAAGCGATTAAGAGCCAATCAGTTGTATGCCAAACTGTTTAAATATGAATTCCACAAGAAAAGTGTGGACTTTTTGGGCTATTGTGTTTCAGCCAGGGGAATACAAATGGATCCCGGCAAAGTAAAGGACTTGGTGGCCTGGGAGCCGCCTAGGACCCATAAGCAGTTGCAAAACTTCCTGGGGTTTCCCAATTTTTACAGAATGTTCATCCCCAACTTTGCTACTGTGGGTCTGCCTTTAATGGATTTGTTGAAAACAAATGCATGAGGGCAGAAGGCACCGAAAACGAATGCACCGTTGGTTTGGTCCAAAGACTGTCAGATTGCATTCGAGGTGTTAAAGACATTGTTCACCACTGAACCCATTCTGTCCCATGTCGATCCCAAGAAAAAGTTTATGATGCAAGCAGATTCTTTAGACATGGCCATGGGGGTGGTGATTTTGCAGAAAGGGGAGGATGGGCGACTACACCCACTGGCCTATATTTCAAATAAATTTTTGGGCCCGGAAAAGAACTGAGCCATTTGGGGGAAAAGAGGTAGCTGCAGTAAAATTGGCACTGTCGAATTGGAGGCATTGGCTTGAAGAGTCTGCAGTCCCTTTTGAGATTTGGATGGACCATAAAAATTTGCAGGCTCTGAAACAGCCCAGAACTCTCTCAGCCAAACAAATGAGGTGGGCTGATTTCTTTTCCTGCTTCAACTTTACTCTGAACCATTTCCCTGGTAAAATGAATTTTTTGGCCGATGCGCTCTTGCGCCTCCCCCAATACGAGTGTAAAAAGGAACCATTGGTGGACACAGTATTCAGTCCCTCCAAGTTGGGGTTGATGGCTATGATGCGCTGTGCAGCCAAGGGAGGAGCCCCCACACATGGGGGCTGGATTCAGAAGGACATCACCACGGATCCCGAGTTTCCCTGCCTCCAGGAATCACTATAACTGAAGGAGGTGGTGTTTTGCAAGGGCGAAAACCTTTATGTGCCTGCGGCCACCAGAAAGGATGTTTTAAAACTTTGCCATGATTCCAAGTCAGCCGGGCATTTGTGGTTTGTGAAAACCTTACATCTGGTGCGTAGGCATTACTGGTGGCATACCCTGTGCACGGATGTGGAGCATTATGTGAAAGGGTGCTCCATTTGTCTGAATGCCAAGCCAGCGGGAGGTGGGAAACAGAAGGGTCTATTACAACCACTGCTGATCCCCTCAGCCTCCTGGAAAGAAATTACCATGGACTTTATTACTGATCTTCCTCCCAGTCATGGAAAAATGGTGGTAGCGTATGCATTTCATGGGAAAATTTGGGTGGTAGCGGATGCATTTTCGAAGCAAGCCCATTTCATTCCTTGTTCAGGGTTGCCTTCTGTCTCTCTGTTTGTGGAACATGTGTACAAATTGCATGGTCTTCCAGTTCGGTGCTTCTCAGACTGTGGAAGCCAGTTCATTGCCATGTTCTGGCAGGAGCTTCTGGAGATGTTGGGGGTGAAAAAGGCTTTGACCTCAGGTTACCACCCAGAGACTAATGGCCAAACAGAGAGAGTAAATCAGATCCTGGAACAATATTTGTGGTGTTTTCTTAACTACCAGCAGTCAGATTGGTTGGCCCTATTGCCCCTGGCCGAATTTGCATATAGTAATGGAGTACATTCTTCAACTGAAGTATCTCCCTTTAAAGTGGTGTATGGAACTAATTTACAAGCAGTAAAGTGGTATATGGAACTAATTTACAAGCAGTACAAGCACCTGGGTGCCGTTAAATGACTGTACAAAAGACTTACGGGGTTGGGCAACGTCTATTGCAGCTGTGTGGCCCCTTATTATGGAGAATTTGGAGAAAGCTAAGCAAGATTTCAAGAATTCTGCTGATAGGAAAAGGAGTGAGCCCCCTGCCTGGATGGTGGGGGATCTGGCATTTCTGTCCACAAATAACCTGCGCTGTCAACAACCCTCGTGCAAACTGGAGCCCAAGTTTGTGGGGCCATTTAAAGTTGTTCGGTTCATAAATGCGGTAACTGTGGAACTTGCATTGTCTAAGACTTATACACATATTCTTCCCATTTTTCATTCCGCCTTCTGATGATTGGCATCCTGCTTCTGCTGCTCTATTCCTGTTTTCATGGATTATGAAGTGAAGCAGATTTTGGATGCTAGGAGGCATCGGGACAAACTACAGTACTTGGTAGACTGGAAGGAATTCCCCAAAGGTGATCACAAATGGGTGGATGTGGGAAACATTCACGCCCCGCGGTTGGTGAAGGAATTCCACCATAAATTCCTCCAGTGTCCAGGGCCTGTAGTGGGAGGTTGAGTTGGGAGGAATTTGGTTTTGGAAGGGCGGGATGTCAGAATCTCTCGATTACTGCCATGATTTATGCTTGACCTGAGTGACTCCATCTTATATCAATGTCAGTATTTTTTTTAACAGTGTAACCCTGAAATGCTTGTGTAGTAATTTAGTAACTGTTTCATTTTTGCCAGACTGTATTATCTCTGCAAGTAGACTCTGTGAAGGTCTCAAGGTTGAAGATGGGCCTGTTATCAACCTTAGCTCGCCACCCGGGTTGGCAACTGCAAGAGGGGGCTTTGGGCCTCTGGGAACTCGGCTGGGTTTGGGTGGGAGATTGTGTATGTAAAAGGGGATGCACTTCAACTATTGATCAGATTCAACTTTGAGACGTCTAGGATCCTGAACTGCTATGCAATAAAGCTTTCTTTTATTCAGAAGTCTTGTTGCTAGACTGTCAGTTCCTGAGAACTATACTCCATCTTTTATCCAATAGCCACTCAGTGCTGAAGAAGCTGAAGGAGGGAGGTCAAGCCTGTCATTTGATGTTGTAGATGCAAATAAACCCTCTCTTTTCTTCTTTGCTATTACAAAGTAATTTGTTGGCTGATGTTCCAAAACAAACTATGAGAAGGGGGGAATTATTTAGAAGAACCAGGGTGGAATCAACATATCACTCAATGCTGCACTATTGTAATCATTCACTTCCTGAATTTGCCTGTCCAGACAGAGTTATTCAGGAGATGAATTATTATCTTATCCATTTGGTACCTCTTAATAATTGTGAAACAGCCTTGGGGGATGAACGCTGCACTGATTGGCCCTGCCCCTACAGCTCCAGCCCTCCCTGTCCGAGTTGGAACTGGCCAATCAGGGTACAGCCAGCTGCACTCTGATGGGCCCTGCCCCTAAAGCTCCCGCCCTCCCTCACCAAGCCCTCACCCTTGTCTCACAGACGTGCCAGGCTGTTAGAGCCAGGCACTTCTGTGACTCTGCCACTCCACTTGCAGGGCCCCAGGTAACAGGCCACAAGGGGGAGGGACGCTTTCCAAATGCCTGGAAAGCACACCCAGGGCCTCACAGAGGTCCTGGGTGTGCTTGCCAGGCCCCCAGGAGCACTCCCTCTCTCGCACCCCCCTCACCCTCAGCATTTTCCCTTTCAATGCCCGTTCTTATGAACGGGCTTTGAGGCTAGTATCAGCATAATATCAAAAAACATGTGGATCTTCAGCAGGTATATAGGAGTAAATATATCTAACATTTCTCCTGGAATAAACAGATTCTGAGCAAGCATTGCTTGTTGTCTCATGCTTTCACCTATTTCTTACCAATATAACAATCAACATAATGCACATGGTATGCAGGGATATAGTTGAAACTAATTGCATTAATTTGCATATCTTCTTCTCAACCCATAGGAAGAATGGAGAACTGGGCCAGATTACATGAGACTCTGCTGCCTTATTGACCTTGTGCTGTGTCCAGGAACATGACCTAGCTCATGCACGATCTCTAGCCAGCGGAACAACACATACAATAGGACAGATCCTACTTTTATTTCATTGCAGACAACTCCGGGCAGATACAACAGAACTCCTCTCTCAATATCAAGCTGTACCCCCTGGTGGTATCCCCTGCACTCAGACAAATTCATGACATCTCTCAGTTTAATTGTACTTTTCATCACAGATGCAATATAACAACAGAGGAATATGTAAGCCTTGGACTCCAGAGTTCAACTTGGGTTGAGGCCAATTACCATCTGATGTGGTTCTCTCAGGCATGCTCTCCATTTTGTTTCTACTTGGCATAAAATAGTTTATTATAAATGGATCAAGCCTCGTTCAGAAGTTTTCATTCTCTGTACTTGCCTATGAAAACAGCTCCTGGGCATAGCTGTTTCCCCCTTCATATTGACTGGGAGCAAGATTGATGATTCCTGAACCACAGAGTATATTTTCACTGGTGCCTTCTCACACTAACACATTACAGTAGTGCAGGTAGCCCCTTTGCATTTAGGTACACACCAAAATTATGGGAGTGGTGGACAGTTGCATCCAGCAATTTCCTTAGAGCCAAACTCATTCTGCAGAAAACAGATGCTAAACTCAATTTGCTATAAACATACAGAATGCCCATGAGGAAAGGGAATTTGCAGGTATCATTGACATTACATTTGCTGCTTTGCTCTGCAGAAACATTCATTGTCAAAAAAGGAGGTGCAGCAATAAGAACATTATTGTTTTAAAAGGGATACATTTTAGGGATTTTAAGTGTCAGTTGGAAATATCCCAGTGCCATTTTTCCATTCAATAAAATGACAACATTTAACAAAATTTTAATCATGAGAACCAAAGAAGAAGCCACTTGAGCGAAATCTATGGAAGTAGTCCCTGCTAACAAATCCTGGACTGGATCCCCAAAAAGAGGCTGCAGGTGCCCAGCATTCATACAGGCACATGCACAGAATCAGTACATTGCCTAGGTTTCTAAAACGAGCTCAGGTGCCTAATTTTAGCCATCAGGACTGGATGGTTTTAGTCTGAAATGCTACAGCCTTCTGTATTGTTGCACCCTGGGTTAAAAAGCAGTATGCTTAAGTTGTCTTAGTTCTTCTTCCCCAACCCCATCTGCTCAGCCACTGCAGCTCAAAAGCCAGCCACCAACAGCCATACAAGCTTGCCAGCATGCTGCCCACAGCATATTGAAAACCAAAAGCTTCTGACAAGTAGAACAGTGACAAAGCCAGCCTGTTATTTACATACTGCAGTTCCAGGATTGTGGCAAACAGCATCCAGAGTGTTTACTACGTAAGGCAGAGCAAACACTTTCTACAATGTCAGTTTAAAAACATTACTTGTTCTCATATTCTTTTTGTTTTTGTTTTCTTTTTAAAGGACAGCACAAAAATCTAAGAATGATGTTCGGTAATATCCACATTGCTACGGTTTTGCTAGAAAATTTTAAAATAAGAGGAAAACAATATCTAATTTCATTGCGCTTCTGGTAAATTTAACATGATTTAAATTTTAAAAACAGTATTTGCTACTGATTCTTGCTTATGTGTGTATTCTCAGTAACTGTGTGTGGGGGAGAACCATAGTTCTTTTTTTTTTTTTAATGAGCCAATGAATAACTTCCACAATGTGAGTTATTTAAGATACCACTAAGATAAAATAACTCAGTCAAAGTGAAGCACTTTTACTCCACTGATTTCATGTGCATGCACACTATGGAAGCCAAAGGGTTTTTTGGAAGTGCTTTATTCAGAAATGAGTAAATAGTTGAATAAGGAGGGGAGAGTGATTCATAAAAAGTATATTTGTTAAAATGGTATTGGAAGGACTGTGGAAATCACAGACAAGTATTTTTAAACTAGGAAGCAATAGCTAAAAATCTAATGCTTTTCAGAATTTTAAAAAATCTTTACATGCTCAAAAAATCTAAATAAGAAAATTATATCTAAATTTCATTCATTGATACTCTGTGTGTTTCTGTACATCACACACATTTTTTCTTTTTAGAAAGCATATTAAACACCGTATATTTTTTTTAAAATCTTAACTTTTAACAGAAAAGAACCACATGACTTTCTATTGAGTATGTATGTACACAGCAAGTAACATTTCCAAAGGTGTTAAAATATTTTTAATACAGATGCTAGTGCAGAAATCGGAAAGAATGACAGAGAGACAGAGATAAGAAATGTAAACAGCTACCACATGCAAGGAAACTAGGTTACAAGCATCACAGTGCCAGGCATCCACCAATCACCAGGGAAAACAGGAAGTGAAATGCATAGCAACCACAAGCCCAAAAGCAGAAAAGCGCATACCTTTAGCTTGGAATGAAAATCACGAGATTTCCTTCTGGCAAGAACCTGAATGTGACTAGACACCTGCAGGGTAGGGGAAGGGAGGGAAACAAAGGAAAAGCCTGTAACCATGGAGATGAAAAGCCCCCTACAACTGGGCGAGCCAAACGTACCTTAATGGCGGCTTGAATTTCTCGAACTTTCTTCCTGGCTAAGACCTGTATGTGACTAGACACCTACATTGTTCAGAGTTAGAAAATAAAAAAGAAAAGAGAACAAAAAAGAAAGAAAAACACAAAAGAAACACACAAAAATCAAATACAAAGTATCTCTTACTTTTAAAAAAGTAAATAAAAGTTTAGGGGGGCAAGTTATTTGCATTTGCTATTAAAAGACCACATTCCCAGCCATTTAGCACAGAAGTTGCCCAAATAACAATCATCACTGCAGCGACCTGATTATGAAGAGAAAAAAAAAATTTAATCTACTCAGTTTTTGTTTCTATCCAAGTGAAACTGGTGTGCTGCCTGGAGTTAAACAAAGATTATGTGCTCTTTCTTACACTTTTTTTTTAAATGAAGGGAATGACTACTGTCTTTTCAATGAAAGTATGTTTATAGTTTTTCCTGAACTGAACAAAAGATAATTTAGTGTATCAAGTAACAATACATGAAAATATAATACAAACATGATTTCACAAAAGTTACATTGTTGAATGTTGTTAGTAGCTCCAAATTCTGTGATAGCTGATGAAGTTTGTGAAAGAACACTGAAGTTGTTGTCAAACTGGGGGGGGGTGTCTTTTGACTACACTGTGTATACAATATTATTTCAAATTTAAAAAAGAGAGAAAAAATATTCCAAAAAGTCTGCACAGTCAAATAATTATGCTCCACAACAATTAATTAAATAAGATGTTCATTACATTGCATTTAACCATATTTGTACCCTGCTGTTTCTTTAGTGGCATACACAGGGAGCATCTCACCTTTACAATGCTCCAACATAGGTTAGGGTGAGAAAGAGGGCAGCTAACTCCAGAGCATCCAGATATCTTTACTGTACCAATTTCTAATATTCTCTCTATGATTTCTTTGCTTTCATTAGCAGCCTTCTTTGAGCCAATGAGAAAAATCTGGCTATGTATATGAGCATATCTTATTGTAGAATTGGCACAGGTCTGTCATAATACCAACTCAAACCACAGCTTAAACTTCCATGGATATACAGAAACCATTTTGGGGTGTTCCCCCCTTCCTGTTCTGGTCTACTGGATACACACACACACTCCCAATAATTTTGGATCTGGGATTTTTCAGAAATTCCAAATTTTGCTCAAGCCCAACAGACCTGAACTGTGAAACAACAACAACAAAAACCAGGAATGGCAAAGCCCTAAAACACAGCTGAGCAGCAGGAGCAAGTTGTCTAGTTTAAAGGAACACAGCATGCCTGTATAGGAACTTCATCTCTTCTCCTAACACACTTATATTAGGCAATTGGAGCTTAAAATGCAAAAGGACAGTGTAAGCATAGGGATAACTTTTAGTTGAAAGTTTTTCATCATCATTTGGCTCCTCCAAAGCTCAAGACCAGATTATAGAAGGTGAAATGGTGTCCACAATTCACTCCAGAAATGCAAAAAGAATTTAGCATGGCTGAATTTTCATGTACATGCTTCATGATCTCCTGACTGTTGTGAGGCAGTGTTTTTTGTTGATTCATCACTAAAACAGACATTTGTATTATTTGCATCTTACCTCAAAAAGTGTGTAATACGGCAAGGTTATCTGTCAAACCACCTCTTGTTATACTGGGAAGTCACCCGGCATCAGAAGGGAGAAAAAACACTTACCCTCCCTCTTTTGCAAAGCATCTGTTATTTGTGAAGTGGGACCTGATCTTTTTGAAAACAGTGAGTCCTAATGGCCCTGTTGCAGAAAGATTTTCATGCTTGCCAGAAATGAGTCCAATAGGGATGGAACATCACAGTTGCATAGCAATTTTTGTAAAAGTGTGTTTCTAAACATATGGGTGAATTAAAAGTATCAATCAGAGGGAAATTAGGGGTGTTCTCAACAGAAATCCTTTGCCCAGATTTCCTATTATCAGCAGGATCCAATAAAATGCCCTCTTTCCATCACTTTGAACACAGTATCAACCTTATTAAATTCAAACATTAAATCAGTTCTATGAACATATCAAAAGGTTGCTGCATGGTACTTTTTTACTACCCGAAGAAGACATGGCTTACAATCTGCTGCGTGGTACTTTTTTCAAATAGAGTTTGAATGGAGAAGATTTTCAAAAGCCCTGAATCATGGGAACCGTAAGTACAAAACAATCAGTGTTATAGCAAAACTTCAGCTTCTACAATACTGGTATGTGCACCTAGTATCAGAATTGCACAAGTACGCTTGACTAAAAGCTAATTTTTTTACAAGCATGGGGTATTTGAAATACAGGTATATAACATTTTACACAATCATATAATAGTTTAAAATTATCAGTGAAAATTACTATAGAGATCACTGCTTGAAATCAAAAGATTCTGAACTCATCATGAAACCACCTATTGCAGTGATCTCAGGATACACAGTCATTCATTTAAGAATACAAAAACCCATTATCTCAAAGGTAAAAAAAAATGATGCAATAGCTATTGACTTGCAGGAGGGCATCTTAGGCTCAAGGAAGATGCATAACCGTTTCTGTTGGTTTAAGCAAGACCACATCTTTATTATTAATGCCACAGGCTATTGTTGGCGCAGCATGAGAGAGGGAGCCTGACTTGCAGTTGGCTGACCACAAGAAGCCAAACTCCAACAGAGCCCTCGGGCTCATCTGTTTCCCCCGCTGGGAACGTGGGTACCCTTGCTGTTGGATCCCCACTGAAGGGAAGTGTCCCACCTGCAGTGCCAAGAGGAACCACAGACTTCCCTTGGACCCACTTCAGGCCACCCAAAACCTTGGGGTGCAGAGGAGAGGTGCCCCCACCTCCTTTGGTCCCACTAAGAGCTACCTGGCACTGCAAGCTCTAAGACTCCCCTGCTAGGTGAGCCTCGCTCATAGTTCTGCTGCCTCTAAATGTATCCAGTTTGCAATACTTATTGTCATCTGTCCTTCTGTTCGTGCAACTGCCCATTGAGAGCAGAGGAATGCTTCCAAAAAGCATGCCAGGAAGCACTGGGAATTGTAGGAAGGAGAGGAACTTAGCAGGAATTATCCATTGTCAGGCAAGGGTAAGGGAGGTTCTCGAAGCTCTTGGTGATGGTTTTGTGGGGAGAGGGATGAAATGAAAAGCATGCCTACTGGATGGGGGATACGCTTCTAGGTAACACTGTGTGTGAACGAGACCTTGGGATACTTGTGGATTGTAAACTAAACATGAGCAGGCAGTGTGATGCAGCGGTAAAAAAGGCAAATGCCATTTTGGGCTGTATCAACAGAGGCATCACATCAAAATCACAAGATGTCATAGTCCCATTGTATATGGCACTGGTCAGACCACACCTGGAATACTGTGTGCAGTTCTGGAGGCCTCACTTCAAGAAGGACATAGATAAAATTGAAAGGGTACAGAGGAGAGCGACAAGGATGATCTGGGGCCAAGGGACCAAGCCCTATGAAGATAGGTTGAGGGACTTGGGAATGTTCAGCCTGGAGAAAAGGAGGTTGAGAGGGGACATGATAGCCCTCTTTAAGTATTTGAAAGGTTGTCACTAGGAGGAGGGCAGGATGCTGTTTCTGTTGGCTGCAGAGGAGAGGACACGCAGTAATGGGTTTAAACTTCAAGTACAACGATATAGGCTAGATATCAGGGGGAAAAATTTCACAGTCAGAGTAGTTCAGCAGTGGAATAGGCTGCCTAAGGAGGTGGTGAGCTCCCCCTCACTGGCAGTCTTCAAGCAAAGGTTGGATACATACTTTTCTTGGATGCTTTAGGATGCTTAGGGCTAATCCTGCGTTGAGCAAGGGGTTGGACTAGATGGCCTGTATGGCCCCTTCCAACTCTATGATTCTATGATTCTAGGGAGTACAGTGGGCAGCAGAGGAAAGGGGAAGCTTCAAGAAATAAATTTGATGAACTTGCTCTGATAATTGAATTATCATGCCAGTATGGGTGTTATTAGTCTAAGTCAGTGGTCCCCAACCCCCGGGCTGGGGCCCCGTGGTGGGCCGCGAAGGCCTCGGCACTGGGCCGCGGCTCCTTCTTCCCACCCCCCCCCCCACAGAGAGAAGCTCGCCAGGCTGCAAGCAAATCGGCCGCCGAAGCGGTCGATCAGCTTGCGGCCCGGCAAGCCTCTTGCTTTGGGAGGGGGCGGGAAGAGAAGCTTGCCGGGCCACAAGCTAATCGGCCACTTCGGTGGCCGATTTCCTTGCGGCCTGGAGGGGTGGGGAGAGGGAGCCGCGGCCACCGGCATGCCGGCGGCGCAAACGCGCACGCGCAGACTTGCTAAGCTTGCTGAGTCCGGGGGCGCAAACACGCACACACGGCAAGTCCACGCATGCATGTTTGCGCCGGGGCTGCCGCACACGCGCGGGGCCCCGGGTCGCCCTCTCCTCGCACCCCGGCACAGCGGTCGGCAGCCTAACAAAGGTTGCGGACCACTGGTCTAAGTGATGCCCAGACATTTCTTCTTCTTAATTATTCTTGTATTTCTCTCCCCCCCCTAAGGTTGAAATGGATGTCCAGGTCTTCAGTGCAGTGCTTTTAGTTCTTTAGGTTCTTGCATTATAAAAACATCTCACTCAGCAGATTTGGAAAAGATCACAAAATAATATATTAATTCAGTTTTTAAAGCATACACACAGCCAAATTCCAAGCCATTACAGTTTAAAACTCTGGATTTATAAAACAATCTCAGCTTCATAATGTGACAGAACAAGAAATCATTAGTGAGATATACTGAAAATTCTAATGCTTCCTTATGAACAGGAAGCTAGTTTTTTTCCCCAGAAAGTTATCTTAAAACATGTTTCTTTAATTAAGTGAGGAGTTCATAATAACACTTGTACAGCAATGTTCTCAGTTCTGAGAACATTTCAAACATAACAGGTTTAATCAAAGAGTAGTTTCTTTACAAATAACACCCTAATTAAATTAATCTGAAATTAATTGATGTTTCTGGCTACTTTTCCACCCAGGAGCATACAGTTTCAAGTGTACGGTGTACCCAATAAACTGTCACTGCAGTGATGAATAGCACAAACAGCAGCATTTTAAAGCAAACCAGAAACATTGAAAAGGCAGCACAATATCTATCCAAAGCAGAAGCAAATGCAGCCACTGCAGCAAGAACCTCTGCCGTGTCATTCACTGACATGCATGCTTTTTCCTCCTGAAGGAGTCTCTTACCTGTTTCCTGGTCCGTGTCTTTCCTGTTCTAAGTTTGATGTATCTGGCTATCAATTCATTCCTACCTGAAACAATAAGAATTTACAATGAAGGCCAAAGCAGCAATTCAGAAAGAATGCTAAAAATTGCTTGATGTAGAACCTGTTACCAAATGTCATCTATAACCTCAAATCATACACATTTTTAGTTCTTTCCAAAAAACCTGAATTTCCAAATAAATACAGTATTTGCTGGCGTATAAGAATACTTTTCCCCCCTGAAAAACATGCCTCCAAGTGGGGGGGTCGTCCTATACGCCGGGTACACTTCAGTTGGGATAGACATAGCTGCCCATAGTGACCCATAGTACTGTAATGTAATGTAACAAACTCTAGATTTTGAGTGGAAATGTTGGGGGGTCGTCTTATACGCCCAGTCGTCTTATACGCCAGCAAATACGGAAACATGAAGAAACTAGCATGCAGAATACAATCTCAAGGAAAATACCCTATATACTCGCATATAAGCCTAGTTTTTCAGCACCTTTTTTCACATTGAAAAAGCCCTCCTTGACTTATACGGGTATATACGGTAACTGAAATAAAGTCCTGTTCCAGCCAATTGTTGCATTGCCTTTTGCAAATGTGTACAGCAAACTGAGCTTGCTCTGGCAGCTTGTAGGACATCAACTGTTTGACTGAGGGACTCTGATCTTTTTTTCCTTTTTGCCTTCACTTCTTCCTCTTCTTAATCACTTCTTCCAAACTATTCTTTTGGTTTCTGGGGGTGGGGTGTGGTCGGTTTTGGGGGTACTTTGGGATTTACTGCTTGCCAGTTTGGTGTAGTGGTTAGGAGTGCGGACTTCTAATCTGGCATGCCAGGTTCGATTCTGCGCTCCCCCACATGCAACCAGCTGGGTGACCTTGGGCTCACCACAGCACTGATAAAACAGTTCTGACTGGGCAGTGATATCAGCGCTCTCTCAGCCTCACCCACCCCACAGGGTGTCTGTTGTGGGGAGAGGAATGAGAAGGCCGCTTTGAGCCTCCTTCGGGTAGGGAAAAGTGGCATATAAGAACCAACTCTTCTCCTTCTTCTCCTTCTCCTCCTCCTCCTCCTCCTAGTTTTTCTTCTTTTTTTCTGATGGGCAGCATTGTTTGCCTTTTCTTCTTAGGGTCATGTTTCTTTTAAAAGTTAATTTTTACAGTTCTTTCTTTCAGTGTTCAGTTTTACAGTTCTTTCTTTATTTCAGTATTTTGGGGGGAGGCACCGCAGTTGTAGCTATTGTCCTAGTTTGGTAGCTGATGTACTTGTTGTAGTAGGTTGCCAACTTCGGGTACTGTTGTTCTACTCTGGTTTGCTGGCCTGGGGGGGCACTCTTTGATTTTCCTGTCAGACCTGATCTCACAGAGAAGTTCTATCAGAGCTCTATAAGGGTATCTGGCATCAAGAGGAAAAGGGAAGACAATTGTAAGCCGCTTTGAGATTCCTTTTTTAGTGAAAAGCGAGATACAAAAACCAGCAGCTATTGATCCTCTTGACTTTTCTGTATTTATTTGGAGGGGGGAAGCTGGATGGGAGAGCCTGTGATGATGGAGCATTTCCCATCCTCAGCTTATATGTGAGTCAAAAGTTTGCCCAGATTTTGTAAAATTAGGTGCCTCGGCTTATATGCGGGTCAGCTTATATGTAAGTATATATGGTACTAGCAATAAGTTTAACAGTACATCAGACACCAAACCGACTGACAATAAATCTATATGCACAGTTCTAAAATTAAGCAGCATTTTGTGAAGTAAATATTAGTTGAAAATGGCAATATGTTAGACTAGTGGTCCAGCATTCTGTTGGCCTGGATATTGCACAAAGGGGGCAGTCAAGAACTTCTGTGACGATACATCGATATTCAGAGGTTTACTGTCTCCATATATGGAAGATTGCTTATTCACTGTGGCTAGTAGTTCATGAATCTGTCTGTCCCCATTTAAAACCCATCTATGCTTGTGACCATCACAACATCTACTCACAGTGAATTCTACAATTTATTAATACACTTAATCTTTTGCCCATCCAATTTTATTGGTTGTTCCCAAGTTCTAGAATTATGGAAGAAGGAGAAAAGGTTATCTTTACACTCTTCTAACTGCAATTTCCACCAATCAGCAACAATGTGAAAGCAAAGGAAAAAGAAAAAAAAGATGTGCATCCCCTCCTTCATCACCTTCCTGGATAAAAAACAAACAAACAATGGGTGTGAAGGTGGCAACAGACAGTGGCAATCTTAAGTCACTTAAAGACATGCCAGATATTGTGGCAGACATAATTAGGAATGTGAGACAGGGCAGGTCGCAGTACCGTTCTCATCACCACGATTGCCAAATTTGAGGGTGTCCCCATTGAGTGTCGTGCCCAAAAAGACGGCAGGGCAGTATCAGCTAATACACCATCTATCATACTCCAACGGAAACTCATTCTATGACTTCATAGCCCCAGAACTTTGCACATTTAGATGTGCATCATTGGATCAGGCTGTTGACATGGTCAGGTTCTGTGGCTGCGGGGCATTAATGGGTCAAGTGCGAAATTCACTCCACTATTCGCATATTTCCAAATCATCCTGATCCTGATTATTTTTGTCTTTAAGGTTTCAAATTTGAAGATAGATAGTATTTTGACAAATTCATGCTAATGGGATGCTCAGTCTTTGAAACTTGCACAGCCTTTGAAACGAAGTACCTTTTTAGAGTGGGTTATGAGGAATTTGAGGAGCTGCTTGCAGGTCACTCATTACTTAACTGATTTTTTACCATCAGAACCACAGAACACGCATATTTGTATGAAAGGGTTGCGATCTGTGTGCAGATCTGGAGGCCTCACTTCAAGAAGGACGTAGATAAAATTGAAAGGGTACAGAGGAGAGCGATGGAGATGATCTGGGGGCAAGGGACCAAGCCCTATGAAGATAGGCTGAGGGACTTGGGAATGTTCAGTCTGGAGAAAAGGAGGTTGAGAGGGGACATGATAGCCCTCCTTAAGTATTTGAAAGGTTGTCACTTGGAGGAGGGCAGGATGCTGTTTCTGTTGGCTGCAGAGGAGAGGACACGCAGTAATGGGTTTAAACTTCAAGTACAATGATATAGGCTAGATATCAGGAAAAAAATTTCACAGTCAGAGTAATTCAACAGTGGAATAGGCTGCCTAAGGAGGTGGTGAGCTCCCCCTCACTGGCAGTCTTCAAGCAAAGGCTGGATACATACTTTTCTTGGATGCTTTAGGATGGTTAGGGCTGATCCTGCGTTGAGCAGGGGGTTGGACTAGATGGCCTGTATGGCCCCTTCCATTCTATGATCTTTTCAGGATTCTATGATCTTTTTTTTGATTCTATGATCAAAGATTCTATGATCTTTTCAGGATTAAGCAAAACAGTTGGGTTTCTCATGAAAAAACTGAGGGTCCAGTATATCAAATAATATACCAGGGAATTTTACTGGATTCCTCTTTGGGACTCTCTTATTTACTGGGAGTTAAATTAACAGATTTCAGGGAATGGCTAGGTGCTCTCGCCCAAAGATCAAAATGCATTTTTAGTGAGATACAGGTACTCTTAGGTACCTGTATCTCACATTCCATGGGATGTTCGCCTGGCCTCGACTTGGGCCAGGGCCTTTTCAGTCCTGGGCCCAACCTGGTGGAATGAGCTCCCAGAAGAGCTAAGGGCCTTGCGGGATCTACCAGCTTTCCACAGGGCCTGCAATACGGAGCTCTTCCGCCAGGCATATGGTTGAGGCCAGGGCAGCTCTCCCACTAATCCATCAGAGGATCCCCTCCAATATTGAGATCTCTAACATTGAGATGATTGTTAGATCTATTGTATTGGTGCCACCCTCTTCTGAATATTATTCTCCCCACCAGGCTGAACTTGGGGGGAAGTCGGGTAACTACGATCAGAACTGTGACCACCACCGCTTATATGTTATATGTGACTTGTTGATGACGTTAATTGGGGTTTTTATGTGGATTTTATTGTGTTTTAACTGTTTATGTTGTAAACCACCCTGAGACCTATTTGGAGGAGGGCGGTCTAAAAATTAAATAATAATATCATCATCATCATCATCATCATCATCACAAATTTGACTACAAGGTTTGCAAAGTAGACAGTGGGGGTTAGAGGTCATCATATTAGTATCATGAGGGCAATTAAATCAGATTTGGCAGTATGGCAGGAGTTCCTAACAAATTTCAATGGCATAGTAATGTGGCAGTCACCACTCTTCCTAGGAACCGCCTTGCAGGTTCATTCTGATGTAGCAGGGAGCTTGTAGCAGTGGTGCTTTTTATAATAACCACTGGTGTGCCCAGCGGAGGCCCGAAGACTGGGGAAAAGGGATTTTCTCCGAGATTTAATGTTTCTGGAGTCTGCTTTTGGAGGGATTTGTTTGCCAATCATAGAGTCCAATTTTGGTGCGACAAGCAGGCAGTCAAACAGATGGCAAACAGGCAGTCCTCCTGGTCCACAGAACTAATGAACCTCTTCTGCAAATTCATCTTGATTTGCTTGTAATACAAGTTCCTATTTTCAGCAAAGGATATAGCAGGAGTTGATAACCAAGTGAGGGATGCACTATCTCGCTTTCTGGAGAAAAGGTTTTTTTTGGTCATGCCAAAGGTGAGCTAGGATCCAGATATATTCCCAGAAGAGCTATGGACAGTTGGCAACAGCTAATCCCTAGTGCAGTGCTGGGATAACTAGCTCCTTCCACACAGAGGGCCTATGAGAGGGCAGTTGTCAGCTATGCATAATTTGGTCGAGCATTAGGGTGGCCATATCTGCTGCCAGCTTCAAAACCCCTAGTCCTATGATATTTGGTACACCTGCATAATAAGGTGTACCAAATTTACTCTGCTCTGCTCTGGTTTGGCCTCACTTGGAGTACTGTGTTCAGTTTTGGGCACTCCAATTGAAGAGGGATGTTGACAAACTGGAACGTGTCCAGAGGAGGGCAATAAAGATAGTGAGGGGTTTGGAGACCAAGACGTATGAAGAAAGGTTGGGGGAGCTTGGTCTGTTTAGCCTAGAGAAGAGACGACTGAGAGGCGATCTGATAACCATCTTCAAGTATTTAAAAGGTTGCCATATGGAGGAGGGAGCAGAATTGTTCTCTCTTGCCCCAGAGGGACAGACCACAGCGAATGAGATGAAATTAATTCGACAGAAATTCCATCTAAACATCCGGAAAAAGTTCCTGACAGAGCGGTTTCTCAGTGGAACAGGCTTCCTCAGGAGTTGGTGGGTTCTCCATCTTTGGAAATTTTTAAACAGAGGCTAGATCGCCATCTGATGGAGAGGCTGATTCTGTGAAGGCAAAGGGGTAGCAGTTTACAGTAGATGAGCGATTGGGATGTGAGTGTCCTGCATAGTGCAGGGGGTTGGACTAGATGACCCATGAGGCCCCTTCCAACTCTATTATTCTATGATTCTATGATTCTAAGGGCTTGTTCACCAGGACTATGAATGTGCATCTGGCAGTCTTGTCCTTCTACAACAGGGTTCTAGGCCAATGGGGCCCATGAAGCTCATTCCTGGCACGGGCATTGGAGGGTTGGAAAAGGTTGCAGCCTCACTCTACTGATGGCAGGAGACCAATCACACTGCCATTGCTACAGAAGCTGGTTGGCCAATTTGAAGCGGTCTGTGCATCACCTTTTGAGGAGGCCCTTTTAAAGTTGCATTCACTTTTACTTTTTTGGTGCCTTCTGGTGTGGGGAGATTATTGCTACTTCACACCGACACATCTCATGGTGCACTGGTCAAGAGTGATATTGCAATTTTTCCGAGCTGCATGTGAGGCTGCGCAGGTCAAAATGTGATCAATGAGGGCAAGGCGTTAACATTATCCTTCAAGCATTGCATATGCCACTGCCCTTTTCTGTGCATAGCATGTATTGTTACCTTGAGTTAAGGCTGAATGTATCAAGAATACTGTTTATCCATGGGAATGGGACCTGACTCTCTCATTTTCAGTTTTCTGCTGTTCTTGTGTCATGCCTCGTCCCCTTGGTTTAGATGCAAGGCATTTCAGAATGCATTCATTCAGGATTGGGGTGGCCACTTATGCATCACAGATTAGCTCAACCTAGCAGCAGATAATGGTTTAGGTCATTGACATTAAACAGCTTATAAGGACTATAAAAGTGAGGTCAGATTTACTATACTAATGTTTGTTTTTCCTCAGGTCATGCTGACACGTTTCTGACATTCTAGGTGGGGGGACACAGTATCATGTTTTGGGCAGGTTATTATGATTCAACTTGTGGATGGAAAACACACTTTGGTCTGGGGAAACACCTTTACATCAGATGGTTGGAAAATCAAGGCATGAAGTAGGAAGCTATGCTGGACACTGTGGCTGCTGAGATCTTTCTTTCAGAGTCGCCATCAGTGAACATGGTACATTTGGGTGAAAATGACCTGCCTATAATGAAGGGCTTTCGGCAGCAGCTTGCCACCAAGTCTGACCTAGAGATATTGTAGCAGCAGTTAACACGGGTAACTATAATGTGGTCAGATCTTCTCAAACGACGCATCTGAAAAGGGGCAGTGTCGCATAGTAAGGTGAAGAATTAACAAGGCAGTTGGTAGGTGGGTGCTATTTGGGGGCAGGATGCTTATCAGCCACTCAGACATATTGCACAGACTTACCCCTCTCTATTGCAATGATGGCATCCACCTCTTGGATTGGTTCACTGATTTGTGGCTGCATGCGCTGTAAGCCGGCCTTGTGAATTGGCTTTCTGCCCAGGATTGTTGGCAAGAATGGGGCCTAATTTGGCCCAGCAAGTTTCTTTCTGAGCAGTCCACATCTGCAAACTGGACTCAGCAACTGGGGGGGCGAGCCTCCATAAGAGGTGGTTGATGCTCAGCCACAGTGCCTCCCTGGCTGGGAGGGGCAAGTTCACATCACTGGGCAACTGGGGGACCAAATAGGCTCATACCCGTTGGCTCCCCCAATATATTTGTCCCCATTCTCATCCCACCAGCTTTGGGGTGCCAAGGACTTGGCAACCACAGTCTCGTCACTAGGGTCTGGCTTCCTCAAAGTTTCAGTTCCATTCCCGATCCTGCTGTCTATCTTCACTCCATTGTCCTTCCTTGTAGCTTTTTGAAGGCCTTCACTGCTGGCACTTCAAGACCCCCTGTCTTGAAGTGTTCCCTCCAATTTGTCCTGACTCTCTTCATCCAACCTATCAGCACCATCACCAGGACTAGTACATTCTCCAAGCCCTACCCATTCTGTACTGCAGGATGCCAGGTAAACTCTTCCCTTGGCATCTCCTGACTCTGTACTTTCACCTGTCTTTACTGGTTCTGAGCACACAAATCTGCAGCTCTTGCATGTTGCAGGCACTCCCACCTGCAGTCCAGCATTTTGATGCCACACCTCCATTTTCACCTTGGCTCTGCTATTCTGTGATCCTTTGGATCTTCCACACTGTGAAAAGCATCTACCACCTGAGCCCTGTGGGACCATTCATTTGGTTGCAGTGAATATTATTTCACCAGCATCCTAAAAATGACCAAGATAGATGGATTGGGCAAGATAGCACCTGGGAAAATAATTTTTGTGGTTGTACAGGTAACATCTGCATTGCTTTGGAATACTGTACTATATAATGTGTGGTTCCGCTGCAAGAGGGGGACAGCACAGCATAGTGGCTACAATTCTGAACTTTGAGGTACGTCAAATTAGTATCCTGCCACAAATCTCACTGGGCTAGTCACTATGCCAAATCTACCACATCATCATTTTGAGAATAAAATGGAGACAAGGAACTTTATGCATTTTAGATATTTTCTAAATTACCTATTGGGATATTGTTATTGGTGCACAGTGGTAATATCAGTAAGAATATCTGTCATCTTATTCTTGTTCTCAAAATGCCCTGAACAAGCTCTATAGGAGACCTATGAGTGTCAAGTACTGCAAATACCCTCTGTGTGGTGACTCTCCATTATTATTGTTATTGTTATTAAGATATACACACACACTGAAATTCATACATAACCAATAGTGTTTCTGGCAGTTAAAAACAGGTGCAGGGGTCAAAGATAGGTTTGATATTAAATGAGTTGTGCCTTCCTTGGGTGTAGAAGAAGAAGAGAAGAAGAGTTGGTTCTTAAATGCCGCTTTTATCTACCCGAAGGAGGCTCAAAGCGGCTTACAGTCGCCTTCCCTTTCCTCTCCCCACAACAGACACCCTGTGAGGTGCGTGAGGCTGAGAGAGCCCTGATATTATTGCTAGGTCAGAACAGCTTCATCAGTGCCGTGGCGAGCCCAAGGTCACCCAGCTGGATGCATGTGGGGGAGCGCAGAATCGAACCCGGCTTGCCAGATTAGAAGTCCGCACTCCTAACCACTACACCAAACTGGCTCTCAGTATATTTTTATTTTAATTTCAGTGTTCAATTGAATTATATTTAAAACAAACAAATGGAATCACAAACAAGACAGTACTTTTTTCAGCTGCTAACATTTGATTTAAGCAAAAGGGATAATTAAGTGAATAAAGCATTTTTTAAACACACAAACATACACACACCTCTCCCAGATGTTGGCAGAGTTTAAATAGGCTAAGAGGCACCAGGATGTTTAAAGAATAAAATAGTTTTATTGTGAAGAGAAGCAACTTTGCATAGAATGAGAGGAGAGAGAGAATGCCCTAACTGTAACTGAACTGTTCTGTTCTGCATTCATTCTGTTGTGGAGGCAAAGAAGTGTACTCAAAGGAGCGAGAACTCTCCAAAGAGCCAATCAGGACACTAGAGGACACAACTTGGAAAATTAGGAATATTGGGAATTTCCAAATTTACATATGCTAAATACACCTCTCCTCTGATGTCACCTGTTGGATATTCTTCATATGCTTTTGAATCTTGCATAATCTAACACCATATACAGATAACCTTTAAATCAGGTTTTTAAAAGATTTTAAATCAACATTCTTTCTTTTAGGTGTACAATGTTTATAAGAGATCTGGAAAAAATTGTTAAGTTTTGTATAAATATTTTTTTGACCTGACTAATAAAAAACACTTAAATCTCTCCTTAACTCATAATTCCATGTTCCTTAACTCATAATTCCATTCCTCTAGAAAGATACCCAACCTTGGGCAAACTCAGTACCAAACCATAAATAAACTCCAAATCATTCAGGGGTATAAAACAGACTTATTGATCCTATTACAACTGCTTTAGTGTTAGTTTTTAACCGCCCTTGAGGGGCGCCAAAATAATAGCAAATTGGAACTCGGCCGTGAGGCATTTGCGAGCTATTTTGCGGACAAAATCTCGTCTCTCCGCCACGATCTTCCCGCCACAGTTAATACAGTAAATGAACTGGAGGCCTGTTGGCCGCCTTTGGAGGTGACGTTTGATGGCTTCAGACGGCTCTCTTTATCCGAAGTGGACAAGTTGCTAGGCTCAGTTAGGGCGACCACTTGCCCCCTTGACCCCTGTCCATCATGGCTCCTCAAAGGAGGCGGCCAGAAGATAGGAGGCCAGCTCAGGGACATTATCAACCTCTCCCTGGAGTCCGGGGAGTTCCCTGAGCAGCTGAAGGGGGCAGTGGTTCACCCTCTCCTGAAAAAATCTACGCTGGATCCACGGGACCCTGCCAGCTATCGCCCAGTGTCGCACTTGGCGTTCCTGGGCAAGATGGTTGAAAGGGCCGCGGCAGACCAGCTCCTGGCATTCTTGGAAGAAACTTCGGCATTCGATCCATATCAGTCTGACTTTCGACCTGGCCACGGGGTGGAGACGGTGCTGGTCGCCCTGTTGGATGACCTCCGTCGCCAGCTGGATAAGGGCGGGTCGGCAGTGCTGGTTCTTCTGGACCTGTCGGCCGCTTTTGACATCGTGGACCACGAGCTGTTGGTCCACCGCCTTGCCGGCACGGGGATACGGGGCACAGCGTTACGCTGGATACGCTCCTTTCTCCAGGACCGGACCCAGAGGGTTGCAGTGGGAGATGAGTTCTTGCATTCCTATAGACTCCCTTGTGGGGTCCCTCAGGGTGCGGTCCTCTCCCCCACATTATTCAACATCTTTATGCGCCCTCTGGCCCAGCTGGTACGGAGTTTTGGACTGGGTTGCCACCAGTACGCTGATGACACCCAGCTCTATCTCCTCATGGACGGCCGCCCGGACTCCCCCCCGGAATCATTCGCCAGATGTTTGGAAGCAGTGACAGAATGGTTCGAGCAGAGTCGCCTGAAACTCAACCCCTCCAAGACGGAGGTCCTATGGCTGGGACGTAGGGGGCAGGACCAGGAAGCGCGCTTACCCACCCTGGCAGGGACGCAACTCACCATCACGTCCCAGGCCAGGAACTTGGGTGTGGCCATTGATGCCTCCCTGACTTTGGAGGCGCAGGTCAAAAAAGTAGCGGGCCAGGCGTTTTTCCACCTTCGCCAGGCCCGACTATTAGCGCCCTATCTGTCCCCCGAACACTTAGCCACAGTGATCCATGCAACGGTCACCTCCAGAATAGATTTCTGTAACTCGCTCTACGCGGGCCTTCCCTTGTCCTTGATCCGGAAACTTCAGCTAGTGCAAAACGCAGCTGCCAGGGTCCTTACTGGCACATCTTGGAGGGCCCACATCCAGCCAGTGCTGAGGCAGCTGCACTGGTTGCCAATTGCTGCCCGGATCCGGTTCAAGGTTCTGGTTCTAACCTTCAAGGCTTTACACGAGTTGGGACCCACATACCTGAGGGACCGCCTATCGCCCTATGCCCCTCGCAGGGCCTTGCGCTCTGCGGGTGAAAACCTGTTGGTCGTTCCCGGCCCTAGGGAAGCACGCCTGGCCTCGACCAGGGCCAGGGCCTTTTCGGTCCTGGCCCCGACCTGGTGGAATGAGCTCCCGGGAGAGCTGCGGGCCCTGCGGGATCTTTCAACATTCCGCAGGGCCTGCAAGACGGAGCTCTTCCGCCAGGTTTATGGTTGAGGCCGGGGCTGATAATAGATCTATGCCTCCCCCGGGGACTCGGGTTCTGGACCCGAAGCAAAACATCATAAGGACCTCCTCTCCACCCGCTAGTAGTGGGAGGGAGGGGGGGAGTTGAGCTGCCATTCTTGCCATGCCGGCAATATTGGCAATGTTATTATTGTTTTATGGGGTTTTAATGGGGAATTGCGATATTGTTACCCGCCACGAGCCGCAAGGGAGTGGCGGGCTATAAATCTAATAATAATAATAATAATAATAATACGTTTTTTACTAGTAGTTGGGAATGATGGTATCAGAATGACCATGCCCTGCAAGCAACTTTACAAATAGCATTTTAAATCAGCCTCAGTGACATCTGCATGTATTTGAGCAATCAAAAGTGCCAGCATCTTATAAGCATGGTTCCATGTTGTGTGCTGAATGGAGGGGGAGACGCCTCTTGAACAGCAAAGGGGAAGAAAAGAGGACATTTTAAAGCCAAATTAGCTAACAAAAATGTCTTGTAGATAACATTTAGCCATGATGAAATTGTTTCAACACACCAGCTATTTAAAAGCCATGAGCAAAATCTATTTTAAGCCTTTAAAAATATTATAGGCAGGTGTTAAGTCATCCCCATCGTGAGTTTTGAGAGTGGTGGTGCCCTTAGTGAGTGTGTAGAAAGGGGGATTGGGCAATGCTTTCCTATCCAGGCAGCATTTTGTTCAGACAAGCTTACTGCAGAAGGTCATGTGACATCGGCCAAATAAACAGCATCTGGGGATTTTCAATTACAGACCTTCACCCAGCATGCCTGCACTGTAATCTCTACCAGATGAGGCTCAGGCCTCACTATTTTCAATAATTCACACACTGTGTACACATAACATGACAATAAGGGCATTCATGCAACCGCCTGATTCGCACATCAAAGCTCCCAAATGGCCAGCTGTAAGCATGCTTACTGCTGAATAATTCATTCTTTTCACAGGCTTGAAAAAACGCTCAGCAGGACTTGGCAAGCTTGTGTTCTTTCCTGTGTGGTATGCTAAACTCAAATTTTGAAAGAGGTACAGCCCCACTTAAAAAAAAAAAGGAGATTCAACCATTTAAATGCACATTTGCAAGGATTCAAATGGCTTAAAAAATAAAAACAGTCAACTGAACGAGCTACAATTCCAAATGAGGGAATGAAAGAGCTCAGGGAGAGAGCGAGCAGATACAAAACACTCATGTTTCTAAGGCAGGTGTTTAATAATAAAAAATAAAGCAGCTTTCCTACTGCAAAGCTGTCTCTTGCATAAATCACATATACAATCCCCCCCCCCCCCCAGCATTACCAGATGCCTAACGGTTTACAAGTTCAGGAAACTTTCCATCTAACTAGCATTTGTTCTACCCGTACCATAGCAAGTAGGCTTTGAACAAAAACCTGTGTTACTTGGAAAAAATTGCAATCACAACAATGAAGCCAACTTTGATAGATTAATCTTCAGCTTTGATTCTTTTTGCTGTAATAGAAGTCTTTAAGAAAAGCAGCTTTCATTTTGACTGCAAGACAGATATGCCAAAGCTCTTCTAACTATATTACTGTACTGCTCAAATCCTCCCAAGTATGGCCTTTTAAGGCAATTCCCCGCTTCATAATATCAAGTTTTCTTATCTGTCAATCAACACTAGAACCAGCAGGCTCAACTAGTCATGACCTCCCCTCATAGCAAACACATGCTGCTCACCAGCTGTGGGCTGTGTATTTTTACACCCTTTTCCCTATCATTCAGAGTGGTTTCCTCTTAATCACAATAATCCTAAAAGTGCTAAAACATATCAATCGTCCTTTAAGCCCTGCCTACAAAAGGCCAGCCATCCTGCCTTTATGGGCTTGTCCAGAAGCAGCTGATACTTCATTCAGCTGCAAATCCAATTTAGCAGCTACAAGAGGTTTAACATCCCTGGAAAAATATTGGGTGTTGATCCTGCATAGTTCAATCAGCAATATTTCTCCAACATATTGTTTTGCGTTTTCTGCCATATTTGCACTACTGCTGGAGTTCCCTACGTGATCTCAAACAGAGTTTTACTTCTGGTATTACTGTTTGTCCTAATTACACAGGTTTGTTAGTTTTTAATCTTTGTTGAGTATTATGAAAAAATTGTAAATCAAATGTTACAGATGTAAATACACTAAAAGACAATTGCCAGGGCAATTCTATGAACTGGAAAATGAACATTTATCATTCTAGAGGAACTTAGTCAAAATGTATTCCCATGGGAAAAGTTACAGTAGTTAATTTGCTTTTCATAGGTTATTTCAATGACAAACAAACCATGAAAATAGTATATTTATTGTCTTACATTATTATAAATTTGAAAAATAAATTACTCCATAAACTTAAGAAGTTTTTTTTACTCCAGAATTGGGAATATTCATGTCTTTGCTTTATAAAGGAACCTACCTGCAAGGCCCTGATTTGAATTCTCTTTCTGTTCTGATTCATTGTTTTTAATTTGGTTTCACAAGATGCCTTCCATGACAATCCCATGTTCTGCAAACTCTGTACTTAAGTGACCACAATCTAACACAATATTTGATTCTCTGGGTTTAAATATCTTTAATTCTGTGTTGGATTGTGGTAGGCTATGTAGTCTTTCTAAACCCTTTCAACACTGCTATTGGTAGGCCCAGGGTGAAATGTGAAGGATGACTGATTGATTGTGTATATGCCACTGCTCTTGGCCCAGCCAGCTCGTGGTGGCTCACAACAGTTAAGACAGTACACATTAAAATATACATAATATTGAACCTAAAACAACCTCCCAGTCAGTTTCTACAGCTAGCAAACTCAGATATTTTGCTAGCTTCAGCAGCAGAATACTTACAATTTAAAATAGGCATTGTATGAGTTGATTTCAGTTTTGATAAAGTCGATTTACTGTCTTATAATTAAATTAAGCTGCAAACCTAGGATGAAGTCTAGTTGATGCTGAATGGAGATGAAATTGAAACAGTCTTCTAAATTAGATAGCAAAATGACCATTGTCATTGATTCATTCCTCTTATGCCATATAAACAAACTAGTTAAATACAGTTTTATAGGCTGAATTTGTATTTGTCTTTTCCAAAGTCCTGATTTATACAGAAAGTCAACCAATGTTAAACAAGTATTCTTTGCCAAGAGCTCCTTATGAAAAGTCCAGCTTGGACAGAAATCTTTCAAACAAGCAGACAATAGGCTGGCTCATCTGTCATGCATGATGGATGAGTTAAGGAGATTAAAATCAGTATTTGCATCATAATAGATAAAAATTAGCAAAATAGAATTTCTCGGTAGGTGGCTTCAGCATTACTTGTTCTTCAAGGGAAAGGGAGTTCATTTTTAGAAGAATTACAGTTGGCTTACTTGAAGAGGCTTTATTTTCAATGCTGATGGGACTCTCACATTGAAGAAAATAAGGTTAAGTTGGATATGTTTTAAAGTCTGTATATTATCATTTTAAATTATCATCACCTACACAATTGTCATGACATTTAAAGTTCTAATACTGTAAGTATTGTAATGCATCTAATTTCTGCTTCTGAAAAATTTAAGCAAGATGTCTGAATAAAGCAAGTCTGTTTTCATATTATTTAGAAAAGAGTGACACCATCACATATATTTAATTAAAATTATTACAAAAGGATGTTCAAACTGCTATCAAAATGTTATACAAGTATAAATATCACACTATAGATTAAACAGTTAGCATAAAAATAACTGGAAGAACATGAATGGGAGAAACAATTAGAAAGTCTTTCAAATGAATATGTTTTTGTGAACTGATACATACTTAGTAGTACCCAAGTTGTCTAAGGTCACTGCAAGTCAACGTAGAAGAAGAAGAGTTGGTTCTAATATGCCACTTTTCCCTACCCGAAAGAGGCTCAAAGCGGCTTACAGTCGCCTTCCCATTCCTCTCTCCACAACAGACACCCTGTGGGGTGGGTGAGGCTGAAAGAGCGCTGATATCACTGCCTGGTCAAAAGTTTTCTCAAGTGCTGTGGTGAGCCCAAGGTTGCATGTGGGGGAGCGCAGAATCGAACCTGGCATGCCAGATTAGAAGTCCGCACTCCTAACCACTACACCAAACTGGCTCTCCAAAACAAAGTAATTCTGCTCTCAGTAGCAATCTATTGATTCTGATATTCTGCTTTTCATGGTTCTTATATCCCCCCACCACCACCTGCCTGCTCTGTCCAGTCATTTTGTGCATCCAATGCAGGAGGACAGAACTGAATAATTATGTCTGTGAGGTTACAGTGTCATTTACTATGAACCATGTCACAAACACAGCACAAATTTATTTAATATTTATAACTGTACTTATTTTCAATCCCATCTTTGAGACTTGGTAAAGATTACATCATAATAATATATACATAAAACAATATAGAGATAAAATATGGAAAACTAATTTAAATACTGTTAAGAGAGAGAGAGAGAGAAGAGGTGGAAAGGCCCCAGCTGACATATAAATTTGGGGCTATGGCAGGGAAGCTAGTACACCTGGGAGAGCAATTTTGATGTTATTTTGGGCCTCAATCACAGGCCTGGTAGAACAGCTCTTATAAGCTCTGTGGAACTGTTCAAGATCCTACAGGGCTCTGATCCCATTTGGAAGAACATTCCAGCAGGCCCTGGTTGAAACCAATCTCCTCTATTTGGGGCTGAGGATCTTGAACAAATTTTGATCATTAGATCTTAGAACTCTTTGAGGGATGTACAGGGAGAGGTAGTCCTGCAGGTACGATGGTCCCAGACTACTTAGGGCTTTAAAGGCCATAACTCAAACCCTGAACCAGATTCAGTCTCCAAGTTGGAGTCAGTGCAGTTGGGAGAGCATAGATCTTATATGTGCCCTCTGCAGCTGCATTCTGGACCAGTTGGAATTTCCAAAACAGTTTCAAGGGTAGCCCTGCATAGAATGAGTTACAATAATCCAGTCTGGCAGTGACTATTGCATGGAACACCATGGCTAGGTTGGATAGTAATAGATTGTCGTGTCTAGCAAACATGATAAAAGATCAGGCACACAACATTTGTGACCTGAGCCTCCATGGAAAGGGAGGCATCCAGAGTCACACCCAAACTCCTGACAGTCAACAAAGTTGTTACTTGGACACTGTTAAGGTGAGGAACTGTAGAGACCCAACTAGGGCACACTAGCCCAGCCAGAGGACTACCATCTTAGAAAGATTCAACTTCAGCCAACTACACTTGAGCCAATCTGCCACGGCCTCTAAGAATCTGGCCAAATAATCTGGGGGTGCTGATTAATGACCATCCATCAACAGATACAGCTGGGTGTTACTGGCATCTTGATGACATCCCAGCCTGAAACTCCAGATCAGTTGGGTTATGGGATATATACACATATTAAATAATATCTGGAAGAGAACCACTTCCTGTAGAACCCAGCACACAAGAACTTGTCACACACAAGGGTATTCTGCCAGGAAGTTCTTCCTCCAAGTCCCCCCCTCCATCCCTGATATTGGAGCTTTCTTCTAGGGCTAGATTTAAAAACAGAAAGAGCACTGCTATTGCAGTGAAGGCTACCATTGGTTTGTCAGACTACACTGCCTTGCTTTGGCCTCCCAAATAAATGGCTCAGTAAAATAAATGTTGTTACCATCAACTGATAGTTGGGAGAGTTGCATCAAAGACCCTTCTGAAGCAGGGAAGCTGTTTATTTTAAATTATTTGGTGTCTAGCAGGTGCAAAGAGATATTTAAACTCACAATGTGTTATGCAAGAGATCCAGAATCAGATTACATATGATGACAAGTTCAGACAGCCAACAAACAAAGACCAAATGGAAAGCATGTAATCAATGTCTGCTCGATTTTTTAATAAACACAACCACTGAACTTGATTTCTTAATGGTTGGTTGTAAAGTTGGTTATTTTTAGGGGTGGAGAGTGGTGTTTGGAATAAAATTTATGTGAATGTATATTTTCTCCCAGTTGGGAATGTACAGACTAGAAACGTTACTTTTGCCAGTTTGGTGTAGTGGTTAGGAGTGCGGACTTCTAATCTGGCATGCCAGGTTTGATTCTGCACTCCACCACATGCAACCAGCTGGGTGACCTTGGGCTCGCCACGGCACTGATAAAATTGTTCTGACCGAGCAGTGATATCAGGGTTCTCTCAGCCTCACCCACCCCACAGGGTGTTTGTTGTGGGGAGAGGAATGGGAAGGCGACTGTAAGCCGCTTTGAGCCTCCTTCAGGTAGGGAAAAGCAGCATATAAGAACCAACTCTTCTTCTTCTTCTTCTTCTTCTACTTTTAAATAATCAAATCACTAACATTAAGAATGGTCTTCCACTTTCAGGTTTAGAATCCAGAGAACAAAAGAGAATAACTACTGTTTGCAAGCGTATTTTGCTATTTGACAGAGTAAAATCCAGTTGCAAAGTGCATTGAAAGTCGGTCATTTTGTATATGTGAAAGTGCCCCTAAGAGTCTGACACAGCCTTTCTCAACTTTTTTACCACTGAGAACCCCCTGAAACATTCTTCAGGCTTCAAGAAACCCAAGAAGTGGTGCACTCATGCAAAATATGGTTGGGAAGCATAGCTGTGTACATGCCCACCTAGGGCCCCTCCCCTTCCCACTTGATCCAAGCCCATCATTGGCCATTTTAGGAAGAAGGAGCAGGTCGACATGACCATATATGGTCATATCACCTGATAAATGATTAACAAATTGTAAAAATATATTAAAAATTAATTAACTGCCACCCATTCGGGAAACCCTTTCAAGGCTGTCAAGAAACCCCAGGGTTTCACAAAATCCTGGTTGAAAAAGCCTGGTATAACAGACTGCACTTTCCCGCAAAGGTACCGCAGAGTAAGCAGGAGATATTAACGCTACCATCCTTATGATAAGTCTCCAATCTACACACATTCTCTTCAGCAGTGGTCCCCAACCTTTCTGAGACTGGGGACCGGCAGGGCATCGGGCCATGCCCACGCGGCCCACGGCCGTGCATCGGGCTGTGCCCGCGGGCTGTGCCCGCGTGGCCCACACCCGCGCATCGGGCCGCGCCCGCACGGGCCGCACATGCGCGAATGCGCCATGCACGGCACGGCCCTGATTCCCTCTCCCCACCCTCCCGCAGTAAGAAGCTTCCCGGGCCGCAAGCTTGTGGCTTGGGAAGTTTTTTACTGCGTGGGGGGAGGGGAGAGGGAGCCGCGGCCCGGCGCCATGGCCTTCGTGGCCCAGCACCGGGCCGCAGCCCGCAGGTTGGGGACCACTGCTCTTCAGCATGGCTATTTTACTGAATGGCTTTAGCTGAGAGTAACTTAAATTTCGGACAACACCAACTGATATTTCAAGATGACCAGAGGATACCATTCCAGAGTTTAGAAACACAAAGAGGGGACAGGAGTGAAACACTTGAATGGACCAAGAGCATTTGATGTGGCTTGATTACATTTGTCCTTCCTAAGGCTGATGTGACTATAAAAGTTAAGCTGGAATTAACTGCAACCAAAACATTCTGTACATAAAATTTTGTATTTGTGATTTTTATTTTTATAGTGATTTTTTTGTGATTTTTATTTTTATAGCCAGTATAGCCAGTTTTGATTTTTATAGTATGTACTCTCTTGATAGGCCCTAAACCCCTCTGGAGTTTGAAGTGTACATTGTTTCTCCTCCATTTTTCCATCGCCTTGGTAGTGGGGGTGGGAGTGGGATATTTTTCCGCCATGTTGGAAGCTTTTAAAATCTTTTAGTGATTTTAAAATCTTGCTAGCTCTGGATTGGAAAACTCCTGGAGATTTGGGGATGGACCCCGAGGGAGAGCAAAGGAAAGATCTTAGCAGAGTATAATACCATACTCCACTCTCCAATGTTGCTATTTTCTCCAGGGGTATTGATCCAAGTAGTCTGCAGATAAGCTGAAATCCTGATCAACAAAGCAGCTGTAGCCATTATGCTGTTTTTATAATCCCCTTTGTAACTGATGTCAGATACAAGTCTAATCTTGGATTTTGAGTGTGATCTCAAGAACAATTATCCAAAAATAAAGAATACTTCACATAGATTGTCAGAATAAGGAGTCAAAGCATGGCTTGACTCATTCAGTTTTTGACATATGAAATGGATGTGTATGTTGTCAAGTAACTGCTGACTTATAGTAATTCCATAAGATTTCCAAGGCAAGAGACATTCAGAGGTGGCTTGCCATTGCCTGTCTCTACATCCCATCCAAATACTAGCCAGGGTCAACCCTGCTTAGCTTCTGAGATCTGACAAGATTGTGCTAGATATGTCCTCAAAACAAGTACAATCTTATTTTCTATTACTAGTTGGTACAGACTAGGCATGGGAGGTTTGGCATAGATAAGCACCCAAATCATTGCTGATTATGGTACTTTTTAGATTATTCCAAGTTGAACCACCCATTCCCTACATTTGGACGGTCCGAATCATGTTCAAATCACAATTTGGCCATGATTTGGCTGTCTGAATGCATTCATACACCCTGTTTTCTTGGGCAGCACCATCAGCTGTTGCTGACAGGCACCCTGTCTACCCCCATTTAAATGCCTTCCCAACTGGGCAGGCATTTAATTACAGCAGGCGGGGCATCTGTCATAAAAAGCTGATGTGCGTGCTGGCTGTAGAAGCTACCAGCATGCCCATCAGCTGATGAGGACAGTCTCCCCCAACTCATTTAAATGTCTTTCTGACTAGGCAGGCATTTAATTAGAGCAGGTGGGGTGCCTGCCATTAACAGCTGATCAGCACACTGGTCACAGTTAAAAGGAAGCGGCCAGTACACCCATCAGCTGAAGCCCCAGAACTTTTCAGATTCAGACAAATTGATTTGGTCAAACTCACAAAGTTGAAAGGGTATTTGTGCATTTCAGTTTCAGCCAAATCATTATTAGAGAAAACCCTTCTTCTCAATGACACAGTATCATAATAAAAATGTTAATAAAATATAATGTTCACCACATCTTCATCTGTAACTCATGCAACTGGCTTATATCCACAGAGTATCCGCAAAATAATCTTTGAATAATCTCTGCTTACCCACACATCCCAATACTGTTGCTGTATTCATATATCCTGAGAAAGTTCTATTATGGACAAGGATATGGCTAGTAGTTTTGCTTGTGCCCTCTCTCCTTCTGTTCTCCTCACATTCAAAGTATGATTGAAGGCTTCCTTCAATTTAGATTAGAACTCTTCAATTAAACTCCAGTCAGATATGATGGATAAATGCAGGTATGTGAGAAAATTGGAATTTATTTAGATTTGTTGTTGTTGTTGTTGTTGTTGTTGTTGTTAAGTGTGAAGTCGTGTCCAACCCATCACGACCCCATGAACAATTATCCTCCAGGCCTTCCTATCCTCTACCATTCCTCAAAATTCATTTAAGTTCACACCGACTGCTTCAGTTACTCCATCCAGCCACCTCATTCTCTGTTGCCTCTTCTTCTTTTGCCCGCAATCGCTCCAAGCACTAGGTTCTTCTCCAGGGAGTCCTTTCCTTCTCATGAGGTGGCCAAAGTATTTGAGTTTCATCTTCAGGATCTGGCCTTCTAAGGAGCAGTCATGGCTGATCTCCTCTAGGACTGACTGGTTTGTTCACTTTGCAGTCCAAGGGACTCGCAAGAGTCTTCTCCAGCACCAGAGTTCAAAAGCCTCAATTCTTTGACGCTCGGCCTTCCTTATGGTCCAACTTTCACAGCCATACTTTACAACTGGGAAGACCATAGCCTTGACTAGACGCACTTTTGTTGGCAGGATGATGTCTCTACTTTTTAGGATGCTGTCTAGATTTGCCATAGCTTTCCTCCCCAGGAACAAGCGTTTTTTAATTTTTTTGCTACAGTCCCCATCTGCAGTGATCTTGGAGCCCATGAAAATAAAATCTGTCACTACCTCAATTTCTTCTCCATCTATTTGCCAGGAATATTTAGATAGGAGGTTTTAAATGCCTTACCAGAATCTGCAAGATGTTTATTACATTTACACAAATCAGGATTTTAAACCTGGTTTAAATTCCAGTTTGTGGTGAGGATTAGCACCTGTGTGCTACAGTCACAGACAAATCAAAGTTTAGCATGATCTCTAAAAGTTGTAGACTATTAAAATGTTGCTAAAAGCATCAACCACATATTTTCCCAAGAGATTATGCTCTGTAATGAATGTAACTTAAGAAAAAAATAATTTGTGCATCATTTCCCCTCATGCCATGCAAACAACCTGTCTCACAAACACATGCAATACTGAATAATTTAGGCAGTGTTTACCTGATAATGTTTACCTATTTGCTATAAAACAAAATATGGATTATTATAAGTAGCCACACCTGTAGATAATTAAATCAGAAGATTGGGGCCATGAACACACAAGGTACATCTTTCTACAAACCTGAGAAAAGTCCCAGGGGTTGCAGAAAAAATCTGCAGTGAAAAAACAGCGTTGCACTTACCTGCAATTGTTTTTCATCAAGGTGTTTGCAGTGCACTTTCACTGGTCAGCCACTGGAGGCTTTCTTACAGCTATTCTGATGTTTTGTAAAACACTCTGTGGGGGCTGCTTTCCTACGCAACAGTTACATGCTTTGCAGGAAAGGGCCTGCTTTTACTTCAGTCTTCCTGAGCTGCTATGAATATCACATATTTAACTATTTCCTATGAATTCACAGTGAGGGAGGAAATGTGTGCCTGTACAGAAGACACCTTAATGAACAACTGTTACAGGTAAGTGCAGCACTGTGTTCATTTTCAGTCTTCTGTGCAGTCCGACTGGGAGCTTCTTACCTTCTAACATTCACATATCCACAGAATAATGCTTGACAGATGTCATCCAAAGAAATCCCTCTTTGATATGTTGCTGACATTGCCTGCACTCCTGTAGAGTGTGCTCTAAGCTCCAGAGGGCATGGCAGCTTGGCTTCCTTATAACCCAACTAGATAGATAAGACTATCCACCTGGAAATTGTTTGCACTGGTGCTGATTTATTTAAGTTGTTTGTGTTCATCTCCACAAATGTCAGTCCTTTTTAAAGTGAGTTTCTCCTGGTTTCATATGCAGCATTTACAACTTTTGCATCTCTGTTACCTTAGCTTTTTCTGGATGAATGGGCTTATTTAAACCACTGCAAGCCTCTTCTTGGTTGTCTTCCCAACAAGTAGTGGTTCTGTTCTACCGATTATTTGCATTTCCTATTCCAAAATAGGAATAAGAGCCTCTTGTGGCGCAGAGTGGTAAGGCAGCCGTCTGAAAGCTTTGCCCATAAGGCTGGGAGTTCAATCCCAGCAGCCGGCTCAAGGTTGACTCAGCCTTCCATCCTTCCGAGGTCGGTAAAATGAGTACCCAGCTTGCTGGGGGGTAAATGGTCATGACTGGGGAAGGCACTGGCAAACCACCCCGTATTGAGTCTGCCATGAAAACGCTAGAGGGCGTCACCCCAAGGGTCAGACATGACTCGGTGCTTGCACAGGGGATACCTTTACCTTTTTATTCCAAAATAATGCCTATTACACAACCCAGACTGCTGTCAAGGCAGCCTCTTTAACTGAAAGGTTCACATTATTCTGAGCATTGCCTACACCTTAAATAGTTAGCTTTGTAGCTATACATTTTAAAATACATTTTTATTATGCATTGTATTTTAGCAACATCTATCCCAATCAACAACAGTACTGTCTTGTTTAGTTTGGAATGAAGCAATCACCCTAATACACTATCTCTCTAATACATCCTAATAACTTATTACCCTAATACAAACAACCTTTTCAAACATATTTTTCATTGAAACATATGTGGCCTTCAAAAGACCCTAGATTTTCAGGCCCCTATTTCTTAAATAGCAAATCTTTGTTGTTTTTCCATGTTCTCAGTCAATGCAATCGGTAAGTGCCAGCTGAAAACATTTCCCCCAACTTCGTGCATTAGCACACTGAGAACCACTGTCCTACATAGTCTTTGGCTTTCAGAAAAGTAATACATCACGCACATATACCCTAACAATTAAATATTTTAACATCAAATAGCAGAAGTTATCCCAGTTCATGTTCCCTCTTTTCCTTTCTGGAATAAATTGGTTCCATAGTGCAAGAGCAAGAATAAAGTGAGACTATAGTATAGCACTTAAGAACAGGTGCCTTCAATTTTGTTGAGCCTGTGTGGGAATTTTTAAAGTTTTGTGGACAGGAAGTGGGCATCATAACATGGCTGCCACAGGGAGCACTAATAAAATGGCTGTCACAGGGTACTTACACCACACACAGAATCTTGTGAGGTTCTAAGCCATGCTTCCTCTCATAATGGAGGCTGCTGTTTCTCCCTGAAATACAAATATAGTGCCTCCAAGGTTCTTTTGAAGCACATCTCGCTTCAGTGAAATGGGAGGAAAACCAGGACTGGCAAATTATTTTGTAAAAGAGGCAAGTGGACACCAGAAAACTCGTTGGTAGATTGCAGGGATTAAGACTGCAGGGAAACAGACTATATTAATTGGATTATATAAATCTTACACTCTTCAAACTGAATTAAACACTACTAAAAAAGGGCTGTAACCCCCCCCCCCATAACCAGACCATTTTTTAAAAAATGTAAAATTAGCTCTTCCTCATTTTAGAATGTTTGGGGGGGGGCATCCATCCTGGCCTCGGGGTGGAGACGGTGTTGGTTACCCTGACGGACGATCTCCATCGCCAGCTGGATAGAGGCGGTTCTGCTGTGTTAGCTCTATTAGATCTGTTGGCCACATTTGATGTGATCACCCATGAGCTATTAGCATGCTGCCTCGCCGGGATGGGGATAAGGGGTATAGCATTCTGCTGGATATGCTCCTTCCTCCTAAACCGGATCCAGAGGGTGGTGTTGGGGAACGAGTTACCGAGTCCGATCGGGCTCCCTTGTGGAGTTCCACAGGGCTCAGGGCTCTCCCCCATGCTCTTTAACATCTTTATGCACTCTCTGGCCCAGCTGGTCAGGAGTTACAGCTTGGTTTGCCATCAGTATGCTGATGACACCCAGCTGTATCTCTTGATGGACAGCCACCCGGATCCCCCCCCCCCGGATCCATTTGCCAGATGTCTGGAAGCCATGGCTGGATGGCTCGAGCAGAGTCACCTGAAACTCAACTCTGCCAAGATGGAGGTTTGGGGGGAAGGGAGCAGCTCAGAAAGCATGACTACCCACCTTGGCCGGGACGCAACTGACCATCGTGTCCCAAGCCAGAAATTTGGGTGTGACCTTAGATGCCTCATTAACACTGGAGGCCCAGGTCAAGAAGGTAGTGGGCCAGGCTTTTTTCCATCTTCACCAGGCTCGGCTACTAGAGCTCTACCTGTCTCCTGGCCACCTGGCCACAGTGATCCATGCGACAGTCACTTCCAGAATAGATTTCTGTAACTCGCTCTACGCAGGCCTATCCTTGCGCCTGATCCGGAAATTACAGCTGGTGCAAAATGCAGCTGCTAGGGTCCTCACAGGACCATCTTGGAGGACCCACATCCAGCCTGTGCCGAGGCAGCTGTATTGGCTACTGATTGCTAGCCGGATCAGATTCAAGGTTTTGGTTTTAACCTTTAAGGCTCTCTGTGGTCTGAGACCCACATACTTGAGGGACTGCCTGGTGCCCTATGCCCCCTGCAGGGCCTTACGCTCTGCGGGGACAAATTTGTTGGTGATTCCCAGCCCCCAGGAGGCGCGCCTGGCCTTGACCAGGGCCAGGGCCTTCTCGGTCCTGGACCCTACCTGGTGGAATGAGGTACTGGAAGAGCTGCAGGCCCTGCGGTATTTACCAGCTTTCCACAGGGCCTGCAAAACGGATCTCTTCCACCAGGCCTATGGTTGAGGCCGGCACCTCCTTGTAAGATCGGGCCCCACTTCCCTTCTCAGGGCTATATGTGCAGTGCTCCCTGGTCCCCTCCCTGGAAAGGCCACCGCTGTCGGGTTGGTTGGGTTAGACGGTGTATTTGATTTTGTAGGATGTTTTTATTTATTAGGGGTTTTATGGGTTTTTATATGTTGTTACCCGCCACGAGCCTTAGGGGAGCAGCGGGCTATAAATCGAAGTAATAAATAAACAAACAAGCAAACAAACAAATAAATAAAATAAAACCTCACTGTTTTTACACAAAGCCTACTTTAAAAATAATGATCCAAGTGTGCGTACACATGAAAACCTATCTCTTGAATAAGACTTGGTTCCACCGGACTCAAATTTTGTTCCGTTGCTTCAGACCAACATGGCTACCCACCTGAAATACTAAAAGTCTGTTTGCCTAGTTGAGAAGGAGGAAGGGGAAAGAAAAGGGATATATGGGCCCATATGCCAGACTTGTAAGAGACTCCAGATGTTAGCCCCTCCTAAGCTTTGACAACCACACAAGAGGAAGGGACATACAGACCTTTGCAATGTACTCTATATAAAGCTGCCTTGTTCTATGCCTCCTGGAGCAAAAATATCACTACTAACAACAAGCAAGAACTCACCTCTTTCCAAGGAGACTCGCCTCACACTTGATGGCTATAATTATAATGTCCATGAATATTTTTGTTATGCCACATAGATGAGCAGAATGATGAAGAGTCTGTTACTATGATTACTATATTAACAAATGAGAACTTAGGGTCGATGAAACCATCTGCACTGCTATGTCACAAACAGTATTGCACAAATGCTTGATATCCATTTTTAAAAGACTGCACTGGCACTTTGTAATTCTGATTCAGCCAAATGCTTTTGAGCCAGTTCCTGAAAGAACATCATTTGAACACTCCTGAATATTAAAATGAAAAGCAGCTTTCATATGATGGCAAGTAACAGTCTGCCTTAAAATGCTCAACATTATATATCTACTTCCTCATCACATGATGTGGCTATCTAGAATTACAATCTTTATTTTTCCCCCACCTGAAATATGGTTTGACTGTTTAGCTATAACTTCTTGTGCAGGTTTTCAGGACTCAAAATAGGCCTATTAAATTGGATATGAGAATTTTGTTTTGACTTCAATTATTTTAACATAAGGAATCTGTACTTGGGCTGTATCTGAAGAGCTTTTTCTGAATTGACTAAGGTAACTTAATTCGCCTTGAGTGTCACTGAGAAATTTGCTGCTCAGAGTGTAATCGTTTTTGCAGGATATAGATCTGGCATCCACCAAGAACAGGACCTTGTGTTTTTGTTCACTGCATTTTAATCTTGCTTTTTCTATAAGGAACTGAGAGCTGCATACACTGACATTCTACTCAGATACACTACCACTCTTTTCTTTATTATCTCAGGTATTAATGAATTCAATTTTATGGGTACCCTTCTCTTGACCTGCTATCTTATGGTAGAAAACACAATATCAGGTATTTTTTCAGAATTTACCAACTATCAACAGGTATGCGTGGGGGGGGGGAGTATTGTTTGTTTTTTGCCCAATTTCCTTGTCAATGTGATAGGTTTTCAATGAACAGCGAAGAAAGGAAGCATAGTAAAACTGTAATTATTGGCAAGTTATTTTTAATCCTTTTGGGTAGAACATTATACCATTGTCACTGCAATGATAAGCTTGCAGTTTCATTTCCTGCTAATGACAATTTTTTTCCACAAAATCCAATTCCAAAGTCTTCCTGCATGCCAATGAAAAACATTATTCTTCAACTTGTTCTTGAACATTTTGTTACATTTCAAAGGATAACATATGTGAACCAATTAAGCAGATTCAGAATCTGAACACACATCAATAAATATTGTGTCTGCATAGTGTAAAGCTCACATGTAAATGTTCCATAAACCAAATGCATCAAAGTGAAAACCTCTGAGTGTCTTTCAGCCTTTGCACCACACATTAGACCATCAGTAGCAAACTCCATTAAGACATCTCAGTATCATTCAAAACATGTGTTAACTGAGGGGTGGGGTGGGGATATGTGAACATGGATATTTATGTATTTCCATTATTTAAACCCTACTAATGCAACTGCTTTTATAGTTTATAAATGGTTGATTTAAAATATAGCCATTTTATCATTTGTACCACATTTACCTCATCTTACCACTATTCTGACTGGATGAGAGGCTAATGTAGTGTACACTGTCTGGTCAATTATTGCATGGACGCTGGGGACCAATTAATGCCATCCATAAAAGCCTGAATCATTCTGTCAATTAACTAGAACTAACTATGTCATCAGATATATTACTGGTGAGCCAGTCTATTTGGTTGCAATATGTCTTGAAGGAGAGCAGTATCAAATGAATCACAATTGACTTGGACAACTGCTAGCATAATTTCAGAAGATGAAAAGACAAATGTGGGAGTTATTAGTGGTCCCCTGAGGAATTACGGCCAAGCAATTGTAATGTGCTAAGACTGCACTAGCAGGTGCCCACAGCGTAAATCAGGAAGAGGGTTAAATCAATATTTTCAATTTCTTTGGATCAATTCAGTGTTTGAACAAGATGGAAACTTGTTAGCAATTGGCAGAATGTGTAAATGAAAAGTCAAACTTCTTATTATTTGTTAAAAGGGAATGGGTGCACTGCATCATGCCCTTGGCACAAAATAGTGCTTTCATGATCCAGTTGCTTGGGCATTCGCTGAGAATCAAGCAGTTCTTAAATTTTAATAGAGTGCAAAAGGTTAGTTGTATACACGGTGACAATTCAAGAGCTTTAAAAATGATTGAAGTGTCAATAGGAATGTTTTTGAGGTGTGACAACAGTACAGTTATTAATGATTAGTGCAAGAACCAGCAAGAAAATGAAACTGTTGACTGTTCTAGAGAAGAGTCCTACCAGGAATGTAGCTTAATATCTTATACTACTTCACATTTATTCTGTTTTGCACAAAATAGACTTATAATACATAACGTTTTTCTTAATACTAAATATTACAGTCACTTAAATTCACCTAACCTAAAATGCAATTGCTGTTAATTTATGTAGTTATGTTTCCCTAAAATAAAGAAATTATACATGACAGATGGTTAATCTTCAAGATGACAGTAAAGTATACTCTACCTGTAAACAGTACAACATTAGAACATAAGAGAAGCCATGTCAGATCAGGACAATGACCCATCCAATTCAACACTCTTGTGTCACACAGTGGCTAAAACCCAGGTGTTACAAGGATGTCCACCAGCAGGGCCAGAACTCCAGACCTCCCACTGCTCCAGACATAATTTTTTGATTGTAGTCTCACACTGAGTTGACATCAACAGTGAGTTATCTACTACAACTCCAAGATATCTCTCTTGATCAGTTCTGTTTGGACCTGATCACAGTATATTTATAGTTAGGACCTTTGGCTTCAATGGGCATTACTTTATACTGGTCCACACAGAACTTCATTTCTGCATGTTGTGAACTACAACTGAACTCGAAAGGACTGATTAGCTATTTTGGCAAAGAATTATCATATGGCATCATATGGCTTAATTTGGATATTATGACAGAGTTTACTAATTTACCATAATTTGCTTTTACCTTATATTTACATTCGTATGAGGAAGAGTGCATGCACTCGAAAGCTCACATCTTCGTTGGTCTTAAAGATGCAACTGGACTCTATTTTTGTTGTGCTACTTTAGACCAACATGGCTACCCACTTGAAACTATAAAATCCATTGTTTAAGTGTGACGAGTCTGCTTTGGAGGACCACAAGTAGATTAGGGTTGGAAGCTGCAGCTCTGGGTGCCTCCTCCTCAGGTGATCTGAGAAATGCTTGCAATAAAGATCACCTTTGATCACATGCACTATTGCTGACTCACAGGAATACAGATTCATGGTGTGATTAGTTGCCAAGGCACCTTGAAGAATCTGCTTTGGTATTTGTTATTGTAAGCAGCAAATGAAAGTACATTTTTAACACAGAAAACATGAAGAATTTAATGAGGAAAGGCTGAAGTGCATTCTGCCTGGATTATTAAACTACAGGTGTGACCAATGTTAGTCAGTCTTAAACTAAAAATCATTCAGATTCCAAACAATAGGGTTCCTCTATTGAACACACATTAATTGAGTGCAACAAGCATAGCTGAAATGTTTTTCTCTGTTCCTGTGATGTCAGGAAGTCACTGATGGCAATGGCATGATATGACTCAAGTATTAATATAACAATTCATCTGCAGAAAGAGCTAGGGGTGGGAAGGGCTTGGCAAAATTCAAAGACATCATATCAACACATGAAGCTGCTTTATATTGAATATTTTTATCTGTGTTCGTCAGCCTGCTGGCTGATCAAATGCAAAGTGCCACACATTTGATAGATTCATGGTCAACTTTGGCTTAGTATTGTAGACATCACAGCTGTACTTAAAACTCTCTGAGGGTCTGCTGAGCATGACCTATAATAATTATGTCCTCAGACTTGGCAAGAACTTTCTGTTAAATAAGAAAAGGGAGCAGCAGTTTAAATCTTGTATTTTTCATGAAATGAGAAGAAAATCCCTACTAATTTAGGCAACAAACTAAATAATGCAACTGTGACTGTTTATTTTTATAGGCACAATGAATCCAAATGGTTTGTAGCATCATTCTATAGCATGCTAAACATGGTTTAAAATATAGCTAAAGATGCTACCTATCTTTACTACATTTGTATAATGTATACATTTTTGTATTTTATTTTTTTATATATTTTTAAATGTATACATATAGCTTGTCCTCTGGAACGTTTGGATCATCCACCTTATTTCAATCAACAAAAAAAGACTGCAATACAAAAAGTGGCACAGCTTAACACCAGCCCGCTCATTGCCCAACGAAAATCGAAAATTTGTGTCTCCAACTCTGCTTAGACAAACCTTCTAATTACCATTCTAGAAAAACACATTATTCTGTTCATAGGCCAAAAAGCTAATTGACTTTACTGCCTACTGTATAAGAAGCTATAAAACAAAGAAATGGAGAACAATACAAACATACAGCTCTTTTAACTGCATTACAAAGGTTTACTGTTTTAACAATATCCCTCATTGGAGAATAAAAGCAGCAACTGTTCCATGCAGTTACCACATCATATGAATAATCCATAATTTAAGTAACTGTGAACTGTATGTCCAGTTATAAAATTCCATCTTCTTTGGAACAGCAGAACTGGCTCTATGTTCTGTTTATTACCAAAGATGTACATGAAATATCAGAATGGCTGCATCAAGAATCCCCATTTGTCTATAAACACAGAGATTCTGACATTTACAGCCCGGTCAAGATTTACTTGCAAATAATTCCTTCTGAGGACAGAAGATGATCTGGGGCCAGGGGACCAAGCCCTATGAAGATAGGTTGAGGGACTTGGGAATGTTCAGCCTGGAGAAAAGGAGGTTGAGAGGGGACATGATAGCCCTCTTTAAGTATTTGAAAGGTTGTCACTTGGAGGAGGGCAGGATGCTGTTTCCGTTGGCTGCAGAGGAGAGGACACGCAGTAATGGGTTTAAACCACAAGTACAATGATATAGACTAGATATCAGGAAAAAAAATTTCACAGTCAGAGTAGTTCAGCAGTGGAATAGGCTGCCTAAAGAGGTGGTGAGCTCCCCCTCACTGGCAGTCTTCAAGCAAAGGTTGGATACACACTTTTCTTGGATGCTTTAGGATGCTTAGGGCTGATCCTGCATTGAGAAGGGGGTTGGACTAGATGGCCTGTATGGCCCCTTTCAACTCTATGATTCTATGGAGGGGCCTTAAAGTGTCCTTAAAGAGGTTAAAAGGGAGGGGAGAGAGGCTATGGCCCTTGTCCTGGTTTATGGGGAGGAATGCACCATGTGGGATCCCTGGAAGTGTGGGGTCCATTGCACGAGTTACATGTGCTACATGGATAAACTGGCCCTGGCTATGTTGGTCTGCAGTAGAACTGTCAGATTTGAGGTAACACTTTAAAGATCAACAAGGGTCTAAACTTACAAGAGTTTTTTTTAAAACTTCCTTCCTCAGATACAAGTAGAATAGAAATGGAGATCTCCTAGTCCTTTAATCCTAGTCAGAAGGTGGGAGGGGTGATTGCTTATAAATGATGCAGAAGTTCAGTGCGTGTTGTAATCAGCTTGAATAGACCAGAGAGGAAATTATTGGAGGTAGAAAATTAGCATCTATACTGAGATAAGAATGTCCCTGTTCAGCCCTGGAGAGTCCATTGTTCTAAAGAATGGCATTCATTAAAAGGACCTGTGCATGCTGCCTTTTTTGCCCACCCCCAGGAAATCTAACTGGCTAGGACTACCACTTGTGGTTTCCTTTTTGAATAGCTAAAAGAATGAGTATCTGATTCTCTCTGCTGTTCCCTTCTTCCCACAAAGCCTTTTGAAAAGGCTTCTAAATATGCATTCCGGATTGAAACATGTCATTTTTGCTGTCAAGTCACAAGCTGACTTATGCACACCCTGTAAGATTTTCAAGTCAAAAGACATTCAGAGGTGGTTTGCCATTGGCTGCATGGTATATTCCTTGGTCTCCTAACCAAATACTAGCCAGGGCTGACCCTGCTTAGCTTATTTATTTATTCATTTATTAAACTTGTAGACTCCCACCACCACTCCCTGACTCTAGTCTCGGGATGGTTGACAACATAAAAGACCAATACACACATAGGTTTAAAATCAGTAAGCAATTTAAAAACAATTTAAAATCTAAATATTTTAATATAAGCTGCTCTAACAAGCCTCTAAAACTGTATTGAGTTTCAAATCTGGGTTCTGGTCTCCAGACTCGGGGGGGGGGGGGGAGGCGAGGGAGGCCTGTTTCAATGTTTCTGTGTGGTTATGTTGGCCTCAAACATATGCCTGATGGAAGAGCATCATTTTGCAGGCCCTCTGAAACTTTGATAGTACCGATAGCTATCTGATGAGATCTGACAAGCTCAGGCTGGTGGAAACATAGACTGTGATTAATTGAAACCGTCTGCATTCTATCTCCATGTTCATGAGCACTCATGTCTTGCGAACTTTACTATATATTTCTCACAAACAAATAAAACCATCAGTGCTCAAGCTCAGAGTCTGTTTGTGGTGGACATGAACTTAGTGAACTGCCAAGCTTGCATGTTCTCTTTCCTTCTCCCCCATATTGTATGCCCCAGTTAAAGATTTAAATATTCAAACACCAATCAGTTTTGGTGCCCAAATTTAGACATATTCACCCATTCAAATTTGTTTTCATCCCACAACTGGGATTCTTAATCAGGACTGAAATATGGTTACCTGCTGCTTGGAGCATAAATTAATCTCAGATGGTGATGGGATTGCCACTCTAACAGTAATAATTAGGGACTTCTCCATGTGATTCTCCATGTCCCTCCACCTCCACTCAATGAAGGGGCAGAAAAAATGGGGGGGGGGGAATAATCGAGATACTTCCCATGTCAGAAAAGGAAATGGCATCATGATGCTTTATAGCAGTGGTCCCCAACCTGCGGGCCGCGGCCCCGTGCTGGGCCGCGAAGGCCATGGCGCCGGGCTGCGGCCCCTCTCCCCCCCCCGCAGTAAAAAACTTCCCAGGCCGCAAGCTTGCGGCCCGGGAACCTTCTTACTGCGGGAGGGCGGGGAGAGGGAATCAGGGCCAGCCGCGCCCGTGTGGGCGCGGCCCAACGCGCGGACGTGGCCCGACGCGCGGGCGCGGCCTGCGGGCGCGGCCGATGCGTGGGCGTGGCCCGCGCGGGCCGCGCCCCAATGCCCTGCCGGTCCCCAACCTCAGAAAGGTTGGGGACCACTGCTTTATAGTACAGCCCTGAAGATTTTTGAAATCCCTAGGATGTCATAGCATCACCTTCTATCTTAAAGCATGAAGTAACTTTCAAAGAGTCTCCAGGTCTCCATGTTACTGGGGATTGCCAACCAAGAGGTAACATCCCTAATTACTGAAGCAGCCTGACTTCAGACATCATAGCAATTGGAGTTAGACGGAAGACTCCATCTTCTGTATCAGTGCATCATATATGGGGAGAAGGGACGGACACACCAGCCTGATAATCAGCCCAGTTCAATCAACAGCTCAAACAAATATAAAAACTCCAATTCTGAAGGACAGAATTGGCTTAATAACAGAATATTTTCTTCATTACTTTCAAGGGATTGAGGGGGAAATAATCTATTCTTTTCAACTCATACACATTTTATGCAATATTAAAAAAAAACACAGCTATTAATATCATTACATTTAATGATCCCAGAGAGTTTATTTGAGGACATGGCTTGCAGAATACAATATACAGCCAAATCCTGATGCAGAGGTTTGTTAAAAGCTATGCCAGTTGACAACATCACAGTTTTTGACCAGCATCCTCATGATGACAGAAATCCAAGCAAACTTGCCCATATATGGTTCCAGGACTAGATGCTAGATTATAAACATCCATGTGAACATGAAGCTAAAAGTGCATCCCTCTTAGTTATTACTGACTAAAATACTACCTCACACTAAATATCCAATTTGTAAAAGTTAAATGGAGCCTGAAATAAAGCATAAGACAAGATTTTATTTGAGCTAAATGCATTCTAAAAAAAGACTAGGAAACAAATATCTGGCAACTACCTTTAACCCGCATAGGCTTCTCAGTATTCAGAATGGTATCTGTGTCTCTTATCAATGAGATTTAAACATTGTTGCTTTCTAGTAATTATACTAAATGCTCAGATACAGACAAATGGAATATAAGAGCAGTAGGGAATAGCTTTTTTGCCTTTAAGGCAATATAAATAACATCACAGTACCCTACTTATTTGCTCAGCAGAAATGATAGAACAGCTGTAAAAAATTCAATAGCAGTAACATTATGTAGAATGCAAATATCAAATTCAATAGCTTCATCTGAGCCAGAGAAAACCATTCTAAATAGAATAATAGTTACAGACTCAATTGTATTATGACCTCTGTTTAAAAAAAATTAGTTTGGGGCTATATTTTCCCCATGAGATTTTCTCTATATCCTTTTCATACCTAACATGAGAACTGCCAGCTGCACCAATTTAATATACAAACATTGTTTGGCTGATGGCTTCAAGGATGTTTTCTGAATGCATGTCTAGAAGTTAGGCACAAGTCTGATAATTTGCAGGTTACAAAGATGTGCACCTTCTGGCCACTTATCAACATGCCTTGCTTTGAGGTTCATGTGTGATTCAGTTAAACTGGAAATCAATGTTTCTGTGTAAGATTTCTATGAGGATTACCCTCAGGGAAGGTATATACGCCATGGAGAGAAAGTAACTCAAGAAAATTTAATTAGAAACCCTAAATGTACAGCATGTATACTTAGCTAATCAGATCAATTGCAGCCCACTAGCAAAGCATATTCTAATTATCAAGACAGATGAAATTTTGCCACCTCTCAGCAGTTGTGCAAGCCACCTTCAGGAACATAAGGCAGACAGGGATCTCTCATACTCTGCACAACATTGAGTTCTTCTGCTTGCATTTTGCCGAGAAAGACCCCTGTGGATTTTTGATTTGTTAAAGGTGGTTTTATCGCATTGATTTTCTACAGAGAAATCTACCACTTCAAAAAGCCAGATCTTTTGCAAAACAGGGCTTTTCCATTCATCTAGTTTGGTAGGAACTTTGACCTTTCAAACTGTCATCTTGCCCAGCTTCAAATTAAATTCCTCAGTTAACATAAGAGTATGAACTTAGTTATCAGTATATACAAATTAGTTATCAGTATATACAAATGTAGTAGCACAAACCAAACACCAAAGATGGGTTCTATGCCACATCACAATGATCCCACATTAATATGTGACTCTTTGTGTTAATAAAAACTGGTGAAAGGTCAAGTGAGGTGTTGTTAGGTGCAAAGTCATGTCTGACCCATCACAACCCCATGGACAATGATCCTCCAGGCCTTCCTGTCCTCTACCATTCCCTGGAGTCCATTTAAGTTTGCACCAACTGCTTCAATGACTCCATCCAGCCACCTCATTCTCTGTCGTCCCCTTCTTCTTTTGCCCTTGATCGCTCCCAGCATTAGGCTCTTCTCCAGGGAGTCCTTCCTTCTCATGAGGTGGCCAAAGTATTTGAGTTTCATCTTCAGGATCTGGCCTTCTAAGGAGCAGGCAGGGCTGATCTCCTCTAGGACTGACCGGTTTGTTCGCCTTGCAGTCCAAGGGACTTGCAAGAGTCTTCTCCAGCACCAGAGTTCAAAAGCCTCAATTTTTGATGCTCGGCCTTCCTTATGGTCCAACTTTCACAGCCATACATTGCAACTGGGAAGACCATAGCCTTGACTAAATGCACTTTTGTTGGCAGGGTGATGTCTCTGCTTTTTAGGATGCTGTCTAGATTTGCCATAGCTTTCCTCCCCAGGAGCAAGCGTCTTTTAATTTCTTTGCTGCAGTCCCCATCTGCAGTGATCTTGGGGCCCAGGAAAATAAAATCTGTCACTATCTCCATTTCTTCCCCATCTATTTGCCAGGAACTGAGAGGGCCGGATGCCATGATCTTTGTTTTCTTCATGTTGAGTTTCAAACCAAATTTTGCACTCTCCTCCTTCACCCGCATCAACAGGCTCTTTAGTTCCTCTTCACTTTCTGCCATTAGAGTATCATCTGCATACCTGAGGTTGTTGATATTTCTCCCTGCAATCTTGATCCCAATTTGTGACTCATCTAACCCCGCCTTTCTCATACAAGTTAAATAGGCAAGGCGACAGTATACAGCCTTGCCGAATTCCTTTCTCTTGTTTGAGCCAATTAGTGATTCCATGCCCATTTCTCACTGTTGCTTCTTGACCTGCATATAGGTTTCTCAAGAGACAATTAAGAAAACCCAATGGACAGTTACAAAAGGCAAGTGAGGTACGGGCCCATAATCCCAATTAAATGGGATTAAATCAATTACAATCCACATACAGATTCTGAAATTAGGCTTGCAGTGTGACAAAATAACTTGGTTCACTACTTAGAGGGGAATGAATATGGGTTTACCATTGGCTAATACATCTGAAGCAATTTTCATTATTTTTTGGGGGCAACTCCCACAACATACCTTCCAGATGAAACACAGGACATCCAGACAAAAATTAATGGCAGTAAATTAGCTCCACTGATTATAATTCGCCTCAGTACTGAGCAAACACATGCTAGGTCAAAAGTGTAGTATATTTGTGTCTTATATATAACAAGCCAAACGCATAGGGAAATTCTCCTCCCCCTTTCTTGCCAGATCCAGCATCTAACTCAGCTTTGGGGGCTGCACTGCTGCTGGCAGTGGGCCCAGTGCAACTCCCTGCTTGTGTTGCTGCCAGGAGTATGCCCTGCATAGCTACTGGGCTGCGTGACTGCCAATCTGGGATTAGCGTGATTTAGGGACTGCATTGCTAGGGTCCAGCATGACTCCAGGGCTGCCTAATACCAGTAGCAGCTCCAAGCAGACTCAGCAGGGTTCCTGGGCTGTACAGCTGCCAACAGCATGCCCCACCCAGGTTCCAGGGTACGCTCCAGTGGGGCTCTTGCACTGTGTGACTGCTGCTTCCAGCCACAGCATGTCTTAGGGACTGCAGCAGCCATTGGAGTTAATTCCCCTTTGCAGGGTTAATTCCCCATGTTTTTCTTTCTTTCTTTTTCTTTTTACATGAGCCTCTTGTGGCGCAGAGTGGTAAGGCAGCTATCTGAAAGCTTTGCCCATGAGGCTGGGAGTTCAATCCCAGCAGCCAGCTCAAGGTTGACTCAGCCTTCCATCCTTCCGAGGTCTAAGTAAACAACAACCTAATTCACAAAATTGTCTTCCTTGTATGCCTAAGGAAATTCATGACAAACTTTGCTAATCTTTGTGGTGCCACATGGGTTTGAGTTTTTCCCGAACTTCCAGAATTTACATTTGGTAAGATTGTTTCAGTAACATACGCAATATCAGCATATGCCTGATTTGATTTATACAGTACAGATAATGCATATGATAATTTTAGGGTCTGCAAAAGACATAAATTCCCTGGATTGGTTGTCAACCTCTCTTCCTGCACTCCCACTTTTTTCAGCATTCAAGAAATGGCAAACGTCACTCTTCTTTTCTCCTTGGTGAATTAGATGATCACCCCAGAGAGCAAGACAATGAAGTTATTACAAACTCCGGTCCACTTCAGCTGACTAAGCTTAAAGGAAGCAGGTCCACTTTGAGCAGAAAACCCGGACAGGATACTGTTCCTATACCTTCTCTCTTTTTGAATTAGTCTGTCTAGAGGTAACGGAGAGAACAATTAAACCAAAACAATGCTTTCATATTTTAACATTTTTCCGAGGAAAGACTGTCATGTTCAAAACACACTGGGATTTCTGCTTGGAAATAAAATATTATATGCAACAGTAGCTTTTCATATCTGTCTGCATTTCAGCTAAAATCAACCTCTGCAGGGGAAAGGCAAGGGAAACGTTTGAATTTAAGTTCCTATTTCAGGGTTGCATGAAACCACAAAATTATGATAACACAAGGCTTGTGCCATAAACCAAATTATAGACAAGCCACATGTTACTGGAAATATGTGTTGGTCATAGCTTACATGGTATGAATAGTTCACATGGTGGAGCTGAAGAAGAGGCTTCATGCATGAGTTAACTATACTAGGTAGCTGAAGCAACTCTGATAATACACTATATAATTTGATCCCATTTAACAAAAATAAAAGGCACTGGACTACATCAGGAATAGAAGAAGATAGTATGTTGGACAGAATAACTTTCATTAGAACAAAAACGATAAAAAATTAAACAGTTTCACATTCTGTAGATTGCTTCATCAGGGCAGAGGCATTCTCTTTATAATTGTGGATGGGGAAGCCATGAACTTAAGACATTACTTTATAACTCATCCTGTGTGAAATGCTGAGTGGGCAAGCTGTGTCAAGTTGGAACATGATCTTCAAGAAGGGACAAGCAAGAAATGGTGGAAGCATTCCATTGAAAACAAAAACCAATCAGCACCATTTTAGATCTGATACCTATTCAGCATTCCATACATATACATATAATGTTTATAAAACAGTACCCTGAGACTATGGCCTTCTCTCTATTCTAAACTCATGACGAGTTCCAGAAAACTCAAAAGGTATTGCATGGCTTTTGTTTTTGGAATCAGATTTGAACCAACCCCTTACCATGTCTGATTCCATGGTATTGGGAGTATGTTCCATTCCCTTTGACATCAATTCTCAGTGAAACCAATCTAGTTGACATCATTTGTCTTCAGTGATGTCTTATTGGATACATTTGTGTTGTGACATTCACTATATAATTCTATCTTGGAATCATCAGGGAGTCAACCACATCAAGTCAAATCCAAAGGCAACTAAAAGGTGGACAGTTTCCCTTCCCCTATTTTGTGAGCAAAAACAAATCAGACAAACATTTGGGCACTAACCCAATCTACATTCAAAAGAGACAATGTAAGAAGAAGCTTACTGAACCATCACTTTGAAGAATCCAGCTTTGACTATATAATCTAAGCGTTTCTAAAGCGGTTTTATGGAACAACAGAAACTGGGCACAGGCATTTCATTTGTGACTGCCATAAGGATCGTTATCTGCCTCTGATGTAATGTGTGTACATGTCAATAAAAATTAGCATAAACAGTAATTATCTGGCTGTAGTATTATGCATTGTAAACATGAGAAAAAACCCGCAGATTGCTCAGCAGTAACTCTGAAAAGCCACTCCAGAGTATAATATCTATGCAGTTCACACAGCATATAATCATTGTGTGCTCTGAGGATTTCACTAACACACTTGTAAAAGGCATAAATTAAATGGGATCACACAATAATTACATGTTTATCTGTGGCTTCCAAAACATAGGGTTACTAATGCTAACATCATTTTAACATGTACTTTGGCAAACACAGAAAGCCTAAGGGCTCTGACACTGAAGACCACTCATGGACTTTTTTGGTGGTTGCCAAATGAAGGCAATGTTTCTTGGGGGTGTGCTTCCCTCAATGTGAGCCTTATACACTAGAACAGCCTCCAGCACAAGCCCTGTACTTAGTCTGTCAGAGGTCCAAACCAACATCAGAGGTCATGGGCACTGGAAATATTCCAGAAGTGAAAGGGGCTCTACACAGGACTGAGTGGCCAGACCTTGGAAACCTTACTCTCTTGACAAAGCATCATAGGAGGGAAATTTCCACTTTAAATCTTCCTGCTACTTTGCTGTCATCCTATTGAAACCCCTATTACAACAAGGAGAATCTGGTAGTAAAGTGAAGATGAAGGGCTCTGAATGAGAACAACAGCATAACTGCACTGTCATTTCCACCCTTTCAGGTGAAGCAGAAAAGTGTGAGAAGTGCAACAATTGGTTAACAAGATGGGAAATGCATTGGCCACCTGGCAAGCAACTCAATTTAGGGAAAGTTCTGGACAGGAAGTAATCAAGGTGTTTGTGTTTATGCAGAATGACATTGTACTTCACCCAGTTCAAGCTCTATTGTTAGGGAATAGAACTCCAGTTAGATAGCAACAACTATTCATACCATCATTTTTTGAACTGTGACACAGCAGCTAATTCCCAAATACTCCTCAGCTTTCAGTCGGTCACAATGAATACTAGCTAGCTCAAATGTCTGGCTATTTTCAGAAGAATTAATATAGCAACTGATGGTAGCTAATACAAGGCCGATCTACTCACATGAGCATGCTGCTTATTTTATCTACACAATCTCTCCCATGTATGGAATTGTACAGAGAAACCACAGTGTGAACTCCGCTATTTGCTTCAACCTCACTGAAGTCAACAGCCATTTCTATGATTATGGTGGCACTGCTACCATGAAACAGCTGCTAACTTATGGAAATCTCAAGTACCAGGTTGCATCCAACTCATGCCGTTTACAGGAAATGCTGAGACCCCCAAAAGAAGAGAGCCAGGAATAAGCAGAGAGAGTGCTTTTTAAATATCACAAAACATAGCATTGTATCAGTTTCTTCAACAAATAATACATAGAATGACAGCTCCAGAGAAACAAATGTATATAGATATGAGGTGCTAACTTGCTGTTTCAATTCACTTAAAGGCCAAAACACAGTTTGCAATGATGACAGAAGTGCAGCTTCCAAGAAAACCTCCTGAGAATGCTAAACTAAGTCTGAGTCCAGTGGCACCACCAAACCAACAAAGTTTTATTCAAGGTTTACATTTTTGCAGGCATGGACACTTTTTTAGATACAAGGAACCAAAACTTCTTCAACCATTTCATCTAAAGAGAGAGAATGGGAGCTCTATAGGCGAGGCTTAAAGTGTGTTTATGTCCCATTAAATCAATGTCCTGGACTTTTTTTTATTTTAACTGTTAAGAATGAAAAGTGAACCTGCAACACTGAGCTCTCTTCGGTGATTTTCATTATTGAAAACTATGCATCTGTGATTATGACAGGCTTTGTTCCAGTGGCAATAACTTGCTACTCTGGTATAACTATAGTACTTTTCACACCTCTCTTCTTCTACATCAACATGGCCCCAATGAAACTATTGAATTTACGAAGCTGCCTGACACAGGCCTTAGTTCAGAACTGTCTAGTTCAGAACTGTCTACTGTGACTGGTAGCAGCTGTTCAGGGACTTGTACACAGAAAGGCCTTTTCCAACACCAGCTGTCTAAGATCCTTCCGTTGTAGATGCCAGAGATTGAATCTGGGAACTTTTGCACACAAAGCAGATGTTCTACTACTGAGCTACAGTTCCTTGTCTGAATTTGCCTTATACTGGATAAGATCCATTTAATTCAATAGTACCTGCTATGTCTGGAGGTAGTTTCCAAGGGGAAAAAGTAACACCTTTTCATGTTCTGCTGACAGCCTTTAACGGAAGATGTCAGCGATTCAATCTAGCTGTTCCCATGCGCTTATGTTCGTCCATTATATTTATATCCAATAACTTTGAGAATGTAGCTTATTTTTTTAAAGGTAATTAACATCCAACCCTTACATGTGGTCAGTACAGTTTTAAAATCAGGTTTTACGCCTTTCATTTGTGCACAATATAAATTGCTATATGGCCAGCCTGTGCCTGATGTTCACATGGATAACAGAAAATGCAGTTTGGGCTACTTGCAGAATGAAGTGGGGAAGTTGACAGAAGAATAGGCAGCAAGTGGATACATCCAGCCTGACTTATTACAGCCAAGAAGAAATAATGAAAGTCAAAAGAGTATTCAAGGATTCTGATACAAGCTCAAAGAGACAATAACTGGCACAATGAAAACTCAGAGGAAATTGATCAGGTCAGGCACTGAAAGCTTTTAGTATTGCTGCTCAGTCAAGGTGCTGCTTGGAACAACACCCTGTTGACCTGCCTCATTCCCTAACAAAAGGGATTCCAGGGACATCTGCATTCAGCTAATGACCTTTTATCCCACAAATGGCAGCCCACACTCTGATGATGCCTAAGGCTACCTCTAACACACCTCCTTCCCAGGAAAACTCCCCCCTTCTTTCCTTAAATTTTCCTATGTCAGCGGAATATCTGTTGCTATACCTCTATCTAATCAAAAGGCTTAGCTCTGAACTCATCAACATTCCAGAAGGAACCAAATGTTTTGTTCACATTGTTCCCCTTCTTCATTATTTGGAGCTGCAATAACTTCCTTAATGTCTGCTCAGCGACTAGCTCCTAAACCTCCGGCTCAGCTTCCCTTTCTGACTTTTTGCTTCTTAAGCGTGCTCACTTCCTTCTTGCTTGGACACTTCTACTTGTTCTCACTCAGCTTTCTCCTGGATGTCTATTTAGATTTTTACTTGGATCTTTGCTTGGCTACACACTTTTACCTAGGAGTGTGCCAAGAGCAACAAAAATAAAATGACAAAATAACTTATAGGTATTTTTCAGTATTTTCTAAGCCAAATACAGATCAGAGAAATTTGTTTCAGCTAGCAGTGTAGCTGATCCAAATAAAAGCCTGGTTTTTTTCCAATTTTTATTCAACGATATTCAGCTATACCAGTCAGCTGGGGCAGTGGGAGGTTAGCGCTTCCACCGCCCCAGCTGATCCTCTCAGATCTGCATGTGGTGGAGAGAGAGCTTTCTCAGCCCCAGGATTTGAGACAGCTTCTGCTGCGTAGTGGTGGTTTAAGAAGAAGAAGAAGAGTTGGTTCTTATATGCCACTTTCTCTACCCGAAGGAGGCTCAAAGCGGCTTACAGTCGCCTTCCCATTCCTCTCCCCACAACAGACACCCTGTGGGGTGGGTGAGGCTGAGAGAGCCCTGATATCACTGCTCGGTCATAACAGCTTTATCAGTGCCGTGGCAAGCCCAAGGTCACCCAGCTGGCTGCATGTGGGGGAGCGCAGAATCGAACCCAGCATGCCAGATCAGAAGTCCGCACTCCTAACCACTACACCAAACTACACCAAACTGCTAAGCAGCAAAAGTCTGTGGAGTTGAGATTGCTGCAAAAATGGCCATGTCTCCCAGCCCCTTGCAGATTCTGGACACAACTACTGCTGTCCCATGCCACCAGGCAGCAGAAACCTGGGACTGCGAGGGAAGGTAGACCTCACCATCTCACACATACTCTTGGGTGATCAGCTCCTCCTACAGCAGGGTTTAAACCCACACTTCAGGAGAAGCTAAGCCATTTTTTTAATCATGTTTTTCTTCTCACATCTACTGGATCTGAAAAAAAGAAAAGATTCCTAAAACTGAATATCATACCAATATTTGGACCTGAGATATTTTGGAAATACCAAAATGCTTTCAGGTCCAATAAACCTGAATGTGAAAAAACTGATTTTTTTTGCATACCCTTACTGTAACCTGAGCATCCCTCTAGGTTTGTGCAGGCCTAAATTACTCTTAGATTTACTTTTTTAGTGTATTCTAGTATTCAGTGCTATTATGTGCTTAATATTTTGACTGAGTGTCATATATGAGACTCATACTCTCTCAAGTTCAATATTCTGGATCTCTGTACTCCATTCCAACTTATCTACAAGACACGTTCCTATGTTTAAATGATCTTTTAGATGTGTATACTTCACTGCCTTCTTATTCTAGGTGATAAAATGTAATTTTGCAGCTGCTTTAGAACAAGACCAAAAGGTGACAGAAGAGAGGTGTCTCTCTTATGTTTTGCTTTCTGTGTGTGAATTTGAACCCAGCTGGAAAACAAGCCTTGGGCATGTTTTAGTACATATATGTCACAGTGTACAGAAAAAGCACCAGCCCATCCATAAGACTTCTGTTATAAAATCATCAAGACTATTTAATTGTGCATGGACAAATGTAAATGTGCATGTAAGACTTGCAGTTGCATAGGCACTTCAATTTTAGACTCCTCAAGCTTCTATCTAAATTTGGGGAAATTAGATATAAGCCTTTATAGTAAAAGCATTATATTACATTTAAGTTTAATCCAGGAAAGAAAATGCAGAAAATATGGGTGCAAATAGATACAGCTACATTTTTAGCTATGCATAAATTCCATATACCAAGGGCCAAAAATGGAGCTTGCTTTGAATACAGCAGTTAATCATCCCCAGCTTGCATCAAGGTGGTGCAGGAAAATACCAGTGGTGACCCCTGTTCAAGTAAATAATCTTGGTCAGCGCGTGTATGTAGTGCAACTAGTAAGAAAGCAGGGCATATGGTAGGGATGTGACAGACCCCATGAGTACAGCTGACTTGGCACTGGCTGAAGTAGGTTGCATGTAGGTGAATGCCGCCTGCTTTAGCCATTGATGAATGAGGTACATTTGGGAATTCTGAATAGATCAAATGAAATAAGCTTTTTATAATGGAATTGTAAGTGAAAGGCCCTATAGCACAATGGACTTGGCACACTTGGCACATCATGCAGGGCAGGTACTGCTAACATTAGGCCTGTGTTAGCCATATACATAGCATTAGGGAGCCTCTGCTTCAGCCAATGAGGATTTAGAAACTTGCTTCACATAGCAATTTTCATTTTAGACCAACCTCATCTATAGGGCAATTCCATTTTAAAAAAACAAACAAAACTGCCAGTGAATCTTTGTATAAAAAATAACTTTTCCAGTTGACTTATGGACACTTGGACTCTCCACAGCAGGGACAGTTCAAGAATATCAATGTATCTAAATTTGCAATACACAATCAACCAAACTGCACATATTATTCCTTAATTCAGAATAATGCCACAAAGTACACCAGCTGCAGTAATTGACGTATGACAGTAACTAAATGAACATGTCTGTTCCATTCAGTGATCAGAGCTCAATTAAACAAGATTTTTTCAATATTTTAATTGAAATCAAGGTTAGGTGACTTTGAAACTCTTTAAGATGTTGTAAAGCATTCCTATAAACTGTACCCTTAAAGATGGCATTGATAAATAAAATGCATGATATAATTAGATTCCCCAGTGCTTTGAGCAAGATGTAGTAAAAGGATTAAATTATTAAAACCAGGTATTTGAATTGTTCTGTGAGCCATAGAAATTTAGAAGGGGAAGGGGAGAATAGGCTCTAGAATTCTTACAGCAAGTTAATGCCTCTTTCTCTGTCTTTGACATTTTCATTAAGATGACAGGTATACATTATGTCACTGCAACAAATGACAGCATTGTTGGCTGTTAATAACTGTGCTGAGTGGAGAAGAAACAGCGACAGAAAAAATCCCTCGTGACAAAGCCTCATTGTGATCATTAAACAATTATTGCAACATGAAATTAGACAGAATCGTCATGCAATAGCTCTGTTTTACTGCATGGGAAATGAGGGCAGATCTTTGCAAACATACAGAAATACTCCAACTTACTGGGATTATTTCATGTCTCTCAAACTGCCTATGGGTGGCACTTAATTTGCACTTCAATGAACAATACTGCAATACTGAAAATTTGCAAAATACATTGCCTTGCAAGATAAGGGACAATTGAACATTGTGTTAGTGGAAGTAATTTAATATTTTAAAACACTGTTTGCCCTTCATAAACTCAAGAAAATGTATTTCTACATAGCAATTAGGTTAACTGACAGAAGAATTCTAGGCACACCTACTAGGAGTATTATTGCCTATTGACATTGCATAGTTCAGCAAGTGAATGAGCCTGAGGGATCCCCATCAAGCTTCCCCATGCCACCCCTTCTCCTCCTTTTTGCCCTTGCACAAAGTTTGATAATTCAACACTTTCATATATAACCATGCCAACAGATAACTAAGGATCAGGCTGCACCTCTTGCTTGGGGGAGAGGGTCATAAAGATCATAGTTACATGTTCACATTGTTATTACATCTTTCCAGATAGCTTGTATGAAAAACTGTAGTTCAGAGACAATTCTGCTGGACACATTTCTTAAACAATAAGATGAACCTTCTCTCAGGAAGTAAAGGTGCTATATGAACTTGCCAACCCATGGCATTTTGTTGGCCCAAGCAGCTCCAAATTTTGGCCCAGAATCTACTGTCACATTGCAACAGATCTTGTGTTGAACTTTCCAAATCATTGTTATTTCAATGCTACCCTTAAAAATATTGCCTCTACAAGCCACTGTCTAGACTTACCTTTACAGTCCAATTGGCATTAACTCCCCTAAAAATCCCATAGTACATGTATGGGTCAGAAAGGCACAAAAAATATAAGAACAATTAAGAACAAAAACAGACCATATGAAGGGCAAGAGTGTTTCTGAGCAGTCATTCCCATGTAAAACAAACAAACAAACAAACAAAAAACTGTTGAAACATATACAATGTGTAAAAAGGGGATTAACCCCAGCACAGTATTATCAAAACACAGCACAAACTGCACTGGGAGGTAAAAAAAAAAAACCCTCTACTTTGTCATCCAACAGACACAAAATACTAATGCAAGATCTAATCAATAATATGATTCAAGTACATTTGAAGTGTACCCCCACCTGCCCAGGCTAGGACAATACAAAACAAACACAAACTCAACTATTGTTCCAGGATTCCCTTTTTTTTGCAAACAGTTGTATGTTCAAATTAAATAGCAGCTGAAAAATATGCCAGTCTATCATGCAAAAACACAATATTAAAAATAAATATATAACTAGACTTTCAGTTATGCTTCCTTACAAGCCACTGTTTAATACAAAGGTATGAAAAGATCAAAGACTACCTGGCACAATTGAATACTGTACAGACTCCAGATTATTTCAGGAAGGTGTTTTTGTTTAAAGAAATGGTAAAACAATAATGTTCTGAATATCCTGATATTAAGTTCTATAGTAGCAGACTGCAGCCATACAAAACTGATAAGATTTGGTATTTTCATTACTGGAATGGTTTTCTATGAATCCATACATATTTTTTCTAGGCACAATTTGAATGCTTTATATTCAGTCATTTGAGGGTAAATATTCACATACATACTTTGGCTACATGCAATAAATGTTATTGTATCATACTGTCTCCCCCCCATTATTTGCATATATTTCAATCAATTCTTAAAATATGGTAGGATGCAGACTAAATTCCACTGATTCCATCTTCCTGCAGCAGATTCCCCCCGAGTCCCGAATGCTCAGAGGCATCATTTTGTATAGATCAGTGGGTTATAGATATGTGCACAGAAGAAAAATTTAAACCAAGTCAGATTTGACTGGAATTGATTTGGCCAAATTCAAAAGGGTCTTCCCCCCTTCACCTACCCTGCCCCCAACACAGCAGAGAGCATCTCCACTGCATTAGAAAGGGGGAAGCATTTAAAGGGCATGCTTAGCAGCTGGTCTTGAATGGCAGCGGGGGGGGGGGGGGGCTGGGGGAGAGACTGTGTAGCTTTCCCAACTGAGGCCAGCAGCCAGCTTCTTAAGGATACAGGACAGCAGGCACAGAGTTCCCTGAGCCTTCCTTCCCCAACCCAATCTGGCATCCATCTCCAGGCAGCTCAGGGATAGCAGGTATAGGGTGGACTTCTCCACCCTGCACTCACTCTTCCTGATGATAGCCAGCAGATGGCTTCAGGCAGCCTGGGGAAGGCAAGTGTGGGCTGGACATGTCCACCCTGCATTCTCCATCCCCTTGATAGCTTCCTGCCAGCTATTAAAGGCTTGGGGAGTACGGCTTTCCCCTACAACACAGATTCTTTCCTGGCAGCAAAGAATGAGCCTCTTCTGCCTAGAAAAGCTCTGGGTGGAAGATGGAGGCATTTAAAGATCCCCCAAAGAGCTGATCTGTTTAAGATCAGTTGTTTGAGGACTCTTTACCCTGTACAGGAGGCATATAATGACCTCAACAAACAGCTATCCATAAGCTATTTGGTGGGGTCCTTTTCAATACAAATCAGCTGAATCAAGCCCAAATTGATCCAGGCATCTTTGATAGGGTTGCGTAAAACTGGTGGCTTAAAAAAAAATTCGGCTCAGATACAACTGAAAAGTACCTGAATCAGTATTGATTAGGGTATTTTTCAGCTTATCCAAACTGAATCAGCCACTTCTAGTGATTTGGGGTGGGGGTTATTCTATTGCTGGAAAATGCAGCCTAAACCCACCTATTATATCTTTGGAGGACATTAATAAAAGAATACAAATCAGCTCAGTTTTGCCTAGTGTTAATCGAAACACACAAGACTAGTAAAGTAGAAATAAACTAAAATGTGTAAATTCACATGGGTAGCCATGTTAGTTTGAAGCAGCAGAACAAATTTAGAGTCCAGTGGCATTTTTAAGACCAGCAAAGTTTAATTCAAGGCATGAGCTTTCATGTGCACATAACACTTCCTCAGATTCCATGACATTGTATCTGAGGAAGTGTGCATGCACACAAAAGCTCATACCTTGATTAAAACTTTGTTGGTCGTAAAGGTGTCACTGGACTCTAAAATTATTTTAAACAAAAGCATGTCAGCCTTTCTCAACCTTTTTACCACTGAGAATCCCCTGAAAAATTCTTCAAGCTTTGAGAATATCTGGAAGTGATGTCAGCAGACCACAACTTCCTGCCCTGCCCCTGAAAGTCACATGTCACATGTCACCCAGGCACTCCTACCAGATGTGACATCAGCACAGGTTGTTCTCCGGACCCCAGACCTGGCTGTATTCAAGCACGGACAGTGTCCGAGGGCTGGACACACTCCACCTCCCAGGCAGTTTCACAAATATATATAGGGAGAACTATGGATAAGGATGATTTGTTAATAGAACTATACTGTCGGGGACCCGCTTGCTAACTGAAAAATCAGGGTGCCCCTTTTGAAGAAAACGTCACGCCAGGCCTGGTGAACGATACAACAGGAACAAGCTTTATTTCAGCAACGTGGAGTCCGCTGGTATGGAGTAAGAGCTTCCACCGAACTCCAGGTGGAAGCTCCCTTTTATACAAAACCCACCTCCTTAGGCTGTATTGCCCCACCCAGTACTTGCGGAGGGAACATGCTGATACAATCATGACTCATGCACATATGCGAGGTTTTCCGGGGTTCCTGATGGCCCATTTTCCTGGAACAAAGGGCCATCTCCGGGCCCTTGTCAAAAGGTGGAGGGGGACATTGAGGTTCTTTAGCGGCCATTGCCACCTCAACGATCGGGTGGGGCGCCCAGCTGCCGGCTTGCCTATGATCACCATGCCCTACCTCCGTGATCGCGGGCGCCTCTGATGGCGGGGTTCGGTCCGGTTCCCCAGCCACCAAGGACCGAACCACGACATTCTGCCCCCCCAAAGGTCCATTCTCCAACCCCCCGGGACGGCCAGGATACCGCTTGTGGAAACGTTCAGTGAGTCGGGGCGCAAGGACGTCCGCTGCCCAGACCCATTCCCGGTCCCCCAAAGCGAAGTCCTTCCATTCCACGAGGTACTGCAACTTCCCCCTGTGGAGTCTAGAGTCCAGGATATCCGCCACCTCGTGGTGCTCCCCCCCCGGCAGGACCTCGGGCGCTGGCGGGGAAAACACGGGGTGCCAAACGTCACCGTCCGGAGTTTTTTTTAGAAGGCTCACGTGAAAGACGGGATGGATGTGCCGGAGGTTCTTGGGGAGCTTGAGCTTGACCGAAACTTCGTTGATCGGGGCCAAGACCTCGAAAGGCCCCAAAAACCGAGGGCCTAGCTTCTTGCTGGGCAAATTCAACCGTAGGTTCCGGGTGGAAAGGTAAACTCGATCCCCCGGTCGGATCTCTTCAGCTGGTCGTCTCTTCCGGTCGGCGTCCTCTTTCTGCGCTGCCTTGACTTTGTGGAGCTGCTCCTGCAGCGACTTCCAGCAGCTCCCGGCACGCTTCCCCCACTCGCGAAGGTCGGCCGATTCCCGGGCGGGGACCTCTCCAAGCTCCGGGAAGTGTCTCAGGTCTGTCCCGTAGACGACGGCAAAAGGCGACATCTCCGTGCTGCTGTGGTCTGCGTTGTTGTACGCGAACTCGGCCAGGGGGAGCAGGGGCACCCAGGTGTCTTGATGATAGGAACCGAAACACCGCAAGTACTGCTCCAGTACTTGATTAACCCGCTCGGTCTGCCCGTCCGTCTGGGGGTGGTAAGCGGAGCTCAGCCCTTGCTCGATGTCTAACAGGCGCAGGAAAGCTTGCCAAAACCGGGACACGAATTGTGAGCCCCGATCGGAAATCACCTTGTCCGGCAGCCCGTGCAGTCGGAACACGTGATCCAGGAACATCCGAGCCAACTGTGAAGCACTGGGGACACTGGCGCAAGGAATGAAATGGGCCTGTTTGGAAAATAGATCTACCACCACCCAGATCACCGTTTTCCCCTTGCTGGGAGGCAAGTCTGTTATAAAGTCCATGGAGATCACTGACCACGGCCGGGTCGGGACCTCGAGCGGGTGCAGCAGACCTTTCGGCTTGCCAACCCCCGGCTTGCAGGTCAGGCAGACAGGACAACCACTGACGTAAGCTTTTGTGTCCCGCCGCAGACTGGGCCACCAAAACCGCCGCCGGGCCAACTTCCAGGATTTTACGAAACCGAAGTGCCCGGCGGTCTTAGCATCGTGGCAGAGGCTGAGGGCTTCCCGTCGTAGCCCTTCCGGGACGTAGACAGCCTCCCCCCTCCGCCAGAGACCGGAGTCCAAAATCAAAGAGTCCCGGAGCTCAGCCAGCTCCTCGTCTGTCCCGTAGGCTGCCACTAGGCGGTCTCGGAGCGGGGCGGTCGCCGGGTCGGGCTCCCATTCCTCCCTGGCCCGACGCCTAGTGACGACCCCCCGTCCCAGCTGCTCCTCACCAAACACGGACCTGGTGCAGGGAGCGTACCCCTCCCCATAATGCGGCAGACGGGAGAGGGCGTCCGCGAGGAAATTCTCTTTGCCGGGGATGTGACCAAGCTTGAAATTGTACCGCGAAAAGAACTCCGCCCACCTCATCTGTTTGGCGTTCAGGGATCGCGGTTGCCGGAGCGCCTCCAGATTCTTGTGATCTGTCCAGACCTCGAACGGCTCCTCTGTTTCCTCCAGCCAATGCCGCCATTCGGTGAGGGCGAACTTAATCGCAAACGCCTCCTTCTCCCAGGTAGACCAGTTCCGCTCCGTTTCGGCGAATTTTCGTGAGAGGTAGGCCGCCGGCCTCAGCTGTCCCGCCTTGTCTCGCTGCAGGAGAACCGCCCCGGCTGCTGCGTCGCTGGCGTCGACTTGTACCACCATCGGCTGGGTTGGGTCGACGTGCAGTAGCGTGGGCTCAGACGCGAAAGCTTGCTTGAGGGCCAGGAACGCTGCCTCCGATTTCTCATTCCAGCCGAGCGCTGCGCTGGGCCGCGTGGCGCGAGGACCTCTCCCCTTGGTACCTAGCAAGTCCGTGAGGGGAGCCACTACGGAGGAGTATCTGGGGATGAAGCCTCTAAAAAAGTTAGCAAACCCCAGGAAGCTTTGTAGCTGTTTCCGGGTGCGGGGCCTTTCCCAGGCCAGCACCGCCTGCACCTTCTCGGGGTCCATAGCTATGCCCTGGGCTGAGATGCGGTAGCCCAAATAGTCCAGGGAGGGACGGTGGAATTCGCACTTAGCCAGCTTCACGTATAGGTGGTTTGCCAGCAGGCGCTTTAACACCTCCCTCACCAGGGTCACGTGCTCTTGGGGATCTTGGCTGTAGATCAGGACGTCATCCAAATAAACAACCACCCCCTGAAACAGAAGGTCCTGCAACACCTCATTAATTAGACTCATGAAAACCCCAGGTGCCCCGCTTAAACCGAACGGCATCACTTTAAATTCGAATTGTCCCAATTGACAGTTAAACGCTGTTTTCCACTCATCCCCCTCCCGGATGCGTACCCGGTAGTACGCCTCCCTTAGGTCCAGCTTAGTGAACAGAGTCCCTTTGCCCAGCCGGGCCAGCAAATCCGGGATCAGCGGGAGGGGGTAAGCGTTCCCCGCTGCGATGGCGTTGAGGCCCCGGTAGTCCTGGCACAGCCGTCGGGACCCATCCTTTTTCCGGACGAACAAGACTGGAGCTCCCATGGGACTGGAAGCGGGCCGGATGAAACCTCGGGCCAGATTTTTACCCAAAAACTCCCGGAGGTCCTTGAGCTCACCCTCACTCATCTTGTAGATGCGCCCTTTGGGTAGTACCGCCCCCTCTGGGATGTTGATAGCGCAGTCCGTGCGGCGGTGTGGGGGTAGCTCGTCCGCTTCCCGCTCGCTGAAAACGGCTGCGAGGTCTCGGTACTCTGGCGGGACCTCGGGCTCTGGTATCTCCTGCTGCGCCGCCGCCGCTCCCCTGGGACGCGCCGCCGTCCTCTTGTGGCTGGAATTCTCGTGGGGGACCCGATGCCGTGCACCCACCGTCAAGTCGAACTTCAGGGTCCCCGCCCGCCAGTCCACCACGGGGTTGTGTTCCTTCAGCCAATCCAGGCCCAACACCGCCCGATATCCCGCTACGGGGACCTGGATCAGCCACCGCAGCTCTTGGTGGTCCCCTATGTGGATGGCGATAGGACCCACCTCCTCCCCGAAAGGTCCCCCCTGAATCGGGCTGCCGTCCATCTGGACGAAAACCAGGGGAACCTTCCGAATGCGCTTCGGTAGCCCCAAAGCCCGGGCTATCTGGGGGTGGACCATGCTGTGGTCGCATCCAGAGTCCAAAAGAGCCTCCCCCACCCAACTTAGTCCGTTCTCCGGGTTCCGGAGCTCTAAAATTACCACGTTCGGAGGTCGCGCCTCATGCTGTAGGGGTTTTCCCTCGCACCGCGGGACCTGCTGCCCGGCGCCGTCTACAGCAGGTCCTGGCCGTTTCCCGTCGCCTGGGCGCTTCCCGGTTCGTTGCGGAGGTCCTCCGCCCGGCGTGCCTGCTGGGGGCGTGTCGCACCTCCCCCCTGGGAGAGCCCGCGGTCCTCCCCCCCTTGCCGTTGGCACGCTGCTGCGAAATGTCCTGACCCCCCGCATTTCAGGCACAGACCTTCCCGGCGTCTCCTTTCCCGCTCGGGGTTCGGGGGTCGTTTGGGGCGAGAGTTGTCGGGGCCCGGTCTCGGCGCCTCGGCTGACCCGCCTTTGGCCTCCCGGGGGGGTGCGGCGGCCCAACCCAGGCTGGCTTCCAGCTTGGCGACCACAAAACACCACCCCTCCAGTGTAGACAGATCTTCTTCCGTCCCCTTGATCACGGCCCATTCCCTAAGCTTCGGGTTAAGGCCCTCCCGGAAGTACTCGATTTGGGTCTCCTCGTTCCAGGAGAACACCTTGCCTGCTTCCCTCCGGAAAATGTCTATATAGTCCATAACCCCCCTAGTACCCTGTCGAAGTCCCTTGATCCGACTCTTTGCCTTGTCCTCAGCCTGGGGGTCCTGGAATCGTCGGCGGAGCGCGACCACGAAGTCCTGCAGGTCCCGAGTTGCCGGGTCGCCGCGCTCGGCCAACCCTAGGTACCACTGACCCGCCTTGCCCTGGAGACACGAGGCCACCCCCCAGACCAAGTCCTCGGAGTCCTCATACCGGTCTCCATACCTCCGGGCATGCGTCAGCGCGTGGAGGAGGAACTGCGGGAGGTCGTCCGGCGTCCCGTCGAAACGCGCCTTAAGCTCTGGGGGGGAACGTTTTGGAGAGTAGTCCGACCCCCTCCGGATCCGGGATTCTCGGCGTCCGCCGTCTCGTCCTGCTCCGCTCCACCGGCTACCAACTTGCCCAACGACGCCGTGCCGCTCCCTGCCTTGCACGTCGCTCCTGCGTTGGTCCGGCTCTCGCCGCCCCGTCGGCTCACCCGCTCCCCCGAGATCCTCTGCTGTCTCGCCTCTCCGCTGGCCGTCTCGCCTACTCGGGACTGAAAACTGCTCCGGGTCGGGGTCCGGGGCCCGCTCACCAGTGCCGGGCTCGTCCTCGTCGCTGGAGACGTCCTCACTCGACGCGATCCCCTCCGCCGTTGTATTACCAGTCCCTCCGGGCCCGGCCCGAGCTTGCTCACGGGCTTCAGCTGCCTGCAAGCGCCTGGCCAAGTCCGCCATGGCCCGCCGCAGGTCCTCTAGGGATTCCTCAGGTCCTACCGGGCGAAGCGCCTGCCTCAGCTGGGTGTCCCAGGTTGGGGCCAACCCCCCAGACCTCGGCGCGCTCCCCGCCGTGCTTGGGAACCCCATGGCCCGGCGCCTTCCCTTGGCCGCCGCTGCCGAGGGTCTCGGGGTCCCGGACAGCTGCTCCTGGCCCCCCGATTTTCGGAGGAAATCTCCCGGGGACATTAAACTCATGTTCCCGGGGTTCGTGGGGGTCGAGACCGCCCCGTTGCTTGAAAACGCCATCTCTGGATCCATCCCGATAAGCGCTCGGATGCGATGCCGACCCTGGAGTTCGGTGGGAAGCTCTTACGATGTCGGGGACCCGCTTGCTAACTGAAAAATCAGGGTGCCCCTTTTGAAGAAAACGTCACGCCAGGCCTGGTGAACGATACAACAGGAACAAGCTTTATTTCAGCAACGTGGAGTCCGCTGGTATGGAGTAAGAGCTTCCACCGAACTCCAGGTGGAAGCTCCCTTTTATACAAAACCCACCTCCTTAGGCTGTATTGCCCCACCCAGTACTTGCGGAGGGAACATGCTGATACAATCATGACTCATGCACATATGCGAGGTTTTCCGGGGTTCCTGATGGCCCATTTTCCTGGAACAAAGGGCCATCTCCGGGCCCTTGTCAAAAGGTGGAGGGGGACATTGAGGTTCTTTAGCGGCCATTGCCACCTCAACGATCGGGTGGGGCGCCCAGCTGCCGGCTTGCCTATGATCACCATGCCCTACCTCCGTGATCGCGGGCGCCTCTGATGGCGGGGTTCGGTCCGGTTCCCCAGCCACCAAGGACCGAACCACGACATATACCTGCATTCTGAACTAGCTACCAAACTGTTCTTCTTCACCAAAGGGAAACTGCAGTGGGAACCTGCAGAAACAAGGCCAGGGCAGGCCTATGCTACTCCATGCCTCCACCTCCCCCCAACACCAGAAACAGGGCCAGAGCAGATCGATGCCACTCCAAAATAAGAGTATTTACCTCTATGGACTCCAGTTGCTACAATGTGTGATGAGCCTCAGCCCACTTCCTCCAGGCCCATCATTGGCTACTTTGGGAGTGGGGGGGGGTTAGTAAACATGATAAACATATCAATTGATAAATTTTTAATTTTAGAAAAATATATTAAAGTTACTTAACTCCCACCGAATCAGCAAAAACATTCCAGGGCCATCACAAACAGCCTGCTTTATATCAACAAAATTTTAGGTTATATACTAGGTAAAGAACCAAGAGAAGTCAAATTAGGTAAAATAATTCAGTAGGTGACGGTATACAACCCAAAGCTGGTTAAGTTTAAGAAAGGCATCAATGGAGGACTAAACTGGTCAGTCAAATGATGGTGCCTAAATTGAATCAGGCCACAGTTTAAATTAGTTAATATCAGGCCAATCAAAATCAAGACCACTTAACTTGTTTCCCTCAGAAATAGAGTTAATGAGTTTATCAACAGATGCTCATCTATCAGTTGTATTAAGGCAGCCACTGTTCTTCAGAATGCTTAGTTTAAAAAAAATTGTTATAGGGTTTATATCCAGTTACCTCTGTTTGTAAGTTTAGATAAACAAGCTTGTCCATGACAGCCAGATAACAAGTTGTTTGTTCTGTACAATTTTCAGTTCATGAAAGGAATTTCACAATAGCAGAGTATTTCACACTGCATATTCCAAAGCCTAGGGTGGAAACCGTTTGACTAATATTTGATGTAAAGGTTTGACTATTAACACTAACACACATTCTCCCTGCTAAGAGGAATGGATCGCCATGTGGCTGGGCCCGACCCCCTAACCCGAGAGGTGTGTTGCTTGCCAGGGGCGAAAATTAAAGATGTTTCAGAACGGCTGCCCAAACTCCTCAAATCTACGGATCGCTACCCATTTGTGATGGTCCATGTGGGAACGAATGACATGTCCCTGAATACCATCGCTCCTATTAAAAAAGACTATCAAGATCTGGGGAGGAAGCTCAAGCAAATGGGGGCACAAGTGGTATTCTCTTCAATCTTGCCTGTCAAGGGAAGAGGAATACGTCAGGAGAGGAAGATAATGGAGGTGAATCACTGGCTGCGTAGTTGGTGCCGGCAGGAGAGATTTGGTTTCTGGGACCATGGGATAGGCTTTCTTGAGGAAGGCCTACTAGCACCTGATGGACTGCACTTATCGAAACTGGGGAAGAATATGTTTGGCAGGAACCTGGGGAGATTCATCAGGAGAGCTTTAAACTAAAGCCACTAGGGGAAGGAGACGATCAACATAGGGAGTGTATGGAAGGAAAACGATCGGAGGCAGCCCAACCGGCAAGGCCAGCTCACAGGGAACCAAAAGTAAAAGGATTCAGTTGTCTTTATACTAACGCCCGAAGCATGGGCAATAAAAAGGAAGAGCTGGAACTTCTCATGCTGATGGAAAGGTATGATCTAGTAGGCATCACAGAAACTTGGTGGAATGATTCTCATGACTGGAATGTAATGGTGGATGGATATGAACTGTTCAGAAAAAACAGAATAGATCAAAGAGGTGGAGGAGTGGCACTGTATGTGAGGAAAGGGCTTACCTGTCAGGAAATGCTAGTAAAGGAGAGCATATCTGCAGTGGAAAGCATCTGGGTGAAAATAAGCGAGGGGAAAACAAACAGTGTGGTGGTTGGTGTCTGCTACCGACCGCCTGACCAACGAGAGGATGTGGATGCTGCACTTTGTGAGCAGCTTGAGAAAATATCCAAACGGCAGGACCTTGTCATCATGGGTGACTTCAATTTCCCAGATGTGTGCTGGGAAACTAACTCTGCGAAGCGTCCTCAGTCATGCAAGTTTCTGACCTGCCTGGCTGACAATTTCATTTATCAAATGGTAGATGAACCCACAAGAGGTTCAGCCATACTGGACTTAATACTGACCAACAGGCAAGAATTGGTGGATGAGGTGAAGGAGGTGGGGACCCTAGGGGGAAGTGACCATGTCCTCATAGAATTCCTTTTGAGATGGGGAGCCAAGGAATCTTGTAGCCAGACGCAGATGTTGGATTTTCGTAGGGCAAACTTTAATAAACTCAGAGACATGATGAGTGTCATACCATGGATGAGAATGCTGGAAGGGAAGGGAGCATGTGAAGGGTGGGCGCTACTCAAACAAGAGCTATTGCATGCTCAATCAATGACTATCCCAGAAAGACTAAAACACTGCAGGAGCTCTAAGAAGCCTATTTGGATGAACAGAGAACTTCAAGAGGAACTAAGAAAGAAAAGGAAAATATTCAGGAAATGGAGGGAAGGACAGAGTACCTACAGGTTACTAGGCACTGTAAATCAATCATCAGAAAGGCCAAAGCTGAGAGTGAGCTAAGATTGGCCAGGGAAGCCCATTGTAACAAGAAAAGATCTTTCAGTTATGTGAGGAGCAAATGTAAAGTAAAGGAGGCAATAGGCCCACTGTTGGGTGCGGATGGACAAACTCTAACGGAGGATACAGAGAAAGCAGAAAGGCTTAGTGCCTATTTTACATCTGTTTTTTCCCACAGGTCAAAGTGTTTAGGCACATCTAGAGATGGCCGTAGCCAAAGGATAGTGTCTGGGTGGCAGGTTAACATGGATAGAGAGATTGTCGAGAGGCATTTAGCTGCCCTGGATGAGTTCAAATCCCCTGGTCCGGATGAAATGCACCCAAGAGTACTCAAAGAACTTTCCAGAGAACTTGCACAGCCCTTGTCCATCATCTTCGGAACCTCTTTAAGGATTGGAGATGTCCCGGAGGACTGGAAGAAGAAGAAGAAGAAGAAGAAGAAGAAGAAGAAGAGTTGGTTCTTATATGCAGCTTTTCCCTACCCGAAGGAGGCTCAAAGCGGCTTACAGTCGCCTTCCCATTCCTCTCCCCACAACAGACACCCTGAGAGAGCAAACGTTATTCTGATCTTCAAAAAAGGGAGGAAGGATGACCCTGGAAACTACAGACCAGTGAGTATGACCTCTGTTGTGGGGAAGATAATGGAGCAGATATTAAAGGGAGCGATCTGCAAACATCTGGAGCACAATTTGGTGATCCAAGGAAGTTAGCATGGATTTGTCTCCAACAGGTCCTGCCAGACCAACCTGGTTTCCTTTTTTGACCAAGTAACAGGTTTGCTGGATCAGGGAAATTCGGTTGATGTCATTTACTTGGATTTTAGTAAAGCTTTTGACAAGGTTCCCCATGATGTTCTGATGGATAAATTGAAGGACTGCAATCTGGATTTTCAGATAGTTAAGTGGATAGGGAATTGGTTAGAGAACCACACTCAAAGAGTTGTTGTCAATGGTGTTTCATCAGACTGGAGAGAGGTGAGTAGCGGGGTACCTCAGGGCTCGGTGCTCGGCCCGGTACTTTTTAACAGATTTATTAATGATCTAGACTAGATGAGGGGGTGGAGGGACTACTCATCAAGTTTGCAGATGACACTAAATTGGGAGGACTGGCAAATACTCCGGAAGATAGAGACAGAGTTCAACGAGATCTGAACACAATGGAAAAATGGAAAAATGAGAACAAGATGCAATTTAATAAAGATAAGTGTAAAGTTCTGCATCTGGGTCATAAAAATGAAAAGCATGCCTACTGGATGGGGGATACACTTCTAGGTAACACTGTGTGTGAACGAGACCTTGGGGTACTTGTGGATTGTAAACTAAACATGAGCAGGCAGTGTGATGCAGCGGTAAAAAAGGCGAATGCCATTTTGGGCTGTATCAACAGGGGCAACACATCAAAATTACAAGATGTCATAGTCCCATTGTATACGGCACCGGTCAGACCACACCTGGAGTACTGTGTGCAGTTCTGGAGGCCTCACTTCAAGAAGGACGTAGATAAAATTGAAAGGGTACAGAGGAGAGCGACGAAGATGATCTGGGGCCAAGGGACCAAGCCCTATGAAGATAGGTTGAGGGACTTGGGAATGTTCAGCCTGGAGAAAAGGAGGTTGAGAAGGGACATGATAGCCTTCTTTAAGTATTTGAAAGGTTGTCACTTGGAGGAGGGCAGGATGATGTTTCTGTTGGCTGCAGAGGAGAGGACACGCAGTAATGGGTTTAAACTTCAAGTACAACGATATAGGCTAGATATCAGGAAAAAAATTTTCACAGTCAGAGTAGTTCAGCAGTGGAATAGGCTGCCTAAGGAGGTGGTGAGCTCCCCCTCACTGGCAGTCTTCAAGCAAAGGTTGGATACACACTTTTCTTGGATGCTTTAGGGTGCTTAGGGCTGATCCTGCATTGAGCAGGGGGTTGGACTAGATGGCCTGTATGGCCCCTTCCAACTCTATGATTCTATGATTCTATCTCCTTTCTCCATTGAAAGGGTGACATGGATCATACACATGAGTACTCTATGCACCAGGAATCCCTGTGACAGGATAGTTATGCCTTTATCCTTTATACAATATGTCAAGAGTCAACTACTACGTTATCAAACAGCAACAAACTATAGAGTAAAAAATTAGAATAAGGAATGCAATCTCTTTTGTATGCCAATCACATTGGCGAGTAAGTGAAATATTTACTTAGAGAAGTAGAAAAAAATATTCCAAATACAATTACTTTGAATTTTTTTCATAAGAAATTTACCACAAATCAGTTTTAGATTTAATATTAACATGATGAAGATTTACATAAAAGCACTAGTATATACAATACAGTGTTGATTTATGTGCAATTTCTTCTTTATTTATTCACTTAATTTATACTCTGCCTTTCTTCCTAATGGAGAACCCAAGTTACTTACATCAGTCTCCTTTCCTATATCTATTCCTCATGTTAGACATACACTGTGTGAATTGCTTATGGTCACCCATCATGTTTACATAGCAAACAGGGATTTGAATCTGGGTGTCTAGTCTATCAGTACCCACTAAAATCATACCGGCTTGTAGGGAGATTGTTGATTTCCCTTTTTAAAGTTTTGTATTCAGTTACTGAGTTTGGAGAGGTTAGTGAAGGGTAAGAAGAACCTGTAAAGAGAAGAGAAAACATGACACAATGGTGTATTTCCATGTATATTTTTCACAATTTAATTGAACCTGTATAATGAACTCTATAATATTTTTATCCATTCTTCTCAATGTATGTCTTCTTCAGATTGAACCCTTTGCCATAGAAGTCTATGTTCCTCTTTTTCTTTTTGCTAGGGAAGCCTACCTTTCTCCATTCTCCACTCTTTTAACATGAGAGAACTGGTAAGATAAAAGCATTTTGCAAACACACATTATTGCACATTGCCCTGGTAATATTAAGAAAGTTCAAGGGTGATCCTGGCACAAAATTACCTTTCATACAATGTTCATATATGTTCTGGGAAGCTCACTTCCTGAAAACTTTTTATTTCAGAACTTCTAATAAGTGTTTTTGAAAGTGATAATGGTATGGCTCCTGTGTGCTTAAGTGACATGGCCTCTTAAGTAGTCAGATCCTGGAACTTCCAACCTTTTTGGTCCTGTCCCCAAGCTGGTAGAATGAGCTCCCAGGAGAGCTGAGGGCCCTGAGGGAACTTTCTACATTCTGTTGGGCCTTCAAGATGGAGCTTTTATGCCAGGTCTTTGATAGAGGCCAGAGCAAGAAAGATCGCTTGGCCCCTCCCCAAGTTAGCCAGTACATCAGGCTACCTTCTACCGGCCCTCTGAGGAACAATGGGGGGGGCAGTCTGTTGTGGGTTGGGGAGAATGTATTATTTTATATTGTGGAATGTATTATTTTATATTGTGATGTGATGTTTTAGGGGATTTTATTGTGGGACGTTTATGATGTTACCCTCCACCAGTCATTCTATGGGAGTGGCAGGCTATAAATAAACCAACTAACAAACAATAGTGACTAGAGATTAAGGGAAAAGATGCTGAGAAAAATCTGGGCTATCCCACTGTCCTTGAGATATTAAGAAACAAAAACTGAAGTTCCATTAATTGGCATCTGTGTAGACCAGTCTTTTTCAACCTTTTGACCATGGAGGAACCCATGAAATAATTTTTCAGCTCTTGAGGAGCCCCAGAAGTAATGTCACCTGGCCACACCTCCCTGTCACATCTCTCCCCTCCCCTGGAAGTGGTGTGTCACTGGAAATGACATCATCCCCCCATGTTAACAGGCAGGCTCAAGGAGGACTGAGGGGAGGAGAGTGTGTGCTTAAGCTAGGAGTAGGCCCGCAGAATCCACCCTCTTCCAAGTACAGAAACCAGGACTTATGCTTCAGAGGATGGAGAGGGTACAATGGAAGTGGCTGCTTCCATAGCTTGTGGCTGAGTCCATTAAGGCAGGAAGGGAAGGGCTGCAGACTCCTTTTGGAGTTCCTGTGAACCCCTGGTTTGGGAATCCTTGGTGTAGCCAGTTCAGACATAACATGAAGCGATCCAAAGCTGTTTGAGAAGAATTCATATCCCTATTATTACATGTAAGTGTGGAAGATATTCTCATTTTGAGAATTTCCTTTATTTTGGTCCAAGGAAGTAATATAAAGGTCCTTCAAGAATGCATGTAATTCTTGTTATTTGACCAGATATAATGTTATTATGTCTCCAAATCCAGCTAACAGATTTTAAAACATTTATATAATTTACTTTAATTGTTTATAAACCACAATGCAAATTATTCTTTTCTCTGTTAAATGTTTGCTTAAGCGGGCTAACAGGTATGATTTGCATATGTTATATATAGTAGCCATAGGGAAGTTAAGCAAGTCTGTGTTTAAGTTTAAGTTTAAGCCTGGATAGAAAACTACCTTGTATCCTATAGAAGCCACATTGAATGCTGAATGGAAGAATGGTGGGTTCAAAATGTAATTATAAATAATATAAACCTATATGTTTAACAACAAATACCTTGCTATTATTTCTAAATTTATTTTTCATTTCATCTCATGAATCTTGCAGTTAGAATTTCTCGTTACACCCCTTCTATAATCACAGGCATATATCTATTTTGATGTGTGAGATTTTGGAAGGAGCACTGATAAATATTGTAATGTTACATTCTAAAACATCCCATATTGTGAGTTTTAATTCCCTATTTGTATATTTATTCTCTTGTTACCCACCCTAGCCAACTAGGAAGGGTGGACTAAAAAAATAAAGTAGTATTTTTGTTGTTTCTTACACATTTACACATACTCTGCAACCAGCTACTTAGGGTATTTTAAAATTTTCAACAGATTTGATTGATTTCTGGTTTAGATACAAGATGTTCTTTCAAACTGAAAAAGACTTAATAACAGATCCCACATCTGTTTAGAAATACAACATTATTACTTATGTTTAGGATTGCATTTTGATTGATTTAGCTTTTATTATTTGTAATAATCCTGTATGAAGTGAAAATTTTCAAACTGCTGACTTTCATATGTTTTATAATTGTTTATTATTATTGTTGCTGTGTTTTAAATAATGTTCTATTATGCTTTGAGTCCCGCAAGGGAGAAAGGGGGATAACAAATGTTTTAAATAAATAGCCTGCTGAAATTTTTTTTAAATCCTTTGGATCAGTAGGTACACATGTTTTGTGCCCTGAGAATATCATTCAAACCTCTCCTGTGTTTAAGATCCTGTGCACAGAAGGATAAGGTTCTCCAGTATAGGTGAATCTTACTTTACAAGTTGACATTATATTATCAAAAGGAATTTTTAATGCCTTATTTTCAAAACAAGTTCAGAAAATATTTTACTTTCAATTGCCTATTCTTTTTTTTTTTTTTTAAGAAACTGTCTCTCTTTCAAAAATAATCAAAATAATATCAAAATAATGACCTGGGTGCACAGAAAGTGCTTCTCCTTGGAGTATAAGGATCTTCCTGGTTTTGGTTCTTTTCAAGCTACTGCTCCTCCCTTGCTACATCTCACGCTTAAATAACTGAGGGTCACGTCTCCTTGTCCTCCGAGCAGCTTTTCAGAGGATTTAGGAGAGGCACCATGTCTTGAAGGGGAATAACCTCCATGAGCAAAATTCCACAAGTTATCAAACCACATGGTCTCTCCTGTCAATAAGGTGATGACTACTGTGTTCAGTGAAACTACTTATGTATACCAAAGAATTCTTTCAGATACGTTTAAATACTTGAACATTGGTTGTGCCTAAAGGATATGTTTAGTTCCTGAACTCAATGGACCTTGCAACTTTCCCCCTTTATCTTGTAGATGTCCATGAGATCCACCTCAGTTTTAAATCCAGCATAGAATGGTAGTTTGAGAAACACAAAACAGCATTCACTCAGTAGACAAAAGTAAACTGGCCTCTTTCCTATAATATATGTAGATGAACAAAAGATCTTTAGTTTCAGGCTCTGGTTTATATAACTCTGAAAATTATTTAAATTATTTTTAAAAGGTTAAAGTACTTATTAATCAAAGAATGGTAAACTTTAGCAAATTTTGGAAGAATTTTGTACCTATAGCTCAAGACATGAACAGTGCAATTAAAGCCAATTGGCTCAACATGTTGAAATTCCATTTAAGTTGGTATTGCAAGGTTGCAATTTATGCCAAGTTGTAGGTTAACAATTCTGACTACTGAAAAACTTTTGTTAATTAACAAATCAATTATTTGTATCAACCCAAGTTGTATCAGGATATGAAACAGCTGCACAGTAATGTGTTGTGCATGTTTTGTGCATCCATGTAAAATACATGAATTTAAAATTACTCCCATTCTCAGTATATTTTCAAAAATGAACTAAACATCATAGCAATCTATGTGCATAATGACCTCTAGCATTTTGAGCCTCTACAGATTAAAAACGTAAAATGAAACCAGTTCTCTTTTATACTTCACTAGCCACTAAATCATACATCCTTAATCTTTTTCAGTTAAATGTTCTGCATTTCAAATATGTTAAGTAAGAACTCTGACTAATATGGTTAGCAATGCTTTCTAAATTCCATTCAGCCTATAAATTGGCTCTCAGAGATGGACATCAATGTGATTTTTTTTTAAGTCATATTAAAAATATACTGTTGCAAGGTCTCAGGCATGCCATTCTGCATTGGATTGTATCCTACCAACAGGCACAGAATTCCTTTTACGTATTGTATAGAAACAAAAGCAAATGAAGAATATAATTTTGGGAAGAATAAATGAGTAGCAGATGATCAAACCCTCTTAATGCCCAAGAAATGGGCTTTTGAAATAGCAGAGCTCTTCAAGGAAGCTTTTTTTGTTAGGTTTTTTATTCAGTGTGTAGAAGGTGCTCTAATTATAGAGCACCGGGGCTGGAAGATTACTAATTATTCTGTGCTCTCAAAAACAAGAGAACTTTCAATAGGTCAGACTACAGTCTGCACACAGGAAGGGATTGTGAATAAGGGTCTTTCTATTAAAATGCAATGTAATCCTAGCGTGCCCAATAATTTAAGGCTTAATGTAAATCACTGAAAACTTCAACTTTTGTTTCTGTAGAACTTCTAAAAAATATTTCTGGTTTTCACAAAGCAGAGCCCTGTTCAGCATCTTGCTGCCATGGCGTTTTTCTGTCTTGACAATTCACTTCCGTGAACAGGCTTGCAGCCAACTCAAATGAGACCCAGCGCGGTGAAAAGCCCTTCAGGTAAACAGTGTGATAAGCTAAACTGCAAAAACTAGACAATGTTTTTGGACTATGAGGCAGTTGCTATGGAGACAGTTGCTAATTAACTGCATTCAGCCAAGAGAACAAAGGATTTTAAGGGCAGACAGGACTCAGTATCTTAGAGTGAGCAATGTATAACATCTTATGCAATCTGCACATCTCTCATATCTGAAATACCTGAGCCTTTGCTTCAGTTGCAAAATACCTTAAGAAAATGCCTGAGTAGTTCCTTCAAGCTTAGCCAGGTTTGGCACATCGAATACCAAACAAAACATTACAAACACAGGGGGGAAATGCATTTGGGTCAGGGATGTGTTAGACATTGTTTGGGTCTGTCTTCTTACTCTAAAACTACAGCAGAAGTTTGGAATAGATTTATTAATTACAACAATGAACTAAGGAATAAATTTAAAAGGCAGGGACTGACTTTCTTCCAACTGTTGTGCAGTCCCTGCAGTTCAGCAGGAAAGTATCCCATTGAAATGATTTGTGGTAGTCTTGTGGGAGTGCTCAATGAAGACCCTCTGTTTGCAGTCTGCCTAACCATGGACTGATACGAACACATGTTGAACAGGATTGTTTTGATACAAGAGCTTCCTTCCACCTGTACTTTGCAGACGGTTGGATTGGTATTCAGGAGACCCAAATTCAAATCCTTGTTCACCTAAGTAACAATGAGGATGTTGCTTCTTTCTCTAATATGATTATATACGGGGGGCGGGGGGGATCCTCTCTGGCAAACCAGTTGGGAAAATGTAATATTTAATAGGTTTCTATCAAAACTGGCCACTTCAATTTCAGACTGAACAGCTCACTTGAAAAAAAAGCTAAGTTACATTAATGTGGGATAAGAATATTTCATACTAAATTGCTTGTGATTACAACTTCTCCCCAGTCTTTTGACTTAAGTCTAATTCTTTGGTAAAGTGCTTAGTTTCTAAATGCTAATTAAAAATAAACACTACAACAACTGATGTTAAGCAGTCAGTTTTTAATTTCTCCTCAAACTTCCTTTAAAAACATATGGTGAGTCCTGCTGAAGCAGGCCACTGTTTCTGGTTCAGTATGCCATTCCCACAGTGGTCAAGAAATTGTACTGACAGTTCAACAAGCCACAGTATCCAGAGCCTTCTCCAATGTTAGCCCTTATCACTGGCATTCAAAGGCTTGCTGCCAATAATTATGATGGTTCTCTCAGGTCACTGCAACTAGTAGTCATTGGTTTGCCTATCCACCATGAATCTTTCCAATCCCCTTTTAAAGCAATCTATAATCAAGGACATCACTTTAAACTCTCTCTGAATAAACTGGTATTTATTTTCCTCCCCATCCCTAATTTTTTCCTACCAACTATACTTGGTGCCCCAGTTTCTAACATTATGGAAAACAAAAACAATACAATTAAAGCATAGGGAAATAAGAAAAAATGGAGAAGATCTGGGTACTTAATGAAACAGAAGATAGTAAGGGATCATGATAGTTCTGTTCATAAGCTTCCTGAAAGCATCAGGCTGGTCTCACATGGAACAGGATGCTGGATTAAATGATTTCTCAATCTTCTCTAGCAAGACTTTCATATTCTTCAGGGTTGATGTTTCAAAAACGTAATCATGCTATCACACCTTTTCTTTATCTGTGATAATTGCTAATGGAACCACCATGACTACAGGAAAGGTGACTGAATTTAAAAATTTAAGCTAATTCTCAGCTTGTAAATAATGTTTTTTCCTACAAGAAAACAAGCGGTTAGAACCTCCTGAAACCGCTGAAACTACTCAGAGCCCCTTTTAATCCAAGCCTAGAAGGAAGAAGAAGAGTTGGTTCTTATATGCTGCTTTTCTCTACCCAGAGGCTCAAAGCGGTTTACTAATAGGTATCAGTATTAAATGGATGGATAAGATCAGATATTTTAAGTTACTGTCATACTATAGAGTTGAAATAGGCTATAACACCACTGAGAGATATCCAATGGATAAAAGAAACAGAGAAAATAGTAATTTGGGATAAAGAGAAGGAGGAGGAGGAGTCTCAACGTGGCTTACAATCGCCTTCCCTTTCCTCTCCCCACAACAGACACCCTGTGAGGTGGGTGAGGCTGAGAGAGCCTTGATATCACTGCTTGGTCAGAACAGTTTTATCAGTGCTGTGGCAAGCCCAAGGTCACCCAGCTGGCTGCATGTGGGGGAGAACAGAATCAAACCCCGCATACCAGACCAGATTAGAAGTCCGCACTCCTAACCACTACACCAAACTGGCTAAATTAACATTTGAAAATAAATTAGCATTTGAAGTAAAAGGCAGCATGGGAAGGAAAGCTCTCTTTCACTTGACTTACTCATTCTCTTTTATTGGGTAGCTCCCAATCAGTGTGATTGGCTTCAGTGGGGTTTGGAGGTTTAGATTAAGGTATTTATTTAGGGCTCCAGTAGGCCCCAGATCCAGTGACAAAGTATCTGAAATAATGGAATAAATATGTACGTTCAGCAGATGTCTGTTCAGCAGCAGGATAATCCAGCTAGGGGACTAGTCTCTACATTTCTAAAATAGTAAACACACTTTTCACAAATAAGGTAAGTAATTTATTAAAGGGGGAGCAATTCTGAAGGTAATATGCCAGCAGAGGGTTGACTGCTGTGCAGTGTGTTACACTGAGTGTAAGATGTATCATTATCTGCCAAATGGACAAGTCATTAGTTCCTGGTTCTCAGGGAATGAGTTTGCACCCTCAAAGCCAAGAAGACTGACCTGAAGAAGCAGAGACAGTCAGACACAGAGATATGAGTTTCAGGGACTTGTTAGGTGTATCCCAGTGCAAGATTTGCAGCTCTTTTGCAGTTGGGCAGCATAAGGGACAGGAGAAAACTTGAGAAAACAGAGCACTGTGCTAAAAAGGGTGGAATGTTCCCTCAGAAAAGACTCCTTTTACAATTAGTGAACAGGTATGCTGGGAGTTCAATCCCAGCAGCCGGTTCAAGGTTGACTCAGCCTTACATCCTTCTGAGGTCGGTGAAATGAGTACTCAGCTTGCTGGGGGGTAAACGGTAATGACTGGGGAAGGCACTGGCAAACCACCCCATATTGAGTCTGCCATGAAGATGCTAGAGGGCGTCACCCCAAGGGTCAGACATGACACAGTGCTTGCACAGGGGACACCTGGCCACAGTGATCCACACGACAGTCACCTCTATGCTGGACTTCTGTAACTCACTCTACGTTGGCCTACCCTTATCCTTGATCCGGAAACTTCAACTAGTCCAGAACGCAGCTGCCAGGGTCCTCACAGCAATACCTCGGAGGTCCCACATCCGGCCCATCCTCCAGCAGCTGCGCTGGCTCCCGGTTGAATTCCGGATCAGGCTTAAGGTGTTGGTTATCACCTTTAAGGCCATACGCAGTCTGGGCACAGTATACCTGAGGGTCCGCCTCTCCACCTACACTCTTCAGAGAGCCCTGCACTCTGCTACATCCAACCTCCTGGTGGTCCCTGGCCCCAAGGAAGCCCATTTGACCTCAACCAGGGCCAGAGCTATCTCCTTCTGGCCCCCATCTGGTGGAATGAGCTCCCAGAGGAGATCAGGGCCCTGACAGAACCTAAACAGTTCCACAGAGCCTGCAAACGGGAACTCCTCCGCCAGGCATTTGTCTGAGGTAGACCAAACCACCGCTTCCAGTTGGCCCTCAAGCTCCCCCCCTCTATGACTAACATTAATCGGTTGCCCACAGGATCCAGTAAGAGTTGAGCTGAGGCTCTTACAATTTCTATTTTATGGTATCATCATGTTAAATTATTATAGTTATAATATTACTGCTGTTACTGTTACCTGTTACCATGTTACTTGTATCCTCCCTGTTTTCTGTAAACCGCCCTGAGCCCTCAAGGAGGGTGGTATATAAATAAATTAGTAAATTAATAAATAAACAAACAAACAAACTCTGGGAATTTGAACTGCTCACCAGATCAAATATTAGAGTATGATTTTAAAAGAATTAAAAGAAGCAGGTAGATTAAATAACTGTCATAATGCTATTAAGTTTAGCATTTCTGTAAGTAGGGGGTTGTCAAAAACTTATGAACAAAAGCTATTGCGAAAGAATCAGCATGGGAAGGAAGATCTTGTCTCACTTACCTGATAAGAGTTCTTTGAGGGAATGAATGGACATGTGGACAGGGATTGCCCGGTAGATATTGGTTATCTAGACTAAGTAAACCAAGCAGTCATGAGATTAGAGGGGAAATCTTATGGATTAAAAATGGTTAATTAAGTCAAAACAGAAGGTGAATACAAATAGGCAGCTTTCACAATGGAAGGTACTAAGCAGTGGGGTGCTATAGGTGCTTTTTAACTTGTTCATAGGTGCTTTTTAACTTGTTCATTAATAATTTGGAGTTGGGAGTAAGCAGTAGGTAATGGAAAACCTTCCCTATGAAGAAAGGTTAAAGAGGTAAAGTCTCTTTAGCTTGGAGAAATGATGACTGAGGGTTGACAGGGTTTACAAAATTATGCATGGGTCAGAGAAGGTAGAAAAATAATTACTTTTCTCACAATACAAGACTTGTGGGCATGCAAGAAAATTAATAAGCAGTAGGCTTAGAACAGATAAAAGGAAGTACTTCATTCAGAGTAATTAACACGTCGAGGTCAAAGCCTGGTGGGAGCACCGATCCTCAGTGGCTATTAGCCATGATAGCCAAATGGCCCATATAGTGTTCTTTTGCCCAGCCCCAATTAATCACATTGAGAAAAAAACCATTTTTTATATTATTACTGCAGAAGAAATATAGACATAGGGGAGTTCCCAAATCTACGCAGAGGACAATAGGATTACAAAGTGTTAAATACACTTTCCTTGGAGGTGGGAAGAGATGATGCCTTGCAGGATGAGCCAATAGCCTGGAGTCTCTACCTCCCCAGTCCATGAGCCACAACATACAGATGGAACACTATATCTGGGGCACAACAAAACAAAATCAGAGCCCAGTGGCAGCTTTAAGACCAACAAAGATTTATTCAAGACGTGAGCTTTCGAGTGCAAGCACTCTTCCTCAGACTAACACTTTTCTTGCACTCAAAAGCTCACTCCTTGAATAAATCTTTGTTGGTCTTAAAGCTGCCACTGGACTCTGATTTTATTTTGCTGTGCTGCTTCAGATCAACACGGCTACCCAATTGAATATATCTGGGGCAATGATGCTCTGTATTCTTGGTGCTTACGGAACAACTGTAGGAGGTTTTCTGGAGTTCTGACCCCACTGGCAGACCTGATAGTGCCTGGGCTTTGGTCACTGTGTGACAAAGAGTGTTGGATTGGATGGGCCAACATAACTTCTCTTATGACTGACCTACCTCTGGTTACTAGATGACTCTGTGGACAAAACACCATCAAAATGCCATAATCATCCTGCTCTGTGTGCAACTAGGCTTTTAGCTACTGCTGGAAACAAAATGCTGTACTAGACACACCCTTGATCTTATAACCAACACCAGTCACATTTTCTTTCTACAGATTCATTTCTCGTCCAGATCCCTAATGCCAGTCTTCCTTCTTAAGAGGGACAAAAATACCATTTCTTTCACTTATTTTAGTCATGCTAGCTCTTTTTCAGTATTTGGGTTGCACAAATAAGGTAACAAAGAGATAAGGGAAATAGCTTCCCATGTGATGACTAAATACCACTGGTTAAACCCCAAGAAAAACTACCCCAAAGATACCAATTAACATTTTTATAGTTGTGCAATAACTTTTAATAAAAGTTGTGGACATGTACTGTCCAACAATCTGCTAAAGTTAAAGAGCTAGCAGTTTCCAATCTTTTCTCCAACAACAACAACAACAAATGCAGGAACCTGTATGACACTCTGGCATCATAGGTGTTAGAATTCCTGGAATGAACCCTAGAAAACATACTTCAGCACTTGTGCTAATCTTCTGGCCCTGGTTAGATCCTAAGAACCTCTTGATTAGGTCCCAATCATCACCATGTGGGCAAAAATACAGACAACTTGATATAGATCAATGTACTGAATATACTTTAGTATTTTCAGCAATTTCTTTAATGCTGATAATGCCCCACCCCCGGGCTTATACTTGAGTAAGGGTTCCACTTACCTGCTATTGTTGATATTGTGGTAAAATCAGGTGCCTCGGTTAAAATTCGGGTCGGCTTATGCTTAAATATATACTGATTTTACCTCCCTCCCAGAAAAAGATTTATTGAAGAATGCTAAATTTCATTGACATAGAAAAGTGTTCCAAATATGTTTTGAGCTGATTCATTCTCTAATAACACATTTGGAATATGAACAGTTATCAACGCTCCAATGGACACAGAGAAGACTGGTGACAATTATCAGTTTGTTCATATTGCCCATTTGGGACTACCACAGTGAAAAAAAATGAGACACTGTCTACTTGCTGGGATTGAAACAGATTTCTACATTCATTTCAGAATTCTTCCTTCTGCTTGCCAAACAAAAGTAAATACAGCCCTTAAGGCATAAGATTTTTGGAATAAGGAATCAATAGCAAGAAGCTCATTTCTATCATACTACATTTAGTTTTCAGTGCATGAGGAGAGGGACTTAAAGACATCTTTAACAGAAATATCGGGGGAATGACAAGCAGAAATTGGGTATTTATATTGACAAAAGTAACATTTTATTCTTAAAAGAATACACACAACACCCCACTCCCAGACACAAACACACACACAGACACACACAGTTATTTGAATTTATATACACTTCAACCTTTCTTTGGGATATTTATGCCTATGTATTTCTGTCCAGTTAGAGAACTTTAACAGTCCCTTCTTATCTGCAAACTGTTTTCTTTCTAACTACACAACCCTACTGGGTATGCACACTAACCTGCCAACATCTCAAAACGAGTTTTATTGGGAAACATTAAAGACCTCCACATTTGAATACTCAACAAATTTTCAACAAGTAGCAAAGTACACAATTTTAGGAAAAAACAGTATCACAAATACTGTAAACTGCAAGTTTTAACTTCTGTAACAATTCTGCAACAGAACAGCTCTAAATTTAACCAGATTACATACACTTCATTGCTGAGTTTCAGGTGGATGGGACAAAATGTTTGGATATTAGTAATATATCTAATTCTTAATGTAGCTTTGGATACATAAATCTGGAGACTGGGGCCATGGACAGATCTTTCTACAAACCCAATAAATACCAGTTTGGGTGAAAAATCTGAATCTTATACAGAGACACACAGACATTCCTCCCCTCCTTACTTGCCATGGCAGGAGTGCCCCGGCCTTCTCCAGCTGGGCAGACAGTGCCCCAATGGCTGTGCAGGTTGAGGGGTGGCTCCAGCAGTGTCAGGGGTGGCACCCCACTCAGGAGTATTTGCATGGCAATACCAGCCATCTTCAGGTTTGGTGCCCTGCAGCAATCAAGTTGCTGCAGGGCACCAAACAAGACAAAAAAACCTTGAATGTGTATCACAGCTTGTTGATACAAAGGCAGTTGGACAACACCACCCTGGAGCTGCTATGTCCTATGGAAGCACCAATAATAGCAAGTGGATGAGGAAAGAGCTTGAGGGATGGGTCTTGGAAGGAAGATTAAATACCTGCACACGGCAGATAATGAAGCAGTTATAGCACTCCAATCTGAGTTGGTACAAAGGGTAAAAATGCTATCTTTAAGTATTTATCTTCTTCATGTGGTCAATTAAGAGATTTGTTTCCCACGGTGTACCATGAGATTTTAAAATCTGCCACAATCAAGCACCAGAATCAAACATCTTTACCCTTTGTTAAAGAGATAATTCTGAGAAAATTAATTTTAAATGCCACAATAATTTCATAGGGTGATAATGACTGGAAGAAATTCACAGTTTAGTTATTTCACAGGTCCTCCCTATGACAGTTGTATGATATCAATAACTCCAGAAATCAAAGCCCTAAAATAATTTTTAAAGTAGCATGCATAAATAGGTCTCAGAGGCCAATATATAATTTTCATCAGCTGCCCTTCATGATCTGAAAGAATGCACCACCACTTTATATGTTACCATGTACCAGCTGCATTCCACTCAGGGACTGCTCATCGCTCTCTCTATATGTCTGAGCATTCTCCATTATGTTTTAGAAGGACTTGTAACATGCATCTTTTTCCAAGGGACACGGGGGGGGGGGCAGGGCACACATAACAAGCTAACTTATACAGATTTTATCATTATTGTCTACTCTAAATGATCACGGCTATCCACAATCTCGAGTAAAGTTCTTTCACATTATCTAACACCTGATCCTTTTGGCTAGAAATGCTAAGACTGAATCAAATCCTTCAACATGCAAAGCATATGCTCTACCACGCAACCAAAATCACTCCAGTAACTGTGTTGCTTTATGAAGTCTAGTCCTTTACATACTTTTAGACAATATTTTATTGTATTTTCACCTTTCAATGTAAGCTCCTTTGAACCATGTGAAAAAGGTGGGACAAAAATACACACTCCATAAGTCTAAAGAGAACTTATCATACAGACCAGTGACACACAAGCTAGAAGCAGCTGCAGAACTGTCTGATCAGTATCCTATGTAGCAGAGGATAAAGAACTATGCTTTACAATAAATCCCGTGTCTAGTCTGCTAGACAAGCTAGCACATGACAGTACTTTTCTGATAAACTGAAAGTCATCTACAGCTCAAGTATTGTGTCCGTGTACAAAAAGGAGGACAAGTTACCAAAACTTGTTTTGACATCCCAGCCAGATAGCATGGTTAGAGTGTTTGACTAGCATCTGAGGGCCCAAGTTTGAAACCACACTCTGTCATGGAAGAGCACTGAATGAAAGAGCACTAACTAAAACATTTATTTACCACCTTTTCCCATGACTCAAAGCAGTTTACAATATACAATTAAGTCAATATATAATTAAGTCATAATTACAACAATAAAACACCAGCTAATAAAAACTAGTAAATCCTAAGTATGCGATAAGACATAACAAAATGCCTGTGACCTATCCTGCATTTAATGCTCTGATGAATAAAGAAGACCTATGGAGCCTCCTAAAAGTCTCCATGAACAATGTGCCAGTCTCTGCCTTGAGAAGACTATTCCATAAAGCAGGAATAGGAAGGGTGGCCTATTTAAGAAGGATCTGCAATAGGCCAGGGAGGATGGAGTATCTCTGCTCAGGCAGCATATGGAAACAGAAGTTATGGAAAGGAGGAGGAATCAGGTGGTGCAACTTCCTCTTTTCCCCAATCTGACACCTTACAGGTTTTATGCTGCAGGGAAGGGGAGGACACAATGGAACGGGGCACCATGGCCTTCAAGATGAGGAGCATCACAAACAGATCAACCAAGAGAGCTATAACCTAGTATCTACTTAAGTGATAGTATTAGAAGACTCAGGACCACCATGGGAGAATCGTGCATGCTTGCCTGTATACCATGGTATGTGTTATATACATTAGCCAACTGGTCAAGGAAAACAGGGAGAAACTAGCATTTCAATAAAAGTTGCCATACTTCAGCAAAAAAAAAAGTGACAGTAGGAAACTCTGCATTGGAATTAATATGAAGTTTTGACACTATCAAACTCAGTTTTGATACTGACTAGGAAAGTAATTGTTCCTTTCCGTCTTATTTTACCAATTCCTCAGCATTTGGATATGGCTCACACCCATTCTATTTACTCTTGACTGAATCGTGTTGCATTGATGCTCTGCAATGTATTTTTTGGGCCTTCTGGCCAGACTTTGTAATACCTTTTCTCCTCCTCTTATATGTACTTGCCAACTGATTAACACTTTATTCAACAGAAACAAATCTGGTTCAAGGAACCTTATGGCTCAACACATTTGTTAATTTTTAAGGTGCCACAGACTCTTTGGAATAATTCTGCAATTGTATTAACTGTATCTCATCTTGTTTACATTTGAACAGAAATTCCATTAATGATCTCCAGCAGGCTATTTCTCAAAACAGTAGTGTTGCAAGTTGTCCAACATACCTTCCTGAACTCTGATGCTGGACTGCTAATTTCCCTTCACTATTTCAGTGCACAGACTATTAGTTACCTTCTCTCCCAAAGAAACACAATTATAAAGCTTGAAAATCAACATGCTAATAATGTTGTGCTTGCTGCAACAGTCTGCAGAGTTAAAATGTGCCTGGATTAGTTTAAATTAAACTCATTTTTGGATGCTCTAGTGAAACTCTTCCATGCCAATAGTTTGTCAGCAAGGCCAAAATAAACTCCCCTCATTCATAATTTCCCCAAACGTTCATAAAGAGAGCTCAGATCACAGTTCAATTATTATTAATTATTATTTTAAAAGGTAATATCCTAATGGCTAAAACAAGTAAGGAGGTTCACATTAAAACCTTGTAGCATGATCCAAGCCACTGCAAGCACACACACACACACACACACACACACAGAGGATCCCAAACCAGCACCAGAGAGGGGCTTCATTTCCTTCTTTCTTGAAGATACAGCACATTTCCTTGTCCCAGACACTGAGACTATTGTAACATTTGATTGTATTTGTTCTGGCCATCAAATGATCTGCTTCTAATACAGCACCTTCTAACATTGATCAACATTCCTGTAACTACTGCTGCTGCTAGTATTACTACTACTAGAGCCAGATTGGTGTAATGGTTAAGAGCAGCAGTCTCTAGAGTAGCGGTCCCCAACCTTCTTCTGGTCGGGGACCGCCTCCGGGGGTGGGGGAGAGCCAGCGGCTCAGCTGCCACAGTTGCTTATAAACGCGCATGCCCAATTGCTGCGCATGCACGTTTTGGCCACCAGGTGGCGCTAACACGCATGCACAGAGTTGCCGCGCATGCTCGTTTTGGCCACCAGGGGGCGCAAACGCGCATGCGCGGCAGTTCCGCACATACGCGTTTGCGTAGCTGCCGCACCGGCTGCCATGACGGCCTCTTCCCCCCCTCACTGCAGGGGGGGAGGCAGGCACGGCTGCTGGCGGCCCGTTATGATGGCCTTTGCGGCCCGGTACCAGGCCGCAGACGGGGGTTGGGGACCCCTGCTCTAGAGAGCTGGATTTGATTCCCCAATCCTCCAGATGAAGCCAGTTGGTGACCTTGGGCTAGTCACAGTCCTGTTAGAGTTTTTCTCACAGAACACTTCCATCAGAGCTCTCTCAGCTCAAACTAGCTCACAGAGAGTCTATTGTGGGAAGAGGAAGGGAAGGCTATTGGAAGCCCCTTTAAGACTCCTTCAGGTGGTAAAAAGTGGGTATAAGAACCAACTCTTCTTCTTCTACTACAGCTACTGAAGAGGATTTTATTTAATTTGTCTTAATTCATGCTATCAACAATTAGAAGGTAGCACATCCCCACTTGACTGGAAATTTTAAAAGTGCCTAACGAAGAGGAGGAACAAAGAACGTCACTATAGGGCAAGGTCAAGAATGCTGCCCGCATCAGCGGTTTAGCAATTTCATTAAACATAACACTAATGAAGTCTTTGGTCTCATATGCAGATATGGGTCACCATATTACAGCCTAAGTATTCTGAGTTAGAGCAGAGTCATAGCCACCAGCAGTGTGCCCTTGGCACTGCAAAAGGCAGGTTTAATCCCTTCTCGGTCATAAAGATTGAGGAGGAGTCTTGGTCATAAACTCATATCTCTCATCTAGCTCACATGATGAGTGTAAATAAAGGAGGCAGACTATCATATACAGAAATCTCTGACCTCATTCAAGGCAGACAATATGACATATAATACAGTGCTTTACACAAGCTGCTACCACAGGCTTGTAACTGTTTTGTATATAGCCACCCATCCACCAGCTACTAGCAAGAGAGGCCCCAGCTCTGAGGTATAGTTTGTGTATGTTGCTGTGAGACAGAAATTGCAGGACTAAAGCTTTGTATAATGATTGCAGTAACAGTTGGATAAACATGCAACCCAATACCTCACATCTGGTATTTCATCTCCCCCAGTACTACTTCTGGATTCAGATATACATACCCTTAATACTGTGTGAACTTTATGACTTGCATCCTTATAGAGGTAGTAATGAAATGGGAACTTCTTAGAGTGAAACCCAACAAAAAACTAACCATATATTTAGCAGAGAATTAGATAATTATGGCAGCTTTTTTAAAAAAGAGAGATGTAGAAATCACTGATAAGGATTTTGCCTATGAATAATTTTTTCACAATTCTGCTACCTTACACTAGTAACGTAACATTAGCTTCTTCAACAACAACATTTTTATTTAAGGAATGGAAACTTATAACTGAGACCAGTAATCAGGTACAAAAGATGCTCAGATTACAACTTCCTTGGGAACACACTTTTTTCATTAAATTTATGCTACCCAGCCATCCTTTGTACTCAGCTCTCTAAAATTTACTTGCACAGACAAAAACATACACATGTGCAGTCAGTCACGCAGTACCTTGAAGGTCCTAGATACTTGAATGATGCAGTCTAAAGGGAGATCCAGGCCAGTTAATTAACACTGCATTCACAGAATAAGAAGCACAGGACAACGTTAGCAAAACTGGAACAATTACCATCACACAAGCCTGTGTGAAGCTTTAGTTATCACAACACACCTGTATGTCCCACCTATCATAGTGTAATTCATACATTTCTCTCAAATGACTTGTTTCCTAAATTTATGGTTTTTTGATATTATATCCAAAATGACACCACACTAAAATGTATTAATGTAAGCAAATTTTAAATCAAACCACCAATCAATCAATGCAATCAATAACTTTTTCAGTGGTATAACAGATCTTGCTTAGGATAATGAAGAATATGGACTCCATTTCCCTACAGAATTTCTAGAGTATTCATTCTTATTACTTTTCCCAAATATAATCCCTTCTGAAGTGGAGAAATGCACATGCAAGTGTCCTGCCAACAAGCAAGATCACAGGAATCACTAGAAACAACACCACAGTCCAGAACAAAAAAGGCCCACAGTTTGACCTAAGCACAAATAGCGGAGAAGTAAATGTCCTTTAATCACTCCAATTTTATGGGCAGAACTAAAAAAAAAGCCTACTTGTTTTTATGAATGAAAAAATAACTTCATCGAGAAACTTATAATCAAAGATGCTGTTAAATTTTGATCAGTATTTCTCATGATCCACTGAGTGAAATCACTGAAACTTCCCACACAATTAAAATTTCTCAAAAGCAAAGCTGAAGGCTTGATTTAAAGAGCTGCATTTTTCCTTCTAAGGTTACTATTTGATGCTATTCATTAATGAGGTGTGAACTGCTAGCGGTTAAGGGTTAATTATACCCAGGTGGTAGACCTAGAACTGAAAAGGAGGACAGAACTATAGATTAAAAAACAGTCATATGAATAACAATTACAATTTTGGTTCTATTTTCTAGCAGTGAACTGCTGGGAAAGGACCTAATCATGAGAAGCTATATAGAGTGTGAAATATTCAAATCGCAGTGCATGAACCTTTATCTTCTATCAGCAACCTGTCCCCATCTAAAACAGGGGAAATTCAGGCTACAAATTATGACTTGTTCATAATATCTTTATGTTTGGTGGTCAAAGGTGTATCTGATCATCACTGGCCACATTGTATCTAATCTACTCACATGAGTTATGTGTCATGCTAATAGAAGTAGACTTGGACAGGGAGTCTGGAGATATAGTTGCATATTACACATTGTTCCTGCTTGTGGGGAACACCATTTAATTCTCTCATTTTCAGTGTCAAAAGCTTCTATAATGGCAAACCAGTGTTTTAAGCACTGGTTAATCATTTTTACCATTGAGAAACCTGGATACATTCTTTAGACTTCAAGATACTCTGGAAGTGATGTCAGCAGGTCATATGTCTCTGCAACGCCCCCAGAAGTCACGTCACCCAAAGTGACTTCACCCAGACACTCCCACCAGATGTCACATCATGCTCTATTGCCACCTGCTCCCCCAACACTAGAAATGGTCCAGTGACCTACTCATCTGGGCCAAGAACAGGAACAGGGCAGACATCCACCACTTTATTCCCCCCTGCCACCCTCCGCAATGCAGTTAAGTTAAAATGAGAATACTTACCTCTCTGGGCACCAGTTGCTATCACATATGACAAGCCTCAGCCAGCAAGGATTTAATTACCAGGGCCCCTCTCCTTTCTATCCCCTTCAGGCCCATTATTGACCATTAGCAGGATAGGTCAACATAACTATATATATATATATAATCATAACACCCAATATTTTTAAAAATAAAATACTGTATATTAAAGATTAATTAACTCCCACCCAATCAGCAGAACCCTTGTGGGGCCATCAAGAAACCTTTGTTGAGAAAGCCTGGGTGATGTACAAACTTTATTTTGCATATGCTGCAAAATCAAATCTTTTACACAACACTGCAGTAACTGTTTCCTCATGGAGGAGCGTCACTGTTGTCATCCTAGATGGTAGGGGAAGACACCTTGGTGGGCCTGGCAGTGAAAGCTGAGATCTAGGGATGGGCATGAACAGTTCAGTTCATGATTCATGCTGAGTCTCAAATTGAACCTGACCCCAATACCAGTTGAAATGTGGCTGAATGCTCCTACCCCAGGGCAGAAAAAGCCCCTAAACAAAAAGCTGCCTAGTTGTGGGGTTGTAAAATGGCAAAGAGAACCAATGATATTCCTTTCCCCCCTTACCTTTATTTTTCATCCCCCTATCATTGCAACAAAGTCTGCTGTATTTCCCAGTCTCTTTTGCCTGATGTTCCTCCCCTCCCCACTGTCAAGGATAACGGTAATGTGACTCCAAGACACCAGAACCACTGAGGCTTGTCCAGAGCTAGGGGCTTTGCTATGCCCTGATTTCCTCCTATGTTTAGGTCAACTCAGTATTGTCCATTCTACCCCGCCTTCTTTCTTCCTTTCTGCTATGAAGGGTGGAATCAGGATTGTTCCCACTTATATTTTCCTAATATCTGCACTGGTTTACAATTTCCCATCTGAGAATAAAAAGTTTCCCATTTGACATTAAGATTCCCTTAAAATTCCCTTAATCACCTAGTCTTCCTTTCCATGCTTAATGTTTTGCAAACAGCATACTGTAATGGAAGACCCAAGTTTAAATTCCTGCTCTGTCATGGAAGCTTGCTGGGCCATATTGGGCCAATCACACCCTCTGCATGAACCTAAGATCCCTGTTGGAAAGGAAAGGTATAAATTAAGATAATTCATTAACCTGAAGTGATTATAAAACTTGCGTGTTTAACTCTGGCCCCAGGTTCTCTTTAGGCTCTACCTGGTAGGCTGCCCCAAGCCCATGCGTAGGTGATTTTTTATTTCAGTAGTTGACAGCCTCCCTTTTTTCTATCAAGTTGCACCCAATTCATGTTACCCTGAATGGTTTCCAAATGGAAGAAACATTCAGAAGTGATTTGTCACTGTCTGTTCTGTGTCGCGACCCTGGAATTTCTTGGTAATCTCCCATCCAAATATTAACCAGGGCTTAGCTTCTGATATCTGACAAGATTACGCTAACCTGGACTATCCAGGGTTGACAGACAAATAGGAGGAGGAGGAGGAAGATAGTTCGTTCTTCTATTCCGCTTTTCTTTACCCAAAGGAGGCTCAAAGCGGCTTATAGTCGCCTTCCCTTTCCTCTCCCCACAACAGACACCCTGTGAGGTGGGTGAGGCTGAGAGAGTCCTGATATCAGTGCTTGGTCAGAACAGCTTTATCAGTGCTGTGGCGAGCCCAAGTTCACCCAGCTGGCTGCATGTGGGGGAGCGCGGAATCAAACCAGATTCGCCAGATTAGAAGTCTGCACTCCTAAGCACTACACCAAAGAATCATAACTCACAGAATTACTTTTGGTACAAGAGACAACCAACAAAACTGGCTGCCTGTTTTCTTTTGCATTTATTTGTGCTACTCGTATTCATGACTGTTCAACTGTTCAACACTTCGACTGTTAGGCAGCTTTATTAATGTCAGGAAGTCTTCAAAGATTCCCATGGAAATTCCCCTCTCCTTCAGCTACCTGAAGAAGCTGGTCAGTCAGTATTTACTTCAACAGGGTCTGCAGAAGGCCATTAATTGATACCCTCCTCTACCACCTCAACAGAAACCATTCTACAATTTTTTTTCCAGATATCAAACTTGTTTAAAGACAATTTCAGTCAGAAAATTAGATGGTACTTACTTTGACCTTTTTCTATGGTTCATGGACAATTAACACACTAAAACACTTTCCTTAATTTTGTGGCTGCTTTGAAATATAGCCATAAGTGAAATAAAATTAACATGCCACCAAAAAATATTTTCCCCTTTTCATTTTGCCACACAGTATCCAAAACACTTCACTGTTTTGATTTCAAAATCCTCAGAGAACAATTATGCTATTAGGGCCATAAGACTCTATTATAAAGTCCTCAAAAAACGTAGCATGGTTTCAATAAATCCTCAAACACTACAAAGCAGTTGCTCAGCTTGAAGAATGAAAACACAAGTTCATTCAATAAGAGAGAATCAGGATATAAATTCTACCAACACAGTCATCACATTTCCCCGGACTATTTTGTTTTTCATAATGAAATTCTGCTACAATGTAGATATTTAACTGAAATGACATAAAATGTCATCTCAACATGACAAATGTTTTTTAAAAAACATCAAAATGCAGTACTGTATTCTAATGAAATAAAAATACCCACTAGATATATTCAGTGGTTATGTTTATTGTAACCTTTTAAATTATGGCACTTCTACCATTTTATGATCTTTTGTACTTAGTATTAAGAAATTTTTGTAGCGAAGTTGTAGAGACAAATTATTCAAACGCACACTGAGTGCTCTCTGTGCCATACATTTAAAAAACTTCATATATATATATTTATACTTCAAAGGTTTTCCCATGCATGTATAAGAAATCATGATCATAAATTAGATGCACTGGGGTGTGGAGGGAGAAGTTTTTCAAAGGACCAAGTTTTGAGTGCTGATATTGTAAACATATGCACCTATCTTTGTACCCTATATGTACGCTTCTGAAGAGAACACACCATGTTCTTCTAATTTTATGATAACACACGCATTGTGACAACAGATCATCAAAACAAAAAACAGAAATATAGATGGAAGAGAGGACTAAGGAAACTAAAGAAACTAAGGGAAATGGGGAATGACATTTAAAAAATCCAGCAGGAAAAGAAAGACCATGAAAGTTTCTGCCAGAAGCAGCTGAGATGCTTCATCCCAAGCCTATTTTTCCAGACATTATATTTCATTTGGCTGCAAGGGTCACATGACAGCTGCAAACTAACGCCTTAAGGTCTGTTTCTGCCTCCCTGTGACACTGACAAGCTGTGAGAGACTCCAACACCACAGAAAGAATTTTTCTCCCTTGTTTCCATTACATCATCCAACCAATACAGGGGGGAGAAGGAGGGGGCACACAGCTGGTGGCAGCTGCAGTACCATCTGCTTTCCACTTACAGTGCATGCTAGTTTGCTCTGTAGATTCCTACTGATCCTTTCTGGGGAAGAGGCTGTGTTTCAAGACAAAACACCCTGTTGTGTGAAACATATTTGCAATTGTACAGCAGTAAGTTGTTCGCTAATGCTTTGGGGGAAGGAAATTCATCAGGTAAGGATTCCTGATCACTTGGGAAAGCCTAACTGCACGGAAACCCCCCCCCCTCCTAAAAAATTGCTAAACACTCAGTGATTATGGAAGAATAAAGAGCAAACCAACAACCTGCCATCTGCTTTCCACAATGTGAGAAGCCAGAACTAAAACTCTATAGTCAGCAATATTTTTTCAAAAGAAAAAGGGGGAAGGGAAAAGCAGCTTAATTTATAACAGGCAAAGTTGCAAGAAACAGCTTTGCAGTTGCTTATTGAAATGAGGTTGTGGAAATCAGGACTTTATAATAAAATGTTTGCAGTAAAGTACTACTCTCTTAAAAATGCATTTACAAGATCAAGTTGAAATAGCCATTAAAATGCATTGTGTATTAATCTCTTATATTTGTCTCATTTGTGCTATCCTGTTTGAAAATATTCAAAGACTTCAAAATCAATATAAAATTTATTTATTTATAACTCACCTTTCTTGCTCAGATTCAAGTTGCATTATAAAATATTACCAAAAACCCTGCAGTTTTATCAGTTTGAAAAATCTCAACACACTTCAGCTGTATATTGCAGTTTAGTCACTGATACTGGAAAATGGGGGGGAAATCATATATAGGAATTTAAGCTTTGAAAATGATGTAACCTACCTTCTAGTCTCTTCATACTTTCACCTGATAAAGATTTTATTTTCATTACAGAACTGGACTTCAGCTACGCTTATCATAAAAGCCAAACCATCACAACAGCATTTCTCTCCATTTACCCACTATACTGCCTGACTGGTCTTTCTTTCAGGTAGATCACACTCCAACAAAACTGAAACGATTACCCTTGTTTCATTAGCAGTCCTGAGGATTCTTTTCAGAATGTTTGTTTTACAACCTTGCCTTCTGTTTGTATAGAAAGGGAACTTCAAGCAATGCTTAGTGAGCAACTGTATGACTTACCATACATTTTCCCTTCATCAGACAAGATGATTTTCCTCCTCCCGCAAGGGGGATATATAGCTAGAGCCTCCTGAAAGCTCTGCTCAATATCTGGGCTCCAAACACCTTCTGCATCATTGTCAATTGGTTTATCTGCAGAATCACTCATTCTCTCAATGTCCTCGGCAGGGCTCTCGCTGCCGCTCCAGCTGCTGGGCTCAATGGTGATGGCTGGTTTTTCCAAGCCTGAGCCTGGAAGCTTTAAGAGAAGAAACCTACAAAGATAAATAAAGACAAAGAATTTCAGATGGACAAGCCTTGATTAACATTATCAGTGGGGACAACAGAAGTGATTGTAAAGTTTAGAGAGTCAATAAGTTATATTTTATTTGCTTATCTAAATAATATATTAATACAATGTCAAAATGTTGGGCATTATGTGTTAATTCCATTATAAAAGCTTCTAAATGGGAGAAAATGGTTATATTTTTTAAATGGGCATTACGCTCTTCATTTCAGTGACCAAGGAGTTTTGACAGAGAAAGAAAATCAGCACTCTGTATCTCTCTCACTTGACCTATATGAATGGCACAGGCTGTGCCTGAGAATAACAACAGGCAGCCCGTTCCTTTAAAAAAAGATACCCCAAGGAAAGGAAATTAGACCAGACTTTACACCCATTTCACAAAAAGTGTCTGCTATGGAGCACGAAAAAAATCAGGCTTCCAGATGCGGAATCCATTTAATAAGAAACAATCTAATGTGACAGCACCTGCTAGCACCACTACACCCACAGATTCTTCAGTATTTCTTTTGTATTTGTGGAAGACATACTGCCAGGACAAAGGTGTGCTCTAGGCAAAAGCCTGATATACCAGGCTGAGGTCTTCTCTGTGGCAAGCCTGCTGACTGTGGTGAGGAAAGCACCAGGAACTAAATCGCCTCAACCTGTTGAAGCATCACTGATTCTTATTAAGGAAGAGATGTCTAAAGCAAGAAACATTTATCTTAAATTTAAACATTTATCTTAAATTTATACATCATAATTTTTATAAATACAAACTGAAGCACTCAGACAGGAACAGTGATGTGCTTCCTTGTTTTACAAAATAGCAGGTACACTGAAGTATAACTCTCGATTCTGAAAAAGAAAACAACAAAACCCGAAATCTCACTGAACCACAAAATTGGCTTTTAAACCACTCCATGTTTTGAACAAGGAGATTCTTCCTCAGAAATATAGTAAATATTCCAAGCAAAAAAAAAATCAGGTAGTATCTGCCTAGTATGGTAGCTGCCTGGCTAGATATTCTACTAAACGAACGAAGGAGGCAAAATAATCACGGATAGAGCCCCATTATTCATCCATTCTTCTACGGAGTTATCAGTGTGAGCTCCTCTACTGAGAAATCAGCAGTGATCCTGAGCTGCTTGCTACACAGCTGCTAGCCAGGAAGAAGTACCCCCTCCTAGAAATGAGCCCTCATGAACTAGAGAAAGGTTTTAACAAATTCTAGTTTTATGTGGGTGTTGACACTGCTGATCAAGCCAACAGACTGAGAATGATGAGGGGAAATCTTGTATTTCACTGTGTTTGAGTGGCTTCCACATCTTTAAGAGGAATAATGAACAACTTGATCATTTCAAGCTCTAGCTCAGAACCATGTGTCAAAAGGACAGTCCATTTCATTGTATTTTAGGATTCTGGGACTTTAATGATGATTTACTGGTATTCTGCTAGGGTTTGAAGAAACTGTCTTTATTTGACACTTTTTAATGCTATGCCACACCTCTAAAATTCTGTAAGAAGCTAATTTTAAGTTTTGGAGGCCAGCCCAATTTTTAATAAGTTACTACAATTCAAAATACATTTACCTCTGTATCATCATCAAAAAACAATCGTTTTTTTTTAAACAGACCCATCGTTGGCCATTTTAGGAGGGAGAATCAACATGATCACTCATGATCATATCACCCAATAAATGTTTAATACACACACACACACACACATATACTAGTATCAAAGCCCATTTAAAAATGGACTTTGAAAGGGGTGGCAGGCAGGAGAGTGTGAGAGGATGGCTGCGGCTCCCTTTGGCCTACAACAGCGACAGCGACAGGGCTTTGTGGCCCGCAGGGAGGCTGCAACCCCCCCTCCCGGCTCCCTCCCAGCAGGAGCGTATCTGTGGGCTGCAAAGCCCTGTCGCTGCCCCTCTCCTCGTGGGCAACAATGGAGGCTCCAAACTCCCCCCTGCCCAGCAGTAGCATACCTGCGGGCCACAAAGCCATGTCACTGCCTCTCTCCTTGTGGGCAACAATGGAGGCCGCAGCCATAAGGCTTCTGGCAGGCAAGGAGGGAGGGTGGGAGCTGGAGGGGGAGGGCCAATCAGGGTGGACCTGGATGGACAGAGCCCTGGACAGTCTCCTCCCAGGAGGCTGTTTCCCAAATATATAAGGGAGCGAAATAGTGTTAAGGATATATATAAATAAAATATTCAGGAAACCCTTCCAGGGCTATCAAGAAACCCCAAGGTTGAGAAATCCTGATGTGGAAGGGAAAACAAAAACCTTTAGTACTGGCATATATGTACATACCACCTTCCTCTATGTGTGTCTTATTTGGAATATGGGACTCACATCTCAGGTTTCATTCCAATAATCACATAGCTGTATTCCTTGAAAGTGGCCAGTGATGGAGCTACTCTCACACGCTCACTTCAAACCAACTTTTATATATTTGAGGTGGTGAAAATTCATTAAACATCTTGATTAATTCTTTAAAAATTCAGCAAAGAAAGATAGGACAGTTTTTAAAGGCCATGCTGTTAATTTTTCTAGTTTTCTATAGGCTGCTCACAACCACAGCACCTTTTAATCATTGTCAAATGTAGCACATACGTCTCAAGAGATTGATTGGAGACACATTCAGGGGAAACTAATCATGTTCAAAATTACTGATTATACAATATTTTGAAATTATGTGTAATGCTTTAGGTTGCACAGAAAAAAGGACATCTGCCCTTTCTGTAAACGTTACTTATTGAAACCCTGAATAAATCCCCAAAGTACAGGAATAACTCAAACAACGTTTGATCAACACCACACACCCAGTTAATCACCTTCAATTCTGAAAATTCTCATTTGAGAAAACGTTTTTGTTCTGTTGATTACAGCTTTATACATACAAATCAGTATGTTTTATAGTTTGCATTTATCACTAAGTAATGCATTCAACATCTATCCTACAAACTTATTTTTACAGCTGAACAGTCATCATCAAGGAGACTCTGCATACAAACAAAACCTGTTTGCAAATACCCATTATAATCAAGGCTGTCCAGTATTTCAACCGTGAATGTAAACTGAATTATTTCACAGGTTCAAGTTCTTTTCATAAACCTATCAAACATGATTACATTTCCTTTTTTGAAAAAGTGTCTAAATGAAACAGTTCCGGTTTCTCAGCCTGTGTATAATTACACACTATAGCTTCTGCACAGGAAAACTGGTAGTAGTCTCAACTCTTTTGAAGCAGTAGAAAAGAAACATGGAAGAATTTCTTGGCTGTGGTGTAGTGTTTCTAAGTGTGCAAGTATTAAGACTAGGGCAGAGGTGACCAAACTGTAGTTTTCCAGATGCTCATGGACTACAATTCCCATGAGCCCCTGCCACCGTGGCAAATTGACAGGGGTTCATGGGTATTGTAGGTCATGAACATCTGGAGAGAGACAGTTTGGCCACCCCTAGACTAGGGCAGTAACATTCACTTGAGCCAGACAATCTCTCTCAGCTAAACTTACCTCATAGGATTGATGTCAAAATAAGAGAAATAAGGAGGAGACCTTGTATACCAGTGGTCCCCAACCAGAAGGCCATGGCGCCGGGCCGCGGCTCCCTCTCCCCGCCCCCCCCGCAGTAAAAAACTTCCCAGGCCGCAAGCTTGCAGCCTGGGAAGCTTCTTACTGCTGGAGGGCGGGGAGAGGAAATCAGGGCCGCGCCCACGCATCGCGCATGCGCCATGCACGGCCAAATTGTTCATGTGCTGCACTTTTGCGCATGCGCGAAAGTGCCGCACATGCGCAATGCTCTGGCACGGCCCGCGCATGCGCGGGCCACTGCCCTGCCAGTCCCCAGCCTCAGAAAGGTTGGGGACCACTGTTGTATACCATTTCCTGGATAAAAATGCAGAAGGCTGGGAGGGGGGGGGATACATACACATTTTCATATGGAACTGTGCAGACTTTCTTTAGATGCACTGATGACACCTGAAGTGCAAAAATCTTTTTCATCAGTTTTGCTGGAAAAACTCTGGACTGGTGATTGCCTTAGCAAAATCCTGCTGATATGGTCAGGACTCCTGTTGATGCCCTGGTTGACCACTGGAATATGGAAACGAACTGGGCTACTGACACAATTGCACATAGGCAGCCATGCCCTAGTCAAAAAGCCTGAGATTGTGGATGATGAAAAGACTGGGGAGACAGCTAAGCAATGGTGGGGAAACAAGATGAAATTGACAAGGCAAAGGCTAGAGATCCCTGAAAGGCTAGAGATGCCCCATGGTAGGAATGTCAGCAAAGAAGCAGATTGTTTAGGTATGTTCCAATCTGGTTTTAGCTCTTATGAGACATAAATGGTCTTGATCACCCTGGTGGGTGATACAAACTCAGAGATGGACAGGGGAGTGCAACCCTATTGATTCTCCTAGACCTCTTGGCAACTTTTGATACCACTGATCATGGTGTCCTTCTGGATTACCTTTTGGGACTGGCAAGCACTGTTCTGCAGTTGTTCTGGTCCTATCTAAAGGGTAAGTTTCAGGGTGATGCTGGAGGACTGCCACGATGCCTTTGGTTTCCGTGGTTCCCAAAGATTCCATCTTCTCCCCTGTGCTTTCCAACATCTATGTAAAGCTGCTGGGAGAGGACATTTGGATATCTGGGCACAGCTGCCACCAATAGGCAGATGACACTCAGCTCTACTTTACACTACCAGCACATCTCAAGGAGGCTGTGGAAACCATGAAAGTTGTGCCTGAAAGCACTTTTGGAAAGGATGAGGGCTAACAAGCTGAACACTAAACTGAACGAAATGGAGGCAAAGGGGTCTTCCTTAGGACACTGGTTATTCTGGGTGGGGTTGCATTTTCCTTAAAGAAGCAGGGGAAACTCCTGGACCCAGGCCTTTTGAAGGATAAACAGGTGGCAGCAGTGATCAGGGGTGCCTTTCAGTAACCTCGACGGTAAGTCAGCTGTGGCCCTTGGATGGAAAAAGACCTTGCCATTGTGGTATTTAACTGGATAACATCTAGACTGGATTACTTCAATACCCTCCATGTAGGACTACCCTTGAAGACTGCAAACTAAAGTTGGTACAGAATGCTGCAGACAAAGTATTGATGGGAGCAGGTCATAATTTTTTTGTCTAGGGTTTTATGGGGCTTTTATTCAGACACATGTAACCCGCCATGAGCCATCTGTGAGTGGCAGGTAATAAATTGAATAAATGAATAACTAAATAAGGACCATATGACTCCAGTTATTTCCACCTACACTGGCTTCCAGCTTGCTGCTGAGTAGGGTTGGGCGCTTTGGCGCCCGAAGCAGCTGGTCATTCCCGACACAGCTAGCGCTGCATCACAGGAGGGGGGGAGGCGCGGGCATCAACACGCTGGCACGCAAGCCTCCCCTCCCTTCCCCCGCGGCACGGCACTGGCTGCATCGGGAGCGACCGGCCGCTTTGGGCACTGAAGCGCCCAACCCTACTTCTGAGCTTAATTTAAGGTGCTGGCATTGACCTTTAAATGCCCTTTCAAACCCTGCCTCAATCCCCACCACAACTGTATTAAATCTCACAGTGTACCAGCTGACCTCCTCTTTGGAGGCATAATCAGGTTTCTGAGAGCCAAAGTGGTTAGTGCTTAAGAGCAGCAAACATTAATCTGGAAAAGCAGGTTTGATTCCCCAGTCCTCTGCATGAAACCTGCTGGGTGACCTTGGGCCAATCACAGTTTTATCAGAATTCTCTCAGCCTCACCTTTTTCACAGGGTGTCTGTTGTGTAAGCGACTTTAAGACTCTTTCAGGTAAAAAAAAACCCCTCTTCTTCCTCACAATGACCATTCATGCACTGGGAACTTCACTGCCTCAGCTCCCATGTAGGAGCACAAACTGGGGGTAGATGAGACACACCGGGCCAAATGTTCCCCCTTGTGGGTGCAGGAAGAGGTGGGGTAACCTGCCACGACTAAAACTTCAGCCTGCAGCCCGGCATGAAACCTCCAGTGCATAAACGGTCAATAAAGCTCTTAAGGCTAAACCAGACATACATGATGACACAACTTGCCAACCTGCTGAGCCTTCAGGGAGGGAGGGAGGGAGATGGACGGACGGACAGAGTTCCAGCACATAACTAATTTACTTGCCTTCCACCCATATGTTTAAAAAAATGCAGGGGCGAAATTTTACATCTAAGAAACTATTTTCCACTTAATTGTAAAAACACAGGAATGTTGCAAGTACGGCTTGAGTACTGAAAGTACAAAAGTACCTGTATGCTTAAATGGCTATATATCATATATACTTGAGGTTTTCAGCACATTTTTTACACTGAAAAAGCCCCCCTCAGTTTATACTCAAGTGAGGGTCACACTACAGATGTACAGCTGGGCTGGGACAAAAAAACCCGAGGCAGGTCTGCCACTTACCTTGGCTGGCCTGTCTCCTTTTGTGCTTCAACTTTCCCACTCTTTGTTCAGGCTTCCCAGACCCTGGAACAAAGGTGAGGGATAAACGAAAGGCTGGCTGGGCTCCCTGTGTATTGCAATGCTGAGCTTGTTCTGACATCTTGCTGCATGTTTTGGGGAAAAAACATTTCCTGGCCAAGCATAGAAGGTTTTCCTTTCTGAAAATCTTCTGTGTTTGGCCAGGAAAGTATATAAGGCTAGGGGTCTTCTTACCTGCCTTTGGTGCGGGCCTCCTGGCCTGTGCTGCTCTCTCAAGTAGACTCTTACAGTCTGACTCCCAGAGAGTGTGGCTAGCTGCTGTGCTAAACACTGGAGGGTCATCGCTGAAGAAGACATCAATGGTTTGACTGAGGGACTCTGATCTTTTTTTCCTCTTGCCCACTTTGCTTCTTCCTCTTCTTAATCACTTCTTCAAAATTATTCTTTTGGTTTCTGTGGATGGGGTGGGGTAGGGGTTGGGGGTGCTTTGGGATTCACTGTTTCTTTCTTCTAGTGTTTCTTTCTTGTTTTATCTGAGGGGCAGCATTTTCTTCCGTTTAAAAGTTGATTTTTACAGTTCTTTCTTTCAGTGTTCACTTTTACAGTTCTTTACTTCAGTCTTTTGTTCGGGGGGGGGGGGCACTGTTGTTATAGTTAGAATTGTCCATTCTCCCAGTTTGATAGCTGTTGTACTTTTTGTAGTAGGTTGCCAACTTTGGGTGCTGTTCTGTTCTGGTTTGCTGGCCTGGGGGGCACTGCTTTGTTTTCCTGCCAGAGCTGTTCTCACAGAGCAGCTCTATCAGAGCTCTCTCAGGATGTCTGGCATAAGGAGAGGAAGGGAAGGCGATTGTAAGCCACTTTGAGACTGCTTTGGTTAGTGAGAAGCGGGGTACAAAAACTAGAAACTATTCATCTTTCTGACTTTTCTGTATTTGTTAGGAGGGAGGCTGGATGGGACAGCCTGTGATGATAGAGCATGGATTAAGCACTCAGGACACCCTGAGCTCCTCCACTGGAGGACAGTAGGATAATCCTGCTGAGGAGGAGGGAGGTGTCCATGTGACATTCCCCCTTGCTTTCGGATGCTATGGATGGCAGTGAAGACAGCGCTTTGTATGAGAACGGCAGCAGTGATGGTGATGACTGCAAACTCAGTCTATGCTGATAACTTCAAACCAGCTACAGCTGAAGCTCTGTTTGGACATACAGATTATGATGAAGAATCCAGTTTTGAAGGATTTTAACTCTTGTGTTTTAGCTTGGTTGCTGATTGAGCTAAGGTTTTTGCACTTTTAAAGTTATTGTTGATACCATATTGTTCTTATTGACCCTCTTTTGCACTTACACAGCTAGTTTACTGTTTTTCTTTGAAATAAATATTTAAAAACATTTAATCTACTAATATCTCAATTAATGTAACTTTATTGCTATCTATTTTTATTTATAGCTGCTGTACTTCCCACCCTCAGCTTATACTAGAGTCAATAAGTTTTCCCAGGTTTTTTTTCTGGCAAAATTAGGTGCCTCGGGTTATATTTGGGTCAGCTTCTACTTGAGTATATACGGTAAGCTTTGTGAGGAAAAGAAAAATAAATATTACTCCAAAAGTAGCCCAGAGCACTGCACTGAATTTATACAAGGCCAAAGTATTTTATCAAATACTCCCTGTTTTAGTTGTCTAGAGCTGGAATATCATAATCATTCACAACCTTAATATGTTACCACTATCCTATTCCAAATAAATTGCTGGGGTGGGGCTTTCCCTCAGTGCTGAGGCACCCAGGCCAGCATTTCCTGTCACCTTGTGCTACATTGGAGATTTCATTGCCTACCAGTGGTATGCAACAAGACTTCCACCTTCTCCAGCTCCAGCACATACATGATTAGTTCTAGACCTGTCCATGCTCTGTACCAACTTACACACAAGTTAATCAGTAAAAGTTATAGAAATAAGCTGCTATACATGGCTGGACAGGATGCTTGCTGCCTGGCAGGCCACAAATTATGCAAGCCGGCTGTCCAAAGCTCTTACAACAGTGCTATGCTATCTATCTATACCCTAGATATAGAAAACACTGCATAGTGCTTTATATCTTATGAGCCCACTATGTGAGATAAACCCATGGCTATCCTGAAGGCACAGAAATCCTGGGAAGATAACTATGACACATGTTTGTAATGGCCTGTACCAAAAGGCAGGCAAACTGTTGCATAACACATTAATTGAAGCTTCTGAGCTGTGTTCAAGAACACACAGAATACGTAGAAGTGATATCTGTTTGACATGGAACAGCATAGCCATATCAGCTGAGTGAAGAAGTCAGTCCTAGCAGCAACTTATATCTAACACAATTTACTTAAATAATGCATGTATAGGCCCTCCTGTGCCACCCCAGTTGCAACTGCACCCAGCCATGCTCTCTGAAGCTAATATATTATGTAAACTGTTTTGGATGAGGGCAGAATATAAACATAATAAATATAGCTGAAGATGGGTGACAAATAAATACGAGGTTACTTGGTGGGTGGGAAGGACAGAAGAAAGTAGAGAAAGGTTGAGAGTTGCCAAGAAGAGGGAATATTGTGGGGACAGGGATACAGGAAAAAATGAGGTATCCTGGGTGAGTTCTTGTAGGTCCCACACTATACAATATTCAACAGACAAGCCTCACAGCCAGCACCATACAACTCAGCCAGGGATATGGAAGGAGAGGGGAAAACCTGCAATCAGCAAGGGAGATAAAGGTAGGCTGGTTGGCAGAGGGAAGGGGAGAAGAGGGCAGAGGGGAGAGGTTTTATGTGCTTTCACAGAATGGAAAAAGATAATAGTGGGGAGGGAAAAGTAAGATCGCTCCTCCCTGCAAGTATTTGTGTCTATGCCTAGTCCTGGAACAAAGCCCATCAATATCTTCAACAAGATGTTAAAAAAATGTGACCATTTGCTAAACTGATACTGTACTCCTCTTCATGTGTCTGAAAATTGAATGGCCATTATTTTAAAGTCATTCCATGGGATTACACTGATAATTTCTCCACAGTTTAAAATTAACAATATTTCAAATGGCTTTGTATCTAAGCAGTTGTAACTATGATGCATAGTGGGTGGATGGGTGGATAGGTAAGCATAAGAGTTCAGGTTCACAACGTACTGAACAGATGGGATCACATACAGAATAGTTATCATGGATAGGCAATCACTTAAAATCAGTGACATATGTGATGTTTTTACACCTGTATTATCAGAGGCGATCGTCATATTGGCAGACACTCAGCATCTGAAGGCTCAAATCGCAATCCCTAGGCAGTAGTGCAAGAGTGTGTGAAGTGTTTTCAATTCAATTCAGAATAAGCTCAGCATGAATATGCTCAGCATTGGGCATCTGGCTACAGAGTAAGCAGGAGTGGAATAAGAGACCGGAAACATTTTATGTCCACCCCCCCCCTTGAGTAGGTAGTCATGGGAAGGCAATCTCAGAACACACCTGCACAGGTCAGATCAAGTCTCTGGTAGGTTACAGTAGATGAGCGATAGGGTTGTGAGAGTCCTGCATAGTGCAGGGAGTTGGACTAGATGACCCATGAGGTCCCTTCCAACTCTATTATTCTATGATTCTATATCATTCCTTCCCTCCATTTTATCCTCACACCAGCTCTCTTTTATAGGTAGGACTGAATGGGTGTGACTAGTGCAGCATTGCCAAGCAAGACCCCATGGTAGAGTAGGAATTTGAACCTGGGTTCCCCAGATCCAATTCTGGCACTCTAACAGCTACACTACAGTGACTATACTGGTTACATACGGTCCTCTGTAAATCTGTTACAAATACCTACTACTTCCCTCTGTTTAGAAGCACAACTGTACCTTGAGTTTGCAACTATGGTTAATACTGAATTAAGCCACTACATTGTGCTTGGGGCTATATCTTCGCAGCAAGTCAGGAAAACCAGACTTTGCTGGTAGCAGCTGTCTATAAATCCCACTCTACATTTTGCACATGGGTGGGAAAAGCCTTCCGGCAGCAGGTGCAAAGAGGTGCGAGAGCCAGTCTTGCACTTGATAGCTATATAAACCTTCTGGCAGCTAGCCAACCATGTGGGTCAGCCATCCTTTGAACTTGCCAGCTGTATTCAACATTTCAGAAACAGGTTGCTATAACAGCCCTTTGGATAGTTATTTATTTCCACAACAATGGACAACCAAGCCATTCATTAAAAAAACACAGAATGAGCTCAACTCACATCTTCCTGGATCATCCTAAAGAGGCATAAAGGGATGAGCTTTAGAGAACTGCTGTAAGGTCAAAGCTTTTGTCTTGCAAAGCTAAGGAGAGATAACCTTGTCCTGTGGCTCCAGTTTGTGTGCCTTTGATGGCAAAGCAGCAACACTACAAGCTTCCTGTAATGGAAGAGGTTCTGTTAGGTAACTAAGTAATCAAAAATGTTATCAATCCACAGACAGGGGTTATGGTGAACCTTCAGCAGGGGACTATGTCGGACAATTAAAAAATGTAACGTTTGAAACATGCTTTACATTTTATTTTTTTAATTGCCTTCATCGGAATTGAACATGTGAACACCTGAAACTGCCTTGTACTGAATCAGGCCACCAGTCCATCAAAGTCAGCACTGTCTACTCAGACCAGCAGCAGCTCTCCAGTTTCTCAGGCAGAGTTTTTTCACATTTCCTGGAGAGGCTGGGGATGGGACCTTCTGCATGCCAAGTAGGTGCTCTACTAATAAGTCATGGCCAATTTTTAAACATGAGTTCATGGTGAAAGAGTGTTCCTGTATCTGCCAAACATGGTATGGGCTTTTATGTCTACTTTCAATCTTCTCTATTTTTATGGATTTGGAGTCTAGTCATGCCCTATGGGTAGATGTCCTCAGGCTCCAGTTTAGCCACATTCCTATGCATATCCCATTACACGTACTGAGTGCAACCCACATGACTGTGGTAATTCCATAAATAATTTTATGATATCACAGTTATTTGCAGCTGGATGTATGAGTGTTCTTCCAGTTTACAGGTCACTTCCTTCCTTCAAATCCATACATAACCCTAAGGCATAAACAACCCTAAGGATTTTCACATGCAGGAAATATATAACACTATCCCATGTGTGAGCTGGCCCTGTATTCTATAAAGCAGGCAATTGCACAACTGCTTCCTGTATGACTGTATTTCATGGACACACGCCATTAAAAGAATGCAAAGTATCAGTATGCACTATGGCATTTTTCACAATGCATTACCTAATGTTACCACGTCATTTTTCTTGTGTTCAGACAATTTAGTGAATATCTCAGCACTCTCTCATCTTTTTCCCATTCTCCCTCCCCCCATTTCTATTAAATTGGCTTCTCCAGTACTATCCCCCTCAGAGCAAAATGTATTAGCCACGAAGTTTGTGCTCTGTAATCAGAACTAAAATTTTCCCATTGGTGACTTCTAGCACATTGGTGACTTCTACCCCAAATCCACCCAGAAAGTGAAGGCTAGTGAGGGTGTTTTTTTTTTTAATATTATTATTACATCTCAATAGCAAAACTTTTCAGTGATTGAAGGCAGCTGTTCAGGGGCATATGTCTCTGGTCTCTTCTCTCTGACCGTCTCTCAATCATGTCCCCTTCTTCAATCTCAAACCCAATGCTGCAAATAAATTATCTTTTGTGCTTCAGCTACTGCATTTTACAGAAGAGCAAATGGGCCTACTCCTACGTAAAGGAGAAGAGCGAATGAAACTACTGAAATGGTCAAATGCTTCAACATGTGTGCAAGATCTCCCCTAAAACCTGAGCATGATCATCAGAAGCAGCACAACATGTACAAAAATGCAAGAGGTGGCAGCAGCCTGAAAAATGCCTGTACTTTAGGTACTGGATCTGGATGCTTTACAAGTCAAGAGTAAATCAGATGATACTCTTCGTAGGCAATTATTGCAAAGTTTATTTCAAAGAAGTTTCTTTCAAACTGACAAACAGTATGTGTTTGTTGATATGTACAGAAAGAACATGTCATGTTTCGAATACCATATGTTATGGATTTTAATCCTACCCTTTGTTCTTGCTTTGTTTTTACTAGAACACAAAGGAAAAAAATGAATACAGTAGATCAGAGGCTTTCAAACTTTTTATGTTCAGGGAATTTCTTTGCACATTGCTGCGGAACCCCTTGCACAGTGCAGAGGATACTGGGGCACATCCTAGGGCACCTATTTAGTCCATGTAAAACATTGGCAAGGCCTTTTGGGTCTCACTGTTGGCCTGCATGAAGAGATAGTAACTCCTGGAGCACAATACTCTCTTGTGACCAGACACTGTTAAGGAAGAGAAGCTGTGCTAGACAGGCTACCTTTCAGGGGAAGCCTAGCCACCATTCCTGGCTGTATAATCAAGGAACTGCTGCTAAGAACCCCAAGTTAGCTTGAAAACCACAGGTCTAGATCACCTAAAACCTTCATTATCTTGGAATCCTGTCTTACAGCACTAACTGAAACTAGCTTCCTCAAATAATTATCTTAATAAAGAAACATTTAAACAATAATTTTGTGGACAAAGGTTGTCAGTGGAAATCCAAAACTTCTAAAAGGGATTAGGCAATCACAGTGTAATTACATACAAAACTTAATTAAGTTTTACTTGGTTAGCACTGATCTGAAAAATGACACTAATTAGGAAAGAGCATCATTTTCCAAGGGGGGAAAACTTCAAAGAGGAAAAAAGGATGAATTCATGGCAGCAGCAACCTTCTAAGAAATCTAGGTTTCTTGTCACCTTCACTCATGTTGTATCTCTTTCTTCAAGAGTGTAAGTAGGGGACCAGCAACATTCAGGTAAATAGATGCACAAAAATAAGAGAATTTACTGTCATCTCCATCCAAGCCTGTTCCTCATGGAAATTCTAGTATCAAACCTACTTACATGGAATATTGCATAGAATTCTGCTTTAATCCCACACTGTGGTGAACTGCTATCCATTTAAAATACATCCAACAATGACATTTACCATAGGTTATATATTCAGCCTACATGTCCCTTACAGATCATTTGTCACTGAAGAACCCTCTGTCATCAGCTCAGATTTATGGAGGCAGCCTATTTTATCTCTTCACCGCTTATATAGTTTAGTCTTGTTTTTAAGGTATCAGTTTACTATAAAAATAACCCTGCTGGCATCTACCAGGATTGTGAAACCTTGGCGACCCAGACAGCGGAAACAACACAAAGCATGGAGAAACAGTTGCGTAAAAAGGGAGAAAGGATTATATAAAATAAAATAATGCTTTTCCTGGAGGAGGATGGGACACAGGTGTGTCATGATTAGATCTCTTTAATTCAGTCCATTTTTACAGTTTTTGTGCAGGAGAAACTTTAATGTCACTTGAGCGAAGTCCCTGTACTTCCAGAGACCTGCACAGAAAGCACTTCATCATAACGTATGTGAATGTATCTGGAAGAATGCTGCAACCACAAGGGCACGAGTCCTTCTTCAAACCTTGCACAACTCTTTTTCACATTGAAAAAAGGGTTGTGGTATGCTACAGGTATCCAAGGATATGACCAGGGGAAAATGCCTACTTTAGGGCTCTGAGTGGATGAAGGAGATGCAAATTCACAATTAAAGAAAGTGAGGATGGTGGAGACTACAGCCTATTCCTTTGATGGAATGTGAAGCAGCTGATACTTTATAGGCCACCTTCAGAATCTTAAGGATTCATGCCCTTTCACAGAATAACTCTTATCATTCTAATCAAGTCAGCTTCCACATGATCAAGTCATTCAGAGATGTACACGAGCTTAGCATTTCTTCATGGAAACTGCCCAGCCTTAAGCTACACTATGTTGTTTTCTGAATAAAAATTGGAACTATCAATTGGAAAGTATTTGAACTTAAGAAAAACTTGTAAATGGTTCACTTTATGGTAAAACACTATTAACTGGAGCATCAGATGCTGCTCGAAAACTAGCACAAGGAAGAAATATTGGAAAGACTGAGGATTCTTCAGTTGCCTATGACCTGTGGATCTTTATTCCTTTCATAATATCAGAACCCTTCATACAATATTCGTGTTAGATCTGGAAAGGGTGACAGAGAACAGAGGGGAACAAAAGATGCAAAACTGGGCAATAGTTAGCAAGGTCCTGCAGATCCAGCTATGGTTTTTCAGAAGAGGGCATACCACTGAGCCCCTTGGGGAATTCATCCGATGTCAGGGAGAGGTTAACAATCTCCCTTGAGGGGCCTCTTATCCATTGGTCACCGGATGTGAACAGTAAAGACAGACAGGGATCTAAGTGACAAGTGGTTGCCCTCACCAAACCCAGCAATTTGTCCACTTTGGTTAATGAGCGCCTATTACCATTCTTATCAGCCTTATCTCTGAATACTGTAGCCTTCCCTTTCCACTGCTAGAAAAGGAATGATGAACTAGCTGGATCTAAGAGCTTTTCTTATGTTCTTAATGGGGGATTATAACTGAACTAAACAAAGAAATGGATAATTTATTTGCGCAGTGACAAGTAAAATTTTGGCATTACCCTTGTGTATGAGAGACACATTAGAAACAGAATCTTTCAAATGTCTTGGTCACATGTTTATGTTCATTGGGTGAGGAACTGAAAAACCCCAGGTGCCTCATGTAAACTAGCCATAAAAACCTTTACGTAGAATGGACAGAAAAGATAAAGTGATACCACAATACAAAGGGACAAGAAAGGGGAAAGGAGGATTTTCAAGACTAACTGAATACATGAAGCTGCCTTAGATTGAATTAAACCATTGGTCCATTGAGCTCAGTAGCAGCTCTCCAGAGTGTCAAGTAGAGGTCTTTTATACCACCTTCTACTTGATCCTTTTAGCTGGAAATGCCAGAGGACCTAGAACCTTCTGCATGCCAAGCAGATGCTCTGTCACTGAACCATGTTCTTCCCCAAGTTCTGAATGTAAGTATAGTAAGGTGCAATAAGCTTACAGAATGTTCTTTCATAAGAACATGTTAAGAGAACTGGATGAATGTCTGTCAAGGACAGATTTTCCCACAGGGACTTTTCTGGCATTTTGAAAAACCTCTTTGATTTTGCCTAACTGCCATGTTTCAAAAAACAATTATTCCAAAATTGTGCTGTTTATTTATGTAATGAACTCTATGGTTCTTGTAACATCAAATATGACAGTCCTTCTGTATGGGAAACTAACAGTAATAAAATAAGTGATTGCCATAAACTTTAGTTAATGATCATTTGTTAGTCTATTAAGTCCGTTTAAGACCCTTAGTCTCTTAAGTCATTCATGGAACTAAATTCATAGAATGCATTGTCACCAATTGTGTTGCCCTTAATGAGATTTTAAAAACTGACTAATGCATGGAGAACAGGAACACTGATGTATATAAGCATGACTCATAAAAACAAAACCTTGATATTCCTCTGACTGCCAAATGCTGGGCACAAGAGAGTGATGCTACCACCACTATAATCTGTGAGTGGGAGTTCCACTGGGATCTATTCAGTCAAGAACTGGAACAGATGCACCTTTGATCTGATCCTGCAAGGCAACTGATATACGCCTAAGGCTGATTCTCACATTACTTTTCAGATGCAAATATACCTGTTATCTAAATGCATATTGGAGAGAAGACATGCAACTTCTAAACTACTTTCAATTGCCTTGTACATTTATCATTCAGTTACTTAATTACTACTCAAACAAAAATGTATCCGTGTAATTTAAAAGAAAATAAGGCCAACTTCTGATCTTTTTCGAAAGCAGGTGCTACAGTTTTATTTCATGAACACATCTTTTGTTTACTATATAATTTTAAATAGGTTCCCAACCTCCAGATGTTGGCTGGAGATCTCCTGGAATAGCTTCTAATCTCCAGATGAAGGACATCAGTTACCCCGGATAATTAGTTGCTTGGGAAGGTGGACGGTGTGGCATTTTATCCCGCTGAAGTCCCTTCCCAACCCCCTTCCTTGGCTCCACTCCAAAAAATCTCCAAGCATTTCCCAACCCAGAGCTCACAAGCCAGACTTTAACACATATTTTTTTCTGTAACTGCTGGTGAAAGCAGCACGCAACGGTGTGGGATCAGAACTAACACTAAACCAGTATTCCAAATTATTCCCAGAGAAGCTACCTCAATCCTGCTTAAACCCAATTTTACAATACAATGGTCGGCTACTTCCATTCAGTATCCTGTTTTTTATTATTTCAGAGTTTGCAACTAACTGTGCCAATCCCCATACTGTATAGTATTAGAACTCTTGATAGAAGTATGCATTATACACACAAGAACACAACCAGGAATACATATTTAATTTTACAAACTAAGGTGTATTTTTAAAAACCATTTTGAATACCTTGATGATTTTGTATCCACTGTGGACCAGCGAATGCCTAAGCCCTGCATTCTCTTCCAAGAAGGCTGCTTTTTGATTTTCAAGGCATTTTGGCTTCTACTGTTGGCTCAACATGGTTATGACTGAAATGATTTGTATCAGGAAGTTTCCCAGGCATGCTTTAAAGTGTTCACATAGGCCTCTGAAATTCAGCTGATCTTTTCATACTCATACTAGTACATAAATGTTACCCATTACCTTGAAAAACGCTCTTTAATATTAATCTCTTATAAATCTTATGCTATTAATTCTCATGAAACCTATGGTCCTATGTTCATCATATACAAGACACAATCAAGTTGCAAGACTCATACAAACTTACATTCTCTCACACATAAAAACACCCTTGTTTTAATTCTAAGAATGAAAAAGTCAGTGTTTTGGCTAGTTACTTTGTCCTGAGTCTTTAATTCTGGGGAATTCATATAGTACGCTTTCCTCTGGAGACATTTTTCTACTCATCTAACTGCTTGCATACAAATTTCCTTTTAAAAAACCCAAATTGCTTCTGTTGTAGAAGTTATCATTCAAAACATGTTTTCCTTCAGCTCCTTTCCAGGAGGTGAACAAATTTTTAGACTTTGACAACATTATACATCACCAGTTTATTAATTCCATTCCCCCATGAGACACTAGAATAAATGCAATAATCTTATAGTTAATTGTACACTGTATCACACCAAATTATCTTCATTCTTCTCTCCCTCCCAACCCTATCTCACGAACTCCCTTACATTTGAGACTTGTGTCTTGCTTAATAGTTAATGGGTCATAGACAGATTTCATGTGAATGAACAGAAGAGGGTCAAATACACCTGTGGACCTCATTACCCAGTTTTTTTGGTGCCTCAAGTGAAGCAAATGCCAATGTGCTCTGGGGAAAGAGTAGAGGGAGACAGGATACTCTTCCCTTCTCCCACTGATACCACCAACTTTATAGGTAAGTGAGGTTGTTGGTAGGTGGGCTATGGTGATTAGAAATTATGAGAAAGCATAACAAATTTTAAATGCATTTAGAATTTTCAGAAGAGAGAAGATTGTTTTCCTTTCCAAGAGCTCAACAAAGCTGCTCATAATTTGCCAGTGATTTCTGCCTGACTGTTATGAAAATTTACCTATCACTACGTAATGTGCCATTCTGATGTACCAGTTGAAAAGCTATACATACCACTGTTCAGCTGAAAACAGCAACTTCTCTGGCAGTGGGAACTATTGAATTAAAACAAATAAAGAAAACCATGCATACATTCCAGTTCTTTAGCCTGTGGTGGGATACATAAACAAATCCCCGTGTATTCCCATTTGCAGAGATATGCTGAGCAGTGGCAGCGAAGATGCTGACATGTATAAGAGGAACAAGAAAAATAAGGGAGTTGTGCAAATTCATTTGCTGTAATCAGATATAATATGTAACCATAGTTAAGGAAACCTGCACAAATCCAGCTTATTATTGGGCTCAGGCCTTTCTCACTCCAAAAATCACACTTAAGTACTTAATTTGACTGAACAAAACATATGCATGTAGGCACACTAATTTACCAGTTCTTCCCTCTCCCCAGAAGAAAATTACATGTGGTTTAGGATCCTTATTATTGGAGGGTAGGATACTAATTCCAACTAATCTACAAACCAGCATTCGGGCTTTACAATTTCTGTAAGAGTTACTGTTTAACCACAATTCTTGGTAGGAGAAAGCGCAAATTGGACTTACCCCAGCATTGTTTGCTGTGGCAGAGAAGCCCCATGTCCAAAAAGGGCACTGCGTGCGGCTCTGTAACTCAAAGTCCCAGAGTGCATTGGGCAGGAAGCGCAGTGCGCAGTGGGAGGCCACTGGGAGGTGGGAGGGCAGTTTGCCTCCTCTTCACTTCCTCCCATTGATAAGAGGTTGGGCAGGAGGCACATGCCTCTTTCTCCTGTCCATCGCTGCCAGGAAAACCTACCCATCCACCCTTGTTATATTGTTGATTTAAAAAAAAACAAAAAAAAACATTTTGGGGATTGTTGAAAGTTGGATTTGAATGTTTTTTTTTAATGTTTGTTTTTGCTTTTGTCACAACTGTGGGAATTTGGCATGGAGAGGATCCCTTTGTGAGCAGGTCAGGACTACATGTCGGCCTGCTCTTAGAGGGGTCCTCTATAAGAGGCCATGGGTAAGCAGTGCTGGGTGGCCCCCATCTCATGGAGGGGGGGGCCTGGACAGCTGAGCTGCATTTCCGGGTGGTAGGAGAACCCAGCAGGAGTTTGTGCCTCAGCAGGTTTCCAAGAGGCTACCATCTCCCTAACAACCAGCAGGTCATTGGGGGCACCGGGAGCCTGGCAGGAAGCCAGGTAGACCCAGGCATCCCAGCTGGGAGGTAAGTGTTTGGCTGCCTTGTGGCCAGAGAGTCACAAGATGGCGGGATCTTCTCCCCATGCTGTCCAATGCTTAGAAGTTAATAAAAAGTTGTGGCCTGTTTAATACCAAAAAGTCATAAGGTAAGTCAAGTGTTCTTTGTGGCATGGGAGGTGTTCCCCTGCAAGGCAAGGAAGCAGTAGAGGGATCCACGAATTCAGCAATTAGACAAGTCTGTGCTCATCTTTCTTTAGCCTCAGTTACATGTGACATCTCATTGGTATATTAGTATTGCTGCTCCCTGACCCTTCAAAAATGGGCAAACAAGCAAAATATTATCTGTACATATTATTCTAAAAATGGTCAACGAATTTCCAAATAACATCCTGAGGTTTATGAACCACAGACAACTGAAAAGTTCAAGGAAGCAAACTGTAAAAAAAAAGGAAAAGAAAAAAAAGAAAAAATATTCAGAGAGTAGAAGCATGCTGAGCATGTTCCTAAGGTAGCTTCCTCCTTTCGCGTGCCATGAAGAAGGGATACATTCTGGAGGAGCCGCTTGTTGGTAGGAGGCGATGAGTACCATGAGTTAGGAAATGAAAAGGTTCTGAGAACAAAGCAGAAATCAAGCAAGAGGATTCAATGGAGAGGAAGAAATGGAGGGTACAAAGGAAAGGGTGTGAACTATGTGACAGATGAAATGTTAAAGACTAGTAGAAGGGACTATAAAGTAGAATCATTAAAGCATCACAGAAACTCCAAGGAGAGCACTTTTCTATGGGGTGGTCTCAAAGAATTTGCCTCACAAGGTTCAGCTGATCATTTAATGCCAGAAACAATATTACACTACCATTGCAGGATGAACTCCCAGAAGCAGTATATCCTGAAATGTTTAGAGGATATCTATATAACACATGGATGTTTGAGTGGAAGCACTGGTAAATATTTAAACTCATCTGCAAGACTGAACTAGCCTTGCATTAGAACAGTCATAAAGGGGCTCAAAATAACATCTCACACTGTCCTCTGTAACTTCTGAACAATCCCCTCCTTAAAAAAAAATGCCTAGCTGTTCTTTTGACAGAACAGTCAGGAACACATTCCAAACTCCATTAGCTGATTTTTTTTTGGGGGGGGGGAGATTTTAGCTTCTTTAACTTTGGCAAAGGATTATAAACTACTTTTGGAAGCTCTGAAAAAAATCATATAACGCTTTTTATTAATAAACTATCTTTCTATTGAGCAAACAAAACCTATGCTACCTGCTCAAGTTCAATTAGCATGCCTTTTGCATTTCAATAGGAAGGCAGAAAGAAAAACTGCTGAAGAACCTTTTAGAGTCTCAGAGCCTTCACTATAATTGGAGCCTTCCTGTTTTAAATCCCCCAGATTCACGTGTAAGGCAAAGCTTTTAAGCAAATTCAAACTGCAGATTAATTTCTACTTCTAAATATTTCCTATATGGGCTAAGGGGCATGGTGAGCTAATAGGATTCTCTGAACCAACTACAAACCTTCACTTAAACCATTTAATTGCCTGGCCTTCCCCAAGGAACCTTTAAAACTGCAGCTGATAACGTGTGATGCGGCCCTAAGGAACTTTACTGCAGGACAATGTATGTACCAATCAAAGATATTCTGCCTGTTCTGTGTACTTACATGGGAAAGAGTCAAGCTGACTTCAGTGATATTTAGACACATGAAATTGAATATAACATGGCAGATTTATAGGGCAATCCTAACCAGGCTACACCATTTTAAACCCATTGACTTAATGAGCTTAACACTCCCATTAGATTTATAAGTACTCATGTTTAGGACATTCTATCTACTGTGTACCAATGAGTATAGATAAACTCAGAGAGATTTTTGAGATACACACATATATATTTAATTTATGTGCCAGCAGTAGGCAATCCCCACTCTCAATAATTGAAGGAGTGGGAGAAAAAATGGGAGAGGGGATGGCATCAATGGTGACATTCTAGGAATATCTCCTCATCTCAATGGTCTTTACCACATAAGTAGTGTCATATTCCCCCAAAGCTCATTCATCACTCAACATTGGCCTAAAAGTTTCCTAGTATTTGTTGGTTTGGGCCGAGAACCCTGTGGTGGTTGGACTAGGGTTGCCAATCCCCAGGTTGGGCCAGGGGATGCCCCAGTTTGGAGCCTCACCCCTCATTTTAAGGTTAAAAAAAATGGGGGAACTTACGAGGCATGGGGGGAGAACAACCAGGAAGTAAACATGATGTCCCTGTGTCACCTGGAAGGGATGTCAGTAACATCAAGAGGTGACTCTCTGGTTTGGGGACCAAACTCTACGGTAAAAAGCTAATTTTAAAATTGAAGTTTTGCCCACAAACCGGAGAGTCACTTTGGACATTCATGACTTGCAGCACCACTTTCAGGTGATGCAGGAATGCTACTTTTAGCTCCTGGTAAATTCCCTCCATCCCCCACCAGCTGGTCCAACCAATCTGGCAGCCTTAGGTTGGACTAAAACCATCAAGACAAAATTCAAATTCCTACTCAGTGCTAAATCTCACTGGATAATTCTGGGCTTAAAATTAAAGCTCACTCAACATAATCTACCTCACAGGGTGATAGTTGTGATAACTATGTGTCCTGTCCAGAGTTTTTTGTTTTAACTGTAGGACAAAAACTGCATCTTGTTGTAGTAATCATTATCACAGAAACATACTGAAACTGTATCTCTACATGACAGGACACCCATAGAGTTTCACAGGTGAAAGAAAATGTCATGCCTCCTTCTAATCCCGTTCTTGCTGTCTGTCTCCCGCTCCCCTTTTACCAGCTTCCACCTTTCCCATTTTCCCCCCTGCTTTCTCTTGATTTCACTTTTTCTCCTATCTCTGCTTCTGGTCCCATTCTCCTCTATTCTCACTACTTACACATCCTGTTTCTTCCTGCCTTTCCTTCACCTGCTGTAGCCCCTCACACCTCCATCCATCCTAACTCTGTTTCCATCTATCATCAAACAAAAGTATTTTGTGCTTTATTTCACTGCCAAAGATTGCACAAGGATTCCACAACTACCTTTAAAATTTTCAGTTACCATTTAGAGTTGTCCAGGCCATGTTAGTAGTAGAAAAGAGCAAGAGTCCAGTGAACACCTTTAACTGTATCTGAAGATGTGGGCAGTGACACACGTAAACTCATACCCTGCCATCAATTGTGTTAGTCTTTAAGGTGCTACCGGACTCTCCTTCTTGTCTACTGTTATAAACAGACTAACATGGCTATCCATTTTGATCCATATCCAGGCAATGATGTCTGGGATTGCCTAATCAGATATCACAGCTTAGTCCTAACAAATCTGCAGAAACCTCAGGACCACTTGGCTAATATGGGTCTAAGAGGCTCAGAATTGCATTGGTCTCTTTTCCCCCCACCAGATATCAAAAGGCAATGTTAATTCACTTCCACCCAGCTCTGCACACAGAACATTCCAAATACTACAGGCTTCGAGACTCCTCGAAGCCTGAAACATTTTTTCAGGGGCTCCCCCACAGTCAAAAGGTTGAAAAAGGCTGGGTTAGGGGTAGAAGATAGGACAGACACAGCCAAGGGAAAAAAAGCAACCTGAAAGTTCAATGAGAAAGAGAAAGCACAAGGTTCTCAGAAAGAAAGCAAAGGTAGCAAGTAGGGGTGAGCACTTGAGTGCAGTTCAGCCACCTCAGGAATCACTGAAGCCCAAGGTGGCCAGAGCCATGGTGCAGACCAGCAGCCACACACCAGCCAGTGCCCACACGCAGGCACAGAGCTCTGCACCCGCATGTGGCTGCCAGTTGGGGTGCCAACACCGACGATGCCCCTCCGCTTCGTGCCACAGCACTGGCCGCCTTGGGCTTTGGTGATCACCTAGTGGCAAGCACTCCCACTCTATTGAAGACACAAAAGAGTAACCAACTTCCTGCCCCCAAGGATCATGGGGAGGAAAGAATCCAAAGACCTCAATGTCTAAACCTTTTTTCAAGTGAAAAACTGGTTTTTGTGAAATTTTGATTACATTGTATTTAGCATAATTTTATTATATTTTCCTTGAGGACCTCATTAGGTAAAGGTAATCTATAAATAACCCAAAATAAATAAATAACCAAGGAAGTAATTTTGTCTGACTGATGCTACATTTCTATTGAATCAACTACTGACTGTATAGCACAAAATCTCCAGATTGAAGAAATAAAGTATTATCATTTTTCTACAGTTGTGAACTATTTTCTGAACTAATAAGCAAGCAAGTGTTCTATGTTTATACAAGTGATTTGACTGTGCTTTCATAGAGCACAGGAGCATAAAGTTATGTCCTTATAAAGTCAACTTCATCTTGTTTAACAGAGAAAGTGTTCAAGCATCAATGCCAGGAAATAAACTGTACGTTTTACTCAGATAAAAATATGTTCCACATGAGTAGTTACAATTATGAATTGCGTACTTTTTAGATTTTTATCCTGTCCTTTTCCCAAGATGTTCACAATGGCATACATGCTTCTGTCCAACTGTACCCTCAGCCTTTTGAGGATGATTCAGATGAAAGATGGAGCATTCCTAATAGCCCCAACTAGCCTGATCTCATCAGAGCTTGAAAGTGAGGCAGGGTCAGTACTTGGATGGGAGATCACCAAAGAAGAGAGGAGTAGCTATTTAGAGGAAGACAATGGCAAACCACCTCTGTTCATCTCTTTCCTGGAAAACCCCAGAAGGTGGAATTTCATGAGGTTGTAATATGTGAGTTGTGACAAAACAGCTTTCTTTACTTAGTTACTTAGACAGGAAGACAGTGATTGGATCAAGATTAATGAGAGCCTTGCAGTACTGAAAACTGATCCAAGATATCTGTCTTACTCAAATGTTCTAATCATTTCACCACATTCACACCACATACCAGATATGTAGTTTGTTATTTTATTTTTTCTCCTCAGTGGAATAGTAGCAACAGTCACTTTTTGCAAAGAGATTTGACAGAAGAGAATAGTAAGCTATTAAGATTGGCCTATCATAAGCCATAAAGGAAGCTTTTAGGACTTGATGATATCAATGGAACCTCAATGCAGACCCATCCATGTCATCACTCACCCACTGCATAGGGAGGTAGAGCAGGCTCACACATGCTGGTCCAGCCTCCATGCAGTTGCAAGTGGTCTGCATGAGGTAAACAGATGGAAACAGTACCCACATGTACACCTACTCCACATAATCAGCAAAGTAATAATATGGTCACCAAAGCAATAAATATGACAATTCCTAAACTAGCATTGCTGATCACAAGAAAGGGATGTACAAATGATTACTTCCATGCATTTGACTGGCATGGAGCACTTGGTGATCATGTAAAGACAGGGAGCAGGGCCACTGTTCTCATGTCCACCCTACCTCCCCAAGCAGTAGGTGAACACAAGGCTGGGTTGTCTGCATAGGTTAATATCTTCCATGCAAGTGTGGATGTGAGGGAAACCAACTGTGCTTTATAGGAATGTGACATTCTGAATTCAGGGACAACCCAGGAAAAATGGATAGCCTTTGTCCTAAAGGTTGGGATGTCCCAATGCTGAAGCTTTTGCCAGAGTGATGTTTGCCTGTTTTTTATTATTTTTGCTTTCTGCTGTTTTCTCAATACTTAGGACAATATGACAGTGAGTTGACGTTTAATGTTACTACTTTTTTTATTTAAGTAGTCTTTGCTCTGAAATTTAATGGAACATTACTCTTAATCCTGAAATATAATGTAATAAGAGTGATTTATGAAAAGAGATCCAAAAAAGAGAATGGTCTTGTTTACTACACAAAATTTGTCATTGTTATCACTCTGCCTCTTCTGGCATGTAGGATCTGGATCTTTTTTCTGAAATCACTTCGAGCTTCAGTGGTGTTCAGATCCCCTCTGAATCCAACTCCTCCTTATTCAATCATCCAGATTAAAAGATACAGGGTAAACCTGTCCCATTAAAGCTAAAACTGATGTAAGAAAATATCACTTAAGGAAATAACTTTTTAAAGTCTTTGTCAGGGCATGACACTAGTCTCGTTGAAATAACTAGCTCATGTCACAGACCACACTTGAAACTATTATTTTTACCGAACCTCATTCCACTTATCAAATGCAGGAGGGTATGAATTATCAGTTTTTAAAAACTTCTCATAGACTGAAATTAGTATGTACTTATAAGAGCCTAAGTACCTTAGGCTCTTATAGCCTAAGGTAAGGTGACCAGAATTTAACATTGGTAAAGCAGGACACCATTGACTGGGGAGGGGGGGGGGGTCTTGATTAAAAATTTGGTCTATATGGAACAACAAGAAGTTTCATAGAATGTATAGAATGCAAAAATAGTATTGTTATATATAAATATATATATATATATATATATAGACACACATATATATATATAATTAATTTAATATAATTAATTTAATTAAATACAATTTGCCAGGTACCCCCAGATGTCCCTCCAAAAGTGGGACAATCTGTTCCCCTTACATGAATTAAAACAATTGCCAAGAAAGCTGGACCGTCTTTCATGAGCCACTTTGCCTAACAGTTCAAGCTATATTACTATATTCATGAAAGAATTAGGAGAGTAAAGCAAAAATGTTGAGTCTGGAATATTTTTGAAATTAGTCAGAATTATTTTTTAAATAGTGATATTTGAGCAGGAGATGGTAAAAGAAATAGAACAGCCCTTTACACAGAAAGAAGATGGCATTGTGTCTAGAAACTACAGTGGCTTTCAAAGTTAACACCACAGTGGGAAAAGTGGAACTCTCAGAAATATTCCATAACCAGAAAGTAATTCAAAAACAAGTTGATACCAATACTGCTACTCCACATTCTTCCAGAAAAGACTGAATTTATCTACATATCCAGCATCAACACAATTCAGGAAATCTTACACTCAAGCTGGATTTATTTCTTTTGAAATATGTATATTCCTCCTTATCTCTTTGCACCCAAGGTAACAAACAAAGCAATAATTGCTGCAAGGACACAGAATTTGGCTAGTAACAAGATTTAAAACAATACAAACACACAGTCTTAAAAAATATAGCAAAATTTGCCAGATCAGTTTACCCTCCACTAATGCCCTCTGGAATAAAACCATCTGAAGGTGCCCTCCTCCACATCCACTCTGCAAAGAGTAGACCTTGCACAGGGGGGGAACCCCCCATGAAACTACTAATTATACCACCAGGAAGATGATAAGTGTCACATAAAAGTATTCAAGGATATGCAGTTCAATAAGAATGAGGGCTCCAGGCCATGAAAGTCTTTAAACTGAGCTGGAAGCAACTTAATAGAAGCTAACTGGTAACCATGCAAACCCTGAATTCAGTGGGCACTGCAAACATACTTTAAACTGTAGAAATTTAGAGAGCAGAGGTAAACTATTAACCATCTAAGGAACACATATATATCAACTCCAATCAACTCCCATGAACCAGGCTTCTAAAAAATAGTTTATTCCTAGTTTGACGTCAAAAAATGCCAACTTGACCAGGCACATGTATTTTCACACCTTGACAATTTGTTTAAATGTTTACAAAACCCTGAAAGCCTCATATACATTCCACATGCAAGGGATGAATAAATGGAGAGGGAGCACAAAGTCCAGCACCAAATCATGTTTGTGCCTGCCACTAATTCACTGAGATTTGTTTGGGACATCTTAATACAGCCATAACTTTAATGTTTTGCAGATTTTCCAGTCATCTATCAAAATACCTGTACACACAAAAAATGTTTCAAGACACCTGTAAGAAATTAGTGATGGTGATGATCATGACAATGATTTTTATTTTTATATCTTGCCCTTCCCTGGTTAGTTCAGGGCAGGTAACATCAGATTTACAGTACTAATAAAGCATTCCATATTACACCGTAAGTCTTAGATGTGGCTCACATTCGCATGTACATCCCTTAACTTCGTCACACTTGGTTACAGCACACTTTGTGGTTATCATCTGAAAAACTGAACTGATTTAGGATAATATAAGAAATTTTATTTCTGTATGTGGTAATACAGTATTACACTGGTAATACACTGGTAATGGCCAATTCATACTTGCAAATCATCATTCAAGTTCACAAAAAGAAATCTACAATTTCTCCCAAAGATTTGCTTGGAAAATCAATTTCAAAAGCAACGTCACAATGAAATCTCAAATATATAGGCCATTTAACATGATGCAACTCTGTGCTGAATAAATTATCAATGTTATTTAAAAGAAGAAAAATAATTAGTTTATACCTTTTTATACCTTACTTTTACTACCCGAAGGAGTCTGAAAGTGGCTTACAATCGTCTTCCCTTCGTCTCTCCATAACAGACCCTATGTGGTAGATGGGGCTCAGAAAGCTTTAACGGGGCTGCTCTGAGAGAATAGCACTATCAGGACTGTGACTAGCCCAAGGTCACTCAGCTGACTTCATGTGGAGAAGCAGAGAGTCACAAAATTATAAGCCACTGCTCTTAATGGCTACACCAAGTTGGCTCTCTGTTTCTTGTACACAGGAGTGCAGCAAATTTTGCCCATAAATTTTGTAAATTTGCATCACCTTCAAATATACATAACCTTTACTTTGCATCTATCAGACTGTACTGTATAGTATAAATAGTATTAAAGTCTCATATACATCACCCTGGTATTCACAGGATGTCAAAAGGAATCGCTAATAAAAACTAGTCGGATCCAACTCCATATCTCTAACGTCAACGTATTATGTCTTTCTTCCATGGTGGTTCTCAGGGCATCTCACAGAGGGCACCTGCTTATCTTCAGAAGTTAACAGATTCAACTCTGTGTCTTCTGCTCTATGACCTTGCTTAGATTTACAGCTTCCTGTGCATTTTCCATTTTCATTATTTTATGCACACCATAAGCAGTAGGTAATTCTCTAGTTTAATAAGTAAGAATAATTGATCAGGGATATTTTGGAATTTACAAAGTAATATTTTCTGTCACTTCCTGTAAGGGCATGATACCACTATTACAAAACACACTGCAAAAGAAACACAGCAAATATTGAGTTCCAGCTTCTATTAAAAAAATAACTAATAGGCTTTGCCATTTCTCAGTTTTTTTAAAAAAAACTCTGACTAGCATTCAACAGTTTTTGTGCATGTTTATTTGTGATATTTTTGTGTGCAACTGCTGAATTCCACAAATTCTTTCTTTTCTCATAAAACATTAATGGAATGCTGATTTCGTTCGGGGTGTGGGGGTACAATGTAATCAGATCCTAAGTAAATATGCTTTTAAAAAATTCCAATGCTTAACATAAGAAAAAAGAAAAAAGCTGGAGATAGAAAAGCTGTATGCAAGTTTAATAATAAATACATTAACAAATATAATCTGCTGATTTTATTGTTCTAGGACCTGTCTGTCCATGAGGAACTTTTTTTCCCTGCTGGCAGGCATTTCTGCAAGTATAGAGCTGTTCTGGTTACTGTCATGCATGTATGATGATTCCAGGAACATAAGGCTCTTTGGTACCAATATTCTTTGCCTGCCAGTTACTAAAACGAAATAACTTTACAAGCAGAAGGTTTTAACTGGTACACTTTCTGCATGATAAAACTGTTGAATACTGTTTAGTAATAGTAGCACAGGAATCTTCTACTGGCACAGATAACAACTAACTCTTCTGCATTGTAACCTGCATTCATCTACAACTTCTACAGTAGACCTATGTCAAAAAAGTGTCAAGGCAGATACAGATCAGTGAACATGCACAGGTCTAGGAACTGCTTTCTACGCCCAGTTCCTAGATACTCTTCTCTATGATGAACCATGACAACTTATTACTGGCATCAATCACCAGTTGCAGATTATACTAACAATCTGTAATGCATAATTGACAAATCATTGGAGACAGAATGATATAGCAGCACTAAGGCATCTGGCAGTTTTGTTGTGTGATGCTGATACGAACTCTAATATTGAACACTTAACTTAGCACATAGTTCTGAAGTTTATACAGAGTTTATAATCACATATATGACAAAAAAGCCCTGGAGACCAAATGGTTATCAGATGGAAAATGGAGTGAAAAACCAAGGTACGATGTTTAGTATTCATCAGGGGCATTTTTCCATGCCTTTCTGCTCTCAAGAGCATGCAAGCTTGACCCCAAACTGACAATGCCATGTATACAATAAATCAAAGTAAGATACAAACACAATTAAATCAAATAATCATAAAACAAAGAAAACCATTACTAAAACCAAGTAAAACGGCAAGGTTCAATGTATATTTTACCACAACTCTCAAAGAAAGACCAAAAACTCTCAATATAAGAGATAAGATCCATTTTCAAAACTGTCTTAAGAATATATATACTTTTAAACAGAAGACAAGTAGAGATGAAGCCAAGCAGACATTCAGGGACAGAAAATTGCATGAGCTGAGGGCGAACCTAGAAAGGTCTTATAAAGGTTAACACTGATTCCCAAAATATTGTGCAACTGGCTAGCTTTAGGTCTTATGGGAGGATATGATCCTTTGAACCCAAGATATATCTAAGGATTTTAAATAAATAAACAAAGGTATCTGCCTCTTTCCCAAATGTCTCAGGACCCAAGGCAGGTAACCACAATATAGAAAAAAATATATAAATATCTATTCTATATAGAACACCCTTCCACGTGCTTATGAAGGTGTATGAGATGGTGGTGAAGGTGGCGAAACATGAGTTCCTTTAATGAGGAAGGGCGCCCAAATAGTAAAATAATGGATATGGGCAGTAAGGCATTAGCGAGCTTTTTTGTGGATAAAGACTTGTCACTCCACCATGACCTTTCTGCTACAATTGACAAAGAATGTGAACTGGAAGCTCCGAGGCCAACACAGAGGATGTTGTTGACAGCTTCAGGCAATTCTCTTTAACCAAAGTGGACAAGTTGCTGGGTTTGGTGAGGGCGACCACCTGTCACCTGGATCCCTGTCTGACATGGCTGCCCCAATTGGGCAACCAACAGATAGGAGGCCCCTTGAGGGATATTGTCATTCTCTCATCATTTGGAGAGTACCGCAAAGGGTTCAAGGAGGCAGTGGTCACCCCCTTCTGCAGAAAATTGCTGGACCCATGGGACCTCGGCAGTTACCACCTGGTCTTACATTTAGCGTTTCTGGGTAAGATAATTGAAAGGGTTGCTGTGGACCAGCTTCTGGCATTCTTGGAGAAAGCTTCAGCCCTTGATCCATTACAGTTGGGCTTCTGTCCTGGCCATGTGGTAGAGACCATCCTGGTCGCCTTGATAGATGATGTCCAGTGCCAGCTGGTTCAGGGTATTTCAGCTATTCTCGTGCTTTTAAGATCTGTCAGCAGTATTTTATGTGATTGATCACAACTTCTTAGTGCACCATCTCACTATGACGGGGATTAGGGGGACAGCCTTAAAATGGCTAGTCTTCTTCCTCCAGAACCAGACACAAGGGGTGGCAGTGGGGGAAGGGTTATCATGTGCCTTTGCAATCCCCTGTGGGGTGCTGCAGGGAGCAATATTCTCCACCACTCTATTTAACATCTATGTGAGCCCTCTGGCACAACTGGTCTGGGGTTTTGGGCTGGCGTGTCACCAGTACACAGATAAAATCCAGCTCTGTCTCCTGATGGATGGCCAGCCGTACTCCCCTCTGGAAACTACCAGATGTTTGGAAGCAGTGTCTGGATGGCCAAGGCAGAGTCACCTAAAACCCAGCTTCTCCAAGATGGAGGTCCTGAGGCTGGGTAGAAGGGGGCAGGACCAGGAAGCGCAACTACACTCCCTGTATTGGGTGCAGCTTACAGCTGTACCTACAACCAGGAATTTGCGGATAATCTTTGATGCCTCCCTATCTATGGAGGCTCAGATCATAAGGGTAGCCCAAGTGGCATAACTGTGCCAAGTGAGGTTACTAGTTCCCTACCTGTTCCCAGAACACTTGGCCACTGTGATCCATGCAATGGTCAATTCCAGACTAGACTTCTGTAACTCTCTCTATGTAGGCCTTCCCTTATCTCTGATCTGGAAACTGCAATTGGTCCAAAATACGGCTACTAGGGTCTTCATTAAATCATCCTGGAGGGCCCATATTCAGCCTCTGCTGAGGCAGCTGCATTGGTTACCAGTTAGCTTTTGAATTGGGTTTAAGGTTTTGGTTCTTACCTTCAATGCCATCTGCGGCCTGGGCCCCACATATCTGAGGGGCTGTTTCTCTCCTTATGCCATCCGGAGAGCTCTCCGCTCTGTGGGTTTGAAACTGTTGGTTGTCCCTGGCCCCCAGGAGGTATGCCTGGTCTTGAGCATGGCCTTTTTGGACCTGGCCCCAACCTGGTGGAATGAGCTCCTGGAAGAGCTGAGGGCCCTGACGGAGCTATCACAGATCCGCAAGACCTGCAAGATGAAGCTCTTCCACAAGGCACTTGGTTGAGGCCAGACTAGGAAGATTGGGTCCCTCCCTGTATAGGCTCCATGTGCCAGGCATCTGAGCAGGAATTACCCCCCCCCATGGCAGTGGTGTGTGTAAGTAGTAAGTAAGTTGTGCATGGATAGATGGATAGGGGGGATATAGATTGGATTTTGTAAGTATTTTGTAACTTGTATTTCATGTGGGTTTTTATTATTTTACTGTAAACCACCATGAACCGGCAGGGTCCAGGAGTGGTGGTCAGTAAAATGGTAAGTAGGTAGGTAGATAGGTAGGTAAGTAGATGATAAATGACAGATAGACAGAACAACATGCAACAAATTTAAAATATTAAAAAACAGTCTAGCAATACATTATGCTGCCCTGTGCCCAGGTACCAACTGCCTCCAACACTCTTCAGAAATAACTGTATCGTACAGTTTTTTCTAGAAAATTAGGGGGTAAGAGCTACCTGACAGCTTCCATGTAGGGCATATTATAGCAATCCAGTTCAGATGTTACTAAAATGTGACAGTGGTCAGCTAGGTCTTCTTAGTCATAGCCTAAGCTAGTAAAATATATTGGAAGTGGGGAGACAAACAAAACTTTTGATCTATTCAGTGTGGGGACAGTATCACACCAAGAAGAATCCCTATATAATTTTAGAGAACTCTGCCCCCTCTGCTCCCATGGAAAACTCACACAGATACTCTGCCTGTCAAGACATAAACAGAGAATGGAAGGCCTCTACACAGCTCCCCAATATGCCTTCTGTCACATCATTCTTTCTTTACAAGCAGGTGGGTCTATATGGGATATGGGGAGTACGCATAGGACTCCATTTGTTGTAACATCCCAGCACAGTACCTGACTAGCAGTCGTAAGGGTAATGGGGAAAAAAACCAAAGCTCAGTTAAGCCTTGTATAGAATGTACTCCAATGGACTGCTTCAAGCCCATCCTTATCCATGGTTCCTCTATATATTTGTGAAACAGCCTGGGAAGGGGGGGGGGGTGGAATGTGTCTGGCTGCCCAAGTTGGAATAGGACCAATCAGGGTGCAGCCAGCAATGCTGGCTGCACCCTGATTGACCCTGCCCCCACAGCTCCCACCCTCCCTCCCTGGACGCCAGCCATGTTCCTCTCAGACCTGCCAGAGACAGAGAGACACACAAAGCCCTGCCAAACCGAACACGAGCCCTCATTCCCTCCTATCTCTCCTGCTGTGAGGGTGGCAGAGAGAGACAGAGAGAGCTGCCCCAGGCTGCTGACAGAGACACACAGAGAGCCACCCCTACTGCGATGGAGGGTGAGAGACACAGTCAGGGAGAGCTGCCCCAAACTGCACACCAGCCCTCCTTCCCTCCTACAAATCAGCCCTAATTACCTGCTGTGCCTCCTGCTGCGAGGCACAGAGAGAGAGAGAGAGATCTGCACCTCCCAGTGTCCCCTAGGTCCTAGCGCTCATTGCATTCCTCCTTGCAATGGGCTTTCTTGCTAGTAAAAAAATAAAATGATACATCTGGTTTAAAAAACAAAGACTTTAATTATTTAATTATTATTACTTTCTCCCTGAAAAAACAGCTAAATCTTTCTAAGAGAGAAATGACATTTAGCATACATAGATAAGAGTTAACTTTTTAGATATTTATGCATAAAAGGAAAACTCAATGAAAAAGCCAATTAAAATATGTTTTGCTTAATGTAAACAAGCTGATGTCTAGGCTATATGTCTTTGTTCTAGTCAATGTAATCCCCCTCCCCAATGCAATACCCTGGACTGCAGACTTTGAAATTCCTCTTAAGGATAATAACAGTAGACAGCACTTGAATGCTCTCTTTGAAGCACACACTATACAGACTTTACTGCTGACCTTCAATTTTCAACAAGATTAATCCCAGATCTACAGTTGAGGTAGCCTAAATATGATTATCAATCAAGTTGCCTTTTTACCCTGTTGTTGTTGATCATTTTGAAATACACTACAAAATGGCAACCAGTGGGATTGCCATTGAAAAGTTTATACATCTTTTGAGTCATAACTTTTCAAAGCCCTCTCTCCCACATGTTAGTTACTTCTTGAGGTTTGATGCTTTGCTGTGCACACTGGCCAATGTATAACAAGGTTTGCCTCTAGTGGCACCTTTAAGACCAACAAAGTTTTACTCAAGATACAAGCTTTCATGTGGATGCACACTTCTTCAGATACCCAGTGTACAGTCACATCACATCAAGAACATCCAGGAAACATTTGGCCTCAAGCCTAGGGTTCTTTCTAGATGACAACAAGAGGGATTTTTTCGTGTTAACATTGCAAAAATACTATCTTGATGTAGGACCCATTGCACAACATATAGTCCTCAGGATATAATGAACTGTGAGAATCTATATCTGGAAGAAGTGGCAAGAGAAATGATAGCATGGAAGTATCTCAAGGCATATCATATCAAGCCAGTAACTTAGTGGTATCACCTTGACCAGTGGTAGGCAAACTGTGGCCCTCCAGATATCCATGGACTACAATTCCCATGAGCCCCTGCCATGGACATCTGGAGAACCACAGTTTGCCTACCTTGACTTTTCATGTTCTTTGTAACATGTGGTAATTGTTGCCTCTTAGTCTAAGGTGACCAGATTGTCCCACTTTTGGAGGGACATCTGGGGGCAACTGGCAAATTGTACTTATGTTGAAATTATATATATATTCTATGCATATATATATACATTTTATTTATACATATATATATATATATATATATATAAATCACAGGGAGGGTCCCAATCCCCACTTCTCCTGTTCCAAAGATGGCACCCCCATACAAAAGGATGAGTGACCCAGGGGACAAACGACCTTCAAAGTCCTGCACCTTTTAAGTACGAAACAAAGGACTACATTCTCTGACAATTACAGTGTTCAAGATTACCCACACTATACAGGGAAATAATATGCCAACCCAGTTTGCAGAATATCAGGCCACCACTGCTTAAATTAGACTTTCTGTTTTTCATATTAAACCTACTGTCTTGTCCTGGAAGGATAAGACAATGGTAAACTCTAGTTAATTTGCCAACAACCCCCCTCCCCCCAAAAAAAGAAAGGATTATAAAGATAAATCCCTCCTTGTTTCATTAACAAATTAAATGGTGGTACAGTTTCTATAGCCCATTTGCCAAAAAATAATTGTTCAGTGACTGAAATACAAACTGAGTCTTTCAGTACTACACATGAACATGTCCATGTGTTAATTATAACAAACATCTTTTCCCAACACTGAAATGTCTAAACATGAACTACTAGTACTTCTAGAACTTTACCATATTAATATATACTGTTCATTAATAGAATGTAAAGAAGTAATACATAACCCCATTTTGTTTTTAAATGCTACAATTTGTTTCCTATGCTAACTGTCTCTACCATGATAAGTATTGCCAATGACAGTATGGGAGAGTTCACAGCTATACTGATAGGGAAGCTTATTTTACCACTGAATTGGGACACTGTTCTATATTCAACTGTGTTTCTTTTGGAATGCTCACCATCTTTAGCACAAGAATGTTATACAAGACCAACCTGAAAAACAAGTTTAACTCAACTTGTCTACAAGCGAACATTACGCCCTCCAACACACCTTTTTAAGATTCCTTGTGAGCAGACAACTTGTAAAATCCAGTTACAGGTAATCAGTCACAACTGGGTATGACATACCTTTCCCTTTATACTACACAATTTCAGAAATATTTTGTGACAGCAAGCCTTGAATAAATCTTTAATAGTTTTCCCCTCCCCTCAAGATGTTAACAAAAATACATGTCAGGAAATTCCAATAAGAATTGCCAGCATCTAAAACCTGTTAGATAGGGTTTCCGCTTTTTTGTCACTACAACCAAGGTTTCCCTAGTTAAACATAAAAAAAAAATAGTACATGGTTACCAATGGTAAATGAGTAGTTTCACTGTAACTCTTTCCAATTTTATTTCCAGGAAACACAGTAGTGAGCATGCTCTCATATACCATATGCATATTATACAGAAGATTTCAGTATATCAGCCTTACAGGCAGCTCCACTACAATTATCAGCACACAGAATTATTATTAGCCTCTGTACAGATTTCCATTGATCATTCACAGCACCTTTCACCAGTTATGTCTCTTCTTCATCTGTCCTCCATTGTTAACTCAGCTGATCTGACCATACTGACCTATGGTTTTGGAACCCTTGTATGACCAGAATAGATTATAAATACAGCTGTCCTTAAAGAAAACTGGAAGCTTCAGCCAGTACCAAATGCAGCAGTCTGTTTGTTGTCAGGAATTGGACAGCATGAATACATTAGCCTGTGTTAAAGCAGATGGACTGGTTGTCTGCTTGGTTCAAAGTGCAGTGTACAGGGCAGAGTCTTACCTTTAAAGCTCTTTGTGGCCTGGGACTCACCTATCTAAAGGATCACCTTTCCCTGTAGGAGCCCTTGCATTAGTGAAATTTCCAGCCCACTTTTTTAGCAAAGCTGACTTTGTTATTCTGTTCCCCTATGGGGGAAACTGGTTTTCCTGCCTCTTCTGACCTCTCAAGCATGGAAAGTTATAAATTTAAGTAAATAATTTTGTCTTGGAACTCTGTCAACAAATTCAATGGAGGTACAAAAGAGAAAGATATTCTGTTGATCTTCCATTGGATATACTTTTGCTCCTTTCCTAGGAGCAGGTGGCACTCTAGTGACTAGTTAAAAGGAAAAAGGCAGTTGGGTCCACTAGATTTAGGTTGCTTGCTTTGTTTTGGATTTTCGTTTATTGGGGGGAAGGTTACCCATCATATAAGCTGGTTAGTAAAATTTGAGTAGATAGCAAGGAAATGCAACCAAACTGGCTCTCCATTTTGCCTATTGTAAAAATATATCTGGAATTGGTATTTTAAGAATGAGTGGGTTTTGCAGAGACTGCTAAATAGAATAAAATCAAAACAAGATTTTGTGTATTTCTATCATATCACTCCTGTGCTGAAAGAACCTGCACTGGGTCTTCCACTTATTTATGGTCATAATTCAAAAGACTGGCTCTTACTTTAATGCCATAAACAGATTGGGGGCAGGGTACCTGAAGGACTATCTCCTCCCATACTATCCAGCCCGCCAGTTAAACCTCTCAAGTCCGCTCTCTTATGCCCCTTCTTTCAGAGGTGAGTCAGGTAGCAACTAGAGACAGGGCAATTTTTGTGTTATTACCTCACCTCTGGAACACTACCTGCCCCCCTGGTGGTGGTATTGCCATCTACTTTACTTTTTTTTAGATGTTAGACCCAAACATACATTTTACCCTGGAATTTTAATTAGTGGTTTTATCTTACTGACTTTGTAATAGTCTGCTTCTGTTTTATGGATAGTTTTTATTCTGCTTTTAAGTCCAATTGCTTGCTTTTAATATTGTGTTTTGGTTTTTATTGTAAGCCACCTTGAGCAGAATTCTAAACATATCCTAAACAAATAAAGAACTAGACATTCAATCACTTAACAAAGACTTCAGTATTCTGGCATACACTCCATCCTTTAGCAAATATCTAACATTTTAAGTTTAATTCATATTTAAAACATGTTTTAAGGTGTTATAAATTTGCATCTAAACAATAGAAAAAACAGTGCTTGAAAAAATGAATACATACATGAAAATGTGTTATGCATAGCGAAATGATGGCCAAAAGCTGCATATTTAACTACCTGTTGCTGAATACTTGGTGGATTGTCATCACTATCATAAACTTTCCATGTGGTCACTGGGTGGACACTGGTCTCATCTAGTAACAAACTTTTGATGTTACTGAATTCATTCCAACTTCATTTTCTTGAAGGACCAACACAAAGTAGATTTATAGTCAGGGTGACAGCAAATGATTAAAAGGTATGAAGAGCAAAAGAGTTGCTTTACCCTCTTTCCTGTCACTTAAGAAATTACACTGTGAATGACTACACAGCATGGCCAACAGTTTCACAGTTCTTATTATTCAATCATATTTGCTTATTTCAAAACTACATAGATGTTTAAATCCATAATTCACATCAATTACTGCAGCAATTCATAGTTCAGGGTTTTTGGGGGGTTCTTTCAGGACAGATAAACTGGCATTTAGAAATGTAATGATTTCCATCTTTAATGGTCTGTAGTTTGGTCATGCCAAAGATGAGACATTTAATGTCTGAAATGTCAGTACAAACCTTCTTTCTTTCATGAGGTTAATAGTTGCAGGGAGAGAGGGGAAGAATGACAATGCAAATTTTTTTAAAGCAAAGATACTTGCCCTTTTATGTATATTACTAAAAATTAAGCCCGCTGTAGAGGAAAGACAGTGGGTGCTAGAGAATGGGGAGGCAGACTGTAAGCAAAGAAAGAAGAAGAGGAAAGGAGGTATGGGAGGGAGAAAGAAGGGCAGGGTGTGATTGAAAAGATGGGTAGAAGGGAGAAAGAAAGGAAGTAAAGGAGAAAGACAGGAAGCAAGTGAGAGGGAGAGACAGAGAGACAGTAAGGAGATAGAGAAATAGAGGAAGTCAGGAAGTAAGAAGGAAGAAAGGAAGGCAAGCAGAGAGGTAGGTGAAATGGGAGGGGACACGGGAGGTGTGAAGGTTGGGGGGGAATCGTGGAGGGGGGCCAATCGGGAGGGGGAGGTGGTAAGGAAAGAGGATTGTGTGTGTGGATGTGTGGGGTGGGAGAGTGTGGTGGGTGGCTGCGTGTGTGTGTGCGTGTCTGTGGGGGCGAGGAAGCAGCGACAGGGTGATCGTGCAGGGGGGTGGCCAGGGGGGTTTGACTGGTGAGGCTGTGTGTGTGTGTGTGTGTGTGTGTTTGCCTGTCGGGGCGGGGAAGCAGTGGCGGCGCAATGGGGGTCAGCCAGGGGGGTTGTGTGTGTGTGTCTGGGCGCAGGGAAGCCAGCGGGAGTACTCCCTGTCGAGGAAGGCTGCTTATCCTTGTGTGCAGTGAGTCCCTGGCTGGGCAAGGCTGGGCCAAGCGGCCAATGGAGAGCCAGGCTTTGTGCGGCTCCCCATTGGCCGCTGGGCCCTGGAGTGACAGAGTTTCCAAGTTTCTATCCCGGACAGAGCCCGCCCTTTCTCCTCCGCCTTAGGACTTACTCTTTTATTTATTCCGCTCCACAGGAGCGGTTAAAGATATGTAATACATACAAAATACGTCATTCATTATATTTCTTAATTAGCTAAGAAAGAAACTGCAGCAAAACTAAATGCTGGCCATGTTACATTATGTATGTAGATTTCCTCTTGCCCCAAACATGAACAATTCTGGAAACTCATCAAGAAGAAAATGAACCTTCAAACTTGACCTCATGCTACATAGGGGGAATTGAATGTGCATAGACAGCTGAAGAATCCCATGGAGGAAGAGTTGCATTTCAGTATGAACATATTGTTACTTGCCACAAACTCTTGGGATAGGAAGAGTTACACAATGAACAAAATAAAAGTTCCATGGACACTGAGTCCTCTTTGCAAGTACTGAGTGAGCAATCTTTCACTGCACGCCAAAAGATCGTATCTTAAGGGCTCCGATCCCTGCAACTCCACCTTTCAGCACACCATTTACTTTGTGACCTGCGTTAAAATGGGGTAACTGTTTGCTCCAGAGGGGAACTTGCTCAGATCTGAGCTATTCTACAGGAATATCTTGGTGCCAGTCCCAGAAACAGCATGCTTAACACTTGGCTGTCAACAGCTTAGACTTACATGGCCCAACTTGGTGACAGCCAGTCTTTTAGGTACAGTATAATCATTCATGTCCGTATTACTAAAGTACTGTCAATTGGAGCCCACAAACAGCTGTGTGTAAAGCACTGGACAGATAATTCAAATTATATCACTTTATACCCCTTTCAAAAATACTTTTAAAAATTAAAAGCTTATTGTCCTCTGTTTATGAGAAGAAACTTACATTTCTTTATGTCAGAATAACTGAGTGTTCACAGTTGTCATGCCAGGTCTCAGTTTAGTCACAGGGAAACCATTTCTTCCTCTACTGCTGGCTCAAAAGATGTACTTATTTCCAGAGGAAAGGAGAAATACACATTACAGAAAGAGCAGTTCCTCCAGCCACTGAATCCCAGAGGGCCTCACTGCAGAATAGAATATAGCCTCTGTCAGCCAGGTTACCTAGGAGTGAAAGTTATGTCACATAATCCTCAATTCTGCTCCATACTGTACACCATCTGGAGACAGTCAAAAGCTAATCTGATTTCTGTTGTGTGTGTTTTTTTAAGTGCCTACTTGGATTGGACATTGTATATGCCATCTGGCAGTAGAAACTGTTTATTCATATCTACTACTACTTGCCTATGAATTGCTCATTAAAAAAATCAACAACACAACCCTTCATTTTCTTAATTTAGGTATACTTTAGAAATGTAGAAAGTTTCATACAAATCCACTTATGCCAATATCCAGTCAAACAGCAACGTGTACCTTCATAAAGCTTTTTCTTGGAACTCTTTTGCATGTGCAAAGAAAGGAGTATTATGGCAGATGTAAGTACTGCAGAAACAGTACAGCTGCAGATAGAACCATCTTCAAGCACAAATCACTTTATTATAAAGGTGAATAAACTGGTTTATAAGTTATTATGAAGTATGCAAAGCGTTCCCAAACAATTTCATGGGGAGCAATCCAGAACTTGCCAAAGTGAACTGAAAGACTGATGCATTATTCTACTTTATATATATTCAGGTTTTTAATCCATATAACAAACACATTAACAACATTAAAAATATATATAAATAAAATCAACAGAATTCCTAAATCGAATATATTAGAATATATTCCCATTTTAATTTTTGACTTGGATGTAAAATGGAACAAAATATGAAATGTCCCATACACACTGAAAAGGCCCAAAACAGAAGCAGTGATTGAAAGATCAAATCTTGCATGCATGCTTTGTTAAAAAATCTTTCACTGAAATAAACATAAACCAATCACAATGGTTAGTCCACCATGTTTATTTTTCCACCCTTTAGCATTCAGAGAGCTGTTTCTCCACTCACATACTTGACCAGATAAGCATACAGTTTCTCTCCTACAGAGAAACAAGACTGTAATCAAGCCAATGTGTCATAGTACTTCATGTTAGACTAGAATCAGAGAGCTCTGGGTCTGAAATTCTCACTTGCCACAAAATTCACTAGGTAACCTTGAGCCAGTCACTCACTTTTTGTCAATATAACTTATTGCATAGGGTTGTTTTGAGGATGAAAACAAAGGAGATTAGTATGCCACCCTAAGCATGGAGAAAGGTCAGAACAAAAATGCATCAAATAATAGCTCCATCACATTAAATCAGTTTGGAATGTTCTTTATTTATTTATATTTATTAGCCATCTTCCATATATGACATGATCATTGTTTATCCAGAAGATATCAAGAAGTCAGGCTTGTAATGGGCAGTGGCAGTGTTTTCACACTGGCTTTCCTATACAATCCAAAAAGGTCTGTAATATTTTTCAGTTGCTCCATGTCGTTTTTGCACAGTTCATGCATTTTTTATGGAAATTATCACCATATAACATGCCAAGTAAATGAACACGCATGGCAAATGTTCTGTTTATGATAAAATAACAATGGACAGCCTTCCCAGAGTTGTGGCACATGGGCATTTCACACAAGCCGAAATAGGGAACTGTTATGGAGTGTATGTTCAAGTCAGAAATGCAGCCAATCTTGGCTCCCTGAGGAGTATATGATACAATAAACTTGATAATATATATTATTCACCTATCTTTGATCCTTTATATGCATGTTAAAATCATTTTTATCTGTTTGAATATCCCTTAAGGAATCAATCAATTAATTTGACATTCATCTTTAACACTGTTTTATACCTACTTAGAATCATAGAATCATGGAGATGGAAGGCACCTCCAGGGTCATCTAGTCTAACCCCTGCACAATGCAGAAAACTACCTGCCCACCCACAGTGACCCACATTTCATGCCAAAATGATGCTCCCTCCATGAAAACTAGAATCCCTGGCCAGTGTGGCCTGGAGGAAATTCACCTCCCGACCCCAAAGTGGCGATCAGCATTTCCCTGGGCATTCAAAGAAGGGCCACAAGAGCCATGCACTGACACAACCCTTCCATTCCACCCACTCACAATCTAAGTTCATAAAATCAGGATTTCTGTCAGTTGACTACCTAGCCTCTGCTTAAAAACTTCCAAAGGAGAACCCACCTCCTGAGGAAACCTGTTCCACTGAGGAAGCACTCTGTGAGGAACATCTTTTAGATGTTTAGCCAAAAATTCTTCTGAATTAATTTCAACCCACTGGTTCTGGTTTGACCCACTGGGGCAACAGAAAACAACTCTACTTCCACCTTCTATATGACAGTCTTTAAAGTACTTGAAGATGTTTATCATATCACCTCTTAGTTGTCTTCTTTCTAGGCTAAACAGAGCAAACTTCCTCAACCTTTCCTCATACAATTTGGTCTCCAAACCTCTCAACATCTTTGTTGCCCTCCTTTGAACATGCTCCAGTTTGTCTTCATTCTTCTTCAATTATGGTACCCAAAACTGAACACAGTACTCCAAATGAGGTCTTACTAGAGCAGAGTAAACATCACATTGCAAAATCTGGACACCATAGTTCTTTTGATACAGCCCAAAATCCCATTTGCCTTTTTAGCCACCGAGTCACACTGTTGATTCCTGTTCAATGTATGGTCTACTTAAGACCCCAAGATCCACATATACTACTGCCAACACAGATCGCCCCTATCCTATAACAATGCATTTGATTTTTCCTGCCTAAATACAGAACTTTACATTTCATTTTATTCATTTTTGCCCAGTTCTCCAGACTGTCAGAATCATCCTGTATCATAATTCTGCCTTCTGCTGTCTTTGTTACCCCACCCAATTTAGTATCATCTGCAAAGTTAATTCTATTCCTTCATCCAAATCATTTATAAATATGTTGAAAAATATGGTACAAAGACAGATCCCTGAGGCACTGCACTTGTCACTCCTCTCCAAGAGGATGACAAATCATTAACAAGCACCATTTGGGTGCAATTTGTTGACCAGCTATTGATCCACCTAACAGTAATAAGATCCATGCCAACATAAATATGTGAAACCTTATCAAAAGCTTTACTGTAATTGAGATAAACTATGTCCACAGCATTCTTCTGATCCAGCAAGGTAATATCTTTCTCAAAAAAAGAGATAAGGTTAGTCTGACATGACTTAAGAATCCCATGATGACTCTTTGTAACACAGCCATCTGCTCTAGCTGCTCAAGGATCAACTGATTATGTGTTCTAAAATTTTGCCAGCTATAGACATCAAGCTACCAGGTTGGTAATTAGCCAGATCCTCCTTTCCCCCCTTCATGCTTTTTTGCCATGAAACTAGCAAACAACACTATATCTTCTTTTCTATCTGTAATGCTAAGTTGGGGTCTGAACCATTACCTTTCTCCTCCTTATTCTATACTCAAGAAGAATCTACACCTCTCACTCCTAGCTCCCCCTTGCCACACTTCCGTCATTTTTTTCATCTACATTTCACTCAATATTACTAAACTGTTGATATTATCCAATTCCTCCACATTCTATTATATCCTATATCCACCAAGTTTTGCCAACTGATATCTCTCCGACTATGTAATTGGCTGGATTCTGTGAAGGATTTCAATGAATGGAAAGAGAGAATGATGTTCACTCATTTTTTCCTTTCCCTGCTGATCTCTGACCTCACCCCCAACTCCTCTTCCTGGGGGTCCCATCCTGCATCCCTTAACACATCCTCTTTCTTCAAACTACTGCCTAGTCTACCTTCTGTTCTTTCCCTCAAACCCATATAAGCATACTTCTTATGGCTTTACTACCATTCTCTTGACAGCCCTCTTAAGATTTATTTAGAAAACCTGATTTTTCCACAAAATCAAAAATTAGCAATGATCTCCTCAAACCCAAATCTATTGATCTCTCATTATTCTCTTTGATGAAGTTGATTACTTTCTCCTCCTTGACTCTCCTAACCCCCCAAGTTTCTGCGACTCTGTTCTCAGCTGCTGTCTACCTACCTAATTATTCATTCAATATTTCCAGCTGGAAAAGCTCTTCTTCAGATTTCTCTATGTCTACTGGAATTTAAAAGACGATCTTAAAAGATGATGCAGTAAAAGTGCTACACTCACTATGCCAGCAAATTTGGAAAACTCAACAATGGCCACAGGACTGGAAAATGTCAGTTTACATTCCAGTCCCAATGCCAAAGAATGTTCAAACTACCGCACCATTGCATATTTCTCATGCTAGCAAAGTTATGCTCAAAATCCTACAAGCTAGGCTCCAGCAATATGTGAACCGAGAACTTCCAGAAGTACAGGCAGGATTTTGAAGAGGCAGAGGAACTAGAGATCAAATTGCCAACATATGCTGGATCATGGAGAAGGCTAGGGAATTCCAGAAAAACATCTACTTCTGCTTCATTGACTATGCTAAAGCCTTTGATTGTGTGGAGCACAACAAATTGTGGCAAGTCCTTAAAGAGATGGGAATACCAGAGCATCTTATTTGTATCTTGAGAAACCTATATGCAGGTCAAGAAGCAACAGTGAGAACCGGGCATGGAATCACTTATTGGTTCAAAATTTAAAAAGGAGATCGGCAAGGCTGTATACTGTCGCCTTGACTATTTAATTTGTATGCAAAGCACATAATGAGAAAGGCAGTATTAGATGAGTCACAAATGGGGATGAAAATTGCAGGGAGAAGTATCAACAACCTCAGATATGCAGATGATACCACTCTAATAGCAGAAAGTGAAGAGAAACTAAAGAGCCTGCTGATGCTGGTGAAGGAGAAGAGTGCAAAAGTTGGCTTGAAACTCAACATCAAGAAAATGAAGATCATGGCATCCGGCCCTCTCAATTCCTGGCAAATAGATGGGGAAGAAATGGAGGTAGTAACAGATTTTATTTTCCTGGGCTCCAAGATCACTGCAGATGGTGTCTGTAGCAAAGAAATTAAAAGACGCTTGCTCCTGGGGAGGAAAGCTATGGCCAATCTAGACAGCATCCTAAAAAGCAGAGACATCATCCTGCCAACAAAAGTGCATCTAGTCAAGGCTATGGTATTCCCAGTTGCAATGTATGGCTGTGAAAGTTGGACCATAAGGAAGGCCGAGCGTCAAAGAATTGAGGCTTTTGAACTCTGGTGCTGGACAAGACTGTTGCGAGTCCCTTGGACTGCAAGGAGAACAAACCGGTCAGTCCTAGAGGAGATCAGCCCTGCCAGCTCCTTTGAAGGCCAGATCCTGAAGATGAAACTCAAATACTTTGGCCACCTCATGAGAAGGAAGGACTCCCTGGAGAAGAGCCTAATGCTGGGAATGATTGAGGGCAAAAGAAGAAGGGGATGACAGAGAATGAGGTGGCTGGATGGAGTCACTGAAGCAGTAGGTGCAAAATGGACTCCGGGGAATGTTAGAGGACAGGAAGGCCTGGAGGATGATTGTCCATGGGGTCGTGATGGGTCAGACATGACTTCGCACCTAACAACAACAATTGGAATTAATTCAGAGATCTGTCCTTGGTTAATTTCTCTTTCTACACATTGTCTCTAGATGACCTCATCAAATTCCATGGCTTTCAATAATACTTGTACATGGAGGGTACCAAGGTTTACCGCTCTGTCAACCTCCTTCCACTCTCACATCTCCTGTTATTTGGCTGATGGGGATGTCTCAAATCATCGCAGACTCAATATATCCAAGACTGAACTTGCCATCTTTCTTCTGCTCCTTGTACACAATCCAAATTTACAGCATTACTATTCACTCTGTGCAACAAACGTGAAAACTAACCTTTTTGGGACATGTTTCTCTATTGTTCTCCACATTCAGTGCCTTACCAGAGCATTGTCATTCTTTATTCAAGACTAGATCTAAAGCCCATTTTACTATTAAATAAAATGGGCGCTAGATGGGCGGGGGGCTCCCAAAGGCTTCTGCGTAGCCGTGGGCGACGTGGTGCGGGTCCGCAGAAGCCTTCCCCCCCTGGCGACTGAGGGAGGCTTGAACGTCGGCGGGGCTGGATGCAGGGGAAGCGGCCTACCTGTCCTGGGCGCTTGCGGCTCCTGAGCGGCTGGCGAGGGCAGGAGTTTGCGGCGGTGGGGTCCTGCGGACACGGCGTGGCTGTTGTGTTGGCGGCCATTTTTTTTCTCGTGCTGGGGCCGCGTCTGCAGGGTGTCGCCGGTGGAGGGCATGGGCGGCGGCCTGCGTTTCACCAGGGCTGTCGTGGAGCGGTGGGCCTGGCCACAGCGGCGTTGGTGAAAGGATGGCTGCCCAGGAGGTCTGGAGGTGCAGGTGGCGGTGATGGGCAGGCAGGGAAGCGTGGGGGACGCGGCGGCGATGGTGAGCCAGTCGGAGAGGTGGCGAAGCAGCACACCGGTGAGTGGGAAGTATGGGGGGGTGGGAAGGTCGCAGGCGCTGGCGGGCTGCGAGGGGCGTTTGGGGTGGGGTTGGGAAGGGCGAGGATGGGCGGCTTGGTGGGAGAGGGCGCAGGTAGGAGCAGCATCTGTGTGTCAGGGCAGGAGGCGGCCGGAGGGGAAGCAGTTCTCCCCGAGGCCACCGGCGTGGGGCGAGCCTCCTCCCTGGCAGCCATCCGGTAAGGTTGGCGGCTCGGGAGGACTGCACAGTTGGAGGCGTGGCGTTCGGGAGACGGGCCAAGTGTCCAAGAGGGAGGCACGCTTCGCGCGCCTCCCAATTGGACACTTGGCCCTGGAGTGCCACTCGGAGGAGCGAATCAGGAGCCGCAAAGCGGCTCCTGATTCGTTCCTCCGAGTTTTTATCCCGGACAGAGCCCACCCTAACTCCTCCCCACCAGCCCTTACTGTTTTATTTCGTTTAAAGATGGTAAAACTGCAGCCTGTTTCCCACTCTTTCAAACAACTCTGGTTCACACTCTTGGCTACTACAATCATCTGCTATCTTCTGTTGTAGCTCCTCAGACCCCTCCTGCTGCCACCCTGACCATGTTATTTTCCTCCTTAAATCTCCACAATGCCTTACTGTCTACTCAAAATCCAACACAAATTTCACATTTATAAAAGCCAGCTTATTTTTCCTGCTTTGACTCTTCTTCTCCCTTCATTTCCCAGTCATGGACCTCAGCCTTCCAGCTCCATCATCCTCAGATATTCCAATTTTGTCTACCTCAAATTACCTGTTATTCTTCCACTGCTATGATTATCTCCCAGATGTAATTGCATGAGATCACTCATATGAGACCACTCTCACTTCCAAATCCCTTCATTACTCCACCATCTTTAGCACAATCTCTTAGCTGTGAGTAAGGATCCAAGTGATCTGGCTTATACTCAAATATGTCAATGGAAGACACTTCTGCCTCCACAAGGGTATCCACAATTTCATCAGATTACCTCGTCACACTTCTCCTCATGCTCCAGCTCATATAGTTTGAGGGACCCTTGGGTATTTTTGAGATTCAGTTTAATGTTTGCAAACCATCTCAGTACTACTCAACAGTTTTAAGAAATTGTTTCCCACATTTTGCTCATTTCTTCCAAGCAACAAATCCACAAAAAGCTTCCTGGGCTTGGCAAAACAAGAATCCACAAGTACAAAACAGAACAACTGAAAGGTACTTGAAATAATTTTAATTTAAAAATTGTCCCTATTTGCATTTTAAACTTGTCTTTTTCTGAGAGGGAGGGAGCAGGGGGCCTGTAGATGTTATTGGTTATGCCTTGTCTCAACCAAATGCCTGGTGGAAGAGCTCCCATTTGCAGGCCCTGTGGAAATATTTTAGCTCCATCAGGGCTCTGATCTTCTCCGGGAGCTCATTCTATCAGGTGGAGGCCAGGACGATGGGAGCCAGGACAGAGAATGCTCTACCCCTAGTTGAGGCAAGGCAGGCTTCTTTAGGGTCAGGGACCATTAGCCGGTTGGTGGTGGCGGAGCGTAGAGCACATAAATTCATTTTTTGAAGTTCAAAAGCCACTCAGCTACACTACTCATTTCTTCAGCATTTTCACAATCCATAAAAGTGTGCAAGCACATTCATTTTATATAGTAGCTATAGCTATGTCTGCCCTAAACTGCAAGTCAAAGAGAGGCATCTGGAGAAGAGCTAGATTCATGTCCGGTAGTATCATACAGACCAACATAATATTGAGTGTCTCAGTTTTCAAGAGCCAACTTCATCAGGACTTTTGAAATCTTACACTCTGAAAATCTCATTGGTCTTAGGTGCTATTGAACTCAAATTTAGTTCTATTGCAGACCAATGTGGCTTCCCTTGGAAACTACGCACTCAAGGACCATGGGCCAGCTAACATAGTAAAGACTCCCAACCATGTATCCTCTGCATCCTCTGCATCTACTCCACATATTTCACATGTTTACTTGGGGGGTGGGGATTGTTGCCACAAAAATTGCTCTGTAAAGTATCTTAAGCACCTAGCATGATTTATCCTCAGTGAACAAGTTCCACAACCTTGGCCATTCCATATTAAAAAGAGCTGCATGCCAGAAAAATGCATGTCTTCCGATAACAAAGCAGTGAAGTCATCTTGGACACGTGCCACTGGGCCGTCTTTTCTTCTGTGCACAACTCTGCATTTTGCTCAATGAACACAATGCTTATAAATGGAATGATTCTTGAAATAAATCCTAGTTCTATAAAGAGAAATTATATGGGGAGGCAGAAAAAGGAGCGGCATAATCACAATATATGGGGAAGGGTGTACAACCAGAAAATAATTAGTATTGCATGAATTAATACATTCTCAAAAAATAATAGCATGTTTGGTCTACTTTTGTTAAGATGATATAGGATTTGTTAAGGAACACTTAACATCTTCTCCTTTGTTTATAACAAATATAGGGCAGAGCTCTGGCAGGTGAAACTAAAGAAGCTCTGGTCACTCTCTGGGAAAGATGAAGGAAAATCAGATGGATTATCTGATGAGCAGAAAAGATTGTGCTGTAGGTAAACACTACGGTGCTGTGGTAAATCTAGCTCACAAACCACAAACTGAAATTTAAGTGCTTTCTTTTGTAAAGCCACCTGAACAAGCAAATCTTTTTACTAAATCATATCAATATACCATTCAAGATTAAGGACTGCCAGCACCCCACAACTGAGTACAAATATGCAAAGTATCACAACTGCCTCACCTTTACTGTGGTTCTTTGCTAGAGAGAGAGAGAGAGAGAGAGAGAGAGAGAGAGAGAGAGAGAGTCTCTCTCATTTGCTTGGTAAAGTATTATTCTGTCAACCAATGCAAGGCCTGTTGAAATACTACCTACAACTCTACCTAGCCAGGTTAAAGAGGGCTTCCCCCCCCTTATTTTAGACCATCCCACTCCAGTTAGTCGAGCAGAGTTTATATGAGGGTGGTGTACTGGTTTCAACTGTTTTATTATTGTAAACTGTCCAGAGTCCACTTGCAAGGAAGGCCAGTATAGAAATTTAATAACTAATAAATAAATTTTCCTGCGGGCATAACAGTGCATATCTGGATGCCTCCAACAGCAAGACAATTCTGCAGGGAGAAATTCCCTCCCTTCTGCATGTGTAACCCCTAGCTAGGAATGGAATGAGTCAGGAAGGGTAGAGCCTTAGATGCAGAAAGGTGCCAAATGTGTGGAAAGCAGAAGAGGGAAGCAAGACTGCCTACCCAAAGACGGTGAATTTTAATCATAGGCTCTTAGTGCCTTGTTTAAGGTAACCATGATTTCTTTATGGAAACTGTTAAAGGAGGGAGACTTTGTTCCAAATTGTAAATATTAGAATTATTGATTCAGGTTTGTATTATCTAATGGGGACCCACATATTTGAAACTGGTGCACATAAACTTCAGCTGGAGACTACCTGGGCCACCAACAAGAGAAAAAAGATGGATTTTGGGGGTGGCAAGTGGTAAAGGAGGGGAAAGTTAATTGTTTGGACTTTAAAAGATCTTTGTTCTGTTGTTCTATGATATGATGTCACAAGTACAAACAATTATTCTCTTTGAATTACTGCAGGATCCATTCCAAGTTCTGCCCCACAGAACCCACCAGCAGAGGTTACACATGCATACCAAACTATCTGCTATGTGATATGAACACATCAATAGGACTGCAAGAAAAAATACAAGAAGATTGCAATGAGAAGTCCACACCAAATTGAAATGTAACAATTACCGACCTACAACGAATGCATTTTTTTAATCCATTGTTTATTTTTGGGATTCACTTGCTTGGGTTTTTTATTTAAAATTGTCTCATATCAAACAGAATTACAAATAATGGAGACAAGAAAGAGGTATGTACCTGAATTTCTTTCTTGGAAAGCAGATGCTACAGGACACTGAGTTATTATAAATCTTACAACGGTTGAAATTCACTATGATGGATAAAATCCTGTTCAGCCAAGAGTCAGCCAGGTAGAAGGTCAAGCACGTAACACAAACAAATCCAGCATGTTTTAAAACTAACTACAATAAATGAACCTTAAGCATTAAACTCCTGGTTTACCATACAGCAGCATCAGATCATAAGATGTGACCTCTCAGGAAGGGAACAAGGGAACTTCTTTCACTGTGGATGGCATGAGCCAGCTCCATCCCTACCAGCTCTGCTACACCAGGACTAGCTAGAAGCAACTAGAAAACACGGTTCTCCTTTATATAGCAGCAGACAATAAGCAGCTTCTTTGAAGGAGAAAATGGGACACACAATGGCCAACAGTAGTTTATGCTGCTTTGCAACGGTAACCTCCATCTTGACCCCATCAAAACAACATTGTACTCACCAACTGCATAGAGAAAGGGGCACAGGAGAATTGAAAGGGACAAGAGAGGTCACTGGGGGCCACTCTTTGTTCCAGCTTAGCTGCAAGGGAAGTTTCAACAGAATCCAATCTACTGGTGATACTACACCTGTTCTATTTTCTTATCCACACATGGTAGTACTGTTCTGATCATGACTCTACACCCTCCTATTGTTCACAGGTACCGAAAATGGTATTCCTCCATGACCTTTTTCCTTTAAAGAAATAATTTACACTTCTGCTTCATGGCACCCTATCACTACACCTCTTTCCCCAAACTGCTGTTAAGAAGTAAGCCCTCTAAGCCTTAATCCAATACTCAGGGATCAACTTGCACAACTTTCCCCCCCTCCAAATAAGACTGTACCCCAGTTTTAGCTAACTCTAGATAGAAATTTTGCACTCATTTTCTCTTTCTTTCTCTTGTATTCCAACCTCAACAAGCAAACTACCCCCCCCCAGCACATAGACACCAAAAAAGGAACAGATTGTTAAGTGCTAGCATGACAGTCCTTTTGTTTTTAATGCAACTTTTAATGTGCAAAGATTGATACACAGCTTGGGGGTAACAGGGGAGGAAGATGCAGTGAACAGGATGGTTAACTTGCACAGTAAGATCATCTACACCACAGAAATTGTGCTTTTATTCCACAAAACAGAATAGAAACACATGGGGAAAAATCAGGAATAATGGCATAAAGCAAAACCCCAATTTATTACTGACGTAGTCTGAATCCGTAATAACTGTGTACATGATTTAAGGCAACTGTAACCCAAATGCCTAGCATGGACACACTGTTGGTGCTGTTTAAAGGAAAGTGACTAAAGGAGCAAGTCTTTGCTAACAGTATCAGTCAGGAAAAGGTAGGATTAGACCAGGCTTTCTCAAGAACTACCCAGAGCTGCAAAGAATGAGCAGCATAAAAATCCAAATAAAATAAAATAAGAGGGGGTTCGTGAAACCCTGGTTTCTTGATGGCTCTGGAAGAGTTTTGCTGATTGGATGGGAGTTACATCGAATCATAGAGTTGGAAGGGGCCATACAGGTCATCTAGTCCTCCCTGCTTAATGCAGGATAAGTATCTGACCAGCCACTGCTTGAAGGCCACTAGTGAGGGGGGGGGGCTCACAACCTCCACAGGAAACCTTTTCCATTGCTGAACTATTCTGATGGTTGAATTGCCCCCTCCCCATCTAGCCAGTTTCATTCTACACATAGTTTAACCCATTACTGTAGGTAATGGGTTTTGCCACCAACAGGAAACTTTCCCTGCCCTCCTCTAAGTGACAATATTTCAAATACTTAAAGACAGCAATCATGTCCCCTCCTCTTCTTCAGCCTGAATATTCCCAAGTCCCTCACCCTTTCCTAATAGGGCTTGATCCCCAGGTCATGGATCATCCTTGTCATTCTCTGTACTATTTCAATTTTGTCCACACCCTTTTTTAAGTGAGGCCTCCAGAGCTGCACACAGTGCAGCTGACCAATGTGATATATTAATTTGTATATGTTTTTAAATATATATATATGGTTATGTTGTCTCACCCCCCCCCCAAAAAAAAGGTCAATAATGGTCCTGGAGGGGTGGAAAGGGTGGGGACCCTGGTCATAAAAATGAATTCTGGGGGGAAGGGGCATGGCAGAGAGGTGTAACCTACTGACATCACTTTCTGGATTTCTCAAAGTCAAAAAATTGTTGCAGGCGTTTCTCAACAGTAAAAATGATGAGAAAGATTGGATTAGACTGCCTATGAGACTTGTCTAACACTGGCCATACATACATAAAATATTTTTTTAAATTACTGATGGCTGCTGCAGGAAAATGAATAACTGCCTCTCACTTCTGCTAGTCATTCAATGTAATGCTTTACTTACCCCTCACGATAAAGCTACTAAATTCTAATTATATTTTACCACACTCCTCTACTTATCTCCCTCAAATTCTTTATTCTCACTGTCCTGTTTATAGTCTAGACCGGGGGTCATCAACCCCCAGTCTGCGGTCCAGTGCCAGGCCATGGCTCCCTCTCCCCACCCCCGACCGCAGTGGGAAGCTCGCCAGGCTGCGAGCTAATCGGCCGCTTCAAAGCATGCTGGTGATGCAAACGCGCATGCGCCACTGCCATGTACAAATGCACGTGCATGGCGAGTCCGCGCGGGGGCCCGGGTCGCCCTCTCCCCCCCCCCATGGCAATGGGCCGCAACCTTAAAAAGGTCCCTAACCTTTTTATCACCGGGGACCAGTCAATGCTTGACAATTTTACTGAGGCCCGGGGGGATTAGACTTTTGCCAAGGGACGCTGCTACCGTCTGAGCCCCTGCTCCACTTGCTTTCCCACCGGCATCCCTGACTTCCCGCTGCCCACTAGAGGGTGCTGCCAGCAGCAGCTGCACAGTGCCTTGCCGAGGGGGAGTCCCAGCCATGGCAGCCGCTGGAGAGCACCAAAGGTGAGCCGATAGCAGAGTGGCAGGGCAGCCCCCGAGGCAGCAGCCATGGATGAGGATGAGGAGGAGCCGCTGCCCGGTAGCAACTGATCCACGGACCGGGACCAGTCCCCGGACCGGGGGTTGGGGACCCCTGGTCTAGACCATTGTGCTTGATTATAGAAGTGCACGTCCCTGTTTGTCTGTTACTACAGCTAGGCATCTTTTTTTCTAATTTATGCCTGCCCACTTCATTTCTGTCTTACTTTCTTCTAGTTCAGCAGCATCTTAAAGACCAACAAAGATTTATTCCAGACGTGAGCTTTTGAGTGCAAGCACTCTTCCTCAGCTCACACGAATAAATTTTATTGGTCTTAAAGGTGCTGCTGGACTCTGATTTTATTGTGCTACTTCAGACCAACACGGCTACCCATTTTAATCTTTCTTCTAGTTGTTGCTCAATACGCCCTTTCCTTTCATTTCTAATGTAATTGTTTTAACTAAAACGTTCACCCTTCTAATAACAGCTGAATTCATCGTGTGGTTCATCTTACTTCTTTGGTGGTCTTTTAGCAAAGTTTAAGGCAACTACTTTTTATTTTCTACATTTAGCAAAGTGTCTGCACACTCAACATTCAATTCAACATCTCAAGTTTCTTTAATTAAACAAACTGAATCTTATGCTTATTGTAATCTGGTACAAAATTTATTCAGATCAAATTTGCAACTTATTTTATCAATGTAATTATTCAAATCCTTATATAAATTTTCAAGATTAATTTAATGATCCATTTCAACAGAGTAATTACTCATTCAAATTTGAGCAGGCTCAAGCAGAGTCGGCTGAAACTCAACCCCTCCAAGACGGAGGTCCTTCTATGGCTAGGAAGGAAGAGGACAGGTCAGGAAGTATGTTTACCCATCCTGGCTGGGATGCACCACTGGCCAGAAATTTGGGGATGATCCTTGATGCCTTGCTTTCTATGGATGCACAGGTCACAAGGGAGCCCACCAGGCATTCTACCATCTATGCCAGGTGAGTAAGCCAGGTGAGGCTACTATTGCCCTATCTGTCTTCAGAACAGCTGGCCATGGTGATCCATGTGACTGTCACCTCCGGAATTGACATTTATAACTCGCTCTTATGCTGGCCTGCCCTTGTCTCTGACCCGAAAATTTAAACTGGTACAGAATGAAACTACTAGGGTCCTCACAGGAACACCTTGGAGGGCCCACATCCAGCCTGTGCTGAGGCAGCTGCATTGGTTGCCAGTTGCAACCCAGATCAGGTTCAAGATTTTGGTTCTGACCTTTAAGGCCCTTTGCGGTCTGGGATCTATATATCTGAGAGACCTGTCACCTTATGCCCCCTGCAAGGATTTACACTCTGCAGGTACTAACTTGGTGGTGGTACCCGGCCCCCAGGAAGTTTGCCTGGCCTCGAGCAGGGCCATGGCCTTTTCGGACCTGGCTCCAACCTGGTGGAATGAGCTCCTGGAAAAGCTGAGGGCCCTGCAGAAGCTCTCTGCATTCCACAGGACCTGCAAGATGGAGCACTTCCACAAAGTCTTCGTTTGAGGCCAGGGCACAGGAGATCAGATGAGCCCCTCCTAGTTAGATCATCACTGGGTTAGACCATCACCTGGTAGTAGACCACCAGCACCCATAGAATACTCCCATGATTCACAGAGATCTCCCATGATCTAGTTGATCAGTGGGGGGGGGGGATAGGTTTTTGATGCTGGGATATATAATTTTAACATTGGGATTAATAATATTGTATTTTAAGTGGGGTTTTATTACTATCTAACCGGCAATGGGTAATAAATATAATAATAATAACAACAACAATCATCATCATCTGATTTTTTTAAAGGAAGCCATGTAATGGGTTGAATTCTATGCAGCACCAGTGTATTTGGTGGAAGTGGATATTTTCCCAATTCCTCTATTCCCAGCAGTCAGACAAGGTGATGCCAAGGGGCAGAAAACCCACATAAAGAAAAACTATGCAACATAGGCAGATTAACTGATAAAAGCAAGCAAAATTGTCTTTTTAACTGTGCTCCAGCTCCAAGAATCACCTCTGCAAAGTTCACAGGTAATTGTTGTGGGAAGGGAAAATTGGAGAAAATTTTAAATATTTATTATGCTGGTGCTGTATAGAATTCAGATTTCAGTAATTTAAGAACTAATTCTCTAATCCTCCACTCAGGTTATTTATTATTTCACTTCCCCTAGCTTGGTCATTACTGTCCTGCATTTATTGGAAACATCATGAATTTGAGGTGAAATACCCAACTCCAACCACAGCAGAATAGCCAAAAATCACAGTTTTATTTCTACTTCATGTTGTGCAAATATTCGCACAATTATTAAATGACTGAATAAGCAAACCTGTGTTTAAAATAATATTTTAGAGAGACCCATAAACAGTTATAAGGAAGAGAATTACATGCTTTTTTGCTTCTACAGTGTTAATCCAGTATATACCTTAAACAAAATCATAATTCTAAAAATTAGATCAACATTTCACTTCAACTTCAACAGCCACTTTCTCAATCTAACTACCTTCAAACCCTCATTACACACCTCACATACTGTTAAAATATATTTTAAACTATTGTGCTCCTTGAACAGATGTTATGCACAAAAAGGACAAGGGAAAGTGAATGGCTCACATCTTAGAGGTTTTTTTTCCTTTTCCTGTTTGCTACATCGTAAACTGGAACATCAACAGGTCCTCTGTGGTGAGTTCAATGTTCTAGAACACCAGTACAGCTGATGCATTAATCTGCAGAACACATGAATACATTTCCATTTTGCATCTTAATAGAGACTTTAGTCCTTTACTTTCTTCCCATCAACCTGTAATATCCAAAGCTGACCGGAATAAAGCAGGGCTGCCAATCACACATAACTGGGAGAGAAATCCAAGAGATCAAGCTATTATTTTAACTGCCATTCATAAGATTTACCAGCTTCTGTGTCTTCCTTTCCATAAATGTATTGTTTCCTACCTACAGCCTCTGTCATTATGGTACTTGAACTCTCCCTTTGTTCCTATTTGCTCTTGAACCTTGCCAGTTTCCTGCTTGGCTGTTCCAGTCCCCAGACACTCCTTCCATTCTGCTCCCTCATGCTTAGTTCTCTTTTTCTCCATTTTCTCCTGTAGTATTAGAATCATAGAATCATAGAGTTGGAAGGGGCCATACAGGCCATCTAGTCCAACCCCCTGCTATACACAGGATCAGCCCTAAGCATCCAAAAGCATCCAAGAAAAGTGTGTATCCAACCTTTGCTTGAAGACTGCCAGTGAGGGGGAGCTCACCACCTCCTTAGGCTGCCGATTCCACTGCTGAACTACTCTGTGAAAATTTTTTCCTGATATCTAGCCTATATCGTTGTACTTGTAGTTTAAACCCATTACTGCATGTCCTTTCCTGTGCAGCCAACGGAACGACCCCTGATTACTCACCAAGAGGGGTCCTTCTCCTCAGGGGTCAGGAGGACAGCTTGATGGGTGTTTCCCAGCTCTCTTTGAGGGAGGCAGGTAATTTAAATATTCCGTCTTCCTGTGGGAAACGCCCCTCTCAGCCAGTCGGTATCTCCGAAGAGTCCTTCATGTCCTGTGCCATCACTGCTATAACGTAAGCTTGTTAACACCAGACACAGACACTACACCGAGGAAGGAGGGCAAGGAAGACTAGACACAGAACAAACCCATGTCAACAATCTACCTATCAGGCGTCTATTTTCAAATGCTCTTATTCCATTTTTTTTTGTAAACCTTAACCTCCAGAGTGGAGAACTCAACAGAACACTCCTGAAATAAAACCAGTTGTGATGGACCTCCCTACTGGGCAGGACAAGCTGTCCTCCTGACCCCTGAGGAGAAGGACCCCTCTCGGTCAGTAATCAGGGGTCGTTCTCCCTCTGGGTCAGGAGGACAGTTTGATGGGACCTTAAAGAGCAGTCCCAAACCCAGGGCAGGTCTGTTATACTAGGTCCATCACGTGAGACAGAACTCTACGCCCGAAGGCAGCCTGTTCCATCTCCCCTTGCTGAATCTTATAATGCTTGACAAACTTGGAGGGCGTGGCCCAGGTAGCGGCCTTGCATACCTCCTCCACTGAAGCTCGCTTGGCAAAGGCTGCTGAGGCGGCAGCATTCCACAGAGAATGAGCAGTGATGCCCTCAGGCACCGTCTTACCCGCGGCCCTGTAGGCCTCTACTATGCATGCCCGCACTGTCCTGCTGATGGCAGCCTTGGTTAAGGACTGCCCCCTCTTGTCCCGAGACCCCTATGAACAAGGCCTCGGACTGTCTGAAGTCACTAGTCCTAGCAATGTAAACCTTAAGGGCTCTCTTGACGTCCAGCTTATGCCAGACCCGCTCCTGATCCGAGCTAGGATGAGGAAAAAATGCGGGCAAACTGATTTCCTGCAAAAGGTGAAACCTAGACTCCACCTTGGGCCTGAATAAGGGATTCACCCGCAGCACCACCTTGGAGTCCCGGAAAGTACAGAGATTCTTGTCTATGGACAGTGCCCTCAATTCGGACACTCTCCTAGCGGACGTGATAGCCACGAGAAAAATCATTTTCAGACTAAGCGTGGAAAGGGACACAGACCTAATCGGCTCAAATGGCTCCCTGGTCAATGCCATGAGTACTAACCCCAAGTTCCAGATGGGAAAAAGGTTTTTAGGTGGCGGCTCTAGTTTAGCAGCCTCTTTTAAAAACCTGACAATATGTGGATGCTTGGACAGCGAAAGCCCCCCTTGCAAACCTAGCACTGTAGACAATGCAGCTACCTGCCTGCGCAGTGTTCCTGAACGCAAACCTGACTTGAGACCATCCTGCAAAAACTCCAGGATGCTGCTAATCTTAGGAGAGGAGGCTGACATGGCCTTCCTCCGGCACCACCTCACGAAAGCCTTCCAGGAACAGTTAAAGATTCTAACGGTGGAGGCCCGTCTGGAAGCCATAATAGTGTCTGTAACAGCTAAGCTGTATCGCTTCCTTCTCAGGGCCGCCCTCTCAGTAGCCAGGCGGTCAAATTCCACCATCCTGGGCGAGGGTGTCGAAGAGGACCCTGAGACAGCAGGTCCTCCGTCACTGGAAGTGTGAGGTGCGGCCCCACTGACATCTGCACTATCGCTGAAAACCACCATTGCCTGGGCCACCACGGAGCCATGAGCCACCTTTGCCCGCAGGAACTGAATTCGTCTGAGAAGCTTTGGTAACATCGGAGTTGGTGGAAACGCGTACATGAGCCCGTTTGGCCAGGCCACCGTCAGCGCGTCTGTTATCTCCGCCTTCGGATGGTAATACCAGCTGCAGAACCGGTCCACCTGGTGATTCTGGCTGGAAGCAAACAAATCCATTACGGGACGACCGAAGTGGACTGTGATGAGGTGGAACGCTTCTCTGCTTAGAGACCATTCCGCTTCTACTACTCGCTGCCGACTGAGCCAGTTTGCTTGAGTGTTCAGAGTCCCTTGAATATGTTCTGCTTGCAGAGATGCCAGATGCTGTTCTGACCACAACATCAGCCTTTCAACATCCTTTTGTAACTTTCCAGGCCTGGAACCGCCCTGGTGGTTCACATAAGCTTTGGCGGTCACATTGTCCGTCCTGACTAGAACATGCTTCCCTTCTAGTTCCTGCTGGAAAAACTGTAGGTCTAGAACTATCACTCTCAACTCCAACAGGTTGATCTGCTGCTTGTTCTCGGAAGGTGACCGAAGTCCCTGAGTGGGTGAATCGTTCAGCGTCGCTCCCCAGCCGGAGAGACTTGCATCCGTGTACACCTGCTGGAACTGACTGAATAGGAGCGGCTTCCCTTTGACCAGATTCGATCTGACTGTCCATCACACCAAGCAGCCCTTGGTGTGCAGGTCCAATGCTACTAACAGGTCTTTCTTCTTGGCAATGCTGTTCTGAAAAGGCCATAGTGCTTTCTGCAGAGGTCTGGCTCTTGCCCGCCCCCACTGCACTGCTTTCGCATTCGCGACTAACCTTCCCAGTACACTGGCCAACTGGAGCAGTGAAGACAGTTTTGCCCTGAGAGACCAGCTGAATGGTTTTCAACACTTTGGCCTGGGGAAGAAACAGGGCACACCTGACTGTGTCTATCACCACCCCCAAGTGCTCTAGGTGCTGTGTGGGTACCAAGGACCTCTTTTCCCGATTCACTAGGAACCCGAACTGCTCCAGTACCTCTATGGACCTCTTGGTGAACTCTTCCGCCAACCTGAGTGTGGGGGCGCGGATCAGGAGGTCGTCTAAATATGGGTGAATATGGATGCCCTTCTGTCTCAAGATGGCCACCAGATTTACCACTAATTTGGTGAAAGCCCGAAGTGGAGGGCCCGATATTGATATTGCCGCCCCTCTGCGCAGAAACGCAGATAACGCCTGTGTTCTACTGCGATGGGCACGTGTAGATATGCCTCCTGAAGATCTAGGGACGTGAGTAACTCCCCCTGCTGAATGGCCTCTGTTATGGCCCTTAAGGTCTCCATCCTGAATTTCCTGAGAGGAATGAAAGTGTTCAGGAAACGGAGGTTTAGAATGGCTCTCCAGTCCCCATTTTTCTTTGGAACCGTGAACAGGAGAGAGTAAACTCCCTGACCCCTTTCCGATTCCGGTACTGGTTCTATTGCTCTTATTGTTACAAGATGCTTGATTGCCTTTAGCATGCGAGCCCTCTTTTCTGGGATGTGGGAGACCGGAGAAGGGAAGAAATGATCTGGCGGGCTTCGACCCAGCTCTATTCTGTAGCCCCTCCGGACCAACTCCTGAGCCCAGGAGTCTATCCGAGGATCCAGCCACTGTTCGTGAAAGGCAAGTAGTCTCCCCCCCACCGGAAGGGACGGTAAGTCACGCCTGAGAGTTCTTGTTGTCTCCCTCTGAACGGTCAGCTCTGTTTCTGAACCGACTGAACCTGGCATTGAATCCCCCCCTGCGGGAGGATTGTCTGGACTGACCCCAGGAACCTCTCCTGCCTTCCGGCCGATATCTGGGGCCTGAACCCTGGTTCCGGAAGGCTGAGGGAAAGGGCTTGCCATTTCTGCGGATGCGCCGCGGGAAGGCCTTCTTCTTGTCCCTAGTTTCAATAAGGACCCTGTCCAAGGAATCCCCAATTAGCTTGTTCCCTTGGAACGGGTAAGCCATCACAGTGGTCTTAGAGTGTGGGTCAGCCTGCCAAGCCTTGAGCCACAGCAATCTCCTGGCCACTGACGCAGAAGCCATTGCACGTGCTGCAAACACTACTATGTCAAGAGATGCATCTGCATTGTACGCAGAAGCTTTCAATATTCTGTTGGTCCCCTCCTGAAGTCTTCCCTCAGTATCAGGGATGAGGAAAAGCAACTTTTTAGACCACGCCATGGAAGCCCTGGCCACCACTGAGGCGGTCGTGGCCGCCCAAATAGACATTGCCATGGCTTCATGTGCCTTACGTAGCACAGACTCTGCCTTTCTGTCCATTACATCTTTCAGGTAGCCCTCTCCATCCTCAGACACCAAGCCCGATGTCTGGAGTGCTGCAACTGGACCATCAATAACTGGCACCTGTAAGAAAGATTCTGCATAGTCTGGTAAGGCATACATCTTACGAATAAATGAGAGGAACTGCTTAGTGACCAACGGCTTTTCCCATTCAGCCCGAGTTCTTTAAATTAGTTTCAGGTTTGGGAAAAAATTCTCCACTACCCTTAGGGCCATAAAACTTCCTGGCCTATTTACAAGGGGGTTCCTCTGAGCCAGATTGCTTCAATTCCAGGATAGAAATGGATTTATTAAGCAGAAACTGAAAGTCTTCCACATTGAAAAACCTCTCAGTCTGTTGAGGTACCTGGATAGGTTCTACCTCCTCCTCATCTGTAATAAATCCCAAATCGCCCTCCTCTCGTTCTCTGGCATCCATCTCCTTCTCTGAAGAATGAGATCTCTGTTGGGTACAGTGTGGTCTCTTTCGGGCTGCCTTGGTAGGCCAGCGAGGCCTGGAGCCAGAGGTCTGAGGAGACCTCCTGTGGGAATAGCTCTTTCTGTAAGCTCTGGAGTCTGGGGAGGACGAGCGGGAACGAGACATGGAGGTTCTGGAACCCTGGGGTAGAAGCTACTGGCACACCTTCGCAATTTCAGCTTGTACAGTGCTCTGCATGAGTCTTACAAAATCCAAAGGTAAATTAAATTGGCCTTGAGTGGCCTCTACATTACCCTCCTCCAGGCGCTCTGCGGTGTTCTTCTGCCCGGCTGAGAGCCCTTCTGGCTCTCTCCTCCTGTGGCCTGCGCCTGGATCCTGCCTGCCCTTCGCCTGTAGCCGCTGTGTCAGTCGGCTTGGGGGGGGCGTTTAGACTGCTTAGCGGCCCTCGCGGCTTTTGAGCATTGTCCTTGCTCTGCCGTGGCCGTTGCAGCTGTTGCGGGGTTGGGCGCAGTCGTTCCGACTGCCTCCGACATCAATCCGACCCCGGCACTCCCGATCCGCGGCTCGGTGTCCTCCTCCGAGAAAAAGCCGCCGTCTCTCCGCTCCGCTGCCATTTCCCGCCGAAAAAAACAAGATGGCCGCCGCTGAGCACGCGGCTGTTGCCGGCCTTCCCCTGCTGCCCGATACGGCGCAGCCGAGGGGGTATAAAGCCAAAAAGATCACTAGCCGGGAGGAATAAGGAAAGTGGAGGGAGGGAGGCAAGTGGAAGGAATCGGGAGGAACAAATAGGGAATCTTCTTCAGAAAGCGTAGAGACGCCTAGACTCTAGCTGCTCCCTCTAACGAGGCAGGAAGAAGACTGGCTGAGAGGGGCGTTTCCCACAGGAAGACAGAATATTTAAATTACCTGCCTCCCTCAAAGAGAGCTGGGAAACACCCATCAAGCTGTCCTCCTGTCTCAGAGGGAGAAACAGCATCCTGCCCTCCTTCAAGTAACAACCTTTCGAATACTTAAAGAGGGCTATCATGTCCCCTCTCAACCTCCTTTTCTCCAGGCTGAACATTCCTCATAGGGCTTGGTCCCTTGGCCCCAGATCATCTTCGTCGCCCTCCTCTGTACCCTTTCAATTTTATCTCCATCCTTCTTGAAGTGAGGCCTCCAGAACTGCACACAGTACTCCAGGTGTGGTCTGACCAGTGCCGTATACAATGGGACTATGACATTAAACCTTGAATTCATCTGAGGTCCCCATTTAGCCCCACTGCTGTGATGTCTCACCTTTTTAATTCCTGGATTTTTTAAATTACATTTATCAAGCCCTATAGCTGTATGCAGCTGTACTGATTCTGACTTCACCTTAAGTAGCTCCAACGTATTTCCTGATCTCAAATACTACTAAAATTCACTCATCATCATAATTCACCCTTCATTGAATCATTTCAGTGGAAGAAAATAAAGGGCTACAGAGCCAGAAGTGCAAATGTGTGTATTACAAACAAGTATTTGTTTAGCAAATTGTACAATTTTTTGGAAAAATACATACAGCTTGGAAATAAAGATGATCTTTTTTTTTTACAATCTAAGCCAAATTCTCTTTCAATTTTGGCACAACTTGTAAATAAACCCAAGACATTCCAAGCTGCACCCATTTACAAACAGCACCTTCCAGCAGCAGTAATGGGAGAGAGGAGAGTGTGTTATCTAAGTCTTCTTTAGGCCTGAAAGTTTTATCAATATAAAGTTCTTTACTAAATTAAGTCATGACAACTTACTTTTCTAGAATATATATCAAGTACTTCCTATTGGAAAGACTTTTGGGGCCCTTGTCAAGGACTCAGGGACAGTATTGCCTTGTATGCCCCATCCTGGAAATTAAGTTTGGAGGGGAAAGAGTTGGGTTTGTATCAAAGCATCTGGAATGAGCCCTGTTTCCTGAATTTCAGAGAATTTAGAGCTGTTTCCAGGAATTTACTAAAAACATCACAAAGAACAAGCTCACTCTGAATCAATTCCAGCCTTCTGTTTAGTCCTGAACCCTACAAGTCAAAATCAAAATTACAGCAATTATTACAATTCATGCCAAGTTTTTTTCATCACATTTTACCAAATACTAGCCTTCATCAAGTCTATCTTAGGAGAGCACTCCAAGCCTTTACCATATACTGCCCAAAAAAAAACAATACATTACCAAAAATATAAAATCTTCATATTTACCATAAGGTATGAAAGTCATAGATGGCAGATTGAGGGCCATAATATTGGTTAAATTCGTTAAATACTTGGGTGTCGTCTTTCAGTAGACAGGGTAATGGGAAGCTTACGCAACACATACGGGCTGAGAATGCCCTCAGTACTACCTCAGCCTTTCTGAGGGGATTTCTGCACCCATTAAACGTAGTGAAATGCTTACCTTACGTAGTCATTATATTCTGGCCTATCCATATGACGTCGCCAACATCCACCATCTGGGCAGTAATCATCTGGCTACATCCTCCATTTTAAAGCACTAGTTGGGGAACCACATAAGGTGGATTCCCCAACCTATTTAGCGCTAGCTAAGGGAGAGCAATGAGCAGGCAACCAGCAGAGGGAAGGTATGAAGGCTCAAACACGCTAAAGGCACCTGCCTCCCTCTCCCTTGTTCCTGGGGATGGGAATGTCTTTTAAAAAATGGCTGACATCCTGGAACAATGAATAGGCAGACAAGCGTGCCAGCAATGCCAGAAATAATTCTTCCCCAAAGTTGTAACATAAAACATGCCTCTCTAAAGTCCCCCCTGCAAAAAAAAAATTGGAAACAAGACTAATTTTAAAAAGTATCAAGACTCATGATTCCATGAAGGTTGGTGTTTAAGAAGCACTATGCATGTTCAAAGAGCCTCTTGTGGCGCAGAGTGGTAAGACAGCCGCCTGAAAGCTTTGCCCGTGAGGTTGGGAGTTCGATCCCAGCAGCCGGCTCAAGGTTGACTCAGCCTTCCATCCTTCCGAGGTCGGTAAAATGAGTACCCAGCTTGCTGCTGGGGGGTAAACGGTCATGACTGGGGAAGGCACTGGCAAACCACCCCGTATTGAGTCTGCCATGAAAACGCTAGAGGGCGTCACCCCAAGGGTCAGACATGACTCGGTGCATGCACAGGGGATACCTTTACCTTTACCTTTATGCATGTTCAAACGCTGCCGACCCCACAATCTGATGCCCTCTCCAACTGTGAAAGTCCATTTGATCGGCCCATGAGGGCCAGCCAAGCCCCTCTGAGAGAGCCCTACCGAATCCTTGGACAACAACCAGTAAAAGAAAAAGAAAAACTCCATCAGGAAGCATCTCTCTCCCTTTCCCTGGGTCCTTCAGCCAGGAAAGGGTTATTGAGCCGCCGCTGCACCTTTGGAGGTGACAGAGGGACAATCAGCAGCGCAGGGGGACGAGGCCAGGCTGGAATGTGGTGGAGGTGGGTTTGCAACACCTTGTGGAAACGGAAGATGCTGCCTGGGAGGTGGTGGGGGCAAAGCCAGTTCTGCGCACCTCTTGCTGGGCACTTCGCTGCTTCCCATCTTGCCAGGAGCCCGGCCATCACCACTGGCTTCCTGCACCTCCAACCAGGCTCTCTGCTTGGCCGACCGCTCTTCTCTCTTGCGTAACGCTATTCTTACTGATGTGCAGAAATGCCCTGAGTTTCTTTTTGCAGAAAAGAGGCTTCCTATATCACTGCAGCAATTAAGCTTTTCTAGGTAAAAGTGACTGGCCAACTAATGTATGGATCCCAGCTCTGTTTTTACAAAAAGCTTCACTCCCTTGAAGCAGTGCAACACAAGTTTCTTCGGTCAATATTTGGAATCTCTTGACGTACACCAAATATTCTCCTCAGACTAAAGACGGGGATGGCCTCTCTTGAGACATTAATGAGGGGTCAAATAACCTCTTATTGGTTAAAATTAAACTGTTATCCCCAGAGACATTCCCCTGTTATTCTTCGAGACAACCTTTATTCAATTCGGATGAACTGCAAGAAAAATTGCAAAGGTACGGTTTCTCTCCTTCAGGCTTGTTACAGCTAGGTTTTCAAAAACCTAAAGGAATACTTATGCCACAGATTTGGAATTTGGCCCTTCAGTCTGCCAGGGCCTGGCTGCAGTGGCATACCACTGTATAATATCTTACAAAAAACCCTTTCCAGCCAGCCGACTAGCAGCATTAGAAGTTGTTATATATTAAAGAATATTCACTCTGGCACATTTCAATGTCCTGCCCTCAGGCTTTTTGGAAAGCAGATATCTTCATATTCCTTCTTCACAATGGGCATGTTCCAGCCAAACAGGAAAGACTGAGACTGTAGAGTATGGGTTATTGCACTGCTCCTGCTATGATGACAGTCACTCACAGTATCTTGTGCCAGTGCTAGCAAACTCCCCGGAAAGATCAGAGCAGTTCTACATATTGTGGTTTCTCCCTGATCTCTCTTCAGAAATAGCACATTGCAAAATTTTGTATGAGGGCATGCAACATACGTAAGCAGATGGTTAAGTCCTCAAACATGATATATAATGACATTGTTAATTTTATGTGCTGTTCTTAGTACTGTATGTGGCAAGGTTTTTTAAAGCTGATTTTATATTGAAATACACTTAAGCAAAACAGATCAATATCTTATACAATCACGCTATCAGGAAAATACACAAAAAACACAGATGCTAATACAAAAGTTTTCCAAACCTCTGGAAACAATCCCATAAATAATATAAGCCAAAGACTTATTTTAAACTTTTCATACAGAATTCTTGTTAGATGTAATGCTGTATCGTAAAACTGCAAAAAATAAAGTTGATGTGATTACAGTATCCAGAAAGAAATAAAAACTTCAATTCAAGAAGGGTTTGTTTTTTTTGAAGTCATACAGGGATGCCTTTATAAACCCAATAAAAGGAAATAATCTTAAGTGTTTTTGAATCATACTTTTTCCTCAAAAAAAAAAAACCTTCCTGTAATGGTGAGTAAAAAAGCTCTTCCCTTTAATGTTAACTGTTAAATGTTTCTTTACTTTAGAGGTAAGGTGGTGGCTACTTTCCGATATGGGTCAGGCAAAAAGATATCAAAGCTCTGCTTTAAAAAAAAAAGTAAGTAAAAATATTGCATTCACAAAAATGTAAAAGCACTGCAGCAGAATGTGTTTTCTTTGAACAGCCACAGCGAAAACATTTCACAGCATAAACATTTCAATGAAAAATTAAAACACTGGTTTACCCTTAATGCATATTACTAAATTAGGTGTTATGACAAGTGCGACATTAATTTCCCCCCCAAAGTATTATATTCTCCTATATTGTTAAAAGTAGCCCCTTAGCTTAATTATTACATTTAGCATGAAGGGCAGCAATTGCCCGACACAGCACCTGCCACTAGTCTACCACATAATTATATACCACTGACCTTTCTATAAAAGCATCATGGAAATGTTGTTACTAGAAAACGAAAATTGCCTTTCATACAAATAGTGAATTGGAGCTACAATGAGGGATTTCTCCTTCTCTTTTTAGAAATATGTGCTTACCCAAGGGAGGAGCTGAACTAATTTAACCCTCTGTAATATGCCAAGACTTGGGATCATTTGCAAAACACACACACACCAAGTTTTTGTGGTTTCAATACAAAGCAAGGTCCACAACAGACACAGAAATGAAAAGGTCCCCTTGAGTGGGGTTCTGCAGGATGTCATTGAAAACCTATTCTCCAATTATGTATTTTCCTTTTATTCAAAATCTTACTGTACATGTTCAAACAGGGCAGGGTGAGTATGGAGTAAATTAATTGAAATTGTGGATGTTACTGTAAGCATAAAATTAAGCAGGGGGAAATATGTTCTATGAACTGGAAATTGTTATGTTATGATGAAAGCAGAACTTTTTTCCATCTTCAATGGAAATCAAAACTGTTCCAAAAGCTCTACTATAAAGGCTTAGACAATGTACTGCCCTTAGAGAATGTAATTAAAGCTGATATTTAAATCCTTGCCCAGCTAGAAACTCTCAAGGTGTCTTTGCACAAGTCAACCCCAGTTTCTCCCTCCCTCTCTGCCAATGGGAATAACTGCCTCCATCAACATGTTGCGTGAGGATGAATAAGACAGCTATAAGAATACTGCACAGGCATACATGCTCCAAAAATTATAAGTATGAAAGACCAGCCCTGGCAGGGTTAAAGAGCGAACAAATTCCATAAGGGCTGTAAAGTTCTTTACACCCTACAAGGGAGTAACACATGGATAATAATAGTTTCTGCCAATTACTTTCATTGAGGGCTTGGTAATATCTCTGTTTAAGATTACTATTTCAAGTTGAGCAAAGTCGTACAGCTGTTGTATGCACAAGCTATTTTTAAAGGTGCAAAAAAAGTGTTCCTGACATAAAGCATCCACCCGCAGGCACTCCTAGTTTGACACAGGGCATAGAGCCCAAGAATCTCCCATTTTCTATCCATGGGAGGGAACATCAAAAACTGGCCTAGAGTACCCACACAGCTACACAGTTCAGGTAGCCACATAAACACAAGGGAAAATAAGGCTGATGCCTTAGAACAATGCATAGACAAAAAGTACTGTACAGTAAGGTGAAATTTGCCACTCTCCTATCAGAATAAAGACCACTGTGGCTCTGCCCTCATTGACAGGTATTATACATATTGCTGTATTGGGGGAGTGGCTGAGTCAAGGCAACTCTGTGCACAATTTCTGTACATTGGAGATGACCACCACACAGCATCCAGCACACATGTGGACTCATTTATGTAAGTTGCATGGTGCCGACTGTGTGACATATGAAGTATTATAATACATCTTGAATTAACACATTTTTAAACAAGGTTTTGCAAGTACTGCTTCAGAATTCAATGTATGGGCACAATTCAAGCAGGGTTTACCAAGTGACTAGAACTCTAAAACTTTCAGACTTTCTGAGAAATCACAAGTTACACAGAATATGACAGTGGAAAGAGAGTGTTACAAAATTATTGGTACTGATGATGATATCAAGCTCCATATTTGTGGTTACTGCCATTATTTACTCACAGTTGCAAGCCCACAAACATATGAAAACAGCATTTGGTACGTTGGCCGGGGTTATGCAAGGACGTATGCATCTTCCTTCTGGACTGCCAATACATAAATTAAGAAAGGGAATTCATAATCTGTTTTCCCCACAGAAGCATGAAAGGACACCCCAGAAGTTTTGGATTTGTCTCCAACAAAGAGACTCCAGGAGAGGGAAAGTGGACTTAGCATGTGTATAGGATAGTATTAGTCAGTATTAACGTAGTCCTGTTCCTTTCTCATTTTACTCCGTTCTCCATATGAATATATCAGTTTTAAAATATTAAGAATGCTTGATAAATTGAACAGTATGCAGATTGTATATGGCCTAGACACTATTGCCATTTAGATCTATTTAGAAAGATATTACCTCATTTTGTTATTGTTGTTGTTATGTGCGAAGTCGTGTCCGACCCATCGTGACCCCATGGACAATGATCCTCCAGGCCTTCCTGTCCTCTACCATTCCCCGGAGTCCATTTAAGTTTGTACCGACTGCTTCAGTGACTCCATCCATCCACCTCATTCTCTGTCGTCCCCTTCTTCTTTTGCCCTCGATCTCTCCCAGCATTAGGCTCTTCTCCAGGGAGTCCTTCCTTCTCATGAGGTGGCCAAAATATTTGAGTTTCATCTTCAGGATCTGGCCTTCTAAAGAGCAGTCAGGGCTGATCTCCTCTAGGACTGACTGGTTTGTTCGCCTTGCAGTCCAAGGGACTCGCAAGAGTCTTCTCCAGCACCAGAGTTCAAAAGCCTCAATTCTTTGACGCTCGGCCTTCCTTATGGTCCAACTTTCGCAGCCATACATTGCAACTGGGAAGACCATAGCCTTGACTAAACGCACTTTTGTTGGCAGGGTGATGTCTCTGCTTTTTAGGATGCTGTCTAGATTTGCCATAGCTTTCCTCCCCAGGAGCAAGCGTCTTTTAATTTCTTTGCTGCAGTCCCCATCTGCAGTGATCTTGGAGCCCAGGAAAATAAAATCTGTCACTATCTCCATTTCTTCCCCTTCTATTTGCCAGGAATTGAGAGGGCCGGATGCCATGATCTTTGTTTTCTTGATGTTGAGTTTCAAGCCAACTTTGGCACTCTCCTCCTTCACCCGCATCAACAGGCTCTTTAGTTCCTCTTCACTTTCTGCCATTAGAGTGGTATCATCTGCATATCTGAGGTTGTTGATATTTCTCCCTGCAATCTTGATCCCAATTTGTGACTCCTCTAATCCCGCATTTCTCATGATGTGCTCTGCATACAAGTTAAATAGGCAAGGCGACAGTATACAGCCTTGCCGAACTCCTTTCTCAATTTTGAACCAGTCAGTGATTCCATGTTCAGTTCTCACTGTTGCTTCTTGACCTGCATATAAATTTCTCAAGAGACAAATAAGATGCTCTGGTATTCCCATCTCTTTAAGAACTTGCCACAATTTGTTGTGCTCCACACAATCAAAGGCTTTAGCATAGTCAATGAAGCAGAAGTAGACGTTCTTCTGGTACTCCCTAGCTTTCTCCATGATCCAGCGTATGTTGGCAATTTGATCTCTAGTTCCTCTGCCTCTTCGAAATCCTGCCTGTACTTCTGGAAGTTCTCGGTCCACATATTGCTGGAGCCTAGCTTGTAGGATTTTGAGCATAACTTTGCTAGCATGAGAAATTAGTGCGATGGTGCGGTAGTTTGAACATTCTTTGGCATTGCCCTTCTTTGGAATTGGAATGTAAACTGACCTTTTCCAATCCTGTGGCCATTGCTGAGTTTTCCAAATTTGCTGGCATATTGAGTGTAGCACTTTTACTGCATCGTCCTTTAAGATTTTGAATAGTTCAACTGGAATGCTGTCACTACCACTAGCTTTATTGTTGCTCAGACTTCCTAAGGCCCATTTGACTTCACATTCCAGGATGTCTGGCTCCAGGTCAGTAACTACCCCATTGTGGTCATCAGGGATGTTAAGCTTGCTCTTGTATAGTTCTTCTGTATAATTTTGCCACCTTTGTTTGATCTCTTCTGCTTCTGTGAGGTCCCTACCATTTTGGTCCCTTATCATACCCATCTTTGCATGAAACGTTCTCTTCATATCTCCAATTTTCTTGAAAAGATCTCTGGTCCTCCCCAATCTATTGTTTTCTTCTATTTGTTTGCACTGTTCATTTAAGAAGGCATTCTTATCTCTTCTAGCTTTTCTCTGGAATTCTGCATTCAATTGGGTGTATCTTTCTCTTTCTCCCTTGCCTTTAACTTCCCTTCTCTCCTTAGCTATTTGTAAAGCTTCCTCAGACAGCCATTTTGATTTCTTGCATTTCTTTTTCTTTGGGATGGTTTTAGTTGCTACCTCTTGTACAATGTTGCGAACCTCTGTCCATAGTTCTTCAGGCACTCTGTCTATCAGATCTAATTCCTTAAATCTATTTGTCACCTCCACTGTGTATTCGTCGGGGATATGATTTAGTTCATACCTGAGTGGCCTAGTGCTTTTCCCTACTTTCTTCAATTTAAGCCTAAATTTTGCAACAAGAAGCTCATGATCTGAACCACAATCAGCTCCTGGTCTTGTTTTTATTGACTGGATAGAACTTTTCCATCTTTGGCTGCAGAGCACATAGTCAATCTGATTTCTGTGTTGACCGTCTGGTGATGTCCATGTATAGAGTCGTCTCTTGGGTTGCTGGAAAAGAGTGTTTGCTATGACCATTGTATTCTCTTGACAAAATTCTACCAGCCTGTGCCCTGCTTCATTTTGTACTCCAAGGCCAAACTTGCCTGTTATCCCGGTTATCTTTTGGCTTCCTACTTTAGCATTCCAATCCCCCATGATGATAAGCACATCATTTTTGGGCGTTGCTTCTAGAAGGTGCTGTAGGGCTTCATAGAACTGATCAACTTCATCCTCTTCAGTAGCAGTGGTTGGGGCGTAGACCTGGATCACTGTGATGTTGAATGGTTTGCCTTGGATTCGAACTGAGATCATTCTGTCATTTTGGGGATTGTATCCCAAGACTGCTTTTCCTACTCTCTTATTGATTATGAAGGCTACTCCATTTCTTCTGCGAGACTCTTGTCCACAGTAGTATACCTGATGGTCATCTGAATTAAATTCACCCATTCCTGTCCATTTTAGTTCACTGATTCCTAAAATGTCGATGTTCAGTCTTCTCATTTCTTGTTTAACCACGTCCAGCTTGCCTTGATTCATGGATCTGACGTTCCAGGTTCCTATGGAATAAAAATCTTTACAGCATCGGACTGTCTTTTCGCCACCAGTTACTTCCACAACTGAGCGTCCTTTCGGCTTTGGCCCAGCCGCTTCATTCATTCTGGCGCTACTCGTACTAGCCGTCTGCTCATCCCCAGTAGCATATTGGACACCTTCCGACCTGAGGGGCTCATCTTCCAGCGTCATATCGTTATGCCTATTGGAACTGTCCATAGAGTTTTCATGGCAAAGATACTGGAGTGGTTTGCCATTTCCTTCTCCAGTGGATCACCTTTTGTCAGAGCTCTCAGCTATGACCTGTCCGTCTTGGGTGGCCCTGCACGGCATAGCTCATAGCTTCACTGAACTACGCAAGCCCCCTTGCCACAACAAGGCAGCGATCCTTGAAGGGGGTTACCTCATTTAGATCACTGCAATTGTAGGCAAAGGGCAGAGTGACCTCTCTCTTCTAGTTTTGAGATATTCTTATGGCAAGAGAGATTCCCTTGTAAAGATCAGAGTTCTTAATGCAAGATAATCTCAGGAAAGAAGAATCCTACCTGCAGTTCCAACGTCTCTCTCTGCTTGGCACAAGTGGATGCTTCTATGCAAATCAAACAACGGGCATGGCTATATGCTTCTGGGTTCCTTAGATTCCCAATGTATTCAGTTTTCACAGAAGTGTGACTTACACATACAGCAGATAGTAAACTGGATTGTGCTGCTTCTTAATGTAATCATGTGGAGAGGGATTTAGGAAAAAAGGCTGGAGAGGGTAGTACCTATTTACAAGGAGTGTTTTTTTAAGAGGGAGGCTTTTAAAATCTGATAGCCTACCACCCCACAACTCTCTAGCACTTAGAAATGTTTCCAGCCTAAGTTTTACCACCTAATTCTGCTGTGTGTAATGAAACATTAACAAGGACAAACACAGTAGCACCAGAATTCATACTTTCATGGTATCTGTATTAACTGACCTGAAAGTACTAGTCCATCATCTTGTGAACACAGAGTCGGGATATGATTACTTCATAAAGGGGCAAATGCTATTACAAAATGGATATCATTTGGGGTGTTTGTGGACTTTGCTTTAATATAGAACCTAGCCCTGGGGAATCAAACTTAACTATAGTTATATGCAGGACATTGGTGAGAAGTTCTAAACATCTGAAGTCTGGTGATCAGCAGAACATGCATAGGACTCTGAAGCAGATAAACCAACATTATTTCTGTTTCACCAATTACAAATGGTAGGACATGGGTGGGACTAAGTTTATGTAAGAGGACAAACAGAAAGTAGATCTATGTCAAAAAGCAAGCAATCCCTGTCTCAGATTTCCATTTAACACCCCCCAACTGCACCTGCTGGTTCTAGCAGCTGCAGTCCCTTCCCCAATGGCAGCTTCACCATGTCTAAATATGACTCATTAGGTATGCTTACTGTTTCATGTCTGTGTAACTACTGTGGATTTTCTTTCCTCCTCACACTCATGGGTTTTTAAAAGCACCTTCATAAATCAAGATCTAGTTGTCAATTAAAAAGGACATTTTGAATAGGTAATTAGATGCTGCACAAATTATATGCTTCAGAGAGAATGCATACACCCAACTGTCTTTATTTAGTTAGGATAGACCCTGTTCTCTGACACCTCTTATATTGCCTTTTTGGAAGCAAGTCAACCAAGTTTAACTGGATTTACTTAAAAATAAGCATTTGTTTGATCACACATGATAGAGATGGGCTGTTAGAGCCTAACAGAGCTACTCTCTTTTTAAAATCAAAGGCTGCAAACTTAACTTCTAAGATGCATTCACAGAATCTGGCTGCAAGCATTCATTCATTCTATTCTTGAATACTCTATAAATTATTATGGTGAATTAACTCAATACATCTGCTTCTAAGGACAGTAGAGGTCAGAGTAAATTAATGTAGTATGTACTAAGCAGAAGAAAGCCTACAGCAACATGAGATGGAATATGTGTATGTGCAGTAGGCAGGGATGCCAACAACCTGGGGAAAAAAATGACCAGACCCTTTAATAGAGGGCTAATGTATGGAAATGGACAGCTGAAGCTTTTCATGGCATCTAGATAAATAATGTCACTTAGCAAATAGTATCTCATTATACGTCTATTATAGAAAAAAGACAGTTTCTTCAGGCTGTTGACCCACGTAGAGTGATCCTCAGCATGCATATAGTACAAGTACTCAATATAGTATAAAAGGTTAGGGAGTAGGAAAATATGCCACCAATAAATTCACAGAAAAAATGCTATTGTATTGGACATGTTCAATGAATTTCATTTGTCAAGTTAAATCATGTCATACAAATCAGTTTCATTTTTAACTATGAAAATCTGTCTAGTTAACATTACTGAGGACAATGACATATGATGCATAGAACAGCATGAGAAGATTGGATCATGTGCAAGACAGCTTATTTAGCACCAAGGGCAATGGAGAAAGTAATTTGCCTAAAATTTTCATAAAGCCATAGAACGGGTATAGTCAGCCTGTGGTTCTCCAGATGTCCTTGGACTACAATTCCCATGAGCCCCTGGCAGCATTTGCTGGCAGGGGCTCATGGGAGTTGTAGTCCATGAACATCTGGAGGACCACAGGTTGACTACCTCTTGCATCATAAAACCAAAAATTACCATATCTGTTGTGAGAACTGAAAAATAATGGAAGAATCCACATTTTACTCTATTAGCTTATAGAAGATATGAATTTGCTGCTTTGGAGGATAAGACTAACAGCTAATTATATTATTTAGCATGGCTTCAGATTATGATCCTCAAGTGCATGCAATGCAATCTTTCATCATGTTCACATGATGCTCAATATACATGCTCAATGCATGATAAAGCCACTCTGTGTAAATGCCATGTGCACAGCAGCCCAAACTGTCCAAGTCTTGCCTCACAAAAGGAAGGAAGAATAACAATTTGGTGTTTTATACATATTGGCATCTGCCTATAACATTTCTATAAGGTTTTATCAGCAGAATGACGAAAACAAGAATACATGTTCATCTGCAATTACTGGAACAGCCTTGAGTATGGGAACAGGATTTGCAAATCCTAAGGAGTGCAATCCTAAGGAGTGAAAGCATTCAGAGTCAACTAGGCACCATGCTGGCATATCTCGCAGAAATACCAGCACAAGTAAGATTTGTGCTGGCACAGCAACCCATATCTAATAAATTGGTCCTACCACTAGCAGCAGGATGGTGATATAAGCCCCTGCACCTGCATGGAAATGGGTTGGCCATGGATGTAGCTAAAACTAGTCTGATCCATAAGCTACTCTCCACCCCAGAAACATCCCCAATCAGTAGCAAAAAATTACACTATCAAAAATAGCAAAAATCCAACAACCCAAACTTCAGTTGCGCAGCCCTACCACAAGATCCAACAGAGCACAGGATGCAACTTCAACCACGACTCATCACATCCCTTACCAGTTGTGGCCAAGCCCCCACCCAAATTGCTGGTCCCCCCCTTCCTAGATAAACTTTTGCCATGGCATGGGACTCGGTCCCAGAACTCCCTTCCATGTGGACTTAAAGCACATAGCACTGTACTCTGGTGGAAGGAAAAGCACAGAGCAGGTAGTTAGCACTACTAGGTGAGCACTTAGTACATAACACAAAAAGGGGATAGCAAAGTCCTCCCCATTAGCATTTCACTGCAAAACCTTAACAGGTACCCACTCTGTGACTCAGATAGCCAAGCTACCTTGTGACTCATTGCAGGAGCACGGCTCTACACAATAGCAGCTCCTCAGTCATTTGAATTGGGCACTTGGATGGCATCAGTGTATGCCATGGGGGGCTCTCTAGGCAAACACCTCCCCAGGATGGGAACAATACTTACCACGGCACTGCACACATAGCCAAGTCCAGTACCCATGTTGCTTGTCATCACTGCACACATTTCTGTTTTGCTCTACTGCAGATGATAATTCAACAAGGGCACCTGATGGCATGGCCATTACTGTTCCCTCCACCCTGATCCATTTTCCAGTTCAAGCCTACCTTCTGAAATACCCCACCCCAGGAAGTTTTGTATATCAGCCTCCACCTTACTGGAAACATACTGCACTAGGGAAGGTTCCAGTGGTCCTTGGGAGCAGCTCTTCTAGGAAAACGTACCATACCTGGCAGAGCTGGCAATTTCCTTTATCAGATCCCATCATTATATGCAGTTTAATAAAGTCTGACTTGTTCCAGAAGTGTAACCCTGTCAGTTTTCTTGTGAGATGATGAGAGTAGACCCACACATTTGCTGCTTCTGTCTCGTCTCCCCCCACCTCCTCCCTTTAGGGCTACTTCATTACAGGCCCTGGACAGTGTGCTCTGACCCTTAATTGCCCATGCTGGATTGTCAGTGGTTGGTTGTCCAGGTACATCTGGACATCTGGATTGTTCAGCTGCCAGACATAACAAGGGTCTAGTGGCACCTTTGATGCTGACCTTGCACTTTGCTGGCTGCTGTGCTAAGGGAATGGATGCCAGTTTGGTCTCCTACAAAGGGAAGCACACATGATCCAGCAAGTGGCCCACCATGGTGTCCAAGAAAATGTGCAGGCAATGGCTGATCAATGGCTGGTACACTTCCAGGACCTCAGTCATGACTCCTTGGAAAGAGATGGTAGATATGAAACAGGCTGTCAGTTGTGAGAAGAAGAGAAAGGTGTTTGTATGTTGCTTTGAGGCACCTTCAGAGAGTGAAAAGAAGGATGTAAAAACACAGTTCTTCCTCATCCAGCACTTGAATGTCTACCCTGTTCATGTGGAATTAGCCCAGGCAGGTACCACTGGACAGCTATAACATCCTGATACATTCCCCAAAGAATCTGACACAGGGGTGGTAAACCCCTAACAGGAGGTGGTGGAATTAAGAGATACCATTCTAGGGCAGACCAGCCAGTGTTTAGAGGTAAGGGGAACGTACAACCACCACTTTAAGATACAGGCCCCAGGACTCCCCCCCCCCCCACAAGACCCACTTCACTACCCCAGGGATATGCCCATACAGCACTTTACTACTGCCTAACTTCCACTCTGCATGTGTAGGGGGGCAGGATATATTATGAGGAGCCTGAGATCCCCATGTTGCCAGGCCCTGCCTCCACAGTTTCCCATCTGAAAGTGGCAAAAACCACCCCAGCCTAAATAGGCTGAGGCAGAGAAGATGCTGCTGCACTGCTGGTGATGGATCATGCCACTGTGGCTCGTACCAGAATAGGGCTACCTCAGCTACTGCTCACTGTCTTGAGTTCCAGAGCATGGCAGTAGAGCAGGTTCCTGCCCAGCACCATATTGCAAAGAAAGACATGGCTGCCCAAAGCACTGGAATGATCCTTTGCCCCGCCTCAGAAGCATATGCATGCCCCCTCTTGGCCCTGAGTATCCTATAAGAGGAAGTGATGATACTGGATGAGGAGAATTTGCCTGGAGCTTAGGTTACCATGTGTGGTGTGTGAGCAGCCATACCTTCAAGCTTTTGTCCACTGGGTTTGAGGCATGGTGGCTACAGCTCATCCTTGTATGATCATGGACGGTTTCCATGTCATATCCCCTTCTAGACAAGACATGGGGCACTTCATTGGTTCCTGGAACCAATGGGAGGGGAGATTCTATGCATCACATAGACTCAATGTTCCCAGAGAGGGGTGGGGGATGGCAGGGATGAGGAAGGCACCATCAAGAGAGTCAGACAGCCTCCTCAGACACTGGGAGCTGTGGCTGCAGCCCTCTGGATATGGGGGACTCAGAACCCTTGCCAGGATCCATGGCCAGCACATCCCATCCTCCCACCCTCTGTTCCATATGGACAGCAATTGAGTGGGGGCAGATGGAGGTCTGCCACAAGTAAAGGAATACTTTCTTCTGGGATCACTAGTGCTTAGAGGGATTGACTAGGTAAGTGGCAGCCGCTGCCAGGCAGCTGGCTGTTGCTAAGGTCATTGGGGATGGTCAGGCATGCATCAAGAGGCAGCTATAAATGCCACTGCAAGCTCCTGCACTGAGGCTCACTCTGCCATACTCCTTCCTGCTCCTCCACCAGTGGGGTAGGTTCCTTCCACGGTGTAACAGGGACACCAGGAGGTACTCCCAGCTGGCTAGGCACACTCTTTTTCATCTCCTTATGTCCCTTTCTTGGTGGTTGTGGCCTTTTCTCATGGATCTGTTTAGAGTTGCTGCCAATAAGCAGACTGCTAGGGCTGATTGCCTACTTTGCCAGCTGCCCATTACTGTTGACACAGTCCTTTTCTTTAAGGTGATGGGGAGGTGTGTTGCAGACACAGCTCTAAAGTCCATGGTTCTGCACCTTCCTGGCCCTCAGTTGCAACATCTGCATCGTCTCTATTCCTAGTAGCCTGTTATTGCTCCTTTTTGACCTATGTATCATGGCCCTGACATCTTACCCTGTGATCTGCTTGACTGGTGCTGGCATGGTTGCTGCTTTTTGGTTGCCTCCTGGCCTCTGCGGGGACCCATAAGACAGTGGACTAGTGGTGCCACAGGTAAATTGGCAACTGCTTGCTGGGTAAGAGAAGACCCTCAGAATTGGACTGCCCAAGTAGTATCCCAAAAACAATAAACAAAATGCCATGCTATATATCCCATATAACATCAGCATCAAGGCAAATATGAACAGTGCACCTACATAGAACACTGCTGCATTTCTCAGCAAACTATGAAAAGCAAGGATGCATTCTTCATCTTTGACCAGTTCTGTGTATTCTCTGCACTTAGACTTCATTGCAGGTGTTCTATACTCCGGTACTTATACACAAGTGCAGAAAGGAACTTTCCCATCACTTTCAGAGGATGTTTTTGGCTTGGACTGATGAGCTTCTGAGGAAAAAGGAATTCCATAACTGTGAAGCAGCTAGTAAAACCACTTCTCTATACGTCAGCGTTGTACAGACAATGCAGGGGGGATATAGTCAAGTGCATGTACTCATTAATCTTAAAAGATTTCACGGGGCTTTCCCCCTTTCAATCCTTCAGTATCATTGTCTCCACTTTCCCAAACCAGTCTCTACAATCATCAAGTGGCTATGTAAAAAAGAATTCTGCTTCTCAGTGGCAATAAAGCCATGCTGCTAAAGAGATGTCCCCTAACAGGCATTTGCAGCAACTTTCCAATCACTGCTTGATAGCAAACCATACTTCTGCTTGTAAAAAATCCTGTAGGAATAACTTCATTAGCCATCTACTCCTATTTATTTGAACAAACAACACTTTCCCATTTTTAATCTTTCCTCCTCCTCCTCTTACCCCCCTGTTTTTCTGGGAATCGATTTAACAGCCATAATCCAATGCAAAGTTGGGGTGTTCGATGAAACGGCTGTGCTTAAGCCTAGAAATCTGTGATCGGCTGTGGCCAGCATCCATTTCCTTTCCCCTTTCTTCAGAATATTCAGAAATGTGTTCATGTTCCAAGGAAGAAGTGAAAGGAGACTAATGCTAATTTTAATTACTTAAAAAGAACTGTAAATCTTATACGTAACTGCTGGAAATAAATGACAGAATAGACAGGGAAGGCTTAACTGGTGGATTGACACATTTTGAACATAATCCGTCTACCAGAGAAGACAACAGCAACACTCCCACTGACATCAATAACTGAACACTTTGGAAGCATAATCAGGGTAAGGCAATAACACAGGAAAGTACAGTACTGACAGAAGATACCTCCTAGTGATCTGCAATGTGTAAAAATAATTGAATTTTTAAAGGATGCTTTTTTACCAGAAGTTGGAGTTTTAACAGTTTTTTTTTCTGTTTAAGATAGTGCATGTATTTCATATCCCAAGAGCTATTTTCTGCCAGGCATTTCTTTCACTAGGAACTTAAATGTTGATTTACCCATTCAGAATACTAGATACAATTCTACTAGGGCAGCGCCATATCAAAATGTAGATGGGAAGGGAATGTTATAAAAGGTTTAGTTACATCAAAATTCCTTCCCTGTAGACAGCTATTATGGAAGGCAAAAGGCAAGGTTAGCATCCTTCTCTTTGACTTGCTGGGTTTCCACATACAGACTGATAAAGGAGAGTCATTTTTAAAAAATAATGACCATCCCTGCTTCTCTGCACTCTTCCAGAAGAGTGCGGCAACTAGTAGTTCAGCTCTTATGTTCTCTTCACCCATTCACAGACTGTGTCCAGACCACCATCATAGAAAGAGCCCTTGTACCAGACATAATATTAACTTGTAAGCATGTAATATGGCATCTGTTTCCAATGGCATACCTAGGGGAAAACCTTAATCTTGCATTTGGGTAAATACAGTATTGTGAAGAAAGCTCACCAGATATAATATATATATACAACAGGAAGCATCTGCCTCCACAAACATGTTTAAAAGATGCATTTGATGTCATTTGGTTCCATTTTTTCTTAACATGTTCCTTCAAGATCATGCTGCCTTTCTTGATGCAGTTAATAAGATAATCTGTAATAGGAAACATCCATTTAAATTGATTTTAATTAATTAATCAATGATACTAGTCACTGATGGCTACATTTATAAACAATGAACAACTTGAAGCCCCAGGGTTCTTATTCTCACCAGAAATTCAAATTGTAATGGTAAATTGCCCTTTGGGCTGACAACCAACCAGTCTGCTTTTAAATCAAGTGATTTGTTAATGCAACCTGAAAATTTACATCTCTTTATTTCCAAATTTTACAAACCAAATTGTACAAAGAACTACATGGAGATAGAATCAAATATAAATTTCCAGTTTATAAACTCATCTTAATTTTTATTAACTTAATCTTAATTTTTATTAACTTCATCAAGGAAAACTTTCCCTTGCCCTACTTGAAACCCTATTCTATATATTCTTTCAGCATGCATTTTATTGTTCAGTGCAATTATAGAGTTGTGTTAAAACAGCTACTGCTAATTCAATCCAAAAGCCTTATACAGACAGATCCAAACTTAGGATTCTTTATACTTCAGAAAACCCATTTTTGTTGAATTATTCAAGGCTGTTACTGCCTACAAATTAATGGCCATCTGCAATGAAGTGAAAGGTCTTGTTATACAAGATATCCCAACTACTGCAATATTTCAGTAGTAGGACTGAAATATTTTTCATGAAGGGGGTCCCAGGTTCAATTTCTGGTATATCTAATCTAAAGCAGGGCTATAAAGTCTTCGCCAGCTAGATTAAGAACAGAACAAAAGCCACAGTCAGGGCATTAGTTCACATTACCTATCTGTAAACTGCTCCTGTGGAGCAGTAAAAATAAAACAGTAAAGGGTAGGTGGGAGGAGAAAGAGGCAGGGTGGGGCGAGTCCATAATAAAAACTCGGAGGGGCCAATCCAATTGGCCCATCTGAGTGTCACTCTGGGGCCAAGTGCCCCATTGGCCAATTGGCCCGTCCTGGACTGCCCGGTGAATTGTCCGGGGGAAGAGGCTTCGCCGCCGGGAAAGGAGCAGGGCCGCCATGTCATAGATGCAGGGCCGGGACCTTGGGCAGGGAGGGGGTGGCGGGAAGGCTTTGACGTGCCCTGCTGGGACGCCACGGCGGGGGGCCTGCAAGCAGCCCTGCGAGTCCCCCCAGCCCCACCAGCACCCATGCTAGCACCCATTGTGTTTAAGAATACAATGGGCTTTGCCCCTAGTATATATATATTTAAGGAAGCTTTTTAGCTGGGTCAAGCACCCAAGTTTCCTCCAAGAATGCCAGGAGCTGATCTGCAGTGGCCCTTTCAACCATCTTACCCAGAAACACAAGATGCAAGACTGGGCTATAGTTGGCTGAGTTCTGTGGATCAAGCAATGTTCTTTTTCAGTAAAGGATGGACCACCACTCCCTTCAGCATGCCAGGGAATTCCCCGGATGACAGGGGGAGATTTATAATGTCCCTGAGGGGGCCTCTCATCCACTAGTCACTCAATTTGAGTGACCAAGAAAGACAGGGATCAATGGTGCAAGTGGTCATCCTCACCAAGCCTAGCAACTCGCCCACTTTGGTTAAAGAGAGCCGCCTGAAGCCATGAAACACTATCCTCCACAACAGCTATGGAGTCTCCAATTCCCTTACTATATCAAGTGTGGTGGGTATGTTGCAACAGAGCAACAAGACTTGATCTATGAAAATGCTCACTGGTTCCTCACAGCTCAAATCCAACTGACTAAAAATTTGGCGCCCTTTCTTGAGGGCAGTAAGAGACCAAATTACCCTAAAACAATTGTTCCAGGAGAGAGCTTGCAGATGCAATGAAGATGGCAAAGAACCCCCATTCACTGCCATCTCCTATGCCTTCATAATCGTGTGAGAGGATATTCTTGAAGCTTCGTCACGGGTCCTCCTCCACACTCAAGTCCTGCAGAGCATTCAGGAATCAAACCAGATCCAAACAGGAAGAGTGTGATGTCCTTAGCTGAGCCTGAACAAGGGATGAAATCTGTTGCCATTAGATCCAACTCTACCCCAGCACCAAAGATCAAATCAAGGGCATGGCCACCCTGATGGGTGGGACCGGCAACAAACTGCAAGAACCCCAGTGTCAGATTTACCTCAGATGGTGGAAATGTTCAAGAGGTAGGTGCATATAAAGATTCTACAGCATTCACATGCACAAATAGGAAAGATATGAATGATATCAAGAGCTGGGGCTTCCTCATCTACTTTGTCCTATTCCCATGGCCTTGGAAGTCTTACAAAAACCTGTGGCCTCAAAAGAATTATTAACATCTGCTGGAAGGATTTAATCCTCTAAATTCTAAAGCATGGAGTTAGTGAATTAATAGTTTATTTTACTCACTGAGTTGTTTTACTACAAGTAGTCCATCCTATGGTATCAGGGTATGATTTTAAATCAGTCTCAAATAGATAGCTAAATTTAAGACACTGGGAAGCAATATGTCCAGGTACAATAACCAGTGGGGGATCAGGGCCTTACATGGAGAAAGGTCTAAGTCTTGTCACCAGCATCTCAGGGAATGACACTCTGGTATCTTGGCAAAAATTCTGCGGTAAAACCAACTTCTACCAAGACCTAGACCTTTCATTCAAAACCCGAGTATCACCCAGAAGTTGCTGACATGACAATGTTACTTCCTGGGCAATGCCAGCAATGAGGGTCTCTCTTGTCTCCTTGTAAGTCCACCCTGCTGGCCAGCTGGCTGGGGCAGAGCCTAATAGTGAGGGACCTCTGCCTCCACCAGGGTGCCTGACAACCCTAACATGGCCTTGGTTATAAAGAGCCAAACCATCTTCACACAGAAGGCAAACTAGGAAGGAGTATTGGTTTACTTTCTCTGAAGTTTCTCTCCTCTCTTTGAACTATATCCTTATGTTCTCTGTCCTCCCCTTCCCCCCCCCATTCTTTGCTTTAAGGGAAGAAACCTGATTTTGGAAAGACTAAGAGTTCTCAAATTGTGCTTGCCACACATTTACTCTTGAAAAATCCAGATAAGAACTCTGAGCCATATGCCAAGCTATCCTAAAATTCAAATTGTGAAGCACAGCTTATATGCAGCATTAGCAAACAAAACTGTATGCATTTGTACCTCAGACTTACTTCTTCCTATTGCTTATAAAAGTAACATATCCTAACCACTAACACTGCTATAGCCAGCACTAAGAAAGGAAGTTATTCAAGTCTGGATTTCCTGCTTTTGGTTGTAGCCAAGAACTGTGAGGCTTGTAGTGGTTTCAGGAACTGAGTCATCTAATGATTCATGGATTAGATACTAGTTTTAATATGGTCTTAATCACATGACTGAAAAACCTGACAATCAGCCTAGATGAGGCTTAATTTCTAGTTTATAGGTAAAACAAACTGATGTTATGATCAAGAAAAAATACAAACATTACAAATTACTCACTCTAAACCCAGCCTCTTTTTGATATATTCCTTCCATCTGTTATCATTTTACTCTAATCATCTCCTTATTTTAAAAAGAAAAAATGCTATTTTCCCCAAGGCTAGGCCCAACTAACAACAGAAATTATTACCATCAAAAAAAATAGTTGTTGCCTGCCTGATGTGCTCAACTTCCCAAAAAAGGTGATAGATGGAATATTACATTTTAAAAATATATATGCTCCTAGAAATAAAAATATTCACACCCAAATAATGGTTGCTACTCTTGATTCACATGAACTATGTCTAATCAAGGCAACAACCAGTGATAAGCTATTCCATTTCCAACTTGTGCTTCTGGTGGTAACGTGACAACTTTACACAAATTGTGTTTGAGATGTATTCACTATCTTTGGCCCAAAACCCCAGTATGCCATGAAGTACAAACAAATGCCACACCATACAAAAAGTGTTTTTGGTTGCCTACTGATATAGTTCGCAATCCCCAGAGGCCATCTTAAGTATCCAAATTCTCTCCCCCCCCCCCGCCCCGTATTTCATAATTTTTACCATTTCTATGAAATGTCATCAGGTAATCTTTCAGTGATGAGAAAAGAGCTGTAATATCTCCGGAGAACTTAACACTGTTTTCACAACAATATTTTCAGGAGGAGGAGACCTGTTTATTTTGTCAGTGGTAAAAAACAAAGCCAACAACACCTCAATTGGGAACATTTTTTAACAAGTGACAATGTCCTAAAAGAAAAGGTTGAAGAGACACTTCTATATGTATTCTCCCTACCCCCCCCCCAAAAAAAAAGCACCTGGAAGTTATTTATTTATTTGTATTTTTATACTGCCCTTCCCTATGGCTCTGGGTGGTTTACATAAAACATTTTGAAACATTTTGGAACATTTACTTCAAATAGTTGGTAAACAGGAATGATAGCTAAATCAAGTACAAAATTATAACTAGTCACGAGCACGGTGAATATCTAAACAGGAAGGTAGAGAATGAATACATTGTAACCTGAACTGCAGAGTCCTTCCGTAAGAGGAAGTTTTAGATTAAAAAGTGAATTCTGCTATATGGAATAATGCAGGCTTGATTTTTCATTTCTAAAATGCAGCCACTCACATGCCAGCATGCAGTAATGCTAGGTGGGTTGAAGTCAGAAATGTCATAGGCGACTCCTTTATTCTTAATTTCAGAATGCACATTTACTAGCATTTTTAAAAGAAATAAAGTGTAGCTCTTTCCCCCCCAAAAGTAAAGCAGTTGACAAGAAAAGGCCAAAGTGCACTCTGTGGCTGGCAGTCATTTTATGGCTTTAGTCCTCCAGCAGATTTACTTAGATGACGTCAGTGGCTCCAGCCCAGCTTTTTCTTTGGTAGCATTTACCACTTGCCTCTTGGAGCCTCCAATGTGCTACAGAGCAGCAGACCATAATCAAAATTCCCTTTGTGAAACAGAGTTTACCTCAGGGCACACAGGCCTAGCTAGCTGAATTGAAGGCTCTTCACCCTGTACTTCATGCCTAGAAATAAATAGCCTGCAATACTGTACTTTCCTCAGCACAGAAGAACCATTAGAAGCAGACTGCTATCTTTTTTAAAAGTTTGCTGTTTGCTTCCAAAAATTCTCACATGTCAGAGCCTTACTTAATATTCCAAGCCTATCATGTGTCTCATGATAACTCCAGGAGGGTTTTTACTTGGTTAGGAGTATCTCACATAGATCTGGAAATGCTCTTAACTACTAGGTTTATATATGTAGAACTTTTAAAATGTGCCAAAATATATTCCAAGCTGTCTTGGAAGACTAAAAACACAGCAAAACTCACTCCAGCGGTGCTTCAGGAGTAGGAAGGATGTTTGGGCAAAGGATCTGCACAGTCACTATTTCTAATATTTGCCAACCAAAGTATAAATAAATGTAGAACAGATATGAGTCTGAAAATGATGGTTTGCAAATGGGAAGGAATCCTTCCAAGCAAGCAAACTGAACTAAATTAATGCACACCTCCACGTTTAGAGGCAGGATGCTGCATGAGACAGGAAAACTGTACTAGACTGGTCTGATCCAGCAGGGCTCTTACGTTCTTAAGCGACCCTCCTTCCTCTGTGGCACAAACTACTTTCCTCTCTTGTTTGTTCATCTTAAGTACAATTTAGCTTTGTATCTGCATCAGTATGAACTATGGTGAAAGATAACTGGTCTCTTTGGCACCAGGTTTTCAGACCAGCCTGATATGCTGGTATAAATCCTAAACAAAACTGGAAATTTTCGTGTAAATTACATTTAGCATTAATTGATGATACAGATAAAACTCCTAGCCATAGTTAAAGATAACAAGGGGAGGAAACAATTGCACTGAAGAGGGGAGGGATGAGTCCCCATTTCCAAGCCTGGCCCTCAGGAAGCAGAGTTATATCTACAACACATTTCAAATGTCTGCTTTGCCTGCCTAATGCTCGACTAGGAAACTCACATCCGTTGCAGGAGAAAACAACATGACAGACCAAATCATTAATTGGTTCACATATAAGGTAAAGGTCTCCCCTGTGCAAGCACCGGGTCATGTCTGACCCTTGGGGTGATGCCCTCTAGCGTTTTCATGACAGACTCAATACGGGGTGGTTTGCCAGTGCCTTCCCCAGTCATTACCGTTTACCCCCCAGCAAGCTGGGTACTCATTTTACCAACCTCGGAAGGATGGAAGGCTGAGTCAACCTTGAGCTGGCTGCTGGGATCGAACTCCCAGCCTCATGGTCAGAGCTTCAGACAGCATGTCGGCTGCCTTACCGCCCTGCACCACAAGAGGCTCATTTGGTTCACATATAAATTCCTTTTAAAAAAACGAATAATGTCAGGCTCCCTTCTCCCCTCCCCCCATACTAAAACTGGAGAGTACATTTTGAAGGAGGTAAGCCCCATGGAAATCTATCAGACTCACTTCAAAGAACAAGTTGACAGGATCCTTTTATATTCTGAAAGTTGGAGGACTGGTAACCAAAGTGACATCAAGTTGCTACTAAATAGGGTCACTTATTTCAGCAAGATAGATGCCACATACTATATTCTAAGGATCAAACATGCTTCTCTTCCTCTAGCACACAGCGCTTATAGTTTGGGCACTTCCTGACTTCGTCAGGACCCAGTCCACCATGATGTCTGAATGCCCTTGCTCACTACCACTGCTGACGAGTGAGCAAGCACCCATTACCAAAGGTGCCTCCTGAAAGGAAAGGTGGGAGAGAAGTGCAAGCCCACCACAACGAACTATTTGCCACTGCTCAAGTACCCTCAAGACCTAGACAAACTATCTGCACTCACTCCACCAGTTACTGATTAGTTCTCATATTCATTACAAAGCACTAATTATCATCATCTACATAAAGCCCTTCATAGCCCAGGAGACATAACTGTAGAACTGCCTCTTCAAATATATTCCGCTTATCCAACAGAACCTTTCAGAATGCACCACCCTGCAAATAGGTAAAATCAATAGTTGCCTTTGCCTGAATATTCTCTGTTGTAGTCCCGTTTTTTGGGGGAAACTCCTGAGCTGCTTCTAGCATCTTACATAATGTGTATACCCATATTATGCAGAAGGGCATTCTTATAAAGGAAACAGGGTTGCAGTAAATTGTGAAAACTTTCTGTAACTTTAATTGCTTTCTCCACTATATATTTCATACATTTTTGTTCTTCTATTTTTAATTTGGGTTATGAAAAGGGTTATGCAGAAGTTTCATAGTATTTGAAATTGTGATCTACCCAAGATGTAAAAAGGCAGAGTATAAATATTTAAAATAAATAGTATAATCCACCTTGAGCTTCAGCAAGAAAGTGGGATTATAAGTGACGTTTAATTGTAGTTTGTCATTATGCCTGAATCTAGCCCATACCTTCACAAAGGTTTTCCCTTCAGTTGTTATCCTTGCTATGGAATATTAATAACATCCAAACAAGAATTAGATAAACTCATACTTGGGCAAATTACTACCTCTGTTTAAATGTTGTGTTTTTTTAATGAGCTGGAATCTAAAGAGCTTAAACATGCCCAAAGGCTTGAATACATACAATGGGGTTTTCCTCCAAATTGCTTTTCAAAATCCTCTGTGTTTCAAAAGCAGTTTCATATATGGTATGAGGATGTAGCTGTTAAAAGTAACTATAAACCGAAAATAGAAGGAAACAGTTGAGGAGTTCTTTGAACGCAGCCATTATTGTTTACAAGATGCAAGCTGAAGTAACATCAGGAAAGGATGCAAGAACGTTGTCGTCAGCCATTCAGTTGTGTCAGACTCTTGGAGATCCCATGAGACAACCGCCACAATCCTCAATCCTGCACCACCTCCCTAAACTATGCAATATTCTGGCCAGTATCCATTCCGGTAACATCCAACCATTGCACCTTCTGTTGGCCTGTTTTTTTTCCTACTGACTAATCCTAGCACAATTGCTTCCTCCTTTAAGAAAGTTTCACGATTTTGCCTACCAAAGATATATCAGACTTTATGTGCTGTAGTATTTACTTGTTTGTAAATTTTGTTGTTCATGGAACACGCAGAAGCCTTCTCCGACACCAGCGTTCATATGAATTGATTCTTCTCTTGTCCAATTTTTTCCCAGCCGTAAGTGGCAATTGGAAATATGATACATCTAACTAGCCTACATTTGGTGGTCAGGCTTATGTCCTTTTCCATGTAATAACTGCTAAATCTAATATCTAAGGGCTGAAAAAATGGCACCACTATGCCAACAACAATTATTATTTAGGCTTCTGAAAACTCAGAGGAACTCATACATTTGAAGAAAACTCTTAGTTACTGGGAGTAACTCCCCATGTTAATTGTCAGGCCACCTAAACATTCCTGCTAGAATCTGAATGACATTTTGAGTTTCCACAACAACACAAAATGGCTGTTGAAACCATGGAAGCCAAGATGATGTTATTAAAAGAGAGAGGAAGTAAACCAGAGACAGTTGGGAGGGAGGCAAGCTAGTGCAATTAGAAAGAGAGGAGGAACATGAGATTTATCCTCCTTTACACATTCACATGGATCACCTCAAATATTTTTCTTCAGCAGAAAATAGCTGCTGTCAAATGTTCCAAATCTTTGTGCCTCATGATGTGGACCCCCCCCCCCAAATAACAAATCTTTTCATCACCTGCCAGTCACCTGGACAGATCTTCAAAGAACATGTGCTATGGTACTTGAACCCATGTCCCTTCTGTGCTGTTTTTTGTTGATTTCAGATGCAAGTCCTCCATTGCTCAGCCTTTTCCTCTGGCAATACTTTTGGTTTACTTGCTGAGGACCACCTCAGAGAATTCATTGCACATGGAAGCAAGGCTTAAAATCCTTACGTATGGAGCCACTGAATGGAAAAACTCTTACTCCTTATTTTGCTGTTGTGAAAGTGTATCAAGCTGGCTATAATATGAAGGGAAGCTAAACAACTAAATCTGAAGCACCCTTTGCCATACAATTACTAGTTTCACTATCTTTTGAAATCAGGCTTTAATTATAAAGAAGTGGATGACATTTTTTTTTAAGGTTACAGGATTAATTTTGTTCAAGCAACCCAAAAGCAGTCTAAAGGAAACTGAACATGGATCATGGCAATTTTTTAAAATGTTTTGATGTTTTAAAAAGGAGCTTAGACCTGGCTCAAAATTATAATTTGTGGCTATATTTAGTATGGGGGAAAGACTTTGGGCAAAGCAGTCTCAATCAACAGATCTAGGATTTTCTTAGTACAGAATGCTCAACATTTTGTTTAGCATATCACCAAATGTAAATGATTTTACCACGATTTTTATTAACAACAGTCTGCAATTAATATACTCAGCAGCAGCATTACAAAGGGATCATACCTTGATGCTGCATGAACAGGCTTAGTGCTCATGTTTCCCTTCCACTTATGCACTGTAATTTCCTTAGAGATTTCTGATTTAATGGAGCCCATCATTTGTCATGTCACTTACATAAACTATTGTTTACACTTCAAAAAATTCAAATGTGACTTGTAAACATCCATAGTTTTTTCATTTTGAATGTAAAGGTGAATTATGTTTAGAGCTACATTTTAAGTCATTAATTGATTAAACATATAAATGGGGAAAGAGGTATTAAACCATAGGGCTTATTCATCAAACCATGGTTTGGAAGTACTGTGAACCTGCACCATATAGCATCATGAAGTACTTTGGGCTCAGAAATGCATAACTGTGAAGAAGAACCAAGAAGATCAACAATAAAGAAATACATTAAGTGGCAGGTGATGCTCAAGAAGAATGAGTGGCTAGAGGGATAAAGAGAAAGGAAGTGACCTGCACTAGGGGAAGAAAAAAATAAATGGAAAGGGATTTTAAAAGAGGGTTAAAAAGAGAGAGTGATGCAGAGAACTGAAGGAAAGTCTTGAAATGGCTCACAGAAATGTGAGAGATATCCATGAATAAAGAAATACATGAGGAATAAGGCAGGCTAAGTCCGGAAGACATTATAGAGCATAGTGTACAACTATGAACAAGAATGGTACTGGTCTCAAGGGGCAAGGAAGAGACCCCCTGAGGCAATGAATGTTTGGCAGGGTCAGAGTGCAACATTGAAGGATCCTATTGCAAGGCTATTCAATGAAAGTGAATGTCAGACAGACTATTATAACTGATATTTTCTACTACAAGATTCAGAATGGGAAACAGAAGGACTTCTAGTGTATTTTGTGTCTTTTGCAAAATAATTTATTCTTCCAAAGATCTGACTGTAAAAGAAATCAGGCTTAGTTTACTGTCCTAATAATCAAAGTGAAGCTAATGATACAAAATCAAGGTATTAGTAGTTTGCTTATTGTATTTTGCTAAATGGTTTTAATAATATTTCAGCCATGAATTAGTGAATAAGATAACAAGAAACATATTTACGAGGATTTTCCCTAATTTCTTTAAAGCCTTGTTTACTATTTTGATTTGATGAATTTAGTCCCAGTTGGTATAAGTGAAGAACACACCTAGTAGTAAGCCTAACTAAAGATTTTAAGATGGTTTGAATACAAGGCATATTATTTTCAGATGAGAATAGTTTCTGCAACTTTTTCCTGAAATTTGAGATACCAATGCAAATCATAATCAAGCATTGAAAAACTATTAAATAAGTCATATGAAAGACCAATTTTAAAATTGATTCCTGAGTTTGGGAAATGGCCTTCTGGTATTTTATCATGTTTAGTGTGATATAAATTTGCTGTGACAGTAGATGACCTACACCACTTCCATCACTGACTCCAGAAACGTTTTTGAAGGAAAATATCTGTTGATTACAGCAAAAGGGTTGAGCCAAGCTGCACACTCCCATGAGAATCAAAAGAATTCCAAAATGTTCTATCATGATGAAAAGTACACCCAAAGTTATTTGAGAATTGTAGCTAATCTGAAGTTTCTATCCTTTCTTTTAACAGATATATTCTCCACCTGTAGGTTTTAAAAGACCACATAAAAGATTCATGATTTTTAAAAATAAAGTGATCAGCAACTCGGCAAACACTTCAAAAAGCAAAATAACTCCCAACTGCAGCAGCATCATTCACACATATCAATGCAATAAATAAAGAGATTCCATTGAAAGATTAACTGGGGTTCCTGTTAACATTAAAGGAATATTTGACACCTGAAACAGCCAAGCCCTTTAGATGCTGGTGATTCACACATAAAGCATATCAAAATGCTATTGATAAACTAAATTAACTGATAGCTTATCTGAAGCACATACTAGCCATATGGTGCCACAACTTCTGTGGCCTGTTGCTAGCATAACAATAGGCTACTGCAGACTTCTACTGGAAGCAGTATTTGACAAACTGTCAACAGCATTTTTTTCATGAGCTCTGGGGCAGTGGCGTGCATGTCTATTTGCATTTTTTAAAAAACAGGTGAACAAAGAGTAAACCAGATGTCAACTTTAGAAATCGAGCTGTCTGGTTTGGGAGAGTTAACAGAGGCAGACGCACTGTTAAAGCTCAAAGCTAGACAATGAGCTTTTCTCAAAACACTCTAGCCTAGGGGAGTGGCTATTTAAAACACTTGGCTTCTTTTATTTCAGCACTGTGGAAGTGAATTCTGCTCTTAAGGGCCAGCTCAAATGAAGTCATTTTGTTTCCCTGTGCTTTTTCTTGCATTTTAACCATGTAGCATGTACTGTAGCAACAAATGAAACACATGGATTTCTGTTAAAATGTAATTTCATTTTTAAGCATGAAACTTGATATGTAAACCAACTTAATGCTTTGATTCTGTACAAGATAGAAAAATCCTCTGAACAAATCATTTTTGGCTTAAACAAAATTGGAAATTACTATCCTCATGGAAGAATGTTTTGAAGGCTGAACTGAGTTGAAATTTACAAGCCTATCTAATGCCACAAATGCAAAGTGTGAATAGTGATAGATAAGGATTATTTACTTTTATATACATGACACTCATATCTGATTTACGTTGCAAAATCATAAAGATCTTCTTCATGTTGTAATTTTTTTTTGCCTCTGTACTGTTCCTGAAAGCATTTTTAATGGTGGTGCAGTTTGTTTTACATACACAACACCTCAGTAACTCTGACAAAATAAACATATTAATTTTAGTTTGAAAGCTTCATTTGTAAGCATTTTTGAAAGCAAAGATTAACAAATGAAGTCACTTTAAGATGTTTGGAGGGGAGTTATAGGTAAGTGAGAAAAGCAAGACACCCCCTCACTCCATGACAAGGATAAACATTCATTTTGTATTTCCAGATTTCTATAAAGGTGAACATATTAAGGTTATCTTTAAGATTATTTTCATGTTAAACTGATGTTATGCCTTGAACATCTTCCCAACACCAGTGCTGTACTGAATTATGATAATTAGAAAACTGTGTGTATAAAAGGCACCACAGTTGATGCACTTTTTAAAAAAAAGTTCATTGCAGAGAATATAAGTTCAATATGTTCTCACATAATTAACATTTCCCATCATTAACAGCAGTTTTCAGTTTATGTACCTATAAAAGCCATAGCATTCATTAATGTTTTAGATTTCCAAGCAATAGAATTTTAATTGCTGTCATAATAATGCTTGGCTTTTGGTTTAAAAAAAATGCAACAGACACCAAATTCTAAATCTCAAGTGACACGTCAGTTTCCAAAGACATCAGGTAGTTTTCTCCCTATGGCTGAAACAAATCAAATTAACACATAAGAAAAAACAGAATTGTAAAACCACTTAGTTCTGTAAAACAGGATGCAGACGCAGCATTCAGAGAGTAAACAGAGATGGAGAGGCAAGGAATGAACAAAAATTGCTACCCAGATTTTATTCAATCAATTCCCCTGCCCCACAAAAGAAAGCACTGTAAGCCAATCGGCCATGTTACAAAAATAAAGGGAAGATTTTGATTTTGCCTGTGTGAGAGCTACTTTTCGTCTTTCGAATTCCACCTAAAGCCTTATGATCCTCATTCTCAACCAAAGCAAAGCTTTTAGGACATGTAACTGCATTTGCTCATAGTTATCGCTTGTTATCCTTACCTCTCTGTTTTTGCTGTCTCTCACTGTCAAAAGACTGTAAGAGCCTTGGAGTAGAGCCCTGTTGCTTAGGTTCCACAGTTCAGAGCTACGTACAAAGAAGGTGCAATAATAATTTTTCATTCAATTTTTAGGCTTTAAATAGGCTCACATTCAAAAAGAAAATATAAGTATTTTCTTAAGACATGCAAATATTTACTGTATAAGTCAGTTTTAGACTCAAGATTATTTTTTGTGAAAATCTCAAAACTAAACTTTCCCTTTTTAAGAAGCAATATTGGAAGACTTTTTGGTAGCTGTATCTTAAAATTCTGCAAATTAGTGTTCAAAATGAGGTATACCTATAATTCCATCAGTTCAATATCACAAGACTCAATCATCTCAAATTGTGCAATGAGAACTTTTTATACAGATAGGATATATCCTTCCGTTCTTTCATTAAGTCTCAATTGGCATAAATCATATTCCTTCCTGTTTCCTCAAAACAGCGTACAACCGTTAAACTGGTAGTGGGTAACTGGCCATGGTCTTCCACATTCCAGCCAACATTCTATTCAACAAATTAAACTATCTGCATGGGCAAAATCACACAGGCAAAATCAAAATCTCCACACCCATCAGTTGTTGTCTACAGAGCTGGATCATTAACCCGATACTGAAAACTTAAACCTCAATGAGGACAAAGTAATTATGTTCTTATCGGAAGTATCATAATCCTTACATTCTCAAATACAGCACAGATTATAACTTCTGTGGTCTAGAACTGTTACAGGCTCCAGAAATGACTGAAAAGCACATAATATTGATATGCTTTCTAGGTTTGGATCTGGCCATGGTTGGAATAGGGGCCCACCTGGGGATCTCAAGTACAAAACTTTCAGCTCTATGATAGATGAAGGGCCAGGAAAAAGTAAAAATCCAAAACAAGTATTGTTCTGAAACTGAAACAAAATGTATAACCTTCTGTTAACACATTTCCCTAGTTAACTGATTTACTCCCAAGTATCATATTGCATCCAGCTTCACCAGAAACAACTAAAACAATAACTCTAAAGTGACTTCAGCAATGCAAGGTCCCATACTGTTTCAATGTCTTATGCTGGAAAAGTCCATCCTGGAAAAGCAACTGGTTGCAATTAAAAGCGAAAAAAATATTCAGAAAGATGAGAAGAGCCAATAATTTCTTCACAAAGTATTGTAATTTTACTGTACAACACAACTAAAAACAATAAGGCTAACACAATACTCATGAAAAGTTATTATTTGCTTATGTAGAAGATATAGGACCTTCTAAGAAACAGATTCTTTCCCTATTGTTCCAAGTTACAGTAGTGCAAATCCCCGCAGAGATCCAGTTACAAAATCTACCCAACCTGTGCTTCTGAACAGAATGCTGTTAAAGGGACAGAGTTTTGTTCTCCAGCTAGCATAAACCACATTGTATTATCAGCCTTACTCACAATAAAGATTAACATATATATTTAGTGAAGTTTTAGTTGGTAAGTGCTAGTTAGCTTGATGATAAAAAATGAGGGTATTTATGTTCTCAATCTCTTATTGGTCACACCGTAAAATCTTGTACATAAAATATCTTAATCTAATCAGTAAAGTTTCAATCACATGCACAACACACACTCACACTCCCATTTTAACATTATTGGCCTGATGCAACTAATTGTTAAATCCTAGACTAATAAAATGGCATTATGAAACAAGGTGCCAAATGCTACTGTTTCAAATATAATATGAAACACGCTATCATACTAGGGTAAATAGTGGCTTTTCAGCAATTCACAACACATATGTCTCCATATTTTTGTACGGCTACAGAACTTATCTTTTCCCCAGTGACACAGACAATCCAAACTGTATACAAAATCCTATATTATGGAATTAAGCAAAAACAAATAAAAATGAAATTAATCATTTCCACAAAAACATAACATTCCTAGGAATCTTAGTATTCAAGATTACAGATTGCCAATTACATTTTTACTACTGATCTGAAGGATATTTTACTTATCATGTGAGAGGTCTTTTACATTCCAACTCTGATACTCCCAAGTGCAATTGACTTTACATATTGCACCCTCTTACTTTGCATCATGTAGATAAATAACAACCTGTAGAGTAGACCTACTGACATTTTTATCTGTGGAAAAGCATCTTTCACAACATAGAGCATTCTGCATCCCAATAATCAAGTTTAACTTTATGTGGTGCTTTTACTTGTACAAAAAAGTTCATTTTATAAGATGTTAAATCTCTTCCCAGATAATGAAATACTATCTAGGCAAAAGAAGAAGAAATATGCCTTATTTCTATGGAAAGTTATTCTATAGACACAAATATTCATGCTCACAGAAAGAACACAAAATACAAATTCTTAGAACACCAACAAGCTTCCAACTGGAATTCAGTAAATGCTGTTCTCAGTTGTGTTAGGACTGTTTTTTCCACTGTTTACTACATTTCTTAAACAGATGCTGTTTCTCCTTAAAAGTGTACTTAAAACCAACATTTCACTCCATGTCTCCCTGGGCTAAGTTTTGGGGACGCATTCCAAATCTCAATACTGCATATATATTTACATTTATCTAACATATAATGTGAAAGCACATAGATTTGCCAGTTGAACTGGTCCTCCAAAGTCACTTAGCACCATGCATGCCCAACAATGAGACACCACTGTCCCTTTATTATTTCTACGTTATTCCACATAAGATTTTTTTTAAAAAACATCACTTTAATTAGAAAATATGCTACTGATCACTGCAGTACATAATGGCATTAAATAGTATTGAATGAATCATTTAGCATAACTACTCATCATCATCATATAATGCATTATTGAAAGCACCACAGTAAAACCATGTATTTATTGAAAAATAATTTGTTTTTAAAATTGGGAAATGTTCAGTAGTAGAGGCCAACAGTATTCCCTGGAAAAAGGTAACACAATCAAATCAGTTACAAAATTCAGGCCTAAAGACCTTCCTCTTCACATTTTTAGCAGGTTGTGAATTCTTAACATTCCATTTGAAATCAGGTATGTGCTGTGTATACAGAGACAGCCTCAAGAACTATGGTAGTGTAACACTGCCTTCTGAATTATCTGAAATCATTTTAGTATGTCCCATCAATACAGTCTAATGTCCTTGCAGTGGTATTCCCCAACTATTTATAGATATGGCAATACACTGTGTACCCAAGGGCAGGGCAGGGATTCCAAATTTAGGAATATAATTTTTTAACAAAAAGACACTTGTATGATTAAGAACATGTCTCCAGTTACTATTTAATGCCCCTGTTGTATTGTACATAATTCTTTCTTTCCCTTTATCCAAACTCAAACTGCCATAGGATTTACACGTGAAGATAAAACATGTGCTAAAAGAACATGAATATCCAGCAAAATGTGATAGTAAAGAAAAAAAACCTGCCATCAATCCTCGTACTGAATATCAAATATCTTGAAAAGCATTGTAATGTTATCTGTCATCAACTTTATCAGCAAAGGGAACAGAATGGTAAGTGTTCCTGAGTTTTAGTAGTCTGCTTTCTTCTATGAGCCATCTTAAATCAGAATCTACATATATATATCTAAGTCACAGGCTGCTAATGTAATCTGATATACTACTCTTTTAAAAAACTTACAGTGTGTTCTTTCTAGAAATAGGTTTCCATTCTTTCACACATATGTATTATATATTACAATACAATGGTAACTACATACAATCAGAAAATAGGGAACATATACCTGCCTGCTAACTTTTGAGACATTTGTTGGAAGTTGCTTTTCATTTCTCTAAATCAAAAGCAGATACTTGTTTCTAATTGCTTAACAACTCTCCTGAGAAACACAGGTGGCTAGCATTTCATGGTTTCATAAATATTTTTATACAGTGACACCAGTCAACATGAAATAAATCTATTAAATCAAGTCCAGTATTGTGAGTGTGTGTGTGTTTTCCCGTCAAAGGCAAGAAGAAACTAAGCTTGGCTGGTAGACCTCCTTTGCTTCTGCTTTGTCCTGGATTTTGCTAAAGTATTCCCCCCTCCACCACCACCACCACCACCACCACCTAAGTGGACTTCCTTTCTTTGAAAGTGTGATTTCTGTGAACAAAGACTACTCCTCCTCTTGGGGCAAAGGACCATTAGACGGTAGGGAGGGGTAGATAAGTTCCCTTTTGAAAGGTTAAAGGGAAATAAATAATCCTAGGATTCCTACCGAAAGGAAGTTTTCCAGGGACAATCTCCTCGTTTTGTTGGAACTGCGACTTTGTCTTTTTTGGATACAATGTTTCTGCTGACTCCGGAAAATTTTCCACTTGAATGTACAATTAACCACCAGCAGCAGCAGCAGCTCTGGAGAAAGCAAAGAAGCAGCAAAAGAGAACATTCCTTCTTTCATCTTTAAGAGGGGGGGGAAATATTTTAAGGGGGGGCGGGGTGGAGTGGAAGGCAATGCGAACAGCAAAGCAGGACTATAAAGTAGCCAAATCTCAGCTCCCACACTACTTCCCAAAGCACACCACTAGGAAGAGAAACTTCAGGGATAGGATCATTTTACTTCGCAAGGCCTGATCTGCTCCCAACTTATTCCTTCTTGGCTAAAAATGTGAAAAATGCCAAAGATTTGTGTGTGCATGTGTGCGCGCCAGTGTGTGTGTGCGTGCGCGCGCGCCAGGCTACAAAGCAGTGACTCAGGCAACTAAATGAAAGCAGCAACAGCAATAAGGAGCAGAGAGGGAGACGAACAGCCGCCTGTTGCAGCTCTGGCTAAATCCCCAAAGCACCGCAAACTCCGCCAGAAACAACTTCTCTCCCTCTCCCGGGGGGGGGGGGGGACGACGACGACGACGACGACTTTGTTCCTTCTCCCGCCCGCTCACCTCCTCCCCAGGTCACCTGCAGAGACTGAGAAAGGGCGCGGGGCTTGTGAAGGGCCGAAAAGAGGGCGACCGACATGATACTCCCAAGTAAATAACAGAGGACAACCTCCCCCCCTTTCGCTAGCACACAAAGCAAAGAGCAGAGAAGCAGCTCTCTCTTCAGCCACCGCTCTCCCGCAACACAGACACACAGACAAAACTTACCTCCACTTCACTCCCCACCTTTGCAAACAGTCTTTTGTAAATCAATTGCAAACTTCTTCCAGCTTCCCCGGGGGGCTTTGCTTGCTTTAATTTATAGCCTTGGTGTTGTTGTTTTGGGTTTTTTTTTTTTTTTGCTTCTTGTTATTATTATTTTTTAATTTTTTTTCAGTGTTTATGTCTGGGCTCTACGGCTTGTTGGCTTGCGGGATTATTGAAGCCCTTCAAGTGATTAGTTACTGCCCCCAAACCGGCGGTGGCAGGGCGGGCTGGGCTTTCGAATGGGCTTGTGCGGCGCGAGCGATGCTAAGAATGTTCGGAATGAGAAGAGGAATGAAATGAACGCGAGGAGCGGACTCTCCACCGGGGAGGCGGAGCCACGGCCCGCAACAGCCAGGGGATGTAGAGGGGAGGAGCCGGGGAGCAGCTGGTGACCTCATAGAAAGTCCAGGGGAGGAGGGAGAAGCCGCGGGGGGAGGAGTTTCCACGGGAGATCAGATCACATGGGGAGGGGTGGCGGAGGGGGAGAGGTCACCGAAAGCCACCTGAGTCTCTGCGGCAGCGCAAGAGCTCTCTGCTGAAACGGGATCCGGCTCACATGCCGAGGCAGACTCGGGGAGGCGGGGCGGAGGCTGGCTGGCTGGCCCGAAGCGCGCGCGGGGAAGAGGCAGGCTCCTTCTGGCTGTTGCTCCCATTGGGGGTGCGGGCAGCGGAGCGAGGCTGGCAGCGCCCTGGGGACGCTGGAGGCTGATGCAAACTTTCTGGGCTGGGTTTGTGAGCGTTGGATAGCGGAAGGCAGGAAATCGAAGGGAGTGGAAAGAAGGACCAGTCGAAAGGCGGGCGGAGGCGGGGGAAGAATTAGAGACATTCGCCAGAAAGAGATCCTTCCCGTTGGCGATGGCAGCCACTTCCAGGCTCGAACTGAAAATAAAAGGCGACAGCAGTTCACTGTTAGCCTGGCTTGGAGGAGAATCCTGTGTTCCCTTGCCCTTCTTACATCTGCGGGATCGACGTCCTAGAAATGCACTCCCTGGAGCAGTATTTCGATGTACAACTTTAATTAATTGCTCGAGTTCCACATGGAAATGAAAAAGCTACGTTATAAAATTGGCACGGGGAGGAAGTGTGTCAAGGTGTGTTTTCTGCGAACAGGGGTTAGTTTTTTCGGAGGAAGGGGAGATATTTCTTAGAGAAAAATCTGGTCTTTCCACAATACTGCAATTCTGTGGAGTTGGAACATCGTAATGTGTATGTGTGGGAAAGAAGGAAACTATTGTGTGACTTCAACACTGACAACTCCATCTGTTATGTGTTGTTGAAGCTTCTCCTAGCTTAGCCTGACTGGTGCTGGCTACAGAAATGGTGCCATGAAACACTTAATGACAATTTCCTTTTTGTTATATACAAGTGTGAGTCTGCTAGGACTTTGATGAGGTATTTCCTCTTCCCCTTTTCTGAAAGACCCCATAGATTCTCCCGTCTCTGGCTTCCTTCTTAGGTTTGCTAATGCCAAGTGGGGATACACCTGGAGATTTGGGGGTGGAACTGTGGGAAGATGAGGTTTTGTGAGGGAAGCAAAATCATCTCAGCAGAGTATGAGGCCATAGAGTCCACTCACAAAGCAGTCATCTTCTCCAGCGGAACTGATCTCCGTCATCTGGTGAGTGATTATTATTCTGGGTGATGTTCAGTACCCATCTGAAGGTTGGTAACCTGAGTTCCCAGAGAAGAAATGGCTGCTTTGGAGGGGAGAGTGTGGCATTATACCCTTCATTCCACCCCAACCTCCACAAATTTATGTCTTGGAGTGTGGCCAACTTACATCCTTCCTACCCAACAGCCAATCTACCTTTATCTGTCTCTCTCTCCCCCCCCCAAGAGTCTCTATCTTGGAAGGGTAGGTTAGGTTGGAAGTATGTGACTGTTCCAGGTGGTGGTTAAACCTGGTTCTCCCAGCCCCTATACTGAATGTCTGGTATGCCACTGTTGAACAGTAGCAAGTAGCCAGACTTAGTTAAGTCATGCAAGCCAGGTGGTATCAAATAACCCAGAGATTGCTGCAAGTTAAGACCTGGAGATTTCTCAGAATCACAACTGAACTCAAGATGACAGAGACCTGTCCCTACAGATGAAATGGCTGCTTTGGTGGGGGAGTAGTCTCTATGGTACATCCAGTTAAGGCCTCTCCTGTCCCCAAACCCTGCCCTCCTCCCACTCAGAATCTCCAGGAGTTTCCTACTCCAGAGCTGACTTTCTTTCTTATTCCAAGTCTCCACTTAATTTGGGGAGATTAGCCAAAGGAGATAGAGGGTCTCCTTTACCTCCACCTATGTGTACAGAGATTTGTCCCTATGAGATTTCTTGGATGTTCAACTGGTAAAGTTTTTGTATAAAAATGGTACACACACAAATGCATACAAAAGCTATCTAGGAAAAGCAAGGAGGAAAGAGAAAGGTGTTTAAGGGAAGGGTGATATTTACCTATTGTCAAGATGTCCACAGAAGCAGCAAGTCGAGGAGGGAAATGGCTAGCATTTCGGGAAGTGTGTGAGAAGAGACCCATATATGTGGACAATGGGGTGGAAGATCCAAGAACACACACACACACACACACACACACCCACTGCTAGGGGAGCAGGGTAACATTTTTATAAGGGAAAACATATCTTATGGTGGGTTGACCCACTACCAGGGGACAGTGAGTTTATGGTTCTACCAAAAGTGGACGAAAAGGTGGTAGATATTTTTTGGCTCTACAAACGGCATACAGGAATGGTGATGGGGAAGGTGAATAGACAAGTATTAATTGGTGCTTTTATCAAGGGTGATGGGTGATGGGGAAGTCAGGCTGGGGTATTGCTGTGATTATATTGAGTGAATCCATAGGTGATCCATTGTCCTAAAGTCCTGCATCTCTCCAGGGCGAGGGAGGGTTCATAGCCAGCCAGCCAGCCACTCTGACTCATGACTTGAAACTGATTTCCCAGGTTGATGCCTGGCTGCCATCCATCTAGGTCCATTTTATCCCAAGCAGTGGCCTGTACTTAAGGCATTGTAAGATATTGAGAGGGGTGTTTCTGGCATTGTAACCTATAAAATGCCCCTCAGCAGAAGACAGGGTCTATTAACAAACCAGCAGGGCCAGGTCCCAGTGAGTCCTTTTTCAAAGGCTAAAATAAGCCTGGAAATGGCCTTGCCCCCCCCCCCACCCTTGCCTTTTAGTGACAGTCAATGCCTGGAATCTCTGGTTGCCCACTGAGGGAATCCATTGCTTAAAACTACAAGGACTCTGTCATTTGGGGGTTTCTGACCCCTCCCCCAATTTATATATTTAAGATTTCAGATTGTTCTGCAAACCTGTGGTAGTATCCAGGTTTGTAGAAAGATTTACATATCCTCAGATTTTACCAACTTTGGTATTAATATAGATATTTTAATAAAACATTGTCACATATGTTTAACAGACTATTCTGCACATGAGCAAACACATGAAGCTGCCTTGTGCTGACCACTGGTCTATCAGTATTGTTTATTTTGACTAGTAGCAGCAATCCAGGAGCACAGGTTGAGGTCTTTCATGTCACTGATGAGCTGATCCTTTTAACTAGAGGGCTTTAAAAATATTTGTTTCAAAAACTACAAAAAAGAAAGAAATGTTAAATCCTAGCAACAAAGAAAGGGGGAGTATATATAAAATAGAAACAAAAATATAACTACAGTGGTTTCAGATTCAAAAGATTTTGAAAACCTAAAAATAAGTCCATATACAATTTGTATCTGAATAGGCATGTGTTCATACATTGATGAAGTTGTAAGGTCCATTTATTTACAAAAGGTGAGTATTTAGCTCTCAAATGGTGTAGCCACAGTTTTCAGCTGTAAAGTATATGGAGAGTCCATTCTTGCTGACTATAAGTACTATAGGACTCTGGCCCTCCTGGGGGCAGGCAGTGGGAAGAAGGCATTGCCCACCCCCTGCTGTGTCTGGGAAGCATTGGGCTTGCTGAAGGAGCTGCTGCCAGGACCCTTCCCGTGGATATTGGAGGAGTCGGCGGCGGCCTCCAAGATGTGTATGTGGAGGACTACAAACCCATGCCGGACGATTGGATGGGCTATGACGATTATCCCAAGCTCCCAGATAAATCCCAGCAGGAGAGAGATCCTTTCTACTGTTGGAGTCATAGTGATCTGGGTTTAATCTCCAAAATTTAAAACTACATAAACATGCTCAAAAAAATCTATGAACATTCTAATACAAAACTACTGTGAGTCATAATGATAATGAGAAGAGTTGGTTTTTTTATATGCAAGCTTTTCTCTACCAGAAGGAGTCTCAAATGGCTTAGACTCGCCTTCCCTTTCCCGACAACAGACACGCTGTGGGGTGGGTGAGGCTGAGAGAGCCCTGATATCACTGCTCGGTCAGAACAGCTCTATCAGTGACGTGGGGAGCCCAAGGTCACCCAGCTGGCTGCATGTGGGGGGAGCGCAGAATCAAACCCGGCTCGCCAGATTAGAAGCCACCGCTTTTAACCACACCACCAATAACTTCCTTCCAGAACAACTAAATGAGTAGACACATCCAAAGCATATGTTTAAGGGACATACCCTGTGAGTTACAATTCCAACAAATAAATACTTTACTCAGTCCATTAGTGAAGAGCTGCTGTGGTATCCAACATCATCCTTTTAAATAGTGGTGCGGGGGGGGGGGTTGAATCTGGAACTTTGTACATGCCAAGCACATGTTCTAACACTGAGCTGCAGCACTTCTCAACTACAAAACAGCTGAAATTCAGACATATTTAGAAATGTTTGCTGTTGAGGAGTAGTTGGACAGATGGTTGTCCCATGGGGAATTTGGTGTCAATCTAGAAAGCGTTCTCAGTGCACATGGCTAGTGCCATTTTGGAAGGGTTTCCCCCCCCCCCCCAGTGAGGATGGAACCACCCAGGATGCTTATGCACAAGAGGCTTCCTCTGTGAAGTCTGCTTAAAAAAACAAAACAACTTCTACATGTGACCCTGCTTTCCAAGCAGATGTCCCGCATTTTTTTAAAAAATTCTGCTTTATGCTTCACATCTTCAGGGTTGAGGAAGCATTCCCCTTGCATTTACCCCGCATTATTTGAAATTGGATTTGCCTTGTATTTTTTTAATGGACCCGAGGCAATGTTTTCAGTGTTTTTAAAAGCAGAAATGTTCCATTGTTTTTTCTACCTCTGGCCTTCATCTGCCCATAGGAAGATGGCCCCTTACTCTGCACTGCCCATGAAAACCCCTGCCCCCCTGTGCCGTGTACCTTCAACCATCCCACACTCTTCAGTGCACTATGGCCAGTGTTGGTTCAGCCCTACATTTTGTAATTTCTTATCAAGGTGAGCGGATGTTGTGAGCCTGTGCAATGCACGAGCAGGGTTTTCACTTGGCTTGCCAGGCAATATGCCATTGGCATTACACAATTTTGAAAAAAATATGTATTTGTTCAGCAAACAAAGGGAAAAGGCTTCTCAGAATAAGATGGATTTTGCAGGGGCATGCATGTTTTGTTTTTTACATTTTAATTTTATATTTTTACATTTAAATTTTCCTTGCAGTTAATTGTCTGTCAAAGGCTTGGTCACTACTTTTTCTTGGTTTTGTTTTTGCATATTTGCTATTACACAGTACCAACATACAAGTAATATCCTTCCATCCATCCTTCAGCTTTCTCTTCCAATTCCTTTATAGATAATGGAGACAAAAACTACTGTCCCATTTACTCCTATTTATTTTACAAAATTTATCTCCCACCTCCCTGACCTCATGAAGGGCCATCAAGTTGGCTAACCTTTCAGCAACATTTCATGCAACTTCCTGCCAGTACTCTCCCTGGTGCCCACCAATATTTTCAGAAAGCGAGTAAGACTTTGTAAGGTAGGACTTGTTATTGGCATTTAAATTAAAGGGTTTCTATGGATGCAATATCAGCAGTGGTGATGGTGGCTGGAAGATCAGAAGTACTGGTAAACATCAGAGCTTGTGGTTCTATTCCAATTTCAGACTTTTCTTCTTTTTATTTCACGTATCTCTCTTTTACTTTGGCCTTTCTTTCATTTCTCCTTATTCCCCTTCAGTGATTATTTTGCAAAGGGATTGTGTTTGGCTCTGCCTTCAATGGCAGCCATTTGGGTGTGGTATACAACACCACTCTGAAAATTCCAAAGATGCCCACTGGCTCAAAAAGTCTGGAGACCCTGATCTAGTGTGACCTGGATACACTGAATTGCTTGGCCGTGAAGAGGGTGGTTCTGCCTAGCACAATGGCTTTGCCGTTTTTCATTATAAAATCCTTGGTAACCTCTCTGCCACTTTGAAATACCCAAAAGGAGCAGTGCAGGTATGCCTTAAGAAGTGTTAAGATACAGAGATCAGAAAAATAATGCTGATAATAACAAATAATATAAAAGAAACAGAGCTGATGGCAAGGAGTGAGCAAGGCCAAAGGAAGAAATAAGAGGGTGATTTTTGGAAAAGAACAAAAGAGGACTGATATACTACATGGCCAAATGCATGCCGTGGTAAACAGGTTTTTACTTAACTGGACCTGAATATGATTCTAGGAAAAAAAGTGTTAATGCCCAGCTTCATGCACACAGCTAAGATCATTGCCAGTGATAGTCAAACGGTGACAGTCTTAACCATGTGTAGACATTCATCACCCTTTAATGGTAGCAGCTTGGTTGGGGATATTTACCAGTGGCTTTCTAAAGGGCAGAAACATTTTTGAGTCCTGTGAGAAATCTGAAAGGTCAGAGAAATTAAAGGAAATTATCTACCTCGTGTTATCCTGTTGTCACATGGAAAGGAAACTGAGGGAAGAGCTCTGCATTTCTTCTGGCCAATTAGAACAACACATAGAAGGACAAAAGGATCTGGGAGCCTCAGGTATGAAGTCCCTTTCTGCCATGGAAGCTTGTTGGGTAATACCTGGGCCAGTCATTCTCAACCACACCTATCACACATGGGGGTGGTTGTGAAGATAAGGGGGAAGGAGGAAAGAATAATGTAAACTGCTTTAAATTAGGCATATAATCACCCACACAGGTAACTGGGAATCATGTGCTAAAGTGAGAAATCAGGGAACACAGGATACATACAACACAATGTGTCAAACCACAGAATGATATGCCAACCTGAACGACTTCTACACTCGTCGGTCCCTGAGTAGCAACAGATAGCCATAAGTGTTGCTCAAGAGTGTATGTTTAGTTGTAAGTTTTACTGACTTCAATGTGACCTAAAGCAGTGTTCCCCAACCCCCGGGCCGCGAACCGGTACCGGGCCATAGGGCCCTCGGTACCAGGCCGCGGCGGGAGGGAGGTGTGGGCACCAGTGCGCTAGCGGCTCCCCCCCCCGAGGTGCAGTGAACGCCATGCTGTGTGGGGAGGTGCAGGCGTTGGCACGCTGGTGGGTGCAAATGTGCAGGCATGCGCCCGCTGGTGTGCTGGCGCCCACACCTCCCTCTCCCCCCCCAGTCCCTGGGCCTCCCTCTCTCCCCCCTCAGTCCCTGGTCTGAAAAAGGTTGGGGACCACTGACCTAAAGTGTTAATAGACCTGGGGATATAGTCCCCAATGCCACCCTACAAGGCCTAATTCTCAGATAAGGATCCAAAGGATTGCATGCAAAGTCCCATTTAAAGCAGTGATTCTTAAGTTAGTCTAGCTCCATTAGTTTCAGTGTGAATTACAACATGATCATAAACATAATTATTCTCAGTCCTAAGTACCACTGAGCTGAATGAGTGTTTAGGAGTGCAGCTTTAGTGATAATTAACTTTATTTATTATATTTATATACCACCCTCCCTGGAGGCTCAGGGCGGTTTACATAAAACGTATAAACAATACAAGAAACAATCCATAACATAGAAATAACTGGATCAATACTAATCTGATATTTGTAACAGTGCAAACAGGCCCAGAGTGCACTGATGGAGTTCTGGGAGGGAGGGAGCAGGGGCCTTTCAAATGTTGTTGGTTATGCCTGGTCTCAGCCAAATGTCTGGCGGAAGAGCTAACTCAGGAACAGATACTACAAAGTCCAATTCTGTTCACATCTGTGATTTTACTTTGTTCTTTTAGTAAGCCAATCCAGCCCTTATTAAACCTCTTTTGAAACATTTTGAGTGTCTAGATTTATAGTCTGGGGTGCAGCTATGAAGCACTACTTCAACATACAGCAGCGCATACTGGGTTTTGCCATTCGTATGGAGTAATCTCCTATGAACAATGAGTGAGACATCAAAACTGAAATAATGCCCATCCAATCAGAAGGCCACAAAAACCCCCATCAAGGCAGCTGCATAATGCAGCAGACATTGTGACAGAACAGTGAACAGCTTTCTTCACATTACAAATGCAGCTGCCAGGCTTGGTAAAACCTGTAGACAGGGTAGAGGGACAAAACAAATAACAGCTCAGTAATTAAGCACAATGCATGAATCTAGAGGGAAGCAAGGCAGGGACAAAGGATGCCAGTATCATTCAGAAAGTGAGCCAAGAATTGGAAACAGGCAATTCTACACACACTCAGCTTTGGAAAGTGAGCACAACCAGTATGAGAAAAGGCCATGACCTATGTTTCAATTTTAATGATTTTATTAATAGCGACATGGCAAAAGCAACAGTGTGCTAGTTTAAAGAATGAAGCCCTAAAGTAGTTCAGGTCTTGTTAATAGTGGTCTTCAGGGGAGATAAATGCTGCTTATCTTGGTACTAAATCTGAATACTGCTAATACAAAGTTGACTTAAAATGTATAATAGTTTACTTCAGAAATTTAATTAAATGTATTCATTTCCCTGCACCCTATTTTGTACCCAAACTCACAAGACCTATTTTACCTAAATTGTTTTTCAAGATTAGAGGAGAAGAGATAACTGTTTTTTGTAAAAAAAAAAAAAAAAAAAACCCTTTTTTTTACTACCCAAAGGAGTCTCAAAGCAGCTGACAATCACTTTCCTTTCCTCTCCCCACAACAGACACCCTGTGAGGTAAGTGAGGCTGAGAGAACTTTGAGAACTGTAACTGGCCCAAAGTCACCCAGCTGGCTGCATGTGGAGGACGGGGATTAGAGGCTGTCACTCTTAAGAAGGCTGAAGAGCCATAGTGTTTGAAAGCAATTCTGCTTTAGTCATGGTTACCAAATCATTCTCATTCTTTGTATAAAAAGGTATCTGGTCAATACATTTATATAACTTAGATGATAACCCTATGAATTTGTTATTGGTCACTTGGGAAGAGTGAAATCATCTTGCTAGCAGATCTTGTTAGTAATTCACAGTATAATCCTAGACATGTAAACCAGAAGTAAGTCCCATTGGATTCAGGAAGTCAGGATGGCGTAGTGGTTAAGAGCGGCAGACTCTAATCTGGGGAACTGGATTTAATTTCCCACTCCTCCACATGCAACCAAACATGTGGCCTGAAGGAGCGGTTTGGTTACAGCTCCTTCAGCCCCACCTACCTCCCAGGGTGTCTATTGTGGGGAGAGGAAGATAATAGGCCTGGAAAGTTATTTGTAAACCACTATGGGACCCCTTTGGGTAGTGAAAAGTGGGGTATAAGAAACCAGCTCTTCCGCACCTTCTTTTAAAGCTGGAAAAAGTTCTGAAGAGGGAAACAAAGGTGATTCAGTGGATGGAACACCTTTCCTATGAAGAAAGGCTAAAAAGTCTGGATTTTTCAGTTTACAAAAAGATGATTGGCTGATAATATAATAGAAGCCTATGCAATTAATCATGTGTGGATAAAGAGAAAACCTTTTCCTCCCACTCCTATAATACAGGAACTCAGGAACACCAGATGAAGTTGATAGGAGGTAGATTCAGAAAAGCAAAACAAAATACTAATTAACTCAATGAGTAATTCAATTGTGGAATATACAGCCAGTGGACATGAGGATGGCCCTGATGATAGCTGGTTTTAAAATGGGATTAAACAGATTCATGGAGGTGAGTCTATCAACTTCTAATTTGGTGAGCCGGGTTTCATTTTCCACTCCACATGCAGCCAGGTGGGTGACCTTGGGCCAGTCACAGTCCTGATAGTGCTGTTCTAATTGAGCCTCACCTCCCTCACAGGGGGGACTGTTGGGGGGAGAGGAAAGGGAAGGAGATTGGAAGCTGCTTGGAGAATCCTTCGGATAGAGAAAAGCAGCATATAAGAACCAACTCTTCTTCTTCAGTAATCTCAGGGCTTTCTCAGCCTCACCTACTTCCCAGGGTGTTTGTTGTGTGGAGAGGAAGGGAAGGCGAATGTAAACTGCTTTGAAACTCCTTGGGTAGAGAAAAGTGGCATATAAGAACCAACTCTTCTCCTCCTCAATGGCTACTAACCATGATGAGTAAAGGGAACCTCCATATTCTGATGTGGCAAACATCTGGGCAACTGTGCTAGGAGGCACTATAAGATGAAAGCCTTGGCCTGTATCTCTGGTGTTAGTCTACTAGGGCAACTAGTTCATATTCCTGGATATCTGGGGGTAGAGTCTGGGAACAGTGGGGTTTGGAGAGGCAAGAGACCTCCGTGAGGTGTATTGCCATAAAGTCCACCCTCCAAAGCAACCAGCTTCTCCATGGGATGTATTCTGTGTGATCTGGAGATCTGCTATAATTATAGATCTTCCCTCCACAATCTGACAGCTTTAACTGATGCATGAAATATATTTCTAGACTAGATGGACCGCTGGTCCGATCCAGAAGGGGTTATATTCTACGAGTGTTTAACTTCCTATTTTCAAGTACTATCCTCATGACATCCTTTAGAAAGTTTAGATTGCATGATATGAGGCTATGATGCTAAACACACAGTGCAATCCTAAACCGGTCTGTTCAGAATCCTACTCTGGAGTATTCAACAAGACTTACTTCCATGCACTGGACATTATGTTTCAAATGCCAGGGCTTACATCTGAGTAGAACTGTGTAGTCTTGATGCCTGCATGTCCACTATAGCCAAAAATATATTAAGAAAAAAGCTCTGCTGGATCAGAGCAAGTCTAACATCCTTTTCCCTTGATGGCCTGTGTGAGCTTGTAGCAAACCTACAAGCAAGGCCTTGTGGCAGTTCTCTCCCCCACTTCTCCCTTCCAGCAACTGGTACACAGTGGTAAACTACCTTTGAACAAGAGATTTAATTTAGCCCTCAAGGCTAATAGGCTTCTCCACCATTAACTTCTCTAGTTTTATTTATTTATTTGTTCATGCTATTTATAGCATGGCTTTTGCACTGAGAATCAAGGCAGATTAAACAGAGTGAGTCAATACAATCCTCAGGATGGAACAAACAATGCAATACAATTTGATTGTAGAAATCTGGAACAAGCCAGAAATATGAAACCAAGCTGAAGCAAAGTATAAGGATCAACACAATTACATAGTAGGATCCTACTCACAGCAACAGACAGTACAAACTATACCTGGTAGTACAGACCAGTTCCTATCCTTTACTCAAGTATCTTTCTGAACCATTTTGTTACAGTACAGAGCTTCTGGAACAATACAGTTTTGAATAGTTTGCAGAAAGCCAGGACAGTGGGAGCTTTCCATCCTGACCTCCTAAAGCAAGCAATTTCATTAGGTGGGTGATACAATGAAAAAATGTGTATGTATGGGCAGTTGTTGATTTTACCCATTTGCACCTGATGAAGTCCCTGCTCAGATGAGTGAAGTGATTGTTGTGGAGGATAGGGACAGAAGTAGTCCTGAAGATATGCTGAATCAAGGCTTTGTATGTGAAAGTGAGGACCATACATTGAGCCTGGTAACTGATGAGCCGTCAATGGGAGAGACTATAGAATGGCAGCAATATTTATTTATTAATTAGATTTTTAGCCTGCCTCTCTCCAAAAACTTGAGGGGTGTTACTTCAGACATAAGAACCACTAAAAGCCCAACCCCATAAAACCAAACTTAATCCCAACACACCAAGACAACTAGACCCCACCTCCCTCCCACAGCCATCCACCTGGGGGGTTAGCTCGATAGTAGAGCATAGCCTGAGGGGGGCCTATAGATCTTAATCCCAGCCTCAACCAAACACCTGGCAGAAGAGCTCCATTTTACAGGCCCTGAAAAACTTTGATAGCTCCGTCAGGGCACTCAGTTCTCCTGGAAGCTCATTCCACCAGGTCGGAGCCAGGACCAAAAAGGTTAGGGCTAGGCTGAATCTTTTGAGCTAGACTGAATTGGAAGAAAGTGGTATATGGGGGGGGGGGCGTTTGCAACATAACCTTGCTTCTCCAGCACTCATGTTGGATCCAGGATAATCCTTAGGCTCTTAACTGAGCAAAGGTCTGCTGAATCCCATCAATAGTGGGGGCACAAGCTCCAAGATCTTTGGCTTCCTAACCAGTATTACCTCTCTCTTTCCAGGTGTTTTGTCCAATTTGTTCACTTTTAACCAATTAACCATAGCAGTCAGACAGCAATTCAGAAGGACCTCTGCTGCATCACCAGATTTCAATAAAGACATGTTGAGTTGGGTATCATTGGCATAATGATGATAGCTAGCCAGTCCCATTAACTATTAATGACTTGTTGTAAGAGTTTTGTATATAAGTTGAAAATATGGGAGTAAAGGATGGCACCCTGTGTTACCCCACAGAATAGGTCTCAACCTGATGAAAATTGGTCTCTAGTGGCAATACTTTGAGTCTGATCCATGAGGAATAATTTAAACCACTCTTACGTATATCCTAGTACCTAATTCTGCCTCCAAGCACCCCAACACAATGGTATGATCCACTCTATCAAATTCTTCAGATCAGTCCAGTAGGATCAATGAATAGGCATGGCTTTTGACTGCATTCAGACAAATTGTCAACTAAACCCACCAATGCCATCTCTGTCCCATAGTTTAAGTCAGACTGAAAGGGTCCAGAGCATGAGTTATTCAAGAACTGGAGATGATCCACTACTGCTCTCTCAATCACTTTTGCCTAGAAAGGTCCACTTGGATACTGAGCAATAATTGACCAAATCATTTTTCTTTAGGGATGGGGTAATAGATAACTACTCAACTGAAAGGCTTAGTGAAGGTGTCCTGGATTAGTGATTTGATTTATATGAGAGACTAAGGGCTTGTTTATGTAATCATTACATAATTTTATCAGCCTGGATGGGTACAGATGCAGGGTTCAAGTAGTTGTTTTCCCAGATCTCAGGAATCTGTCAATATCCATCTTTCATGAGAGAGGCCCAAGATCGTAAGAGAAGCTTTACAATCTTGGGCCAGTTCTGAGGTAGCCTCAGTGTAAATGCTGCAGTCAGTCTAGATGTCTCCAGCACCACATCGAGGAGTACCTCTGCCAACTAAGAAAGGGTACCCGCTGGGGAACAATACAACCAGTAAACAAGCAGAATGTCTAATTTATCCTTAGTCCCTAAGGTAAAGAGCATATAGTCAATGAAAGTGATTATTTGTACTGCAAGTCTGCAGAAGTTGAAAGATTGATGGAGAACAACAGCTAGGCCTCCACTGCATAACCATGGTGACAGACTCACACCTTTTAAAGCTATCTAAGCCATAGCTGTCATCACCACTATGGCAGGGAATTCCATAAATGAATTATATGTATGAAATTCTGTGAATAAATTCTTTCTCTTCTCTAATAACAAAAAAAAACTTCTACTGCTTTTATTTGAAGAAAATATTTTTATGAAGAGTAAAGAAACTACAGGGAGTTGATGAATTCTTTCCTGACCTGACAGCTCTCCTGCTACAATCTTGCATTGCTCCTCCTTTGACGTTTCAGCTTTGTGTTAACACATTTCAATATACCCAGGGGCCAATGGTGGGCCCTGCTGTGCATAGTTAAATCCCTACAATGGGGCCAGCTGTGACTTTCATCTGGTGTTCTAGAACCCTTAGGTATGGCCAAAAAATTAAATTGTAAAAGAAAAAATATTAACCACCCCACCAAGTTAGTTGCATTATCTGCACTGATAGAAAACCCTTTACTGCAGTTTGAGAGGCATTGTGGTATAGTCTAGTATGCACACCAAGCCACATACCTGAAGATTCAGTACAGGCAGCCAGCATGAGACAAAACAATGGCAGATAGGGGGAGCAGATAACAGTAATTGAGAGGAGGGAGCTATTTGGGGAGAGGAGACAAAAAGAAGTAGGAAAGGAAGTGAGAGTGAATACTGAGGGCCATTCTGCACTCGTTCAAAATTGCACAATGGTTGCAAATTGAAATTGCTACTGTTTTGCTGTTATGCACAACGTCGTTGACAATCTGCAACACTCCTGAAACCGATCCGCAAAAAGTGATTTGTTGTAGCGCTTTCAGGGAAATCCCAAAAAGTGGATTCACCCTCCACAAAGCGCTACACTCTTGCAACCAATCTGCAACACTAGCGGGAAAGTTCTGTGCCTTACCATTGTTGCGGTTTCTGCAAAGTCCCTCCCCCTAGCTCTCTCCTCTGATCTTCCAGCGAAGTGATCGCCATTTTTTTTTTCTCGGAGCGAGCAGAGATCAACGCACCGGCGAGCTTTTGTTTGCTCAGCGAGGCTTCCCTGGCTGCAGTCCCTCCCCAGAGCTGTTTTAAGTCACCAAGCACGAATCAACACACAGCCCCATTTGCTTGTTTATTTTCCCTTTATTTTTCACTGCATTTTCAGACGAAAATCGCACCTGTGTGGGGAGGGTTATTTTTTTTTTCACTCGGGGGGAGAGTGGCAACGATGAAACGGCAGCTCAAACACCACCTGCTAGCTAGATGGGTCTCTCCGTTGCAACAAATCAACGCAGATTCATTGCAACGTGTATGTGTGTTTTTTAAAAACCTTCCTTAAAGGGAAAGGGGTTTTTTGGGAGCATGATAATGGCCGCCCATTGGCTGCTTGACGGCCAGGGGTGGGACAAAGCTCAGCAATATCGCTTCCTGGCTAGCGATTTTTGCTGAGACCGGAAACCTGTGGGAAACGATAGAAACGCAACTGGATTCCACTACAAAGGCAGGTATGCATAACAACGAATTCCACTATTTAAAATGGCGTTTTTTCCTTCCGCAACCAATTTGCTACATAGATCCTGGTGCGGAATGGCCCTGAATTTTCTTCTTGTTGCTTGGAACTACTAGGGATGAGAAAAATCAGAAGAAAAAATTGGTGGAAAAAATTGGAAGTAAAGGGATAATAACTCCCTTCTTCTCACTAGTTTTCTAATCTGAGTTGCTTCCTCCTGAAATTATTTTTCTCAAAATTTGCACTAGGAAGGAGGAGGGTTCAGCCCAAGGTTTGCATGTAATGTGTAGCTGGCCCATTTTGCCTGGAGTGCATACAAATACACACTGCTATAATTTTTGTCAATCACAAATGCATACAATTGCAACTTGTGTCAATTACAAACTTACCTGCCTTTAACAAACACCTTCATTAAAAAATACATTTAATGGTATTAGTTGCTTTTATACCCATACAGGTCTCACAACCTTTGTCTTCAACAGCGTAGGTACTGATGATAGTATCTTCAGCTATTTGAAAAAGCAAAAGGCTCTGACTAATAGCATTCTTCCCTGCCAGAGATTTCTGGCAATTGGGGCAGAGCTATTGTTAGTCCCCGCTAAGGACAAAATTGGCATTGGGACTTGGCACAGCTAACTTATCCACCCTCACCCAGCATTGCTCGATACTGGTCTCTGCTGTTCATCCCAGCATATGTTGCTCTTTGTAATTAACAGGGGCATATAGTCATTCTGACTAAGATTACCAGGACAGTTTCCTTTGCACTCCTCTATCACATGGGAAATTTAAACATTAACATTTTTAGGGCCAAACTATAAAGACATGAGAGCTACATTAACTGCTTCCTAATTTCATTTTCTACGGAAAAAGGGAGGCATGCAAATTTATCGTGCAATTGGAAGGAACCTGCAATTGTACTTTTCCCACTTAGGCCCTTTTGCCACTGCCCCCTTCAGCCTCTCTATGGGGGTGGGGAGAATGTAGAAGGAGGAGCTGTGGGGAGGGGTATAATAATTTTTATTCTAAAAAAATGGCCTACAGCACTTACCCACTGTAGCTGAATTTCAGTATTTTTTTAAAAGAAAAGTGTCGCGTATTTCCCATGTCTTATCTATTTCCAATACTCAGTAGTGTTTATAACCTTCCTCTGTGCACAAATGCCTGCAGCCTCCATCCTCCACCCCATAAAAACCCTTGCAGAGGGATCATTAATGTTTTCTTTCATGTACTCCCCCCTCAACCACCACCCCCCCCATCAAAATATGGACTAGTAAAAAATGTAACTATCAGCCTGGCAGTGTAGAGAAAATGGTTTATCTTTAAAGGATGTCAGGTAGAAAAAAGCCTAAAGCAGATCTTTTCATATTCTTTCCCTAGGGGCTATCTTGGAGGAGCAGCATGAATTACTCTTACAGCTAGTGATCTCCATGTCCTAGCAAATAATAGCTAGTGATCTCCATGTCCTAGCAACACTTCCTGTAAACTTTCAGAGAGGACACTCCTCCACTTCCTCAGGGAACCCATGCCCATAGCATGGGAGCTATGGCAGAAAAAGCACAGGCTGTGATCAAAGCGGGGGGTGTAGGACGATAGGTGGCCCCTCATATACACTGGGCCCAGACCACGGATGGCCTTGAAGGTCAAAACCAAAACCTTGAACCTGATCCGGAAGATAACCGGTAGCCAATGCAGCTGCCTCAGCACTGGCTGGATATGTGCCCTCCAAGGTGTAGCCGAGAGGACCCTAGCAGCCGCGTTTTGGACCAGTTGCAGTTTCCGGATTAAGCCCAAAGGCAGGCCAGTATAGAGTGAGTTACAGAAATCTAATCTGGATGTGACCGTCGCATGGATCACTGTGGCCAAGTTTTCAGGGCGCTAGTAGTCGAGCCAGGCGGAGATGGGAAAATGCCTGGCCAGCTACCTGTTTGACCTGTGCCTCGAGTGTTAGTGAGGCATCCATGGTCACCCCCAGGTTTCTGGCCTAAGACGTGATCTTAAGTTGCATCCCGGCCAGAGAGGGCAAGCGCGCTTCCTGGTCTGCTCCCCCACGGCCCAACCACAGGACCTCCGTCTTGGAGGGGTTGAGTTTCAAGCGACTCTGCTCGAGCCATCCAGCCACTGCTTCCAACATCTGGTGAATGGTTCTGGGGGAGAATCCAGGCGGCCATCCATGAGGAGAAAGAGCTGAGTGTCATCAGCATACTGATGGCACCCCAGCCCATAACTCCACACCAGTTGAGCCAGAGGGTGCATAAAGATGTTGAATATTGTGGGAGAGAGCCCTGAGCCCTGTGGGACCCCACAAGGGAGCCAGTAAGGGCCCGATAATTCATCTGCCACAGCTACCCTCTGTGTCCGGTTTTGGAGGAAGGAGTGTATTCAGGGCAAGGCTGTACCCCTTATCCCTGTACCAGCGAGACAGCTCACTAGCAGCTTGTGATTGACCACATCAAACGCAGCCGACAGATCTAAAAGAACTATCACAGCAGAGCCGCCTTGGTCAAGCTGGCAACGGAGGTCATCCAACAAGGAGACCAATACCGTCTCAACCCCGTGACCAGGACGGAAGCCAGACTGGTATGGATTGAGCGCTGAAGTATCTTCCAGGAACGCTAGGAGCTGGTCCACCACAGCCCTTTCAACCACGTTACCCAGGAACGCTAAGTGCGCTACCGGGTGGTAGCTTGCGGGGTCATGCGGGTCCAGAGATGGTTTCTTGAGGAGAGGGCACACCACTGCCTCCCTCAACGCCTCAGGGAACTCAGGGAATTACTGGCAAAGACCTCGTGAAACAACCTTCTCTGACTTTTTGATGTGGGACACACCTACTGGCATGCCTCGCCAAACAGAAATGTAGATGAATGTGATGTCCATTGTCCCACAAATGAAGTGTGTGGGAAGACAGAAGGCCCAGCCAGTGGCCTGGGCAGCCCCTGCACAACTCACAGGGCCCGAGGCAGTGGCAGAGGAGCTGGTAAGCAGCCTAGGGGAAGGGGGAAGGAAGTGAGCATGCAAATGCATGTACTCATGCTTGTGTGTGCAGGCACGACCTGCATGGGTCAAGGCACCAGTGGAGGAGCAGGCAAGCAGGAGGGGGGAAGGAAAGAGAGTGAGTGGGTGTGTGTACGTGTTTGCTCGCTTGTAGGTAGGTAGGTTGGGAAACCAACAGGTAAAGGGGAATGGGTGTTTGCGAGTGAGGAAGGGGAGAGGAAGCAGGGAGGAGGTTGGGAAATCAGTAGGTAAGGGGGGAAACCGGGGTGCGGAGAGGGAAGGGAGCCTCTATATGTCTTTTTGTGTGTGTATGTTTGTAAGGGGGGGAGGGAGGGAGGGGGCCCTGACAAAGTTGCTCCAGAGCAGGTATGTGTCCCACATACCCTCTGAGAGTCAACTGTCAGGACAATTTTTGAGGAAAGCAGTGCCTGGGTTAATCCCCTTGTTGCCGCCAGTGGACAGCAGTGATTACCTGTTTTTCACTGTGTTAAAGAAACATGTGCACTGCCTACAAGTTACACGTGGGTGGGTGTTGTTTTTACTTTCCTAAAGTTCCCAGTTAACTTAAGTAGGCACTGATAAAGAAATATAAATACATACATAAATAAATCAACACTTTTTCATAGAATCATAGAGTTGGAAGGGACCTCATGGGTCATCTAGTTCAACCCCCTGAACTATGCGGGACACTCACATCCCAATCGCTAATCTACTGTAACCTGCCACCCCTTTGCCTTCAAAAAATCAGCCTCTCCGTCAGATGGCTATCTAGTCTCTGTTTAAAAATTTCCAAAGATGGAGAACCCACCACCTCCCGAGGAAGCCTGTTCCACTGAGAAACCGCTCTAACTGTCAGGAACTTCTTCCGGATGTTTAGATGGAATTTCTGTTGAATTAATTTCATCCCATTCGTCTGTCCCTCTGGGGCAAGAAAGAACAATTCTGCTCCATCCTCCATATGGCACCCTTTAAAATACTTGAAGATGGTTATCAGATCCCCTCTCAGTTGTCTCCTCTTTAGGCTAAACAAACCAAGCTCCCCCAGCCTTTCTTCATATGTCTTGGTCTCCAAACCCCTCACCATCTTTGTTGCCCTCCTCTGGACACGTTCCAGTTTGTCAACATCCCTCTTCAACTGGGGTGCCCAAAACTGAACACAGTACTCCAAGTGAGGGCGAACCAGAGCAGAGTAAAGCGGTACCATCACCTCCCGTGATCTGGACACGATACTCGGTTTGATACAGCCCAAAATCCCATTTGCCTTTTAAGCCACTGTGTCACACTGCTGACTCAGGTTCAATGTATGGTCAACTAAGGCTCCTAGATCCTTTTTGCACATGCTACTGCTAAGACAATTCTCCCCCATCTTATATTGGTGTATTTGGTTTTCCTACCTAAATGCAAAACTTTACATTGTCCCTATTGAACTTCATTTTATTCAGTTTAGCCCACTTCTCGAGCCTATCAAGATCATCCTGTATTCTGTTGCTGTCTTCAATTGTGTTTGCTACACCTCCCAGTTTAGTATCATCTGCAAATTTAATAAGTATCCCCTCTAATCCCTCATCCAATTCATCTGTAAATATGTTGAACAACACAGGCCCCAGGACAGATCCTTGGGGTACTCCACTTGTGACTCTTCTCCAAGAGGATGCTGAACCATTAACAAGTACCCTCTGGGTACGATTTGTCAGCCAGTTATTGATCCACCTGACAGAATTAGGATCTATACCGCATTTTATCAACTTGTCAACAAGAATATCATGTGGAACCTTATCAAACGCTTTACTGAAATCCAGATAAACTATGTCCACGGCATTCCCCTAATCCAGCAAGGTTGTCACTTTCTCGAAAAAAGAGATAAGGTTGGTCTGACATGACTTGTTCTTGTGAAACCCGTGCTGAGTCTTAGAAATCACAGCTCTCCTCCTCCTCCTCTTGATAATTGTGAAACCACCCCCAGGGAGGAGACTGTCCAGGATATCAAAACCTATCAGAAGGATTGGCCGTCCAGATTAAGTCCTGCCCTACAGAGGCCTGCGGAGCCTGCTGGCTGCCATTTGGCCACTAGACTTCGCCGAGCACAGGTAGGCCTCAGGAGCCTCGGCGCTCTGCCTGCCTGTAGGCCTCAGGAGCAATTGGCCACTCACCCGGACAGGCCATGGCAACCCAGGAATTCTAGCCAGTCTGCTTCTGACAACCACAGGAAGAGGAGGTTAGTAGGGCTGCCAAGGGGGATGAGAACAGAGGCTTGGACAGGCTGTGCCAGCCATTTTCGCCCCAAGGCTGTCCTAACTGCCATGACCAACTGTAACTTTGCCTCAGAACCCTGACAGAGCTGGCAGGAGGCTGGAGAGTGCTCCCCCTCCCCCTCCCTTCAGGCCTGCTGCAAAGAAGCCTCTGACAACCCCTGACTGAGGGGAGGGAGGCGTTTCCAAGAGCAATGCAGGGGAGCTTGAGGGCCTTCCTTTTGAGAGGGAGGGGACTTTCCCCTTCTGCCAAACAGCTGGCTGGCAGGGAGGCCACAGAAAAGCCCCTTCTCTCTTAAAATGCTGCTCTGGCCGGGAGTAAGACACAGCCAAGCCATGTGTATTTCTTCTTCACAACTCTCTGCAGATTTCAGGCCTACTGCACAGCGAAAGTGGATGCTGTTGCAGAGGTTCTTTTGTCTCCTGTTTCATCTGCACAACAACCCTGTGCGGTGGGCCTTAAGTCTTACAATTCAACAACAACCTGTGTAGGAGCCCTTAAATGTTTCTTCACCACAACCCTGTCCAAAGTAGCCTTTATACCTGGGGAGCTGATCTTTATACTCTGCAGATTAGCTGTGATTCCAGGAGCTCTCCAGGCCCCACCTAAAGGTTGCCTACCCCTGGGTTGGAAATATTCCTGGAGGTTTGGAGAATCTCTCACTAAGAAGACTCTCTAATCTGATTTTCCCTTCACATATCTGAAGACATGGCTCTGGAAAGCTCATCTGTAACCACCATGCCACAATTCCCAAAGGTCAGTCCTCTCCCATATTCAACATTCCACACCACAGGTTCTTGACACCCATATCTCCACACTCATGCCCTCATTTGTCACCACGCCACCACAACCTCCCACACAACACACACATTCAACCCCATGCCCTTATAGACTGGACAACTCCTCCCCTTCCTCTTCCCACTGGCAAGCTCTAGCACCCGTTGTATTTTTGGATACAACTGGCTTTGCCTCTAGTAAATAAATAAATGTGTGTGGAGATGTGTTTCTAGGCAGACTGTCCCAGACAAGGGTAACAATGTTCCCAAAGTTCCTGTGTGTCTCACATTAGGTTGGTAAGTTAATTTAAATTTGTTACTGGCAAAAGAAGAGAAACTAGCTGAAATAGAACACTTTGCAAGAAAGAAGCTATCAATTGAAAATGTGATATATTAATAAAATTAATTCCTGAGAGCAGTAGACAAAAACAAATGGATTTCAAATGTTATCAAACATACAGAGTGGCAGTTGGAAATAATAACAGTGTTGGAAAAACTGGAAGAAAAATTACTGACAGCTTTTTCAGGAATGTGCCAAAACAGAAGCAGAACTGAACCCCAATATATGGTGGCAGTAAAGAGGATAATTTTGAAACTAAATGAAAACGAATACAGACTTTAACCTACGTAAAAGTATAGCTTAGCAGTATAAAAAGTTACTCAGAAATAGTGGAATCTCCTTCTATCAAGGCTGATGAGGACCAATTCAAATGTGACAGTTTGGCCTATTATGCACGGCCGCTGAAACGGCGACATGGAGAACGCGGAGGAGGAAGAAATGGAAACAGGCTGTTTCCAATATAATGTGGGGCTATTTTTGTGTATTGCTTACCATGATTGAATAAGGTGGAAAGACCATATTTTCTATGGGATCTAGCCAGCATCTTATAAAGCCCCCCCCCCCCCCACTGCCCCAGGATTGACTGCCATGGGGAAGTTTTGGTATTGGCAGTTTCAATATTGGGCTCTTCATGTTAGAACAGATCTTGAGTAAACACTGGATGAGTATCTGCCAGGAATGCAAACCCGACATATTTTACTGCTGAAGGATTTTCAATGTAAATCCTTAGCTGTAACTCTGATTTGGTATATATAGGGAGTAGCCTCAAGTCATCCCTAATATTGTGGGTGTGATTTTTATGCTCCTAATTGATTGCATCCCCAATAAACCACAGGTAGTGCCCATGGTTTCTGATGTCTAACAGCTTGTTAATTTGCTCAGCAAATTACTGTTCAATTCATTGTGGTTAAAGAATTACAGGCTTAATTTATTAGAGGTCATTGCTGGAAATCAGGTGCTAAATGAGGTTTATATGGGAGCCTTCTAATTTAATTAAATGTCCAGTGGTGTCCATCCTTCCGAGGTCGGTAAAATGAGTACCCAGCTTGCTGGGGGGTAAAACGGTAATGACTGGGGAAGGCACTGGCAAACCACCCCGTATTGAGTCTGCCATGAAAACGCTGGAGGGCGTCACCCCAAGGGTCAGACATGACTCGGTGCTTGCACAGGGGATACCTTTACCTTTACCTTTTTACCAGTGGTGTCCAGTGTGCTGACTACCATTTGGTCAGGTTATCAGGAATGCCCACATGTTGCTGCAATAAGACTTTGAACATTTGTCTTCATTGTGTCCATCTGGAACCATATAGTTGCATTACAAGCATAAACAGATTTTTATTAATGGCTGTATACCTAACATAGTTTTGCACCTAAGTACGTATGATTATTTATTTGTGTCCTTATTTTCAAGAATACAAAATAGTATATGCGTGATCATACCATGTTTTCCGCACAACAGTATTGTAAAAGAGTTTTCACTGATCTGGGATCTAGTGACGTTTGTGCTAAATTGGGGTTTGAATCCAGGTGCCCTTGTCCAAGCCCCACATTTTGCCTTCCACATCACACTAATTCAAGTACTGAATTGCTTTTTAATCTTCTGTAAGTACTAAATAAATATCATATACAGGATATTTGGTCTGATTAGTTCAAGCAGAGCAGGATTAATTTAACTGTATAGGATTATGCCTCACAGCATTATTCTCAGTAACATCAAGCCAATTGTACTTCAGACTATGCTCATGGCTTCATTACAAGCTTGCATTTACCCTTCACAAATAATGATATCTTCTACATATCTGGCCACCCAAGCAACTTCATGAAACAAGACATGTTGTTGTTAAAATATTTGTGTGGGTTCTTTTAGAAGATGTGGTGTTAAACTCTGTTGATAATCAAATATTGAGAGCAGCAATACAGTTACATAGCCTTGTTGTAAAAACTGATCTTCAGGCTTCCAGTTCTAGGATGCAACAATGTCATGTGAAATATATTGCTAGGTCTAAAAACAGTATAGGCCATGGATCCCCAAGCAGGGGTCCGCAGGAACTCTGGAGGGGTCCATGGCATTTCCCCATCTCTTTTAATGGAATTGGCTACAAGCTAGGTAAATGACTGTTTCCATTGCTCCCCCTCCCAAGAATGAGTGGGTGCTTTTGTGGTTTCTAGGCCAGGGAGGGAGCAAAATATGCATGCCTACTTCTGCCTTAAACCACATCCTGTCTCCTTTCCCACCCCCCAGTCCTCCTTGAGCCTGCCGGTTAACATGGGCGGGGATGCCACTTCTGGTGACATATCGCATTGGGGAGGGGGAGGCATGGCAGGGAAGCACAGCCAGCTGACATCACTTCCGGGGCTCCTCAAAGCCTGAACAATTATTCAAAGGGTCAAAGGGTTGAAAAAGAGTGGTGTAGGCAGTGGATATTTCCAAATGGAGGTACCCTGAATTTATACCAGGTCTGGCAAGACAGATGCTTCATAATCCTTCAGTAAGAATATAAGTTTCGTAGCCTGTTAACTCGGTGGCCTGGAAGAAGGAATTGTAACTGAGACCTAGGTCCTATAGTAAAACTGTCAAGACAAGCAGGTGGTCAGGCCTTATTCTCTAGCTATGAGGTAGATCTCATTCAAGACCCAGAATTTCTGCTTACAAGACTCAAAGAAACTATGTGCTGATTTTCCAAGTGGAAAGTGCTCACCAATTTTCTTAAGAATAGGGAATAGTTAACTGCTCCATTTAAATGCTCCTAATTGCTCCGGGGAGGGCGGTATATAATGCTCCAGGGAGGGCGGTATATAAGTATGATAAATAAATAAATAAATAAATAAATGTATTCACAAGTTAATTGTGACTGCACAGATCATTCTACTGTTGCAATAGAATAGGCAGCCCACCTCAGGAAGAGAAAGCAAATGGCAAATAGGCATATTCTTTTCTACACAAAGATGGTCCAACGGGAAAATGGGAACAGCCTTTCTTTCCCTTCTTACAAGAAAAAGAGGGTAGAAAGCTAAAGGCGTCATACACCTCAGAAGATAGTGTGATATGACCCCCACTCTCTATTCATAAGCATCTCAATTCTAATTTCCCAGATCCTAATCCAAACAGATTCACATGATGATTGCTTTGAACTATGCCGCAAAGCCTGACCCTCAGCAGATCCACATCGCAGCACTCAAGAGGCAAAAGACTGATGTACAAGGAATTGCCCTAACATTTTCACTTTCCTGCACTGTTCTGTGAAACCAGTTTCTCTTCCTGCTGTCACCACGCAGTTGCAGCAATAGAACAAGGTCTATGCTCTAGATTTTAACATGCCAAATCTATGAAAATGTCACTCTCTAACAGATGGTACTGGTGGTGCAATAGGTCACCAAACACCAGCTTGAAAAGGCATTTGGAGATAAAAAAAAAACATGTGAGGGTGGAACATTCTACCCTGACATTATTCTGGCAATTTTAGGAGGAAATCATGCTAGGAAAAATATATAAACAATATTCACTATGGACAGAAGAACATTTTGCATGTCTTGCTTTATTTTGTTTTAGCTGCTCTGAGTTCTACTTTAGATCATAACACATGACCATCTCAGTTCCTCAAGGTGATCCCAGCATTAAAATATCTATGAAGTTATACAACCTCTTTATTTATCTCTGAGCTGCCTCAGAAGAAAAGTTATAACATTACATGGGGAATGCGGTGGGTTTTGAAGACAACAGCTTTTAAGACTGAGTTGTAGTAAGTTTGTTGAGTGGGCTTAGAAGGATCTTACTCAGCTTAAGATATCCTTGCAAGCTGCTTAGTGATCCTAGGAAGATTTTAACCCATTACATATCCTTTTTGGCCTTGCCCTATTCCAGATTCATGATCTATTTTTGTCCCCTACTACTACATCTACCACCATCACCACCATTATCATTGCCAGTGAAGAGCAGAGAAGCTCCAGCACAGAATTTATTTTGCCAGATCCTCATTTTCTCCTTGTGACCCAGTGTACATCATGTGTACACTGTAGCAAGGAGATCTGAAGATGGTCTGGCAACTAGGCAAGGGATGTCCAGAGGTGGTTTGGCATTTCTTGCCTCCCTGAAGGAGAAGTAGTGCTGGGTTTTTATACCCTGCTTCTCACTACCTCAAACTGGTTTACAGTTGCCTTCACTTCCTCCCTGTGAGTTAGGTGGGGCTGAGAGATCTCCGACAGGACTGCTCTGTGAGAACAGCTCTATCAAGACTGTGACTAGCCCAAGGTCACCCAAGCTGCTGCTCTACACCACTACACCAAGCTGTCCTGCCCCCTAGTGTTCCTTGGTGGAACTGCCTCCCAAACTAGGCTAGGCCCCCGTCCAAATACTACCCCTGCTTGGCTTCCCAGGTCAGATGGGATCAGGCTTGCCTGGGCTATCCAGGTTAGGGTAGCAGTTCCAGAAGAAGCTTCTGTTCCTGTCATTATAGGACTGATCAACAGCAATACGTTTGATGTTATAATGGTGTGCATTATAAAAGAGTGAGAATTGGCAGATACATATATGCAATTATGACTTTTATGCAGGATTCATCATTCATCACAAGTACAATTCTCAAAGCTGCCAGTATCAACTAAACTCTGCAGCCCCTACCACTGGTCTCTCAACCCCGCTTCCTTCCAGCAGCTTTCTACTTTAAAAATACTTGTAGGAATACTCTGATAAACATATTATACTGATGAGGCCAGGGGCTTTAGACGATAAGTGCAGAATGTCTATAATTCTGTTGTCTATAAGTGTGGAATGTCTCTCATCACAGTACAGTAGATCCAACCAACTGTTCATGTCAATGGTTGCCGTGGGTTGGTTTAAAAAATAATTTGATTGTTTGATGATGCCTAAGGCAAGATTCACTAGGGCAGAGTCTGCACTTACTTTGTTTATTCCATTGTCAATCCTGTTGAATTCAGATTGCTTTGAACTCGGGTCTTCCTCTCCTCCCCCTCCCCATTGAAACAGGAAAGTGTTCTACACGTGGTTAGGGTAGTTCAGCAAAGCCTCTTTCTTTCTTTTCTTGAAGGGGGAGAGGAGCCAAGCAGGGAGCCTCTTTCTTTTCTTGGGGGGGGGGGGAGCGGAGAGGATCGAAGAAGGCAGAGAAGGAAGAAAAAATCCAGGACCGACAGAAGTTGAGAGAAATTAGGGGCTTCTCCTTTAAGGCAAGCTTGTCACATGACCAGGTGTGGCCTATCAGAGGTTCTCTACCATGGAGCATTCTTTCCCGGATTCAATCCGGATTTGAAAAATATTGAGCATTTAAAGCGCTCTAAGATATTGTACAATAAAGGTAGGGTCACTCCAGATCAATCCTTCTTGCTGCAGAAGGAAAATTTAAATCGCCCCAAATCCAAACAGAAATCGCATTCTGTGTAGACGGCAGGGACTGAATTGACCTGAGGTTGGAATAAAAGCTCTGTGCAGTTTACACCTAGAATAGTGGCTTGGAGGATCCTGAATGGTTGTTCTGCTGATGAAACATGCAATTGTGGAGGGGGGGCGATTGTTGCCAACCCCCCCTCTCACTGTAGATCCTACATTTCTACGACAATTCTGCTTGTGCAGATTTGGATCCAGGCCTTTAGTCTTTCAATTTTCCATAAAACTCCATGTGCCTCTTTGTACCAGCAATCCCATCTAGTCAGGCTTCAGATAGTTGGAAAGATGTACAAGTTATTCCCTATAATAAAGAACTTCTTCAGCCTTTTCTACATTCAGAGGTTGGCTGTCCAAAAAAATATAACTATCTCCATACCGTATCTTTTGACAATTCAGAAAGAGCTGGAATCAACGCTGAGGCTGCTTAGCATACACTGGGAAAGGAGCCAAATTTCTGAACCTGTAAAGGGCTGTCAAGTCACAACTGACTTGTGGTGACCCCCAGAAATGGGCTTACAAGACAAGTGAGAAGCAAAAGTGGTTTGCCATTGCCTTCCTCTTTCTTCCATGTACCAACCTTGCTTAGCTTCCAAGAGCTGATGAAATTAGGCTATGCTGTACTGCCACCCCTCCCTCTGAAACTGTAAACATTGCTTAGAGCCATTTTTACTACATAAGTCTGTTGGCAAGCGTTACAAGGGTCTGTTACCTGTGATGGATTTAAAGCACTTTTTTACAGGGCACATTTTATGGAACCTGAACCAGTTAAAACTTATCCCTAGGGGGGAAAGCCTTAAATTACAATGAATCATCATCTCCTTCAGCAAACAACATAGAAAAGTAAAATACATCATTAGACATAAATGTATCACAGTTATTAGCGACCTTTTTCATGTGCAGTTACATATTTGCATGGGGTGATATACAAAATATTGATTGGTCTTGATTACAGAGTTGTATTCCAGATATCCTTTTTTTTTTAAGGCATTGGAAAAATTAAGGGAAGGGGCAAATGCTAGTGATTTGAGTACATGCATTATATGTAGAAGGTCCTAAATACAGTTTCCAAGCAGCAGCAAACAGGCAGTAAGTCAGCTCAAAACTAGAAATAGTCACTCAAAACTAGATATCAGATAACATGGTGGGTTACTTACATGAACATTTTTTTCCTACCCCTTCTTAGAGGGAAGGCTCACAAGCATTGGGAACACCCCTGACAGCCACTTCCTCTCAGAACAGCCAGTGCTAAGCTAGAAGCTCTCACAATATGAGGCAGCTTCATATTTCACTTTCTCCCATCGAAAGCAAAGTACCCAAGGGCCAAACTACATTAGCTTATTTGTTTTTTTTTTTTTTGGCAAGTGGAGTTGGAGTTTCCCATATCCAACTCGCTTTCCTTGCAGTGGCAGAGCCTGTGTGGGGAAAGGCATTCTTCAAGTCCCCAGGAAGCCAATTCAGGTTGGAATTGCTGGGTGAGGGGAGGAGGACTCCTCCTCCATGGCCTTTCCCAAGCTGAAACAGCTCCCTGCAGGGAGTGCTTTGCATAACTTCAGAGTCACATGTGGAGTATTCTGAGTGCATTCAGCTCCAGAGTTCTGGATATGTTACGCACAGTTATGCCAAGGCTTCTTTTGGATCAGGAAAGCAGTATGGGGAAGGGGGAAAAGGAAAGAACCTCTCCACCCTTCATAATGTGATCCCAAGCAGAATTGGGCTCCTCTGGACTTTTCTTTCCCCATAGCTGTTGTGTGACAGAAGGAAAAAATTAGCTGGGGCTGGGGAACTCCAACCCACTACCAAAAAAGGAACATGTAGTTTATTCTGAAATTTTGCTAGTTTGTGCTCTAATTTTTTATCTTGATGTGTACAAACCTGAAACAGAAAACATCAATATATCTAACTGGGCGGGAAGGAGAAAAGGGGAGGATATGGTAAGGTTATGGAGGCAGCCAGGAAGGGGGAAAGGGTAAATATCATGGAAAGATGGGTATAGAGGAAAGCGAGATGCCTGCCCTCTGCAAGACCTTGCATTCCTCTCTGCATGATTTAAGGTTGCCAAACTTCAGGTGGGGGCTGGAGATCTCCTGAAATTAGCCCCAATCAGGACCCCAAGGGGCACTAACCTCCAGTTGCAGACTGGAAACCTGGAATTGGAGGTCATTTGCAGACTATAGAGATCAGCTCCCCAGGGGAAAATGGCTGACTTGGAGGGGGGACTGTGCAATGACAACTCATCTCCAGGTTCCTGGAGATGAAAGGGCTTGCTTGGGGGGGGGGATGGGGACTCTGTGGCACTGTGCCCCAGAGAGGTTGCAGGATACCAGTCTCCAGTTGGGACCTGGGGATTTGCTGGAATTGCAGGTCATTTCCAGGCAACAGAGATCAAGAATGGCTACTTGGGAGGGGGGACTCTCTGGCTTTGGTTCCCATGGAGGTGAAAGGTTGCTAGGCTCCAGGTGGGAAACACAGAGAAATGCTGGGTGGCAGTAATTGCTAATAACAATAAACATCCAATAATTCGTAAACTGGTCACAGTTTCTTCCTTCAATTAAAATATTTAATTGATAGCAAAATTTGCTTGAAGAACTGAAAACCTTCCAGTCACTACATTCTTCAGTTCAGTTAAATATCAAAGTAAATACAGAACAAAGATTTCTCAATAACTGCCTCTATGTCAATAAAATCAGAGTCCAGTAGGATTTTTTTTAGATTTATTTCCTGCCTCTCCCGACAGGCTCGAGGTGGGTCACAACAACTAACCCCATTAAAATTCCCATTAAAACATCAATCTACTAATTGCAAGCTTTCAAGTGCTAATTGCAAGCTTTCAAGGGTGCAAGCTTTCAAGTGCAAGCACTCTTCCTCAGCACACGAAAGCTTATGCCCTGAATAAATCTTTGTTGGTCTTAAAGGTGCTACTGGACTCTGATTCTGTTGTGCTACTTCAGACCAACACGGCTACTCATTTGAATCTGTCTCTGTCGGCTTTTCTCAAAGCAATGAAAAGCAGGGTAAAAAAAGCAACTCTTCTACTGGGAAGGTGCTATTGAGAAACAGGTTTTCTCCCCTCCACATATCCACATGGCCTCATGATACTTCTTTGTCCCATCTACAATTTCCCCATCTTCCATGCCATTGGTCTCAAATTTGCTGTGTCATTATGGTCTTGGGAAGATTGCAGCAAGACCAAGGTAGTATCCATATGGAAAGGGAAAATCTACATCTTCTCAGCCCCACCCACATCAGCATTATTTTCCCTGCTGCATTTGCCTGTGATGGTTACCCCCAAAGCATTCCTCCCTTCTCAGATTGCAATTTATAAACCTCACATTACTTACTCATGAGTAAACATTTCCAGGGCAGAGGCTTTTCCTGGCCACCCTGGGTCCCAGTGGACTCACAAGGGACCATTTCTGAGGCTTCCACATACCCCTCCAGAAGGCACACAAGGGCTGTGTCATGAGGTGGCTCACAATTTGAGCTGACTGGCCCTTACTGGCAGAGTGCAATTTGAACTGATTGGCCCTCATTGTCAGAGTTCTCTCTTTCTATTGGCTGCACACCCCCACAGCGGGCAAATCAGGTAGGGAGTGAGCTGTCAACTTGAGCTTTGTCTAATGATGGCTTTATACACATGCACACACACACAAACACATACAAACCAACTTCTATGAAAATGTATGGCATCCCTTGGAGGAAATCCTATTATTGCATGGGATTAAATACATTTATTGGGGGTTCCCCCATTAAATCAATTGCTTTCACTCATAGGAATCAATTGGTTTGTATTTTGAATTAAAAATAGTATCATTAACTGGAATTGCCTGTGTCATTGATAAAGTTTATATCTCCAATACCTAGCAATACATGTTATGGCCCACATGGCCTGGACAGACAAAGTAACATATGTATCAGATCAGATCCTTATAACAAATGAATTTGACACCTTTGGGCTACGGGAAGGGAAAGAGGAAATAGTGGGGAGAGGAAAATTAGATACCATACACAAGTCCTTGCAGGCCTCCCACTTGTAGACTGTTTTGCTCCAGGCACAGAATTAAATAAGAGAAAGTACAAAATTTGTAAGATTTTTTGTAGGAAAGGGAAAGAGTAGTAGTTACAGGCTTTGCCTTTCCGGTGGTGTGTCCATATGTCTTAATTTATAGGTGATTTGTACTCTGACTAAAGCTGGCTGGTAGTTGCTGATAGAACTGTCCTCCACAAATCTGTCTAATCCTCACAGTTCACAACTTTTCTCTGTATTTGGGGCATTATGGCAGTAGCCCTGGACCACTGCCCCTTTTGCCCATTGGATAAAGTGGTTCAAAACTGATGCAAAACAGCATCAACTCTGCTGCCTTGCATTGCAAGCATATTCTTCCTCTCCATAACCCTGTTCACAGTGAGGGCAATACTTTGTCCTTACTGACATTGTCACATAGCCAAATCTGATTTGATAAATGACATGGTTATATCATCACATTCACACTGAGTTTCCTGATTGGCTAGGATCCTCTTGTTTAAAAAAGGAACTGAAGAATAGCAATGAGGGAACAGCTGAAAAGGGAGATACAGAAGCTACAAACAGCCATGAACAAAACTGAAAGGAAAAATGCTTGTGAGGTTTGAAGGGTGGTTTTGTGTCTGCCTAATATATAATCATGTTAAAAATGTTTGAATGAGAATATTTCATCCAACTCCGTTCAGCAGGATAATTTTTTTAGTGAGATGCTTTTTGTCCCAGGAGCTGCCTTTCCGCTATTGATAGTCAGAGCTGAGATGTCTCTAAAACCATCTAAGTTTGCCTGTAGTGAGATGGAACTACACCTTCTTCTTTATCACAAGAGGGAATAACTTTCTGGGGAGTAACCATCACTAGTTCCCTTAGTGTTCCAGGTAGCCATGCATTTGAAAATTATGTAGGCCTTATCTGCATTGGGCTGTTTATCCTCAATTCAGTCTTTCCTCATAGGGAAGGTGCTTCATCCCCTAATCATCTTGGTTGCCCTTCCCTGTCCTTTTTCTAGTTCTGTGGTACCTTTTCTGAGATACCATGACCAGAACTGTACACAGTCTTCCAAATGAGCCTGCACCATCAATCTATGCAGGGGCGCTATAATATCAGCAGTTAAATTATCAACCCCATTTCTAATAAGCCCTAATATAGAGTTTGCCTCTTTCACCACTATAGAACACTGGGCTGTCACCTTCATTGAGCTGTCTACTATGATCCCAAGATCACTTCCCCTCTCACTTTCAGTAAATTCAAATCCCATTAGCCTATACTTGAAGCTGGAGTTTTTTTGTCCCATTGTGCATCACGTTACATGTACTGACACTGAACTTCATCAGCCATATTGGCATCTAGTATGTGGAGGTCACCTTGGAGCTCTTCACAGTCATCATAGCATTTCATCATCCTAAATGATTCTGTGTCACCTTGAAACTTTGCCGCTATACTACTTACCTCTCGCTCCGGATCAATGATAAACAAATTAAATAGTACTGGCCCCATTACAGATCCTTGTTGACTCTACTACCTACTTTCCTCCATGGTGAAAACTGTCCATTTATTCCTACTGTTTGTCAAGCTCATTTGTTACAAGGGCCAGATCTGACTTCTGGTCTAGAACTTCATCTGTCACCACCATATGAGATTAATTACTAGGGTGGATGGCAAGCATGAGGCCTTTATATGTGTTTGTTTAGAACTGTCATTCAATGGGAATGTTAACATTAAATAATTTTAAAATTAGCATTAATACACACACACACATATATATGAATCACCATAGTAGTCTTAGTTTCCCTGCAGGACATTTAGCTATTCTATTACCTTTTCATAACATAAATGTACTTTGTATACAGAAGCACAGTAACTTCTTTTAAGACATGAATGGGGGTTAAAGTTATGGTTGCTAAATTTCCTACTAGAGTGGGAGACCTCCCACTGGCAGCTTCTGCTACCTGCTGCTGGTCTGTTGGCTGGCAGGCGAAAAATGAAGGGGGGGGAATCATCATCAGTGCGATGGCACTACATCACATTTGAGGGAAATGTAGAAGGAGCATCATGCTTTTTTAGGAATCATCAGAAACGAAACACTTCTGGTGATTTCTACAGAGAATTATGCGCAATGGTATGATGTAGAATGCTCTTACAGACTCCCACCAGTTGCTGACTGTTGGCTGGCACCCCTAGTGGGTTACATACTCTTGGTACACAGTTCTACATTGCCCCTGTTAGACTCCATAGAACACAAAGTCCCAATAAATATGTCAGTGTGTTATTTTTGTGAGAACAGAGGCAAACTTTGCAACTTTCTCCGTTCCCACATTCAGAAGACTGGTTTATGCCACAGTTTCCAAGCAAAAATAAAAGGTAGATATGAAGAAACTCTCTCACTCTGTCTCAACTCCAGAGGAAAAGACAAGGAACTCTAAATTCTCTGTGCTGACATGGATACCTCTGAACATAAACAGAGATGATATTTCATTGAAAGGCAAAGTGCATGCTCTAAGATTTCACTTACATCCCACTCCTTTAATACTTCTGTTTAACCATTCAAACCTAAAAAGACTTTTCTGAAAGTGAGCTCCACTGTATAGGATTCTGCATAGGAATGATTAGGATTGCTTTCTAAAGGGTTCCTCAACTCTTGCTACCAGGCTTCTCAAGAAGCATCTGCAATGAACCAGGAATTCTCAAGTGTTTCTCCTCAGTTGTGCCAGGGCCCTATATATTGGTAGTTTGTGAGGTTTTTGAACTCGCATGGAAACAATTTGACTGGGTTTTAACTTCTAGGTATAATATTTTAAAGCTTATGATTACGGTTATTAAAAGGTTTTTAAAATGTTTTGTTAGTTGCTATGAGCCTGTGGGATATATTTTAAATAAAATTAAATCTTCTAGACCTATTGACCCCTGCCTGAGAATCATAAGTTTACAATACTTCACGTATCAGAACTCTGGGTATAGACATATATGAAGGAGACTTGGGTATTTCACACTAACAAGGAAAATCACTATGGAAGCCTTACTTGCCTGGTTGCTTGAGTGCCAGGGCGAGACAGCTGGCCACAGGATGGCCAAAGAAGTGAAGGCTTACCTGGCTGCCTTAATACTTCTGTCTCCCAACTGTCCAGACCACAAGAGCACCCTATGGACTGAGAAATAGCATAATTTCCCCCCTTCCATCTTTGATCTTCTTCTTGAAATAAACTTCAGCTCAGAGATTTATTCCTGAACATCCTGCTTGGCTTATGGATCCAAACTAGGGATGCCAGCCTCCAGGTGGGACTTGGAGCTCCTCTGGGATTACAGCTCATCTCCAGGCTACAAAGCTCAGGTTCCCTGGAGAAAATGAATACTTTGTGGAGAGTGAACTCTGTAGCCTTATACTCTGCTGAGGTCCTTCCCTTCCCCAAACTCTGCCCCACTAAATTTCCAGGGTATAAATCTGGCACCCCTAAACATGATCATGCATTCAGCAGTATGAAATATTAATAATAATAATAATTTTTATTTCTATTCCACCCTTCTGTATCACTCAGGGTGGGACACAGCAGTAAAAAACATACACAGTTAAAAATGAAAAATATTTACAGTTATTATTAATGCCTCCCCCAACTAAAATACCCATACAAGGGGTCCTTTGACAAGGAACCAATCTTCCTGCTCTCCTCCTCCTCCCAGCGGTAAGGCCAGCCTTTCTTGGTGGACATTATTTTAGGCCTCGACCATAAGCCTGGTTGAACAATTCTATCTTATAGGCCCTGCAGAACTGATTTAGGTCCTCTCCCAGGAGCTCATTGCACCAGGCTGGGGTCAGGACTGAATAAGCCCTGGACCTGACTGAGGCTAATTTCACCTCCTTTGGGCTGAGGACGCTGAGTAGATGTTGATCTGAAGATCTTATTGCTCTTGGGGAGAAAAGTTGGTCCCATAGGTATATTGGTACCAGACCATTTAGGGCTTTAAAGGTTAGCACCAGAACCTTGAACCTGATTCAGTCTCCAATCTAGAGCCAATATAGCCAGGCAAGTACTGGTGTTACATGTGGTTTCCATTTAGTCATTGTCAGGACTTGTGCAGCTGCATTCTGAACCAGTTGGATTTTCCAGAGCAGTCTCAAGGGCAGCCCTGCATAGAGCTAGTTGCAGTAGTCTAATCTAGAGGTGACCGCTGCATGGATCACTACACATCCAGGCGTCTTCCCCCACTCCAGATCTCAGACCATCACTATAGCCTGAAAATACTGCATCTTATCTCAATGTCTCACATGTAGCCCTCCTGTAGTAATATATCCCTTGTCACCTTAGCAGTGCTTATATCTGCCATGGCAAGGTAGTTTGATTGCTGCCCACTCTTGGTCTTCTCATCTACATTTGCACAGAGCTCCTTTACTCTGTTGTTGAAGTAATGTTGAGCCCATTTACCCATGTTTCTGAAATTGGTGCTACTCATGTGCTTGCATGACAATGCATTGCTTCTCTGGTGTGAGATAGGTAAGAGAGACATTAATATCCTAAATGCAAGTATTATGCCTCTTCAGTCTATGAGGCTGATGGAGAGGAGCATAGTTTGTGACCACTATGAAAAAAAAATGTTGATCAGGTAATATTGGACATATGAACTAAGCAGAGTTAATTTATTTTAAGTTCACTTGAAACAGCAAGCATGATGTAATATTTAGAATATTAAAACTAGCACCCAGGAGAACTAGGTTAGAATTCACTTTGTCATGGAGCTTGCTATGAGGTCTTGGGTCAGTCACTTTCTCTCAGCTTCATTTATCTCATAGGTTTGTGGTTGTGGGGATAAAATGGAAGCAAGGAAAACAATGTTGTAAACTGCTTTGTATCTCCATTGGAGGAAAAAAACAGGGTATAAATAAACAAAACAAATGTTCCTTTTGAGTATATGACATTTTGGCCATAGACTAAGGCAGCTGATTAAAATATTGAGGGCTTCTCTATGTCAAGACACTTCCCTGGTCCATTGCAGGCTACCTCATTGTTACTGTATGCATTGTGGAGAGGATATATTGAAGGAAGTTTCCTCCATTCTAGTCTGTCTCAACGGATACTAGAATCCCACAAAGTTTCTGTCCATAAACTCTGATAGAACATTCCAAAATGCCACTGTGACTCTCACCTCTACCATTTCTGTATTTTATTATTTATGTCACTTAAACAATGTCTTTCTTCCCAGTACAAACCCACCCAGGTTACCTTGTCCCCCCCCATCTTACTATGAAAGGGAAGCCACAATTGCCTTCCACCACCAACTTTGGTTTCTTCATCCATTCAGTTCCTTTAATAGAATAGGACTGGAGTTAGCAGAAGAGGGATGGACATTTTAGCAGATTCCTATATCCCAATGCAACCTCCCACTTTGCTTCCTATGCTGTTATTGAGTGTTACATGATCACCAGGAACAAACTTTCAGGGGCTCAGGCAGGGTTAAGAAGGGAAGTTTGTGGATAGTTGGATACATTCCAATGCTACTTGCTTTGATGTTGAGGTATAAGCTGTCGGTCCTGTACACAGACACGTAATAATTTAATATTTCACACCTTCAGATATTTTTTACATTAGTATAAGATTTAGTACAATTTTAATGTCTACTTTAATCCTGCTCAAGGCTAAAATATTTAGAATGAATACAAATTACCATTTGCCAAATGGTAATTTACCACAGTATGCATACAACCATTTTTAAAGCTATTCATCTGAGTTGTCTGTAAAGTGATGAAGAAAATGCTCTGAAATGTCAGCACCTGATCAGAAATTGGGGGTGGGGGCAGAGAAATGGTGAAACTGTCACTTAGCAAGACAGACTAACATCATACCAAATGTATATATGCACACAATTTTAAATTACCACTTGCCTCTATTTTATGATAGCCTCTAAAATACATAAATGAAAATTTGCCCCATAATTGGCATTATGAACTTCAAACATTCAGTGGGACTTTGGTGCCCATTGGAGTTTATGCATTAAAAAAAATAGCTTCTTCCCTCATCATCAGGCAACAGAAATAATATTGAGATTGACCATTCAATCACCAATTTATGTATACGTAGACACTAAAATGTTTTGTAAACTCAGATAAAAGTAGATTTCTAGATAATGGGTAAGAGCCTCTTGTGGCGCAGAGTGGTAAGGCAGCAGACATGCAGTCTAAAAGCTCTGCTCATGAGGCTGGGAGTTCGATCCCAGCAGCCGGCTCAAGGTTGACTCAGCCTTCCATCCTTCCGAGGTCGGTAAAATGAGTACCCAGCTTGCTGGGGGGTAAACGGTAATGACTGGGGAAGGCACTGGCAAACCACCCCATATTGAGTCTGCCACGAAAACGCTGGAGGGCATCACCCCAAGGGTCAGACATGACTCGGTGCTTGCACAGGGGATACCTTTACCTTTAGATAATGGGTAGGATCTGGCTCAAAGACCATGCACTTTCCAGTTTTCCCTTCTATCTAGAAAAAATTCATTCAAGATTTGCAAGGAGTGATAGCCATCTGGATGGGAGGCTGAAGTGACTAGGTGAAGGGAACAAAATTCATGGGTATAGGCCTCTTTTGTTTGGGGAGGGGGAAGCTTGGGAGTGAACCTGGTCCAGGCCCACACTTAGTAAATTATTTGAATATGGTTTATTCCATTTATGCATATAATTTCTTTATATTTTAAAAATGCCACCAACAATCATGTAGTTTGAAAAAAATTTCACTAGTAATAGTCCAAATTTCAGTAAAAGAAAGAAGACTTTGTAAGCGGGCAGGGAAGATGTCATGAGACAATTTGATTAAATATTTTATTTCTGCATAAAAGAAAATTCCTCATAATTTAGGCTGAAAGTATATGAGTAGCCCATGTGCTTCATGGCGAAATTGGGATTTGAACTCCCCAATCTTAGACCAATGCTCTAAAAACTATTTATTATTATTATTATTATTATTATTATTACTACTACTACTACTAGAAATTAAGCCCACTGTAGAAGAAAGGCAGCGGGCACTAGAGAATGGGGAGACTGTAGTAAAGCAAGGAAGAAGAAGAAAGGAGGTATGGGAGGGAGAAAGAAGGGCAAGGTATGGTTGAAGGGATGGGTAGAAGGGAGAAAGAAAGGAAGTAAAGGAGAAAGACAGGAAGCAAGTGAAAGGAAGAGACAGAGAGACAGGAAGGAGATGGGGCGGGGAAGCCGCAGTGGGGCAATCGCGGGGCCAGAGGGGTTTGGCTGGTGTGTGTGTGTGTGTCTGTGTGTGTGTGTCTGGGTGCGGGGAAGCAGTGGCGGCGCGATGGGGGGGGGCAGCCAGGGTGGTTGTGTGCGTGTTTGGGTTTGGGTGTCGACAATATGTGTATGATACTCAGCTCTACCTCCTGACATCTTTGCCAGATGTCTGGAAGCAGTGATGAGATAATTCAAGCACAGCCGCCTGAAACTCAACCCTCCAAAGACAGCGGTACTATGGCTGAGTAAGAAAGGGCCAAGTGAGAAAGTGTGCCTACCCAGTCTGGATGTGGTACAATTATCAGTTGCCACATCAGCAAGAAATCTGGGGGGGATTCTTGATGCCTCCTTGTCTATGGAGGTGCAAGGCTCAAGAGTGGTGTAGCGGGCATTTTTCTACCTATGCCCAGCTAAACTACTAGCACCCTACTTTGCCTTGGAATACCTGGCTATACTTATCCAAATGATGGTCACCTCTAGGCTAGACTTATGTAACTCACTCTACTGGTCCAGAATGCAATAGCCAGGGTCCTTACAGGCACACCCTGGAGAACACACATTTAGCCTGTGCTCCAACAACTGCACTAGTTCCCAGTTGAATTCTGGATCAAGTTTAACGTTCTGATACCCACAAGGCCATCTGTAGTCTGGGTCCTGCATATATGAAAGACCACCTTTCTATCTATACCCCCTGAAGAATATTATGTTCTTTGAACACCAATCGGTTGGTAGACCCTGGGACCAAAGAGGTATGTCTGGCCTCAACCAGGGCCGGCCTCTGCCTGGTGGAATGAGCTGCCGGAGCACATCCACGCAATTCCACAGGGCCAGTAAGATGGAGCTCTTCTGCCAGGCTTTTGGTTAGGATCCAAATTAACATTTTTTATTCCCCCACCCATCTAATTCTATTCTATTCAATTTTACTGTCCATTTTAATCCATCTGTTACCCCCCCCCCAGACCAGCCTGACTTGGGGGGGGGGGACTGTGACACATACTCTGTGGAGAAATTGTTGCTGCCAATTTTAATCTTGAATTTTAATCTGTTTGTTACCTATTTTAAATTAATTTTAAATCTGAATTATTTGTTTACTGTGTTTTATCCATAACTTGTACACTACCCTGAGCTGGCCTGCCAGGAGGGTGGGCTAATAATTGATTAAATAAAAAAAAAAAACAGAACCCCTGTTTCTATATTTAGTGAATGAGCTTTATCTCCTCTCCTCCTATGTATAATCACTTCTATTTTTTCTCTAAACTTGAAACTCTCAGGTTACTAAAATTGCCTTAACTTCTAGCATTTAAGCCATAGGTCTTTCCTCCCTTACCCAAACATATATGGCTAAAGAGAGAAATATTCCCATCTCATCCATTTCTTTTTCTCTAATGCTGCAAGGCTCAAGATACCAAAGTCTCGTTAACTTCCAGTCCATTGTGTGTTTTGATGATCACAGTTCAGGGCAGGGCTTTAGGCAGAACATCAAGGGCCTTTCTGCATGCCATAAATATAGTGAAATGCTTACCTGCTGAAGATGCTACATTTTTGGCATTTCGCATGACGTCGCCAACATCCAGCGTCCAAGCAGCAAACCGCTAGCAACATCCTCCATTTTAAAGCACTAGCTGGGGAATTGCATAAAGTGGATTCCCCAAGCTAAAAAGTGCCAGCTAGAGGAGAGCAACCAGCAGGCCACATGCTAAAGAACTGTATGGAGGCAAGGTTGAACAAAAAGCAAAATGGGCAGCTTGATGACAGACTAGCTTCCCTCCCTTGGAACTCACAACCACTGTGTTTGCTTTCCCATTTGGCAGGTGCCAGGCCCTGCCATTACCTGAGCCCCTTGGCATCCACCATCTCCCCCACACGTCCCTTCTCCCAATGGTGGCTCCCCTTCCATGCTGACAGGGCTCACTATACTCACCCACCCCACCATCACTCTCTGGAGCCTCTTCATCTTGGCTCAGCACCAGGCCTGGCCAGCTGCTGCCATACCCATCCCTCCTGTGCCTGAGCCAGGCTCCACCTGCCCAGCCGGGCAAGGCCGAGGGAGGAGCCACAGCCCCTGGGTCCCCTTCCTTACAGTGGCTTGATAGTAGCTGTGGTGTGGGCCCTGCTGTGGCTTGTGGGGGCAGGAGTGGGATATGTCACTTTGATGGACTTCTGTTGCATCCTTGAGGGCAAGGGTGCTGCTAAAGACATTTTCATATTAAAAACAAACCAACTCATTCCTGTTCTTCCTAGAAACAACTTAAGTTGCTACTAAGACAAACAGAGCCTCAGGAACCTCACGGCGTAAGCGGCTTTGTAATTCTCCCTGGCAGTCTTGGGGGATATTGCCCCCTCTGGGAAATCTCAGGGGGGCTTGAGCCCCACTTTCCCCACCATTTGTACCTCTAAAAGCTATTATTCCTTTCAGGTCTCCCAAAGCAGAAATAAATTTTCCTAAAGTTGGATATCGCTGCTTGGGGGAAGAGGAAAGCCGGAAATAATAGTAACCACCAAATCTTTCTGCTAATCTGATGTAAAGTCTAGTCCCATTATTCACTCTCTATTTCCTGTCCCTCTTAATCTGTCACATCATCACTCTTAGCCGTACCTCTGCTCAGTGCTGTCTCCCAATGCATAGTGCATAGTAGAAAGGGATACTCTGGGAAGGTGCTAGGCATTCAGCCAAGACACTGCCTTTGGGTTGCAGCTACATTCAGTGTGGTGTCACAGGAAGTTACATATGCCTGTGGAAGGGAGAATGGCATTCCTGATTAGTTGCTGGACAAGCACTTTTTCTGTCCTTAGCTGTTGCTGATCGTAACCAGTGCTCCAGGCTAAGCAATACCTTTTAATTATTTATGTAGAATATATATGTATGCTGCCTCTCCAGATCTGCCTAAGGCAGCTTAGAACTCAAACACAAAACCCAGTATCAATCAAGTCAATAAAAGTGAGTCAGCTAAACAACTCCTATAAATACAACTCAAGAGAACAAGTCAAGCCCATAAAATAAAGTAAAAAAATCATGTTTGTAAAAAATATAACCAATAAATACAAGCTGTGGCATAAAAATACATAAGACTGATCCCTCTAAAACTATATTTTAAAAAGAGCCCCCATGTTGCGAACAGACTATAAAGCAGCAGAAAAGATGGAGCCCCGGGGTAACGATAGCTACTTTGGCCTGGAACCTGAAAGAAAACAAGGGAGGTGCCAGGCAAGCCTGAATGGGAAGGGCATTCCAAAGGTGAGATGACACCCCCAGAGATAGTCTTGCCTGTGGCCACTATCTATGGGTAGAGGCACAGAATGCAAAATTTCAGAAAAGGCTATTAACTGGTGGTCTGGACTGCATGAGAGGAGGTGGTCCTTCAAGGAAATGTTTCCTAGATGCATGTAGATGTTTTCATTGCCACACAAATAAATGTCTCCAGGAAATGCAAGATAGAAGCTGAAAAATTGTTGGCTTGTTTCTATCCATTATGTTTTCATCACACTGTAATATTTTTATATTGATAACTGAGATGGGATACATTCTAAGAAGATGGTCTATCTCATAGCACTTTAACTTTTGGGAATGGATAAACTAGGTAATAGTAAGGTGCAACATTGCATTCATTTAGGTGGGTTGCACTCTAAAGCTGACCTTCAGCAGCTGGTGTCAGTGATCTATCAAGCTACAAATGCTTTCTGTGATTATGTCTGATACGTTTCTGAAAGAAGCTAGAACTAGCTTACAGCCCTATTCTATAAGCTGCTTGGGTGCCAGCAGTAAAATAATTTTTTCAAGCAGAGGAAACCCTTCACAACACACGTCATAAATGTCTGTGGGTACAGCCGCAATTCTCTTCATTCATTTGTTTTATTGTATTTTCATCTCACTTTTCAGATAAAAACCTAGTTTCCAAAATGGATCACAAGAATCTAAAGCAAAAACAAATGATGGTTAGGATTTATAAAAAATTAGTGGATTTTATTATTATTATTATCATCATCATCATCCGGGGTAGGCGGGATATAAATTAAATAATAATAATACTACTCTCACCACTACTCTCAGCATGCCAGCTCAGGGCGGGTTACATAACAGTCCAATACAATAAAATCCCCAATTAAAATCCCGAATGCTTACACAAAATACAATACAGTACAGATGGCAGTAGAATACCTAAGCCCTTCCTATCACGGAAGAGGTGGCAGATGGGGCAGGGAGTGAGTGCGACAACTGGTGCTGAACAGGCACCAGTCTGCTTCTTTTCCTTCTTCTAACAGCTTCCTTTGGGGTACTGGATGCTGGAGATGTGCTCTGTGGGCACTCTGGTGGAGAGTATGATAGAGGACAGTCTTGATGTGATGCCAGTAGTCTCAGTAAAATGACACAGGTTTACTAAATCACCTTGATTGACAGGAGATTCAGCATTGACACAAGCATATCCTTCTTCACATACTGCATGATTGATTTATGGAATTCATGGCCACAAAGGTGATGGTGCTAGGTCTGTGAACATCACAATAATATAAACACAACTGTTGAATTTATAAGACTAATGTTGACTTATGGAGTTGACACAGAGAGGTACATAGAGCTATTGTTTTAGGGATGGGCAGAAACCTAACCAGTTTGTACTGGTTTGTGAGCCATTTCAAGTTTAACCCCTTGCTTTCTTCTCCCCAAGAAAAGTGTGAGGAGAGCAGAAAACAATGGTTTAAACAGCTCCAAGCCATTTAAACCAATCAGCTAAGTGGCAGAGATATTAATGGCTCTGCTCAGCTATGTGGTTTAAGAGGCTCCAAGATATTTCACCCCTAGCTTTACGCTCACTATTGCTTTTGATGGTGAACAAAAATAAGGGGGGGTAATGGCTAGGAGATATTTCAGTCCCTACTTTCTTCTGACAATGGCTTTTGGCAGTGAGCAGAAAATAGGGGTGAAATGGCTGGGGCATTTCACCCCCTGATTTCTATTTCCTGCAAAAAGCAAAACTTGGAGCCATGAACCGGCCAATGACCTTTAGTTCTTCATCCAATCTGGACCCGTCCCTACCAAAAGTTCATTAAGATTTTATTTCATAAGTACCAATTAATAGGGCATCTCCTATTTTCAATACAGTTTGGAGTCTAGAACGCCATGTGTTTATTATACTGTCCCTTTTTTGTTTTCATTTAGTATCTGTTTGATATCTAGATGTGCTTACTTACAATAATGCTCTAGTTTGGTTACAGTGGTATGTCTCTGACATCATATCTGGATTGGTAAAACTCCAGTTGGAACAACAGAGGACCAAGGAGAATAATAATAATAATAATAATAATAATAATAATAATAATAATAATAATAATAATAATAATAATAATAATAATAATAATAATAATAATAATAAAACATGGGGAAATATGTACAAGAAAGTTGCAGCTCACTTATTCCAGCAGGCACAATCTATAGCAGTGGTTCCCAAACCTTTTGAACTGGCAGGAACATTTGGAAATCTAAAACAGCAGCTACAAAATGTATATCAAAAATTAGGGCCATTTCGCACGGCTTCAAAATAGCACAATGGTTGCTAATTGAAAACGCTACTAATTTGCCTTAACGCACGACATCGCAGACAATCTGCAACACTCCTGAAACCAATCAGCAAAAAGCGCTTCGTTGTAGCGCTTTCAGGGGAATCCAGAAAAGTGGATTCACCCTCCGGATAGCAATACACTCCTGCAACCAATCTGCAACACTAGCGCTAAAGACCTGTGCGTTACCATTGTTGCGGGTTCTTCAAAGTCCCTCCTCCTGAGCCTGTCCTCCAAACTTCCGGCGAAGCGATCGCCATTTTTTTTTCTCCGAGCGAGCGGGGATAAACGCACCAGCGAGCCTCTTTCTGTTTAGAGGCTTCCCTGGCTTCAGTCCTTCACCTTTAGTCACTAAGCACAAACCACATAAAAGCCCGTTTGCTGAAATAAAGTCCCTTTATTTTTTACACATTAATTCAGCCGAAAATCGGGCCCGTGAGAGGGGGGGGGGGATTTTTTTTTTATCACTCGAGGCAGCGTGCCAACGATCATACAATCAAACGACAGCTCACATTAGGCAGCTGGATGGGTCTCTCCGTTGCAACGAATCTACCTAGATTCGTTGCTATGGGTCTGTTTTTTTTTTTTTAAACCTTTCTTAAAGGGAAAGGGGCTGTTTGGGAGCATGCTAACGGCTGCCCATTGGCTGCTTGACGGCCAGGGGCGGGACGAGCTTGGCAATAGCACTTCCTTTCTAGCGATTTCTGCCGAGACCGGAAGCCTGTGGGAAACGCTAAAAAACGCAACTGATTCCACTACAAAGGCAGGTATGCATAACGACGAATTCCACTATTTTAAATGGCGATTTTTCATTCCGCAAACAATTTGCAACAAAGATCCCCGTGCGAAAAGGCCCTTAGTTACCCCAGAAAGCAGAAACAATCACAAAATGGCTGCCCTGAGTTACCTTTGTGCTCTAGTGATTTCTCCTTTATTTTATGCAACTATAATCAAACTCTGATATCCCCTTTTTAATGTTTATATACCCTTACATAACATGAAAATTAGGCAATGTAGAAAGTAGTAAGCATGCAGCAAAAGTCACAAAAGCATGGGAAGCAATTTCTCTTCAATAAAAATGCTATGATGGATGGAAGCTCCATTTATGCCATATGCATCTCTCTGATTACTAAATACTAGGGACAAACAGCTGAGGACTAGAATAATCTAATGGCATGTTACATTTTCCCTAGGTACATCCCCAGGTCAGATGGAGAGGCATATTCTGAAGTTCCTCGTTAGGCTTCTTGGTGATGCCCAAGCCTTATAAGGATGAGGACCACAGCACTTGGTAAGAAGGTGCTTCAACCTCCCCTCACTTCATTGTTCAAATTTGAAGCAGCTATGGGAGGGGACTATTTGCTCACTTTGAGGGATGCACCTGTACTGATGGGCTACATATTTCTATAGTGCAGCAAGTAGCACTGGGACTGGGTCAATCAGGAAAATGGTGTGGAAGGAAGATCCAAGCCCTCTTATGAATGTCTGAATTGGGTCCATGTGAACCTGAGAAGTGCAGAATTTCATAAATATCTCTGTACCTAACCTAATTGCACATTATATTTTCTTGGTCTTTTCTGGGGAAAACATAATGTACAGTTAGATACTGAGTTTTCAGAGTTGTTCGGCTAACTGCTGTTGGAGGAAGAATGGTAAGCTCTGGTTTGAGCTAGAAAAACAAATTATGACGGTCCTATTTAACATCATTATCACATACCAAGGAAAACCTGGTCAAGAATACAAACAATGTTCCTTCACAAAGTTTGATACAGAAAAAGAGCAAACACAAGGTGTGTAGACCTGATATAGGTTGAATAAATATTAAACAGAATCCCTGTCAGGCTATTTCATTTCATTTTCTTCAGTAATACTAATATTCTTGTTGTCAAATATCCATGACACTGAAAACATCAGCTAAATCAGCTTCAGGGACACACAGTGCAATACTGAGGGGAAAAAGGCTTATTTGCCATAACGTTACCTAGACGATTAAACATTTGTGAAAATAAATAAGGAAATAATAGCTCTGGCAAGTCTTATTCAATTGAAAGAGAACATGAGAACTGGGATGTTTTAAAAACTATGCCAGGCTATGTAATTTTATCCAAAAGCAGAGGATAAGCAAAGTAATGAATTCTGTTCTGTAACAGAATAACAAAAGCTAATGTTAGCAACGGGTAAACAACCCCCAGACCCCAAAGAATAAAAAAAATCTCACTGAAAATGCTTGAACAGAATACCCTTTTAAAATTTCTTGTCATATAATAGATGTACACAAACACAGAAACCAAATAGAAAACTCTCACCTACAGTTATCTCCTAGTCAAATTGTTTTAGCATTTTGCAACAGAAGAAGCATAGCTATTACATAACACTGAATTGTTTGTGTGGGGTGACACTCATTGGGGATCAGCCGGCAACCTTATTTTTGAGTATTTGCAGCTGTTTAATGCAAAATGTCTACCCAATCTATGGGGGGGTTGTTATGCATGAAAAGACATCGCTACAGAAAATAATTGACAACAATTTCAGAATAAAGCTGAGATACATGAATTCACATTACGCTCTCTGGAAGTCCTTTGGCCAGTTGCTCTCTCTGAGCTTCACCTGCATCATGCCACTGTAGTGTTGTGGCCGCAGTGTTACGCTAAGATCTGGGAAATCCTGATTTGAAACCCCATTCTGTCATGGAAGCTTGTTGGGTGACCTTTGTCAAATCACCCTCTCAGCCTAGTCCACCGGAATTATTTATTTATTTATTTATTTGTTTGTTTGTTTGTTTGTTTATTTGTTTATTTATTTATTAAATTTCTAGCCCACCTTCCACCTTGGACTCAAGGAAGGCAACTTACAAAATCCCCAAAAAATACCATCATAAATAACAACACACTTCTAAAATATACTGAGATGGCAAGATCCCTCCAACCTCCTGCAGTCAACTAACAAGAGTGTGCTAGATATTATAACAGAACTTGAGGGGGGCTCATTGATCTTGCTAAGCCAGCCTCAACGAATGACCTGGCGGAAAAGCTCCATTTTGCGGGCCATGTGGAACTTTGCTAGCTCCGTCAGGGCCCTCAGTTCTCCTGGGAGCTCATTCTACCTGATTGGGGCCAAGACCAGGCGTATCTGGTATAGTGGTCAGGAGTGCAGACTTCTAATCTGGCGAGCCAGGTTTGATTCCGTGCTTCCCCACATGCAACCAGCTGGGTGACCTTGGGCTTGCCACAGTACTGATAAAGCTGTTCTGACTGAGCAGTAATGTCAGGGCTCTCTCAGCCTCACCAACCTCACAGGGTGTCTGCTGTGGGGAGAGGAAAGGGAAAGCAAACATAAGGCGCTTTGAGACTCCTTCGGGTAGAGAAAAATGGCATATAAGAACTAACTCTTCTTCCTCCTTCTCTTCTTCCTATGGGGAAGGAAGAATAGGAAGAAAAGCAGGGATACAGTGCAAAGTGTAATAATTTTAGAGTGCCTCTGAAATGTTCCTTTTAGTATGCAATTGGTTTACAATTTTCATCTCACGTATTCTTCTGACAGCTATGTATATTATGTTGGCATATATCAGCGCCCCCCTCGCTGCTGCGAAGCCCTCTCTCCTGGCCCCCTCCTGCCCCAGGCTCCAGGCTTCGCAGCCAGCAAAGGAACTGGGCCCCATCTCCTTTGCCGGCCGCGAGGCCTTCTCCCTGTCCCCCTCTCGCTCCACGCTCCTGGCTTTGCGGCCAGCAAAGGAGCTGTGCCCCAGCTCCTTGGCCAGCCACTAAGCCCTCTCCCTGACCCCTCCTGCCCCAGGCTCCTGGCTTTGCGGCTGGGAAAGGATTTGGGCCCCAGCTCCTTTGCCTACTGTGAAGCCCTATCCCCGACCCCCTCCCACCCCAGGCTCCTGGTTTCTCAGACGGCACAGGAGCTGGTACCGACCCCCCATTTTAAGGGATGTTCACAGATATCCTGGCCTCCAGTACAATATTCTTTTGTGTGTGTATGGGCTGTCCAGTTTGAGTAATGGAGATCTCTCCAGTTCTTCATTATCTGGTGATAATAACAATCCCCACACATGGCAGAAGGAAATGATCCTTTAAAATTTTTGTTTTGCCACAAAAAAACAGGAGGCAAACAAACTCAATTCACATAGAGATTAATTGTCTAATAAAGTAGATTCAGAATTTAGGTTTTGTTACATTTTTAACCATACAACTTGATAAATGGGGATTTTCAGTAGAGAAGAGCATGAGTCCAGGAGTACTTAAAAGACCAAAAATTTGTGGCAGGTATGAGGTTTTGTGAGTCCCTGCTCCCTTCTTCAGATGCCTGGGGATTTTCAGTTTAAATCAAGGTAGGGTTTATTACCATGTGTACTCTATCAGGGTCTATTTACTAAAGCTATTTTACAGCGAGATTATTTTAGAGACCATTCAGGCCTCAAGGTTAACAGACCAAACTTTTATCGCTTTGTCTAGAGATGCAAAGAGATTGAACCACATCCATGCCTGGGTACAAGGATATCTTTAACATGATTGCAGTCATCACTCTAAGGATGAGTTGTTCTTTGCTGCTCCATTGGTTGGCTTGGTCCTCTCCAGACAGGATCTTCTGCAGACCTAAATACCTTCCCAAAATACACTCTGCAAATTGATTTGCCAGATGCTCGGTCCAGTCTTTATTCTACACACTATAATCACTTCTTGCTCAGAGGATTAAACATTTGTTATTCAAACTTATATCAATTAAACATATTTATTTACTTACTTAGTTTTTAGCCCACCTTTCTCACTGAGACTCAAGGCAGATTACAAAATAAAAAATTGCAATAAGAAAGATAAACTGGCTTTTTGAACCCTGCATTTTACTAACCAATGTTGTCTCAAAATTGGTTTACAGTCACACTTCCTCTCTCTACAACAGACACCCTCCTGTGAGGTAGGTGGGGCTGAGAGGGCTATGAGAGAATTGTAACTGGCTCAAAGTCACCCAGCTGGCTGCATGTGGAGAAGTGAGGAATCAAACCTGGCTGTCCAGATTAGAGGCTGAAGCTCTTTAACCACTACCCCAAACTGCTTTCCAATAAACAATGCTGTAGGATTAGGATTACAGAACTGGAAAGCAATATAACTGTATGACATATAATGGAGAAAGTGGATTACAAAGGTACAATAAATGCAGCAAAAGCAAAGGAGGAGGATTAAAGTTGGAAGAGTTTGTCTCCTGCCACACATAAACATACAAACTGTTGTCTGGTTTTAGCAGGAGGGTATTAGTTATACTTTAAATGTTTCAAATGTTTGAATTTTAACCCCTGTATGTTGTTTCTAATGTTGTTACCCACCTTGAGTTATACAGAAAGTCAGAATAAAAATTTTAAAATATATACTATTATATTATATATCATTATACATACCATAAGCACCACAATACACTGTAACCCTGTTTTGCTATAAAAGCAATCTCCTGAGCTGTTACATTGTACTAAAGTTGTCTTAGTAATAACACCCTTCTGAAAATTTCACTTTTGCCCATTCTGCGAAATGACAGAAAGCTGACCTTCTCCAGATGGTTGTTCCCCACGGTGGGAGTTGCAACAGAGAATGTGCATGGCTTGGTAATTACTGGTGGGCAGTAGCCATTTGGAAGGTGGCACCTGACAGAGCATAGCTGGACAGACCATTCTGCAAGTACTTGGGTCCACAGCCATTAAGGATTTTTTAGGTGATAACTAATACCTATATCAGAACCTGATAACAGTCTTTGTACATGCCTCTTTCTGTGTCTCTCTCAGCTCAACAGCTCCTTTCTCTTGGTCCCTGTCAGGACCTAACTCACATGCACACACACATATTCAAAACCATATACAAAACCACCCCTTGGTTGGCCTCCCTAAAAAGAGAACCAGAAGAGGATGGGACTACTGTAAAATAAGAAAATCATCACATTGACAATATGTACTTCCCCAGCTTTTACTACGATTGTGTGGATGTCACTGTGGATGTTGGTCAATACCAATTTCACTTTTTCAGTGTTGCTTCAGGCATCTCAGTATACTGTAGGTACGATGGTAAGTGATGCCAATAACTTCATATGTTGCAATTTTCAATCCGTGGCAAGCTTGATCTTTGTTGTCAGGATGAGTTTCTAAATCTAAGAGCTAAATCTGTTCTATTGGCTAGTAAAATTTGTGACAAGTATTGGCACTTAGATTTACTTATACCCTCAATATTCAATTGGCAGATTCAGATGCCGTCTCCTATACCCCTTATCATGAAGTCCAGAGAAGGACTGTGTGTTTGTTTGCTTATTTAATTCAATGTATGTAGTGTAGTCAGAAAATCCTACATGAGTCTGGCAGCCAAAATTTCCACCACTTTAGTGTTATCCAGGGAGTAACATGAGGAGATGAGCTAGAACTTGCACAAATCCTACAATCACTAAATTTCGATCTAGGGAATGAATGGTTTTTAAATATGGATGAAATTAATTCGATTTGATATCCATCTTTAACTGCTCCGGGGGGGGGGGTGACAGTATAAATAAAGCAGTAAGGGCCCTTGGGGTGGGCCCAGTCCGGGATGAGGAAGGGTGCCCATTGGCCCCTTCCCCCCGGACTGACTTCGCACCTGCCGATTGGACCCTCCGCTTGCCAGGCCCCTTGGCCCTGGCCAGACGCACCCCCCAACGTCGGCCACTTTCCGCCCACTGCCGCCATTACCAGGCTGCCCGGCACAACAAGAGGTAGGTGCCCAGCTGCGGCAGCCTGGTGGAGGCGGCAGGGGGGAGGCTTCACCCCCGGGCAAAGGGAAAGCCTTGCTGCATCACAGACTCAGCGGGCCTGTCCCTTTGTCGGCCCTGAAGCCCTGCATCCGCCCCACAGCTGGACTGGAATCGGCCGGGGCAAGGAGCCTGGGGCAGGAGGGGGCCGGGGAGAGGGCTTCACAGCTGGGAAAGGAACTGGAGTCCAGCTCCTTTGCCGGCCGTGAAGCCAGCAGCCTGAGGTGGGAGGGGGCCGGGGAGAGGGCTTTGTGGCCGGCAAAAGAGCTTGGTACCAGGCCGCTTCGCTCACAGCCCATCTAGCTTCTCGCTGCATGGGGGGGGGGGAAGAAGCAGGCATGGCCGCTGGCATGCCGGCGGATGCAAATATGCATGCACGGAGCCGCTGCACATGCGCGTTTGTGCCCCAGCAGACGCAAACACGCATGCATGGCAGCTCTGCACATGCATGTTTGCGTGGAGCTGCCACACGTGCGCATTTGCGCCTGCTATCGGGGGCACAAACATGCATGCGTGGCAGCTCCATGCATGCGTGTTTGTGTGGAGCTGCAGTGTGTGTGCTGGCGGGCGCAAACGCGCATGCACAGCAACTCCGCATATGTGCCATGCGTGCACAGCGCCTTGACCGCTGGCTCTCCCCCACCCCCAGAAGCAGTCCTCAATCAGGAAAAGGTTGGGGACTGCTGCTTTAAAACACCAATTCCTCATTGAAAACAATGAGTGGGTGCCAAAATAAAACAACTGCCATGGGGCCAACTGTAACTCTGAACTTTCTTAAAGTTTCAATTGAATGAAATATTTAAAGGGAAAAATGGAAGATTTCAATTTCTTAGATGGCCAAGAAAACTTTCATATTATAGTGGAATCGTCCAAACTTACTAATAGTTATGCCATTGAAATAAGTTGTATTGTTGCCTTAATTAGCATCTGAAAATCTTTGTGAGATCAAGGTTTCTGACAACTGAATACTAGATGAAGTCTTAGTGTTTCTGAGGCCCCTGAACAAAAATCTAGGATGAGGTTCCAGGATTGCTGCCACCTCTCTACTGCCCCCACCATTGGCCTTTGTACCATGTGAGGTAGGTGGGAGCTGCCTCAAGCCAACCGCCCTAGCTCCAGATCAAGCAGGTACTAGCAGCTATCTCCATGAAAATGTTCCCTGACCCCAGGCTAAACATGCATGAATAGAAGCAGGAACCTTCTCTTCCTCTTCTTTCTCCCTTTGGGGAGCCAGGGCAGTGGGCACTTAGGGATGTCCGTCCCCAGGTGGGACTGCTGAGGATCCACTGAAATTATAGCCTATAGCTTATCCCAAGACTAAAGAGATCCAGTTCCCCTGGAGAAAATGGCTGCTTTGGCAGGAAAATTTCATAGCATTATACTCCACTGAAGTCTCTTCCCGCCCCAAATTCTGCATTTGCAGGATTCCACCCCCAAAGTCCCCAGGTATTTCCCACCCCAGAGCTGGCCACCCTATGGACACACCATGTGAACAGGTTCCTTTCCAGGGTGTTTCACACTCCCAATCCACAGCTGATTACTGGGTTGATGAAGTGATCAGACTTCAGGGCAACTGTAGGGCTATTGGAGGAGGCCGTCGCTATACAGCTGATTGCCTTGGCTGCTGCCCTGAAGCTGCCACCACAGACTGTAACTACAGAGACTGCAGAGAGGCCAGCACCTCTGGAAACATGGTAGTTGGGCAGTTCCCCCAGTGCATGGGTCTTCAGGCAGCTGCCCTGTTGCTTTATGACCAAGACTGACCCTGATACCAGGAAATCCAGATTCTACAAAAATCAGGGGACTGTATACTCGTTCCACCACCAGTCTTCATCTTATTTTGGCAGAGAGAATAGAGTTTCTCCACCTTCTGCTTCCATTTCTGTAAGATATTTGATGTCTGTATCCAATCCATATATTCAATTGTCTGTTTGGTTACATGAACAATGAATAACTTACTGTTTTCACAGAATTCTGTGAATCATTCTCCTGCTTAATTTTGTGCTCCTAGCCCAAATCTTCTAAACATATTTTATTCTACTTTGTGTCCCACTTTTGCATTCCAGTTACACATCATTATCAGCATTTCTTGTTGAGGTATTTGATCAGTTTCTTCCTGGATACCTGCATAAAAGCTTTTGATTTTTCTCCTCTTCTTCTGTAATTGGGGTGTGAACCTGAATTATGGTTATGATAGGCTTTCTATGAAGTCTGATTGATATTACTGAGTCATATTTTGCATTATACCCCTGATTGCTTTTCCTACATTTTGCCTCACTATTGGAACAACTCCATTCCCTTTGTATATCTCATTTCACAAGAAATCACGCTCTTTTTTGTTGTTGTTAGGTGCAAAGTTGTGACCGACCCATCGCTACCCCATGGACAATGATCCTCCAGCCTTCCTGTCCTCTACCATTCCACGGAGTCCATTTAAGCTTGCACCAACTGCTTCAGTGACTCCACCCAGCCACCTCATTCTCTGTCGTCCCCTTCTTCTTCTTTTGCCCTCAATCGCTCCCAGCATTAGGCTCTTCTCCAGGGAGTCCTTATGAGGTGGCCAAAGTATTTTACTAACTCCCAAAATGGCAACGCTAATCTTTTTACTAACTCCCAACATTCCATTTCTCATTTTATAATTTCATGCTTATGTTGATCTATACTTCCCACATTCTATGTTCCATGTTGAACAGTTATGGACTTTCCTTTTCCATTCATTCACATCAATAACTGAATGTCCTTTCAACTTAAATCTACTAATATTTGTCCCAGTAGCTGTTTGAGGGCTAGCCGACCTGGGGAGTGAGGAGACTTCTGTCTTCCAGCACTATATCTTTTTTCATTTTGGATTTTCTTATCATAGGGTCTTCAAGATTCTGCCAATGCAATAAGTTTTTATGCATGGCAAAGGCAAGAGGAAGAATATAAACATCTGAAAATAAGCATCTGTTGGCAAGAAAGCTAGGTTCCAAATTTGGGGAATCAGGTTAGGGTGATAAAGTGATGATCAGAAATGGTTTACCCTTGCTGCCTGCTGCACTGTAGCATTTCCTTGTTTGGTACTTTTGCTGTCAGTGCAACCCACAGGAGCCTTTTCCAGTACCAGAGTTCAAATGAATCGATTCTTCTCTTGTCTGATTTTTTCATCGTCCAACTTTCACAGCCATAAGTGGCCACTGGAAGTATGATAGATCTAACTCGTCTACATTTGGTAGTCAGGCTTCTGCCCTTGCTTTTCCATGTTCGTTTCAAGCTTGTCATTGCTGAGCAAGCCAGAGCAATTTGACATTTTATTTCCATACTACAATTGCTACTCACATCAATTTGTGATTCAAGAAAACTGAATTTGATCTCTTCACCATCAATTGTTATTGTGACATGTCTGTTTATTGCAGTGATCATTATTTTCATCTTTTTAGCACTTAGGAGAAGGCCAAATTTCTTACTTACTTCATTGACCTTTGTAATCATCTGTTCTAGGCCTTCCTTAGTTTCTTATATGGAACTCTAATAGTTAACAAATTTCTTGATAGCAAGGATCCTGCTCGAATCTCTCGTATTGCAGCATTTTTAGGCAAGGTTTTTTAAAATTAATTCCTTGTTTTTAATGAAACTGAGTAACTCTGCTTGATTTTTAATTTCATTACTTTGTATCTCCCTACTTGCATTGCTCATTATGCCAATAAAGGGTTCTGTATCTGTATCTTAGTTTCTGATAGGAGGGCAGTGTCATCAGCATACGAGAGATTATTTATATTCCTTCCTCCAATCTTAATTCACATACCCTTGTATATATTAAATGCTCCTTTCACCTTTTTTTTTGGGGGGGGAAGGCTGGACCTCGTTATTACCATGCCTTGGGGCAGAGAGTAACTGCATATCACAGGGAGTTATTGCTTAACTGTCCTGTTGAGGTAAATGGGATGTAAAGGTGCTTAACTGGGTCTAAGGTAAAGGTAAAGGTATCCCCTGTGCAAGCACTGAGTCATGTCTGACCCTTGGGGTGACGCCCTCCAGCGTTTTCATGGCAGACTCAATACGGGGTGGTTTGCCAGTGCCTTCCCCAGTCATTACCGTTTACCCCCCAGCAAGCTGGGTACTCAGTGCAACTGGGTCTACTGCAGTGCAAAACGTGACTATACCTACACTGGGTTCTTTTTTAGGCAAATTACAGTGTACTCTTATGGAAAGAAAGCAAAATAATCTTCATAGTGAAGACTACTGAAGAGACAAGTTCCAAGAATGATGGTAGGATCCAAATTCAAAGCAATGGGTTATTTTCTGATCACACACTCCTCCTTTCAGCTTGTAATACTAAAGCCCTTCTAAGTATATGCAGCTATATGTCCTATTGCCATCTAGTGGAAAGGTAAGTCAAGAACGCATGTGTTTAATTTTGATAAACCAAGCTAAAGAAGTTCATGACGGTGGAGAATACTTGCATTAATTTTAGCAACATCTGAAAAGCACATCTCCCTCTTCTTTCATGGAAAGCTGCCCTTATGTGTCTCAGAAACCATTTACTCTAAAGAGACGGCTCCTTCTTGAGAAAAACACAAAAGCTGCACAGTTTCTTTGGGCAAGTCCCCATGGGAGCTGGGGTGGCAAGCACTTCACGTGCTTTGAAGTATGCATGGATTGGCAAACTCTATCCAACTGCACATTAACATGCTTCCAAGTACATGTTTGAACTTTTCACTTTGCTGTCCCAGACATCACTGAAGTCATACCACAAAACCCTTGCTGCATGTTGCATGAATTAGTCCTTCAACTGCACTTGGCATGCAGCAAAAGGGTCTCTATTATCCTGATATATTTAAACATGAGATTTTATTCATATTCTGATGCCTCTCTAAAATATCACTGTAAATAGCAAATGACCCACAACAGGGAACCCTGGGACCTATATAGAGAAACGTACTCCCTAGAAATCAAGGTGGGGCTCCGCAGGTGTTGTCCATCATTGGGTACAGCTTCTTTCTGTCGATCATAACAGAGGATTTTTTTTTATTTTAAAGAGGTTGTATATTTATATCCATGGTTAATGAGACATCTATTTTTGTACACAGTTGTTGGCTTGAGACAATCCTGCATATTAAGACAGCCCACTGTATCTGGAGGTTTTTTAGGCTAGTTTGTCTGAAAGGAACAACCTTCCATGCAAGTTAATATTTAACTATGTGTACATTCTATGAAGCATTAGATATAGCCTCCTGGTGCAGGAGAAAGGCTAAATCTTGGGCAGATTGTAAGTGGTGCTTGGCTCTTACATGCCCAGGAAAATGCCAATTAGCATTTTTGGTTTGGGAGGTGAATTTCATCCAGGCCAGAATGACCAGGAGTTCTGGGGTTTTTTTTGGGGGGGGGAGGGGAATCATCTGGGCATGGAATTGGGGTCACTGTGGGTGGGCAGGGGAAGTCCCTTCCATCTCTGTTATTCTATGAAAGTGAAGAAGGTTACAATACAGTCTTATTTTGCATATGCTATCTTTCATAACTTTGAAAGAAGCCATAAAAATTTATTTTATAAGATAAAGATTTGAAAAAATAGAGCATGATGGTTTACTTGCCCTTAAAATTCATTAGAAAGCCTCTCAGGCAAAAGAGACTGTTGATCATTTGCAGTTCACATTGTAACTCTCCTCATTTGGTTCTTTGCATATCTCATGCTCACTGATGTATTGTTTCCCTAGGAATGTGTTTAGTACCCAGTGTGATTCATTGTTTTGGTTCTAGCAGAGCTCACGGGAGGTTCTCCTGTCCCCTGTTTTATCTGACAACCACCCTGTGAGATAGGTTAGGCTGATAAAGTGAGACTGGTCTAAGGTCACAGAATTTGACCTAATTGTGCACAATGTTATGGAAAAAAATTCCTAGAACATTCACCAACTAGAACACTTCTAGTTCCACATGATGCACTTTCAGGATGCTATGGAATTAGGGAAGATGGCTTCTTTTCTGTGATGTCACGGCCCCTATTGATGACATCTCAGTGATACTGTGTATTACATTTGTAATATCATATCTGTAAAATTACTTAGCTCTGACTGAGTGATTGATTAATTTACTGAGTGAATCAGAATTGGGTGTGATTCCAATAAGTCCCCCCTCCAATTTCAGGATATGTGCTGCTGAAGTGAACACAAATCCTCCATCAAAGGCCAAAATAGACCTGGAAAGGGCCCTGCCCCTCCCACACCTTTTACTTACTGAAACCCAGCCTTGGCATGTGGTGGTTGTGTAGCAACAGCCACTGAGGGAGCCTGTTGCTTAAAGCTACAAGTACTCATTTTATCACTTTTGCATGTTTGAATCCATTTTGCATGTTTCATTTTATTTTTCTGCAACCCTGGGGCCCATTTCAGGTTTGCCCATTCACAGCTCTGGATTTAAATATCCAAAGATCGGTTGACTTTGCAATTAGAATATAAGATACCAGCTGCCACTCCCCTGGCAGCAAGCCAGCCAAGCCATACATATGCCAGGATGTTATGAAATAGTGAAGTAATTTAATGAACACCTGAAGCTGCCTTATGCTGATTGAGAACATTGGTTTACCGAGGTCAGTATTGTTTACTTCAGGGATTCCCAACCAGGGCTCAGTGAGAGTTCCCTGGCCTTTCCCCTGTAGCCTGCCTTAATAGACTCTGCCACAAGCTGTTCCCTGCATTGCTATGAAATCAGGGGCCTGTCTGGTTCCATTGATCTGGAGGGGGCATTCTTGTGTGGTTACTGGGCACCTACTCCTGCTTCAAACTGCCTCCTTTCTCTCCCCTACCTAGTTCTCCTCAGACATGGCAGGGATGCGAGGACAGGTGACATCACTTTGACCCAATTCCAGGGCTTCTCAAAACCTGAGAAATATTTCAGGGGCTCCTCCATGGTCAAAAGTTTGAAAATGGCTCGTCTACTTGGACTGGCAGTGGCTTTCCAGGATCTCTGGTGAAGGTCTCCTACTGCCTAATCATGCCAACTGGAGATCCTGGGGATTGAACCTGGGTGTTCTCTCTGTAAAACTCACAGCCACATACCCTCCCCTTCATACTTCTGCTAATCCTGGGACTATGGGGAGGGGGGAAACTGACATATGCCTTATAATGTAAATGCGAGTTTTATTTTTTTGGGGAAAAATTAACCACTTAAATATGCAATTAATTTCAAACAACCAGCCATTTTGAACTGGGTAATCTAATTGCTAGAATAATTTAGTTTTTTATCATGAGGGAGGTCAACTCTAAACTACTTCTTTTGATACATTTTGCTTTTAGGTTTGCTCAGCTTGAATAACCAGAACAGCCAGATTTCTGCTTTTATGTTGATATAAATAACCTCTCTTGAATCTGATAACAGGTCAAGAAAAATGCAAGCACGGCTCTGTCCTGTGAGGCATATTGTGCCGTTTAAACATTGATTTAGACTGGGAACTCCTCTGAAATACCAGTGACACAATGTGGCTATACAACTTGATAGTACAATAGGGTTATCCAATGAAAAGAAGAATACATTCAGTTTTGGCAACCTTAACATACATGTTTTTTATTTCGTAAATATTTAAAACAGCTATCTGAAAGGATGAGGACATTTCCCATATAGCATTTTGACAATATTTGCTTCTACCAGCAGTCTAGGGTTGCCAGCCTTCAGGTGGCACCTGGGGATCTCCCATTTTTATACCTGGGTGGAATCGGCACTTACTTTGTTTATTCCATTGTGGATCCTGTTGAATCCAGATTGATTTGAACTTGGGTCTTCCTCTTTCCCCCCCCCTCAAAAAAAGTGAGGCTCAGAAGGGGAGGGGAGAGCCAAGCACAGCAGGAACTTCTTTCTTTCTTTCTTTCTTTCTTTCTTTCTTTCTTTCTTTCTTTCTTTCTTTCTTTCTTTCTTTCTTTCTTTCTTTCTCTCTCTCTCTCTCTCTCTCTCTCTCTCTCTCTCCCCCTCCCTCCCTCCCTTCCTTGAACGAGGGGAGGGGGAGAGGATCAGAGACAGCAGAGGAGGGTGGGAAAAAACCATAAGGCAAACCTCTATCGACGAAAATTAGGGCTTCTGCTGAGAGAAAATTAGGGTTTCCTCTTTAAGAAAAGCTTGGCAGTCTTGGCCAATTAGGGCTTCTCTATCACGGAGTCAGTCCTGGCCGATCAGGGCTTCTCTACCATGGAGTCTGCATCAAATGTGAAGCAGTTGGAGATCCTCATGGTTTCTCAATCCGATTCTTAAAATATTGAGAGTTAAAAGCACTCTAAGATATTGCAGGATAAAGGTAGGTTCACTCCGGATCAATCATGCTTGTTGCAGAGGGAAATTTAAATTGAACAAAATCAAAATAGAAATCGCATTCAGTGGAGATGGCCGGGACTGGATCGAACTGGGATTGGAATAAAAGCTCCGTGCAGACTCTACCTGGTCTTCAGTCAAACTAAATCAGCTTCCCTAGAGAAGATGGCTGCTTTGCAGGGTGGAGTCTATAGAATTTTATCCCGCTCAGATCCCTCCCCGCCCCAAATCCTGCCCACTTCCAGCTCCACCCTCGAAGTCTCTAGATATTTACTAATCCACAGTTGGCAACCCTATTGCAGTCATATAATGCTGAAGTATGAATCTTTTGAAATACACTCTGTGGTTTATTCATTACCTCAATTATCAGAATGTTTTGTGATTTTAGCCACATACAAATTAGGGCTAAGATTAGCTATTTTGATACAAAATGATTTAGACCTTATTTTTAAAAGAAGTTAGATCCGTAGAATGCACTCATCCAGACAGGGGGCCATGTGTTTTGGCATTATGTTTAAATTGTAATCCATTTGCCAACCTTCATGTGCACATGGGTCTAACCCTGTTGGCTGTGCTAGCATACAGATAAGGAACCTATTTAATGTGACATCAGACCACATGGAACAGTATGTGACACTATGCAACTCTGCATATGGAACAGGCATTTTTAATTGGTTTTACTAGTCAATATTTGAAGAAATTTCACTGAAAAATAGGGTCTTTACTGGGGCAACAATAGTTCTGGGAAATGCCATGAGCTGTGGCATTATGGCTATGAAAGCTTACCCAAAGAAGGCTTTACAGTACAGAGCTAAATGGCGTTATGCCCGTCAGTCCATGGAAATAATGGAACTCTGTTTAGGACTATATCAACTATGTAATTGAACATTGCTATGATTTTAATAAACTATTGCCAGATGCTATGTGGCAGTTTCAAACACAGCACTGAATAGTGAAAGGACATGACAGAAACATAATAGAGGAGCTCTCTATTACAGTTATCTCAAAGGTGGCTGTAGCAAACAAGTCTGTGATGCTTTGGATGACTAATATTTAATAGTTTTATTTACAATGCAATTAGAAATGATGGGCATTGTAACAGATGGATTTGAAGCGCTGTGCTAACTATGCCTACAGGAATCACTCTGTGAGCAATCGTGTTGCCCATGCCTTTAGAAAGAAGCTAGTTCTAGACCATGATACTTTGGGCTAAAGTACATTGTACTTCAGAAAACAAGCAGGTAAATCCTGTGTCTGGCAGTTCTGCATAGGCCACCAAGGAGCCTTCGCACCAAGGAACAAAATAACCACCAAGGAGCAAAATAAGAATTGTGAAATCTTTTCAGGCTACCACAAAATATTTATTCAGGAAAACCAACCAGACACATTTTTAATAAGTTAACTAACCATGGCTTTAATTTGATTTGGGTGACAGTCTGCAAATGGTTCTCTGTTTGAAAGAGAACTATAATTCTGTTATCTAGATAATCTTTGCCAAATTTGATAGGACAACCTTCCAAAATGATCAAGCAGTGGGCATTCAATGAAGTAAACCAACTGAGATCACCAAGAGTTAAATGGAATCTCTTCCTTATCAATGGAAGGCTTTCTCTGACACCAGGGTAACATTACAGCTCCTGATATGCTAAAAGGATCTCTCCTTTGAAGCTTTAATTAACACCAAGGCTGATGTAAAGGCTAAGAATATGAGCTGTAGGTCAGGAAAGTCTTCAGTTCAAACCATGCCTTGGCGGTAAAGTCAGTAGATAATATTAGGCCAGCCACTATGTCTCATCCTCAGCTGTCCTTATGCTGCAAGAGAACAACAGTGCTGGCCAATTTTACGAAGGCAATGTATATATGTATGTTTGCAATTCTTTACAAATGTAGCTGTATTTATTGACTTGCCTGGTTACTTAAGCATCTTTGTTCATATGTAACATTTAAGGAAATCTGTTCCAATCTGAGTGTGCATCTGGACTGACCTAGGCTGGAAGTGTGTGCTGACTGACCCTGTTAAAGCTGCTGCAGTTCCCATTTGGAACAGCACCTGGTTACAAGTGTTTCAGTACTGTTTTTAAAATCAGCTTAGATGCCAGGGGGCCAATTCTAGGGGCATCCAAAGAGGGTACCCCTATCCTACCTCCATTGTTTCCTATGGAAGAACAAGAGCAGAGAATCTCTTTTTTTACACAATAGGAAACAATGGAGGTCTGATGGGGGCACCCTCTTTGGGTGCCTCTAAAATTGACCTCCATGTACAAACTTTTTGAAAATTGGGGATTCTTTTTAGGAAAGGCTCCTAAAGCTACACTGCAAGTTTGGAGCCTCTAACTTAACCCATCCCTCCCAGGCCACAGAGAAGATTGAAATAGGATAAGGTGACCAGATTTTAACATTGGTAAAGTGGGAACTGGAGATTACCAACAATTACAGCTCACCTCAACACCAAGCATCAGTAGATCTGGAGAGTTTGGGGGGGGGGGAGCTGGGAAATCTTGCACACACACACACTAAGGCTGGGGGATTCCACCCTCCAGGTGAGACCTGGATATCATAAAAAATTACAATTCATCTCATCACCAGACATCAAGTTCCCAGGAGAATTGCAGGGGCAGGGGAAATCGCATACACCCTTCAGGTGCAACCTTGGCATCAACAGGCCTTTACCTGCCCCTACCAACAAAACCACACTACAGTCCAGAAGAAAAAAAGCATGGAAATCACAGACCACCCACCCTACCACCATGATAACAGCACCACCACACCACCCCTCATAGCAAGTCACCCACCAAACTCAGGCCAACCAAAATCCAAAGGGGAACCCGCCCCCTCCCACCGCCAGTTAAACAGGGAAAAAACAAAGAACCACAAACCCCCCACAGCATCCCGCCTCCACCGAAACCCAAAGAGTAAGTTAAAGGAGGAAAGTAAGTTTAAGCAAAAGAAGGCAGCCAGCACAATCTCTGGGAGTCAGAGAATAGATCTCCTCTCTACCCAAGCAGCTCAGCTAAGCAAGCAAGCAGCAATGGAGTCAGGTAAGTACTCTCCCCCCCCCATATTCTTATAGCCAGGAGCTGTTTCCCCCCCCAAAAAAGCCTGCTTCCCTATTGGCTAAAACCTCCCCCCCCATGCCTCTCTCCCCCTTTTGTCTTGGCTAAAGCATGTAAAAATCTTTGCATGCTGCAAAATCTGACCAGATTGTCCCACTTTTGGAGGGACATCTGGGGGTACCTGGCAAATTGTACTTATGCGGAAATTTAAAAACATATATTACAATACTATTTTTGCATTCTATGCGTTCTATGAAACTTTTTGTTGTTCCATATAGACCAAATTTTTAATCAAGACCCCCCCCCCCCGGTCAATGGTGTCCCGCTTTACCAATGTTAAAATCTGGTTACCTTAAGTGATTGGCTAAGCTCCATTAGGAAGCTTAGCCATTGGTCTGCCTCCCCCCACTCCCCTTTGACCAGGGAAGCAGGGCAAAAGCAAGGGAGAGCAGGAAAACAAGAAGCAGTTTCAGCTCTCTTGGTTTTTTTGATGTGGAACATCTATTGGTGCACTCCCTACAATAGAAATGTAGATTGATGTGATGTTCATTATTCTACCTTAGGGAGGCCTGCAGCCGTGGCAGTGATGCCAGAGCAGTGAGGCCTAGCACTGAGGTGCATTCATTGCTCTGGTACTGCCACTGCCAGTCTTTCAAGGCAGAAGCAGCCCTGGAAGACTTGCGGCGACGGCAACAGATGAGCACTGCGGTTCACTGTGCTTGTGTTGCCTCCACTAGGCTTCTGAGGCTGCTCCCACGTTCCAGAGACCAAGAGAACCCTCGGGAGACTTTGGGGCCAGAGGCATCAGCTGCACCTCAGTGCAGGCCCCAGCCACCAACGCTGCACCAGTCACCATGCCCACGAGCCATGCGTGCAAGTCAGGGACGGGAGTGAGGGGGGGAGGGAAGGAGAGAGTGGGCAGGGGACAAGGATTTTCTCCCCTTATGTAGACAGTCCACATAAGGGATGAGAATACTTGTTGGTTGATTTTTCAAAGTGTAAAAGGATGCCTCTGAAGCACCAAATTACCTGAATTATGATTCAGTCATTTTGGATGGCCATGATTCGGCCATATAGGTCTATGGGGGAGGCCGATTCATATTGTTTTTTTGGTGATTTGTTCCCAAATCAGATTTGGGAACTTTTTGCTTGAAGCATTCCAAAATACACATACCTACTTAGGTCTGGTTCCCAGTCCTCTGCACTGTTTTTGTAAAGGCATGTACTCCTCAGACATAAGGCAAAAGAATATACTTCCCTGAAAAAGTCTTATGTATCACTTTGGAAGCTTATTACAAAAATATACTATTAAGTATCTGAGTATTACTCTGTATAATGATTCTGTTACTGTGGGATGGACCAAAATTTTTCCTTTCCATCAAGTTGGTGGAAGAGTTTCTGCTAAGAGTTCCTTCAGCGGCATGGTGTGTCCTTCACTCATAAGCAAGTCGATTAGTGGCCTTTCCCCTATGTTGGAAGAGTTCTTTTCCCATTAGAAAAAGTCACCCCCCCCCTACATTGAAGTATAACTTACTGGAAGGAAATTGCAGACAAAACTTTACAGAAGATATGGATCGGATCTACCCCCATGTGAAGTACCTCTCTGCTGCATGATGTCCATATCAGTTCCAACAAATCATAGCTTTGTATGGACATTGAGTTACGGTTTTTAGGCTGTATGAGTTACAGGCCAAAACCTGGTATGGTCTGCATGGCACAGAATTGTAAATATGTGACACTGGCCATAAAACAAGTATGCATTTACCCAGAGATAAGACCCACTGAGTTCAATTGCACTTACTTCCTAGGAACTGTACATAAAATTGTCTTGTGATACCCAGTGAATAGTGTTTAAAATTATGACTAGAAGACTTTTCATGGTTGGATAAAGTAAACAGGATTCGCATGTGAATTTTTCCTACTCATGTTTTGTAAATGTAGCCGCAGAAATTAGAGTGATCTCAATGACCTGTCAAGCAACTCCACCTGAGAGATAAACTGCTGTGGCTTTTCTCCCCTTTTAAATTCTTTCATGGAATGATCCTCACCCCCAACATGATCTCGTAAAATTTTACAACAGATTTAATATCTCTTTCTTGTAAAATGTGTTTGTGTGGAAGCCAAGTTAATTAAAACTTTATTGCTAGCGTGATAGGCTCTAACTTGCACTACATGTCTGCAGAAAGTACAACTGTACATGAGTAAAAACTTAATAATTAACAATACTCAATGAGAGATTCTGTTGCCTCTCTGACACACTTCGGACAGCTGTTCTCTAGTCATAATTCTGGTTCCTAACCCTATTCACTGCTGCAGCTTTTCGTATCATGATTTTGATTCCATCTCATCTCTTTTTACATCTAAGCTGTAACTGCATCTTTATGCTTGTTTTTCTAAATCTCTCCCCGCAGCTCTAGCTGTTACAACTCCCTCATGCAATCACATCTCCTCTAAATTCTCGGCCTCCTCTTCATGAGCCTTTCCTGATTGTAAGTGAGGCCCACTCTGCCTATTTTGCCAAAAGGGAGCATTCTTCATGGTTGGGAGGAGCTCTAAGACATTGAAAATATGACATGCAAAATTATCCCAATGGTTTCTTTGTCTGTGGCTACTACAGAAAACTGTATTAAGGTGTGGTTTACTTAGAGAGTGTAAATCAATGTAATGTTGGTACTTATAACTTGAAAGGTGAATAGCCAATAGCCAAACCTGAGTCCTGCAAATGTCAAATTATATTGTATAATGTAATAGCACTATCTAATTGATTTTTAATTCTAAGATGCAGCTTTGATCAGCATTGTTCATCTTCAAATGATACATCATCTCAGCTGGACTAATTACTTTCCATTGAAACCCTCTGAATCTCAGCATTGAGTACAACAGCACAGAATAACTTTTCAATAACTATAATTATACTGGCTTTGTAAGTTGAATTTTCTCCTAATTTGTACTGTGCTAACCTCAAGGGTAAAAGAATACCTGAAGCAGACTGATACAGTGTAAAACTTAAGTGAACAAAAATGGTTTCACAGGAAAAAAGGATTTAATTGTCAAATTGTTTTGAAAACTGGCCAAACGATTTTGAAAACATGAGAATGTTCTGTGTTTATTATGGGATTGGATGTTGTTTTAGGATCCCCCCTCCCCAGCTGTTCACAAATAAGTACAATTGTGAGTCTAATGACTGTGAACTAATGCAATCTATACTCTAACAGTTATGTACAACTATAATTCACAAATCATGATCCCACTCAGAAATACAGAAGAATTTCTGATATGAATAAAATTTTTCTGACATTTGGAAGCAATCAAACTTTGGCATATCATTACCAGATTTTGTTTTCCCACTGAAGGACGAAATACTGAACAATGGTGAGGAAAGTGACAGCAGATACATATGTGCTGGGGATGTCATCTGACCAGAATGTTCTCATGAAATAAGATTCTCTCAATTGGCATTTTAGTGCTTGGTGACTTCATATTATGCCAAGTGATTGCATGCACTCAGTAGCTTTGGGTCAACTTTGGCTGAATCTGCACTTACTTAATTCCGTTGTGGATCCTGCTGAATCCAGATCAATTTGAACTCGGGTCTTCTTCTCCCCCTCCCCCCCAAGTCAAACAGAAAAGATTTCTGCACATGGTTAGGGAAGCTCAGAAGGGGGGAAGCCAAGCACAGCAGGAGCCTCTTTCTTTCTTTTCTTGAAGGGGGGGAGGGGGAGAGGATTGGAGACAGCAGAGGAGGGAGAAAAAAACAAGAGGCAAATCTCTACTGAGAGAAGTTAGGGCTTCTGGAGCGTCTTCCAAGAGATGTTAGGGCTTCCCCTTTAAGGCAAGCTTGCAGCCTGGAAATGAGAAAGCCTTTGGACAATCAGGGCTTCTCTACCATGGAGGCTCATAAGTAAGTTCGGAACAGGCCAAGATCTGCATGCTTTTTCATGCCGATTTTTCAAATATTGAGGGTTATATCCACTCCAGGATATTGCGGGGAAAAGGTAGGGTCAGTCTGGATCAATCATGCTTGTTGCAGAGGGAAAATTTAAATTGGACAAAATCAAAATGGAAATCGTGTTCAATGGAGATGCCAGGGACTGAATCGACCTGGAATTGAACTAAAAGCTCTGTGCAGATTCATCCCTTCTTATTCCGTATAAACAGGGATCTTGTTTGACAGAGTTATTTTGTTATTTGATGTTGCACACATGCAAGGCCGGTAAGATTACTGGGTTTGAGCAACATCAATAATTCCCTTGACCCTTCACAAACTGGATTCCAGCTCAATTATGGGACCTGTGATGGCCTTAGTGACTTTTGTGCATTATCTGGTTCTGGAGGATAATAAGCAAACTATCTTCCTGTTCCATTTAATCTTTCAGCATTTTTTGGCACCATAGATCATACTGTTCTCTGAGATAGGTTTGAATTTCTGGTCAGAGCATCTGTGGTTGTGCCTGAAGAATTTCTGTTCCACAGCATTAATTGGACAGGCTTTTTCAGCAATTAAGGACATTGACCTGTCTCTGTTGATCTATGAGAATGTCCTTGTCAAGATAATCTGTAAGTCTATAGTCATAATCAATACACTGATGGCACCAGCGCTATATTGCTTTATTTAAGCAAACAGCAGCGATTATCTTAGGCTTAAAAAGAAACGATCAAAAGGTGATTCCTGTATCTAGTGGGGGCCTGTGCTTACTGTGGATGGAGTGGTATCCATTCACTTCTTTATAACAAGGAGCTTATGTGCACTAGGATTTTAAAGCTGGTTGGGTTCGGTTAAACAAAAGCCATCTGTACCTGAACCCAGTCTGGTAAGGTTCTTGCTGAACTCTGAATCTGGTAAGGTTTTGCTGAACAGCTGAGGAGTGATTCTGCAGTCACACTACTTATTCACCAGCATATCAAAGAGTGAATTTTCTCTGCTTCATCAAAGAAATGCGGTTCCATGGCACTCTTTTCTGGGGGCAGATATCCTGCCTCTTTCAGTCTCCCCCCCCCCACCCAGCTATGCCTACAGCACATTGTGCAGAAGTCTCTGCAGGAGCTTTGACTTCTGGTGGTTCCATGTTATGTTTCCTTAATGTAATGCTGCTTTATCAGTCTCCACAAGCATTATCAGAAGACCAGCTGTCCTTACCACAAGCCAGCTTCTTCCTCCCTTCCTCCAGTTTGCAAGTGCCTCACAAAGTATGGGGGAGGGAGGTGGATGGAAGGAGAGAGGGGAGAAACACTTCCCAGGACAGCCCTTTTCTGGTCTTTTTTTTTTTTTAAGTGAAGTGGATATTTTACACTGGAATTTCTTTGTTTAAAAACAATCGTACTGAGGCATTCTTTAATTTAAAAAACAAACAAACAAACAAACCAGCAGTGAATGTTGTGAATACAGCCCATAGGCAATGAACTTCAACAGAACTGTGGTGGCTCAGTTAATAAGATGCTAGCCTTGCAATCACAACTTTATGAGTTCGAGTCTGGCTGTGGATCTTGAGATTTCCGCCTCTGCAGGAATTTTAATTCCTTTTTTTACTTTTGAAAAGCACCTTTAAAAAATGCACTATTTTTAACTTTCAGCCCGGGATGCCATAAGTATCCCAATGACACCCAATTTTTCCTCATGATGGACGGATACTCTGACTCACTGCCAGACTGATTAGACAGATGCCTGGAAGCAGTGATGAGCTGGCTCAAGCAAAGCCATCTGAAGCTTAATCCTTTAAAGACAGAGGTCCTGTGGTTTGGTAGGAAAGGGTCTTTAAATCTGTAGACAAAACATAATCAAAAGAACCCTGTACATGGACAGCAAACTAATATCTTTAGATTCAAATGCACAACTGATTACATAGCAGGAGGGTATATAGGAGGTCTACAAAGAGGATGCAAACACAAATCTCATTTCTGGCTTTAAATTAAGCCACAGCTTTATTAAAGCTACCAGAAGTAATATCAGTGCAGCAAGGGGCAGATTTTGCCATCTTTTTGTCAACAGATCGTGAGGAAACCCTGATCCCAGGGGGCGGGAACAGGCAGCGCGTCTACCCACCTTAGCAGGGGTGCAACTTACCATCGTGCCCCAAGCTAGGAATTTGGGTGTGACCATTGATGCCTCCCTGACTATGGAGGCTCCGGTCAAGAGAGTAGCAGGCCAGGCATTTTTCTATCTTTGCCAGGCCCACCTACTAGCACCCTACCTGTCCCCTGACCACTTGGCCACAGTGATCCATGCAACAGTCACCTCCAGAATAGATTTCTGTAACTCGTTCTACACAGGCCTACCCTTGTCCCTGATCTGGAAACTACAGTTGGTGCAAAATGCAGCTGCCAGGGTCCTCACTGGAACATCTTAGAGGGCCCACATCCAGCCGGTGCTGAGGCAGCTGCATTGGCTGCCAATTGCTGCCCGGATCCGGTTCAAGGTTTTGGTTTTAACCTTCAAGGCCATACGCGGGTTGGGACCCACATACCTGAGGGACCACCTACCACTCTATGCCCCCCGCAGGGCCTTACGCTCTGTGGGTGAGAACCTGTTGGTCATCCCCGGCCCGAAGGAAGCGCGCCTAGCCTCGACCAGGGCCAGGGCCTTTTTGGTCCTGGCTCCTACCTGGTGGAATGAGCTCCTGGGTGATCTGTGGGCCCTGTGGGATTTGTCAGCTTTCCGCAGGGCCTGTAAAACAGAGCTCTTCCACCAGGTCTATGGTTGAGGCTGGGGTCAGCGAATCAGGGACATCACTCCCCCCCCAGGAGTTGGAGTGTATGCTACTCCCCTATCCTTTCCTCTTCACCTCTTTGATAATTGGGGGAGGGATGGGATTTTTAGCCATCGTGATAGTAGATTGATGTTTTAATGGGAATTTTAATGGGGTTAGTTGTTGTGACCCACCTCGAGCCTGTTGGGAGAGGCGGGAAATAAATCTAACAACAACAACAACAACAACAACAACAACAACAACAAACTGAAGCTGGCCGGGAGCATGGCTTCCTCAGTCAGCTGGGATCCCCCAGGAGTGGTGTGCCATGGAGAACCCCATGATGCCCCCCGCAGGGCATCACTTGGTTCACCCTCTGCTACCTGAAATGCTAACCAGCCGGGCCTCCCCAGCAGAGCTTGGGCTGCAGTTCAGCATCTACACAGCCTCATATGGAGATCCCCATGATGGCGAGTCTGGTACACAGACTTGAACTGGAACCAAATGGATATGCTCCATGATCAAACTGCCACAGAGCAAGGGCATCCATCCCAGGCCACTGCTTCCCCCAGTGCTCCTAAGTCTGCAGACAACCAAGTAGGGCATCCTGTACCCTGTGATGCCAGGGTTTGGGCAAGGGGTGCATTTTAGCACACCTGGAGAGACATATGGAGCCCAAGGGATTCCTGAATGTTCTGTGGGACCCTATATCCTCCAGCAACTTGCGGAAGGACTGGGAGTATTGCCTGACGGCCGCTGTTGCTAAGATTGCTCCCAGGTGCTCTCTTCACCCTTACCTCAAGCAGGCTCTGTGGTATACACAGGAGCTTTGTGAGAGGAAGAGGGAAGTGATGCGGTTAGAGCAAGTGTGGAGGAAAACTCATGACGAAGCTGTAAGAGCATCTTATCACATGCTTATGAAGGTGTATGAGTTGGCAGTGAAGGTCCACTGGGACCTTCCTGCGATGATTCATACAGAAAGTGAACTGGAAGCTCTGTGGCTATCGTGGGGGATGATGTTTGATGGCTTCAGGTGGCTCTCTTTAACCAAAGTGGACAAGCTGCTGGGATCAATGAGGGTGGCCACTTATCATCTGGACACCTGTTACTCACATGTCATGGTTACTCAAATCAGCTGACCTGGAGATAGGAGGCCCCTTAAGGGATAGTATCAATATCTCCCGGATATCTGGAGAGTTCCTGGGGGGCTGAAGGAGGCAGTGGTTTGTCCTCTCCAGAAAAAAACATCACCGGATCCGTGAGACCCCACAAGGTATCGCCCAGTTTTGCATCTTGTGTTTCTGGGAAAGACAGTTGAGAGGGCTGCTGCGGACCAGCTCCTGGCATTCTTAGAGGAAATTTCGACATTTGACCCATACCAGTTGAGCTTCCATCAGGGGACAGCCTTACAGTGGCTGCTCTCCTTTCCTAAAGACCGGAAACAGAGGGTAGCTGTGGGGGAAGAGTTGTCCTGTCCCTTTGTGCTCCCTTGTGGAGTGCTACATGCTTTTAAACTTCTACATGTGTCCTCTGGCACAGCTGGTCCCGACATTTGGGGCAGGCTGTCACCAATATGCAAATGACACCCAGCTATATCTCCTGATCGATGGCTAGCCAAACTCCCCCTTGGAAACATTTGTCAGATGTTTGGAAGCAGTGTCTGGATGGCTCTGGCAAAGTCGCCTGAAACTCAGCCCCTCCAAGATGGAAGTCCTATGGTTGGGCAGAAGAAAACAGGACCAGGAAGTGCGCTTCCCATTTCTGAATGGGGCTATAGCTTGTTGCTGTGCCCTCCACCAGGAACCTGGGGGTGATCTTTGATGCCTCCTAATCTATGCAGGCACAGATCACTAGGGTAGCCCAGATTGTGTTTTTCCATCTGCACCAGGCCAGGCTACTAGCACCCTACCTGTCCCCCAAGCATTTGGCCACAGTGATCTATGCAATGTTCACTTCCAGATTAGATTTCTGTAACTCGCTCTACACGGGACTTCCCTTGTCCTTGACCTGGAAGTTACAGTTGGTACCAAATGTGGCTGCTAGGGTCCTCCCAAGATCACTTTGGAGAGCCCATATCCAGCCTGTTCTGAGGCAGCTGCACTGGTTCCCCATTGTCTACCAGATCAGGTTTAAGGTTTCAGTACTTACCTTTAAGGCCATTCGCGGCCTGGCCCACATACCTGAGGGATTCCTTGTCTCTTTATGTCCCTTGCAGGGCACTTCGCTGTGGGTTTGAATCTGATGGTGGTTTCCAATCCCCGGGAAGTAGGCCTGGCTGTTTCGGTTCTGAGCCTGAATTGGCAGAATGAGTTCCCAGAAGAGCTGAGGGCACTGATGGAGCTATCACAGTTCTGCAGGGCCTGCAAGATGGAGCTCATCTACCAAGCATTTGGTTGAGGCCAGACTAGGAAGATCTGGGTCCCCCTTTAGTGTCCCTCTGGATGCCTGCCCATCTAGGCAGACAGCCTCCCCCGAGTCTGGTGGGCAGTTGGGGAACTGGATCTGGATTGGTGGCTTGGGAGGGAACAGATGGGATTATGCTGCTATTAGTGTAAGTTTTATTCCATTTCATGGGTTTTATTCTAAACCATCTTGAGCTGGCATGTCTAGGAGTGGCGGTCAATAAAATTTAAATACAAACAAACAAACAAACAAACAATATGATATCACATCCCAAAGATGAACCCTGTCCTTATGATACAGTAATGCCAGTTGGAAGAAATGTCTGGGTAATAGATAATATGACCACCCCTGTTTGTCACTAGCTTTGCCACTGGCTTGCAGACCCTCTGCCTGGCCAGATCTCTTGGCTGAAGCATTTCCCCAGTTGAACTGTTCAAGCAGGCAGGACCACATCCGTCGATATGGTAAGCAACTGCCACAGTCCCTTGGTGACCAGCAGGTCATTCATGCCCACCTGTATGAAGATCATCAACCTTAGGCTTGCATGCAATACCATGGCAGCCACAGTGTTCAGGAGAGCAGTCCATCTCTTGCCCCAATGACCAGACCACACATTGTGAAGCCCCAGGTGAGGGGCTTCCAAGCCCCAGGTGAGACTCCCCATCAGATCTGGGGATGTTTCTTCCCACACACAAGACAATGCCATGCCCCACATGATCAGCACCATTCCAGTAGCAGGCAAAGGTCATAAAAGAAGCAGGGAGCAGCCTCAGGAAGTCAGGGCAGATGGAAGTGAACTGAAAGTGTGACATGCAGGTGCCATTGGCATGAGAGAAGCAACATATGCTCACTGGGTCAATGTGCTGCTGCCAAAGTTCCACAGTTGTTCTACTGGGTCACAGTATGCTTTTGGTGCCAGTGTCTAGAATCTCTCTTGCAGCACGATAGCCCATCTACTACACCATGTACCTTGCAGAGATATTATCCTCCCAGCAGGTGAGGAAAAACTGTTGCCCAGTTGCATTACCTGTTCAGAGCATGACAACTGTCTACTTACTATCCAGACCACTACCTGGTTGTTGCACCAGAACAGAACCTTCTGGTTAGTGAACAGCTCTTATCTCAGGCAAACCATAACCAGGACAGGAAAGAATCCCAGAAATTTTAAACCCCTTAATATACTGTTTAGTTTCCAGGCCAATGGTAGGCTCATAATGGTTGTCATAAAAGACCCAAACCCTTGGCTTTGGTGAGAGGAATGTCTGCCAGAGGGATACACAGCAGAAACTGTGCAGGGACTCCTGCCATGCAACGAGGTCCACTTTGATTGCTATGATGACCCAGATATGGTGATGGGTAGAGATTCCAGCAGTAGATCTGACCAGCCATGTACCAAATGCCCTACCCAGAGAAAAGATATTGAAGATGAAGCTAACTTAGCAAAACCTGCAGTTCATGTAAGGCGAATCTTGCCTTGCCTGTCATAGCTGAAAGCAGCTCCCATGACATGATCTAAATTGTCCCTAGGAGGAGGAGGAGAAAAGATGAGACAACCAAGGATTTCCAGGATCACTATGCAGAGAAAAACAATGGCAAACCATCTATCTCTTGGCTTGAAAACTCTATCGGGTCACCATACACCAGCTATGACTTGGCAGCACTTTATACTTATGTATAACTATTTTTCTAAGCTGAAGAACTACAAAGTTACAGTAACTTGGGACCAAACCTTCTGTCAATGGATGGGGGTGGCCATTACAGCTGATTATTCTCCACTCAAAGCAGACAACCACCTTATACCACCCAGTGTTCTTTGGGATTCTTGGACCACCTGAGGGGCAGAATTTTGGCAGCTACAGGAGAAAAAAAATTGCATTTAGGGATGAGCATGAACAGGTTCACAAGCCAATACTAAGAAGGAACTTGGCATAGTTTGTAGCCCCTGTACTGATGTTTTTGGTAGGTGTCTTACTCAGACATTTACCAGACATTGTCTCGTTTGACTGTTTGAACCCGGCTTGTCAGGTTTAAATGACTTGAGCCATTAATACATGTTTTTCTCCCACCTTTGTTAGTGGTCAGATTCCTCCTCACTTTGAGGGGGGAAAACATACTTTTGTTATATTTCATAGCCCCCCACTCTTGTGGCGCAGAGTGGTAAGCGGCAGAAATGCTATCTGAAGTTGTCTGTCCATGAGGCTGGGAGTTCGATCCCAGCAGCCGGCTCAAGGTTGACTCAGCCTTCCATCCTTCCGAGGTCGGTAAAATGAGTACCCAGCTTGCTGGGGGGTAAACGGTAATGACTGGGGAAGGCAATGGCAAACCACCCCGTATTGAGTCTGCCATGAAAACGCTAAAGGCCGTCACCCCAGGGGTCAGACATGACTCGGTGCTTGCACAGGGGATACCTTTACCTTTTAAATTAAAATACATCACAGGACTTGTCACAAAGATAATTTCACCATACACTTGCTCAGTTCTGTGAGTTAATAATCTGTAATTATAAAACTACCCAGTGCACAGAAAGATATGCAAATCCATAATGGACCTCCAAAGTCTAATTCTCATTTGATTGGTTGAGAAGGAACAAAAGTGTTGAGCAATCAATTGGTAAGGAACTCCACAAAACACTGTGATTTCAAGGTGCTATTGTACGGTGTAATATTCAGCTTAATCAAGGAAAAAATTAATACAGGAAAGCCATAGCAAAACATAAAACTCAGTTTAAATATGAAGTATGTTAAATACTGATACAATTTTCTGGTTATTGAATTAAAGCAAATTTTTCAAATAAACAATACAATTCAGCACTGTTGGTGTTGTCTTAAACAAAGCACTGTCAAAAATGTTCAAGATTATTAATTTGAAATTACAAAAAATCTGAATTCAACATAGAGCAAAAGTTAGGTACACTGATCAAGTACCATTTATATTAATATCCAAGCAAGCTTTATAGATTAAACCTGGCCTATGAGCCTTCTTCAAAAATCCCTACTATTTTGAACAAAGATACCTGGATGAAATGTAACAGGCAGATAGTGGAAGGAAGGACAAGACAAAATTCATGGGATTAAATCAACCCTGTCATGTCTAACCTAGTACAGAGAGAATTTTCAGGAGACTCCCCCCCCCCCCAAAAAAAAATTAAACTGCAAAAACTAAAAATACACATCCTAGGAATCTAATTTCAGAGCTAAGTTTAAGATCCTGCTGGAACTCTATGTACTGGTACTCAGTACCAGATAGATTATAGCATGAAAGAGGGAATACACCCAGAGTTTGTAAATTTGTTTGTAAATTTCTTTTCAGTTGATTGGACTATAAAGCTCTACACGCAAGACTATAACATATTAAATGGTGATAGCAAGTTGCTATTATTTTTTGTGTGGGGGGGGGAGGCGGTGTCTTCCCAAACGGTTAAAGGCTGTGTGTGTGTGTGCGCGCGCATGGGGGGGGGGAACTTTAATAATAAAAAAATGTGAGGAAAAGGGAATTCTTCCTCAGATCAAAAAATATAGTAGTCAAGTTCAGAGGCTCAACAACTCCATAAGTTTACTTGGGATTATGTGAGAGTACTGTGGGCTCAAAGCAAACACAGATGCTGCTTGCATTATCCAGAGCCTGCAGGTCGGTTGATGATGAGCACCATTTGTTCAATCACACCAGCATTTTTCAAGCTGCCAATATTGTGCAAATCATGGTAAACCATGTGATTGTGATTCATAACACAATTCCTTGTTGAATCCTTGCTGGGTGGTGACAGTCCTATACTGTCCCACAAGCCAACTGCATATGGGATGCTGAGAGTTTGAACAAGGCTGAATGGAGTAACAGTTGGAAACATAAAATGCTGCTCTGTGTGGCACTTCACAGCTCACCATGGCAGCATTTTTTGGTTTGTTTGCTCAGTTCTTATCTCATCCTACCAGAATGGGGCCTAGGACTGGGGCAATCTACAGAATATGCTGCAATAGCCCAATCAAGAACTAATTGTAAAGCTATTGCAATTCTATTATGAAATAAAAAATCACATTACTGTCGGATATTATAAATAAGGGTGTGTTTGGCTTAAAATTATCCAACAATCAAAGGGATGATTTCTATATGAATCATAACTTTATGATAGTCACACAATTTTACTCAACTAGGTTAACATTTGTTTTGACATCTTTAAAAAAGTGATAGAGAAATAATCTTCCTACAGCAACATAGCATTGTTACAGCATTTAGTATAGTACATCTGTATTTTCCGCTGCAATAAATTATCTAAATACAGGGATTCTATTCCATATCAATTTCACACAGATCATAAACTAGGATCAATTTAGGTAGCAGTATAATGCTTGTGTATGAAAAATTACTAAACCATTCCATATTATAAGTTCTAGAGAGGAAATCTTAAATTGAAACAAATGATCCCTACAAAACATATACATCTTTGTTTTTATTCCAAAAGAAATACGGTTCATGATCCCAAGTGTCCAATCCTTTGTATTTTTTTTTAAATGTGACCAGTTTCATATTTACTCACAAGACATTTTACTGATTCTTGAAGCAATGTACTGGAACTTGGACAGACTGTGCATGCAGGTCTCTGACTGGAAAAAAAAGTTGGTAGAGCTGATGAGGTGTTCTGAGAAAGGAATGGAGGAGCTGGATTCAGTCCTCTTCCCCTGCTGAACAGCTTGTGCCACTTCAGCTTTTCTGGGCTGCAAACACATGGCTGTTGGATTTTGGCCTGTTTTAAACATATGCATCCATTTTCTCATCAAAGGATCTCATATGAAGAGCAGACTTAATAAAACTTGCAGTGTATTCATGGAAGTATCTAATATCAATGATGATCAGCAACATGAGTTAGTGTCAAATTCATTCTATCTGCAAATTAATGCCTTCTCATAGTCACTATTTTGTTATAGGACATTTTTTAAAATAGATATTTCATAAACAAAGACCAAGTGCTAATAATTGTCAACAAATTTAGAAATGGTCTTGGACAGGTTTTAACTTCTTGGTTAAATACTAGACAGAAGACTGATTTCAGTTATGTTCCTCAAACTATTAACTATTTCTAAAAATAAAATTTGTCAATTATTTCAGATAGATCAAACACTACCCCTATTGTTCACAGACTTTTATTTTAAAATCTTTTTTGTATTCTGTACAAAGCTAGCTAAAGTGCAGTAATAACCTATGTAACTTAATAATGCAAAGTAAAATTAGTAACATAATTCTATAGCTTGTTAGCTCCACTCTTGGAAAAGACTTATCCAGGAATTTCGGCTGCAAGTTTTCCTCTTGTTCATAGTGTAACTGTAAGCTAGATATTGAATTACTCTTCAAGTGAAGACTTTTCTGTTTTTCTCTGCAAACACTAAGCTTCAATAGTCTTTTAACTTGGATTCCATTAGCCGTCTGTGTACAAGATGGCTTCAACTAAAAATGGGTGTTATAGAGTGAAACACAGGAAACAAGAGGGGGTTTACAAAACTCTATCATAGTGGGGAGCAAAAAAGAGTAATACCAGAGAAGCAAGATGGACTATATAATTAATCATTAATATATAATAAATTAATGTCAAGGAAAAGGATAAAGGGCTCCTGGCTTATGACTTAATATGACAAGTTCTATAATGGACTTGCTCAGAAATACTTTGTCTACATCAATAGATCTTACATCTATGCATAATTTTAAACCTTGAGATAGTCAGTCAGCTGGAGATGTCCTTGGAGATTAGTATTTTCAATTTTTTTAAATTTTTATCCTCCTCTATTGTATATCAATGAAAGCTTGTTTTTCAAATACAACTATATATTATTGCTGCTTTTGTTATTGGTTCCATAAGATATATTTTGAAAGTGGATTTCTTGTACTTCCAGTGGTGTGCAAGGAAACATCCCACAGTTCAAGGGTATTGAGCCAATCCTGAATCTCAATCTCAAAACTGGTCGGGGAAAAACAGAGCCGAGCCAGGCTTCAGATGTTTTGAACCTTGCTTTTAACCTGAACAGAAACTATTAAGTATAATTACAGTTAAATATTTGCTTGTCACAGAACGTGCAAGAATGTGGTCCATAGTGAAGATGAAATATAGTGGCTCCATACAGATATACCTGCAAAGAGGAGCTTGTGCAGGTTTTTATTCTGTGAGGTAAATTCTCATCCCCTATAATCCAAACATACAGACTTCAACATACCTTCATTGCCCTTTGTTGCTCACCTCTGTGTTTTTGGTGGGCTACTCAGCAAACACATTAATAGGATGTTTACTTGCTGGCACATTTTTTTATATAAAGTTTGCTCCAGGAAGAAAAGTCAAATTAAAAACCTGTATCAATTATTTTGTTTCAATGTTTCATTCCAATTAAGTGAAAACCGCTTATTTTAATTACCTTTCAGTGCCCTGATAGAGCAGACCACACCCTATTCTGTCATTGTGTCACCATGTTCACTTTCTCTGTGTTTTTCTGTTAAAGACTTGCGAGTCTGAATTTATCTACACATTTAGTACCATTGTCACTTCAACTAGCCAAGTGTTTCCTAGTGCAGAAGTAATATCATGTTGTGTGCTATTCTACACGTATAAAGCATATTGTAAACTTTAAGGAATAAAAAAAATTATGAGGAATGTGCACACAAGGCTCTATTGCATATAAAATATTACTCCGGTGAAGGCTGTTTTTAAGGTTTTTCTTCTTCACTCACATTTAAGTCACATCACTTGTGGTCTTCATAACAGCATCTTTATATCTCATTAGGGGTAGGAGGGATCCTTCCGTGAAATAAATCCATACTACACACAGAGTCATGGAAAATTTCTTGTAGCCTGACACCTCCCCCCCCATTAAATAGGACCATCTGACTCCACGTTTTTTATCTGCCAACTCTTAAACACGACTTTGTATCATGACAGCTTAAATGGCATCTTGCTGCTAATAAGGCAGTGCCTCAGGCTTCTTTACTATTGAGGGAAGCATTAGAGTTGTGGGGGAACGCCAGCAACAGTGAAAAGGCCACATTAAAGAATGGTTCACTCCCTGAACTGATTGAGTGCTTTGCATTGTACATTGAAGAAGGGGCAGAACATTGGAACAGAGGCACCAAAGGCAAAAGATGCAGTGGCTCTACCGGAAGGATTCAGCAATGCAAGAGCCTATGGTGCATGGACTTCTGGGTCATTGCCTCTGTGCAATAAAAAAGGGGAAATGCTGCTGTTTTCATTGGTCTATCTGGATCCGACTTTCTGCCTGTTCTTCATGAAATTAAGAGAGAGTTTAAAGTAGAAAAAAACCCTGTATAATAGCATAGAGTCTCATCAGGTGTGCACTAGATTTTTACTTTACAATATGTATCGGCAGTTCTAGCTTATGTAAAACAAACATAGCAAGAGTATTCTGAGAAGCATGGTGTCTCCTTTGAGGAAAGCATAGTGTTTAATTAAAACAAGAAGATGGCAAAGATTGGAGTGGTTTCCTTGTTGGTTCTGTGACACTTCCAACAAATTCTTCATTCTATGTTTCTGTACTTCGTGAACAGATTGTACAGCACTCTCAAGGTTGACTTCAAATCACAATTTACAATGTCTAGGAGAGAAAAAGAAGAAAGAAGAGAGTTAGTAAGTAATCAAAGTATCAATCTATGGAAAAAACTTCAGCATATTTTTACTTAAAATTGCAGTGGCTTAAGTGTATTTGACTTAAGTGGAATCTTGCCAATTAGGTTCCAGAAAAAGCAAAAGCATCCATCAATCCAACATAGCCATCCAACCAGATAATGCCTAATGACAAATCCATAAGCTACCCAAATTCCTGACAAATATGGCAAAAGCATGGAGTTCTCAGTGCTTGGTAGGCTATGGTTGCCAGTCACAAGTTGAGACCTGGTAGATAACTGACATAAGTGTTCCCTCTTTTCTTTTCTCCCATATTCTATGAGCATGCTAGCATGTTTCCTGTTCTAACAGAAAATCACAGTTTTCCATTACATCTTCACCAGCAAACTATGTTTTCTATTTGCTCTACAAACCAAATTATGAAAACCATTGTTTGCTACTTTCAACACAACAGACAAAAAAAAATAACTAGGTTTCAATATTTGAGGGAAAGGGGGAAGACGGTTTTATATAGCTCTATTCCATCAGAGCTTGGAAGTTAAGCATAGTCAGTACTTGGGCAGGACACTACCAAGGAGGACTCTGCAAGAGCAAACCGTCTCTGCTTCTCACTTGGCCTGAAAGTATCTTGTTGGTGTCGTCATAAGTTGGTTGAACACATCAATCTCTACAGTTTTATGTATGTGAAAATCATAAGCACAAGAACATAGGAAAGTTATTAGGTAGCTTTTCCCAGAAACAATAACCTGCAGTATGAGTCCCAGTTTTAATTTTTTCCCCTCTACACAATCATTTTTTTGCTTTTATCTAGTCCCCTTCACCTTTTCTTCCCTTTGATGATCTCTCTCCCTCATATGTCTCCTCCTAACATTCCTAAACAAAATAAGATGACCATTTCCCTATAGTAAAAGGTATGGTGATCATTTTTATCTTGGATTTTATGAACGATATTTTCAACTCATGATGCACAGAATACAAAGAGAAGGCTGGGAAAGGGAACACTTTGCTTTCATAGCAAGAATAGGACTCAACTGTAATTTCAAGAGAAATGTAGATGTCCCATTTAGCATTTCATTTTTGTTGCTTGATACTATTATATGACTAGGTAACCATTAAAAAAATTACTCATCAAAACTCTGGTGAAAGCAAATAAGGAATTTGAAAGCTATTTGAAACTCATCCTTATATTCTTAAGAGCTTTTTAAACTAAGGGCATCCTGCCTGATGTATCAGCTCTTTATACCCACAATATTTTCAGTTGTAGCTATTTAAATAATAGCCACCCTTTAATAGCTGCCCTTTAATATGTCTGTCTGTCAACAGTTGTGAGCTTTTAAGAAATTCTAGATAATGCCTAGATCAGTTCAAAGAAATAAGGGATGTTTGCTTACTTAAACATGGTTTTATTCTCATTTTAAATTATGAATTTGCTGTTGATTCTATTACAATAAAGATGAATTGCAAGAAGTTCAATGTGATACCTTCTGGCCTTGGTTTTGGTTTTTCCAGCCCTCCATCTTGCATTAGCTCAAATGCAAAGGACACATTAAGGACCTGGTAATTTAATTAAAAGAAATTGATCACTGACATTTCTATACTACTATATAGAACCATAGTGAGGCTCATCATTAGCAGGAATATTTTTCACAAAAATAACTCATTTGTACGGACAGGATTAAAACAACAAATATGTGGCTAAAGAATATTCAACTCAATCACATAAATTGACAAGCAGATATTTAATATCACATTTATCTTAACAGTCAAGTTACTTTTCTTCCTTATCAATGGAGTTACGGTAAGAAAATGTAATTTCACTGCTAGCCCAGAAATTGCATCTTATGAAAATAAACTTATAGAAGTTACAGGATTCTCCATATAGAATCAAGAGATATTGTAGCGGGAAGCTTATCATAATGGGATTCTTTATAGTTATGGATAGTTTCCACAACAGATAAAATGATAAAATTTCTAAAGGAAATTTCTGTTCTTTTTGAGAACAGCATATATGTGTGAACATGGGATTTTCAAAATAGGGCTAACCATAGCTACCATTTAGACTTTTACAAACCTCAAGGAAACCTGGGGTTTGCAGGAAAATTCAGTATGTTAAAAATTATTTGGATTGGGGGAGCTTTAGTAAATTAAATGTGAGGTCTGTGCATTCTCAGAGCTGGAGAAGGAGAAAGAGTTGGATGGCATTTTGGGTTGCTGTAGCAAACCAAATTGACATGAAATAGTGGTGCCACCAAACAGTATCATGAGAACAAGAAGGAAAGGGGGTGTATATATCAAGGAGGGGAGAGAAAGATGGGAGAGACTGGACCAAAGAGTAGAAATGGAGCAAGCTAAAGTAGGGAGATAGGAGAGGTGAAATACTTCTAGAGAGGAAGCAAGGTTATTGGGGTGCTGGAATTTTCCTTTCCTATGAGTCCTTATAGCTTGTTCCATATAATGCATCTCTACTACGTGCATTAAGAATTGCCTATGAATTCCAACTATAGAATTACCTTTTGTTCGAAACTATCAGGAGTCAAGAAAAAGCTGTGTAGAGGCACAAAATAACCTTCAAGAAGACCCATCAGGAGCACCAGATACACACCATCTGCAAACTTTAACAGAAGATAATTGCCTCATAGTGTCTCAAATGAAATCTCACTGTTCTGTGCTGAGATCAAATTATGAACAACAAAACAATACTATAGCTGCAGCATACATGAAGAGATCCAATGTTGAGTGCTGGCTAGAATGTTGGACTAGGATCTGGGAAACCCAGATTTCAATCCTTATTCTATCCTGGAAGTTTGCTCAGGCCAGTTGTACACTCTCAGCTTCATCTACCTCATAAGATTGTTTTGAGTACAACAGATGAGTAGAGAGTGATGCAAACTGCTTTGACTCCTCATGGCAGAGAAAGGCAGTGTATAAATGAAGTAAGCCAATAAATAATTTGAAGGGCCAATAATTGTGTTTAAAGGCAGTGTATAAATGAAGTAAGCCAATAAATAGTTTGAAGGGCCAATAATTGTGTTTAAAGTTATATTATAATATAATATAATAAAATTATTATATTAAAATATTTAAGAAGTTGAGATGCCTGAACACAGAATAATGTTTGGATTGACACAATATGAGATTCTGTTTCCATACCTTACTTACATTTGTAATAGCCCTAAATAGACTTGGAAGCCCTAGAAAGAGTTGAAAGCCACCTAGAGATGTTTAGCACAGGAGACAAGTGATTGATCTTCTGCAAGATGCAATAATGGGCCACATCAATGAATGGGTTGGATCGAGCTATGTATCAGTAGAAGATGCCGAAGGCTGAAGATATTCCCATGTTCCCCAGCCCCTCAAAGTCCTTTCTGACTCCAGAAAAGTTAACTACACTGACAAATCAGGGAGGCAAGGCCAGTTTCCTTCACTGCAGCTTTGTGGCCTGTGTGGTTAATATCCCATGTGGGTCTCTTTTCCATTGTTTAAAGGGACTGCTAGGGTAGGGGAACCAAGAAGATCCATGATTCTTACACTCTGACACATGTTCCCTAAAAGCTTATGCTATAGATCTGTATGCCTTACAACTATTCTGAATGTTATCAGCAAGGCTCATCTAGTTTCTATTATTAAAATACATACTAGATAGCTAAACACAGTGCATCCTATGCTTGTTAGTTTCTCAATTTTATTAAATTAAAGCTGGAGATCAACTGTTTTAGAAAAAGGTAACTATTTTTCCAGGTGTGTAGTGTTGAAAAACCAACCATTGTTTTAGAAACAGAGCGATCCAGAAAGTACACAGTGAACATACCACCTCATCACTTGCGAATCTCAACAGAATGGGAAAAAAGGAGAAATAATCAATTAAAACATTGTCATGTTGTAAAGTTACTGGGAATCTTATGGAACTTGCTTATTTTATTATGCTATCATATATCCATTCACACTTCTTAGTGAGAAATGAAATAATACACAATTCTAAATAACTGTAGGTTGCCTAATCTATTTGGGGAAACTATAGCTCTGGAATTTTTAAATATCTCTTCATTGTTTTTGTTAAACTTCCTATCAAATAAGTTTCAAAAAAATAGCTAAAAATCTGGTTGGAAAAAAAGGATTTTTTCTAAAATAGCAAATAGGGTACATTAAAAAGATCTGTGATCTTCAGAAAGCGAGGATTACTTCCCTTTAAAAGTAGATTAAAAACAAAACATTACTAATTAAAATGTAAATTAGGTTCACAAGCTTTCTGATCTTCACAAATAAGCTAGCTAGCACACCGACTTTATTTACCATCGTCATGAAGACCAGAACACAACTCTCTGTTCTACTTCAATTTTGGGGGAGCTTGGTCTGTTTACCCTGGAGAAGAGATGACTGGGAGGGGATCTGATAACCATCTTCAAGTATTTAAAAGGGTGCCATATAGAGCAGCGGTCCGCAACCTTTTTCAGGTTGTGTCCCGTTACTAAGAGGTGGGGAGAGAGGGCAACCTGGGCCCCCGCACATGTGCGGCAGCCCCGCGCAAACATGCATGCGTGGACCTACCACACATGCGTGTTTGCACCTGGTGGGGGCGCAAATGCGCACACGTGGTAGTTTCATGCATGTGGGGGCTGCCGCGCATGCACATTTGCACTCCAGACAGGGGTGCAAATGTGCATGCGTGGCGGCTCTGTGCATGCACGAAACTGCCGGCAGCGACCGCACTTTCCTCTCTCCCCCTCCTGCAGCAAGAAGCTTGCTGGGCCCACAAGCTAAGCAGCCACTTCGGCGGCTGATTTGCTTGCAGCCTGGTGAGCTTCTCGCTGCAGGGGGGCGAAGAGAGGGAGCCGCGGCCCTGTTGTCAAAGCTCTCACGGCCTGGCACCGGGCCGCAGACCGGGAGTTGAGGACCACTGATCTAGAGGATGCAGCAGAGTTATTTTCTCTTGCCCCGGTGGGATGGATCAGAACCAATGGGATGAAATTAATTCAAAATAAATTCTGTCTAAACATCCAAAAGAAGTTCCTGACAGAGTGGTTTCTCAGTGGAACAGTCTTCATTGGGAGGTGGTGGGTTCTCCATCTTTGGAAATTTTTAAACAGAGGCTAGATAACCATCTTATGGAGAAGCTGATTCCATGAAGGCTCAAGGGGGTGGCAGGTTACAGTGGATGATCTATAGGGTGTCCTGCATAGTGCAGGGGGTTGGACTAGATGACCCACGAGGCCCCTTACAACTCTATTATTCTATGATTCTATGAGGGAAGGAAGATACAGAGCATCATGTGTATATCAGGAAAAATACTCAGTAGGATCAAACTATCTGACCCAGATTTGGGTTTCTGTTTAACTACTGAATCACTTTATGTAGGCCATGCTTTAACCAATTCTAGATGAAATGGAAACGACCTCCTCCTTTTGCTTATATGCACAGTAATGAAAGCTGATCAGAGCTGCATCAAAATATCCTAAACAAATAAGTACAATGTCTCTAGCCCTACCTGGGATGAGGGGGAGATCCACTCCCTACCAGTTCTGATGACAAATGCTTTTACTTCTCATCAGTGTTTGTTTTTTGTAAGTGACTGAACCTTTACATTTTATATGTACTAAAAACTTTAATATACACATTATTTCAAAGACAGTGGGGATATTTAAAAGAAACTTTCTCCTGTGATAGCAAGTTAATGTGCTCTGCATGTTTTAAAGAACATTGCCTCTTCCTGCAAGAAACCCCTTGAAACATGCCAACAAGAACATTGCTATGAAATTGCTTTTAGTAAATAAGTGTATTTATTACTGTACAAATTCTGAAACCCTTTCTTGAAATTAACTATTTACTTTATTCTTGCATACCAAACAGATTAATAGATAGTTTCGCCAACATAATTGTGTAGCAAACACAAGACACTTCAGTTTCAGTATAAAGTTGTTGCAAAAAGAAACTTTTACATTTGCTCAGAATGTGTTAGAGATGTACAGCCATTTTAATCTCAGCATCATTGCTAGTGCAGTGAGTCAAAAATCATTGCTAGTGCAGTGAGTCAAACCATGATTATAGGAATCACTGCCTTTCAGTTGCTAGCCACCCTTCTTAGTCTCTGGCAGAGGACGCAACCTCTTTTTGAGTAGTGAATGCCAGTTTCAAAAGTATAGTTTGGGGGGTTTCCAGGTACGTCTTGAGCCAGGATTCTTCAGTCAGGAAAATAATGAGACACATTAACCCATCCAAACAACAAAATACTCCTTAATATCTTATGTTTTTCTCATACAAAAGACCTCATATTTCATATGCAAAATGTGTCCTAGTGGAAGATGAGTATTTACTGCTCAAGGAGAATTTTGAAATTGAATTTCTTTATATTTTTCAACACACACACAAATGAATGTCCTTGCCTTATATTGAGTTAGAATACTGGTCAGTTTCTACACAAACATTCAGGAGCTTTCCAACAGCAATATGCATATTCTGGGGAAAGAATGCACGAGAAGATCTAGTTGCCATCAATATGGCAGGTTTATTTTGAGTTATATTTAGTAAACAAAAATAAAAATGACCAATTTTTTCTCTCCAAACAGTAACAAATGCTTGACCTGAAAATAATAAATCTAGTGTGGCTTAAATGTTATATTTAAAAAATCAAAATTTAATATAGAAATGCCAGTATGGACTGGCATAGTACTTGTAAAAAATTAAAGGACAATATAGAACATACTAACCCCCTTACAGTGCTTATAAATTTCACCAAAAATAAATGTCACTAAAAACTGTTGTGCACATTGATTTTAGTAATCTGCAGTGGATATGGTTTTCAACTCATCCATTTCAGTGGAATTTAATTATTTTCTATGGAGGTCCCATATATAGCCCATGTACAGCATACACCTGAGTTTTTGATTCCTATAGGCAAAGTGAGTAATTGCATTAAGCACAGATGCAGCTATTTATTCAGGTGCTTGTCCCCAGTTTCCTTGGCTCTTTCTTACAAACATATCAAACATAGCTCCTTCCACTATGTAAATGGAGACATATAAATAAGCTTTGTTTTTTTGACTTGCACTGTCAATTGTATGATTTGGATTATTATTTGTATGTGTGGTTTTACTCTCATCCCTGAGTACAAATTAACAAAAACTTACATGTGCTCTTTCATACAATTCTTAGGAATAAACCACCTGAAAAGCATTAAAGTACATTGGCTGATCAGTGCCTAAAGGTAAAGGTATCCCCTTGTGCAAGCACCGGGTCATGTCTGACCCTTGGGGTGACACCCTCTAGCATTTTCATGGCAGACTCAATGCAGGGTGGTTTGCCATTCCCTTCCCCAGTCATTACCGTTTACCCCCCAGCAAGCTGGGTACTCATTTTACCGACCTCGGAAGGCTGGAAGGCTGAGTCAACCTTGAGCCAGCTGCTGGGATTGAACTCCTAGCCTCATGGGCAGAGCTTCAGACTGCATGTCTGCTGCCTTATCACTCTGCGCCACAAGAGGCTCTATGATCAGTGCCTACAGCTGCCTAAATTGACAACCAATTCCTTATGGTTGCAGAAGAAAGTTAAGTCAGCAAAGAATAACCAATCAAAGGACACGTTTCGGAAAAGATGCCACAGGCCATTACATCAGAAATGATTTAGCTCTTTTAAACTAAACACAAAGTCTAACAGAATTACAAAGGTAATCGACATATCCTTAAAACTAATCTGGCACTTTCCAGAACAAAACCTTGCACTTCATATATTACTGAAAACCATGGGACTGTTTCATTGTTGTCTTCCAGCACTAATGTCTGCAGAACCATATTATTTGGAAGAGAATGTTAGTTCATTCTCATATAAACTATTGCAGTTCTCAAGCAAAGCATACAAAATGACTCTCATTCTGCTCAGGTCACGTGTGAACACATCTACATGCTGAGTTCAGGGGATAATCCCCCCCCCCGCCCCGAATTCTCAGCATACCATCTTACTGGTAGCCTGCATTCTGCACTTGGTCAACAGACATACAAAGGCTCTTCAAACATACAAAGCCAATGAAATAGAGCCCATTCTGCTCCAATATCCAATTCCTATAAAAGGATACAATTTGACAGCTCGTGCCACAGTGACAAGGGACGAGTCAAAAAGTTTCCTATTCAAATTCTGTCCTAGCCATAAACTCATTGATACAGATCAACCTTATTTAGGTATTATAGGGGTTATCAAAATAATGTATGCACTATACTTTGAAAACTCTAAAGTATTGTTTATTAATACTACTACTATGCAATTTCCTCAAGGCAAGCAAGATGCTTAGACTCATATATACTTATCAGTATCTAGTTACAATTATTAAAAGCATGTCTATGTTACACATACTATCCAAATATGAATAGTTAAAAAAATATCTTGGCAAAACCTTCATAGTTTCTCATCTCACTCAAAATGGCCTACACAGAGAAGTCATGAATAAATGGGAAAAGATGGTAGATGACAGGACATTGCTCTCCACTGGAAAACACAACTACATAGTCCTACCTGAGTTTCCAGCTCTGTAACTTCCAAATTCAGCTTGTTCAAGTGTTTATTCACAAAAGTTATGAGGGTCTGAAAATTAAGAACACACATGGGTTTTAAAATAAAATCATTTAAACACTTTAAAAAAGGATATATGAAAACGGTAAATACTAACCATATTGAACCATTTTAATTGTATAATTAGCCTATTTGTTGCCATATGAGAGAAGACAATCCTGTCAAATGCATCATCATATACATAAAGCTGTGAAATGACCACTATTTCAAAAACCAAATTGTTACTGTTACAGAAATATAATTCATAAACCAGAGTAGAGAAAACAATGAGGTAAATGTAAAGCAGTACAGTCTGATTAATATCTGATAGCGGCCAGATGGCAAAAATCAATCTATCAATAATCTATACATGAATAAAAATGTAAAATCCTGTATCTTCAGGGATGAAGAAGTCAACAGAAGTTTCACATTACTAGGGAAGAAAGATTTTATCATTTGATTAATAACTTAGGCACCAATGGTTATATAGATAGGCAGGTGTTCATTCTCTCTGTCAAGTTGTAATGGTACACCATCTCCTTTATCCCTTAAAGGTTCTAGCCAGCTGAAGGGAAGGTTTGCTGTTGCTGATCATTACAAAACAAATGCAAGGGGGATGTATTTTCCCAAAGCATGCACTGCTCTAAAAGCTGCTTCAAAAATGGTATGTTCTTCCATTACGTGTCCTGCACATGCACTGTTGTCTGAACAAAACAACTTATCCAGCTCTAGCCCTCCCTTTGTATTTTATTAGTGTATGGATTATTCAAAGAATACAGAGTTCTAATTTTAGTTACTCAGATCTCATTAATAAAGCTCCAAGGCTCCAGGGCTGCTGTTCTGACTCCTCTCTTAACTTCTCTGACCTGGAGCTGCATTTCCAGTTCCTTCTACAAATCAGCAAAAGCCTTTGTTGCAATTTCCTCTGTTGAACAGGCTGGCTGTCACAAAATCTAGCTCCTATGAGAACCAGCTGGGTGGTATGGTGGTTCGCTTCAGGATCAAGACAGGGAGCAATACAAACCACTGAGATTAAGGTAATTTGATCTGTTTACATCCTAGATTTTTAAATCTATTTATATGAGCCAACAATAAATATAGGCAAGATCATGAATATCATAATTAATCCATGTGAAATTCCTTTGAAAAATCAAAGGTTTTGTTTTAGCTGTTTTTAGTGTCATTTTATGCTACTTAAACATAGTACATCAAAATCAAAAAGGCACTCCAACCTTTTTCACTACATTGAGTTTGTCCGGAGCATGATCAAATAGGGTGTCAAATGCATCCCGTTCTGAAATAAAGTGGGGAAAAAACTGTTAGGCAACAGTCCTACAATACTGACACTGTTAATTTTTTTGTTAATTCAGAGCTTACAAAATAAAAATGATAAAAAGGAAACATAAAAAAATATAGGAATTAAAATCCATCATTAGAAAATAAACCCACTATAACATCCCCCACTCATTAAAACACACCAGAGTCAGCTTAAATTTTCACATTGAAATAGTGTGAAAAAAAAATCAACCTCTTAATTAAAAGTGAAAAGAAATGTTTTGGCCTGGCACATAAGACAAAGCAACCCAGGTTCCAGGTGGTACCTCAAGGGGAAGGGCATTCCACAGCTAAGGTGCCACTACTGAAAAAACCCTGCCTTGGTTTCCACCCACCTCTCCTCTGAAGTTAGGAGCACAGACAGCAGGGCTTGTGAGACAACTTGTGGCTGGCTGGCTGAATAAAATGAAAGGAGGTAGTACCCGGATCCTAAGCCATTTAGGGTTTTAACGGTACTACCCAGTACTCTGAACTGTGCCCAGAAACACATGGGCAACCAGCAAAGATCATTCAGCATGGGAACATATAATTCCTATATCAGCATTTCTCAACCAGGCTTATACAACAGCTCTGGAAGGGTTATACCAATTGCGTGGGAGCTAAATAATGTTTAAACACTCCCCCTGTCAGTCTCCCATGAAGATTGTTTCAGTTGTGCTGTAATGAACAATCAGCTTTTGCTGAAGTACACTACAGGGATTGTGATTTGGACTTTGGACACTGTCGTATATACTGTAACAACAAGCAATACTATAATAGTTAAATATGCCATATAACTGAAGCAAACCTCTTCAAGTAGTAGAAATTTCATACAAGGATTTCAAATCATCACATGTCTTTCAGCAATTAAAACTGTCTATATTTAGCCAGTAGTTGGTCCCTCACATACGTTATTCTGGAGCAAAAAGTAAAAACTGACTTTGGAGTAACTCCACAGAGCCTTTCACTTCATTTATGGGATAAGGCAACTCGACATGCACAGAGTTGAATGAATTCAAGATAGGCACACAAAGTTCTATCTGGTGGACAATATATCAAAGAAATAAACACAAACACAGATGGGGGCAGATTTTTCTTTGGGTCACAGATTTTAGCACTAATGCTTACATGTTAAACAAGATAAATGTGAATCTTAGGTTCATTTTGAAAATAAACAGTAGTTGCAGCAGAATTAGCTGTTTTGGAAACCTCTGGAAAGCACTCAGAATCAAATGACACTTACCATGCCGCCCTGATAATGCCCTGCAGAAAAAGAAATAGTGTGGGTATATGTATACACAATTGCAGAGTAATTTGATATACTTTTCATGTGTGGAAAAAAAACCCTGTTTGCATAACTAAGGTAAACATGCACATAGCCACCATATATAAACTGAGGGACATCTGTACATATCATTATGCCCAGTGACTTCAAATAATCTGAGTCTTTATCAAAACTTCCTTCAACCCATTCCAATGAAGAAAAAAAGAGGAAGAATGCAAACATTCTTGCTTTTGTCTTTTCCCCTTAATATTTATTTATTTGCTTATTTATATTACTTTTTATTAACTGCTGCTCCTGGGTCTAGCGGCTCGTGGTGGATTACATTCAGTTATAAAAAGCCAACAGAATACAATAAAAATACAATATAATACTATCAGCGAGATCCCCTTTAAATCCTACTTCCTCATCCATACCCCAACAACCACTATCACTGCCCCAGCCACTACCCCAAGGGGGTATTCCTGCCCAGGTGTCCAGCATAAAAGGCCTGTGCAGGGAGGGACCTGATCTTCCTGGCCTGGCCTCAACCAAATGCCTGGCAGAAGAGCTCCATAGTTCTGACAGGGCCCTCAGCTCTTATGGGAGCTCATTCCACCAGTTTGGGGCCAGGACTGAAAAGGCTGGATATGGGTCCTCTAGTACGACCTTGTGAGGACCCTAGCAGCCACGTTTTGGAACAGTTGCAATTTCGGGGTCAGAGATAAGGGCAAACCCACCTAGCGCAAGTTATAAAAGTCTAATCTGGAAGTGACCGTTGCATGGATCACAGTGGCCAAGTGGTCTGGGGACAGGTAGGGTGCGAGTAGCCTCACTTGGTGCAGATGATAAAACGGCACTTGGCCTACTCTTGTGACCTGAGTTTCCACAGAAAGGGAGGCGTCAAGGATCACTCCTAAGATCCTGGTAGTAGATACAGCTGAGCCTTCAGGGAGATTGGTATAAAATAAAAAATAAGCTTTACCCTATCCAGGGTGGGTAAACGTACTTCTTGGTCCTGCACCCTTCTACCCAGCCACAGGACCTCCATCTTAGAAAAATTGAGTTTCAGGTGACTATGTCTGAGCCATCTAGAAACTGCTTCCAGACATCTGGCAAATGTTTCCAGGGGAGAGTCCATCCATCAGGAGAAAGGCTAGGTGTCATCTGCATACTGATGACAGCACAGCCTGAAACTCTGGACCAGCTGTGCCAGATGGCGCAGGTAAATGTTAAATAAGGGAAGGAGGTTGTAAGCCGCTTTGAGTCTCCTTTGGGTAGAGAAAAGTGGCATATAAGAACCAACTCCTCCTCCTCCTAACTCCTCCCCAACTGCCACCCTCTATGTCCGGTTTTGGAGAAAGGAGACTAGGCACTGTAAGGCTGTCCCCCTAATCCCGCTGTCATGGTGAAGCAGTGAGCTAACAACTCATGACTGACCACATCAAAATGTGGTTGAAATGGTTTGAAAATATTACATTATTTATATTCTTTTGATTGTGATCATTGTTCAAACTGAAATGTACTAAACTGAAACTGAAATGTACTAAAATGAAGCATTTGTGCTATGCAAAAATTGCCCTAAGCTATATAAGAGCCACAATGAAAATTCTGAATTTAATATCCTTCATCTGCTGGAGGTTCATATAACTTTTAATGAAATGTATTTGGAACCTTTTTAGCAGTTGAACCATGGAGAGTCTTAGAACATCAAATAATTAAGATTTAATGCTGGCTAATAGTTGAATTTTGAAGATGTAACAGTGATTCTGACTACATACTCAGTGTTACCAGTAATTTCCTCTTGTATTTGTCGAGACTGGAGGATGCCATCACGTTTCTGAAAAAGAGATATTTGTTTATTTGCAGGTTCCATTCCCCCCCCAGTTGATTTATGGGCTGCTGGCAGGCTGAAGGACTATTGTATAAATACTATTTTAGGCTGTTCACTGTTGTTGCATGCTATATTTAATGTTCTCGCTTGTCTGGTTTCATTGTTTTAATTGTTAGCTATTTCAAGCCAGTCTCTGCAAAGGAGGCATATATATATTTCCTAAATAAATAAACTGTATACTTCAAATTGTGAAAACAAACAGCAAATGTTACTACGTAAGAGCCATGGACATCAAAGACGTTTTAACTGAATTGTATTGCTTCTGCTTCTGGATAGTCCAAAAGACTTTGGCTAGACACCTTTCCAGTGTAAAGAGACTGGCATGAAATGGAGCATGATGATATAATGGTTACGGAGCCGTGTTTATTTGTTTGTTCATTCTTTTGATTTCTATCCCACCACTTTTTGTAGACATGTGGTGGGTTACATAAAACAGTTAAAATCTTTAAACGTCCCGCGGCACCGTGGACTAAAAAAAACAGTAAGGCCAGGTTGGGAGGAGTTAGGATGGGCTCTGTACGGGATAAAAACTCGGAGGCTCCTGATTCGCCCCTCCGAGTGTCAATCCTGGACCAATCCTGGACCAAGGAGGCAATGGGGAGGCACGCAAAGCGTGCCTCCCCATTGCCTCCTTGGCTGCCAGAGACTGCATGTCAATGCGGAGAAAGGAGCAGGGATGCCGCGTCGAAGATGCGGCGGCCCTGCTCCTTTCCAGCCGCACACCCTCCCAACTTGGCCCAGGAAGTGGCCCGAAAAGAACCAGCTACGTGGGAGCCGCTCTGCCTTCTGCCCCAGTGGCCGGCAGAAGCCTCACAATTGTTCCCGGTGGGGGTGGGGGGCCGCGCCGCCTATTCCTGGTTGTTCCACCGGCCGGGAGGTGGCTGAAGATCCCTGCCGTTGGGGAGGGGGGGCCCTGCCGCCTTCTCCTGCCCGCTGCAGCAGAAGCCTCGCCATTGCTCCCGGTGTGGCGGGGGGGGGGGGCGCGCCACCTTTTCCCGGATGCTCCAACAGCCGGGAGGCGGCTCAAGATGGCTGTAGTTGCCGGGGGGGGGCCCTGCCGCCTTCTCACCGCCGCTGCGGCAGAAGCCTTGCCATGGCTCACGGTGTGGGGGGGGCACGCTGCCTTCTCCCGGCTGCTCCACCGCCCGGGAGATGGATGAAGATGGCTGCTGTGGGGGAGCAGGGGCCCTGCCACCTTCTCCCGCCTGCTGCAGCGGCCTCGCAGCCTCAGGATCATTGCCCCGCCACGGCTGTGCTGCGACACAATGCCGGACACCGACCACCTCGCCCGGATGCTAGGCCACCACCCTGCACTGCCTACCGCGCCCACGACGACTGCTGCCACTCCCGCCAAACTGCCACAAGGTCAGTCTAGCGCCCATTTTATTAACAAATAAAATGGGCTTTAACTCTAGTCTTTAATAAAACTGATCTGAGCCATATGGTGGTATAAAAATCTAATAAAACAAACAAACACAACCCCCTTAACAAGCATAAACACACAATAAAGCAGCATAGTCCCCACTCTTCCCCAATCTTAAGCCAATCACCCCAGGATGGGGGTTCGCATTATGTTGCAGCATTGGCTGGAGGAGGGGCTACAGTGTTCCTGACCCAGGCCTCAACCAAAGACCTTGTGACCTGTATCTATAGACAGTGACTGAAAAAAGGCTAAACTGATCTATACAGAATGAAACATGACTAACTGGGACAAACGCTATGCAGTGCCTAGCACTAGGGTTGGGTGCTTCGGTGCCTGCAGCGGCCATTCACTCCCAATTCAGCTAATGCCCACACCCCCCCCCTCCACGGTGCGGCGCTGGCTGTGTCGGGAACGAATGGCCGCTTTAGGCGCTGAAGCGCCCAACCCTACCTAGCACCTAAATTGTGCCTTTTCACTCCCGTCCCCGTCCATACTTATAATCCACATTATTTCAAATATTGCAGTCTGACTGAGCAGTGATATCAGGGCTCTCTCAGCCTCACCTACATCACAGGATGTCTGTTGTGGGGAGAGGAAAGGGAAGGAGAATGTAAGCTGCTTTGAGCCTCCTTCGGGTAGAGAAAAGTGGCATATAAGAACCAACTTCTTCTACAAAAAAGCCCCAATCAAATCCATCTCTACAGAAGTACAATTAGAATTTTAAGTGGTTATATATGAGCACTTTTACTTAGGACCTGAGTGCTACATACTTTTGTTGCATTTTTGTTAGTGCTCACATTTAGAGATAAACTTGTTCTTGATTTCCTCGGTGGATTTCCTCGGTGGACTCCCATCCAACTATTAACCATGGACAACCCTGCGTAGCTCCTGAGAACGTAGGACATTGGGCCATCCAGGGCTGAAGCCAAATTCATGCAGCCCCTTCCCACCCACATCATTTTCTGACCTACAGCTTTTCTGTTTTGAAAAAAATGCAGAGAAATTTCAGAGTCATACCTGGACCACAACAACTTGAATGGACACATGATCCGGCAGTCTGATTGGGGCACGAAAATATTGTGATAATGCAACCAAAAGATGTAGTATTGCAACTAGACTTTTAGCATGGACAGCTGAAACAAATTGAGAATTCAATACATAACTAAAACCAATATTTATTTATTTTTGCATAAAATGTTCTCATCCTTGACTGTGCAGAGTATTTTATTCTCTGATGTCTGTGCACATAAGAGATTGCTGAAAGAGTATGTATTTTCCTTTTAACGGTTCACCTTCCTGACATAAAACAACCGGTGCTATGAAAATAATTCAATCAACAATATACTTTAGGTTAGGTTTTGCTGTTTGCTTGGGTTACATTGGCTTGAAAGGTGGAAATCTAAGCCTGAATCAAAAGGCGCATTTTACTGCACAGTAGTATTTAGTGCTGTCTATTCATACTATGTGCTTTTCTGTTATACTGACTATTCTAGTGTCGATTTATGAAGTATCAGAAGGATATTTTTGTATTCATAACATGCACTTAATTCATTTTTAAGTGTCATGATGTCTGCAGGAAGACGAATGAGCACATTTAGCTTGTACCCTTGAGCAATAACTTACTAAACGGAAAGGCTCAAACATTCCTCATGAACTTGTTAAATGTTCTTGTTTTTGTAAGCTTATTCACAGCAGGTTTCCAATGCTCAGTTAACACTAACCAGACTGCAAAGTATCAAAAGACTTACTGTAGGAAATCTTTAATCCAATATCAAGCTCCTAGCTTCAAAGAAAAATATTTGCATCTAGCATTCTTCTTATTCTAATTGATTTTGTGTTGCCTGGGTTACTACTGAATCTACAGACATTTTTTAAAAACATATATAATATTTTATCTCTTTATTTCAGTTTTTAGGAAGCCTATGAATTACTGCATTACCAATGTGTAGGGTTGCCAGCCCTTCAATGGCAAGGATGGTGACATCTGGGGATCACTTTCTGTTTTGGAACAGGAAGTGATGTCACAATGGTCTAGGACTTCTTGGTCCTGCACCCTCCTACCCAGCCACAGGACCTACATCTTAGAAAAATTGAGTTTCAGGTGACTATGTCTGAGCCATCTAGAAACTGCTTCCAGACATCTGGCAAATGTTTCCAGGGGTGTTTACCATCTCCATGGTAAACACAATTTTTTTTTGAAATCTCTAGAGTGTTATGATATTACTTCCTGATTTGGAACAGGAGGTGACTTCATGATCCTCTAGGAATTAAAAAAATCTCTACCATACAGATTTGCTAATTCCCAGAGTATACCGATATTACTTCCTATTCTAAAACACATGCTCAGGACTTTATATTATAGACACATCTAATCCAGCATGCTTCAATCTCATTAACTTCAAATTCATTTCAACTGAATGGAACCTTAGTGCTCCTTATGAGCCAGTGCAATACAGTGGGCTAGAGGGTTGGATTGGGACCAAAGAAAACATGGATGTATTAACTTGTAACTGATGTCTGTCGAGTGTATTCTGGGCAGGTACACGAGACTGCTTCAGGGCAGGTCTGCCACCAAAATCTACAGGTGAATGCTCCCCCTCCACCTCAGAATTGCAGAGCTTCAAGCTCCATTTGCACCCCAATGATCATGTGATGAGTGGTGGAGGGAGCACTCTTCCTGCAGTCCCCTTTCCGCCACTGTGGAGACTGAGAAGGGGATTTATGGCCCACAGGGAGGGAGGGATGTTTATGTAACATCACTTACAGATAAGTGCAGTCATGTTTTCATCTCTGTGTCTTCTGTGTCTTCTCTGTGTCTTCTCTCACTTCTTGCTCCTAAGTGAGCAATTAGCAAACTCACCACAGAGGTGGGTGTGGGTCAGTTAATGAAGCAGATGTGTTAATACTGCTTTTTCCAACAGCTGCCTCTCCTGGAATCTATACTGATTAAATAATTTTCCTCCAAACACTATTTGGTATAGTGGTTCAGAATGTGGACTTCTAATCTGGTAAGCCGGGTTTGATTCCCTGCTCCCCCGCATGCAGCCAGCTGGGTGACCTTGGGCTTGCCACAGCACTGATAAAGCTGTTCTGACAGCTGATATCAGGGCTCTCAGGGCTCTCTCAGACAGTGATATCAGGGCTCTCTCAGCCTCACCTACATCACAGGGTGTCTGTTGTGGGGAGAGGAAAGGGAAGGAGAATGTAAGCTGCTTTGAGCCTCCTTCAGGTAGAGAAAAGTGGCATATAAGAACCAACTCTTCTTCTTCTTCTATATAAGGCCCTGCTTATGTTCATCGTTTTGTTTCATGCCATTTTTGTGCCACAATGGTGGTATTTCTTTAAAAGTGCCATCTGGTTTATTATAATTATAAACTGGTAGAGAAAACATACAATTCTGTAGAAGAAATCTTTGCAAGGCAGAAAAAGACTGAGGAAAGAGTGCTCTGCCTGTCGCTTGTCATGAGATCATTTGGGAAGGAATGGAACTTCTGCTGTGCTGAAGGGGAACACCCAGATGTAGTTTCTAGAAGCTTGTGGAAAACTCCTCTGCAGCAGGCCTGCTCTGAATATAAACCCTGGGCTACACTACCTCCTTCTCAGCCAAGAAGTTACCTGGGAGGAACTAGGCAAAATATGGTTCTCACAGCCTAAGGGTAGCACTGTACATCATTATGCAGCATCATTGCAGAAAGATACATAGCCCCCATCTTTCCAGAGAAAGAATAGGAAATAAATGATTTATCTCAACATCTATCTATCTTTTTCATATCTATAGTTCCTCCAAATGTCATAGGGAGATGAAGCAGAGATGCATCACCCATATTTGAGGGGGGAATTCTCAGGCTTTCGTGCAAAACTGTGTAGACAACAGAAATGTAAACATTCAGCTTTTTAAAAATCCAGTATATTATTGTGTAGATAGGCAACAGCAATAACTTCTTAACAATTATTTATACTTGGGCATACACAAAATGATAATTCTAGTTGTATACATGAAGACATATTTGTTGAATCTCTTTTAACTAATTTATATTCAATATATTGTTCATAATGTAATAGATTTTACAAACCATAGTGAGATAACTTTTCATGTTCTTTGTAAGCAAGAATTCCGTTATAAAATACACAACTCACAGTCAACATTCCACTTGATGCTTCTTGGAGGAAGTTTAAGGGTTTCATTGATCTTTTCAAGCACTGTCTGCAGCTTCTGTTTCTGAGCTATTTCTGACTGCGTGACTTCAGCAACGTTGAGTTTCTCACTCTCAAGCTTCTCTGGAGGGATAATGGGAGAAAAAAGCAGCACCTGCACTTCAGATCCATGTCACAAGTACAACATGAAGACATTCTGTTCCACATGCCACAATGAATTTTCTATAGATAAAAAGTCTGAAGTTGCAGATTAACAACTGACATTTTTTGTTTGTCTAGGCACAGACATTTATTTTTTTCTTAGAGAAGCACAAAGATTTCAAATAAGCTGTTCTATTTATGGATGCAAAGTATAACAAAATCACAACCTTACATATTATAACACCTTGAGCATTTCAGTTATCTAAAGAGTTATAATCAATAATCTAAATGGTTTAGTTACCTAAAGGTTATTGTTTACCAGAATGAGAATCCTAAAGCCATTGTTACTTGAGCTCTTCATGGTCTTGGCGCCTCTTGCCTTATTCTCCACCACAACAACTCTGCTCATGTCAGCAGGGGCTTCTGCAGGTACCAACCTGCAAGTGGGCAAAATCAATGATGGCCCATACACGTGCTTTCTCCATTGTGGACCCCGCTTTGTGGAACAGGTTGCCTGAGGAGGTCAGGAAGACTCCCACTTTCTGAGCAGTTAATAATGTTGTACCATATAAATTGTTCAAAAAATTACTTGAATAAATTATTGGGAATTGTGGTTTATACTGCTATATAAGATTCTATTATGTAATTTATGTACTGTTTGATATTTGATATAGCATGTTAAGCCTTATCCTTATGTATGTATGTATGTATGTATGTATGTATGTATGTATGTATGTATGTATGTATGTATGTATGTATGTTGTGATTTATATCCCACCGCTCACAGCGGGTCACATAACCCACCCCCCAATAAAATATACAATATTAACCCATTAAAACACCCATTAAAACAACCCTATGGTGGCGACCCCCCTTCAAGGATCGCTGCCTTGCCGTGGCAAGGGGGCTTGCGTAGCTCAGTGAAGCTATGAGCTATGCCGTGCAGGGCCACCCAAGACAGACAGGTCATAGCTGAGAGTTCTGATAAAAGGTGATCCACTGGAGAAGGAAATGGCAAACCACTCCAGTATCTTTGCCATGAAAACCCAATGGACAAGTTCAAAAGGCAAAACGATATGACGCCGGAAGATGAGCCCCTCAGGTCGGAAGGTGTCCAATATGCTACTGGGGATGAGCAGACAGCTAGTACGAGTAGCACCAGAATGAATGAAGCGACTGGGCCAAAGCCGAAAGGACGCTCAGTTGTGGAAGTAACTGGTGGTGAAAAGACAATCCGATGCTGTAAAGATTTTTATTCCATAGGAACCTGGAACGTCAGATCCATGAATCAAGGCAAGCTGGATGTGGTCAAACAAGAGATGACAAGATTGAACATCAACATTTTAGGAATCAGTGAACTAAAATGGACAGGAATGGGTGAATTTAATTCAGATGACCATCAGGTATACTACTGTGGACAAGAATCTCGCAGAAGAAGTGGAGTAGCCTTCATAATCAATAAGAGAATAGGAAAAGCAGTCTTGGGATACAATCCTCAAAATGACAGAATGATCTCAGTTCGAATCCAAGGCAAACCATTCAACATCACAGTAATCCAGGTCTATGCCCCAACCACTGCTGCTGAAGAGGATGAAGTTGACCAGTTCTATGAAGCCCTATAACACCTTCTAGAAGCAACACCAAAAAATGATGTGCTTATCATCATGGGGGATTGGAATGCTAAAGTAGGAAGCCAAAAGATAACCGGGATAACAGGCAACTTTGGCCTTGGAGTACAAAATGAAGCAGGGCACAGGCTGGTAGAATTTTGTCAAGAGAATACAATGGTCATAGCAAACACTCTTTTCCAACAACCCAAGAGACGACTCTACACATGGACATCACCAGACAGTCAAAACAGAAATCAAATTGACTATGTGCTCTGCAGCCAAAGATGGAGAAGTTCTATACAGTCAGTAAAAACAAGGCCAGGAGCTGATTGCGGTTCAGATCATCAGCTTCTTGTTGCAAAATTTAGGCTTAAATTGAAGAAAGTAGGGAAAAGCACTAGGCCACTCAGGTATGAACTAAATCATATCCCCAACGAATATACAGTAGAGGTGACAAATAGATTTAAGGAATTAGATCTGATAGACAGAGTGCCTGAAGAACTATGGACGGAGGTTCGCGACATTTTACAAGAGGTAGCAACTAAAACCATCCCAAAGAAAAAGAAATGCAAGAAATCAAAATGGCTGTCTGAGGAAGCTTTACAAATAGCTAAGGAGAGAAGGGAAGTGAAAGGCAAGGGAGAAAGAGAAAGATACACCCAACTGAATGCAGAATTCCAGAGAAAAGCTAGAAGAGATAAGAATGCCTTCTTAAATGAACAGTGCAAACAAATAGAAGAAAACAATAGAATGCGGAGGACCAGAGATCTTTTCAAGAAAATTGGAGATATGAAGAGAACATTTCATGCAAAGATGGGTATGATAAGGGACCAAAATGGTAGGGACCTCACAGAAGCAGAAGAGATTAAAACAAGGTGGCAAAATTATACAGCAGAACTATACAAGAGCGAGCTTAACATCCCTGATAACCACAATGGGGTAGTTACTGACCTGGAGCCAGACATCCTGGAATGTGAGGTCAAATGGGCCTTAGAAAGTTTGAGCAACAATAACGCTAGTGGTGGTGACAGCATTCCAGTTGAACTATTCAAAATCTTAAAAGACGATGCAGTAAGTGCACAACAAATTGTGGCAAGTTCTTAAAGAGATGGGAATACCAGAGCATCTTATTTCTCTCTTGAGAAACTTATATGCAGGTCAACAAGCAACAGTGAGAACTGAACATGGAATCACTGATTGGTTCAAAATTGAGAAAGGAGTTCAGCAAGGCTGTATACTGTCGCCTTGCCTATTTAACTTGTATGCGGAGCACATCATGAGAAAGGCGGGGTTAGATGAGTCACAAATTGGGATTAAGATTGCAGGGAGAAATATCAACAACCTCAGATATGCAGATGATACCACTCTAATGGCAGAAAGTGAAGAGGAACTAAAGAGCCTGTTGATGCAGGTGAAGGAGGAGAGTGCAAAAGTTGGCTTGAAACTCAACATCAAGAAAACGAAGATCATGGCATCCAGCCCTCTCAATTCCTGGCAAATAGATGGGGAAGAAATGGAGATAGTGACAGATTTTATTTTCCTGGGCTCCAAGATCACTGCAGATGGGGACTGCAGCAAAGAAATTAAAAGACGCTTGCTCCTGGGGAGGAAAGCTATGGCAAATCTAGAGAGCATCCTAAAAAGCAGAGACATCACCCTGCCAACAAAAGTGCATTTAGTCAAGGCTATAGTCTTCCCAGTTGCAATGTATGGCTGTGAAAGTTGGACCATAAGGAAGGCCGAGCGTCAAAGAATTGAGGCTTTTGAACTCTGGTCCTGGAGAAGACTCTTGTGAGTCCCTTGGACTACAAGGCGAACAAACCGGTCAGTCCTAGAAGAGATCAGACTTGACTGCTCCTTAGAAGGCCAGATCCTGAAAATGAAACTCAAATACTTTGGCCACCTCATGAGAAGGAAGGACTCCCTGGAGAAGAGCCTAATGCTGGGAGCGATCGAGGGCAAAAGAAGAAGGAGACGACAGAGAATGAGGTGGCTGGATGGAGTCACTGAAGCAGTAGGTGCAAGCTTAAATGGACTCCGTGGAATGGTAGAGGACAGGAAGGCTGGAGGGTCATTGTCCATGGGGTTGCGATGGGTCGGACACGACTTCGCACCTAACAACAACAACATGGTGGCGACAGTTCAATCCCACTGTGCTAACTTAAAACCAGTCACAGGGGGAACACTGGGCACCGACCCATCACCTACAGCAATGACCAGCCGGTGGGGGTCTTCCAATTCCTGATCTGCATTCTTCTCTCTTCCAAGGGGGTATCATATCTTTCTGGGCTGTCCTCAACCATAGATCTGGTGGAAGAATTCCATCTTACAGGTCCTGCAGAACGCTGAAAGCTCACACAGGGCCCTCAACTCATCTGGGAGCTCATTCCACTAGGTCAGGGCCAGGACCGAAAAAGCCCTGGCCTTGTTCGAGACCAGCAGAACTTCCCTGAGTCATGAAATCACCAGCAGGTTACTACCCAGAGAGAGCAAAACCCTGTAGGGGGCCATGGGGCGATAGGCATTCCCTCAGATATGTGGGTCCCAGACTACAAAGAGTATTAAAGGTTCAAAACCGTGAACTGGCTCTGGGCTACAACTGGCGGCCAATGCAGCTATCTCAGCACTGGCTGAATATGGGCCCTCCAAGACGATCCAATGAGGACCCTTCAGCCACATTCTTCACCAGTTGCAATTTCCAGGTCAGGGACAAGGGCAGGCTGGCATAGAGCAAGTTACTGAAGTCAACCGCCCTGAGCCATATGGAAGGACGGTATACAAATCTAATAAATAAAAAAATAAAAATAAATTCTGGAGGTGACCGTCGCATGGATCACTGTGGTCAGGTGCTCGGGAGGCAGGTAGGGTGCTTGTAGCCTTGCCTGGAGAAAGTGGAAAAATGGCTGATGGGCTACCTTCGTGACCTGCGCTTCCATAGATAGTGAGGCATCCAAAGACACACCTAGATTCCTGCAACCTGGTGACTAGTTGCGTCCTAGCCAGGATGGGCAAACACACTTCCTGTCTACTTAAGATAAGTTACATTTATTTGTATATAGCCATAGGCCTTTACAAAATATAAAATACAAATTTACAAACAGTAAAATAGAATAAAAGGAACTGTATAAAAATATAAAATTTAAGACCAAAAAACTGAAACAGCATACAAAGTGCAAGAGTGTTAAGAGGCTGCCTTAGTGGTTGTAACATTGGCCCTTATTTTCCTTGCAGCCAGGGCAAATAGGGCGGTTTTATATGTTACATCATCAACCTGGTCAGATAAAAGATAGATTATCTTTTCAGCAACGGAGTGAAGGTTAGAACCCCGTAAGGTCTCATTGAGGAATTTGGCTCTGGGTTGGGCATAAAGTAAGCAGTCAAAGATGTAGTGGGGTAAATCCTCCAGAGCTTGTGCACCACAAATACAGAAACGCTGGTTTTTTGGCGTACAGCTAAATCGACCCGCCAGTACCTCTGTAGGCATCGTTTCGAATCGAAGTGATGTAAAAGCTACTCTGAGATTATGGTTACTGATTTTCATTAGATAAGAGGATCTACGATGGTCATATTTAAACCGCTTAAACCATGTTGCTGTCTTAATTTCCAAAATTTGCATTCTGTCTAACTGGGCATCACTTTTGAAGATCCAGTCTCTAAGGTGAGAGTTATTAGCTGAAGGATTTAGGAGGTCATCGGGGATGGAGTAGCGTGCAATAAGGCTATTAATAAGGCAATGCCGTGCTGGATCCTTAGATAACATTATATTAAAGGACTGATGACTAAATTTGTTTATGTTGGCTAACCTGAGGTTTTTCCACTGTTTTAAAATTGCCAAATGTACTCGGGCACTAAGAGAAGGCAGACCTGTTTCTGCCCTCATCAAAACAGCCGGAGTTCCCCTAGGTAGGGCTAGAATTCGCCTTAAGAATGTATTTTGAACAGATTCTAGCCTAGGTATGAAGTTTTCCTTCCATCCCCAGACCTCTACTCCATACAAAAGATGGGGGATAACCTTGCACTTGTATAATTTGAGGGCTGGATCGATGAGGAAGCCTCCTGTTGTATAATAAAACTTCAGAATAGTGCCCACTAGGCGTGTTGCAGAGGCTCTAATGGTGTCCAGATGAAGTTTCCAATTCAGCCTCTCACTAAATGTGATACCCAGATATTTAAATGAGTTGCACTGGCTAACAGAATTTCCAGATATGCTCCAAGAGAACTTTTTGGCCCTTTTTCTAAAGACCATTACTTTTGTCTTATCGTAATTTATTTTAAGACCTTCTTCTTTACAATAAGCACCAAGTTGTTGTAGTAGTCTTTGCATCCCAATTTTTGTGAGGGAAATTAGGGCCATGTCATCTGCATAAAGTAAAATAGATATTTTTTGACCTCCTAGTATGGGAGAAACAAATTGTGGGCCAGAGAGTCTTTCTACAATGTTGTTAATGTATAAATTAAACAGCAGGGGAGCCAACACACATCCCTGCTTGACGCCCTTGCATGTTGGAATTTTGTTGGTTAGGGAGCCAGAAATTCCCACTCTAATTTGAGCATAAGTGTCAAAGTGCAACTCCCGCAGCAGAAATAGGAGCCGCCTATCAATGTTCAAGTCTGCTAATTTTTGCCATAGGCGCTGCCTGTCTATAGAATCAAAAGCTGCGGCCAAGTCAACGAATGCAACGTACAACACTTTCTTAGGGCCATTTATCCCTGAATAGACCAGTTGCTGAAGTATCTGACATTGGTCAATAGTACTAAAGCCCTTTCTGAATCCAGCTTGATGTGGGTATAAAATATGATTTTCATCTGCCCATTCCTCCAGCTTAATCAGTAAGTACTTACTGTACAGTTTTTACAGATTGTAAGCCGTGGCCTTCTGTCTACTTCCTTCCTACCCAACCACATGACCTCTGTCTTGGATGGGATGAGTTTCAGGTGACTCTAAACATCCAGCTACAGCTTCCAAACATCTGGCCAGCCATCCATGAGGAGATAAAGTTGGGTGTCATCTGCATATTGATGACAACCTAGCCCAAAACTCTGTACCAACTGGGCCAGAGGGTGCATAAAGATGTTGAACAAAGTGGGGGAGAGCACCGCCTCCTGTGGGACCCCACAGGGGAGTCGACGAAGTTGCGACAACTCATCCCCCACTGCCACCCTCGGGGTACGGTTTTGGAGAAAGAAACGCAGCCACTGAAAGGCTGTACCCCGAATCCACACCCCAGCAAGGCTGTATGCAAACAGCTCGTGATTGACCACATCAAGTGCAGCCGACAGATCTAATAGTATGAGGATGGAAGAACTGCCCCAATCCAGCTGGCGATGGAGATCATCCTGCAGGGCGACCAGCATTCTCTCCACCCCGTGGCCAAGATAGAAGGACAACTGGTAGGGGTCAAGTGCTGAAGTTTCCTTCAAGTATGCCAGGAGCTAGTCTGCAGCAGCCCTTTCAACCACCTTACTCAGAAATGCGAAATGCGAGACCAGGAGATAGCTGGCTGGGTCCTGTGGATCCAGCACTGGTTTCTTAAAGAGAGGGTGAACCACTGCTTCCTTGAGCCACTCTGGGAACTTCCCATTAGACAGTGAGATATTAATAATACTCCGGAGCTGGCCTCCTATCTGCTGGCCATCCCCTTTGAGTACCCAAGATGAGCAGGGATCAAAGAGGCAAGTGGTAGCCCTCACCGTCCCTCGCAACATGCTATGCTTCAGCTATGCTTCAGTTTCTTTCTGGTGGTTCCAGACTTCAAATATCCTAATGCATTGGTTTACTGAATACCCCATTTTGTTAACTGTAGTAATTCACTATGTGTAATGCACCTTGAGTTCCTGTGAAAAAGGTGAACTATAAATTACATAAAAATGAAATAAATAAATAATCTGAATGACAATCACAGTACAAAGTAGACAGCTTCATAAACCTTTCAAGGTCTTAGAACAAAGTTTTAGACCAACAAAATAAAGGTGCTACTGGACTCAAACTTTGTTCTGCTGCTTCAGACCAACATTGCTCTCCACCTGAACCTTTCAAGGTCTTAACAAGCACAGATAGTAGTGCAATAGAAACATGGGAAAAGTTGTTGCAAGAATCTTTGTGAAAAGTAACGAGTCTACAAGCATATTGCTAAATGTGGAGTGTTGGAATCTCCAATTTATTTCTTTACTAATAGGTATCAGTATTAAATGGATGGATAAGATCAGATATTTTAAGTTACTGCCATACTATAGAGTTGAAATAGGCGATAATACCACTGTGAGATATCCAATGGATAAAAGAAGGAAATAGAGAAAATAGTAATTTAGGATAGAAGACGAAGGAGGAGGAGGTTCTTATATGCCGCTTTTCTCTACCCGAAGGAGTCTCAAAGTGGTTTACAGTCGCCTTCCCTTTCCTCTCCCCACAACAAACCCCCTGTGAGGTGGGTGAGGCTGAGAGAGCTCTGATATCACTGCTCAGTCAGAACAGCTTTATCAGTGCCAAGGTGAGTCCAAGGTCACCCAGCTGGCTGCATGTGGGGGAACGCGGAATCAAACTCGGCTTGCCAGATTAGAAGTCTGCACTCCTAACCACTACACCAAATTGGTCCATTCATCTCACCACTAAAATCATCATCCTTTATAGTAAACAGGAAACATGTGTCTACCTAGGAGCAGTATGAAGTGGTATGGAATATAAATTAATAGCCACTGCAAGTCTGAATGACAAACAAGCGTCCCTCATCTCCAGCTATGTGTACATTTCTTACCAAAGAGTTTTTGCAATACTTGGCCATCATACAGGTCCTCAGCCAAGTCTTTCACAATGATGCGTTCTCCAACCAACACATCATTAATCCAGTCAATTAACACCTGTATAAGAGACTAAGAATTAGCAATACTGCACATGTACATAAACACATAGGTTACGGTTGTTTCTGGGCAGGAAGGATTTATTTATTATTTTTTCAATTTATTACCCGCCACTCCCAATAACACACTGGCTCCAGGTGGATTACTATATTAAAAACAATAAAATCCATTTAAAAATCCCATTCCTTTAAAAATCCCAGCAGCGTTAAAGCCCATCCCTTCCCGCTTCCCATAACTCAAGTACCCCTTGTATCCATTCCATGCCTCAGGGGAAGGCAGTATATATGGGAGTCAACATGAGGTCTCCTTGCTGAGGCAAGGAGAGGCCCATAGATCTTGCCAATACAGTGCATCACCCAGTAACATCGGGTTTAGACTTCTGCGATGCACTCTGTTAGGAGCTCCTCTTGAAAACTGTCCAGAAGCTAAAGTTGGTACAGGTTGCTGTGGTCAGAACACTGGCTGCAATGTACATTTTAATTTTTTTTAATGTCTCAAATGATCTATTATTTTAATGTTTACTATCTTGAGAAGACTCATTTAGGGGGAAAAGCATCACAGAAATGTTTTAAATAATAAATATAGTGGTATTTCTGGGGATTAGGCTTGATCTAGTTTTAATTGTATTGCTGGCAGAAAAATTAAATTAAGCAAAGCAAAAACCATCCTTATGATATCCACAAGGTTTATTTTACCTGATTTTTCTTTATATTTCAAAGATGTGAACAGCAGGGGCATGCTAATACAAGATGAAAAAATACCAGAAAAATATATTTTTGGTATTTGGGGGGTATTAATTCAGATGGATTTGGTGGTGGGTTTCTTTTGTTATTATTCTGACTACCAAAATAGTCAAGGCAAAAACATCCTGAAAACACTCAGGATTTTTTGAGACTGCCAGACAGCTGGTGTTAAAGCATTAAAAAAAACTAAGATCCCTTTAAATGCCTTGAACAAAGTTCACCAAACTCCTCTTTGGCTCTCACCTGCCTGTCATGTTTGGTGGCAATTCTCCAAGAAGACAACTCTGAGGCTTAAAGAAAAAATGTTCAGAATTTTACTTGGAGAGATGCTGTGTTGCCAAAGCTGGTAATGTACAAAAATCCAAGTCAATTACAGGATTCAGCTCAAACTCCCCACCATACCAATTGGTTTCCCAGTCAGCGAACTTACAGAAAGTACCCTTTATAATCAAAAAATTTACAACTTAGCATCTCTAGCAAGAAAACAGACACAACATACATAAAGGAAGCCAGATAAGGAAACCAGACGGCTTTGGAAACTGGAGGTGCACAACCTCTTCTGGGAAAGCGGGAAGGGTCAGTTCAGGCCTAGAATTAGGCAAGTACCTGAAAGGCATCTTGGGACTCTGGTCAGACTGAAATGACATGAGCCAAGGGCAAATATGACACTGCCAACCCAGGAATAGTTAGAGCCAGGCTGATGTGACATTTGCTTGGACAAGAGAGGGCTTGGGCTCAGAGTGTGTGCTTGCAATCTTCCTCGGTTTGCAGTCAATGGCTCCCAGGCTTCTGCAATCAGGTTACTTTGAGAACTGGCCATGCTACAAGAAAGAGGCACCTACTCACCACACAGCTTCTCTGAGCTGGGAGAGCAGACAGACTTAGCGCTGCCATGGAACGTCTTCCTAGGCTTATTTTTATTTATTTATTGTTAAATGTACATACCACACTCCTAGCAAGCTTGCTCATGGTGGTTCACAAAACAAAATACAAAATACACAGAATATCCAATAAAATATCCCCTTAAAACAATCCCCTTAATCCCCTAATAGCATCCAAGATGGCGGAATGCAACATATTCTACAAAAGTCTCTTCATATACTCCAGGTATCGGTCTCAGCCCAGATGGAATATGTCTGGCTGGGAAGAAAGAAACGGGCTCCCGGCATAGTCTAACACCGCAACCAGGAGTCAGGGTGGGATGGGGGACCTGATTGAATATCCCAGGATTCCCACCTGCCCTCAACCGAACACCTGGCAGAAGAGCTGCATTTTGCAGGCCCTGCAGAACTCAGAGAGTCCTTAAAAGTACATTTAAATATTGGAGCCATTCTAGGGTTTCTTGGCCTTCCTGTAGTAACTAACTTTGTGGCCAGCTAGAGATGTGGTGGGACCACTGTCATACCTGCATGGATATGTGTATGTGATTCTATGTGGCTCAATGGCTCCACTGAGGTGGAGGGAGGAGAAACAACTGCCAGATTTCCACCAGCCTTTCCAAATTCCCTAGTTATTCTAGAAGTGCGGAACCTTGGGCCTTTTGCTTTTAGTATCTGCTCCTCATACACAATGTGGCGATATTGTGGCTTGCAGCAGAAAAGGCAAATGCCTACTGATCTCCACTCATGAAGTTGCTACTTGAAGTGAAGCCTAACTCCAAGGTATTTAAAGGATTCTCAGGGACTATTGGGAAATATCAATATTTTTCAGGTTTAATATAACCAAACCTGAAAAATACCAGGTTGGTTTTTTTGTTTTTTGCATACCCCTAGCTAACAGCAGAGTCAGATGAACTAATAATAATCACTCATAAACACTGAAGGAATAATATCCAAACTCCCTATGGTGAATTGCTACAGCAGTGATGTTTATGAATTGTTAAATTATGATTTAGCAGATGACTGTCTCATGTAGGTAGTTAGAGCAAAAACAATTTGCCACAATACAAACACTGAAGTGAGGAAGCAGAACATGTAAGTTCCCCTCCCCCCAATTTTTAAGAATCTAGTTGGGAATGAAGATGAGTGGGAAAATAGACAAGGCTTACTCAACGCTACAGCTTACTCAAGGCTTACTCAAATCAATTTCTGTCAAATGAGCCAGAAATCCATAGGTCAAAAGATTTGCAAAGATATATGCATTTAGAGGGGAGCAAAACCTCCAAGGGGGTTGAGAAAGGGTCTGCAGCCTGTCCATTGGCCTCATATTGCTTACTCCTGGTCCCTAAAGCTCCATCCTGAAGGAGCAGAATGAAAAATTACTCTTATTACATTTTGCTACAAAGGAATCTAAAAGTCCTTTCATAATTACCTTCATCAGCTCCTGAAGTTTTGGATCGTTTCTTGAATTGGGATCAATCATTGTTCGAACTTCATTTTCCTCTTTACAAAACATGGCAAGAAAACAAAAGAAATGCATGTTACAAAAACACACCTGGTGTTCTATCTTAAATCAGCAATTTAGGTTGAGGCAGAAACAAATTATTTCACATTACCTAGCATAGTATCTTCAGGATCTAGTTCAAAAGGAATTGGGCTGAGTGGTAAGTTAATGGCATTTATTCCTTCTTCTTGTAACTCAGACACTAAGAGGGGGGAAAAAAAGAAGTTTAGTGAAATTATGTCTTCAGTGGGCAATAAGGAGGTAACACAGTTTTATGTCCTCATAAAGCTCAGCTGCAAAATAATATAATCAACTGTATAATGCAAGATGGGATATCCTAGAATAGCCATTAGGTCTTGCACTTATCTGTAAGCTGACAACGATTCTTTACAATTTTGTTGTGATGCTCACCACGGACAAGCAAGCAAAAAACCCAGGTAATTTCTGCCAATTCCAGTTTGTGAATTCTTTAAGCCTGGTAAACCAAGGAGCTCTGAGTACGGCTCTTACTTTCCATCTTTGAAAAACGCATCAAAACATTTAATGTTAGAGACTGCACAAAACAGGATGCTGGAGAAAACAGACTACTGGTGAGCTACTCTTGTAGTCCTACCTATTACAATTTATTTTTGAAAAAAAAAGTAAACCTTAAAAAAAAAAAGTAAATGCTTACTAGTATTGCATAATACATTAGGATATATGTCTACATAGTCCAAATAAAAATGCCAATGGTCCTGGAATTCTTCTAGGGGTCTTCTATTTACTAAGATTGTTCATCAATTTTATCCACCCAATCTGTCACACTAGGTGGGTCAAAGAAATCGTCTTTGGATCCCCATTCCACACCTTGTGTTTCTGGGTAAGGTGATCTAGTGGGCAGCTGTGGACCAACTGCTAGCATGCTCAAAGTAGCCTTTGGTTCTGGATCCATTCCAGTCCAGCTTTTGGCCTGGTCATGGGGTGGAAACAGCCTTGGACACTCACACGGAGGACCTCTGTCACCAACTGGACCATGACGGATCAGTGCTGCCTGTATTGCTCGATCTTACAGCACCGTTTAAACATGAGCTTCTTTGTCACTATTTCACCAATGTAGAGATGGGGGAACTGCCTTGAAGTGGATGATCTCCTTTCTCCAAGATCAAGGACAGAGGGTGGCTGTTGGGGAGGAACAATCACGTCACTGCAGCATCCGATGTGGGGCTCCACTTATGGTGATTCTCTCCCCAATGCTATTAAACAATTTTATGCATCCTCTAGCTCAGCCAGTATGGCAATAGGGGCTTGAGTGACATCAATATGCAGATGACACCTAGTTGATGAACAGCTGGCTGAATACACCCGGAGTTGTTGACAAAGTATTTAGAGGCTGTGTCACCTCCAGATTGGTCTTCTGTAACTCACCCTATGCAGGCCTTCCCTTATCTGGAAACTGCAGCACCCTGGATGCAAACCAGGACCCCTTGGAGGGCTCAGATTCAATCTGTCCTCAAGTTTAAAATTCTGTTTTTTACTTTTAAGGCTATATGTTGCCTGAGCCTTGCGTACCTAAGAGAACACCTCTTTTAATGTGTCCCCAGAAGAGCTTTGCACCCAATGTGAACAGGTTAGTGGTCCCCCCCCCCCCCAAATTTGACTAGCCTCAACCAGAGCCAGGGCTCCTGGTGGAATGTGCTCCTAGAAAACATCAGACCCTGTTGGACATTGCCAAATTCTACAGGACCTCTTCCACCAGGCCTACAGCCACAGCCAGTAAAATAGTTAAGATCTATGTTAATGACAGATTGGACTCCCGCCAGTACCACACCACACCCAGGGTTCTGGCTTATACTTTTAGATTTTTAGCATTATTTAATTCTGACAGAGCCTCTTGTGGCGCAGAGTGGTAAGGCAGAAGACATGCAGTCTGAAAGCTCTGCCCATGAGGCTGGGAGTTCAATCCCAGCAGCCGGCTCAAGGTTGACTCAGCCTTCCATCCTTCCGAGATCGGTAAAATGAGTACCCAGCTTGCTGGGGGGTAAACGGTAATGACTGGGGAAGGCACTGGCAAACTACCCCGTATTGAGTCTGCCATGAAAACGCTAGAGAGTGTCACCCCAAAGGTCAGACATGACTCGGTGCTTGCACGGTGGATACCTTTACCTTTAAATGTGACGTAATTGTATTATTATATATATACTAGCCTCAAAGCCCATTCCTAAAAATGGGCTTTGAAAGGGCCCCTACCAGAGTCTCCCACCTCCAGGAATAAATTGTTAACATTTCCATGTCAAGAAGCATCTGATCAAGACAGGCATGAAAGTCAAGGAGTTGATAATCCTGTTTGTCTGCACCAGTCTCTGCTTTCTAATGCTGCACAAACAGTTCAAGAGGGGCAAACTGCATCCTGGCAGTGGAGCCGGTGTTGCTACTCTGATTTGCTCCCCACTGGAGACTCCAAGGACTGTACAGAAGAACACGAACAGCCAGAAGCGTTCCCACCCCTCGGACTCCTGCTTCCTCTGGCTGTTGAAGCAAAAAACACCTTTTTGAAGGATCTGGCAGGCAGGCAGGCAGTTCGTCCAAGGCATGCATTTTTCTCGTCTTGCCTCAGCCGGCAGCGTCCCAGGGAAGCCGGCAGCTCGAGTTCATTGCTCCGGTACTGAGCATGCTCCACAGAACTGAGCATGCTCCACATGCTCCCGGACCTAGTAAGTTAGATCTCCTCCTCACCCTCCCTGCCGCTCAGATAGCAGGGGTGGGAATAATAAGAACTTCTGCCATGTTGGGATTGTTTTAAAGTCTTTTAATGGGTATTTTAATGGGGATAGGACTGTTGTGACCCGCCACGAGCCTACGGGGAGTGGCGGGAAATAAATCTAATTAATAATAATAATAATAATAATAATAATAATAATAATAATAATAATAATAACAACTGCTTCTGAAGTGTCTGCCCTCATGTCACCGTGGCAACATCCAGGTTGAGATTACTAGCCATTTCAAGGGAAGTGAGAATGTCCCGGGTTTTTAAAGGGGCCTCTCCTACTCCGGGCAGAGCGGAAGCCACACCAAGAAGAATTACCCAGTAGCGACTCCAGAGCTGGTCTGAGCAGGATGCTCCTTGACCCCCAGCAGCCCGGCACCCCTTCTTGGCTGAGGGTGAGGAAGCGAGACCTGGGAAGTAGTGGTGCCCCCTCCCCCAGCATCACAGCCTACCCACACACCCACGTCCCGAATACCTGAGCCTGTCCCTACAGCGCTCTCCCCCCAAAAAAGTTCCAGAGCCACGAGGCGGACATAGAGGTGGAAGGCTGCCAATGGTTCCTGAGGTGGGGAGGTGGGTTGGGAGGCGCGAAGGATCTACCTGAGCAGAATTCCTGACCATGATCTGCGGGCCAAAATGCAGGTGGTGTGGGCGGGTAAGGGGGGGAGATCTCCACGTGGACATGGTGGGAGTAGGGGGGGAGAAGCGGCGGCAGAGTTAGGGCCCGCAGGGGGAGGAGCTGCCCCGGCTGCTGGCTCAGATGCAGGCAGATTTCTGCTGGCAGCCTTCGAGCTCCTCGCAACGCCTCTGTGGGAGGCAGTGCTCTCCTGGTTGAGCAGCATTGCTCACCTCGATCAGCGGGCCGAACTGCGGGCTTCATGGGTGGGGACGCAACATAGAGGCCAATCAGAAGGCTTCCAATTGGCCCCTCTGTTGTCAGTCCAGGGCCAAGTGGCCAATTGGGAAGGCGCATGCAGCGAGCCTTCCGATTGGCCCCTTGGCCCTGGACTGACATGACTGTTTTTTAGTGTTTCTTTCTTTTAAACATTACAGCTGCATTATGTAGGTTAATATCTTTTTAAAATGCTGGATAGCAGCAGCAAAACCATAAGCTCACTTGCTGACAAGACACACACCACACTAGTCTCCATTCTGAGTCAAGTAATGAAGTGATAGAGCTAACAGTTAAATGTTTAAATGTGCGCTTTGATATTAAATATTGACTTCACAAAACCTCATAAACATGTTTGCAACTGCACAGATGGCTTTTTATGGGGGGATCAGTGGAAGCAGTTATCTTCAAAACATAAACCTTAACGTGATAACTATCCATTTGTTCTCAAAGACCTCATAAACGCAAAATAAAATAAAATTCAACAGGGATATTACAATTGAAAATATTTTTTCAGGAAACCATCTGTAGCAGATCCCCATCACTCATCCATTAACTGCTGACTCCAAGCCAATCACTTGTAGAACAGAATTTGCAAACATGCACCACTCTCATGCATTAGTTTACATTCTCCAGAAAGCACCCATTTTCTTTGGCAGCTTCATTTCACTGTTAAATAAAATATAACAGAATTGTCTAATACAAATTAAAGACATAGTATTTCGAACTTCTCAACTTTCCGAAGTTGTTCAGAGCTTATTTACTGGCTTCTGGCAAATCATTCAGTTTCCCCGACTTTTTGTTAAATAGCCCATATAATATTATGTCATTGATCAAAGAGGACAAGGACCAATAATACACACACTATTCCATGACTCTGTGGATTGCATACATTTTAAAAGTACCTTACTCAATTGTAAGCCCTCGAATTCTTAATACTTCACTGACTTTTGTATAAATAGGGACACATCCAGCCTAAGTGGTCTGGGACCAAAGTATCCATGGGACCACCTTTTCCCTTATAACTCCCTAAGACCACAACAGTCTTCAGATCAACAGCTGCTGAGGATCCCCAGCCCAGAAGAGATAAAGTTGGCCTCAATCAGGGCCAGGGCCTTTTTGGTCCTGGTCCCAGCCTGGTGGAATATACTCCCAATAGAGATCAGAGCCATGTGATACCTAAATCAATGCCTGGTCATGTTACAACACGATTCCAAAGTAACTAAATAGTTTTACTGAAATCGGAGAGTCTCTCTCTGTGAGTGTATGTATTTGTGTGTCAGAATGACACAATAAAACAGCCCATGTTTTTTTATCCCATTGTTTGTAATTGAGGTAATTTTTTAAAAATTATTTCAGACTGGGGGGAGGGTTCTCGCATGGCGCTGGAGGGTGATTGGGGAATTTTTTTCCCATGGGACAATGATTGCCAAGTAAAACAAATGGTGGGAAGTTCTGACTTCCTGTCCTTTGGCTATCCCATGCATACGCAAATCCTAGGGGAAAATGGGAGAGAGCAGGCCTAAGGCTCTCCACAGCAGTTGTGGGAAAAATTGGGGCAACTATCCCCGGGCCACAACTAGGGGGCAGCACAGCAAAATGCCCGGCTGAGTCCTCTGTGTGGTAGACATCTGAATCATCTTATACAATTAGTATTATTTTCCCACCTCCCACTGGAGGCTCGAGGCAGGTCACATAAAATCCCCCCAAAACCCCTAAAACAGTAAAAACTAATACAGATAAAATAGCCAATCGACCAAGAGTTGTGGTGAAAAAACTCATCCTAGACTAATCCCACATCCTATCTATATGTTATAACATAGCGATCCCCAACCTGTGGGCTGTGGACCACATGTGGTCCTTTGACTAATTGGAGGTGGGCCCCAAAGGATGCCTTCTCCCCCCCCCCGGCCCTTTACTTCATCCCCCCCCCCAGCCCTTTACAACACACTTCATTGTTGTGGCGTGTCTGTATCTTATTTTGAAGGAATGTTTAAACATTACCATAGCGATCAGAAAGTGCTAGGGCAGTGGTTGAGAGTAGAGGAGTAAACTACCCCCCCACACCAGGCCTCAGTAAAAGGCGTTGAGTGGTCCCCGGTGAGTAGTCCCCGGCATTGAGTGGTCCCCGGTGATAAAAAGGTTGAGGACCACTGTTATAACAAATTTAATTACCAAGTTAAAAATGAAAAGACCAGGATGGTGAGTGGGACAGCCATGTGTGGAAGGCTAGGGGCAGCAAAAATATAGAGAAACTGCCCTGTTACCACTACACTGAAGTTCCACCAGTCACACTACATTAGCAGTTGCAGCAGCAAAGGGGAAACCACTTCCTGTGTGGATAACAACCAAGAGCCTCTGAAGTAAAGACTTTACTGGGATAAATTGTTTCTGTCCTTATTCTCTGAATTACTTACAAAGCAATGGTATTTTCACAGCATTTTTCAGAAAAAAACCTAAAATGAGTAATGAGAACTATTCTCAGTCAAGTGTAGGTTTCTTTTCTAAATGTAAAACTCCCAACTTGAAACAGTGATGAGATTACAAGGACTAGTGCAGGGGTAGTCAAATTGCGGCCCTCCAGATGTCCATGGACTACAATTCCCATGAGCCCCTGCCAGGTTTCATGGGAATTGTAGTCCATGGATATCTGGATGGCCGCAGTTTGACTACTCCTGGACTAGAGAGACCTGGTTTAAAATCCCTATTCAGGGAACTCTTACTGGCCTTGGACTAGTCATTTACTGTCGGCTGAAATTAACCCACAGCTTTACTGCAGAAATGATGGATGAATAGGCTGATTACTTTATTCCCACAGATGCATAGTAACAGCAAGCCAAGTGATTTGTTTTGTTGGGATACTTGGTTTGGATCAGGATCATATGAGGACAGGGGCCCCAGATTGGTGTAGTGGTTAAGAGCAGGTTTGATTCGCTGTTCCTCCATATGCAGCCAGCTGGGTGACCTTGGGCTAATCACAGTCCTGTTAGAAGCTGTACTCACAGAGCAGTCCTGTCATTGCTCTCACAACCCTACCTACCTCACAGGGTGTCTGCTGTGGGGAGATGAAAGGAAGGTGATTATAAACTGCTCTGAGACTCCTTTGGGCAGAGAAAAGTGGGGTATAAAAACTAACTCTTCTTCTCTTGATAGCACTGTGCAAACACGCTCTGTTCCACTGTGGCCTGGGCTAGGTCTTAAAATGTACCTCAACATGTAGTTTTAAAGAAAAGTTTTATAGAAATGAAGGTTGTTATTAATATTAATTAGTAGAACTGTCTTACAGTTTTAAAAGTATTTGGAAAATAATAAAGAAAATACTATAAAAATTTTGAGTGCATGCATCAAAAATGTTTTCCTCCTTATATGACAGAGGAACAATATGTTATGACACCAAAAATGAAAGGTATCATAAGAAATAGATAAGTAGTTTAGGGAGCTTAAAATCATTTTCACACTACAGATATAGTATGCTTTTGCAAGACTGTAAAATACTTGTGGTCAAAGATCTGACTATCTGAAAATCAATTCAATATTTGAAGTTCCGCCAGTCACTCTTCCTCCGTGGAATGTGTTTAACCACAAGCTCTCTGGCTTTCCAACTCTTTTCTCCATTTGTTCTAAGCCTTAATGTGAAGTTTTTCAAGCTCCAGTTTAGTATCAAGTCCTTGCAAAGTAGCTGCACTGTCAAAATTCCACCAGCAGTTCAAAATTAATGAATTGACAGAAATTTAGGAAAATGGATAGATGGGGTTCACAGCGAAAACCCTGTAATATCTTCGGTCCTAATTAACCCCTAGGCTACAATACTGCCCTCACTTGTGTACAAGACAAAACCAATGGTTTCAGTGGAATTTAAGCTCATGCAACTGGGTGCAGAATTACAACCAAAACAGTTTAATGTGCATGCTGGTCTACGTACTTTTACTTGTTGATATCCACAACACTGTGACTACTAAGTAAGTCTGATATAAATGCTTCCCATATCATTGCACAGCACTGGTAAATTACAAAAAAAAAAAAAACCCAAAACCATTTCAATCTGGGGAGTGCCATTTGAACAAGTTATCATACCTTCATGTTAAAAATACCAATCTTCAAATGCCACAGTTTAGAACACATGCAGTCTTTTAAAATAAAGACTCCTGAACACAATTAAATACTTTCTCCAGCATTCATATTTGGAAAACTAATCAAATTTGTTTAGAAAATTAGGGAAACAAAGCACTTCATACTACTATCAAGGAAGGTTTGTTCAAACCACTGTTAAAGTAAAGAATATACAAATTTAATACTACTTAAGAGAAGTTTTGCTGTATAAAACAATGCCATATAACGACTCTTGTTTTGGCTGTGGAAATAAAGTTTGCATTATTTTTTCCATTCAATTAATGGTGAGCTGAGCTCACAAACATGATTTTAAAAAATTCACCTTTAGAATATTAGCTGAAATTACTGAACTTGCCATTATCCGATCACCACAATGCAACAGATAAGAAATGTGACTGGAAAACCGCACTACTCATTTGAGAAACCAAAATATTAGCAAATAAATCTGAACTTCACTACTGAAACACCCAAATACTAAATAAACATCATTCAATCAACACAAATTACAATGTAGCAAGGGCTGCAGCATATTCCTTACCTTGGGGGCACAATGCTCCACATCCCATTGTATGCTGTCCTAGCCCTCATTTTATAAGCACAAGGAAAACTGGCTAAAACATTCCTGTTTTGAAACTGTGCTTTCTGCTGCTGACCTGTGCAGCTGTATTAAGCTTTCAAGTCCATTTCTTAACAGAATACTCAACGCACATTGCAACTCTTAGCTCAATGCATCACAGTACAACCGACTGCCTGCCTATATAATTTAATATGATGCCACATGAGACTCATAGACCATCTGCAAAACAAACTAAGTTTGCCATTCCCCATCTTGGCAAATTTCATTCTGGAAAGCCTAATGTTTCTGAGACATACAAAGCAACATTGTTTATCTAGTCAGCTTACAGAATTTACATGTTATGATGGTCTAAAATAGTTGCTGCTGCAAGAATGGAGATGGGCCCAGATCCTTCATATTGCAGCTACTGAGGAAGTGGTGAGAGGCACTGAACAAACTCCCCATTCCCTTAAATCAGCCTTTCACTGACTGATTAATATTTGGCAAGAGTTTGGGACTACAAAGCTGCCGCTGATCCATGCTTTACTACCTGTTCTCCCGCCTCCCCTTGTCCCTTCTTTTCCTCATGCCCATTTCTTTTCTCTGCCTCTTGCTACTTCACCCTAGCATTTGAACGTATATTCGATACCCTGAAAGCAAAAGGCAACAACTCTTCCCTCAAGCTATTCCCATCACACTTAGTCCCTTTGGTCTGTCCTTGCCCCTTGAAGGAAGGGGCTACTGAAGGCTTGGTTTTGTAGATGTCCTCATAGGGAAGGAGGACAGAGAGAGTTAAGCTTGGTAATGGGTCTACACAGGGTTGGAGAAAAAATGTAAGGTGTGTTGCCTAGAAAGTGCTCTATTTACAGCTCCTGTGCTACTCAAAGGTGGTGAGGCACTGCTGCCGACCAACATCACACTCTCTTCAGATCACATCTCACTAGCCCACCCTTCTGCTTCCATCCCAAAAACACATGCTGACTGGACAAAAGAAAAGAGAGTGGGGAAGAGATGAAAAGAAAGTCAATTTCCCTTCCTCTTGCTCCCTTGGTGCAGGCAATGTTTTCATGGGAAAAGCTGTGTTTAGACAGTCTCACAGTTATGAGTGAGCAGAAGGACCAGATGACAGTTACTTCCTATACCAACTCTTATAAGGAAGGTAACCATATACATTAAAACAACAGAAAAATTGCGCTTAAGTTCAGTGCAAGAAACCATATGCTGTTACAATTTTTAGCTGGTGCATAAGACTTTGAGGGCTGTATAGCCCTATTCAAAACAAAAAATATGCACCCCATGTACTCTAGGAAGACGAGGGTAAAGTGCATGGAAACACCTTAACAATCAGAAACACTATAATTGTGTGTGTGTATTTGAAAAAAGGCTTCAAGAAAGTAGTGTGAGAAAAGGAGGGAAATCAATTCAGACCTCTGAAGTCATAAGAAAGCTGTGCCCACTGAACAAAACCAACTGGCAAATTAGATTAAATGTGTGTATTTATTTAGATTTATATTCTCCATCTTTGGAACCTGCTCTGCAGATAATAACATAAAAACAATAAAAATGCAGATTTAAAGCAATATTTAAATACATAAATACACTAAGTGTAACTACAGGGCATTGTTTGGCTGGCTGCATCAATGTGGAAAACTAGTTGTCTGCAGTGATTCTACTTTACTATGCCCTAACTTATTTTCAAACCCAAGATACAAATTTGAAACACAGGCATAAAAATTTCCAATTCTCTGCTTGTGCGTGGAAACTTTTCTAGCATGAAGGGCAATTTACAGCACTGGGTCTGTAGTAGAAAACAGAAACACTATTTTCATCTAAAGTTCAGATATAATTCTGCTACAATATACAGAGAAGACTATTATATTGCATTTTTAATTCAGTATAAAAATATACAAACTGTAATGGTTGCTCTGCGGAGCTAAGGAAATGAACTTTCAAAAATGAAATCACCCCACTGAACTATTTATAGGACCAAGCAGAGGAGCATTAGGAGAAAAAGCTGCAGCAATAGAAGTCAAACTATTTGATTTACAGTGGACTATCACATTCCAAATGGTGGTTCCCACCCCTGGTGCAGATTTCAGCACAGCCAAAATTATCTAGGCTTGTCCTTAAATTAACTGAGACAACAGATCCCTCCTTTCTCTCAAAAAAATTCAGAATTGGCCCATGGTCACAGAATGTGCTGATGGTCCTTTTCTCTCTTGCCTTCCTCCATTCTCACCCCTGTCATGTAGCATGCTCAGGTATTTTCCAGGACCCTGCTATGAAGCAGATATGGCGATTCCTTTTCCTGAGTGCCTTGGTTCCGTGGCATACAGAAACCACAGCTCATCTACTTCTTGACAATGAAGGGATACTTCACTAAAGCAGAATAGCAGTGAAATCAATATGCTATGAGACAGCTGTGGTGCTTCACTAACGCTGAAGACCACCAAATCAAGAGACAGTTCTTATTGCTCCACTGAAGCATCTGATGAAAAAGGGACTTCACTTGAGCTAGACAGCATCCTTTATCATCAAACAGCCACATTCCAATTACACAGTGCTACAGAGTATTGTTCTGCTACCAGTCTGTCTGCTCCAGCTTCACCATACCCTGTTTATAGAAACCGTTGATCCCTTTCTCAGCACTATGCCAGTACATTATAGCCTATGAGATCTTCTCTTTCACTGAGCAATGCTGGGGTGTCTGTGTGCATCCAAAGCTATGCCTGAGGTACTAACTTTTTATTTTTGTTGTAAATCTCAGTTCTTCAAATTAAGTCACAATAATATGGGGAGAGGCTTTACCAGGCATGGGAGGGAAATGAATCCGAAGATGTAGAGATTCCTTTCCACAACCAGCACACTAGCACATGCTCCTCCTGCACCTCAAAGAGAGCTCTAAACTACCACATCCAGGATTTATGGATTGACTCCCTTCAAACACATACCAATTACATAAAGTTATCCATCCCATTTAACAGCATTGTTAAATTAGAATTTTTGAACTTGATGCTGTGTTTATGGTTCTATTTTCTGGATTGAAATAACCACAGTTGGGGCCATGTTGAAAATTAGATATATCAATAAGACTGTTGGAAAATTGAAAGGTATCTACAGAGGATATATCTCACTTTCGACCCCATTTTCCTTTCTGTCTGTTTAGACAACTCAAGTGTGTTTCTCTGTCTCTCTGTCGTTAAAATTACACTTCTTCATCCATTATAATTATCTGGTACTGGTCAAGCTAGACATTATATCTTGCTCCCTAGTCAATTTTTTGTCCATATTGTCCAAACTGCAAAAATCAGGGCTTATGGTGAACTTTCAGCACATGTACACTGCAGTCCTTATGTACATCTTCTTGGGAGTAAGCCCCATTGGATTAAATGAGACTTACTTCTGAGAAGACATTGAGAATTCCCCTCTTACTATGAATGCTTACTGGTAGGTAGATGGAAAAGGCAGCTAAAGATTCTGTTCTAGAGGGGGCCTATTTAGCCTAATAGTAATAAGATTCTCCCCAGGACAGGTATCACTTTATTCACTCTGAATTTGTAATACGCCTTATTCCAGCTTGTAACAGTAAGACAAAAACAAAGTGACTGTGGTAGGCAAGATTTCCTTTGCATTTCTTTTTCCTGCTGAAACCAAGTCAGTAGTGTGGGTTATTGAACACGCTAAAGTGGATTGACTCTGGTGGCTTCCATGAAGAGAGAATTTGCCCACATGCTTCAAAAATAACCTTGTTCATTTGAAAAATATAGTTATGATGATATATAAAATTGGAAGCATGTCATTTCTCTTGTAATGAGTACTTTGAAGAAGATCTATTAGTAATTAAATTGGAGACATCCAAAGCCAGGTTTCAAAACACACATACATTTTCCCTGATTATTGTCTGGATTTTCTCAGGGCCTAGATAATTGTATTCTATTAACATCAAACCTGCAAGTAACTTTAGAATCTTGCATCTGCATTATTTCTAGGAAGCCATAATATAATTAGAAATGACAGTAATTGGCATTACATGGTTTAATTAAATTTCCTCTTCTGTGAACGAAAACCTTTCAACCAACCATTCCAGTGCTATTTCTGTATTTATTTGTTATGTGATTAACAGTGCAGTCGTAAGAATACTTGCACCATTCTGAGTCAGTTGAAATCAATGGTCCTAGAAGGGTTCAACTCTGCTTAGGATGGCACTGTAAATGTGCTATGTGGCAGGTATGATATTTATCCATTTTCACAAATTAAACTGTTAGTATTATGTTGCCTATAAATTGTTTCTTGAACTGATGAGCAAAACCACCAGAGAGAATTCCTACCACTTTTTGCAAAACTTTTTGTTTTTGCTGAACGGACAATTGTTGTATAAGAAAATAACCCTAAACGACACATTAAAAAATAAGGTTTTAAGTAACACTGACCTTTTTTCTGCCTAGAAGAAAGGTACCATGATAACTTTTAATCTGAAAATTATGATAGAAGTATCTATTGTATAGCAAGAGAAGGGATGTTATCTTTCCAATTTTTATGTGACAAACAAGGCTGGAGAGTTTTCCTTCTTATCTCATGTTTGTTTTAGCTCATGCTCACAGTAGAATGAGGCAGTAGAGTACACTGCAACACTTCTGACTGCAGGTGGGAAACACCACTTTGAATGCTTTAAATTCCTTGCAAATAGAAAACAAATATAGCAGCTAAATTGCCAGTCTAGATAATAATAAATGAACTTTATTTCTATACCCCGCCCTTCCTATGGTGCTCAGGGGCAGGTATAACACAATAATATACTTTGTCAGATAACTAAAATGACATTAAATATTGTACATCCTATTCCAGTATTTGGTGTAGTCAAAATTCAAGAAAACTTACATGTTGCATTTATAAAAATTGTTACAAAGCTTTTGACAGCATCTACAGAGGTCTCATCTTTACAGAATGTTATATTTCATATTATACACATTATTTACAGTATAAATATAATTTTGAGAAATGAAACAGCTTATTAAAAATTGTTTGATTTTATTCTGTCATGGAGTTAATGAAACAATGGACAGATATCAATCCAATATTGTAAAAACAAATGTGAATCAGATGAATTTGTTGGACAAAAAAAGATTGTATAATGTATGGAGCATTGTTCTATCACCATCTGTTCACCGCAATAACTAAATGGGATCTCCATGCCTAAAACCTTCTGTTTACCAGATGCTGAGGATAAACATGGAAACTGTCATCTTCAATGATAGTGATCTTTCAGAAGCACCTGGCCAGCTGCTGAGGAACAAAATGTGAATTAGAGAATCTTTCAACTTTATCTTGCACAACTCCAACTAATGTTCTAACTAATTTCTTTTCCTGTTCCATTCTCCCACTTCAGTCTTTGAAGCTTAGCATGTAAGAACTGCCTTTTTGGAAGGGACCAATAATGCTATCAAGATGCCTTCAGGAAGCTCACAGGATATGAACAGAAAACTGCAGTAATCCATGGCACACTGTCTTTTAGGGATAACACATATGCTCCTCTTTATGCAGCACACAGGATATTATGAGATGCAATGGCTAGTAAATGAATTTCCAATGTAGGATTTTGTAGCCTTTTATGCTGTTTGGGTCCTTGCAAGTTATGATAGGCTCAACAAATTAGAATGGTCACACCCTAGGTGTAATCTGCTGCACTGAGACTTTGAGAGAAAGTCTGGCTTCAACGCTCAACGTCCAACCTGTGCCATGGTCTGTGCCATGGTCTGAACATGGATGAATATGGCCCCAACATAGGGGCTGGTTAAAATGGTTTACCTGCATAAATTCACAGATCCTACCAGATTCCAGAATACTCTAGGAGATCTTACAATTTCAAATGAATACCTCATTGAAGCTGCAGTGGGAGTTTAGAATGTGAAGCTCCTAGAGGCCATCAACAAGGTCACCCTTGTTGACCTTTCCCATCCCTGACCCTGTGGAGCTATGTGAAAAGGTACAGGAGACAACTAGAGTGATACTTGTAGAAAGTGTATACTGAATCTGACAGAACATGCTATAGAAGACCTATGAAGCAGCAGTGATAATGACAAAGTATTATGTCAAAGTTATCACTGCATCAGACAACTCATGATCAGTTCAATTGTTTAAAATATCTTGCCACTTGCTGAATCCTAAATCTGTTAACCACTATACCATGCTGCCAGAAGAAATGTCTCATCTGCCCTCTTTATGGGCCATTCTGAGTCAGGTATTCCAATAGATGTTGCCAGCATCCTGGGTTCTATGAAGGCTACCACTGCACTCTGGACCCTTGTTCATTTGGATTATTGAACACATTAAGGAACACAGTAATGAGTCACTGATATGTACAATATGAACAATAAATCACACATGAAATCAGGACACCTCTCCTCTGTCACTCAAAGAGGCAGTTATTCAATCAACTTGTTGTTGTTAGGTGCGAAGTTGTGTCCGACCCATCGTGACCCCATGGACAATGATCCTCCAGGCCTTCCTCCACCATTCCTCGAAGTCCATTTAAGTTTGCACCTACTGCTTCAGTGACTCCATCCAGCCACATCATTCTCTGTCATTCCCTTCTTCTTTTGCCCTCAATCGCTCCCAGCATTAGGCTCTTCTCCAGGGAGTCCTTCCTTCTCATGAGGTGGCCAAAGTATTTCAGTTTCATCTTCAGGATCTTTGATACAGTAGAGCACAGTATCTTGTGATGTTTGGAGACAGTTTAAACTGTTTGGAGACACTTTGGAGTGGTTTAAATGGTTCTGTATGGACTAGCTTTCTGTGTAAAAAAGCCACCAATATGCTAATTACACCCAGCTCTATCTCTAGCCAAGCCTCCTAGTGATGAAATAAAGTCTATCTGCCTATCTGCTGGACATAAATATCCAAGAGTTGAACACATTGAAATGAAGTCTGACAAGATGGAGGTAATGCTGGTTGGGAAGCTTCCCACTTCTGATGGAATTCAACTGACCCTGGCTGACATGGTCAGGAACCTAGTAGTTTTACTGCACACAGCAATGATGGGTCTGGAGGGATCACTGGCCATTGGGGGGGCCCTGTGGATCAAAATGACCATATATGGTCACCCAATAAATGTTTAATGAATTTTAAAAATATATAAAAATTAATTAATGCTTATCCATTCAGAAAAGCCTTTCAGGGCCATCAAGAAACTGGATGAGAAAGCCTATCATAGTCTGCATTCTGAAGACCCATTTTCTTTAGGGAAATTGTTTTATACACTCTGGAGATCAATTGTAAATCTGGGACCCATCTCCAGGACCCATCTGAAAGTTGGCAACCCTAGTTCAGGATCAAAGCTTTATAAAAAATTGATTGGACATGGACAACAACAGCTGCACTGCACATTAAAGCAAATATTTCATCTCAATAGTGACCTTGGTCTGACTATACCATGTGTTTGGGTTATTCCTGGAATACTCTTTGGGAGATACTGTCATCATACCTTAGTTATGGAAATTAACTGTGGTCAGAGCATTCCAAACTCAGTGCATGTGGGGAGGGGGGCAAAGACATATTCTAATTACAAGTAAAAGATATATGAAATAACTTTAAAAAATAAAACCTTACAGTTCAAAAAACAAAATGGGCTTTTAAACTGTTGAGAAAATTTCATGATATAGTACAATATGCACTCACAAACATCAACCAAGATAATAAGTGCACTTGTATGTTGTACAGATGGTGCTACTTGCTGTATTCATGCCATGTGACCTCAGTTACAAAACAATAAGCATACAATGGAAATGAAGGGGATCAAGTATGCTTACGGTTACCAGCCCCTGCCAGTGGTAGGGAATCTTCATCCCTAGGCCCCACGCTTCCTACCACTAATCAGCTTACCAGTGGTGGAGAACTTACAGCAGCAGGGGAAGCCTATCAATCTCATTATCTCAGCAATGACATCTGATAACATACTTCTGGCACACATTATAGCATTTCTGGCAATGCAAGATGTTCTATTGTTTAGGCAAAAAATTCAATGGTAAAAACAGCTTCAACCATAGGGTTTTTGACCTAATACCAGAGTATCCCTGTGTTGCCAGAGATGATGCTGAGATGGTGAGCTAGGCCTCCCCACTACCAATAAATCCCTCCCCAACCCTGCTAGTTGCCAGACGGGTGAATGTCAAGACCCTGAACACTGAATGCCAGGAGGTAAAAAAAGGATTTTCCCAATGGGAAAAAGCCAGGATATTTTGAGGTGCACTATTTGCTTCTATGAAATATATGTTTTGGAATGAGTGAAATGTGCTAAGATAGCACAGGGCAAGAGGCTGCATCTCTCTCACTTTAATATTGGGTGTATATACATTTTTGCTTGAAATTCACCAAAGCTTATAAATCCCATATATATGACAATTAACAGTAATTTACAAAGGAAATTAGAATATATATATTTATATTTATAATTATAATATATAATTATAAAGTAAATATATAAAAGTAAATTATAAATGATGCACATGTTGTTATAGCAGGAAAATTAATTGTTGTATATATTTCAATTATTATATTTCTAATACAATGGAAATTGTTTCTCCTAGTACATTTCTCATCTGTGCGGGGGAAATATTTATAGAGGTGCAATTCAATTATGAATCCCATATCTTCTTATGAGAATTCTATTATGAGAGCAGTGTACATTTTATTGGTACTGTATTTTAAAGGAGGAGGAGAGAAGAACATCTGATTATTTGATATTCTGAATTCTTTGTTTTAACAGGCCACGCCGAGGGGGAGCCCCAGCTATGGCGGCCACTGGAGAGCACAAAAGGTGAGCCAGTGGCAGAGTGGCAGGGCAGCCCCCGAGGTAGCAGCCGGGGAGGAGGACGAGGAAGAGCCACGGCCCGGTACCGACTGATCCATGGACCAGTACCGGTCCTCAGATCGGGGGTTGGGGACCACTACATTACAATACAAGATACAGAAAGGTTTTAAAAGATTGATCACTGATATTTACCGTAAAGGGTACTTCTCCTCTGAGAAAAGGAGTACATCTTGATAGGTAATTTTCAACATCCATTCAGAGAGGCTGGAACTACTTTTTTCTTCTTCCTGTCTCCTCAGTGGGAGTCACCCTCCCGTCAGTCCTATTTTCTGTATGTGTCATCAGCATATGCTGGAGGACTCTTCTGCCAAACATGACCTCAGCTGAACTATAAGCACTGAACTTACAACAAGAGCATAAAAAAACACTATTTTTCTAACCTGCCCCTTCTGTGAGGCTCTGGATAGGTAACATCAAATAATAATATATAATAATCAAGAAGCTTAATACTTGATAAAACTAAAGAGAACCTGCATACGTCCGCTACTGTGTCAAGCTTCGCAAAGGCTACATTCGTTGCCACACTTCTGAGTAGGCAGTAATTCCCTGTGGAACATAATGTTTTTTTGTTTATTTGTTTTGGAAGCTTCTATAATACACACATTGAGATAGCTACTAATGAAAGATGAAAGAAACCTTTTATTCCCCAAGTTCAGTGAGGAAATGGAAATGAATATCCCACTGGTTTTACCAATATGCTCTCTGCTGAGTATACAGAACCAGCAATTTGAAACCTTAGAAATCAGCAATTGACTATCCATATGGCCAAACTACTGCCACCAATCACCAAGAGTGGAAACATACTATATGCAAGGCAAAAAATCCAACAGCACCTACAGCAGCATATTGGCTAAGAGGACAACCTGCTCCACCAATCTCCAGCTGAAGAAGAAAGAGTATATATGCTTTCAGAACTTTCCTAATATCTAGTATCTGTTAGATTCTCTCTTTTGGATTTGAGCAGAAGGAAAATGAGGTTTATGAAAAATAGAATTGACCTTAGATCGGAAAGCTGGATCTGTTCTTTACTTTACCTTATGGAAGGTAGATAGCACAGGTTTGATGGATAAAGCCCTGAACTTTGATACATGTCTCACAGAGGTCATAGTCACTAAAGCCAAGGTCTCTATTTTCAAGACACTTTAAAGAGACCTATTTAGTAGGCTCAAATGAAGATTTTGTTAGCTATGATAGTATGGTGCACAATTTACAAGTTGGGAATCTAAACCACTAAGGGGGGTCCTTTAGGAACCTGTGTATGTGCAGATGTATTTAAATAGAAGGTTCCTCCACAAGAGGTAACATCATAGCTAAAACTGTCACTTGTCTTCTAAGACTTGTCATTTGTAGATCTCTGTCTATGTCATCCTGTAAAATATTCAGGATAGCCTTGTTCTGAGGACATGCTGCCAATTTTCTTCTTCTTACCACAGCGTATGAATGCCTTCCATAAGAATGCATATATCCTATTGGCTACATGTCTCCTAGATTAGTGATCCCCAACCTGTGGGCCGCAGACCACATGTGGTCCTTCGACTAATTGGAGGTGGGCCCCGAAGGACGCCTTCTCCCCCCCCCCCTGGCCCTTTACTTCATCCCCCCAGCCCTTTACAACACACTTCATTGTTGTGGCGTATCTGTATCTTATATTGAAGGGATGTTTAAACATTACCATAGCAATCAGAGAGCGTTAGGGCAGTGGTTGAGAGTAGAGGTCAACTACCCCCCCCCCCACCGGGCCTCAGTAAAAGGCGTTGAGTGGTCCCCGGTGAGTGGTCCCCGGCATTGAGTGGCCCCCGGTGATTAAAAGGTTGGGGACCACTGTCCTAAATGCCAGGATAGTAACCATGACCTCTGTACTGTCCCAATCTCAGAAATCTGTCACTTTCAGTTTCTAAGTGGTCAGTTTTAGCTGTTCTGGATGAGGATGTGATACTGGCCCCTAGTGTAAGAAGCGAAAAGTAATACTTGCTTCCTTGAGTGGATGGTGGAAATCATCCACCAAGATGTCCTCTACCTCAGAAGGAAAAAGTACAATATAATAATAAACTTTTCAGTTTATCAAAGAGATAACAAAGGAGTGACACGTTAGAGGTTTATAATAGATTATTATTATTAACTAAGAAGTTTAAAAGGGTCCACCAAGTCTTCCCATCAAGTTGACAAAGATAAATTTTTCTCTCTCTTCCAGAATACCAGAACTTGAGGACACACAGTGAAACTGATGGGCAGTAGGTTCAGAATGGACAAAGGAGAGTACTGCTTTACACAGAGAGTGATCAAAATGTGGAATTTACTGCCAGAGGATGTAGTGATGGCCATAGGAATAACCATCTTTAAGGGGTGATTAGATTAGTCTATCAATTGCTACTAGCCATGGTGACCAAGGGGAACCTCCACATTCAGAGGCACTAGTCCTCTGAATCCCAGAACCAGGAGGCAACATTAGGAGAAATCATTGGCCTCTATTTCCTGCTACTGGGCATCCAGAGGAAATGGTTGGCCACTTTGTGAGGTAGGAAACTGGATTAGATGGACCACTGGTATGATCCAGCAGAGCTCTTCTTACATTTTTTATGTTCTAATATAACCAGAGCACTGAAAATCTCTCAATAACTTGATATATGCTAACTACAATAAAACTTCAAAAGTTACCTTACACCAACCTACTATATATGTCAAGCTACATAATAGATTTTTCCTATTGGTTCTCAAGTGTCGGTAGTAATTGGCAAAGCAAGGGGCTAGAAGAGTGTCTCTTATAAATTACTTCCATAAAGTGGTTGCCATAACAAAAGCTGCCTGCTCCTCAGTCATAGACTGAAAAATGGCAAGAACCAGTGCCTCACCAATAGCGCTCAATGGATCTGAAAGTATTTACTGATAAGGATATGTTTTTAAGTATGAAAGACCAAGACCATTTAGGACTTTGTAAAGGAAAGGAGTGACCCTTTGAGTTGAACACTGAAATTTATATTCAGAATTACTGAGTGTAAATGCACACAAAAGCTTAAAACCAGAATTAAACTTTGTTGGTCTTCAAGTTGCCACTGGACTCAAATTTTATTCTTTTGCTTCAGACCAACATGGTTATCCACCTGAATCTGAGTTAAAACAGATATACTTTTTGTACAATATTGTGTTTTGCTCAAACTAGAGAAAAAAGCAGCAAGAACAGCAGTAGTACAAAGAAGGTTCCCAATGAATGAACGGTTATTGCAAGAACATCTGGGTAGCTGGTTTGCAGCCAGCTCTTCTAGGAGTAAAGTTAGAAAAAAGGACTTCTTGGCTAGAACTGTCACTGTGTTGTCCAAGAAGAAGACTAAACTGATATGAAGACAAAGTGTTGTCCAGGAGAAGACCGCTTGGTTTGGATTTCTTAGCTAACACTAAAGATCTTCCTGGATAATTGAGATAATTTTTTTTCTCAGCCTTTGCTGTCCACCCCTAAAATGAAAACAGTGAAGTGCTTCATAGTATTTATTTTATTTATTTGGATTTTTATACTGCCCATTCTTTGCAGCTCTGGACGGTTGACATGGAACATTGTATAAATTTACATAGAACATGATAACTATCCATAACATACAAATTTCAATAGAACATCATAACACAATCTATCAAGTAATAGTTCACAACTTGAATAACAACAACTTGGGGAGATCAAATTGTTCAGTCATAGAAGGGCGTCTGGGGGGAGGGGGCCCGCAGATGTTCCGAGTCGGTTGGCCTCAAGTGAATACCTGGTGCAGGTGCTGTGGAATTGTGGAAGGGCTCTGATCTTAGGGAGCTGGTTCCACCAGAGGGGGCCAGAACCGAGAAGGCTCTGGCCCTTGTTGAGGTCCGACGCACTTCTCTGGGGCCAGGGATCCATAGTCAGTTGGAGGTGGCAGAGCATAAGGCTCTTTTGGGGGTATAGGTAGGGAAGTGGTCTCTCAAATACACTGGGCCCAAACCGCGTATGGCCTTGAAGGTGGTTACCAAAACCTTAAGCTTAATCTGGAATTAAACTGGGAGCCAGCCAAGTTGTTGGAATACCGGCCAGATGTGGGATCTCCAAAATGTTTTAGTGAGGATCTTGGCCGCAGCATTCTGCACCAGTTGTAGCTTCCGGAATAAGGATAATGGTAGGCCTGCATAGAGCGAGTTGCAGAAGTCCAGTCTAGAGGTGACCGTCGCATGGATCACTGTAGCGTCCAGGTAGGGCGCTAGTAGCTTGGCTTGGCAGAGGTGGTAAAATGCCAGCTGTACTACCTTTGTGACCTGGGCTTCCATTGTAAGAGAAGCATCCAGGATCACGCCCAGGTTCCTGACGGAGTGCGTTGCTGAGAGCTGCACACCGTCCAGGGTGGGTAGACGCACTTCCTCCCATGGTCCCTTCCTACCCAGCCACAGGACCCCCGTCTTTGCAGGGTTGAGCTTCAGATAATTCTGCTTGACCCATTTCGTCACTGCTTCTAGACATCTGGTTAAGGTTTTCTGGGGGAGAGTCAGGGTGGTCATCCATCAGAAAGAAAAGCTGAGTGTCATCTGCATATTGGTGGCATTGTAAAAGGCATAAAAATTGCAAAGAGCTATGTAAAATCATAAGACAGTGTTAATACTGTCTTATAATACTGTGGAATTCCTTCAGAGATGTCTCATTTTCTTCCCAAGGAAATAGTTTTACCAACAACAACACAAAATCTGCATCTGAATTAGAACTTACAGTCCACTGTTTATGTATTATCAAAGTAGCTAACATGTAAGTAAACATGTTCAGGTGTGTGGGAAGTCTATTTGCATTTTCAGCAGCTGAAGTCAAGATTTTCAGTGTACTAAAACTAAGTCTGGTTCTTCACCTTTGGTAGTTTCAAACACTGAATGGATTTATTATTTTGGTCTTCTCTACTCCCAGGATTTGAACAAGTTGGAACAGCTGTGCTCTGTGGCAGGAGCACTTGAATGCAAATACAGCCCTGTCAGCACTGTAACTCCAAAAGGACTTGCCAGAAGTAAATGAAGTATGACATCAGCCACTACTAGTAGGAGGAAGGAAATGAATATTAAAGAACAAAATGTGTAGCTTTTTACTTACAGTTCTCTTTTGCCATGCTAAAAACTCTGTATTCTCAATCATGATCTGACCCAACCCAAGAAACAACACATTTTTATTTAAGCATGTCTTTGAAGATACAGCCCACACTCAGTAACACATGACTAAAAGCAATGTTCTAACCATAATTAATTTGGCACCATTCTAGCTTGATAGTAATCAAAACAATATTCAGAGTGAGTTTGTGCTCTCTTGTTACATGGTACCATTTTTAAAAAATCATGCACAACAATAATTTAATTACTGCTTCAAGAGAATATACTTACCTTCTTTTCCTACCTGTTTTAAAAGCTTAGACTGGAAATGGGTTTTTGAAATACATGCTGTTTAGTACTTGATTAGATATGTGTGCTAATGTCACTTAAATGTAGTGAAATTAAGTAAAAAGTAGGACATTTGGTCTAAGAAATCAGAGCATTAGTTGTTCAGAGATTTCAAATAAATAGGTAACACTAGAGATTTCTCAGAATGCCTCCTCACATTTCTCCATTTGTTTTTATCTGCATGATCAAGTGCGTTAGGGAGGTCTGGTAAGCATTGACTCAGCCGTCATTCCTGGCTACGTACATCTGTAGTCAATTTTCCACACTTTCTTCCATAAAAGGTAAACGAGGCACTGTACTTGCAATGGGATAATCTAAACAATATGAACAATGTTACTATTAAAGACCATCTGGCTCATCAAGCACAGCTCTGTATTCTTAACTCTTTGAGGTAAAATATTAAAATCAGACAGCAGGCTTTTTTGCTTCCTGGAATCTACTTTAAAACTGAAGGGTTCAGAGCACACAAGGAATGCTATTTCTCTTCTTTTTTTACATCCCTTATGTTATACTTGTTGCAATCATAGCCAGGGCTATCATTAACATATAGCATGGGCTCAAGTCTCCTTTATGTAAGCCACGTCAGTGTGGTCTCCTACAATTAGATCACTGTAGATTCATAAAATGATTTGTACTGCCCTCAAAAGCTGTGCCTTGGATCTCCTCTCCTCTCCCAGCATTAGTGACTGGAAGACACTTCCACACATACTCAGGCTCACCATTTCAATCCCAACTGTATCCTTTGTGTTCCGAAAAAGTGATGGCAGAGGCTCCTCCAGCCCCTGGGAGATGCTTTTTCAAGAAGCTGCCACTAGAGAGAGTAGAAAAGCCCCTTGCTGAAGCATAATAAAGCTGCTTTCTGCCCAAGCCTATAAAAGTAATTTTACAGAGAAAGATTCTCAGATAAAATACACAAAGGCCTCCTGATAAGGAAACTTGTACATGGATCAACATAAGGGAGTTTACAATGTTCAACATAGGGAGTGTAAGGAAGGAAACCGATAGGGGGCAGCCCAACCAGGAAGGCCAGCTCATAGGGAACCAAAAGTAAAAGGATTCAGATGCCTTTATACTAACGCCCGAAGCATGGGCAATAAGAAGGAAGAGCTGGAACTTCTCATGCTGATGGAAAGCTATGATCTAGTAGGCATCACAGAAACTTGGTGGAATGATTCTCATGACTGGAATGTAATACTGGATGGATATGAACTGTTCAGAAAAAAACAGAATAGATCGAAGAGGTGGAGGAGTGGCACTGTATGTGAGGAAAGGGCTTACCTATCAGGAAATTCTAGTGAAGGAGAGCATATCTACAGTGGAAAGCATCTGGGTGAAAATAAGCGAGGAGAAAACCAACAGTATGGTGGTTGGTGTCTGCTACTGACAGCCTGACCAACGAGAGGATGAGGATGCTGCACTTTGAGAGCAGCTTGAGAAAATATCCAAGTGGCAGGACCTTGTCATCATGGGTGACTTCAATTTTCCAGATGTGTGCTGGGAAACAAACTCTGCGAAGCGTCCTCAGTCATGCAACTTTCTGACCTGCCTGGCTGACAATTTCATTTATCAAATGGTAGATGAACCCACAAGAGGTTCAGCCATACTGGACTTAATACTGACCAACAGACAATGAGGTGAAGGAGGTGGGGGCCCTAGTGACCATGTCCTCATAGAATTCATTTTGAAATGGGGAGCCAAGGAAGCTTGTAGCCAGACGCGGATGTTGGATTTTCGTAAGGCAAACTTTAATAAACTCAGAGACATGATGAGTGTCATACCACTTATGAGAATGCTGGAAGGGAAGGGAGCATGTGAAGGGTGGGCACTACTCAAACAAGAGCTATTGCATGCTCAATCAATGACTATCCCAGAAAGACAAAAACACTGCAGGAGCTCTAAGAAGCCTATATGGATGAACAGAGAACTTCAAGAGGAACTAAGAAAGAAAAGGGAAATGGAGGGAAATGGAGGGAAAGACAGAACTCTAAAGAAGAATGCCTACAGGAAAAGCATACCTACTGGATGGGGGATACGCTTCTAGGTAACACTGTGTGTGAACAAGATCTTGGGGTACTTGTGGATTGTAAACTAAACATGAGCAGGCAGTGTGATGCAGTGGTAAAAAAGGCAAATGCCATTTTGGACTGCGTCAACAGGGGCATCACATAAAAATCACAAGATGTCATAGTCTCATTGTATATGGCACTGGTCAGACCACACCTGGAGTACTGTGTGCAGTTCTGGAGGCCTCACTTCAAGAAGGACGTAGATAAAATTGAAAGGGTACAGAAGAGAGCGGCAAGGATGATCTGGGGCCAAGGGACCAAGCCCTATGAAGATAGGTTGAGGGACTTGGGAATGTTCAGCCTGGAGAAAAGGAGGTTGAGAGGGGACATGATAGCCCTCTTTAAGTATTTGAAAGGTTGTCACTTGGAGGGGAGCAGGATGCTGTTCCCATTGGCTGCAGAGGAAAGGACACACTACAAGTACAACGATATATTCTAGATATCAGGGGGGAAAATTCACAGTCAGAGTAGTTCAGCAGTGGAATAGGCTGCCTAAGGAGGTGGTGAGCTCCCCCTCACTGGCAGTCTTCAAGCAAAGGTTGGATACACACATTTCTTGGATGCTTTAGGATGCTTTGGGCTGATCCTGCGTTGAGCAGGGGGTTGGACTAGATGGCCTGTATGGTCCCTTCCAACTCTATGATTCTATGATTCTATGGATCACTTGATGTAACAAAAGCCGTGAACATATATTGGATGCAAAGAATATGGGTGCTGTCTAGCCACACCATACTTCTTTCAATGAATGCACCTACTGACATAGTTTAAAAGGTAAAGGTATCCCCTGTGCAAGCACCGAGTCATGTCTGACCCTTGGGGTGATGCCCTCTAGCATTTTCATGGCAGACTGAATATGGGGTGGTTTTCCAATGCCTTCCCAGCCATTACCATTTACCCCCCAGCAAGCTGGGTACTCATTTTACCAACCTCGGAAGAATGGAAAGCTGAGTCAACCTTGAGCCGGCTGCTGGGATTGAACTCCCAGCCTCATGGGCAGAGCTTTCAGACCGCATGTCTGCTGCCTTACCACTCTGCACCAAAAGAGGCTCTACTGAAATAGTTACTCATGCGTAAATATGTTTGGTTAGAAGTAGAGAGTGCACAATGCTTTAAAATATTTTCTGTTAGGCCACAAACATTCTCACAAGAAGTTTAAAAGGTGGAGGACACTAAAGCAAGTATTACATCAGCAGTCCTCAACATGATGTCCACCAGCATCTTTCCTAGTGCCTCCCAAATGCCCTTAAAACAATATGTTTTAGGGATTATTATGGGAGACTGTTGTTACTTGCCATGAGCTACTATGTGGGAGTAGCAGGTTATAAATTGAAACATCATCATCATAAGTGGGGCCAGGTGATGACAAAAATAGAAGAAAAGAGAGTGGTATAGACTGAATGGACTCGAATGGAGGCTTAGTCAGGGTTGCCAATACAGGATATAATCTCCATGATGGAAAACGGTGCCATACCAGGGGATCCCTGGTAGCAGCACCCTTAAGAAACCTACATATGTGTGGATGTCGTGCTAATGGGAATTCCTACAGGCTGTGTATCACCATGGCCAAGGCTGCCACCTGTCTGCATAGGGTAGCAGTCCCAAGTCTTCTGCTGTGATGCACAACTAAGAAATCTAAAATAATATCTAAGGAAATACACTGCATGTTTTTATGTTTCTGCGTGCACCAGCATCCACATGTCTTTCAACTGAAACAGGTGGCCTCCTACTGGTACTGACAGGTAGTCAGGGTCTTTGTCGTTTGCTGACCTCATAAACTGATGCTATTTTCAAAGCATGTCACAGCAACTACTGTTCGAGAGAGACGAAGGCACTTTCTTTTAAAAACAGACATTCTCCATCTTCAAAGAATACATCAAACTTTACTATTGTATGGAACGTTTTGATATTACATTCACAGTTGCAGCTGTGCAAACCTTGGCTGGCTAGCTTGACTAAACAGCAGAATTATGTGCCAAAGGTTCCCCATTCCATACAAAAATGGTAATTACTTTGTTAAATAAAATTATAACTATTACTTCAACAATTCCAGAGGGTTTATGTTTTGGTTTTTTTTTGCATTTCTTTCCAAAAGTAATTTTTCAGATGGAACAAAACAGTTAAAGGGGAATTCACGTTTTCTTTAAACATAAGTGAAGCGTTCATATTCATTGGGTTCCTGACTTTAATTCCCTTTTGCCGTATTAAACAGTGTTGCATCTGATTTCCAAGGCAGAAGGCACATTACCATGTCCTTAACCAGCTCCATCATGTTTTTCCTGCTTTCTGGAAATCTGGAGAGCCAAACCTTTGACACCTTCTCCCATTTTAAAGGTTTCAAAAAACCTCCATTGAAATTATTCTGTAAAAAAGGTTCCTAAATACATACTAGGGTAAGTCAAAAAGTATTGCTATTAGGGTTTCAGTTCACACGTGCATAGGTTGTTTTTTTGTTTGTTGTTAAAGCTTATTCCAAACAGAACAATTTTCTCAAAGGACACAGGACAACCATGAGAGTTTATTATGAAAAAGATTTAAGAAAAGTGAAAACTGCACTGGTGAGAAAAAATGAGGAAAGTTGCACCAAGGAATTTTTTCCATTGTACTTGCTCATTCTTTGAGGGTATCAAGGGCTGTACTATGCAAAATTTGTTGGGAAACCTTACTCTATGCACCCTACAGCCTTGATATTGCCCATTCAGACTTCTTTTTGTTCCCAAAACTAAAAAAAAAACATTTAAAAGGAACACCATGAAAGTCCCTTGAAGATATAAGAACTGCTGTTTTCATGTGGTGTAAATACAAGAGTGCAGAATTTTTTGGGGAAGGCATAGAAAGATGGAAACACCACCTTCAGAAGTGTATAGTCCTAAAAGGAGGATACATCAAGAAACAACAGCTTTACATTCTGATATTTTGTTTAATAAAGTTATTAGTTGCTTTGGAAAGTTAACTCAATATCATCACATCTTCACTAAATTCCCTCCACTCTCCAAATTCTAGCTTTCATAGGAACCATTCTGAACCCACCCAGGAATTTTCAAGCCAGAACTGGAAGCCAGTTGTAAGTAAACCATATGTAGGTCTGTTCACATAAAATATAATAAGACTAGGCACCAAGCCCATTGCATTCAGGAATACAATGGACACCAGATGGAGGGAGGGGTAGAAGAATTCTGTGGATGGCCTCTCCCTCCCCCCAGGACCTGGAAAGGCTGCAGGCTGGAGGCCCTCCGTTTTTTCTCTCCCATTCCTCACCTCCAACTTTACCCAACGACCTCTGGTTCCACCTGTCTTTCCTTTATACCCCTTTTCTGTCCTAACTCCTCCCTCTCCCCGTGGATCCCCGAGGTTACTTTAACCCCACCCCTCCTAACAGCTTATTTTCCCTTCTCTTCCAAGCTTGGTTCCAGTCTTGCTGCTCCTTGCTTCTATCTCTTCCCGGTCAGCTTCTTCCTGAGAGGGCAGTACAAGGTAAGTTTAGTTTAGTGGGTTGTTGCCAGTGGGTTGTTGTCTCCTTTGTCTCCACCTTCCCGCCTTCCCTCCGTATATCTGTTCACTTCCCCCTCTCTTCTCTGCCTTAAGTGCCCTCACGGTCATTTTCCTGTGTTTCGCACCACCGTGGCTTGCCCTGGCTCTGTAAACAGTCCCGACCCCGCAACTGGCCCCGCCCCAAGGCAGTTCGTAGGCTTTGGTCCCAGTCGAGCCACCTGCTGACACCTCACAAGTGACGCCTTCTCTCCCTCAGGCTGCTGGTCAGTGAGAACGGGCCCCAGGAACGCTGCGGGGTTGGTTTCGGCCATATCCCAGCATCAGAGTTTCGCCCGTGAGAGAGACTTTCCCACCCGGGAGAAGGGGCTTCATGGGGACGCTCGCAGGAATATCCTGAAAATTATTATTTTAGCAATTGGATTACTTAAAGCAATCCTCTTCCTTAGTAAAGTCAAAATCAAAAAAAGGAGAGTTGGCTTTGTAAGAAATCAAGACCCCAAATCTGAACATTGCACATTTTAACTTCTTCTTTTTGGCTACTGGCACAGAAATAATACAACAGATTGTTCCCTTTCAAAAGCATATGGCCTTATGAGTTTCATACACCTAGTATCCATTGAAGTAATTGGGAAGAAGAAGAGACCCTTAAGCAAAAGAAAAAAGGAGTGGGGGGGGGGAAATGTTGCTGAGAAAACAATGCATCCGACCAGCTGCCTGCCTCTAGATTTTGGCATTCATTATTAAAGTTCAATGCATATTATCCAGCCTTGGAGTGCATTTCTGACTCATCCTCTTTAATTTTCAATTTCCTGTAATGGGATCCATTAGTTTTTGGCAAGATTCAAGCCTGATAGTACTGCATCAAAAGGGCAATACTTAAACGTGATTTTTGCAAATTATTCCTGTGGCACAACTTTAATCAGGACAATATTTGTAGATAGATCTTATGTTCCTGGCTATCACTACACACAGAAGTTATCCAGCGTACCAAAGCTGAAGGAAGAATCTGTCCCAGCACTTCCTTGAACACTGTTTTAATTAATACAAACCCACTAGAACTGCAAGTGTGTGACCCTTGAAACTGAGCCATTAATTTCCCAGTTTTACAAATACTACTCATTAGCCAATACAAAAAAACCACCTCATTATACAGAAGCCAAATAAGGATACACATAGACTTCACAAAGACAATGGCTGGATTACACCTTGTTTACTAGAACAAATGATATACAAAACACAGCTCTGGTTCCATTGTGTTTTTACTGGAAACCCTATAAAACATGCCTAAATGCAAAAGCCACATAAATATCACATTGGTAAACTGAAGATAACAGGAATGCCCAGTTTCCAGCTCCTTCACATTTCTGAGAAATCTATGTTCAGAGAGATGATTTTGAGTATTATTCTTTTGATTATAATTCTTCATTGCAAGGAGAGATTCTTTCCCCAACACTATTCAACATCTTCACTGTGTGTGAACGAGACCTTGGAGTACTTGTGGATTGTAAACTAAACATGAGCAGGCAGTGTGATGCAGCGGTAAAAAAGGCAAATGCCATTTTGGGCTGTATCAACAGGGGCATCACATCAAAATCACAAGATGTCATAGTCCCATTGTATACGGCACTGGTCAGACCACACCTGGAGTACTGTGTGCAGTTCTGGAGGCCTCACTTCAAGAAGGACGTAGATAAAATTGAAAGGGTACAGAGGAGAGCGACAAAGATGATCTGGGGCCAAAAGACCAAGCCCTATGAAGATAGGTTGAGGGACTTGGGAATGTTCAGCCTGGAGAAAAGGAGGTTGAGAGGGGACATGATAGCCCTCTTTAAGTATTTGAAAGGTTGTCACTTGGAGGAGGGCAGGATGCTGTTTCTGTTGGCTGCAGAGGAGAGGACACGCAGTAATGGGTTTAAACTTCAAGTACAACGATATAGGCTAGATATCAGGAAAAAATTTTTCACAGTCAGAGTAGTTCAGCAGTGGAATAGGCTGCCTAAGGAGGTGGTGAACTCCCCCTCACTGGCAGTCTTCAAGCAAAGGCTGGATACACACTTTTCTTGGATGCTTTAGGATGGTTAGGGCTGATCCTGCGTTGAGCAGGGGGTTGGACTAGATGGCCTGTATGGCCCCTTCCAACTCTATGATTCTATGATTCATGCGTCCTCTTGGGATGTCACCAGTACACTGATGACTAGCGCCCTATCTGGTCCTAGAACACTTCACCACAGTGATCCATGCAATGATTACTTCTAGGCTGGATTACTGCAACTCACTCTACACGGGTCTTCCCTTATTCCTGCTCTGGAAATTATAGTTGGTCCAAACTGCAGTTGTCAGCATTCTCACCCAAACACTGTGGAGAGCCCACATTACCCCAATCCTTCACCAGCACTTGAGTACCAGATGAGGTTTAAGATGCTCGTACTGTCACCTTGAAGTTCATACGTGGTCAGGGTCCTGCATACCTCAAGGACGATCTGTTTCTCCATATCCCATAAAGAGTGACACACTCCATCTGCTCTAACAAACTTGTGTTCCCTCACCCAAAGAGCCAGGGCTGTTTCGACCATGGCCCCAACCTTAAACAGTTCCATAGGACAAGTAAAACAGAGCTCTTCTGTCAGGCTTTTGTCTGAAGGCCAGCAATGGGAGGCCTCCCTGCAGCCAGGACACATCAATGTCAGGCAATTTTACCACATCATTGTCCCCAAGGTCTCGGTCTTCTCTTCTTTTAACTGTTATCATTACCATACTGTTTCATAATCCCATATCTGATGTTGACTGACTTTTATGACTGTTGTGAACTTTTACTACGGTTAAAAATGGTTTGGTGTATGTTCTATTTTACTGGTTCTATGTACACTGCTCCAAGATGTCATATAAACTGAATGAATAGAACAAATTCAGCCCTTATTTGAAATGACAATTGTGTATGGGTAGCTTAACATACATTCAATTGCATTAGTTTTTTAAACTAGTTGTATTCAAATATCATCTAGTCTACAAAAACAATTATCTTTGGTTTTCTTTTAAAAATTGTTCAGAAATAAACAATTTGCATTTTTGGTGTTTTTACTCTGACTGAAATAACTTACAGAGGTTTTGCAACCTGCAAGGTGTATTAAGATTTTGCTTTAACTACTCAGGAACAGGTTCAAAGATTAACAGAATACTTGCAGTGGCATATGAACAAGAATAAAAGTTTTAATTGTTAGGTCTCCTAGATCTAAGGTTCCCAATTCATCTGCAGAATTGTTCACCGGCCGTGTTTTCAAATACACATACACACCCAAATTAAGACAGCCGCAATGTAAAACTCAAGAGTTAACTCACAAGGGGGAAAATAACACAAAGAACATTGGTCAAGCCGATTTAAAACTATATGCCAACCTTAATTATATCTCTTGTTTACTGTACTGGCTTTCCCCTGCTAGTTTCAAACAGAAGAGAATCACCTCCTGCACCACCCTTATGGCATGCTCAGCAACCAAAACAATGGTCTTTTTGTGTTACTGTACAAACACATGAGCATATCAACTGCAATGTCTGTCCTCTTTCATTCACACCTGCATAAACACAGGACCTGCATGACTTTAACACAAACCTCTTGAGATTACAGTGTTTGAGATAATACTGGAACCATGTGTGAGGCCTCAGCCATGGTCACCTTTTCTATCTAACCATGGTGCAGTTAGGAAGATCTTTCTTCAACTGCACCATAGCAATGCAGTATTTCTTACTTGCTTTCAATGAAGTTCCATTACGTGCAGTTTCTATCTATAGCATACCATCAATGGATAAATGCACAGCAAATTAACCTTCTGTTGTACCCAAAACTATAAACTCCATCTCCAGCCTAACTCATCTGGTAGTGCTGAGTACTTTTCAGTGTTTTCACAATTTTAGGCTCTACACTGATTTGGGATTAAGCAGAAGAACTTCACATCCCCCTCATTGAGAACACAGTGGGTTGTATGGATGTAAGAGGGGTGTAATTTTAACATTTCCCTCCTTCTGTGGCAAACCTCTGACTCCATTGACTCCCATGCTGTTCCTGAACATCCTCTGTTCCCCAGACACAGAGCATTTCAGGTTGCAGCAGGAGAAAACAGGCAATAAATTGTACCACACTTACAGAAATCCCTTGCAACAGTGGAAATTTCTAGTGGGTTCAAGCCAATATTCAGTCACACCTACAGATTAATTTATGTGTTCTGGTTTTATTATTCAAGCAAGAGATCAGAGCAATTTATCTTGATAAAAATCAACTTTAGCCTTTATTTTAGTCTACTATCAGTTATCTCAATTTGCTATTGCCCTTGCTGCATCTTACTTTCAAATGTTGCATAACTCCCAACCTTTTAATCTTTGGTATTAGTTCATTTGATAAAGTTTTAAATTGTCTTTTTCCCCTTGCAAGCCTTCATACAAAGCTGAGATCATCCAGATGGAAACTGGCTAATTAAAATTAAGTTAATAAGTGCCAAATCCAACCCACAGTTCCTATCTGGTACTTCCAGATCTACTAGTTGGCTATTTTTACTATTTTTATTTCCTTCATTAGTTGATGAAAAGAGCAACATGTTTTTGAAGTCATACTTTCATGTTTTCCCTACAATTAAATGCTATCAGATGCTAAGAAGACAGACAAGATCCATATTTGGCAAATTCATACCATAGGATCATAAGAGACATGTATCCTGCAATGGCATGCAAATTGTCCATCTCTTAGTAAATCTAACCTCATGAACAATATGCAAGCTAAGACAGCAGCCTTAACCCACTGTTTGACAAATGCCAGATCCCAGATCACCACAGTGCCTAGAAATGTAATTGTGGCAACTAGTATTTTCAGCAATGACTTTACTTACTGTGACTCGGTAATCTGTGGGAGAAGGACAAACTTTTTTTTTAAATAATTTTATTATTTATTATTATATGAAGCATTTACAGAAAAATTAAGAAAAAAGCGACCAGCTGATATGGTTTGCCATCCTCTTTTAACATACATATTCAGTTCCCATCACATATTATTCCTAATCTAGAAGTTTTTACCATTTTTCTTAGCAAAGTGATTGTTAATACATATGAGAATATGATCTATTATAAGAATATATTCTGTTATTATCTTAAATGATATAAGGACAAACTTATCCTCTCACATCAGAATACGTTTGATGTATGACATATAATTTACATGTGCATGAAATTCTTGTCATTGCTTGTTTATATGTTAACTTTACACCACTCAGTGCAGGGAGATGAGTTCATTCCTTAACCAGTTGCTTTCTAGAAAATTCCTTTAAATCAAATTATACAATTGTATACTAGATAACACCTTATGAATTCATATGAAGTCACTTAACTGCAAAAGGATTTTATATGAACCCTCTTAAGGCTCATATGCCTTATAACTTATTTGTTGTTCTTTAGAATTAACTTCTAAAAATGGATACAACATTGGAATGTAAGTGATATATTGTGAACTACAGAAACCTACGTAGAACACAGGAGATTTCCAATGAATCCCAAATGAAGCACTATAACAATAGTCTTTTTTTAAATGTTATTTATGACTACTCGCAAGAACTGTTCAGTCTGTATTATGACAAATTTTTGGTCAGTCAGTATCTATGAAGTTTGTTCAGACTCCAATTCACCCAACTTCCATTATGTGCTGGTTACTGGAGCCACCTTGTGCTCCATGGAGCACCTGCAGCTTGTAAATCTTGAACTAGAAAATCCATCCCAGGACAGAGCATGTCAGCAGACAAGTCTGAACAAGAGTTTAGCTCTATGGTCTGATAATAATAATGTTAAGAATGAAATTATGAAAACATACTTTATGGAATCATTGCTTATAGGATTTTTAGAATAAAATCTAAATTGTTACATGTCTTAAAAAGATATACAGCAGAAAATTACCACGGGATATAAAGCAGGTGAAAGTTACAAGCAGAATGGAAGGCAGATTCAGCTTAAATGTGATCTTCATAAACCGATATACTAGGATGTATCTGTGAAGCCTTAAGTTATTAGCAGTCTATCTGGAAACATGGCACTCAACGCATGGAAAGCAACCTTGCTGGCAATAATATGCTTTCCCAACAGTTGGGCATAAAGTATGCTAGGAATGACCCTAGCATACAAAGTTAATTGCTACAGTATGTGGTCAATTAGTGGCTGTCCCATTATTTTATTCTGCTCTGCTTTGGACCATTATATTCTAAGATCTATAAAGATACATCAAAATTAATACCATAAGATCACAATCAGTAGTTGGGGAGGGTTCTTACCTGCCATTTTTAAAAGTCTTTAAAATGCTACAGGGCTCTTTTTCTTTTTACTGCTAAAAATTATGTGGTTCTTGTTCTTTCCCTAATCTTACAAATCATTTAGGCAAAATGAGTATCATGAACTTTTCATAGCATTCCAAATGAAACCACACTATAAATGTATACAAGGACATTACAAACTTGGCCATTTTATTCTCCATCCCTTTATCAATTATTCTTAGCATGGAGGTTGTCTTTTTCATTGGTGCTGCACACTGAGTCAACACTGGTATTGAGCTTTCTCCTACACTCCCAAAATCTCTTTCCATCTCAGTCTCAGCCAATTCAATATGCATCATCTTACACTTACCCACATTGAAGTTCATGTGTCATGATGCTGTCCACTCTCCCACTTTAAGGAAATCATGCAATAGCTCTTCACAATCTGCCTTAGTTTTTACTATCCTGGATAATCGGCTGTCATCTACAACCCTGGTTACTTTACTGAAAACCCAGATTTATGAACAAGCTGAATAGCACCAGCCCCAGCACAAATCCTTGTGGGACTATTAACTTCCTTCCATTGCAAGAACGGTTCATTTATTACTACTCTCTACTTACTGCCATTAAACCAATTTATCAGGAGACTTGAGTGAGGTACCTTGCCAAAACCTTTTTGGGAAATCCATATAGTCAGATGCTTGTTAAGCTGCTTAAGGAACTCAAGAGGTGAGCAAGGCAGGACTTCCCTTTGTCGAAGCCATGCTAATTTTCCCATAGCAGACTGTTCTTTTGGAATGTCACTTGGTAATTCTCACCTTTAATAACAGTTTCTGCTGATTTACCTGGAACAGATGTTAAGTCAACTGACCTGAAGTAGCTAATTTCTTTAGTTTTGACTTGGGTATATCCCAGTGAAAACCCCTAGTTTGATACGTCAATTAAATGATACACCAATGATGACGCAGTATAAAAATATCCTTTTTTCACATTTCCACTCATTTAAGTTGGTTACTATCATGCCCACATCCACTTCCTTCCCTCGGAGGCAAGATTTGCCCTTCGTTTTTCTTTCCCTTTTGTGACCGAGCCATCCTAGCTATCTGTTTTCTTCTTTCTTGAAGAACCCTGGCTGTTCCACCATGCCACAATATATTAGTTGGGCTGTTGGCTCAACCCAGGAGAGAAGAATTAAGAGTCCCCTGAAACTTAGATGACACTTGAGGTGTTTTGAAATTCCAAATTAAAATATTTTATTCAACATAGAGGGGAAGGGTCAGATGAAATCAGAGGTAAAATTTCAGAGGTAATTCAAGATAGAAGACTTCAGTAAATCAGTATAGGCCCAGACTTTTGTTAATATGTTTCAGCCTGTCACTCAAGGCTTTCTGACCCTGTGAGGAATTAACCCTTCATAGTCTTTTACTTGCTTGTACAGCACTTCTAAGCTTTTAAAGGTGTAGTCCATCACAGTTGCCTTGAGCAACTCTCTCTGCCTAGCTTATTCCACAAGCTTGTTGTGAAGATAACATGGGAGGTAAACAAGCATTATGTATGCTTTCTTAAGCTCCAAGGAGAAAGTATGGGACAAAAAGGAAATAATTAACATAAGTCTGATTTATTGTAATGGCAAAATTCTAACAAACAAAAATAACAAGGCATGAGAGATAAACATGAGAGAGAACTAACTAAAGAGAATTGGTGGGGGAACACAAAACACAAATCTACAGATAACACTAAGAATATTGTTTTCTTGAAGTTCAGGCATCCCATAATACTTCCCCAACTAGGTGTTCTGAACAATTTACCTGTTAAAAGCCAGAAGCTGTAACTAAAAAGTTCCAACAATGTCAAAAGAATGTTCCGATTCATAATATAGTTAATTTGAAGAAAATCCTATTAATTTCAATTTAATTTACTTCCAACTGAGCATATATGTGGCCATAGCATGTACCAACCACCAAATGATGGGAAACACTGCATGTGAAATTTTAACTCTTATTTCTGACAAATACGGAACACATCCAAATTGGAACACATTCACCTACATTCACAAAAATATATAAATAATGAACAGCACCAAAATAGTTCAAGCTACATGTTGCCTATAATGCAGTAGCTTGACTAAATCGTTGTGCAGCCTAATGGTTAGATTGAGTGTCAGACTAGCATCCAAGAGACACTGATTCAAATACTCACTTTGACAAAGAAGCATAACTTCTTTGCCTCCCCCCTTGCCAGCCCGCTTCCTCTGCGGCGCTGCTGCCCATCTTCCAGCTGGCAAGTAAGGCAAGAGCCGGTGGAAGTGGCGCTCGGGGATGGTTTCAAGGGCACTGAAAGCTTTTTAGAGTTTTTAGAGTCCACATGGATCGGGACCAACATATACCTCAATGAGTCTGGCAGCAAAAAAGGGATCGAGGGTTCCTTTAAAGCAGGGCAACTGAGGGCTGGGCCTGGGACTGCCTCGGACCTGCCCGATTCCACCTGGAAGTGGAAATTTGGCCCAATCCCAAATATGTGGTGATTGCAGCCAAATACCTTATGTGGAAACTGTCCCAGTGAACAAGTCTAAAGTTGCTGATTTTTCGGCACATCAGTTTTTCCTCAACACTGAAAATGTCCTGGTACATCAACCAAGAGACTGTATTTATTTAACCTTCTGGTTATCTGATATTTTATAAGCTACAGATCATTCAAGCTAAATATCACATTATCTAGCAATACTAAGTTCAGTTCTTGGCTTGCACTTTTTCCAGTGGCACTGACAAGATAATGGCAAGACTCTAAGAAATAAGAGAAGAAAAACCAGAGTCATAAAAGCTACCACAAGATTTGTTCTTGCATCATCAAAACTCAATAAGCCAAGAAGAGTGGCCAAATTACTTAAATTGAAGTCATATCAACTGCAAAACTGACCGAGGCGTACATGGTACCATAATTGCACTCTATCAAATTCATGGGCCCAAATTGTCTGTTTTCTATCTGCTCCAACATCAATTTAAGCAATTTTGAACTTTGCTCTCCCTTGGTGAGTGTTTCAAAGATTTATTAGAATGTCAGGGTCCAATTGTTAAGATTCTGTAAGACAGGTTATTACAAGGTGTGGATGTGGATTTTTAATGTCCATCACTGAATCCCAGGAACACTGAATGAGCACAATCACTAAGGCTTTACTCACCCTGGAAACCCATAATATAAGATAATGAGATACTTCAGTAAGAGGGAGAAGGGGCAGCAGGGTTTGTTCTCAGTTCCCACTGCTCAAAAATGCTTCACAGAAAATGGTTCTGATCATTGTGCTTTTAAAACACTATATTTAGAATTACCAGAAATCACACTGGTAATACCCCAGATTTCATATCTGTCTATTACAAAGGCTGAATCTGTGATAATCCCATATGATTAGCCTTTTCATATTTCTCACCCCATTCACACTTGCACTATTCAGATAAAAATATTTCAGGGATGGTCAGTGGAATCTGGAGCCAGTTTAATTACTTACTGTTGTTTTACAGAATTGATCACTGATAACATAAGTCATGCTTACATCTGGTATAACATATCAACTTCTGACAACATTCAGCTAGGACACACAAATATGCTTTGTAAAGAACTACCCTAAATACCAACTGTGAGCTCTGAAGAAACACAGCAGCAACCATAGCATCGACTAGTGTATTTCAAGCACCAGTCAAATTAAGCAGTAATCCAAAAACAAGCAGAAATGCCCATAAATGCCCATAAAAATTACTGAGGGAATAATCATGTCTAGTCAGAAGCAACTCCAATAGGGCTTATTCCCAAGAAAATGTTTTCAGGATTACAAACTGCGTGGCATCTAGTTCAGCATCTTTCATATGCTCTTGATTTTTCAGCTTTCACATATTTTCTTACTTTGGGGATTTCTGCAGTGGCTTTGTTGAAGAGTGGGAGGGAAGAGTGGAATCTGCTACACTTCCCCTATTGGTTCCTCCCATTTCACCCCCTCAGAATTTCTTCTCAGAGCCCCACCAGCCGAAAATGGCTGGAGGATGGTTGTTCCAAGCAAAGGGATTCAGATATTCAAGCAGGAGAGGACTGTGTCGAGTGGGAGTCGATCTTCCAGAACAGCCAAGTAACTGATCTCTTCCAAGTAACTGATCTCTGTACTATCTGCAATTCCAGGGGATCCCTAGGTTCCACCTGGAGGCTGGCATCCCTAGCTGAGAGCTAGTACATTCTCAGGTCCTACAAGGACTGGGGGTGGATAGAGACCTCCCAAAGTTACAGGTAATCTTCAAATCACACTGACCATTTCCCCTGTAGAAAACTGCTGCTTTGTATGGTGGGCTTCATGGCAGCTGAGGGCCATTCTGCAGAGGAAAAAAAATCCATACACCAGCACAATGGCGTAATGCTAAAAAAATCCGCGCCTCGCGGAATTCCTCACCTGCTGGCTCCTCTGCTGCCATCTCCTGCTTTCTGGCATTTTGCACGCCTGCTTGAAATGGCGGAAGAGGAGAATGCGCTAGACACACTGTTCTCTTCTGCCTGTCAATCAAGGCAGGCTGCCAATCATCTTTCTTCCTCTTTTAACGGGACCATGATGCCCGCGATTTTTTTTAAGTGACTTACTTGTTTAAACACATATGCGTTTATTCATGGATGCTTAGGGCTCCTTTCACTGCAAGTCCTCTTGCAATCCGGAGCCTTGAAGCTTAAAAAAAAAATTGGGGGAGGGCAATTTTGTTTTGGTGAGGAAGAGGCATGCTTTATGGGGGAAAGTTTATTTTGGTGGGGAAAAGCTTATTTTGTGCCCTGCCTGGGTGTCTGTGTGTCTATTCATTGCTCCAGTTTTTTTTTTTTTTAAGAAAGCCCCATTCCAGGTTAAAAGAGAGGGAGACAAGCTCAAGGGTGGGCACTGGAGCTGGAAATTTCACCACTACACGTGTCTTCTGAGTCTTGCTGGCTGCTCTCATCCTGCTAGCACTACATGGCAGGGGTAATCAAGTTTTGTGGATTCCCCTGCAAGCGCTTTAAAATGGAGGATGTAGCAGCCGGTTTGCAGATATAACGCTGGATGTTTATGATATGGCATGGCGTTTGCAAAAGGTAAGACTCCCACTTCTTTAATCAGGTGTGGAATGGCCCTGAGATTAATACTTCTTTGTTCAGGCAAGGTTTGCTATTTAGCATAGTCCACACACAGAAAAATGAATCTTTCTTATTTAACAAGCATTTTATTAGTGATGCTATGCACACTGTAAACATGTGACTTCCAGGAGCGTGGCAGGGAGGCATGGCCAACTGACAAAACTTCTGGGGTTACTTGAAGCCTGAAGAATATTTCAGTGGTTACTCTATGGTCAAAAGTTTGAAAAGGATTGATCCAGAAGCTGCAACTTGTACTGAATACAGTTGCTTTTACCAACTACCGACTGAAGCTGTGATCATATTATTCTCTCTGATTTCAGAATTCAACTATTTACCTATATGCTTTCAATTCTGATTTAAAAGCCTAAAATAATCTGGGGCCCACATACCTGAAAGTCCATCTCTTGAGAATCTTGCAGATCTCCCTCCTGTCTTCTCCCCTAGTTTTTTTATTAATGCCACACCTCAACAATAATAGCTTTGCAGTGACTTCAGCCCTCTGAGATGATTTTTTCAATGAGGAAACAATAATTTCACAAACACTGTTTGTCAACAGGTTTTTATTTCAGACTAAATATGCATCTCTTTAATTCATATAGCTACAGCTACAGTACACACAAGCCAGAATGATACAGTTCACAGACATCATCAAAAAGTCTTGAGTCCTACAAGAAACATGTAAGTTCTGACTGCGCAGATATCAAGTACCCTAAAGTGTGCCACATGGATGACAAGACCCCTTGGCCATTTCCAACCCCAGTAATGCAGTTATTAAATAAGAAAGTGTTTTCAGTGTTCAAGTATTCTCATAGAAAGTCTTGACATTCCACAAGAGACTTTATAGTACATCTTTTGAAATAGCTTCCAGTCTTCAAGATAAAGGCCATTTCTCTAGAATCCCAACCAAGAAGTCTACTCAAGGCACACACAAAATAATGGTGCGACGAAAGTCTTCCGTGCACACAGAACTCTACACCTTGCATGAAATTTTGCGGGTCTTAAAGGGGCCACTGTGGCTGAATGTTGTTAAGCTGCCAAGATATTTAAGGAGGCCACCAGCGACTTCCACTACGCTAGCTCCAACGGCTGCTATCCATAAGCATAGCCGCTTCCCAAAAGTGCCCTCCCCATGCCTCCTCCTTCTCCTCCCTCGTTCCAGAGGACACATTCAAATGCTCAAACGCCGGATTCCCATTCTGAGAACAAACTCCTTCCCAGCAGGCAACGCACCAGCGGCCCCTTACAAGAAGGAAGCCTGGAGCCTGGCCAGCCCGCCCAGCCCAGGAGGGTCTGCAAACCAGACAAAACCTTGATTTAAAGACATTAAAAGCCTTGCAAGCCGGCGGGAACGCTGCTTCCCGGTACAAAAAGGCCAGATGATCAGCTGAAAAGGCCCCTTGCAATTTGGAATCCGCTCCGGGCGACCACATTTTTCAACCATGACGTTTCCTCCAGGCAGAGGCTGCCTGCCAGGCGCGGCACACCCGAGGCCGGCAGGCCAGGCGGGCGAGCCGCGCAGTCGCCTCTTGCTCCTAGCTCGCGGGCGGGCGGCCGGGCACCCCCTCCGCCTCCTGCCCCTCCCCCTGCCTTGTTAAAGGCGCCGCGCGGCAGCAGGGGGCCAGGCTGCGGCCTCCCTCCCCCCCCCTCCCCCCTCCCCCCTCCCTCCTCCCTTTTACCTTCCTTCGCCTTTTTCCTCCTCGCCAGGGTGCCTCCAAGTTTGCCCAAGAAGGAGTCGTCTTTCTTTCGGGAGGGGGGCGACTTGGGGGTGGGAGACTTGGGGGCGGAAGGGGATTTCTGAGGCGAGGTTGCCATGCTGGGGCTCCCGCAAAGCGCCCGAGCTCCGGAGAAAGGACCGCCGTAGGAGCCCAGCCCGAGCCAGCGGCGAGAGGGAAGCAGCTGGTCCCCACTCGCGACGGAAGCGGAATTGCTCCTAACGAAGCCTTCGCGGCTGGCCTCTCTCCCTCTCGCCTTCCTTCCTCCCTCCCTCCCGCCCTCTTCTCCCGTCGCACGCCCCGGAGAAGGGCTTCCTCTCCTCTCACAGAGACACGCGGAGGCAGGGCAGCGGCTGCAGGCAGAGCGGCTACGCTCTTCCCCTTCCCGCCCTCGCCCCCATCGCCACCCCCGGGCAGAAATGGGGAACTGCGGAGACCTGCGGCACAGCCTACTCGGAAGGACCTCGCCCTGTGCCCCACGAGGCGGGCGCCCCGGCAAGCATAACGTGCTGATTGCATCGCAAAGAAAACCTCAGGGGGCTTCATCTTGTAGGCGGGCGGGAAGCCCCGTCAGGCTGATTTCGGAGGGAGAACCAATGGTCGGGAGACGGCGCTCTTGGGACTCGGTCAACAGTCCCGAAGGTGGCAGCAAGTTGGGGAGAGGCTGGCTGCGGACTCGCTCAAGGACGGTTCATAGGTTCAGCCAGGTCTCAAATACGGCTATAGGATGATCGCGACCGAGGGAGGGAGGGAGCGCTGCAAACGGCGGCCCGGCCTTTGGAACAGCGAGGGGGTCTGGAGGGAGAGGGCTGTGGCTTTTGTCTCCTCGTTCCGCTACTGATACAGATCAGTTTTAAAATGACTCTCCTTGCAAACTAGAATTGCAAGATATTGTTGTTGTTGTTGTTAGGTCCGAAGTCGTGTCCGACCCCTAGGACAATGATCCTCCAGGCCTTCCTGTCCTCTACCATTTCCCGGAGTCTATTTTTAGCAAGATTTTAGCCCTCAATAAATATCAATCAGTCTTAAATAACATCCTGTCCTTGTGCTTCAGTCACAAACTAAGCAATGTGGATTAAATTACCACAGCACAAAAGGAGCAAAAGTATAGTAACTGTTCAGATTGCATAGAAATAAGTTGTCTGTTTAAATGGGAACCCGTAGTATAAAACATTTGACGTGTTCACAACTGTCACTTAATATTTGAAAAGGCTTTGAGATGGGCCCAGTGTACCTGAGGGACTGCCTCCCTGCCCATGCCCCTCAAAGAGCTTTATGCTTCCTCACCACCACTGCCCCCCACCTGGTGGGATGAGCTCCCGGAGGAGATCAAGGCCCTGACAGAGCTAAAACAGTTTCGCAGGGCCTGCAAAAGGGCCTTCTGCCAGGCATTTGGTTGATGCCAAGCAAAACCTGGCCACTGCTCCCTCCCTCCCAGAAATCCACTCATGCATTCTGCCCCTGGACCTATTCGCATTGTTAGAGAGCCAGTTTGGTGTAGTGGTTAGGAGTGTGGACTTCTAATCTGGCATGCTGGGTTCGATTCTGCGCTCCCCCACATGCAGCCAGCTGGGTGACCTTGGGCTTGCCACGGCACTGATAAAGCTGTTATGACCGAGCAGTGATATCAGGGCTCTCTCAGCCTCACCCAAATCACAGGTCTGTTGTGGGGAGAGGAATGGGAAGGCGACTGTAAGCCGCTTTGAGCCTCCTTCGGGTAGGGAAAAGCGGCATATAAGAACCAACTCTTATTATTATTATTGTTACCTCTGTTACAGTTATTTATGTTATTATTGTTGTGGTTATCTAGACATTATGGAAAAACTAAGTTCCATGAATTGTTCTACGTTCTATGTAAACTGCCCTGAGCTTCGGGGGACGGCGGTATATAAAAATAAATAAACGTGCTGAAAGGAATGACGCAGTTGCTGCACATGCGTGTTAGTGCCCCCTGGTGGCCAAAACGCACATGCGTGGCAACTGCGCATGCGCGTTTGCGCGGCACCCAGGCCGTCGGCTCTCCCCTCACCCCCAGAGGCTGACCTCAGAAAGGTTGGGGACCGCTGGTTTAAGGATTCATGGGGACTTTAGCACCAGAGCCACTTTAAGGATTTGTGGGGGCCTAGCAGAATACAATTGTGATGGGAGCAGCAAGATAGCAGCAGAGGGACTCCCCCACAGGGGAAGAGGTGTCACTCCAAGTGTCCTTAAAGAGGGAAATGTGGGGAGGACAGAGGTTACAGCCCTGATCCATGAGAGGAGGGCACCATGAGGGGACCCTGGAAGCACAGGGCCACATGCTATCTAGATAAACTGGCCCCAAGTCAGGGCTGTTGTAATGCATGGGCACAGCAGGCATAGGGGCCCCATGCTAATCTATGTATATATTGATAGTTTGTGATATGTGTTGAACACTTGATTATTAATAAATAATCCATAGCAATTTCATTCTGTGCCATCTCTGCCTGCATGATTTACCAGTTGAATATGATTTATATGTTGAATTTTTTGTTTTTTGTTTAGTTCAAGGCACATGTTATATTTCTGAAACATTTGTGTAGATTAATCTTTGCTGTGCACCGTTTTTTTATTTTAAACACTGGTTTTGTTGGAGGTACCAATATATATGTATGTATGTATGTATGTATGTATATGTATGTATGTATATATATGTATATATATAATTTTATCAATATTCTGTTTTTATTCCTGTGAGTGATTATATATGTTGAACCCCAGTTTACTGCTTTCCTGGAAGTCTATAATACTATTAAGACGCCCCTGGCTTGGGTGTGAACTGGCAGCTGGCAGAGGTTCATGGGAAATGTAATCCATGGACATCTGGAGGACCACAGGTTGACTAAAGGTAAAGGTATCCCCTGTGCAAGCACTGGGTCATGTCTGACAATTGGGGTGATGCCCTCTAGTGTTTTCATGGCAGTTTCAATACGGGGTGGTTTGCCAGTGCCTTCCCCAGTCATTACTGTTTACCCCCCAGCAGCAAGCTGGGTACTCATTTTACCGACCTTGGAAGGATGGAAGGCTGAGTCAACCTTGAGCCGGCTGCTGGGATCTAACTCCCAGCCTCATGGGCAGAGCTTTCAGGCTGCATGTCTGCTGCCTTACCACTCTGCACCACAAGAGGCTCTAGGTTGACTACCCCTGCTCTATATGACAGCCCTTCATATCACCTCTTAGTTATCTTCTCTCCAGGCTAAACAGACCAAGCTCCCTCAACCTTTCCTCATACAACTTGGTTCCAAACCCCTCACCATCCTTATAGCCCTTTTCTGGACATGCTCTAGTTTCTCTACAACTTTCTTCAGCTGTGGTGCCCAAAACTGAACACAGTACTCCAAGTGAGGTCTAACTAGAGCAGAGTAAAGCGGTAACATCACCTCTGCGATCTGGCACTGTACTTCTTTTAATACAACCCAAAATCCCATTTGCTGTTCTAGCTACCAAGTCACACTCCTGACTCATGTTCAGTGTATGGTCTACTAAGACCCACAGATCCTTTTCACACATACTACTGCCAAGACAAGTCTCACCCATCCTATAGTGCTCCATTTGATTTTTCCTACCTAAATGCAGAACTTTACATGTTGCATTGTATTTTTCACTACATTTTTCATAGCTTCTCTATGTTAAAACTTCCTAGTCCTCTACAGACACAAATTTGCAGGATATCACAGAAGTCATAGTGTTTGAACTGAATTCATTCTACATCTAAACATATTAGGATGATGTGCACTTGCTCTGGGGCGTTTTCACATGGGTATGTATAGAAAACGATTAAAACTTTAGAAGTGTGCTATTTATTTTACAAAAAATAATACTTAATGTATTGTTGATTTTAGAATAGTTAAGATACAAGGATTATATTCTATAATATTGTTTCATTGCATTATAATAGTACCGACTAGAGGAAAAAACTCTCATGAAGGCATAGTCGTTCACAGATGATGATGATGATATAACCTGCCGCTATCAGCAAAGCCATCTTGTGGCAGGTTAGATAAAGGTAAAGGTATCCCCTGTGCAAGCACCGGGTCATGTCTGACCCTTGGGGTGACACCCTCTAGCATTTTCATGGCAGACTCAATACGGGGTGGTTTGCCAGTGCCTTCCCCAGTCATTACTGTTTACCCCCCAGCAGCAAGCTGGGTACTCATTTTACCAACCTTGGAAGGATGGAAGGCTGAGTCAACCTTGAGCCGGCTGCTGGGATTGAACGCCCAGCCTCATGGGCAGAACTTCAGACAGCATGTTGCTGCCTTACCACTCTGCACCACAAGAGGCTTGTAGTGTGGCAGGTTACATAGCTATAAAAACCTCACATAAAATACATAATGTCATTCACCCCCCCCCCCAATTAAAATTATGTTTCTCGGTGGCAAAAAGCTATCCTCCCACTCCCAAATCAACTAGCTCTCCCACTGTGCACCGTGGGGGGGGGGGTAATCTATGGGTGCTGGTGATCCACCACCAGGCAATGGTCTGACCCGGTGGTCGTCTAACCTGGAGGGGCCCATCTGAACTTCTGTGCCCTGACCTCAACCAAAGACCTGGGAGAAAAGCTCTCTTGCAGGCCCTGCAGAACACAGGAAGCTCCCTCAGGGCCCTCAGCTCTTCCAGGAACTAATTCTACTAGGTTGGGGCCAGGACTGAAAAGGCCCTGGCACTAATTGAGTGAACTTCCTGGGAATCGGGTACCACCCACAAAGTTAGTGTGTGCAAAGCATAAAACTCTGCAGGGGGCCTAGGGCGGCAGGCAGTCCTTCAGATATGTGGGTCTCAGACTGCTAAGGGCCTTAAAGGTCAGAACCAAAGCCTTGAACCTGCTCTGGGCTGCAACTGGCAACCAATGCAGCTGCCTCAGCACAGGCTGTATATGGACCCTCCAAGATGTTCCTGTGAGGACCCTAGCAGCTGCATTCTGTACCAGCTTAAATTTCTGGGTCAGAGGCAAGGGCAGGCCAGTGTAGAGTGAGTTACAGAAGTCAATTCTGGAGGTGACTGTCGTATGGATCACCATGGCCAAGAGCTCTGAAGGCAGGTAAGGGTGCTAGTAGCCTTGCCTGGCAAAGATGGTCAAATGCCAGGTAGGCTACCCTTGTGACCTGCACCTCTATGGAAAGCGAGGCATCCAGGATAACCCCAAATTTCTGGCCAGGTGTGTGATGGTAGGTTGTGTTCCGGCTAGGATGGATAGATGTGCTTCCTGATCTGCCCTCTTCCTCCCTAGCCATAGAACCTCCATTTTGGAGGTGTGGAGTTTCAGGTGACTGCTCAAGCCACCCAGCTACAGCTTCCAAACATCTGGCAAATGGTTCGGGGGGGGAGTCCATGTGGCCATCCATGAGGAAATAGAGCTGGGTGTCATCTGCATATGGATGACAGCCCAGCCCAAAACTCCAGACCAGCTGAGCCAGAGGGTACATAAAGATTTTAAAGAGTGTAGGGAAGAGCACCGCCCCCTGTGAGTCAAAAGGGGTGCGACAACTCATCCCCCACTGCCACCCTGTGTCTGGTTCTGCAGGAAGTAGAGCACCATTGAAGGGCTGTCCCACGTGTCACCGTCCCAGCAAGATGGTGGACTGACAACTCCTGGTCAACCATATCGAATGCAGCGGACAGATCTAACATCACAAGGATGGCCGAACCGCCCCGATCCAACTTGCATTGGAGATCATCCATCAGGGCATCCAAAACCATCTCTACCCTATGGCCAGATTGGCACATGGATAACACCCAACACCCACAATGAAACATAGTCATGTGTGTGTGTGTTCACATATGAAAATGGCTATATATGCACACTGGATGAAATATCTTACATCCAATAATATTTTAAGTATTTATTACAATTATATTCCTTCTAAAATAATTGATATTGAAAACAGAGCACAAGGCCAGATCCATGCAATATTAACCATTGAAACATTGCTGTTTGAATAGCCCCCTACTCTGCAATTGTGTAGTAAAATCCAAATGTAAAGAAAAAAATAGTTCCCTTTAGGAGATGTATTGTATAATGTTATAAAGTTACTATTAACTCAGAGGCTCAGTATACATTATATGCCACCTTGTTCAATTAAGATCTGACTTTAAAAAAAATGAAAAGTCTGGAACAAGGTATTTTGGAGGAGAGAAGATTCAATAATACTTTCCCCGGTCCACTGCTTCCAACTGCCCCCAGAAATCGCATTTCTTAGGGTTCCAAATACTCCCGTAAGGGAGAGGGGCCTGGAATCTTAGCAACAGCAAGTGGAAACTGATTAAGCACTCCAACATTTCTCAGCTCCAAAGGCCACCCACATCCCTTTGGAAGCTGCTTCTTGAGTCTTTGCTATACACATTTGTTTGTGACATGTAAAGCCCATTAAATACTTTCAAATAACATTTGGCTTTTAATTCTAGATGGTCTGACATTCATACAGAAAGTCAAATTTGTACATGGAGCTTCATGCGTGCAAGGATTTCTTTGTACTTCTCCCAGAACAAATACTCCTCCCCCCCCCCCCCCGGCCAAACACTGAGAGCAGAGGAACTGCCATACACACAGAGCTTTGATGAGCATTGGACAGCAGGTTTGGAGCCACAGTATTTACTGTACCAATTAATCTAACCTTTATATGTCCATGGACTGAAGTAAGATTCTGTAACCACCTAAAACGTAACACAATGCAATTTGAACAGTCTACATTTAAGAAAATGAAACACAAAATAATCCTTAGCAGGAAACATTTACAGCCCCAGATCCCTTTCTGATGGGTTATGCTGACTACTTCAACATCCCCCCACACACACACACACACGTAGTAGGAAGGAAGAAAGAGGAACTACCTTTTTACCTTTGAGTAGTTATTGATCAGTACTTTGAGTGATAAAGGCACACCATGGAGGAAATAGGACCAAACTCTAGTTTACCAAACCTTCAAGCATTTTCATAGTGTTATTTTTTTCTCCAAAATAATATAAATAATTTTTCATGCTGTGTGACTAAAAATACAGAGACAAAAATGCATCTGTAAGTACAAATAAAATACTCATGTACTGAACACCTCATTCTGTTGTGTAATTTGTAATATAATTGCATTTTATTTGCGAAATAATTTTTCTGTAAACAATTATAGATCTTAAATTAACGACAAACAAAAAGTATATGAAAATAAACATGTATGCTTATAAGTTACATTTCTATGTAAACAACACACAATAATACATACAAAAACACTGTGGAATTGATCTAAGACATTTCCCCTGTACCCTTTTCAGAAGCACCGTGGCAGCAGAATAAACAGGAGCCTACAAACATTGGCTCTTAAGTAGTCATATTATTAGTTTTAGCTGCATTTTACAAAGGTTCTTCATGTATTATTTGTAAGCTAGTCCTGTTTTTCCTCCTGATCCTTTTAGTAGGGCATTTGGGTGTTTTAAAAGTAGCAACAGCACTATTCACAATATTAAGTAATTGTTAGCGCTCCCAATTAAACAGAAATAATTCCTCTTGTTTTGAGTCCCTACCTTGAAATTTAATCCAAGGGTTAAAAATCACCTACAGTAATTACTGGCATATCAAAGACTATACATAGTTCATTGCTAAATACTGTTTAAGGATTAGTTCATGTATCATTGAGCTGCAGTCCTGCTAACAGACTAGCACAAATTCCCCATGTTTTCAATGTGATGTTTGTGTATGTTAACTGAGCTCAGGAGAGCAGGCCTCATAGAGATGCCTAAATTATTACTCTAGAATACATTTGTGTATTTTTCTTTTAACAGTAGCATAAACATGGTTTGGTTATGTTTCTAGCAAATAAAAAAGCAGCCAATTACTGTGCTGTCATTATATGCCACAGTTCTGGCTTACACACAACTGGTATGTTATATGAGAGTCTCCTAAAATATACCACATTAGTATATAGTTTTCTCAGCATATTTTGCTATGTCTGGTTACAGCTGCAGAAGGTTCACTTGATCCCTTTTGTTAAGTATAATCCCTTTAATATTGCATTACAGTACCACAGGTAGCTAATATTTACCACTGTATTACATTTCCAGTTAATATGTATAGTGCCCAAAACCTTGTAAATACACCTGGTAAATTATTTCCATTTAATACTGTACTAACACATCTTCTGCAGTTTATTTACAAATGGATACAAAATCCAGTCACAAAACCCTGTTTCTCCAGTAGGAGAAGTAGTGCGGAAAGTAATCCCACTGCTGAACTGTAGATGCTGATTATGAAAATCTGAATACATAGACTTGTGACCATATTTAAAAATAATATACATATATTCACACATGATACATTCACAAAATACAGAAATATGGACAGAAAATTCTATGGTATCAAGAAAAGCTAAAACATGTAGTTCTTTTGAGAATTCTCAGAATTAACATTCCCAAAGTAGGAAGCAATGAACATTCCCAGTGTAATTTCAGTTGTATATCAGGTAGGCACAAAGAGAAGTAACTCGTTCTTTTTTATTACATATATATAACTTACATGTGACCCACTCTTAATGTGAATATCAGTCTTTCCTTGTGCAATTTATAGTACAGAATTCCTTTCTGTACAATAAGATTCTAACAATCTTCTATTAGTAGTATTCACAATGTTGAAAGAGCAAGGATTTGTCTAGGATTACTTCACGTCTGGATGAATTGGTATCCTCTTGACAATACGGATTTTTCTAAGTGCTGATCTTCAACTTCTTCCTCTGTCCTCTGCTCTTCTAAGGATGAGATAAACTTATCTCTTTCTTCAACCACTTTCATCATCTCATCAAAAGTTTCATATTCATCACTCAGGTCCTTTTCAATATCTAAACTGTCTGTTAAATATTTAAAAGAGATAATGATAAAAGTTAGTTTCCTCATTTCAGAAAGTGATGGTCATATACGGAGTACAAGAAGTCAATTAAAAAAAAGTGAGTGGTCAGAGACATCACACTCCCACCACACTCTTACTATGATTTTCTTTCTGTAGTCCCTGCCCCCAAGCACTTGTCTCCCTGGTGAATCACTTATTATACTGAGCTTGGGGAAAGTTCCAGGCAAGAAAGACTGCAGAGAGGTAAGCCAGTTTCCATGCTCCGTCCCATGGCTGCGATGTGTGCCTCAATAGCAGGAATCTATATGAATATTACTATCATTAAGAAAAGATTTGGGTATGTTCATTTATATTTTTTTCAGTTCTTAATAGATAAAACAGTACAAGCAAGTCCCAAAAGCTCCATCTTCTGGCTATTCAGAAGAAATTAACACTGGTAGTTTTGGATTTCGAAGTTGGGACTATTCTCTACTTTAAGATTGTGGCTATAATCCATGGGTGAATGCACCACCCAATCCTCCAATGGAATTCTGTATTTTTTATTCCTTTTCAGCAGCTCTGTCTTCCAGTTCAAATTCCTGCTTCTAAATTAACACAAATATATAAAAGATAGTGACTCAGTACAATAGCTGCACATGAACTATTATTTTTGTCTTTGTATGTTTTCTTTATTGTGAGTATGATCTTACTTGGATTATTTTTCAATTCTGGGTTTCCCTTGATGTTAACAAATAACATATTTCTGCTAGGAACTTTTGTTTTCCACCTAACTGGGTCCCTTCCCCAGCCAAGTCATGAATTGGCATGACTGCGTTTTTTCTTCTTTCTTGGCATCCTCAAAGAGGAGGGAGATAAGAATGAAACATAAATATGGTAAGTGAAACATTTTCTCCCTTGCTGTTCTTCCCACTACTCAGACAACTGAAACCAGGCAATAACGTTCTACGATAACAATCAGAACTGAACATTTCTATTGTTAACAAACATTGGAAATTACTGTGGTAGGATTATTTATCTATTTAAAACATTTGCTAGCCACCTCTTCCTCATGGAGTTCAAGAAGACTTATACCATAAATAAAACATATAAAATATATTAAAAACTTAAAAGTCAAACTTTTAAATTACATAGTGAACTTATTGAGTTAGCGAGATCCAGTGTCATGTAGTGACTAAGTATGGCAGCCTCTTATCTGGAGAGCCAGGTTTGATTCCCCACTCCTCCCCTTGCTGGGTGACCTTGGGCCAGTCACAGTTCTCTCAGAGCTTTCTCAGCCTCACCTACCACATAGTGTGTCTGTTGTGGGAAAAGGAAAGAAAGGTGATTGGAAGCCACTTTGAGACTCCTTCGAATAGTGAAAAGTGGGGTATAAAAACCAACTCTTCTTCAAGCGCAGTCCTAAATAATAACTAAATCAATAAGAGAATATCAGTCGGGACAAAATTATATAGATGAGCATTTCTGGGTTTTTTGATCAGTCTGCTTTTCAGCAGCTTTTACACTAAGCTTTCAAAAACTGTTTTGTGAATCAAAAGGAATATTAAAGACAGGAACAGGAGTCTGTATTTATTTATTATATATACCACCCTCCCTTTCGGCTCAGGGTAATTTACATTATAACTCCCATATTCGGTACAATACAATGAACATTCAATATAAAACTTATTTAAAAGTGAACTTGTATCAAACTGTGCAATATAATAACAGTACTGAATAACAACAGTTTGGTCTGTCTGCACTGTGGTCCAGTTTTCTGTTAGTGCAGATTATGGGGCTTCTGGTTGGTGCAGAAATGTTTTAGCTTTGGCATGGCCCTGATGTCCTCTAGGAACTCATTCTACTAGGTGGGAACCAAGACTGACAAAGCTAGGTATTCTGGGGCCAGGTAGAGTGCAAGTAGCTTGGCGAGTAGGTGGAAGAATGCCAACTGGACTACTTTTGCAACCTGTTCCTCCATGGAGAGGGAGGAGTCAAATATCATGGCCAGGTTCCTGGCCGAGCATGCAAAATTTGCACCCTGTCCAGGTTGAACAGTCACACTTTCTCACTTGGCCCTTTCCTACTGAACCACAGGATGCTTTAGGATGCTTTGGGCTGATCCTGCGTTGAGCAGGGGGTTGGACTAGATGGCCTGTATGGCCCCTTCCAACTCTATGATTCTGTGATTCTGTGACCTAGCACCACAGTACCCTATCATTGTGCTCTGCAAAGTTCAAAGCTTTCCTCCATCCTAAGGAAACTTCCTCCAAATTTGCTCCTGCAATAAAAGCCATATCACTTGGAGGAAGGATTCATACTTTGCTGAGTAGAATGGTAGACCAATATTGGTTTCTCAGAGAGCTCCAGTGGGTGCGGGATTGCGAATGGGCATAATTCTGGATGTTCTAATAGTTCCTTGTGTCTCTTAAATGCAAGTGACCTGATTCACAAGTATATCTGCATCACTATCTACAACTCAATTAATTCACTAATTAGCTTACCATTAGCAGCTATTTTTTCTCTCAATTTCTGCTCCAGTCGGCTTTGATGATCCTCTAATTCAAGCTCTTTGGCTCTGGACATAAGAATAATAAAGGCTATGACAATCAACTAATCCTCAATAACTCTATTAAAACTATAGTAGTGGTGAGCTTAGACAACTTAGACCCTTGCTCTTTTCCAGACTTTTTAATGAGTAGCCAACTAGGGCCACATGGGATCCATTTGTCTGTTTATCTTTAAACCATTCGAGGAGCGGTATACATATTTGGCTAAGGGCTAAGTGGGCAGATAGTGGGCAGGGCCGGTCCGGGTGAGGGACTTCCGATTGGGCCTTCACCAGGACAGGCCAGAGTTCTAGCCAGTCGAAAGATGCAAAGCCAGTCAGGAGGCCCAATCATTGGGCCAAAGTTCTGACAGGGCCCGCCCTCCCAGGGGCAATCTGGAGATATCACTGCCAGTCTGCTCCTGGCCACTGCAGGGAAAGGAGGTCTGTATGGCTGCCAAGGGGGATGAGAACAGAGGCTTGGACAGGTTGCGCCAGCCCGTTTCGCCCCAAGGCTGTCCTAACTGTCATTTCCACCTGTAACTTTGCCTTAGAACACTGACAGAGCTGGCAGGAGGCTGCAGAGTGCTCTCCCTCCCCCTCCCTTCAGGCCTGCTGCAAAGGAACCTTTAACAGCCCCTGACTGAGAGGAGGGAGGCGTTTCTGAGAGAAACACAGGGGAGTCTGAGGGCATGGGTGAGGAGCTTTCTCTTCCTGCCAAACAGTTGGCTGACAGGGAGGACACAGAGAAGCCCCTTCTCACTTAAAATACTGCTGTGGCCGGCCATACTGCTGGAGGGAAGAAACAGCCAAGCAACTCTCTGTAGAATTGAGACCTACCACACAGGGTTATTGTGCAGGTGAAACTGGAAGCTATTGCAGAGGTTCTTTTGCCTCCTGTTTCATCTGCACAACAACCCTGTAAAGTAGGCTTCAGCAACCTGTGTGGGAGGCCTTAAATGTTTCTTCTCCTCAACCATGGCCAAAGTCCATTGGAGCCCTTTCTGCCTGGGCAGCTGATCTTTATACTCTGCAGATGAGCTGTAATTCCAGGAGCTCTCCAGGCCCCACCTGGAGCTTGGCTACCCCTGGGCTGGAAATATTCCTGGAGGTTTGGAGGAGGGCCTTAAAATCGTACAATGCCTCAGAGTCTGGCCTCATTTGTCTCCACGCCACCACAACCTCCCATGCAACACACACATTCAACCCCATGCCCTTACAGACTGGACAACTCCTCCCCTTCCTCTTCCCACTGCCAAGCTCTAGCGCCTGTTGTATTCCTGGATACAACAGGTTTGCCTCTAGTATAATATAATAAAGAGACCAATATTTGATTTCTTGAGGGACTTGAGAAAAGGGAATGGTATGCATAAAGAACTATAACTCCCAGTATACAGGTCTTTGTATTGTCTGCTGTGTGTTTTACTGAATTTTAACATTTTAAATGTTCTTTTGGATTGTTCAAATGTTTTAATTTTTTTAAAAAATATGAGCCACCTTGGGGACGCTAATTGGGTGGGAAAGCAGCATAATACTGTTTTAAATCCGTCAATCTAATAACTTCCAGAGGAACACTTTTATTGTTTATTACTAGCTTCAAAGCCCGTTCCTAAGAACTGGCCTTGAAAGGGACCCCTCCCCTGGCCCTCAGCTAGGCAGCTAAAGGTGGCTTTGGGCCACAGCTCCCAGCTGGATCAAGTGGGGCGGGAGGGAGCTGGCCAGCTTGTTAGCAGGCCCAGGACAGAGCTCCTTAGCAGGCAGTCAGCAGGCTGGGAGGCCCTCATTACCAGGCCCTGCTTAGGAGGTCCTTGTTAGCAGGCCAAGAAGCCCTCACTAGCAGTCCCAGGCAGTCCCAGGCTAGCAGTCCAAGAGGCCCTTGTCAGCAGGCCCTCCACCACAACCCTTCGCCCAGAGCCGTCTTCCTTTACCTGCTGCTGGCTCCAGGCAATGAGGCGTGTCTGAGAGCAAAGAGGCTAGAGTCCATGGACGGAGGGCGGGAGCTGCAGGGGCAGGGCCAATCAAGGTGCAGCCAGCTTTTCTGGCTGCACCCTGATTGGCCCTATTGCAACTTGGACAGCTGGAAACGTTCCACCCCCTCAAAATATGTAGAGTCAGTTCTCTAAAGACCTTGCACTAAAGCTGAAGTAGGCATGTCGACAGCACAGTACTTCCACCTTTGATATATTTGTACATATCCTTGTTTACTCATTTTGAAACAAATTCCAATTGGTGTGTTTGGATATACATGTAGGAGAGTTCTGTTTATTATAAGATGCTCTTCTAGCACTTTTACTTCATGTAGATTAAGTTCCTAAAGATTTATTAGGATTCATCATAAGAGAATATATATGAATTGCAGTACCTATAAAAACCTCAGCTCACTGAAAATGTATGTTCAAAACAGATTACCACTTTGGGGGGCATTTATTGTAAAACACTTTCCAGCAACAAAAGGCAATAAGATAAGAAAAGCAGCTCTGGCACTCCCTGTGCTAACGGAGATATGCTATGCAAGGCATAATGCAGCAATTTAGTTCAATAACAACATCTGCATGCATCAGGAAGAGAATCTTCCACATGGATTAGAAATGTATTCTGCCTATCTCTACAATTTTCCATCACTAATAGCAGACTGTGCGTTCTTACTCACCTGATCAAGAGTTCAAATTCACAGCGCATTAATTTATTCTTCTCTGATACCAGCTCAAACCATTCATGCAACAGCTGAGTTTCATCTTGTGTGCCTGAATCTGTTTAAGGTATCAAAAATAAATTTACACGATTAGGTTTTCAGTATAATGCTGCCATATCTACAAAGTTATATCATAGGGAAAACTAAGCGTTAGGGGTTTTTAGTAAGCAACAAACTCTGAAATTAAAGTAGTTGGATTGTAGTGATCACACATGCACACACAAGTTAAGGTTTGTGTTTCAAACCTAGCCAATTTTAGTTACTCTTGATTTTGAAAAGGATATAGCATTGGACTAATAATGTCTATTCTAATGTTAGGGATCCCCAGGCTCTCTTCTTGGCCAGCACCTGAAAACTAGAGATGGTTATGATCAGATCTGGGAAATTGCATAAACATCCACTTTCCTGACTTAAACCTAAAACGACAGCAAACGACTGTTTACAGTGAGTTCTTGTGGCTTCTTAGTGTTCATATGGATCTCAGAGTATAACAGAGGCAGTTAATCTATCTGCTGCTTCAGGCAACAAGTACATATTTCCTGTTGTCTGTCAACCAGGCCCTTTTTTTCCATGGCAGGAAAATTAGCACTTCCACAATCTTTGTCCTTGGATCACTTTGTCATCTCATTATTAGCATGTGGGTCAAGTTTTGCCTTCTTTATCGGTCCAATGATGAGTAACCTTACAGCATTAGATACTTAGTGCTATGGCCTATACCAGGAAGCCCATACCCTTAAATAAACAAACAAGGTCCCATCTGTTTCAGCATCTTGCTTCCAAAAATGGCCCAGCCAAATGCCTCCAGGAAGCCCCAAAACAGGAAATGAAGGCAACAGTTCATCCCCAACTCTGGTCGTCCTCAGTAGCTAGTACTCAGAGGTCTATTGCCTCTAACTTTGGAGAGAAGATGCAGATAGCCTGTTACTTTACCCAGTTAAACACATAGTGGTAGCAAATTGCCCATTGGGTGCAACTGTTATTTTATGCCAGAACACAGAAGAAACATATTGTGTGGGGAACTATTATACTCTCTTTGGAACTTCTAGTTGCTCTGTCAGAAACCTACAAACTGAGAAATGCTACAAGGGATCAGCTAGGAATACTTAATGCTGAAGTGGGCAATAGGTATGGACCTAATCAGTGTACCAAAACAGACCAGTGGGGCCTGATCTGAGCTGCTGAGAGTGTACAAGAAATAAATAGTTGGACAGGAGTTTAATACAAAATAAAATCCTCCTAAACAAAAGATTCCCGGACTGGACATCACCAGACAGTCAACACAGAAATCAGATTGACTATATGCTCTGCAGCCAAAGATGGAGAAGTTCTATACAGTCAGTAAAAACAAGACCAGGAGCTGATTGTGGTTCAGATCATCAACTTCTTGTTGCAAAATTTACGCTTAAATAGAAGAAAGTAGGGAAAAGCACTAGGCCACTCAGGTATGAACTAAATCATATCCCCGACAAATATACAGTAGAGGTGACAAATAGATTTAAGGAATTAGATCTGATAGACAGAGTGCCTGAAGAACTATGGATGGAGGTTCACAACATTGTACAAGAGGTAGCAACTAAAACTATCCCAAAGAAAAAGAAATGCAAGAAATCAAAATGGCTGCCTGAGGAAGCTTTACAAATAACTAAGGAGAGAAGGGAAGTGAAAGGCAAGGGAGAAAGAGAAAGATACACCCAATTGAATGAAGAATTCCAGAGAAAAGCTAGAAGAGATAAGAATGCCTTCTTAAATGAACAGTGCAAACAAATAGAAAAAAACAATAGAATGGGGAGGAACAGAGATCTTTTCAAGAAAATTGGAGATGAAGAGAACATTTCATGCAAAGATGAGTATGATAAGGGACCAAAATGGTAGGGACCTCACAGAAGCAGAAGAGATTTTAAAAGGTGGCAAAATTATACAGAAGAACTATACAAGAACGAGCTTAACATCCCTGATAACCACAATGGGGTAGTTACTGACCTAGAGCCAGACATCCTGGAATGTGAAGTCAAATGGGTCTTAGGAAGTCTGAGCAACAATAAAGCTAGTGGTGGTGACAGCATTCCAGTTGAACTATTCAAAAGCTTAAAAGACGATGCAGTAAAAGTGCTACACTCAATATGCCAGCAAATTTGGAAAACTCAACAATGGCCACAGGATTGGAAAAGGTCAGTTTACATTCCAATCCCAAAGAAGGACAATGCCAAAGAATGTTCAAACTACCGCAGCATTGCACTCATTTCTCATGCTGGCAAAGTTATGCTTAAAATCCTACAAGCTAGGCTCCAGCAATATGTGGACCGAGAACTTCCAGAAGTACAGGCAGGATTTTGAAGAGGCAGAGGAACTAGAGATCAAATTGCCAACATATGCTGGATCATGGAGAAAGCTAGGGAGTTCCAGAAGAACATCTACTTCAGCTTCATTGACTATGCTAAAGCCTTTGATGTGGAGCACAACAAATGGTGGCAAGTTCTTAAAGAAATGGGAATACCAGAGCATCTTATTTGTCTCTTGAGAAATTTATATGCAGATCAAGAAGCAACAGTGAGAACTGAACATGGAATCACTGATTGGTTCAAAATTGAGAAAGGAGTTCGGCAAGGCTGTATACTGTCGCCTTGCCTATTTAACTTGTATGCGGAGCACATCATGAGAAAGGCGGGATTAGAAGAGTCACAAATTGGGATCAAGATTGCAGGAATATCAACAACCTCAGATATGTAGATGATACCACTCTAATGGCAGAAAGTGAAGAGGAACTAAAGAGCCTGTTGATGCGGGTGAAGGAGGAGAGTGCAAAAGTTGGCTTGAAACTCAACATCAAGAAAACAAATATCATGGCATCTGGCCCTCTCAATTCCTGGCAAATAGATGGGGAAGAAATGGAGATAGTGACAGATTTTATTTTCCTGGGCTCCAAGATCACTGCAGATGGGGACTGCAGCAAAGAAATTAAAAGACGCTTGCTCCTGGGGAGGAAAGCTATGGCAAATCTAGACAGCATCCTAAAAAGCAGAGACAACACCCTGCCAACAAAAGTGTGACTAGTCAAGGCTAAGGTCTTCCCAGTAGCAATGTATGGCTGCGAAAGTTGGACCATAAGGAAGGCAGAGCGTCAAACATTAAGGCTTGAACTCTGGTGCTGGAGAAGACTCTTGCGAGTCCCTTGGACTGCAAGGCGAACAAATCGGTCAGTCCTAGAGGAGATCAGAGGAGATCTGCTCTTTAGAAGGCTAGATCCTGAAGATGAAACTCAAATTCTTTGACCACCTCATGAGAAGGAAGGACTCCCTGGAGAAGAGCCTAATGCTGGGAGCGATTGAGGGCAAAAGAAGAAGGGGACGACAGAGAATGAGGTGGCTAGATGGAGTCACTGAAGCAGTAGGTGCAAACTTAAATGGACTTTGGGGAATGGTAGAGGACAGGAAGGCCTGGAGGAACAGTGTCCATGGGGTTGCGATGGGTCGGACACGGCTTCGCACCTAACAACAACAACAAACAAAAGATTAAACACCTAGCCACAAATCACATACAACCTGGTCTGTTCTGTAATAACAGTAACCATTATTCACAGAAATTATTTCAGATTCTTCTAATGTGTAAATTGTTGTTGTTCCACTTGTGAGATCATCAAAACCTCATTGGCTCATCAGCCTTTGTAGCACTTTGTTTCACCCCCATGCGTGTTCTCTTCTTATTCATTAGCTACTGGACTGAATAGCTTCCACTAACAAAAGACCTTTTTATTCTGCAGTCACACAATTATTAGAGCGGAGCTGCATTAATGTCACTGAAGACTAGTGCTTGCAGGCCTGCCTCTAAATTCGGTTATTCACAACCTCTGCAGCTCAATATTATTGCTTAACTGTGAGGTTTTTCTAATTACCTTAATAATACCTATTAAATCACTTGAACTCCATAAGCACAACCCTACTTAAATACAGCTTAACCTAATGAGAAATTGTCATTCATTAAGTTAAAAAAGCACATTATTTTGTGAACAGGATGAATGCATGGAATGGTATCAGCTGGAATTATACATTAACAACATGAATGCTGTTATAAGCAAACCCCCAAATTAATAATTTTCATGAGTGGTTTACAGAGCTGGAAAAATATTTTGCATGTGATTCTTATGGTGGAGGAGAAATCACAGTTCCTTTCTGAACACCTACATTTAATTTGCCATAAATCAGTCAAAAGACAGGAAAAATAGAACTTTAATAAGAGAAAATGCATTACTAAGGATACTATTGAGTAAAGCAGCTTCTGTCCTTCAAGATGAAATAGGCAGGTCATAGAATCATAGAATAATAGAGTTGGAAGGGATCTCATGGATCATCTAGTCCAGTGGTCCCCAACCTTTTTAACGCCGGGGACCACTCAACGCCTTTTACTGAGGCCTGGTGGGGGGGTAGTTTACTCCTCTACTCTCAACCACTGCCCTAGCGCTATCTGATTGCTATGGTAATGTTTAAACATCCCTTCAAAATAAGATACAGACACGCCACAACAATGAAGTGTGTTGTAAAGGGCTGGGGGGGGGATGAAGTAAAGGGCCGGGGGGGGGAGAAGGCTTCCTTCGGGGCCCACCTCCGACTAGTCGAAGGACTACATGTGGTCCGTGGCCAACAGGTTGGGGATCGCTAATCTAGTCCAACCCCCTGCACTATGCAGGACACTTACATCCCTATCGCTCATCCGCTGTAACCTGCCACCCCTTTAAGCCTTCCCAGAATCAGCCTCTCCGTCAGATGGCTATCCAGCCTCTGTTAAAAAATTTCCAAAGATGGAGAACCCACCACCTCCCGAGGAAGCCTGTTCCATTGAGAAACCGCTCTAACTGTCAGGAACGTCTTCCGGATGATTAGATGGAATTTTTTTTGAATTAATTTCATCCCATTCATTCTGGTCTGTCCCTCTGGGGCAAGAGAGAGCAATTCTGCTCCATCCTCCATAAGGCACCCTTTTAAATACTTGAAGGTAAATGGATAATAATTTGGTAGGGTATACTTGATTTTTGTACCAGATATTCTATGGTCATATTGGACCCCAAGAATTTCAGCTCTACTCATGCAACTGATCTTTCTCAGCTCTTGCATTCTGCTATAGCCTCCTGTGTTTTCTAGGAAACTTCACATGGCTATCAGGCAACACCAAATAATTGTATGGATATTGTATGGAGTAGTGCAGCTCAAGGAAGAAATCCATGGATATCATGGATCCTGCTCACACAGAAATGTCTTCTTGAATGAAGGAATGAGAGACTGAATCCAGGCCCATTATTTTTTAAATTCTCCTTGATTTTATGTTGCTTAATTAATTAATTAATTAATTAATTTAGATTTCTATACCGCCCATTTCTTCGCAGCTCTGGGCGGTTTATTAAGGCCAATTTAGACATGACACATAAACCTAAGTTACAACTCAGGAGCTTGTTCACATCAGTATCACAGCTTCCAGAAGAATAATTCCTTCTACTCTATTGCCCATCATACTTCACACATTATTATAATAAATTTAGTTCTGAAGAACTTCTTCAACTAAATAAAGAATTTTCCTAATTTCTTGTATCCTCAGGAACACAAAATTCATCATTTGAAGGAACTATAATTAATGTCCTATCTCCTTTTTTCTTACCTGATTCTCCTCTCAGTTCTCTTTCTAGCTGAATGCCAAACACTTCCAGGGCTCGTTGCATCTCCTCTACTTCCTCTAGTTGCCGCTGGATTCCCTGACAAATAAATTGAGACACTTTACATTCTACCTTGAAAAATGGAGTACCTATGAAGATATGAAGCTGTTCATACTGAATCAGACTGTTTGTCCATGTAAGTACTGTCTATTTTGACTGGCAGCAGCTTTCCATGGTTACAGGATTTTCCTTGAGACTTGCTAGAAGAAGAAGAAGAAGAAGAAGAAGAGCTGGTTCTTATATGCCACTTTTCTCTACCCAAAGGAGTCTCAAAGTGGCTTACAGTTGCCTTCCCTTTCCTCTCCCCACAACAGACACCCTGTGAGGTAGGTGAGGCTGAGAGAGCCGTGATATTACTGCTCGGTCAGAACAGTTTCATCAGTGCTGTGGCGAGCCCATGGTCACCCAGCTGGTTGTATGTGGGAGAGCGTGGAATCAAACCCAGCTTGTCAGATTAGAAGCTGGCGCTCCTAACCACTACACCAAGCTGGCTGCAATAAGACCATGATCACCTGGTCTTTCATGATGAAATGTGGATTTGAATGTGGGGGTCCCACATCTTGGTCCAACCAGTACACCACAGTAGCTCTCATGGCTGTTTTTTATTCCATGGAAATATAGAGTTTCCAGAAATAAAAAAAAACTGTCATCTGAAAATGAGTGACAGTGACAGAAAATTAAAGTATGATTTTATAAAGGCATATGAAAAACAATTGACACCGAGCACCTATACCATCTATTCACTTTGTCCAGATACCTTTTGACAAAGCTGGCTGTTTCATTAGAAAAAAATGACTCAAGTACCTGTGCTTTATGGAGTCTTTTAAGTTGTTCTTGTTTAAACAGATGCTTTGTTTTCTTTTCCAACTTTCTATTTCTTTTCAGTGGTTTTTTTGCCTGGAACAACAAAGACAAAACACAAAAGCTAATCAATACTTTGTACTTAGCCAAAGATATTCATAGACTTTTCTTGTAATGTGAATGTTAAGTAGTTTTATGACTGAGTTGCTAAGGCACATTCTAAGCCATTTGCCCTCATCAATACGGACCTTGTGACGCATTAGCACTTTGTCAATTAAAGCAATGGCAACGGTCAATCAATGAAGATGAAATTGTACATCTATAAATCCAAAGCAAATTATCTTGATGACTAAAAAGAACACATTAGGGAGCGTAAGATTGTCACTCATGTCTTGACCTACTTATTGAATCTGCCAAAATGCTAAACCTTCTATCCCTTGTGGCTGAATAGAAATATTGTATTTTGATGAGAAATGCAGCTAGAGTTGGAATTTTTCATTTTGAACTAGAGTTATCGACAATATCGCACTATGCATGGAATACTTCTTTCAGAAGGAGATTCAGACAGGCCAGGTGCACAGTAGAGACAGAGTTAGTTAAAGGGAAAACAGGAACTAGAACAAGAATATTTGAATACACATTTCACAGTGTTTTGAAATTACTATAATTGTGAAGAAAATTAAAACAAACCTGATGAAGCATGGAGATAATAATAATTTTAAGAAATAGGTGCCACTGCAAAATGGCTGTTAATAACTGCATTTATCTGAGGATGTGAATAATTTATCATTTAAATATGCTTGAGTTTTTATTGGTAGGAAGGTGAGTTTGAATTTTTGCCACTTTCATCTCCTGTACATATTTTTTTAATGTTTAGTTAAATGAAACTGGGGAAGGAGGTAAAGTATGTCATTTTTTAAATAGGACCCAGAAAACTTTCAGGTACTAATGTAATTGCCTGACCTTCCTAATTTTTTATGGAATCAAAATAAATTGTGTCAGTTGCCCTTAGTTACCCCTATCATAGTCCCCCCTTGCAGCTGAATGCAATAGAAGTACATAAGTTGGAATAACTAATGTTACTGAGAGAAGGGGGGAAGAATGATCTGTCAAATGCTAGAAAAATATGTCTCTCTAGTTCAAAATGGAGGAATGTAAATCTTCAATTTTCCACTACTCTTCCTTCACCTCTTACAGCTCTTCTCATATTCTATTTTGCTTCTTGTTAGTATAAGGCCCTCATTCTTCTACTGGCAGTGGAGCTGTTGTTGTGGTAAAGTATCAAGGAGACAAATAACCCTAGTGAAGCCAATCACAGTCATGTGCTCAGGCATCCATTACTTCTTTATACCTGCAGAAAGATCTAACATAGCAACCCACTTGCTGCTGCCATAATCCCTCTATCAGCTTTAGCAAACCTTGCTGGAGATGTGGGACAGAGACAAATGTTCAAGAGAAAAAGAGCAGAGAAAGACAAAGAAGGAATGTAAATAGTGACAATATAGTAAGGAAGAAAGGCAGGGGATGTGAAGAGATGAAGAAAGAAAATGGAGAAGGGAGCTTGAAAAAGGATAAAAAAGTAGTGTGGATGGTGCCAGATAGGAGTATTAGGAAACATCAGTTAGGTGCCATGGCACCTATATATACACCAATGGGGATCACAGATGTTGAAGATAAAATTACTGATGATGGACAGTGAGGTATGCAGAAAAATTGGGAAACTGGCAGATTAACCTCTCAAAATAAATAGTAATATGTGAGCACTAGCCTCAAAGCCCATTCATAAAAATGGGCTTTGAGAGCCCCCCCCCCCCCGCCACGACGAGGCTGGACCCTGGCTACACCCTGATTAGCCCTGGAGAGGCCGGACCGTTTGTCCCCCAAGGCTGTTTCACAATTATATAGAGGCACCAAATGGATAAGATTATACAGACTGATGTTATCTTGGGTTGGTCTACCAAAATGGTGCCTGATATTACATGAGCCTCTCTAGGAGGTAAAAGGACTGGTGGAAGGGGATAGGAATGGAGAGAAGACACGACTGCAAAGAGGAAGGGAGCCTTTGAATTTCCAATCAACCCTGATCAGCTGGCTAACAGACTTCAGGGGATTGGTTGTGATATTCCATGTGCAACAGTACTGCAGTGGCCTTCTGTGCAGAAAAACAAAATTATTTAGGATGGTAAAAGCAATGAATGACTATGAAGAGTTCCAAGAGGATCTCCATAATTAGGATGTGTGAGCAATATGGCAAATTAAATTCAATACAGATTTAAAAAGATGATACATGCCGCAAGAAGAAACTCAACTTCAGTTAATTGCTCATGGCTCTCACCTTGCTGAGAGGGAAAGGGGCTGAAGCTCAATGAAACTGTCAAGAGTGCCACAGCAGTGAAAAGGGCAAACTCTGTGCTGAGGATTATTTGGAAGGGATTGAAAATAAAACAGCCAATATAATAATGCCTCTGTGTAGATCTATTGTGCAGCCTCATTTGGAATAGAATAATAATAATCATGAGGAGAAGGAGTTGGTTCTTTATGCCGCTTTTCTCTACCCCAAGGAGTCTGAAAGTGGCTTATAGTCACCTTCCCTTTCCTCTCCCCACAACAGACACCCTGTGAGGTGGGTGAGGCTGAGAGAGCCCTGGTAGTCAGAACAGTTTTATCAGTGCCGTGGCAAGCCCAAGGTCACCCAGCTGACTGCATGTGGGGGAGCGCAGAATCGAACCTGGCATGCCAGATTAGAAGTCCGCACTCCTAACCACTACACCAAGCTGTCGATCATGTATACACCACATGTAGATCTGGTCATTGTTAGGGATAGGCATGAACTGGCCATGAACTAAAGTGCATGACAAATTTTGGCTGGTTCATGCACAAACTTCCTGTGAACTTTCAAGTGGCTCTCAGTGGTTCATGAATGTATTCACTTCCAGAATCATGGCTCACAAACCAGGCACACATGAACCAAAAATGAACTGCATTTTCCTGGTTCAGGCCCATCTCTAGTCATTGTAGCTCAGAAGACACAGTGCAGAGTTGGAAAGAGTACAAAAGAGGGCAGCCAAGCTGATTGGGGGGAGGCTATAAGGAAAAGCCAAAGAGTCTCAGACTTTCCATTTAGAAAACTGATGAATAAGGGAGACATGAAAGAGATTTATAAAATTATGCCTGGGTATTAAAAAAAATGGACAGAGAAACTTTTTTTTCCTTTCCCAAAATACAACAAATCAAGGACATGCAATGAAATTGATGGGCAGTAAGTTCAGGATAGACAAAAGGAAATCCTTCCTTTCCTGACTAAAATGTAGCATTTGCTGCCAGAGGAAGTAGTGACAGCCACAGGCATAGGAAGTTTTAAAAGCAATTTAGAATATCCAGCATAACTGGATAGTGAGCCACATTGTGCTGAAAATTTGTAATATATACCAGAATGTTTGAACTGGCAGTGACTAAACAGGAAAGAGATTGTGACTTCATGACTGAAAATTGATTTTGTGTATGGCAGCAATGAAAAATGCAGGTTCTATGGTCAGGGTTATTGTAGGGTTGGAAATAAAACACCCAGTATTGTAATGCCTTTGCATAGCTCCAGAATAAGAAAAGCCCTGCTGGATCAGACTAGTGGTCCCTCTAGTCCAGCACCCAGTCTCACAGTGGCTAACTAGTTACTCTGGAGGGACAACACAACATTCAGGCCAAGACCATTCCTGATGTTGCCTCCTGCCAATGGCATTCAGATGTTTACTGACTAGGAATTTAGATGTTCCCTTTAGTCATCATGGCTAGGATAGGTCTATCAGTGGCTACTAGTTATGAGCTGAGATCCTTTATTCTTCATATGGCTTCCTGTACCAAACAATGAATGTGTAGGCCAGGGAGAGCATGGGAGTCTTGATAAATTACCATCCATCTATCTTACCAGCTGTCTCCCTGCTGAGGCTGGCTCAGGCAGTGGCACAGTGGGCCTTGCATTTCCTCAAACTAATAGTTATGGGGAACTTCAGTGTTCACATTTACACTGCCTTATCCAGTGCCTCCTTTGACTTTATGACTGCCGTGGCAGCATTAGGACTCTCTCAGTTGTACTGGCTCCCATGCACAGGGCAAGCCACATACTGGATCTGATCTGTTGTGCAGAAATTGATTTGGATTCAGCAGTTCTTTGTGAACTAGTGCCGTGGACTGATCATGACCTTGTGAAGGTCAGTTTGAGATTGGTCTCCTCCCTCTATAGGGGTGGCAAGCTGATTTATGCTTGCCTACAGAGACTCATGGATCCAGAATGCCCTGCAGGATTTGTCTGGCTCTGCAGTTCTCTTGATGAACTCACTGATGCCTTTAACCTGGACCTTCAGGAGGCCATTAACTTAATTGCCCCCAAGCCACCCCTTCATCCCCCTATTAGCTTGGCTCATTAGTATACGGATAAATTAAGGATGGTAAAAAGGGGGCTTGGGTAGCTACAGCTATGCTGTCAGGGAAGCCATTAGGAAGCAACAAGAGCACTGAATAGAGCCCACTTTAAGGTTTATGAAGTGGCAGTGAAGGCAGCAAAGCACTTACTTTTCTGCCTTCATTGTATCTGCTGCATCACATCCAGCTCAATTGTTCAGAGTTATTAGGCAACTCACCACCCCTTTGGTGATTCCAAAAGTAGACAAAAATTGGCTATTAGCTGTGACACATTTGTTACATTCTTTTCAGATAAAGTCTTGCTCTGCCAAGACTTGGCTGCCAGATTTGGAGTCTTGGGGCCCTGTGTGTGTAACTCAGGTCTTCCTCTCCCCCCTCCCCATTGAAACAGGAAAGTGTTCTGCACGTATTAGGGTAGTTCAGAAGGGGGGGGGGGAGCCAAGCCTCTTTCTTTCTTTTCTTGAAGGGGGGAGAGGAGCCAAGCTTGTCACATGACCAGGTGTGGCCTATCAGAGGTTCTGAGCTTGCTTTCCCAATCCGGATTTGAAAAATATTGAGCGTCTAAGATATCGCACAATAAAGGTAGAGTCAGTCCGGATCAATCCTTTTGCTGCAGAAGGAAAATTTATTGAGCGTCTAAGATATCAAAAATATTGAGCGTCTAAGATATCGCACAATAAAGGTAGAGTCAATCCGGATCAATCCTTTTGCTGCAGAAGGAAAATTTAAATCGCCCCAAATCCAAACTGAAATCGCATTCTGTGTAGAGGATTGTGTAGACTGAATCGACCTGGGATTGGAATAAAAGCTCCGTGCAGTTTACACCCTGGTTTCCAGCTGGGATTTGGGACTGAGACAACTTTGGTTGCTCTGGCTGACAATATCCAGTTACACCTTGATGCTGGCAGGATGGCACTACTGATCCTGTTGGATCTTTGTCTTCTGCCTTTGAAACAATAGATTATGTGGTCCCAGTCACCTGCATAACCTCCCTAGGTTTGAGGGGTACAGCCATGAGCTGGTCCTCCTTATCGTCTAAGGTCACTCCCAAATCATAGGTAGAGACTTGTTCACATGGTCTCTAACCTGTGGAGTTCCATGGGGTTCATTCTCTCCCCAGTGTTATTTAACATCTGTCTGCACTTTCTGACAGAGATTGTAAGGAGGTTTGGAGTGGGGTGCCATCAATATACAGATGACACCAAGCTCTATCTCTTATTTAAGTAGGTTGAGAATGCAGCTGCCAGAGTTTTGCCAGAAGTGTCTTGGTACATAACACCTATCTGTTGTCATTTCAAAGTGTACTAACCTTTAAAGCCCTAACACTGACCTGTGACCCTCACGCCTCTGAGACCACCTCTCACAGCATGATACTCCCATCTTCTCTGATCTTCAGCTCAGAATTTATTGAAGGTCCCTGGTCCCTGAACCCCACCTTGTGTCAACATAGACAACAGCCTTCTCAGTAGTGGCCCCCATCCTGTGGAACCAGCTGCCCAAAGAGATGCACCTGTTCTTTTCCAGGCAGCCTTGCATGACTGATCCACCAGGCAAGCTGGTATACTTCAGCTGTGTCTTCACCATGCACCAGCCTACCCAGCCTGATTTTAAAGGGGAAAGATTTTTAACCATTTTATATTTTAAAGGTTATATTTATTGTATTCCTTTATTTTATGAATTTTGCTCCCAATACTATAGTTGAAAATATATGAAAAATTGGTAGATAGATATTTGTTTGGATAGACCCAAAACAAAACTTGGCAAGGATAGGTCAGAAAAAATAGTATTTCACAAACAAATAATTTTATTTCCTTATTAGTTTTGTCAGTGGGAAACAGATGGCACTATCTGGGAACCGGACAGACATTAGTTACAGATAAAGGATTGAATGCAGCCTGCTGAGACAAATGTACTCATTACTGAACTCAAACATTTTAGACTTCCCCTTCATTTTTGTAACATCTGTGTGCAGAATACATTAAGTATACCATTTCCTCAAAAGCATTAAAATGAAATCAGTTAGAAAACTATCAATCAGGAAGTGCCATGTCTAGGTTTTGGGCTGCTGCTCTATGCATTGAAAGAGTTCTATAATCATCAGATTGCCTAAAACATGGCAGAATTGCTTTAACAACAATATTTGTGTCCCAATCCCAAAGACACTTACATGATATGCTGGTTTGTGACTGGAGGCAGATATGACCTAGGGCCATTTCGCACGGCTTCAAAGTAGCACAATGGTTGCTATTTGGAAACGCTACTAATTTGCCATAACCCACGACGTCGTAGACAATCTGCAACAATCCTGAAACCAATCAGCAAAAAGCGCTTCGTTGTGGCGCTTTCAGGGGAATCCAGAAAAGTGGATTCACCCTCCGGATAGCGATACACTCCTGCAACCAATCTGCAACAGTAGCGCTAAAGACCTGTGCGTTACCATTGTTGCTGGTTCTTCAAAGTCCCTCCCCCTGGCTCTCTCCTCCAAACTTCCGGCGAAGCGATCGCCATTTTTTTTTCTCCGAGCGAGCGGGGATAAACGCACCGGCGAGCCTCTTTCTGTTTAGAGGCTTCCCTGGCTTCAGTCCTTCACCTTTAGTCACTAAGCACAAACCACTGAAAAGCCCGTTTGCTGAAATAAAGTCCCTTTATTTTTTACAAATAAATTCAGCCGAAAATCGGGCCCGTGAGAGGGGGGGGGATTTTTTTTTTTATCACTCGAGGCAGCGTGCAAACGATCATACAATCAAGCGACAGCTCACATTAGGCAGCTGGATGGGTCTCTCCGTAGCAACGAATCTACCTAGATTCGTTGCTATGGGTCGTTTTTTTTTAAAAAAACCTTTCTTAAAGGGAAAGGGGCTGTTTGGGAGCATGCTAACGGCTGCCCATTGGCTGCTTGACGGCCAGGGGCGGGACGAGCTTGGCAATAGCGCTTCCTTTCTAGCGATTTCTGCCGAGACCGGAAGCCTGTGAGAAACGCTAAAAAACGCAACTGATTCCACTACAAAGGCAGGTATGCATAACGACGAATTCCACTATTTTAAATGGCGATTTTTCATTCCGCAAACAATTTGCAACAAAGATCCCTGTGCGAAAAGGCCCCTACTCTCTAGTTTTACTCATAGGCAGGAAAACAAAATCAGAGTCCAGTGGCACCTTTAAGACCAACAAAGATTTATTCAGGCATGAGCTTTTGAGTACAAGCACTCTTTTATCACAGACAGGAATTTATTCATAAGCTTTATTCATAAATATATGCCATGAATCTGCTGAATAGTTGAACTGGAAAGCAAATACAGATTCTGCTCCTCAAGACTTTTGGCTTTTGTTCTTTCATGCGCCCTTACCAGCTGTGGATTTGTTTGCTCCCTTCTGTCAAATGGGGTATGGAACAACACTGCTGCAGGGATGGAAATGTTCCAGACAAGTAGTTGAGTGGCAGGGTAGCTACTTAAACAGCTCCTCCCCTTCCAAGCAGTTTTCTGGTGTGCTTCTAAGAGGGTGCTAAGAAGCATTATTCCAAACCTAGTTCATGGGGAGGAGGGGACTTGACACTTCTTGGCACATTGTATACACCAGTGAAGACAGACAAGGCCAGAGGGATTGCTGACCAGATCTGGAGCCTGGGTGAATCTACAGCTCACCTTAAAATCTGTTAGCATATTTTAATAAATTATGACATAGACAACAGCCATTTAAAAAATGGCAAAGTCCACACTGTTATTTAGTAGGTTGCCAGGCAAACTACCTTCTATCTAGTCTAGTCTTTATTATCACAAAGATAACCTTGAAAAGTGATCAGGTAGTGTTTTGAGAAACATCAAAAATCGTAGATGTGACTCAGGACACAAAAACTGGTAGAATAAATTATGCAAACTAGAATAGGCAGAGTTGCCAGCTCCAGGTTAGGAAATACCTGGAGATTTTGGAGGTGGAGTTTGAAGGAAACAGTTTGTGGAGGGATTTCAATGGGCTATATATGGCATGCTAAGAGTAATTTCATCTGCTGCACTTCTGTGTTTCCCCTCAAGACATAGGAACCACCCCAGATTGACACTTATCTATTTTCTGCTCTCCTCACTAGCCACAGTTCTTCATTTAAGACCCACTGGTGAAGGTCTTAAGGGACATTAGTGCTTGTTCAGTAGAATATGGAACTCCTAGGGCCATTCCGCACCGGGATCCATGTAGCAAATTGTTTTGCTGAACGAAAAATCGCCATTTTAAATAGTGGAATTCGGCGTAACGCATACCTGCCTTTGTAGTGGAATCCAGTTGCGTTTCTATCGTTTCCCACAGGGTTCCGGTCTCAGCAAAAATCGCTAGAAAGGAAGCGCTATTGCTGAGCTGTGTCCTGCCCCTGGCTGTCAAGCAGCCAATGGGCGGCCGTTATCATGCTTCCAAACAGCCCCTTTCCCTTTAAGGAAGGTTTTAAAAAAAAACACACACGTTGCAACGAATATGCGTTGATTCGTTGCAACAAACATTGATTCGTTGCATTACCAGCTAGCAGGTGATGTTTGAGCTGCCGTTTCATTGTTGCCACGCTCCCCCCGAGTGAAAAAAAAATCCCCCCCCCACAGGCGCGATTTTTGGCCAAAAACAGTGTGAAAAATAAAGTGAAAATAAACCAGCAAACGGGCCTCTATGATGCTTGTGCTTGATGACTTTAAACAGAGGGGCTGCAGCCAGGGAAGCCTCGCTGGGTAAACGAAGGCTCGCTGGTGCGTTGATCTCCGCTCGCTTGGAGAAAAAAAAATGGTGATCGCTTCGCCGGAAGATCAGAGGAGAGAGCCAGGGGGAGGGACTTTGCAGAAACCGCAACAATGGTAACACACAGAACTTTCCCGCTAGTGTTGCAGATTGGTTGCAGGAGTGTAGCGCTTTCCGGAGGGTGAATCCACTTTTTGGGATTTCCCTGAAAGCGCTACAATGAAGCGCTTTTTGCGGATCGGTTTCAGGAGTGTTGCAGATTGTCAACGACGTTGTGCATAACGGCAAACCTGTAGCGATTTCAATTAGTAACCATTGTGCTGTTTTGGACGAATGCGGAACGGCCCCTAGAATTCCCTATTTGAAACACTGACAAATTCCAAGGAAAGACACTTATTAGTTTCAGACCAAAATGTCCAAATCCAAACCGTTTGGGGAATGATGATGTTAAAAAGGATTACCTTGAATGGTAAAGAAGGCTTATGTTCTAATTCACCATCAGAGGATGAAGAACAATAGCGAGAGGCTTGTTTTCTTACAGGTAGATGTTTAGAGCCTAAAACAGAAACAAAAAGCTCAGTGAGGCAGACTTTATTTCCCCTGGCACTTTGGTCTTCCCCATAGGCCTTCATGTTGCACTTGCCCCTCGCTTTCCAAGATTACATCTAGTAACTGGTTGATCACATTAATTAACTTCTCAGCCACTGTTCAAGGCCTGCCCCAAGTGCCAATTCCCTGGCCACCCCCACATTGCAAATATATCAAGGTGTAGGTACGGAGCAGTTAATTCCCGTTTCCTATGCATGACACCTCAGCCTGCAATCACAACTCCAGTCTGTCATTAAAATCGACAACTGAAGTTTGCTTTGTCATCTAAATCAGGGGTAGTCAACCTATGGTGTCCATGGACCACAATTCCCATGAGCCCCTGCCAATAAACGCTGGCAGGGGCTCATGGTAATCATAGTCCATGGACATCTGGAGGACCGCAGGTTGACTATCCCTGATCTAAATGATTCTCTAAGGCTCACGAGCAGAGTTATTGAACTGAATGCATTAAGTCTGAGCCACTGCTTAAACAAATTACCCTTATGTGGCTTGTAGCATCTGGCACCCATTTTTACATTGCGACATCTGCTAAGTGTAAAATAGGTGGCGTCAGAATGTCTGGGTATATATATATATTTTAAAAATCACAAATGTAATTAGAAGCAAATGACTTTGTGAAGGAGTTTTTATCACATGACCTCATGCAACACAAATATTTCATTAATTAGGTCTAAACAAAAGTCACATATTTTGCTATCTTGTATGTGTGTGTGTAGAGCCTCTTGTGGCGCAGAGTGGTAAGGCAGCCGTCTGAAAGCTTTGCCCATAAGGCTGGGAGTTCAATCCCAGCAGCCGGCTCAAGGTTGACTCAGCCTTCCATCCTTCCGAGGTCGGTAAAATGAGTACCCAGCTTGCTTGCTGGGGGGTAAACGGTAATGACTGGGGAAGGCACTGGCAAACCACCCCGTATTGAGTCTGCCATGAAAACGCTAGAGGGCGTCACCCCAAGGGTCAGACATGACTCGGTGCTTGCACAGGGGATACCTTTACCTTTACCTTTACCTTTACCTTTACCTTTACCTTTACCTTTATGTGTGTGTGTGTGTGTGTGTGTGTCTAAACTGAAGTGTTCACTGTGATGTGCACAATGCATTCTTCCATTGACTCTGAGATTTATGCAAGATCCATAGGAGAGATTATAAGCAGCAGGCTAACATTTTCCCCCCAAGGATAAGCTTCCAAGGACTGAAGCCCACTTCTTCAGAGGCAGTGAGTAGATCTTTAAGTATCTTTGTTAGTTTTTAAGGTGCCACCAGACTCTGGTTGTTGGTGCATTGGACTAATGGGCATCCTTCTGGGAGAAACTGTACTTCAAAAATTCAAAGTGTTTTGTTTTGATACTTAAATTGTGTGTGAAATGTCTGTTTTAAAAGGCATTAAACATTAGTGCTTGTTCTCTTGCATTTACTTGCCTAATTTATATCCTCTCTAAGATGACAATAAAGGATCAGAGAACATCTGCTGAGATACTTAACTTGCTGCAAGATTGACAATTAACACCTAGATTGGACTCATTCAGGCAGTGAGCAGCATGTATGTGCTGCTTAAAATCATTGAGGATTTTGTGCTCTGGGAGCTTAGACACTGTTGATTTGCCATAATTATTGTGTGATTACAACATTTTATTGGGGACAGGCATAACGCCACAAGTGCTTTTCTCTCCCTAGAGCCTCCAAACATTTATATTTTATATGCTTTGGAACAAACAGATCAGATGATGATTCTGTTTTATATCAGTTCATTCAACCAGACAGTTTTTATGCCTAAGGGAGATTAAAAAGCAATTCCCAAGTCTACTGCAGATAGAAGAGCCATGTAAACTCTGATCTGCCTAGTACACCACATTTTAATGTTCAGCCACACTACAGTGTTCCATAAACAGGGATTAGGAAATTACTATTTGACCATGTTTCAAAGGATTTGTTGGACCTGGCATGAGAGTAATTTTTATTGATTTAAATAGGAAACACATATCCACCTGTAACTTATGTTGCAGCCAATTGGGATGACCCTGTTTCTGACTCAAGGAACCCTCTATTTCAGACTTCAGGCAGATATAGGTAATGAAAGGCACAGTGTATTCCTAGTTCTCCTTATCTCCCCAATCCACTTGGACTGAAATTCTCATGGAGTGTGGGCCATGTCTAATGACTTATCCCTGCCAAACTACTGACAAATATTCCTATTTTACAGGAGCTTAAAATTATTGTTTACATGTGTACAAGCATTTCCTCTCCCTTCCATTCATTTCCACCACCTGCTGCTGTTATATTTTCTCAAATCAAAATTATTTTCTTGGATTAGTTCTTTTCAAAGAATGTACCCCCCTGTGACCAATGAGATCTGAGCCATACAAGTGGAACATGACTGTTATCCACCATTCTCTCTCTCTCTCTCTCTCTCTCTCTCTCTCTCTCTGTGTGTGTGTGTGTGTGTGTGTGTGTGTGTGTTAAGTGCCATCAGATTGCTTTCAACATGACAATCCTATGAATTAAAGGTAAAGGTAAAGGTATCCCCTGTGCAAGCACTGAGTCATGTCTGACCCTTGGGGTGACGCCCTCTAGCATTTTCATGACAGACTCAATACTGTCTTTGCCAGTGCCTTCCCCAGTCATTACCATTTACCCCTCAGCAAGCTGGGTACTCATTTTACTGACCTCGGAAGGATGGAAGGCTGAGTCAACCTTGAGCCAGCTGCTGGGATTGAGCTCCCAGCCTCATGGGCAGAGCTTCAGACTGCATGTCTGCTGCCTTATCACTCTGCGCCACAACAGGCTCATTCATCCTATGAATTAATGACCTCCAAAACATCCAGCTTTGCAAACTAAGGGCTGTGGCTTCATTGATTAAGTCATTCCATCTCATGATGGATTTTCCTCTTTTCCTGCTACCTTCCAAATTTCCTATCATTACTATCTTTTCCAATGACTTGTCTTCTCTTAATGTGACCAAAATACCGATTCTTTGAAGAGCTCAGGCTTAATTTGATCTAGAACCCACTGATTTGTCTTTTGGGACATCCACAATAACTGTCACTATCAAATTTCAAATGAATACATTTTCATCTTGTCAGCATTATTCATTGTCCAACTTTCATACATACATAGTAATGGGGAATACTATGGTCCATTCTGCACGAGTTAAAAGTAGCAGAAGTCTTACAAATGGTAAACACTACAAACTTGACATTCCGCATGACATTGCACACAATTTGCAACACTCCTGCAACACTAGCGCTAAAATCGCTTAGTTGTAGCGATTTCCGGGGAATCGGGAAAAGTGGATCCACCCTCAGAAAATCGCTACACTCCTGCCAACAACCTGCAACACTTGTGAAAAAGATCTGTGCATTCTCCATGTTGCAGTTGCAACAAAGTCCCTCCCCCTGGCTCTCTCCTCCGAACTTCCAGTGAAGCGTTCGCCATTTATTTTTCCTCGGAGCGAGCGGGGAAAGTAACGAACCAATGAGGCTTGATTCACCCAGCGAGGCTTCTCCGGCTACAGTTCCTCCACAGAAGTGCTTTAAAGCTCCCCTAAGTCCCCAAGCACAACACAGCCCCCTGTTTGCCAGTTCCCTTTAATTTCGGCTGAAAATCGCGCCCGTGCGGGGGGGGGATTTCACTCGGGGGAGCATGGTAATGATGACTCGCCAGCTCATATGCCAGCTATATGGGTCTCTAGGGTCTCAAGGCATATTCATTGAAACGTGTGTGTGTGTGTGTTTTTAAACCCTGTGCTTAAAGGGAAAGGGGCTTTTCGGGAGCATGATAACAACTGCCCATTGGCTGTTTGTTTGATTGATGGCCAGGGGCGGGAACAAGCACAGAAAAAAATAGCTTCCTTTCTAGCGATTCCTGCGAGACCGGAAACCTGTGGGGAACGAATGAACCGGTACTGGATTCCACTACAAATGAAGGTTTGCAGAACGCCGAGATTGCACTATTTTAAATTCCGTTATTGCTTTGTGAAAGCAATTGGCAACATTGGTCCTTGTGCGGAATGGGCCTATGGCATGAACTAGCACTCTGCCATATTTCAATTACTATCCTCATCCTCATGTGGTAAAGAATGGAGCTTCAACTCTCAAACATTTCCCCAAAATCTTGTTGATATGTAAGATGCTACTGGACTCAAATCCAGTTATACCTACATCTGGCTGTCTTTAAAAAAAAAAAAAAAACAGAAGAGATAGATAGATAGATAGATAGATAGATAGATAGATAGATAGATAGATAGATAGATAGATAGATAGATAGATAGATAGATAGATAGGTTGGTCCTTATATGCCGCTTTTCTCTACCCAAAGGAGGCTCAAAGCAGCTTACAGTCACGTTCCCTTTCTTCTCCCCACAACAGACACCCTGTGAGGTAGGTGAGGCTGAGAGAGCGCTGATATCACTGCTCGGTCAGAACAGTTTTATCAGTGCCGTGGTGAGCCTACGGTCACTCAGCTGGCTGCATGTGGGGGAGTGCAGAATCGAACCCGGCATGCCAGATTAGAAGTCTGCACTTCTAACCACTACACCAAACTGGCTGATAGATAGATAAATTCTTTGCTGAGATCGAGAGACCACTGTTGGAGTATCAAGATTAAATCCATTATATGTCCCCGCTCAAATATGATTGTTACCTCTGAAACTAAAATATATGCCTCGTTATATATTCATTGTGTCAGAATGCATATACCATGAAAGATTTTAAATAGAAGCTCTTGTTCATGAGTCACTGCAGTGTGTGCTCCTCCTGTAGTGGACTGGTAATATTGGAAGACTCCCACAAGGCTCCTGTCCATGGCAACATTTTACGTAATGCAATAGGTTCTGTATTCTTTCTCTACATATTAGATTTTAAAATTAGATCATGTAACCACAGGAGAGATTCCACACAGGGGGAAAAGGCAGAGAGGGTAGCCATATGGAAGTGAGGCAAATCCATGCTTCTACTTGATGTTGCTGCCAGGCCACCACCCTCCCAGGCCTGGTGTGGATCAGGCCCCAGAAGCACCGGATTAAAGGAATGTAGAATTTTCTGAGTTCCCTTAGCCCACTGCAGGAGCCAGCAGGGCTTGTCCCATGGCACACACATGTGGACAGGGCAGAGCTGGGCTTTTCAAACCCAGCTCCTCCCTGTCCTAAGGAGGCCTATAGGGGGCAAAAATACCCTTATCAGCTTTGTGGCACTTTGCCGTGCTGCAGGGTGGACCAGGGTATTTATTTTTATTTTGCACAATCCCACCTTCCTGCAAAATAACCCCTCCACACAGCCTCCCCATGTGGTGGAACTAATCATCATCATCATCATCCAAAAAAAAAAGAATGGGGGAGTGGGTACCTTACAATAACAAGACCATACTAACAGCTAAATTGAGATACACTAACAAGGAAAAATCTCATATTGTTTACTTTTTTCTTTCCCTTTAAAATCTTTTCATTATCTATGCTTGAATACTCAAGGGAAAACAGTCTAAAATGATCAGCTGTTACAATAGCTCCAGTTAATTAAACAAATTAATCTTAAGAGACGCAGGACCTGAGATAAAACAAATTTGATTTAAAAAGAAAGCAACAATCCTAGAAACCATCATCAAATGAAAGATGCCACAATCAGAAAAAGAGCAATTCATTTTTTTTAAAGATGTATTTTCTTTCATTTACAGTCATATAGCACTGTAAAGAAAATGAGAAACCTCTCGTTTCTGCAGAAATCCTCCATGAAACCCAACACACAACATGGTATCCCAACACCCATAGCAAATTTAAATTGAGATATGTCAATGCACTTTAAAATATCTTACATTGCAAAATATCTTTTAAAATGAGCATTTTGCTTACCCACAAATTCTTCATTACAAGGAAAATTGATTACTTCCTCAGTTGTAAAGATGGTAGTGGAGGGCACAGGGGATGTTAAACAAGGATGGTTATCTTCATTGCCTCTCATTTTACCAAACAGATTCAAGAGATTGTTCCTCTGTACAGAATTATTTAAAAGAGCAGTAGAACTTTTGTTTTTGAGTCTTAGAGTTGAATAAAGATTGTGCTTTGGGTTACTTAAGTCATCTCTAGTAGACTTCTGGAAAGTCTCTTTAAGAGTAAATCTCTCTAGAAGGGATGGCACATCATCTATTTCAGCATGGGAAGGATATTCAACTGTGCCAAGACTTTCAGACGGGCTGTTATGCATACTGTAAACAGGAAAGGTTGTGTCGTCATATGAACATTCTCCTGTACTGTCTGAAAAACTAGAACTCTCTGAACTACCAGTTTCGAGTCCTTTTTCTGGAGTACAGGATTCACTGGGCTCTTGCATTTGTGTGTCGTGCTCTTCATAATCTTCACTGCCAGTAGGAGGGAAACTGAAGTCTGTGTTTCTTGGAGAAAGTCTGGCATTTGTCTCTTGTTTTTTTTTCAAGCCTTCAGCGGGGGATCTGAGAGGTTCTATGATGGATTTCTTTATGGCACTGGCAATTAGCCTCAGTGGTGATTTAGACTGGCCAGCAATGTGCCCCTTGCGACAGTTATCAGCATTCTTTGGAAGTTCATATTCCTGTGACATCATTGGTGAACAACTCTCTGAGAACTTTGGATGTCTGTAACAACTGGATGGTTTTGCATTCTGTTCTAGGATTCCTTGGCCTTCCTGTTCTGTTCTGGGTCCATTGAGCTTACCATCATTCAGAGCGTGTACCCTGGAATGTTGTTCCATTGAAAATGTGAGCCTCCTCATTATCTTGTTTTTAGCTTTGTTTATATACTGGTCTTTTGAAGCTGCTTTATCTTCGTTGTCAAAATTTACAGAAGAAGTATCTGAGCATTTTGCAAGCAATCCTGAGGCTTTGCATTCTCTGTACACTGTCTGTTTTTTGAAACGTTGGTCCCCAGAATCGTAACTGTCGGCTTCATGCTTCTTGTCAGTGGGGACTGAAGTCCTGTGCCCATGATGGAAAGATTTACTATGTACCAAAGGGCTGCTGTCTGTGCTGCTGTGAAATGAATGATGAGAAGCGTAGAAAGGGATTTCGTCAGGTACCTCTGTGGCTTTTCCTTTTCTTTGAAATGCCTGCCCATGGGGATTGAAATGTCCTGTTGTAATTTCTGGAGTTTTGTTGAGAGACATCAGCTATAAGGAATGCGTGCATGATTATTTTGGAAGAAAAATGTAGCCAGTCCTAGTACTCTATTTAGACAACATTTTCAACCTAACAAGAGAGAAAATATACTTTCCCATGTAAGTGTAAAGAGAGTCATTGGCTTTGAGAAATAATCATACATCTCACTTCCTGTTTTTATGTAAATACTCCTGGGGACAGCCAAAATATTCAGATTTTCAGATACCTGTGGGAGTCCACTTTGCAAAGCATTTTGTGGACTTGGCAGACAAACAGCTTGGCAGACAAACATTCTTTTTTCAGAGCTTTCTTTACATTTTGTACTTTGCAACATATCCTCTTGCTGCTTTGCCTTTTACCATTGTGTGACTAAAGGCCTGGAGAAATCTACAGTTCTGCTGCATGTGTTCTTTACTGTGCTGTGGCTTCAGTCCAAATGTGCAAGTGGAAAGCTACAGATGATCAACCATTATAATCCTAATACCAGACCACTACACTTCCTTCTGAACAGCTGGCAGGCTCTATCCCTGATTAACATGAAGAGCTTATCACATGCAGCTATATACAGCTATAGCAGGGAAGGATCTACAGCCCACAGAGGTACATGTGAAGATGCACTCCTGGATATGTATCCTAAGGGCCTCAAGGTTCTGCTGTATACATATATATTCATACTGAATGTGTGTAATCGTGTCAGTATCGGAATACTTTTTTATACCATTGGACTAGTTCCCTGAATAATCCAAAATCCAGATAGTTTTGAATTAGCGTGCATATGGTTGTTATAATGACTCAGTATGCCAAACAGATCATGAACATGACTGAGCGTATGGACAGGATTTTGGTCTTCCAGTAATGCCTAACCAAAGCAGAGAGGTCATGTGACATGATCAAGAACAGTGGTTTTCTGCCTCCAAGCCATTTCACTGGCTGCTGCCTGAGGGGGATGAGAAATGTTGGATGTGATGGTGGCTAGATGTGATCAGTCTCAATGAGATGTTATTGGGAGATGCACTGAAGGGAGTATTGACTGTTAGCCTAGTAAAATAGTCTTTTTTTATAAACTTTAATACTGTCTTGTCTGGTCTCATAGTTTATATACTAACTCTGCTACTTTTACACAAAACGATACTCAATGCTAACTAACAGTATGAATAATGAAGTATTTCTTGTATCCAGAATAACTGTGAGAAGATTGACATACTTTCCAACCATTAATGACATTTATTGAAGCATATTTTCTGTGCACTGAAGGGAACAATTTAATTGAACTATGAGCTCATTTTGTGAATGTTCCTGTATCTACCACCATATGCAACAATCCTGTTAGAGTAGGGTTGGATGCTTTGGTGCCCGAAGCAGCCAGTCTCTCTCAGCGCAGCCAGTGCCACGCCACGGGGGGGGGGGGATAAGCACGGGTGTCAGCATGCCACTTCTAAGAATATTGTATTTGGTAAGGGTATTAACATATAGTGCCTGCACCTTTGCTTTACAGCTGCTTTCTCTGAAGTCACAGCATAAATGGCCCTTCTAACCCTGTCAGTATGTATTGTATGCTCTGAAACTGTAAAGGATTTTCATTGCAGTTATTTCCTTTCTACAAAATCCATGTGGCATGCTACTGCAGTGGTCCCCAACCCCCGGTCCGGGGACCAGTAGCGGTCCGTAGATCAGTCGGTACCGGGCCGCAGCTCCTCCTCCCTGGCAGCTGCCTCGGGGGCTGCTTTGCCACTTTGCCACCGGCTCACCTTTGGTGCTCTCCGGTGGCCGCCATGGCTGGGTCCCCCCTCAGTGTGGCACTGTGCAGCTGCTGCTGGCAGCATCCCTCAGTGGGCGGCGGGAAGTCAGGGGTGCCGGCGGGAAAGCAAGCGGAGCAGGAGCTCAGGCGGCGGTGGCAACATCCCTTGGCAAAAACTACCCCCCCCCCCCGGGCCTCAGTAAAATTGTCAAGCATTGACCGGTCCCCGGAGATTAAAAGGTTGGGCACCACTGTGCTACTGGACAAAACAGATACCAAGAAGAAGCAGTAAGACAAAGGGAACAGAAGGCAGGGCACTACTAAGCATGAAGGAAAAATAGGAATGTCAACCTACAGAGATGTGTTCCCCTGGTGAAAATGGATACTTTGGATAGAAGATATGGCATGGTACCCCAGTGAGGCTCCTCTCCTACTGGGGCTGTATACCCAAATGGCCAGGAGTGGGCCTCTCCTAAAAAACTTAAAGGGTCTCCCAGAGAACCAGATTTACCACATTAATTCTCAATGTTGACTGATGTTCATGAGACAGAGGATCAGATCCATTGCAAACCTGTTCCATTTTGTAATAAATGGTTCAGTTGCTTAAACAGTTAAAGGAGCACAATTAATTAACAAACATATAACCAATCCAAACAAGCAAATTGCTCAAAATTTGTTGCTTCTTACCTCTGAGGGAAAGAGATCATCCTCAAAATCACTTTTAATTCTGACAGGGGTGTCCTTTGAAGATGTACCATTTTTCTTTGAGTTCAGGAGAGGAAAATCTATCAAAAGGAAAGAACATTCAACATGATAGGCCCCCAAACCATTTTTTCCTCAGAAAATCTTGCAAATGTTATTTTACTGCCCATATTAGCAGCATGTGCAAATGGCTACAAAACATGAATCCAAAGGCTGAAAAGCAGCTGGTGATTCAAAGTGCCTCAAAACTCCCCTGCCCATTAAAAAAACAAAATCAAATTTACAGATAATTTAGTGTTAAAAATAAAGCCCCGAGATGCTTAGAAGAGGAAACAATATCTGTAACCGCTCGGTGAGCGGTATCATATTTGATTAAGGGCCTGGAGGGGTGGAGATTGGGCGAGGCTGGTCCAGGTGAGGGCCCAAACAGAAGGCGCAGAGCACCTTCCGATTGGGCCCTCACCAGGACAGGTCAGAGTTCTAGCCAGTGCTTTGCACCTCCCGCCCCACCCCCACCCCACCCACGGAGTCTAAGGGCTAAGTGGGCGGTTGGCCCAATCATTGGGCCAAAGTTCTGACAGGGCCTGTCCACCTGGCCCAGCCAGGGGCAATCTGGAGACATCACTGCCAGTCAGCCCCTGACCACTGCAGGGATAGGAGGTCAGTAGGGCTGCCAAGGGGGATGAGAACAGAGGCTTGGCCAGGCTGCGCCAGCCCTTTCCAACCCAAGTCTGTCCTAACTGCCATGTCCAACTGTAACTTTGCCTCACAACACTGACAGAGCTGCAGGAGGCTGATGAGTGTTTCCTTCCCCCCTCCCTTCAGGCCTGCTGGGAAGGAGCCTCTTACAGCCCCTGACTGAGGGGAGGGAGATGTTTCCAAGAGCAACACAGAGGAGTCTGAGTGTATGGGTATAGGCATTCCTTTTGAGGGGGAGAACTTTCCCCTTCTGCCAAACAGCTGGCTGACAAGGAGGCCACATAAAAGCCCCTTCTCATTTAAAATACTGCTCTGGCGGAGGGTTGACACAGCCAAGCCATGTGAATCTCTTCTTCACAACTCTCTGTAGATTTGAAACCTAGTGCACAGCATTATTCTGCAGACGAAACTGGATGTTGTTGTGGAGGTTTTTTGTCTCCTGTTTCATCTGCACAACAACCCTGTGCAGTAGGCCTCAAGTCTCAAATCTTTCAATTCAACAACAACCTGTGTGGGAGGCCTTAAATGTTTCTTCTCCACCACAACCCTGTTCAAAGTAGCCCTTTCTGCCTGGGAAGCTGATCTTTATACTCTGAAGATGAGTTGCAATTCCAGGAGATCTCCAGGCCCCATTTGGAGGTTGGCTACCCCTGGGTTAGAAATATTCCTGGAGGTTTGGAGGTAGGACTTTAAAATCATACAATGCCTCAGAGTCTGGCCTCCAAAGTACCCATTTTTGCCTGCAGAACTGATCATCATAATCTAGAGATGAGCACCAATCTAGATACTATGGTAGGGGCTTGCAGACTGCAGTTGGGGGGGGGGGAAGTTGTGCAGGTGTGTCCCTCCTGGGCTATGGGCTATGGCCAGCCCTTACCAGCAACTGTTTTTATTCTGGGGCACAAACAGACAGACAGACCAGCATCAGTCCTGTGAGTCTGGAAAGTGCAGGAAGATCTAAATAAAGAATATTTACAGCCTGAAACTGTAAATAATGAGCAAGTAAATGGCTGGGGATACATGGGAACTGAAGTTACTTTTTTCAAGCCTGGCTAATAAAAAACAGTATACAAAATCTTACTAAGGTCAAGACTGCTGTTCACAGAGAGACCTCCTCTTAGTGTTGCCAGCTTCCATGTGAAGGTGGCAACCTACCCTACCCTACCTCCGTCACGGGGAGTCTGCTATGGGGAGAGGAAGGGAAGACGATTGGAAACTGCTTTGAGACACCTGAGGCCTGCTGGGTCATTGTAGACCATTCCCAGTTCTCTCAGACCTCTCACAGCCACCCATCCCTCATAGGTCATCTACTGAGGGGAGACGAAGGGAAAAGGTGTTTGTAAACCGCTTTGAGACTCCTTTGGGTAGTAAACAGCAGGGTACAAAAAAAAACAGGTCTTCTTCTTCTAAGGAGCAACCATGAAAGAAGCATGTGGGGACATAACATTTTATCAATAGTGAAAAAATGAAGACAGAAGGAGCAGGGTGGACATCTGTGTACTGTGACTACCCCATGTGTATTAGGGCAGGGGGACATTTCAATGTCTGTGGACGAATTCACTAAATGCAAGGTACAGTTCCTTCTCTCCAATCAGGATCCAGATACAATTGATAATGGCTGAATTCCTACAAATGGCAATTAAGCTGCGTGAATTTAACAACTAATTGACTGTATTCTGAGCTGTCTTATTTTTATGCCAATAAAGGTTGTTGTTGCTGCGGGCCTAATTCACACCAGAAGGGAAATGACGCATAACAGGGAGGAATTGGTAGCCATGTAATCTCCCCCTAAGAAGAGTGTCCAGTCTGATTTTCCCTTCACACATCCGAGGACATGGCTCTGGAAAGCTCATCTGTAATCACTATGCCAAAATTCCCAAAAGTCAGTCCTCTCCCATACTCAGTGAACATTCCAAACCACAGGTTCTTGACACCACCCATATCTCCACCCCCATGCCCTCATTTGCCACCATGCCACCACAACCTCCCACACAACACACACATTCAACCCCATGCCCTTACAGACTGGACAACTCCTCCCCTTTCTCTTTCAACTGCCAAGCTCTAGCACCCGTTATATTCCTGGATACAATGGGCTTTGCCCCTAGTATTCCATAAATAGTATAATGAGCCTAGCTGAAGTACAGAAAGAGTTTTCAAAGTTCAACTAAATGCCATCTCCAGATCAAACTGCAGCAAAATAGTTTCCAATATCTAAATCTGGTAAGAGTAGGGGGGATGGTGAGGAATAGGGTTGCCAGATCCCCCTGGCCAGCAGTGGGCGATGATGGGGGTAGGGCTGACAGATACAGATGGGGGAACTCCTAGAGATTTGGCGATGGAGCCCGGGGAAGACAGAAAATGAGTCCATAGAGTCCACCCTTCAAAGCATCCATGTTCTCCAGGGGAACTGATTTCTGCAGTCTGGAGAACAGCGATAATTACAGGGGATCTCCAGGCCCCACCTGGAGGCTGGCATCCCTGGGGGGAGAGACAAGGAATACAGTCTAACAAATACAGTTTAACGAGCTAAATATCAATGTCAAGCCAGAAAAAATGGCCAAATTACGTGTTACAGGTAGAGAAGCAGTATGGATGGAGGAATAATTTTCTCTGCTTCCTTTCCCTCAGTCTAAATAACTACCTCCTCAAACTGTAACTTGTGGGGGTGGGGGGAGTCTCACACACAGAGGTGCCCCAGTCTCTACTTGCAGAGCGGAATGATGTACTTTGTATCCACACACACACATGCACACTAGTGGAGCAAAATAGTAGTTTTGGAGGTGGAGTGATTTTGCTCTGGAAAACAGCATGGGATGAAGGTTTAAACATGCCTCCCCTCATCCCTCTGCGATGAACTCAGAATTTTTCTTCCTGGTGAAGCTGCCTGAAAATTAAAGCAAAAACATTGTTCAACCTAATCCTAGATCTCCCACCCCATGTTGCAGTCTGGGGAAAGGCAGCAGTTTAGTGGCAGAATGCCTTTATTGGAAGCAAAATACAGCGTAAAAGTTATGTTGTGGGCTGCTCATCAAGGCAGTATTATTGAGCTCTATAAGCTGGCCCAAAGTTCATTGCCATCTTTAGACTAGAGTCTTCTCGTGGGGGTGGAAATTTCCTCACGCTGAGAAAAGACAGTCTACAAGCAAACAATATTGATTGTCCAGAATGAATGGAGGCAGACTGTTCATTAGTTATCTGGTTTTCTAGCCAAGCCTTCAGAATTTCCACCGCTCTGTTCTTTCTCACCAGCCTCTGCACAATGGAGTCCTAGGCCAGCCTCTTTCCTGCATTGAACGAAGGGCTGCGCTCTGCTCCTGATGGTGCCAATTAAGCTCAGCAGGAGAGAAGAGCTGCAGCCATCAATGACCTCCCCCCCCCCAATATTACAAAGGAAAAAGCTTTTGTTCCCCACAACACAGGAGGCAATATTTATTTCAATATGGATTCTTGGATTACATAGCTTAATACGGAATTTGTATCTTTGTTAACAGACGTAAGTGCTGGAAATATTTATAGCATTTAGGACAAAGCACATTTACTAATATACGCATGATTACAGTCCAGTATAACTAAAAAACAAGAAAAGTTATTCCAACTGGATGTCTGTGTCTTTTGAGACAAAAACAGTGTGGCCTGAATCCTTCCAGAGTGGGGGGGTACGATTCCCAATTGCACGATTCTACACTTAACTCTACCATTGGTATTTTTTGAAACAAACGATCCTCCTACATTTAATATGGCAGCAGGGATGTGCTTCATGTTCATAATACTTTGTAGACCTGTGAAAGATGGGAGTCAGGTCTTAAGAGATCCCTGAAATGAAAACTGAATTCTTCCTGCTAAAGATTCTTTTGGTGGAATGAAAAAAAATGCAACTAAGAGTTATACAATTAGCAAGGAACATGAACTTGGGGCACCAAGGCTGGGGCTGGTTATCAAGGATCACATGTCCAAGCAGCCTTTGAAAGCAACCAGCCCCCCAGCATTTCACCACTGTCATGTCCCCAAAGTACATTAGGAGGCCAGACGGTTTCCAGGGAGCTAAAAAGGCTAATGGAGTTGGATAATGTGAGCTTACAGAAATGCTGGAAGCAATGCTATAGCATTCCTAAGGGCACTGTGAGGCACTGAGTGAGAAAGGAAACAGAAGTGACAATAAAGGAAACACAATAACAGAAGATTGGGGCAACACAGGCCACAGCTTTATTGACTGGTATAATGTAAGGCAGGAGCGAAGCATCAGGTCAACGGCCTGTCAGCTAATGCACCACATCCCTAGCCTGCATGACAAGCAGGCGTCCCTCAAAGGCAGAAGCCCCTGCATGGAACCCTTGCCACCTTGGACGACTGGCGACTGCTCCCAAGCTGGGCATGCCACTAAATGGCTCATCCCCCAAGGCAGGCACATAGGTGCAGCATTCCCACAAATGGATCCAGCCCAATGCCCAAAACTGACAAAAAGCTGTGACAAAAACAATGTAAGTGAAATTATATTCACAAGGACCAAATCAAAATAGGCAGAGAGGAACAGCCATAGCTTGCCAGGCTTTAAATAAAGAAGGTGCAGGGCTAGGCAGCAGCTGACCCAGCCCAGCCCAGCGGCCAGCAATTGACTGGCAGCCTGGGAGTCCACTCAGCTGCCACAGACTGGCCAGAGCCATGCTGAGGCTGTGCCATGTGGCTCCTTCCTCTGCCAGGAGCTCAAAGCAGCCACCAGTAAATCACGGACCATGGACTGTTTTAGTTAACTGTTGCACCAGTACAAGATCATCCAGAGATTTCGTTTCCCAATACCATGTTATTAGTTTAATCTTAGGAGTCTAGAATCCTATGACTGAAAGGACTAAGTGAGTTCCTACCCAGTCATATGAGATCTTCTCCTCCTCCATTTCTCCTTTTCTTCCATGTGTGCCTTAGCAGTCCCCATTAATATAGGTCAAAAGAAGGAGGCAGATTTGATAAGCGCTCATTCAGTACCTGATTAATTTTATTTGTTGGCTTATCTGGGAAGAGTATTCAATGTGTGTAGAAGAGAACAGACCACAACTGGGTAGCTGGAGAAGGAATATTAATTCACCATTAACAAAAGCTGGCACCAGGGAAAAGGCAAATAAATTTGTTTGCCAAGAACATCTAAACCAGTGGAACTCTGGCCCACTATAAGCCAATGGAGCAATGCTTGTGCTTATCTGATTTCCCAAACAAATTTTGTTTAGATTGTATACAGTTTAAAAAAGGTAAATATTTGGAGGTGAGGTAGGATGAGATGAGGGATTGAGAACACGTCATTTCTTTCAGGATACCAGCTGGCTCATAATACCACCCTGCCTCCTTCCCATGGGCTTGTAGTTCCCTTTGGAGACACATGGATATTATAACAAAATGAAAAGAAAAACAACAACAAAGCATTTCATCACAAAGATGAAGAGTTGGGGGATTTTGTACCCCACTTTTCCCTACCCCACTTTTTACTTTTGTACCCCACTTTGAGGAGTCTCAAAGAGACTTACAATCGCCCTCTATTCCTCTCCCACAACAGACACCTTGTGAGGTAGGTAAGACTGAGAGAGCTCAGAGAGAACTGGAACTGGCCCAAAGTCACCCAGCTGGCTACATATGGAAGAGTGGGGATTCAAAACTGGCTGTCCAGATTAGAGGCTGCCACTTTTAACCACTACCCCATGCTGGCTGTTGCTTAATTAAGCAGCAAATACACTTACCATGAAAAAGCTTAAAATGTGATTACATTCATGCAGTTACCTGTCCATTTCCCCCTCTTTCAAGAGTAAAAATTTGAATGTTGTTTGTATAGAGGCCTCTGAGCAGTATTAGCCACTAACCCAATATATTTTTGGATTCTCAATGAACTCTATTAATTCTTAAAAGCTAGATATCGGGGGAGGGGGGGAGAGAATTTCACAGTCACAGTGGAATCAGCTGCCTGAGGAATAAGTTCCCCCTCCCTGACAGTCTAAACAGCAGCTGGATAGATATTTTTCATGGATGCTTCAGGCTGATCCCGCATTGAGCAGGGGGTTGGACTAGATGGCCTATATGGCACCTTCCAATTCTATGATTTCAAGTACCAGATGTGAATATACTGTTGAAGAAGAGTTGGTACTTGTATGCCACTTTTCTCTACCAGAAGGAGTCTCAAAGCGGCTTACAATTGCTTTTCCTTTCCTCTCCCCACAACAGACACCCTGTGAGGTGGGTGAGGCTGAGAGAGCCCTGATATTACTGCTTGGTCAGAGCAGCTCTATCAGTACTGTGGTGAGCCCAAGGTCACCCAGCTGGCTGCATGTGGGGGAGCACGAAATCAAACCTGGCTCACCAGATTAGAAGTCCGCAGGCCTAACCACCACTACACCAACCTGGGTCTCTAGGGAATGTACAAACAGCTACATGAAATGCTGTCTGTGGCAGCATCCAATTAAAATAGCTTATGTCTGGAAAGCTTCTCCACAGCGCAAGTCAAGCCTAGCTTTTCTGGCAATGCATCTGCCCAGCCATAAACTGGAAACGGTAATGGTAAAAGGGAAACCCCACACATAATCCACAAAGCAGGGCCATATTCCTTCATGTTCGATTAAAATAATATCCAGGGTGGCACACAAAAATCTAAGACCAAAGTCCCTAAAAAAACAACAACAGTGCATATAAAATAAAAGCAAGTTAAAAGGGGAGAAATTAATACAGGCATCCAATTTTGAAAACAAATGAAAAATCTCCAGAAATTTCTAAAGCCAAGGCTGGCATGCCTATCCAGAAGTGCATCACATTCAGAAGCAGGATAGTTTTGGAGAAGACAGCAGCTGAAAGGCCTCTGAGGCCTGGCCCAGAGCAGTCTGAACTCCTAGAATGCCACCATGCATAGACTGCTTGCTTGTTCTCAATTGTCTGAGCCCTTACTAATAATCAAGCGCTAATGGTTAAAACACCCCCGCCCAGCAGCAGGCTTCCAGTCTGTTTAGTTTTGCCGAATCCACTTGCAGTGCAACCCTTAGAGTTATACATTCCTAAGTTCTTCTAACTCAGTGAGCAGAAAAGGTATGTCTCTGCTCAGGATGGCACTGTCAGTCCCTCAACTGAGACGTCACTTTTACACACACTGGGGATGTCGAGGCCAGGAACTAGAATCTCCCTTGAACAAAACACGCCTTTGGGCAAGGGACTGCAGAAAAAATGAATATAGGGCAACTTACTTGACTGGATTTTTTTCTTCCAGCTTTGGGACTTTCTGACCACTGAAGTGTCCTGAAGACTACTGGTTCTTCGCAGAGCTAAAGAGAAAGTGGAGCGACAATTTAAAGCAGCCATACATAACTGGAAAAGACGGCCTGATATGATCCAATAGACTCCCATAGCTTTTCAATAAAGGAAACTGATCTCTGATTGTACTTTTTGCTCGGGGCAAAAAGTTCTTTCTGTTTCATCCTCCAGCCTGGAAGTGCCATTCCATAGAGACAATGCACATAACTTGGCCACCAGGCATCATCACTCGAAGCTCCTGTAACATACCAGTAATAGCCAAACCAGGACCAAAAGTCCTTGTATCACTGAATAACTAAATTATCACATACTCTAGAAGTGCCAAATATAATGCTAAAATAGGTCTGCATTATCTAGAATGTATACATGAGTTAAAATTCATGTCCTTCATTATGGCCATTAATGTAAAGAGAATGCTAGATGCTCCAAGGCATTTTTAGTGCCATATGAAAATGCTTTCTCTTAAAAAAAAAAAAAAAAGACCTGACCTACATGGCACACACTAGCCTGATCTCGTTAGAGCCGCAAGGGAGTGGCGGGCTATAAACCTAATAATAATAATAATAATAATAATAATAATAATAATAATAATAATAATAATAATAATAATAATAATAATAATAATAATCTAGGAATGGTTGGCCCTGGCTCCTATTTGAATGGGAGACCACCAAGGAAGTCCATGTTGCTGTGCAAAAACAGGCAATGGCAAGCCATCTCTGAACATCTCTTGCCTTGCAAACCCTACAGGGTTTTCTGTGACTTGATGGCACTTTCCAGCAACACAACAAAGTGAGTGCACATGTACAATTTCATGGTAGTGCCATGGCCTTAGAGCTGGCAATTTAACATTTTCCATGCAGATTCATGTTTAAATATTCATTTACCACTAGAGGGCAACATTCATCAACCAGTATTTCCACTGAGCCTCTATCAGCTCCTTAAAAGATTTCTAGTTCAGTTTAACAGATTCTTACAAGAGCTTATTTGTGCTCTACCATTTCTATAGCTCTTATTGTTTTCTTCTGCCTGTGGGTTTTTGTACACATGCAGAAAGAAGAAAAATAGTATCTTGCCTCCCTTTTTTTTGAAAGGTTATTTATCATCCCAAGCATTTTCATGGGAAACACACAAAATACAATAAATGTAATTCTCACAAGTAGCTTCAAGAAAAGCTAAATCACATTGCTTGGCCCCATAAACAGCACAGCCATGAAAGTTCATACAATGGTAAGAGTAGGCAGATAGAAATCAACTAAGTAGGGCAAGCAGTGCACTGCTGAAAAGGGAAAGGAGCACATGATCAATCTCATGATCTGCTGAGAAGAAAGAAGAGTTTCAAGATAAGAGACCTGGAAGCTGATGGGAGAAGCCTTTGTAATCAGGTCATGTTCTTGGAAAGAAAATGAAATTTACCAACAGAGGTTTGGACAAAACAGAGGCTGTGGAGGGAGGAAAATCAACCACTTTTACTTCAAATGGGCTTCTTCAACTGGACATGCCTTTGGGTTCATTGTGACATTGGAGCTAGAGACTCCAAGACACTTTTAATGGCATGTGTGAAAATGACCCAATATCACTGTACAAATACCAGTGAACAATTACAATATCTTTTAGACAAAAGAGCCACCTTGTAGAACTCCAGTTGCTAACGTGAAATGGAAGTCCTGAGGTAAAACAATGGAATTTGTTTTGAATTTTGGCAACATTATTTTGCTTGGAATTTTTAAAAAAAGCAATATGTAGGTATGCTCTGTGATTCTATTATGCATGAGAAACCCCTCCCCTCTGAAGAAGCCTTCCAATAATCCCTCAGGGCTTCTTCCTGCCTCAGAGAATGTTGTATTCTAGTGGCCACTTCAGTTGGCATCCTTAATGTGTCTGGACGAGATAATATGAAGTGTTTCATATGCTTTTATTTGCTGTTGTGAATACAAGTGTACTATTGTGCTTAATAAACTGGTTTGATTCATAAATCTAACCTTCTCGGTGTGTGTGTGTGTGTGGGGGGGGGGGGTCTTGCTCTCCTTGGATTTCTAAAGAAGAACCAACAGCACTGCAGCCTACTCAGTAGTGTCAAGCTAAGTACAACAAGATAGACTAAATGCTCAGCACCTTGTAATAACAACAGAGAGAACCATTTGCTACTTGAATTCTCTTACTATTTGCAGGCTTGGAATTTTCATGGCATTCCCCTTTTCGGACCAAACTTGTGTTCAAGGGGAGAAGCCTCGGGGAAGCTGGGGTGTGACTCCTGGGCTCAGGTGGTGGCAGCAGCCTTTTGTTGAACTCAGAACTGGATGAATCACCATAAAAATCAGATTCTGTTTCTGAGCTACACATCAAAGAATGAAGAAACCACAGGAATTAAGCCAGTCCAGCAAATTGCACAAAACAGCTAACAATATTTCCAGCTGCACTTCTTTGAGATGATATGCATTAATACTTTGTGTGAGCAGCTGTTAACTGCAATTTAAATATGCCTCAATTTAAGAATACCAGTTATTATTACACTGAATTCTTCTTGGAAGCCTGAGATGTCTAAATGTTGACCAAAATCTGTTTGTTTTTTTTCTTCAGTGATAGCTTCACTTGAGGAGGTTTTCTACTAGCATGATTTCCCTCCCTGGTGCATTATAGTTATACTGAAAGTAGATAATTTTGCATCAACTATTTATTGGGGGGGGGGGAAAGCATTAAAAGGTCTTAATGGAAATGCTGCTTTGATGCCTTTTCCCTCCCTGCTTCCAGGTTGAGTGCACAAGGAGTAGATATAAAACTTCACTGGGTTCTTGAAGCCTGTGAATGCAAGTTTCACATGGCCTCAGAGACCATCATTAAAATATGTCATTATTTAAAATATTGATCCCAGTTGGCTATTGGTGCACTTTGGCTAGCATGCTGTAGTGGTTAAGAGCAGCAGCTTCCCCCCTATTGCCTCTTGTGTTTAGTTAATGGAGGGAACTGGAGGAAAAACTCTGTAGCTGTAAACTTGCTGACTATCTTCTATTACCAAACTACAAGAATCCCACAATACCTGCTTCCATCACTGGTTACCATAACCCGGACAGCCAAAAGGTTGTATTCAGTCAACTCTTCTTCTGGGATAATCCTTACAGAGGCCCACTCTGAGGACACACCTTTGCCTCTTAAGTCAATTTTAGCGACATTCTTGCATTTCTTTGGAGAAGATGATTCACTTGTTGGATGATAGCAGCAGTCTAGAGAAAGGAAATGAAAAGAAGCCTCAGTGTATCACAGTATAATAATGTCATGTATTTTATTCAGGGATGCTTCAAATGTTGCACAGAAACTGGGGAAGAGACAGTGTATGCTATTTGCACTTCCTCTATCTGTACTTCCTCTGTTATCTGACTATAGATATTAACCTGCCTCTTCAGAGTGAAAAAAAGTGATTCTCTGCATGCTGTGGATGCCTAATGTCTTTGAGAATGAGTTTATAAACAAGGAAGCAGTTTGAATCACTTATCCTTTTAGTGTTGCTCAAGAGAGTTTGTGGGGCAGAGGTCTGTTAACATGAAAACTCTGAACTGTAACCTGGGTTCATAAAGTCTGATGCTAATCTAGTCTGTGAAGAATGTTAGCTATGTCTTTGGTGCAGTGTTTCCAGTTGTGTGCTTTTCTTTAATAAACATCCATGTAAGAGGCAAAGCCAGTTGCCATAGTGTTTCTATATTTATTTATATGTTTGTGGCACTTCTTCTCAAGACTGCCTGAGACTTTTAGGATACTGTTTTTAGTTTACAGAAAACTTTGTTCCAGTTCATTTTTTCTCTCCTGAAGATACAGCCTTCCACACTCCACAGAACATTGCCACATATTCACAAGGCCAAAGCAAAATTATGAGAAGAATGTGAAGGTTATTATGTGTACAAGCAAAACCCCTGACCATCCAAAATGGCAAATGTGAGCCTGACAACCAAATTCATGATCTTAAAGTGGTGGGACCACTACAGCCATTCTGTATTTCATTTATAAAGGACTTTTTAAATATTAGTGTTCAGAATGTTCTAACACCATTCCTGGTTATTTACTCAAAGATTTTTTAAAAGTGGATTGTATGAAGATGAGGCTGAAAATCATTTGCTTATACATTTATGGATTTCCAAAACCCACCGAACAAGTTAGAATTGAGTGAAAATGGCTAGTGTGTTAAAAGGTAGCCAGGAGAACAAACCATTAGGCACAGTTTAATGCCTTCAATTCACTGCAGAGGTTCACATTAGTGCATGTGGTCTTAATTACTTATGTAGTTGTTCCATGGAAGATAAACAGCATTAAAGAGCAGGAGACAAAGTGTAACAGGCAAAGGGCTGCACATCAGAGATTATGACACAGCTTCAATGTCTGCCTGTGGGATAGTTTTGACCAGCTGTTCCATGCCTATAATTATCACAGTTTCCCCTTGCATTCTCAGACTGCCATCCTAAGCATCCTTTGGCCTGAACACAAAAGGCAGGCTTTGAAAAAGCTCTCCAACTGGCAAAGAAACATAGCACAGGGCTACGTATGTAGCCATCATCTAGGTCTAAGCTGGAAATCTGACAATGGCTTGCACTTCGATCATTCTCTCTCCTTCTTGCTACCAGTTTTCATTAAATGATGGGGTATGATCGCAACAAGCTGTGGTATGGTTACCCTGTCCTTAATACCAGTGACCTCACACTGCCTCTTTGTTACAAACACAGAAAATCTCAGCAGGTCACAGACAAAAAAAAAACACACCTCAGAGGATTTTGAAGCTTTCTCCCCCCCACCCTTCCCCAAATCAGAAGAAAGGGTTCATTTTGTTCACTTTTCAGAAACAGGTTACAACTGAAAGATGACAAAAAAATCAATTCTCAGTGGCAGAAGTAATTTTCAAGAAAACTATAATCTTCTGTTACAACCCAATTAAGCAGCCTCACTCACAGACTCAGAGCAATAAGGAGAGAGAGTTCAGTCCAGAAACAGTAAGGTGCACTGTAATCAATGGGATTCAAGGGTCACCTACGCATTCCCATTGATTTCAGTCAACCTTTGGTACAGTATTCTCTTCAGCCCATGTGAATAGGCCGCAAACACTACAGGATTATGCCTCTGATCCCCATTGCTAGTCCTAGCTATAGTTCCATAGATATATTGGGATTGGAAAATACATGTACTAAGCACTTGAAAACATCAAAACCTTTCATTAACATTAAAATAAATAGTCAGAGAATCTCTATTACAGAATTAGGGTAACTGAAGTGTGGACACCTGCATCAAAGAATTTCCTCTATTACCCAATTGCTGGAATTGGACTTCTTGTGACTTATTTGGCTACATGTGAAATAGAAAAGGACACTAATAATTTCATTTTCTCAAAGAAGGTCCATTGCTGTCAGCTATTTATAGTCAATATGGTGGTATGGAAAGGAGACATACAAGAGCTAGGACAACAACATTGGGCTGGACCAACATCACATTTCTGCTAAGTGAAGAATCTCCATTTAGAGAAAGGAAGTCATTGGGCCCACTCCAATCCAATCCTCGTACTCTGCTCTTGAGACACTTTTCCTGTATCTTCTCATAGGTGATGTAACGCAAGGCATATTCAGCCACGGAACAGTGCTGGCACAATGGGGGGGGGGATTAGAGCTTTGAGCTAGTGGTGACAGGTTAGAAAGAATCAGCAGGATTTGCTCCAAAGCCCATGAGCTGATTCACAACATAGCAGAAAATAACAATCTGGAAAATGTCTACAGCAACACTTTAAAATCTACACTATTGTTTTTGTCAAAATCCACATTTTATCATCATTCCTCACAAGGCTCACTGAGTCTAGGGATAACTCCTCTCTCACTCACATACATACAAGAAGGAATATGAGTACCCCTGTTGAACTTGTGCATTCTTATTTGTTTATTTAATTCAATTTATAGTCCACCTTCCTCCTTGGACTCAAGGTGGATCACATGATAATGCCCCAAAAAACCCAATAAAACCCCATTAAAACCCTAAAAGTATAAAAGTCACAAACACAAGATGGTAGAAGGAAAAATCCTCCAGCCTCTCCACAACTGCCCACAAAGGGGTTTGTCAGATGGAATGATGTAGCCTGAGGGGAGCCATTGATCTTAACATAACTGACATCAACTGAAGACCTAGCAGAAGAGCTCTGTTTTACAGGCCCTGCAGAACTTTGGCAGCTCCATCAGCTCTCCCAGGAGCTCATTCCACCAGGTTGGAGCCAGGGACCACTAACAGATTAGTATCTGCAGAACGAAGACAAGCGGTCCCTCAGATCTTGGGGAACATGAGGCTACCAATTTGGAACTTGCCACTTGGATAAAAAATCCTAGATACAGCACTACATGTGGTCACTGCTCTAGTACAGACTTGAAACCAGACCTTTATTGCCTTTGTCATAAAGCATCTCAGAACTGAGATAAATACCATAAATGAATAACAGAGATGGAATCCACACAGCTGTAAACTCCTTAGTCCTAACAAGACAGAAGTTGGGTTTCTAAGAATTTTTTTTCCTTTACAAAGGACAATGTGATTATCAAAAACAGAGTAAATTACATATAATGCTTCCAGGAAAAAGATTACATTAGATTGCAGAACAATTAAGAATGTCTCAGAGTCCATCAGGAAAAGTGCTCAGAAAAGTACCAGGATGTACTGATTGCACTTATAGATTGCTCAGTATTAAGGTATCTAAATGACAGAAAACAAAATCCAGCCATATCAAATATATATTTCCACAAGCCCCCCCTTTATAAGAAATAAATTTATAAGAAATATATATAAGAAATATATAAATAAATTTCCACAAGCCCCCCCCTTTATAAGAAAGAAAGAAAGAAAGAAAGAAAGAAAGAAAGAAAGAAAGAAAGAAAGAAAGAAAGAAAGAAAGAAAGAAAGAAAGAAAGAAAGAAAGAAAGAAAGAAAGAAGCATACCTTTGCTTAAAGCAGTATGTACTGATATAGGGATGTGGTAGGATGCAGCTGGGGATGTGGTATATGGTGAATGGTATGCCGAGAAAACCAAACAGCTGAATGGGGGAAGCCTTGCAGAAGAAAAGAGATTCTACACTTGTAACTTAGAAGCCAGGCACATGTCTAAGAAAAGGACCATTTTCGCACGGAGGCAGACAGCGTGTACCACCTCTTGCTTGCAAATGCACGATAGTAAACCACAAGTTTGCACACTTCCTGGTGGGAGACCCCTCCCGTGTTATCCTGCCATCTCTTCATGGCTTTTTGCCTCTTGATGAGGCAGTGGAGAATCTGGAAGTATGAACAATTCACAAGTTTCCCCCTGCTCCTCAAACACAAGTCACCAGTCCCTTCACAGTGGTTGTTTTGGGGACTCAAACTTCCATCTCCCAAGTCCCGAAATTAATTTTAAAAAATAGACTTCTGCATTGCTACTGGGACATGCCACAACAGTAAAACATTTAAAAAAACGTACACTTTTGCATTGCTACAGGATCACACCACAACAATAAAACATTTCTTTAGACCTCTTTTTGGGATCCTTTGCATAATGAGCTCTGTGTCTGGGTAGACTTTTGATAGACTGGCCACAGTAATTGGACCCTGTGTTCACAATAAAGAATTAAAATAAAGAGCCTGGATGCTAAGCTACTAGGGAGAGGGCTGCTTCATCACACACACCCCTCTTTCCCCATTCATACCCCACCACCAGAAAAAACAAAAAGGAATGTGTTTTAGATTAGGTTTCTGCCCAATCCCAGTATTTCTGCGCACAGTGAAGAAAACATGACAATAGATTTTATTTGAACTGTGGGCACATTGCTTTGCAGTCCTGTTGCAACACGGACTGCGCCATAAAAAAAAATCCAATTCAAAAATTGAGAGGGGAGGGCGGGTGCAAGGGCGCGCAAAATGCTGAAGAGATCATCACCCCTGTTTGCACCTCATTGAAGAGGTGCACCTCACAAGAAAGGGGAAGCGGATTCTACCACTTTCCCTCATTGCGTGGCAAACAGGATGAAAACTCGCGACACCCACTGGAGAGCTACGGGTTGCTGCTGATGTCATGAGGAAGCAGCATTAAGACCCACAAACAATGAGGCTGGGTGGGGGCAAATTTCTCATGCAGAAATGGTCAAGATTTCAAGGAGCACCATTCTGCCCCGTTTCTGCTCTTTTGTCCTTTTGCAAGAAAGTCTCTTACTTCTTAAATGCATCCTGTGACAAGTACATCCCTTCAGACAATGGAGGAATGAAGAAAAATAATCTGGTCACAGCCAGGAGAGGGTGGCAGTATCAGCATTAGTTAGTTCTTTTCAATTACATGTAGATTTTAAAATCTCTAACAGCCAAGTGTTTATGTCAAAATTGATGCTTCCATGTTAGATACAAGAATGGAGTTATATGCTTCAGGATCAGAAACAATTGTTCTTTAATGCTGAGACAAAACATTGACAACTGTACACTTTTGATACATTGGTAACCAACACAAAATATTTCTAACGTGCCTTGATGGCGTTCCCACTTTTTCATGTTGCTAATAAACAAACTTTGTTTGCTCATTTAACAGACTGAAAGGAACAGTAGTACATCCACTAAGCATTAATCACAGGAAGATCTTACCATGTCTGGACTGAACTGAAGAAAAAACAGGCAGAAGCATATACTGTGTTTTCTCAAGCTAAGTCAATATTTTACTTTGCTGGAGCACATTTAAATTGGTGAATTGGACCTTCAACAGGCATCCTCATGGCAGCAGCAGCAAACAGCATCGACATGGGAGGATGACATCCATGCACACCCACACATCATTTATGCACTACGTGCTGCCCCTTCTTTGTCATGCCAAGCAAAAAAATCAGACATGACAGTGATTTTACCAGCTTTCCCCATAGCCTGGAAACCTCCACTTTCCTTCCAAGTCATTCTATAACACTATATCCTGCCTTGGCAGGGGAAGAGAAAAAATATGTGAGATAAAGGGGAGAAGGATAATGTGCCACAGAAAGGTGACCTGTGCCATTCTGAAAATGGTTAGCTCCAAGCCCTTCCCATAGTTGTTGCTGAGGAAGCATTCACACAGCCTCTCCCTCCTCATCCATCAAGCAAGTTCCCCTTTGACCCAGAAGAGAACATTTTCATTTGTTATTTTTCATCTGATTTAAAGGGGAAAGATCTAGGAATGCTACAAATCACGAGCACAGCACAATGAGGACATTTCCCTTTAATGTGAGGCTCCTTGCTTACTATGTGGGGGGAAATTCCCAAGTGGAAGCAGCCTAGGTCACTTTAGAAGTACTGCAGAATGCTGCCTTTGTACACTTTCTTCAGAATCACCACTAAAATGAACGAAGGATGCATAATAGTAACCTTTATCAAGATTATCAGATTTCAAGGCTGTTTCTAAATTATGATTACTGAAGTGTGTAAGGAAGTCATGATTCTTTGGGTCACTGTTACAAAGTAACCATATTTTTTGTTCATATGATTGACCAGTTTATGCATAAAGCAGGCATGTAGGTGTGTGTTTTTGAATAAGTTGTGGATAACTAGAGCCAATATTCTGTCTCTTACCCATTTGAACTCCCCTTTCTCTATCATCACAGGTCAAATACATAAACACAAGCAGACATCTTGATTGGGCTTTAATCCTTTAGGTAGAGAGAGTGTATTTTTAAAAAAAATAATTATAGAAAACATTCTGAATATGCTTGTGAGAAGTTTTCTTTATTAAATCTATTCTCCAGTGCTGCCATAGTCTCTGATGCTCACCCTTTTCATAAAAGAAACCACATCAACTAGGAGAAGGATATGTTCTGTGTAGACTTTCAAAATGAAAATCCAGTAGCACTTTGAAGACCAGCAATATTTTCCAGAAGTATAATAAGTTTTTCTGAGTCAAAGCCCTATATAAGTTCCAACATCAGGAGGAGGTCCAAACTTGCTTCTCTTTTAATCTTCAGGAGCAATTTACTTCTTCTCATGATTAGCCCACTATATTCCAAGAATATTTTAGAGAGACAAGCTAGGTCAGGTTGTTCAGACAAGATACTTGAGTGATATACCAGGCAACAAAAACATTGCATTTGAATCCAGCCAGCTTTTTCACTCAACCACTGTTCCCATCCTCCATGTCTTTTTTTCTATGCAGCTTTTATGACACGCACCCCTTCCTGATAGCATTTTGGTAGTCAAAGAGAACCATTTCCTTCCTTTTTCAGTCACAGAAGAAGAGCTGGGTTAATGTAATCCATTCAGTTCTCATGGAGCTGAAACTGCAGAAATGTAACAGTGACAAGCAGTTGTTGAATTGTTGTAAACATTGTCTCTTGGCCAAGTCAAACAAATGTTTGAATCCTGCAAAAACTGGAATTCTTGTATTAGTTATCTGTGCTTTCACAATGTTGGAAATAAGCCAAATTAGTTATTGAACTGGGTATCGGCAATTACCTCTTAATCCAATTTTTGAAAAGAATTGAATGTTTTCAAGGGGAAAAAAATCATTTATGCTAAATTTTCAGTGTAACTTGTATTTCATAACTGTAGCAGATCAATCATAAATTATTTTACTTTCTGGATGGCCTAACTAGCTATGGGCATGACCAGGCTTATGGATTTAAGTTTGTGATGAATTTTGGCTGGTTTGTGCTTTGTGAATTCAGGTTTGTGGAAGGTCACTCAGCATAAAATTTCCATAAACTTTTAAGCTGTTGGTGGAGGGTTGTGCCAATTTGTGAGTGGAGAAACTTCCAGATTTGTTGTTGTTGTTGCTAGGTGCGAAGTCATGTCCGACCCATTGCGACCCCATGGACAATGATCCTCCAGGCCTTCCTGTCTTCTACCATTCCCTGGAGTCCATTTAAGTTTGCACCGACTGCTTCAGTGATTCCATAAAGCCACCTCATTCTCTGTCGTCCCCTTCTTCTTTTGCCCTCAATCGCTCCCAGCATTAGGCTGTTCTCCAGGGAGTCCTTCCTTCTCATGAGGTGGCCAAAGTATTTTAGTTTCATCTTCAGGATCTAGCCTTCTAAGGAGCAGCCAGGGCTGATCTGCTCTAGGACTGACCGGTTTGTTCACCTTGCAGTCCAAGGGACTCGCAAGAGTCTTCTCCAGCACCAGAGTTCAAAAGCCTCAATTCTTTGACGCTCGGCCTTCCTTACGGTCCAACTTTCACAGCCATACATTGCTACTGGGAAGACCTTAGCCTTGACTAAACGCACTTTTGTTGGCAGGGTGATGTCTTTGCTTTTTAGGATGCTGTCTAGATTTGCCATAGCTTTCCTCCCCAGGAGCAAGCGTCTTTTAATTTCTTTGCTGCAGTCCCCATTTGCAGTGATCTTGGAGCCCAGGAAAATAAAATCTGTCACTACTTCCATTTCTTCCCCATCTATTTGCCAGGAATTGAGAGGGCCGGATGCCATGATCTTCGTTTTCTTGATGTTGAGTTTCAAGCCAACTTTTGCACTCTCCTCCTTCACCCACATCAACAGGCTCTTTAGTTCCTCATCCACTTTCTGCCATTAGAGTGGTATCATCTGCATATTTGAGGTTGTTGATATTTCTCCCTGCAATCTTGATCCCAATTTGTGACTCACCTAACCCTGCCTTTCTCATGATGTGCTCCACATAGAAGTTATATAGGCAAGGAGACAGTATATAGCCTTGCCGAACTCCTTTCTCAATTTTGAACCAATTAGTGATTCCATGCCCGGTTCTCACTGTTGCTTCTTGACCTACATATAGGTTTCTCAAGAGAAAAATAAGATGCTCTGGTATTCATATCTCTTTAAGAACTTGCCACAATTTGTTGTGCTCCACACAATGGCCCATTATGCACGGAGTGGAAGGTCCGCATTTGGGGTGGAATGGCGGCGGCTAAAATCACCAATTATGCACGCTGCAGGCGGCAACCGGGCGCAGAGTCAACGTATGCCGCCAAAAAAGCTGCTTTAGTGAGATGCAGAAAGTGGAGCTTCCCGGGACCAGGGCACAACCAGAAGCGGCTCCGGAGTAGCCGTGTGCATAATCGGATACTCTGGGTTTTGCCGCCGTTGTGTTCCGTCCCGTGCCTAAGCAGTTTGCTTCGCTTCTTCCTCCTCCACGTTCTCCATGCCGCCGTTTCAGCGGCCATGCATAATAGGCCAATCAAAGGCTTTAGCATAGTCAATGAAGCAGAAGTAGATGTTTTTCTGGAACTCCCTAGCTTTCTCCATGATCCAGTGTATGTTGGCAATTTGATCTCTAGTTCCTCTGCCTCTTCGAAATCCTGCTTGTACTTCTGGAAGTTCTCGGTCCACATATTGCTGGAGCCTAGCTTGTAGGATTTTGAGCATAACTTTGCTAGCATGAGAAATGAGTGCAATAGTGCGGTAGTTTGAACATTCTTTGGCATTGCCCTTCTTTGGAATTGGAATGTAAACTGATCTTTTCCAATCCTGTGGCCATTATTGAGTTTTCCAAATTTCCTGGCATATTGAGTGTAGCACTTTTGCTGCATCGTCTTTTAAGATTTTGAATAGTTCAACTGGAATGCTGTCACCACTACTAGCTTTATTGTTGCTCAGACTAAGTACTAATGATTACATTGCATCTAGTGACTGAACAAAAGGGGTATGCTCAAGTACTGGGGCTTGGAGGCAGGATAACTACAACCCCCCCCCCCCATGCGTTTGGATGGTCACAGTTTGTTTTGAGGAATTTCCTTAAAATGTTCTTTTGTCCATATTTCCCTCTGAATCAGCAAAAGAAAGTGTAGTAAAATGGATAGTAAAGAATTAAGCAGGACCTGATATAGGGTGGATGAAAATGCTACTCCCTTTATTTGCTTTTCTTCCTTAGCTTTCTGCTCCTATGTTTCTAGAAGGTGGTCTGCAGTTCCTGTGAGTACATAGATAAAATGTCTTCTCCTCCCCATGAGGTTAGAAAACTAAGAAAGGAAGGATTTACCGCAACTTAATTCAAAAGCATCTCTCTTGTGCTGAAAAGTGAATCCTTTTTCATATCCGAAGAAGTGTGCATGCACACAAAACCTTGAATAAAATTGTGTTGGTCTTAAAGGTGCCCTTGGTTCATCCTAACTTTTGTTTGTTTTATGTTTCTTTGACCCAGCTTGTTCTACCACATGACTCTGTTAAAGGATGCAGTGTTTCCTAAGCATGTCTGCCAGTATGTTCAGTGGTGCTTATTGCCAAATTAGTCTGGGTATGGTTGTTGGTCTTAAAGTCTGTTCTGCTGCTTCAGAACAACATGGCTAGAGAGAAGAGAATGTTCCTACAAACATTCAGATTTGAAATGCTAGTGGTAGGTTGTGCTTAGTGTTTTGCAGAGCACAAGACAAAAATGGGTTTTCTTTTTAGTCAGGAAACACAGAAATCATTTGGTAGTGATCTGCATTCTTTTATGTACATTAGCTTGCTGGTCTATTTGTCAAATACTGTTCTTTAGGCGTACAAGAATAGCAGAAAAGTGTTTAGGTGTATATTCCATTTGCAAAACATTTTTTTGAAATACACAACTCTCGCTTGCATGTTGGATTATTTGGCAATAGTTTAATAACTCCTATATTTTCTCCTTAGAAAAGGGTCAGGTTCACAACACTAGGTGAATCAACAGTCACTCAATGTCAAATGCAGAGCAGCAGGAGAGTAGAAGTATAACTATGACAGTTCTGTACAGACACATCATGGGCTGCTATGTACTTTGTTCTACTCCCCCTCATTAAAAAATGTGCCCGCTGGTATCAACCAGCAATAGACCCAGCACAATCAAAATGAAGGCTTGGTCACTGCTGTATGTGGCTGCTTTTAAAACATCAGGAGCCCACAGAGGAACTCTTTCACATGTAGCAAAAGTTATTATGAAATCCCTTCTGTTTTCTGGTTCCTTGGGCTCAAGAACATGACAGGATGGATTCAGGATGGATAAGAGTTCATAATAAACTCTAGCCAGAAACGTTTAATTTACCCTGGAGGACGTAGGCATGCTGTGAAGTTAGAAGGTGCTAATCCTTGAGTGGCACTTCACAAGCCAAAAGCTGTAGTGTAATCATGGTCAGTGTGTTTGCCAATTTGCCAGATGGCTTATTCCAAAAATATCCACTCTTCAGAGCAACAGCCAATTGGAACTAAACATTGCAAATATACTAGCCAGTAATGTTATCCCTTATTTCACAATAGCTTAGTGAAAGGAAATAATCAATTTACCCTGTAGTTCTTCTAGCCCTTTAGTATTTCCAGTTGTACTGGAAACCAAGAAAGTTGGCCACCAAAGCAAAATATAAGATACAGATGAGACCAAAATGAGCCTAGTACTATACATTCTACTCGGTGTCCAATGTAGTAGTAATTTACAAAACTGTAGATCAGCCTTTCTCAACTTTTTTACCATTCTTCAGGCTTCAAGACACCCCAGAATAGGCTTGTGCGATTCGGCCGCTTCGGGTGCAGCCTCCGGGTGCAGCCAGCGCTGCGTCGCGGGGGGGGGGGGAGAGGGTGGTGCCAGCAGTGGCGTGACAGCGGGCGCAACCACGCAGGTGTGGAATTCTGTGCCTGCATGGTTGCTCCCACTGTCACACCGCTGCCTGCACCACCCTCCCCTCCCCCGCAGCACGGCGCTGGCTGCGCCCGGAGGGAATGGCCGCTGAAACGGCTGAATCACACAAGCCTATCCCAGAAATGGCATGATTGTAGAGAATATGGTTGGGAAGCATAGCTGTGTATATGACCACCCAAGGCCCATCATTGGCCATCTTGGGAGGAGAGGGCAGGTTGACATGGCCACATATGATCATATCACCCAATAAACATTTAATAACTTAAAAAATTAAAAATTAATTAACTCCAACCCATTAGGAAACCTTTCCATGGTGGTCAAAAAACCACAGGGTTTCACAAAACCCTGCTGTAGATTATCAACCATAGATTGTTAAATACTGTTGAAAAGATGGCCAGTCATTTACTAATCCATTAGCCACACTTACTTTCTCCTTGTTCCTATTGTTTTGGAAAGTTTGTAAGGGTAATTTAAGTAATAAGAAATCTGAGACGACTGAAGATGGCGCCATAAAAAAGCTGGACTTCTGTTCAGCTCTTAAGCCATGCCGAGGGTCAGGAGCTTCTGCACCTGGCTGACCTGAGCAGATACGCAAATCTGCTCACCGGTCGCCCCAGGAACCGGGAACGGCATCCTGAGGGTCCTACAGATCCGTGGGGAGATAGGAGGACCGAACTCCCCGGATTAATAGCGGCCTGTGCTCAAGGTCACGATGGCGTCTTTGTCGCAAACAACTTTACAAGCTTGAAACGACCAGCTGACCTTACATTCTTCCCAGACCATCATTTACCAGATCGACAGGAGCAGAAGCTGACAGAAGCTGGAATCTGCAACAGTAAGAATTGAAAGCTTTCTGGCTTTTCTCTCTCTTCTCCCACAAGCTCTTCCCTCCCCTCCCCTCAACCAATTCACAAGCGAATTCCTTCTTTCGCCGAGTGAGAGACTCCCAGCTAATTATACCCATTAACCAAACAAAGAGAGTGCTTTGAAGATTTATTGGTGCAAGTTCAGTGGGGGAATTTGACTTGATACGGAGATCGACAAACTGATAATTTGGGATCGCTCGTGCTCCCGCGAGACCTCACGAGACTTTCTGTTTATAGTTTGTGACTGCCTAGAACTATGGAAGAATTAACTAAGGCACAGCTTTTCCATTTGTTATGCAAAGGAAACTCAAAGATACTGAAAGCAGTCAATAATCTGGAAAAGGAAATTCGTGGGACTAAGGTGGAGCTTTTGGATGGAGCCCATGGTCCGGAGAGACCAGCTGATGACGTAGCTCAGCTAACAATAAATCAAGTGAAACTTCAATTTCTGGAAGTTAATCAACTGGAGGGAGAGAGTGCCAGAGATGTAAAAACCCAAAGTACCTTTGAAGAACCTGGGGAAACAGATTCAAGGAAGGAAAGTACCGAAAACCTGGAAGTCTATTCAGAGCAGGAAATGATTTGGATCAGCAAAATAAAAAGAGTCTATTCAAAAGCGACAGCAACTAGAAAGCTATCAGGAGATATTCCTGTGCGACCAGAGGAAGAGATCCAGATTGACAAAGGATTCAGAGCCTCCTCAAAGGCGACTACAAGCAAGAATCAAGTAAGAGATTTCTTTGGCCCTGACAGAAGGACAATCAGAAACACTCTACTATGGAAAAAAACACAATTTCATTTTCTGCGACCACCTGAAAGATGAGCTGAACAATGGAGTATTCTCCTGGCTTCCTGTGGGAAAAATAGCAGCAGTAACTTTTAGGACAGGTCCAATATATGAAGGGAACTGACTTTATATCATCTAAGACAATAATAGAATATATCCTTATAATAGATTATACCCTCCTATGTATCAACAACTACTTTGTTAAGAAAGATGGTAATAACTCCTAGATCAGGATTAATATGCGATGGGAATTGAATATGTATGTCAATATGTATGCTAAAAGAGGATGACAAACCATATTTCATAGGCATTAACAAGACGGCAGTAGTAATTCTAGGTCAGGGCCAATTTATGAAGGAGACTGACCTAATATCATTTAAGATAATAACAGAATGTATTCTTATAACAGGAGCCTCTTGTGGCGCAGAGTGGTAAGACAGCCGTCTGACAGCTTTGCCCATGAGGCTGGGAGTTCAATCCCAGCAGCCGGCTCAAGGTTGACTCAGCCTTCCATCCTTCCGAGGTCGGTAAAATGAGTACCCAGCTTGCTGGGGGGTAAACGGTAATGACTGGGGAAGGCACTGGCAAACCACCCCGTATTGAGTCTGCCATGAAAACGCTAGAGGGCGTCACCCCAAGGGTCAGACATGACTCGGTGCTTGCACAGGGGATACCTTTACCTTTACCTTTATTCTTATAACAGATCATACTCTCATATGTATTAACAATCACTTGGCTAAGAAAAATGGTAAAAACTTCTAGATTAGGAATAATATGTGATGGGAACTAAATATCTATGTTAAAAGAGATGGCAAACCATATCAGCTGGTCACTTTTTCTTCACAATTTCTCTGTAAATGCTTTATATAATAATAAACAATAAAATTATTTAAAAAAAAGAAAAAAAAAGAAATCTAACCCAGAATCTGATAACCCAGAAAACATCTATAAATGACTAAAATAATCCTGCACCTATGTATTTGGCTGGAAAAGAATTAATCAACCTTACTATTCAAAGAAAAGTAACAGCTGGACATTTTTGCCAATTAAAAAGACCTGATACTAACCAGATAGTACACTTAGATGGAAACTGGACAGGAGAAAAGTTGTTTTTTAATTTAAAAAAAAACCTGTTCTGTTCAATTGAGGTGTATGTGTGTGTGTGGGGGGGCAAGATTTATCACTCAGGGACCGATTATGCACTGGCTGGAATGCCTGTGATGTCAGCAACAGGACTTCATGGAAAATCCCCGATTATGCGTGACGTCACCACCATCTGAGGGCTGGCTTGACACAGACCCTCAGAAGACCTGCATTTAAGGAAATGCAGATTCTTCTGTGGCCCTAGAACCGCTGCAGGCGCAGGCAAGGGCTAGGTAAGGCTAGCCCTGTGTATATACAGAGGAGCCCGGCTTTTGGGCCCAGCTCCTCACCCGATCTACGGTGTCCCTACAGGGACACCTCTCAACCCCGCCAGCTCTGCGGCTCTGCAGAACTGAAAGAAGTGTCCCCCAAGCCCTACCATGGTGAGAGAGCAGCTTGCTGCTTCCCACCATCATGCAGTGGGGGCCCAATGCCCCCGATCCGCACTGTCGCTGCCTTGGCAGTGGAGTGCATGTGCAGGGCCATTGTGTTGGCACAGCCAGTGTACGCGAGGGGAACCCCTCACCCATGCATACATGGGGAACTGCGGGGCTTTTTGCCCTGCCGCAACGGAATGGTGACAACCCAGCATAGCTGCTGCCATGCATAATAGGTCAATGGACAGCATTTAAATGTCTGTCAAATCTGCCTCCTTTTGGATGAGCTGGGAGCCAGGCATGACAGCTTCGACACCCAACCTACCCACCATGATCCATACAAAAGTGACCTTGAGAATAGACTTCTGTAACTTCCTCTACACAGGGCTACTCTTGAAACTGCTCCAGAAACTCCAACTGGTCTGGAATGTATCAGCTTGGATTAATCACCAGGACCCAGTGGAGAGCACATATTATGCCTGTGCTCCCCCAGCTGTTCTGCCAGGCCTATGGTGGAGGCCAGGAAATAATATCAAGCAGATGCTGGCCTCCCTGCTCGAGAACCCATCCAACTAATGAAATCCATCCAACACTGATCGGTAAGATTTTAAATTGGAAGAGGAGGTGGCTTTTAAATTAATTTTAAAACAAACTTCAATTTATTAAAGTTGTTATATATGCAATTTATTTTTTACTTATTGTTTTAACTCTGATGTTATCTGCTCTGAGCTGACCAGGGAAAGATGGGATATAAAAATAAAATGATTATTTTTACAGTTTATTAAAAGTATTCAGCTCACTCACTGATAGGGTTTACTCCTTGGTGTGCATTATCAAAGCCTAGGTTAAGCCCTGCTAGCATTGTACCTACTTGCCCTTTTTATATGTGAAGCTGCTCCAAGCTAGTTAGAGAGAGAAGCATCCAATTTCCTTTCTGTGATTCAGAAGGAGCACTTGTGGTTTGTAATTTTAGAGATGTTTACGCAGGTGCATATGTAGAAAATTGGTAAGAAGATACTCTAAAATCTAGCTCCATCACACAATTAGTTCATTCAAAGCCTAATCTATAAAAATTGCCAAGGGAGGGGTAGCATTATCTGTAACTTTTGAGTTTTTAAAAATACCATTATGAACTCTTGCAGCTGGAACACTTTAAATCTTAATGTTAAGCCATGTTTGTGATGGAGCATAGTCAAATCTCACATGCAATGAAGACTTCCGTATTTGTTTCTAAAACAAAATCCCAGCTGAAATCATTTCAGGTAATCCAAAGGTCAAACTAAATGTGACTCTTTTCCTTTAAAAAAAACCCAGAATGTTCTTTCTCTACAATTCAAGAGATTTCTACAGAGCTAGAAATGGTGGTCAGTTCCACAACTGACACCATCTACCAGTAGCAGCTTCTGCCCATCTGTGACACAGAAAACCCATCTCACTATCTAGTTCTCATACCTGAATTGTGGTCCAGAATCTGCCTAGAGTGGGATCCTCTCTAACACAACATCTATATTTTTGCAGTATGTGAGCGATTTTATGAAAATGGCAAAACTAGTTTATTTTTGATATATTTAATTCAATAATTCATTCCCATGCTAACAAAAGATTTCACTATTGAAGCCTACAGTTTCTCCATCAGTTTTTGGAGGAACTCACCGGTCATACTGATAAATGACAAAGGACATTAAAAAATGCATCACTTTGCAGTGACTTCAATCAAAAGCCAAAATGTTTTAAATATGTAATGGAGTGTGTACGAGGTATATGCCATCTACCCAATCCCAGCTCAGGAAGTCAAAATATAATCCGTCCCTATTATACTTACCCCCTCTATTTCATTAATGTTTTATTAATAATATATATATGTTTATTCTATACATTGCTGATGCTTTTCTTCACAGGATAAAAAATCTCTGGGAAACTATTTGGTTATGACCCAGCATTCAGGTCAATTTTATGAAAACTTTTTTTCTTAAATCTCCCAAGAGAAATTCATTTATCTGAATTTTATCTGAATTTTATCTGAATTTAATATGGCAATCAAAGCAGTCTTCTCTAGACAAGACTGTACCCTGAAAGCTGAGGGCCTTTCTTTCATTTATCAAAATGCACATCCCAACGTTCCCCCAATGTTTAAAAAAACATTAAACTAGTATTTTATATTTAGATTCAGGTGATTAGTCATGTTGATCTAAAGCAACAGAACAAAGTTTGAGTGCAGTGGCACCTTTAAAACCAACATAGTTTTATTCAATGTACTAGCTTCAAAGCCTGTTCATAAGAATGGGCTTTGAAAGCACCCCCCCCACCGCAGCCGCTTCCCCCTGGCGTACCAAGTGCACCCAAAGCGATCCTCTGCCCCCACCCCGGCAAGCCCACAGTTTCCGCACAGCCCACCAAGCACACCTAGCACCTCTTCAAGGTGTCAGGTGTGCTTGATAGGCTACGGGGAAGCCATCCCCGGCCCCCTCCCCCCTGGCAAGAACATGGCCCCATCCCCCCGGTGAGAGGTGATGGGTGTGCTTGGTGGGCTGCAGGGAAGCCACCCCCCCCCCCAGCGAGGTCACGGCTTCCCCACAGCTTGCTAAGCATGCCCAGCGCCTCTTCGAGGTCCTGGGTGTGCTTCATGGCCCGTGGGGAAGCCATCCCTGGCCCCCTCCCCCATGGTGAGCCCGTGGCTTCCTTGTGGCCTGGCCAGGCGGCGGGCAAGCCATCTCCGGTCCCCCCAGTGAGTACATGGCTTCCCCGAGTGCATGCCCTCCTCGCTGGAGGGCCTGTGGTCCGTGTGGTGTCTGGGTGGCACAGCCGTTGCAATCTGGAAGTGCCCAGCTTTGCTTGGCTACGTCCGGACTGGGCTGCACACTTGGCTCCTGGAGGTGGCGCGTCTGGATTGGCCCGCTGGCCCAGACACCAGCCAGACACCACCAGGACAGAGTGGCTGTCCAGGCCTGGACAAGGCCGCCTACATGGCCCTTTCAACATTATTTAAGGGCCAATGGTTAAGATAAGCTTTCAGATACAGGCATGCATTTGAAGAAATGGGCATGCACACTGAAGCTTCTACCCAGAATCAAACTTTGTTGCCACTGCAGTCTACCCTGGTTTTATTGATTTTTTAAAAATCATCCTTTTCAGCTTTTCATGCCTTAAAGAGACCAAAGTTTAAAGTAGCACAAAAACTCTTCCTTTCATGTACTGGGATATAAATTGGGGATTTTTTTTCCAAAGCTTTTATCCAGTGACTTTATGTCTGAAGATAAAAGTACTGAAAGGCTTAAGCTTCACAATACTATTGAGCCATACCAAATGGCCATGTTTTGTTGAAACGGCAGGGCATAAATCTTTACACCGCTCCACGGGAGTGGTATAAATAAAACAGTAAGGGGTGTGGGGGAGGGCTCAGTACGGGATAGGGGGGCCAATTATTGGCCCGTTCCACCCGGACTGACAAGCAGAGGGCCCAATCGGCTGGCGTGAACCACCAGCCGATTGGACCCTCTGCTTGTCAGTCTTGCTCCCAGACTGACGAGTCAGGAGGCACAAAGCGCCTCCCGACCTGCCCATCCCCCAAGGTGCGCCGCCTTTGGCTGACAGCCACCATTACACGGCTGCCCACCGACAAGGTTCTGAAACCCGCCCTCTTCCCCCCACCCCCCTCGCCACTCAACCCCGTGTTCTGCCACCACCACTTCCCCGCCCCCAAACACCCAGCGACCCACCCTTCTCAACCCCCAACTCTTCCCCCCCTCGCCACTCAACCCTGCACTCCACTGCCGCTGCTTCCCCGCCCCCAAGCACCCAGCCACCCACCCTTCTCAACCCCAACTATTCCCCTTCCTTCCTTCCTTCCTTCCTTCCTTCCTTCCTTCCTTCCTTCCTTCCTTCCTTCCTTCCTTCCTTCCTTCCTTCCTTCCTTCCTTCCTTCCTTCCTTCCTTCCTCAAATTCTCTCTCCTAACTGCCTCCCTCTGTCTGTCTGTCTGTCTGTCTGTCTGTCTGTCTCTCCCTCCCTCCCTCCCTCCCTCCCTCTGTCTCTCTCTCTCTCTCTGTCTCCCTTCCTTCCTTCCTTCCTTCCTTCCTTCCTTCCTTCCTTCCTTCCTTCCTTCCTTCCTTCCTTCCTTCCTTCCTTCCTTCCTCCCTCAATTTCTGTCTCTCCTTTCTGCCTCTCCCTCTTTCTTTCCCTCTCTCCCTCTCTCTCTCTCTCCCTCTCCCGTTCTCTCTCTCTTCCATCCATCCATCCACCCACCCACCCCATTTTTAATACAGCGGGCTTAATTTCTAGTCTTTAAATAAAATACTGATGGCATATGACATTACTCAAGCATGGAACAAGAGTTAGGCCATCTTGCTTTAAATCCTCCCAACCAATGAAGTTCACTGTATGACTTTTGGGCCTGGAACATGCTCTCAACCAAAACTGTTAATTTGTTCCCATTAAACAGGAAGCCTTTATTCCTTAATTAATATCACTAATGCTTTGGAGTCTGTGTCTCCCAGTGACAATCATATATCTATTGGGGTGACAAAAACCCAAAGGAATAAAGGTATCCTGCTAAGGGGACCAAAATAACATAAACTACCTCATCATAGAGTTATTCCATTCCTAAAGAAATCTTAGATGAAGCCAGCAATTCTGATTCTCCTAAAGCAAGTGAAGGGTTAATACCGAAAACTAAAAGGGCACTAACATAGCAGCAATTGGTTAAACTGTTATTTGAAATGGGGGGTGAAGAGGACAGGAACTGCATATTTAACACACCGCTGCTTTCAGAGAAAGACAGCCATTACACAGATGCAATCTGTGTTAGTCTGGTATATTAATACCTGTAGTCACAATAATCACTGCAGAGCTGTAATGTTCAAGGCCATTACATTCAATGCTGACTAAAGACGCAAATGAAGAGCTACAATAAATCATTACTGAACTAAAATGTGTCAGCTCAACCAAAGGACAGCAACTAAACGGCCAGGAATCTAGAACTGGGGTCTCTGGCAGAGGGACCCAGCTGATAATACAACTGTTTCTTCAACACACCATTTTTCATAGACAGCATTATCACAGAGGTTTAGCTAAATTTAGTGTTTACAATATTAGAGAGATGATACGTATCTATTTGTTCCCCCAGCAATAGGCATGAGGAATTCCCAGGGAGCAAGGTCATATCACATCATAGTGAACCAGTTCAGGCAATGACACATTGGAACAACTTGAACTTCAGTACATTCCAGTTCATTGCACCACTTGTGCTTGTTTTCTTAAGAACACATACAACAGGAAAGGGAGGCACAGTGCTTCACATTCAGGGACATGTGGTGGACACACCAGGGGAATATGGCTGCTCATGTCTCTCTAGAATATGCTTGTTCTGCATCTGGTCACTTTTGTCTCCACAGGTTTCTGACTTAACCACAGCAATCACATTCTCCTTGGCAATATCTAAGCAGGTACATTTCTAGACATGTACACTTGCACATTTTATATGCTTCTAGCATTTTCTGCTGGTCAAATCAATAACAATTTCTTTCTGCCAAAATGAGCTAATGCAAACTGGTCTTTTCTGTTGCAGGATTTTCTATACACCATTTTTTAAAAAAAGCTGTATTTATGGGGATCTTACCTAAAAATGATATTGTAGTTTTGGAAAATGTGTAGAAATGAGCTATGTAAGAAACCAAGAGTTGGCGGAACATTCTACACAAAGCAAGGCTAAAGCATCTGAGCTTTAAGATGACTGTGATGGCTAAGGGCAGGGGTCCCCAACCTGAAGTCCGTGCACTGCATGCGGCTCCTGACCTCTTTCTGTGCAGACATCCAACCTGCTTGTCTGCTGCTATCACCCTCAGGGCATCTTCCCTGAGGCCCATACTGTTCTTCCTGCCTCAAAAGGCACCATCTACTGCTATTCATCCTGTTCCTTTAACTTTGTTCAGATCTAATTGATTTGCATGCCAGTGATCATCTCAGAGACATTTACAAAGAAAATAGTCCATTAGATTTCTATTCTGGTCTACCTATTATATTAATCCGCCTAAAGAAATTTGCTGCAGGCATGTTCTCAGTCTTTGGCACTACATACATCTGTGAACAAACGTTTTCCAAGATGAGAACTGTGAAATCAAAGTGTAGATCAAGGCTTACAGATGAACATTTACATGGCATTTTAAGAGTGTCTGTCACAAACCTTGACTTGGACATCAATGCCTTGGCTAACGGAAAACAGCCACAAAAATCACACTGACTGGGTAAGCATGTGTAGCTAAATAAAAGAATTCCACAGTTAAATATTGGTCCAAAATGCAAAATTGCATTAAAGTTAACAAATAAGAAACATCTGAAATTTGTGGAAGCCTAAAGACAATGACATTATATATAATTTGTTGCTAAAATATGCAATGTTTTGCCAAAATATTAAAGCATAAAATTCAAAATCAAACATCATCAACAACAAAAAAATACCATGATAAATGCAACTCCAAAATTGACCTTTTTGTACTCAGGAGGCAAAAGAAAAACCTGGGGCCAACATAGATGTATGCAAAAGAAGAAAACGTTCAGAATAATGAATGACATCAACATAAAAATCACAGAATCACAGAATCATAGAGTTGGAAGGGGCCATACAGGCCATCTAGTCCAACCCCCTGCTCAATGCAGGATCAGCCCTAAGCATCCTAAAGCATCCAAGAAAAGTGTGTATCCAACCTTTGCTTGAAGACTTCCAGTGAGGGGGAGCTCACCATCTCCTTAGGCAGCCTATTCCACTGCTGAACTACTCTGACTGTGAAAATCTTTTTCCTGATATCTAGCCTATATCGTTGTAGTTTAAACCCATTACTGTGCGTCCTTTCCTCTGCAGCCAACGGAAACAGCATCCTGCCACCCTCCTCCAAGTGACAACCTTTCAAATACTTAAAGAGGGCTATCATGTCCCCTCTCAACCTCCTTTTCTCCAGGCTGAACATTTCCAAGTCCCTCAACCTATCTTCATAGGGCTTGGACCCTTGGCCCCAGATCATCCTCGTCGCTCTCCTCTGTACCCTTTCAATTTTATCTATGTCTTTCTTGAAGTGAGGCCTCCAGAACTGCACACAGTACTCCAGGTGTGGTCTGATCAGTGCCATATACAATGGGACTATGACATCTTGTGATTTTGATGTGATGCCCCTGTTGATGCAACCCAAAATGGCATTTGCCTTTTTTACCGCTGCATCGCACTGCCTGCTCATGTTTAGTTTACAATCCACATATCAACAGAGAAGCTTATTGTTTGTGGTTGTGTGTTAAGAAGTGCAGTAATTTATGACATAATTTTATGTAGATTTCACTTAGACTATATTGGAAGCAACTCATGAGCAACTTGAAGCTGGAAGAGAAATAATAAATGATATCTAGTATGCATCTGAACCATTTCTCTTTACGATATGCAAAGAGATGGGAAATCACTTGGGTGTGTTTCTGAAAGCAAAAGTTTAGAGTGGAGATTCAAAGTTTTTCAGAGACAAGGGGGAGGTGGGGAAGAGAACAGTTAGGGAAAGGAGTCTAATGCAAACAATAGTTATTTTCTCCTCTACCCTGTGGTCTATTTGTATGTGTTTGTACATCATTTATGAATTATGTGTTCATAATTTATGAATTATATTTCACTAAAATTATCCAGATGTTGGGCAACCTTGTTTTAGCATAGTTGATTCCAATATATGGACAGTTTATGACAGCTTTGTTGACAGTCAGCAGTAGCTTTTAGGTAGCATTAGTTACAGAAGCCTTTATCAAAACAGCTGAGAAGTACTGCTTTAGAATTTAAAAAAACAGCTTTAGAATAAAGGATACCTTGGAAAGGAAAAGACTACTTCAGAACGCAGTATATTAGGTACTTGGTCTGAACTCAGTCTCACAACTCTCTTCCCGAATCACTTTAGAGGAGAAGGGGCACACACCCATTCATCACATTCTCTATCTAAGAAATTATCACAATGAGATCAGCTCAGGGAAAACGTATGACAAGGTTCCATTTTTTTGCGGACACAGAAGCCATAAAAATCATTTGTCAGTGAGTTATCTGATGTATATGAAAGGGATCTCAAAGCCTATCTTTAAACCACCCACGGTGCTGCGGGCGCCACAGACTAAATAAAGCACTAAGGCCTTGTGGGGAGGAGTTAGGGCGGGCTCTGTCTGGGATAAAAACTCGGAGGAGCGAATCAGGAGCCGCGAATCAGGAGCGCGCCTCCCCATTGCATCCTTGGCCGCCATTGCCTCCGCCACACTGGGGGGAAAGGAGCCGGGCCGCCGCGTCTTTGATGCGGCGGCCCGGCTCCTTACCACCCGTACAACCGCCCAACTCTGCCTTCTCCCTGCCGCCCGAGCAGCCGTGCCACGTCACAGACACGGCGAGGCTGCTCCGGCGGCCGGGAGAAGACTACTGCTCACTCGCCCTGGACGCCGCCCCACGCCGCCTTCTCCCGCCACCTGCTACTGGCTCGCTGCCATGCCACCGCCGCTCTGGAGACCAAGAGAAGCCTTTGGACCACTTGCCGTTGCCGCTGGCGCCTGCAGCCACGCCCGCCGAACTCTGCCTTCTGCCGGTGACGCTACCAGGCGAAGGCTGACGCTCACTCGCCATCGCCGCCGGTCCACGACGCCCCGGACCGCTCGAAGGACTGCCCTTTGCATAACACATTGACAGCGGGAGCCTGGGAGCCTGCGAGCCTGCTGCTGAGCCGCCGAGCGCCCCCGGACATCGCCACGCCCCCGGAGAAGCCGACGCCGACGCCCCAATGGCCTGCGCCACCAGACAAAATGGCCGCCAACCACACCATGCTGCCAGCGAGCCCCCGGCCGCCCTCGACCCTCACCCGCCGCCTTAGGATGCCGCCGCTGGACGCTGTCACTGGTAGGCTACCTTTACTCTCCCTACCCTTGCCTCTCCCTCTCCCTCTGAGATCCCTCCCATATAACCCGTCACTGCCGATGCCCCCAATCTACCTCCCCTCTCTCTTTCTCATCACTGCTAGCGCCCATTGTATTTTTACTACAATGGGCTTTATTCCTAGTATACTATAAATCTTGTCGGTCTTTGAGGTGCTAAAAGGTAAAGGTATCCCCTGTGCAAGCACCGAGTCATGTCTGACCCTTGGGGTGAGGAAAGAAGCCTCCATATACAAGGGCAGCAAACTTCAGAATATTAGTGCCCTGAGCAACAGCAAAGGAGGTCCTTGACTTCTATGCTCTGTTTGTCCTCTAGAGTGCTTGGTTGGCCACTGTAAGAGACAGGATTAGATGGATAACTGGTCAGAATAACCAGGCTCTTTTTATGTTTTTATTCAGGCCAAGTTTGAATTTTCTTCCTGTTGTACTCACATATTCTCTATAGGAAGGCTGAAGAAGGCTGTGCCTTGTAAGAAAAAGTAGAAGGGCAGAAGCTGGAGCTTCCATATTACGCTTAAGTAAAGCTGGAGCTTTACTAAGTCATTTTGAGGTATATTGAATGGGGTGTCAATTATGATTAGACAGTCAAGATGTGAACTCAGTATTTCTCCAAAACTCCTGGTTCAGCATATTTTCACTGTCAATTGCATTTCTGGAATGGTGCACACTACACTGCTGTTTGCTTGACTATAATTTACAAATATGCAGAAAACTGTATATACCAGCCTTCTGGTTCCTCCATTGTAGAGTGCAAAGTTCCCTCATGCTTAAGCATTATACTATTACCCATCCATGCCCCCATTTGAGGATATCTAAATGTAAACAGAACAATGCAATTAGGGAGCCATTTCAGCTCCATATGGACATGGCAACTGCAGTGGGCCTGAGCACGGAGGAGGAGGAGGAGGATGGTGGCCCCCAAGAAAAACACTGGCTGCTGCTCTGGGTCTGGAGCACCTGCTGGCATCCTTCCCTGGTTTGGCTGGAGCTGCAGTTGCTGCCAGGTGCCATTCCAGGCCCTGATGTGATAGGAATGATCACTAGCAGCCAGGGCCGGATTTTCCTATAGGCCAACTAGGCTTCAGCCTAGGGCCTCAAGATCAAGAGGGGCCTATATTCCACATTTTTTATAAAGGTTAGTACCAATCACAACATTTCATTTAACATATTGATATATATCACAGTATGATGTATTTTATTATCTCTCATGTAATTTACAAACTTAAAAATAGGAGGTGAAAGGGCCATTTGGAATACCCTAGGGCCTCTTTTCATGTAAATCCGGCCCTGCTAGCAGCCAATGGGAACCCAAGCAGAAACAGAGGATGCCAGATGCCATTGCAAGCCCAGGCCCAGCAATGAGAGCTGCTGGCAGCTCTGTGGGTCCAGGTGTGGTAGTGAAGAATACTGACAGCTACTGCAGACTGAGTGGTAGGTGATGGGGCCTGGAGCCTCACCAGCCTCAGTGATGGGGAGGTATAGGATTCTCCTGTGAGTTTCTCGCCCCCTTCACTGAGCTCTAAGGAGGGAATCGGCAGTGGTGGGGGTAGGGATCCCCTTGCAAGTATCACAGATTTTCTTTTCCCCCTCCTACATTTAGCTGGGCCATGCCTCCATTGTTCTTCCTGTGGTTGCTGCATTCACTTACCCCCTCCCCCAGTCACTCTGGCAGTAGAGCTGGTCAGGAAAACAAAAATCAACATTCCACCTCAGCACTTCTCCCTTCCCTTGGCTTGAATTGGCTGTACAGTAAGGGGACAAAAAGCTGGAAATAAAGCCCTCTCCAGCCTCCTGCTCCTTCAATGCCAGCTGGAGCTTCACACAACCCCCACTTCTCCCCCACACGCTCTAGCTGAAAGGCACCTACAGGTGCTGGCACAAGCCCCCCCCCCACTCAATCAAGCATGAAGGAGAGAGGAGAGTGACAACTAGAACAATTCAATTGCAGAAGACAGTGTTTTAGTGAAAGGTGTTTTGAGTCAGAAAAAAAGGAAATTTGTAGATCTGTTGCAAGATCCTGGTTCAGATTGATCAGAATTTGGCAGGATTGAAAGGGGAGGGGGATGTTAGCGCAGGCAGTACCTAGGTTGTCCAAGCCTAGATCTCTAATCAAGTTTGTTTTCTATATTAAAATGTAAAAGACTGGGATAAATTTCTACCCAGTTACATTTCTAAGAGTTCTAAAACTTTTAAATCTTAGAACATTGTCACCCACACATTAGTAAACAATATCCCCAAATAAAGCCACTACAGTTTTCTTTCTGTACACAGAAAAGCTCATTTGTGTCTGGGGGTAACCTAAGCACCCCGGTACTTACCAAACATGAAGAGGACTGGGCCAGCTGGAGAAGCCTACTTGGCTGTAAATCTCAGAATTCAGCACCACTGTTGTCAGTCAACCGAGAAGGGCAGCCCACACTTCAGATGGTAAATTCATTTCAAACAGGACCTTTCAAGAGACACTGGCATGCCCAACTCAGCAGGGCTTGGAGAAAGAGGAACAGCTGCCATGTGGGGTGACCGTGAGCCTTAATGTGCCAGCACAAACTGGCCAGGTGGAAGCAGGGCAGCCATTTAGACTAGGTGGTGGGTGAAGTTGGAGTCTAGCCTGGCTGAGTCACACCCAGATAGCTTTAGCTCCTGCCAGTCAATCAAGAGTATGGTGGGGCAACCATCAGAAAGGCAGCAAAAGGAAATGGGGCATACACCAACAAATCTCCAACAGGGTAAGGGCCTCAGGCCTCAGAGTACAAGTCAGCCTGCCTACCAGCTAACCAGCTACAGAAAAGGGCAGTAGAAAGAAAGGAAGGAAACCTACAGAAGGATTAATCCCCTTCTAGTCTGAGGTCTGTTGAGTCTTCCAAAGGGAAGTTGTGTTGGTCTGACATACTGATGACATTGTGACAGCCCCAGAAATACCATTTTGACTTTGGGGTACTTATTAACCACAGCCTACTAAATTTGTTCAGAGTTGTTTCCACAGGAAACAATGCTCTGATATAGTGGCCTATTATGCATGTATCAGTTATTTATTTATTTATTTATTTATTTATTTATTTATTTATTTATTTATTTATTTATTATATTTATATACCGCCCTCCCTGGGGGCTCAGGGCGGTTTACATAAGAACAAACAACAATACATAAATACATAAATATAAATAAATACATAAATACATAAATATAAATGCAGTCATTTTGCCAACCCTTTTAAATCATCCTTTAATTTTTTTTAACATTCCCATTTATGCATGAGCTGTAATGGGTTTTCCCCCAGTGATTGTGGACCTCAAAAAGCTCCTACAGTAGGGAGATAAGAGTTTGAAGAGAAAATTCCGTTGCGAGGCAACGTCATTCACATTCCAATTAACGTTGTCTGCAATTAGCATCTCAATTGTAGCCAGTATCTTTAAGACAGAGGGCCTTGGTCTGAGGAAATCAAGCTATGAAGGACTGATTTCTGGGGGAAATTGCTCTTACCTGGCTACCAGAGAGCCACCTTGAGTTAAGGTAAAGCCCCTTTATTCTTAAGAAAAAGGCACATGGAACACCCAGGCTATTCTCAGGCTATTACAGGCAATGGGTGACTGAATCAAATTGCATGTTCACCTGATCACTGACACTGAGGAAGCAGAAGTCAGCAGCAGGTGCCCTGAGCCCCCCCTCCCCCGGCCCGTCACTGATCATAGGTAGAGCTTTGTAGTCTTAGGAGCGCTTGTGCAAGGCTGTAGAGGAAATGCATATCACAGCGTAATTTTTGCTAATTTACATAGCAGTAAAGTTGGCTGGGTTGCCAGGGCAAATGATATGTTCATGTGATCACTGACAAAGGCTAAGTACCAGCAGTTAGGTGCTTGAGCTCCCATTGGTAGATGAGGGACTGCGAGCAGAAAAAGAGAGGAGACAAAAAATACGCTAATCCAAGATTGTTCCCAGTGCCACAGCACACAAAAAGTCGCTGTAAGGATAGTTTCAGAAGCCTCGCTGATAAAATGCTTCCAGAACTGTGACCATCGTTTGCAATGCAAAAAAACAATGAGTTTTATACTGCAAAATTGGTGCCACATTAAGAATTTAAAAATAAGACGCCATTTTGGCAGTCTTCTTGTGAGTTTTCCATGATGCATAATACACCAGTGTCTTCTGTTAATCAGGAAAACATCTTCCTCACCACAAAGAATTATTCTCAGGGTAGTAAAATACTCCAGACCAATAACATTTTTTTTTGCATCATGTGAAAGTGTGTATTTTACAATTGCTATATACCATGAGCATGGAAACAATGTGTTTCTGCCACCACCACACATGCAGAAATCATTGTGGGTCCCTTTTCTACCCTAAAATACATAGGAATTTGGTTAGTGGTAGAAATATATCCCAGGATACAGTAAGTGTAAGTTTTTTAACGAGTGCAATTGAAGTGCTAGCAATATTTTGTATTGATTTCCCCCCTTTAAAAATGTGTATTTATAAAAAGAACCCTAATGACTTTAGGATAAATGCCCTTCCCCCTCCCCCAGGTTTCAGAATATATGAGAAACTACTGCAAATAAAGAAGAAAAGGCAAAAGTTGTTAGATAGTGTTCTATTGGAAACCCTGAGAACTCGTCAGCATTTGTTCTAAAATGTTACTATGTAGCAACATTTTAAAAACAAATGTGCCATAGGTTAAGAAAAAGTGAATATAATTAAAGTGTCATGAGAAACTATTTATTTATTATATTAATATATTTATATACTAGCCAATGAAAAAGTTTAATGTTTCTCCAGAACACTGTTTCTGGTTCAAAAAGAAGAAAGGATGCAATATTGACAGAGAACTGCATTTATTTTTTTACAGCCAAATGGGGAAATTAAACATTGCTCTGTGCAAAATACAAATTTCGTGTAACATTTAAAAATAGATCTTAAAAAACTAGCAAAAACTATCAAGTTGAAGAAACAAACATCAAAACTGAAATAATTGAGGAGGGACAGAATCTTTGCTGGCATTGTTTAAGAGATGAAGAATCTGCAAAAGAAATGAATAGAGTATAGCAGAGATTGTTGCTGCAAATATCAAATCCTGATCAAACATGCAGAGGGTTTAGTCGCTCACAGCAAACAAGAGTATCACTCTGTTAGAAAACCCTACACCCTCCCTAACTATTCTTTTTTTACTCCAAGTTTGACTGACATTTAAGAAGATAAATAATGTTGCTGGGTATTGCTGTCTTCAAGATCTTCAGTGTTGCAGATAGTTCAATGATCTGCAGTGTATTTTAACAACATAATCTTCAAAGCGATACACAATTTAAGGGCAAGGGCTTGGAGGGGATTTCATACTTAGTTTCCCTGAATAGCTTCTTTTTTCCGGGCCTACCACCTTAACTAGGCCTGTTTTTGAAACAGTGGGTTGTGATTGTTGAGCAAAGGATCATTTTACAGCAGAACAACAAACTATTCGGATTTTTTTTTAAAGAAAAGGACTGACCCACTGTTTATGTACATTCCAGTGTAGAAGGTGAAGAGGGCTCCCCTTTAAGGAAAGATAAGAGTATTGGGGCAGCAGTACTAGAAGTGTGTTGTTTTATGGAGGAAATGCATGGGTGACTAAATATTTGGCCTCTCCGAAACTTCTGGAACAAGACCAGACGTGGAGAAATGGGTGAATACGTTGTTCATCACTGGTGATAATCACTTCAACTGCCTGGCACATGCTTGTGCCAACAACAAAACAATGGGCCACATTAGAGTTCAGCGTCATTGGCTGGGCTTCTGAAGTTGGGGAAGGGGGGGGGCTAGCTTGGCACCTTGAGGTGCTGCTAAAATATGACAACCCTACTCTTTGTTGCACAACAATCACTGTCAAACTAAATGTATCTACCACACACCTAGGACAGTGACAAGAGTGTTTCTGTATTCCTAGAAATTTTTTGAGTTCTAGAAGTATATAGTATTTTTTCCAGCAGAGGTTTTTAATGACCTATTCATTCATTTGCATAGCAGAAGTGTTTTGATATCAGTCTTATGGCTTGTTTCTATGAGCTACCATAGCATTTTATAGTGTCAGAAAAGACTGGGACCAGAGTCTAGCAAGATGTTTGATAGGCTCTGTCCATTTGCCAAGACTTTTATGCTATTTCTTGTGGACAGAAAGCATTTCTGGGGGAGGGGGTGTGAGATATAATCAGACTTACCAATCAAACAAAGTAGGTAGAATTCTTTGCTTCTTTTGAATCCTCATCACAGAATATATGACACTTACACATAAGTGCTTAGGACTGAATGTTTCTACAGCTACTCTAATATAACACTGTCGAATATCATGCCTGGTATTAAAGCAATATACCAGCACCCAAAGCAAGTACATCAAAATTTATTACAAATTCAGTATGCCCATTTTCAGTGGAGCAAAGTTTGTTCATTACTTTAAAATTAGATAATTGTAGTTTAATCTTAGAAAAGAAGCAATCACATCTTTTATTAGAACAATTTAATATTTCATTTGTTTCTTTTAAAGTCACTTTAGTCCAAGAAAAATGTACATAATCCTAATCCCAGAGAGCTTTGTCAAGATAGAAAAACCACTATACCTTGGAAAATATTTACTTCTTGATATGTATTTTAGTATGACCTAGATGCACTATTACATCCTCTGCCCATCAAACTATTGCAAATAGAAAAATGGAGATTTGATTTAGCTTATATCTATAAAATCTGAGGTTAGAAATAACTTGAAACACATGCAGGTGCTAAGAGAGATCATTATTCCTTTCCTGATAAATAAGCCATGTTTAGTCATTAAACTACATGTCAGCTGAAGACAATCATGCAAACTCTTATCCAGGCACACACATGCACGCACACTAAACTAAGCAATCATCTTACAGCAGGAAAGGTTCAGCCAATGAGTGGGTGTAGCACTGGAATGTTGAAATGAACTAAAGGCAACATAAAAGATTGGAAGATTATAAAAAGAAAGAGCTTAAAGGACATAAATAATTTTCAACAAAGCAACCTTCCTTCATTGGTGAATGACAGCATTCACCACATCTGCTAAATTCAAGTCAAATATCAGCAATGAATATAAGACAGTTACAGTAAAACTTCCATTATTTGAAACTCTATTGTCCAAACCACGTGCATTTGAACAGTCAAGTTGCTATGGGTCAAAGTAAACAATACTTCCATTTATTTCAGGATACCTTTGCACATATATCACCCAGGTAGAATCCATATTTAGCTTGGACAACTGTGTCTCCAACGGTTTTGCTTTTTGAATGGTGCCTAAATTTAGTGTGCTGCTGAAAAACAGCCCAAATTATATGTAGTACTGCATTTTTTAAAAAGTTCACACATATATACATTCCAGAAAGCATTGTGTTAAAAATGACTTCCTAGAGAACTGAAATTTTGATTACCCTGAAATAGATACATTTTTCTCCTCCCCACATTTGATTTAAAAAGGTTGATAGACATTACAAGTCTACTGACACATTTTAATTGGCAGTAACAATTACCTGCCTTAATCAATGACATCCTTTGTCATGTTCCCATTTGCCAAAAATTATTTGGTATAGAAGGCAGCAGTTTAGATTAGGCTACTCAACATGTACTCCTTACTGTACTTTTCATGAAGATCATGGCATACAGTTTCCTACTGTCTACTGGCTATGTACTATTGTGAATAATGTGCGTGACTTTTCTACTGCTATTTCTGAGACTGGAAAGCCTGTTTTGGGTCAGGGAGGGAACTATCACAAGTCAGGAGCTTGTTTTATAACCAGTTGATAAACAAGCTTATGTAAACTTGGGTGGAGTATAAAATGCAGACAAACTTTTTTAAAATATGCCTTTGTAAATCTGAAAGAGGAATGGCCTTAGTTTTTCTGTTAAATTGGAGGAGGCTTGAACATTTTAAATCCAAGATACTTATGCTTCCTATTACTTCCATGTTTGAAACATCTGCAATTTCTATCACATTTGGCGTGCAGCAGCCAATTCAAAATCCTGATTTCCTCCCCTCAGCAGTTGTTTGATGTACTAAAAACTGAATGAAGTATATAAACAATGTGCCAAGTGGACTGTGATGGATCATACAAAAGTTTAACTTACAGTCAGAAGAAATAGATGACATTGAATAAAAACAACATTGAATATAACCTTTTGTCCCCTAACATATCAGGTCTAGAGAAATATCTTACGTGTAAACCAATCCTTAATAGTGATACAGTACTTTCAAGGAGCCACTGCAACTGCTCATTTTAAAAGAACTTATTTTCAAGTAAGTGTGCTGAGCTAGTAGCAGCAACGGATGGGGCTTCAGCTTCCAAATAAGTGTGCTTAATATTAAGGTGCAAGATAGAATAACATCTTATCTCATACTTAATAACAACCCAACGCGTCAAAGGATGACTGAGGATGACCCTTATAAAGTGTAAATTGCGGAAGATACATGTTTCTTCTTGGTCATCATTGCTGGCCTTTTAGTTACCAAGGCATATGCATTCTGTTCAATTGAAAGCAAATGTTGTTGCTTTTTTACAATACAACTGAAAATCCAGAGGCAAACTCTTTGGGGCCATGTACCAACACTTTTTTTTTCTTTAATCAAAGACAAAATAGTTTCACTCTATTTTAAGAGTGCCAAGGAACCTCTTCAAATGTGTGCAGATGCTTGCAAACAGACTGTGGGATTTTATTTTTTTTTGCAGTTTCTCTCACATCAACTCTCCTACATCTGATGCTTCTAAAAGTTATATGCTGAAGTAACAGCTTGCCCAGTGGTGCAAGATGGCTAATTATCAGGAATTGTTGGTAGCTGCCCCGTGTGCTGTTTTCCCACCCTACCCTCTGTATGGAGGCATACTGCAGTATCACAATGTGTGTAGATTACAACATTTCTTTCTGTACCATCTCTCAAAAATTACTGAAATAAGAGATAACAGTTGGATAGAGTGAAATTCTGGCTCTGAATGGCTTTCATTCATTGAAGGTTCTATTTTAATACTGGCTAAAACATACCGCCTGAATCACAAGTCCTAAACTGCTTTCTATTTAGGAATATCACACATGCCTCCTGCAAATGTTTACCAGGCTTCCAAAAGAAAAAAAATGCTATGCTTTTAGGTACTTATAATTAAAGTCAAATATGGCTTTTAAAAACACCATGTACTATATATTACAATATCTATAGAAACTCCAGGCAGGTGCCAGTGCCTAGCATTAGTTCTCACCTGTCAGGACCACAACCCAAACTCTACAGTTTCACCAGTGTCTACACTCGTAAGTGAACTACCAAGTCAGTTGCAAGATCCCAGCTTGAAGATCTCTCTGAATTATTTCATATATATTTATTTCACTACATCATTTTATAAAAGGGGATGATCTGGGTGAGGGTTAATCATAGGATTTTAAAAATTATCTAGAAATAGCTCTCATCAACATTAGTTGTATGCACTCTACTTGTATAACTGATGTAACTGCCATGTAATTTGGGGGGAAATAAATACAGGCTATTCATTAAACACTGATTTAGTCTACTTTCTTTAAGTAACCTTCAACTCAACTAAGATTTGCTCTTTGATTTTATTCACAAATATGACAATATAGGCCCCTGTGTTTACAAAGGATATCCCAAAGAGGAATTTTAAAAAGGCATTCTCAGAAACATTTTTCATTTTTTAAAGTTGTTTAAGTAAACATATTTTGTAGCCCCATAGCACAGGTGAAGCAAAAGAGGAAAGGAAAAATAAAGAATGTGCCATATTCAGGTTTCAAAAACCAGTCTTGCTACAGATGCAGAAATGTATGAAAGAACTTTCTTTCACAGTCTAACACAAGATAAAATGTAAACAAACAATTATAAAAATCTGGTTATAATGGGAATTGGAACAAAGAAAAAACTATAAAACTAATTCTTCATATTGTCTGTATAGTTTAGAAATGTATCTGGACACTGGCCTTCAAGATATAACAAAAAGTCTGAAATGATCTAAAGACTGTATCATATTTATCCAATGGACCTCATGGCTCATTTAGAAACGCCTACTGAATTGTAATGTGCAAGTATAATCAGAAGGCTGCTTGTTTTGGAAATCTGAAAGGCACAACAAAGCTTCAGGAAAAAAATTCAAACCCTAAAGAATTTTTTCACCAGTTCAAGGACATTTTCACAAGATAGTTCCACATCCCGGTAAATATGGGCAAGCAATTCTTGAAGTGCACACAGGAATGGCACACTGAAGCTTAGGAGTTCATACAAGTAGGTATAGTTGTATGCATTGTCCCTGAAATGAAGACGGGTAGAGTGCAGAAAACCATGCATCCAGTTAGAGAGGCGTCTTGGAAGGTCAAGCAGATCCCTTGTCACCTTAAGAGGCCAGCTTAGAGCTTTCCTAAAGAATGAAGTCAGGATACCTGGTGGTTGGGCCTCTGGGTTGCTTTTGGCAGCAAAACTACATTCTGTGGTGGTTTCTGCAGACATGGGCTCCTCTTCCCTCCATAATTCCATTTCCGCCTTTAAAGGGAAATATTTAAACATTATATCTAGCACCATAATTTCAAGCCCAAAGATATGCTTTTAAAAATTCTTCAGAAACAAAGGAAAATACAGCTGCTGTATGATGTCATTCCATACTCTTTTCTATTTTTTAAAAAAATCCTACCTTATTGTCCATCTGCTGTCTTTGCCTAGCACCAAAAGAAATGGCAGGGCAGATTTGGGCCCTTAAACTCTTCTTCTACCCCACCCTCGTATACAGGGCCCACTCAGTTGGGCTAGCTGGTTTCCTATATCTGGGAGTGGTCCTGGAGATGACACTGAAGGAGTGGAATTATATTTGTCCAGGCATCTGAGTCAGCTATATCAGGTAGCTTTATAACACCCTATGTAATCCTTTATTCTTTGCATGGGAGCTTTGGACACTTAATCCCCCTGTGACTTTTTCTTTTCACTGCAGCTAATTTTTTAAAAAACTCATTAAAATGTTTTCCAGTCTGGCGTGTCAGGCTAGGCAAATGAACCCTGTTTAGGCTCCAGGGCAATCAGTTCCATGTGCCTAGGCAGTTCATGTGGAGTAACTAAATCAGGAAAACAACCCACCAGCATGGCTTTCATGTGGGAAAAACAGCTGGGGAGGTGGGAAGAGTAAGGAGTCTTTCCTTCCTTCACTGAACCATTCGAGCCCATTTGAGCTCTCTCTTTGGATAGGCTGCTGTGTAGTTGTGGAAACCTGGACCCAACTATTTAAAAACAGTACCATGTGGCTTGACCATGAGAGAAACTCTACAAGGACATGGGTCGTGTTTCACCTGGAATATCCCCTGAACAAAAAACAAGATAGTGTTTGTGCTATTTCTATTCATTTCAACAGTTTAAAGAAAATAATTTTAAGGCTAAACTATATATGATGCAGAGTTATGTTTCTTTTCCATGACTTAAAACTACAACATCTTAAAGGATTTCAAAGTTAAAACAGCAGAAGAGTAGCCAAGATGGGACAAGCAGGGAACTCCATGTCATACCCAGCATCATCCTTTGTGGACCAGTCTGTCACCTGCTGGTTGCTGATTAGCTTCTTGGCACCATTTGTAACAGTTTGGGACCATACTTCACAAGGGACCACTATTTCTCACATGAATCTGCCTGCCAGTTATGATAAACTATAGAAACATGCAAAAGAAATGCTGTTATCCCCTTCCATCTATGAATCTGCATTTGTACCATACTGTACCTATACTGGTTCTGAAGAACTGGGACACTGTTTCTTTTCCCCCAGGCTTTTTGTTGACTTTGTGAACAGGAGTTCAGGGAAGTTCATTTTTTTTTAACTTTGTTTGGCTTCATTTTTATGATCCCCTATATAACCTCTTATGTTTTTTCTTGCACTGGTTCTAGATGCTACAGTTGTTTTTTTATTGTGAGTCTTTTAATCTTTTAAAATTTTGGTTCTGGTACTTCCCCTAGGATGTATATGCAAAGAGACAATAAATAATACTAATGCACACGTTCTTAAGTTTCTCCTTTCTCACTCCTCAAACATGTAGCATTTCTCGTATCTGCTAAGGGTGTCAAACAAGGCTGTGTCCTCACTCAACTTTTCAGTTTCTTTTTGAATGATATGGCACAAAACTTCAGATCTATCAATGATCATCCTCCTAAATTAGGATTGTATCCAACTCCTTTATTGCTTTATACCAATGATACTACCATCTTCTCTTACACTAGAGGCCTGCTAAAATATTTAATTTTTTTCATATGTACTGTCTAATTCTCTATTCATAAATTATTTGAAATTGAAACTGTTCGTATTCTCTAGTTGCTGGAAACCAAAGAAATTGTTTGTGAGAAATAAGGAAATCAATCAAGTTAAAAGTTTTAAATAATTGTTCATCACTTATAATTATAACCTTAATTGGTCAATCCATTGAACCCAAACAATAAATTTTTCCAAATGTTCCTATGCTCAAATGAAACCATTTTATTTTCTTAAATGTAACCAATTTGTTCCTGCAGTAGAAATTTTTAATGCTAAAATCTTATTGCAAAAACTATATGGCATGCCCTCATGGAAAAAGCATTCAATAACCAATATTGAAGGTGTCCATGCAAATTACTTTTGTCAATTCTTAGGTGCCTCTATGCGTGCCTTATTCTGCTATTTATGCAGAACTGTACCAGCATTTTTGGGGAACTAAGGCCTGGATCATAACCTTTAAATACTGTCTTAAAATATTCTTTAGAGCTGAGCTGGGTTGTTGAATTTTTCATTTAAAAATGACTTTCATTGTGCCTCTTGGTTTTCTGTTATTGAATTAAAAATCTCTCAAACTGGACTATTGGTCCAATGAATCATCCATCTTTCATATCATAAAACAGAGACTCTTGGATCTTGAATTCCCAAAACTGTTTGACTCTCAAAATCCTATATGTTCTCCTGCTCAATCTGGTTTACAAATTCAGCTAGGAAAGATAGCTCATTTCTTCCATAATTTTTATTCGGAGCTTTTTTGTTGGGCAGGATGAATATTCTCCCCTCAAAGGTGTTAGTCGAGAGATATCATTAGGTTCCATTTCAGGAGGCTATCTTTCTGTTCTGTAAACTCACTGGACACAACTCAACACATCATTCTGGATGGCCAGCTTTAGGATGTTCTGATGTTCCCCGTAAATGATTCCTTTTCCATTAATTAAAATCCAAATGTCTTGTGAATAAGGAAAATGCACTCCATGCATCTATTAAATGATAATTCTTCTGAGATTACAGCCATATTCATTACATTTTTAGTTGAAGTATTGATAGCCAGAAGTAAACTCTTTTAGTATATTACTGTTTTTTGTTTTGTCTATTTATATATTCACTTGCTCTGACCTTCTGCCATACTTTGCAATATTCTGGCATGTCAATAAATATGAGTGAGTGAGTGAGTGAGTGAAGCATTCATATCCTTGGAACTCAAAAGATTATTTTGCCATGTTGAAGAAAAAAAGGCTATGTGGAAAACATACTGGAAAAATTAATCTTTAGTTTGTAGATTCAATAATAGCAACCCCAGTATTATTTTATATCTAATGACTCATTCTGACACACACAGTACATCATATATTGTACCTTTTATTGGCAGACTTTATGCGAAAGAGTCAAGCTCCAGCTGCTTAAAGAATAAATATCTTTATTGTGAAGAGAGAGAGAAGAGAAAGACTCATAGCAGTCTGACTGACTAACTGTTGTTCTTCATCTGAAGGCAAACAGGAAGGAAGTATGTTCAAATGAACAGGAAGTTTCCAACTGAGTCAACCAGGGCACAGGAGGAGATTATTTGAAAAATACCAGGAAGTTCCTGATCTAAATATGCTAACTACACATCTGATGCCCCTTATAGGATATCTTCATATAGGATATCTTCTTATCCTTATAGGATATCTTCTTAAATCATGCATACTACAGATTTGGCATATTCCAACATCTTTTAAGACCATAGAATAGAGAGGTTAAAGGTTAAAGGTTTTAAGTCAATGCCCATAATGATTCTCATGCTGGATCCACATTCTCTTGGCAAATGGATTTTGATTGCCTTGGGTTGGGGGCTAGTCATATCATTACTTGGGTTTAGTAGTATTCATAAGTCAAAAGGGTTTATGAACATAACTTCTAATCAATTGCCATCAATATTTACTTAACCTTTTCCAATAAATTTCAGCTTTTGCCTATCAATTGAATGTACATGTTTTGTAAAACCATACATACCATACATACCTTTTCATGAGTCTTTAACATAGCTCTCCTCTTCCTGTGTTTATTATTTGTTTTACATTGTGCAAAATGAGACTTGCAATAAAATTTATCTGAAAAAGAAGAGGAATCACATTCTTCACTTTTTTCAAAATGAAATCAAATTTTAACTGACTGGGAATAAACTGATTCATGTGAAAATATAATGGTGGAATCCAAAAGTTCACACTCAATGCCTACACATTTTTCTTCAGTGATATAATTTTTAGGTGTACTTAGCTATCTTCCTTCTGTCATCTTGTATTATTACTAACAACCAAACTGAACATAATACAGAATATACAAGATTAGATTCTTCATTTGATTTAAACAAGATCTAAACAGCTGCAAGAGGGCCAAATCAGCTATGATGCAGAGCATTACCCCCCTAGCATAAGAAAAAAAAAAAAAAAGGTGACCAAGGAATATAGGTAACTGTATGTCTCCTCCATGAGACTAATAGCTTGTAGGATATCAACGGTTTGACTGAGGGACTCTGATCTTTTTTTCCTTTTGCCTTCAGTGGCAAAAGGAATAGCAATGCTGGATGGGAGAGCCTGTGATGATGGAGTATTTCCCACCCTCAGCTTGCATATAATATGTCAATATGTTTGCCCAGATTTTGTGGTAAAATTAGGTGCCTCGGCTTATATGCAGGGAAGCTTATATGTGAGTATATAAGGTATTCAATTAAATCAGGAAATTTATTAAACAACTCCCATTGAGCCATTTTCTGGACCCAATTTACTTTACTTTCCTCTCTAGTACTTTGATTTTTTTTTAAACACAACCTTTAAAACTCACAGAAGACCCTGACCATGGACTTCCTGTGTCCTGCCTAGCTTGATCCTATGTTGGAACACTACATGTTACCTTCTTTCCATTGTCATTTTTCTTTAAGTAATTAATCAGGAATTGCAACTTAAAACCTGATAATCTCAAAGATAGGATATATTCATACTATATGGAACACACTGGATAAATTACAACAGAGTACTTTCATTTTTTTCTCTCTTGGCTGTCATGCTTCCCACCAGTTCACATGGTGAAGTAGTGTGATGGCCTGGTTCAGAGGATTGCCTCCCTTCCTCTGCCTTTTTTAGTTGTTTGAGGAGAAGAAACATACAAACCAAATTCATATGCTTGGACAACTGCTGGGGGGATATATCTCACACTGTATATTGTCTACACAATGAAGTAAAGCTGTTCTCCACCATGCAAATCAAGCACTGTAAATATAAATTTTTATGTTTGCATACTTAAAACAGCAAAGCAGTAAGTATGATCATTTATTTTTGAAAGTTTGCAACTTGAATCGGCTTGAAGTTCTACTTTTTCCACCTGACATTCCTGTATCCAAACCCTATCATTTCTGGTGCTAGATTGTTTGGGGTTTTCTCTCAAATGCAAAATAGAACTGCTTTTTTAATGAGGAAGGGGAGGAAGAAGAGGAAGAAGACCACCTGAAGGAGTCTCCATGCTTTTGAAGTAGGTGGAACTGAGAGGGCTCTGACAATTATTATTATTATTGTTGTTATTATTATTGTTATTATTATTATTAGATTTATTTCCCGGCACTCCCTTGAGGCTCGTGGCGGGTCACAGCGTCCCAGAATCCCCATTAAAACCCCATTAAAACAATAATATGTTCTGTGAGAACAACTCTAACAGGACTGTAACTGGCCCAAGGTCACTCAGCTGACTGCACGTGGAGGAATGGGGAATCAAACCTGGCTCTCTAGATTAGAAGCTACCACTCTTAACCACTATGCCAAGTTGGCTCTGGTGTACAGCTGGGAAATGGCAAATTGCATACAATCAGTTCTACATATCTAAATGATCAAAATAGGCCTGCCTTACACTGGCAGTCATAAAGTGTTCTTAAATATAATTTTTCATTACCTTCTTCTGCATCGAAGGCATACATTGCCAGGCGGAGAGTAGACGAACATGTGGCACACTTGAAACATTCTCTGTGGAAAAAGTGGCCTTCTGCACTCAGCCGCTCCATGACATACACCCTTTTCTTGCAGAAACAGCAGATGTCACTCCCACCCATTGACTGGGGAAATTCTTTTTTCAGAGAACTCTGTAAATAAAAATTGCATATATGTAATATTCTTAAGATATAATCATATGAAACTGCTTGACTAAGCACCCCACTATTTTTGAAAAGAGAGATATATTGACAAGGTGGTCATGTCTGGGCCAGTCAGTGCAACAGTGCAATATGATGGTTACATAACACATTGCCACAGTACTACACCATGCCACACACTAATATAACCACCCTGAGCCATATGGGAAGGCGGTATAAAAATCAAACAAACAAACAAACAAATAAATAAACAAACAGGCCTTCACAAATAAGCAAAGAGCTGCTCACAGGGAGACATGACACCCTTCTTTCAGGGCTTGGAACTACAAAAGAAAGGTCATAAAGCACACCTGAATATGTGGCAAGCCAGCCTCATTTGATGGCTTAAAAGATGCACAGGCTTGCAACACCAAGACATTTTGATGTTGGACATCTAGGAACCTTAGGCCTCTAATAACTTCTCTCTCTGCCTAGCCTACTTCATAAGGATGTAAATAAGAATGAAGTCTTTAATATCCATAGAAAATTACTACTAGCACAGGAAACATAATTGATAGAATGCCTGTTGAAGCATTCTAATTTATGAATCAAAAATATAAAATCTGGGCACCACAGTGCATTTCCTGATACACCTACTCTTCTGCTGTAAGGTGTTCTACATGAGGATCAGCACTTGAAAGTTTAGAAGATTATCCAAAATGTAGATGCTGACGTGATTACTGGTATTACACCAGACCTTTGCGTGCTAAAGTTGAAATACTGATTTTTGTCTTTAAAGCCACTTTCAGTTTGGGCCTAAGATCCTTGGAGTATCTTTCCACAAAAAGATTTAGATAATCTTCTGACAGTTAAATTTAAGTTTGGGTTAGTAGCTACTATAGTTTTCTCAGTATATCTCAATGTGGAACCAGGTGCCTACTGAGGTTTACCAGGTTTGGAGCCTTTCAACATTTACTTGAACAATTTTTTTACTGAAAAAGATCTCACTGATTTTAATAAGTCTCAAATTTATCCAAAGTGAGAAGTACCCCTTACATTTTGGTTTCAATATTTCATATAAACAATGCAAAATATTACCTTCTAACGTTTAACTATATGTTAGATTCATTGTCAGTTTCACCCCTCACTCACCCATTCCAGCTTATATCCATACTAGGGGCAAACCTGTTGCATTCAAAAATACAATGCGTGCTAGATGGGGGGGGGGGTGTGGAAGAAATCTGAGGATGGCCTTTCCCTCCCCTCAAGACCTGGAAAGGCTGCTGGCTGGAGCCCCCCGGGCAGAGAACTCACCAGCAGGGGCAGCTCTCATACAGTAGGGATCTGCAGCCTCCAAACCTCAGAGAGAAGTGGAAGGAGGAGGGGGTGGGGAACCAGAAGGTGATTGGCTGGCTGCTGGACAGACAGGCAAGCCAGTTGGAGGAGGAGGCACTCAGGGGCAGGACAGCCGCCCTGAGTGGGTGTTAAGCACTGAGTGGCACTTAAGCCATGAGGCATGCTCCTCCTCCAAGGCCTTACCAGAAATATATTATGTGGAACAGATAGGTACATAAGATTTTCAGTAATTGCAAAAAGGTACACTTTAAAGAGCATTAAAACAATGCAAGTTTCCTTTCCACTAATACAGTAGCATCTGTAATCTGTTACAGTAAAATGTAAGCAGAGAAGAAGAAGAAAAAAACGGAGGTGAAAAGAAATATTTCTCCAAGACATGCAATGACAGAATGTACTGAGATTTTATCCAAGAAGAAGCAACAATAATGGCTTTTTCAAGATATTCCACAAACCATACTTTTAGGTCACTGATGTTCTGTTGAAGATTATGATTGAAACATATGTGCTAAAATCACTTCCTATATACAAAATGTAAGTGGAAACAAAATCAAGCTCACTAATACCCATTCATGGATCATTAAAACTGCAGAGAACACAAAGGCATCTAGAATCTAGTATAACCAACTATGATTTTAAAGGTCAATAAAATAATAATTTTAATGCTGGTTTGTTGGTAATATTTTTATCGGGATTTTAATTTTTTTTTCATCCTTGTTGATGTAATCTAAAATACATTGTGAGCTTCTATTGAAGCCATGGTGGTGATGTGGAATAAGCATATTTTAGATATACCAGCAGAGCCATGGAAGCCTGCTGGATGGCTTTTGACCAGTCACTTTATCAGTCTGGTCTACTTTACAAGGCTGTTGCTATAACAAGAAAAATGTAAGAGGGGAGTGTTATATAAGCTGCTTTGGGTCCCTATTGGAGTCAAAGGAGATACCTGCATATCTATCTAGACAAATAAATAAAATTTTCTATTCATTATGGACTCCTTAAACAACATGCGAAATCAGAGAATCTCCAACCTGACTTACCTTTAAAATAGATACGTGTGTGTCTGGGGGAGGTCCCAAATCAGAAGTGGCACACAGCACAATAGCAGACTTTCCTCCCTTGCACCAGAAAAAAAAAAGAGTCATGGGGGTGGGTGGTCTTGTCCTGCTGCCTGCTCCAAATGTCTGCTCACAAAGCCTGGATAGAGGTGAGGAACCAGCAGCAAGACAAACTCCCCCCCCCCCCGTGGCCATTTTTTCTGGTAAAAGCAGTATGGCATGGAAGGGGGAGAAGGCTGAAGCCCCTCCTACTGCTATCTTGTGCTTCTGAGATGATTTGGTCCCATGAACACTGTTCTTAATGTTATTCCTGGGTCAGATGAAAAATGAGAGACTGATTCATATTTGCCGTATTGTCTGAGACTTATCTAAAGGGGCCACTGCTGCTGTGGGGGAAGAATGCCAAACAGGGACCTGACTGGTGGGAGGGAACTCCCAGCCCTGGCATTCTCTGGGCAGTGTGTGTGTTGGCGTGGCCAAGTCAGGTGGCTGTTAAAAGGATGGCCTGACGTTGCTCAGCCTCTTTTCCCCCCCAGGGCGCCCAAAGATGCGAAACTCACCCTCCCTCCCTATAAATTCTTGGACCGTTTGTTAGATGTTGGGTTGAATTATTGTTTAATTGTCACAGCTGGCAGAAGTGGAGTATGGGAAGAATAAATTTTTGGGTGGCCAAGCTTGTGTGTTGGCCTCCCCTAGGTTTGGGGACCCCCTTTAGGGTCTGTGTGGATGCAGAGCCTGATTGAAGGCTAGCATTTTCAGGGGAGGGGGCAGGAGAACCCAACAGAGGCTGACACTCAGAGGGGTCACTCCATGTTGCCTTCCCCCCCTTTTCAGCCTGCTGTTATGTCCAGGATTTTGGGCTGGATAGCCAATGTAACCTGCTGAGGGGCAGGCTCCTGTGGGCTGCCTTGTGGTCAGCTGATCACAAGAGGGCAAGATCCTCTTCCCATGCTTGCCCTGCTCAATTTTGGAAAAGGCTGTGGCCAAATATTTTATGCTAAATTATGGTTGTCACTGTCCTTATCAGGCAGTCAATATCCCCCTGCAAGGCAATGCAAACTATTTAGCAATTCTAATCAAGAACTCAGAACAAAATGCCTTGCCATGGTGATAACAGACCACCCCAAGATCTTTCTTCTTGTAGTTTAATACCTGACAGCTGTGAGCAAAGGAAGAAAAAACTTGAGAAGTAGAAGAAGAATCAGGAGAAGAAGTAGCAGCTGCAGAAGCTTCATCCACTGGTTGGTTCTGAAGTCAACACAATATTAACAGCATTAAAAACACTTAATTCTACTAAAAGATTCAATTAATTTGCACAATTATGTCTTGGAATAAACTACCACTGTAAAGTATCTGTATTGGCTAGTATTCAGGAAGGGCCTTGATATATTGTGTGATGAACATGCCTAGGGCAGCTTATTTCTTTTTGATTTCCACAGCACTACAATCTGATTTTCAGATATATACATGTCTTTACAAGTGTCTTAAATGTAGTCAAAGGCAAAGAGTTAAAAACTGAAGCTCCGAACTCTTAACCTCTTATACTTTAAAAATCACTAGCTGCAACAGAATTTCTCAAAAGGCTGCACTCAAATTTAGCATGCTTATTCCATTAATTGAGGATTAAACCTTACCATTTGTAAAGAGACAGACAGAGGTTTCGGTCTATGATCGTTCATGTACAGATTGACAAGAACTTCTGCCACAGCACCTATTCCACGTGAAACCTTCCCTACAGTCATCTGACCAGCAGAGAGAGAGAGAGAGAGAGAGAGGATTGGAGGAAATAAGTGCATAATAGAAAGAATAAGAATTTGATTGAGGAAAAAGAAACAAGACAGTAAGCTGAACAAACCATGTGATAGAACAGATAGAATTAGAAAGATAAAAGCTTATCTAGAAGTGTAGTGTAATATTTCATGCAGTGAATGGCCTAAGTTTTCATGCTTCTACCAACTCCTTTTCATGCTTCTACCAACTTCTACCAATGAGTCTCTTGTGGCGCAGAGTGGTAAGGCAGCCGTCTGAAAGCTTTGCCCATGAGGTTGGGAGTTCAATCCCAGCAGCCGGCTTAAGGTTGGCTCAGCCTTCCATCCTTCCGAGGTCGGTAAAATGAGTACCCAGCTTGCTGGGGGGGTAAATGGTAATGAATGGGGAAGGCACTGGCAAACCACCCCGTATTCAGTCTGCCATGAAAACGCTAGAGGGCGTCACCCCAAGGGTCAGCCATGACTCAGTGCTTGCACAGGGGATACCTTTACCTTTACCTTTTACCAACTCCTTACTTTGTTCTGAAGTCAAAGTATTTAATAAAGTAGAATCTATGAAGATATATAGTATATATCCATTTTACAAAAATACTTGCTAAAATAAATGTAAGCTTATAGTAATACAGTGATGAGCAGGCTGGGAGTGAGAAAATTCATTATTCCCAGTCATTTCTACTCCCATATTTGTTCCACACTCACTGTTCTTCACCCTAATCATCACCTCTAAAATAAACAGAACATTAGTATCAGCTCAAAAGACAGTCATACACTAATTACTTTTAAATTGGCCTATTCCATTTACTCATTTGGACATGTTACTTGAATTTATTCACTGTTTTCTTAGTGCCCTTTGATAGAATGGCTGCCATAGTATATTGCACGGCGATGATGATACTCAGTGGCTCAGGAGCCAAATCAATCTCTTTGACCATGCCTCTTCTAAGCACTTTCCCCCAATACAGCACTGACCTAATGTTTCAGGAATGTCGGCAAGACTCTTGCCCATTGGGGTTTTGGTTGGCAGTTCATTCTCACTCTGAAATAGCTACCACCAGAAAAACAGCATAAACTGCGAAGCTCCCTGGGGTGCAGGCCTCACAGCAGGGATGGAGGTTAATGTTTCTCTTTTAGCTGATGGCAATTGCTAATGTAGTGATGAAGTTGTTCCTATTTGATTTGAATTAGGGTTGCCAGATCCACTGGACCAGCCAGTGGAGGATGGGGTGAACTTACCAAGAGTGGAAAGGGACGTTTGTTTTATTTATTTATGATGTGATTTATACACTGCCGCTCTCAATTTTCCCATCTAGGGGTGGTGGACAACAATATCAGACTTATAAAATTCCAACAAGAAACTTTAAAACATCCAGATGATGTAGGCAGGCTTCATTTATTTCCAGGCTTTTGCCTGCTTTTTCTCTTTTTTTTGGGGGGGGGGGTTTGATTCCCACAGCTTCCTGAAAGCCGTGAAACAGGGAAGGGCCACCCAAACCAAGGGATCTCCTGCCCCCACTTGGGGACAGGCAACTCTAAAATGAATACCAGCAAAATTAGGCTCAAGGCATCCAATATGGCTTGATCACAGTAGCAACATAACTCTAATTTTGAAAGATCTGCAAGTGTTAACCTTCAAAGCTCTCAGCAGTTTGGTACCATGATACCTCAAGTCAGGCATGTAAAGTTAAATATAGGGTTGCTAAGTGCTACTAAGTGGAAGGGGGAGACTGCTGGAAACCACAACCTTGTCAGGAGGCTGCATTCTGGCTGGCTTTCCTTGCTCCAGAGTTGACTTGGTTGATGGTCTTATCAGGATATGGAAATGTTTGCCTCTTTGTATAAATTACAGGAAAGTATGGCAAGCAGAAAGCAGAGCTATTAGGGTCTACTATGCTCTGCTTCCCCTGCGCCCCTACAGGCTACAGTGCAAAACTGCATTAGAAATAAATCGGGATGCATGCTGCATAACACCAGCTGCAGGGGCCCTCCAGCTGAACTAGCCCCAAGGATTTTGTTCCCTGGTAGTCTTGAGTGAATATGTCTACCAGCTCTTAGATGTCAGGACTAACATTATCTTGTGAAGTAGCCAAAATATTACCATAGCTTCACATAAGTTGCAGCCAACTTGCTTTAATTTATTAGTTACAATGGTTCCTTCCCAGAATTAATGTTCTACAAGGCCAGTGCATTATACTTTGTGAATGAAAGCTGAGCCAGAACATCCATGACAGTTCCAGTAGAAGTTGTTCAAACATCTCAAGAAATGAGCTAGGCTTTTTATAATTTGGCACACATTTTCTCTATATAAAACTTCCACAACTCTACAGTGAATGATAAATTCAAGAAACAGCATGATCCTTCAGCTCAATAAGCTTAAGTAAATATTTAAAAACAAAGACAGGCATAACTAGGTAAACAAAGGATGGGCAACTCACTACTCCAGCCAAATTCTAACTTTGAAGTCAACTAGCATTTGGCATGCTGCCCCACCTACCAAAACAATCAATGTCAACTTTAATCAATCATAATGGCAGCTGGTGGAGCAGCATACCTATGCTTATAAAGATTTTTTTTTAAGGGAAAGCAAGTGCAGATTAAGAACAATTCAAAAAGTGGGACAAACTTTGTGTCACATTTCTGGCCAAATTCATATGATAAACCAACACATCTTAGAGAAGGAGATTTTGTGAAAACATTTTCCAACTGACCACCAAATTATATGAATCAGGCACCTGTAGCCTTTTTAAAAAAACCTGTTCTGCAAACAACAGAACACAGACCCAACTTATTAAAACTGTAATGTGGAATTCTGAAGTGAAATTATATATTTGTTCAGAGTTTAAGATCTATTTACATGTATATATCCCCTGCAGAAGTTTGACTTTAAAAAATATTGAAGTGACAAAGCAGGCAAATAGGTTGAGGGCACAATGAATGTCTGGTTTAAAAGTTACGTCAACATATCAATCCTGACACCTGAAGGCACAACTTTGTTTTTTGAAATTAAACTGCATTAGGACATTACAACAGTCATGTTATTTGACTCTTCCGCTATCAGCTGCAATCAAGATTATACCTTTGAGAAATGTTCAAACTATGTTATACGAGTTACCATTATTAAAATGAAGATATTCTGTGGCATGCTAAAAAGTTTTCAAGTTTTCACACATTCAGAAATCTCCCTTTGATCTTTATTCACTGTAGGCTGTACTTCTATCTTATTACTCTTCTCTCCTTATAAAGTAAGTCATCACCAAATCCTGGCACTTTATTTCTCTCCTCAGAATTTCTAAGACCCACCCTTTGCTGCTAAATTTCTCATTCATTCTCTGCCAATATCATCTATATCACTGTTAATATCCTGCTGGCTTCTCTCCTATCTGTCCCTCTTAATAAAACAGCAAGGAGGGTTGGGATGGGCCGAGTCTGTGATCAAAACTCCCGGATTGGCCCCTTGGCCCCTGACTGACAAGTGGAGGGGCCAATCAGAAGGTTGACACAGCCAAGCCATGTGAATCTCTTCTTCACAACTCTCTGCAGATTTGAAGCCTAGTGCACAGCATTATTCTGCAGACAAAACTGGATGTTGTTGTGGAGGTTTTCTTTGTCTCCTGTTTCATCTGCACAACAACCCTGTGCAGTAGGCCTCAAGTCTTTCAATTCAACAACAACCTGTGTGGGAGGCCTTAAATGTTTCTTCTCTACCACGACCCTGTCCAAAGTAGCCCTTTCTGCCTGGGGAGTTGATCTTTATACTCTGCTGGTGAGCTGTAATTCTAGGAGCTCTCCTGGCCCCACCTGAAGGTTGGCTACCCCTGGGTTGGCAATATTCCTGGAGGTCTGGAAGTGGGACTTCAAAATTGTACAATGCCTCAGAGTCCAGCCTTCAAAGGAGCCATTTTTGCCTGCAGTTGGGAGGGAGTGGTGCAGGTGTGTCCCTCCTGGGCTATGGGCTATGGCCAGGCCTTACCAGCAACTATTTGCATTCTGGGGCACAGACAAGCAGTCCTGTGAGTCTGGAAAGTACAGGAAGATCTAAATAAATATTTACAGCCTGAAACTGTAAATAGTGAACAAGTAAATGGCTGGAGAGACATGGGAACTAAAATGACTTTTTCCAACCTTGGCCTGGCAAATAAAAAACCTTACTAAGTTCAAGACTACTGTGCACAGAGAGTCTTCGTCTTAGGGTTGCCAGCTTCCATGTGAGGCTCTCTACCCCATTCCCCTTATGGGGAGTCTGCTATGGGGAGAGGAAGGGAAGACGATTGGAAAATACTTTGAGACACCTGAGGCCTGCTGGGTCACTGCAGCCCATTCTCTCAGACCTCTCACAACCCCACATCCCTCACAGGTTGACTATTGTGGGGAGACGAGGGGAAAAGGTGTTTATAAACTGCTTTGTAACTCCTTTGGGTAGTAAACACCAGGGTACAAAAACCCATTCTTCTTCTAAGGAGCAACCATGAAAGAAGCATGTGGGCACATAACATTTTATCAACAGTGAAAAAATTGAGAAGAAGGAACAGGGTGGACACACTGTGACTACCCCATATGTATTAGGACAGAGGGGCATTTCGGTGTCTGTCCTAATTCACACAAGAAGGGAAATGACACAGAACTGGGAAGAATTGGTTGCCATGTAATCTTCCCCAAAAAAGAGTTTCCAGCTCTAGCACCCATTGTACTCTTGGATATAACGGGCTTTGTCCCTATTTTTCAAATACTTCAGAACATCTCTGAATGTCATACTCTCTTTAGTTCCATCTCTGAAGGCTTCCTTGCTCTCCCACAGCTATTCTCAAAGACACTTCCAACTTTTCCATACTGAACTAGCAAGAGAGACAACAAGGACAATAAAATAAACCTGTGAAACAGGCTCCAGGCCAGGCTTTCTCAACTTTTTTTTTTACCACTGAGAAACCCCTGAAACATTCTTCATGCTTCAAGAAACCCCTAAACTGGTGTGATTGTGCAAAATATGGTCAGGAGGCATAGCTGTTTACATGCTTTCTTGGGGCACCTCTACTCCCCCCCCCAGGTCCATCACTGGTTACTTGGGGAGGGGGAGGGCTGGGTCTTATTGTAACTCTATATTTTTACTGAGTGTGAAATAAACCAAGTGTTCACTACTCTAACTAAGCTATGAAAGTTAAAATAATGGAGATGGCCTTGAAGGAGGAGGCAAGTGTAGTCAAGTGAAAGGGCTTTCAATACATAGGCATTAGTCCTGTCAGAACTTATACCCCTGTATTCAACAGGCTGCCTTGATGCCAATAGATACCATCCACCACACCAATTCTTCAGTTTATAATTTTCTTCCTGAGGATTCTATATAGTGGGGGAAGTTATCAGCTTCTTTAATGTGGTACATGCTTTATACAAATGGAAACAGCATTGGTTTTGATGGTACTTCAGAAAAAGGAAATGGTAATAACTCTGTTGTTCACAAATTATTTTTACTTATTATTTCTCGCTAACATGCAAATTAAAAAGCAAAATCCAGTGCAAACCCACACACATGTTCTGTGCAGAGTTAAGCCTTAAGAGTGAAAGCCAACCCAGTGCAGTTGATTTTTGTTTTTCCTTAGTGACAATCTGAATTTGACATGGAATCTGTTAACAGAATACCTTTTTAGAATGAACAGCAGGGGAAGCTGAGTCAATAGATGATGAAGAGGAAGCAGCTGAGTCATAAGATGAAAGGCAAGAGGGAGGTGGGGGCTGAGAATGGGAGAGACCTTTAGTAGGAAGTTTATTCTGTACAGAGCAGAAAGAGGAAAATTAGCCCAGATGATTTTCAGATGAAAGGGGTGTTAAAGCGACAGTACTGCAGAGCCATGCACTCAGTTCCTGAAGAAATGATAAAGGCCACAATCCAGAGAGATAAGTAGACTTTAGCCCACTGATTTCTATAGGCTTAAGCCTGTGTAACTCTTATGCTAGTTTGTGGCCTTACTGTTATTTACCTCTTCAATTTTCTATTGAGATATTAACGAAATATTTATTAGCCATGAACAAGCACTTTCATTATTTGAGATGAAAATGGACACCAACATTTCCTCCTATTTATTTTTTCTGCATCTGCAAGGCAAACACAGTATTCACCTTGGGGACGTCGACATATCCAAACATTGATGCAAGATGAGCTGCTTTTTCTTTAATGTTCTTTTTATGAAACTCTCTATTTGCTATAGATTGAGCTCTCTTCTGCAGCAATAGGTAAAAGAAAGGACAAAGAATAAAGAGTTCAGTTATTGAGAAAAGGTAGATGCAGTACAATTCAGAAATTCAGTATTGTGGCAGGGAAAACCAGCTCCTTAATTAGTGAACAGAAAATTAGCACAGGAAACAAAATAGTGGAAGGGAATAGTAGTAGAAGGCAGTTTTCATACAGCAGTATTCTGTAAATGTGTGGGTGAAGCCAGATGTAATATTTAATTAGATGTTACAGCAGGGTCTTTCACTTGCTGTGTGAGCCTGACATCCTTCCAGCTATACAGTGCCCACGGCTGATGTACATTCTATGAAGTCAAATACTTTGCTGGTCATGCTTCCGACAGGCTACCCACAATATGCTTTTCATTTTTAGAGCAGTTCACCCTTCACCCAAGCACACACTTAAAACTAACAAAACTGCTCTGAGGAAGGGTCATGTATATGTTGAGGCCACAAATTCATTTCTAGAGTAATTTTGCAGCTTTAATATATTGCTGTTTCTTTACAGGGGGGAACACAAAATAACCCGTAATTCATGAATAGGTTTCAATTATTAGCCCTTTCTTCCAGTAGGAAATCAACCCTGGAGATAGTTTGTACTATGCATAGTGAGAAATCTTCCAAATCTATTTTACTATCCTAAACATATCATCCTATATAAAACATGTATATTTTCATGGACAAAAAAGTCAAATGGATGGCAAGATAGAAAGGTATATGTGATAGCTAAAATGTACACGTTGCCATAGAGTGAACAGGTACACTTTAAGATGGTTTGGGAAATATGAGTGTGCCCTTAAAAGAACAGAGAGAGAAAGCAGAAAGGAAATATAGGAAGAGATTGTCACCTGATTAAATTTTTCTTCCACGTGTTGAAGGCGTTGAAGCACACCAGATAGTGCAAATGCAGCAGGACAGGAAGATGCAAGGGATTCAGAAAGGCTGGACTCCAGAGCAGTCCGTTCTATACACCTCGAATGCCGAGGCACTGGCCCACCAGGCAAAGACTGTTTGGGATCCCTGACCGCATGTTCAGCCCTAGCTACTGCCTGAAACTGGGAAACACTTCACATGAGAAAAACTGATCTCTATCTCATCAAAGCACATGCTATATTGAAAACAGCTGGAATGTGCCATTCACAGTGTGCTCATGTACAGAGAGGCGCCTCATGCACAGGGAAGACTCCTTTTTACAGGATTTAAGGAACAAAAAAGTCAACAGGCAGTATTGTATACCACTCATGTAGATAGTGGAACTTATAAAAGACAGCATGCAACTGCCCTTATCACACTTAATGACTGCTTTTGCAAAAGGGCAGACTAAAAGCTGAAACAATAAACAAACAAACTAGCTAACAATCATTAAACCACTGATTACAATCTCACCATTACCATACTGGATAGCCTTAGGAAAGCCCCTCATTCAACTTTTTCTTCTGCTTCTCCCCCATTTACAATGCCGATACTTTAATACAAATCTATCTCAGAGTTGCAGAAAGGATTATTGAGCTAATGTACAAGAAATGCTTTGACCACAAAAACGTATTATTGTTATGTTATTATTGGCTGCCTTAATAAAGAGAAACATATGCTGTATATATGCCACCTTAGTAAACATGCAACAAACTTTATTTATTTAAATGCAAATACTCCAGTTGTGGCATTTCCTGTGGAAAGCCAGACTGTTAGAAATATTTTAGATTCCAAAGGGTACCCTGCTTTGGGACAAGGGAATTATGGATTTCTTTTTCATTCCAAGCCTGAAAAAGGTTCCCAATGTATAGATTATTTATTTACTTATTTACTTATTTATTTATTCTTTCGATTTGTATCCCACTCCCCAATGGGCTCGTGGCGGGTAACATGGTCTTAAAACCCCATTAAAACACCTCCATTAAAAGAGTTAAAAACCCATAACATGGCAGATGATCTCCCAACCTACTTCCCCAATTAGCACAACTGTAATGACTGATAGGATATTTCATCTAATTTGTCCCTTTTTCTTATGTAGAAGTAGGACAGTTAAGCTCACAATTTCCAGCTGGCTATCTCAATTTATATGGCATACCAAGAACAGCATAATACAAAGTGAGTAAGTGAAATGCATAGGAAACTATTCAGGCAACTTTAACCACAGAAAACAGATTAAGAAAAACTAGACAATCTTGTCTAATACTGGGCATTCCCCTTATGATGCATTTCAAATCATTTACTGGCTTTCAAGTCAGCCAACCATACCAAGTGCTGCCCTTGGAGCACAAAGTTCTCATTACAGTAGTGCATTGACAGCATACAAAAGCTATGCATCAAATACTGCTCAAATCTTTGCTTTACCAGACTTTACAGCTGTAAAGTTTACAGCTACTAGAATGTGTACAACCCAAGCACTGAATTTGGTTTATTACGAGTCTCTTACTATGTCTACCCTTTTAAAGCCAATGAGCCAAATATATGTGACCCTTTTAGTGAGGTACACTAAAAGATAAGGAAACCTGGGGGATAAATATTGATCACCTATTGTCCAATCAAGCAACCAGGTAAGAAGAGCAATAAGAGAAGTACAACAGATATCAAATCAGGCACATGCCAGCATGATAACATGAGTGTAGGAATCAGACCTAAGGTAGTTTAATCATCATTTTAACATCTGATGAAATAAGGAGCTTATCAGGTGCATCAGCCCATCATGCTTTGCAGCAATAAAGATCACAATGCACTTTGTCTGCAAGAGTATATTCTCTTATGAATTCATACCTGCCTTTTTGGTAGAGATGGAGTGTTACAGGTTGGATCCCTGGGTTTAGCAAAGCGAGGATTTACAGGAGGACCAGAAGCTGGTTTATCTACTAACTCCTTAAACAGAAAAATAGTTTAAGGAGCCCAAAGGAGAAGGAGGAATATTTTAAGAAGAGCAGGAACAGGATTGCAAAATATTGTCAGAAAAAAAGGAGGAAATATTTCTAAAAGGCAGAGCTTCTACCTGACCGATTTGAAGTTTACAAATTAATTGCATTTTGTACATTTTATTGATAAATGCAAACATTTTGAATACATACAATGTGAAACTTAATGTTCAACATTCCTAATACAACTATTATTATCATCTTAATTTAAAGTCTGGTTTTCTCCCTGGGACTAAAAGTGGATTATGTATAATATATTTTTTCCAGTAAATGGATTATGAAATATACCAGTCAATCAGTAAGAGAATTCCAAGATATAACAAAATTTGAATCTGAAAGGACAGATTCCTAGTAAAACACAATAATGCAGTTGGGCTAGGATTGCAGAACAGGGGGGAACACAACAACAATGCAAGCAAATAAGGCAACAATACAATCAATGTGGGGAATCTTTATCCCTAACAAAAATCATCTGGTGTACTTCTCAATTACATTGCAGTTTTTCTTCTCTCTCCCTAAGAAAACAATTACTGAATAATTCAGTTTTATACATTTGTAAAAACTCTAGAAGGGGGGAGGGGATCTTAATATCTTCAAGCAGACCATTCCATAATGTAGGAGCCACCACAGAGAATGAATGTGAAGGCCAGTTGCCTGTTTGCAGTAGCATCTTCAGAATGTTTGCAGGGTGGCATCTTGAGGGTGGCATCTTCTGGGCCCATTATGCACAGAGGGGAAGGTCCGCATTCAGGGTGGAACGGTGTCACCTAAAATCACCGATAATGCATGCCGCCGACTGCAACTGGCCTCAGATTTGGTGCATGCCACCGAAAAAGCCGCGCTAGCGAAACGCGGAAGAAAGCGGAGCTTCCGGGCGACCAGGGCGCAACCAGAAGTGGCGCCGGGGATGCCGCGTGCATAATCGGTTACTCCACCATTGCGTCCCGTCCCGTGCGTAAGCTGTTTGCTTCGCGTCTTCCCCCTCCGCGTTTTCCATGTGACCCGAAATAGCCATTTCGGTGGACATACATAATAGGCCCTGATGAGCAAAGCTGTCACAGCAAGAGTGTCAGTGCTGCAGAATTGTGTGCCCAGTGCCTTAAGGGTTTTGTAGGTGTCAGAATCAAGGTAGGGAACAGTTTTCTGAGCTACGTGGCACTAACAATCACCAGAATGTACTGCAGAACACAAAATCATAGTAATACTTCAAATCCAGCTACCAGGAATTATTTTTAATCAGTTTGAAATATTTAAAGAGCCAAGTTTTGAGTAAAGAGGACTTGTTGAGTTCTCACTCACTTGGTTATGTGCAGCAAGCATGAACCATCATAATACAACCAGGAAGAGGCTTTGTTAGTTACATAATATGCATGTATAGTTCTTACTTATGTCCATAGGTGGGCTACCAAATATCTTTACAAGCTAGAAAGTTCTGTTGTCTTTATTTGCAAGACTGAAAATAACTGGATAATAAACTTTATAATACAGCCCAGGCTTTATATAGCAGTGTCCCTTAAAGCTAACACAGGCTTAAATAGATCCAGAATGTGGACTGCTGAATGAGCAACAAAATCAGATGCTGAGGTTTCCACACTGATCCTGCTTCCTCAGGGGCTTGTAATGTTTAAAAGCTGCTTACTGTGTAAGATTGGATTGACTGCATGCCAAGAATGCATACAGCTTACACATTACAGTCCCTGTGTGGGAATAGGGCTATATGAGAACAATAACAGCAGTTTACACGTACTGATTACATTCAATACCTTTCCTTTGCTTGAAAACGTTCTTATTTTATTTTGCATTCATTGTAAGGTCTCCAAATATCTACAGAAAACTTCTAGTACAACTAAAGATGCTTTCTAGGGCTAAACTGATGGTGACTTTTCTCTCAAGTTATTCACAGATTGTTCCTCAAGATGCCAGTTTTCCAGGTTTTGAAGCTTTCCCAAGCTTGTACATGTATTTTCTCAACTCATAACTAGGGATGTGCATTGGGCTAATCCAAGCTGAAAAAAAATACCTCCAAAATAATGCAGTTGAACATATTTGGGATTTTTCAGGACTGCCAGATAGCTGCAGTTGACGTGCAAGGACTTTCAGTCCCTTTAAATGCCTTCAAAGTGAACTCTCAGCTTGAAGAAGGTATTTAAAAGGACTTTAAATGTCTTCTGAGTTCCCTTGCAATGCCACCATGGCTTGCAAAGAGTACTTAAATTTTTAAGTGATCATGTTCTTTGGGTGCACCTACTTTGGGAACCCAAAGAACTGGACTCCTGGTTTAATCTTTTTCAAATTTGGAGGGTATTTTGAGGAGAGGCACCAGCAGCTATGTTGCACATTTGGTAACTCTTCCTCTAAAAACAGTCCCCCAAGAGACCCATATACCTCTGGATTGATTCTCCATTATACCCTATGGGGACTATGACTATAATGGTCATCATAGACTATAATGGAGCTGGAAAAAATTCCTGAATAGTTACTGACTGCAAATACCATACCAATGTTGGGATTCAGGAATACTAGGAAAGACTGATATTTTTCAGGTTCAATATACCTGAACCCCCCAAAAATATTATTGTTGGATTTTTGCATAACCTTAGTAAAAACCAGAGACATATTGTCATGATGCTTAAAAGATACTGGTGATCTCTTATCATGTGTGTGTGTGCAGCAGCTTGGTATAGTGAGAGCCACCTTGGTGTAGTGGTTAGGAGTATGGAATTCTGATCCGGCGAGCCAAGTGTGATTCTGCGCTTCCCCACATGCAACCAGCTGGGTGACCTTAGGTTCGCCATGGCGCTGATAAAGCTGTTCTGACTGAGCAGTAATATCAGGGCTCTCTCAGCCTCACCTACCTCACCTACCTCACCGGGTGTCTGTTGTGGGGAGAGGAAAGGGAAGGGGAATGTAAGCCACTTTGAGCCTCCTTAGGGTAGAGAAAAGCGGCATATAAGAATCAACTCTTCTTCTTCTTCGTCTTCTTCATCTAAATAAACCTGGCTCCCAAGAAAGCAATTATGAATGCTGCTGTTGTAATTTGTAAACTAATTTGACTTAGATAATTAAAGTATAACAAAAAATTATACTCCCAACATTCTCATGAGTGGTGTTTAATTTTTTTATCAATGTGATGTTTTATAAGCAATATTGCTCCTACAGAGAGATCTGATATTGGCCAAAACACAGACAATGAACATAGAATGTTAATAAATTGGCCTTGACAATGGAGAGGACTCACTGTGGTATGCCAGGCAGTTTTCAGTGGCCCAGTGGAGTCCTGAGTATTTTCTTTAAATAGCAGTACCCATGCTGCACTGCTACCTCCTTTCAATACTCTCTTGATACCCAAAACCAGCTTACTATGAATTGCAGGGACCTTGCTAAATGACCCCCCAAGCGGTCCATGTCAGTCTATAATGTCATTGCAGAATTAGATATACAGTTTTCTGAACTGTGCCCATGGAGGGATACAAGTGTTATTTGATCATTATATAGACGAGCTTTTCTCAACTTTTTTACCATTGAGAAACCCCTGAATCATTCTTCAGGCTTCGAGAAACCCCAAATTGGAGTGATGAACTGAATATGGTTGAGAAGCCTCATGCCCACCCAGGGCCCCTTCCTTTCCCACTCCCTCCAGCTCCATCACTGGCCATTTTGGGAGGGGGAGGGGTCAACATATGTGGCCATATCACCCAATAACATTTAACATTTAAAAAAATATATAAAATTAATAAACTCCCACCCATTCAAGAAACCCTTCCAGAGCCATCAAGAAACCCCAGGGTCTCATAAATCCCTGGTTGAGAAAGCCTGATATAGGTAAAACAATGTTCTCAGTGTATATTACAAGTTAACTGCACTAAAAATAAAACTATAATTATATAAACCCACAAACAGCATTCTGCCTTTAAAAGATCCATGTAAGATCTAATTCTGTTGTATTTGACACATGAATTCAATATGCGGGATTAAACCCTAAATAATTTATGAGCCAGGACAGCCCTAGACTCATCTGGGGTGAAAGCGGGGAGGAGGGGGTCTACCTCAACTTTTCTAGCAGTGGCTTATGGGGGCAGCAGGCAAAACCTGGCTTTGAATGGACAACCAATCTGCAGAGAGGTAATTCAGGAGGGTTGAGGCCTCCATGTGGACCTGAAGGCCCAAGTTTTCATTTCAGCCTGCTCCCAAGAGCCTTAAGAGGCTGCTGCTGGAGAGTGATAGTTTCAGTCTGTGTTGGTTTTGGATGAGTGTGGACAAAAATAGTTATATCACAGTTGCACTGAAACTAAAGTGGCAAGAAAAGCTAGTTGTGAAGAGCCATGATATCATAGAGCAGAACTTTTAGTGAATTATAATGTATTGAATTTACCATGGTAGGCAGTATGCTTGTAAAAGACTACTATAAAATTATGCTATTAAACTATGCCAGATACAAAATTACAGCAACTTATCTGGTTCTGCAGATTTTTCAGCAACATGGAAGGGAGCATCTTACATTTGTATTATTACATCTTACATTTGTATTATTTCAAGTGGGAACACATTTCAGTCTGAAGAAGATACTGAAGTCTGCACCTTATAGTCTCAAGCATCTTTCATGGAGTGAAATATTACGTAAGTATAACAGAACCCATGACTTGTTTGTACTTCCTCTCACCTCCATGTTGTAATGGTAACAGACTTCTGGTTCTAGTCCAGCAATTTGCTATGCACATGGTAACTCCCACACAATGTGTTTACCATAAGAGCCTTTCTATGGCCCATTATGCATGGAGTGGAAAGTCTGCATTCGGGGTGGAATGGCGGCGGCTAAAATCACCAATTATGCACGCTGCAGGCGGCAACCGGGTGCACAGTCAACGTATGCCGACGAAAAAGCCACATTAGCGAGATTCGGAAGAAAGTGGAGCTTCCTGGGACCAGGGCGCAACCTGAAGCGGCTCCGGAGTATCTGCGTGCATAATCAGATACTCTGGGTTTTGCCGCCGTTGTGTTCCATCCCGTGCATAATCGGTTTGCTTCGCTTCTTCCTCCTCTTCATTCTCCATGCCACCGTTTCAGCGGCCGTGCATAATAGGCCTATGTATGACTCAATACCTATTGTGCATTTGGAGCATCTCAAAGCAATGTAGATGTTAAGTTATATGCAAGCCATTCAAAAAAACAAACCCTCAATTAAGCAGTTTTCAATAGAAACAGTCCATGCACTGGGTTCCTAGACACCCTGATTTGCATTGCAATCCAAAAGTAAATTTTATACTTTTTTTTTTTTTTTTTACTCACCTGCCTCCGTAGTGACACACTGGGGGCATTTTCCTCAAACTTGGCTAAGAGCTGAGTTGCCATGGATTTCACTTTGTTTCGATTAACTACTTCTTTCACATCTCCCAACTGATTTCCAGGATTTGTTCCCTGGTTTAAAAAAGACTTTAAACAATTAAAAAAAAGGTGACAGGTGTTTATATTATAAGCAGCAAAAAGGGTTTGGAATCAGGGCCTCATGACCAGTAAATCACTACCAGTTATTTTAATGTTTTAAAGCCAGAGAACCACCATGCAGAATAAAGACCCCCATTACTTCCAGAGAATCACCTCTTACTTCCACTAATAGTTTTAGTTATTGTTCAATGTGTATCTAGGTCACTCCTAAAGACATAAAGACCACTGAGTCTATCACAGTTTAAATTTTAAAAAATGAATAGGAATAGGATTTTATCTCTGAAATTTAATGATATGAACTTTCAAATTTAAGCACAAATATGCAGGGCCATGAGTATTTTCAGGAAGGGATAGAAAACAATGTTAGTGAAAAAAGAGGATGTTTTCAAGTATCATCTAAGATGCAATATACTCAAGTGCAGTCATAAACAGGGACATTTTACTTTTTTGGGAGAAGCAAAAGTAGGCTACAGATTATAGAGAAACTCACACCAGCTGATTCCACATGACAGCAGTAGCACTGGGATACTACCAGTGCATCCCAGCATAAAGCTCTGCAGCTTTACGTTTCCCCATGGCAGACACCTGGTGTCCCGCTGAAATGTGTTCCCCTGGGACACAAAACAGAGGCAGATTAGTCCTGCCATCTGGGGGGGGGGGTGCTGCATAGAGGGTATTTTGCAGGAAGGTGGGATTACATGGAATGCTATCCCAGCTTCCTGAAAACTAACAATAAATGCCCCGGTTTGCCCCACAGTGCGGCAAAATACTGTGAAGCTGACTGGGGCATTTTTTGTCCCCTCTGGGCCACTGTAGGACAGGGAGGCTCGGCTCTTCTCAGTCCATACGGGCCTGCCATGGGAGAGGCCCTGTTAGCCTCTGCAGTGGGCTAAGGGAACTAGTAAGACTCCGCTTCTGGGGCCCAGGACGGCGGTAGCCTGATGGCAACGTCATATAAAAGCAGGGATTTGCTGTGCTTCCATATGACTGCCCTCTTGGCCTTTTCTGCCCATAAGGAGTTGGCCACTTTCTTCTTAGAGAGGTCTAGTCTCTGGTTTGAACGTGGAGCTAGCCTGATTTCTTATATGAGAAAAATAGTTTATGTTTAAATGCACAATTCATGGTTTATATTCTTTCTATCTATCTATCTATCTATCTATCTATCTATCTATCTATCTATCTATCTATCTATCTATCTATCTATCTATCTATCTATCTATCTATCTATCTATCTATCTATCTATCTATCTATCTATCTATCTATCTATCATCTACCTACCTACCTACCTACCTACCTACCTACCTGCCCAAAGGCTCAGGGTGGTTTACATCAAACAAGAACAATACAAATAACTCAATTTATAATAATACAATAATAACAATAGCAACATTATGGAACAATAGAATACTGGGGAGAACAATAAGTCAATGCATACTGATGGCCCAGTGGGCTGGGTGAGTCTAAAGTGATGATTGGAGGAGGGAGACTCGGGTGGGGGGGGGGCTAATGGGAAGTGGTGGTTCGGGTTATGGATTAATTAGCCTCCATTCAGCAAGAGTAAGAACCAATGTGACTTGGACAACCAGAAATCAATTGGCTTTGAACAGCTGAAAAATAAGAATGGCGAACAATCCAGAGAAATTACTAGAAGTGAGTGCTGCTTCAGTTTTTATGGAAAATTGTCTTGAACAAAAACCACTTAAACTTTCCTTTTCAATTAAACACAAATTAAATTGACTTTTAACGCAAGGAAGAAGATTATACGTATAAGAGCACAGAAGAGTTTGTACAGTTGGTTGTTTTAAGAGCCTGAATGTGGACTCTTTCATACCTATCCCTCCCTCCTTTACACTATTGGGGGGGGGGCAGGAGAAGGAAAAATCCACAAGAATAAATTCAGTACCAACCTCTTCAAAATTTATGAGACTTTTACGCCTCTTTTTATTCATTTCATTTTCTTCTGCATTTCTTTCAGCCTAGAAACAATAAAATGAAGTCAACACATATTTCATCCACAACTGTATAAACATCCAGCATTTTGTATGCCTGTTATACAATCAATTTTGTTATCATGTATATTATTTAAAATAGAAGTACTGAGTTAATTATTCCACCCAATAAGGCATATATAGGGTACATAAGGCAAACGGAGCAGAAGATGTCTTGTATATTCTTAAAGACATGTGAATGATTACATGACTCAGTTCTGCCAGATTTGTATACAAGGTTAAGAATATCTCAGAAACCTGTGATTCAAGTACCCACTACTGAATATATGATTATTCTACTTGTGTGATGCCCAAAACAGCTTACTTTATATTCTAGTGAATTCAAAACCAACTGTTTAGAAAACAGGAGGAAAAGAAATGGAGAGTTGGCAGAGTTTAAATGTGCAAAGAAGAGCAAAAAATAATGAATGACTTTGGAAATCTTGGCTCTACAGCTTTCTAAATTCCTGACATCTGGAAAAGTGTTGCCTTAGAATGACCCTTGATTCCATAAAATATCAAGGTATACAAATCTTTATGCAGAAACCATTTCAAGTGCAGTTGTTTAATTTAGAAGCCTATACCACTGAATAATGTAGGCCAACATAAACCAACAGGTTCAAGTTGGCCCCTTTCAACAACACTATAATTCTATGAAATTTATGAAGAGAAAATATGAGAAATTATCAGATCTATCAACTAGTGATTTAAACATCAGAGCAGCTTTAAAAAGCTGAAAATGAGGAAAAGAACACTGCTAGACCACCATAGCATTCCAAGCTTGGTTCTGTCAGTAAAAGGCAGGGGGAGGGACCTTTCTAGGTCTATTTTGGCCTTTGAGTGAGGGGATCTTTGGAGATATAGCTTTCAATAACAGACTCCTCTCAGTGGCTGTTGCTAGGCTACAACAGATCCCAGGCTTGCTTCTGTCCATAAAAAGCAGGGGAGGGCTCTTTTCAGGTCTACTTTGAGAAAGGACTCATCAGGGCCAGGCTTGGCTAGGGTTGCTACTCCAGGTTGGGAAATTCCTAAAGATTTTGTATTAGTGTCTAAGAAGGGCAGGATATGGGGAGTGGAGAGGCCTCAGCAATATGTAAAGCCATAGACTGTACTCTAAAACAACTATATTCTCCAATGGGAACAGATCTGTTGTCTAAAGTCCAGTTATAACTCTGGGGGATCTCCAGGTCCCACCTGAAGACTGGGAACCCTAGGCCTGGAAGCAACCTTTGAGTGACTTGAAAGAAACCACCGAAAGTGGGCCTGGCTGTTTTCTACTTTCAACAACAGCCACCCTATGAAATACAGTGTTACATAGTGGTTAGAACTTCAAGTAGCGTCTCAGAGACTGTGGTTCAAGTTACAACTTTTAGTCTGGCCTATTTTTCCAGGGTTGTAGTAAGCATAAAAAGGAAAGTAATGTAAGTTGCTTTGGTCTCCACTGTGGAGAAAGAAGAAGAAGAAGAAGAAGAAGAAGAGTTGGTTCTTATATGCCGCTTTTCCCTACCCGAAGGAGGCTCAAAGCGGCTTACAGTCGCCTTCCCATTCCTCTCCCCACAACAGACACCCTGTGGGGTGGGTGAGGCTGAGAGCGCCCTGATATTCCTGCTCGGTCAGAACAGTTTTATCAGTGCCATGGAGAGCCCAAGGTCACCCAGCTGGCTGCATGTGGGGGAGTGCAGAATCGAACCCGGTATGCCAGATTAGAAGTCCGCACTCCTAACCACTACACCAAACTGGCTCACCAAACTGAAAGGTCAGGTATAAATGAAATAAAGGTAAAGGTAAAGGTATCCCCTGTGCAAGCACTGAGTCATGTCTGACCCTTGGGGTGACGCCCTCCAGCGTTTTCATGGCAGACTCAATACGGGGTGGTTTGCCAGTGCCTTCCCCAGTCATTACCGTTTACCCCCCAGCAAGCTGGGTACTCATTTTACCGACCTCGGAAGGATGGAAGGCTGAGTCAACCTTGAGCCGGCTGCTGGGATTGAACTCCCAACCTCATGGGCAGACAGCTTCAGACAGCATATCGCTGCCTTACCACTCTGCACCACAAGAGGCTCTATAAATGAAATAAATAAATAATAAATATAACTAATGGGAGGCAGATAAAAGATAAGTTGGTGAATGGCTGAGAAGGAGACAATGAGGCAGGAAAAGGGCAGAGGACACAAGAATTGCCAGGAGCAGGGAAAGAGGAAATAGTGGGGGGATGGGGATACAGGGAAAAGTGAAGAACCACCCCACAAGTCCTTGAGGTTTCCTTACCAAGCAAGTGGGTCTGGCCCAGTGACCAGCACCTCATAACTGGGCCACAGTTTTCATAGTAGATGCTGTTGGGAGTGGGGAGCTTAAGACAGAGAGGGAGAAGTTGACTGCTGAGTGGGAAGGAGAGAGAGAGCTGCCAACTCAATTTAATTTCCTTGGGGTTTAGGGGATGGAGTCTGGGGAGGGTGGAGTTTAAGAAGGGAAAGAAAATGACAAGCATATAATGTCATAAATTCCACTCCCCAAAGCAACCTGGAGCTGGCAACCCTAAGAGGGAACAGATGTTGGAAGATGTGTTGTGCTTTCTCCAGTCCCCACCTAGAGTTTGGAAATCCTAGGAGGAGAGAAGGAAGCAAGGAAAGGAGAGAGGCTATGGGGGCTTTCAGGAAAGGAAAAGAGGAAATATTGGGGGTCTTCAATTGTTCATACTTTACCCTCCCCCCCAGAAGATACCAACTTGTGTGTTTCTTCCATTTAGCTGCCAAGATCAACCAAAGTTTGCAGTCTCTGCAATCTGCATTGCCAGCAATACCAGCAGAGACCAAGAACAAAGAAACTGGCTTCCTTTTTATATTTTCACTGCTTATAATAACTCATCACGGAGGGAACAGGAATTACCCAGCCCTGACTTCTGGGCTGATCTCAAAAGAAACAGATGACAGTTATGTTAAATGTTAAGTCTTCCACGCACCCGCTCTCACTAACATAATATCACGTCCTGTATAAGCATTACTCTGCCTAGCGAGACTAAACACTGTGGTGGCACAATATGTTCTGCTGGAGTTTGGACATTTCCTGCTCATAGGACAACAGAACACAATAATCCAAAATCTTACACAATGGTAATCTCTGGCAAATATATTTTTTCTTTCTCTCTCAAAATACGAAGACACCAGCCACAATATATTGTTTTGAATTCTGAGCATGAAAGGTATTTTCATTACTTCATAAAATATGCTCCAAGCTCATTTAATTTGCAGTGCAGGAAGCCTCGGTTCATGATGCAGATTACTGCCATAAAAGGAACATTCGGAACATTTCTCCCCTATTTTCAATTATTAACTTCACATTATGAATAATGTCCAAGGTACACATGACCTTGAGGATCCAGGAACCCCAAGCTATGTATTTCCATAACACAACTGCATATGCAAGAGACCTGATTTAGATTGGAGGACTCAGCACTGGAAAGCGGATTAACTGCCCCCCACCCCTCTTCTTTAGAAAAATACATTCTCTGGAGTTAGAGATTTTTAACCACAAGGGGGACACCCCTCTTGCACATATGTCCAGGTCTTCAGCATCATATGCAGTTTGGGCTAAAAGCTGAAACCAAAGCAGAGGTTGGAGGTCTGTAATCAGATCTCCCAGCTTTAAGTGTTGTAACAAATAGCAGCTGTGGATGAAGAGGGACAGGGTCCTTGGAGGTTTGAGACCAACCACCAGTTTGTATATTTCTTGCTCTTCCTGGTTATTTAAAACTGCTAGGGGGAGTGGCTGATTGATGCCGAGGGAAAGCAGCTACAGGAGGGGGAGACTTTCCCCTTTGGCCCCTAAAAGCCCTCTTGTCAGCTTGCAGACCAGTCTTGAGATAACCAGTTTGGTGTAGTGGTTAGGAGTGCGGACAAATCTGGCATGCCAGGTTTGATTCTGCGCTCCCCCACATGCAACCAGCTGGGTGACCTTGGGCTCACTGCAGCAATGATATAACTGTTCTGACCGAGCAGTGATATCAGGCCTCTCTCAGCCTCACCCACCTCACAGGGTGGCTGTTGTGGGGAGAGGAATGAGAAGGCGAAAGAAACAACTCTTCTTCTTCAAGAGGGCTTTGGGGGCCGAGGGAAAGCGGCCTTGGGGCAGGGAAGAGGCTTTCCCTTCCCTTCGACCCTCAAAGCCCTCTTGCCGGCTAGCAGACCCGGCAAAAGGGGTTCGGGGGGCTGAGGGAAAGCAGCTGTGGGGTGGGGGGGGGAGGTTTCCCCTTCCCTTTGGCCGCCAAAGCCCTCTTCCCAGCTCACACAGCCGGCAAGGGGGCTTTGGGAGCCAAGGGGGAAAGGGGAGGGGGAGGGGAGCATTCTCTCCCCTTTGGCCTGCAAAGCCCTCTTGCCAGCTTGCAGAGCCCACGATAGGGCTTTGCTGCCCAAAGGGAAGCTTTTCAAAGCCCATTTTTAAAATGGGCATTGATACTAGTATGTGTAATAAACAAGTCAGTATCAGTTGGTAACTTTCTTGCCTATTAAAATATCACATTGCCTAATAGATCTTCTATTTTCAATTATGTGCTGGAGGGAATCGTGGTCACAGACAACTCATTAACTGTCCTGCATTTTAATTGTTATTTTATACATTTGTACACATATTGTAGTTCAGTTTTAATTATTTTAAATAGCACATTTTGTTTGGCTTTAAGAAAAGACACATTATGTGTATTTTTCATCTGTGAGCCACCTTGGCAGCCCTAATGAGGTTAGGATGGCACGGTATACATTTTGAAAATAAATAAAACTAAGGGACAAATGAAAGAAGTAGCAATTTCAAGATTCTTAACTCAAGTTAAGAATGCCACCAAATTTTTGGTTGAGACCAGGTAACCAGCAAAAACTACTCCCTCTCTCCCTCTCTCCCTCAAATCTACCCATCAGTTCTGCTCCGGACCTGTTTGCATCATTATACTCTGTTACCTCTGTTATAGTATAATGTTAATGTTATTGTTTTTGTGAAAAGCTGAGTTCCATGTACTGTTTTCTGCATTTTATGTAAACAGCCCTGAGCCTCAGGGCAGGGCGGTACATAAATACAATAAATAAATAAATTTAGTGTGCAACACTAATACAAAGTCTTTTGGTTTATGAAGTATTCAGCATTGTAACAATTGGTTCTGAGTATCTGAGGCCTAATATCCATACCATGAATAAACATTACATGCCATCTGAAATTCTCACATGTTTTTAAACAATCTAATTTGCCAGAAGACTGCTTTAGGTAGAGTTAAAGGGTTGTGTTTTAGGGGTTTTTTGGTCAGTTTGATTTTTGACAGTCTGACTTCTGTTGAATATGTGTGCCAGCTCTGTTTTGTTTGCACACTCAGTGAAGAAATGCTTCCTAAAAAGGGCATCAGATTACTGGTTGGTAGCTAAGCATTCATATGATTTGAAGATGTTATTTATAGAACGGGCAACATAGGAATGTGTAATGATCTTATACTTTGTATTAGGAGGGGGGTTGCTCAAAGCTTTACTAAGTCATGTGTTTAAAAAGACATGCAGGTGCTAAAACATTATTTCATTGCTTTTATATCCTCACTTCCAGTGATGGTCACATATTTTCCATCTTTTCTGCTCGTTTGTGACCTATTTAACATAAACTTGTTCTACCATAGTTTTGACTTTATGATTCAGTGAATCTAGAACAACCTTCTGCTATATTTTATTATACAGTAAGTAAACTAAACATTTATTAAAACTAAAATGTAAAAATGTTTTAATAATAGATACTTTCCCCAACAAAAGAAAACAGTTACTGATCCCCCCCTTCCACAGGAACTACTACTGATGATAGAGAAACATGTATCATAAATGGGGTCCAAAGTGAAAACTTATTTCCTTTTGCACCATTTAACTATTTAACAAAGTTATTACTTCAAAATACAGTAAAACTGAAGTCAGGAAAGAATGGAACATATAAAATGCAACCCCTTAGGAACTGCATATAAACATTAAAACAGTACATTGTACTACTGTAAGTTTCCTTGTAGATAAAGAATTATTAGGATCTTACTAAACTATTAGTTTCAATAATTTGGTGATGGGTTCACATGTGATATTTGAACTATCACTTATGCACATTTGTTACCTCAAGGCAGACACAGCAAGGCTTGATAGAGACAGGCATCATAAAGAGACTACTCTTGTCTGTAGTCTTGAGATAAGCTGCATTGCGTGGTGGGTTGGACCCTTCATGACCCCTTCTAGCTCTAGGATTTTAGGATTTTATAGCTAAGTAACTAATAAAAGCACTAGCCCCATTTATTTGCTAATTAAAAATAATTTATTATTATTATTTATTATTACACTTCTAAATCATTGTCCTGAGGCCAGCTCTTGCCAATCCCTATGCTATTTGATAATTAATTCTGTATAATAATTATACATGTATGGAGCCTTTTGATTTAAAAAATCTACTGTATTGGATCCATAAATGCATCTTTCTTAACATCCCTTTCTGAGCACTCTCTGAAAAGTTGCTTCTGAGATCAAAGATTCTTGAGAAAACATGAAACATGGCATTAGGGCGATAAATCCACAGAGATCACATATTCCTTTTCATGTGCCCTAGTCCCATATTTGGATTCAAGCCACTATCCAATTTTATTAATGACTCTAGTTCCCTTTCTGCACTCATCATTTACTTGTGATTCTCAAAGTGCTAGATACAGCTGGGTTTAATTCAATAGTTGTGTGAACAACACTGCACATAAATGTTTTCTTTTGTTCTTCCCCTGTGTTTCTGGAGTATAATCTCTGCACCTTGAAAAGTAAAAGGAAAGAACCAGGGAATGGGTGTGGGGGGGGGGGGGTGTTGGAACTTGCATTTTGAATAAACTTTCCAATTAGTCCAGTTAATGATGGCCATGCTTACATTAACCACAAAAGCATTTTCTGTTACTGTGGTTACTTTTGGGTGTCAGTTCTTGCTGATCCTCCATCCCCATCCTGTACAAAGTTTCAATGCATTTAATGTCTAGGATTTTGTTGTTGTTGTTCTTAGTATGCAGCCTATTTCAGGCTGCCCTATCTTCCCCCTCTTCCCCTCCCATCTTGTCTGTCTATGAGGAAGTGAAAGCCTCAAATTCCTTGATTAAAAAAATCAGGAATAGCTTTATATGGTGCTTTTCTGAGCTGACTCAGTCCATTCAGTGGCTCAGTTGGGAGAGAATTAGCCTAGAGGTAATTAGCCTAAAGATAATCACTGGTGTGATTCTTGGTTTTGGCAGTAATTTTTTTCTATCACAGAATTGGACTGTGGCTTTTACCACCTTGTACACTGACTTCTATGAGGCTTTTGCTGCCTCATACACTAACAAGATGGGAGGTGAAGGGGGGGGGATGATAGGGCAGTCTGTAGCCAACTATTTTTCAGCCCCTGCTTTGTGAACCAATGTTCGGACCTATGTGGAGGGGGAGAGAAGGCTTGAAAAAAATTAGGAACTATATTAGAGGCTTCTCTAGAGTTTGAACATTAACAAGGAAACTATTATCACTAAACTAAACAGAGATTATTAAAAAAAATATTAAATGCCTCAGCTGTTCTAGAGCATAAACACTGATGAAGAGAGGGGGGAAGAATCCACTAGTAAGATGGCTACCGGAAACTAAAAAGCAGCTTGAAGAAGCTCTCCTTACAACTTCAAAGAAAATTCCCACCCTGAAGCTGATCAATAAGCAGAAACCAACCAGGCAGTCCAGTGTTGGTGGCAGAAAAAGGGTGGGTGGGTGAATCTGATGGAAGATTCCTGTTTTGGAATAACTTCGACTAAGGGGTGAGAAACTGGAAAATTTGCAGCAATACTATTCTTAAAAACCTGGAGAATCTCTGAACTAAATGTATGCTGAATGCTGAAGTGTGGAAAAGCTATGCAGAACAAAATAAAATTCAATGAACATCTGGAAAGTGAATTGATATGCCGAACTGAAAAAAATAATCAAGCAGGGAAACTGGAGCAAACCTCCAGTGCAGAAACAGTTTAGATCTCAGTGTTCTGAAACACAAGAAAACCATTCAAATGGTCATCAACTGTCTGAAATTTAAAAATAAAGTCAATAGTTTTGCCATTACAATGCCCCACTAAACTTTGTTAAAGAGTAATTAAGAGTCTTACTTTAGGTATTCTCTTCCTTGGAAATGTTAAATTGTAATTATTAGAGATGAACTTTGACGATTTTGCTGAACAAAGATCACCTTTTCCTCCATTTTGCTTGTCAGTAGTATCTGTTTAAACACAATAAAATTAAATGTGTTGCCCATTGCTTGTAACACTCATATTACACTAGCAAAATATTCCTTTTAAAGTGATTGTAGCACTGTAATCTACCTTTAAGGTAAATATTTCTCCTGTAGCATTTCCCAACAATGCAGAAATCATGTCATCTTTAAAATGAAATTATGATACGGACACGGAACACCCAAACCCACTGCACATTTACATAAAAGCTGTCTTGCCATGCTCAACAGGGCTTCTTATCAGACCACATGTATAAGATTTCAGCCAGGAACTTAGATGGCTGTTATTTTATTTACTGTATTTATAATCCACTTTTCCACTGGAACTCAGTGGGTTACACAGTATTAACTGAAAACAGTCTCTAAGAAAAGACATCTAATACGCCCACTGTTGGCTGATATAATCAATATGATTATGCGTTGAGCAGGGGGTTGGACTAGATGGCCTGTATGGCCCCTTCCAACTCTATGATTCTATGATTCTATGATGGACATCAAATAAACAAAGTCTGAATAAACCAAGATACATACTAGTGTGGTTATAATTGAGTAAAACGGTAGCACAAACATTAGAAAACAATGAAAGGACAATGGGGTAGATATGAAGCAAAAAAAACCACGACATATATACAGTGGAATAATCCAAAGTCCTTTCCCCTTACGAAGCACATCCCTGAACAATTCTGATAATAGCCATTCCCCAAGGAGGGGCCACAGAACACATGTATGGGCAGCTGATGATTTTGCCTGTTTGCATGGTTGCACCTACAATGGATCTTTCCTGGTGCAAGACAGGAGGAGTGGCAGTCCAATGGACATGAGGGTCTAAGGCCATGCAAAGCTATGTATGTGTTAATCATTGCCTTGAACTGGACCTGGTAGCTGATGGTTAGACAATGGAAAGACTGCAGAATGGGTGCAACTGTGCACGTATCTGGTTCCTGATAAGTACTAAGATATGACATTCTTGACCAACTGGAGTCTCCAGGTAGACTTCATGGGTAGACCCACATAAAGTGCATTACAATATTCTAAATGTTGCTGTGACATGGATCCAGGTGACTAAATCAGCTGCATCAAGGTAGGGGGAGGGTATTTCTCAGGTTTGATAAAGTTGGAAGAAAGCATTTATTGCAACTGCAGTAACTTGCTTTTCTAAACAGTAATACTAGATCTAGTATAACATCTAGGCTCTTAACTGAGTCAACAAAGGTCAGGTGAACTCCATCAAAGGTGGGAAGTGCGGGGAAAATTCCTCATTAAATCTAAGTGGAAATCAGCATTATTCTGGGTATGTATGAAAGGTGATGAGAGAGACACATTGATTCAGGGGAGAGAGAAATGAAGGGATATCACAAAAGGAAGGCAGCAAAATGAAGAAAGGAGAAAATTGTGGAAAACAGAAAGAGAAATTATGTTCTATTTTCTAAAACACATCAACAGGAAAGATATTGCTGATCAGACAAAACTATGGAGTTGAATGGAAGGAAAAGAAGAGAGAAACAGACAGCTAGAAGCAACAACTTGGTTAAGACACAGCATTTTGGCAATGAGCAAAACAGCAATGAACTGTACTTGCTGGCATTTGATGAGTTTAGCAGGATATGCATTTGCCTCCTTGTAGTAAATTTTAGAGAAAGGCACAGAAAGCTACTGCAGTGCTCTGCCTTCCCTGAGCCCCTAGTGACTGCAGTTCAGAACTGCATTAGAAGAAAATTAATCAGATACATTCTGAAAGGACCATGGTGTAAGCTGCACGGAGCTTTTATTCCAATCCCAGGTCAATTCAGTCCCTGCCATCTCCACTGAATGTGATTTCCATTTTGATATTGTCCAATTTAAATTTTCCCTCTGCATCAAACACGATTGATCTGGAGTGACCCTCAATATTTTAAGAATCGGATTGAGAAACAATGAGGATCTCCATCTGCTTCGCATTTGAAGCAAACTCGGTGGTATAGAAGCCCTGATTGGCCAGGACTGCCAAGTTTTTCTTAAAGAGGAAGCCCTAATGTTCTCTCCGCAGAAGTCCTAACTTTTGTTGGTAGAGGTTTGTCTCATGGTTCCCCCCCTCCTCTGCTGTCTCTGATCTTCTTCCCCCCCCCCCTTGTTTAAGAAAAGAAAAGAAAGAAAGAAAGAAAGAAAGAGGCTCCTTCTGCACTTGGCTCCCCCCTCCCCTTCTGAGCCTCCCTAAGTACATGCAGAACACTTTTCTGTTTCAATGGGGGTGGGGGAGGAAGAAAGAACCAAGTTCAAATTGATCTGGATTCAGCAGGATTCACAATAGAATAAACAAAGTGCAGATTCAGCCCATGATACTGGCTTTAGGGGCCCTCCAGCTGACATGGGACCCAGGAAAATTATCCCCTTGCCCTTGGCAGTTTTGTCTATGCATATGAACTTGGGAGTAAGCCACACAGAGAACCGAGATGCCTGAGTAGACATGCAGAGGACTGCAACAGTAACATTTCCATATTTCCTTTCAAAGTCTGAGGTAGCTACAGTGCACAGTAGTGAAGTAGTGAGAGTTACAGTGCACAGTTGAGTATTCCATAACAGTTACATGGACACTGCAAGAAAAAACTTTGACTGTAAAAATTAAAATTGTTGCAAAAAATAAAAGACATGCTGTAAAAATTAATAATATACTTTTTCCAATAAGCAAGAACAACCCAGGATGGCTTACCAACTGTTCTCAATGGGGTCCCCCTAAATAGCTCATAGAATTTGGAGAGATACATGACCATAGTAAGTTTATCAGGCTCTCCAGCAGACACCATCTCTTTCCCAGTGGTGACAGGAGGAATTCCAAACTCCCGTTCAGCAATGTCAAATGCCAGCTGGTTGTTTTTGACAGCATCTTCTTCATTCAGGGAATCAAAGTCACTGGGGATTAAAAGAAACAAAGACAAAAGACAAACCATGTCAATGGAAGAAGAGCTCCTTTCTGGAACTTGCCTCTCAAGTTCTTTTTTATCCTTTGAAACATAGTTTTAAAAGTACCTCAAAAAGGTTGTTGTAATATTCTAGAAAATTGTGTTCAGTTACTGTCAGAAAAGAAAAAAGAATCCCCCCCTCCCAAACACACCCACAGAGTTTATTTCACAATGTACTTCAAATACTTTGGCAAATAAAGATTAAGATTTAGCTAAACCTAAATAAATGTTAAAACTGGATAAATTGAATTTGTGTGGTCTAGGAATCAGCAGAATGCTATCCTTGGACCTGAATGAAAGTCCAACCTCTTCCTTGTACTTACTGGGTGGCCTTGAGAAGATATGCATCTTTTTTTTCAATTCCATTAAAAATAAAATAATCTGGTATTGTCTTACTTAACCAAGTAGATTTTTAAATCAGGTATAAGCAGATTTCTTCTGTTCTATCCCATTACAAAAGGCATTATGCAAAATAGATTTTGCATAGGAAGAAAGTTTAATAAAAATTTATATATTTTCAGTCTAAAATTTTCCTGAATTTTGATTGCCTTTCTCCTTAAATGCAACAAAACATACCTCCTGCATAAAATCAGCTAATTATTTCATTTTTATCCAGGGGTTTCACACACAAAAAGAATGTTTCACATGTCACCGAATTCGCAGGAGTAAAATGCAGGTGTTAAAGAAATTAATGTGTGTGTCATGAAGTCTTTTTCAAATTATGGCAGCCCTATGAATTGATGACCTCTTGCAAACTGAAAATCATGGCTTCCTTTATTGAGATCAATCTATCTCATGTCAGCTCTTCCTCTTTTCTTGTCGACTTCAAGATTTCTTAGCATTCATATATTTTCTGAGGATTTCCGTTCTCATATCACTCTAGCCATATTAGCTTCTAGGGAGAGTTCAGGCTTGATTTGAGTTTCATATCATAAATAGAAGATGGTAATAAGTCTTGCCTCTGTGTTGTTCCCATGGTTCATAAGGATAAACCTACACTTTTTAATTCAGCAAAATGAGAATTAAAGTATCCTGATAGATTTTGTTTAGCTCTAATATTATTTGCAAAGCACAACTTATGCAATTTTAAATGTAACATTCATGGCAACTACCATTCTTCTCATTCATTTTACAGGTATAAGGATTATTCAGGGATTTAGATAGGGAACTTAGAGAGAACATTCTTTCCACCATGGTAGCAGAAGAAACACCTTTTCCCCCAGTTGTTTAGTATTATTTTCTATTATTTTCTCTACTCTGGAAATCCAATATGTATAAACATGTCTCTTTAAAAGGCATTACATTGATTAAACACTGCACATAAAAGATGTGACATATCAGCTACATAATGAAAGACTGAGAAACAGAAGTATATGTAGACTGTTGAACAAAATTCAAGTCCAGTTGCACCTTGAAGACCAACAAAGTTTTATTCAGGGTGTGAGTTTTCGTGTGCAGGCACACTTCTTCAGACAATGGTGTGCACATGAAAGCTCACGCCTTGAATAAAACTTTCTTTGTCTTAAAGGTCCATTTGGACTCAAATTTTGTTCTGCTGCTTCAGACAAACATGGGTGTTGTCTCTCCAACTGGAATTTGTGCACTTCTAAGTGAAAGCAAATACTAAGACAGCAAGTAGAAATGAGCATGAAGCAGAAAATTCTGGTTTGCTTCAGTGTGTTCTGGAATTGAATCCCCAAACCCAAATGCTTCAGAAGACCCAAAATGAACCAGGCAAGTTCAGGCCACTCCATTTTGCTTGCTTAGCAGGGGGAAATGAAACAGACCACCAAGATGGCTGCAGGCTTTCCAGACTCACAGCAGACAGGCACTCATACCTCTCTGCAAGGCTGAAATGGCTTGGAAGTGGGAGAGAGCAAAACTGATCCCTAAAACGGTTTGCAGACTTTTCAGCCTCACAGTGCAGTATCTGCACCTGTCCACTTAGGCCAAAATGGGTGCAAGACTCTCAAAACCTCCACTTTGCTTTCCTCCATTTGGAAGGGGGAATCAAAATGGAGGTTTCAAAGGAGGAAGCAAAATAGACTAGGGGGCTGGTCAAGCTGTGAGATTAAAATGGCTGGCAGCTGTTTAAAACCTCTGTTTTGCTTTCCTCTGTATAGAAGTGGGGAAGCAAAGTGGAGGGTTTAAATGACCCGGGCCCTGAACTCAACTGGAAAAAAGGTCTGGGAAATGTTCAGGGGAGGTGCCTCCTTTGAACCTGGGTTCAGGGGAGGGGGCAAACTGGCCAAATTTGTGACAGATTTAAGATTTAACCCATTCATGCCCATCCCTTTCAGCAAGTTCAAATTGTAATTCTAGAAACTGCAATGCAAATATTCTGGAAACCATTTATTACGACAAATGCTTCTGGAAGAGAGACATTACAGCTAAAACAATATTTTCCTACAAACATGCTCTCTTCATGTATATTTTCAAGGTCCTATTTCCTTCTTAAAAAAGGAAACTGCCAACCAACTTGGAATTCTACTACAGTAAGCAAGAATTATACTCTTAAAAATCTCAAATAGTCCTTGAAACTGAATACCTTGCATTTTCAGTTCTGGGCCAAGGATGTCTAAGAGGGAAAAAACTGAGTAAAGACATGGATATAGTTCCAAAACAGATGTTAAAAAGGGAAACAAGACCCAAGCCTACATTTTTATGATCAACCGGGCAAAGCCTACAATTAGAATGCATTACCCACATATGAAAACTTACATGAGGTCAGGTTTGAAGCGATTCATAACTGCACACAAAGCAAGGCCACTCCTCCAAGAAGTGGTAAGATCTGTGACACTAACATTCCTGTATCCTTCTGTCTGTTTCTGACACCAAGTTAAAAGCTTGTTTGGCCTGATGTCAGATTCTGAAATTACAAGTTAAAGTTTAGCCATCAATTATAGACTCCAAGCTCCCACCCAAAATAAAATGCAAAAATTACACCAAACTAAACATGTTTTGTACCATGTCTGGAAAGACCAATCGATCTTCTAATAGAGCTCACTCTTTCAAGAGGGCACTGCTGTAGTTCGTTTGTAATATATAAATGTTTCACCTAAAGGAAAAGGTACACAATTTAATAATCAGTGCAGTCAAACATCTTTCTGTATTCAAGCCTGCATCTTCCATCTCTAGATAATGTCTATAGAAACTGCATGGCAATGTAGCACGACCAAGGTAGCACAAGAGCTTACCTAAGACCACCCAAGATACAGAGATCAACTTCATTTTCCTTACTAGCTGACTGTATTTCCAGTTCTCACTGGAGATGAAAAACAGCCAGAGAATCAATAGACTGGGATTTTTCCTGCATCTCGGGGCTTTATTCTGTCAGCCATGCTCCTTAAAAGTTGTAGTCATTGGATTCAATTAGGGGCTCAATGACATTAAAATGTAGACAATTAGCTCCTTATTTCATTACTGAAGTTTCCAGACACTTCCATTTCAGGTCTGAAAGTGTACTCTGAGGCTGTAATCAAGGGGTTAAAGTAGAACTGATTGAAGCCAAAGTCATACAAAAAAGAGGTAATATTAGTTAGGAAGGCAGATGCTCTAAAGCAGTGGTCCGTAACCTTTTTGGGGTTGCAGACCGGTGAGGGGGGGAGGGCGATCTGGGCGCCACGCATGCGTGGCAGTCCCTGCGCAAATGTGCATGCGCGGCAGTCCGTGTATGTGCATTTGCGCCCGGTGGGGCCGCAAACGCGCACACGCAGCAGTTCACGCATGCGCGTTTGCACTCCTGGTGGGGCCGCAAACGCGCATGCGTGGCAGGCCTGAAACTGCCGCACATGCTAATTTGCAGCCCCACTGAGTGCAAACGTGCATGCGCAGACCTACCACACATGCACGTTTGCACCGCCGGTGTGCCGGCGGCTGCACTTCCCTGTCCCCCCCTCCTGCAGAAAGAAGCTTGCCGGGCCGCAAGCTAATCGGCTGCTTTAGCGGCTGATTTGCTCATGGTCTGGCGAGTTTCTTGCTGAGGGGGGCGGGGAGAGGGAACCACGGCCCAGTGTCGAGGCCTTCGCGGCCCGGCACTGGGCCACGGCCCGGTGGTTGGGGACCACTGATCTAAAGGGTTTGTGGATGCAGTGTCCCTGTTTGTGGATGCAGTGGAGTTAGCATCTGCAGAAGAGATTAAAACCCAGCCTTAGTTGTTAAAAAATAGTCTGTTGTGTAGCCAGTCAATACTGCCGTTAGTTAATCTGCTCTTTCCTTTCTTAGGCATCCTGGCTGTGCCATGCTTTTGTAATCTCAATTAGATCACTGTAATACACACTACACTTGGGCTGCCTTTGAAGACAACTTAGCAACTTCAACTCATTCCAAATGAGGCAACCTGAGTATTGTAAAGGACTAGGACCAAATCTCACCTCATCCAAAAGAGCTACATTAGTTGCCCGTTGGTTTCAAGGTGCTCATTATGACTTTCTTGGCCTAGCACTAATGTAAATGTCTCCATGTGCCTACTATGACCTTCAGCAGCCCACCTGAATCCAATCAGAGCCCCTGTCTTTTCTATGAATCACTTCCATTCTGGGCAATGGGCTCTCTGAGGAGGTGAAGAAGTAGTGCTTGTTTTTTGTACCCCACTTTTTACTACCTGAAGGAGTCTCAAAGTGTCTTACAACTGCCTATCTTTCCTCTTTCCACAATAGGCATCCTGGGAGGTAGGTGAGACTGATAGAACTCTGAGAAAACTGTGACTGACCCAAGGTCACCCAGTTGGCTGCATATGGAGAAGAGAAGAATCAAACCTAGTTCTCCAGATTAGAGGCCACTGTTCTTAACAACTACACTAGGCTGGCTCTTAGCTGTGACCTCATTTCTAGAAATGTTTAGGAGGTACTGCTAAGGATTTTAATGGGACATCTACATATCTTAAATTGTGATTTTTAAGTGACCTTAAGCTACAAGGAATTATGTGTAATAGATATGGACACATTTTTCCTGGGAATTCAACACTGAGCCTATATCCCTTTTTCATATAATTTCTCACTATGCACTTTGCAGTTCCCATCTCCTGCCCATCTTTGCTTACCTGATGAGGCCGAAGACAGCTTGAATTCAAGTTTGGATAACGTGTTGCAGGATCAATGGTATACTGGTCAAAGTTCTTTGTGAGATTTTCTGGTGTTGTCTGTGGTAAGAGTCTATAAATGCTTTCCCTGAAAGGCAAAACGATGGGTTGTTTTTAAAGAGGCATACAGTTTTGTTTTTACCTTTTGGGCTCCTAGCTATATTTAGAAGTTGAGTAACTCTGAGCATGAAAACTGTTTGGGGTGGGGAAAGCATAGTCACAGACACTGAAAATTATCTGGCTTTGATTTTCCCTTCACACAAGAATGAACTCCTCTAACCACAGGACAGCAGTCGACAGAGTCACTCAGCCATCATTAGTCAGTTTGCCTTTCCATTTGCAACCATACTGTGTTTTTGTCATCCACCAACATGTGCTCTCTCAGTCCTTGCATAACCTTTATCCAAGCCCAAACCCTTGGTTTCCTCACTGCCAAAGGCAGTACCATCCCTAAACAGATCAATAGCTCTATCCCTCTCCCTGGGATGGGGAGACAAAGGCAGGACCCTAAACATGTGAATGTTAAGAGATCTCACAGCTTTATAAAAAATGATAATTTTACAATTTTAGTTTTAAAATATGTGTTTAGTGATCCCTTGTCATCGCAGGCCTGAAACTATATTTTAGTTAGCTTTTAGGTAAATCCAGCTCCACTCAGATTAAGTAGGAACAGAAGACAAAGGAATAGATCTGATTAAATTTAGAACACAGATGGTGTAGATATTAGGAGGAAATGATAGTCATATGGGGTGTTGGGAGTAGAATGAAGGAGGAGCTAAGCAGAAATTATACTGGGCAGGAATATAATTTCTTTTGGCCATATGAAGACCTTTACTCTCATAATCTAACATCTAGGAATGATGTTGCCAGTGAAGACAAAACATCAACTCAACCCTCCAGGCACACTGAAGATTAGGAAGAGACAGGGATCATTAGTAAATAGATTGCATAGTAAATAGATTGCATAGAAGTCTCCAGTCCTAGTTTGGTCAAATGCACAGCATGCACCGAACCTACATCCTTATTCAAAGATAAACCACGATGCACAGAGTTAAAACAGTTTCCAAATGCATGCAGCAGATGGAGGTATAATTGTCTCTATATAAGTAACTGTTGTGTGGAGTGTTGTGCACCATATAGATTCTTCTACACGTGTGTAAACAATCATTCGGGAAGCATCTTAATGGGCTGTTTCACAAATTACATGTCTTGCATGAAGAAACTGCTACTGGAGACCCCCCCTTTTTTTTTCCAATTCTGTGTCATTTTTAAAGACTTGATTTGGTTTAACTATAATAGTTATTACCATTCATAGCTTTAACAATTCAATATGTTCTTATTTCTATTGGCTTCAAGAAGAAGAACATTTCTGGCTGTAAACCCTGTCCGCTATCTAAAGGTGATGGAAGATCTCAGAGGTTGTAAGGGATCCTTTCTGCTAAACTGCATAGAGAAAGGAGAAAGGATTTCCCTTTCATAGGCACAGCAGACAAAAGGTTCTTGGGGAGGAAACTCCAGAAGGCATGTAACACTATAGAAAGGACATACAGGTTTCTAGCACGCAGCTTAAGAAAACAAGTAGTGTGGTGGAATAGACAAACTATTATCCTGGATCTTCCCAACAACTCCCTCAGTTTTCTTCTCTCTTTCCAAGACATCAAGGCAGGTTATACTGTTTGTGGTTGCCTAGCAAAAGCCACTGAAGCAATTTGTTTCTTTAAGCTACAGGTGCAGTTTCTAGCTTTTGTTGGGTTATCCCACATTTTTTTTTAAGACTTCAGATTTTTTTTTAAATTTAGGGCTTTTCTTAGGTTTGCAGAAAGATCCGTCTCATCTGTCCACGGACCCCATCTCTGATGGAGCCTGGAATTACAGATGATCTCCAGGCCATAGATGATCTCAGTTCCCAAGGAGAAAAATGGCTGTTCTGGAAGGTGAACTCTATGGCAGGGGTCCTCAACCCCTGGTCCTCAGCCCGGTACCGGGCCGCAAAGGCCATGGTACCGGGCCGCCAGCGGCCGCGCCTGCCTCCTTCCCCCGCAGTGAGAGGGGGGGAAGAGGCAGGCACAGCCACCGGCACGCCAGCAACACAAACGCGCACGCGCAGAGCTGCCGCGTGTGCGCGTGTGCGCGTTTGCGCTCCTGCTGGCGAAAACGTGCCCGCGCAGCAGCTCTGCGCATGCGCGTTAGCGCCACCTAGTGGCAAAAACGTGCACGTGCGCGTTTACGTGCAGCTATGGCGGCCGGGCCGCCGGCTCTCTTCCACCTTCGGTGGCAGTCCCCGACTACAAGAAGGGGACCGCTGCTCTATGGCATTACACTCTGCTGATCTCCCTCTTCCCTTTCCCCAATGACTCCAGGTTCCATCCCCCACATTTCCAGGAATTTCTCATCCCAAAGTTGGAACCATGTTTAGATATATTTATGATATTTATGATAATATATAAATGTATTTTTATTAGTCTTAAGGCTAAATGGAAAGCTCACAGACCTTTAAAATAAATAATAAAATACCATTGGTGAGAGATTACGTTTAGTATGGATGTGGTTAAGAGGCAAAGATCCTGATTAAGTTAGGTTACAGCTCACAAAGCCATTAACCAATGAATCTCCCTGATCGTTTACATATATTCTTTTTTTTTTAACTGGAAGGAACAACCCATTTGGGAGTGCTGTGTATATCGCTCATTAAAGTGCACAAACATTATTTTTAAGATGCTTGGGAGAGGCAAGGAAGGACAAGAGTATCATTTGATTCCAAGAATGTGGAATCTCTGCCAGTGGCAGTGTTAGGTATGAGAAGGGGTACCTCGCCCCCAATACTGCAGTGCTGCGTACTTGCCAGAGTATTCAGGCAAAACCCTTGCCCCTGTATCTAGCAGGTACAGCACGAGAGAACAGAGTGGCTTGTGCAAACAGGAGCCATTGTTTTAAAAAGAATCAAAGCTTTACCCTTCAGTGAGCCTGCAACAGAATAAGGAAAATACTTTAGGAAAACAGGCTAATCTGAACATCTATTTGATGGCGTCTTTGTTCATTGATTAATATACCTGCCAATTACCTATCTACTGTCTCTTCCCTTCTAACATCCATAAACTCTTTTGACAACCCAATGTACCCAAAAGGAAGACAGCCCTGAATGTTAGATGATCCCCAACCCAAAATGTTATGCACATACAATATAGTACACACCTGCAACTTGTAAGGTGTAAAATGATCTCTCTTTTCCAAGTCACGCACACAGAAATATATTCTATGTGTATACTTATACTCTATAGCATTTACAGAGTAAAAAAGAAAAAAACTACATGGGCTGTTATCAGATGCAACAGACTACTACTCAAAGTGGCATCCACTGTCCTTGTTCTGCAAAGCATCCAGCCAATCCTCAGTGGGAAAGGACATGCTTCAGAAGATCTCAGGAGATCATACAGAAGATCTGTTTGCAGACTCCTAGATACTGTGTTCCCATGGCAACCCACTGCCTGTTCTTAAAACTTCAATAGTTCACACAGTTCAACAAGGACAAGAGACCTCAAGATTATAGGAAAGTTTAATATTCTATCCTACACAGACATAAGACCAAGATCTTCATGATGTTCTGATGGATAAGTTGAAGGACTGCAATCTGGATTTTCAGATAGTTAGGTGGATAGGGAATTGGTTAGAGAACCGCACTCAAAGAGATGTTGTCAACGGTGTTTCATCAGACTAGAGGGAGGTGAGTACGGGGTACCTCAGGGCTCGGTGCTCGGTCCAGTACTTTTTAACATATTTATTAATTATCTAGATGAGGGGGTGGAGGGACTACTCATTAAGTTTGCAGATGACACCAAATTGGGAGGACCAGCAAATACTCCAGAAGACAGATACAGAGTTCAATGAGATCTGAACACAATGGAAAAATGGGCAAATGAGAACAACATGCAATTTAATAAAGATAAGTGTAAAGTTCTACATCTGGGTCAGAAAAATGAAAAGCATGCCTTTTGGATGGGGGTTACGCTTCTAGGCAACTCTGTGTGTGAACAAGACCGTGGGGTACTTGTGGATTGTAGACTAAACATGAGCAGGCAGTGTGATGCAGCGGTAAAAAAGGCGAATGCCATTTTGGGCTGTATCAACAGGGCTTCACATCAAAATCACAAGATGTCATAGTCCCATTGTATATGGCATTGGTCAGACCACACCTGGAGTACTGTGTGCAGTTCTGGAGGCCTCACTTCAAGAAGGACATGGATAAAATTGAAAAGGGTACAAAGGAGAGCGACGAAGATGATCTGGGGCCAAGGGACCAAGCCCTATGAAGATAGGTTGAGGGACTTGGGAATGATCAGCCTGGAGAAAAGGAGGTTGAGAGGGGACATGATAGCCCTCTTTAAGTATTTGAAAGGTTGTCACTTAGAGGAGGGCAGGATGCTGTTTCCATTGGCTGCAGAGGAAAGGACACGCAGTAATGGGTTTAAACTACAAATACAACGATATAGGCTAGATATCAGGAAAAAGTTTTTCACAGTCAGAGTCGTTCAGCAGTGGAATAGGCTGCCTAAGGAGGTGGTGAGCTCCCCCTCACTGGCAGTCTTCAAGCAAAGCTTGGATACACCCTTTTCTTGGATGCTTTAGGATGCTTAGGGCTGATCCTGCGTAGAGCAGGGGGTTGGACTAGATGGCCTGTATGGCCCCTTCCAACTCTATGATTCCATGATTCTATGATTCTAAGATAAGCTTCTATGCTGTGAGGAATCCAACCTGTATCACTTACTCCTGGACAATTTCAATACATGCATTCTTAAATTTGCAATGAGAAACTCCTCTGGAGACTTTAGGGATATACAATCATTCTCTGGAGTCATTAAGCAGATTGGTTTTCAAGAAGTACAAAATCAAGCACTGGTACTCTGATGTGGTCCAGACTTACTATAACCATGTTGCAAAGCTAAAATGGATTGAGGGATTTTGGATAATAAGAGTATGATTTGAAAAATTTCATTTGAAGACAAGAAGAGGTGGGGGGTGGGATATGCTTACCTTTCTGCAAGGATGTCAAGTGGGAGCTTCCCTTGTGCCCAACTTCTCACCATCCATGCTGTGTCAAATGCAGCCAGGAACCCCCTTGCGCAACCAGTACCCATTGGCCAGAACGGCTGTTAAATAAATTACATTTTAGACATTTAATATTATTACCGTTCCAGAACTAAAGAAGGTTGTTCCCTTCTGTCACAACTGCAGAAACCTTGCTGATATACTACATGCTATATATTTCATTTCTACATATTGCTTAAATACTAGATACTACATGTTACGTTTTGTCAGTTATATGAATTATGCTGTTTTATAGTCAAGTGATGTTTAATAGCCAGTGCTCTTTTGCACAGTCCAACATCAGATAGTAACATTCCTAACATTGAATTATATAGCAACTTTCCAGTCCTCATGGTTGCAGAAGTTAGCTTGGCATATGTTAAACAATCTTCAGATTCCCATCTATGTCTTGAAAAATCCATGTGTACACACTACCTCTAGTAAACTGTCTCCAACAAGAGCAACCAGCAGTTGATGCCTGTGCCTCTCTCGTATTAAAGCAGCATTTTCCGAAGCATACATGGAAGTAAAATCAAACATTGCCACATCTGGTTGTCCATAATGATTAATGGCAAAATCCAAGGCAGGCAGTTGGTAATCAGTTGCAAAATCAGCAGCTTCTCTTGCATATGACAACAGATTATCTTGGTTTACATTTTCTGCACAGAGGAGCATTTCGGTATCAATGAAATCCTAAATGGGAAATCAAAATGCATTATTAAAAAAAGTACACCAGATCTTTCTGAATCTTATTTAAAATCAAACTATATTATTTCATACGGGGTTGGGGTTAGAAGCTGATGCAGGTTAAGTTCTGCCTTAAACTTTTCAAGTTTGATGTAACACGTATTTTAAACAGTTAATTAAATTTTATCATGTTTAGAAATAGCAAATATCTAAGTGGCAGATCAAAGTGCTGGACTAAGATCTAGGACAGACTTTCTCAACAGGGATTTCATGAAACTCTGGGAATTTTTGACAGACCTGGAAGGGTTTCACAAATTTATTGGGGAATTCATTAATTCTGTATATATTATTGAATACTTTATATGGTGATATGACCATATATGGTTAAGTTGACCCAGCCCCCTTCCCACAATTATCAAAGATGGGCCAAGTTGAAAGCGCCCTGGTCATAAAAATCCTTGCTGGCTGAAGCTTGTCGCACATGGTAGCAACTGGAGTCCAGAGAGGTAAGTACTGTGATTTTAACTTAACTGCATTGGAGGATGGCAGGGGGTAACTGAGCAGTGGATGCCTGCCCCAGCCCCATTTCCAGCCCTGTGGAGTAGGCCATCAGGCCATTTATGGGGGGGCAGTGGGTGACAGAGCATTGTGTCACATCTGGTGTGAGTATCTGTGTGATGTCACTTATGGTGACAAGTGACTTCCAGGGGCATGGCATGAAGATAAGGCCAGCTGATATCACTTCTGGGGTTTCTTGGAAGTCTGAAGAATGTGAGAAAGGCTGATCTAGGATATGGCTTGAATTTCCGCTTGGCTACGGGAACTTGCTGGATGATCTTGGGCCAGTTACACACACCCAGCTTAGCCTACATTACAGGGCAGCTGTGAGGATAAAATGAGGGCAAGGAGAAAGATGTAAGCTCTTTTGGGTATCTTGGGGAGAAAGGTAGGGATATTAATAAAGTAAATAAATGAGCAGTTTTACTAAGGGAGAAAAGTTAATCCCTTCTTTTCTGCCATAAAAAAACAGTTCATTGGTGGTGTTTCACAACCTTTTTTTGAAAGCAATATGACAATGTACTAGATATTCCTCTTTGCAACACAGGTGTTTAATACACAACACAGGGCTGGTACAATACTTATCACATCCCATAGGGAGCCATGGCAACTAGTACCATGAACACAAAGGCAAAAAGACACCTTCAGATATCACAGGATTATATCAATATATTATTCTTATACACTCTCCCTTCCCCAAGCATCAAAAAAGTTCCAGAGGTAATGTTTATCTGAATTTGTTCCCTTTGGAGCAGAGAGCACCCTGGAGAGTTATGAAGTTCTTGTACAATAAAATCAGAGTCCAGTAGCATCTTTAAGACCAACAAAGATTTATTCAAGGCGTGAGCTTTCAAGTGCAAGTACTCTTCCTCAGACTATGAACTCCATGATAGTGGGAATATATAGCAAAAATTAATTCTGTTAAATTTCATGGTTTAGAAAAATGAACACTTGCTGTATGGGTCTAATGAAGATCTACAGAGTTGCTGGTCTTTTTAAAATTTAAATCCAAAAAATGTAATCTACAAACATCGTTCAGAAAACTGAAGGTGGCTGGTATGCTATGGGTCCATTTAGTTGAAGCACCTGAGGAACATGCTCACTCAGGATCTGATGCAGAGTCCTGGGCCTGCTGCCTTGTATCTCCACCTTTGCTCTACATTTGTACATTTGTAAATGAAACAAATAACTACGAGAATTCCAGGGGACTGATTGACTGTTTTGGCAAAGAGTTATCATATGGCTGTATTTGGATGTGTGACACAGTTTACTAATTGTCACAATGGACCCTACTGGGTTTCTAAACTGTCATGATATATCCAAATGGGGGGCCTTGGCCAGCAATGGTTCATTCTTATGTACAATTCATGGATGCTGTTTATAGAATACATTGCTTACTTAAGCCAATAGAGGCTGAACAAAAGAAATCTGACATCAAAATGACTTTTTATGTATAGCAGTTAATTATTTCACTGCACTTACACATTAAGAACATGATAGTTTAGGTACATACATTAAGAATCACTCCCTTTTCAAGAAGACTCTGTTTTTTTGCAGTCATCACAAAATAATGAGTGCTGTCCTTGTAGTAGACAATATTCTCCAAATCAATTCCTGTGGAAGAAACAAAGACAACATTGGTGTGTGTGTGTGGGGGGGGGGACAGAAACACTTATCAATGTAAATACTTCCCTTATTTCTTTGACTAATGTCCTATGCATTTAGCTCAAATTTGTAGTATTATTTTGGGAACACAGGATAGTTGCAGTAAGGGTAGTTTATTTCAGAGCTCCAGTTTAATAAATAATTTTGTGATGTTAACACCAAAGTGTATTGTATAATAGAAACTATATAGCTAGTTGATATAATCTTCTAGTTATATACTATGGTCACTTTTAATCTTTATTCAATTTAAAGTATTTATTATTAGCCCCCTTTTCATAAAAAGTTTAAATATCTTCAAGAGTGGTTTATATACTACCACAAAGCTCTCCATTGACTAGTATGACACCAATTTTCATAGACATACTCCCACTATGATAGATACAAATGGCTAGCCGTGTTGGTATTTGATAAATGATGCTAGATATTAAAACTATCATGTCTATGGTCCTAAGCAACACCGGTTAGCTAGTCTCCCTTTTGAGAAACCTGAACTGCACTTTCATATGAAGGTAGGCTGAATTTAAGCCAGAGACAGCCCCAAACAAGTCAGTCTCATGGCCAAAGGAGTGCTGGGTTTTTCTTCAACCATCCCTCCCCACAGTAGTTCCATATCGCCCTGGGAAAGTTCACTCCTGGGGCTGCAAGAGCCAAGTGGACTAAAAGCTATGAGATCAAAATCTGTACTAGTACCATAGAAATTCTACTCAGTGAGCATTCCTTGCAATGTAAACACATACCAAGAAAGGTGAGGTTTTTTGTATTCAAAATGGTTCAGTGTACTCATTTGAAGCAATGAGATCTGGAAATTTTATCTTTATAACAGGAAACACTCTTGATATTTATGTTTCAAATTAAGGACAAATTAGTCATGTCTGCTTTCTTTTAATTTAATGGGAAGCCCAGTTTGATACAGGATTTTGTTATTCTGCACTCAAAAGGATCTTTGGGACACATATCCGTACAACTGCTACTGGTATTGAGAGTGTTTCTCAGACCATGTGCTGCAATGTGACTTTTTGTCTGAAAAGTTTTAAAATTCTTGTCACTTAATTATACTAGTCCATGGGAGGCAGCTGAATCAAGTTACATGTATATAATGGTTCAATGGTTGCTCCTATAGAAAAATCAATAGAAAAATCAATTTCTGATCTCAGCAGCAGGTTTTAAGTCAGTTACAGATTTAGCACTTTCACTAGAGCCAAGATTTCAATGGTAATAGTTTGAAATAGTGTTTTGTTAACCACACAGTTATCTCAACAGGAAGATTAAACCAATCCTGATGACTTAATTACTGGAATTATTTCCCTACTATAATTTTAAGCAAGTCAGATATCTGGACCTAGTACAAAAGTAGTGTTTTTTTTATCAGTTTCTGTATGGGGATTTAGCTGCCTGATGCTATGGTGTTATTATAGACTGTTCACATTCTGATAAGCTTTTTACACACATCTGAATATTAAAGGTAAAGGTAAAGGTATCCCCTGTGCAAGCACCGAGTCATGTCTGACCCTTGGGGTGACGCCCTCTAGCGTTTTCATGGCAGACTCAATACGGGGTGGTTTGCCAGTGCCTTCCCCAGTCATTACCGTTTACCCCCCAGCAAGCTGGGTACTCATTTTACCGACCTCAGAAGGATGGAAGGCTGAGTCAACCTTGAGCCGGCTGCTGGGATTGAACTCCCAACCTCATGGGCAAAGCTTTCAGGCGGCTGCCTTACCACTCTGCGCCACAAGAGGCTCTAAAGATTACAAGAGGCTCTGAAGATTAGAAACAAGCTAATTATCTGGATTCTCATTAGGGCGTTTTACAGTTATATCGTATAGTTTTTGTAGTATCATTAATTTTGGTATAAGTCTCCTAAGTTAGTAGATATAATACTTTTAGGGGGATATTCAAAAGGAGATGTAAAATATTAACATATATATTGGGTGATGGTCATGATTAGGAAAGAATTTGATAGTGAATTAGAAATGAACAGTAATTGTATCCTAAGTGCACTGGAAACCTTTTAACATATTGCAGTCAATAGACTCAAGTGGGTAGCCATGTTGATCTGAAGCAACAGAACAAAGTTCAAGTTCAGTGGCACCTTTAAGACTTGACAAGTTTAATTCTGGGTATAGGCTTTTGTCTGCACACACACTTTTTCAGACTCCAACTTTGAGCAATGTATTTTATAAGCATTGGGGGGGGGGGGGAGGTTGGATACAAGGAAAAATCCAAAAATGGTTACCTTTTTCAAAATATTAGAACACCATTGTGTTTGTAGAAAATATATAGCAAGAAATTCAGGAACTGTAGGAAATGTTTTGATTTTTTTTTTGAAATCTTGTTTTTCCTTCAAATTTATACTTAAAATATTTACTCTATATGCATCTTATTTTTTTTAACACTTTGTATTCATGTGGTATTTTAAAAAAAAACTATTTCCAGAACTTGGTATAATGCTTGGCTTAAAATCAATGGCACAGATAAAAGTAATTAAAACTGAAGCAGCTTGGTTTAAAATCATGCAATGTGCACAGTTTCCATAGTTTGATTGACAGCAGGATAAAGCAAACTAATAAAAGATGACTGACCTAGGAACCCAAAAAGAAAATCTGACAAAGATATTTTTACAGGTTTAAAAAATAGCTTGCAGTGCAAACATCCATGCTAAAAACACAACTGAAGGAGATTAAATCTCTCTCTCTCTACTTATCTGAAATCAGAACATTGCCATCACTAAATTGGCACCTCATGAACAGCTATTACAGGGCTATGGTCAGGGATTTATGCTGCACTTTGCCATATTTAAAAGAAGAACAGGTGACCCACCTGTTTCTTCTTTCAGATCTTGGAAGAATTTTTGATTGAAGATGAAAGCAACCCCACTGATCTCTTCCACTTTAGCTTCTGCAGTTGTATTTCTGTTTATAAAGTTGGCAGTAATAGCAATAGCCAATTTCCCACGAAATTCTTTCCTCCTAAAGCCTTGCAAAGGAAGAAAAAAAGTATGCCAGGGCAGTCTAACAAACAACACAAAAACTTTCTTGTTTATGAATTTAAAGATTAAAACGAAATCATCCTCCACTAATTTAACTGATTACTCATTTTGGTTTATTTTGGTTTATTTTAGCTGGCAAATTTAGACATTTGCTTCAAAGGTTTCTAGTCACAGATTATGGCAATAGTCTTTTCTCCCCAGTCTTAGATCATCAAACCCTGCCATGCTGCTTAAGAGAACTGGAATTTTATCATAAATTCAACTTTAGGTAATGTTCAACTTTAGGTATTGCACCTGAGCAATGAGAAAGAAGAAGCAAGGAAAATATGAAATGGTTTTGCTCTGTGCAATTTCTCCTGTGCTGTGCCAATAACTTCATCCCTTTGGTATACTTTATAGCTATGGACCTTGAAAAAGCATAAGAATACCACAAATTTCATCCCATACCTGTCCAGAAGTCAAACATACCCTGTTTGACAATCACAATCTTTCATCATTCATCTTGCATCCAGCAACTCAAACAGCTGCTGAACAAGTTGGCAGCAGCTGTTCAGAAGCTGACTTATAGCTGCTTGAGGGATCAAATCCAAGTCCAGTTCTGATCTCCTGGCACAACCTAGCCTCGTTGCACTGGGACACAAGAAAAGTTTGGGGGGCTGGGGCTGGGGGAGGATCCAGAAGTCATCTCACAGTTGATAGGGATTGCTAAGGCCTGATCCAGCCCTCCCCCCTCAGAAAAACAGAAGTTGGAAATCGGAAGCAATTGGCTTCAGATTTCCCCATTTCAAGAGGGAGAGAAGAAGCAGATAGCTTATCTCCTTTTAGCTGCATCCTGAGCTGACAGTTTGGATTGGGGAACAGAGAATAAGAATCCGCTAGGTATCTGATCACTCCCTCCTCTGGTAAATGTATGGCATTTCAGCCAATCTAGGCCACAGCATTATTTCCAGTATGGAAGAATAGAAAAATCTGACTTGCAACTGATTCTCATAATCAGCTGTGAGTCAGCTCTTGACATACCCGCCCACCCAGCAATTTTTTCCAGCAGAATATTACACATCAACTCCCAGCCAGTCCCTCCTGTGCTGGGGGCTGGCTTCTGAGGACTGCAAATTGGCTTTTTCACTCCTCCTGGGGTCTTCATCATCACACCTTAAAGTAAAGCATTTCTTTCATTTAGCTTGGGTATAATCGTCTCTGAGGACAGCAGCTGTGGAGTTTTGTGGGGGAAGGGAATTGTCTCAGCTGAGCAAGCAGTGTCAAATCATTGCCATTCAAAGATTTGAAGGCCATGTCTTCTGCGCACTGAAAATAATGGCTTTCTAAAAATTTTCTATGGCCTTGGTGGCAACCAGTTGATCTGTGATCTATCTTCCTTCCTCATCACTTCTGCTGCCTGGCTGCCAGTGATAATAATGACTTTTTAATAATGCTAATAATTTAACATGTACATCTAAAAAACATTAAACAGTGAAAGGCTTCCTGACAAAATTCTACTCATTTCCAATATTTATTGGGAGAAGAATATCACAAGAGACTTTCACAGAAAGCCTTTAACAGCATTCAGTCTAGGAAAGAGGAAACCTTGTACCATTCAGCAATATTTGATTGCATACACCTAGTTCAGAACTCCCTGTCTTTCTCTCCCTTCTCCTTTTAACTTGCTGACCAGGAATGTAAGGGGAAGAGGCCTTAAGCCTCATCTCTTGAGTTCATATTTGCAGTCTCACAGCTTTATTTTGGATCACGAAAATGGCAAGAGGAAAAGCCTTAAACTGGAGCCCTGCATGCTGGCTACTGTGAAAGAAAGAAAGAAAGAAAGAAAGAAAGAAAGAAAGAAAGAAAGAAAGAAAGAAAGAAAGAAAGAAAGAAAGAAAGAAAGAAAGAAAGAAAGAAAGAAAGAAAGAAAGAAAGCAAGCAAGCAAGCAAGCAAGTCTCTGGAAGCTCCATACAGGGAGCTAACAGGTGTTGCTTGACTTGGTCTCAAAAGTTACCATACCAGCAGTTTGGGTGCACTGATGCTCCTTTACTGGTTTCTGCAACATGAAAAGAGTGAGCAGGGAAACTCACACACTGTATATATCCTTAAAGTACAAGAGATGAGCATATACCAAGGAACCACATCCCTCCACAGTACTCTGACACATGTCCTTGACACCACACTTATCCTACTTTCTTGACCATAACAACTGCGAGTTAAAACATCGGTCTCTCTCTTATCTTTTGACCAAGTTCTCTTTCAGCTCTCCTGCCCACTTTAAGTATCTGACATGTGATTGATTCATTTGTGTAGGTATGCTTCTGCAACACCCAAGCAAATGGCTGCATATTTTGGGATAACTTCTATAGGGTAACCAGTAATCTAGTACTGTTTGTCAGAACTGAATTTTTAAAAGTACCCAATTAAAGTCAATGGAAAAATATAATTAGCAGCAGTGTCTCACCCAAAACAGCTGAGAAAGGAGCTGGAAGTTTGTTTAATTATTATTTTGCAAACATAAGATCTTCTTTCCCTTCCAGCTTTCATTCACATCTTTTTGCTGATAATGTACTTTTGAAATAAATTCACTCTTCCAAAAGTACCCATTAGTGGTGTTGTTACACATATCAAATCTCTCAGTGACTGCTCAGTGATCACTGTCATTAATGGACTTTCTCCATTCAATATAATCCTTACATGAAACAATATTTTATGTTAAACAGTATCTACTCATGGTTAGAATCATAACCTGGATGGGGCAAGCAGATCTCATCAGATATTGGTTGCTAAGCAGGGTCAGCCCTGGTTAGTACTTGGATAGACCACCAAGGAAGTCCAGGGTCACTATGCAGGGGCAGACAATGGCAAACCACCTCTGGATATCGCTTGCCTTGAAAACCCTGTGAGGTCACCATATGTCGGTTGTGTGTTGACAGTACTTTCTGCCACCACCACCACCACTCATGCTTGGCAATGAAAACCCTTTTAAAATCAGCAGTCAGATATATCTAAGTGAATACGCTGATGACACCCAGCTCTATCTCCTGATGGACAGCTGCCCCGACTTCCCCCCGGAACCATTTGCCAGATGTTTGGAAGCGGTAACTGGATAGCTGGAACAGAGTTGTCTGAAAGTCAACCCCTCTAAGATGAAGGTCCTATGGTTAGGAAGTAGGGAGACAGATCAGGAAGTAAATTTGCCCTGCCTGGCAGGAACACAACTTACCATCGCGTCCCAATCCAGGAATTTGGGGGTAACCATAGATGCCTTCCTAACTATGTAGGCACAGGTCAAGAGGGTATCTGGTCAGGCTTTTTCCATCTTTGCCAGGCCTGGCTACTAGCGCCATACTTGTCCCCTGACTACCTAGCCACAGTGATCTATGTGACAATCACCTCCAGGCTAGGTTTCTGTAACTCGCCCTAAGCAGGCCTGCCCTTGTTCTTGACCTAGAAATTACAGCTGGTGCAAAATGCAACTGCTAGGGTCCTTACAGGAACATCCTGGAGGGCTCATATCCAGCCTGTGCTGAGGCAGCTGCATTGGTTGCCAGTTGCTGCCCAGATCAGGTTCAAGGTTTTGGTTCTGACTAAGACCCTATGTGGTTTGGCCCCACATATCTGAGGGACTGCCTTTTGCCCTATGCCCCCACAGGGCTTTACGCTCTGTGGGTACTGATTTGTTGGCGATTCCCGGCCCTAGAGAGGCATGCCTGGCCTTGACTAGGGCCAGGGCCTTTTTGGTTCTGGCCCCAACCAGGTGGAATGAGCTGCTGGGTGAACTGCGGGAGCTTTCTGCATTCTGCAGGGCCTGCAAAATGGAACTCTTCCACCAGGTCTTTGGTTGAGGCCAGGGCAGTGAGGAAGATCATGCCACCCCTCCCAGGGCTGGTGTTAGCACCTGGATTATTGCCAGCTAAGCCCCCTCTCCCTCCCCAATAGTGGGTATCAGTCTTTTTGGGTGCGGGAATTCGGTTATTTTATCGCCTGTGGTTTTCTGTATTGTATTGGTATGTCCTTTTAACTGGGGTTTTAATGGGTTTTAATGAGGACTTCATGACCCGCCATGAGCCACTGTATGGGAGTGGTGGGATATAAATCACATAAAATAAATAAATAAATTTTCTTCATGACTTAAAGACTTTAATTTTAAAAGTGTATATTATTCACTCTAACAGTTACTACAGTTTAAGAAATAAGCAGACCTTTACTAACAAGGTGGTTTTAATGTTGCATGTAACATACCTTCCAAAGTGTTTCTGCGGCCATCAGCACCAATTATTACATTGAACTCATATTCTGACAAAGGATGATCTATTGGGAGAAATTCAGCCCGCCAACCTATTTCTGAAACAAATGTACCTGTTAGCTAACATACAACTTAAACAAGAAGTAATCATTAGTTTAGATTAGACATAATATAATTTGCTGAAATAAGGTCTTAGCAACACATCAAGGAAGTTCATGGGAAACCTTTATTTATACATTCGTCATGAATCCAGAAAATACTCTTGGTAGCTATGACACACTCAAGATCACACTCAACAATGTGGCGAGCAATTAATAATAAATCCAACCAGGCTGTTCTTATGCTACCCTACTTTAACTACCCTACTTTAACTACCCTACTTCCATTTATGATAAATAATAATGAAATGAAATAACAGGCATTGAGAATTCACAACTAGATCTTTAATGGGTAACATCTATTCACTTGGTTCTTTAAAACTTGAACAAACCAAAATGAACAAAACTGTTAGGGGATATTTAAAAAGCCACACAAAAACATAATTACAATCAATGGCATTAGTGTTGAAATGAAACCTTTGAAATAAAAAGAGTCAGTAAATTTACCAAGGTCATTTATAATTATTCAGCCTGAGGTCACAGATGTTTCACTGCATGGAGGCATATATGCAAAATAGCTACATCATACTAAATTCACCCTGTAACAGAAAATAAACCTAGAGTGATATTGCAGTCCTAAGAGAGAAGGGACGCTTTGTCTAATATGTCTTTCACATATTTCCATCCAAGGAAATGCATGTACAGATCCAATAAATTAAAATAAGCAACTGTTTGACAATTGTCAGCTTATGCAGGTAGGCAGACTGGGAATGAGAGCTAAGGTAAGGTAAGTCTGATTTCAGTTAATATTCCTAGGAAAAAGACAAAAGGTTTTAGGAAGCTGAATCTTTGACTACGCAACATTCATATTCAACTTTCAAACTTTCAGTCTTCTATACAATAGGTCACAGTTCAATAGTTGCACTTCTTTAGATGAGGGAAAACTAAACCTTGTCAGAAAAGTACACCCCCCAGGTGCTGGTGAGAGGGTACCACTGGGAATATTGTCTGCATGATAGTTATGTTTTTGACAGATATTTCACTTCCTCATTGAAGGACTATAAATTATTTAGATAGTAGTGAATCACTAAGTTGATTATTGAGCTTTTGGAAGTACCATGTAATTTGGGCAAATAATTTTAACAAGCCAGGTATTTGCTTTAGAAAAAAAATCAAGTTATTATAGTGCATTTTGCCATTTGTCTTAAATTAAGCCAAAATTTGATGGGAAGTAAGCTCTTCCACTGGAAGCATTCCAATTCTCACCACTATAAAGCAGTTTCTTTAGTACTTTGTTCTGTTAAAAAGAAACATCTCTCGGTAGAGCCCTCATATTTCAGTGCTTACAGAGTTTATATAGCTAGTACCATTTCTATGATTTTTAAAACTGAAGCAACTTGGCTATCCCAGTGAACATACCAAAATGTCTATATGCCACGTTTTAGCTTAGACTGTTATGTTGCTCATACTGGAAAACAGTAATCCTAACTGGCAATAAACTTCAATCCTATCCAAATTAAACATATGTTCAGTAGCTTTACAGCCAACAAAAACACTTTGTACTTTTTACTGCTTCAGGGCAGCTAAAGGAAAATGGTAGCAAAAATGGCCCAATGCATTCAGATTGTGGGTAAAAGACAAAAGTACACTTTTTCAGGATGACTATTCCTCAAGATGATGGCTAATTATCGTAGCCAAGAGGTTAGAAGTGTCTAGTTATAAGAAAAATATTGTGTTTTATGTCATTAATTTGAAGGGCTTTTTCAAACAAATAAGGGTTGTCATACTTTGATTTTCTTGATCTTCAGGAGGCTCCAGAACTTTCACAAATTCTAAGTTCACATGAATTTCCACTCCCAACATCAGTGCAACTTTGAAAAGAATAAGCTGAAGCTGTCTAATACCTATAATAAAAGAAATAATATGACTATTATTGTAGGATATGCATTATTCTATTGCGGCAATCAGAATGAGAGGAAAGACTTTGGGGTTTTTTTTTAACACAAAAGCATTCCTTTGCTTCTGAAGGTTCACTGTTATATTTTTTCAACTGACAGTTGCTTTTCGACTTAGCCAGCACATTTGGCTTCCTTCATGTTAGAATCATAGAGTCATAGAGTTGGAAGGGGCCATACAGGCCATCTAGTCCAACCCCCTGCTCAACGCAGGATCAGCCCAAAGCATCCTAAAGCATCCAAGAAAAGTGTGTATCCAACCTTTGCTTGAAGACTGCCAGTGAGGGGGAGCTCACCACCTCCTTAGGCAGCCTATTCTACTGCTGAACTACTCTGACTGTGGAAAAAAAATTCCCCCCTGATACCTAGCCTATATCGTTGTACTTGTAGTTTAAACCCATTACTGCTCGTCCTTTCCTCTGCAGCCAATGGGAACAGCATCCTGCCTCCTCCAACCTTCCAAATACTTAAAGAGGGCTATCATGTCCCCTCTCAACCTCCTTTTCTCCAGGCTGAACATTCCCAAGTCCCTCAACCTATCTTTATAGGGCTTGGTCCCTTGGACCAAGGTACAATAGGTATAATAGTGCTCACCAACGTTCTAAAAAGATGCAGTTAACAAACAATAAAGAAACCTTCAGAAGTGCAGCATGCACAAACTAAAAGAAACTAACCAACTGAACCATACTAAAATGTTAAAATAATAATTTGGCTTTTTCAGAAGTACTTGGCATGGACTGTTTCATGCTTGTAGTTTGATATATCTCTGATATACTGGCATACCATATCAGGACAGCCAGTATGATGTAGTGATTAAAAGTGTCAGACTCTAATTTAGAGAGCTAGGTTTGATTCCCTGCTCCTCCAGACATAGTCAGCTGGGTTACCTTGGGCTACTTACAGGGCCATTCCGCACCCAGAAAATAAAGTGAGACATTTACCCTCTGCAGAGGCCATATTTTTGGCGTTTTAAAGGACATCGTCTGCATCCAGCATTCCAGCAGCAATCCGGCAGCTACATCCTCCATTTTAATGCGCTAGCTGGGGAATCCACAAAACTGTGGATTTGTTGTATGTGGGGGAGGAGAGCAACCAGCAACCAGTAGTGCATAACAAAGTAGCCAGAAGTAGTGTGATCTCCATCTGCAGCGACTGCCCTCATGCCTGCCTCCCGTTCCCTTCTCCATGGAACGAGGCTTTTTATTTTTGGGAGCAAGCTGCCTGGAGCAATGAATACACATTGCTCCACAGAGGCAGAAAAAAAATTCCCACCCACCAGTTAGCACACAAAGCATGCCTTTCAAACCCCCTCCCCCAAAATCAGGGGAAAATTACTTTTGTTAATCTTCAAGTATTATAATACCAAAACGGGGTGTCATTAAACTATGCACTATGCACCTATAATTATATACATAGGCATAGTAACAGACAAGTTTTACTTTTTAAAAAAGATCACTTGTCCTTTAAAGCTGGGAGAAAGGTGATTGGCTGGCTGCCATAATTGACAGGCGGGGGGAGACTCATTGGTATAGTGAGTCCCTCTCCTCCGCCATTTTAATCAGTTGTGCAGAGTGCCAGGAAGCATCAGAAAGTGGGAGAAGAATATGAGAGAGCGAGGAGATCAGAAATGGTGGGGGGCGCAATTTCTTATAGCGTTAAGCAATTGTCATTGCTTTATGCTATGTTTTTAGAGGTGTGGAATGACCCACAGTCCTGTTAGAGCTGTTATCACAGAGCAGTTCTGTCACTCAGCCCCACCTACCTCAAAGGGTGTCTGTTGTAGGAAGAGGAAGGGAGGGTAATTGTAAGCCATTTTGAGACTTCTTCAGGTAGTGAAAAGTGGGGTATAATATTAACGTAACCAGATTGTCCCACTTTTGGAGGGACATCTGGGGGCACCTGGTAAATTGTACTTACGTTGAAATTAAAATATATATATTACAATACTATTTTGTGTTCTATGAAAATTTTTGTTGCTTCATATAGACCAAATTTTTAATCAAGAATCCCCCCGGTCAATGGTGTCCCACTTTACCAGTGTTAAAATCTGGTCACCTTAGTATAATATCCAACTCTTCTTCTAAACCAGGGCATCCTGAACAAGCTCAATTGGATGTAACATGCATGTAACTTGAACATTTATTGTGCCAAATATGTCTGACATGAAGATATGAAACAAATATTTAGCATCAGTCTGTGTGGCATGCAAATCTTTTAATCAAACACAGCAAACCTACCCTCATCTCTCATTGTTAGTATACTTACTAATATGATCTATGGATCCAGCACAGAACTTCCCATAAAACTTTTTGGCTCCTAGGCTTCGAAGGTCATGAATAGTAAAAGGCCAAAGATGAAGTACATTGTTTCTTGAAAAAGTGTCCCGCTTCTCTACAACGACAACTTTGACACCCAGGAAGGCAAGTTCTATGGCAGTCCGCAAACCACAAGGGCCTCCTCCAACAATCAAGCACTGGGGAGAGAGGGGGGGGGGAAAGAATTATAACAGGGATTTTGTCATCCATTTTCAAACCTATTTCATTGATTTTATGAACCATTTCTTGGTTTATTTTCTTTTTTCTACTTCTGAAAGCCAAGATGAATCAGCCTATAATAAAATATTAATTACAGTATTTGCTGGCGTATAAGACTACTTTCCCCCCCTGAAAAACATGACTCCAAGTGAGGAGGTCATCCTATACGCCGGGTGCATTTCAGTTGGGATAGACGTAGCTGCCCATAGTGGCCTCCTGATTCCCGCCCACCTCATTCTACTTACCATCCAGTATTGCGTGGTATCCAGCACGGCGGCTCATCAGCATGGCTGCGGCGAGCAACAGCAGCGAGACAGGGGTGCCAGCCTTTTCTGCATGACTGGCCTGTTCTGCTCTGAGGGAAGCAGTGGCACTCTGGCCTGCCCTTGTCTACACAGAGCTTGCACATGCGCATTTGCGCACTAGTGCCGGTCACAGGGAGATGCAGGGGCGGGGCGGAGGCGCTGCATTTGTGCTGTGGCTGTACAATGGTGACAATGATAGGTACCATAATGTAATGTAACAAACTCTATATTTTGAGTGGAAATGTTGGGGGGTCGTCATATACGCCCAGTTGTCTTATGCGCCGGCAAATACGGTAGGTTTAATTGTAAATTATCCTACCAGATTTCAAGGCAGCTTATGGGGGTGTTCTTAGTGGTGGCATCCCCTATTATGATGGAATTTATCTCAATATATGGACTTGCCAGAAATCCAAGGTTGATAACCTATGGGGAACAATGAAACCCTTCTCTGTTTGAGTTGGCTCTGTTTGAGCTCTTGAACAGAGAGAGATACAGATATAGATACAAATAAAATTTGTTAAACATCTATCAGGTGATATGACCACTTCTCGGGTTTCTTGAAGTCTGAAGAATGTTTCAAGTGTTTCTCAATGGTAAAAAAAAGTTAAGAAGGGCTGATCTAGAATGTCAATGAAGAAGAAAATTGAAATTTTCCTCTTTCGCATAGGGAAGCTTGGTTTCTGTCTTATAAAGCAGGGGATATAATCCTGAGCACCTGTAATAGTGGTTTTATTGATGTTGTTTCCAGAATTAGCTACCAGTGTTTCCTTCTGATCCTTGTCCTCACATTCTTGTTTAACCAAGATCAGAGGCAGGTGATCATGAAAAGAACTTCGCGGCGTCCAATTTTTAAGATTAGCAGCATCCCTTCACGATGGTTAATGGTTCCATTTCCCTGTGTCCAGTAGTTAGCCCTTTGTATTCACATTTTCCTTCCAGTAGTGAATTTACTTCCCACTTTTCCATCAGATAGCTGTTTCCACTTGGTGTCCATATCCAACCATGTCTTTTGCAAAGGGTTTTGTTAGTAACTTAAGAAACATTGTATTATTAACTTAAACTTTGAGTTGCTTCTTTGTCAAAGAATTTTGTGCTTCTAACTTAAATATTGGTTACTAGCACAACTCCCCCTTCAAGGATCGCTGCCTTGGAGAACTGAAGATGGCACCATAAAAAAAGCTGGACTTCTGTTCAGCTCTTAAGCCATACCGAGGGTCAGGAGCTTCTGCACCTGGCTGACCTGAGCAGATACGCAAATCTGCTCACCGGTCGCCCCAGGAACCGGGAACGGCATCCTGAGGGTCCTACAGATCCGTGGGGAGATAGGAAGACCGACCTCCCTGCATTAATAGCGGCGTGTGCTCAAGGTCACGATGGCGTCTTTGTCGCAAACAACTTTACAAGCTTGAAACGACCAGCTGACCTTACATTCTTCCCAGACCATCATTTACCAGATCGACAGGAGCAGAAGCTGACAGAAGCTGGAATCTACAACAGTAAGAATTGAAAGCTTTCTGGCTTTTCTCTCTCTTCTCCCACAAGCTCTTCCCTCCCCCCCCCTCAACCAATTCACAAGCGAATTCCTTCTTTCACCGAGTGAGAGACTCCCAGCTAATTATACCCATTAACCAAACAAAGAGAGTGCTTTGAAGATTTATTGGTGAAAGTTCAGTGGGGGAATTTGACTTGATACGGAGATCGACAAACTGATAATTTGGGATCGCTCGTGCTCCCGAGAGACCTCACGAGACTTTCTGTTTATAGTTTGTGACTGCCTAGAACTATAGAAGAATTAACTAAGGCACAGCTTTTTCATTTGTTATGCAAAGGAAACTCAGAGATACTGAAAGCAGTCAACAAGCTGGAAAAGGAAATTCGTGGGACTAAGGGGGAGCTTTTGGATGGAGCCCAAGGTCCGGAGAGACCAGCTGATGACGTAGCTCAGCTAACAGTAAATCAAGTGAAACTTCAATGTCTGGAAGTTAATCAACTGGAGGGAGAGAGTGCCAGAGATATAAAAACCCAAAGTACCTTTAAAGAACCTGGGAAAACAGATTCAAGGAAGGAAAGTACCAAAAACCTGGAAGTCTATTCAGAGCAGGAAATGACTTGGATCAGCAAAATAAAAAGAGTCTACTCAAAAGCGACAACAACTAGGAAGCTATCAGGAGATATTTCTGTGCGACCAGAGGAAGAGATCCAGATTGACAAAGGATTCAGAGCCCCCTCAAAGGCGATTACAAGCAAGAATCAAGTAAGAGATTTCTTTGGCCCTGACAGAAGGACAATCAGAAATACTCTACTATGGAAAAAAACACAATTTCATTTTCTGCGACCACCTGAAAGATGAGCTGAACAATGGAGTACTCTCCTGGCTTCCTGTGGGAAAAATAGCAGCAGTAACCTTTAGGACAGGTCCAATATATGAAGGGAACTGACTTTATATCATTTAAGACAATAATAGAATATATCCTTATAATAGATTATACCCTCCTATGTATCAACAGGAGCCTCTTGTGGCGCAGAGTGGTAAGGCAGCGATATACTGTCTGAAGCTGTCTGCCCATGAGGTTGGGAGTTCAATCCCAGCAGCCGGCTCAAGGTTGACTCAGCCTTCCATCCTTCCGAGGTCGGTAAAATGAGTACCCAGCTTGCTGGGGGGTAAACGGTAATGACTGGGGAAGGCACTGGCAAACCACCCCGTATTGAGTCTGCCATGAAAACGCTAGAGGGCGTCACCCCAAGGGTCAGACATGACTCGGTGCTTGCACAGGGGATACCTTTACCTTTACCTTTATGTATCAACAACTACTTTGTTAAGAAAGATGGTAATAACTCCTAGATCAGGATTAATATGCGATGGGAATTGAATATGTATGTTAATATGTATGCTAAAAGAGGATGACAAATCCTATTTTATAGGCATTAACAAGACGACAGTAGTAATTCTTGGGTCAGGTCCAATTTATGAAGGAGACTGACCTAATATCATTTATGATAATAACAGAATGTATTCCTATAACAGATCATACTCTCATATGTATTAACAATCACTTGGCTAAGAAAAATGGTAAAAACTTCTAGATTAGGAATAATATGTGATGGGAACTAAATATCTATGTTAAAAGAGATGGCAAACCATATCAACTGGTCGCTTTTTCTTTACAACTTCTCTGTAAATGCTTTACATAATAATAAACAATAAAATTATTATTAAAAAAAAAAAAAGGATCGCTGCCTTGTTGTGGCAAGGGGGCTTGCGTAGTTCAGTGAAGCTATGAGCTATACCGTGCAGGGCCACCCAAGACGGACAGGTCATAGCTGAGAGCTCTGACAAAAGGTGATCCACTGGAGAAGGAAATGGCAAACCACTCCAGTATCTTTGCCATGAAAACTCTATGGACAGTTCCAAAAGGCAAAACGTTATGACGCCGGAAGATGAGCCCCTCAGGTCGGAAGGTGTCCAATATGCTACTGGGGATGAGCAGATGGCTAATACGAGTAGCGCCAGAATGAATGAAGCGACTGGCCCAAAGCCGAAAGGACGCTCAGTTGTGGAAGTAACTGGTGGCGAAAAGACAGTCTGATGCTGTAAAGATTTTTATTCCATAGGAACCTGGAACGTCAGATCCATGAATCAAGGCAAGCTGGACGTGGTTAAACAAGAAATGACAAGACTGAACATCGACATTTTAGGAATCAGTGAACTAAAATGGACAGGAATGGGTGAATTTAATTCATATGACCATCAGGTATACTACTGTGGACAAGAATCTCGCAGAAGAAATGGAGTAGCCTTCATAATCAATAAGAGAGTAGGAAAAGCAGTCTTGGGATACAATCCCCAAAATGACAGAATGATCTCAGTTCGAATCCAAGGCAAACCATTCAATGTCACAGTGATCCAGGTCTATGCCCCAACCACTGCTGCTGAAGAGGGTGAAGTTGATCAGTTCTATGAAGCCTTACAACACCTTCTAGAAGCAACGCCAAAAAATGATGTGCTTATCATCATGGGGGATTGGAATGCTAAAGTAGGAAGCCAAAAGATAACCGGGATAACAGGCAAGTTTGGCCTTGGAGTACAAAATGGAGCAGGGCACAGGCTGGTAGAATTTTGTCAAGAGAATACAACGGTCATAGCAAACACTCTTTTCCAACAACCCAAGAGACGACTCTACACATGGACATCACCAGACGGTCAACACAGAAATCAGATTGACTATGTCCTCTGCAGCCAAAGATGGAAAAGTTCTATCCAGTCAATAAAAACAAGACCAGGAGCTGATTGTGGTTCAGATCATGAGCTTCTTGTTGCAAAATTTAGGCTTAAATTGAAGAAAGTAGGGAAAACCACTAGGCCACTCAGGTATGAACTAAATCATATCCCCAACGAATACACAGTAGAGGTGACAAATAGATTTAAGGAATTAGATCTGATAGACAGAGTGCCTGAAGAACTATGGACGGAGGTTCGTGACATTGTACAAGAGGTAGCAACTAAAACCATCCCAAAGAAAAAGAAATGCAAGAAATCAAAATGGCTGTCTGAGGAAGCTTTACAAATAGCTAAGGAGAGAAGGGAAGTGAAAGGCAAGGGAGAAAGAGAAAGATACAACCAATTGAATGCAGAATTCCAGAGAAAAGCTAGAAGAGATAAGAATGCCTTCTTAAATGAACAGTGCAAACAAATAGAAGAAAACAATAGAATGGGGAGGACCAGAGATCTTTTCAAGAAAATTGGAGATATGAAGAGAACATTTCATGCAAAGATGGGTATGATAAGGGACCAAAATGGTAGGGACCTCACAGAAGCAGAAGAGATTAAACAAAGGTGGCAAAATTATACAGAACAACTATACAAGAGCGAGCTTAACATCCCTGATGACCTCAATGGGATAGTTACTGACCTGGAGCCAGACATCCTGGAATGTGAAGTCAAATGGGCCTTAGGAAGTCTGAGCAACAATAAAGCTAGTGGTGGTGACAGCATTCCAGTTGAACTATTCAAAATCTTAAAGGACGATGCAGTAAAAGTGCTACACTCAATATGCCAGCAAATTTGGAAAACTCAACAATGGCCACAGGATTGGAAAAGGTCAGTTTACATTCCAATCCCAAAGAAGGGCAATGCCAAAGAATGTTCAAACTACCACACCATTGCACTCATTTCTTATGCTAGCAAAGTTATGCTCAAAATCCAACAAGCTAGGCTCAAGCAATATGTGGACCGAGAACTTCCAGAAGTACAGGCAGGATTTCGAAGAGGCAGAGGAACTAGAGATCAAATTGCCAACATACGCTGGATCATGGAGAAAGCTAGGGAGTACCAGAATAACGTCTACTTCTGCTTCATGGACTATGCTAAAGCCTTTGATTGTGTGGAGCACAACAAATTGTGGCAAGTTCTTAAAGAGATGGGAATACCAGAGCATCTTATTTGTCTCTTGAGAAATTTATATGCAGGTCAAGAAGCAACAGTGAGAACTGAACATGGAATCACTAACTGGTTCAAAATTGAGAAAGGAGTTCGGCAAGGCTGTATACTGTCGCCTTGCCTATTTAACTTGTATGCAGAGCACATCATGAGAAATGCGGGATTAGAGGAGTCACAAATTGGGATCAAGATTGCAGGGAGAAATATCAACAACCTCAGATATGCAGATGATACCACTCTAATGGCAGAAAGTGAAGAGGAACTAAAGAGCCTGTTGATGAGGGTGAAGGAGGAGAGTGCAAAAGTTGGCTTGAAACTCAACATCAAGAAAACAAAGATCATGGCATCCGGCCCTCTCAATTCATGGCAAATAGATGGGAAAGAAATGGAGAGTGACAGATTTTATTTTCCTGGGCTCCAAGATCACTGCAGATGGGGACTGCACCAAAGAAATTAAAAGACGCTTGCTCCTGGGGAGGAAAGCTATGGCAAATCTAGACAGCATCCTAAAAAGCAGAGACATCACCCTGCCAATAAAAGTGTGTTTAGTCAAGGCTATGGTATTCTCAGTTGCAATGTATGGCTGCGAAAGTTGGACCATAAGGAAGGCCGAGCGTCAAAGAATTGAGGCTTTTGAACTCTGGTGCTGGAGAAGACTCTTGCGAGTCCCTTGGACTGCAAGGCGAACAAACCGGTCAGTCCTAGAGGAGATCAGCCCTGACTGCTCTTTAGAAGGCCAGATCCTGAAGATGAAACTCAAATACTTTGGCCACCTCATGAGAAGGAAGGACTCCCTGGAGAAGAGCCTAATGCTGGGAGCGATCGAGGGCAAAAGAAGAAGGGGACGACAGAGAATGAGGTGGCTGGATGGAGTCACTGAAGCAGTAGGTGCAAACTTAAATGGACTCCGGGGAATGGTAGAGGACAGGAAGGCCTGGAGGATCATTGTTCATGGGGTCGCGATGGGTTGGACACGACTTCGCACATAACAGCAACAACTAACACAACTGATTTTGTGTCACTGACTTAAGAAACTATGCATCTTGAACAGCACTGGCAACAGCACTGAAGCCAGTTTGGTGTAGTGGTTAGGGGTGCGGACTTCTAATCTGGCAAGCTGGGTTTGAATTTGCACTCTCCCACATGCAACCAGCTGGGTGACCTTGGGCTTGCCACAGCATTGATAAAGCTATTTTGACTGAGCCGCTTTGAGCCTCCTTCGGGTAGGGAAAAGCGGCATATAAGAACCAACTCTTCTTCTTCTATATTATTAAATTATTAAATATACTAATAAAATGAATCAGTTGGTTCAAGATAATGAATTAGAAAAATCAGGATTGTTATACAGGCTTTAATGACAGCTCAGTGAGTTCCACACATGCAATTTATTGCTGCTGTTCTTAGCAGTCAATCTACTAGCAAAGCAATCACATGGAGCTCAGGGATCCTGCATATTTTCTTTCCTTCCTCAGTTTACCAGATTCCAAACTGATTTATTTTATTACAGACATGCCCACACAGTAGCATTTTCGCAATGGTAGACATTTTCTCTCCATAAACTACAGTGGTTTTAAAGCTGTGATTTAATAGTGGGCACTGAAATAGACAACAGGTTCTCTGAATCCCAGATTTTTAAAAAAAGTCTCTATCCCCTTTCCTTGTGCAGATAAACAGAAAACAGCATGTCTGTACAAGGAAATAGGTTAGAGACATGTTTTTAAAAATGAAAACTGAGAACTTTGAATATTTTAGTATGATAGTCATGATGATGATGATGTTATCTGTTCAGTCGTGTCTGACCCTCGCCGTTTCTATAGGAAAGTTTTTGCCATATTTTTCTGTCAATGACCGCTTCTTTTGGTTGGTTCATGGTCATCCCTGTGTTGGCTTTGATTGTGTCGAGCCAGCAGATCCTTCGGCGACCACGTTTCCTTTTGCCGCTGACCATGCCGAGCATTAGTGATTAATGATTTTTCTAATGAATGATATCATACTGATGTTATTAAATCTCCTGTTTAAAAAACTACCAAAAACCTGATTTATAAAACACCAAGGGTTGCCAGCTGTGAGTTGGGAAACACGTGCTACTACGTGTGATCTAAGGGGAGCTATAAGAAGTATTTCAAGGTAATAATGTAAACATGTTTTTGTTGTTAGGTGCGAAGTCATGTCCGACCCATTGCGACGCCATGGACAATGATCCTCCAGGCCTTCCTGTCCTCTACCATTCCCTGGAGTCCATTTAAGTTTGCACCTACTGCTTCAGGGACTCCATCCAGCCACCTCATTCTCTGTCGTCCCCTTCTTCTTTTGCCCTCGATCGCTCCCAGCATTAGGCTCTTCTCCAGGGAGTGCTTCCTTCTCATGAGGTGGCCAAAGTATTTGAGTTTCATCTTCAGGATCTTGCCTTCTAAGGAGCAGTCAGGGCTGATCTCCTCTAGGACTGACCAGTTTGTTCACCTTGCAGTCCAAGTTACTCGCAAGAGTCTTCTCCAGCACCAGAGTTCAAAAGCCTCAATACTTTGATGCTCGGCCTTCCTTATGGTCCAACTTTCACAGCCGTACATTGCAACTGGGAATACCATAGCCTTGACTAAACGCACTTTTGTTGCCAGGGACATGTCTCTGCTTTTTAGGATGCTGTCTAGATTTGCTGTCTAGTGTAAACATAGACCTGTCTAAAACTAGATAGATACAGCTATTTCCTTATGCCTGACATGAAGCAAAAAACAAAATCTGCTTCAACTACCTCTTCCACTACTGCATCACTGGACTAAAACCTTTCATTTATCCATCCTGAAAAATCAACTCATTTGTATTATGACACATTTCAGAACCTAATAACAGCAATTCTCTTCCTTTTTGCAATTTAATCTTGAATATAATGAGAACATGCCTTTAAACCTTAATAAGAATATTTGACAACCCACCTCTCAGCATTACAATCTGGCCTTTCCAATTACTTTTGTGTGCTTTCCACCTGTCAAAGTGACCAATACAAGAAACACAAGCTAAACTTACACTCTGTTAATTCATTCTGTTTTACTCAGAACCTTTTGCAATCTTTGATTATAGAGTAAGGGAAAATAAAATCCCACTTTTGTTCACAGCTCATTAAATTTGTCACTAAGACATTTAAAATGTCACTTTAAGACCATAAAGAGGCTTTTTTGCTCAGTTTAAAAGAAAAGATTACTATGCTAATCTAACTGACTGCTTCTATTATATGTCTTAAATAAATATTAATATGGTAAACTCACACATCTTCTCTAAATTGCACATAGTGTAGCTGTTACTTGAACAAATATTATGTTTCCATAACATCTTCAGAAAATAACTTCTATTTCTATGCAAAGTGATTTTCCCACGCAAGTACTCAACCCCCCCCCCCCCCCCGCTCCATCATTTTAACTCAGGCCAAGAAAACAGCAAAACTGTTAGAATTTCCTGGATTTCATTTGAACTTAATTCACATGAAATGTAAGTAATTTCTGCCATTTCTTTCTTCAACGTGCAGCCCTTCGGTGTTCCCAAAGGTAATTCCAATTCTCAAGACTGGCTTTTTGATATGCGGAAACAAGAAAGGGTAAAGGCAGGTGGTAAAAATCCATTGGTAAATTCACTAGACTCACAGTTTAATATGACAGCACTCCAATCATTTGGCTTTTGAAAAAGTACATGAGTTACCAGTATTTTCAGATATCCCTGGGACAAGCATCTTATGACGTACTTTGTTTTACTTCTACCTAACATTTTAATTCCTTAAATTTTCAAAATAATATGCTTACTTGTACAGAACAAGTCACTCTTACGGTTTACTACTGATATCCTTATCCATGGTTCTTGAACCAGATATCCATATCCATGGTTCCTCTATATATTTGTGAAACAGCTTGGGGGGTGGGACGTGTCCAGCTGTTCAAGTCGGAATAGGGCCAATCAGGGTGCAGCTCTCATCCATCCCTGGACTCTAGTTTCTTTGCTCTCAGACACGCCTCAGTGCCTGGAGCCAGCAGCAGGTAAGGGAAGAGGGTCATGGGCAAAGGGTCATGGTGGAGGGCTGGCTAATGGGGTCTCTCAGCCTGCTAAGCAGGGCCGGCCAATGAGGGCCTCTTGGCCTGCTAGGCTGGGCCTGCTAACCAGGGCCTCTTGGCCTGCTAGGCTGGGCCTGCTAATGAGCTCTGTTGGCCCTGCTAACGAGCTGGCCCACCCCACTTGATCCAGCTGCAAGCTGCAGCCCAAAGACACCTTAAGCTGCCTGGCTGGGGGCCAGGGGAGGGGACCCTTTCAATGCCTGTTCTTAGCAATGGGCTTTGAATCTAGTCTATATATAATTATTAAGCAATGTTTTCCCAGACGAATATGGACACATCTAGAGATAGTAGTAGGCAAGGTAGAGTGTCTGGGTGGTGGGTTGACATGGACATAGGGGTTGTCAAGAGGCACTTGGCTGTACTGGATGAGTTTAAATCCTCTGGAATAGATGGTATGCACCCATGATTACTCAAAGAACTTTCTGGAGAGCTTGCAGAACTGTTATCCGTCTTTAGGGCCTCTTGGAGGACTGCAGAAGTGCCAGAAGACTGAAGGAGAGTGAATGTTATTCCAATCTTCAAAAAAGGGAGGAGAGATGACCCAGGAAATTACAAACTAGTGAGTGTGACCTCAGTTGCAGGAAAGATAATGGAGCAGATTTTAAAGGTGGTGATCTGCAAACATCTGAAGGACAATTTGTTGATCCAGGTAAGTCAGCATGGATTTTATTCCAACAGGGCCTGCCAGACCAACCTGGATTCCTTCTTTGACTGAGTGTTGGTCTTATTAGAAAATGGGAACTCAGTCGGTGTTTACCAGAACTTTAGTAAAGCTTTTGACATTGTTCCCATGATTATTATTAATTAAAGGTAAAGGTATCCCCTGTGCAAGCATCAAGTCATGTCTGACCCTTGGGGTGATGCCCTCTAGCGTTTTCATGGCAGACTCAATACGGGGTGGTTTGCTAGTACCTTCCCCAGTCATTACCATTTACCCCCCAGCAAGCTGGGTACTCATTTTACCGACCTCGGAAGGATGGAAGGCTGAGTCAACCTTGAGCCGGCTGCTGGGATTGAACTCCCAGCCTCATGGGCAGAGTTTTCAGACTGCATATCTGCTGCCTTACCACTCTGCGCCACAAGAGGCTCTTTATTATTAATTAAATGTATTTAATTAATTATGTTCTCATGGGTAAACTGTAGGACTGCAGATTGGATTTTCAGATGGTTAGGTGGACAGGGACTGGTTAGAAAACCACACCCAAAGAGTGGTTGTCAAGGGTTGTTCATCAGAGGGGAGGGGAGTAGTGGGGTGCCACAGGGCTCGGTACTGGGTCTGGTACTTTTAAAACTTTTAATCAGTCATCTGGAAGAGGGGTGGAGGGACTCCTCATTAAATATGCAGATGACAACAAATTGGAAGAAGTAGCGAACACCCCAGAAAACAGTTCAATTAGTTCTGAACACACTAGAAAAGTAGGCAAATGAGAACAAGGTGTAATTCAATAAGGATAAGTACAGAGTTCTACATCTGGGTCACAAAAATGAGAAGCATGCATACTGAATGGTAGATACACTTCTGGCTAGCAGTGTGTGTGAACAAGACCTCGGGGTACTTTTGAAGTATAATCAAAATATGAGCGGACAGTGTGATGTAGTGGCAGAGAAGGTAAATGCTGTTTGGACATAGTCCTGCTGTATACTGCACTGGTCAGACTGCACCTGGAGTACTGTGTGCAGCTCTGGAGGCCTCACTTCAAAATGAACATGGACAAAATTGAGAGGGGGCAGAGGAGAGCATTAAGGATGATCTGGGGCCTATGAAGAAAGGCTAAGGGACTTGGGAATGTTTAGCCTGGAGAATAATTGTTGTCTTTAAGAATTTGAAACATTGTCACTTAGAGGAACGCAATGGAGCCAGTGGTTCCTGTTGGCAGCAAAGGATGGGATCTGCAGTAATAGCTTTAAATTACGTGTAGAATAGTACCTGCTAGATATCAAGGGGAGGGGGAAAGCACAGTCAGAGTAATTCATCAGTGGAATCGGTTGCCTGAGGAGGTGGTGAGCTCCTCCTCAGTGGCAGTCTTTAAGCAGTGGCTGGACAGATACTTATCATGGATACTTTGGGCTGATTCTTCATTGAGTGGGGGTTGGAAAAGAGGGCCTGTATGGATCCTTCCAATTCTATGATTCTAATATTAATATATGCATTTTTAAAAGCACATTACTATTAGCTTTTTATTAAACCTTAGGAATACACATTGATCTTTTGAGAGAATATTTTATTTTGCATATATTTAATCAAAATATTTCCTAGATAGACACATATCTATATCATAACATAGTACAGCCATAAAAAGCAATTATTTAATTGCTTTATTTGTATTTAACCTGATACTTAAAACCTGTTCCAGCGAAAGTGATATATATATTTTGGTAGAATAAACATAAACGATTCAATACACTTTTACTAGCTCATTCTGAGTTGAAGCTTCTCATTCTATAAATGAATCATAAATTGACAACAGAATTACGATATATAATCAAGCACTTTATTTTTTACTGTAGTATAGAAAATCCATATATTTACTTTTAAATATTTTTAGTCATAGTAAAAATAGGACACGTTTTTCTTAAAATACCAGATAACCCAAACAAATCCATCTAGACATATCAACTGATAAGCATTTGGAGACTTTATTATGGAATTGAACAACAAAGTGCTTAAATACATAATCCCTTTAAAAAGTCAGTGACATTATTCATCCCATTTCAGCTCTTTGCTAGATTAGTAATTGTGCATGGACCTGAAGCTCTTTAGACTTACAATTTTGCTGGTGACAACAAGGACAAAAAGTCCTAGATGCAACATCTCTGGCATCTGCATGGTTCAGCAGACTCCATTACTGATCCTGGCCTCACAGAACACTATACAGGACTAACATAAGTTTTAAACTACCACACAAAATGAACCATTTTATGGAACAAGTGACTTGGCCTATCAAGGGACAATGCTACACTATCAAACTGACATCACCATGTTATGGCAGGCACGGCCCAACTGACATCCCATACATCAAAGCATAACTTCACACTCTGCAAATACTTACTGCTCAGCTACTTCACAGGATAAGAATCAATATTTTTGATGCAGAAAATTAAATGTGAACCAAGTGGAGACTAACTGGGCAAGTAAAAAAATAAATAAATGCATGACAAATCAATAATTTACATTATTGATGAATGAGAATACATTGATGTCCTAATGCTTTGTTTTCTGTGTTCCTAACAAATCTACATTGTAATTGGTTTGTTCAAAGGGATATTTAAAATATATTTAGAAGCAAATACTGAAAAAAAGAGGTGAGGGCCCTAGTTAGACTGGCTGCCTGATGACAGAGGTGGGCCACAGGGATGGCCAAGTCCTCTATGTAAAGGGCTGCATGATAGCACTCAGGTTTCACTTTCCCCTGCGGCCTGCTGCTTCCTACCCATACTGCCCTCAGTTGCACTCGTCTCATGACATCTGTACATCTGTCTATTCTGTATATGGTATCTATTCTTTCATTATGTCATCAGAGCAGGCAGTTGCACATAGGTAGGATCCATATTTGAGGCTCGTAGCTTGCCATGTGGATATGAAGCTACAGGACCATCCCCAGCCTGCTTGGCTCACATTTCCTGGTGGCAGGATGGGGGGTCCCTCATAGAGGCAGCTGCCCACAGCACCCTCCTCATGGCTGCCACCTCCCAGGTGTTCAGCAAGCATCAGTTCCATGATCCTCACTCTTGACAAAAAGAAAATTAAAAGATGGACAGGAATTCTCCATTGGTTGGCTTGCACAAATGCAGTTCAAGTATGTGCTTCTAATCAATTCTTGTGTGCCGCTGAGGTGGCAAAGAGGAGACATGTTGAGCAGCAAGCCTTGATGGCCATCTGGACACTTCTCCAGATCGCCGCTGATTCTTGCATGCAGAACATACACTCCTTTGCCACCCCGAGGCTCCAAGCAGCAAAGAGTAGGTGTGTTGGTAAGCCTCAGTGGTGGCAGATGCTTGGCTTATATGGGCTTGACTTCTGGAGGCAGCAGGTCCTGCACATACTGGGAAGAGGGTGGCCTGTCAGTAGGTCCAGCCTCTTCCTCTGCTCCCCCTACCAGCCTTACCATGGCTTTTCTCCTGTCCTATGGCTGTCCTTGTGGATCAGAGACTGGAGGTGGTGGTGAAAGCAGGTGGCACCCGCTTTTACCTCAGGCACCTCACTGATCACAGCTTGGTTTCTGGGAACATGCTGTAATTGCCCTCAGCAGTAGTGGTTCCTTCACTGTTCCTAACTTTTTAAAGCAATCTTTTGTGTTACCATGTTGCAGTGTTGTGACACAACAACCTTCTTTTTAAAAGAAAACACTGGGGGAAGGGGGTAATCAAGAGCAGGGAACTGTAAAATGAAGGGGTGCAATTAAAAGAAAGGAGCAAACAGGCACCACTTGTTTGGGGTGGTTTCTGCTCCCTAAACGCCCAGCAGGTAGAAGAGGGCAGCTCTTAGGCACCCTTCCCTTGGGAGGGGGAGGGACAAAGGGGGGAGGGAGGATGGTGACAAGGAAAGAGGCATTCCCAAATGACTCAAAATGGTGGGTGCAGGGGACAAACCAATTGCATGCATTTCCTCATTGGGCAGCCCTGATTTAGATCCCGTTAGCCCCTGCTTCGAAAAGTGAAAACCATATTTCTGAGGATTCCTTGTTGCGGGACAAGTGAGGGGGCAAATCAGGTCTGTGCCAGAAAAGGAAAATTTCAGTGTGGAAATTGACAAAAAACTCAACCCTATACAAATGCAAATCCAATCCAAAGTCCTAGTGCAAATAGTCAAGGTGTCTGTTGTGGGGACAGGAAGGGAATTGTAAGTTACATTGACACTTTTTACAGCAGTGAAAAGCGGGGTATAAAAACCAACCCTAAGACATTTGATTGAAATTGGCTTAAAACATCTAGATTATAAAAGTACAACAATATGATGGTTGACATTCCCTACCAGTATTTGTACATTTATGATGTAGCATATCCTAAATATAGACATATAAATATATCATAAATATATTGACAGGTACATAAATGCTGTTGGGACAAAATATTACTGGGTTGGACAGACTTTAGAAATATTCTTTCAAGGTTAACATGAAGTTCCACATTTTGGTCATGTAGGAAAGTCCTCAGGCAACACATATTCTACTGAAGAATGCCACTTCTATGTACTTAAAATATAACAGAAACAACACCTTGTAACAAGGATAAATTGTTCATCTTTATTTCCCACACCATTGTAAAAGAAGCTGATCAAGGATAACATGTCTAGCTACAATAGCTTCACAAAACTATATTTAATGGAGACTTAAAAAAAAAAAGCCTAGTAATAATTAGAACAAAAGGTGGGGAAAATAATCTCCCTCCTACCTTTCCACGTCCTAGTAATAAACTCTATAAATGAAAATAACCGATTATCTGTCAGAATATGCAAGATCTGTAGTCAGCAATCCTCAACCCCCAGGCCACAACCCGGCGTTGGTCCGTGAGTCAGTACCAGGCTTCACCCCGCTACTGTCTGGGCTGGACCAAGTTAAGGCACTAGTCCTTCCCAAGGGCTCTGCCACAGGGAGTCAGGAGGTGCCTCGAGGGTGGGCGGCACTAGGGAGACTGCGGCCTGGGAAGCCCTACTCCGGAAGAAGTCTGCAGGATCCGGCAAGGGTGGCTGCTGCCATGCTGGCTCCAAGCTCCTCTCGAGCTGGCTCCTCCACCCCCTTGAGCCCTTCACCCCATTGGTCATCGTCGGGGAGCAGCCTCTTTCACAGCACTAGCCCAGTGCGCTGGCCAGTCACAGCACTGAGCGCCACAGTGCCAGGGCCGCCTGATGGTGCTGCCGGATGGGGGAGGAGGAGATGGCCGCTGCTCCTAATGCTGCTGGTCATCCTCACCTCACTGGCATGGAGTCTGAGCCTCTAAAGGCTTCTGCTCCTGCCTGTGCTGCTGGCAGTGGTGGTGGCAGGCCACATGTGGAACTACTGCAAGGAGGCGGAGGAGAATGACAGGTGGGTGGGCAGGAGAGCAGAGCAAGGCTCCCCAGGTGTGCCTTGCCTGTGGCACCGCAGGAGGCTGTGGAGAAGGAGCACCGGACACCGACCTGCTGTCTTCTCCCCCTCACCCCCCTTCCTCCTCCTCTCAGGGAAATGTGCTTCCTCGCCGGCGGCCAGGTGCCATTGGAGTCAGATTTTGAGGCATTGCAAGCGCTGGCGTCATCAGAGTCGCCCGGTAACCTTGGCAACAAGACAACTTGTGGAGGCCATTCAAACCGGCATGGCAGAGGTGAAGGCTTGACCGGTAAGATGGGGGATTCCTGTCCTCCTGTATTGTCTCCCCTCCCCAATTAGGTCCCAGGAATGGGGAGGTTAGCGTGAGGCATTTACTTTGGTGGGGCGTTTTCGGCCGGCTTCAGAGTCCACACAACAGAAATGCACTTTGATCTCAAAGAGATCGGGGGCTTGGTCAAAACAGATGGCCAAAGTTTCCAGCTAAGCTGCCTTTGTGCTTCATACAGATAGCACAAGGGGGGAAAGGCAAGGTTTCTATGGAAACCACCCCCAACTGTGTTGAATACATTTGTCCAAAATGGGCATTAAGGTCTGTATAGCTGTCCCTTAAGACTACCCCCCCCCCTCCTGGCCTCAGTAAAATTGTAAAGTGTTGACTGGTCTCCAGTGATAAAAAGGTTAGGGACCACTGGTGTATATGATTCAAAAAGGATATGAAGAATATCCTTCCTACAAGGAGTGTCAGAGGAGATATGTATAGTCAGATTAGGAAGTTCCTAATTTTTTTCAAACAGTCTCTTCCTATGACCTCATTGTCTCAATTGGAGACTTAATGCTTCCCTAAGTACATTTCCTACCTACTTGCCTCTATAATAGACTGAATGAAGACAGAAGAACAGTTATAGTTATGAATCTCGCCCTCTCTTTCTATACAAAATTTGTTTCTCTTAATAGTAAAACTATTTTAGTCTTTGCAGTCTGGTGCTTTCCACCTCTTTTCATATTAAAACTCTGCAAACATTATCAAATGGAAATCAGGCAGTTCTCCTAAGTACATTCATGGCAGTAACATGCAAAGGCAGAACCCTGCCAAGTAGACTTTTTCAGGGCAAACAACAGCAATCCTTTGCACTATTGGTCTATACAAATCATTTCTTTGCTTAAAGCCTTATAATTCTGTTCAAAACTTCCACTGAGGATTTTACCCACTCTTACTACTGAGTTACTCCTTATGAAGATTCCCAATACATCGAATTGTTTCCTTTTACCTATCATCCTTCTTGACATTTTGTCACCTTCACATATTGACTCTACTCAAGACCCTCATCATCTTAGGCATCCCACCTTGATTCAAGAAATGCTTCTCTTTGATGAAGCTAGCTCATCTATATTCTAAGTTTTCTTATAGTTCAACTGTAAAATTGATCACCTGACTCTGCAACACCAGACTAAGTATGTCATTTCCCCAGATATAAAATATATAGTTCTTTCATGTGCGGACCTGCAGTGCATGTGCGGCCGCCGGATCGCCCTCCCCCACCCACCAGTCCGCAGCCTAAAAAAGGTTGTGGACCACTGCCCTAAAAGTTAGCTTGTCTGTTTATTTGCTATGGTCTATTGTATCTAGCTATTATAATACTGGAAACATATATGCTTACCAAGAATCCTTTCTACAGTGAAGTCAACATTACTCAGTAACTGATTGTTTGAGGATTGATATAATTTAGCCTAATTTAATGTCTTGATACAAAATGTTCCAAGAGTCAAATAGTTTATTTTCTTCCAAGATAATTATGTCTCCTTTATATCATTACATCACCAAGTATTGCTAAAACAAAAGCTTTAAAAACTTAAAAGCTAAATCACACAAAGCCAGTCTAAAAGCAGAATGACTTTATGGTAACTCGTGCAAACATTATGTACCAACTGCCAAACAGAAACAGAGATGGAGGACAAAGGAAACATCTGGATAATCTACCCCATGTTTAGAAACCTAGTATTATTGATATCTTCCGCACAAATCTCGTTTCCTGTTAGGTATCATATCATACAGATATCCTGCAAAGTGTGCTACTGAAATTCGGTGAAAGTTGATGAAGGTTGACCCATATATTGAGATAACAGGCAGAATGGTGCATGCTGCTTAAAAAAATGCAATACTAACACTTCTATGAAATTTCAGGAACAACAAAATCAATCATTCTAGACTACTTCTGCTTTGTTAGGGAGAAAGCTTTGCACAGTATAGCTCTCAGCCAATTGTGCACAGATAGAAAACAGATCTGCCTGCCTAGAAGAGGTAATATACACATAACTAATCATAGCAGACACATTTCAGTGCAGGTAAATAGTTTGTAGCTTCAGCAAGGTTACTCAGTCTCTTGTCATACAGCATATTTTGGGACCAAGGGTTAAAGTACATATTCATATCTCCAAGTTGGCTCTATCAAGAGATGTGTCAATGTCAATGTATTTTATCGTGTTTAATCTGTCTTTTACAGTTTTCTGGTGATGATACAAAATGACACAACTTGCACATTTCCTAACAATGCAATAATCAGCAGCTAAACACACTGAATCCTAGAGACATTCAGCTCCTGTTTCCTTCAGTCTGGCTTGGCCATATGAAGAGTCAGGAAGTTCTCAATCAGTTTATCCCTGAGTTACCTAGGGACAGAGCAGTCATTAGTGGCTGCTCAATGAGCCAGCATGGTGTAGTGGTCAGGAGTGTAGGGAGGACATGTTTGATTCCCTGTTCCTACACAGGCAGAAAGCCTGGTGACCTTGGGCTCGCAACAGCCCTGACAGTGCTGTCCTGACCATGCAGTCCTGTTACAACTCTCACAATCTCAACCTACATGACAGGGTGTCTGTTGTGGGGAAAGGAAGGGAAGGTGATTGTAATTTCTTTGAAGCAGTAATTGAAATTTCTTTGAGCAATGAAAACCGAGGTACAAAAACACTTCTTTTTTTTATCTTGGCTGTCCTATAGCTATTGTATTCTGTATTCTGCTCCAGTGTAGCAAACACATTAGCTAGGTGCAGAGTCAAGAGGGGGCATGTCTATATGTATTCCCAGAATGGTCCTGACATCAGGAGTCTTAAAACCAGAGATAAGACAAACCAAAAAGAACAAGTAATGATTCAGGGCTAGCTTTCAAGATAACAGCCAGCTAGGATTGGTTTTATTCTCAGAACATCTAGCTTGGTTTCATCATCCGAATAACCAATGTTATTTTAAGCAAGCTAAGCTGACATTACAATGTTATCAGAAGCCAACTTCACAGGAAATACAGCGACGGTTAAGCCACTGCTTTGTCCTAGTCACTCTCTCAGAAATAAAATGTCACCTCTAATACAGAGACAAGTAATGAGAATGCCCTGGCATCAAATGGCAGAAGTCCTCAATGGCACCACCACTTCTAGATAACATTAAACATTGCCATGTATTTCATATACCATGATGGAAAAAATAAGATACTAATGTTGATTTATTATGAGAAAAAATCTAATGCAACAATTTAGAAATCACCACATATTAGAACAGCCCCAATAAAAGTGTCCTGGGTCACCAAACAGGCACCTTTGAGATTCTTATTCAGTGTGGTGGCCACAGCCACAAAATGGCTCCCAGAGCAAGCAGAGCCAGTCACACCATGGCTGTTGCAGCTTACCTTTACTCACAAAGTGCAGACTATTGAGATGTGCTGTTTTTAAAAATCTGCACAGCTAATTGAATGTCCAGTGGCCAATCAGAACCTTTGATGGACTAAAGCCATACCTGGCTCCAGCATCTTCCTTGAAACCACTTGATGGGTACCATGGTCCCCTTAGGTACTAAGTTCAGGACCCTAGACTTACTCACTACTAGATATACTTTAGGTGATCCAAATAAAGATATTTCCCTATTGTTCTTAACTTAGTCTTGTTGTGGCATTCAATGAACACATTTAACTTGCTAGCACAGAAAAAGCTTTTGTTACTAACATGTCCTCAGCATGACTAACCAACCTTAACTTGCTGACTGACCAAAATATAATGTTCCCATATCAAATTATACTAGTAATTCATCATTATTCACTACCATCCCCAAACATCTAGAAAAGCACACAAAAACCTGATCAATAAATTCCAAGTCAAACCACAAAAAACCCTCTCATCATGTTTTAGAGAGATTCACTCAACCACTTCTTAAATATTTTATATTTTATTAATAACATAAAGACATAAATGACAATAAAATAACATAGGATGATTGAATTATTTCTCTCTAGGAAAACACTTCTGTTTGTTTAGTGTCACAAACTGAAAAGCAAAGCTTGACCAAAGAAAGTGTGATGAGATCAGGACAGATTTAAGCACTGTATTCAACAGACATCAATAATTTTCATACTTTGCTTGACACCCGGTTTGCATTCTTGTACAGCACAGCATGTTTTCCTCACATGGAAGTTACTCACAGAGCAGTGTGGGAGACACAACATTATTGTCAGTTCCCAGTGTCCAGGATATGAGTCACTTCAAAGAGCATGATGTTGTATAAACCACAAAAATAAAAACTAAGAGGCAGAAATCCATGATCAAATATCTCAACCTTTTTCCCCCTTAAAAGCACATCTGCACAGCCCTGACAGATCATGTCAAGGGGCAGAAGGGTGGGGCTTAATCCTTTTCCATATGCCATTTTACCAAATTTATGTCCTCCCTACCAACTGTTTCCCCTGTAAGTACCAATCAGATCTAATAATAAAATAATGTAACAAAACAAAAAATCCTGAGCAGTGTCTCTCTTCTGCCACATAGCAGGGTAGCACAGACATGATCAAAAACAGTCATTTTAAAATCATTTTTTTAAAAGCTCATCACATTACAAGCCCTCAAACAATCATCTCCAGCCATCTGACAAACACATCTAAAAATCCAGAAACCTCAAAAGGTAGAAAGTTAGAAGATGTTGTGTCTAACAGTGCACTATGAGGGTGGAACTCCATAAATGGCTTTACAAAGATTACAGGTAATTACTAATCTTTTAAGAGTTCGTTTATGTAATTGTATGTATGACATTTATATAACTTTTTGAACAAGTTAACATATCCTTATCCATGGTTCCTCTATATATTTGTGAAACAGCCTGGAGGGTGGAATGTGTCCGGCTGCCCAAGTTGGAATAGGGCCAATCAGGATGCAGCCAGCAACGCTGGCTATACCCTGATTATCCCTGCCCCTACAGCTCCCTCCCTCCCTGGACACTAGCCACATTCCTCTCAGAGAGAGACACAAAGAGCCCTGCCAGACCGAACATAGAATCATAGAATCATAGAGTTGGAAAGGGCCATACAGGCCATCTAGTCCAACCCCCTGCTCAATGCAGGATCAGCCCAAAACACAAGCCCTCGTTCCCTCCTATCATTCCTGCTGTGAGGGAGGCAGAGAGAGATACAGAGAGAGCTGCCCCAAGCTGCTGACAGAGACACAGAGAGAGCTACCCCAGCTTTAGCATTATTTTAGTAGCTAAGTACTTTCTGCACCAAAGTATACATTAACCCAGGGGTAGTCAACCTGTGGTTCTCCAGATGTCCACGGACTACAATTCTTTTATCGTGTTTGCAAAGGCTGACAGGGGTTCATGGGAATTGTAGTCCATGGACATCTGGAGGACCACAGGTTGATTACCCCTGCATTAACCTACTTGAAGTTTATAATGGGGTGCAATTCTAGATAACACTAAAGAGCCAGAACTGATTGTCAGACAATCATAGATCTCCTGGCTATACTACATGAAACAATCAACCAATCAAACAGACCTTCTCAGGACTCCTTGTCTAGGAGTGTAGGAGACTTTATCCGAATCTGCCAAGAAACTCATCTTGATAATGAAAATCAAACCTGGAACAGAGTGAAAACTGTGGGATATGATAGTATTGGCATCACATACCATTGTACCCATGGGATAGTGACTTATGCCTGAAGCTACAGCAGTGAAGTGGATATTAAACAGAAAGATATACTTCCAAAGTGCATTGAAAGTGCATTATCCAATGTGTGCATAATGGGCCTCAGAAGTAGAACTCAACGCCCCATGTAGACAAAAATTGACCAAAGCAACTGTAAATTTGAATTTCAGGCAGTCCAGGAGGAAAACCTGTATCCTGTTGAAAAAAATAGGTGCAAGCCCACCTGTGTTCTGAAGAAATCCAGAGGTAATCTCAAGCCAGACAGCTGCCTGACTATCTAGAGTTCTGAGGGATTAAGATAGTGAGATGTCAAAGGATTTCAGTACTGATTAAATTTCCAAGGCACTGAAGGATATCAAGAGTGGAAAGGCACCAGGCTTTCAGTGCATCTCTAATGACTTCATGATCAACAGCAGCACGTTCACTAAGAACTGGCTTGCAAAATTTCTCACTGACATCATAAGGAAAGGAAGACTCAAATAAACAAAGATAGTTGCTATTTTGAAACCCGGAACACCAAAACATCTGGCAGATCATTACAGACCTATTTCCCTTCTGAGCTCCTATTACAGACTCTTCAAGAGGCTAATCCTGAACAGAATCAGTGACAGAATTATTGAACATGAATAAACAGGATTTAGACTCCATCATAGTTGTGAAGGCCATATTCTCAATTTAACAACTTTCTTAAGACATCAATAGTTTTCATTGCTTTGACTGCTGGTTAGGACACAGTCTGGAGGGATGGTATGCTACAAAAGTTTTTACAAGTTTTCCCCTGTAGAACATTATTTTGACTCCTAAATAGCATGTCAAATTATAGAACTTTCCAAATAATTATGCATCAGTCAATCAGCAAACAGAAGAAACCAAATAACAACCAACTCCTGGCTTGGTTCTGATTCTAGTTCTTTTTAATCTCTACATCTCTGATGTTTCCAAGATGATATCCAAGAAGTTTGCTTATGCTATAAGGCATAAATCAATTGAAAGGACTAAGGAAATACTGACCGACTGCTACTGTAAATAGCACCTTATCCTAAGACTCAATAACAATCCAGCCAGCCATGAATTGAATGTCTACCTTAATGAGAACCATCAGCGGCTTTACTAAACTGATCTATTGGCTACTCACGATACACTACATCATCCCCCACATCTCTGAAGAAAAGTTGCTCTTCTCCGGCAATATAGAATGATCACTGAAATCAGAGAATTGCCCATCCACAAAGATATGGCTGATGTTGATGTGGATCTTAGTCTATACAGACTAAGATCCTAACACTCACCAATAAGATCTGCAATCCTGTAATCACAACATTTTGACCTAGGAAATGAATTATTGTGAACATGGATGCAATCAGTTCCACTTGGTATCTACAAGAGGCTTGAAGGATTTGACTTGCAATGTAAAGTTCGGAATATAGCTAATAGAATACAAGAACAGGATTTGGTAATTGTGAAGACCTGATGTTTAAACAGGGCAAAATACTGAGACCTGAATGTGATTGTGGTGCAGCCTACCAAACTATTTTCCATCACAGGAATCCGTCACAGGAATCTGGTTGTTGTATTTTGCATGGGAATGTGATGGAGCTCTTTCAGTTCTCTCTAGCTGCAACTGAGTGGACTGAAATTTTAGATATTTCTATTTGGGGGGATTGCCAAATTGGTCTACATACCTGCTGATTCAACTTCATTACATATTTTATATTACTATATATATGCTTTCCTTGTGAAATATAATATAAGGCTCAGTCCAGGCACCTGAGGAAGGGTTCAGGAGCTCACTTCAATTTAAACAAGTTAAATTAAACTCAAGAAATTGTGAAATTCAAAAATAACAAAAATGTTTTGTTTAACATAGAGGGGAAAGGTCAGGTGAAATCACGGGTTGAAATTTCTGAGGTAAAACCAGCACATGCTCCAACTTAAGTTGATGTGTTTGGTTTCCAGAAAGCTGCTAAATTCTTTCCAGTATCCACAACCCTTCTTTTGAAATACCAGTACTCGTCTGGAGTTTTTAACTGACTCTTAAGGTTTCTAAAGGTAGTTTCTAACCATGTTAGACCAGGGGATATCTACACTCTTAAGATCTAACTCCCTGTTTGACCAGGTAGGAAAATTCTCTTTTTACCAGAAGATCTATTCCCTTTTCTTTGGCCTGAATGGGAGTCTTTGTCTGCTTCCCAAACTTGCTTGCCACCTTTCCCCCAGTTCTCGTGTCTGTATTAAACCACTCTCAGTCAGAGCTGAATTCCAAGACCGTCAGTACTTAACGCTTCTCAGCTAGGGCTGAAATCTGCATTTCTTTTCAGCATCCAGTTTAGAAGTATTTCTCTGCTCAGCTGATGCTAACCAATGAGATTGCTTGGAGCAGTCAGTCACGTAAGGTTCTCTGGCTCTGTGAAGAACTAACCCTTCATGCTCCTTTATCTGTTTACCCAGCTAAGCTTTAAAAAATTCAGTCTGTCACAACTGCAGACAATGAATCGTAAGTAAGGTATGCATCAGAGATAGCCAAAGACTGCAGACCAGTCAATGTTTTTATTTGCATTGTTCAGATTAAATAGTTTCACAAAAAGGTTACTTATAGCAACAGCAATAAAACCAACTTTGGTCCTTTATGAGATATTTAAAAGACGTGATAAATCAAATAAATCAAAAAGTGTACTTTATTTACTTTGCTGAATATTCATAAACTGTTCATAAACCTGTTTTTGAATCAGTATTATGAATAACCTTTCTTGGGGGGGGGCTATAGAAGGGTGATGCTTAAAATGAGAGGGAGGAAAGCCTAAGATATATCTCATGTTTTAACTTTCATCTTTCAAACTACCCTAATAACATCAGCAATACTGTAATCAAATTAAAAATCAAGTTGCATCTTATTCCCTCCTCCCCCCAGCTTTTTGACACTGGTCATTTCCTGTCAATTTCCTGTTCAGTCTGACCATGGGCATCACACCACTGCTCTGGCTTCTTACAAGTCAGAAACATGTTTTTACATTCATTCCTTTCCTGCCTTTTATTCATTTTAATGATGCTAAACAAAGTATTTATTAGCTTTACAAAAAAGAGGCGAGGAAACAGTTGGCACATTGGCACACCCATTTTAATGTATACAATTTAACATTTCAAAGATCTCAAAGTTACAACTTTTTCTAATACTGTAAATATTAAAATACTTGAAAACATAAAAACAAATGTAAATTTCTGATGATGAAAGACAGAATAATGTACCATTCCTTATTACAGAATGTGGATTATTGTTTGAGGAATAAGTACTGGAAAGTGCTAAACGGATTTCTGAACAACTAGAAAATAAGGGGTGGCACCAAATTGGGAGGACTGGCAAATACTCCAGAAGATAGAGACAGAGTTCAACGAGATCTGAACACAATGGGAAAATGGGCAAATGAGAACATGATGCAATTTAATAAAGATAAGTGTAAAGTTCTGCATCTGGGTCAGAAAAATGAAAAGCATGCCTACTGGATGGGGGATACGCTTCTAGGTAACACTGTGTGTGAACGAGACCTTGGAGTACTTGTGGATTGTAAACTAAATATGAGCAGGCAGTGTGATGCAGCAGCAAAAAAGGCGAATGCCATTTGGGGCTGTATCAACAGGGGCATCACATCAAAATCACAAGATGTCATAGTCCCATTGTATATGGCACTGGTCAGACCACACCTGGAGTACTGTGTGCAGTTCTGGAGGCCTCACTTCAAGAAGGACGTAGATAAAATTGAAAGGGTACAGAGGAGAGCGACGAGGATGATCTGGGGCCAAGGGACCAAGCCCTATGAAGATAGGTTGAGGGACTTGGGAATGTTCAGCCTAGAGAAAAGGAGGTTGAGAGGGGACATGATAGCCCTCTTTAAGTATTTGAAAGGTTGTCACTTGGAGGAGGGCAGGATGCTGTTTCTGTTGGCTGCAGAGGAGAGGACACGCAGTAATGGGTTTAAACTTCAAGTACAACGATATAGGCTAGATATCAGGAAAAACATTTTCACAGTCAGAGTAGTTCAGCAGTGGAATAGGCTGCCTAAGGAGGTGGTGAGCTCCCCCACACAGGCAGTCTTCAAGCAAAGGTTGGATACACACTTTTCTTGGATGCTTTAGGATGCTTTGTGCTGTTCCTGCGTTGAGCAGGGGGTTGGACTAGATTAATGTGACCAGATTTCCGGGGACAAACGGCGGGACACGCCGCCGCTGCAGTGGCGGCAGCAGCAGCACTTGGGCCCTCCCCCCTCCCCCTCCCTCTCCCCCCCGAGTGGCCTCAGAAGGGTGGTGGTAGGGCGGCAGCAGCAGCAGTGGCGACAGCAGGCGGGCTCTTCCTCCCTCTGACTTACTGCGCCACGGAGCGAGAGGAAGCTGGAGCACCACGAAGCGAGAGCAAAGCTGGTTGCTCGCGGCAGCGGTGGCAGCCCTTTCCCCCTCCCCCCTCTCCTGACTGGCCTAAGAAGGGCAGTGGCGGGCGATGGCGGCAGCGGCGGCAGCAGGCGGGCTCTCCCACCACAATAAGGAAGGCAGCAAAAGCGGCAGTGGCAGCGCGAGAGCAGAGCAGGCTGAGCTCAGGAGGCGCTCGGGCTCCAGGGCAGGGCTTGCAATGCACGAGGTGTTGCCTCTGCCCTCCAGGGCCCCACAGCCTCTGCCAGCCGGCAGGAATGACAGCACCAAGCAAGCCCCGCCCTGGAGCCCGGGCCTGCGTGGGGGCCTCCTGAGCCCGGCCTATCATCCTGGCTGCCTGATCAGAAGAAAAATGTTAAAAAAAATTTTAATGGAGAACCCCGCGGGACATCTTGAACACGCTTCACAACACGGAGAAAATTGCCCCAAAGGCTGGACTGTCCCGCCAAAAGCGGGACATCTGGTCACCTTACACTAGATGGCCTGTATGGCCCCTTCCAACTCTATGATTATGTGATTCTGTGATTCTGTATCAGCAGGAAAGGAAATTAAGTTACAATGGCTGCCAGCTTGAGACATCTAAACTGGAAGGCTCCCCTACACGCATACTGCAAGGATTTATAATCTAGGCATGAGTCAAAGGACAAGAGTTTACGAATTATAGCAAGAGTCCCCAATGTGGCTCCGGAGGGACTATGTACCCTAATGACACTTTCCTGGTACCCAAGGGTTTATAGAAAGTGAGCAGGGCCAGGTGGCTGTGCAGGGTTTTTTTTTAAGGTTGCTTTGCCAGCAGCTCCCACCACAGCACACCTTTGTGTATGCCAGAAAATATTTTTAAACAGTATGTTCATTTCAAAAGGCCTCCTGTTAAGTACCGCCTCTCCCTTAAATGCTGAAGATCTATACCTAACCTCATTTGGTAATCATTTTGGGGTTGCACCCACAACACTGGCAGAATTCCAAAGGTGCCTGCAGAATCAAAATACCTGGGGATTCCTGAATTAAATCTTGTGGCCTTGGCTACAAAATTCTGGAAGACATTAACCCAGGATGTTGTTTACTTTGTCTTTTTCTCTTTTAAAATATTTTAATAGAACTTGGCTTAGAAGACTGGTTTTCGTAAAATTCTCATTATGGAGAAAAGCAGAATAAAAATATTATCATCAATAAAAATAAAAATCACAGAACAGGTCAAAACACATCATACCATAAGTAGTTTGAAAACAATTTAAAATTAATCTTTACACTGCTCTGTGGGAGCAGTATAAATAAAACAGTAAGGGGTGTGGGGGAGGGCTCAGTCTGGGATGGGGGGGCCAACGATTGGCCCCTTGCCCCCAGACTGACAAGCGGAGGGCCCAATTGGCTGGTGCGAAGTGCCTCCCGACCTGCCACCCCCCTACCCTGAGCCGCCTTCAGCTGGCAGCCTCCATTACGCGCCTGTCCACCCACAAGGCAGGTAGGCAGCTGTCTGCAGTAACCTACGATGTGGCCCTTGGGGGTCCCGGCCTGCCCAGCGTACCCTTCGCCTCCCCCCCCCACCTTCACTCCCCGGCCCGCACCTCAACACCCCGCTCTGCGCTCCACCACTCAACACCCCACATCACAACCGCGCTCCATTGCCACTTTCCCGCCCCCTTCTCGCCCACGCAATCTTTCCCAGCCACCCCCCCTCACTACTCAACTCCGCCGCTGCCGCTTCACAATCACATTCCACCGACGCTTTCCCGCCCCCTTCTTGCCTGCCCAGTCTTTCCCTGCTGCCCCCCTCACTACCCAACTCCACTTCGCGCTCTGCTGCCACTTTCCTGCACCCCTTCTTGCCTGCCCAGTCTTTCCCTGCTGCCCCCCTCACTACCCAACTCCACTTCGCGCTCTGCTGCCACTTTCCTGCACCCCTTCTTGCCTGCCCAGTCTTTCCCGGATGCCCCCCCCCCTTGCTACTCAACTCTGCTGCCACTTTGCAACCTTGCTCTTCCGCTGCTTTCCCGCCCCTTCTCACTCACGCAGTCTTTCCCAGCCACCCCCCTCGTTATTCAACTCCGCCACTTTGCCGCTGCGCTCCACTACCACTTCCCAGCTCCAAACACCCAGCCACCCACCCTTCTCAATCCCCCTCTTTCCCCCCTCATGACTTGCCTCCCCACCCACCCAGTGGACCCCTTCCTTCCTTCCTTCCTTCCTTCCTTCCTTCCTTCCTTCCTTCCTTCCTTCCTTCCTTCCTTCCTTCCTTCCTTCCTTCCTTCATTTCTCTCTCTCCTTTCTGCCCCTCTCTCTGCGCCTCTTTCTCTCTTGGTTCCACCCAAGATCCCTAATCCATCGGCCAGTCTTTCTCTCCTCTCTCTCTTACAGAATTAATGCCCGACCTCTCTCTGAACAAGCGGGGAAAGTGGGGAAAGTTATAGAACAGAATGCCATCTTTTATTGTAATAATGGGGTATTTAGGGGATTTTATGGGATTTTACTTTGATTTTATATTTTATTGTGAACTGCCGTGAGACCTTTTGGCGAACGGCGGTATATAAATCCAATTATATATAAATAAACAAATATTTCTTGAGTTACTAGATATTTGTTCAAGCAGAAAAGTTCACTGAATGCTGCATTTATTTCCTGATCACTAAACTCTAGCTACCAATCATATCTAAAGGGAATGCATACTGGTTGATATTTTAGGAGAGAAAAGAAGCAGGAATCTAAATTATGTCATACATCATAATCTTTTTGCCTTACCTTTGTGCCTATACAGGATTTTCCACGCTTATATTCTTTATGATTTGCTCTTTTATCTAGTTTGTTCCATAAAGCTTTGGCCTTCCAACTGGTCACCTTTAATTTAAGTTTTGTATAAAAGTTCCTGTTGTCCAAAGGATCTAGCTCAAGTTGACGAGTGAGGATATTAAAGGCCTGTATGGTACCCTTGCAGGTGGATGCTTGCACAAAGTTTTCAAATAATTGGCCAGCTTGACCACATTTGTCATCATCCTTTTCCCCCATCTTCCAAGAATAGAGAGTAGAATATTCTAATGGCATGCTCTTAGATGGTGGTGCATTTCAAAGGTGCTGTCAAATTCTTCCAAGCATGTTGCATCTAGGGGAGAAAACCATACAGTTAAGTTAGTGTCATGTCAGGATAATAAAATTCAAATGCTCACATATATATTAAGCCAGTTGAATGCAAACCATATAGCAGGACTGACCTCCAGAACTTGAGGTGCAGCCACATGAATACAGGATGCTACACAGTTGAAGCTCTCAGTTGTACCTTATGCAAGACCCATTGAATAAACTGAAGTTACACAAGGTCATGGAGGCTGGAATATCAGTTGGCCAAATATATAGTAATATTCTATAAAATGGGATTTTCAAATAAAACTTTGGTTCTCTATAATGTAGCTAATGTTGCAAGATTACTGGAGTGAGGGACTATAAACATTTTCCAGTCATAACACTGTTTACTTTTCTGCTCTTATTCTCCAGCCTGATGGAAAGAGTGCCAGCGAAGCACAAGCCCCTGAAGGATCTATCACAGTTCTACAGGGCCTGTAAGATAGTGCTCTTCCACCAGGCTTATGGTTGAGACCAGAGCAATATAGTGAAATGGGCCTCCCTCCACACTTTTCAGTCTCCTCTCTTTTCTGTGCCACTGAACAGCCATAGTGAACAGGCAGACAATAAGAAGTAATGGCTGGAGGTGGTAGTTAGATTGTTAACTATTAGTAAGCTGATAGCTAAATTTTTAATTTTTAAATCTTAATTTAGATTTCAATGACTTAATTGTTTTATGTATTTTTAACTATGTTGTATACCGCCCCCGAGCTCAGTATGGAAGAGAGGCAGTATAAAAATCTAATAATTAATAATAATGTGGATTATATTATGTAAAGGAGCCAAAGAGACTGGGGAAGGATGTTGTAAGTGGGGGCAGGGGGGAGGCTGGCATATGGCCATGTCAGCATTAGATTCACACATCAGCCACTAACTAGGGTTGAAATTACCCCTGATGAGAAGTTGTGCCACTATTTCTTCCCAATAGTTCTAAGTATAAAACACTCTTAGAATCAAAGACAAAGAGTAGTACACTAGAATCGTTTCTGCAGTGACCTAAAATTTCGCATCAACACTCTCTTAGCTGTGTGGAGTTTTGATTTCACACGAAAATCGGACAACTTAGGTGCAGATTCAGGAGAAAGATTTCTTTTTGCACAGCTTTTTGGAGTTCCCGGGGAGGGAATTCGTGGTAATCCAATACACATGGTCAACATTCAAAGTGGCTTCTTTCTTCTTTCCTCAACATGCTTTTGTGTACCTGCGAGCCTACATGCTTCTTGGACTCCTGTATCATTACCTCTGCACCCTGTCGCCATTTTTTTTTTGTATTTCTGGTCACGTTAAGACATGTGATTGATGTTAGAAATTAGTGCACCCACAAGATAAAAAACCCTTATCTCCATTTAGCAAATAGAATCAGCTTAGAATGACTACCTAATGTGTGTTCGGAACTCTTAGGAACCCCTCTAACCCCCCAATCATGGAAATATATATAGGGTATCCAAGATATGACTTCTTGTGGTCTTTTTTTCTTTCTTTCTGATTGTGTTAAGATAAAGGTAAAGGTAAAGGTATCCCCTGTGCAAGCACTGAGTCATGTCTGACCCTTGGGGTGACGCCCTCTAGCGTTTTAATGGCAGACTCAATACGGGGTGGTTTGCCAGTGCCTTCCCCAGTCAATTACCGTTTACCCCCCAGCAAGCTGGGTACTCATTTTACCGACGTTGGAAGGATGGAAGGCTGAGTCAACCTTGAGCCGGCTGCTGGGATTGAACTCCCAGCCTCATGGGCAAAGCTTTCAGATGGCTGCCTTACCACTCTGCGCCACAAGAGGCTCTTGTGTTAAGATACATGATTGTAATTATGATTATGTCCCCACCCCTAAGGGCTTCCCTGAAAGTATTTGTGGCATTGTTTTTGTTGTTTTTGATTCAGCCTGCCTTTTCCCCACCCTTCTTTTTGTGGGGCTAGCCAGAAATCGTGTCATTTTTATCACCCCTCTTTTTCACCTTCTTCCTGAACTGGCCCTCCCCCTCCCCCAATCATTTCAGCTTTAAAGTACAAATTTAGAGTCCGGTGGCACCTTAAAGGCCAAAAATGTTTTATTCAAGGCATGAGCATACACACTTCCTCAGATAAAATATTTAAATCCAAAATGTGAACATGTGTTACTGCACACGCGCAAAGAAAAAAAGAGATAAAAAGGAAGGGGACAAGGCTGCCTCCAAAGTTAATGCAAATGGAAAAGAAAGAAAATCCTCAGTATTGCCATTTGAAAACTACATATGCTGTGGACAGCCAGGCAGAAATGCAAAGTTGACCTCCAGAGACCAGTAAGCAGGAGACCTGGAAAAAACAGATAACTGCAGAAATGGCCTAAGGGAGTAAGTCACTTTTCCTTTCCCGATGATTGTCTCTCCCCCACCACTGATGTCCCAGAAAATCCAAAAATCATCCAATCTGCAAAGAATCTAAGCTGCCTCTAGCAGGATAGATGTCCTCAAGAAACATCACATGAACACAAGCTTTATATCACTTTTCAATAAACAGTAATCACAAGCAGTATTTACTGCTTCTTTTTTCTCCAATCCAGTGAGTGCTGTATGAAAGCTCAGCACTTACTCAGAATATTGTTCAAATAAGGGCAAAGTAGAATTTGAGTCATACCAGACAGTCATTTGCTAACAGCTTATATATTTCCTTTGGTGTATCAAAGGTCAACTACTTACGCATCATAAAGTCTGCTATTTAACATCAAGTTTACAGATTACATGTTACTGTGGATCAGGCTGAGGGCCAACATAGCAGGGACTTTTCTGGCACGTAGACAGAAAAGGATCCTTATAATGGTACTACAAGGATATTATTAAGTTTTTCGCAAGCACCACCAATTTAAAATAGATTTAAAGTTTCTCCTGTGGCATGTACATTTCTGCAGAATACTTTATTGGAAGTAACTCTGGGATCTTTAAAATCCATAAGCAAACATGGGTAGAGTCTGTGGCTGAAAACCTGATCTGAAATACATTTTACTACTCACTTTTATGGTCATTCCAGCATCAATCAATTATTTTAGAAGAGCCTGACAGTTGAAAACTTCCAGGGATCCAGGGCAAAAAAACCCCTCATTTACATCCTTTATTCCCCACCTTTCTCCCAAGTGGGAAACCACAGCGGCTTACACAGCTCTCTTCTGCATTTCATGCTCATAAGAACTCTACAAAGCTGGGTAGGCTGAGTGTGTTTGACTGGCAGAAAGTCGCCCAGCAAGCTTCCATGGCAGAGTAAGGACCTGAAGCCAGGTTTTTTTGTCCAACAATTACACCACACTGGGGAACATTCTTTTTTCCTGTATTTTTCTTCCTGGCAGGGTTGCCAGCTACAGGTCTTCCATAGCTCTGTTATCTAAGGCTTGTCTTAACTAGAGATATTGAAAGTTGAGTTTGAAACCTTAAGCCTAGGCAGCTCTCTGCCATGGAATTAGGATCCTTTCCCAAGGGAATTTCTACTCATGTGCTTTAGAAGTATTCAAAATCAACACAGGTAGTTTTAAACTCCATGTACAAACTTTCAATATAGGAACTGACAGAGTGGCAATCAACCTAAAGCAATATATTTCAGAAATGCATTGTATCGGATGTAACTATCACAGTCCTTCAACAGGACACTAAGGCAAGCATTCAAGACTACAGAAGTGCAAATGAAACTGACATATTTATTTGATTTTGTTTAGTTTTCTTTTACAAGTCAAATACTACAGTTTGTTTTTCTTCTTGTATAAAATTTATATTTCCATGTAGTATGACTACATGTAGAATTCTCAGAATGCATATTGTAAACCTCACATGACTTACTCATGAGTAAATAACCACTTCACCACACTGGATCCCAAGCTGCAGTGGGTGGGGAGGTGGGACAGAACCCAGAGGGTCACAGTGCAGGTATATGTATGAGTGCCTGCTGTATTCTTGGGTGCAATAGGCTTTGCCTCTAGTTTGTTTATATTCACCATTGGTTATAAGGCCCTCCTTCCATTTCCTAAATAAGTCTTTTTTATTACTTACATCTTTTGGAAGCTATTTATGGGGTGACCCTCGCTTCTTTAGGCTCCTCCTGTTTTTCCTTCTCAAGGGAATTGAGATTGTGCCTTCAGTATTTTACTTTTAAGAAACTCCCATCCCTCTTGAACTCCCATCTCCTTACATTTTTCTGACCATTGTATTCTACCCAGCATAACTTTGTTAAAATTTGCTTTCCTGAAGTCCAGTCTATATGTCTGACTATGTAGCTTTTCTCTTTCCTAAGATATGAAAATTCCAAAATCAAATGATCACTACTACCAAGTGTACCCACTACTTTCACCTCATCAACCAGTTCCTCCCTATTGGTGAGAATCAAGTCTAAACTTGCAGGCCTCCATCACATCCATCACACCACTCAGGCACTTAGGAAGGCTTTTGTTTTCCTTTTGAAGCCTCAGAAGTGACTATACAAAACAACTACAAGGCATTTTTGAGAGCTAAGAGCAAACATCTGCACTAACACTAGCCAGAACATCACAAAACAGTGATTGCAAGCCTCACTGAAGCAGAAGTTAAGAAACACACTACCTGCCCAATGAATGTGCTCCTATCCTAGAATCATAGAATCACAGAGTTGGAAGGGGCCATACAGGCCATCTAGTCCAACCCTCTGCTCAACGCAGGACCAGCCCAAAGCATCCTAAATCCTCCATTGTTTCCAAATGAATATAATCAAACCAGAGAATCTCTGCAGGAGAAACTTAATGGGGGAATTTTTGCACCCCAGCAGAACCAGTGCAATATACCGAGTACCCAGCATAATATTAGCAAATGATATTATACGATTCTTAAATATATTTTGTCACCAAGCAGGATAGGGATGAGAAAGTATTGAGACCAAGAAATGAAAATAAAGGGGGAGACATAGAAAAATTAGATGAAGAGAAACATAAATTAATAAGAACCATGGGGAAAATAGATACTAGGAGAGGGAAAGATTGTTTTACTGCTTTGCAAGATCTAAGTGCAAGAAAAGTAAGATAACAGCTAGACCAGCCTTTCTCAACCTTTTTACCATTGAGAAACTCTTGAAACATTTTTCAGGCTTCAAGAAACTCCAGAAGTGATGTCAACAGGACATACCTTCCTGCCATACCCCTGGAAGTCACATGTCACCAGAAGTGACATCATCCAGACACTCCCACCAGATGTAACATCACTAGGCCACTCCCAAATCACAGGAAGTAACAGCACAAATATTTTCAGCTGATTTGTGAGCAGAACCATATCTGCACGCCAGACATACTACCACTTTGGTCTACTTCACCAAAGGGAGCTATCAGAAACAGGGCTTGGGCAAACCTAAGCTGCTCCATTACCCCACCCACCCCTGCAGTTCAGTTAAATTGAAAGTCCTTACCTCACAGTTGATGCCATATGCAATGAGCCTTGGCCAGTAAAGATTTGTATGACTGGGGCCCCTTCCCACCCCCTCCAGACCCATCATTGGACGGGGGGGGGGAGGTTGACATGACATGCTGATAATTTTTTTTAATTTAAAAATACATTAAAATTAATTAACTCCCATCCAATTGGCAAAACCCTTCCAGGACCATGGTCGAGAAAGTCTGGTCGAGAAAGTCTGGGCTAGACTATTGGATGAAAATGATCTTCAGGCTAGCAACTACTGTAGTGGCTCTCGGCATGCTCTATTAATGATGTTTGCTTGTGTCTTGCAGAAAAGGAAAACTTAGCTGATCCTAGAGCTTTTAGCTATTTTCAGAAGTCTCTGTGGCTGCAGCCAAAACTGAATTTTAAAAATAAAAGGGAAGATGTTTGATTGGAGGCAGCAATATGATGCTGGCTTTGAAGCCCTGTTTAAGAGCTTCCTGGGCTCCCGCCATTCCTGCCACTGGAAAACTGTGTGGAAACTTGTCAAACAGAAGCCTGTTTTAACTGCATTTCATCTGTAGTTGTACCTGCAACTGAAAAAACAAACAAAATCCCATCCCTGTAGAAGTTGAAGTGGGTTATAGATTGGTAAAAAATATGTGCCTAAGGTCTGTCTGGCAGTAATGTATTTGAAAAGGACTATCAAGGTAAACATCTACATGTAAAGAGTGAAGAGGTTAGAAGACAAGTCAACAAGCACCTACCCATAAATATTCAAACATACCCAAAATCCTTTTATTTAGCAAGCACATGCATTAGCATCTACAAAAAGGAGGTCAGAGACAAAAGTTATATTAAAATACCAGATTAAGGAAATGAAAGTTATTTATGTCAGTGGATTGCAATTCCCTCCCCCCTTTTCATGTTTCACAAATACATATCTTCTTTGAAGTGACATTACCCAATGATGATTTACAAAGTAGTTATTAATTCACTTGGTGAAACTCTAGGGTTTAGCCTCTCCTACCAATAATGTGTCTGCTTGCAGATCCTTATGCCAATTAAAATAGGCTAACAAATTGTAAAATTTTTGCTCCTTGTCCCTAGACCCAACCCTGAAATATTCAGACTCGCCCACAATCCTATTATCACTTATTTAGCAAGCACATGTATTGGCATCTACAAAAAGGAGGTTAGAGGTAAGGAAGTAATATTGAAATACCTGACTAAGGCAATGAAAATTATTTACTTCAATGGATTATAATTCTCCCTACCCCACCTCTCATGTTTCATAAATACATACCTGCTGTTAATTTACAAAGTATTTATTCATTCACATGTTGAAACTCTAAAGTTTAGTCTAGAGTAATATCCTACTTTTCACTGTCCAAAGGAACCTCAATGTGGTTTATAATCTCACCTTCCCCTCCTCTCCCCACAGCAGACTTCATGTGAGATAGGTGAGGCTGAGAGAGCTCTGACAGGACTGCTCTGTGACGACAGCTCTATCAGGACTGTGCCTGGTCCAATGTCACCCAGCTGGCTGCATGTGAAGGAGCGGGAAATCTTCCCCACATATAGACACCTGAGCTCCATAAGAGAAGATGCCCACCGCACCGCCGTTCCTAACTTTACACTCTTCAAAGAAAAGAGGAAACAAGACTTAAGTTGCACTTCCTGTTTCACTGCTTCTTGTAGCTTCCAAAGCATTTTTCCCAGCTGCTATTTCAGTGGGGAACAAACTCCTACTTCAAAACCACAATTAGAAGATGTCCATTTCAACATCTGTTAACTCCATATCCACCCTTCCAGCACAAGTGCTCTGCATCAGTACTCCTTTTTTGATCAGAACTTCTGGCTTGTTGGCAAATTGGCTACAAACAAAATGATTATGTTGCAACCTCTACTGCAATAGACAGCAAAGTTTTAGAGGTCTAAAAAGAAAATAGTAATTTCTGTGTAACTATGAAAGGAAAGTATACATTTATGCTAGTATAGTCAAACCTAGAAATTATTCCCCAACCCTGTAGCCACTTCAAATGATTCTGATTCAAATGTACCCAATTTCTCTCTTCACTTATGCCACACTGAACATCCAACTTATTATCTTATTCTGCAGTTATTGCATTGCCTTATTTCTGCAGCTGTCAACCCTGGGTCAGGAAATTCCTGGATATTTTGGGGATGGTGCCTGGAGTGGGTGGGGTTTGGGCAGATGTCAGTGGTATATAATGCCATCCAAAGCAGTCAGAAAACCTGGCAAATAGGCTTGGAATACAGTGTGTCTATGGTGGCTCATCAGTAAACTTTCCTCCCCCACCTACAATCATTTTTTAAAGAAAGTCTTTCCCATGCAGGAGTTTTTATTTATTTATTTAGCTTTTGAACAGCTCACAGTTTTAAAATGCACCAACTAAAAAATTTGACCATGTTTTTAACTTTTTCGAAAGTAAAAAAGTAAAAAAGTAAAACTCCTGCATGGGGAGAAAAGAAGATCCACCGCCAACCTTGAGCTCATAAAGTCATGGTTTCAAGGCAAGAGCTTTACTAACTGTGCTATCTTTGTCACTGCATGTGGACCCTATTCATAATGGTTGCTGACTTTTTGCAAAGGCTTCTTCCCCTCCCCCTTCCCTTGAAACAAGTGCAGCAGATTGGGAGAAGGGACGGTGGCTGAAGACAACCACAGGTTGTCCTTCTGATATGAGTATTTGTAGCATTACTTAAGGAGCCAGGAAAAACAGAAAAATACTTCTACAGCACAAAGGTTTAGACACAATGGGGCCAGAATTGAAATGGAGGACAGGAAGTCAAAGGGACTGCTCCTGCCACACAACAATCAACCAGCAGAAACCAATCAACAGGTCAAAAGAGGGGGGGGGGGCAGGAAATCTCAGTAATCCAATTTCTGTTATTAGCATGCAGAGTTAAACTCTGTGATTAAGACAAGGCAATATGTACAGCTTAGTGTAGTGGTTAAGAGCAGTTGCTTCTAATGTGTGAGTGGATTTGATTCCCTGCTCCTTCACATGTTGGATGACCTTGGCTAGTCAGTCCTGTCAAAATCTGTTCAAACAGAGCAGTTTCTCTCAGAGCTCTCTCAGCCTTGCCTACCTCACAGGGTGTCTGTTGTTGAAGAGGAAGGGAAGACTATTATAAGTCACTCACTCCTTTGGGCAGTGAAAAGCAGGGTATAAAAAAAACTCTTCTACTGGGAAACAGTGTCCTCCCCCCCCCCGCCTCCACCTGTCCCCATGGTCTCATGGTGCTTCTTTGGCCCATATTCTATGCCCGTGGTCCCCAACCTGCGGGCTGCGGCCCGGTGTCGGGCCACGAAGGCCATGGTGCCAGGCCGCGGCTCCCTCTCCCCGCCCCCCCCCCGCAGTAAAAAACTTCCCAGGCCGCAAGCTTGCGGCCCGGGAAGCTTCTTACTGCGGGAGGGTGGGGAGAGGGAATCAGGGCCGCACCCGCGCATCGCACATGCGCGAATGCGCCATGCGCAGCCGAAATTGTGCATGCGTGGCACTTTTGCGCAAGGGAGAGCCAATCAGGTAGGAGCAAGCTCTTGGGCCACACGAAGCCATAGCTTCTGCCCACCACGTGAGAGCGGCTGACAGGGATGAACAGGAGCTGCCTCTGTGCTCTATAAGAGTGGGCACATCGGCGAGCTTGTTCTCACTCTTCCACACCTGGTTGCTGTTCCCATCCCACCTTTCCACCCCTTGTTTAAGGCTATGTATTTTTGGCAGTTCTAAGTGTATGATATTATTTCATTGTGTTATGTTGGACTTTGTTAAGTATATTGTCACAGATGGCGGTTATTTTGTGGGTGGATCCTTTTGGGTGGGGACTGTGCTTGTACACCTGGCCCCTCAAGTTCAGAGGCCTCCTTAAGGGGCTGGGGTGCATGTGATCAATGGCGAACCCTGCTGGGAGTCAGCTGTCTCGCAATGCAGGTGGTTGGCAGGTATACTAACAGAGATTAACACTCTCAGGGGCCCACCTTATTCCACCCTCCCATTGCTCAGCAGGCTTGGCGTTAGAGGGAGCTGACGCACTGGTCACTCAGCCCTACAAGATGGCCTGCTGGAGTGGGTTCCTTCTAGCGGTTGGCTGGCCACTAGAGCGGTTTGGATCAACCCTCATTTTGTGCCAATACTCATTTACATAACAATAAAGCAGTAGCCTAATTTAATACCCAAACTTTACTGACTATGTCTTCTGTGCAGTACAGACCATCTCCCCATCCATGCAATCATAGTTAAGAGTTGCTGTTTTCCTGACAGATTCTGTGCCTTTAGCAGTTTGGCAAGCAGTGCAACTTTCAAGGAGAAAAAAGTACTAAGCGTAGTAAACCATCAACTATTTAGAATACAGAGTAGGGTAACTCCCAGGTAGATGCAGAGAAATATAATAAATAAATAAACATACCCATATGCCCCATTCACATCAGCTGCTGCTTCAATTTATCAAGTCCCTAACCTGCTTTAAATTTTCACTGAAGCAGATTTACATGATCTTTCTGGGTTTTTCCAAACTTGGATTGATATAGCACACACATCAAAACCAAATTAAGTACCAGTGAGTTGTGCAACATGTCTGTCAGTAGCAACCTCTAATAAGCCAACTGCCCATGATGGACACCTAGATACATGATCAACCTTTTTTAGAAAACCAGACCTCAAGGGTAAACTGAAACCTGGACCGTTTCCGCACTTCATGCGGGGCTGCAGGCTGGAGTTTGAGCAGGGGCAGGTTGCTCCTGTACAGGTCTGGTGCACCTCATCTGGCCCAGATTTGTGCTCCCACATGGGAGTTCCCAGTGCGGAAACAGTCCTGGTTCACATAAATACAGACAAACTAGCTAGTTTCAAATTATTGTTAATCTGCAAAACAGGAAGTTACAGTGGCTGAGCAGATAAAAAGAACACAAAACTCTTTCCCCATTCTTTCCGGCATGTTTCTATACAGCATAGTAAACCATCAACTATTTAGAATACAGAGTAGGATAACTCCCAGGTAGATGCAGAGAACAAATGAGGCTTCAGAATAACTCCTACGGAGTGTCCTCATGCTGTTCACCTTTGTCCATGCTAACACAGGTTCATTGCTGCATGCCAAAGCAGGTTAAAAGGTTGATCTGATGGACTAGAAGTGCATTAATGAGAATGCCTTGGAGGCAAGGCTGTTATCTAAACCAGGTCATCGCCTAATTATGACTTGAATAGTGGCTAAGCCTCTTGCTAGTTTTATTTTGTAAGAGCTGTTTTGACAAGCTGTCAAGCAAGTTCAGCGTGTCAACATTTCCTCCCCTTGGAAACAGAGTAGATTAGTGCAACCACCTAATGTACAGTTGGATGAAATATCAGAAAATTAATGATTTGCTGTTTGAGAATAACATGCCAAGCAAGCATGATGAAATGAACATCATGCCCAAATGGATACCTGAACCATTAATGTTGTTGCACTGCACCAACATACCAGTTTCACACAGGACAATCTCCACTTCCCCCCTGTTTATCCATCACTGCATCCTAGATTCTCCAAACTATCAAATGAGAATAATCACACATGGCTGGAATTCTCACTCACAGAATTTAATCTGTGGTTTCTTGGATTTAAAGGTATAGGTAAAGGTATCCCCCTGTGCAAGCACCAGGTCATGTCTGACCCTTGGGGTGACACCCTCTAGCGTTTTCATGGCAGACTCAATACGGGGTGGTTTGCCAGTGCCTTCCCCAGTCATTACCATTTACCCCCCAGCAAGCTGGGTACTCATTTTACCGACCTCGGAAGGATGGAACCTGAGTCAACCCTGAGCTGGCTGCTGGGATCGAACTCCCAGCCTCATGGGCAGAGCTTTCAGACTGCATGACTGCTGCCTTACCACTCTGCACCACAACAGGCTCTTTCTTGGATTTAGGAAGTCCTAACAGACTATATCCAATGGAAAGAGTATGCATAAAAGCTATAAACATAAGGTTGCCAGCTCTAGGTTGGGAAATACCTGAAGGATTTGGAGATGGAGCTAGAGATTTTGGAGGTAGAGCATGGAAAGGTGGGGGTGGGGAGGGGAGTGACCTCAACAGGAGACAATACCATACAGTCCACTCTTCAAAGAAACCATTTTCTCCAAGTGAATTGAGCCATGTCATCTGGAGACTGGGTGTAATACCTGGAACTCTCAAGGCTCCACCTGGATATATCAACAGGTAGCAAAATCTTGTTTTACATAATACATTTGTTCAAATTCTTCTAAACAAAGACTGTATCCTGAAGGGCTATAAAATGATGCTGCAATTCAGTAAAAATCTTGCATAGACCAATCTTTGAACACTATGGAATATATGCAGACCTCTTTAAGGACTGGAGATGTCCCGGAGGACTGGAAGAGAGCATACGTTATTCAAATCTTCAAAAAAGGGAGGAAGGATGACCTAGGAAACTACAGACCAGTAAGTCTGACCTCTGTTGTGGGGAAGATAATGGAGCAGATATTAAAGGGAGCGATCTGGAGGACAATTTGGTGATCCAAGGAAGTCAGCATGCATTTGTCTCCAACAGGTCCTGTCAGACCAACCTGGTTTCCTTTTTTGACCAAGTAACAGGTTTGCTGGATTGTGGAAATTCAGTTCATATCATTTACTTGGATTTTAGTAAAGCTTTTGATAAGGTTTCCCATGATGTTCTGATGGAGAAGTTGAAGGACTGCAATCTGGATTTTCAGATAGTTAGGTGGATAGGGAATTGATTAGAGAACCGCACTCAAAGAGTTGTTGTCAATGGTGTTTCATCAGACTGTAGGAAGGTGAGTAGCGGGGTACCTCAGGGCTCGGTCCGGTACTTTTTAATATATTTATTAATGATCTAGATGAAGGGGTGGAGGGACTATTAATCAAGTTTGTAGATGACACCAAATTGGGAGGACTGGCAAATACTCCAGAAGATAGAGACAGAGTTCAACGAGATCTGAACACAATGGAAAAATGGGCAAATGAGAACAAGATGCAATTTAATAAAGATAAGTGTAAAGTTCTGCATCTGGGTCAGAAAAATGAAAAGCATGCCTACTGGATGGGGGATATGCTTCTAGGTTACAATGTGTGTGAACGAGACCTTGGGGTACCTGTGGATTGTAAACTAAACATGAGCAGGCAGTGTGATGCAGCGGTAAAAAAGACGAATGCCATTTTGGGCTGTATCAACAAGGGCATCACATCAAAATCACAAGATGTCATAGACCCATTGTATACGGCACTGGTCAGACCACACCTGGAGTACTGTGTACAGTTCTAGAGGCCTCACTTCAAGAAGGACGTAGATAAAATTGAAAGGGTACAGAGGAGAGCGACGAGGATGATCTGGGGCCAAGGGACCAAGCCCTATGAAGATAGGTTCAGGGACTTGGGAATGTTCAGCCTGGAGAAAAGAAGGTTGAGAGGAGACATGATAACCCTCTTTAAGTATTTGAAAGGTTGTCACTTGGAGGAGGACAGGATGCTGTTCCCATTGACTGCAGAGGAAAGGACATGCAGTAATGGGTTTAAACTACAAATACAACGATATAGGCTAGATATCAGGGGGGGAAAATTTCACAGTCAGAATAGTTCAGCAGTGGAATAGGCTGCCTAAGGAGGTGGTGAGCTCCCCCTCACTGGCAGTCTTCAAGCAAAGGTTGGATACACACTTTTCTTGGATGCTTTAGGATGCTTTGGGCTTTTCCTGCGTTGAGCAGGAAGCAGGGGTTGGACTAGATGGTCTGTATGGCCCCTTCCAACTCTATGATTCTGTGATTCTATGATTCTATGATATCCAGGTTTTCCTTCTTCCTTGCATTTACCTTGCTAACACTAGATGTTATCACTCTCATTACAAATTCACAGTGTTGCAAAAAAGTTAAGACTGAAAACAGGAAAAGGGCATTTTGAGATTATGGGCAGGAGTAAGCCTGAACTAGGTACCAGCATCCTGTTGTGTCTCACACACCTGAATACTGAGTACAGAATACTTAAAACAGGCTACCACATATACTTTGAATACTAGTAAGTTTACACTATGCTGCTGAACCGATAAATACAGCAAGAAAAGTATGCACTGTTTCCACTGGCACAAATGTTGTCCTTCAAAATTGCCACACGAATCATCAAAAGGCTCCCCCTTTTGAAAATGATCTGAACAGGTCGGCTCCATAACATTCTCACTAAAAGTTTCACTAACTGTTTTTATTGCTGTGATTACAAAATGCTTGCTTGAAATTCTGCCCATGCCATTAAAGGAGAGAAAAAAAAAATTTCCCTTGCAAGGAAATCCACACTTAGCTCTAGAAACATCAGTTTTACAGGCTATTGCAAGCAACAGAACAAAAACACGATCAGAATTTTAAAAGATGGTCTATTAAGAAAAATGTGTTATACTGCTATTACATAAACGCTCAATTATTTTTATTAACAAAAATGGCTGTTACTTATATATGGATGTATTATATACTTTATTTTTAAATTAGGAAGTGTCAACTTCCTTTTTTCTCTTTTAGTATAATCCGCTATGCAAATTTGCATCATGTTACTGTGGAAGTTAATATGCAACAACAATAAGATCTCTAATGTTGAGACTATCAAGTACTATATCAGAACTGACTACAGGATTAAAATTTGGCTGACAGAATAGATTTATGCAGTTTATTCTATCTTCTGTTGTGTCTGGAAATAGAGGAGGTAATGTTGAGGGGCCATGGAGACAACTTTCCATACTGCTGCTGTCACTTGAGAACAGAAAAGCAAATACTGCAGAGTTCATTTCTTGAAATCAGTGACTTCGTTTTGCTGATACCTGGTTTAAATTCTGGTCCAAACAGTTCAGCTCATTTAAATATCTGGGTGTCACATTTAGTGAAACTTTTAATTGGAAAATCCATTTGGCTTCTGTCAGGGCCTCTGCAACAAGGTTAGTGGGTTCTATTTTGAGGTATTACAACAAAAAATAAATTTTTGTGTTTATTATAAAGTTATATACTAGTACCTTTCCTCACTTATTGTATGGAGTCAATGAATGGAGATGGAAGGAGAACATCTTATCTAGTTTAGAAACTGTCCAAAATCTATTTTTGAGGAATATCCTAGTTTTACCTAGCGGAACTCCAGAATCCTTGATGAGGGCAGAAGCTGGTGAACTTTCACTTAGAGCTTGTGTACATCTTACAAACCTGAGAGATCACTTCTCTGCCAGTGTCTCCCAAAGAATATTATGCTCAGTCAACTCCAACCGGCTGGTGATCCCTGGCCCCAAGGAAGCATGCCTGGCCTCAACCATGGCTGCGACTTTCTCTATCCTGGCCCCCACCTGGTGGAATGAGTTCCCGGAGGAGATCCGGGCCCTGACAGAGCTAGCACAATTCCAAAGCGCCTGCAAAATGGAGCTCTTCTGCCAAGTATTTGGTTGAGGACAATGAAACTGACAGGGCCCTCCAGAACAATCCTTCTGATCTGACAAATCTGCAGTGTTATGATTAAAATGTTAGAAGAAGAGAAGTTTGTTCTTATATGCCGCTTTTCTCTACCAGGAGTCTAAGTGGCTTAAAATTGCCTCCCCTCTCCTTTCTCAACAATAGATACCCTGTGAGGTAGATGAGGCTGAGAGATTCCTAATATTACTGCTCTATCAGTGCTGTGATGAGCCCAAGGTCACCCTGTTGGCTGCATATGGATGAGCAGGGAATCAAACCTGGCTCACCAGATTAGAAGCCACCGCTCTTAACCACTACACCAAGTTGGCCTAGTTATACAGTGGAAAATTAAATATTTTATGTTCAATGTTGCTGATATTACTGTTGTTGATTGATTTAGTTACTGAATTCACACTGTACATGTCTTATTGGTTTTCATGTTCCCTGTGAACTGCCCTGAGATTCAAGGGAAGGCAGTATAAAAATGTAAGAAATAAAACAAATTAATTAAATAAAATTATAGAGGAGAATAGAATAGCTAAATTAAATATGTTTAGCCATTTGTCATTCAATGTTATATTATCTAAGGATAAGGATTCAACACAGCTCAGCCTTGGTAGTAACCTACTTTCACGATACTCCATTTCCAATGACCTTCTAAATCCCGCACTAGATAATTCCCAACTCAAAGGCTGGATTTACAAATGTGATGTTTTGATAGACAGACATCAAATTCAGATTATGTCTGCATCATGGTTCAAACTATTTAAAAATGATCGTCATAGATTTTCCTACTTAATCAAGATACTTAATCAAAATCTTAGAGCAGCCTTTACATCACTGCATTTTAAAACGATGCCAATGGCAGTTCTGTTTGGCTGTTATACCCATACATCAAAGAATCAACACTTCTATATTTGTAATATGTAAGCCTTAGAGAACTTATCTCATTACATACTTGACTGTCCACTTTATACACAACCTAGGGCCAAATTTCTTGTTGAGATATTATCTGGTCTGGTTTCTTATTCTGTTAGTGAGAAGATAATCTCTCTCTTGTCTGAATCTGATGACTATGTGACAAACTGGCACTATATGCCCTGGGGACAAACTTGTATGGATTTCAGTAACTTTGGATAATGGCTTGCCTATCACACAGAGCCCTCCATTGCATACATCTTGAGTAAACAAGGGATCACAAGTTCTTGAACCAGATATATATTTATCAATAACAAGTGGAAGACTTGTAAAGGGCACCTCATTTAACTCTCCCCCACTTTTTCCCTTCCCTGACAGCCCCTACAGCCTCTCCCCTTTCCTTGTTTTCCATTCCCCTGGCAACCTCCAACCAGGGATACTATGGGCCACTTGTACAGAGTGAAATTTGCAGGGGATAACTCATCTTGTATACCTCTCTCTCATAATGTCTTGCTGCCTTTGCTCATCTCACTGTTTCCTTCTCTCCTTCCCACACAACATTCCACCTACCTTTCATCTGCCCCACATCTTTGGATACATTGATATTTACTTATTATCCCACCTTTTTCTACAATGGGAACACAACTACCTTGCATTATTATCCTTTCCTCTGTTTTATCCTCACAATAATCCCATGTAGTAGGTTAAGCTGAGTGTGTGTGACTGTGTTATTCCGTGATGGCAGAGGGGGAATTCGAACCTGGGTTCTTAAACTATAACCACTATATCATTGGTGTTCTATGAGTGGCTAACTTTGAAGAATATCAAGCAGCTAGACATGCAAGTCTAGTTGCAGCAATTCACCTGTTGGTTGCTGGCAAGCCTGGCCCTGGCAAATCCTCCCTTGAAGTCCAAAGCCACCATAGAAAAGGACCCTATCCCCTTCCTCTACATTTTACTGACGGAGACCAGGACTTGAAGGCTGGTGATACTGTTATGGCTGCAACAGACCTTTCTTAAAGGTGCAGGAAAGTTTCAAACCTCCCCCCCCCCTTTAGATCTAAGTGTTTTTATCAAATCTAGTTGTTGTTGTTTTCAGCTTCATAGAAATATCTGCTTTGTCTATTCATGGCTCCAGTCTACAGATTTAAGCATCCACAGATCTAACCATGCTGAGAATTAGAGACACTTTGATGTCACACAAAATGCAGAAAATAAAAATTTTCTGCTTTCAGCAAGTTATACAATTATTTTAATTTTATTCATCCAATTTGAATGTGTACATACATTTACGTCTGTTAAAAATCACTAAAATAGGCTGGCCAAACACTGCCACAAATTTTATGCTATGTCATACTGTGCTTTGAAATTGTAATGAATTTTGAAACATTTCTGCCACTCTTGAAATAGCTGAGCTGTCCTTGCTGTTCCAGTTACAAGGCTGGTTTTACATTTAAGAATAAACAGATACTTTGGAGGTCAAGCTAGAAAATATGAACACCTTTAAGCATAGGTGGACTGAAATAGTGTCTTCAACAAGTCCAATAGTAATATTAGATCAACACAAATTATTTGTAGCACAAGTGGTGACAGATTGAAGGTTATGATAGGAGACTCCATTATCTTATAGATGCCAAGAGACAACATGTTATAGATTACAGAAGTCAGTATATTTATGGCAATTTTCTTCTAATACATCTCTTTGGAGAAGCATATCCTGACCTTCTGTAACAGCAAACTTTCATTGCCTTGGTAATTCCTATCTCCAACAACAGAAGAGTTTAAGCCAGGCATAGCAAACAAACTATTTCTAACCTATAAAGCAATTACATCCAGTCCCTGCAGTTACTAAAGAAACTTCTTAAGGGTATGCTTGGTTTCCTTCATAAGAAAAAAGAAAGGCTTTTAAGAAATCTTAATATCCCAAGCAACAGCTACTTAGTGATTTTATAATACAGTCTGGCCTATTTTTAAAATGCAGTGGCCTCTGGAACTTAGTAGCTATCTCACCTTCTAACATATTGAGCAGATGTCAAGAAGGCGCATTGCCTATATACAGAACAACTAGCGACTTAGCCCCTCATTCCTACCTAGTCTACTAAGACTTCTTATGGTTCAGCAAGATCACTAGGGAGTATCTCTGACAGAATATTTCCTCAAAGCCTATTCTCCAGAGGAATCCATGGAAGTCCAGAAATAGTTTTGACACTAAACCTGAATCCATCAAGGCAGTGGTCCCCAACCTTTTTTCGGCTGGGGACCGGCAGGGCAACTGCCCCGCCCGCGCAGCATGCATGCGTGGCTGCACATGCGCACATGCATGCTGTGCAGCCGAAATCGTGCATGCACGGCACTTTCGCGCATGCGTGAAAGTGCTGTGCATGCGCGATTTCAGCCACACAGCGCGCATCTGCACATGCGCGGCCGGGCTGAGCATGCACAATGCGCGGTGCAGCCCTCATTCCCTCTCCCCCCCTCCCACAGTAAGAAGCTTCCCGGGCTGCAAGCTTGTGGCCTGGGAAGTTTTTTACTGCAGGGGGGGCGGGGAGAGGGAACCGCGGCCCGGCACCGGGCTGGGGACCGCAGGTTGGGGACCACTGCATCAAGGCACACGTTTTTGCATATCTACACCCTTTCAAAGCAAAAACCCAGGAGAAACAACTCCATAAAAAATATCCATAAGGTCATCTAGCAAATAATTCCCCTTTTCTACTAGCCCCAAGTAACCAAGTAATCAGTGTGATTTAAGAAGAATTCATGGCAGGCAAATAATCTGAACTTCATCTGTGTAACCTCGAAACTCAGTCATAAGGATGCAAATATGAGGCAATGTGTTTTCTTACTGCTGATAATTCAACGACAATTATCTTCAAACTTAGTTTGGAACAAATGTCAAGAACTAATTCTTGATAATCACTGGATACACACAAGCCACTAGCTATCCCTACATGGCTTGAGTTTTTCCTGTTCCATGGTTTCAGAAAACAGCTGATGCAAGCGAAACTGACAATATAAGAATCTTATTTTCCTATTACAATTATGGGAGAAAATATGAGCAGAATTTATTTTCCTGCCTTTAGCACATCTTCACAGCTACTGTTGTAAGGACTCCACTCCTTCCTCCAGCTGAGGCACCCTTGGTCATCGGGATCCCTATTTTATATTGGACTTAGTTGTTTTTACAGGCTCCCCTTATTAGAGCCTAAGAGCCAGAGGAGCTGGAACTTATGGAGTCTCATAAAGGCACCTGGGTATAACCATAAAAGCCCAGAAAACTTTAAACCACCCAATAAGATTCAAACTTTTTTTTTTTATCATGGACCAATTGTGGTCCTGAGAAAATGGGTTTCTATGTCAAGCTATGGGACTATTCCCCACAAGAAGACCATCCCAGGTCAGTGAAAAGTGTGTCAGATATTCCCCACTACCAGAAGACCCTTGTAACTGTGTTGCAGATACCTTCCCCCCCCTGCCTGCCCGATCCTCTGTGCCTTTGACATTTCCAGACCACAAATATGAGATTTCAGGTTTTATGTCCCTTGTGGGGGTTTGCGCATGTGTGGTTAGTTCTCAAGTGTCCAGTGTAGCTTCATTACATTTTTACTTTTTATTCTATTCTGTAGCCAATAAAATTATTTGTGCTTACAATCACATTCTAATTCTTTTTCTTCCTAATTTGTTGTGGGGTATGCCAATGAGGTCTACCTTGGTTTACACAGACCTACAAGGTCCTGTGTTATTCATTTCTGAAACCCTTTAAAAAAGTTAATTTATCCTTCTCTGGGTCCAGTTTGTGTGACATTGTACTCACTAGATCCAGTTGTAGAACTTGCCAAGAGAGCCAGCAGTTGTATGTTATAAGTGTCACTGGCTCCTCATTATGAAGGTCACAATGCCTCAAGTGCTCACAGAAAAAAAAACAATTGACCTGATTCAAAATTATAACAGTACAAAAAGATTGCCATATTTTCTGTCCCACCGATTCTTCCTAGGAAAGCAGTCACAACCAAACAAAATTTAGCCATCTCTTATCCTATCACTTCTTCAGGCACCAAAACCACACCCTTGCCTAACCCACCCATACAACATTAAATTCTTACCCAATTTCCTCCAGCACACCCACCCTTTATATTTAAGATTACTTGGACCCTGCTTATTTCACTGTGTGGAATGTTCTTACCCTCTATGCCCTCTTTAGAAGTTTTTGGAACACCTAAAATTAAGGCAATAAGTCTTAGGAGACAGGCAGCCCAACACTTAAAATGCTGTTTCCATACAATAAATCTATGATGTGTACAATGCATCAGGCCCTGCAGCAAAAATAGAATAGGGTTGCCAACAGCAAAAATAGAATAGGGTTGCCAATGGGAAATAGGGTAAAACAGACCTGGGTAAAAAATATGACATGCTCCGTTAATACTCTTAATGTGTGGAAATTGGCAGGTGAAATTTTTCATTGCATGGATGTAAATAACATCCTCTTAAGTCTCTAGGAACAAGACGGGCTGTTTTTTGTTTGTTGTTGCTAGCAGTTGCTAGCAGTTGGCAATACACAGGCAGACAAATCAAATTATATTTAGTATTTAACATTATACATCCATATCTGAAAAATTGTTCACTGGTGATGAAATAATTCAATATTTGAAATTCTACTAAGTCAGGTATTCTCGCAACAAACAGGCCAAAGGAAATTTATCATGGTCATGTTTGAGCAAAATAAAGGCCTTGTATATTCTTTTGTGATACTAGGGTTCCCATCTCCTTTTCTCAAAAAATACAGGGCTCATCACTACTAGATTCAAAACAGTGGAGGGTGAAGTCTGTACTTTAAAATAGTTATTTGTAGGAAAATGGTTTTACCCAAACATCTGCTTCTCTATCCCCACCTCCAAAGGACTTTTTTGTTCAACTTTATTTTAAAAACCTCTAAAAAAAATCTTAGGGAACTTAAACTGAGCAGGGCCCCGAGGCATTCTTTTGTTTTTTTCTTCCCCAAAATATGACTATATTAATGTTGCCTGTATTGAGGGCAGCATTTATATAAGACTACAGTAAAAAAAAACTTTTTTATGTAACAGAATTTGAAAGGAATGTCTTACACAAATAAGAGAAATTATTTAACCTTCCACCAATAATCCATTTCTCCCTCAGAAAACCAGCAGCCTAAGCTGTTTTTAACTCTTGCTGGGGGAAAAAATCAAATAGGCCCTTTCCACCTTTTCTGCCTCCTGCAGCAAAGCACAATTCCAGAGCTAATATGTTTTTCCAAAAAGAAACAATGTTATAAGTAATCACAGCATCAGAGTATGTATGGTTTTCAGGCTGGGTGTCCTTACCTATTCAAGTTTATACACAAAACACTGCACTTTAAAACTAGAGGGGGAAATCAATCATTTCTCTGTCATTTGAAACTGCTCTCAGTCCTGTCTGTACTTTGCCCCTAACAAGGCTTATAGATATACATAGCCCTGATTGTTTGTATTAACTCAGTCCACAGCAATCAGCAAAGATAAGCAGAATGTCCTGGCAAAAAACGACTGAAAACACTTATTTGCTTCCTTCCACCCACATCTTACACTGCAAATTAATGGGTCACAAGGATACTTAGGAGAATATTGCAGGATAAAGATTAAAGAGATGACTTCATCAGCCAATCAGGACCGTTTAGTCATCTGTCATTGTTATATTCTGTGTTGCCCTTTTATCCCTATCCTCACACATCTGTTGTGCCTTATGCACATGCACAATGGGGACAGCAGTGTTGGCGCTGAGGGAACATGTTGCTTTCCTAACAGATGGACTTGTTCAGACATCAATTGGTATTATCAAGGTATCTCAATTGGTTATATCCAAATGAAGAATCTCATCCAACCTATCTAGATATTTCTAAGGGATCAACAGATCTAAGGGATCAAAAATCCCCTGATTTTACACTGTTCCAATTTAATAATTTTCAAGGCCTTATTTCATAATTCTGTGTTTGACTGTTTACAAAACATGTTCTAAAGTTGTAGAGAGTAATATTTATAATGACTCAAAAATATTCTTTGGCGAAGAAAATCTAGACTTGAACAGATCAAATATTAAACTCTCCCTCCCCCTCCCTCCAGAAAAGCTAGCCTTAGAAAAAGATTATAAATTTTCTCTTTTCTATTACTGCATATATTAGACATGCAACAAACAATTCCTCAAAGTCAACTAACTAAAGCCCCTGAAAATGTTTTACTAGCACAGCCAAGTTATAATCTGTGTTTAAGATATCTGAACAGCTTTTGTTTTCAAACTGTAAATCCAAGGAATTTGAAGTACCAGACATCTTCCGTTAAACTTTTACTTTCATGTTTACTTCACAGCCCTATAATCCAGCTTCATTTCTTTCACCACATGTTCACCAATGGATTCACTGGTACAAATATAACAGTTTTATAAAAAGCAGACTCAAAGTTTTAGCTGTTGAAGAAACTAATACAACTGTATTTATGTACAAAACCTACTATCAGTACAGCAAGGTAAAATGTATTATTTATTTATTTATTATATTTATATACCGCCCTCCCCGGGGGCTCTGGTCTCATCTTTAGTACCCAAAACATTTTCCCTAAAGAAATGCTATTTTACATCTAAGACAGTGTCCTCTATTATTTGTGAAGAATAAAAAAATGCAGCAAAACTGATACAACACATGTGCATTTTTTCCTACACAGTAGTAATAAACATGCAGGGTGGAAATGCATGATGTGGACGTAGCTGTTTAGAATTATAAAAATGTTCTTAGAATTATCTTTCACAAGATTAGAACTTCCAAGTACTGGGAACATTGCTAAATAATGTAGTGAGACTGACTAGAATAACTAACAATGAGGACAGCACCATTAAAACAATCAAAGCACCGCCAAAGACTCCAGAACCAAACTGCCATAGCTTGGTGTGTACACATTTGGTATTAAGAAGGAACAAGACAGATTTCCCTGGGTTGGTTGTTCCACAAACCTGATAACCTACCTTATGTATCCAGATATCATACTTAAAGCTGTGGCAGTATGTGTGACACAGAGAACTGAGGTGATGTCTTTACGTTCAAGATGTTATTTAAAAACTGTGACATGCTTTTTGCAAAATTTTAGAAGGTGAAAATCAGCACTTTATACTGTGCCTCAGAACAAACTGGGAGCCAGTAAATTCAAGTGAAAAATCAGGGCCATCCTCCAAATCCTCCATACCTGATAGTAGTAAAGGTAAAGGTAAAGGTATCCCCTCCCTGTGCAAGCACCGGGTCATGTCTGACCCTTGGGGTGACGCCCTCTAGCTTTTCATGGCAGACTCAATACGGGGTGGTTTGCCAGTGCCTTCCCCAGTCATTACCGTTTACCCCCCTGCAATCTGGGTACTCATTTTACCGACCTCAGAAGGATGGAAGGCTGAGTCAACCTTGAGCCGGCTGCTGGGATCGAACTCCCAGCGTAACCAGTTGTAATTCCTGTGCCCTATCCAAAAGCATCATCATACAGAATAGCTAATGTGGATAACAATAGAGTGTGGATTACCAGGGCTCAATTTCTCTTTTCCAGAAAACATGCCTTGCTGTAGTTACTCATTTGTAAAGAAAAGGCACCCTTCATACACTGCATAGGAATTCACTACCCCCTTCTTAAACAGAAAGCAATGAACCATCCTACAGTTTTTCTCTGAATACGTTGCCAGTGAATAATACTCAGAAAAACTGACTGTTTTCACAAAGATTTATTTATTTATTTGTTTATTTATCATACTTATATACCGCCCTCCCCGTAGGCTCAGATAGTTCCTACTAAATACCCTGTGCAATCTGACAGGTAATACTAGAGAAATTCGCATTTAAAGTGAGTGGAGATCATACAAGAACCCTTACAGAACTAACTGCCTAAGATCTCGGGGAACCAAGCATGTCTGATTCACAATGCCCATTATTTTAGTGGCCATTACTCACAAATTCCATAGAGCTTTTGCAACAAGTGATGTGAAAGGCACAAGAGGCAGCATGATGCAGTGGTTAGATTGTCGGACCAAGTCTGGAAAAACCAGGTTCAAATACCCACTCTACCATGAAAGCTAGCTGGGTGACCTTCTGCCCATCATACTCACTCAGCCTAACCTACCATGCAGGATTGTCAGAATAAAACTGAGAAGGAAAGAACAATATAAGCTGCTCCAGGTTCCCACAGGGGGAAAAGTGAGGCATGAATGAAGTAAATAAATAGAAAAAATAACTGAGCAACCGGTAAAGCAAGACAGATTAAGACTGGATGGGAGCCCTTCATAACAGAAAGATTTCCTCCACTTGGCATCATAAAGAAACCCTCAGCCTGGATCTATAAACCCACTTCTGCAATTTTGCTGCTTTGCAGCAAGCACTTTAAGTAGATGATGAAATAACAAATAACATTAATATTTGAGAAAGACACACATCAGAAGTTGTGATGGGAAAGGCTAGCCAGCGAGAGTACATTGAAGGGAAATGGGTGTCATTAGGCATCTGATTATTTATGCTGCTATATCACCTCAATCTATAACACACTGCACTGGAAATCAGATTTGCCCAACTCAAAGTAATCTGACTATTTATGGAAGAGAACAGGACAATAAATCCCTTGCACCTTGTGGCTTTATTCCGTGAAATTGTACCATCATATGCATTCACCGTCCAGATTGCTACAACCAGTTTTAGAAGAATTATCATTAATTACATCATTTTAACTGCCTAAGATCAATAAATTATTTGTTGTGTGTCTAATGACAGACAAGAACTAGAGCAAATTAAAAACAAGTTAATGTGTACTTAAAACTTTCAACTTCATTTAATAAAGATATGCAATTATTCTATTGCAATCAAAGTTTCAATTCTATGCAGTGATATCTCCCCTTCCCTATCTTACAAGGAACTTCATTATGAATACACTAAAGAATAAGGAAGGAAAGTCTAGTCACACTTGTAAATTCAGACCACAATTCAGACTTAATGTTTTGAAACCAGTGCCTGCAGCAGGGTTTTTCTTTTTCTTTCTTTCACACATTCCAGAGACACAAACAGTGATTTTATAATAGGCTTCCAACAAGATTGGTGAGATACTAGACCCATGTTTAAAATAGTTTCTTCCTCATGCAAATTTAAAATTGCCACCCAAAAGAATAGCAAGTTGCACAGTGTATGCATACAACACATATCTAACTTTTCATCTGTAAAAAGAAATACAAAGCATATAAAAAAGGAATTTACCTTTTGTTACATTTCTGCATTTCCAGTAAGATATCTTAATAAAGATCTCACTTGTTCACAAGTTTAACAATCACCTGCCAATACATTCCAAAATACAGCAGCAGCAATGAAAGTCATTGACTATAGTTCATAAGACAATTTACAGCTACAGGGAGCTGAGCATTTTAAACTTTATTTTTTTAAATACAAAGCTTTACAGCTTTCTTCAACAAAAATTAACATTAGCAAGTCTCCTTTAGTGAAGAATTCCATACTATCTGGAATGCAACTGAAAAGAGTTTCTACTGGAACATACTGTAGAGACATAATAGACATAATAAGAAAGTACTAAGTGAGACACCATATAGAATTCTTAATGAGACTGGTTCCTTAGTAGGGTTTTGACTCGGATTTGTATTTCCATAGGGTCAAGTTTTTCGTCCATTATGCACTGAAATTCCTTTTTGGGTGCAGGCCCAATCTGCCCCTCACTTGCCCAACAGCAAGGGACTCCTCTGAAATCCAGTTTTCACTTTTTGAATGAGGGGCCAATGGAGTTTAAATTGGGGCTGACCAATGTGGAAAGTTAGACAGTCAGGCTTTTCTGGTGTGTCTCACCTTGTTCCCCATATTTGCATCAACTCCCCCAACCTCCCCCACCCTTTAAAAAAAATGCTGGTTGCATTACCACACAATTCCAGTATAATGAAATAGCCCTCGTCCCCCCCTGCCTCGCATCTCCTTTGCCACCTGAAGCCTAAGAGCATGTGTGTGTCAGTCATAATTTAGTCTCCTGGATCCATGAAATCCCCCCCATGCGCACACACACACACACACTCCCGCCACATGCCTCCTCTTCACCACCTTGAGACTCCAGCAAAGGGGGCTGTGTTGTGCAATCAAGCCTCTGCAGCGATTTGGAGAAGCCTCCAGATTGTCCCTGAGACTCACCAGCACAGCATACTTCCTCTTTGCTACACGGAGAAAAGAAGAGGCACGTTGTACAAACAAGCCTGGGGGGGGGGAATCTGGAGGCTTCTCCAAATCACTGTGGAGGCTTGACTGCACAGTGCACCCCCCTCCCTTGCCACCTGGAGCCTCCAGGCAGTGAAGAGGAGATGTGTAGCAGTGGGGTGGTGGAACCATTTTGTGACTCCAAGCAACTAAATTACATCACACACACAACACTAAATTATGACAAACACATCCTGAGGCTCCAGGTGAAGAGGAGGCACAGGGTGATAAGTGTGTGTGTGTGGGGAGACACAGTTTTGTTAAACTGGAATTGCATTACAATATGATTGGGGTTGATTTTTTTTTAAACACCTGAATTATTTCAGATTTGCAGGGGGAGTGTTCAATGGCAACAGAATGGTGCTAGTAGATGATTCGGTGTTTTCATCACGTGACAAAAATAGGCAAGCATGAAAAAGAAAGGCCACCAGGAAGTTTCCACTTCCTGTCCCTCGGCTTCAGTGTGGAAACAAATGGGGGGCTCGATCCGGGGGCAAAAACAGGGGAAAGGGTGACAAAGACTCCCAATTTGGAACTCGGAAACTGTTCAGGAAGAGATCCTGAACTTTAAAAATAGGAATTCTCTCAACATGGCAGCTGGGTTAGTCCTCAGTGCAGAAATGGTCTGACAGATGGGCTTGCTTTGTTTCCCTCTGCTTTTTATCCCACCTCAGCAGAAGGCTTAGCAAAGCTAACAATATCAACACCATAAATACATTAAAACAGCAGCTTGTGACATTCACCAATATAAGCAATCATCTAGCAGGATTTTTAAAAACCCAAGTTAATTCATGTGTAATTAGAGAATACAGAAGCAAAAAACACACACACACAAATAAAACAAATGTGTGCACGCAGACACATAGAAATCAAGTGCCTGGTGAAAAGGAAAGTTTTAACCAAATGCCTACAGCTCTAGAAGCTAGCTTCCAGACAGATTTTGTGGGGAAAGAGCTCTGTTGCTGAGGTCCCATAGCAGAAAAGACTCTGTCTCTAATAAGCAGCTACTTCACCTCTGAAGGTATAGGTTAATCAGAGAGCCAGTGAAAGACATTAATTGACCAGTACATTCCCATATGAGCAAGTAGTCCTTTAATAACATCACTCCTAGTCCTTAGACTCCTTACAGGTATATAACAACCAGCATCTGAACTATGGAAGTGAATAAAGCCAGTGCTGTCTACAACTGGAGAGACATGTGGCAGGCAGCTGTTAACTGTGGTACTCAGGAAGAGGTGCAGCTGTTACACTGAATGAAGATCTCCACTTCCATTTGCAAGCACAGGTGTAAACAGGATCCTAAAGTGGTAAATCTTACAAGTAGAGTGAAGCACCATTCAACACAGGTCAACTCCTCCAGTTCCTGGTTATCAACAGCGCATCACTTATTGATGGAGCTTCAGTTAATTGACTCTCATCCATCTGGATATTATTTAGGACAGCCGCTATTTCATTTGACTCAGCTGAAGAGGAAAAGAGCCAAGTGTCATCTTGCTATATACCTATGACTTGCAAACCTTAAACAGAAAGGAACCTTATAAGATCCCAGAGCACAAACACTAGAGATCAAGTCGGTGTCTCCTCTAAGCTACCATCAGCCCCCATAGTACCATAGCACAGTGCTGTGAATTCCCATCTCAGTTAATCATAGTTAAAACTACTTGAAACACACTGAGAGGCCAGAAGGATCAACACGGTTCACTGATTTCTCCCCGCAAAGGTCAACTGTCAGGGTGATCAGGAACTTGCAGTTCCAAATGTTAAGTGAACCCACCAGAACCTAAAATGTTCCCTCTGCATTTACATATGTACAGCAGGGAGGATTGTGGGTTTTTTAATTTAAAATACATTTACTTTTGGATTGAATTGTACATACATACATACTAAGCTCGCTGTTTCCAAACCTAGTTCTTCATTCTTTGAAATAAGTGGAAGAGTAGTTCCTAATCACAGAGAGTAAAAGCATTTCAGGGCTTTGAGATAGGAGCCTTCAGCTGTGTTTATATAAAACTGAATAATTATTGCTTATAATTTGCTTATTCATACAAGATACTTTTTCAACAGTAGTTACCCAGAGATTCAGCCTCTAAGGGCAACAGGATACTTATATAGCCTCCGCCATCAAGATAAAAATACTTTGCATTGTTAATTAGAGTTTAGCTCTCCTGGGAAGCAAGCAAGCTCTGCAAAGTTCTTCTTTCCATATGTTAAAAAACAAGGAACCAAGTCAGACTGGTTAAGAAATTTGTGCAAGATTCACAGAAGATACGGGTAGAAACAGGAATCAAAGCAACATTCTCCTGTTTTACTCCATGCTGTTTCATGTGGAATAAACAGCAAACAGGAACAGGAAAGTTTTTGCTCCCATGAATATGTTTCAACTCTGACCTGATGTGACCATCTCTAGTGGGTGAGAACGTCATTCAGATTCCATGATCAAATTGCTTCTTGGCTGCAATTATTAGACTGGGTGCCAATTGTAAGAGTTTATCTGCTCAGCTCTCTAACCTGCTGCACCAGCATGTAAGTGCTTAATATGTGGCTCATGAGCATAATGAATAGCTATAGCAGCACTAGTCAATGAACAAAGCACCAAAAAAAATCCCAGCACGTTATTTTATTCAGGCATCAGAGACAAAACTGCCACAGACACCGAGATCAATTACAGAATTCGAACCAGAACCAAGTCTGAGTCCAGTGATGCCTTTAAGAACAACAGAGTTCTGCTGCTTCAGATCAACACAATTACTCACCCAAATCTTTAATTCTAAACACAATGTTTAAAGTACCTGCCCATCTTCCTGCCTAGTAAGTGCACTTAGGAACTGACTAGCATTTTATAACATTGCCATTAAACACATACTTATTTATTTTTATTTATATTGTATTTATATACCACCCTCCCCGAACGCTCAGGGCAGTTTACATGAAACAACAAAATAGTACAGGTAACATAATTCAGGTAACAGTAAGGTGGTAACAACAATAACATTAACATAATAACAATAACAACAATAACATTAAAGGAAGGTGAAACTGCAAGAACCTTAAGCTCAACTCGTACTGACACCCAGGGGTTGGGTGGATTTGTTAACAGTCATGGTAGGAGGGTCAATTGGAAATGATGGATAGGTCGACCTCAACCAAATGCCTGGTGGAGGAGCTCCCTTTTGCAGGCCCTTTGGAACTGCTTTAGTTCTGTCAGGGCCCTGATCTCATCTGGGAGCTCGTTCCACCAGGTGGGGGCCAGATTGGAAAAAGCTCTGGCCCTGATTGAGGTCAAGCAGGCTTCCTTAGGGCCAGGGACCACTAGGAGGAGGTAGGTAGAGCGCAAGGCTCTTTGAGAGGTGTAGGCGGAGAGGCGATCCCTCAGGTATACTGGTCCCTGACCGCATATGGATTTGAAGGTGATAACCAAAACTTTAAGCCTGATCCGGAATTCAATCGGGAGCCAGCGCAGCTGCTGGAGGATGGGCTGGATGTGGGACCTCCGAGGTGTTGCTGTGAGGAACCCTGGCCGCTGCATTCTGGACTAATTGCAGTTTCCGGATAAAGGATAATGGCAGGCCAGTGTAGAGCGGAAACCCTAGATAGCCATAGCTCTCCAGTTAGCATACCTGTATGGCCTATTATGCACGGCCGCTGAAACGGCGGCATGGAGAATGCAGAGGAGGAAGAAGCGAAGCAAACCGCTTACGCACAGGACAGAACACAATGGTGGCAAAACCCAGAGTATCTGATTATGCATGCGGCTACTCCGGAGCCTCTTCTGGTTGTGCCCTGGTCCCGGGAAGCTCCACTTTCTTCCGCATCTTGCTAATGAGGCTTTTTTGGTGGCATACGTTGACTCTGTGCCCAGTTGCCACCTGCAGTGTGCATAATTGGTGATTTTAGCCGCCGCCATTTCACCCCGAATGCGGACCTTCCACTCAGTGCATAATGGGCCTATGAAGCGTATCAGCTCCATTGATAGCTTAAGACTTCTTTAGTATCTAGTTTTCTGATTTAAACAAATTCTACTAAAAATTCATCAAGAACAATGCGGCTTATTTCTCCTACATATATGCCTTTAGGACCAGTGTCCTTCTCCTAAATACATTTACTTCCAAGTATATGCCATCTATCTGGAAAGACCTTATTAATAAATGCTGGTGAGATGGCAGTCTAAACTTACATGCTTAGTGGCATTAGGGATTTCAGGGTTAAACCTTTATGATGCTGTTTTAGGCATTGTTACCACAATACTGTTATTATGGATCTATGATTCATTTTTCTCTTTTAATACTGTAGATTTGCCTTGGGAACCAAGTGCAACTATTATCTAAGTAATTCAAGCAAGCACCATCCCGCTGAATATCAGTGTTAGCATCATATTATGCCCCACTCCACCCACAAAATATTTATAAGCTTAAACTTGAGCAAGCATTCTGGCAAAATTAGTATTGCTTGCTCAGTAAGCCTTTCTACCATTAGAGAGAAGATGAAGAACTAATGTGCTTTGTAAACATTTTTAAAAATTAGGAACCTAACAGACAATTTTTAAAAAATCAAGCCTTATTTTTAGAATTCACACCATTTTACTTCCCTGCTGAAGTTCATAGAAGGCTTTCCTGTATGCAAAACTGTCACCTATTCAGGCATCTGCTATTAACTTCATTTAGTTGGAAAAAGACTGTCAGCAGATCTTTTTAAAGTAACTAGGGTATATAAAGGAAATACCAGCAGCTGCAACATTTTGTCTTAGAATCTTAAGGTAACATTTAAAGGTATGGTAGGTGAATTTCTTCCAAGCCAGGCTGGATTCTGGAGATTTTGGGTGTAGGGATCACTTGGGCATGAAACTGGGAGGGGGTCACTGTGGGTGGTGAGGTAATTGGACTAGATGACCCTGGAGGTCCCTTCCACCTCTATAGTTCTATGATTCTATGTATAGGTGAAGGGCACTGTTGAGGTGTAATGCCAGAGTCTATTAAAATGACACGATACAGACATTTTCCAAGTGATGCAACAGTATTCCAGATGGTAAACAACATGATAGGTGACAAAGGTCATTAATTTTAACTACGTGCCTGCTGACCACCACCATAACCCACTTTACGTTGAGTTGGTGTGGACGGCTCCTGAAGTCAGAGAGCAGAAGCAATGCCCAAAAACAGGATGTGGCATGAAACAACTTTTGTCAATAGCTCTCATGCAAGACATATAAAGAGAAACCTACACTAATTAGATTACTCATACTTTCAGTGACTGAGGAAAGGAGCATCAGGAATCTAGATGGGCTTGAAGAACTCATCCATTTCCTCCTCCCTCTATAAAAACTAGCCAGGCACACACCTCCTTAAATAGACATACCATTTCACACACTGTGAGGAGCACACTTCTAGCAAAGAGGTGTGCTGGTAGAAAAGACTAACAAAAAACACTTCAGCAAATTTAAGTCATGGTGTCCACATTTCAAAGTGCCAAGTGTTTCAACCTTGTAGGTCACTATTTTATTATTAGATAATCATTACAAATTGTACATTGTGCCACATGCTCAGTGCAGAACAAGAGTTATCAACATGTGTTTGGCATAGGCTTTAATGCTAGGAATTTATGCTTCTGTAGTACACTGCAGATCTAATCAGACTTAAACCCTTCTAAATCCATTGACTCTGGGGGACTTACAAGGGTGTAACTCTGTTTAGGATTACACTACTAGTATACTGCATGAGCTCCGGCTCCCATAATAAAAGGGAACAACATGCTCACAACTGCCAGTAAACAACCTCTGACTTCCCTTCCACACCCAGATATCTTCTATCTACATTCTTCATCAACCGCACCTCATTTTCCCTTTAAATTTTACCAGTGACAGCCTCTTTGCTATCAGCAGCACTAGCAAAGCTTTATGAGTAGCCCAATAAAAGGGTTATAAAGGCCAGCATCACTTTCAGGAAACTCAAAAGTATATTGTCCGCATTTTAAGGAAGTGTTTCCTCATGCCTAGGTTTAACACAAAATGATCACAAGCCCAGGGAAACAACTTGTGAGACAAAAACTGCTGTGCTTCTCTCCTTAATTGGGGCAGAAGGTAACAGGCTCCTGTATAAATGCAGGCTTCTAACAGAATATCAGACAGGATCGACCTGTTCTGAGATGATTTCCTTTCCCTTCTGTCCATAATCATCCACCTTCTGTTGGGACTAGAAACTCCAGGAAGAGAATTGTTATGATAGCGTAGCATCTAGTGATGCTTGGATTCTCACCGATACAGACACGCACCATACCTCCTAGTACAAAACGAGAAAAGCGTAGGCTGTGAAAAGAGCTACCTGGGAAATCCACCTGTTTTAACCAAGCTAACTCTCCAATAGGGAGAGAGAGGAGGAAAGGATTTACAGAAGCGCTGCCTTTTCTCTCGGGCGTAAGAACAGCGAACACGCTCCCCCCCCCCCCCCTTCCCGCCTCTGTCATGGATGTGGCTTTTGGTTTGCGGCTCTATCAAGTCCTGTTGCTTCTCAGACCAGGCTCCGTTGCGAGGCAGCGCCCAACGAAGTGCAGAGCCGTCCCGGCTCGACGCTTCAAGAAGCCCCAACCGCGTGAGATAGATAATGTCCCGTGGGAAGTGCCTGGCAAGAGGCTCCCTCGCCAAACGCCACCTGCGTGCGCCAGGGTCAGAAATGCCCGGGGACGCCAGGCGGCCTCGGGACGCGCCGGCCCCGGCGCGGACGTCGCCCTTGTTACCCAAGAGTCCCCAGGCGCTCGTCCTCTCCTAGGGTGTCCTAGGGACGCAGAGCCCTCGGGCGGGGCGAGAAGCAAACCCACTTACCGAGGGCGCCACTCAGCCGGCGGGAGAAGCCGGCCGCTCCTTGAAGAGGCGGGGAGCGCGGCCGCCGCTGCTGCTGCTGCTGCCGCCCGCCGGACTCGTTCCCTTCGCCTGCCTCGCCGGGGCTCAGCGAGTCCGCCCGCGCGCTGCGTTGCGCGAGGCGGCAGGAGCGGCTCTGGCGGCAAGAAGTGCCTGGCTGCCGGCCTGAGCCCGGGGCGGACGGGCGGGGTCCTGCTTGAACTCTCTCAGCCAATCAGCCGCGCCCAGAAGGGAGTCCTGCTGTCACCGCGGCCTCGCACGTGGGAGCTCAGAAGGGAGCGTTGCTGCGGCCAGCTCCTTTTCATGGCCCGGGAAGCCAATGGGCTCCCCGGGGATTGCGGCTGGAGCGCGGGTGGACGCGGCGGCGGCGGCTCCGTGGAGCTTCTGCGTCTCTTCAGGGGCGGCGTGTTCCCTCTGGAAGGGGATTCCCCCGTCCCTGGGGCTCGGTGGGATCTCGGGCGATTCTGTGCACCCACCAGAACCGGAATGGAAAAACTGTTCGGAGGGTGTAACAGTCACCCGCATTACCAGGCAAGGATGACATCTAGATCAGTGGTCCCCAGCCTTTTTATCACCGGACCGGGCAACACTTGACAATTTTACTGAGGGGGGGGGGTAGGCTTTTGCTGAGAGATGTTGCTGCTGCCGCCAGACCCCTGCTCCACTTGCTTCTCCCCCCCCCATACCCCTGACTTCCCACCACCCGCTGGGGGGCGCTGCCAGCAGCAGCTGACATTCCAAGGGGGAGCCCCAGCCATGGCAGCCGCTGGAGAACACCAAAGGTGAGCCGGCAGAGTGGCAGGGCAGCCCCCGAGGCAGCAGCCGGGGAGGAGGAGCCACAACCTGATACCGACTGATCTAGATAATGTTCTAAATAGCGACTTTGGTCCAAAACAAAGTCCATGTAAAATACCTGAAAGACCCTTTTCAAAAAAATGTAGTATATAACCAGATAACGAGCTCTGGAAAACTTGAAAGCTAGCACAGTTTTTGCAGCTTTTTAAGTTTAGCCTTAATAAAGGGTTTTGATTTTGGGTACATAAAATGCTATAAACTGGGAGTACTATCACAAGGCAAGGGGTTCTGGGGGTTTTGTAAATCCCCAGCAAATGAGCAAACCTTGCAGCACTCCTAAAACAACCCCCTGCTCCCCCCCAAAAAGAAATCAATGAAGTGGCTCAGCTTTCAAGTTTGGGTGGGCTCCTCTCCCATCTTCATGGAGCACATTTCATAGTGTGGGAGAAGGAGGTCTGACACTAGGGCAGTGGCCCAATGACTATAGCTGGTCCATGGGAAATGGATGGAAGGAAACGTTCCTTCAAATGGGGGGAGAGGCAGTCAGGAAATCCAATAACAACAACTAGCTGCGAAGGGATATAAAGCAGAGCTCTGCTGACCATAAACTGACCTATATATCTTTAGATTGCATTTATATAAGCTGTCCCTATGCTTTATTTTTATCCAGAAGTAAATCCTACAGAATGCTACAGGGCTTGTTTCCATTTATGCATGCATTGGATAGGTTCCTTCATAAATAAGTCATTGAACCAAAGATCTTGAGAAAAGTCAATACATAACATACTATAACAACAAGATTCAGCATTAGAAGAAATACAAGAATACCTTAAAGAAACCACCATTGTTAAACATTTGGCAATGGATTGTTATTAATGAATCAACATCTGCCAGCAAAGATGAGACCACCCAATGTCCAACAGGTAGTGGATACTTATTCAGAACAGTCAAACGCCTTAAAGTAAAACCCACTGATCAAAAAATGAAAGAAGATTATCTACAGTCTGAATTGTACCTGAAATATAACAGGGAAAACAATCTGAAAATGGCGGAGAAGTCAATTTCTTCCCCTCAGTTCTGTAGTCGGCCTAGCACTGAATCATTCAATGGAAATCCATTATTTACTTTTATGGTTAAAACACCAACATGTAAATTCTGTACTACAAGCTGCTGTAAGCCATAACTGATTTGTCTCTCTAAAGTTAAATAAGGACTTTGCTAGTTAAATCACTAGCAATTCTGAAGATGTCCCATGAAAACTGAGAGGAGTACAAGAAAGTGCAGCATAGCTATTATGTATCAATTCAGTTAAAATGCATGCACATTTAAAATAGCAGACGGAATAACATTAAGCTGAGCTAATTTGTTGTGTAACAACTAATCCTAAAAGTAGGTCTTAGCAAAACACAGCAGCAGCAGCAAATTGTTGGGGTGGGTCTACCAGCTATGAAATGAATCTGACATTGTCAGATTTGACATAGCAGATTTTAATGCCAGTTACCAAGACAATGACACATATGAATCTCAGAATTTGAACATTTAAGTCCAGATTCTGAAGTCTGTAATATTTTTTCACCAATGGGGAACGTGCCCTTTCTTCTTGAGGGGGCTATTGCCTTCTGTCATCCTTAGACTTTCCTGCTGAAAAATAGCTTTTGGGTGCTGTGACCATCTATAGCTACATTATTCCCAGTCCTTTATTTTGTTGTTTTGATGTTATGTCTTCCTATTTTTATTATGTAATGATGCACAAAAACACTATGTAGTCTAGGCTTGTGTGTTTATACTCCAATCCAAATACAATTCATGAGTTCACAGGCCCACCAACAGTAAACATTTTTAAAGTGCTACTTGTTTGAATTAAGTCTATTTTTCCCCCAGGGAAAGTTATATTGCCAGAACTCTAGGCCCCACTTGTAGGGTGGTAACTGTGTTTACAGGTGTAAAGCTACAATCCGATCCATACTTATTTAATTGAAATTTCCACTGAAATCAATGGAATCTCTTTCTACATAAGCACATTCAGAACTTGGTTGGTTAGAAATGAGACTTACATCCCAGTCTTAAATGTGTTTAATGAGAATTAATTAATTGGATTTGAATGCTTAGAAATACAACTTTAAGCATTTTGTGGGTGTTGGTTTTTTCCATATGAGCTAGCCAAACATATTCAGGTTTATTACTAATATATTGTGGCAGCTTCCAATTTACTGCCGCTAACAATTAATATATATCTATACATTACCTATCTAATACTTTTTTATTCTTCCACAGAGCTCAGACTGGTGCACTTTGTTCTTCATTCCTCATTTAATGAGAACAACAATCCTGTGAGATTAAACTGAGAGAATTTAACTGAGCCAAGGTCACCCAGCAGTCTTCATGGCAAAGTAGAAATGTGAACCTCGGTCTCCCAGATCCTAGTCTGGCTGTATATCACACTGGTGGTCATCTTTACTACCCAAGTGTTGATTCATAGAATGTAGAAATAATATTGTGCTGGTTTCTTGGCTTATTTTCTATAGTAGATGGATAGACAAAATTTTAAAAAATCAATGCCATCCTAACCAATCTTTATTTCAATGGGCTTAAAAGGGTGTAACTCAACAAAGTTTTATTCTGGGTATAAGCTTTTGTGTACATGCACACTTCTTCAAGTACAGTGAAATGGAAGTTATCAGTCCATACATATTGGTAGAACAGTCTTTTTCAACTTTTTGACCATGGGGGTACTACTGACATTTTCTTTAGGCTTCGAGTTACCAGGAAATTATGACAGCTGGCCACACCTTCCTGCCATGCCCCCCGGGATAGGAGCCTCAGGTGGCAATGGTTTAAATGGTGGGGCCCCTCACCTTCCTATCCTCTCCAGGCCCATCATTGGTCACTTAAAAAAAAAATTAAAACCCTTTTTCTTCCTTCTTCACTTGGAGGCAGAAATAGGACGCTTAGAGTAAGAGGGCTCTCACCAAGCACCATTTTGAAAAACCCCATGCTATGGTACCATTGTGGGGCCTTTGTAGAACCACATGGTACCTTGGTACCATGATTGGGAAACCCTGAGGTTGAGGCTGAGCAGCAAATCATCATCATTGTTATTAATAATTGAATTTATTTCCCAGACTAACTGGCTCATGGCAGGTTACAAATAAAAAGCCCCACAATAAACCCCCAATTAAAACCCACCCTTACAATCCACCTGGCATTGAAATGATCTGAACTCTAAGCCCCCTCTCCCTACAGTTCAATGAGCCCCCCAGCCAGTGTCTTGGGGGGAGACTATTGATAAGGGGTTAGCCCGATGTTCTAACTATTCTGAGGAGGGGCCCTCTGATCTTGTCTGCACTGATATTAACCCAATGCCTGGTGGAAGAGCTCCAACTTGCAAACCCTGTGGAACTGTATAAGCTTCGACAGGGCCCTTAGCTCTTCCAGGAGCTCATTCCACCAGGTCAAAAAGGCCAGGACCAAAAAGGTCCTGGTCAAGGCCAGCCGCACTTCCCGCGGGTTGGGAACCACCAACAGATTTGTACCCACAGAGTGAAGTACCCTGCGGGGGGCATAAACCAATAGGCAATCCCTCAGTTATGTGGGGCACAGTCTGCAGATGGCGTTAAAAGTTAGTACCGAAACCCTGAACTTTATCTGGAACACAACTGGTAACCAGTGCAGTTGCCTGAGCACAGGTTGGATGTGGGCCCTCCAAGGTATTCCTGTGAGGATCCTAGCATACAGAATATTAAGTCTTTAATAAACACAAGCACCAAACTGAAATAACAAGTTTATTGTCATCATTTGTTTGGGTTTAATTCTGGAAGGAAACATCATGAGGGAAATATATATAGATGTCCCATTCTTAACAGTGGAATGCTGAGAGTAATTCATGGAGACTCTGCTATCTGTTGGAATATGCATGGTTTGCAGTGATTGTTTGTTACATTTTTATACTGCCCTCCCATATGGCTCAGGCCATTTAAAATAAACGTTTGTAGCTTGTAAAGTTATGGTGCATGATTGATCAGGATACGGAGAATGTCCTGCAGCAGGCATTGGAGAGGTATATTTCATATAATTAGAATAGGAACTTCCTAATTATTTTCAAATAATGTCCTCCAGTGTCCTCATTGGCTCAATAGGACACTTCCTGCTCCTTTGAGTATACTTCCACCCTGGTTGCTGACAGAATGACTTAAGAACCACAGTTAACAGTTAGATTTAGGACTCTCTCTCCTTATATACATAGTTGTTTCTCTTCTTCATAAAAATATTTTAATCTTTAAGCAGGTTAGTCTTCTGCTCCTCTTTGCATATTTAAAATCTGCCAACACTATCATGCTCAATTCATCTTTCAAGTGTGAAGGCATCCTGTTCTTTGAGGTGATGTGATTGGTAGCATAATGTATATCCCCAGACCAGAGAAATACCTTCCAATCTACCATTCCAAATTACATTACATTCTACTATTCATTTCATTACAATCTACTGTTGCAGTCCATTGTTCCAAATAAGAATTAAAATAAAGAGGATGTATAGCCCTTCTGGGGGACTGGTAAAAATTCAGGTGTAAGGACTGAATGATGTTAGCATATGTAGTGAGATAAGAAACCAAGATCTCTATTAAGTCCTGGGGGTTCTATTGTTTTGAGTGTTGCAATTCCGCAATTTCTCTTTCTATCCTGATCCTGAAATAAATCAGATACTTTGAGGTCACCCATTAAATGTCCAGGAGAGCTGAAGTATTCTATCAGCTTTATGATTATTCATTTCAGATTTTTGTCCATTTATCCTTTAGTGGAGGGTTTGACCTGTTTAAAACAGAGGGGCATTATTGGCATTTAATGGCAAATAGAAGATGTTAGAAGGATGAGCAAGTGCATCCATTTGAGATGGTGAAGTTGATGTTGTTAGGTCCAGTGATCACACTGTCTGGGTTTATGTGGCAGCAAAGTTGGCATCTGGGTTTATTGCAAGCTCTGGTACCAGTGTCCATTTTCAAATTAGATATTGTCATGTTGTAGGTAAGAGGTTGGTTAAGACTGGGGGTTGTCTGTGTGCAAGAAAAGATCTGCCCCCAGTACTTGTGAAAGAGAACCGTTAAGAGCTGCATAGGATTACTAGTGGTGGTCTGTTAATGTGTCTTTGGGGGCCTGTCTTGTAACAGGCTTTCTCTGGGTATCATCCTGGCATTCTTAAATCTCCGTTCCTCAAAGCGGTTCTGAAAATCTTTGCTAAATTGCTTTGAATTTATTTTAGCAATTAATGTTACGTGCCCTGAGCCTCATGGGAAAGGCGGCATATATAAAAATAAAGATCTATTTATTATTTATTCTTTTACATTTCTAAGATAAATGTTCCTGATTCAAAATTCAATATCTGTTCATTTTTTTTAGTCTTTGGAAGAGGTAATTAAAGAAAATATACAGAAATATATATCAATATCGAAGAGGAATTTTGGTGGTTTTTCTGGGCCAGTGAAATGCATTTATGTGTACCATGGGCTAGTTACAGCTGGCTTTTTCCTTTTGCTTTTGAGTGCTTGGATTTTATAAACTGCAAGAAATCCAAGGATATTATTTCTTTTTGGTAACTTTAACTGAAACAAAGTTTTTTATTTTGACCATCTATATCTTGTTTTCATTGGAGACAATGCTGAGAAACAGGTGATAAAATTACCCAAGCATCCACGGAATGCTTCATATTATCTCTTCCTAGAAATAGATTAGACAGGTTTGTATTCAGTAGCACTTTCAGACATAAATAACTATTTGTGTGCACAAAAATCAAGGACACCTTTCCTAGAATAGTTGCATGTAACCAACAACAGTCTCTAATATTCTTTTTATCCCCACCAATTTGCACAGTAGCATTAGAAACAGTTTACATATTCACAGTGTCATGATCTTTAACTGCAATTAGGAAATCGACATGGCATCTGCACTCAAGCTTTAAGGTCTATAATATATTGGAGGATAAAAAACATCCATTTAAGAGGAGGTGGACAGAATAATCTAGTACTAAATTGACACAGTACAATTCCAAATAGAATTATACCTTTCTAAGCATGTCTGTGGAGGATTTCACTGTAAGGATGGCAACTAACCAAATCAAGGAAGAGAGCAGACATTGTTGTGTGGTGTATTTCTATCACTGCTTCACTTAGAACTTTTAGAAATAGTCAACCAGAGGACACAAAGCAAAACTGAAGTCTCCCTTCCTCTGACTAGGGGTGATGGCAGGGCTTGCTTCCAATATCCCTGTTAATGTTCAGTGAATGTGGGCATTATTATTTCATAGTTGTGTCTCTGTTTTCTGGTACTTTGGTAGATCAGTTCCCACCCTCAGTTCTAAATGACCGCAGCTGTCTTGAACACCTGCCTCTCAGTGGGAGGGGGCTTCACTATCTGCACAGCTGTGCTCTTGGAAGAAGGAGGCAAAGGTTTTAGTCCTGTTTTTACTGTTGGTGGGACTATGGGTAACCAAAATGAACCTGGCATTCCTGCCAGCATGCAGAACTTATGCCCTCTGTTTGTTACAAAGGTGCTTTTTCTCAGTGAGCTGTGGGGAATATGATACAAATGCATTCTGTGGATGTGCTGCTGTGGCCTGTGCCTAGCGTCTGAATTCCTTGTGACTGGCTGGTGCCTCTGGCCAGCTCTAGGTTGGGAAATATATTTAAGATTTTGGGGGTAGAACTGCAGGAGGAGAGGAATTGCAACATAGACTCCACCTTCCAAAGCAGTCATTTCTCCAAGTGAACTGATCTCTGTCACTTGTAAAATGGTTGTAATTATGGGATATCTCCAGCCACCACCTGGAGGTTGGCAGCCCTACTTAGCTTTCCTGAATGTGAAGTTTTCTTGGACATTCTGCCAGGGTTGCAATACCATGTAGGTGAGGTGACTAGAATGTCTTGGCTCCTTTCCTGGCATAAGGACCACCGTTGTGAGATTCAGATTCAGAGTACCTTTATTGGCATAAAGAGTAGTAGTGAGAGTAGCAAATTGGTATTTATTATTTTTCCCCTTTGTACCCCACTTTTCTCCATTTTTCTTCAGTTTAACCTCACAACAGCCCTGTGAGGTAGGCTACACTGAGAGAGTATAAGTGGCCCACGGCACAAATGAGGATTTGAGCCTGGCTCTCCAAATACTAGCCCAGCACTCTTAACCACTATCCAGGTTCATTCCAGGGATACTACTGGTCATGCAATGGTCTACCCTTACAGTGGGAGGCATGTGTGTTTCTTTTGTGTTCTGCATGTGGATGGCAGAAGCATGATATCAGATGGGAGTGCTGGTTAGCTACTTCCACCTCTGGTGATCAGGAAGGAGTCCATGGTTGGTGTGCTCCATGATTGGTGAGTTAGAAAGTGCTGTTATCATGCAATTGCTGTTTACTCTCATCTCTGTGCATTTGAATGTGCTGGTGCTGCACTGGCATTTGTACCTTAGGTGTGAGCTTCTTCAGTGCTCTCTTATGTACCACGGAAGAGAAACCCTTTTTAGCTTCAGTGGCATGTAACCGCCACACACCCTATAGTCTCTCATTTTGTCTTTGCTTACAACATAGATTCCAAGCACCCAAGCTTTTAACTCTGACAAGCCTCTTATTCATAGAAACCTACAGTATATAAGTTTGTGGAAACAAACTCAAAGAGAAAGCACAGATAGCTATAAGAAAGGTAGCAGATGAAGGAAAACTGAAGATATGAATTTGCAACAGTAGATTTACTGAGAGCATTAAAACAAATCAGATGTTGACTGGTCCCTTTACACTAGGCCACCCAGTTAAGCCTGCAGAGATGATCAGCTGCCTGGTGGACATCCTGCAGAATGCAATCCGAGCCTGTGGGGAGAGTTTGGCTCCTTGGTGGGCTCTTTTGAGCAGCCCTGTTTAAACCAGTCTGCCTGACAGAGTCCCAAATGAACTTGTGAGGAAAGCCGTCCTGTCAGGATCAGCTGCTTGATGGGCTCTGTAAGGCAGTCCCTTTAAACCAGGTGGCCCAGCAGAGCCCCAGTCAAATCTGTTTTCCCCATAGGACCAACTTCTTGTCAATTTAAAGGGACCCAGAAGAGCTTTTTAGCAGCTTTGCCACTGCTTTTTTCTCAGCTTTTTTCAGTTTGAGTCTATTGGACCCCCAGAAATTTGAGATTTTCAAAAAAATCCTAAATCCAAACATTCTACTAGTATTTGGATTCAGCTTTTTCAGAAATCACATTCCCCCCCCCCAAGTTCAATATATCTGAACCAAACAATCCTGGGCTGGGGGGTGGGTGGTAATTACATGCCCCTACTGGCTACTAATCCTGTTTATACTGAACCCTTTTAAATATTCTAAACTGGAGAAGACATTCCAGAATGCAAGTGTTCAATTTGTAACATTGTTGAGCCTCATGAGTAGTCTCCATTTCCATGTCAAACCATATCATCATGAATATTAGGGACATATAATTATGATGGCTACCAAAGCAGAGCCACAGCAAGATAGACGCAACCCAGCTGTGTTCTGTAAAATTCCTCAAAAGTACCAATGAAATGTATCACATGGTACAGCTTCCTAGAAATTCACATATTGAGGATTGGGAGTCAAAAGAACTGTACTTATGGTCCTCAAACTCTTACTTGTTCAGGCTTATACATTAACTTCTTAGCCTGTCACCCAGCTTGAGTGAATACAACTCAAATAATTTGGACTGATCATTGGGATAGTGTCTTGTCATCATCTTAAAAATCTCTTTCTCAGATCAAATAATTTTCATAGCCCAGGCACAACTATGTTTTCTTGGGCTGATGTCAGCAGAACTTTACATTCAAGAGTATGCTTAGAGCTTCAGTGTTAATTTGATTAACATTATCTGTGTGGAAATCATATTATCTATTTTTGCTGCATCTTAGCCATAGTACCTTATGTAAATTAAAAATTCCCTGTGTATAAGTAGGTTAAGCTGAAGGTGAATAAAAGAGCAAATTCAAGTCATTAATGGTGTAACATTCAGCAAGTCAAGAACGTAGCTATGATATAAACCCCTGAAAGGCATGTTTAGTAGATTCCAAGATTGTAAATGATGCAATGAAATAATTCAGATAACTAATTTCCTAACTTCCTGTTCCAAGAGGATTTCTCTGAGAATGTAGTAACCTGGCAATTGCTAGATAACTTAATTTCAGCTGTTAACAAAATCCTCCCATTTTTGGTTTCCTGCACTGACTGCATCCTAGCCAGTTCACAGTAGCTGGGGAATCTTTAGCTGGGGATGGGATTCCCAGTCTTTCCTTACTGAAATCTGAGATGGCAATTTAACAAGCACAAGAATGAAAAAAATATGCCAGTCACCCTGTTGACAAGTTTACAGATGCCGAGTGCAATGCAAGACTCTGAAAAGCCCTGTGTCCACTTATCTTCTTCCATTAACACTTCTATGCATGCACTCAAAAGCTCACGCCTTGAATAAATCTTTGTTGGTCTTAAAGGTGCTATTGGACTCTATTTTTGTTGTTCTGCTTCAGACCACAGCAGCTACCCACTTGAATCTACTTTTATGGGAGATATACTTCAAAACTGAGAAAACAAAAGCACTGTGTTAACTGAGAGCCTGTTGTAAGGAGTGCCACTAATCTTGGAAAAGAATCATTACTCTCCCTTACTTTTGTGTTATTTTTAAATGTAGGTATATTCCAAATTGTCTAGAGATTTCTCTCTCCCCCCTCCACACAAACCCTATATCTCTTATCAAATATATTTTCCAGCACAAATTTCAAGCAGATGGGAGAAGCGTCTTTTTTCTATACTCTGCTAAAAAATTTCCCTTGCATAGTGTGAGGGTTCAGCCAATTGCTTTCAATTAGAAAACTCCATTTGCAAGAAAATTGCTTTTGTATTGTATTGTAAAGTACAACAGTACTTACATTCTAAAATCCTTGCTAGGATTGGCATCAGGTGACCTTTGCTCTGTTTTAACCCCCAGTCCCCTAGATATGTCTCTTTCTTCTGCTGTTGGTGAGAGTTCCAGCACTGGAGTTTATAAGAGAAAATGTGTCCTGAAGCCAGAGAGCCTTTCTTTCCCTCTTTCCACTGCCCTGTCGGTGACTGGCAGAATGTGGAACACTGTACATGGAAATAGCACAGCTGTCCAATAATCTTATTTAACTGGATACTGTTTTGATTGGATGATATTCCTGTCAAGCAAAAAATCAGATGAGTCACACTCCATATTCATTGTTCCTCCTACTTTCTATCACCTTGGAAAATGAAATCAGACAGCAAGGTACCAGAACAAGGTTCAAATCAGCATGTTTCAAACTGCTCTTTAATGCTGGAAATAATTCTGCTCAGATTTGTATTTACAAATGATCAGGTCAGATTCTGATTAATTTCCAAGCACGCAGCCCTAAATTGTAATAGTGACTTTAAAAATGGACATTTTGTAACTATTGCACAATATTCCTGTCATTAAAGATTAAACACTTGGATGTGGAGAAACAGATTTGTATTAATCATAAATTGTAATGAAAGGTAGCAATGATAAATAGATACTGGTTTACCTCCTGAATGAGAAACAAACTTACATTGCATTGCTATATATATCATGCCTATCTGTTTTAATGCCATTTCCCTCAAAAGTGAGGTGATAATAGTCTACCTCCTCCAGGTGCGGGGAATTCAGGGTAGCTTTTCACAGCCAGTTTCCTTTGGGAAGGACTAGAAACATAAACATTCACTGTAATAATCTACAAGGCAACTAGTTTTCTGGAAGAACAAAAACAAGTGCATTGGCATACCCCATCATAGCAAGTGGGTACTTTCCATGAATTTTAGACAAAGAAATTATCAGTTTCTAGTCAAACCTTTTGCAACAACTCCATCACATTGCACACTTTAGTCCTATTTAAGTATGATATTGGAAGGCAAACAGCTTTTGTTCAGATTTTGCTGCAGCCATGCAAAATACCTATATGTGCTTAGTTCTCACATCAACACGAGATCTGCAAGGACTACACATCTCTTGGTGTGCAAGCTATGCACAAGTAGATGCTTTGCATGGGTTGTAATAGAGGTTTTAAAAGATGCTGAGCACCTGTAGATTTTTTGCTTCTTCAGGATCACACCTAAATGAGGCTTAAAAATACTTTGGAGAACTATGCGGCTCCCAGCCCACAGTTTCTACTTGCCATCCTCAAGGTGGGGCCTGGAGTTCGCCTGGAATTACAACTGGTCTACAGACTACAGAGACCATTTCCCTGGAGGAAATGGCAGCTTCAGACGGTTGAATCTGTGGCATCATGAACCTCCCACCCCAAATTTTGCTCTTCCCAGACACTGCCGCCCAAACATTCAGGAATTCCTAAATTGGAGTTGCCAACCCTATCTACATACCTAACATAACAAGCTTACATATTCAGGCAGATTGAAAGTTTCTCCAGTCTGTATTCTGTGTCTCTCTATAGAGAGCCAGCTGACAGTGTTTTAGAGGTACTGATTCTTGCAGACAACTGTTTTCATTATGTATGGTTCGGCCTGGTAGGGCCAGGAACACCATGGGGCTCCCCTCACAAAACCGCAGCACCCCCATGGTAAACTAGACCATCTGAGCTATAGAGGTACCTGGCTTGCTGTTGATTATTAGCGAATTTTTATTCTGTATTTTATAATGTTTTAATTGGTTTGAATTATATTTTACTATATTTGTATGGGCATGAGCCTCTTGTGGCGCAGGGTGGTAAGGCAGCCAACATGCTGTCTGAAGCTCTGACCATAAGGCTAGGAGTTCGATTCCAGCAGCCGGCTCAAGGTTGACTCAGCCTTCCATCCTTTCAAGGTTGGAGAATGAGTACCCAGCTTGCTGGGGCAGTAAAATGGTAATGTCTGGGGAAGGGAATGGCAAACCATTGAGTCTGCCAAGAAAGTGGCAGAAAGTATTGAGTCTGCCAAGAAAACCCCTAAAGTGAGTTCTTGTAACTTTCAGCTGCAAGGATTAGGAAGATTATTTTCTGCAGCTACATTGCATGGAAAACCTTGCCATTTTTCCTTAGGATACATGCAAGCTGGTAGGAATCCTCTCTACTGTACTATCTGACCATATGTTCAGGCTATTTTTACCATTCATTCACAACTGATGTGGTAAAAATTGCCTTGCCATGGATCCAGGTACAAAGAATACTGTCCAGTCACATGACATTATGCACTCCCCACATATACACCCCCCTTAAGATGACAAGTGGTAAACAGGTGTCTAAAGCCATCCAACATAAGCAATTTTTCTGAGTCTTTTTTTAGTTACATCTTTTATTTATATCTTTATGGGAGTAAATGGCAGAAGGCATCTCTGGAGTGTCATTAAAGACCTTATTGTTTCTAGACATAACTGCACAGTTAACAATAGCTTTTTAGTCCAAGATAGATGTTGCTTTCGAACAAAGGTCAACAGAAAATTTCTCATACATTTGAAAGACTCCCCTGCTGGGATGATCAGCTGCCTTTGGACTCTGTTGGGCAGCCAGCAGAGCCCACCAAGGAGCTGATTCTGCAGGGAGAACTCTCCCAAGAGGACTGGTTTAGGAGAAGCTGGCCCCATAATCTGTGTGCCTGCATGCCCATAATCTGTGTGCCTCTCCCTGCAGCATGCACATTTGGCTGGGAGCTCGCAGCTCCCATAATCCCAGTGATTGGTACGAGAGGGATTTCGTAAGGATTTGTGAGGCCTACTGCACCAGAGCCAGTTTAAGGATTCGTAGGGCCCTAGCAAGATGCAATTGTGGTCAGACTGGGAATAATTGTGGAAAGGTTGCCTCCCCGAGTGTCCTTAAAGAGAGCAAAGAGGGGGGGGGGGAGAGGCCATGAGCTTGATCCATAGGGGGAAGATACCATACTTGCCCCCTGGAAGCACGGGGCCCATGGCATGTGCTACATGGATAAACCAGCCCTGGATTGTTGTAGCTGAATATCCCTGTAAGCCAAAAATTCAGATTTTATTTGGGCTAAACTCTATCAGTAGCCGGTCAGAGTCTCAGCTTAAATATGTAAAAAAAGAAAATGACTTGGATAAACTGAATGCACATCCTTAGTAGTGAGTAGACAGGGTATCTAAATCTATTCTTGATGTCATTCTTGTTGGTGGTTGTGAACCACATGGTCCATCTCATTAAGAAATCTTTTGTCTAATATCTTTACTTGATTTGGCTGAATTCTATTTTGTATTATTTCTTACAAAATTTTAATATAGTTGTCTCATATCTTCTTTTATACCTGGCTGTTGAATTTCCAAATAGCTGATCATCCCAGCTGGTCTTTTAGGGTAGGTTCAATTGTGGACTCCAAACACTTATGTGTAATACAGAACTGTGAATGCATGTACTCTCTCCAGCATTCATGGGCCAACATTTCAAATCAGGACAGATATCTTTCGGAGCTCTTCTGCTACTTACTAAGAAAAAGAATCAATCAAGATTCGGTAGAATAACCACACTGCTAATAATTCAAAGGTCTCCAAAGCAACTACAGAGTTCATAATGGGTTTTCACCTATTACCCTGGAAACCATTCCTGTTTTTTTAAAGTTTCATAGCAGTAAGCAAGGATGCAACCCCTGCAGTTCCTGGTTAACGTGCTCTGAGGAAAAAAATGAAGTTCTGTTTCCTATAGTAGGCTGAGGGCAAGAGGTGACAAAGACACTGATGAAGTAAGTCATGCAGCTCAAAATGTGGCAACTGCATATGTTTTCAGTGTTACAGATAACAATTGAATCACACAGTTTGATGTGGTGGCCTCTAATCTGGAAAACCAGGTTTGATTCTACACTCCTCCACATGCAGCCAGCTGGGTAACCTTGGGCCAGTCACAGTTTTCTCAGAGCTCTTTCAGCCCGGCCTAGCTCACAGGGTGTCTGTTGTGGGGAGAAAAAGGGAAGAAGATTGTAAGCTACTTTGAGTCTCCTTTGCTTAGTAAAAACTGGGATACAAAACACCAGCTCTTCTTCCCTTTAGTAGGGTTATGCAGTGTTTTTGTTTTCAGGTGAGCATTGTCTAAGCAACTACTGCTACTCATCTTTTTCACCACAACCTCTTGTTCTGCAGATAGCTTTAGAATTTATATCCAAGGCTTTGAGTATAACCTATATATATAGTCATTCCTATTCTGGACCAAGCTTAGAGTTGGGCTTCTTCACACCCTGCAGTGTGGGAACCACTCCAGTATTCTGGCAGTGATCAAACATGTATATACACAATTGTGGGAGGGGGAGGGGAGGGCTGATATGTAAGCCTTTCCCACAGGAGTGGAATCCTCCTCAGTAGGTTGCTGATTCCATAAGGAAGACTCACATGATAAGCTATGCACATGTATTCACATTTTTCCATCAGTGCCCAACTGCTCCTGTTCTACATTTTAGGGCATATATGTGAAGGAAGGAGGGCACAAGAATATGTGAAAGTCTTAAACATCTTTTATCTCTACTCCATTGTCTAATATCTCATCCTTTTAATATCTAAAATTCAGGCAATAAAAAAAAAGGGAAATTCCGCACAGTAAAAAAACTAGCATTACGCCAGTGCAGTGGTGTAACGCTAAAAATAAAAACCACGACTCCTGGAATTCCTTGCCTGCTGGCTCCTCTGCTGCTGTTTCACGCTTCCTACTATTTCACACACCTGCTTGAAATTGTGGAAGAGGTAAATATGCTATACATTCTCCTCTCTTCTGCCTGTCAATGAAGATAGGCAGCCAATCACCTTTCTCCCTCTTGTAAAGGGACCACCATGTGAGCTAATTTTTTTTTTAAAAATGAGACTTCTGTGTTTAAATCCAGAGCCTTGAAGCTTTATATATATATGCATGCATGCATGTATACATATACATATACATATACATATACATATACATATACACATACACATACACATACACATACACATACACATACACATATACATATACATATACATATACATATACATATACATATACATATACATGTATGTATGTGTGTATGTGTGTATGTGTGTATGTGTGTATGTGTGTATGTGTGTATGTGTGTATGTATGTATATATATACATGTTTGATCACTGCCAGAATATAGCTTTATATATATATATATATATATATATATATATATATATATATATATATATATATATATATATATATATATATATATATATATATATATATATATATATATATATATATATATATATATATATATATATATATATATATATATATATATATATATATATATATATATATATATATATATGGTGATTTGTTTTTTTTGGGGGGGGAGGCATGCTTTATGGGCAAACTGGTGGGGAAAAGTTTATTTTGTGCTCTGCTTGGGTGATTGTGTGCCTATTCATTGTTCCAGGCAGTTTTTTTCAAAAGAAAGAAAGAAGGAAAGGAAAGGAAAGAAAGCCAGCCCCACTGCAGGTGAAGAGAGAGGGAGGCAGGCTTGCCAAGTGGCTTGCTGGCTGCTCTTCTTCTGCTCGCGCTACATGGCAGGGGGAATCCAGTTTATGCGATTTCCCCATAAGCGCTTTAAAATGATGTAGCTGCCAGTTTGCTGCTGGGATGCTGGATGTTCACAATGTTGTGCAAAATGCCAAAATATGGCATTTACAAAAGGTAAGAATTCCACTTGGACTGCAAGGCGAACAAACCGGTCAGTCCTAGAGGAGATCAGCCCTGCCTGCTCCTTAGAAGGCCAGATCCTGAAGATGAAACTCAAATACTTTGGCCACCTCATGAGAAGGAAGGACTCCCTGGAGAAGAGCCTAATGCTGGGAGTGATTGAGGGCAGAAGAAGAAGGGGACGACAGAGAATGAGGTGGCTGGATGGAGTCACTGAAGCAGTAGGTGTAAACTTAAATGGACTCTGGGGAATGGTAGAGCAGTGGTCCCCAACCTTTCTGTGGTCGGGGACTGCCTCCAGGGGTTGGGGAGAGTCTGGGCGCCAAGCACGCGCGGCAGCTGAGTGAAAACGCGCACGCACAGTTTCCGCACATGCACGTTTTCACCAGCAGGGGGTGCAAACCCGCATGTGCAGCAGCTCTGTGCATGCACGTTTGTATTGCTAGTGTGCTGGCGGCCAAGCCTGCCTCTTCCCCTCCCTCTCGCAGCGAGAAGCTAGGCCTGGCAAGCTTCTCGCTACGGTGTGGGGAGGCAGGTGCGACTGCCGGCGGCCCTGTACCGTGGCCTTCGCGGCCCATCACTGGGCTGCAAACCGGGGGTTGTTGACCCCCTGGTAGAGGACAGGAAGGCCTAGAGGATTATTGTCCATGGGGTCGCGATGGGTCGGACACGACTTCGCACCTAACAACAACAAAGAATTCCACTTTTTTATTGGGTGCAGAATGGCTCCAAATATTGTTCTCAAATTTTAATTAGATTTTTATTTTATAAATTCTATTTTGTTAGTGCTTTTTTATTTAATTATTTAATAGAGAATTGCACCTTTTTCATGTTTTTGCAAGCTACTTGATTTAGTTACATCAGAGACTAACACTGGAATTTATCCAGTATACAGTAATAAATACTTTAAGCTAATGTGTACTTTGGGAGATAATGTTTGTGTAGATTAATCCCAGTTATTTGGATAACAACATTTCTTTTTAATTTGCCCAGACTTGTGTATATTTCTATGACTGTGTGATCTTGCTTAGCTGTTAGAGAATTACATAGGAAGCACAGAGTTCAACAGAGTTCAAGATTATCAGCTTTTCGGGTTTTTTCCCCAAGCAATTTTTTTGCCCTTAATATAGCATGGGAGATGGAGTGGTATGATAGACAAGAGAAAGACCCAAGATTTATCCTGCACCACCAATTCATGCCCCTAGCAAGAATTTGGGAATATAGGATGTATTCCAGATCTTTGCACCCAGATATCAAAGGATCCAGCTTTATGTCTCCAGTACCCTTCCATCCAAAGGAAATTAGACATAGTTGGGTTGCCATTAAACTTTTCACTGCTCAGGAAGGTGAGAAGAAGATAACTAGATCATCCTTTTCAGCATTCCTCCACACACACCTTAATTTTATTCAGAAAATGAAGATTTTTAAAAAGCAACATTTTAAACATAGAAATTATCAGTTAGTTCAGCTGAAGATTGGGGGAGGGGTGTTACATTTCCTTCCAATGCTTATATAATATTGTTATGAACAATAATAAAACTATCCTTTCCAGTCAAAGGATGGCCCATCTCAGAGTGTTAAAAGCAACATTAATAGTATGAAATACAAATTTTAGATTTCTTACATGAGCTGATACTTAATGTACCAAGATTTTAGCTGCTACTCTTTTGCATCAGCTCTCACTTCTTTCTATTGAAGAAGTCAGGTGTCCAGGAGGAGGAAGTATTCAAAATTTCACCCAGCTACTGCCAACCCCCCCCCCCCCGAAAGATCAGGATGATGGAATCTTACTCTCCCTAATTTCCCAAGCATGTCCATTTGGCATGTCCATTTGGCCCATAATCCAGCCAGGATTCTCAGTTTTGTGTGTGTGTATTGACTTAATCCCAGGCCGTAGGATTAAAGCCTAACCCTTTCGGTTCTGGAGATCATAGGGGGGAGAGTGCAGTGTTCAGTCTGACTTATGCAGTGGAAAAAAGGCCCACTGCACTCTTTGTTCTAGCCAGTGAGGGAAATTACAAATGTAGTCAACAGGTATGGGTTGCCACACTGCTTTGTTCCATACCTCACATGAAACCTGTTTTCCCATCCCCAATTTCTCTCACTCTTGAAAATAAATTGATGCGGTTTTGCCATCTTCCCACTTCATGTTGGGGACCTCCCATCGTAGCTTCTGGCATGACCCAAAGGTGACCTCATTCTGCTGAGTGATGTTTTAGCATTCTTCCCAAACTCTGTTGCTACGACATAGACTTTTAGCAATAGCTAGAGTGTCACCCTCAGCAATGTAACTTTGGGATCAAACTGGTAGCAACATCATTGCTCTGGGGATACTGATCACCGCCTCTCATAAATTAGAATCTCCACTTCTGCATCTCCTGCATCTAATCTGGTATATGCCTGCTAGTGGAGTATCAAGAGCCTGTTTTTAGAAGTAGGATTACTTTCTGAAAGGCTCTGATTCCCATGAGGCATGCCTTTAGGCTAAATCATACATATGTCCATTCATGCTAATCACAATTCCTCAGAAATTGTTTGGGATTGTGTATGCCAGACACAGTGATCAATCTGGAGGCCCCTTGGCCATCTCAAGGCCCCAGTTTGGACCACTTCAGGTTGGACTTCTTGGCCAATATCAGGATTATGTCAGCTATTCAACCTACTACATGCCCCTTGTGTCTCTCATGGCTAGTGAAGGCTGGTGGTGAGGATATCTGGGTCCTCTTCCAGAAGATGATCAACTTGTTCCTAAATTCAGGGCTTTTCCAGTGAGACTAAAGGAGGAAGTCGTCAAGCCACTTTTGAATAAATCAGAATCAGAGACATCTGACTCAGCCAACTACATCTGGTTGAGTATGTGGTTGCAGAATAGCTATAAGAGTTTCTGGGAAGAAAAAATGGCTCTTGTTCTGCTTTTGACCTGTTCTTGGGATGAAGACAGCCCTGGTCACCCTCACAATCTCTGGAAGCAGCTGGATCTAGGCTGGTCTGCGCTGCTGTTATTGCTAAACCTGACAGCAGTGTTTGATGCAGTAAATCATGGACCTAGCTAACATGGATGGTCAACTTGCAGCTCTTCAGTGGCTGCAATCTTTCCTCCAAGGTTGGGGACAGAGGTAGTGCTAGGAGAGAGAACCTTCCAGTGGCATGGCTTGACTCATGGGGTCCTACAGGGAGCTATTTTCTCTCCAATGTTTTATGTCTGGCCTCAACCAGGGCCAGGGCTTTTTCTGTCCTGGCCCCTATTTAGTGTAATGACCTCCTGAAGGAGATTGGGGCCCTGTCAGAGCTATTCCAGTTCCATAGGGCCTGCAAGACAGAGCTCTTCCACCAAAAGTACAGTGATCCTAATAACATAAAATGGGCCTCCCTGTACATCCCCCATGGAGAATGCCCTCTGACATATGTATTGGAAAATCACATTGGCACAGAGATGTCAAGATTTTAAAACTCTGATTATGTATTGTTTTAAAGCTTTTAACTGATTTTGATGTAAATTGTTTGTTGTACACCACCCTGAGCCACATGGGAGGGCTGAATATAAAAATCAGTATGTGTCCTCTCGCCCAACTGATCAGTCTTTTGTGCTGGAGTGTCATCAATATGCTGATGACCCCAGCTATAGCCATCCATCCACATCCACAGAATCTCTGGCCAAAGGCCTGTGGCTGATTGGCTCAAGCAGAGTCAGTTGAAGTTAAATCCAGTTAAGATGGAAGTCCTCTGGATGGGTTGTTATCCCCCAGATGGACTGCTACAACTCCTGACTCTTGGTGGGGTCTAACTAACAACTTTGGCAACTATCAAGAACCTGGGCATGACACTGGATGCCTCATTATCTGTAGAGGTCCAGGGCACAAATACTGTCTGCCAGGCTTTTTAACATCTCACCCAGGCACAGCAACTAGCACCCTATATGTTGGCTCCTGACCTAGCCACTGGGATCCATACAACCATCACCTCCAGGCTACATTACTGTAACTTACTCTACCCTCGAAGCCTTAACCAGGCCTTTATAGCCCTGGCCCTGCCTGGTGGAACACTCTTCCAAAACAGATAAAAGCCCTGCAGGACCTTAGAGAATCCCACAGGGCTTGCAAAGCAAAGTTGTTCCACCAGGCCTATGGTTGAGGCCTGACATCTAAACCCGCTGGCTTATCTGTCTGTAGCTGCCAAACTATGCCCACCATTGAGGATTATGCTGCTGTACCAAAAAAAAATCCCAATCCCATACAATAGACTGTTCTCCACAGGCAATATCAGTAATTAATTTTATGATGCTTTAAATGTTAATTCTAAAGCAAATAGATTTCTAGTTTTGTATTCTAGAATTTTGATTATATGGTTCTAGTTATAGGGTGGAATAAAAGCTGAGAAAGAAAGGGGAAAAGGAAGAAAAGAAATCTGGTAAACATAACAAGTTGACCTTTGGAAGTCTTTGGAAAGACTAAGAAACTGGTGTAAGAAATGCTACATCTTCCCAGTAGACAGCCAGAGTAAAGAACTTTGGAAGCATTTTCAAGCAACACAACATATTCATTCAGGAGATTCCTAGAATTCCATTTATTTGGGATGCTTGCATAATGTATAAGCTTGATACAACCTGAAGATCTTTAAGACAGGAGATTGGCTGCATTTCACTGGATAAAAAGAAGAACAGCACACAGTGGCGGGAAAATGTTAGCACAAGAAGCATTGCAACGACAAGTTACAATGATGGGGGAGCTGGGAATTGTGGAAGATCCTAGAGATAGTATGTGTGCTGGTGACTTATAAATGCTAAAATAACATAGAGGTAACTTTGTAGATATCCTGTACACTCCTAAATTATATATTTTTACAAAATGTGTCATTTAAACCACTTATTGGAGAGGCCTCCAACCTTTTTTCAGCCTATGGACATCTTTGGAATGCTGACATAATATGAAGGGTACAACCACAAAATGGCTGTCATCACAGGCTGAACCAACCACAAAGAGAGGATATGCATAACTTTTAAACTTTTAAATTTCAGGCAGACAATCTGTTGATATTGCTTTTAAAAATGTCTTACATGCACAGAAAAGAAGTGTTTTAAACTAGCTCAGAAACCTTCATCTGGCAGTATGTTTTCTGCCTTCTCAATGCAGAAGGGGAGAAATGCTGCTTCTCCTGGCTATTCTCTTTACATGAGCCCTTCTCTCATGAGACCAGCCATAAGAGGCCAATTTTGGAGGGCTCTACACTAGTTAGAAACAAAAATGTCTGTTCTAAAAACAGAGATTTTGAATTGAGAAATCGCTAGAAGTTGAGGGCTGTTAAATGTAGCGTTGTGATTTTCCTGTTTTATTGAATGAAGTAGTGCTGTTAGAAAACAAAGAACTATGTTTTAAAAATAAGAAGTATCTAGCAATCCCATCTGTCTTCTGTAAACTATGGGCCATTTCCCACGGCGATCTTTGTTGCAAATTGTTTGCGGAATGAAAAATCGCCATTTAAAATAGTGGAATTCGTCGTTTTGCACACCTGGCTTTGTAGTGGAATCAGTTGCGTTTTTTAGCGTTTCCCACAGGCTTCCGGTCTCGGCAGAAATCGCTAGAAAGGAAGCGCTATTGCCAAGCTTGTCCCGCCCCTGGCCGTCAAGCAGCCAATGGGCAGCCGTTAGCATGCTCCCAAACAGCCCCTTTCCCTTTAAGAAAGCTTTTTAAAAAAAAAAAACAGACCCATAGCAACGAATCTACGTAGATTCCTTGCACTGGAGAGACCCATCCAGCTGCCTAATGTGATCTATCGTTTGATTGTATGATCGTTGGCACGCTGGCTCGAGTGATAAAAAAAAATTCCCCCCCCCCTTCTCACGGGCTCGATTTTCGGCTGAATTTATGTGTAAAAAATAAAGGGACTTTATTTCAGCAAACGGGCTTTTATGTGGTTTGTGCTTAGTGACTAAAGGTGAAGGACTGAAGCCAGGGAAGCCTCTAAACAGAAAGAGGCTCGCCGGTGCGTTTATCCCCGCTCGCTCCGAGAAAAAAAAATGGCGATCGCTTCGCCGGAAGTTTGGAGGAGAGATCCAGGGGGAGGGACTTTGAAGAACCAGCTACAATGGTAACGCACAGGTCTTTAGCGCTACTGTTGCAGATTGGTTGCAGGAGTGTATCGCTATCCGGAGGGTGAATCCAGTTTTCTGGATTCCCCTGAAAGCGCCACAACGAAGCGCTTATTGCTGATCGGTTTCAGGATTGTTGCAGATTGTTGACGACGTCGTGCGTTATGGCAAATTAGTAGCGTTTTCAATCGGCAACCATTGTGCTATTTTTAAGCCGTGGGAAATGCCCCTATGTTATTTCTCTAAGGAAATCTGGGGGCATGTCGCCATTGAGGCATGTTGCACATTTTCATATCCTTTTGTGTCTCGCAAGACAGAGTCTCAGGGGACCTTAACATATTTTGGGGGGTAGGAGTATGCCATTTACTGTCTACACCAGTTCTGTTATGCTTGGTCTCACTGGAACAAGGTCATAGGATGTCTAAAAATATTCTTTATTTAGACAGTTATTGCCAACTCCATCCAAAGTTCTCAGAGCTGATTGAGTATTTTTAGAAATTTACATTCACAGAATGAATCAAACAATTGTCACAAGCTAATTTTGTGTATGCACGCAATTGCACAGGGGGAATTTTCTGTTCCTGCTAACTATTCTACTTACAGCTAAAGGTAAAGGTATCCCCTGTGCAAGCACCGAGTCATGTCTGACCCTTGGGGTGACGCCCTCTAGCATTTTCATGGCAGACTCAATACGGGGTGGTTTGCCAGTGCCTTCCCCAGTCATTACCGTTTTACCCCCCAGCAAGCTGGGTACTCATTTTACCGACCTCGGAAGGATGGAAGGCTGAGTCAACCTTGAGCCAGCTGCTGGTATTGAACTCCCAGCCTCATGGGCAGAGTTTCAGACTACATATCTGCTGCCTTACCACTCTGCGCCACAAGAGGCCCTCACAGCTAGATGAGGCCTAACTTGTATCTTCTCCAGTAAGACTAGGGGCCATTCCACACTTCTTCAAAATTGCACAATGGTTGCAAATTGAAATCGCTACTGATTTGCTGTTATGAACAACGTCGTTGACAATCTGCAACACTCCTGAAACCGATCCGCAAAAAGCACTTCGTTGTAGCGCTTTCAGGGAAATCCCAAAAAGTGGATTCACCCTCTGGAAAGCGCTACACTCTTGCAACCAATCTGCAACACTAGTGGGAAAGTTCTGTGCGTTACCATTGTTGCGGTTTCTGCAAAGTCCCTCCCCCTGGCTCTCTCCTCTGATCTTCCAGCGAAGCGATTGCCATTTTTTTTTCTCGGAGCGAGTGGAGATCAACGCACCAGCGAGCCTTCGTTTACCCAGCGAGGCTTCCCCGGCTGCAGTCCCTCCCCAGAGCTGTTTAAAGTCACCAAGCACCAAGCAACACACAGCCCCGTTTGCTGGTTTATTTTCCCTTTATTTTTCACTCTATTTTCGGCCAAAAATTGCGCCCGTACGGGGGGGGGGGGTATTTTTTTTCACTCAGGGGGAGAGTGGCAACGATGAAACGGCAGCTCAAACACCACCTGCTAGCTAGATGGGTCTCTCCGTTGCAACGAATCAACGCAGATTCGTTGCAACATGTTTTTTTTTTAAGTACCTTCCTTAAAGGGAAAGGGGCTTTTTGGGAGCATGATAATGACCGCCCATTGGCTGCTCGTTTGATTGATGGCCAGGGGCGGGACAAAGTTTGGCAATATCGCTTCCTGGCTAGCGATTTTTGCCGAGACCGGAAACCTGTGGGAAACGATAGAAACGCAACTGGATTCCACTACAAAGGCAGGTATCCATAACGACAAATTCCACTATTTAAAATGGTGTTTTTTCGTTCCGTAACCAATTTGCTACATATATCCTGGTGCGGAATGGTACTATTCTTATTCGGCATTAGTGAGTTATCACTATTTTTTTAAATAAGTGTTCATACCTTTGTAAACAGTTTCAGTCCTCTGTTTTTTGTGTTTATTTTGCAGCCTAGTTTGCATGGTGAATAAATGTTGCACAGTTTATTTGCACAATGTATGAATGTATAAATATGGACAATATACATCATTTATACATCTATTACCTCACTTTTGGAACTGTGGTTGGTTTAAAAAGAAATGGGTGTGTCACAACAGACCCATGGGAACCCGCCAGCTACTGCCCTGTCTCGTAGCTAGTATACAACTTTCTTCCCTACTTCAGGAAAACAATTTTCTTGAAGGGCACAAGATAAACCAGGGGGGCATTTATGAAGAAGTTTTAAGAAAACTGAAAACTGCATTGGTGAGAAAAAGGCCAGGAAAGTTGCACCAAGGATTTTTAAAAAATCAATACAATGCACTTGCATATTCTTTGAGGGTAGCAAGGGCTATATTGTAGTCCATGGACATCTGGAGGGCCGCAGTTTGACTACCCTTGCATTAGAGAGTTGGAAACACCACCTTCAGAAGTGTGTAGACCCAGATGGAGGATATATTTAGAAACAATAGCTTCACAGTTTAATATTTTTGTTTACTAAAGGTTTCTATGGTATTTAGCAATACTTTTTTACTTACCCTCATACAGTACTTCAAGAGCCAATATCACCATTCAGAAATGGCTGCTGGCCAGATTTTACTGCCAGTCTATGTCTGGGGCGGGAGAGTGCAATAGCACATTTGAGCCAAATAGTAATGGAATGCATACTGAAAGAATCAGGACTTTGGATATTGTGTAACAAAACAAGGAAGGGCTTCAGAAATATCTCCTGGAATCCTAAATGTGGGAGGGGAAATAAAGAGATACAGATCAGTTGCCAGCACAATCAGTCCAAAAATCTAGCATTCATTACAGTGTTCCAGGAAATTCATGTAATATCTTAATGAACTGAAAGGAAAATCTTCCTTCCTCTCTCAAAAATTCTGGTCTGTTTTGCCAGTCATGATCTATTTTTTTCAAACAATCCTTTCTGAATAGCAGTAAAATGTGTTGTCTCGAAAGAAACTCATTATCAAATAATGTGCTATTTATAGCCTTCATTCCTTAGGCTTTTTGCAATGTTTCCTGTTCAGACATATCACCCATAATAAGAAAGCATCTCATCTGGTGAAACTAGTCACTTCCTGATCTCTTGGAAAAGGAAGATGCCAAACTAATTATGTAAAGATAGTTTGGTTTAGAAGATGGCCCGTACTAAATGTGACCTCCACACAAACATGCTGTGGGAGACGATTTGGCCTATTTAGTTATGAGTGCTGAGGCTGGAGCTGAACAAGAAAATCATGTTTGCTTCCAGATTTTGAAACCCAAATAGTTGACATAATTTTCCTTATTCAAGTCCAATAGCATTTTTAGAGATCAACAAGATCAAGCAGGAACAGGTATTTCCTGACATTCTCAGAACTTTTAACTAAATATTTGTACTAATTCCAATATAAATGGGATTTGGATTGGCTATGGATCATAAGGAGGGCTGTAGCTTTCTTTACAGGGTCTCAGGCTCAAGTATCTCCAGTTAAACCTTTTCAAAAAGTGTCAGCAAATACCTTTTCTTGCCTGAGCTTCTGGAGAACCGCTGCTAGTCAGGGTGTCCAATAAGATAGAACAGAGGTGTCACACATAAGGCTTGGGAGCCAGAACTGGCCCATCCAGGGCTCTTATGTGGCTCATGAGCAACAGGTATAAAGAAAGGAATGCTACCCATGGCAACACTCACTGCTGGACTTGAATGGCACCCTAGTGTCAATCAAGACATTATGGATTCTTGCTTGGCCTAGGTAAAGTAGTAACCACCAGACCTTTGTTTCCCCCCTCCCAAAAAAACCCTACCTGTCCCCACTGTCATGCCAAGAGTTTTATTATTCTCATTGACTAGATATTAGAATTTCAAGCCAGGTCCAGAGCTTTCTCAAATGTACTTTTTTTGTTCACTCGATCTTTACCACCCTACAGTAATCAAAACTTTTTGTCCCATCAATCAGAGGGCAATCACACCTTTTGTCTAAAGCTCACCTGAAAAGCGTATAAAATCCCTTCACTTGGGCTCCCCAGACCGCTTCCCTAGTGACCAGCCTCTCTGGTATGGATCCCTGCCAGAAGTCCAGCTTAGACTCCCACTCATTCATGTTGTTCTCCTCCCTCAATCTACACTTCTCATATCCAGACTGGTAATTATCTACATTCTTGCTACCTCCTTTTTCTTGAAACTTGGTAATTTTTTACCTTATTTCTTTATGCATATGCATGTTAGTGTAATTTCATATTGTTTGTCTTTAATAAAGCTATATCCTTTATTTTTAAATACTTGTTATCTGACATGGGTTCCTAAAAGGGTCTCATCACCTTGTAAAACATTGGCAGAACAGTCTGCACTAATTACATCCCTCTCCCTCTGCTAATTCTCCCACATTTTCTAGAGCAGTTGGATAACAGGAGTAAGAGGCTGCGCAGTGGGATAGATGGAATCACTCCAATTTTGTGCTTCAGCACAGTGGAGCAACTTTATCTGCAGCAGTCAGAAACCCTTCATTTCAGGGACAGCTTCATTGGTAAGTTGGAAGCCACTGCAGCCTCTTTCATACCTTTCCCCTTGGCCTGTGGCTCCAGGGATGCTGTCCCAGATGGCCACAAGGATCAGCATTTGTACACGGAGGGTGCAGATGATCAGACAATCCTCTATATTGGACCAGATGGCACCATATTCATGCCTTCCCCATGCCATAGCTGTGCTTTGGCCCATGGGGGACATACTTTAGAAGCTTCTTCCACATGATGGGTGCCTAGTCCTGCCACTATGCAAGCAACTAAGTGGCTGGGCCTTCCTTCCCCAAATTCCAACCTTCAGCTGTAGGCAGCTGCCACTCCATGATGGGGGCAGTGCTGGTGATCTCTAGTTATACTGATTATTAGGAACACTGGGACCTCTGCCACACACATGGCCTTGTGCACACAGTACCTGCTTCTTCATCAAATGGTCGAGAGGCCTTTGGCCTGGAAAGTCTGCTGGCTCATGGACCGTTTATGCACTGAAGGTTTCATGCCGGGCTGCAGGCTGGAGTTTTAGTCATGGCAGGTTGCCCCACCTCTTCCTGCACCCACATAGGGGAGCATTTGGCCTGGTGCACCTCATCCACCCCCGATCTGTGCTCCTGACAGGGGGCTGGGGCAGTGAAGTCCCCAGTGCATAAACGGTCATGGAGATGACACTGCTTACCAGTAATCTCTGACTTAAACTGGCAGCATTGCCCTACCATGGATTGGCCCGAAATGGCCATGGCTGCACTTATTGGACTTCGCTTGGCCTGCGTCCACTGTGCATGTGGCCTCAGACCTGGGTTGACCCCCCCCCTTTTCTGCAGGCAGGGCAGGGTTCAGCATGTCATCCCAGTCCCCGTCTATGGTGGCTCAGGGGCACAGGGATTTCACAACATCCAGCCATTTTGTGTTTACCCTGGGGCCTGAGCTCACAGCATTGGTGGTAGAAGTGGGCTGGGAAAGGGGTTTGTCCCCACTATAGGAAAAATGGGAATATCTGCCCAGCTCATCCAGGCATTCACTCTTTATATTTAACCACCCTAAAACAAATCCCTCACATTGGAGGGTTGTAAACCACTCTAATGGCAGAAAGTGAAGAGGAACTAAAGAGCCTGTTGATGCGGGTGAAGGCGGAGAGTGCCAAAGTTGGCTTGAAACTCAACATCAAGAAAACAAAGATCATGGCATCCGGCCCTCTCAATTCCTGGCAAATAAATGGGGAAGAAATGGAGATAGTGACAGGTTTTATTTTCCTGGGCTCCAAGATCACTGCAGATGGGGACTGCAGCAAAGAAATTAAAAGACGCTTGCTCCTGGGGAGGAAAGCTATGGCAAATCTAGACAGCATCCTAAAAAGCAGAGACATCACCCTGCCAACAAAAGTGCGTTTAGTCAAGGCTATGGTCTTCCCAGTTGCAATGTATGGCTGCGAAAGTTGGACCATAAGGAAGGCCGAGCGTCAAAGAATTGAGGCTTTTGAACTCTGGTGCTGGAGAAGACTCTTGCAAGTCCCTTGGACTGCAAGGCGAACAAACCGGTCAGTCCTAGAAGAGATCTGCTTCTTAGAAGGCCAGATCCTGAAGATGAAACTCAAATACTTTGGCCACCTCATGAGAAGGAAGGACTCCCTGGAGAAGAGCCTAATGCTGGGAGCGATTGAGAGCAAAAGAAGAAGGGGACGACAGAGAATGAGGTGGCTGGATGGAGTCACTGAAGCAGTAGGTGCAAACTTAAATGGACTCCGGGGAATGGTAGAGGACAGGAAGGCCTGGAGGATCATTGTCCATGGGGTCGTGATGGGTCGGACACGACTTTGCAACTAACAACAAACTATCTCACCACCCACTCCTTCCTTTTCTACTAAAAGATCACCTTATATTTTAGCAGTGTGGGACAAAGTGGATTTTTCTTTTTCTTTCACTTACAGGGGATCATTTAATCCTTAAAATAGTCAACATGGCAGATACTTAAAAGAACTTCTTTCCCTTGTATCCTATAGAGCTTGCTGTGGGTTATATGGATTGAGTCAAGGGTAAGAAACACACTAACATTTATTTTATTTGTGTTACACTTAAATGCCTTCCCACTTTAGTGAGAGAGATGACCCAAGTTACCAGAACTATGCTTAGTGGTTACAAAGTATGTTTTCAAAGAGGCTCAAATTTTGAAACAGTAGCCAGACAGGCATTAACACTTCACTGATATCTTTACAGAACAGCACCCAACACTACCTCTCTAAACAATACTCTTAAGTCCTTATTGAACTCCTGCCTACTCTAAAATACTGCCTAACCCTTCTCCCTCCAAAGCCCATCTCCCCCCATTTTTAAACAGTTGACTGTTAAACCTCATCAGGATGTTGTTTCATTCTGAAATGTTTAATTCAGCATTTCAAATCTGATTGGTCTGAGCTGAAAAGGTAAGAAATCAGGGCAGAACTTTCTCCTGTCCATCACTCATCCGTTCCACAAATATTCACTTGGTGCTAAACTTGGTGAGATTAAAGCACTGCATAAAACACATTTATTTTCTCAGGCTTTTGTGGACACCCCGCACACACATACACACACACAATCCTTTCCTCTGCTCTAATCTTAATTGTTTAACCACTTTTTTTTGCTGCTCAAATTTATACTGCCATTGTATGATGTTATTTTAATGCCATAGTAGACTTAGAATTAATGATAGAGGCAACTTCAGTTTCCTCTGGTCAGCCACCATCTGCAGGATTCCTCACAAACTATCTCCATGTTGCAGAGGAAAAATATTTGTTCTTTTTGAAGTAGCAGATGAAACATATTTATATCACATTAGCTGTGCAACATCAAGCAGGGTTGTAAGATTTTGCTCCTTTATGAGACCCTTTATGCCTAACACCTGTCAAGGCACCTCTGTAGAGTTCTGAGGTGATGTGCGTTATGCTGCCTCCTTGCCTTCCTTAGCATTTCCTACCTATTTTTGATGCTACAATGACTCTAGCCTTAGAATTCTTTGTTGGATTTAAAGAACAGGATGGCTTAGTTATATCTGGTAGAATAACAGAAAGGTCAGCATATGGGGATGGCTTTGAAGTAAAAGGGGATCCTTTATTCCAAGTAAAACAGTGGTGTTCTTTTGAAATGTATCCACTTAGGCTAATAAATCCCACTAGCACAGATTTCTCTCACACTCTTCTTTCTTACACCCAACAGTCTCCTTACCCCTCTCTCACATACTCTGAACAAACCCTCCCCAAACCAGTCAATTCTTCCTCTTATGGTATAGCTACCAGCCAGTCATGACACACTTCAGGCACCCATCCAGCCCTACCTTTCTTACTCTAGAAACCTAGGGCCATTTCGCACAGAGCTCAAAGTTGCTATTTGGTTGCCGTTTGTGAAAGCGCTACTTCAAGTAGCGAAATGTAACTAGCCGTGCCCGTAACGCACAGCTGCGGTTTTTGCGGAATTTGGCACTTTCACTTCTCGCCACTTTCGTAACCCACAGGCTTCCGGTTCTCCGTCTTATCGCTACAAAGGAGGTCCCTTTTTAGCGCTTCTGGCCTCCCGTGCCCGTCAATCAAACTGCAGGCACACCTTTGACCTCGACCCTAAAGCCGGACTTGTCGGGGTTCCCTTTTTTTTTAAAAAACCCAGGAAACCCCGTAGCAACGCGTTATCGTCCAATCATTGGCGCCCTTGGAACGTGTTTTCTATTGTTTTCTAGGAACCAGATGCATTGACATGTTTGATTGGTTAATCCCCGCCCACAGTACACGCCCACAGGTTACCTGCTTATATGCACCTGGGCAGACACGCGGTCGGCCTCACTCTTTTGTTTGCGTAGCCTACTGCCCGCAGCACAGGTCAACGTTGCAATGGAGAGGCTTATTTTTCAATTGCTGGCTTACATGCTCGCGGTGGTCCAGCGCATGAATACCGCCTTGTCGCGTCGGACGTATGCTATCGCGGAGTACCGAGAACGGGTGGCCGGAACGCTGACCAGCAGCAGAAGACGTTCTGTAAGGGTAACCATGGCGGCCAAGAAACGCTGGCAAGCTCTGGCAGAGGTCCGGTTCCCCCCCCGGTTCTGGGTGGACGAACGATCCTCTGACTGGTGGGAGAATTTTGTGTGGACTCGCTGGGATGATGACCACTGGATTGCCAACTTCAGGATGTCGAGGGGGACATTTTTTGAACTCGTGGAGGCTCTACGTGGACGCATGGAGAGGCAAGTCACTGGCATGCGGCGCCCCGTTCCAGTTGAAAAAAGGGTGGCTGCCGCATTGTGGTACTTGGCCACCCCTCAGTACTTCCGGACAGTAGCCCAGCAATTCGGACTCGGAGTCACTACGGTTGGCGATATCCTTAAGGAGTTCTGCCTCGCCATGGAGGCGGAATTGTTCAGCAAAGTCGTGTGCCTCGGAGACCGGCTTGGAGCGGTGAGTGTCATTCCATCCCCTTTGCCCTTTAAATTTTTTTTCTTGTTTGACAGGTCAGCAACGAAGACGCGATACACCCCACGCTGACATGCCATGGCTTATATTCTTTTCTTTCCCTTATTCCAGAGTATGGACGGGTTTGCCAGGCTTGGATTCCCGCATTGTTTTGCGGCCGTCGATGGAAGCCACATCCCTATCCGTGCCCCCGGGGGAAGCATAAAAGAGTACGGGAACAGGAAGGACTTTTGCTCTGTTCTCCTGCAAGGAACAGTGGACTTCTCCGGCCGGTTTATCGATGCCGAGGTGGGGTGGAGTGGCAGGAGGCATGATGCCCTTGTTTTCAGGGAATCCAACCTCAGGAAAGCCATGGACGAAGGGGTCTTTGTTCCAGGAAACCCCACCGCCACCATTGAGGGCGTGCGTGTGCCGGCGTTGGTCCTCGGGGACGGAGCCTACCCATTACGACGCTGGCTCATGACTCCCTACAAGCGGCCAAGGACGGACGTGCAGAGCCACTACAACCTCAGTCACTCCCGGGCAAGGAATGTAGTGGAGCGTGCCTTTGGACGTTTGAAGTCACGGTTCCGTTGTTTAATGTCACGACTCCATGTACATATTGACAATGTGACTCCGCTGATAATCGCATGTGTGATTTTGCACAACATATGCGAGGACAAGGGACATAACATCCCCTTCCCTGAGGACGAACCTGAACCTGTAGTCCTTCAGGATACACAGGACATCCCTGAAGCAAGGAGAAAAAGGATATATGCTGAGGGGTGCAAGGTTCGGGACGCCATAGCCACCCACATCTACAGAAACAGGAGGCGTGTTTAATTGTTTTTCCTACTCTGTTGTTGAATAAAGTTTTGTGTTCTTTGTTTAACCTTGTCTTGTGCGGTTTGTGTACTTTGCCAGCAAAAAAACGGGGATTCTCTGGTCCAAAAGCACTTTGACAGCCCTAAATGCTAACTCCCCACTGAAATTGACAAACACAATACGGAAGCGCTGAATGGGGAAAGTTCGGGGAGGCGGGTAGCCAGGAAGTATTGGCGACCCCTGTCAAACCGGAGGATCAATCCACTCATGTTCCAAGGAATAATTTTATTGGTGGGCAGCTTTGATACATTTAAAAAACGGGGTGGTCGATCGGAGCAACGCACGTTCGTTCCCTAACCGTCATTCCGAAGATGCCGAAGCCACGGAAGGGCTCCTTCTGGCAGCGCGCCGAGGCTGAGGCACTTCTGGAGCTGGTGCTACAATCAAAAAGTGTTGGCCGCCTAATGGCCAGCACCCATTGCCACACCAAGGGTGCCTACCTGGTGTTGGCTTCAAAGCTGAGGGAGAGGGGCTATGTCCGGACCTGGGAGCAGGTCCGGACAAAATTCAAGCGCCTTAAGCTGGACTTCCTAAACAGTCTGGAACAGTGGGGGGGGATCCCGCAGCCAAGTGGGAGGACGGTCTTCCACGACCAGATGGTGAAAATATGGGAGAAGGCTGGGAAGCCCCCCCTGGACATGAGGAGGCATATGGGTGAGTGCTGCCCTCGTTGTGTTTTGCCCTTAAACATGCATGGAATGACTAGCTGCCTCTTTCCCCTACTGTCCCCAATGAAATTCGAGAAAGTATTTAGATGCTGTCAACCCCCTCAGACTTAGCCAGCCAGTACTGTAGAACCACTTTGGTTATGCGCTTAGACTCTAACTGTGGTGTGTCCACCAGCTGTGTTTCATCTCTGTTTTGTGTGCTTTTAATTATGATTTGTCTTTTTCTTTGCCCAGCCACACAATCACCATCCAAGCTGGCAACAGCACCTGAGCGTGAGGAGGGGGAGGAAGAGGGACCTTCCACCTCGGGACAGGCTGCAGGTGAGAGTTTTATGTCTGTGAGGGAGACCCATGTGTGTGTACCCACACGGAGCCATATGGGAGCCTGATGTGATGCTTCCTTTTGGAGTGTGATCAAATTCTTTGTTTGATTTCTATAGCTGAAACTGTGGAGGCAAGGCTGCGTGCCATGGAGGCCAGAGTTACTTCCCTGGAGGCTCAAGTGGCGGAGCTGAAAGGGGAGATTGAGCAGCACAGGCAACAGAGGGAGGCGGAAGAGCGTAGGTTATGTTCCCCACTGCCCAACTCTTCTCACACTGTGGCTAAGGCCACTTAAAAGTGTATGCATGTAAACTAAAGAAATTTGAAAATATGTGTGGTACTAATGTGTACTTTTTCTCCCTCCCCACAGTTAAGAAGAAGGAGGACGAAGAGCTCTTCCGGCGCAAAGTTAGGGGGACCGTGGGACGGCTGTGCAGGAGAGTTAGGGCGATGGAAGGGGCTGGGGAGGGGAGCGGTGGGACCTGAGTTTTGTTTCCTGTTTGTGTTTTGGGGTAGGGGTTGGGGGGGGGGGCTCCAAGTTTCATTCCCCAATGTTTTTCCCCTGTTAAATGTATACTTTTGTTAAAAAAAATTGGTTTTCCAGGGGGGTGGGGGGTGGTGGTGCTGGTGGGGCTCCAAGTTTCATTCCCTAATGTTTTTCCCCTGTTAAAATGTTTTTTAAAATAAAATGTTATTGCAAATTTTATAACAAGACTCCAGTGTGACTTCTTAAACTCGCACATATTTAACCCCACACCACACTCCTAAAACTCCTTGAACTAACACCCCTCCAACCTCCAACCCACACAGCAGTACCACAATATACACAATCACTAGAGAGGCCGCTTTCAGCCTTGCAGATTCTACAGTAGGGTACACAGAGACAGAGTCAAAAATATAAACTTTATTCAACAAACAACAAAACACAGATAACATGAAATAGAAAAAGTGGGCAAAACTAGGAGGGGGAGTACTTGTCTGCTGGTTTTATTTTTCTCTTTCCGAGAATAGTCCTCCTTCTTGTTTGGGTGGAGGCATTCTGAGAGGGAGTCGGTGGGGTGGGTGCTGGAAGTGGTGGTGTTGGTGTGGGTGGTGGTGGGGGGGCGATTTGTGGAGGGTAGGCCCTTTCCATGACCGCTACAGCCCTCTCCATGAGTCTCCTTATCAGACGCACCTCCTCCACGCCTTCGCGTAGGATTTGGTTTGTCTCTCTAAGGACTGCCCTCAATTTTCTCCCCTCCTGGGCAATGAGTGTGAGCATGGCTTGGTCAGCGGCCGCGGCACGCCGTGACTCCTCATAGCAGTGCTCAAGGAGCCTCTCTCCCACGCTTGTCAAGACGGAGACGCGCCTCAGCCTGCCGCGTTCCCTCGTAAGCCTCTCCTCTGCTGGGAGCGCACCTCTAGGTGGTGGGCTGCCTGGAGCCAGGGGTGGTTCCTCCTCCTCATCTGAAAGAACCTCTGTTGGCAAAAAATGAGAAACAAAACTGTTAGTAACATCCAAAAAGTCAAAACACACCATGGTGGACATGGTGTTCTTTTTTGTCCCCGTGTTTTCCTGCCAAGAATTTAAACAATCCCCGGCGAGCACATGGCTATTGTTTGTTTGCCCATGGTGTGCTTTTACTTTTGCCTACTTGCACAGCAGGACTCTCAACAATTAAAAGGGAGCACATGGTTAGTGCCTAGCGACATTGTCCTGCAGCTATGGCTCGAAAGGAACAGGTCATGCACGCTCACCATCTTGAATCTGTATCCGCCTGCGCCGGGCAGGAGGTCCAAGCACCCTAGGCTGTTCCTCCTCCTGTGTTCCGGGTATGAAATCTGCAAAAAAAGGAAAAAAAACAGATCTATTACCAAAGGGTGGCAAAGCCAGCTTCAAAGCCTACACCAGCAACGCAGAGGGACTCTCTTCTTTCTCCTAGCAGTGCTGCTGCCCTGCACAAACAGAAAAGCACAAAGCAGTTAAAACAGCCCCCCCCCCTATTTTTACTAATACCTACCAATGTTAGTTGATGCCCCCGAATCACTATCCACGTCAGGTGCTGCTGGAGACTCTAGGGGCCCCGTCCCTGGCAACTGTGTCTCTGTGGACAAGAGCAGAAAATAGTGAAAAACGAGCAAGCATACACCATGAACCACAAAGCAAGCTCCCAAAGTTGTGAGCCAAAGTACTGCAGAAGGCCTATGGGCGAGGCATGCTGCAAATATTTTGGGGCTGTTGGTTAAACATGACCGTTTCAAATACTAACCACATCAAGCACTCCACAGCCAACCATCTTAATAAATCTTTTAAAAATTAAAATTAAATTATAAAATTAAAACCGTTTCAAATAGTAACCACAGCAAGCACTCCACAGCCTACCTTCTTTTAAAATCTTTTAAAAATTAAATTATAAAATTATAAAATTAAAACCGTTTCAAATAGTAACCACAGCAAGCTCTCCACAGCCTACCGTATTATGCGTTGCAACGAACACACGAGAAAACGATGCCCAAACGTCAGAACACACATTTGCTTAAAAGGAAATATAAAATAAAAAGAAAATCACTTACCGGAGGCAAGGGGCGTTTGCTCAGGAGCCTCCTCTGGCTCCCCAGGAACGATGGCGATCAGGTCCAGCGTTACCGATTCCGCGGCTCGTTGCTGGACGGGGGGTGGAGGGCGAAAGCTGGAGGAGGTTCCCTCGCCGGGATCCTCCTCAGCGGGTGGTTCCTCGACCGGGGCAGCCGGCTTCCGAACCACCTTAAGGCTCCGGCCGACGCGCTTCGGCCTGCCGGATCCTTCCCCGTCCCCGTACAGCTGGCGCTGCTCCTCGAAGTAGGGGCAGGTCACCTTTTCGTTGCCGGAACCCTTGTTATGGTTCACGGCTCTCATGTACTCTGCCCTCATTGTCTTGGTCTTCGACCGGCATTCAAGGCCGGTCCTGTTGTGGCCCAGGGCGCGCATCTTAATAGCCACTTGTTCAAAAACCTCCCTATTCCTGTGGGAGGACTGGAACGCGTCCTGGATTTTCTCCTCCGAGAAAATCCCGATCAGGTCCCTGATCTCCGCGTCCCTCCAAGTTGGGCCACGGCCGGTTGCAGGGACGGACGAGGCTTGAGAAGACGATTCCATGTTGCTTTTGCTAGTAGCTGAGCAAAATGGTGGTGGGAGGTGCAGGGTGCAACGGATCATATACCTTCCCGCACACAAAGACAAAGGGACTAGCCGGCTCCTGATTGGTGGAGGGCAGCAGGGGACACGCACATTGGCCACATCAGGTCACATGTCACGTTCAAAACTCCTCGCGCGGGAACAGGATCTGCTCCTAATGGCCAGATTGGCGCCCTTGTTGTTTGACTTAACGCATGCGCGTATTCGTTTACACGCGAGAAGAGCAGTTTGAACATGCAGCGGGAGCCATTTTAGGAAAATGTCCGCCATTACACAAACGCATGCCGGTGTTCAACCGAGAGCAAGTGCGGCAGTACTCGGCAGTTCCCCAATAATATTCACCAGCCACAGCATAAATCAACCAAACATGACATGTAACTGGCGTACGTTCGTTGGCACGCTCAGAGGAATGTTTTTTAAAATGAACGGGGGACGGCGACTCCGCTTGCCGGAGGTCTAGCCGCCAATGGAAGGGGTTGTCCGCACCCAAGCACAAGCACGCACCGGGAACCACACAAAGACCCACTACACATAAGCCGCCCCTCATGATATCACCTCGAATCATGTCTATTGAACCCCTGTAAGCTAAGCAGGAGACTGCGAGCGGCGACCGTTCGTTGGCACGCTCAGAGGAAAATTTTTTAAAATGAACGGGGGACGGCAACTCCGCTTGCCGGAGGTCTAGCCGCCAATGGAAGGGGTTGTCCGCACCCAAGCACAAGCACGCACTGGGAACCACACAAAGACCCACTACACATAAGCCGCCCCTCATGAAATCACCACGAATCACGTCTATTGAACCCCTCTAAGCTAAGCAGGAGACTGCGAGCGGCGAATGTTCGTTGGCACGCTCAGAGGAAAATTTTTTAAAATGCTCCCTGTACGTTGACTCCGCTAGGACTGGCCGATGGTAGACGGGGTTTTAAGCTTTGGGCAAATTTTGGGAACGTGACGGTGTGTGCCACTGTGCTTGTGAAAAACTCTTGTGGTGTCCGGGCAGAATTTCCGAAAGTGATCGTGCTTGAAAGCCAGTCGCTGTCCCGTTGCCTCGTAGATCCCCGCTCGCTCGGAGAAAAAAAAAATGGCGAACAGTTCGCCGGAAGTTTGGAGGACAGGCTCGGGAGGAGGGACTTTGAAGAACCCGCAACAATGGTAACGCACAGGTCTTTAGCGCTAGTGTTGCAGATTGGTTGCAGGAGTGTATCGCTATCCGGAGGGTGAATCCAGTTTTCTGGATTCCCCTAGAAGCGCTACAACGAAGCGCTTTTTGCGGGTCGGTTTCAGGATTGTTGCAGATTGTTTACGACGTCGTGCGTTATGGCAAATTAGTAGCGTTTTCAATCAGCAACCATTGTGCTATTTTTAAGCCGTGGGAAATGCCCCCTACATTTTAAATCACAGCCACATGCACAAACGTTTATGGATCAAACACACAATTTTAGTTTGTAAGGTTCACTACACAGTGGAATGCCCCCCTTCATGCTGGAGACATCAAACTTGCAGGAAGTCTCCAACTGACTCTCTTCTACCTGCCCTTGATGCTTGGTGAGGATTAGATTTACAGGGTTCAAATTATGGCCCCTCAAAGAAGGTGCCCCCATCTAACCAATGGAGAAAAAGCAGAAATAAAGGAAAAACAAAGGACAGTTTCTAGGATACACAAACATAGAAACAACAGATACAGAAGCAAGGTCTGCAAACTAGTCTTGAGTCAGAGAAGGACCAGTCCAACGGTCAGGACAGGGAGGATCAAGGGTTCAGAGGTCCAGTTCCAGGCCTTGGAAACATGTGCAGGATCCAGGGTCTAGATCAGGCTGTAGAAGTAAGCACAGGATCCCAGAGACAAGGTACAAGGCAGCAAGTCAGGATAGAACTCTGTTGCTAAGCAGGCCAGCTCACAGATGGGGGTGGCAGGCCAAGTAGCTTACACACCAAGCTTTATTTGCCTCTGCTGCTTCATCCCCTGAGGTCTAGGTGTCATGCCTTACTGTCATGTTCATTTTCTTGCAGGTGCAGGTCTTAACTGTTTTCCTATCAGTCTGTCACTCCTGGTCCATTCAAGAATCCACACTGATGATTGCTGACCAATTAGGTGAGCACCTAATCTTCTCTCAAGTGCTCTCTCTTCCTTCTATGCTCTCCTGGTTTAGGAGAAGACAGAAGACAGGGAGATACTTGCTTCTGTAGTGTCTAAAATAAGTGATAGTGACCTAAACCCAAATGATATTTTATATGGGAAGTCTCACACATTCCTAATCCATGAAAACTCAGGTTTTACTTAATCAAAAAGACCCAGTTGAATTAATATGTATGTTACAGTGTTTGCAAAACTGAATGATGATTTTCATGTGTAACAGCTATTCCTGATGAAGCCCTACCATGCCCTGCCCTGGATGGCCCAGGCAAACCTGATCCCATTAGATCCAGGAAGCTAAGCAGGGCTGACCCTGGCTAGTATGTGGATGGGAGAGCTCCAACGATTTGGATGGAGTTCTTCCAAGGAACACGATGATGGGGCCATGGTGTGGAGGCTAGGTAATCGTCTCTGAACATACTTTGTCTGGCTCTGTGACAATCCTCAGATCTCCTGGCTACAGTTCATGCCATATGATAAAGCAGGCTGGTACATCTTATTTTTTCCTTGAAACATAAAATTTTGCACAGATTTTACACTATTAGTCACAAGGGAAGGTGGTATACAAATTTAAATTTAAAAACCTAAATTTAAAAATTAAATTAGAAAATATTTCTCAATTGATCCATCTTTAGTGGAAACAAGATTGCCTAAATGTGTTGCAACAGAGTTCATACTATGACATATTGGCTAAACTAATATTTAATTAATTTATTTAAAATGTCTCTATTCCACCTTATTTTCTTGGAGTCAAGACAGTGAATGATGCATCAACCAAGGTGCAGGAACCTATCAACCAAATTAAGACAAATTGAAATACATAAATTATCCATTTTAATTTAAAACACAGAAGAATTAAAACATTCATGATATGCAAATCTGCTGGAAAAATTCACCCCCTTCCAAATGCTGTCTGGAACAAGACTGCCTTACATACATTCCTAATGTCACATGTGACGATGTCCTCCTTGTTCACTCAAGAAGGCCATTGCAAAGAGCTGAGGAAACCACAGAAAAGGCCTGTGCTCTTCCTTTAAGTGTACCCACAATCCTATGGAAGGGCACCTGCCCGAAGACTTTAGCTGTTGCAGTGTGATATACTAGGCAACGTGATTCAATGATATACCTCAAGTCTTCTAAAATTAATTATAGCCATCAGTCCTTAAGACCTATCCTCAGATACAAATGACGTCTGGTTGGTTTGGAAGTGAAATTATCTTGGTTTCCCTGAATGATGAGTTTTGCAGGAGGGGGGGGGCAGAAGGTAATTTTTATCTTGTCAAGAAGTCATATTTAAAACTTACCTCATTGGTGTTGCTCTCTTTATTGGTATGTACAATCCTCACTATAAGTAGGAAGGTGTAAATCATTAATGCTACAATCATTTGCAGACTAAGGACATGTTCAGCAGAGGGTATTTTAGCAGTGCAGCATTTGGATCAGCTTCTATTTATATTTCCAGTCTCACTCAGATTATACTTCTCATGTATAAGGACTGAGGTCCCCCATGAGCTGAGCAGGCTAACTAGTGGAAAGACCATTTGAAACCTCACCTCAAACCTGTACGACATTTCATCAAATCACCTCACCTCTTACAACTTATATGTGGTTAAAACTCATGTTTAAATTTTGATAGCACTCCTATGATCTGATATTGAGATTTAATTTGCCATAAAGTTAATCAAGCCAACAGGCTAGAACATTATACAATTATGAGTGCTGTCTCTATATATGAAATGCTATTGAATGCATGACACTCAGGTGAAAGATAATGAAAATGCATCACTTACTACACCCTAGAAGTGATGATGATAATTTATATTTATTAAGGAAATTAGGTGGAAGAAGCCTTTTGAAAGTTAAGCAAGCAGTTGAAGAAGAAAAACAAACCCTGAATGACTACAAAAAAAAACTTGGATAAGTTTCTAATGTTAATATACAAGGCAGAAACCAAAGGCTGCAGAAACCAAAGAAGATTACAAAAAGACTGTAGTTAAAGCTCACTTTGACAACTGGAAGGAATTTTTATGGTCAATATTTGAAAGACGTGACTTCCGGCTAAGATGTCGTTCTGAGAGGGTTGCAGGGCATCTGCTCTGCTATCTCTGAAGCCTGACAGGGGTCAATCGCGCAAGCAATTGGCAGAAAAGAGGAGGGGTACGCAAACCCCACCTCACCTTTCTACCCAGGAAGTTCTTGGGGCCGTCTCCAATCCTTTAGGGAGTATATCTCCCTGGATTATAGGCTGTCAGCGTTCCAGATCCAGAGGACGACTGCCATATTCTATCTCGGACTTTCTTTTCTCTCTTTAATCTTAAAGCATCTGCTTCAACCCTACACGACGATTTACTGCAAATGAACATTGTGAACTGAGGGGAGGACATCGGCTGAGTTCCAAAACTTCATTTACTGCAAGTATCTCTTGGGTTTTTTTCTTCATCTCTCTTCCTGCAACAAAGCCCTTTGTCTCCCCCCTCCTATTACTCTGCTCTGCCCGAAGCCACCTCATTATGAGGCAGGCTAATTCTCCTAACTAAGCAGAAGAAGGACTTAAATCATCTCAAATTAATTGGCAAAAGCTCTCACTGCAATTGTTTTGGTTTTCGGAGATAAGAGATAAGAGCTGTGAATGGGAAGATCTCACGAGAACTCTGTTCCAGCACGAGAATATCTGCCTTACTGACTTCAATACATCACATGCCTGTGCCAGAACGGTAGAGGATAAAACAGAGGACCTCTACTGGCCACTTGTAAAATTGTTTGAGGCCGGCTGTTGTTTTTTAAGTCAAAAACATGTCTATGTTAAAAAGATTGGCTCATCTAATAGAGAAACAAACCCAAGATTTCAAAGCATTTACAGAAGGATTGGTCAAAAATATCTTCAAGGAGATCCAAGATGGCAAGGAAGAAGTCTCCAACAGGAATGATGGATCAATAACAGTGGCTGATGACAGCTCTAAACAAGGTGGAAAACCAACAGTAGAAGAGAAATCTGAAATTCTGGAGACGGAAAAGGGGATGTCGGAGTTCTGCAGCCCAGATAAGGACACCGTTTTTAAAAAGACATACAGCCATCTCAAAGCAACAGTGTACAAAAATCAATCAAAAGATATATGGATCTATAGTGAAAGTAACCGATTTAAAGGAGCTCTTTGGGAAAAAAATTGTATTGATACTGGAGTCCAGGAGGTGCAACGGCCTCAAGATTTATCGATGCATATTCTGCGGGAAAGAGTACAACTGCACTTTCTATGCCAAAGGCCAATGGGACAGAATATAAGTCTACGGGAACGACAAGATGTAGCAAGCCTTGAGATGAGACCCCCTTAAGAAGACCGAAAGCTCATATTGTTCTATGTTTAATGCTAAGCATTTAATCTAAACCTGGAAACTCACTATTCTCTGTATTAATAACATATACTATATTCTATATTTCTATTTTTATGAAAAAGGGGAAGCAGTGTTTTCTTCTCTCTTGTTTCTTTTCTTTTGTAGGCATATAGGTAATATAATCGTTAGTGTTGGAATTATAAAACGGGGTTTTCCCCCCTTATTTTTAATTTTTTCTTTATTAGTGTATTGTTATAGGGCCAAAGCTCACACTGATTTGTAGAAAACGTTTAATGTTAAGCTCTCAACTTAAATCTGAAAATATACCTGTCAGGATGGCTCTTAGAATGGGTCAAGTATAAATTGTTTTGTAGATGTATCTGTATTAAGGATAAGGAGAAGCTATGAAATCCTCTTGTAATTTTTTTTTTTATACGTCTTTAAGGCAAAGCCCTACTTTCTTTTCCTTTCATTAGAGTATTGATACAGGGCCAAAACTCATACTGTTCTACAATAAATGTTTAATGTTAAGCATCTAACTTAAACCTAGAAATCTCTCAAGTAGGTTGATCATTAACAACTTCTCTTTTGTATATCTAAATAGGCCTTTTTTTTTTAAATGTAGTGGAAATGTGGATGGCTCTTAGACTCAGCTTTGGGCAAAAGTTTATATCATTGTGTAGTTAATGTGGGGTCGTACATTTTCAAATGATGATTATATTTTATATTTTACTGTTCTTTGTATTAATAACTCGTATTGCATCTTATATTTCTATCTTTATGAAAATAAAAAAAAACTTGTATATAAAAAAAAATATTTGAAAGACGTAGTGAATAAAGTTGATAATGAAAACACCAGGAAGCAGATCCAAAATAGACACAAAGAAAGAAATTGAAGGACTCATTCTAACTGTAAAAGAACATCACTTGAAACAAAATTTATGAAAACCAATATTCAAAAGAAAAGTGATGACTAACAAATGTCATCTTCAGAGGCTGAAGGATGAAACCACATGGTTAGTGCCTGCAATAAAATTACTTAGACTATAGTCATGATAGAGTTGCAGCTATGTTGCACTGGGATCTTTGAAACAAGTTTGGCTTATCATGAATGAGAAATTTAAGGGAGCACAAATCAGACAAGATCATGTAAAATGATGAAATAAAGATTCTTTGGGAGTTCTAATTGCAATTCTAATTTGCAATTTTTCTAATTGCAAACAGATAAACATCTGGAGCATAACACCGCTAATATCATAATTGTAGAAAGAATGAGAAATAAGGTTTGGATCACTGACATTAGAATCCCAGGTGACAGCAGAATATAGATGAAAGAATAGGATAAGATCATGATACCAAGACCTACAAATATAGTTAAAGCATCTCTAGGAGAAGAAGTTCATGCCAGTTGTTACTAGAGCCCTTGGAGCAGTACCTAGAAGTTTCAAAGGAACACCTGAACATTCTGGGCCTTAAGCAAATAACACCAACTCAGCTCTAGAAAACAATGTTGCTTAGAACAACAAGAATTCTTTGAAGATATATCTGCAATTCCCAAGAACTTGGCTAGATCTTGAAATATATGACTGTGACAATTCACAATAATAGTAGGAATAATAATGTACCACAAAGTCACAACTGACTCATGGCATTCCCAGGATCATGCGGTTTTCAAGGCAAGCAATGAGCAGAGGCTGTTTGCCATTGACTTCCTCTGCAGTGTCTTCCTTAGTAATCTCCTATCCAAGTACTAACTATGGCCAACACTCCTTAGCAGCTGAACTCTGATGAGATCTGGCTAGTCAGGACCATTTAGGCCACTCAGGAGCAATAAGTAGATTCCAAATTGCTTTAGAGAGATGGCACAAGATTGACAAATGTTCACTATGAAGCAGTGCTAGGATGACATTTTACTTACAGCCATTTAATAGATATTAGGGTTTCTCCTAGTTTGACCTTTAAACTGGAAACGTTTTAGTGTTTCTTGTTACATTTACAAAGATGCAAGTAGAACTGGTAGGCATATAGGCCCATTATGCATGGGGGGAATAGCGCACATTCAGGGTGGAATGGTGGCGACTAAAATCACTGATAACGCATGGAGTCGGCTGCAACTGGCTGCAGATTCGGTGCATGCCACCGAAAAAGCCGCGTTAGCGAAACGCAGAAGAAAGCACAGCTTCCGGGTGACTGGGGCGCAACCAGAAGCGGCGCCTGTGTCACCGGGTGCATAATCAGTTACTCTGGGTTTTGCTGCCGTTGTGTCCCGTCCCATGCATAAGTGGTTTGCTTCACTTCTTCCCCCTCCGTGTTTTCCATGTGACCCGAAATCGCCGTTTTGGCGGCCGTGCATTAGGCCATGGGCCCATTCGACTCTGGCTCGGGCGCTCAACCGGAACTCCCCGATTAACGCTTTGACTCTGGCTCAGGCGCTCAACCCGGAACTCCCCGATTATGCACGCGGTGCCTTCGCCACCGCGTCTGATTGGGCCCTGGTTGCCACGGAAGCTGCGGTTTCTCCCACATTCCGCTAACGCGGCTTTTTTGGTGGTGTGCGTCAAATCTGCAGCCCATTGCTGCCGGCACAGTGCGTTATCGGTGACTTTAGTCGCCGTCATTCCACCCCGAATGCACGCTAAAACCCCCGTGCATAATGGGTCATAGAGACACTCCTATAGGGCTGTGGAGCCATTACCCCTCATCGGTTCCCTAAATATCCAGAGTTATCAGTAGAAACTTAGTGTTCACAGAAAAAAGCATCCACAGTTCAGAGGCATTGCCATTTGAGAGCCCATAAACTCAGGTTCCAATTCATTTAGGTCAAACCCAATCAAAATGGACAGCAACAGTGCCACCTGTTTTACTTCTGTATTTTATGCATACTGGTGGAGATCCTGCCACTATGCTACCATTCCACTGAGCAAAGTTGGAAGTCTTCCTTCAACCCAAAGTCAACTTTCTCCAACGGAAATGCCACTTAAATTGGAAGAAGGCTCCTTAGGCTGCAGGAACTTCTTGCAGCCTAAGGCAAAATCCAAGCTAGTCTACAGTGTGCGTGTAAGAGAGAGAGAAACAGACAGACAGTGTAGGCACTCAGGTGCTCTACAGTTTTCCAAGACAAAATGTTGTAACTGTTATTGTGAGAGTCTTATGACAAAATGTTTCAGCAACACTCCAACTGTGTTATATGAATGATACTGGACAAACAGTAACTATATCCCAATAGTTCGAGACATTTTAATTAAAATATCCTTTTATATTACGATTGGAGAACTGCCAACTAATAAATGTCTCCAGTTTGACTCTAGAAACAAACAAATGAAAGGAGAACTGGGGAAGACTGAACAGGGTTAAAAAAACCCTAATAATAAACACACTGTAGAATAATTGAAAGAGCTGGATAAACCTTCACTTATTTTAAATGTAAGAATATAAGGATTTGGATAGGTATGTGAGCTAATCACATAGTAATTAAACCATTCAACAATGTACTTTTTTGTTCCGCATACAGGCTCAAAGCCAGGATGCTGGGCTGGGAGGGGACAGACTGCATGACAAGAGGGGAAACTATGCTAAATGTAGAAGTTCATGCACTTTGTTTTAGTTTTAAGGCCCAGGTTTGGGGATTAGCACTCTAAAGCTGTGTTTTCAAACTTGTGGCTCCTAAATCCCAAAGCGGGCTGTGAAGCCTGTAAAAGAGGGTCCTGAACTATTGCAGGTTTATTGATGCTGTGGTTTTTAACTAGGTCACTATAAATTTGGACTTTTGCATATCTACACTAAAAAGGCTAAGAAACTATGTCTAAAAAACACAGGAACCAGAGAAATTGACCTAGCACTGAAAATTTCAATGCAATTGTATTCAGAATTATGTCCTTCTAAATCAGTGGTTCTCAACGTTCCTAATGCCATGACCCTTTAATCCAGTTCCTCATGTTGTGGTGACCCCCAATCATCAAATTATGCAAGTGTTCTTTCACAGAAATTAAACCGAAATAGTCCCTTTTAAGCCTGTTGACTTCATTGGGCATAGAAGAGTATAACTATGTTTGGTATAACTAAAAGTATAACTAAAGATAACCTGGTATAAGTTTTTGTGTCCACGCATACTTCTTCAGACACACTTCTTTGTATCTAAAAAGATATGCATGCACACAACAGCTTATATTTTGAATAGAATTTTGTTGGTCTTGAAGTTGCTACTGAACTCAAACTTTGTTCTCCTGCTACCCACCTGAATCTAGCAAATCTATTGCTAGGGTGCTTAATGTCACATCATTTTTGTGTTTGTGGGTACATGGAAGGTCATCCTAGAATATGGTTGCAGTATGAATAAAGTTTCAATAAAGTTTCTAACAGATTCAAAGCTGTTGATAATATTTACCATTGTGATAATTTCTACTACATTTCATTCTGGTGGTCATTTAGGGAGGAACTATAATGAACCAGCTAGATGGAAGGTGTTGTCTAGAGCAGTGGTCCCCAACCTTTTTATCACCGGGGACCACTCAGTGCTTGACAATTTTACTGAGGCCCACTGCCCTAACCCTCTCTGACTCTGGTCACTATGATAATGTTTAAACATCCCTTCAAAATAAGATACAGACACGCCACAACAATGAACATAAGGGACATTTTATTTTCATGGAAATTTTAACTCATGACAATGACAAATCAATGGGAACCCTGAGCATGTTTCTCTGCAACAAGATAGTCCCATGTGCGCCTGCTGGATCGTAGATGAAGTAAAGGGCTGGGGGGTGGGAGGAGAAGGCATCCTTCGCGGCCCACCTCCAGTTAGTCGACGGACCACTTGTGGTCCATGGCCCACAGGTTGGGGATCGCTAGTCTAGAGTAGCGATCCCAAACCTGTGGGCCGTGGACCGTATGTGGTCCTTCGACTAATTGGAGGTGGGCCCCGAAGGATGCCTTCTCCCCTCCCCCCGGCCCTTTACAACACACTTCGGGTGTCATTGTCATCTCGTTGCAGAGAAACAAGCTCAGAGTTCCCATTGATTTGTCATTGTCATGAGTTAAAATTTCCATGAAAAGAAAATGTTCCTTATGTTCATTGTTGTGGCATGTCTGTATCTTATTTTGAAGGGATGTTTAAACATTACCATAGTGATCAGAGAGAATTAGGGCAGTGGTTGAGAGTAGAGGAGTAAACTACCCCCCCACACCGGGCCTCAGTAAAAGGCGTTGAGTGGTCCCCGGTGAGTGGTCCCCGGCATTGAGTGGTCCCCGGTGATAAAAAGGTTGGGTACCACTGGTCTAGAATAAAAATATCTCAAAGCAGAAAATGCAAAGTGTAGTGTTATTCCACAAAATCCCCCTCCCCACAGAGTTTGAAATATGGCTTTCAGATGACAGACCAAAATAATGCCCTGGTTTTAAACGAGGCAGGACCTAATTAACTACAGCAAGATTCCAAATAAAGTAAGAATAAAAACCAGTAAATTTAGCTTGATTACATTTAACTTTCCTCTCCCATATAAAGCAATAGCCAGGACTCTTCCATCCATAGACTCATATTATCCAAACAGATTATTTGCTGCTAATAAGAAGCCACCACAAAGAGCTTTTGGATAAAAGCATTTATTACTATGATTAACAGATTGTTTTTACTAGGATGTTAAGTTGAAGGGATCTTAAAATGATTTCCTCTATATAGTTGAAGTTTAAGTATTTCCAGTCCTGATACTCAGTATTCTGGTAGCCTCAGACAATTTACTCTAATAATACAGAAATTAATCAAGGCATGCAAAAGGTGAAGAGCTACCTTTACCTCTCGTGTTTTGAAAACAGAGGTTTTTGTTAGAATAACTGACAGAATCTAATGGGTTTGCTCATCATTTATTTATTTAGATATTTATACTGCCCTTCCGTATGGCTCTGGGTGGTTTACATAGAACGTCACAGGATAATTATATAGAACATAACAATCACAACATAACATGTCAACCAGAACAATATTTTAACAGAAACAGTAACATGGGAACCTTCAAGGTTTAGGCGGGAGATTTCTATTGAAAAGGGGTGGCAAATGTGGTCTCGGGCAGAATTGACTTTTCTAGCTTAGGTGTCTGAAGTAACTTCTCAATAAATGCTTTCTTCTAAAGAAGCTTGTTGTGAGTTCTTGCTACACTTGACACCAAAGCCTTGGGTTTAATCTCATTCCCTCCCACACGTTGCTTGATCCTAAGAAGTGGCGCTTCTAGTTTGCTTTTCTTTTTTTCTTGTCCCTAAACTCTCACAGTTCCTTCTGCCTTAATGTTATACCCCTGAAGTCTCAGCCGTAGCTTGTCCTTCATTGTGTTGGACCCCAACAGTCCTCTGCTACCTGTGGCTGTGGAGAAGTTGAAACAGATAAGTGACTAGTATGAGTGTCCATTCTACATGTGCTCCCAGGGCAGTCTTATCTATGGAGTGGTCTGGGGCCATTGTCCTGGGAAAGCACCAACAGCTGGAAGAAATGATCAAAAATGGTGACCGGAATAAGACTAAAATCAAAATGCAAAATGCAGTGCATTTTGAAAGGAACACATTGTAAATACTGGGTGCTTATTTTTTGTTCAGAGTGGTGGGAATAAAGAAGTTTGGGGGGGGTATCAGGGCCCCAGAATCAGACTGCCCCTGTGTGCACCAGGCACTTCTAAATACACTGCTGTCTGTTGGTAGATATTAGGCATAACAAATTGGGATCCCCTAAGGAATCACCCAAGAATGTAGTGTGACAGTGCATTTTACCACCTCAGCATTCTGTGTCCTTATACATTCTGCTGCACATGTAGACCTGACCTAAGAATGGCAGGGTCTTTTCAGTGATAGCGCCCTAATTAAAGAACTCTCCTTTCATGAGGGTGCAGAAATCCCATGTTGTATCAGTTTTTAGGGATGAACTGAAAATTATTGTATTCTAACTCTTTGATTAGTGTGTTCTGTATTATAATATAGATTACTGAAGATCTCTCTTATGTTCTGTTTTACTATTTTATTAGTTGAAGGAAGGAGAGGGTTATTTTCAGAGATTGTGTTATTTAATAAATGTTTTGCTATATTAGCTGCTCTCAGGGCTCTTTGGATTGATATTATTGAGGGTAAACATTTCAAAAATATCAGGTTAAAATAAATGTTATTTACAGCATCTGAAAAAGAAGAAAGATGCTTTATTTTCCATTTAAATACTTTTATTTGCATTGAGGCATTTGGAATCATTATTTACATAAAACCAGAGAAGACATATGAACAAAGGACTCACAGATTTGGGCCTTTGGAAGATGTATAGACTCAGATAGGCAACATTTTCATTGCTTATATTATTCATGACAGGGAAATTAATCATGTAAAGTTACTGAGTCAGATGGAGAAAGCCACAAAGACTATGAGAAATACTGGCAACTATGACTAGGCTTTTCCTCTGACAAGAAGATTAATTAGAACAAATGGAAGAGGTTAGCATAATTTGGGGGATAAATTAGCATAGTACACCTGATTTATGATAAAAAAATAATTTCACTGGATGTCAAATTACTCAGTCAGCTCTCATGAATGAATACCTAATGCCACTCCTGCTGCAGGCTAGAAGTTCTGGTCTATTCGTTCTCTGCCAGAGGTTTGAGGTGAATATATTGGTCAATTCACCTCTGAAAGAAGAAAGCAGCCTTCAACCGTTCCCCCTATTTGGTTTAAAAAGTCATACTATACATTACTTGGTTTCAATGCAGTAGACTGGGATCTGGAAGAGTCAGATTTGAATCCTCACTCTCATGACCGTAGGTGACCTACTTGTGGCCTACCCTACTTTGCAAGGCTGTTGTGGTGTGGATAAAATTAAGGAGGGGATAATTATTTTTAAGGCACATTGCGTTCCCATTAGAGAGAAAGACACCACATATATATTTATCTAGATGAAGTTATTTTCCCTCTGTTCTCCCAAATCTCTGCAGCTGCCAATTATGAGAGGAAGGCCTGGCATCTACTAACCATTAACATGAAGAACTGAGTGGAACTGGGCAGACTCACAACAGGCCTGATTCAAGTCTCAGTGATACAGTCTGTGCCAGCATGAGTCTGAAGCTCCTGGATGGTCCAGACTGCTACAGATTTGGGGACAACTACAGCAAAGGGACATCTATACTATGTGGACCGAGCCTTCTGTTCTCCTTCTACCAATTTCTAGGTGATAGTAGTTGCATCCTTCTTAGCCAAGAATAGCAACAAACAACATGTTTTTATAGGAAAGGATTCTTTTTTTCCTAACCAAAAGAAATCCAGTACAAGACATGTGGTTGGGAATAGGATATGACACAGGAGTTGAAGATCAATGGCATAGAGCACTTCACACTGAAGCCTGGAGCATCTAGGCATATTCACATACCCAGTGGATGCATGAGAATGAGGATACAATAGTATGGCATTGAATTGACAGACCCTGCCTCTGTATAATCAGTGACCTGTATAGACAGACTCTGTTAGCATGCCATCCGTTTGTGCATATGCTTATCTGCCGGCTACAGAGTTCCTGTTTGAAGATGCAGAGCATGGTGTTTGTACACATGTAGGATCTGTTTGTAGAGAATTCTGAATATACATAGGGTGAGGGTTGAGACTGCCATGGTGATCCAGCTGAAAATGTCTACACCTGCAGGTGCAAATAACTTGGTACTGGGTATGTGAAAAGGATTCCAATGCCAAGGGTTCTATATAAACGGATTGTTAGCATGCATGTCTGTCTCTCTCTCTGTGTCTGTTCTTTGGGGGCACAAGGATATGGATGTGAAATAACAACTTGTGGGCAGCTATTTTTAACATGCATACCTAATAATTCTGCTACTTACAACACAGTCATTTGAAACAGATGACTATAAAACATGTACAAGGTCTCACAATCCACAGCTAAATCTATATATTTCTCAAATGCTAAAAATACATTGTTAGGATATAAGCACAGTAGAAGCTCCTGGAACCTTTATAGATCAATGCCATTATATTTGTGGAAATAATACCAGTTATCTCATTAGACATAGCACTCTGGACAAATAGCCTATTTGAGCTTCTCATAAAACAGAAGCTTCCTTTGCTGATACAGGTGGATTCAATCACTCCTTTGCCTTAAATATATTGCAGATCAAATGTTGAAAGTCATTTAAGGATTGCTCTCAAAACCACGTGCTCCACTTCTTTTAATCACTGTTCCTCAGGGCCTGCAAGACAAAGCTCTTCCTCCAAGTGTTTGGTTGGGGACAGTGATTGTGTAACATCAGTGGACCGCCCTTTTATCAAGCCTACTTGATAAAAATTCTGGAAAATTCAAAACCCTGCTATTTTGAGGTAGTTTGGTTATGTTTGATATAAAACAAGGAAAGAGAAAATAAATTTCAGAACATAGTGGAGAAACTCCCCCTGTCTGCCATTTCAATTGTCTTCAAGTGGAATATAAGATGTGAGGGTGACTTACAGTAATTGTGTTAGTGATGTTGACAGTAAAAGTGTCTTAGAGTACAAGACTCTTCCTTTAGAATAATAGAATCATAGAATCGTAGAGTTGGAAGGGGCCATACAGGCCATCTAGTCCAACCCCCTGCTTAACGCAGGATCAGTCCAAATTATTGTGGCTGTAGCACAACTCATAGAAGTAATAATTTTTGACTTACTCTTGATTTGAAGTCCGGCCCATGCTCTATGAGAAAAAAGTTTATAGCTGAGGCTCAGTGGCCCTGCAAACTACTTATATGATTTTCAGTAGTGATTTAATGCATTGGTAGGTCATTTCCATTATGCCTAGCGGTGAATCACAGAATCACAGAGTTGGAAGGGGCCATACAGGCCATCTAGTCCAATCCCCTGCTCAATCCAGGATCAGCCCAAAGCATCCTAAAGCATCCAAGAAAAGTGTATATCCAACCTTTGCTTGAAGACTGCCAGTGAGGGGGAGCTCACCACCTCCTTAGGCAGCCTATTCCACTGCTGAACTACTCTGACTGTGAAAAAAAAATTTCCCCCTTGATATCTAGCCTATATGGTTGTACTTGTAGTTTAAACCCATTACTGCTCATCCTTTCCTCTGCAGTCAATGGAAACAGCATCCTGCCCTCCTCCAAGTGACAACCTTTCAAATACTTAAAGAGGGCTATCATGTCCCCTCTCAACCTCCTTTTCTCCAGGCTGAACATTCCCAAGTCCCTCAACCTATCTTCATAGGGCTTGGTACCTTGGCCCCAGATCATCTTCGTCGCTCTCCTCTGTACCCTTACAATTTTATCTACGCCCTTCTTGAAGTGAGGCCTCCAGAACTGCACACAGTACTCCAGGTGTGGTCTGACCAGTGCCGTATACAATGGGACTATGACATCTTGTGATTTTGATGTGATGCCCCTGTTGATACAGCCCAAAAAGGCATTCACCTTTTTTACCGCTGCATCATACTGCCTGCTCATGTTTAGTTTACAATCCACAAGTACCCCAAGGTCTCGTTCACACACAGTGTTACCTAGAAGCCTATCCCCCATCCAGTAGGCATGCTTTTCATTTTTCTGACCCAGATGCAGAACTTTACACTTATATTTATTAAATTGCATGTTGTTCTCATTTGCCCATTTTCCCATTGTGTTCAGATCTCGTTGAACTCTGTCTCTATCTTCCGGAGTATTTGCCAGTCCCCCCAATTTGGTGTCATCTGCAAACCTGATGAGTAGTCCCTCCACCCCCTCATCTAGATCATTAATAAATATGTTAAAAAGTACCAGGCCGAGCATCGAGCCCTGAAGTACCCCACTACTCACCTCCCTCCAGTCTGATGAAACACCAATGACAACAACTCTTTGAGTGTGGTTCTCTAACTAATTCCCTATCCACCTAACTATCTGAAAATCCAGATTGCAGTCCTTCAATTTATCCATCAGAACATCATGGGGAACCTTATCAAAAGCTTTACTAAAATCCAAGTAAACAACATCAATCGAATTTCCATGATCCAGCAAACCTGTCACTTGGTCAAAAAAGGAAACCAGGTTGGTCTGACAGGACCTGTTGGAGACAAATCCATGCTGACTTCCTTGGATCACCAAATTGTCCTCCAGATATTTGCAGATCGCTCCCTTTAATATCTGCTCCATTATCTTCCCCACAACAGAGGTCAGACTTACTGGTCTGTAGTTTCCCGGGTCATCCTTCCTCCCTTTTTTGAAGATCGGAATAACATTTGCTCTCTTCCAGTCCTCCGGGACATCTCCAGTCCTTAAAGAGGTCCCAAAGATGATGAACAAGGGTTCTGCAAGTTATCCGGAAAGTTCTTTGAGCACTTTTGGGTGCATTTCATCCAGCCCAGGGGATTTGAACTCATCCAGTGCAGCTAAATGCCTCTCGACAACCTCTCTATCCATGTCAACCTGCCACCCAGACACTATCCGTTGGCTACTGCCATCTCTAGATGTGCCTAAACCCTTTGACCTGTGGGAAAAAAACAGATGTAAAATAGGCGCTGAGCCTCTCTGCTTTCTCTGCATCTTCCGTTAGAGTTTGTCCATCTGCACCCAACAGTGGGCCTATTGCCTCCTTTACTTTATGTTTGCTCCTCACATAACTGAAAAAACTTTTCTTGTTACAATGGGCTTCCCGGGCCAATCATAACTCACTCTCAGCTCTGACCTTTCTGATGATTGATCTACAGTGTCTAGTAACCTGTAGGTACTCTTCTTTAGAGCTCTGTCCTTCCTTCCATTTCCCTCCATTTCCCTTTTCTAGTTCCTCTTGAAGTTCTCTGTTCATCCAAATAGGCTTCTTAGAGCTCCTGCAGTGTTTTCGTCTCTCTGGGATAGTCATTGATTGAGCATGCAATAGCTCTTTTTTGAGTAGTGCCCACCCTTCACATGCTCCCTTCCATTCCGGCATTCTCATCCATGGTATGACACTCATCATGTCTCTGAGTTTATTAAAGTTTGCCCTATGAAAATCCAACATCCGAGTCTGGCTACAAGCTTCCTTGCCTCCCCATCTCAAAAGGAATTCTATGAGGACATGGTCACTTCCCCCTAGGGTCCCCACCTCCTTCACCTCATCCACCAACTCTTGCCTGTTGGTCAGTATTTGATAATATAAAAATCTGTAGTTAATCAGATGTCTCACCAGTACTAAATAGGAACTGTTTAACTCCAGTCTTTTTCCATCTACACTTGCTTCCAATTTGCTTCCAGTCACAATTCAAGGTGCTGATGCTGACCTTTACAGTCCTATATGGTTTGGGCCCAATCGGCCTGAAGGACCACCCTAGTCCCTTAATGCAGTCATCTTCAGAGGATGATGATTCAGATGGCCCCACCTTCTGAAATCAGGCAGGTGGCACCCCAGGAGATAGCCATCTTGGTAGTGGTCCAAAACCCTGAAATTGCCTCCTCAAGGAGATTTGTCTCCCCCGATTCTGTTGCTGTCTTCTACCCATTGGCAAAGAGTTCTTTTTTGTTTCACTTGGAATTCCCTCAGTGATCCCTTCTTCCTTCCCAATGTTTTAACTTTTGTTTTCATCTATTGTACTTATTTTAAGCTTTGAATTTAACTTGCTTTAATTATGTAGTGTGTTAATTTTAATGGGTTTAAGATATTTTAATTTCTATATTTTAATGTGTTGTTGATTGCCTTGATGGCAGAGTAAAAATCAAAATCAATCAATCCACAATTCAGGGCCATATTCACCCAAAACAGATTTTTCCACAAACTTGAGAGACCCCTAAGGTTTGCATAAAAAACTGAATTAAAAAAAATACATTGTGGGGGTTTAATCCTTCCCATTTACATAAAGCATTGTCTGAGCATGCACAGAGAACACACTGTTGGGGAGCTGGTGTAGGGGCCAGCAGCAGTGGCAGCTTCTGCAAAACCTGGGGGCCCAAAGGCAGCTGTGGTGAGCCCTGGCACTCAGCAGCAGAGCCTGGGAATCACTGCGGGGATCAGCCACAATGGTAGTGGATTCCAGGAGCACTCTGGCCTTGCAGTGGTGGGTGTTGTGAACTGCTTCAGGCCCTGATACAGCATTGAATATATCATGAGCACTAACTTATACAGAAACATGGGCAACATGAAGTTGGGAAGTTCACGTGATTCATGTAGTCAATATACATATAGTTCATTTAGTCCTAGATTTAGATCTCCTTGAGTATGAGACAATTAATGGATGGCATTTTCAAAGTTAACTAGAGTATGTTAATACAAATCTTCTAAGTTCATAACACTTGTTGCAAAATAAATCTACTTATTTTATTGCTTTCGTGCACAGGCTGCCTCAGTCCAGACTCTTTAACAACAACTTTATATAATCCAAGAGATATGAAATGCAGATCTTGTGACTTATTAACTGAAACTTATTCAACAACATCTATTTCTCTGAAATGCTGGAAGAGGTGTCAGACTGTAAATTAAGAGGAAAATGCCAGTGGGAAAGAGATCCTGGGCAGACTAAAATCTAATATAAACTTGAGTCAGCCTGACATTAAGCATTCACTGAAATTACTAATCCGAACAGTACCATGTTTTCAAAAACACACGTTTACAGATACTCATCTGTACTCTTATGCAACTCTTAATTAGTAAGTGTTTTCATTGTGTCCCCAGACTGAAATGCACAGCTGAGTTTTTACAGCAGTGGATGTGTCAGGTCCATCTCATGCTGAGTCAGTGGAGCTGGGGAAGATGGAGGCTGACATGTGTCAGCAGCAAGCAGCTGAGTTTGTCTCTTGCTCAGAACAAAGAAGGACCTGAAAGTTTTTGTAAGAAACAAGATATTAAAAATAAGGCCAAGGCCGATGGCACAAAATAGTAAAAAATATTTATTCTATTTAAGTCTTCAAAAATTCCCTACGTGTTTCACCAAAAGTCTTTTTCAAGGGAAACTATATAATATAATATTAGTATTTGTTAAGTAAACTCAGTATTTTTATTATATTGTTATATTAAATGTTACAGATTCCCTTGAGGAAGCCTTTTTGGTGAAATGAACAGGAAATTTCTGGAGACTTAAACTGAGTAATAAAATATTTTTATCTATTTTGCACCGTCAGCCTTGGCCTTTTTTATATCCCCTGACTCCATATTTTCTTGTTTATAAGGAATGGATCTTGTCACATGAGCCACTCTATCCCATGAAATTCTACTGAAGATTCTTTTGCTGATATAAAAGTACACTTCTTTGGCTATAGTTAAAGGCCCGTTTAGACGTGGCAGGCATCCTTGGGTTTATGTCAGGAATGCCCTGCTATTTTAAAAAGTGAATTACCGGCCAGGAACTCCTTTACATTTCACCACAGGGTCCCAGTTCTGGTTGGGACCACTGCAGCATGCTCTGTTTTTCTTTTTACTGTTTTTTTTAAAGGTCTTCAGTTTTGCTTGTAATTAAGCCATTTCAAAAACTAAATCTTTGGGGGTATAAAAGTAAAGGTAAAGGTATCCCCTGTGCAAGCACCGAGTCGTGTCTGACCCTTGGGGTGACGCCCTCTAGTGTTTTCATGGCAGACTCAATACAGGGTGGTTTGCCAGTGCCTTCCCCAGTCATTACCGTTTACCCCCCCAGCAAGCTGGGTACTCATTTGACTGACCTCGGAAGGATGGAAGGCTGAGTCAACCTTGAGCCGGCTGCTGGGATTGAACTCCCAGCCTCATGGGCAAAGCTTTCAGATGGCTGCCTTACCACTCTGCGCCACAAGAGGCTCTTCGTAGTTGCAAATATAACAGCAAAATAAGAAGTTGCATTGTGTTACCACCTAATGATCTGTTAAGTATTAAAGAACATTGCATTTTTATTTTTATTCATATCATTACAAAGGAGGAAGAATGAACTGGATCTGTCTATTGTTGCCCACTATTGATTGCCCTGTCCTCTGCCTCACAGGCTGTTATGGGTAGCAGCTATCATAAACAGTTATTTTTTTAAAAAAACCAAAATCAGCTTTGCTACTGATTTCTAAAAAGGTAAAGGGTATCCCCTGTGCAAGCACCGGGTCATGTCTGACCCTTGGGGTGACGCCCTCTAGCGTTTTCATGGCAGACTCAATACGGGGTGGTTTGCCAGTGCCTTCCCCAGTCATTACCGTTTACTCCCCAGCAAGCTGGGTACTCATTTTACCGACCTCAGAAGGATGGAAGGCTGAGTCAACCTTGAGCCGGCTGCTGGGATTGAACTCCCAGCCTCATGGGCAGAGCTTTCAGATGGCTGCCTTACCACTCTGCGCCACAAGAGGCACATTTGGGGGTATATGTTACATCAAAAATAATTATTTAAAAGAAGAGAATTAATGGTGTTGCTTTTTAAGAAAGAAAATCATGCTCCTCAAAACTCTAAAAGCAAGAACGTTGTCAGTCTTGAGTTTTTTAAAACTCACATTGTACCTTTTAAATTAACAAGTATAAAGACAGCACATAAACGATACCACTACATAATTTAATTTTTTTGGCCATCAAGTCATAGCTGACTTATGGCAATACAAGAGATGTTCAGAGGTGTCTTGTCACTGCTTTCCCCTGCATATAAGCGAGCAAAACTTGGAGAAGGCTGAAAGAAATCAACATGTAAACCAAAACTCCATTGATTCACCTTACAGGACCCACAAAAAAGGTGACACACTAATTTATTCCCGCAAATTCTTCTCAGCTGCAAAGACAACTGTTGCATAGCAGTTTAAAACCCTTTTCCTAGGCAGCAAGTGATGTGGTACTTGTAACCCTAAGGTTGTGAAATGTACACTATTTCACAACAGCGAGTGCCTGCTATCGGAAAGTTGCTTCAGCAGCAAATTCCCATCTAAAAATGTCGTCTGGATGTCTATATATTGATTTCACTGCTGCTACGTAAGCGAACTTCTTGCTTGTCACAGAGCATCTGTTTAAGTCAAAGGTGGCCTCGAGCTATTCCTTGTGAGGGAAAATTCAACTGGTATTGATAAATCAGCACAAAGATATACTGCAACAGGTGTAACAGAAAGTTTTACTGTGAAGTTGGTGTTGAACTCCTCTCTTGGTTTTAAGGCTCTGTACAACTCACTCACTATGTACGTAAGAACAGCTGCTCAGGCAAATCTCTGTCTGAAATTACCATTTGCCAGAGATGTCAGTAGCAAAAATGCAATTGCTAGGTTTTTGGGGAACTAATGTGTCAAAACCATATGTTGTGTGCATTTTTTGAAGTGAAATCTTGGAAAAACTAACATTTTACATTGATTAGCTAGAACACTCTTAAGTATTACTTGAACTACAGGGTGTATTAGACCTCATTTAAATATGATGCTGAGCATGAAAATAAACACACCCACCACAGGATATATACAATCTGCATTCTGTTTAAATTGTTCCTTCCAACTCATGCAATGTTAGCAAATCCAAAACCTAAGCATGCATTCATAGCATTCTGACTTTGCACACTTAGGGCTGGCAACCCAACTGAAATGTGATTTGAGACACATATAATTATATATTTTTATACTTTTATTAAATGACATTTAGAATAAAAGCTTTCAAGGTGAACACGTGCAGACAAAGAACCTTGCAGCCTGCATGCTAGTCACCCAGTTAAGAAACACCATATTGTCTTGAAAGATGACTTCTTACACAATTCTTTCATTGTGTTTGCAGCAGCCAGCCTTTGCCCATGTACCAAACAAATCAAGCTAGCTGTTTTCCCTGATGATTAATTCCAGTCTGCCTGCCTGCCATAACCCATACTCTAAGACCAAATCACACCCTGTTGAAAAGCACAGGAATGTTGAACTGCTATTGTAAATTGATATTCCTTCATGGTTACCAATCAATTCTGAAGCCCTGTATAAACACACTTAAAACATTTAAGGACTGTCTTTCTGCTATTCAACTTATGTCAGAAACCTGATAAACATTTAGAATTGTCTGTTTATCCAAATATACACATCAATAGTGCCAAAGCAGAAAAATGCTTTAAGTAGCATGTGTGAAATGTTAGAATCATAGAGTTGGAAGGAACCTCCAGGGTCATCTAGTCCAACCCCCTGCAGGATATTCTTGTGCCTTCTTCAGCTGGTCACATTTTTGAGGAATACCTAGAAGACCTAAACTAAATTTCAAACCCAGTATATCTAACTTGACGGAGTTGTCCTTGATTGATGATCAGAGCAGTGAGAGGTATGAACAAACATAGCTTGTTTCCTGATTAAGGATTCACTAGGAAGGCATTATGCATCTCTTCCAGTATCAGTGATGGCAACCACTGTGGCACCTCCATTGGAAGATGAGATGCAAATTTCTGTAAATAGAAGTCAACAGACAAATTACAAATTAAGTGAACATGAACACCCATATAAGGAGAATGCAGATATTACTTCTCCAGGTGGTAACACCATTTGATTGATTTCTTTCATAGATTTGTTTGTTCTACAAAATGGTGAAGGATATTGCCACTCTCCTGCTCCTCTAGATTTCTGATTTGCCACATAAGAATCCTAAAATTTCCCACACCATTTTTAGATACACAAAACCCTGCCTTCTAAATAAATATATGACTATATTTCCACTTGACGAATACTCATTCATGTTCACCAATTATGTTGATGTACTACTTTTCCAGTGGTTTTATGCTATTCTGAGCATTTCTTATTCATGTTGCTGTTAAACAACACTAAGATGAAAAATGAAGCAGCCAACATGCTGCTAGGGTGAGACAACATCTATGAAGAGAAGATGGGAAGAAACCTGATCATGTGAAATTTTTATTGACAAGAAAAATGATTCACTTGGTATCTTTAAAGTGATCTGAATAAGAATGCTTCATCAGCTGTCAAGCATCTCTTGGCTAGTGAATGTTCCGGTATGTAACCAGAAATGCATACACACGTCATGTGACACGTGTATATTCAGCAGTGGAGAATGAGCTTAGTGAGAGGTTGGTAACTTAGCGTTTAAGGATTGATTTGCCAATGTATTAAGAGGTGATTTTACCCTTTAGAACTCAAAGCAGACAACAAATAGGTATAGTAAAATAATATGTTCTTTATTAAAACAGAAATAACAAAAAGAAATAGACAAACATATATCCAGCAAACTAGCAGTCAAGTGGATAGGAAAATAAAGTGGGAAAGAGGATTGCAATCAGTACATTTACCAGTCCTGGAAAAAGAAGAAGCAGAGAGGACAACACAACCAGCCAGTGGTGGTTCTGAATGGGTCCCGGGTCAGAAGCACACTTTGGGCTTGGCAAAGCCCCTGTTTATATGTTTTCTTGGGAGAGGGGGTACATGACTGAGGCCAGGTGAACACAGGATGGAATTTTCCATGGGGCAGGATATTAGAAAAATGTCTCCTCTTGGTCAGGACATTTAATTGGTAACCCATCTTGTCTAGCAGTGTCTAAGTGTTTGGGAAGTAATTTCCCTTGGCAGATAGGCACAGAGTGGATTATAGATGAGAGATTGAGAATCTTGTCCAGGAAGCTTTTAGGCAAACAAAACTCTGCCAGACCCTTTGCTCAGAAAATACAATGGGGAGGGGGGGGGCAATGAGAGGTGACCTGGACATGTTTTGGATTGAAGCTGCTATGTGAACCTGTGACAGGGAAGATGGAGTCTGGCTGTGGCAGACTTTAACAGTGCATGGCTTAGCATAAGCCTAGACTAGAGATGAGTGCCGCTGGTTGTTCATAACAGCATGCCAACCCGTAGGGCAGGTCCTGCCATCCTTAACAGGTAGTCTCCTACCAATGCCTGTAAAAGAACCATGTCCATCTTTGGGAAGCAATAGAGTATAGTAAGTCCTAAGTAAAGCAACCTGGATCTTTGTGTCATCCTTCTTGAAAGAGGCAAGGGACCAACCACAAAAAATAATTTGGCTCAGAAGGAGTAGTCTTGCAGTAGTATCTATTTGGCCTTTGTTTATGGAGACAGCTTGGAGAAGGACCAGCCCCAAACCCTAGGATAAGCAAGTTCATGACCATAGAGTAAGCAAGTTTGGGGCAGTAGTTGCAGTGATCTGCAAATTATTAGCCCTGAATGGGATTGTTTTCCTGGGGAAAGGATACTACAAATATCAGTTTGTTTACTATGCTATGCACTTAAATTTACAAAACATTCCCCAAAATTAGTGTATTCTAAAGTCTTACATAGTTATCAAGATTTGTGAAAGGAACCAACTCATTATTTAGCTCTCTGCTTACCAAAAACCCTGTTCAAAGTTGCTTTTTTGACAAGCACAATACATCATAGTATAGCATAATACATTTCAATGGCCTGTTTACAAGTCAGGCTCTTCTTGATTGTTGCATGTTTATTCTGTGTGATCAAGTTATGTCCTAACCCAGAATGTGAGTGTTTAGTCTCTGCATGCCAGCGTTAATCACTGCATCGCTCTCTCAATCAAGCTGCAAAGTCCAAAGAAGCCATAATTATACTGGGATGACCCGCCCTATACTCTTTCTCTGGTCTATTTATATGGTTTTATTTGTTTGCTATGCTGCAAACAGGTAGTCTCGCTATTCCATCAGACCAGTTTTTGTTACAGCCAAGGGCAGGTGTTGCACAACTTGCAAGGCACTGTGACCACCGTGTGGAAAACATGAAGCCGGTGGCAGGCCACTCATCAGGAGAAGTGACTGAGTTGACCTTTATAAAATTATTGCACCTGTGATCAAGCGCCACTTGAAAGATGGCACACATTTATAGAGCCAGAGTTGATCTCCTGCAGAGACAGACAGCACTTGACACCCGTAAGAAGCTTGTCCTTTCCCAATAACTTTGGTGGAAGTGAGCAGGGGTGAAGAAGAGCAAAGGCTCCCTTGCTCTGGCCTTTATAATCCAATATGAAAAGAGCTCTTAAAATTGAAACCAAATATAGTCAGGCTGTATAAGCAGTGGACTAATACACTGAGCACTGCCTGGAAGACACGTAACGCAACATTTTTCTCTTTCTCCCTTCTTCCCGCCCCCCCCCCCCACAATAACTGATTTGAGCAGAAATGAAAACTGCCAAGTGGCTACTCACCAGCCCCAATATTTAAAGTCAAAGTTCCAGGTAGAACATAAGAGTGTGCACTTGGAGCACTGGATATAATTGCGAGATACAATCTAAGTTGGAAACACCCAAGAATGCAAAGTATGCATGTGCATATTTTTGCAGTTTCTTGAAAACATGGCAAACAGCAGCAGCAGCATCTCAGGAACGTAAGACTCTGGCTTGCTGAATCAGATCCATAGTCTAGCTAACAGTCAGGTACCTCTGGGTGCTTTAGACATGAAAATCCATCCCTAGTTATTCCTCACCAATGTCTAATAGCTAGATGTTTAATGCCTCTGATGATGGAGGTTCTATCAGGTTGCACAACTCACAGCCCTAGATATCCTAACCCACATCTCAAGGTAGTGAGTTAAATGTGAGTTCATTCCTTTTCCTAGTATTTTTAGCCATTCATCTTCATTGAGGGCTTGCAGGTTCTAGTATTATAGAATCATAGAGTTGAAAGGGGCCATCCAGGCCATCTACTCAATGCAGGATCAGCCGAAAGCATCCTAAAGATCGGAATAACGTTTGCTCTCTTCCAGTTCTCCGGGACATCTCCAGTCCTTAAAGAGGTCCCGAAGATGATGGACAAGCATTGTGCAAGTTCTCTGGAAGTTTCTTTGAGCACTCTCGGGTGCATTTCATCCGGTCCAGGGGATTTGAACTCATCCAGTGCAGCTAAATGCTTCTTGACAACCTCTCTGTCCATGTCAACCTGCCATCCAGACACTATCTCTTGGCTACTGCCATCTCTAGATGTGCCTAAACCCTTTGACCTGTGGGAAAAAACAGATGTAAAATAGGCGCTGAGCCTTTCTGCTTTCTCTGCATCCTCCGTTAGAGTTTGTCCATCCAAATTATAGAAGAGGGAGAAAGATACTTCCCTTTTCTCTCTGTTCTTAAATGTGTAAAGCTCTTTGATATTATTCTTCAGTCATTTTTCTCAGTTAAGAAGCCCCGAAAGGTTGGCTTCAATTGTATAAAAGTGGAATGACAATATTCAGCCAAGGCTGTTGAGAAGACAAGCCAGATGAAAGCTGTGTAGTGCTTCTAAAAAGATAATAGTCCTACAGCAACAATAATTTTATTTCACACTCTGGTTCAAGTGCTTTATGTAACCCACTCCTTGGCTGTTCTTCATATAAACAATTACATGGGATAAAGGCAATGCAAAATATAACTTGCTATGTTTATCAAGTAAAGCTACATTACGCTCAGCCAAGGCCAAAGGGCTGGTGATCCGTGGCCCCAAAGAGGCCTCGACCAGGGCCAGGGCCTTTTCTGCCCTGGCCCCAGCTTGGTGGAACAAGCTCCCTAACGAGATCAGGACCCTGCCCAAACTCCAGCAGTTTCACAGGGCCTGTAAAATGGAGCTCTTCCATCAAGGGTTTGGCTGAGGTCAGCACACCCACTGCATGTTGTATCATAACAGATAGATGGGCCTTCCTCTCTCTATATACACACACCACTTCTCCATGTCAATATTGCATATTGCTCCTAGGTAACCGGGTGTTCCCACATCAGGACCAAGGAGGATAGTAATTTGTTTTTGCCAACTGCTGGAAGTCTATTGTTTATTGTCTGTATTTTTAATCAAAACTGTTTTATTAATTATATATATTGTTTTTACTGCATTGTAGCTAAAATGTTGTTGGCCATCCCAGGATGCAAGTGAGAGCAAGAAAAAAAATCAAACAATAAATAAAACCAAGTAAAGCTAGGTAAATGATTGCAGTTATTGCAGGGAGACAAACAGAATGCAAAAGCTCACCTTTGCCCATATTTCAAAGACACACACAAAAATTGCTATTTCCAGCTACTATTTAGCACCACCCACAGGATACACTGAGAACTAATGTCTAGAAATTTGCTATTTAAAACCTGGAATGTGTGCAAACTGTTCATCTCGAGTTTTACAGAGGAGTATGTTGGTATCTAATGGAGTTAGTGTTGAAGTGTCAGCTGTAAACACCAGGAAAGCATAAGTATACAGTCAGATTACTTACCCACAGGCCAATCATTGTGCTGATTTCTATAGTTGACTGAAGTCTTGAAAACTGTTGAGGAGATTACAACCTACATATCTTCCATGTGCCAGATGAGACATCAGGTTTCCCTGTAAGCTCTAGTGATACACTATTTCCTCTGTTGGCCATCTGATGCGTGTATGTCCGTATGTCAGTGACATCATAGAAGCCCACAGAAATCAGGTTGTTTTTTTCTCACTGGAAACTCTGCACTGTCTATAAACATCTCAGGTTTTGTAGCTTCCATTTTTTCAGAAATATATTTTCTTGCACGTTTGCTGGTAGGTGAGCAAACACACCTGTCACTGAAAAATATCCACTAATATAACCTTCACAATACACAGTTTTTGTCAGAAGTTAAGGCATTGAAATGGGACTGGTATTGTTTCCATTATCAATACATAGAGATTTTAAGCACTAAAATAGTCCAAGGGTCATAGTGTTTCATCACCACTCCTACATATATAACTTTTGCAAAACACTTTCACATGATCAAAAGGCTTCATATATTTTAGCGTGTTGCAGCCCTTACAACAACACTATAAGTTCACTATTGCTATCTCTGAATGAGTGGAGGGAGAACGTGGCATGGAATAGCCCAATCTTATCAGATCTTGGAAGCTAAGCAGGGCTGGATCTTCGATGGGAGACTCAGCAGGGGAAAGTCATGACAAGACATTGCTACTCACTTGCCCTGAAAGCTAGAGTCACCCTTAGTCACTTGTGCCATGATAGCACTTGTATATGCATGGGGGCATAGGCTGAGGTTAAAAGTAAAAATGGCTTGTGAATTTATGACAAGTAGATAATAACCCAGGGACTTTCTGCTTTGTAACTCAGTGTTGCCTCAGGGTTATCTCATAAAACTTCTCCTAAGTTTATCTTCCAGTTGAAGACTAGCCCTGCTTCTCTCTGTAACATGCTATTGGAGTAGAGGAACATCTCTTGACCAGAAACTGCTTTGAGAGCTGGTATCTGAGAATCAGAGTGGCAGTTATCTGCCTGGATTATCTATTATACTACAGTACAGAAGTGGCCAAACGGTGGTTTTCCAGATGACCATTAACTACAAGTACCATGAGACCCTGCCAGCACGTACTCATGGTAATTGTAGTCCATGGACATCTGGAGAGCCACAGTTTGGTCACCCCTGCTATAGAATGTGATGGACTACTTATAGGGGAAGTCAGAATACACTGGGAATTACAATAAAGCTGGAATTATTTCCATTGTGGGCTACTAGCACCTCATTTCAGAAGGGCAGAACATCAACGCCTATTAATTTATGGCTGTTCAGCTCTTATTACAGAAGTAATCACTCAGCCGTGATGCTCTCAAGAGGTATTGTCCTGTCTATAAGATTTTTTTAGGAGAGGGGGGCCTGAATGTTGAGCATCTGGCCAGTAAACCCCATTAGTTTGCCAGCAATTCCTGAAGAAGCTCTAACTTTTGACCTGGGTATGACACTGAATTGGATCAGGCTGGCAACCTATGCTTGGAGGCAGACAGAGAGGAATTTCCCTGTTGATCTTATTATATCTGCCCACTGTATTTGATATCCTTTGATTATGAGGTGTTTGTAGAACCATTCCTGGAAAAACATCACTTATATGTGGCAGGAAGTATCCCCCAAAACATGGTTCATATACCCTAAAAAATCTTTTCGTGGAGACTTTATATTCCCTTTTATTACAGGTAATTAATTAATTAATTAATTAATTAATTATATTTCTCTACTGCTGCTCTCAGCATTTGCCAGCTTGCAGCAGTTCACAAACATATCATAAAAACAATATCTCAACAATAAAAAGACTAACAATATTTATAACAATAATAATGATAAAATGGCGGTACAAATTTGTAGAATTTTCCCTCCAACATTTCAAGTAGTTGGCGACAGATGATACATGTGTCTGAGGATGGTCGACAGGGAAGCTTTATAATGGCTCAATGAATTACTACTTAATGCTAAACCTGGAGGGACAGAGCAAAGGGCCCTGTGGGGGGCATAAGGAGGCAAGTGGTCCCATATGTAGGCTGGACCCAAGCCGGGTATAGCCCTAAAGGTCATAACCAAGACCTTAAACTTGATCCGGAGGCAGATAGGTAACTAGTGCAGTTGTTTTAGCAGCAGCTGAGCATGGGCCTGCCAAGATGACTTAGTAAGGACCCGCACCGCCACAATCTGTACCAACTGTAATTTCTGGGTCAAGGACAAAGTTAGGCCCTCATAGAAGTCTAACCTGGAAGTGACCATTGCATGGATCACTGTGGCTAAGTGTTCTGAAGACAGGCAGGGTGCTAGTAGCTGAGCCTTGCATAGATGATAAAATGCTGTCTGGGCTACCTTGGTGATCTGAGCCTCCATGGAAAAAGAGACATCAAAGATCACCCCCAAATTCCTGGCCATGAGTGCAGATGTCAATTGTACCGCATCCAGGCAGGGAAGTCGTGCTTCCTGTTCCTGCCCTCTTCTCCCCAGCCACAGGACACCCATTTTGGAGGGGTTGAGTTTCAGGTGACTCTTCCTGATCCATCCAGCCATTGTTTCCATACATCTGGCAATTGTTCTTTTTTTGGGGGGGAGGGGGGGAGGGAGATCAATCCATCCATTAGGAGATAGAGCTGGGTGTCATCAGTATACTGTTATTCGTCCACAGATGGATAAGAACAAATGAAAAATTGTTCCTTACTAACAGAATGCATTCTCTTTCTTTCTTGCTTGCGTTTATATTTGGATTTATCCACCACCACTCCTGAACCCAGCCGGCTTATGGCAGTTTACAATAAAACAATAAAACCCCCATAAAAACAGCAACAACGCTTATTTCTACCACCTCTTTCAGTAACGGAAAGGGCCAGAGTTTGAGTTTTAGCTGAATGCTAGCTTCACTCAGTGAGGAAGGGTGGATGCTTTTTCATTGGAAGTATTCACTCAAGCACAAGAAGGGGAAAGATGAGGAGTCAGTTGGACATTCAAAATGACATGGGTAACTGAAACATCAATATGCCAGCAAATTTGGAAAACTCAACAGTGGCCACAGGATTGGAAAAGGTCAGTTTACATTCCAATCCCAAAGAAGGGCAATGCCAAAGAATGTTCAAACTACCACACTGTTGCACTCATTTCTCATGCTAGCAAAGTTATGCTCAAAATCCTACAAGCTAGGATCCAGCAATATGTGGACCGAGAACTTCCAGAAGTACAGGCAGGATTTCAAAGAGGCAGAGGAACTAGGGATCAAATTGCCAACATATGCTGGATCATGGAGAAAGCTAGGGAGTTCCAGCAGAGGAACTAAAGAGCCTTTTGATGCAGGTGAAGGAGGAGAGTGCAAAAGTTGGCTTGAAACTCAACATCAAGAAAACAAAGTTCATGGCATCTGGCCCTCTCAATTCCTGGCAAATAGATGGGGAGGAAATGGAGATAGTGACAGATTTTATTTTCCTGAGCTCCAAGATCACTGCAGATGGGGACTGCAGCAAGATCCAAGATCTCCACGATCACTGCAGGGGACTGCTCCTGGGGAGGAAAGCTATGGCAAATCTAGACAGCATCCTAAAAAGCAGAGACATTACCCTGCCAACAAAAGTGTGTCTAGTCAAGGCAATGGTCTTCCCAGTTGCAATGTATGGCTGTAAAAGTTGGACCATAAGGAAGGCCAAGTGTCAAAGTATTGAGGCTTTTGAACTCTGGTGCTGGAGAAGACTCTTGCGAGTCCCTTGGACTGCAAGGTGAACAAACCGGTCAGTCCTAGAGGAGATCAGCCCTGACTGCTCCTTAGAAGGCCAGATTCTGAAGATGAAACTCAAATACTTTGGCCACCTCATGAGAAGGAAGGACTCCCTGGAGAAGAAGAAGAAGAAGAGTTGGTTCTTATATGCCGCTTTTCTCTACCCGAAGGAGGCTCAAAGCGGCTTACAGTCGCCTTCCCATTCCTCTCCCCACAACAGACACCCTGTGGGGTGGGTGAGGCTGAGAGAGCGCTGATATCACTGCCCGGTCAGAACAGTTTTATCAGTGCTGTGGCGAGCCCAAGGTCACCCAGCTGGCTGCATGTGGGGGAGCGCAGAATCGAACCCGGCATGCCAGATTAGAAGTCCGCACTCCTAACCACTACACCAAACTGGCTCTCAGAGAACAGCTAGTACAGCCTATTGCTGGGAGCGATCGAGGGCAAAAGAAGAAGGGGACGACAGAGAATGAGGTGGCTGGATGGAGTCACTGAAGCAGTCGGTGCAAACTTAAATGGACTCCGGGGAATGGTAGAGGACAGGAAGGCCTGGAGGATCATTGTCCATGGGATCGCGATGGGTCGGACACGACTTCGCACCTAACAACAATAATAACAACAACTGAAACATCATATACTGATCTCGGCATTAACCAGTAGATATCATGATAATAGTTTAAGATCCATCCCTGCAGAACTCTATGTGACCATCATGATTGCTGCAACTACTAATTGACGCAAGTACAGTGGAAAATAATGGTTTTCAGACAATCAAAGGCTTTCAGCGACAAGACACTCTGACTGGGTATGGCTGCTATAGCCTAGTTCTGTATTTTCAGACCTTGAAACAAAACTAAAGAAATGCAGGTTCTTTGGTATACATAGACGAGGCTTTCTCAACCAGGGTTTTGTGAAACCCTGGAGTTTCTTGATGGCCCTGGAAAGGTTTCCCAAATGGGTGGGAGTTAATTAATTTTTTTTAAATGTTACACATTTCTTGGGTAGTATGACCATATATGGTCAATGTTAACCCCCCTCCCAAAATGGCCAATGATGGGCCTGGACGGGGTAGGAAGGAGAGGGCCATCAAGTGGACATGTACATAGCGAGTCTTCCCAACCATATTCTGCATGATGGCGCCACTTCTTGAAGCCCAAAGAATATTTCAGGGATTTAGCAACAGGAAAAAAGTTGAAAAAGGCTGACCTAGACTTTCAGGGAAAACCTGGCCTGCAAACACAGCCAGAGGTCAATTGGAAGCTCTAATAGCAACCTGCACCTTCAGGCAGCTCTACAAAAGATAAATTTGCCCTGAGCAAGAGAGGGCCCAAATAATTTAAGTACCAAGAAATTTTGGGATTGTGACCATCCAGTGTCAGCACAGCTTGATAGAGCAGCAAAGAGCTGGCACACCAAATACAGGAAGTTGCCTTGTATTAAGCCTGACCAGTACTAGCTGTTCCAGCAGCTTTCCAGGCAAGAGTCTTTCCCAGCCCTCCTGACCTAAGAACTTTCATTGATCAAAACCTACCAAAAAAGTTTAAGACTGGAAATCTATATACCATTTAAGCCATTATTATAATTATAATGTATACATATTTGACACAATCTGATTTAAAATGGCCAGATCAGTCCACACATTTTAGTGAAGAGAAATAAATCTCTAAGTCCTATTTGTACATCTAAACATGATAATCATTTGGCATAATGCGGTATGGTTTGATCATCAGTTTAAATAAAATTCACCAGGCCATGGGTTTGAGCACAGGCAAATCACTCCGTCTTTCAGTGTTTTTCCTAAATGGTATTTCCTAGATGTGCCCCCATCATGTGTGTTGCTCCTTCCTTGCACATCCAAACACATTTTTCAGATATTGGTTGGCTTTACAGCCAGCCGCTGCTGATGGCACCATTCAAGTAAGCACATGTAAAGTCCAGGCAGTTATAGTTATTTCTGATCAGACAGCAGCATCCTTGCACACTGGAAGAGACACCATTTGACACGGGGCAGGGGGGAGGCGAGAGGATAGCAGGTGAAGAGTAATGTGTTTTGGCAGAACGGAGGAGAGATCGTTGCTCTGCACCTGTCTCTGTGAATCTTGATGCTTCCATAGCTAATAAGTCAGAAGTAAGATTCTCAAACAGCTCTTCGAAGGTCCTGCAAGTACATCTTTGCTGCAAAGCCTGCCTTGGCTGCTCCAGCATGCACTCAGACAAGCACAGAAGACTATCTATTGTTAGTTGTAGCCTCAGAGTACAAAAGAAAATACGGAACTTCAAGAGAGGTCTGGATATAACAGCCAGGTTGTGTTGTATTCCTAAAGAACCTTAAACAGCCAGGAAGGGCATTTCAATTTGAGGCCAATTTTAAAACCATTAATGAATTAGATAGTGGCACTTAGAGCCAACCAATGATTGACGATATAATGACTTAGTTTTCTAAAACAAGCACCAATTCAAGACAATTTTGCTGTAACAGTAACTGCTCTCACACAGCCTGTACCAAACCAGTCTGTTTATGCTTCTTCTTCTTTTAAAGGGCGGAAATCTATTGCAAGCTGATGCTGAGCTTCACATGATGTTACTAATGGAACCTAATGTACTCTTTTCTGCTTAAGCAGTAGGCTGGTCACAAAATCGTTATGATAAGCAGTGCTCTGAAATAAATAAACCTGCTCAGGATACTTTGGCATTAATGATTCAATGTGGGATGTGGGAAATAAATCATGAGTTTTAAAGAAAAGTCATGACTCAGTGACAGAGCATTCATTTTCTGCGCAGAAAGTTCCTGGTTCAATCTCCAGGAAGCAGGAGATGGGAAAGACCTGTCTGAGTAGTCAATGCTGGTCTGACTCTGTAGAAGGTAGCTTCAAGAGTTCAGGAGAGTGGGGGCCTGTAGAATGCCCAGGGAGGAATCCATCTCCCCCCTCCAAGCCAGAATGGCTCTTAGGTTCTCCTGCAGCTACTTGCCTGCTTTTGGTGAGATCTTGGACTCTCTGGCAGCAACTGCTGGGACTTGTTTGATTTCCAGGCTATCTGTGCTTTCCATGGGCTGCACCACATGGCTCCTGGGTTGCACAGCCTCTACCATTGGGCCTCTGTGTAGCTCTGGCTTCTCTGCCATGGCTGCTGGATACCACTTGGTTCCTAGGCACCACCAATTGTTGAATTCTCTGTGCTTATACAGAGAATGCTATTTTACTGGGGGGGATTAATTAACCCCCACCAAGATATTTTTAAGATTTGAATTTTTCTGCAAACTTGGAAGGTCCAGATTTGCTGAAAAAACTGTTTGTGTGGTCCCCAGTCCACAGATTTAGGTATCTGCAGATGGGGCTGCACATAGCTTGCTTTTGTGGTCAGTTTTGAAGAAATTACAAATATTAATGAGTGCTGCAAATGCCTACGATTTCCTACTACTTTTTCCCTATCTTAATAATTATTTTTCCAAGTCCTGTTATCTCTTAAAATCAAGAATCCTATGAACCTGGTAAACAGTGAGACAATTAATACTCGTGAGGCATTTAAACCTAATACACATCTAGTCCACCAGATGGCACTGCAGACAGAATGCAGTTCTAAACTGAGAAAAAAGCATATTTTATTTCTTACTCGTAGTAAAGCCCGTTGCATTCTGTAATGATAATAAGGAGAACATGGTAATACTGGAAGAAAGATTGATGGCAAATTACATAGATGAGGAAGAAGAAGAGATGGTTCGTATATGCTGCTTTTCTCTACCCGAAGGAGTCTCAAAGTGGCTTACAGTCGCCTTCCCTTTCCTCTCCCCACAACAAACACCCTGTGAGGTGGGTGAGGCTGAGAGAGCCCTGATATCACTGCTCAGTCAAAACAGCTTTATCAATGCTGTGGTGAGCCCAAGGTCACCTAGCTGGCTGCATGTGGGAGAGTGTAGATTCAAACTCAGTTCACCAGATTAGAAGTCCAGACTCCTAACCCCTACACCAAGCTGGCTTTCTAGATAATATCACCTACAATTTTCTTTTACAAATAGAGGGTAGAGTACCTCAGTTTTATATATTACCCCAAATTCATAAGGGTACTATTCCAGTTCCACGTAGTTCAATAGTCTCCAAGTCTGGGTCAATTTTTTAAACCTCCAGCACTATATTTGAACTTTTCCCTCAAACCCTTCATTCATAAAATAAGATTCTTTTAATGGGACACGATAGATTTTTAAAAACTTTATTAGCAAAATATTGAATATGAGGATATGTTGCTCATAACTATGGACGTGGTCTCCTTGTACACCAATATTCCACAGGATGAAACATGTACAATTCTTATTATTACAGTATAAACTAGTATATTATTTATTAAACATTTATCACGTAATATGATCATATATAGTCATGCCCTCTCCCAAAATGGCCAATAATGGACCTGGAGGGGAGAGGCCTTTGGTGGGTGTGTACACAGCTATGCTTCCCAACAATATATTCTGCATGATTGCTCTGCTTTTGGGTTTTCTCGAATCCTGAAAAGTGTTTCAGGGGGTTCCCAGTGGTAAAAAAGATGAGGAAGTCTGCTATAAGCACAGACCAGTCGTTCTAACATTGAAGTATAATTCTTTGTAAGCTATAATTCTTAAAGTATTGTATATGCTATTGAATGTGTTAAATGTAATCTCTTGTACGTGTGACTCAGCTCCAGACCTTTAAAAGTCTGTATACTTGAACATCTGAGCTGCATAAGCAACAAGAGAATTTCAGCACCAGTTGTTGGACATTGACTGGGTTCTAACTAGATAGGAAAAGATCTGCAGTTTTGGGTCATAGGAAAAGTACACACACAATGGAGGAACAGCTCCCAAAACAACTCAGAGAGAGGGATTCTGGATTTATATACTGAACTCTCTGCAACCTGGAGGCTTAAACTCTGAAATATTCTGGTTGTGCTTGTGATTAGCATACAGGTTTTGCTTTGCATAAGAACTGTGCTCAGTATGTGACTTGTATTTATCCCATTTCCTGTTCATCCTCTTCATGACACAGCAAACAGAAGACTAGAGACACCTGTATTAATAGAAAAACTCCTCTCACTTTGGACCTTTTTTCCAGAGAAAAACACAGCAGGATTTTCCAGTACCCAGGGGAGGTTTGCAATTGAATATTTAATGTACACGAAGCCTGTGCTGTATATTTTGAAGCCATCAATGTATATTTATTAATTAAAGTTATTTATTAGGGATAAAAATATTTGCTGGCTCAGAATTCTTCCTGGCGTATAACAATCAATATGAATATACTGTAGGACCAGAACCAGCGATAAGATTATAGAAGTAAGCAAATTATATAATTAGAATTCATATAATGGAATTAATATAACAGCAGCACTAATTTCTCATTATTTCTGTCACCTCCAGGTATTTACCCCCTGCTGAAAATTGTACAGATGTGTGGATCTGTATACTGACCTCTGGGGAAGATCAGTGTGATCAAAATACATTACGTCTGTACATGTTGGTATCAGTGGGGTACGCACTGAGATGCTTTATTTGTGCCCAATAGATATTTTTCTATGGTTTTAAGACACGTTGGGCTCTGATAATAAATTGTTTATATTTTTCTAAATGTGGTTTTAGACTAGAGGAAGGCAGCCTCTTGGCCTTCTTCATCTTCCTATAACATTTGTAGTCTTAGAAGGATATAGGCAGATATCTCCCTCCCCACTTCCATCATATGAAAAGCTTTTGTTTTTACCCTGCTTTTTACTACCAGAAGGAGTCTCAAAGTGGCTTACAATTGCCTACCCTTCCTCTCCCCATAACAGACACCCTTTGATGTAGGTGAGAGAGCTGAGAGGACTGTGACTGGCCCAAGGTCACCCAGGTGCCTGCAGTTGGGGGAGATGAATCTTGAAATCCAGATCTCCAGATTAGAGGCTGCCGCTACATCAATCTGGCTCCCAATGGAATGGCACCTTGCTAGTTATCCTTCATAAACTTCCTCAAGGATTGTGCTACAAAAAGACAACTCTTAAAAAGGAACAACTAACCATAACATTATTATAATTTATTTATTATCTGTAAGGATTGCCCTATTAGGTCTTCATTTTGGTGATGTCTGTTCTGGACTACAGTGTCATCTATTAACAATGTTTGTTTCTATTTTTGACTTCAAAGATGTCACAGAAAAGAAACGAGATGCCTGGCATAGCCAGCCTTCCCCTAACAGCAATGAAAAGAGATGAACTGCTTCAGTTAGAGAAGCCTTGGCTGACCTGCGGAATCGTTTTCTGATGCTGACGTCACTGACATTGCTTGATTGTCATGTTTCTTATCTGTTGAGATGGTGGTAATAGAGGGAAATTAATGATGGATTTGGAAGTAGCATTATTCAAATACTCTGCTGCAAATTCAGAAATAGTTTTAACGGGTTTCTGCTGGCAACTGAAGGCTGTGGGTTTTTATGTTGTTGTACAAGAGTGTACAAATCTTTCCATTCTTGCACCTGGCATTTGAGGTGCCACCAGGTTTCTTAAGAAGGTATAAACCTTTTACCAACAAATATTCAAAAAAAGTCTGCATCTTAAATCTTGTTAGCTTCAAAGAAATGTTTCAGCCTCTCAATATAGTCTATTCATTTAGACCAGGGGCGAACGCTGGCAGGGGCTCATGGGAATTGTAGTCCATGGACATCTGGAGGACCACAGGTTGACTACCCCTGACTTAGACTATCAAATTTTGGCATGGCATTGTTATTCACTTTGGCATTATTATTCATCCTTGCCACCAGTATAATAACCCCATAACACCCAGTACCAAAAGAGAACATAACTGTATTTGAACATAAGCAATACGTTGCCTGGTCCTTGGTAGGGCATAACTCTCTGCAGGGAGTCCTCCCTACCTATATATGTATTTTAATGAGTACATTTCAACTTTACCAAGATTCCAAATTTCTGCAACCTAGAATACCATCTAATAAAGGGACATCAACAGACTCCTAACTGCCCATGATATGACAATATGCTTTCTCATAATTTCAATGCTACCCATGCAAAGTTTTGTATACCAGCCATGTTTTGGGTTCATGGCTAAATTTGGCAGGAGAAACAATATGCCCCAGGTGACAGATTGGGGAGGATCCAGAAAGGGAAATAGACAATATATTATTTGGATTAGTCTTCAATTTTAGCATTACTCAGTGCTCTATTAGCAACCTAAATATCTTTGCCTGTCTCTGCTTAGACTTATTATCTGCATTACAGGGCATTAGTACCAACAACTGTTCAGTTCATGCAATGAGAATGAAATCTGTTATGCAAACCTATTATGGAGAGCAGAGAAGCAATGGTTTGTTAAATTATTACATTATTCCTTTGATTCACATGATAGCAATACAGCATTTCAAAAGTGGTTCTGAGTTCCTGTACCAACTGAGCTTTATGCAGTACTTTATGCAATACTAAGGACATCCTGTTAGAACCAACAAGGCTCTCTTTAAACATTACAAGCTATAACAATACAGCGCAGAGTTGCTTTCCCATTTCAGGGACCCTACAGGAAAGATTGGTCAACCCAGTCCCTCCTCCCCCCAATATCTCAAGCAGTGATTTTGAAGTTTCATCAACCACCAGGACTTTAACTATCACAGCAGTGCAATGGAGTGGATTCATGGAAAAGAAATTTCCATGCTGTTTCTGGAATAGTTAAAAAAGCAACTCAGAATCACCTAGTAAATGTGGATATGATTTCAGGTGAATGCAAGAGTTTCCAGGGGCTATGTAATGCAGAGTGTTGTTCTTAGTAACAGTCAGCCTAATGCCTCTGGAATTTCATGAGCTGGCTCGAGTTGCCTTTTGGATATAGCGGTTACAATGGTTAACTTCAATGACAAGTGATGGCCAGGTTAATCCCCAGTACAGAAATGAACTCACTTGATGGTTTATTTTTCTTTTATTTAAAACACACACACACAAGGCCAAGATTGATGGTGCAAAATAGGTATATTTTATTACTCAGTTTTCCAAAAATTCTCTATGCATTTTGCCCAAAAAGCTTCTTCAAAGGAATCTGTTCATCTTTCAGAGATTCATGCAAAGAGAGTAAAATTACTGAAAAACAAACAGATTCCCTTGAAGAAGCTTTTTTGGCAAAATGCATAGGGAATTTTTGGAGACTTAAACTGAATAATTAATGAGATTTGTTATCCGCTGCAAGATGGCTTGCTGACAGTAGCGGGTAAATCATCATCATCATCATCATCATCATCATCATCATCATAATCTATTTATCCCTGTTTTGCATCATCAACCTTGGCCTTGTTCCTATTTTAATATCCTGTGACTCCTGCAGCTCCTTATCTTCTCGTTATTTTCCTTTTATATGAATTTTTCACTAGCAGTAACCTCAGATAGGAAAGGAAGCATGGAAACGCCAACCATATTACTCACATACCTCTTTTGGTGGAGGAAACTTCTAGGTCCCAGGTTCAGGTCCCAGAAGAGAATGCACCAAGAAGAGCTTTTTTGTCAGGAAGGGCAGAAGCAGACACTTGCGGGGCAATCCTAAGAATGCTTTCCTGGAGTAAGACCCGCTACACAAGCCAATGCCAGATTCTGAGTAGACATGCTTAGGACTGCTGCAGGACAGCAAGAGGAGAATGCACAAAAGACCACTCCCACCTACAGCTCACTGGAGAGGGGGGAATCATCCCATTGTGGGGGACATGCAATACAACAAACTTCATCTTTTGAATGGCAGCAAAACAGAAAGACATAGGAATAGAACCCATGCTACCAACTGTTCTTCTAACTGCATACTCAAAGAATACGCATCATCCGTGGTGTCAAAAATAGCCTGGAAAGGATATGCAGCACAACTGAGGCCTTGAAGTATCAGATCCAATCACTTGGATTAAGCTGGGTGTGGTTATTGCATACTCCAGACCACAGAGATTTTGCTTAGCATCATTCCACAAAATTACCCCTTAACTGAGCTCATGAGGCTCCCTTCCAGTGACGAATGAGATTGGAAACTCACAGGATTTCCTGCCTCTTTCCTTTGTTAGAGTACAACTATGAAGACTGGGGGGCACCAGCCTTTTTGAGTCTATAGACACCTTTGGAATTCTGACACACAGTGATGGCTGAGATAGGAGATGAAACCAGCCCAAAATGTTAGGGAGGTTATGCATAACTCTGATAGTCCTCTTCAATATTTTATGCAGAAGCTCTGCCAAAGAGGATGGTTTTAAAAATGACTCTTAGAGGCTTTACGCACCGGGATCTTTGTAGCAAATTGGTCACTGAATGAAAAATCGCCATTTAAAATAGTGGAATTCGTCGTTATGCATACCTGCCTTTGTAGTGGAATCCAGTTGCGTTTTTTAGCGTTTCCCACAGGCTTCCGGTCTCGGCAGAAATCGCTAGAAAGGAAGCGCTATTGCCAAGCTCGTCCCGCCCCTGGCCGTCAAGCAGCCAATGGGCAGCCGTTAGCATGCTCCCAAACAGCCCCTTTCCCTTTAAGAAAGGTTTTTTTTAAAAAAAAAACAGACCCATTGCAACAAATCTGTGTTAATTCGTTGCAACGGAGAGACCCATCTAGCTGCCTAGTGTGTTTGAGCTGTCGTTTGATCGTTGCCACGCTCCCTCCGAGTGAAAAAAAAAATCCCCCCCCCTCTCACGGGCCCGATTTTCGGCTGAATGAATGTGTAAAAAATAAAGGGAAAATACATCAGCAAACGGGCTTCTCTGTTCTTTGTGCTTAGTGACTGAAGGGGAGGGACTGAAGCCTGGGAAGCCTCTAACCTGAAAGAGGCTAGCTGGTGCGTTTATCCCCGCTCGCTTGGAGAAAAAAAAATGGCGATCGCTTCACCGGAAGATCAGAGAAGAGAGCCAGGGGGAGGGACTTTGTAGAAACCGCAACAATGTTAACGCACAGGTCTTTTTCGCTAGTGTTGCAGATTGGTTGCAGGAGTGTATCGCTTTCCGGAGGGTGAATCCACTTTTGGGGATTTCCCTGAAAGCGCTACAAGGAAGCGCTTTTTGCAGATTGGTTTCAGGTGTGTGGCAGATTGTCGACGACGTTGTGCATAACAGCAAATCAGTAGCGTTTTCAATTGGCAACCATTGTGCTATTTTGAAGGCGTGCAAAAAGCCCCTTAGTGTTTAAAAATGTGTTCTCGCTGATACACGGCTTACCTTCAGTTATGCAGTGAAGATCCTTGAGCCGCTGTGGCAGCTGCTGTTTTGAATCTGCACAGCCAATCAGAAGCCCTGCTGGGCAAAAGCGCCAACTGGCCCGGCCCACTAGTAGCCACTAGGAAAGGTAGGCACCAACCTGGGGATCCCTCTCAGCCTTTTCTTAGCCCACATCACATGCCAAAGACCGCTGAAGCTAGTAAAGAGCAGAGAATCTGCCAAAAACAGTTAAAACAGATTTATCTGTGAAACAATAAAAATATGAATCCAATAACATCAGGAATGGACTTATGGAATGGAATGGGATTGCAAGCTTCCTTGTTTCAGCTATGCTCCTGTGCATCTGCGGGCTACATTGGCAGATTACAGAATTGTAAGTAGAGCTGCCTCTACCAGCGCATGCCCTGTAGGTTCAGCTATGCTGATGATGCAACTATCAATAATATAGCAATGGTGCAGGAGCCAGACTAAAACAAGGTACTTCATAATCCCAAAAAAGAGCAGCTAGTTGCCAAGTGGTAACTGCAGCTGTTGGTTGTTTTGTTGGCTCAGCGGACAGGTAGCACTGTGCATGGAGCCTGTGCTTGCCTCTGCTCCTTTTGGCAGGTCCCCTGTAATAAGTCAAAAGAGACACAGATAACGGTGAGTAACGTTCAGCAGCAAGTAACAGGGGCTGTTTTACAGTTCTGAGAAAGCAGACTCACCTGGGTGCTGTTCCAATTGCTATTCCTCTCCCCACCCCCTCCCCATGAGGGTTCTTACACTGCAGCATTCAGCTGTTTGACACATAATGTAGTCATTTGATTAATACTTACTGATCCCTGCCAGGGAATGGAACTGGAATTGTCTGTTGCTCTTTTAGGGTTTGATCCTACTTGGCAGAAATGCTTGTACAGCAATAGCAATTGTTGGCAAGGCAGGTAGTCATGTGGAAACGTGACTATTTGTTTCCTCTACTAGTATACACCAGCACGACACTGTATTGACATGATGGTGATGTTCTGTCACCATATCTCTATGGGGGGCTCCCTCCCTTTATGCACAGGGTATACTTACCTTCTATCCCATGTTGGAGTCACTGCTGGCAACTACTGAGGCAAGAGGGGGCCATATTTGCATCAAAGATCCCCTCCCTTGCTTTCCAGTAAGAGGGATTACCTGCTATCCCAAGCTGGCATATGACCAATTGCAATGCTGATGTACCTTATGCTGCCAGCTTCTTTTCCCTCTGGGAAACAGAATTATTAATGATCTGCCTCACATATACCCCTGAAGAAGAAGGGGTGTCTAGTACTCTTTATGTCAAAATATACCAGAGACCAATAATATTAATAATGATAACAACTTTGAATGTTTTACTTACAGTTAAGTTTGTATGGGCTTCTTTACACTAAAATGATAAAGTTCAGTAAGAACTATAAAAATTGAGTTTTCACAACTCTTTTGGTGGCTCAAACCCAGCCAGTGTCAAATTTCTCCACATCCAAAAATCGCATGTGGAGAGAAATGTTTTCTTATGTCTGAACTTGAAGTGCCAGATTTCCATGGTCTGGCAGACATAAAATGATTCAGAGGTTTAATGTTTCCTTGCAGTTAGCCGCATAGCTCTTGCAGTGCATAATAGGTGACTCACAATCCTGTCTCCCCCATTTTGCTCTTCTGTTTTTTTTAAAAAAATGTTTATCCAGCAAAGTTCAGGAAATCTTACAGAAAGCTATGGTTCTAGGAATAGTAAGAGAATGCAGTTCTTCCAGTTCAACATTAGAAGAAGGCACTGTTGTTGGACCTCCAAAGGAACTGGTTGGCCACTGGAAGAGACAGGCTACTAAATGGACCATGGAAATGATGCAGCAGGGCTCTCCTTATGTGGTTCATTTTCCCAAGTCTCTTACTAAGTCTTGTGCAGGTATCAGATTGTGACTGAAGCACAAGATGAAGCATCATAAATACCATACTAAATTCCGTATCCATATTCAGCATTTAATATGATATTTATGATACTTTGACTTGTGCTTCAGCCACAATACTTGGTAATACCACTATGATTTGATATTAACTTAATTTCATCTGAATAGAAAAAAGTTGTAAATGTAAGGAAATACCTAGTCCAGGTAATGTAAAATAGTTTCAAAATGGGCAAAAAAATCATCTCACAACAAAGACTATACTAATCATAGGAGAAATATATATAATTATTTGGAAGTAAGTTCCACTGAAATCAATGGATCTAGGCCAAGATGGGGAAATTAATTTGACTTTGGCTGTAATTGTGTTCCCCTTCTGCAATTTCTTTTTTTTCTTTTTTTTGCCTGCTCCAATGCAAATGCATCCCAGTTTGGTCAGTGGGGATTACTTCCAAGTCACCATTAAGTTCTTTCATCCCAATCAGACATCTTTGATATCAATAACATTTTAGCATGGAAATCAAGAGCAGCCTATGTTTTAATAAAAAGCTACAAGAATATATTTGTTCATAAAGGTGACTCCAAATACCACTTCACTGGATTACACTTAGGTGGCATTTGCACTATATAGATGCTAACTGGATGGATTTTTAGGGGAAAACATAATTGACTATGCCCACAAACAGTGCTAATTTGATTGCAGTCTGCCCAAATGAACACATGCTCACTTATCTTTAGTAGTTAATGCTTGCCTGGCTCCTACCGATATGTACTGTCTCCTGAATTTCTCTTATCCATCTCTTAAACCTGTGAACAATATTTTGTTCTTAGATAGCTTACCTGCTAAGTGATGATTTATTCATCTCCAAGTTCTTCAGCTCCCATTAAAAACTTTAAAAATCCATTTATAAGCATTTATAAGTCTTAAAAGATGCATTTTCAAAATTAACTCAGTATATTATATTTTCTATGCGTACCAATTACATTTTCTAGGCATACATGCAAAACATTTTACAGGTACCCCTAAAATGCATGCAAGCAAGCATGTGCCTTTAACTGTGTGGGTAGATGCACATGAGCCAGCTGAAAAGCAAAAAGGAGGCCAGAATTGTGAAGGTGCCTGGATTGAAAATGGATTGCTGCCATTTGCTGCAGTCTAATGCGTGAAGCACACCTCCATACAGTATGACACAATATTTTTAGAAGTTATCTTCAGCATACTTAGCCAAACAGCACTTTGATTCTGACTCAAACAAGATACAAAGACAACTGTTTCAACTTACATATGTTCTGAAATGCCCATGTGCAAGTTGCTGCATATTCTGAAAAGTTCTACCAGCAGCCATTCCGTCAGTTCTGTTCAGTTATTGTGACCCCTCTTGTAAAATGAAATATGCCTACCTATCCTGAAAGCGGAGTGACATCTCTTCAGTTCACAAGCTTGTGTGTAGCTTATGTAGTTTTACTCCCTGGATACCATTATTTGCATATTCAGGCTCTATGCTTTAGTTTATTAACCATGCTGTTTTTTTTATGGTAGAAGGATCTGAGGAGCCATCAGGCTTTGAAAGAAGCCCCTCTCTTTTTTTCTTGTCAGGAAAGACAGAGGATGGGACACCTGTGGCAAGAATACAGGGCAATGCCAGAAAAATGGAAAGATGCCACCATCCTACTCCACCAACTAAACAACAGCGCCATTACCAATAACGAATTAATCAGTCTAAAATCACACCACATGCCTTAGTCCTGGTTATCCAGCAGTCATACTCTACGTGCTCAAGAGGATCCTGAGTATCAGATTTTCACAAGTTCCAGATTTAAACCTCAACAGTGTACTCCTTGAGTGTAATCCGCGACTTCTTCGGGTAGTAGTGTACAGAGATTTCTAAAACTATTTTTTTTGTGTGTGAAATCTACCATAGCAGCCTATAGCATCCCCAGTTAGCACGCTTCCTGAACGCCAGCCCTGGAAACACCCTTTACTCTCCAGAAGACCTGGACACTCAAACTTTGATCTGCTGATTCAGACCGGCGGGACTCGCCCGCTGGCTCTCTCGACACCAGCTGTGGCCCCCCACCTTCCGATCACCTGGCCCCGCCCCCTAGCTCCCGCAGCGCTTTCAGCCAATAGTGGAAAGGAGGGCGCACAAGGCTCGGCTGTCGCCTGCTCTGGCTGGCCTGGAAGCGCGGCGAAGGCGGTTCCTCGTCTGGCCATCGGAGGGCGGGTCGTCTCGGTGGTGGCCAGGAGCATCCTCTGCCCGCTCGCCAGCCAGGCACCGGCCGGAGAAGAACGAAAGGGGTTCGTGGGCTGGAGGAGCGGAGGAAGAAGCAGGTATTTGGGAAGGAAGCCGGTGGGAGGGGGCGCTTGAGGCTAGCATCTTGAGCCGGCTGACACAAGACTACACTGAGCTCAGTTAAAGCCGGCTTACGGACATGCCAATGACTGCTCTTCCTTTGACGGGAGGACTCCACACTTTTCCTGTGGGTCTCTCTGAGTGGATGCCTCGCAGGTGACTGTGTGCGCTGCGGGTTTCTTCTGCTTCCCAGTGGTATTCCACTGCAACATGTATCTTTTGGTCAAGTAGCAGCAGTGGAATTTTCTGTTCCCGACACTAACTTGGTAGGAATCTCTTCTAGTTTCTAATACGGGCATTGTTTTCTTTGTCATGTCGACGTTTAGGTCACAGCTGGCTTATGGCACCTCAGGGGTTTTCAAGGCAAGAGATGTTCAGAGGTGATTTGCCATTGCCTGCCTCCATGACCCTGGTACTCCTTGATGGTCTCCCTTGCCTGCTTAGGTTCGGAGATCTGATTGAGATCAGGCTCACATGGCATTATCCAGGTCAGGGCAGGCACTTCTGTAGGCTCACAATCTTGCTGCTTCAGATTCTGTTCATCTTTGACCACTCACAGTATTGGTTGTCCTTACCTGAACTGCAGATTGCCTAGATGTGAACAGCTTGGGGAGGGGGGTCTCACATGCCCATATTCATGAAGAGGAAATCGTTCATGAATTGGAAGCATAACTTGTGTACTATAATTATTGCAACTGTATTGCTACAACAGGAGTATATAGCTTAGTGCAGGTATGCTTTCAGGTGCATACAAATGTAGGCAGATGTAAGTTTGAAGATACTTATGCATAAGGAAAGACTTTGGTGGATCCTCTTGTCTTTGAGTAAAGGATTGTGCTAGAAGGTATCTGGGTCCACTGAAACTCCACAACTCTATTCAAAAGTCTTCCAGACATTCAATAACAGCATTTTTGGACCAGTAGTAAGACCATGTCAGTCTTATGGTAGAGGTGTCTGCATTCCCTGTTTAGTTTTTTTTTATCTGAAAGACCCTTCTTTGTGTGTGGCTTTTGCTTCCAGGGACTCAGCAGAGAGTGTTAAGAATGTCCCTGCTTTGGTCAAGACTCATGTTCCTGCCCATCCTTCTAGGGGTGGTATATGCAGCTCCCACCTTAGATGGAGGTAAAAAGCAGCACCCTGAGGAGATAATTCTAAGTTTTCCCAAGGAAAAAGCCAGCCTGAGTGAGATGTTCCGTGAAGTGGAAGAGTTGATGGAGGATACGGAGTACAAACTGAGGAATGCAGTTGAAGAGGTAAGCCATTCCACACCCGATAAATATAGTGAAATGCTTACCTTATGAAGATGCCATATTTTTGGCTTTTTGCATGACATCACCAACATCCAGCACCCAAGCAGCAAACCAGTAGCTACATCCTCCATTTTAAAATGTTAGCTGGGGAATTGCATAAAGTGGATTCCCCAGCCTAAAAAGCATGAGCTACAGGGGAGCAACTAGGAGGCAAATTAGCACTATCTCTGCCTCCAGTATCCTGCCCTCACATCCACCTCCCTTCTCCCAGGGATTTTTGTATGCAAGCTGCCTGGAGCAATGAATTGCTCCCTTCCACCATTGCAAGCTGGCATGCGGAGTGTAAGGAGCGCGAGAAGATGGCAGACAAAAGCAAGAGAGCTAGAAGATGAGAAATGGCCGCAGGTGCGATAATTTTTAGCACTATGCCATTTCTCTGGCGTAACATTATTTTTTAAAATGTGCGGAATTGCCCTGGCTTTCCCAATCAGCACATTGGAATTTGGGTGGGAGCTGTGTATTGTGGAGGAGTGGTCTACCATTGGTCGGGACAGATTCCCACCTATAGTTTCTTAGCTGCTGGTTTCCGAGTTGTGCCTCTTCTTATCGTGTGACAAACTGAATAACATTTCCTGAAATGTGTCATTGAGCTCTAGCCAAAGAAGGGTTATTTTTTCAATTGGTTCAGATAATGGGAACATAACAGAAAAAAAGTGAGGAATGATGGTAGAATAGCCAGTGTGGTATAGTTGGGGAATAACCAGTGTGGAACTAGAACCTGGGAAACCCGGGTTTGAATCCTGACTCTGCCAGGGAAGCCTGCTGGGTGACTTTAGCCTCACTTACCAAAGAGGCTTGATGTGTGGATAAAATTTCTGAGAGGAGCCTCTTCAGTCCCCATTGAGGAGAAAAGCAGAATATAAATGAACGAAATTGTCAGAATCCACCTGGGATAGATGTGCTTCAATTGATGCTACTGATTTAGGTGACATTTCTTCTCTTGGGTATTTTTATACTACGTCTTTGAAAACTGAAGTTTAGGAAATTCACTATGCATTTAAATCTAAATACCAGAATCAATTTAACCAGTGGTGGATAATATAAACCATTTGGAAAAGTGTAATAAGATATGCTGTGTGATTTACTTGAGGCCCCTGTGAATGGTGCCCCTACCTTTTGAATACTGCTCCCATTAAAATGTATTTGTATCTACTTATGCTCATTTTGTTCTAATACTGCATGGCCACAAGAGAATTTTCCACTGTAGGATGCCATTAAAAAAACAACCCTTTGCACAGCTAATACAAACTTCGCAGCACAGTTTCAAAGTAACAAGAATTTAACATTTGTCTCCAGTAGCAGCAGATGCCAGGGCAAATGTGGAAAAAATGTGAACAAGACCGAATAAGAGGGCAGCTAAAACACTGCCTTGCACATTCTGTGAAAACTGTAACTTTCTCTCACAAAGAGAGTATTCATGGTTGCTAACATGAACCCAGGTGCAGATCTCAGAAAGAGGCCCTTTCCCCTCGTCCACAAACCATTGTTTGCACTTTGCACAAAGGACAATATGTTTAACTGCTGTTCCTGTTCCACTTTTCTTTCCCTGCAATTGCTTATGTGTCTTTCTGGCTAACAGTATTTGGGTGGGGTTAAGTTTGGGCTCGTTTTTTACAGATATTGAGAGTGGGAATGATTTGCCGCAGTTCATGAGTTTACTTTGGCTGGGACATGAATCTGTCAGCAACTCCACGTGGGTGCTTTTACCACTTTTTGTTTCCTGGTTAGTTGGTTCCCCAATTTCTGGCTCCATGATTTCACTTCACAAGAGACCAAGTTATTTGTAAATAAGCTGCAAAATAACTCCCCCTCCCAAATTCTGTTCCAAGTTTAGAAATTAGAAGAGAAGGTCTTCCTAGGTAAGCCTCTTTACCTTCAGGGCATGGAAACAACTGTTGTGGCCAGTGGGGACCCCACTGCGTCTCCTGCCCCGTCTCTTTCCTCAGTGCCTTAGATGACACTCTGGGGAATGTAGTCAGACATTATGATTCAGGTATCCTATGGACAGCATCCTAAAGGATGGCCCGCTAGAGAAGCGGGGGGGGGGGGGTGAGTAGTAGCTGCCTGAGAGAGACTTGCCCTTCTGCTGATTAGCCACTAAAGGAAAGAAGGGGATCTGAAACAGAGAAGAATTTGAGGGTGCATCAAAAGCAAGCACTGTGAATTGCCGATGTTCATGTTTCATTGTCTCAATGCATAATGTTTAAAAGCAGTAAGTGTTGGCAGACAGGGAATTGGATGTGGGTTTGAACCCAGGCCTTCTCAGATTTAGTCAAACACTTCACCTCACATTGGGTCTATATTCCATGTGTTTAATTTCATTTATGGCCAGAGAGATCAATTTGAATGTGTTTGCCACCCTTCTAGAAACCATTAGCTGGCTGTTGTTGGAAGAGTTTTGGAATTATCACGTTCAGTTTGCTTATAAAGAGTGTCTGCCTTGGGTCCTGTGATGCTCAGTAGCAGGCAGCCATATAAATATTTTCCATAAATATATTGAATGGTTGCTTGAAGCATAAATCCAGTGTTCAGTGCCATATGACCTAGACACTAGTGTGGCATAAACCTTCTGGCTGTTTACCTAATAAACATAGTAGGATTTCTGAATAAACATGTTTCCATCCACAATGTGAATTGTGGTTGCAGGGCGATGTGAGTTCAAAAACATGTGAAATGGTTGCAGGGCGATATGAGTTCTGTAGTTGGATGGCAGAGCATATGAGTTCTGTAGTTGGATGAACAGCCCCCATGAGGATGCAGTATGGTTTCATTTATTTCTAGTTATACATGATTCCTGGTACAGGAACACTACTAATGCTTGTGCCACATTCTCTTGCAGATCACTAATGCATTAGTTTAAAAGCATTTTTCCTCAACAATAAAATATTTCCTTTGAGTGCTGGGAAAATTCAATCAACATAATACTAGCACTACTGTAATGGAAGATATCTCCTTAAGACTAGACATTTTAAACAGTCAAAAGATCTGTCAGTTGACTGATCCTATGTTGAGAAATGCTAACTGAGAAATCATCTTAATTCACCAAAAAGTCAATTTACTGTCTCTTAATTATGTTAATTGAGAAATTGACTATTGTGGATCAATGAAGTAATGCATTATTAACAATATCAAGAGAGGTTTCTGTAAATGTGATGGTTCATTGAACAGCTTGTCTCACAGGGTTTTTTTAGATGGAAAGAGAGCCCTCCTAAACAGTCAGTTAATTGTTTCTTAACTGTACTTCTAAAAAGAAATGTTTGTTCCACTGATGAAACAAATATCCAGAAGTGCAGTCCAATACTTTAAAAAACGTTGAGGAATAGCCTTTTAAAAATATTCCACATACATTTTTTTTTGCTTCATTCTGCAAATCGATCTCGGTTTAGAGAAGCATGAGAGAAACTCTCCTGAGAGATTTTTTAAAGGCAATTTGTGTTTGTGAAGTGGGGAAATCTTGCCCTGTGGATATACTTGAATTTAGTTTAAGACTAGAATCTGAACTTTAGCTATGTGCCTGCAATTTCCATGTGAAAAAAATAGTATGTTAGAGAACCACTAAGCTGAAGTCTTCAGGAGACGAAAAATAAAGCCTTTTGTTTGTATAGCTGAGAACTATCCAGCTGCATGGAAATGTTGCCTTGACAAACAGGAAAGAATACAGCTGCATGGGGAGGGGAGCTGTGTGCAATTAAGTACACTTGGACTGCAGGACTTGCTTTTCTGAACTGTTCAGTGGAAGATTACTTACTCCTCTTTAAACCGCTCCTGCGGAGAGGATTAAATAATCGGTTAAGGGCACCTAAAGAGGGCCCTGTCCGTGATGAGGAAGGGTGCCGATAGGCCCCCTCCTCATGACTGACAATCGGAGGGCCCAATCAGCAGGCGCTTTGCGCCTGCCGATTGGGCCCTCCGATTGTCAGTCCAGCGGCAAGGGATCAATTGTGGACTGATGAATCGGGAGGTGCAAAGCACCTCCCGAACCGCCCCTCAAACGTCCGCTGCGTTCCCCCGCACTCCGCCATTTGTTCCCTCGCCGCCGAAACAAGCGGCGCCCCCCCCAAGTGACAGCAGCCGCCAATCACAGGTGCTGGCTGCCGCCCACCACTATCGGCGGCAGAGGCGCCGGGGAACCGCTGGCGCCCACTCTGTGCTGAGGCGCCCAACACGCGTTTCGGCCCCGCCACCAGGATGACTGGTGGCCCGCAGCACTGAGAGTTGGCGGTGGCAACTCCCGGCACCAACCAACACGGTGAGGAGCCCGCGGAAAGGACGGCCGCCAGCCGCGCTGCTGACAATGGCTCGCCGCCCACCAACCTCTCTCCCGGTCCACCTCTCTCCCAGCCCACCAACCTCTCTCCCGCAAAGCGCCCGCGGACATCTCCTCCCTGGCCCCAAGGAACACAGGTAGGCAGCAGCGCGGACGCACCATTGGACACGGACACGGTGGCGAAGACGACCCGCCTCGCACACACCCAGCCACAGCGGCGGTGGTGGGGGGGCTCGTGAAGGCTGCCACCCGCCCCGGGAAGGGTCTGACGCCCGCTAGTGCCCGCTGCATTTCAAGTGCAGCGGGCTTTATTACTAGTCTAGAATAAAACCTTTAAAACTAAAAAGAAATTAATGCGGAGCTGGTGTTGAGTCCTGGGATATGTTTCTCATGTGAAGAGTACAGGCATGGAATATGGGCAGGGACCATCTGCAACATGCTCTTCACCTGGGTGAGGACAGCTAACAGCCACTTACCTGAGATAGGAGGAGAACACACCCATATTATAGAATGTGACATTCAGGCAACCTTGAGCTGTAATGCCTCATTTTAGAGACTATACTCTGAGTACTAGCAAGAGGCACAAGACCAGTGTTTGATTCTATAAATGGTCTTTGTATGACTCTGGTTTGGCACTTGTGTCGCATTCTTTAATTATGTGGTGGTGACAAGTCTTCTGATAGCCCTTTTGCTTCCTGTCACTGACACCCCAATACTAAATACTTGGAAATAAATGCACTTGCTTTCTATTAGTGCAGCCTTTCTTGACTTCTTTTACTGATAAGAAACCCCTGAAACATTCTTCAGGCTTTGCGAAACTACAGAAGTGGCACAATTGTGCAGAATATGGTTGAAGCATAGCTGTGTACATGCCCACCTGCAGCCCCTCCCCACCCCCTCCAGACCCATCACCGGCCATTTTGGGAGGGGGTTTGACATGACCATATATGGTCATATCACCCAATACATGTTTAGCAATTTTAAATATATATATAAAATTACCTCCCTCTCATTTGGGAAACCCTTTCAGGGCTGTCAAGAAACCCCAGGGTTTCACGAGACTCTTACTGAGAAAGTCTACATTAGTGTGTTTAGAATCAGATCACCAGCTCTTCCTAGGAATTTTAGGGAATCTAGGACTTACTTGATTTCCCCCGCCTCCTTCTCCAGAATCTTTATGACCACTGAAGTACATTCCTATTGGAGCAGGTATAATTTTATCCACCAATTCCTATTGGGGTGGAATGGCAATAGCCACTGACATCTTTTAAAACAAACTGTCTGCATTCATTTCATTTTCCTACTCTTATAGTGACTGACAAAAATGTTTACCTTTTAACTGAAAGCTGTGTTCACCAACTTTCCTTATTGTGGCCTACTCTTTGATTCCAAGGAAGGGGGAACTTTTTTGGGGTGTGTGTGGTTAGAGTGGCTGCTTCTCAATTAAATGAGGCTGAAATTGCTGCAGAGCAATTGCTGCCTGTTCTGTGAAGAACCCTCAGGTTTCAAGTGAATTGGACCAAGAGTTTAGTTCTATAAGTTGCCGAACAAGATGTTCCCAGCTAGTCTATTTACAGAGAAAAAATTGTTTCACCCATACAAAAGAGGGAGAGGAAAACAGCAGCTCTCCACAGCTTGTCCCCCAAGGTCATTGGCTGAGTGCTCCCTCCTTTGAAGGATCTGATTGGAAGGGAGAAACGCCATTGTCTGGAAAATCATCAGTAGAATAAAAGGTAAACAGAAGTGCATGCTGTGTGGCTGATAAGTATCTGAACATGATTAAAAATATTTTTCTCCCCCACTCAATCCTGGACTTGTATTCCTATTCTATGAAATCACTGTAATTACCCAAACCAGTGATTTCCATGTATACCTCCAGTGGAGGAATTTTAAATTCATATCCCTACTGTACAGTAATCCTTTGTACAGAGCATACTATAAACTACATGTCCTTTAGTGTCATAGGATGTTCTGTTTTTAAGTCTATACTTAATATTGTCATGCTATAAGCATCCAGATTCTACAGAAATACTTTAATTTAAAATATGGTCTGTGGATTTCCATACTATGAAAAAGAGACTTAGGTGACTACTCCCACAGGAAACTGTACCTATTATTAACCACATACCAGAATTTCCTTCAGATTTTTTACAAATGTGTTTGTGTTTCATTTGCAAGTACATTTTTTTAAAAACTATACACACACAAGCTCAATTTTGGATAGCATTGGGGTACTTTTTCCCCTCCATCTACAGCAAGCGAGGCTACTAGTGCCGTATCTGCCCTTTGAGCGCCTGGCCACAGTGATCCATGTGGGCCTATCCTTGTCCTAGATCCAGAAATTACAGCTGGTGCAGAATGCAGCTCCTAGGGCCTTACTGGAGTACCTTGGAGCAGTGGTCCGCAACCTTTGTCAGGCTGCGGACCACTGCGCCGAGGTCCGGGGAGAGGGCAGCCCCGGCGCAAACGCGCATGCGCGGACTTGCCGTGCGTGTTTGCGCCCCCGCCGGACACAAATGCTCATGCGCGGCAAGTCTACGCGTGCGCGTTTGTGCCGCCGGCATGCTGGCGGCCGCGGCTCCCTCTCCCCGCCCCTCCAGGCTGCAAGGAAATCGGCCACTGAAGCGGCCGATTAGCATGCGGCCCGGCAAGCTTCTCTTCCCGCCCCCTCCCAAAGCAAGAAGCTTGCCGGGCCGCAAGCTGATTGGCCGCTTTGGCGGCCGCTTTGCTCGCAGCCTGGCGAGCTTCGCTGGGGGGGGCGGGAAGAGGGAGCCGCGGCCCAGCACTGAGGCCTTCGCGGCCCAGCACCAGGCCGCAGACCGGGGGTTGGGGACCACTGCCTTGGAGGGCTCACATTCAGCCGGTGCTGAGGCAGATGCACTGGCTGCCAGTTGCATTTGGTATCAGGTTCAAGGTTTTGGTGCTAACCTTCAAGGCCATCCGTGGTCTGGGCTCCATATATCTGCCCCCTGCAGGGCCTTGCACTCAGTGGGCATGAATCTGCTGGTGGTCCCTGGCCCACAAGAAGTACACCTGGCATTGGCCAGGGCCTTTTCAGTCCCGGCCCCAACATGGTGAAATGAGCTCCCAGAAGATCTAAGGGCCCTAACAGAACTTGTATAGTTCTGCAAGGCCAGCAAGATGGAGGTCTTCCACTGGACAGTTGGTTGAGGCCGGGTGGCAATAAATTTAAGGGCCCCTCCTCAGTTCAGCTGGGACATCAGGCTCTCCTTATATTACATCTTCTACCCTGAGGCACCAGACAGGGCAGTTATCTAACAGATGGGGGTGGGGGAGAGTTTAGTCTGTCATTAAATGTAGGATGTTTTTTATTTTATTGTGGGGTAATAATAAATTACCAGAAAATCAAACAAATAAATGAAATACCCTTAACTCCAGTTAGGAGCAGAATTGAGCAATTTGGAAGGCGTCTTGTTACCTTGCTAGATGTCAGTGTTCCAACAACTGGGAGACCCTATTGGCTGCTTGACCAGGAGCCAGCAATATAAACATTGTTTGACCAAAGGACAGGGAACAGGAGGGCAGTTATGAGGTTAGAACAAGAAAGGAAGGCATTAAAATAAAATAACCTCATAATTGCCCTCAGTTTCTCTCAGCCCAATCTACTTTATAAGGGTTTATGGACGATGAAATGGAGGTGGGGAGACATCACAGAAAGGGCTATGTATAAGGTCAGTTCACTGCCAAAATCAATGTAAGCAGTTAAAGAGAATATAAACCATTTGGAGGAGCATAGTAAGCTGTGCTGTGTGATTTATTTGAAGCTCTTACTGGAAAGGACTGGTTTGGGGATGGGTCCTAAAGTAACATCACAAGAAGGGGCAGGTTTGAATTAGCACTACAATGTGCTGTTTCTTGACCTTTGAAGAAGAAGAAGAAGAGTTGGTTTTTATATGCTGCTTTTCTCTACCCAAAGGAGTCTCAAAGTGGCTTACAGTCGCCTTCCCTTTCCTCCCCCCACAACAGACACCCTATGAGGTAGGTGAGGCTGAGAGAGCCCTGATATTCCTGCTCGGTCAGAACAGTTTTATCAGTACTGTGGCGAGCCCAAGGTCACCCAGCTGGTTGCATGTGGGGGAGTGCAGAATCTAACCCAGTATGCCAGATTAGAAGTCCACACTCCTAACCACTATACCAAGCTGGCTTTCTGGAAAGGGCATCACAGGACATGACATCACAAAGTAACACCACCTCCTTGCTAAGAAATCTCCCACAATCTCCTGGCATTCCCTGAATTAGTCCTGCCAACCCTAATCACTTATAGGTTTTAATAGGCTGGTATACTCAGAAATAACACCAGGATTTTCTGGGACTTCTATGCTATTTGTGTTGTGCAATAATCAGTGAATTTGACAACACATTCAGGTGTCTATTATGACCCTCAGTATACAGAGTTAGCTCTGCTGCTCTGCTGAATCCACTGCTTATTACTTTAGGAGGAACATAGAGCTCCTCTTACCTCTAAAGTAGGGGCATGGACAGAATTCTGTTAAAGAGAACATTCTGTTAAAGAGAACATAAACACCATAGAAATTAAGTTTTTCATTAACCCAGACTAGAGGCAATCTATGACATGTGAATAAAGGAGAGCAAGATGTCAGCTGTTGAGTAGATGATTAAGTTGCCTCCAGGATGTATTGAACTAATCGTGTCCATTTGCTGTGGGTTTGCCATTTGTTTATTGTTGTGTTTTATTGTGCAAGAATGTACAAATAATTGAAGAAGGGGTAGTGGCTTATTTGTCTATTCCCAACTGGGTAATTGAAAACTGTCTTGCAAACCCTGAACAAGATAGTTTCCACAGATCAGAGAACGGCATTCAGATCTCTGACAGGTTTACTCTTATCAGTGCAGTAATACTGTCGTTTTTCCATCCAATCTTTTAAATGAATTGTTTGATCCCTTTGCATATCCTGTTCTTTCTCCTCCAGGAAATTATTTTACAGGAACCTTTAAACGTTCTAAACTGAGTTACGTCTTTTGTTCATCTAGTTAGCTGTGGTCTACTTTTACCTTATATTGAGCATCCAAAAGAAGCAACAAATTTATGTTTTAGATAATAAGTAATTCATATATTATTCCCTGGTATTTAAAAACTGACTGAGTACAAGATGGGAAGTTCTTTTTAAAAATTGAGACACTGCTGAAGCAAAATTAGGCATACATGTACCTCGGCAGTTATTGTCTGTGCCTCTATGAATATGCGGACAGGTGTTTAAAGTAATAAGTACATTTAAAAAAACCCTTCAATCATAGGAGTTTCACATGTCAATCAGCCATGCTGGGAGGGGATTGGTTTGCCAAAGTGATTGACAGGGGAGGGCAGTCCAAAGCGCAACAAGCGTGTAGCTTTCTCTTCTCACGTTTGTGAGGAGTGCAAGATGCGTAAAAACATGCAAGACAACTCAAGAGGTGTGGAGTGCCAGTGAATTGCTATTTTTTCTTGTGCTTTGCCATACAGCTGGCTTCACACTATAACAATGAGCAGAAAAGCCCTGAGGTTCTTCCTGCAGCAGATAATGGATCTGTAAACATAATAGGATTGTTAGAGCAAAAGTTATTTGCCTAGAGCATTGCAGAGAATATGGGTATCTTTACTGGCTTAAAAGACGAAGAGGAACCCAAAGTAGTGCTGTTTCCTTTTGTTCATTTTGATGCTGAACCAGGACCCCAAGAAAACCACGGGGGAAGAAGTAGGGTTGCCAGAGGTGTGTTGGAAAGTGTCTGCAGAGTTTGGGGGTGAAGCCTGGAGAGGTTGGGGTTTGACGAGATGAGGGACCTCAGTAGAGTATAATGCCATAGAATCTACCCTCCACATTTTCTGTAGATGCTAAGGAGAGTTGTGCCTGGGATAGTTGTATGTTGGTTCTAACTCATCTTTACAACCTCCAGCTTCTAAAATGCCATATTCCCTTTCATTCATATGATGTTGGGTGGTTCCTGTTTTATCACTTAAGTTTGAATTTTTGGATTGGCTTTAGGATTTTTATCTGTTAATGGCTTTAGGATTTTTATCTGTTAATGCTTTTACAGATGCTTTCTCTTTTATTTTGTACAGTTTTTTCAGGCTATGGATTTTATTTATGCTTGCTGGGTTTTATCTAGTATATATTTTTAAAATGTTGTTTTATTTTTATACTTGTCACCCTTCCCTGGAGGCTTAGTGCTGGTCACCCAATTTAAAACACAGTAGAATCATAGAATCATGGAATCGTAGAGTTGGAAGGGGCCATACAGGCCATCTAGTCCAACCCCCTGCTCAACGCAGGATTAGCCCTAAGCATCCAAGAAAAGTGTGCATCCAAACTTTGCTTGAAGTCTGCCAGTGAGGGGGAGCTCACCACCTCCTTAGGCAGCCTATTCCACTGCTGAACTACTCTGACTGTGAAAACTTTTTTCCTGATATCTAGCCTATATCGTTGTGCTTGTAGTTTAAACCCATTACTGCGTGTCCTCTCCTCTGCAGCCAACAGAAACAGCATCCTGCCCTCCTCCAAGTGACAACCTTTCAAATACTAAAAGAGGGCTACCATGTCCCCTCTCAACCTCCTTTTCTCCAGGCTGAACATTCCCAAGTCCCTCAACCTATCTTCATAGGGCTTGGTCCCTTGGCCCCAGATCATCTTCGTCGCTCTCCTCTGTACCCTTTCAATTTTATCTACGTACTTCTTGAAGTGAGGCCTCCAGAACTGCACACAGTACTCCAGGTGTGGTCTGACCAGTGCCGTATACAATTGGACTATGACATCTTGTGATTTTGATGTGATGCCCCTGTTGATACAGCCCAAAATGGCATTTGCCTTTTTTACCGCTGCATCACAGTGCCTGCTCATGTTTAGTTTACAATCCACAAGTGCCCCAAGGTCTCGTTCACACACAGTGTTACCTAGAAGCATATCCCCCATCCAGTAGGCATGCTTTTCATTTTTCTGACCCAGATGCAGAACTTTACACTTATCTTTATTAAATTGCATCTTGTTCTCATCTGCCCATTTTTCCATTGTGTTCAGATCTCATTGAACTCTGCCTCTATCTTCCGGAGTATTTGCCAGTCCTCCCAATTTGGTGTCATCTGCAAACTTGATGAGTAGTCCCTCTACCCCCTCATCTAGATCATTAATAAATATGTTAAAAAGTACCGGGCCGAGCACCGAGCCCTGAGGTACCCCGCTACTCACCTCTCTCCAGTCTGATGAAACACCATTGACAACAACTCTTTGAGTGTGGTTCTCTAACCAATTCCCTATCCACCTAACTATCTGAAAATTCAGACTGCAGTCCTTCAACATCCATCAGAACATCATGGGGAAGCTATCAAAAGCTTTACTAAAATCCAAGTAAACGACATCAACCGAATTTCCACGATCCAGCAAACCTGTTACTTGGTCAAAAAAGGAAACCAGGTTGGTCTGGCAGGACCTGTTGGAGACAAATCCATGCTGACTTCCTTGGATCGCCAAATTGTCCTCCAGATGTTTGCAGATCACTCCCTTTAATATCTGCTTCATTATCTTCCCCACAATAGAGGTCAGACTCACTGGTCGGTAGTTTCCCGGGTCATCCTTCCTCCCTTTTTTGAAGATTGGAATAACGTTTGCTCTCTTCCAGTCCTCCGGGACATCTCCAGTCCTTAAAGAGGTCCCGAAGATGATGGACAAGGGCTGTGCAAGTTCTCTGGAAAGTTCTTTGAGCACTCTCGGGTGCATTTCATCCAGCCCAGGGGATTTGAACTCAACCAGTGCAGCTAAATGCCTCTTGACAACCTCTCTATCCATTTTAACCTGCCACCCAGACACCCAGTACAAATGACCAATGATGGACCTGGAGGGGGTGGCAAGGGGAGGGTCCCTGGGTATGTACACAGCTATGCTTCTCAACCATATTCTGCACTTCTGGGGTTTCTCAATGGGTTGCCATATGATGTTCCCTACAAAGCATCCATTTTCTCAAATGGAACTGAGCTCTGTTTTATGAGATCAGGTGTAATTCTGGGTTCCATATAGGGATTTGAAGGTCAGAACCAGCACTTTGAATGGTGTCTGGCAACAAACTGGTAGCCAGTATATATAGGCCAAACCTGGAGTTATATGAACCCAATGACATACTCCAGTCAGCATCCTAGCTGCAGCAATCTATACTGATTGAAGTTTACAAATACTTCTCAAGGTCAGCTCTACATGGAGAGTCATGACAAAATACAAAAAAGGAGAGAAATTGTACGGCTACAAAAACATTGTATACACAGAGGTGTATTTTCATGTCTGTTGTGTGTTGACTTGACTTGTGAGCCAGCTTGGTGTCTAATCTGGAGAACCAGGTTTGATTCCCCATGCAGCCAGCTGGGTGACTTTGGATCAGTCACAGTTCCTCTCAGAGCTCTCTCTGCCTCACCTACCTTTCAGGGTGTCTATTGTGCAGGGAGGAAGGTTAGGCAATTATAGGCCGCTTTGGGACTTCTTTGGGTACTAAAAAAGGAGCTGCTCTTGCTGGCTTTGGCATTTTCCAGACTGCAGCCACTTTTAGAAGTTTTATCACTGCTTTGCAGGGGGATACTGATAGCCTCAATAAGGACACTGGACTCTACTACTTTTTGGCATGAATACTGGCCACAGCAAGCATGGGAGACAGATCTGGCCCTCTTGTGGCCAGCCGACCACAAGGCAGCCTTAATCAGCATGCCCCCTCAATGGTTTCCTTTGGCTAGCCAGCCCGGAAACCCGAACCTAGTGGCCTGCTGATTAATGGAAGGTAGCCATCCTGAGTGAATCTGCTGGGCATCTGCCTTTTGTTGGGTTCCTTGTCCCCTGGAAAGGCTGCGCATCCACACAGCTCCTTAAGGGGCTACCAGGCCTGGGGAGGCCAGCATGCAAGCCGCATGCCTCCAGTCTGCTGACTGTGACAATTAACAATAAGTAGTCAACTTCCAAATCTTATAACAAACATTAAATCCCATGTCTAACAATAGGGAGGGAGGGTGGGCAACGTCTTCGGGTGCTAGAAGGGAAAAGAGGCCAAGGCACATCAGGTCATCCCTTAAAAGGATGCCCAGCTTGGTCCCTCCCACTCTGCAGTACTCCAGAGGACCCCCTCCTTCCAAAAAGAGAAAAGTGATGCAGCAGCCTGAAAAGGTTCTGGGCCTTTTGGGCTTGACAGTGGGGTTCGCAGGCCTCCTGGCTCTTAGACTGAATTGGCTGCAAGTCTTTTTAGCCAACTAGAGGGAGGGAATGGGGTCGCGATGGGTCGGACAGGACTTCGCACCTAACAACAACAAAAGGGAAGTGATCTGCTGTGCTGAAACTGCTTGCAGGCTTTTTGAAATGGGTGGTTTAATGGCTCAGAGTAATTTAAAACTAATAGCTGAGGGGTGGCTCTCCTTGCTCAGTTGCTAGGTTTAAATGGCCTGAATACCAAACCCAACTAGCCAAAGGGTTTGGGAAATGTTCAGGGGAGGTGACCACTCCCCTCCTGGGCTTGGAGGGGGCATTAACTGGCCAACTTCATGGCTATTTAAAGGTCATTAACTAGTTTGTGCCCATCTCCACAACTCAGAATTGTACCTGGTGTGTGTCTCATCCCTTTTTGGTTGCTTCTCTCCCCATGTTTGTGTGTTCTCCCCCCTCCCAGTGTGGCTCCCCCTCCCAGTTTTTAATTCCTATCCCTGACTTGCACTGTTCACAACAGCTTGTTTCCTTCAATGGCATGCTTACAGGGTAGCTGCACACGCTGCAAAATGTATTTGAAAATGGTGCCTGTGGACATGCTAGCCTCTGCTCTTGAGTGTTAATGAAGGAAGGGTAAGGAAGGCAGTGGTTGGCTGCAAGTGCTGAACGGGACTGAATGGGACTGAACTTCTGTTTCAGCACAGCTGCTCTCCAACCCTGAAATGCTGAAACACTGACACCCAAACTTGCCCTTTTTGAGAAAAGCTGGGGGAAAATGTTTACATTTTGAGCAAGAAGCTATCTTGTGAATTCATTCTGCAATGTGAAAAAAAGGATGTGAAAATCTATCTTAGGGAAGATGTGTGTGTGTGGGGGGGGAGAGATAATGAGGAAAAACCAGAATGGCAACATAGGGGAATGAATATGAATCATTAGAGATATCTGGAAAGTGCTTTTGTGCTGGGTCAGCTTCCCACTAGTGTACTTAACTGTCTGAATGGTACCTAGCAGAATGATTTATTGTTATCAGTCAACAATATTAATGTTATAGTTATTATATGTATGGTTCCATGTATAGTTTTCAGTTCTATGTAAACCACCCTGAGCCTTCAGGGAGAGCGGTATATAAATAAACACTTTATACAATGATAATGTGTTTTAAATCATTATTTTTGCTAGATTGAGGCAGAAGAAGATGGTTCTAAACAGATCTCTGATTTTGACCAGTTTCCTCCCAACTATCACAATGACTCTTACATAGATGCAAAAACTGGAAATAAAACTCTACATATTCACCAGGAAATCAATAAGGTAAGACCTTTCTTTTGTATATGGTATGTGTGAGATCCAATTTGATTTTTGTACTGCCTTTTATATAGTCCTGTTGTCAATTATTTGGAAGGTTAGGCTAAGGAATTGTGCTGCCCATATCCTAATGGCACATTGAAATCTTGTTCATCTCCACTAATTATCAGTATGCTTATTTGCCATAGTGTTGCTTATTGCCTGGAAAGCATAATCTTGCATATTAAATTCCTTGACCTCTGATTGGACTTGCTCCAGATGCCTTTCTATCAGGATGTGTAGTGGCAGAAACTTGGGGCAGAGTCTTCTCCATAGTGGCCCCACAGTTAGGAAACACCTGCCCAGGAAAACCAACCAAGCTATATTTTCATGTGCTTTAGGTAGCCAGTGAAATCTTTGAATTTGCTTAGGTATTTTGGATTCCAAGCATACTTCTCTTGGCTGAGTATAAATTTGTATTGCAGATACTACCACTATGATCCAGTTCCATATATATGGTATTGTTTAGGAGAAAAAATGATTATTTCATTTGTGAAGTAGTAATAAATGATAAAGGACTTGCAACTCATCCAGCTTCTGGACTGCCACAAGAGTTTTTTTTTTAACCATTTAATTGTTGACATGTCTTGAATCTTCTTTTTGCTTAAGTTCAGCAAGTTTTTACATGCTAGATGAGTTGTGCATATTTAAGAACAACTAAAAAAAATACAGCATTTTTAGATGGATAAGAAGCAAATGGATTTAAAATCTTGATCTAACATAATGTATTTCTTTGTACTATTAGGCTACTGATAATAAAACTGGATCTGTTAGCTATTCTGAAACTGTTATTACATCAATACAAGAAGGGGAGAGTAAGAGGAATCATGTAAGTAGCCTCCTTTAGGAAATTGAAATGAAATGTTGCTAATATATTCTGCAAAGATGACAGTTGTAGTCAAACTAGATAAAAGTTTTCTGTTCATAATATGTGTATTAAAATTTTGGATTATCTTTCAATCCCGTTTGTTGTAACATTTCATGATGTACCTTTGCTGGGAACATTATTGAGGCACTGGTTTCTTCCGTAATGTCAACCATGACCGCAAGCCAGTGTTTCATATATTTCATTCTTTAAGCAGTAAGTGATGTTTAAGATATTGGAAAGTTAATAAGGAGTAGAAAGTCTCAATCTTTATTAAATAGGAACGCTTACTGAGATCTGTTACATGGAATATTTCTCCAGTCCGTTCGTCATAGGCGCCCTTAATGGCTTGTTTGTAGCATTAGGCTTAGCAATCCATTTAAAGGCTATTTTTTACCAGTAAAGGTAAAAACTGGTTGGTAAATGTTGAAAATAGTGTGTTTTAAATAAATACGGTAGTGGAAACTAAGCCTTGTATTGTGAAAGAATATACTTCATACAGCTACTTCATCTTGATAGCTGTTCAAATGATGTCCTGCAGGCCTCCAAATAAAAATATCGGTTTCAAGTCCTTAGAACAGGAACTGGGCTTTCTGCCAGTGCTGACACCGAAGTCCAGTTCTTGGAAGGTGCTGCATTGTTGAGAGGCGCCATTTACATACTCAGACTAACTTTTCCTTTCTCAGATTTCAGCTGGGATTGATAGACTCTAACATAGATGCCTGGCTTTCATCCAAAAGTTTTACGTCAGTTCACAGCTCAAGTTCAGACTCAGGATAAGCGGTACATGTTCAGTTATATGTACCTCGCCTTTTCTCTGGTTCCTGGCTTGACTTGTATAAAATATGTATCGTTTAATGTATAAGCATTATCCATATACGCATTCTAATTGCAGCAGAAAGGATCTATAAAAGAAACTTTAAAGATGTCTTGGTTTCCTTCTTACCACTCTCATTATTACTTATGGATGTTTGTTATTTATATATCCTAGACTAGAGGTGTTTCAGATATGATGGCAAACTCTAGTCTACAGCAAACCCGAAATACTTTACTGCCCTTGGGGAGATGGAAGAAGCAGCACTCTTTCACAAAGCAGCATCCCTTGCTTTGCCATTATCTTTCCCAAACCTTAAAGCCTATTGATTAAAATATAATACATGCAGATTTTGATTTTAATATCAGGGCAACTTCATGTTAACTTTAAGGCAATGTCCATCAGGCCATCTGGAGCTCTGTGTGCGTGTGTGGTTATACACATGAAATTTTCACCCAACCTACAAATTTGGGGGTGATCTTTCTGTTGGTTGGGTGGAGGTATTAGGAAAAGAAAGGAATGCCGGAAAACTTTTTAAGTTCTGAGTTTAGTGTGATAGCATGCATATTGCTATCTATATCAAGATAATGGTGCTTTGTAAGAGATCCAAAAATTTAGGCTGATGATTTATTTATAATTTAATTTATACCCTGCCCCTCTCGACTGAGATGTCCTGAGATGGCTTACAACAATAAAACATACCCTATAAAAACCCATAAAACATTGAGATACAATCCCTAAAAATAGAATGATCAAAGCAAGAAATCCACAGATGGTGGCAAAACCCCACAGTTACTCTTCAACCAATCAATCAATCAGCGGTTAGAATTTTCCAGCACCTACTTTGCTTACCTCCTCCAGGCTCTAACTTATTGCACCAGATGTATTGGGTGCATCAATGAGTGGGACCCCAGTTCTCCAGGCATTCCCCCCAGCCTCAACCAAATACCTGGTGGAAGAGCTCCATCTTACAGGTCCTGCATCACCTGGATAGCTCTGCCTTAGCTCTTCCAGGAGCTCATTCCACCAGGCTGGGGCAAGGGGCTGAGAAGGCCCTGGCCCTGGTTGAGGCCAGGTGAATATCCCAGGGGCCCTGGACCACCAGTAGATTCATACCCGCAGAGTGAAGGGCCATGCGGGGGGGGGCATGAGCAGATAAGTGGTCCCTCAGGTAAGCAGGACGCAGGCCATGTATAGCCTTAAGGTCAAAACCAAAACCAAAAACTTGAACTTGATCCGGAAGCAAACTGGCAGCCAGTGCTGTTGTTTTAGCCCAGGCTGAATATGGGCCCTCCAAGATTGATTGCAGGAGATTGATTGCAGGATTAGTATGCATGTTTATTTTTCCTTTGTGAGAGAAGGATTGCCAGTTCATTGCTCTCTCAGTATTTGCTGTCTATTAATTTAGAAATCAACAGTATTATGCATTCTTTCAAATTTGAGGTCCACAGTCCTTAGTTTTCTATTGAACAGCCAAGAACATAAAGTTGAAGAGCTTCCAAAAACTTTGATCCTCCTCAATTGCTACCAGCCATCTCGATGATCCTGGCCTCCACTCATGTATACCAGAGAATGTATTGATCAGAAAGATGCTGGTAATATGGTTATAGTGTTACTGTTTTCTGTTGAAAACTTGGCTGCTAAAAAAATATAATAGTGTTGAATGCACTAGTTTTTCTTTACAGCTGCCTTCAGCTTCGGTTTGGATTTCTCAGTTTTTCTATTAAGTTATTTAAAGGTTTGTCATTGGAAAAAATTAAATGCAAGTATATATCGCAGAGCCAGTTCACGTTATTTGAAGCAGTGTGACTTCTGTGATATCTGGGAGATGTTATTGTACTATCTTTAGAAAACAAAGTTTGTGCCTCAGCAGGAGTTGCTGCTGACAGCAGTAATTGAACCATCTTTCCTCTTTAAATCTGCTGCTACATACTAAGCAAGGTAAATACTCCTGTCCTTAGATACACACCCCCTTCTTAAAGTTTATATTGGTAATCCTGTTATTTAGACAAATAGTACTGCTTACTCATTCATATGGGTACTCATACACCAGTGGGAAAAATTAAACCAAAAACTGAATTTATTTATATATATTAAGTTTTACATTTGTCCCTTCCTCAGCATGGGCTCCTGGTGGGTAACAACATAGCAATATAATAACCACAATAAAACCATAATTTCAATAAAATCCAATTTAAAAACTCAACACATAGAGAAGTAATGATTTTAGCATTAAAAAAATCAGTAATGTTGATGGTGTGCACAAGCCACCTTAGACTAAGCATTTCACCATGTCCCTCACTATTGTCACACTTAAACAGGTGTACTGTTGGCCAGGCACTACCAACAGCCGTGTGTGTGTGATAAGTTGGAAACTAGAATGCTAGAATTAGCATTCAAGTGGTTAGTGCCAGGAGCCAATGTAATGTCTCTGAAGGCAGGTTCACCTTGAGACTAAAACTTGACTGACGTCTAATGTCTAAAAGGTCATTGCCCTGGTGCTCATTGGCATCTTTCCTGGCACACACCAGGTGTTTTTTTGAAAGTGGGCAGAGCCAGGTGGGGCTTTTGCCCAACAAGGCTTCTGGTTGGCCACGAGATTTGATTGGCCTTGAAGATATTTACGTATGTTACTTTGGCAGCAACTGCCACCATAGTATATGGATCTTCATTTTGTGGCAGCAAGAGGTGGCATTTTGTGGCAGACATTTTGTGGCTATGAACCCCATGTTGTGTCAGAAGTCAACGATGCCCACATATACAAAAAGATTAAGGATCTCTGGTATAAAGAACAGTCATCATGGATCAAACCAGTGGTCCACATAATCCAACATTCTGTTGCCTGCAGTGGTCAATTGGATGCCACAGGGAAAACCACATGCAAGGCCCCACCTGCTGGCTGTTCTTCTGTATCTGACAGCTGGAAAGATTCTGACACTGAATGTGGAAGCCCCATTGAGCTATCATTTCCATTCATTTTGGAAATTTAGATTAATAATTTATATTTATATTAATCATGGCTGTCAGCCAGTGATAGGTGTATCATGAGTAAGCTTGTCCAGCCTCACTTACAATACATTAAACCCAGGAGCCACTGCTGTATTTTATGCCCTTGCATAGGCTGACATGATATTGTAGGAGAAGGACAAAAGTTTATCTCTCTCCACAGCACACTTAATTTTATAGATCTTTCAGGCAGCAATCCTATAGTTACTTTAATGAAAGTAAGTTACTTTGAATAATATTGAACTTACCTTTTGCTTGAATGGTGTACACAGTCAAGTTGTGTATGAGATATTGTATGCCTGTGGGAGGTGGTCTATGCTTTAATGGTAATGAGATGGTATCGATGGTAATGAGAAAATAAAAGCTGATTTCCACATACTCATTGTCAGTGAAATGGGAATGCAAAATCATTCCACCGAACTTTTGTTGTTCCAAATTATATGCTAGTGTGTAAACATGGCATGTTTCTTTAAGAAATACAACTAGGAAGGTTTAACTTTTCCTTGAAATGGTTATAGGAGTAAGTAGTTAATATAAACCTTCAAATGGCTGTGAATCCAGATCTTCATAAACACGAAGACCAGAATAAGGTACAAACCATAAATAGGTCCAGAGCAGATGTAATGCTGGCTCTTTACATATCAGGGCCCACTTTGTGAATTTGTGGTTTCTTTTTTCCATCCCTAAAGTGATATTTCCCCCTCTGTCTTTTCTTTTTATTATTGAACTGTAATTCCATATTGGATGAATGCTGATAATACAAACCATGGATTTTCTGGTAAACCAGAGGTTTGTAGTAGGCAATTGGCACACTTTATACTCTCACGCTTCACCTATAAGTATGAAATGATTACTTCCATTCCATGACATTATATCTGAGGAAGTGTGCATGCACACAAAAGCTCATGCCTTTAATAAAACTTTGTTGCTTTTAAAGGAGCCACTGGACTCCAAATTTGTTCTGCTTTCAGCAAACTAAGGCATGGATCTGTTGAAGGATTGATCCTTGCACTAGGGTTCTTGTGCAAACAGAAGAATGGGGGAAACCTCATTCTAGCCCCTGTACTAAGCTGAATGTAGTGTATCTTGTTCTGCTTGAGCAAGATGTTATGCAAATATATATATCCATATATATCCATATATATCCACCATAGGATATATGGACAAGATGTTGTGCAAACGGAAATGTTCTAAGTCCCCTTAAGTTTCCACTTACACATCACTGGATCCAAGCCCATGGTTATTTGGGAGCTTGATGGGTGTTAGCAAGGCTGTAATGCAAAACCACAGTTGACGTTAGGATGGGAGGAGGCCTGTAGAAAGGTTTCCTTGACAGAAGTGGAGAGAAGGCAACAGCTGCTTGGGCAAAGGTGGCGGGGTGGGTTTGCAATTTGACCCTGAGCTCTTCTTGAATTATACCTGGACTCCAAAAGAAGGTTAGTCTTGCACTGTGCTCCACTTTTTCAAATTTGTGAAGTTCAGCTTCAGTGATAATTGTAGTTAATATTCACCAGGTGTATATTTATGTAACAGGTCTTCCACATCTTTATGGGGATAGGTACCCTTGATCACCCATGGTGGGTGGCCTCATGTGGCCATTTTGCTCAGTGTACAAGTTTGCCCACCCAAACCACTGAGGCTGGTGCCCAAGGAGCTCTGTTGGCAGCAGGGTGGGAGAAGCAATGGGTATGGCCTGTGTCCTCCATTACTTCCAAGACCTGCACAGCTGTCAGCAGGATCCAAGAAGATCCCAGTGCTGCTGGGAATTGGCTTGGTCCAAGGCAAGAACAACCCACATAACTCTTCCCCTACCTGTTCTGGTACATCCAATAACTTTGCAGGTTGATGTGATTATTTTGGATAAAAAAGATTGACAGCTCCTAATTTAGTTGCTGGTTTCAAATCCAAATTAAGCATCTTTTATTCAAATTCTTGTCCCTGCAAAAGAACCAGTTCTAGATGACTATACTTAACACTTCTAGAACAGGTACTAACCTGCCTCTAGTTTGAATGTTATATCAGCTTGATATGAAAGGGCTGTGGTACAGAAGTGTGCTCCCATTGTATTTTTTTCCCATTCTGTCTCTTCTTTGCCTAAATAGTAATTTTGGTAAGCTTGGAGATGCTGAGTATGATCTAAAAGTTCAATTGAACAAGTCAGGATAAGTTATAAGAGTTCAATTAAAGAAGTACTTTTTTATTTGCTTGTCTGCACTTATTGTTTGAGTCTGTATGCTAATGAAGCCCTTAGTAGCTGCATTAGTTTGTTGGTGAGTTCTTGAAGTACAGCATAATAAAAACAAACTGTTCATAAGGATTTCTCTGTCAAACCAGTTATTTGCTCCCCATCAGACTTAGCTAAAGGGAACTCTTGAAACTTGATCTATAGTTTTTGCTTCATGGAACTTTATCAGTTGGCTTCGATATATGCTTACTTAGCAGCTCTGCTTAAATTGTTCTTGTAGTCCAGTCACAAGAAATATGTTTATCCAGTATTCATAATGGTACAGGAAATGTTAATGTTGCTGTTCACTCTATGGCAGAACAGTGAATTGTAAAATTTCTGGAGATTTTTGCCATAAAAATTGGCATATGTAGTTCATATTGTACTTTAGAGCTGGTCAGCTATAATAGTGCCACTGTGGTTTGGCTTTTAGAGTACCCTTGAGAACCTTAATTGCAAATATTTTAAATGAGCCAACATGTCAGGGGAATCTGCTCAACATTTTATAAGATACATGAACTTTTAATCATAAGGTCATGTTAGTATTTCAGTTATACTGGAGATCAGTGAGATGCATTGAGAATGTGGGAAAAGACAGTAGAGTTCCATTCTGCCCTTGGAAAATTTATCCTGGATCCAACCCATGGTTTCCCCTACACTTAGACTTGAATCCTTGGGGTCAAACACCTGTCAAATATGGGACCTCTGCGAACTCTCTCATGTAACAGTGCTTTTAACATAATGTAATAATAAATAACCATAGCACGTGAATGGTTAAGGAAGATATTAGTATTAATGTCTATTTTGATTTAGCATCCCAGTTCTATTATCTGGTGTGGCTCAGTAACTCTTGCAACCCCTGGTGTTTTCAGGCTCTTTATTGCTGTATAGTTTCATCCCCATTTACACTGGTCAGGGTGCCAAACAGGAATAAACTGGATTGTGTGAGTTCACCTCCTTTTTTCTTGTTGTTTGAACTAAATCCCAGCAGATTTATGGGAATGAAACATTGCAGAATGGTAGAATCCAGTGTATCCGCTTGAGAGAGGTTATGGTTTTATGTAAGCTTTCTGAAATCTTCTTTGTTCCTTTTTCTGTTAGAGGCTTCCAAGAGAGTTTTCAGCATCTTTTGCTAATGAGTGTTTTTTTAAAAATCTTTCTGGGTGGCTGGCTGCTATCAGGGATGCCGTCCAAAACAATACAGCAGCCATCAAACCCGTGTTCCCTGCAGAAAAGAAGCAGGTCAGCTCTTAACACTTTCCATGTGGCACCACTGTTATATTTTGCAATCACTGTACAGTAGAAGTTGTTTCCAAGAGTGTAGATGTAAAATTGGTAGAAAATGAACTAGGTATATGGCAGATTTTATGCCTTTATCTTTGATGAATACAAAAGATCATGTATGTCATGAATGTCTTCCCATTCACGGTAGTGGCAAGAGGCTGTTCCGTGCATCTGCGTTTATGTTTGTCAAGGTGATATTCCCATTGTTGCCTCCACCAGGAGTTTGACTGCATGTACTAGAACATGCAGAAAACCAATTTTGGCTAATTATGCAATCTTTCAAGTTTTCTCCACAATCTTTTTCGTACAAGGATGGAATGGGGGGGGGGGTGTTCCAGACTGAAAGGAAAGCCAAGTTATTGTGAATTCTGTCTCGAAATGGACAGTCTTTTGGCTCAGGCTTATGTATTCACTGAATGTTCCTACCTGTCACTTTTGTCTATCAAGCAGTTTGTTACCCAAAATGTATCCCTTGAGGGGAATTATGGGGGATTTGAATATATTAGCAAGAGGCTGGGTAACTGCAAGATCTTTTTAACCAGTGTTTATGGGGTCCTCTTTGCAGACAGAAATGCTTTTAAAATAAAGACAGCAGTTCAGCTTAGAAATTAAAAAGGATTTTTATTGAAAACAAACTGAAAGGGTCCCTAACATAGAGGCACACATTTAAGCCAAACACATACAGGCAGATGAAAACAAAAAGGATAAGTTTGGGTCAAAGTCCTTGGAGGCTTTCCAAAGTTCTGTTTAGGATTTGATGAAAAATAGACAAATGTAAGCACACTTGAAAGCAGATGGAACTTGGTGTTGTGGGTCTGCATCCCCCCCCCCCCCCGGCTAGGTGGCACATATTGTTTTCTGGTGGAAGGGTCGTATACATGTGAATTAAATAATAGATTTGGGGGGAAGATTTCTAGCCTGCTTTATCTCTGTTTGGTAGACCTAGCTTGAACTCGTAACATTCTAGTTCAAAGCATCTCAGTCTCATGCCACAGAAAGTAAATGTTTCAGTATGCTCAAAGGATCATAGGTTGTTCCCTGTCTGTCTAAACAATTGTGCTTTTTTTAACTTCCAATCATATTTTGCGAGTAGTAGGTTATTCTGCCTGTTTTATGTGTGCATGGGCCCAGCATTAGTGATTATTTGATACGGATGATGTTGCAATACGTCTTTGAAACTATACTTAATACAGTAAGTTTAAAGTTTTGATTCTGGTATGGAAGTGAATATTTAGAATATTGGTGAGTTTGTGTGTGTTTGTGTGTGTGTCTGAGAGTGCTGCACTGTCCTGCATCAAGGGCACACTCAGTGCTTTGAAAGTGTCTGGAAGATGCAGATAACCTTTTGCCCTTGGCTAGCATTTGATTCCATTCTGCTAGTCGGCTTTCAGAGCAGCTGGAGCGATGGAGGAAACACTCCTCTCAGTGGTCAAAGCAGGACATTCATCTGGTTTTCTGGTCTTCTCCTCTAGAGCCTTCAGATAGGCAATAATTTTCACAAATAAATAAATCTCAGAGGCATATCCTGGTGTGTGTTTTCCTTTGGTCTGTATATTATCTTGATGATTGTTCAAACAGGTTTGCTGAATTTCAAGAATTGGATTTTGTGCACAGAAGTGAATGTAACTATCATAGGTAGATTCAAGTGGGTAGCCATGTTTTATCATAGGCAGTGATACTCTTATTTGTTCAGTCTTCTTTAAGAGGAAGTACTCAGCCTCTCCTTCCTTTCCTAGTTTGGATAAAGCCAGATTCATCAGTAGCTACTAGTATCTGAAAAGAGCCTCCATATGAGATAGCAAACCTCTAAGCATCAAGGCGTAGAAGCAGTAGCAGGGGGTAACCTTGGCCTCTATGCCCTGTTTGCTCTCTAGGACAAATGTAGGATTCTGGGCTAGGTGGAACACTGGTCTGATCCAGCAGGCAGTTGTGTTCATGTGGTTTAACAGTTGCATATGAAGGTTTAAGAAGACCTTGTCCTGCATAGCACAGGCTAGCCCAATCTTAGAATCATAGAATCATAGAGTTGGAAGGGGCCATACAGGCCATCTAGTCCAACCCCCTGCTCAATGCAGGATCAGCCCTAAGCATCCTAAAGCATCCAAGAAAAGTGTGTATCCAACCTTTTCTTGAAGACTGTCAGTGAGGGGGAGCTCACCACCTCCTTATGCAGCCTATTCCAGTACTGAACTACTCTGACTGTGAAATTTTTTTTCCTGATATCTAGCCTATATCATTGTACTTGTAGTTTAAACCCATTAACACGCGTCCTTTCCTCTGCAGTCAATGGGAACAGCATCCTGCCCTCCTCCAAATGACAACCTTTCAAATACTAAAAGAGGGCTACCATGTCCCCTCTCAACCTCATTTTCTCCAGGCTGAACATTCCCAAGTCCCTCAACCAATCTTCATAGGGCTTGGTCCCTTGGCCCCAGATCATCCTCGTCACTTTCCTTTGTACCCTTTCAATTTTATCTTCTTGAAGTGAGGCCGCATACCAACCAATCAGGAGATACCTCAGTACAACGTCTGTGCTGGAGATGTGGCTGCAGTGAGTGGGGAGGGGAAAAGCCGAATGAAGGAGCCCATCTGCATCCAGAATAGAGTGCCATGGGCTCGCATTTCTCTGATGAAGCAGGGAAAATCCGTTCTTGGATATTCTGGAGAATAAGTGGTTTGACACCAGGGTCAATGCTCACCTGTACAGATGAGGGGAAGAATCCCAACTCGAAATCAGTATCAAGTGTAGAAAGCTTTTGTTTATCTGAACCCAACCAGCTTTAAAAGCCCAATGCAGATAAGACCCAGACTTGCAAAGAGCCAGTTATAGAAATCCAACCTGGAGGTGACGGTTGAATGGAAATTGCTTTCCTTTAATATAAAGGTTTATTTTATTTTAAAAATACCAAACACCTAACCACTGTTGTAAAGAAACTGAGATGTAGCAGCCGGTATTGGATTTGATGAGACCAGTTTGCTCTTGCGTTTAGAAAATATCTATACATACTGTAGAGCTGCTGTAAGTTTCAGTGTGTGTTTCTGGATGCTGTTTAGTATGTGCGCATTACAAGTAGTCTGTGTTTCATCTCCCGATTTTTTTTACTGTGCTTGATATTTATGGGAGACAAAGTTGTGTAATATCTTTTATTAACCGACTAGCACAATGTGTGAGCTTTTGAATTCTTGAAATTCTTTGTCAGGGTGGATTTGAAGCAAAAAGAAATGGGTGGGGAGAGAAAATATTTTAGGACATGATAAATGGGCTTCTGTCTCAATATTGGATAGAATGCTTTGACTGACTGCAGTGGGGTGCAGGATATGGTTAGTATATGGTGGCATCTTTGCTTTTTCCAGAATGGCTAAAAAATACTGCTCTAGTTAAAATCAGGTGATCAAATATCCATCTACTACAAGTAAAAAGCTGAACAAAAATCCACAGGCCCGTTTAAAGGCTAAAAGAACAGAAAAACCACACTGGAGTTTCTGAGATTCTGAAAGGATTAATGATGAACTAATGGAATAAATTGGGCTCAGATCATTTTCTCTTATGCAAGGCCTTATTTGTATAGCTATATTATCTTCTATACAGCTAAGGAAGGAGAAAATGCCACCATTAAAAAAAATTAAAGCTTCTTTCTGGTGTAACCCTTCCAACTATATAATTATGGAACTCTAAATGGCCTTTTATACCCCCCCCCACTGCAATGGTTTTTACTGTCTACAAAGGTGATAGAGAAGCATTGAAGCTTCAGTGCATCTGATGAGGTCGATAGTATATATAATATTTATAAAATGTGCTGACAGCAAAAGTGTGGATCTGTGTGAAACTGAAGCCCAGCCCAAGAAATGGGCAGAAGTCAAATTTAAACACACAGTGAAAAGCACTGTGATATTAAGTGCAATAAAATATTTAAATGCTACAGCAAAACATTTGAACAATTAAAATAAATTCAGTTAAAAACACCCAAACAAACAACATTAGAAAGAGAGCCAATAACCAACACATAGCTATTAGTAAACTTTAAAAATAATAAATTCAAATTCTTGCAGCTGTATGCTACATGGATGTCAGCTGATTCATGGTACTTTTCAATGTGGACTTAAAAGTATTGGAATTTGAAATGGCAAAAAACCCAGCAACTTTAGAACACTAAATTGTGAATCCCACATCCCTACAATAATAATTGAAATATGAACTTTTTCAGATCACCAATCGCAAATTTACTATATTTTTCCAGTTTTAAACTCATTCCTGTTTAGTACACATTGCACCATTCACAGGTGATAGTATGGAAGATAGGTAGAACCACAGCCAGTATGGTGTAGTGATTAAGAGCAGTGGCCCCTAGTCTGGAGAACTGGTTTGATCCCCCCTCTTTCTCCACATGCAGCCACCTGGATGACCTTGTGCTAGTCACAGTTCTCATTTTGCTGGGCTTGTATTGCCTTGCTGGAGATGATGGAGGATGCCTAGTGAAGATGGAAAAAAGCCTGGCCAGCAACCTTCATGGTCTTGCGACTCCATAGATAGGGAGGCATCGAGAATCATGCCCAGACTCCTGATGGTGGTGATAGGTGTTAAAAATACCCCATCTAGCACTGGGAGTCGCACCATATCTTCATCAATGTGTCAGCCTCCAAGTGCTGGTCTAAAGTCATTTTGACCGCAATAGAAGCAACAGAGTTTGTGTAACTATGTGTGTAAATCATTAAGAAGATGCCTTCACCAATTTCCATCAATACAATGACTATGTAGGTTCTCTACAGGAGCAAAATATAGTGTCCTTTCAAATAACTATCTGTAACCATTATAATGAAGCCAGTAAGGGGACCTCGGAGGAGTTGGGCCTCATCATTTACTGGCCAATCAGGTCATCTGTCCCACTCCTGCAGCCTCCTCCTCCAATGTGATTGGCCATACATCCAACGGGCAGCCAGTCAGGTTGTGTGTTGCACCCCTGACCGTCTCCTCCAAGTTCTACCACCTGGAACGAGCCCCTGCCCATTCAGAGCTGAGCTGGCTAGTGAGTGAGCTGGAAGGGAGGGCTGGGGGGCCTGCAGGTTAGGAGTCTCTGGGACCTTGGCTGGAGCCTTGAGGGGAGAGGGGGCCAGTTATTGTCTTCACTGTATGGGGCAGGGGGACAGGCTGCTGTTACCTTGCCTGTTGGGGGACCTGGGGTGCAGGGAGAAGGAAGACCCAACCTTTGTGCTGTGGTGGCCACTTGGCCATTGCTGAGATCTAGGGAGGAGGCCAGGGGGTCCTGCAGTGCGAGCTCTTGCCACCACATGCCTGACCATGGCCACAGCCCACTTCCCAATCTGGTGCTTGGCCGCCTACAAGCTATGCACCCCTGCTGGCCTCCACTGTGATGGCTTCCCAACTGCCAGGGAGGCCACAGGATGTCCGCCGTCAGCTGGCCTAGCTTCACTCCAGAGGGTGTTGGTGGCTTTGTGGTGCATTGAGACCAGCTGTCCCTGCCACCTGCAGGGCTGCCCATCTGCACATGGCTCTAGACCGCCTCTATGCCACATGCTTTCCCAGCTGTGTGGACCAACCACTTGCTGTCCTCCCGCCTGGGAACTGCCTGGCTGCTTCGTGCTGGCTGGTGGGGAGCCAAACCCCAGCTTCTCCTCCCCCCAGGAGGATGGGCCTGGGTCCACCACAAATAACCCCCGGCCCACCTCCTCCCTGCCCACGGCGGGCACACGCCTCCTGTTCCTGTCTGTGCCAGCAACCTAATATACTGCAAATTATTTTAATTCTTTTATCAGGAGTGCATTATTGATGAGGACTGTGAGACTGGAAAATATTGTGAATTCTCTGGTTTTGAGTACAAATGTTATGTCTGCAAACCCCAGCACACAGTGAGTATTGGACACTTTCCGATTCTCTTCATTGCATGTCAAGCCATGACTAACATAATATGCTGATATTATTTTATAAGTGGACTGTTGAATTATATTTCCACCTGAAGACACACAACATTAAGCAATAAATAATTAATCAGTCAACCCTACACTTAGGAGTAGATGGGTCAGTCGCAGGTGATCTACATTTTAAAAAATGGATGAAGCTATTGTTGAAATGTCTGCTGAGCAATCAACTGGAATTGGAAACATCTGGCTGGGATTGTATATATGTGAACCTTAAATGCACTAGTATGGACTTCCTTGTGTAAAAACATCAGAAAGGTTTAACTTTTCTTCATATTTGATTAATTGGGTCCAACATCATGCAATAGTAAATGGTGTGTTTTTTTCCATATTACTTTAAGCTAGAAGGGAGTGCTAGTCAGGGGTGTTTTCCTTTACTAGCTAATTCGGTTAAATTAGTGGCTCCAGTTCTCTGGGCCCCTGAAAAAGGTGCCCCCAGACATCCTACTTGCCTCCATTGTTTCTTATGTGGGAAAAACACATGCTTTTATTGATTGATAGATTTGATTTTATACTGCCCCTCTCAGCAATTTTCAAGGGCAAGGTTGAGAGTTCCTGCATTGTTCAGGGGGTTGGATTAGATGACCATGCAGGTCCCTTCCAACTCTGACTCTAAGCCAATAGCCAAATACCAAAGCTTCTAAATGTGGACAGAATTTATGTCAAAGTAAAAAATCCAAGCCAAATCAACTTGGCGAGCTAATATTAAGGCAGCCAACAAGACCTAGCAAGACATGGCCACAAAGATCACTTTGAGTTTTGGGGTTTAGTAAAGCACAGTTTTGAAAATGATTTTCTACAGAGCCAACAAAATAGGATGCCAGTGCAAGCACTTTCTGACTTCTCATAATCCAGAAGAAGAAAAATAGTTGGTCCTTATATGCCGCTTTTTTCTACCAGAAGTTGTCTCAAAGCGGCTTACAATTGCCATCCCTTTCCCCTCCCCACAATAGATACCCTGTGAGGGAGGTGAGGCTGAGAGAGCCCTGATATTACTGCTCGGTCAGAACCACTTTATTGGTGCTGTGGCGAGCACAAGGTCACCCAGCTGGCTGCATGTGGGGGGAATCAAAGCCGGTTTGCCAGGTTAGAAGTCTACGCTCCTAACCACTACACCAAGCTGGCTCTTAATTGAAGCACAGAGCTGCTGTTTAGGAAGACCAGGGCTCAGACTACTACAACGATATAGGCTAGATATCAGGAAAAAAATTTTCACAGTCAGAGTAGTTCAGCAGTGGAATAGGCTGCCTAAGGAGGTGGTGAGCTCCCCCTCACTGGCAGTCTTCAAGCAAAGGTTGGATACACACTTTTCTTGGATGCTTTAGGATGCTTTGGGCTGATCCTGCATTGAGCAGGGGGTTGGACTAGATGGCCTGAATGGCCCCTTCCAACGCTCTGATTCTGTGATTCTGTGACCTTAAGGGGAGCAAACATGAGCAGCATGACATAATAATACTGCCCATTTTGGGGAAAAGCACATTCATTATGCATGCTGATTAGAGGGCATAAGAGGAGCCACCTGAGAGGTCTGGCCAGACCATCCCTTTCCTAGCTCAGTAGTTCACCAGACTGGTGGCATGCAACTTGTAGGCTTAGATGGGTAGTTCCTCCCCACTGTGTCTGCCAAAGCCTGGGTTATGTGTCTCATGTTCCCATGAGCGCAGACTGCTTCCCCAGGTACCTCTATCATCATTGTTATCTTGAAGGTGGCTATGGGAGGGACCTAGCCCATAAGGACTAGTAGTGAGAGACTATGCTAAAGGGAATATGTCCCTCTTAGCCTGAAAACATAGCCTCTGTGAAGAGAGGGCTCATATCTCCAGTGAATGAGCTAGCTTGCAAAGTTGGCCAGATTAGACCTGCTTAGTGAGAAGTTCCAGGTGGGACTCAATAGTTCCTTGCAGCCTCTGCACCAGCACACACACTGCTGGAAGAATGCACTTCCTGTGCCTGGGTCCAGGATGGTGCCCATCTTTCTCTGAAATATTCAGATCAAGAGACCGAAGCCTTCCATGGCACACATGAGTACCCTATTGAACTCCTTTAAAGGGTTTAAGGACCTCCACCATTTGGGGGAGAGCCAGCCACTTCCTGTTGATGAATTATTTTTCTGTGTCAACCTCCAAGGCTACCTTGTCCAGAGCACTCTTCTGTTCCACCAGAGGCTCAAACATAGCACAGGTAGAATTCCAGTGAGTGATGATACCCTGGTTGACCTGCCACTTCCTGATTCTGAAGCAGCAGATGGGTAGCCTTCATGGTGCACAATGAACACATGTTATTGCACAGCGTGTTTGGAGAGGCCCTTCATGGTGTCAAATCTGAAGTTCTGTGCAGAAATCATACCTAGGTCATCTCTCACCACTAGGTGGAGATGGTCCGGGGAGGGCGGTATATAAATATAACAAACAAACAAACGTGCTTCAGGTCCACAGCCTGTACTGCTGCCCTAATGTTTTCACTCCCCACAGTCACCATGTAGCTGATGGAGAAATCCCTACCGCAAGCCCATGTCAATGCTTCTTGATGGTAGCGGTGTTGTTGGCTGCAGTATGCACTTGGTCCAGTACCCCCGCATGGAGCAAAGCGTGGCATTAATACGCCTGATGGACCAATTCATCCTGCCTGGTGCTAGCTGCCCTACCCTTGACATCCTTGGGTTGCTATCTTGATAGGTAGCCTCTGCCCATGCAGTATTTTGGGGATGTACATTAAGACCAGAAATGTCTAAATGCATGTCCTTAAGCATTGAATATAAGAAGTTGGTTATTGTATGCCGCTTTTCTCCAAGTCTCAAAGCGGCTTACAGTCGCCTTCCCTTTCCTCTCCCCACAACAGACACCCTGTGAGGTGGGAGAGGCTGAGAGAGCCCTGATCTTACTGCTTGGTCAGAACAGCTTTATCAGTGCTGCGGTGAGCCCAAGGTCATCCAGCTGGCTGCATGTTGGGGAGGAGCATGGATTATAAGTCCACACTCCTAACCACTACACCAAGCTGGCCTTTAACCTGTGGAAGCTGCTGCTATGACAGGCCTTTCAAAAGTTCCAGTCTCTTATTTGTGCATAACAGACTGCGGCTTAGTTCCATGTTTACAAGGCAACTTTTTGTAGTTATAGCTCAGAACCATAGCAGCTAATGGTGATCACAGAAACTTGTTTCTGAATGGGCAAGTCCAGAACTATGGGTCATAAGACTGCTGTCATTTGTGTGTCAAGGCAACCATTAATGTTAAGTTTTCTGTTGGTAATCTTGGATGGAAACTAGGCTGCATTTGGATTATTGGCAAGACACTCATGCTATCTACTTTGCCATCTTCAGTCAAACGTGCTGTCACTTCATGCCCTGTGCCTGCCAGAGTTTCATTTCAGGTATTAAAGAATTCATATTGGAGCAGTGTGAAGTATGCGTTGTCACAGATTATGTATACACTGGGGTTACAGGATTACATATACCCACCTCTTTAGAGGCTGAAGACATGGATTACCTTGATTTTCATTTCTGTCCAATGAGAGTTGTATGTTTCCATGCCTTCTTCTCTCTCCACTCCCATCTCTCCTAGCATTGCTCTCGAGATGATGAGTGCTGTGGAAACCAGCTCTGTGTATGGGGTGAATGCTTGAAAGCTGCCTCAAGAGGAGCCAATGGAACAATTTGTGAAAGCCAGCGTGACTGTAATTCTGGAATGTGCTGTGCACTTACAAAAGGTCAGTCACTTCACCATTTCCATGTGGGTCCTGCTCTCTTTTCTGCTCTTTCCTATGGATGAAAGGCCAAACAAGTTACTACATCAACTTGTGGGTTTGTATTTCTGGTCTGTTCTACTGTGTAATGTGGGACTGAGAACAACAGATTTTTACTAGAGAAACACTACAGTGTAAAATACATGTCTTCCCATATGCCAAAGACTGAGCAAGTGCGAAAGCAGGGCACTTGAGCATTATGCTGTCAGGGCAGAACAGTTCCTCTCCTGCTGATTCTTAAGTTATTGCGTGCCAATGGACAGTTCTTTTCAGCCAGAATTACCTTTTTATTACTCTGTACTTGGAAAATTGTCAGCTTGGGTTGGGGAAAGTTTTAAGCAGTCCCTACATTAAAGCACATGGCATCAGTATTGGGCAGTACTGGAAGTCATTCTAAAATTAGTGGATAACATTGCCATGAGAAATTTATCAACTCAGGGTAGACTTACTTTGGAAGATCTATCTTCAGGGATTCACCTCAAGAACTAATGAAGGGCAACCTTCCACTTGAGTTTCATCTCTCTAGCCAGCCGTGATCCCAGGACGCAATAGGTATCAGAAGCATAATCGAACCCTCAAAATTTCTGCTTACAGGCCTTCTGTTTCCTGTGTGTACCCCATTACCTGGAGAAGGAGAATCTTGCCATGACCCTTCAAATAGACTCCTCAACTTAATTACATGGGAGCCAGATGGAGCTCTGGATCGCTGCCCCTGTGCACATGGATTGACTTGTAAAATGCAGAGGTAAAATGCATCGTCTTCAAAGATGATGAAATAGCTAGTGAAATTGATGACTTAATATTGTGCAATTTGCCATTCAACTTCCTAGGATAGCCAAAGTTGTACATTACAGGTCGTTGTGGAATTATTTTTACTGGTTTCCTGGTTGAACTATTTCCATATTTTTGTTCCATTGCAAAGTCTGTGGATTCCGTTATACTAGTATAACTTCTGTAGCCAGCATAGCAGTCACCTTAGTAGCTGAGTTAGAACTGGTTCTAGTGATGAATGAGGGATCATTCTCTGGAATTTTAAGGTGCTTATCAATACTAGTAGTGTGCAGGTTTGTAGCTTCCAAATAGGTTTCAGAAGCAGAACTGGTTTTTATACCCTACTTTTATCTGCCCTTAGGAGTCTCAAAAAGGCTTACAGTCATCTTCCCTTCCTCTCCCTACCAACAGGCACCTTAGGAAGTAGGTGGAGCTGAGAGTGTTCTGAGAGAACTGTGACTGGCCCAAGGTCACCCAGCAGCCTCCCTGCAGAGGACTGGGGAATCAACCTTGGTTCTCCAGATTGAAGTCCGCTGCTCTATATCACTACACCTCTTGCTTTTTCAGCCACAATAATGCTGTAAAACAAATTAGACAAGTTAGTTGTGACTTACTGATTCAATTGAACGTGAGTTGGGACTGTAGTTTGTTTGGACCTCTCTTTTTATGCCAAACTGTATGGGCCCAATAAGGGATAGAAAAGATTACAGAACCAGAGGCAGAAGTCAGAGATGCACTCTTGGGTAGATAAGATTAAACTACAGACTGTTGAGATTTTAATATACAGATACTAGATGCCCTAGACACTTTGGGTCCCTACTTATTTGTTCACAAACTTGATTGATTGATGAGAAAAGTATCATTATGCTAACAGCCAACATGTACTTTTTCAACAGCTACAGCAGCAATTCTCTCTGTGAGCTCTCCTTTAATAAGACCGAGAACAAGGACACTGAGGAACCTTTCCTAGTAGATGAAATATCATTGCTGGATCTTATAACACAAGATATTCCTGGTGACTATGAAGAGACTCTGATAAACCAAATGCAGGAAGGCTTGCCAAAAGAAGTTCCCAAAGAACTGGACATAGCCAGTGATAGGCTTTTTGCAGACAAAATGTAGTTACAGATGGTTTTAGAAAGTAGTGTGTTTTTATAGCAGATAAACTATTTCTGCTGGATAGAAGTGCAATAATTAAAATATAATCAGTTATTTTCCTAAGTGCTGTACAAACAAGTATTTTCCAAGTCTGAAATCACATTCTTCCTTGACACATCAAACATGGGCAGGTGTTTCTTGTCAAGATGGCTCTTCTGAGTTTTAGGCAACATATGCCTTATACTTATTATAGGATGAGATAAAGTAGTTAAACATGGGCAGCTTGAGTCCTTTTCTGTATATGTTGTTGTTTTTCAAAGAATTTCTCAGATGATGGATGCTTGATTTTATGACTCAGCATTGGTCCTTACATTTGTGTGGGGAAATAGTATGTTGTAAATTTCAACTATATTCAATTTAAAAAGTTGCTCAATGGGCCTTAAGCTCAGGTAAACTGCATTCAGGTATTATGCAGATAATCTATGCCTTGAGAACTCAAGCATCACAGTACAAAACCCACTTTAAAGTGTTAGTCATTTTCTGCAGACTGATGAAACCAGTGTACACTGTCTACCATTTTTAAGGCTCATAGTAGTTGAGACTGTATTTTACTTGGTTTTAAACTAATAAAAGTTGTTCTGGGTTTGTCCATCAGGGAAGACTGTGATATTTAATTAGGAGTAAAAGCACCCCTGGCTTTTAGCACAAGTCACTTGGGCTGTGATAGGACTATACCACTGAATGAGTAACAGCAATGGAAATATGTGTATGGCTGTATTGTCTTTTCCCTCTTACTCCACTAAAGCATCTAGTGCTCTACAGTCATGGCTGTAACCAATATTGTGATAAGACTGAAATTAATCAGCTGTGGATCATGTTCTCTTCTCATAGGATATACTTGAGTCATCCAATATACAGGTATTGTATTACTCCAACAACAAAACAACTTGCTTCAGGTGTGAACTATGCAGCATTGTTTATGCCAAATTCGCTGCATTAGCCTCTCCCTCAGTAATTTCCCCTCTAAAAGATCCCCAGTTTGATGACCCCATAGCTGATGTAAGGTAAGTTCATATTGAAAAAAACCGTTGGGTCCCACTGGATTTGTTTTCCACCATCGTGTTAACCTGCAGAAAGTGGTTAAATAACTGGACACAACTGGACAATGAAGCAACTGCTGATTCATTCTTTTCTTTACAGGTTCTTTGAAGCAACCCGTTTTAGAGTAGTACTATTTAAAAATGTAAAGATAACAAAACTGAATAGTTGAGGCAGCCATGGCTGCAGTTGAGAAAGAACTGAATAGGAAGTGCAGCTGTGCTTATTCAAGGCACACCTGGTGAACAAGCACTGGGAGAATGTGTATTTCACTCAGAATTTTAAACTTCTACAAGGGCTAAGGGTGGACTGTTTTATGTGCATGTTCCCATCACTATGGTACACAGACTACCTTACTTATCATAAGAATGAACACCCAAACATACATCCTTTCCATACTTTCAAGTTTTATATGCTACATAAAAGAAAACAAATGGAAATTGGAGTAAAAGACAAGGTCACTGGATGACTAATGATTCTTTCTGTATAACCTACCTCACGGAACATCCTTGGTGTCTTCAATGGTTTTCCCATAAGGTGATCACAAAAAGGAAGCAATGTGTATTTCTTGTGGTAGAGCTGGGCACATGTATGATTTGGCAACATAAGAAGTTAACACAGAAGGTGTGGCATAAGAATTGGCAGTTTACATTAATCTGCAAAGGAGGCAGTCCCTCTGAGGTACTCACAGGTCTCTGCCCACCCAGTGGTCTTTTGTGCAAAGTAAGACAAGAGACTTTCCTTTTGGCATGCTCCCATGAACATGAGGGGAAACTTTCCTTCTGTAAAGTTACTTCTACATAATCTAGTGTGGTACATTTCATATTAAAATAAGGGAAGTATGATTAAAATAACAGAATGAGCAAATGTTTTATTGGCATGTTAATTGTTGTAAACAGCATCTGGCATGGAAAAGTTTACCAAAACCTTTTATTGATTGATATAAATTAGATGGTATTTAAAAAAACACACCAGAAAAACATATGTAGAAGTTTGTAGTCGATCTTATGATGTAGCAACCCAAAACCTTGTTGTGTCTGAAGACTTGCAATTAAGTCACATCTAATGAATCAGTCTTGCACCAACCCCTGAACTACTGGGAAGCTTATAGTGGGAGGTGTTATAGAATGTCCAACTTAAATAAAAAACAAACAAGCAACAACCCTACATATAAAACTATGAATCAACTTCAGGAAAAAAATAAGTATGACTTGCAATGGTACTAGAAGATGCAAGCTTGGAAGAGTCCAAAACCAAAATGTACAAAAATAAGTAGCCAAACAATCACCCCTGCAACTTGTTAACAAGGGAAGAATACGAACTAAGTACCCAGCATTGCCAAACATAAAATGGATACAAATTTAAATAGGCAGCTATACTTTTAAATGTACACAGTGAATATTGATATGTGAAGAGAAATATCATGGTAAGCAGCTGAAATGCAGTTCTGCTAATTCAGAAGAGCAGAGTTGTATTTACACACTAAATGAAACAGTGGAATCGTATGCTTCCATAACCTAATAAAAATCAAGATACCTTACAACACTTCTTGAAGACAAAACAACACCTGCTGGTAATGGTAACTTTTTCTAAAAATACTTTTTTCAGATGTTCCTGCTTTATGGAAGAGAAACCTTAGAAGAGTACTTACAAATCTAACTTTATAAAGTTTGGGGTCTGCCAATTCAAACACATTTTCAGTTTATTTCCACGCTCATGCTTCTAAAAAGCCACTGTTACATTTACTTCAGAATTCTTCAATGAGGTAATGTGTGTATCAGTGAAACAAACAGAAAAAATTCATTCATGGCCTTTGCACAGCTTTTATTACCAAGCTATGAATATCCTGTTTGAGGCTAGTTAGCTAGCTACTGCTATGTGCATACTGTCCTCAATTTTTGCTCATTACCCACCCCCACCCCATTTTTGTGGGCTTTTTTATTTGCACATCCCTTTTATCTTTACAGTACATTTGACTATAGTGCACACAACATGATTCCAAGTCAAACAGTGGCCTGACTGGGCTCTGTGCTTCTGATTGGTAAAACTGCAGCCCAATCAGTGCTGGTGTCTTTGCTGTACACCTAAAGTCCTGCCATAATGGCACTACACAGTAGTAGTGAGCCTCTCACTTAAACAAAAACAAAAAAATTCCCCAGGGAGAATGCTGAAATAAGTATCAGTCTTGAGTCAAATCTTTATTTGGTGCTCCATCCAGATATATTTTTAGTGCTTTTTCTTTACGAGGGGAGTAGGTCACACGATGTCCAGTTTTCTGAAGTCGGCTGCTTTCTTTTTTCATTAATTCATTTCTCTGTTCTTCAGTCAATTCTACCACTTCTTCAGTTTTATCCCTTATGTATAAAAGAACAACCTTAAATTCCATAGCATTGCATATAAAACGTTTATTATTTATTCAATCTATTACCCACCAATCTTGGCAAGCTGGCTCGTGGCGCATTACACAGCAACCTAATAAAATAAAACCCCCATTAAAAATCCCTTACACTTTACAGAAAAAATACCACAACGTCATGGTGGCAAAAATAAAAATATGAGTCCTCCCTGTAACATGAAGGACTGTTAGCCGAGGTCGCGAGGGAGTACAACTGGCCACGTCATTGATGATAGCATAGTGGCATATCTTCCCCTGATTTATCCCCTGAACTGTCCTCATCCATAGACCTGATGGAAGAGCTCCGTCTTGCAAGCCTGGCAAAAAGCTCTCCCAGGGCCCGCAGGTATTCTGGGAGCTCATTCCACCAGGTAGGGGCCAGGACCCTTTCAGTCGAGGCCAGGCAAGCTTATCTGGGGCGGTGTGGTTTAAAAAAAACATTAACTGGACTAGAGACTAAGTAGCATGAAGGAACTGTAAGTGCTGGACATAATAATAAACCCTCTTGTTTTTGCATACTTGGGAAAAAACACCTTGTTGAGCAATTTGAAGAATACTGTACTTTCCACAAACATATACAGCATGCTCATCAGGAGGTTTCCAAAGCATTTCCCAGGAACCCACAAACAATAAAAGAGAGGAGTTTGGTAATGATGATAAGACATATCATGCCAAATCAACTAGTGAGAAGCTGCCTCATAGTGATACTTTTGTAAAAGCTCTGCAAAATATCTACATCTACAGCAATAAAAAAACATATTTTGTGGCAGAGCAACACTCCTCCAAACTGAATTAAGTATACTTTCTAACAAGCAAAGTTTCTGGGGATCCCATTTTGACACTCAGAATCGCTTCAAAAATGAAGAGCATTGTATATCAAGATTAGCAAAAACAGATGACAAAACCCACTGTTTACGAAATGTCCAGATGTTCATGAATTTCTGTATATATCTCGTGTGTGAAAGTAGGCTTTGAGTTGTCACTAAATTCACACAGAACACTGCACTACAATATTCTCATGCACATGTAATGTAATGTAATTTCTGACATATGCAAACCCCCCCACAATTAGCAGAGGTGCAAAGAACAATGTCTGAAGTACAGTTGCTTCATAATTTATGGCTCATCTAGTAACTCTTTCTTCCAGATCTATCATATTAATTACTGGATGGAAGAGCACGGAATAAAGTCTGAGTACATCATATACTGTAGATAAGGGGTCCCCAACCTTTTGGCACATGGGGGCTGCGTTAGCGTGCCCAGTGCCTAAAGAGGGCCACATCTTAAACCAAAATGTAACAAAATTATTAACCTTCTGAGGGTGATAGCAGCAGACAAACAGGTTTGAGGGCTGCGGAGACCCCTGCTATAGATTATTAAAGAACATAAATAGTGTATGGTTGAATGGTGTTCATTCATTTTTTGTAAATAGTACAACAGTGCCTGCAGGGTAGGATGTCTTCAAAATTTCTGCACTCATTTACATTTGTGGAATTAAAAATGATTATTTATCCACTAGCATAGCGATCCCCAACCTGTGGGCCGCGGGCCACATGTGGTCCGTCGACTAATTGGAGGTTGGCCGCAAAGGACGCCTTCTCCCCCCCCCGGCCCTTTACTTCACCCCCCCGGCCCTTTACAACACACTTCGGGTGTCATTGTCTCCCATCACTTCCAGATGGGACTATCTCATTGCAGAGAAACAAGCTCAGGGTTCCCATTGATTTGTCATTGTCATGAGTTAAAATTTCCATGAAAATAAAATGTCCCTTATGTTCATTGTTGTGGGGTGTCTGTATCTTATTTTCTTATCTTATTTTGAAGGGATGTTTAAACATTACCATAGCGATCAGAGAGCGTTAGGGCAATAGTTGAGAGTAGAGGAGTAAACTACCCCCCCCCCCAGACCGGGCCTCAGTAAAATTGTCAAGCGTTGAGTGGTCCCCGGTGATAAAAAGGTTGGGGACCACTGCACTAGCACACAGGATAAATGTTAGATTCAAATTATTTTTACAGCCTGTGGCTAATTTCAACAAAATCCATGACTATAACTGTTGCTGAATAGGCACCGTATGACCCAGGTATTTACTATAGTTGCTTGACCTATAATAAAAAATTATTGGGGGCCAACAGAGGGAGCCGCTGAGAAAGCCATACGCTAGGCATTCAATAATTACTGGCAAGCATGTGAATTGGGATGCTGATGTGGGCCAAGCCATGATGATATTTGTAATTTTACCAGTATTTCCTTGTGAGCACCTAGAACACTGCAAATTTCAGCAGACACACATTAACTCCTTGCATGTGTGTTCTGGATTACCCAGAGGTTTCTGTACCTGAAAGTCCATAATGGTGCCCAACATAATTACATGGAAGAATGCCATCAAGTGTGCAGTAGTCTGTAGATCTTCACATCAGAGGCTCAAGTTAACAGCACAGTTGAGGTTATTCTAACGATGATTAGCAAAATCACATGCAATATCCTGCTCCAGTACCCCTTTTCAAAAAGCCAAACAAGCAAGCAGTCATGGAAAATCTAAACATTCGACGTTTCCAGCTTCAGTTTTAGTTTAATTCTGATAACTGGCACTCGGGTTTTCCTAATAAGGGTTCTAAATACAATAAAAGGGCATACCTATAAAATATCACTGCTCCATCATCACATATGTAGAGAGGCCATACATTCAGTGTAGAAACTTTTGGATTCCAATCCAAATCCTGATGAATCTCTAGAACTGAGATTTCACAAGGAAATGTTCCTCTGCCCTGGAAAGAACAAAATACCTTAACAAAAATATTATATGCACCAAGAAAACAAGAGTTTGCACTTACCTGTAACCATTGTTTACCGAGTGGTCTTCTGTGAAGGCCAGCCATGGACAAGTTTTTCAAAGCTTTCTAGTAGGCTATGAAATTTCTGACCAGGAAGAGGGGCAGTACTCCTTCAATTCTCTTCATGCTGCTGCTGGAGACCCCAAAACACTAAGGTTCCCAAGAGTTCACAATGGGGCAAGAGGAAGAGATGTGTGCCGTCTTCTGTGCATTCCCACATTGGAAAATTAGCAAACTCACTAAATGAAGAAGGTGGGTGTGAAGTGTTCAAAGGAAGAGGAACCACCTTCCCATGAATTGTTTAGCATTCCATATCCTGCCCCCCCCCCCAAAAAAAAACAACCTTAGTTAAATAAGGACTTACTGTAGACTATGGAAAGGCAACAAAATTCAAATCTATTGTTAAGGCCTGGTTTGGTACACTGTGTACAGTTCCAGTCATCATACCTCAATAAAGACATGGCAGCATGGGAAAAGGTGCAGAAAAGGGAAATAAAACCCTTAGCTTGGAGAAACAATGATTGAGAAGTGATGTGACAGACGTTTACAAAATTATACATGAGAGAGAGAAGATAAAGAGGTACTCCTAGAATAGGGCAGGCTAAAAAGATTGATCCAGATAAAAGGACAGATTTATCATGTACATCACCAGCATAGGCTATGAGGCACATTGCATCAAGCTCTCTTCAAAGTGGATAACTAAAAGGCCACATTGACCTGTTGATCAAAACTTAAAGGGAAAGTGGCAGAAAAATTCTGCTTTCTATCCTGGTTAACAGCTTACAGCACTCATACCCTGCAGTGGCTGAATCTGGCATGAAGTTCTGTTTAACTTGCAGGCAATCAAGCACAATAGAGATGACTAGGGAAATCAAACATTTATTTGGTCAGGGACTGTAGTAGCAGATATAGCATCAGTTAATAATTATGATTTGTATGGGGCAGCTATTTTGACTAGAGCACAGAAGATATCCTTAAAAAGTTGGAGTTTATCTTACTCCCCAATAGGGACTCCAAGTACCTTATAATATTTTATACTTTTCCATTCCATTCTCACTAGGACCCTGGTTGAGGGAATATGATGGTCGAGGTTCACAAACAAATTTTCAGACAGAAAGTGGCATTTGAATCTGGTCTTCCAAATCCTAGCTCAACACTCCAACTATACTAAATTACACTGGCTTTTGTTACAAAAGATGACTTCAGAGAGTCTGAACCCAGCTGAAATGAGCCCACTCCCGGAAGCAGAAGTGAGACCGAGAACCCAGAGAGAAATCAGTGTCACTCCCCTGTAGGAGGAAAGAAGTGTGGATATACATGAAACTAATAGGGGAAAATTGCCTACAAAAAGATTTGGCTTAGAGGTACAGGTCTATCATTGTTATTGAAAACAGTAGCAGGTAAGGAGCTGTTAAAATAATTTGATGAAGGCTACCATGGAGCCAAGAAGAGAGGTGAACTGATGTGGTGTACCTCCAAAAAGCATACTTGCTGATCACTTGTGAGTTCCCCATGAAGACAGCAGCAGCAAGCCTTGCTTGAAACTGCACCTGTGCTGAAAGAGACTGCAGCAAGATGGTGGACAGAAGGCTGCTGTGTCAGCCTTTAGAACTTGACATTAACGAAAGGGCTTGGAACCAAGATCATCAAAGAATCATCAACAGAGTAAGTGAGAATAAAGCTCAGCAGACTTCAAGCAGAAACAGGCTGTTGTCTTCCCAACAGAACTAACTAAGCAACACACTAAGGCTATAGGAGCTGAAGAGATCCAGACAATCCCAATTAAAGGGCACATTATTAATTAATTATCACAGAGTTACACACAGGAAGTAAGTAAATAATATATTTAATCAAGTTGATATAATGGGTATGCAGACTGAGTGGGCAAATCCCCTAAATACTCATATCTAAACTTTCAAGCCACTCAATCGCAGCTGGGGAGAGTTCAAAGAGTTCTGTCACATCCTCCTGGAAATGACAGCACTCATATTCCTGAGACAGATGGAAAATAGTTTGGTGGACTGCACCACAGGCACATTCAGGTCCTGGTATTTTGCCCCAATTAAACAACAGGTCTGCACAACTGCAAAAGCAAGTTTGTACTGTATTAGTTATCTTTCATACTTTATGTGGGCTTCTCACTGGTGTTTTCCAAATTACGGATATCAGGGGGAACTGACTGCAGGATTTGTGCAGATCTTATTGCTGGGTGTGGGGACCTTAATCACTAAGAAGAGTATCTTGTCTTTGGAGATGTGGGGGAACGATGCACCACAATGTGGGTATCCAACAGGCGGGAGCAGGTTTAATACATCTGCTGATGATTTTCATTGTATTGAGTTGCACATCAAGTTTGTGGATATGGGAGCTGTTGAGCTACACTGTGACACCATATTCCACAGTTCTATATACCAACCCCAAAGCTAAGCATCTAAATATTGTACTAGACATACCACATACTTTTTTGAGAATGGTCATTTAACAGCACCATTCTAAAGTGATAGATGGCTCAGTCCTGAGGCCCCTTTTGAGTCCTAAGGACACAGTGAAACGCCAAACCCTTTTCTTCTTAAATGTAGTATATTCTTCACTAGAACGAGTACTGATGACAAAAAAAATCTTTTGATAGAAATAGATCTTAGCCTAAAGAATGAGGAGAGGACAAAACAGAAACAAGCAATGGAACTCAACTCTTTGTGGCAGCAAAAAGAAAACTGGGCGAGTAGAGTCCCTCCTCCTAGACATGTGATCATTTTGGCAGGAAAGCTCCAGAAGGAGAATGACCATTGGATACCTAGAGAAGAGTTCTTCTCCCCCGGGGTATAAGATGACGTCATTGAGTTTCCACCGCAGGATCAAGGGAGGCCACTGCCACAGCAATTACTGTATCAGGCTCAAAAAAACTATTAATAACTGAAAAAAAAACTTTAGGGTGAACCAGAATATTGAACAATGATGGAAGAAGAAATTGTATAGAGAATAACAGAGAACAGCAGAAAATAAAAGAGAACATTCCTCCAAAAATGTTTGTATTTTTAACTTTCTTTCTTAAAATCTGATTATCGTGTGACATCTTAGCCGCTCTGTTTGGATCGGATACCAAGATAAAAAGTGATTCTGATTTTCTGAACTTCTCTGTCCTTATCAGGAAGGACTTTAGGGTTCTCTGAACATCTAAAGTGTGCCAAATTATCTCCTTCAGGTGTATAAGCTTGTTAACATTTTCCCTCATGGAAGACTCATCTGTTGTGGGGGAAGAATATTCCCGGTTTGGGTTCCAATGACTATGTTTACGTGCTGCTTTTGTGGACCATGATCCTTTCTGTTCACCTTCCTCCTCCCTGCTGATCCTGGAGAAGCATCCCTATGGTGTCTACATTCTTTCATTTCTCCACTCTATCTATTTGAGTTCTCTCCATTCTATCCATTTGACACCTCACCATCTCCAATATGCATTCGATTAATTCCTCAGAAATTAATGTGGCCCAGTGGGCCTTACTATACTCCTACTGTCGCCTTCTTCATCTACGCCTCTTGTCTCTTTGCAAGCAAGCACGGGCCATGCAACACCGGTGGAGGTTTTGGCGCGTTGGTCTTCAAAAGGGCCACTGCATTTCTTCTCTCATGTGTCTCTCTCTGTCTTGATTTGTTTGGCGTCCTTTCAGGTAGGCTTGTCGGTGGCTGGGTTTGGGATGGCCCGTTTGGGCACACCCTCCAGCATCAAAGGCTCCTGGTCTATGGGCTCCTTTGGTACAGTTTGTCTGCCATAGTCATGCGACTCAGATGTCCGAGGGCTGTTGGGAAGTGACTAAGCCTTTAATGGCGTTCACTCCCAGAGCAGAGGTGAAAAGAAAATCAGGGATTTTTTTTAATAGGAAAGAGAAGGAGGGAAAGAATCAAGAAGGGCAGGAAGGAAATTATACAAAGGTAGTAGAAATGCAGTTGAGAGAAGAAAGAGTTTAATCGCTAATCCAAAGCTCCGTGCACTCCCTTCTGAAGCAGAAACCAAACTGAGGAGGTCGGGTGAGTTCCAACTAGTGGCCAGAAGAAAACTTTGAAGTTCCTGCCTCCCTTGATCCTGTGTTGGAAACTCACCAACAAGATGTCCTCTTATACCCCAGGGGAGAACTCTTCTTGGTAGGTATCCAATGGTAATTCTCCTTCCTATCAAAATTATTACATGTCTAGGAGGAGAACTTGCCTCCCTTGATCTGCAGTGAAAACTCACCAACAAGATGCCCTCACCCCAAGGGGAAAAGGGGCACTCCTAGCCTACTAGAAAGCTTTGGAAATCTTTTCCCAATGTGAGACTGAACAAAAGCCATGATGAACATACATTATGTCCCATACACTCACTCACTCACTCTCTCTCTCTCTAAATCTATCTATCTATCTATCTATCTATCTATCTATCTATCTATCTATCTATCTATCTATCTATCTATCTATCTATCTATCTATCTATCTATCTATCTATCTATCTATACACACACACACACACACACACACATATATATATGAAAACATAGCTAGATAATACCATATGTGTCATGATGCATCAGACTGTCTTGTTATTTTCCCATCCCAATATTAACCAGGTTAGCTTCCAAGATGGGATGAGATCAGGCTAGTCTGAACTATCCAGTTCAGGAGAACATTACTTAGCTTGAAGAAATAAACAACTCACCTTTGCAAACTCAATATTTTCTACAAGGATTCCACTTATTTCACTAAGCTGTAAAGAAGAAAACTAGGAGTTAATTTGAGTAAATAAAATCAGCTGCTAGTTTGTTTATGCCCATTCAATAAGTCTATACAAAATTAGGCCTCTAGTCATTGTACAGAAATTTGAGATCTTCAGCTTTTATTTAAGAAAACAAATTGACAATTATTTTTCTTTCCCTAGAGTAGCAGAGTTGTTCTGTGCATAATGAATTGGCCATACGTGGTCTGGGCCCAGTATACCTGAGGGACCGCCTCTCCACCTATACTCCTCAGAGAGCCCTGCGCTCTGCTACATTCAACCTCCTGATGGTCCCTGGCCCCAAGGAAGCCTGCTTGACCTCAACCAGGGCCAGAGCTTTCTCCATTCTGGCCCCCACCTGGTGGAACGAGCTACCAGAGGAGATCAGGGTCCTGACAGAATCTAAACAGTTCCACAGGGCCTGCAAAAGGGAGCTCCTCCGCCAGGCATTTGGTTGAGGTCGACCAAACCACCGCTTCCAGTTGGCCCTCAAACTCCCCCCTCTATGACCAACATTATTATTGTTATAATATTACTGCTGTTACTGTTACCTGTTACCATGTGTTAATTGTATCCTCCCTGTTTTCTGTAAACCACCCTGAGTCCTTGGGGAGGGCGGTATATAAATCTTTAAACCCTGCGCCACGGCGCAGTGCACCGCGGAATAAATAAAAGAGTAAGGGCTCTGTGGGAGGAGTTAGGGCGGGACCCGTCCGGGATAAAAACCACTACACCGCTCAGTCTCCCCCGCACAGAAAAGCAACCCCATGGATCAGGTAAGTCCGTGCGGGGGGGAACCCACGCTGGGGGGACACTGTCTGGCCCACCTGGGACCCACTCCAAGGGCCCTGGGACTCGGGGGGAGGGTGGCCGGACCGCCACCATCGGGGGGAGGGGGACCATCCAGGAGGGCAGCGAGGACCCCAGAGGCATGCTAGCGCCCATTGTATTTCATCATACAATGGGCTTTGCCTCTAGTATAATAATAAAAAATAAACATCTGTATTCTATTATTTTTGCTTTCTTGGTCTTCATATCCTAGTGCAATGATTTCATAGCATTTTCTGTGACAAATATTATTCACCTTTTCTTTTAATTCATCAACACTGCTGCTTTCCAAAACTACTTCTTGAAAAGGATCCAGCTTCATTTCTGATGGCCTCCAGCGTCTTGATAGAACGGCAAGTTGTGACATAGATTTCATTTGTTCTGCTCCTGCAAAATTGATTTTGGGTATTGTAAGTACTCTCAGTAAGACTTTAAGAGATCTGAAGTAGAAGACTAAATTGACACTGTTCTAGAAAGGGACATCAGAGGTTGGAGGGGAATCACACAAAAGACAGCTTCCAGGCAGCCATCTTTTCTAAATATCAGTTTCACAGATTTACTTTTCACTATCTGAAGGAAGGCACCAGCAGCAAATATTATGCAATGGGAAAGGACCTTTTTTTAGAGAAGATGGTGGAGTGGTAGCAGCTTTCATGTTCCAGTAAACACATCTACAGTTTTAGCTGCACTTAAATGAACCAACCTGCTTAACTGCAGAACAACAAACAGGCCTCTTTCTTAACTGGAAAGCTGTAGACCACAGGTCCCCAGCCTTTTTGAAGGCACCTTTAGAAGTCTAACACTAGGTGGTGGGTGCGACCATAAAACAACTGACCATAAAACAAGAAGCAGAGCCAACAACAACTATTAGGGGGTGTCATGCACACTCCAATAGGAACACGTCAACATTTCAGACAGAAGCTCTGTTCTCTTTTAAGACAACTATATGGTTTAAAAACAAATTCTTGCATTCACACAACTTATCTTCAATCATACAGTGAAGACCAGGGGTAGTCAAACTGCGGCCCTCCAGATGTCCATGGACTACAATTCCCAGGAGCCCCTGCCAGCAAATGCTGGCAGGAGCTCCTGGGAATTGTAGTCCATGGACATCTGGAGGGCCGCAGTTTGACTACCCCTGGTGAAGACCCTAGTGCTATGCTGGCACCAACTGCCAAAGCACAGCCAATCAGAAGCCCTGCTGGGCAAAAGCTAACCCACTTCCTAAAAAACCCTTGATGAGTGCCAGGAAAGTTGCTACAAAGCTAATAGCATGTCATTTTAGACTGTAGAAACCAAATCTAGGCTACTTGTTTCCATGAAAACACAAATGGATGAAATAAATTGGATACTGCAAGTTAGCAGGATATTTTCATAATTTTACTACAGACGATGATGTGACATCTCCATGTATACACATTGCATATACACTGTCATTTGTGTCACAAAATATTTTGGACAATCCAATTTAAATCCTTTTAAATAATGACACCAAAATGAGCACTGCTTAAAATGTTAACTATACAATATTATTACCATCCAGTATTTCTAGGAAGACTTCCCAGTTGCTTGAAATATTTATATCTTCTTCATAGACATGATAATCCAGAAACACAGTGCCTGGATTTTTCCAGGTTTTCTTTCTTAGGCGAAATCTGTAGAGACATTAGCAAAATAGGTAATAATTTAGTAATAATTAATACCCACAGGTAATCTCGCTACTTTTCTATTTTTATAATGATGCTAAATGCAGAATTTTATATTGACGATTAAGCTATTAACAAGTCTCAACAAAAAACAGCAACAAACCCATCATAAACTTTTTTAGAGTACTGTACAAATTATGCATTATTTTGTCTCCATTAAATAATAAAAAATATTTCCTTTGTATGCTACAATTAAAAAAACCAAAATTAATTTAAACAATAAGAATTGAAAAGGCAAATATGACCAGTGACAAATGACTGGTAAGAAGTTCCTCATGTCCTGTTTTATGGCCATATGAAAAAGTGAATATTCTTTTCCTCCCCTAAAATGTACAATTTCAATGGATTGCTATCTTGTATACATCTTAATGTCATGCAATAAACACCTAATTGTGCCTCTTTCTGACTGGCATGAGAATGATGAGGCAGAATGGCTGTACCATTTCAGCTGCAAGTAGAGGATCAAGTTTTGTAATGTTGCTGTGTGCTATAAAACTACACTTGGAAACAAAAATTCTGCACAGAAAGTCCCTACAGCAGACAAAGAGAGGGATATATTGTTGCCTTTGCTTCCTATTTACATTGAGTTCTTGTGAGCTCCACCTTCTCCAGCCCCACCTTCTACTTGACAGAGTAGGCTTCCCCCAGGTTTCAGAATGGGAAGGGTGAGGGGTTGTGTGACTATTTTTCACTCTTTCCTAAGCCAGTGATCCCCCAGACCTTGGAGCATGGCCCTCTCACTCCTCTCTGGCCTATTGTGGGGTCAGATTTGTATGGGTTGGGTTTGGCCCCATCTCTTCCCCAGCCTCTCCCAATCCCCTTTGCCTCTGGGTGTCCCTGAATATCAGAGCAGGCCTGGGCCAGGGCTTTTCTCCATGCCCTCCCAGTGACTGCCTGCTCCTGCTGCTGATTCTCCATCCTCCCCATTGCTGCCTGCTTCTCAAGTGAGGCAGTGCTACTAAGCCTACCACTGTCTCCTCTGCTGCTGGCCCAATCCTCTAGGATCCCTGCCAGCTGCAATAAGTCCCAGGGAGCTGTTCTTAATGCCTGTTAGTCACTTTCCCCTCGGGCACAGCTCCAGAGTGTTGGATTGGGTTGGTGGTGAATCCAGGGCCTGGCCCATCCCCGGACAGTTTTGTCTGCAAAGAAATCCAGCAACAGTCTGTGGTGCTACAGGGAATTCTACCACCTTGGTTCCTTGCTACATAATTTTCATGCATGCATGAACATTGCTAAGATCCAAACTTTACTATAATGCTCTTTACCTGTCAACAGTCAGATCTAGCCCACATTGCTCCCTGAGCTGAGGAAGTAGCTCCTCTTTTGACTGGCGTACCGTCATTCCTTTAGCAAACACAGAATCTAGAAGAAACTTGCAGGGCTGTGAACACAACAGATTTAAAATACTACTTATACCAGCTAACAGGTCTTTTAGAACACAAAACATGAAGCATTATTTTTTTCATAAACAACAGAATGAAATCTGTTATCAAGAACTGCATCCTCAAGTCCAGTAATATGGAATAAAGTTGATTGCAGAGTGGTCTTGAGCAGAGTTATACCCTTCTAGGTCACTGACTTCAATGAACTTAGAAAAATAGCTGTGCTTAATACTGTATCATTATTGCCTCAGCATTGTCGGGTCCTGCATTTCCAAATCTCCAACCATCAGCAAAGTAATGGAGAATGGGGAGATGCAAAATTCTGGGTTTGTAGATATCAATATTTGGTGGTAAGAGAGGGGAGACTCAACAAAGAACTTCCATTCATCTCTGAATTCATCACAGAAAAATCAAGAAATGTATCCAAGAATGTGCTACAAACATGGAAGACTGAATAATACATCAGTTTTTAAAAAGAATGGTTTCTGTGTCTTTTAACAAAGGCAGTGAAATTAGATCTTTACAAAATTGGCCTAAAGATATCAGACTAATTTAAAATGGCACACATATCTCTTTGCTCAAAGCAATCAATTGAATGTTTTTTTTAGCCTGAAATTATATGGAAACACATAAACCAAAGAGAATTAGCTATTGGGGTAGTTGAAGGACAAGAATGACCATTAACCACCAGGCTATCCTTGCTTAAGTGCCAGACCACATAACGAAAATGTAAGAGGGAGGAAGAGAGACTTGTAAAAGATTTGGTTTTTTTTAACCTTTTTGGTTTTTAAAGGAAAGATCTATTCTATTTAATAAAACATTTATAAACAATGTTTTCATACAATTCAGGGTCTCCAAAACTTTAAAACTATTTCAGGTATAAAAAGCATTTAAAACACAAAAATATAAAGTATTTTAAACAAGTAAATAAAATATAATATAAACACATACAGAAACACAAACAGGAAGAAGGTTTAATAAGGGACAGCCCCCGCTTCATGATGCACTCTGAGCCCGTGTCATCGAGAAAGCCAGTAAAGCCAGCGACTAAGCTTGGGCAGGCAAGTTGGGGGCAGCAGAGCCCATCCCAGCCGAAGCATCGTGATGTGGGCCAGCCTGCTAGGGCTGGCAGCCAGAGAGCTTTCGGGAGAGTGTGGGAGTACCAGCACGAGCTGCAGCTGCCCTTACCAGGGAGGGTAGCCAAAGATGTCAAAGGAAGGGGCGGGGTTTTTGTGCCCTCGAGGGCAGGGCAGAACACACAAGGGTGGTGGAAAGCGGGTAAAAGCCAAGACGGAGAGGCCGAAGTAGGATGCATGGGAATTCTTGTCTTTGCCATGGACTCAAAGGTTTCAGAAATGTAACATCTCTAAATAAATACCTGAGGGTAGAAAACGCAGTACATATGAAATACCAAAATAAAGTGTTGAAAGTAAACTTTTAGTATTTGAGGTAAGCTATCAATTAATTTCAAAAGCTTTGCTTACCTCTGGATCATTTATCAAGAGCTGATAAACCTTAACTCTGTATTCCCCCTTCTTCAGTGCTCTCCCAAGCCTAATTGTTATCTGTAAAGAAGGAAAAAATGTTACGAAAAAATAATAAAATCAATAAATTCTCAGACAATTGCAGTAACATATGCTTGCAGCAGTGAACACCTTAATTGATCAATTTCAGTGAGGTGTAGGGAGGGGTAAACAAAACATTTAACTAGTAATGAATGAATGGCTTCAGTAGAAGCTCAGTACCAAGGAAAAAAATAAATATTTCAGGCAAGAAATGTTTGCAAAATAGTATCCTCTAATTTATCATTCGAAACATGTACACAGTTCTCATAATGTTCACTAGGGGGTTCAACTTTATGCTTAAGATAGCTTGTGGGCATTACAGTTAATACCTAATTGTAAATTTACAGTGGATGAGCGATAAGGTTGTGAGTGTCCTGCATAGTGCAGGGGGTTGGAGTAGAGGATCCAGGAGGTCCCTTCCAACTCTATGATTCTATGAAATTGTTGTCTCTACTGTTTAATAAAATATGATTATGGTATTTCAGCTTTTAATATATTCTTCTGTGTCTTTTGTATATATTTAAAAAACATTTTAAATGTATAATTATTCCAAATGGAGAAGAGACATTTAATAAAGGTCTTCAATTTGAAAGCAAACACCCTTCATTCAATTACATGGCAGAATCTGACTAAATTTCCCTATACTGGCACTTACAGTGTTTTTGGTACCCAACAGCATGCTTTACAAACCTTATTGTCATCTGAGAAGGATGAAAGGGTCTCATTGAGCCGCACACTTTCAAACTCTTGATTGCTGGCATAAACTCTAAAGACCTTGAACTGAGAAGATGGAACACCAACCAATGGCTCCAAGTGTTGTTTGAAGGCAGAGAGTGTAATTCTTTTATCAACGTGAATTAATAACCCTAAGTCAGAAAAGATAAATTTTCAGCATAAAATCGTACAATTATCAGTTCATGTACGCTGAATATATATTTGACAATGTTTACGTGGCCACTTAGTCACATGTCAGGAAACAAAAAATTCTTCTTGAAACCTCATTACTGCCATAGATGCATTCGATCATCACAGTACCATGCTATAACTCTACCCATGCAACTCTTATTCCCTCCACTGATCTTACAGAGTTTCTGACTAAGGTGATGAATCAGTAAAGACCCCTATATATTTGCAAAATATCTTGATCTACACTGTGTAGATCAATAGAAGCTATATACATTGCTCTTTTGTTGTTACTGGGCAGGAAAAGGTCCACAGCCAGAGGGAAAGGGATTTAATGATTAACTATTTACTAAGCAGGAATTCAGAAGGCTGAACAATTATTGAATACATCTGTATTCAGCTTTTCCCAAAATCATATCACTCTACTTAGAAAAAAAGACATATTTAAAGCAAAATGTAAGACAAAAGTTAGAAACAGTAGGAGTTTCTAGGCATGTATTTCTCATTCTTCCCTTTCTTCAAGGTGCAGACTTTGGAATGGGAGTGGGGGCTTCACCAACTAAATTATATCATGCAGTCGGTAATCAAACTCCATAGGGTACAAGATTTAGCTTAACAAATAGTCACGTAATTATAACACTGGCTTGGATTAACCACGGAGTTATTTTTCACTGCACCCCGTTTTGGCCAAGTTCTCTAGAACACTGATGTTAGAGGTTTTGTGAGATGTAGATGAACAAAAATGCACCCTAAAGCAAGGAGGAGAAACCAATGAAGATATCCTCACCAGCACGCCTTCAAAAATGCTTTTGGACAGTTAACTAATCCCCCTCTATTAGCTGAAGACAACATATGTCTTGTAGTTCTAGAAATACCTCTCAAAATTCAGTAAACAAATGGTTTCTCTGTATATGCAGATTTTTATAGGAGTAATAAAAAGTTGAATAAGTACAATTCTGTTAGAAATTATACGCCCTCCGCAGTCTATACGCACATTTCTGTCCTTCTCCTGAACCTTCTTCTGCAATGTAAGGCTCTGCCTTGAAATACATATATTGTGTTTCGCCCCTGCTCTTTCCACTCTCATCATATTCACTGTCGGTGCCAGAATCCTCTTCAGCTGTATCCCATGTTTCTTTTTTTCCTTCATTTGCTTTAGATCTCCTGCTGCTTGTTATGCTGTGTGAATCAAGACCATTAGCCAAGGGGATAGAAGCACTGTCCACATTGCATAAGGTGTCACTACTGTGGCTAGAACTAAGAATGTCGCTGTCCACAGAACTTGTGCTCCTATCATTATTCACATCGGAATCTGACCGTTCCTCCGACTGGAAATTTTCTGGGTCAGAAACCTGAATTTGGTTTTCGAGCTCACGGTTTTCTGCTGAAGCCGATGAATCAACCTCATTAGAAGGTGATTCAATGTTTTCAAAGTCACTTGCCTCTGTGCTCTTGCTGCTATCTCCATTATCCATGTCTTGCTGCTGCTGCTGTAGAGACAATGTTTTAAGCTTTTCTGTACTCTCTTCCAGTATAGCTTCTACTGATTTCATATTACCTAAAGGTCCTTTTACTCTCTGACAAAGTTCATCTACATTGCTGGAATCTCCACTGGCCTTCTGAAAAACTGTCCTTCTAAATTGTGATCCAGGAGACTGTTCGGGTAATGAAACATAAAGTCTGATTGTATTTGCATGGCGATCCAGAATTTTCCATAAATGGGAATCTGTAAATGCCAACTGTCGATCCTGAGACTCTGAACTTTCAACGAATACCTAAATATATAAAGCAGGCAGTCTGCAAGTTAGTTTTATATAAAGCAGGCATTCCACTATTCTTTACAATTCCACATGCAAAAAATCCCTCATCTTCTGAATTTAAGAAATGTATTCAAACTGTATGTATGCCAATTAAAGATATTCTCATACCAGTTTAAGATCTTAGCTTTAAAAGCTGTCAAAATCCAGTAAATAACAGTACTTCTAAACAACAAAGCATTATTATTTCAATGCTATTAAAAGATAAATGGTTTTAATCTGCTGTTCTTATAATACGAGCGCGTAGAAATAACTTCAACATGAAGTAATTCACAACCCGAATAGCTTACTTTATTGCTTCTAAAAAAGCCTTCAGCTTTCAGTGTTTTGTTAGCCACATTGAGAAGTCGCATATCATTATAGCAACGTTCCAGCACAATCCGCATTGTTTCAGCAGGCAAATGCACAGCCTAAAGTGAAACAAGGAGATAGAAAGATACCCTATAATAAAGGCTTTTCTGACACTAACAAGACGGGTCAAGTTTATTACACGTGTACAAACAAGTGGAGGGAAAAAAATGGAAAGATACTATAGTCACACTGGGCAAAGAGTCACCTTCATTGCATGAGCGGCTAGTGAAGATTTCAATTTACCTTTGAAATAAGATACTTGAATTCTGTTACAGTCTGATTCAGATAAGCACGAACGCTAACAGGAGGAGCCACAGTTTCTTGCTTCAGGTCAACAACATGAACTTTTACCATGACTTCTGTCAGAGTAAGAAAATGAATAGTACACATCAATGTAAGTTAAATGAAAACAGAAGCAGAGGGTTAGCATGATAAAGTTGTAACAACTTTTTTTCTAACAAGATATTAAATTAATTTTTTTTCTAACAAGACATTAAGTGCCTTGCAATCATCAATTTATAAAAATGATTTAATAGCACGGCTCTTAGAATAAATTATGCATGTTTATTGTAGGCATTTATTGTATTTAATCAGAGAGCAGAACATTTTATAAAATATTAATTACCACCAGGTTTATAACACTGGAAAGTCTGTTCAGGTCGTCTTGTTTCCAGCAGAAGATCAAACATATAAGTCGATTTGACACCTCCAAGCAAGATTCCCATAGGAGTATCCTCTTCCCCTTCATAAGATCGTTCCAAATAATCATGAAACTCATCATATTTCACAAGACGGCAGAAATCCAGAGGAATAGCTTCTTCCAAATCCATTATCTAAAACAAACGTAGTGATGAATTCCAGCAAAAACTCAGTACAATTCAATTGAATGTGCAGAAAACAGAGCTGTTTCCAATGCTAAAACTTGAACAGAAAGTTATGGCCATTTTAGATTCTCTTGTTAAAGTAAAGTGTGCAAGTATTAAAAGAAAACAAAATTAAAGTTTCAGTGTCTGAAAGAAAGGAGCTTTGCACCCACTGCACACATTCCAAACTCAAATGTACTGTGATAACAGTTCCTAGTTGCAAGGTTGCCAATGCTTAAATAAGGAATTCTTTAGTATTTCCTAAATACACAAAATGATAAGGGTGGGATTCCAAGAGCTCCATATATATCAGTGGTTCTCAACCTGGGGGTTGGGACCCCTTTGGGGGTTGAACGGCCCTTTCACAGGGGTCGCGGCAAGGCAAGCAGCTTCTCCAGAGAGCCATCCATACAACAGCCTTGCGGGGTAGTAGAGCGAGAAAGAGTGTTTGTCTGTCTGGAGCAGCGGAAAAGAGTGAGATCGGCATGGTGGGACAAGAGGCAGAACTGAACTGAACTGAGAAACCCCGGAAAAAAATCCCAATTTATATACAATCATGAACAATGGATCTCCAATGCCATTGGTCAGTTTCGGTTTAATTTCTGTGAAAGAACACTTGCATAATTTTATGGTTGGGGGGGGTCACCATAACATGAGGAACTGTATTAAAGGGTTGCGGCATTACAAAGGTTGAGAAGCCCTGCTATACATGAACAGAAATTACTGAGACTGAATGTCGCTCCTTCTGCCTGCCCGCCCCCCCAGCCACTCGAGAGGCCTGAGGTTCCAAAGGAAGGAGGCTAGGAATGTCTCTGTATGTACATGCAAGCACACCTTCAAGGCCATACGGGGTCAGGGCCCAGTGTACCTGAAGGACTGTCTCCCCACCTATGCCCCCAAAAGAGCTACCAACCAGCTAATGGTGGCTGGCCCTAAAGAAATCTGCCTGGTCTCAACCAGGGCCAGAGCATTCTCTGTTCTGGCCCCCACCTGCTGGAACAAGGTCCTGGAGGAGATCAGGGCCCTGATGGAGCTTAAACAGTTCCACAGGGCCTGCAAAAAGGAGCTCTTCCGCCAGGCATTTGGTTAAGACCAGACGTAACCAACAGCGACTGAAGGGCCCCTGCTCTCCCCCTCCCTCTCAGAATTCCACCAGAATACTCTGGACCTGTTTGCACTGTTGCACTGTTCATTGTTTACATTGTTTATACTGTTATATGGTTACAACTATTAGTTATTAATATTATTATACAGTTATTCATATGTTATAGACTGTTTCATGTACTGTTCTTATGTTCTTATGTTCCATGTAAACCGCCCTGAGCCTCTGGGGAGGGCAGTATATAAATATGAATATGAATATAAATATAAACATTAATATAAATATAAACATAAATATAATACCTATGCATTATGTGTTCCGACCAACAGATCAATGCTATCTAATAAGGTTTCTGAAAGGCATGGTACAGTACCTTATAAGCTATCTCTACAGCTTCCTTCAGAGTCTTGTCTTTATGAACTTCTAGTTTATTCTCCATCATTATTTGTTTCACAGGATGCATACAGAATAATTTTATCTGTATAGTCAGGAACAAAAGGACAATATTTTTTCAAGTACATAAAATAGTTTTTACCTAAACCACAATAGAAAACTACAATTAAGATTTCATTACACGGTACTTCTGCGGAATGGAGGCTTAATCAAATGCCCTGGAGACTCGAACAGATTGTTTTGGTCTGTTCCCGACTGTGAGGAAGTTGCAGCAACCAAACTCCATGCCAGCTCTGGTTAACCAAGGATTTTGGATAGACAAATGATAACTGTTTATCATTTGAATAAAGCAGTAAGGGCTGTGTGGAAGGAGTTAGGGCGGGCCCTGTCTAGGATAAAAACGCGAAGCGTGGCTCCCCATTGGCTGCTTCACCCGCCCAGGGAATATGGCAGAGCGGCCTCGCCGCGCCGGAGACGCGGCGAGGCCGCTCCGCTGCCCGGGAGAAGGCTCCAGAGAGCCTCGGGTGGGGGATGGGCCGGCCAGCCTTCTCCCGGCCGGCGGAGCGGCCTCGCCGCGTCGGAGACGTGGAGAGGCTGCTCTGCTGGCCGGGAGAAGGCTCCAGAGAGCCTCGGGTGGGGGGTGGGCCGGGCAGCCTTCTCCCGCCCGGCGGAGCGGCCTCACCCAGGTAGGTTCCCCCGCGGTAGACTCACACCATGCCCTTCTTCCCCTTGCCTCCCTGCCCACACAGAACTCTTCCCACATCACCACGCCGTCCCTCGCCCCTTTCTAGAGCCTTTCTAAAATCTAGTATATATATAAACAAATAAGCCTATGTTGTTCTATTTTTAATGTGTGGAAAATCAGAACTGGCATAAAGGGCGTATTTTCTTCAGTGGTGAAATAAATGAAGCAGCTCACCGTGCAATGTTCTCTCTCACAGGCAGCTAGTGAAGAACTGAGGGAGGAGTGCTAGCCCCTCCCATGTCGTGTGACTTTTGGGACGGAAAGTCACTCTCCTCCTTCTGGAGGGGAGGGAAGAGGTAGCACTCCTGGGAGTGTAATAGACTTTTAAATAGTTCGCTAGCTACTCTCCGTGGCAGGCCTCCTGCATCACAAATCCCATGTGGGACTGCACTAGAGCCAGAAAAATGAACAAAAGATACTAATATCAGATTGCAGACAGGCCATGAAAATACAAAATGGTATCTCATCAGAACACAAAGGCAGGTACATAAAAGCAAGCGCTCTTCCAAGTCAGAGAATGCCATAATAGATGTCTTCTACCTAGAAATGTATATTGGTAATGTGCTAGCACTATGCCAAGTGATAATTCATGGACAATTCAAACATTAATCAGTTTTGATGAAAGCAATTCACAAATAAATTATGTTCATCTACTCTTTAGTGCAGTACACTAAAAGTATCTGGTCATTTTACTCCCACCTGAAATTCTTTTGAGCTGCCCATGCATATTACAACATACCTTGCAAGTATTGCGCTCAATTTCACGCTGCCTCTTTTCCTGTTCTTCCAACTCTTTTTCTTTTTGTACCAGTCTTTTAATATGATCAGGATAATCACTAACTTCTAAGAACTCTATTGAAGCAAAGAGATAAAACCAGAAACTTCTTGCAACTTTTATCAGTATTTCATAATCTCTTTAGAAATTACATTTCTATCCTATTCTTTCTCTTCAAAAATCATTTTTCATCTAACCATCACAGAGGAACTTAGTTTTAACTGCAGACATGATTGTGCCTTCAAATAGTCTCTTGTTCAGATTTTCCCATTCATTTTACTACAAATAATAATTAATTTTATTTCTACTTAAGCATTTAATTAAAACAAAAATGGACATTTAAAATAAGACAGTTGGACAGAGGCAGATTGGCACTGCTGGTGCTGCTTGATCTGTCAGCAGCATTCAATTTAGTTGACCATGAGCTTCTCACTCACCACCTTGCCGGATTGGGAATTCAGACACAGCCCTACAGGGGTTGGTCTCTTTTCTCCAGAGTCATACACAGAGGGTTGCGGTGGGGGAGAATCCGTTGCAGGCTTTTCAGCTCCCCTGTAGTGTTCCACAGGGTGTAATTCTCTCCTCCACACTGTTCAACATCTTTCTGTGTCCTCTGGTCCAGTTGGCATGGAGCTCTGGACTGGGCTGCCATCAATATGCTAATGACACCCAGCTCTACCTCCTGATGGAAGGCCGACCCAACTTCCCACCCCCAAGACATTTGCCAGATGACTGGAAGCAGTGATAGTTTGGCTCAAGCAGTCTTGGCTGAAACTCAATCCTTCCAAGATGGAGGTCCTGTGGTTAGGTAGGAAAGGCCTAGCATGCTTATGCAGCCTGGACAATATGCAGCTTCAGGTTGTACAGTCTGCCACGAATCTGGGTATGATCTTTTATTCCCTTTCTATGAAAGCATAGATCACTAGAGTAGCCCTGTCAGTGTTTTTCTACCTCCGCCAGGTGAAGCTACTAGCACCCTATCTGATCCCGGAGCACCTGGCCACAGTGATCCATCTGACAGTCACTCCAGATTAGACTGCTGTAACTGGCTCTATGTGGGCCTACCCTTCTGACCTTGACCAGGGCTAGAGCCTTTTCAGTGCTAGCCCCTACCCGGTGAAATGAGCTCCCAGAAGAGCTGAGGGCACTGACTGAACAGGTAGTTCTGCAAGGCCTGTAAGATGGAGCTCTTCCACCAGGTGTTTGGTTGAGGCGAGGACAGTGACACATTCCATTTTGGGATCCTTCTCAAAAACCTGATGCCTTATGCTATTGGAAGACTGCGGCTAGAACTAACCATGATTTATATTATACTATATACATATTTCTGTATGATAATTCTGTTGGGTTTATTTATTGTGGTTTTAATTTTTGGATATTATTGTATTTTAAAATTTTGTAAGCCATCACGAGCTGATAACCCCAGGAGTGGTAGAAAGGGAGGGAGGGAGGCAGGCAGGCAGGCAAGCAGGAAAAAATGCACAAGACGTTCTTAAAATCAGCTATTACCTATATATTTATTTATAATATTTCGGTTTTCCGAAATAAAAGGCAAAATATAAATTATTCCTACATTAAGCTCCTCCTCTTTCTTTGGAAAAAGGTTAGCTCAATGGCTTGCAGTTGTATAGTAATTCTGAGTTTTAAAAGTATCAGAGGGTGGTATATAAATATAATAAATAAATAAATAAATAATAAAATACAAGTACTTACTTGCATTTCTTGTTGGGTCCTTCAGTCTATATATAAGCATATATGCATTTGTAGAGCTACAGATTTTAAAAAGCACACACACAGAATTAGTCTGAGTCTTAGTTATTAAAATAGTACACCTACATAAGATATACCAACTAAATGTGCATAACATTGGTCAAACAATACAGGTACTTATTTAAAACATGAAAGCCCAGATATTATAGCTGACACTAAGTGAAACAAGTACTTATTTCCTTTGAAGATGTTTATTTTATTATTTTTTTTACTGAGTACAGACAGAATGGTCAGACTGTACTTGTTTCTGTTCCCTGGATATGATATTCTTCTTCCTGCTGAGTCTTCCTGATAGCTGGTAGTACCCTGAGGTCTGGTGGCACAGACTATTTTATCTTAGACATAAAGGATACTTAACCCAGGCATCCCCAGATCATTAGTGAATACCTTAGTGGCCAACAGTATTTGTAAGCATCTGGAGGACATCTAGCTGACTGCTGTTGGGATAGATGGACATTTGATCCAACAGAGATCCAAGGAACTTTATGCAAAAACTAGCCATGAAACAAACACCCTTATGTTTCAACATAAAATATGGGTAGTACTCTCAACAGGTCTGTGCACATGGTTTATTTTATTTCACATATTTCTACACTGAGTATGACCTAATGAAAATAGATAAAGGAACTGAGCAGACACCTCTGAGTGCTTCTGGGGAAAGAATGCATTTCTAGCTAGAAGAGAAGCAAATAAATGTTTTATTGCTTTGATTCTATTGTCATGTTGAGAAGTAATTTTATAATCTTCAGTCTATACTGAGAGTGCTTACTAAAATGGGTCTTTTTAATATGCTGGGAAACTTCCCTCCCCAAGCCATATATATATCAAGTCCATTATCATGCCAAGGCTTGTGCATCATGGAACCTGTTTAGCTTGAATGTCATGTATTCTGAATATTATTATATATTCTCCTCTTTACATTCATTCCTACTTTATTAGTTAATAAAGGCTTACAATAATTGACCAATTGGATTTTTAAAAAATTTAGAACACAAGTATTCAAGTAGAATAGTTTTGGTTTAATAAAAGTAGCTATGAATACAAGAGATACTTGGGTCAATTGTCAGCTAGATTATTAAGCAATGAAATAGACAGATGAAGGCAATCAGATATCTAATCTAAATAAAACAAAAAAATATATTAATTCCGTAAGGGTGTGTTTGATTGACCTAGTTTGATTGAACAAAGTTTCCTAACCTTGCAAAAGCACTGGAATAATACCCTCTACTTCCAGATGTTCCACCATAAGTTTTCTTAATGTCTTCATGAGTTATCTGGTAAGAAAATTGAAGAGGGTCCATTTCTCAGAAACATACATTTTTGAAGTAAATCATTTCACTGGCTTATAACACTATGGAAACATTTACATAGGTACAATTAGAGCATATATTATGAGTCTGCAATCCATGCAGGAAACTGCTATTTAAAAAAATTGGTTTTGAGCTATCTTCTACACAAAGTGAATAAATTAACTCCTCTTGCAAGAAAGATCCAGCGAAATCAATTGATTCTGTTACAAAATTAATATGAGGAAAAACAGGCAGGCTGCTGTATAGCTATACCCTTCTGCTGTATAGCTGCTGTACCTGTATGTTGACCTCAACCTATAACAGAATACTTCTTCAAATTTTGGTCATTATCAAAAGCTATTATAGGTATTCCATTTGGTGTCATTAACCCTCCACGTACCTAGATCCCAGGATGCATCTGCTTCCTTTAAATTCCTCCTCTGAAATATGTTCTGCTTCAGAGTTCAGCACACCAACTGTGCAATGAGCAATTAAAATCCTCATCTAAAACATGGAATGCTATGACTGTACAAAATGGCTTACCCTGCTAACATGTTGATCATTGAAACTGTACCACTGGTCATCGTTAAAAGATTTTATACATGCATAGTAGTGACCTCCAGCTGCACTTCCTGAATGGACCATAACAGAAAATAGTTCATATAATAGAGAGTTCTGCAAAAAGCAAAAAGAAAAAAGACATCTAAAACATTGTTAACATCATTAAAAAAAAAAAGAAAAGCCTGTAGTTAAGGGTTTCCATATTATTTTTACTGAACTACATAAGCCATTTTCAACTACTTTTCTTCATGATCAATTCCAAAATGATTATCATTCTGAAACCATATTGTGGCACCTTAAGCACTAAGGTGTGCAGCTCCCGATTGACCCTTGGCCCGTCCCAGACATGCCGGCCCTGCTCGGGAGGGGGGGGAAGGCTTCGGGACGGGCAAAGGAGCAGGCCCGCCACATCTCTAGCCTGCTCCTTTGCCCGCCCTGAAGCTAGGGACTTGGGTGGGAGGGGGCGGGAGGAAAGGCTTTGTGGCAGGGGCCCCACAACCAGGCCGGGAAAGGCGGGCGGGCCCTCCTGCACCCAGCCGCTGACCCGCTAGTGCCCACTGTATTGGGCCAGAGCAGGCCTTAAACCCTAGTTAATCATAGAGTTGGAATGGACCCCGAAGGTCATCCAGCCCAACTGCCTGCAGAATGCAGGAAATTCACAACTACCTGCCCACCACAGTGACCCCAATTCCATGCCCAGATTACTCCCACCCTCAAAACCAGAATCCCTGGCCAATCTGGCCTGGAAGAAATTAGCTTTCTGATCCCAAAATGGCAATCAGCATTTCCCTGGGCATGGAAGAAAGGGCCCCAAGAGCAAGCACCGACACAATCCCTTCTGCCCACCCACTAACACTCTGCTTAAATTCACAGAATTAGCATTGCTGCCAGAATTAGCATTGCTAACCTCTGCTTAAAAACTTCCAAAGGAGAACCCACCAACTTAAAACTCTGAATGGTAACCAAACTGAAGTATAGATAATATCCAGGTATCGGAGATAATCTGGAACCAGCAGGCAGAGAACTGGAACAGTTTTTCCAAGAAAACTAGGCCTAAACACTGTTGACATAGTTTGGCTCTGAGATGTCTTTATAGACAACTCATGCTGACCCATAGATCTCATCTGATGCAGCGAAGGTAGAAATGACTGCTGTTAAGGATACTATGGAGGAGTCTGATAACAGATGGATAATGTCCATCAAGGTGCTGTTGGTACTTGTAGGAAGACCCTGGTTGATGTAAGAGATGTTGAGCGATGGAGATGCCAAAGGAACAGGTGGTTTGCTTATTCTTTTTAATCTGAGATAGTACATCATCCTTCTTTAATGAAAATAAGGTAAGACCCTCAAATGGAAGGTCTTCAACCTTTTGTCACATCTCCATGGGAAGAACAGTTGAGTGGAGCCATGCATGCCTTTAAAAGACAATGGCCAAAGCCCTGGCCAAAGAGTCAGCTGCATGTCATCTTGCATTAATTTGCTATTTTGACAGGCAGATAGCTACTGACTGAAGATGTTTGGCTAGGGACTTCTTATCCTGTGGTAGAAGAATTTAAAAAGGCATCGTTCCCCAATTATAGCCCCATAGTTAGTGACTTCAAATTCGAAGATGAGGAAGGGTAAACATTTCTACTGACCACATCAATTTTTCAGCCCTCCTTATTGATAAGAGCTGAATGGGTATCCGGGTGTTGACGAGCCTGTTTTTCCTCAGCAAAGAGGGATGAAGGGGCCACATCTGTGAAGAGTTAAGGATAGCCCCTCTTGTTGAACTCTATAGAGAGTCTCAGCTCTTTTTCAATTTCCCAGATGTGTGCTGAGAAACAAACTCTGTAAAGCGTCCTCAGTCATGCAACTTTCTGACCTGCCTGGCTGACAATTTCATTTATCAAATGGTAGATGAACCCACAAGAGGTTCAGCCATACTGGACTTAATATTGACCAACAGGCAAGAATTGGTGGATGAGGTGAAGGAGGTGGGGACCCTAGGGGGAAGTGACCATGTCCTCATAGAATTCCTTTTGAGGTGGGGAGGCAAGGAAGCTTGTAGCCAGACGCAGATGTTGGATTTTCGTAGGGCAAACTTTAATAAACTCAGAGACATGAGTGTCATACCATGGACGAGAATGCTGGAAGGCACTACTCAAACAAGAGCTATTGCATGCTCAATCAATGACTATCCCAGAAAGGCGAAAACACTGCAGGAGCTCTAAGAAGCCTATTTGGATGAACAGAGAACTTCAAGAGGAACTAAGAAAGAAAAGGGAAATGTTCAGGAAATGGAGGGAAGGAGTACCTACAGGTTACTAGGCACTGTAGATCAATCATCAGAAAGGCCAAAGCTGAGAGTGAGCTAAGATTGGCCAGGGAAGCCCACTGTAACAAGAAAAGATTTTTCAGGTATGTTAGGAGCAAACGTAAAGGAGGCAATAGGCCCACTGTTGGGTGCGGATGGACAAACTCTAACGAAAGATGCAGAGAAAGCAGAAAGGCTCAGCGCCTATTTTACATCTGTTTTTTCCCACAGGTCAAAGGGCTTAGGTACATCTAGAGATGGCAGTAACCAAGAGATAGTGTCTGAGTGGCAGGTTGACATGGACAGAGAGGTTGTTGAGAGGCATTTAGCTGCACTGGATGAGTTCAAATCCCCTGGTCCGGATGAAATGCACCCGAGAGTGCTCAAAGAACTTTCCAGAGAACTTGCACAACCCTTGCCCATCATCTTCGGGAACTCTTTAAGGACTGGAGATTTCCCGGAGGACTGGAAGAGAGCAAACGTTATTCCGATCTTCAAAAAAGGGAGGAAGGATAACCCGGGAAGCTACAGACCAGTGAGTCTGACCTCTGTTGTGGGGAAGATAATGGAGCACATATTAAAGGGAGCGATCTGCAAACATCTGGAGGACAATTTGGTGATCCAAGGAAGTCAGCACGGATTAGTCTCCAACAGGTCCTGTCAGACCAACCTGGTTTCCTTTTTTGACCAAGAGACAGGTTTGCTGGATCGTGGAAATTCGGTTGATGTTGTTTACTTGGATTTTAGTAAAGCTTTTGATAAGGTTCCCCATGATGTTCTGATGGATAAATTGAAGGACTGCAATCTGGATTTTCAGATAGTTAGGTGGATAGGGAATTGATTAGAGAACCGCACTTAAAGAGTTGTTGTCAATGGTGTTTCTTCAGACTGGAGGGAGGTGAGTAGCAGGGTACCTCAGGGTTCGGTGCTCAGTCCGGTACTTTTTAACATATTTATTAATGATCTAGATGAGGGGGTGGAAGGACTACTCATCAAGTTTGCAGATGACACCAAATTGGGAGGACTGGCAAATACTCCAGAAGATAGAGACAGAATTCAATGAGATCTGAACACAATGGAAAAAATGGGCAAATGAGAACAAGATGCAATTTAATAAAGATAAGTGTAAAGTTCTGCATCTGGGTCAGAAAAATGAAAAGCATACCTACTGGATGGGGGATACGCTTCTAGGTAACACTGTGTGTGAACGAGACCTTGGGGTACTTGTGTATTGTAAACTAAACATGAGCAGGCAGTGTGATGCACTGGTAAAAAAAGCGAATGCCATTTTGGGCTGTATCAACAGGGGCATCACATCAAAATCAGAGGGCAGCTCTCCCACAAATCCATCAGAGGATCCCCTCCAATATTGAGATCTCTAACATCGAAATCATTGTTAGATCTATTGCATTGGTGCCACCTACTGAAGATAGGTTGAGGGACTTGAGAATGTTCAGCCTGGAGAAAAGGAAGTTGAGAGGGGACATGATACCCCTCTAAGTATTTGAAAGGCTGTCATTTGGAGGAGGGCAGGATGCTGATCCTATTGGCTGCAGAGGAAAGGACACGCAGTAATGGGTTTAGACTACAAGTACAATGATATAGGCTAGATATCAGGAAAAAAATTTTCACAGTCAGAGTAGTTCAGCAGTGGAATAGGCTGCCTAAGGAGGTGGTGAGCTCCCCCTCACTGGCAGTCTTCAAGCAAAGGTTGGATACACACTTTTCTTGGATGCTTTAGGATGCTTTGGGTTGATCCTGCATTGAGCAGGGGGTTGGACTAGATGGCCTGTATGACCCCTTCCAACTATATGATTCTATGATTTATGAAAAAACAAGAGGCAAAATTTACAACTATGTTGTGTTCCTCATCCAGGTATAATAAACATGAATATTCATTAGATCTGGTTATTTTTGTCTTGTATTGGGAACATTTTTAAACAGTGCCTTCTATAACATTATGAAGAGAAGTTTGAAGAGACCACTGGAATTCAACCTCGCGCAACAGCAGCAAAAAACAAACTGAGGGACAAGGAGAGTGTCCTCCTTCAGAGCATGTGACCATTTGCACAGGAAAAGGGCTGCAAACATGCTCCAAAGAGGAAAGGCTCAAGGTAGCCAGCCTGTACCTGCTCAGTCTCAATGTGAGCCTGCATGTTCTTCAATGAGATTCTAATTCCAGATCCACTTCAAGGTTTTGGTCTTAATCTTTAAGGCCTTATGCAGTCTGGGCCCTGCATATCTGAGGGACTGTCTCTCTGAATACATTCTCCAGAGAGTTCTTTGATCGAGCTTAGCAAACAAACTGGCCCTAAAGAAATTTACCTGGCCTCAACCAGATCCAGGGCCTTCTTGGCCCTAGCTCCTGAATGGTGGCATGAGCTCCTAGGAGAGATCAGGGCCCTGTTGGAAGTCTCTGGGTTTTGCAGAGCCTGCAAGACGGAAGAGGCTGGCTAGATAATAAGCACCATCATATCAAAATCTTGGGCCTCCCCCCTACCCCCTTCAGTCCTCCTTTTCCTCCAATCTTTTAACATCTATTTCGAGCAAGAATAACTTAAGAGAAAGGTACCTTCTCAATGCCGACTTTTGAAATTCTTTCAGCAGTACTGTTACTTTCAAGACATATTCCTTCATCCACTCCATCATCATTGGAGAAATCATTGCTCATCTGATCACTGTGACAACTGCCTTCATTCTCTGCTCCACTGTCAGTGCAACTCTCTGTTTGAGGAGACTTCTTAAACAAGCCATAAATATTAGGTTTTGTAAAAAATGTATTAAGAGCACCCATAAATGTAACAAATTATTTGAAATGTTGAATTCACAATGAAAATTATACTTTTGCATTATATAATCTTAAAGTATTTGTGGAGTGATTAACTTCAAGTATAGGTTCTACAGAGCTCTATTTCCCATTTGGATGATACAGACTCAAACACTCTGTTTGAGACACCATGGAACAGAATGGACATGTTTTCCTCCCATTCCCTGAAATGGCCCTGCACAGTGACTAGCATAGGAATTCCTTACACATACATGTGGTCAGATCCAACGCTTTATTAGTTCAACGGGAACATAACACTTTAAAGGTCAACTTGAATAAGCATAGATTTTTATTATCTGGAGGTGCAAGACTAAACTCAATTTTCTATGTCATACCAGCATCCCTGAGCATGACCTTTGTTTCAACTTTCTCCAAGAAAAGAAAGCAAGCATGACATTTCAGACAAGGCATGTGGTATTCAATTTTTATGTATTTTATGGTATAGTATGTAAATTTTATGTAGTTTTATATTACATTTTAGAGCCTCTTGTGGCACAGGGTGGTAAGACAGCCGACATGCTGTCTAAAGCTCTGACCATGAGGCTGGGAGTTCAATCCCAGTAGCCGGCTCAAGGTTGACTCAGCCTGAGTACCCAGCTTGCTGGGGGGTAAAAGGGTAAAGACTGGGGAAGGGAATGGCAAAGCACTCCGCATTGAGTCTGCCAAGAAAACGCTAGAGGGCATCACCCCAAGGGTCAGACATGACTCAGTGCTTGCACAGGGGATACCTTTACCTATATTACATATTATGCACAACGAACTTTAGACAATGGCATTGGTAATCAACTTTAAGCTGATTGGATTGTAAACAAATTTACATTGCATGTGGATCATTACCTCATCTTCAATATCAATGAATGAGCCCATGTCCAGCTCTTCTGGAAATGTCATCCGGTCATTAAGTTTTATCCTGTGCATAGTAGTATAATCAAAGTCAAATCTCTTTAGCTGCAAGGTCAACAGATAAGGAAAATGCAAAAACCGCAAGCCCTGTAAAACAAAGAAGGTCCCATAGGCTTATGCATCTCAGAGATACAAATTCAACATTAAATTTCTATCAGAAGCTGTGCATTCATTCATTCACCTTTCTTGCATCACATTTCTTCTTACAGCGTTCACAGAAATACTGATTTGGGCCATCAAGGATCTCGGGTTGGATGAATGCATGTAGAGCTTCCTCCTAATTAAAAAAAGAAAAAACACCACCACCACAGATTTCAGTACTTTCTAAAGTCAGATTATGCGTGCAATCTGGAACTGCATGACAAGCAAGTGGTTATTACAAGTGACCTAGATATAATGAAACCAAAGAATCCTAGGTTCTATAAACAGAGAAAACAAAAAATTCACAGAATGGTTTGGGAGGGAAAAAAAGCCAAATGAAATCAGTATTCTATTTTAGGTAAGCAGTCAAATCATGACTAATACATCACTGTTTATTAAGTGCTCTATGGTTCCATCAGGATCAGGTTTTGTTAACAACCTGAAGTGAAATAACCTGTTATCTTGCACATCACATTAAGTCACAGTGGTACATTCAGCTGTTTTTGAACTGGTGTCATGAAAGTCGATCAATTTCATGTCCTTACCCTCTCAGTTTAAAGATGGCTTTGTTCCTTTAGGAACAAATGTAACATTAAGCATAGTATATAAAAGAGATATAATCCATCCTCCATCTTCCCTGAAGGGTAACTGTACCAGGCCAAGATCACAGATTTCATTCTTGTACGTGCCTATGTCTGTAAAAGTCCTATTATATATACAGATGCAAATTCAGCATATTAAAGAACTCACTCTTAATTGTATTTTCAGTGGCTGTGAGTGCTACTTTTTGCTTTATATTCTTCCAGCATAGGTAGGTATGTGAGGTTGGCATACAAGTTAGTGTTGGACTAGAAACAGGTGAATCTCAAATTCCCTTCACTATGAAGTTCATCTGGTGACTTTTGACCAGATGTTCTTCTCTCAGCCTAGCCTACTTCACAGAGTAGCTGTGAGAATAAAATGGAGGAGAACCACCTGAGCTTCTGGAAGAATAAAAATGTAATACCAAAAAACGATACCCCCTGTAACAAATCTGAGTTCTTTGCAGGAAAACTGTTTGCATTAGCAGGCATGAAACAGAGCCTGAGAATTTTACTGGTGAGTCCAAAAGTCATTGTGTCTCTGCTCTAGTCTCCTCCATTCAAGCTCCACTGGGAAAGAATTTTATAGCATCTATATTCATTGGACACGATAGGATCATTGAACATTTCTACAGAATTACTCACGCTCAGATGAGTAAGTGGCAACTGTTTCTCTTAAGAGTCACTGACCTGGATTAATTTTTTTCCAGTTAGGAGCATACCCAAATGATCAATGCCACACAGAAATATTAAATATGGATGTTTTCAGCAGTTAACTTCAGGTGGGTAGTTAGTCTGAAGCGGTGGAACAAAGCTTGAGTCTAGTGACACCTTTAAGATCAACAAAGGTTAATCTGGGTATAAGTTTTCCTGTGCACACACACAGGACAGCTTATTTAATATTAACTATTAGTTTTCTAAAGGTCAAGGTCAAGTGTGAGCTTACAGAGGTTCACTTTTAAAGTGAATTTTCCCACTGAAACTAACAAGGCATTTTTCTGAACTTCAAAGAGTCACTTTCTGGTCCACTATGCTTTTGGAAGCTGTGCATTACTGCCTTTTATGCACTGGAGTGCATGTCATCTAGTTTTGTTGCTTCTTTCCCTAAAAGGGATGGGGAGGGAATGAGATACTCTCTTTTTACCATGCAACTGAATTAAACCTGTCCACAGATTTTGTGCACTTATTTAGCAGCATTTAAACAGTCTGCCTTTCTAAAAAAGATTAAATTACATAATAATTGGATATTGTGCTTTTGCCTTTTGATTGGGAGCCGTAGAATGACCTTATAAAGGCTAATATGCAGCAGAGGCATAATTCAAAATCATAACCTGAATAATCTCTCAGGGAGCCAAGAATTAAGAAATACTTCTACATCATTTCACAGAGAATTGTCCTTTTCTTGCTTCTTCCCAACAGTATTTTCAATAATACTTTTTTACTAATTGAAAGTGAAGTAACTGGTAATATCTGCAAGGGAAGGGGTTTTTCAGTTATACTTTAAAAAACTCAGCTGAAACTTAATTTAAATATTTTTTGGAGTTAACTTTTAACCAGTTAGCTTGAAAGCTGACTGGGTTTATAACCTCATTACAACACTAGAAGCAATGTGTTTCCCTGTAAAATTTAAAACAAACAACATTGGCATGTTATTAGATGTGTAATTTAAAAGGTAAAAATGGTCAATTTTTTAAAAAAAGAGGGCCCTGAAGGTCATGAAAAACAATTGTTCCCAATAGCTAAATAAATAAGAGGGGGCTTCATTGGGCAGAAGACTCACCAATTGCAAAATGCTGGCAACACAGCTTATAAGATTACTATCTAAAGCATGTTGTTTGATGGATCCCACTTTGGGAGGAAATCAAGGATAGGGAAGGTCTTCAAAAAGCCTCCAATTCATCCCTTCTCCCTCCATTTCTGAGAACTCAGGGAAGCACTAAGAACAAACAGAATAAAGATTTTACAGCCCCTGCTTTTCCACATGAACAAAAGCTCTTGTTTTTATCCTTCCGTAGTGACTAGTTACAAAAGGATTTTTCTCTAGATCATAACTGTTCACTTAGAAAAAAATGTTTACAACTTTAGAGTCTGCAGAAAGATATGCAATAAAGTCATGCCTCTTAAATCAAGAACTGAAAATACTACAGAATCTGAATTATTATTATTCAAATTGTACCAAATTCAAGTCAGACCAGTTAAAATTATCTGCAGACAGATTCCATATAAGATGCAAAACAAGCTAACAATCATGCACGTCATCTGCAAAACACAGAATTCTAGACATCAGTTGCTATCAATATGCTTCTCATGGAACAAATGCTGTCTAAAATTTTGTCTGTTGAACATCATCTATTACAAATCTTCTATTAAAAATAATAGTGATATATAATTTTCTCAGAATACTAGAGTATTTATGTGGGAAGCAATTGTATATATGTATGTATGTGCAATACAACATAAAATGTTACACCTTTTATCAAATAAATGGCATATGAATGACTGACAGAAGTGATTATGCAAAATTTATGTAGACTCCATGTGATGTGCAAGTCAACAAGGAACCATACTATTCTATATTTATATGTGAACAAAAGTGATGCTCCTATGGATTTCAAAAACTGAATGAAAAATCATGAATGGCAATGTATTATATAATGACTTAATTGCTTACCAAGGAAATGCAGCTGAAAATCATTCCTTTAAGTGATTTTTGGCAATATGCCACAATATTTGATCTCTCTGCCACATTAGCTCACCTCTGTATTTTTCTTAGCATACTATGTTTGATTCTGATTATCCCTACAAATTTTCCAGTGGAATTAATACTGGTTTCTCCCAAACACCTCTCTCTCCCTCTCAAACAGCACACCGTTTGGGTTCTCAGTACATAGCTCGCCACCGCTTTACCACAACTTAACATTTCAAGATGTGGTGAATGGAAAAATACTGCATATATTTTAAAACGTTTAAAATTTAAATTGTCCTAATAATTATTTTCTATTTGAGTAGCCCAAGAAAAGGCTATCAAAGTGAGATGACAGCGTAAAACTGACCAGTGTAATATACTGTTCTCATACCAAAGGAACTTGCAGACTCACATCATTAAGTACATCAAGTTTCAACTTTTCAAAGTTTTGTCACTCCATGTGTAAGATTACAGACAGTTTCTTAATATTACTACTGTAAATTGTGCTATTTATAATGTGTATTTGCAGGCACTCAAGGAAACAGTATCTGAACTACAATACCAATTAATTACAATAAAAAATCTCAGGGTTCTTATAAACTTTTCATGGAGTGAAGTTCTGGAAACAGATCTTGCCCTCCTTTCCTTCTCACTGCAGTTCTCTGACCCTGGGGAAATTAATGCTATGGATCAGAACAGCTTTATGAACAACAGGCTATATAGCACAGGATGTGGTAGCATAAAAGGTGATCAGGTGAAATCCCCTTCTCCTGGCAAAGCAAGCTTTCTGCACACGCAGAAGGGCAACTTGACCAAATTTCCTCTTCATGTTGTATATTTTTACTCCATCCTTGCTCCAATCTCTCCCCTCTTCCATTTCATCTCCACAACAGCTTGAGAGTTAGATTAAGCTAGAGAAAGCAGCCAACCCAAGGTCATCCTGTGAGTTTCATGGCCAGTGGGGAGTTGAACCTGGCTCTCCCAGGACTTTGTACAATACTCTAACCCGGTGGTTAATCTTACTCTGAAAATGGTGTGCTACATTCAATTTTTTGGGTTGCAAGGTCTGCACTTGTACTGTCAAGTTCCTGAAAGTATTTAAACATATTTAGGAAATACCACATACACCAGAGCTTAGTCAATTGAGCAGACTGCTTAATGGTTTGCTATAGATATTTCATATATCCATGGCCAGCTTCTCATTAAAGACTTCTCATGTATGAAGGAAACTTAACCTTAAAATGACAGATGACAATTCTGAAAGCATATGTTATCAGTATGTATGTCCATTTATTGGATTTAGATTCTGCTTTTTCACCAAAGCAGGTCACAACATTTGTAAAGTGTAGCAGTTTCAAGATTTGTATTTTCCGAGAAACTAATTTCAAGTTAGAGAGGAGTCAATCCAACTGAACCCAAAACAGGCATGTGAGGGTGACCTGGCCTGCTGGATTCTCTCCTGTCTGCTCAGAGCAAAAGGCCTTATGTGGCCACTTATGTGAGGGATTAGATATAATATAGAAAGCCTAGTAGCAGCCTCAGGTGGCTTTCTGCAGAGTTATTATTATATTTAACTCTGGGACCAGTTAAGCATATTTTCTCTTGCCTATGAAGAAACAGGTATTATAGCACTCCCTCAACTCTTTTAGAATTTATATAAGATTCAAGTAGTCATTTGGTTAAAGAGTTCCTTTGTAATGGTATGTGCTTTATTATATTAAGGGAAACATTTACACATGATCTCGAAAGAATGCAATCTATTGTTAACTGGTAATTATGGTAAAGCTAGACTTCATCATGAACCAAATGAAGAGACAGTTCTGAATACTGAAAGGAAAGATTTCTTCTAGCAACATATGGCAATATAACTTTGAAACCCTAACACCACTAAAGAAATTTAAACTTTATTTTGATTTGCAAGGTAAATGATAAGCAGTTGGACATATTCTTAAGCATAGAAGGGATGCAAATTTCTTATTTAATGTTAGCAGGCATTTCAAATGTAGAAATGTGAGCACAAAACATGAAATTGCAACAAAACTTACATTTTTGCAAAATACGAAAATATTAACAAATCATTATCTAACATCCATTATCTACCATATTAGAAACTAGGGAGATCACTTACCTCTAACTAGAGTTCTTTGAAGGTAGTATCCTCAGACTCCCTATCTTGGGAAGTGCTGCCTGTGGCAAGTTACCTCAGAAAGAGACTAGCAAGATCTAAAGAATTTTGTGTTACCTTCCATGAGACCTATTAGCGCATGTGTTGATCCCATCCTGATTGTTATAACCTCTGAGGCCATGCCTCCTTATCTACTCTCATCCATGGATCAATGGAGGATACTACCTTCAGAGAATTCTATTTAGAAACAGGTGATTTTTTCCCTTCTCCAAAAGCAAGTATCCTCCATAGTTCCCAACTGTTGAAAACTAGACAGCTAGAGTATTTCCTTTTATGAAGAACCACCTTTGCAATTCAATGTAGGAGAAAGTATGAGAGAGCTCAGGTAATCATCAGAGCATCAACACCAATTCCAGGACAAGAGCTCCAGCAGTAATCTGACACAATGTAAATGATTCTCATGTTTTGACAGAATAGAAATAATGCTGTTTGAACTAAACTGAATGTAAGGGGTCTGATATCCATGTAAGTTTATCGTATTTAAACATGAGTGAAACAAATATTCTATAATATTTAACTGAATGCTTACTCCTGACATCTCAGGGGAAGTTTTCAAGACAGATCTTATGATGGCACTTAATTTTTTATGAAGAAAATTTATTCAGCTATTCTCCATTACCTCATAGGTTTCGCTCTCAAAATACAGAGGAGCCATTTAAAACCACAGCAGAAAACAGAATGGAAAGAAGAACTATACAATCAATTATGAACAAACTGAAATTAAAATGAATTAGTCTGGTACCCATATATAACAATGGCACCAAACACAGGGAATGGGGGAGGCCAATCCAAAGTTGGAGGAAAGCCTCCAAGAAGACTCCTTCCTTCGTGCTCTCCTGGCTCATCCCAGAATGCAGAGGGCAGCTAGAAATCTTGCCACGGCATTCTGAACTAAGCTCTTCTACTGTTTTTAAGGGAAGATCCATGCAGAGCACATTAAACCACAGAAAGCACATCTAGGAGGTGACAAGAGTCTGGGTTTCTGTGGTTAGATCATGCTTCTCAAGAAAGAATCTCCACTCATGAACCAGCCAAACTGGATGCAAATATTTAACATTGCAGATGAAATCTGAACATTCATCCATAAACCGGGATATAACTATACTTCCAAGTTGCAAATAAGCTTCTTTAGGGATGCTAACATCATATAACAGCCTTATCTGGTTTCAATTCCAGTATACTAGTCCTTATCCAATATATTATTGTGACCAGATGTTGGTATGAAATGTTGTCTTGTAACATCTAAATATTGGTTGACACATCAATCCATTACATCAGAGGAAGAAAATGGTCAGCACCAGTATCTTATATAGCTTGTTTTTATTACAACCATCAGTACCATCAAAAAATCATTGAAGATATTCTTTATAAGCACCTGGCAGCATATCAACAGAAAAGACATACTGAGCTCTGCTATCAGGAAGAACTTACTGGTACATTATTACCATGAATTCATTTAACCTACACTTGTATTCCTTAAACATGCACTAGTAGGACTCAATGAAGGGTCAAAAGCCTTCTAGAACTTGCTAGCTGTTTTACTGCATAAAGACAGAAAACCCAAGATGAAGTATGTAGGAGGATACCTACCTTTTAAGAAAGTTATATTGCATTAATGTGTAATTTGTGTATAGATGCACTAGCAGTCAGTTTAATAAGTACACACCACGCTTGCAAAAGCTTGGCTGGAGCCATAAGGCCGAATGACCAATGGAATATCAAGGTATGTGTCTATTCTCCAACTCTCATATCCACACTCCAGACATCTTACGTAGTCCTTCAGCTTCCCTTGATAGAGCTGATTTATGAGATCAGCCTACAATTGAGAGAAATCATAGTATATTAGTATGGGGGATATACTGTCCTGAAGTATATAACTCTAGCAAATTTATTCATTCTGAATTGCTCTTTCATAATAAGTTCAAGATGCTTGCCTGTGTGCAATCTAACAATGACCGTCTGTTAGTCAATGCATTAACAATGGGATTTTACAATACAGACAAACATAGACTAAAAAATCCTGTACTAAATATATTCCCATATTTAAGAACATTGTAACTAACCACAATTGGAAAACTAAACTGATAATATTTGGAATTCCTCATATCTGGCCATCATTCTGGAACATGTCATAATTCAAGTAAGTCAGAGAGAAAGGGTAAAGAAGAGGCAAATGTTTTGGTTGCAAACAGTGGCATTATAAGCAGACAGCACTGCAAAGGGAAAGGGGATGAAGACAATTGTCTCACATGTTACCCCTTCCTCACAAACACGCAGTCTGATATTATTAATGTGTGTCATGGAGAGACAGACAGTATGCAAAACTTAAACGATGAAATTGAATCTGAGTACTCTTTAGTATTCCTCTGTATTCCAACACAAATCCCTCTTCCTATAACCAACCACTATTAGCCCTATAAAATCAGAGTCCCGTAGCACCTTTAAGACCAACAAAGGTACTACTGGATTCTGATTTTATTATGCTACTTCACACCAACATGACTACTCATTTGAATCTACCACTATTAGCTCTGGCAGACTTCTGGTGAAACAAACTACATGGATGACGGTGGTCTTAACTAAAGAAAAATGAAGTAGACATGTGAGGGAAACCCTGTCTTTCCCTCATAAAGCTCCACCATTTTTCTCCCATGTTGGCTTACTTCCATCAGGAAAACCTGGCTGAAAGAAAAGTGCTACAAACAATGGAATGCAACGATATAAGGTATAAAAAGATGTAGCTCTTCTTGCTCAGATTTCCTAACCCCCCAATTTTAGACATGAACAGGGAAACATACATATAAAACTTCTGACTGTTTATTGTTTGGAAACAGGGTTGATCAATTTAAACAATCACTTTAAATCATAAAAAATGATTTTAATAATTTGAGTTATAATTTAAATCAATCAATCCTTGGGACAAGCAGTAATTAACAAGGGATTTGATGTAAAGCAACATTTTCTATTTAGTATACAAACATAAAAGTACTTGTGCTAGTTTATTTCTAAAGCCTGTTGGTTCAGGCAATAACGGTTCCGCCTCTTTAATCTAATCCATTACTACAAGTACAAAATGTGTTATACCTGTTCTGTTTGCTTCCACTTTTGTTCCAAAGCATCAAACATAACTCTACAAAGTTCCTGTACATCGTGCTGTTGCCATGCTGTTGTAAAATAAAATTGTTAAATTAAAAAAAAACCTACTTACAGGATTTTAACAGCATAATTCCAAAAGAGCAAATATTGTTCTCTATTTTGCTTTTGCTTAGGACACTGCTTATTTCAGAATAGATCTTCCATGTCTTCTACTTGGCTAAAGTCTTTCTCCATTCATATTCATTAACTGTTTGGTTTTCCAAAGCACTGAGTATTTACAACTGTAGAAATATTAATAAATACTAAAAAGAGTAGTGATATATTGTATTCCTAACACAATTTCTATTTTGGCTTTAATAATACACTAGCATCTCATATTTTAAAGATAATCATAAAGACTCAAAAAAGTATCAAGTGAAATTGACACAATTTTCTGTAATGTATAAAATTTGTTTTAAATTACAAAATTCACTGAAACATATAAAGATTGTGTGCTATATAAATAGAGCATTTGCTGAGTAGATAATCCAAACAGAAATATATAATTTTATGGGTTGGGTTTTATGACTTCATTTATAAGCAGAATGGAGACACAGGATTCTGTGGCTTATGCTTCAAGATTTAAAAGAGGATGGCAAACTATACTTTCATATGTATCAATAATTATTTGGTTAATTGTCTCTTTTTCTTTATAATTTAAGCGATGGGAATTGAGCACGTACGTTTCAAGATAAGAATGGATTGTGTTTTTATATAGATTAATGATTACTCTGCTAGCCGGCTGTTTCCTTTTTTTTTCTCTCTCTCTATTTTTCTGTAAACTTAAGAAAGACAGCAGTAACTGTTAGGTTAGGACTAATATGCAATGGGAGCTGACTACATATTTCTTGAGATAATATCAGATTATACTATGTATGGTATACGCGCATAGACGATGTATAGACTGTGTATTAATAATTATTCATTAGCTAGTCGTTTTTCTTTTTCTCTCTTTTACTTTTCTGTAAATGCTTTACATAACAACAAACAATAAAATTTCAGAAACAAAAAAAAAGATAATTGAAGCACTGCAAATAATAAAAACTACTATAGAGCAACGATTGAATAGTCATTGATCTCTCCTTTTCATACATTATCTCAAAGTAGCAATTAAAAAATCTAACATTACTGCTGGGTGTTGCTTGGAAATTAAATATTTTAAAATAGCACCTAGAAGTCTATACCAAAGCTTGCACCTCCTACACTTATTAGAACATGATATTCCAATTCCGTTGAGCTAGTTTTCAATAAGCAACTAACTCATGGGCTAGTTTGGGTTCTTTATTATGCACATCTTCAATAAACAATATCTTTATATTTAGGCCAACATGATTGTAAGTTTAACCAAGCACTTAATTATATGTCTGCATACCTTCACTACTATCCCATCCAAAGCTTCGCGTAACATCTGTAGTTTCAATTGCTCTCTTTTTGCTTGTCTGTAATAACACAAACAGCCTTTGAAGCTGGAAAGGGATGCTTGTCACTGGATCTTCTTCAGATTCCTCAAATTCCCATCTATCAAAACAGTCATTTAGTATCAACAATTAATTTACAGGATATTGCTCTACAAATCTCTAGCATACATTTATTTATTAGGCAATAAACTTATTCATGTTAGACAGTAGTTCTCAAGCTGTGTCCCAGGGAACTCTTCTCAAGAGCATTTCAGTGAAAATATCAATAATGCAGAACAATCTGCCACCACTACCAACAGTTCCCTGAAGTGTGTAACTGTAAGTGAAGCTGGATATGCTCTAGAGTCCTCTTGTTCAGGGAGAACATCAACAAGCCCAAACAGGCCTGATCAGCATTATGTTTCTAAATTATGTGACAAAGTACAGGAACACATCCATTCACTAAGGTATAAAGTTTGAAAGACACTAAATTTAAATATTTGTTAATGTCTCATGAGTGGCCTTGCTGGAACTGACTTTCAGAAATGCCAATTCACAACTGCCTGCTTTCCAAACCCCTACAAAGATGCCCACTCAATCGTCTAAAAAATGAAGTGCTCTCTCCAGTGAACCCTGAGCAGAGCAAACTGTTTAAAGCATTTATTAGAAAACATGCCTGAATTGAAACCTTCCCATCTAAAATGCAGCTCCAGGGGAAGTTCTGGGTGTCTCTAGGAGCCGGACTAAAAACCACTAGTGTCACAGGTTCTTTCCATGGCTGCTCACATCATTTTAGAAGCAAATGCTTTTTTAAAATTGCCATGAAATCCCCTTCCAAATGGAGTCTGTGGTGACCCTAAGAGTTCTTGTTCTTCCCTTTTCTATGACCTTTCAAGTGCTGAGACAGCCATGGGGATTGTTTCTGCACCTGAAAAGATGTATGTGTGGGGGTAGGAACAAGGCGCTCTGAGGTTGCTGTACCACACACGTGTTTTGGATTGGGGCCTTGCAGCAAGTTATAAAGAACCACAACTGCTTCTAAAATTACATTTGTAGCAACAGAATGAACCTGGGGCCATTCACAATTTGGCTTTCAGTTTAGGTAGGATAACAGTGAGGTCCATCAGATTTAACCTATTGTTGTATGGTGTGCAAACCATATATGCCACTAAATGCTCTACAGTATGCAGAATATCCACAAAGGGTCTTCCTGAAGGCAGGAAGCTTAAAAACTATGGTCACAGCAGAAATCTAACAATTTGAATTGTACCTGAACATTTGCAAACCTACTGGAGGGAAGGTGAAAATGCTTGAGCAAAACAACCCAAATGCAGAACTTTTCTTGCTATGAACAACACCTGCAATAGATGACACTCAAATGAGTGTTCTCATGAAAGTGCCTAACAGATCTGTGTTAAAACAAAGCTTACATTGCTAGCTTCTCTTTTCTGTCATTCTCATCTTTCTTAATTGTGTATCACCAATTGCACTCTGCTTTTCTTTTTCAGTGAAACACAAGAATATTGTAGACCTTTAATTTACTGGGAAATGGGGAAAAAGAAACCTGTGTGAACTCTATGGGCAAAGTTTCCCAAATATACCCTTATGCAACATAAAGCAAATGAAATATTTATATGGCTGGAAAGCCATCAAAGATCCCTGAGAATTTTTTTTTACACAAAGTTATCTTTGCAACATTGACTGCCAAACTAAATGAAACATTCAGATATCTGTCTATTGTTTTTGTAATCAGTAAACTTTGGAGGGTTTCAAGTTAAATCAGAACTTCAAAAAAATCTTCATGTTTGAAAAAGAAAACAAAACTTACCTTATACACACATGAAGATTTTCAGTATATTTTCTTTCTTCCCCTATAATATTCTGTCACAATAATAAGGCTTATACGCATTTCTACAACTCTCAGAAGTTTATATACTTTCTTACAAACATGTTAGAAATGCAAAAATATTTATGTCAACATCAATTTTTGGCTGTAATGTACTTACTTATATAATGCATTCCTGAATTCTGGTGTCATGAAAAGTGTTTGTAGAAGGCTATTCAAATAGCAGGTCATTGCTTGATTTACTAGACCCACATATCCTAAAAAAAAGTTTAATTTTTCATTAGTAGTTGACCAAGATCCTCAAAGTAAACAAAGATGGATGGGAGGACATGTTTGGTAGCTTGACAGGATGCATCTATAGTACAATGAGCACAGCTCAACTTATGAAACAAAACTTGCCCACTTCTCTACTCCCCTGATGTAATCTCTCTTGAAATATTGTCCTAGAGGATCAGGAACCCCCATTAATAGTTCTAGGTATGACATAGATCCCCCTTCAAGGATCGCTGCCTTGGCGTGGCAAGGGGGCTTGTGTAGCTCAGTGAAGCTATGAGCTATGCCGTGCAGGGCCACCCAAGTCCGACAGATCATAGCAGAGAGCTCTGACAAAAGGTGATCCACTGGAGAAGGAAATGGCAAACCAGTATCTTTGCCATGAAAACCCAATGGACAAGTTTAAAAGGCAAAATGATATGATGCCGGAAGATGAGCCCCTCAGGTCGGAAGGTGTCCAATATGCTACTGGGGATGAGCAGACTGCTAGTACGAGTGGCGCTAGAATGAATGAAGCGACTGGGCCAAAGCCAAAAGGATGCTCAGTTGTGGAAGTAACTGGTGGCGAAAAGACAGTCCGATGCTGTAAAGATTTTTATTCCATAGGAACCTGGAACGTCAGATCCATTAATCAAGGCAAGCTGGACGTGGTTAAACAAGAGATGACAAGACTGAACATCGACATTTTAGGAATCAGTGAACTAAAATGGACAGGGATGGGTGAATTTAATTCAGATGACCATCAGGTATACTACTGTGGATGAGAATCTCGCAGAAGAAATGGAGTAGCCTTCATAATCAATAAGAGAGTAGGATTGTAGGAGAGTAGCTTGTAGGATTTTGAGCATAAATTTGCTAGCATGAGAAATGAGTGCAATGGTGCGGTAGTTTGAACATTCTTTGGCATTGCCCTTCTTTGGGATTGGAATGTAAACTGACCTTTTCCAATCCTGTGACCATTGTTGAGTTTTCCAAATTTGCTGGCATATTGAGTGTAGCACTTTTACTGCATCGTCTTTTAAGATTTTGAATAGTTCAACTGGAATGCTGTCACCACCACTAGCCTTATTGTTGCTCAGACTTCTTAAGGCCCATTTGACTTCACATTCCCGGATGTCTGGCTCCAGGTCAGTAACTACCATTATAATAAACTCTAATATCTTACTATGATTCTCTCTACTCAGGACAAACTCCAATAGTCCACTAAACTCTGAATATATATATTTTAAATATCCCTGTAGTTTCTAGACTTGGAAATCGGACTGCTGATCTCAATTTTCAAATTTTCCTCTATTATGGCAAATATTAGTCATTTCCAGAACTGTTATTTTCAACAGCAAGGCTGTGCATGTATCTGAAGGTGAGTGTACAGACAGAAAGAATGGGAGGATCTAAACAGGCCCACAGTATCTGACAGTACATTTTAGGAGAGGGAACTGACACACACACACACCACTCGTCCTGATCCTTTAGGTTGAAAACCATTAACGGGATTACAGCTACTACCATACAAAAGACTAGGAAAAAAAAATGTTAAGTATTTCCAGCACCCTGTAATAAAAGTTGTAAATATGATATATCAATAGAACATTATTTCCATCAAAGTAGAAGTGGCTGCCTAAAATAGTTGTTGTTAGGTGCGAACCCATCGCAACCCCACTTCCATTGCTACAAGTCATCATATTTTTCTACAGGAATTTCAAACACACTTTATTGGAATAATAAACTCTTCACTACTAAGTGTCTATCACCTCTGCTTTACTAGATTCCAAGTTGGTGAAACCATGTTACTTAATAGGTACACTACGAGTTACACTAATAGGTATACTAAGAGTTAAAAATGATAAGGATGATAAACAAATGGCCATATATCCATTCAGCAACCACTCAAGAGGTAAAGAGGAAATACATGTTTAGTATTATAATAGAAGGGGAGTTGGTTTTTATACCCCGCTTAACAGTATACTGCCATTTTGCTTGTAAGCACATAGTCACAGAAGCTCATCTGGATACACTCTCTCCTACTAATACATAATTTCTTTTTAATGAGGAACAAGTTAAATCATTTTCATTTGTGATAACCTTTACACAGTGAAAAATAACAAGCCATCATACCGGTTTCTGATTTATTCAGAATTGATGAATAGGAATAATTCTGAGTGACGTAATCATTGGAACAACCAACTGAGCCTTCTCGTGGAAGTGGACCTATAAATCGGTCTTGATTACGATCATGTTCTCCACTGGATTCCTCCTAAAAATTTGGTAACATAGTGCTTTGTTAAGGATAGAGGTAATATATATCCTTCAATTGAAATACTTAAAGAAAACCAGACGTTAACAATGTACATTCAAGATAGGCAAAATGCAAAATCATAAGACTATACACTCAATATGGCTTCAGGCAAATACCACCCAGGGAGATGTGACCAGAGGAGGAAGCATGTGCAGCTTCAGACTGCTCAGACTATCAGGAACTTGCAATGCCTCTCTTACTATGGAAGTGCAGGTCACCAAAGTAGCATGCCAGACTTTTTTCCACCTGCACTAGGCAAAGCTAGTAGAGCCCTACATGGCCCTGGAACCCCAAGCCACAGTGATCCACATGATAGTCACCTCCAGGTTAGATTACTGTAACTCTCTCTATGTGGGCCTTCCCTTATCCTTGACCCAGAAGTTACAGTTTGTCTAAAACATGGCTGCGCAGGTCCTATCAGGGACCCCATGGAGAACACATATACAACCAGTTCTCCAACAGCTGCACTGGTTGCCAGTTAAATTCTGGATCAGGTTTAATCCCACACACAGCAATCTACTCAGTAAATTCAAACTGGCTGACAGCCCAAGAGACATGAGCTTGGCCCTGGCTCCAGCCTGGTGGAATGAGTTGCTGGCAGATGTGCAAGCCCTGATAAAACTTCCAAAATTCTGGAGGGATTGCAAGATGGCACTCCTCCACCAGGCACTTGATTGAGGCCAAAATCACTATTACCATCAAACTGGGCACCCCAGCTAGACCCCCACCACCCTCCATTTCATGCTTGGTTAATAGCTGTAAACATCCTTAATTTCTAGGCACATAGGGATAATTGGAGCGATGATTACCAATACTGATAGGTTTTTAATGTATTTTAATATTAAATTTGTACTGGTTTTTAACCCTTTGTTGTGAGCTACCCTGATACCGCTTGGAGAGGGGTTGCCTATAAATAAAAATATAAAGAAATTATAGGTGCAAGAAGTGGAATACCTGCCTAGCTACTTAATTCTGCTACCTAACAAGTAATCTGTACAATTCAAAACTGATAACACCATTCAACTGGTAAATGACAAAACATATCAAAACATCACCCCCTTCTGGTAATTGCAATACTTCTTCATATCCCAAACTATAACAGCAGTTTTTTATACTCCTGCATAGAACTAAGTGGTATACAAAGTCACATTTCTGCACCAGCTGTACTGGAGCAAATCTTTAAGGCAAGATGGTGAGAAAATATTCAAAACTATATTGGGAGGTCCTAACATAATATACCCCCTTCAAGGATCGCTGCCTTGTTGTGGCAAGGGGGCTTGCGTAGTTCAGTGAAGCTATGAGCTATGCCGTGCAGGGCCACCCAAGACGGACAGGTCATAGCTGAGAGCTCTGACAAAAGGTGATCCACTGGAGAAGGAAATAGCAAACCACTCCAGTATCTTTGCCATGAAAACTCTATGGACAGTTCCAATAGGCATAATGATATGACGCTGGAAGATGAGCCCCTCAGGTCGGAAGGTGTCCAATATGCTACTGGGGATGAGCAGACGGCTAGTACGAGTAGCGCCAGAATGAATGAAGCGGCTGGGCCAAAGCCGAAAGGACGCTCAGCTGTGGAAGTAACTGGTGGCGAAAAGACAGTCCGATGCTGTAAAGATTTTTATTCCATAGGAACCTGGAACGTCAGATCCATGAATCAAGGCAAGCTGGACGTGGTCAAACAAGAAATGACAAGACTGAACATCGACATTTTAGGAATCAGTGAACTAAAATGGACAGGAATGGGTGAATTTAATTCAGATGACCATCAGGTATACTACTGTGGACAAGAATCTCGCAGAAGAAATGGAGTAGCCTTCATAATCAATAAGAGAGTAAGAAAAGCAGTCTTGGGATACAATCTCCAAAATGACAGAATGATCTCAGTTCGAATCCAAGGCAAACCATTCAACATCACAGTGATCCAGGTCTACGCCCCAACCACTGCTGCTAAAGAGGATGAAGTTGATCAGTTCTATGAAGCCCTACAACACCTTCTAGAAGCAACGCCAAAAAATAATGTGCTTATCATCATGGGGGATTGGAATGCTAAAGTAGGAAGCCAAAAGATAACCGGGATAACAGGCAAGTTTGGCCTTGGAGTACAAAATGAAGCAGGGCACAGGCTGGTAGAATTTTGTCAAGAGAATACAATGGTCATAGCAAACACTCTTTTCCAGCAACCCAAGAGACGACTCTACACATGGACATCACCAGACGGTCAACACAGAAATCAGATTGACTATGTGCTCTGCAGCCAAAGATGGAAAAGTTCTATCCAGTCAATAAAAACAAGACCAGGAGCTGATTGTGGTTCAGATCATGAGCTTCTTGTTGCAAAATTTATGCTTAAATTGAAGAAAGTAGGGAAAAGCACTAGGCCTCTCAGGTATGAACTAAATCATATCCCCGACGAATACACAGTGGAGGTGACAAATAGATTTAAGGAATTAGATCTGATAGACAGAGTGCCTGAAGAACTATGGACGGAGGTTCGCAACATTGTACAAGAGGTAGCAACTAAAACCATCCCAAAGAAAAAGAAATGCAAGAAATCAAAATGGCTGTCTGAGGAAGCTTTACAAATAGCTAAGGAGAGAAGGGAAGTGAAAGGCAAGGGAGAAAGAGAAAGATACACCCAATTGAATGCAGAATTCCAGAGAAAAGCTAGAAGAGATAAGAATGCCTTCTTAAATGAACAGTGCAAACAAATAGAAGAAAACAATAGAATCGGGAGGACCAGAGATCTTTTCAAGAAAATTGGAGATATGAAGAGAACGTTTCATGCAAAGTTGGGTATGATAAGGGACCAAAATGGTAGGGACCTCACAGAAGCAGAAGAGATTAAACAAAGGTGGCAAAATTATACAGAAGAACTATACAAGAGCGAGCTTAACATCCCTGATGACCACAATGGGGTAGTTACTGACCTGGAGCCAGACATCCTGGAATGTGAAGTCAAATGGGCCTTAGGAAGTCTGAGCAACAATAAAGCTAGTGGTGGTGACAGCATTCCAGTTGAACTATTCAAAATCTTAAAGGACGATGCAGTAAAAGTGCTACACTCAATATGCCAGCAAATTTGGAAAACTCAACAATGGCCACAGGATTGGAAAAGGTCAGTTTACATTCCAATCCCAAAGAAGGGCAATGCCAAAGAATGTTCAAACTACCGCACCATTGCACTAATTTCTCATGCTAGCAAAGTTATGCTCAAAATCCTACAAGCTAGGTTCCAGCAATATGTGGACCGAGAACTTCCAGAAGTACAGGCAGGATTTCGAAGAGGCAGGGGAACTAGAGATCAAATTGCCAACATACGCTGGATCATGGAGAAAGCTAGGGAGTACCAGAAGAACGTCTACTTCTGCTTCATTGACTATGCTAAAGCCTTTGATTGTGTGGAGCACAACAAATTGTGGCAAGTTCTTAAAGAGATGGGAATACCAGAGCATCTTATTTGTCTCTTGAGAAATTTATATGCAGGTCAAGAAGCAACAGTGAGAACTGAACATGGAATCACTGACTGGTTCAAAATTGAGAAAGGAGTTCGGCAAGGCTGTATACTGTCGCCTTGCCTATTTAACTTGTATGCAGAGCACATCATGAGAAATGCGGAATTAGAGGAGTCACAAATTGGGATCAAGATTGCAGGGAGAAATATCAACAACCTCAGATATGCAGATGATACCACTCTAATGGCAGAAAGTGAAGAGGAACTAAAGAGCCTGTTGATGCGGGTGAAGGAGGAGAGTGCAAAAGTTGGCTTGAAACTCAACATCAAGAAAACAAAGATCATGGCATCCGGCCCTCTCAATTCCTGGCAAATAGAAGGGGAAGAAATGGAGATAGTGACAGATTTTATTTTCCTGGGCTCCAAGATCACTGCAGATGGGGACTGCAGCAAAGAAATTATAAGACGCTTGCTCCTGGGGAGGAAAGCTATGGCAAATCTAGAGAGCATCCTAAAAAGCAGAGACATCACCCTGCCAACAAAAGTGCGTTTAGTCAAGGCTATGGTCTTCCCAGTTGCAATGTATGGCTGTGAAAGTTGGACCATAAGGAAGGCCGAGCGTCAAAGAATTGAGGCTTTTGAACTCTGGTGCTGGAGAAGACTCTTGCGAGTCCCTTGGACTGCAAGGCGAACAAACCGGTCAGTCCTAGAGGAGATCAGCCCTGACTGCTCTTTAGAAGGCCAGATCCTGAAGATGAAACTCAAATATTTCGGCCACCTCATGAGAAGGAAGGACTCCCTGGAGAAGAGCCTAATGCTGGGAGCGATTGAGGGCAAAAGAAGAAGGGGACGACAGAGAATGAGGTGGATGGATGGAGTCACTGAAGCAGTAGGTGCAAACTTAAATGGACTCCGGGGAATGGTAGAGGACAGGAAGGCCTGGAGGATCATTGTCCATGGGGTCGCGATGGGTCGGACACGACTTCGCACATAACAACAACAACAACATAATATATTTGTTAAATCATCAAGCAAGGCTTGATTTTATACAAATCAGATGTACATACAAACTAGACAAGATACCAGTCAGATGGCAAAGAACAGTGTAATGAACACTTAAATCATTTTCAGATTTTCAACAGACCCCCTGGGTTAAGCTAGAAGTCAAAATAGAGTTAAGTGTCATGCATATAGCGATGGCAACCCAGCATGCATAAGCAATGTAAATTAATTGAAGGAGGAGGAAATAGTTTGATGAAGACTAAATAAGCGCCAATACCACATTCTATTAGGAGCAGACATCATTTAAAGGGGAAAAAGAAGGGAAATGTTAGCCACTGCAAGCAGCTGAGATCTTACAGGATCTGAGAAATTCTCGGGGATGGGGTTGCCGAATATGTCCCCTAGATTTTAATATTTATATATCTATACACACAGAGGTATTGGGACCTATGATCCCTTTTAACTTCCCTGTTAAGAAGCATCTGTTTGCTATATATAGCACTGGAACATAAGAGAACAAATAACAGAACAAAAAGAAAATAAAAACAATATTTCTTGTTAACTTTCTAAAATTCTTACCAATACTATTTGAGGTTGCTCTCCATCTTTATCAGTCAGATGTAGAAAATTCTTTTTCCCCGGTTCAAAACCAGCATCAACAACAGATTTATCACTAGATTGATTCAATAGTGTCTATAATAAAACAAATTTCATTACTGAGTAAAGAAATTTCTTAGGGGAAAGTGGAATAAAAACATCAGTAGTAAGTCTCTTCTATGAACTTTCCAGTCAAGTTGGGCACACATGCATTCACACCCACCCACCCACGCTGTTCAATTTTCAGATGATACAGGGACCACTGAATACAGTTGGTTAGGGGTGTGCAATTCACCTTAGTGTAGCCAAAAACCCACCAAATCATTGGTGATTTGGGGATGGTGTTGGTATTTTTAATCCGAACCACGATTCTCCTATTTGATTTGGGAGCCAATTTGCTAAAACCAAATCAATTCAGCTTGATTTGGGTTTCTACCAATAAGGCTGGCCTGTCCACTAGATTAGGAGAACTGGAAGATCGGCTCTTTCATCTAAAGCAGTGGTCCCCAACTTTTTTATCACCGGGGACTGGCCAATGCTTGACAATTTTACTGAGGCCTGGGGGGGGGGGGGCAGTCTTTTGCCAAGGGACGTCGCCACCACCGCCCCTGCTCCACTTGCTTTCCCACTGGTGCCCCTGACTTCCCACCTCCCGCTGGGGGGTGCTGCTAGCAGCAGCTGCGCAGTGCCCCGCCAAGGGGGAGCCCCCAGCCATGTCAGCCGCTGGAGAGCACCAAAGGTGAGCCGGCGGCAGAGTGGCAGGGCAGCCCCCGAGGCAACAGCCAGGGCGGAGGAGGAGGAACTGTGGCCCGGTACAGACTAATCTATGGACCAGTGCCAGTCCCTGTACTGGGGGTTGGGGACCATTGATCTAAAGAAAAACAATGCAGTCTGGACATTTTTAACTGGAGACTTCAGTAACAACACATATTTTAAAATCTTGGATGTTGTTTTTAATGTTGCTACCCACCATGAGCAGTGCAGGATAAAATTAAAAATTATTATTTGGGGGGGCTAGGTAAACTGTTTATTTTGGGTTAAAGTGAGTGCCTCTGAATTCAAGGCTGAAAGTTAGGTTCCACTACCAAGGCTTTTAGTAATAAAGGACTCTGTTAAGATTTACATTTTAAACACTTACTACAATTTCAGCAGAGGCTTTATTTTCTCCATAACTAGGATTGTGCTAGGAAGATATTAAAAGAGGCAAGGTTCACTTCAAACTGGAACTAAGAAACAGACTAAATGCTTAAGTGCTAATGAATAGACTATTAAAGACTATTAAAGCAGGGATTCTCAAAACTTGTTCAGTCAGCAAACATTTCCAAGATTTTGAGCAAAGGTAGTAGGCCTCATCACAAAACAGTTCTCATAAGAGAGCATTTCAGTATTTTTTTTTTCCTGGAGGCAAGATTAATGTATCCTTTAATTATATTTCAGTTTACATTCAGAGGAGCATGGGTGCTGGATTTTTCCTAATCCCCTCCTCGATTGATACTTTGCACACAAAGCTTCAGTTCATTCAAGTGTTGAGGAAGGGACATGGAAGAAGTAGAGCAGTGCGAAAGCAAGCCTCAGGGAAGGCACTGATGGGCATCATGTTGTGCATCACTGATTTAATTCTGATGAGTTTCATATCTAAAACAGAACAAGATTTTCATAAGCACAATGGCATTTCCACTCAGGAATGTATGTGCTAACTTCCAGTTCATACTACAGGTTGTAAAATCACACCTCACATCCAAGCTGTTTCTGAAGATGTCTTTATTCACAGGAAACATCTTGACAGAGGCAGCATAGATTTACTGGATCTAACCCTATTTTTAGGTCATCATTCCATAACTTACCTGATGATAACTAAATGCGTACATACACATATGAAGTACAGACTCTGAAGAAGCATGAGAAAAACAAACTTACGAAATTCCCAAACTATAAATATTTTTAAAGGTTAGAGAAAAAGACATGCAAGTAAAATAATTGTTTTTACCGTATCAGCAACATTGACTCCATTTCCCCAAATTAAATCAAATGTGCCATTAACATAGCCCACTTTGGAAGCTACATCCTCAAATAATCTTTTTACTGGAGTGGAAGCTGGCAAGTTCAAAGTGATGCGTTCATTCACCGTCTTAGAATTAGTAGTATCTTGTATTATACAAAGAACTCTAGGTTCATCAGCAGCACTTTCAATCTGAAATAAAAGAAAAATAAGTTTTAGCCCTTTCTATTCTAGAGTTTGTTTTAATTTATGTTCAGTTAATCAATATTTTCAGTGAGACAAATATATTTTTCAAAAGTAATAAAATCTACACATATGAATAACAACTCTTTACAAAGCCAGATTCAATATTGGGACTTTTACCTTCTTGTTAGAGCTGAATCCATGAAACTATGTAACAGTAACAACAGCAAGTCCCATCAAATCCGTTGATTTATACCCTGATTAGCCAAATATTACATACATACATACATACATACATACATACATACATACATACATACATACATACATACATACATACATACATACATACATACATACATCCCATCCCATTCCATCTATAATAAACTTAGTAACAGTTTTGCTAGAAGATTAAAGTTTCTACGGGTAGTCAAAATTCATATAATCACAGTTATAAAAATCACATGCTTTTGTGTAAAACAAGGTCAAGTTATGCCTTCTGGCCCACTCATCAGAATTTCTGCTGTTTACTATATATTATTAGATAAGACTTGCCAGGACATCTTAGGAAACTGACACTCGGATTTTTCCAGCAATACCCAAATACATGTGGATTACCAAAATATATCTAAAACATACAACTAAATATTTTAACTTCCCATCAGTGTCATAATACAAATAGTAAAGCCATAAGAGCAATATTGAATTCCATTCTGGGTTAAAAAATGTAGCTAAACATAAGGAGAAACTGATGCACACTGAGGTGGAATCCTTACTTTTAATACCCTGCAACGTCTGAACTGATCACAATAGAGATCAGAAACTCAATTAAAAAGTCTTAACTGACTTTTTGAGCAGCAGTAATAAAAAAATCAACCAACAAGGATTCTTGGCCCTTATATGGAACACATCCACATAAGGGGTGAGAATCCTTGTCCCCTGCCCTCTCCCCTATCCCTTCCCTTACCTCGTCCCTGGTCCCTCCCCCCCTCTCAAACACACATACTCCCTCCCTCCCACTTCCCTCTTTACCTCTAGTAGCAGAAGGGCCGCCATGTTCGGCGGTCCTTTGCTGCCTCAACTTGGTGACCCGTAGCTGTCTGCTGTGGGGCTCCTTTGGGGCTCCCGCAACACCATGGCTGCCCTTGCCTACGCGGGTGCTGCCTCTGCAACTGGGCCAGCCTGAGCTGCTGCTGCTGCTGCCATAGTCTGTGTGGGAGCCACCTCCATGGCTGGGTCAACTTGTGCCACTGCTGCTGTCACGGCCTGCATGGGCACTACCTTCCGCCGCCATGACTGTCACAGCCTCTGTGGGTGCCATTTCCATGGCTGGGCCAGCCTGCGCTGCTGCAGCTGCCCTAGCCTCCACCACTGCCGCAGGCCACCTCCATCTTCCAGCATGCTTGGAGGTGGGACTTACAGACATCATGTCTGTGAGTACTTCTTCACCAAGCACAGCAGATGTGTTTCACATGAAAAATGGTAAATTCTATACTAGGAATTGTTAGGGAAAGAACTGAATGCACTACAATAAGTTATCATAATGCCACTGGTCTAGATCTATGACATAGCTTAATTTGTATATAGTTATGGTCACCATTTTAAAAAGATACTGTGGAATTACCAAAATGATAAAGGAAATAGAACAATTTCTCTATGAAAAAAGGCTAAGGAATGTGGGATTTGTATTTGATTAAAGACAACTAAAGAAGACCCCCAGTAGAGATTTATAATCTGTCAGTGCAGAAACTAGATAAAGAGAACTTTCTTTAACATAACTTTTGGGCATTCAATGAAGTATATGAATCGTCAGTTCAAAAAGCCAGAGCTGTGCAGTGGTTAATCTCTTGGACTAGGATCTGCAAGATCCAGGTTTCAATCCACAGCACACCATAAAAGTCTGCTGGGTGACCTTGGGCCAGGCACACACTCTCATTGTAAACTATTTCACTGAGTCATGATAAGCAGCTTTGGTTCCTCACTGGGGAGATAGGGCAGTGTACATATTAAAAAAGAAGTACTTTTGCCCTCAAAGAGTAATTATGTAGAAATCAGTGCCATAGAACGTAGGGATGCCACAAATTTAATTTGTTTTATAGGTGGATTAGACAATTAACAGAGGGTAAATTCAACATCAGTTATACCCACAGTGACTGAATAGAACTTCTGTGTTACAGCAGTAGACCTCTGAATATAAAAACTGAGAATTAAGTTCTGGCTTTAGCCTTGGGTCTACTTGTAGGCCTTACAGGGACATCTGGTTGGCCATTCTGGTCACACACAAATTGGCTGATTTTATTGTTAAAGAACCTGAATTTGTGCATTCAGATGTCATGAAAACTAGTTCCAATGACACTGATAATGTGTTTAAGGAGGCAGATGACCACCGACATAATAGCAATCAAATAATAAGTGGTCAATTGATAATACTTGACTGACATACCAACTACTTTGAAGCCAGTATCACAGAACATACCGATTGCAAAACAGTAGTGCAACCCGTAATGTATCTGCTCAAGTATTCAGCATTATTTTTGTAAAACAGTTAGCTATTATTTTCTAGAAAGAGTCTATGCATCTAGTAAGGTACTTTAGATTGTTTTCTGGAAAATATGATATTCAGCAGCCAAGCTCTATAAACCATAGTTGCTCATAGGAAATCATGCAATCACAAGAAAAAAAGCATAAATGTATACTACCAGGTGATGCAAACAGTCTAAATTAGCATTACTAAAAGCAAAGACACATTTGTTTTCTTAAGTGCAGAACACAAGCAATGCAAACACATTCCTATTAACTTGGTATTTTGAACATAGTTTTATTAAAAGCTTCCAGTAAACTGCAAAGGAACTATCAAAATCATGCTTCTAGTTCTTGTAAACAGAAGTTGGGTAAGAGAAACCAAGCTTACAATTTTAAACAAATATACAGACTCAAAATTTCAAAGCTTCAGTTGTTAGAGCTACATTAAGAATTAAAACCCAAAATATATGCTTAGAGCATTTTACTTACTCATGCTCTTGTTAAGCATTACAGTTTCATGCCATTTACTGAAGCTGGGCTATAATTTAAAAATATTTACTCAACTATCTACCTGTGAAAATTTCTTCTTCATTTCATCAAAGATGCTTTGTCTGCATCTCCAAAGCATATCCTACGATATATAAAAACAAAATGATAATAATTGTACTACCTTGATGTAAAGAGCAATTAAATTTTATCATTGGACATAAGCCAGGACCTGATATGAAGTAAATGTTGTAATGTACACCTACCTATAACATATGTCTGAAAGCACATAAAAACCTAGTTTCCATAATTATTGATTGAGAGTGTGCCTCTTGTGGCGCAGAGTGGTAAGGCAGCCGTCTAAAAGCTTTGCCCATGACGCTGGGAGTTCAATCCCAGCAGCCGGCTCAAGGTTGACTCAGCCTTCCATCCTTCCGAGGTCGGTAAAATGAGTACCCAGCTTGCTGGGGGGTAAACGGTAATGACTGGGGAAGGCACTGGCAAACCACCCCGTATTGAGTCTGCCATGAAAACGCTAGAGGGCGTCACCCCAAGGGTCAGACATGACTCGGTGCTTGCACAGGGGATACCTTTACCTTTACCTTACTTCAGATGACCCTAATACAAAACATTATTGAAGTCATAAAGGCACGTGCAATAGGATGGAATTCTTCTTAACTTCAAATTTAGGAATAGGAGGGATATTCTTCTACAGCTGTTATAACATGGAATGTACAGAAGCTAATTTTTTGAGATTTCTTAAAGTTCTTTGTAATTTCATGGCTGTCCTTAATATCAGGAACAATGCCTATCCTAAAAATTAGCCTTTGAATCACTGCACAAAAACAGTATATAATCCACTACCTTTCTATCCATTTCTACCTAGTAGAATGGATGAGGGTCACAAGTGACATAAAGCATTGGGATAACAATTTCCAACCTACAACTCTACATGGAAAATCCTTGAATCCTGGTCTCCTGCTGAGCTATGTGCTGGGGAAAGGACTCCCCTGCTGCTTCCTCTTTTTTTCATCCACCATTCAATCTTTTGTCTCACCATAGTTCCCCTTTATCAATGTCAATGAGTATGTGATCTGCCTCCACCTCCCTATCCTTTCCAGTTAGAACACAAAACAGCACGCTCAAGAAGTGAGCAGGGACTCATGAAAACTCATACTGTGCCCCAATTTTGTTAAGTCTTCAAGGTGCTAGTGGATTCTTGTTCTCTTCTATCACACTCAAAACATTTCACAATCCTCTCTACCCCTGACCTATCTGAAAAATAATAACTTCTATAAATCTTTCCTACCTAGTCACCTGGGAACACATTTGCCTTGATATATGTAAGGTCAGTGTTACTTCTCCAACTGGCACAGCAATTCTCCAGGGTCAAATACTTGATCTTTTAACTGGAGATGCTGTGTACTGAACCTGGGACCTTCTGTAATTGAAGGGGATGTTCGGCCATTAAGCCACAGCCCTGCCCTCAAGCAAATCTTAGTGATATGTGTTCCCTAAGAAAATCTGATTCAGGAAATTTTCTGGAAAATTATGTGATACTCTAAATCAGTGGTTCTCAACCTTGGGGTCCTGACCCCAAATGGGATTGCCTGGACCCTTCCCCGGGGTGGCCAGATTGGTGGCCGCAGTGGGGTGGGTGGCGGCGGCAGGCAAAGGCAGGTGGCAGACAGTGGTGCTGCTGGCCTAGCATGATGCGGATGTAGCTGCCTTCCAAGGCGCCCAGTGTCACTACTATGACCATCCCTCGAGCCCTGACCAGCTGTACCGCCACCTGCTGCTGGTGCATCCCATCCTCCTGCGCCACACTGCCACCAAGCCTCGCCCTCGGGCCAGCCTCTCCAGAGGCTCCTCCAGGCACCGCAGGCCTCTCCCTCTCATGCTCTTCTGTTGCCGCACATCTGCCGGCCACCCCCCGTGGCAGCTCTGATGAAGCAGCTAAAAAGTGGCGGTGGCAGGTAGTGAAGTGGCGCAGCAGGTGGTGGCGGAACCACGGCAATGGCTGCCTCCACGCTGCCCCAACTGTGCACACTGCCCGCATGCACGCCGCCACCGCTGCTGCTGCAGTTGGGGTTGCCGAGACAGAGCAGTTGAAAACCACTGCTCTAAATAGTGTGATCTGATTGGGCATATTTGATTCATTCCGTAGCATATATCGTTCCTCAAGAGGCATATAAACTATCTCATATTCAGTAAACAGAACAAAGAATAAAATAAATATATCAGTTTTCACAATAACACATTTGAAGACCATACATTGAACATGAGTCAGCATTGTGACTCAGTGGCTAAAAAGGCAAATGGGATTTTGGGATGCATCAGAGTATTGTGTCAGATCACGGAAGGTGATGGTACCGCTTTACTCTGCTCTGGATCGGCCTCACTTGGAGAACTATGGTCAGTTTTGGGCACCCCAGTTGAAGAGGGATGTAGACAAACTGAAGCATGTCCAGAGGAGGGCAACAAAGATGGTGAGGGGGTTTGGAGACCAAGATGTATGAGGAAAGGTTGGGGAGCTTGGTCTGTTTAGCTTGGAGAGGAGACGACTGAGAGGGGATCTGATAACCATTATCAAGTACTTAAAAGGGTGCCGTATAGAGGATGGAGCAGAGTTGCTCTCTCTTGCCACAGAGAGATGGACCAGAACCAATGGGATGAAATTAATTCAAAAGAAATTCCATATAAACATCAGGAAGAAGTTCCTGACAGAGTGGTTTCTCAGTGGAACAGGCTTCCTCGGGAGGTGGTAGATTCTCCATCTTTGGAAATTTTTAAACAGGGGCTAGATAGCCATCTGACAGAGAGGCTGATTCTGTGAAGGCTCAAGGGGATAGTAGGTTACAGTGGATGAGTGATAGGGATGTGAGTGTCCTGCATAGTGGAGGGGGTTGGACTAGATAACCCATGAGGCCCCTTCCAGTTTTATTATTCTATGATGATGATGATGATTCTATGAAAATTAAATTAAGCATATACTATAGTTTAAACATCATATTCAAACACATTCAAAGATTTGTGGAAATCATTTTACTGGAATAGTCATAAAAGTATTTTTTACATAGGTACTTTCCTTATTTTTTTACATTTAAGGGGAAAATTGAAATATACAACTACATACTATTCTCTGGATATCCAAAAAAACTGCCACTATCAATCTTATACTGACAGAACTAAGTTTTATTCCAGTAGCACCTTCAAGACCAACAAAGTTTTATTTAAGGTTCCGTCACCAGACTATATCTGTTGATGGATGGCCATACTTCTACTCTGCCAGACTCTTTGGCCAGTTTGGAGGCTGTGGCTGATTGGCTCAAGTGGATATAGCTGAAGTTAAATCCAGTTAAGACAGAGGTCCTCTGGCATGCCTTAGATGGGTTGCTATAATTCCTAGCTCTTGACAAAATTCAACTAATAACTTCAGCAACTGACAAGTCTGAATGTGACTCTGGACACCTCCCTATTTATGAAGGCCCAGGTCACAAATGTACAGTACCAGGCTTTTCATAATCTCTACTGGGGTGTCAGTTGGCCAGCATAGTCTAGTTAGTAAGAGTGGTGGGCTTCTAATCTAGCGAGCCACGTTGATTCCTCACTTCTCCATATGCACCCAGCTGGGTGATCTTGGGCCAGTCAAAGTACTATTGGCGTTGTTCTCAAAGAGTAGTCTTGTCAGAGCGCTTTCAGCTTCACCTACCTCACAGGGTGTCTGTTGTGTGGAGAGGAAGGGAAAGGTTCGTATGACCTAACAGAGGAAACTGGGCTTTTAATTTCTGTTATAATTTTATACAATTTATTTAACTGAATGTAAAATGCCGTTTTTGTATTTTATTTTATATAATAATTTCACATTTGTTGTAATCTACACTCAATCTCCATAGAGAGGGCAGAGAATAAAATAAAACTGAAATAAATAAGCTTCAGATATAATGAAATGGCATTATTATGATTTATTAGATTTATTTCCCACCAATCACAGCAAGCCGTCTCATGGCGGGTTACAAGATAAAACCCCCACATAAAAACATACAATATCCCCATTAAAAATCCCCATTAAATTACGGCGGCAAAACTATCACACACACCTCCCCAATCCATAGCAGCTGCCTCTCGGTGCGCCAAGGAGATTACATCTGTTGACAGTTACCAGCAGTGATAATCTGGAATGGCGGCAGTGTCTTCCACGGGGGCCCATCTGATCTTCCATGCCCTGGCTTCAATCATAGACCTGGTGGAACAAGTCCTGCAGAACGCAAAAAGTTCCCGCAGGTCCCTCAGCACTTCCAGGAGCTCATTCCACAGTACATAGTCCATACATATAGGTGAACAGGAAATTAGAATGATGAAGATGTTTAACAGATTCACCAACCAAACAGGAATAACAAGCTAAGTTTATAAGGTTACCATTTGTTTAGATTTAATTCCAGGGTGTAACATAGTGAAGGAGATAAATATATCAAAACTGAAGTTTAATGGACATATGTATCCTGAATTATGGAATGCTGAGAGTAATTAGCTCAGACCTTGTCATTGCACTCCATCTGTCTCCTCCTGCCTGCAGAGTTATCTCCCCCGTCCCTAGACCAGATGCTGGTATGATATTTGACTCTGTCTCTTCCAGAATTCATTTTCAGTTTGTGTCCACCTCCTGTGGCAATACTTAGAGTTTACCTCCCAGACATGGGGCAGCTGGCATAAGTTGTGATTCTAATGGGGCAGCCAAGTTTGCTGTAGCTGTGGAGGGACTCTTTGCTCTCATGTTACTCTGCCCTATTTATTTGTCTGGGTCAGGATGGATGGTATACATTGAATATGGACTGGGCCAATGGATGCATCCACCAATAGTACCAACAACGTATCTATAGCTCACTCAGTGTAAAAATGTGGTCTGACTTGTTTAGAAGGAGGAAGGGGAGACCATTCTGCCTTCATTTGTCTTTCAAAGAAGTTTGGTAAAAAGACTATACTTTAAAAAACAGGATAAGGCAGCCTGATCACCCACCCCTCTTTCCCAGCTCATTCCCCACCTCCAGAAAACAGAAAAGGGGTTGTGTTTTTCCCTGCCTTTCCCCAAAAAGACCATGGACACTTTAAACAAGATTTTATTTCACCACTGACAATCTAAGTTTGCAGTCATGCTGTAACACTATGTCATTTAAAAAAAATTACTCAGAGCAGGAAATGGAAAAGGGAGGGTGGGTGTGAGGGCAGGACAAAGCTGCTGAGACTATCATGCATTTCCCTCTCCATACTGTCATGCTGTCTTACTCTGAGCCTAGGGTCACCTATGAGCAGGGATCTAAAGCACAAGTCTCCCCAAGCTCAGTCCTCAGATGTAAATGACATGGGAACCAATATGATGTAGTAGTTTGAGTGTCAGATAAAGATCGGGGAAAACCAAGTTGGAATTCTTACTTTGCCATGGAAACCTTGGACCAGTCACACAATGTCAGCTTCACATTTCACTGGATGATTTTGAATATATTTACTTCATTTAGGTATCACCTTTCTTCTCTTTGGAGACTCAAAGATGCTTATATCAGTCTTTTCTTCATCTTATTCTCACAACAACCCAGTGAGGTAAGTTAGGCTGGGACTGGCCCAAATAGTAGTTTAATATGCGAAGTTACTTAAATGGTGCATTTTGTATTGTTAAATCAGTAAGTATAAGGATGATATAAAATATTTCAATTTCCCCCCAAATCTGTATTCTTCCATGGACCCAAAAACATTATGGCTGTAATCAGGCCTACAAAAAGAAAAGAAAAGCCAATCTTCAGCACTGAACAACCAACTAACTATAAGGCATGTATCACTCCAGGGAGCAAAGCTTGAAAACTTATTCCAGGAAGAGATCACTTAAACCGAGGAATTTATTCTAGTCTATGGCAGGATATATCCCATGCTTTCAACAGTGCTGGGGTTTCCTCATTTCAGATTCTTCTGTGATCACTCCTAATTCCTATGACAGTATAGTGTACAGCAAGGACCCATAGTACTACAAATAACCTAGTTTTCAGCCACAATAATTGAAAGTCTCATAAGCTTAGAGCTTTTTATTTAGGCTCAGAAATTTTTAGCATAACCCCAATTTTTGGAGGCTAAGAGCCGATTTAGATACCAGCATTTAACAAGACTGAATAAATAAGCTTAATTTCTAGAATATCTAAGCAGACCAGAATTTTGAGCCCCATTAAGTGGAAATTCATATACAGAATTCCAACACATGAGCACTTGTTAAGAGAAATGTGCAGTGAGTGCTTTTCTTAACAACACATCAGAAATGATTTCTGATATTTAAGAGGCTGTTGGGGGCAGTGTGGAAGAGCTGCAATGTAGGAAAAAGCTTTTAAGATTGTCTCTGAAGACATACAAGCCTCCCAACTACAGTTGGGCTTGTTGATGGTCTAGTCCTACAAAACACTTGGAAGCCAGGTATCATCATGCTGCCCCATTCCTGCTTGGAATATTTTTGTCAAGATGTTTTGTTACAAGCATGCTACCCAGGAGCCATATCCAAAGTACAGACTGCTACTCACTTCAACCTTTATTAGTCACTTTGTTTCAAGTTCAGGCTCTAGTTTTCTGCCTAGACAAACACCACCAGCTAATTTTAGGTACTTCCTGTATCCTCTTTCTCCACTCTCTCTTGACATTTGACATAGAGGATGCAGTCTTCCTGTTTCTGCACCTCGCCAAACCTGACAGCTGAAACTTTAACTCCACTTGATCTCCAAGTCTGCCCTTCTTTTCCAGCCCAGTATTCCTTGCTAATTCCTAAAGGAATTATTCCTTTACAATTTCCCAGTCAAAACATCTTCACTAATAGCTAAGGTTGCTAACAGGCCTGGACAAAGATGTCCTCTCCCTTTATAAGAAAGTTAATGTATGGGAATAAGGATTGGAAGATTTTTGTGTCATGGAGGTAAAGAACATTCCCTGTGTTTGGGGCATATCAAACTGATGTGAAAAGGCTGCTAGAACTAGGACTGCAATCTGGATTTTCAGATAGTTACGTGGATAGGGAATTGGTTAGAGAACCGCACTCAAAGAGTTGAAAGGGTGTCATTTGGAGGAGGGCAGGATGCTGTTCCCATTGGCTTCAGAGGAAAGGACACACAGTAATGGGTTTAAACTGCAAGTACAACAATATAGGCTAGATATCAGGAACATTTTTTTCACAGTCAGAGTAGTTCAGCAGTGGAATAGGCTGCCTAAGGAGGTGGTGAGCTCCCCCTCACTGAAAGTCTTCAAGCAAAGGTTGGATACACACTTTTCTTGGATGCTTTAGGATGCTTTGGGCTGATCCTGCGTTGAGCAGGGGGTTGGACTAGATGGCCTGTATGGCCCCTTCCAACTCTATGATTCTAACTAGTGAAAAGGTTGGCAACCTTACTAATACCACCACTCTCTGAGAAATATTTTGGCTGCTCTCAGTTCCTATTCAACATGGCTTGGGCAAAACTGGCTGGAACTGAACAACTTCCCCCTGGTTTCTAAAGCTACAATCATCCAAGCCATGGTAAATATTTTAAAGAAAAAGAAGAGTGTTTAACTTCTAAACTACTCCACAGGGATTAATTGCAGATGAACTATTATATAAAAGCACTTTTAGATGTTAGAAGTTGTCTTAGGTTGCTTCCAGCAGGATTCTAACTGCAACAGTGCTGCACACACAAAATCAATGCAACAATAATAAAATCAATGCAACAGAAATCCGGTATTTACATATCATTATTTAGATAACACAGTTAAACTATTTTATTTATAAAGAGCACAAAAAATCCCAGGTGTCAGGTCACCATCACACCTACAAATTTCACTGCTGTGCCTAAAATTATCAGCAATGGTTTTATTGTAGGTCTCATAGCAATACTCAGCAATACATTTATTATTTCAAATCAGAATATGTTTTGCTGTATGCAACAGACATAAAATACTTGTCATTGCTTGATTTCATTTGTGCCCCACCTAACAGACAAATTTGCTTATTTCATTCTCGTCTCCTGTTTTATCCTCACAACAACCTGTGAGGTAGTTTAGGCGGAAAGAATATTACTCACCCAAGGTCACCCAGCATTCATCTATGGCAGAATGGGGATTTGAACCTAGTCTAAACCACTACACCACAGTGGCTCCCAACTTTTAACCATTTGCTGGTGAGATGCAATTTCATATCTTAGCATTCTAATATTCAATTAAAATGAACTTGTGAAAGCAATAATGAAATTGTGAGAAATCAGGAAGAAGTTCAGCTAGTATAGGTAGATTTGGAATTTTTGGTACCTTGTGCATCCTCCAGGAACAGACCGAACAACTTTTAGAAAGCTGTTTAAATTTTATTTCATTGGATTTTTTTCTGTGCTGCTTAGCTAACAATATTTAATTTCTGATGCTCTTCCTAGTCCACATTCTGCTTCTAAGACAGAACAAATCTTGTTAACGTGCTGGGAGAAGATGGAATAGCTTGAAATACTTTTGTCCCTGGGTTAGGGGTTAGCTTGTTTTGGATATGGTAACTGGGGTTACTCCATATTTATATATTATAATACTTGTTATGACATTAATAGCATTATGAAAAACAGTTTTGGAATTAGGATTTTGACACCAATAATTAGAAAACACATTAATTAAAATGCAAATCCTGAAGACTAAAACAGGAGTCTGACCCCAAGAAGCAAAGAAAATGTATCAAGGCTTGAACCTATAGAAATGAAAGTTTCATATTCTTCAAACATTATTAAGTAACTTATCTAGAAGTTACTGATCTTTGATGAAGATTCCCCATCAATCTGTACATATTCTACTATGGCATTATATAAAAAGTTAAATATATCAAAGAACTTCCTATAATTTAGATTTCTAGGTATGGTTGTTGTGACAATATTCTACTTTTGCGAACAGTATTACAGAACTGATATATGGGGGGGGGGCACTTTACAAATGGAAAAATATTCATTATTTCAATTAAAAAAAACAAGTCGATGGGGGGAATACCTTTTATTGTTGTAATTTTGAGCCAGATTCATCTTACATTTTACATCATCTCTTACGTCAAGAAATATTCTTCTATTAAAGTATTTTAACACCACCAAATATATGGGATACTACTTTACATTAGTACTGTGAAAAAAATTACCTTAGAAACAAACTGCTATAAATTTGTATACACCTGCTAAGAGCTCAGAATCTTAAAACATTTTCAAATGTATTCCACACCCGAAGGGCAAGGGTGACCAAATTATGGTTCTCCAGATGTCCACGAACTACAATTATCATGAACACATGCTGATAGAGGCTCATGGTAATTGTAGTCCATGGACATCTGGACAGCCATAGTTTGGTCACCCCTGCCCTAAGGCATTCCACACCCCATCTTGCTCATCTTTGTTTTCATGATTAAACACACAATGGCATCATTCCCTTTTCCCATTAAACACAAGGCAGAATAAGTTCTAAACACAAAGTATGAGATTCAAGATAAAATGAAGAATTTATGTCTCAGTATATTCCACTCAGTGCTTATGTCCAAGAAACTAGTTTATAAACAGAACATAAAATTTAATAAATCTGTCATAAAAGTTTGAGTACAGTACTTTAATACCAACAAAGTTTTATTCTGGGTGTATAAGCTTTCATATGCCTGCACACTTCTTTGGATACACTGAGGAAAGTAGTAACAGCAATTAACTAATAATTACATTATGTACTTTCAGCCAAACAATACAATGGGTTGGGAAGACGTAACAGGATATTTTTCTCTGCTTTCCTTTGATTCATTTTATATATCAAAAAGGGATGCAATTGAGGTAATTACTTTATACATCCAACAATAAATCCAAGAAAGGGAAGTAATCTACAGGTGAAATCAAATTGATAAGTGATTCCACTTATCTGACCTGGTCTGATTTATTCAGACTCCACTTAGATTCTGATAACACCAGAGAATAAAGTAGAGGCAAAATTTATTGGCAAAGGCTGACCACCCTACTTCTTAGGGCCAGTTTGGTATAGTGGTTAGGAGTGCGGTCTTCTAATCTGGCATGCCAGGTTCAATTCTGTGCTCCTCCACATGCATCCAGCTGGGTGACCTTGGGCTCGCCTTGGCACTGATAAAACTGTTCTGACCGAGCAGTGATATCAGCGCTCTCTCAGCCTCACCCTGGTGTCTGTTGTGGGGAGAGGAAAGGGAAGGCGACTGTAAGCCGCTTTGAGCCTATATAACAAGGACTAGTAAAACATGAATCCGCAGATTTAGATGAAGGTATACACAATTATTTATGGATAAAGAAATCAATCCTAAGTGTCATTATACACAAATGGAGATATCATTATAGATGGATTTTTAAGAATATGGTTCACACATCAGAACATATTGAGCCCTCCAAATTCTCCAAGTTTATCATGATAAGAATACAAGAATTAAATGTGAATTTTTACTGTACAATATGGAAATTCAAGTTCTGGTAAAATACTAGAGATGATGAAGGAATCAACATTGAATGCCTACTAGAAGAAGAAGAAGAGTTGGTTCTTATATGCCGCTTTTCTCAACCCGAAGGAGGCTCAAAGGCCTATTATGAACGGAGGGGAAGGTCCACATTCGAGGTGGGATGGCGGAGGCTAAAATCACCAATACACGCCGCAGGTGGCAACCAGGCACAGGGTCAATGTATGCTGCTGAAAAAGCTGTGTTAGCAAAACGCGAAAGAAAGTGGAGCTTCCCGGGTGACCAGGGCACAACCAGAAGTGGCTCCAGAGTGGCCACGTGCATAATCGGGGAGGTCTGTGGTATACAAGGTTTCTGGGTATACTTGCTCTCTTCCCTTCCGTGTCCTTCAGTTCCGCCGGCAGAGCCTGCACTTGCACATGCCATTGCCGCCATCCTGGGCGGCCCAGCCTCGGTCAGCACCGTGCTTGCCTCCCTTCCTGTTTGCTCTGCATCACCGCCTCGTTGGCCACAGCCAGCAGCTGTTCTGGGTTTTGCCACTGTTGCGTTCCATCCCGTGCATTTGCGGTTTGCTTCACTTCTTCCTCCTCCGCATTTTCCATGAGACCGCCAACCGCCATTTCAGCAGCCATGCATAATAGGCCAAAGCGGCTTACAGCCGCCTTCCCTTTCCTCTCCCCACAACAGACACCCTGTGAGGTGGGTGAGGCTGAGAGAGCCCTGATACCACTGCTCAGTCAGAACAGCTTTATCAGTGCTTTTGGCAAAGCCCAGGTCATCCAGCTGGCTGCATGTGGGGGAGTGCAGAATCAAACCCGGCTTGCCAGATCAGAAGTCAGCACTGCTAACCACTATACCAAACTGGCTCTATATTATCAGTTTCAAGACTAAAGAAGATCATCAACATAGAAGGTGGAGCTTTAAATGAGATGATTGTGTTCAAACAGCTGATTACAAAACAAAAAGATAATTTATTGTATTAAATGTATACTTAAGTTGCGAGCAGAAAGGAAAAAATGTATGATTAAAAAGATGCAGAACTTTGGAGAACAAGTACCTATGCACCAAAGGGAATGGTTATGGGGAAAATAAATTAAGTTTTCAGCCATTCAGGTGTTAAGAAAATATTGGTATAATTTTTTTTCATATGGTATATTAATCCAAAGGATATTGAGAAAACAGATTAAAAATATACAACAGAAAAAGTTGAAATTGTCAAGATATAGAAGGAATTTTTTACTATATGTGGTGGACATTAAAAAAGCACAAAGATATTGAAAGTAAATGCATGGGAAACTCCAAAAAATATTAAAATGTAAATTCCCTATGGAACCTAAGAATATATTATTAGAAGTAAAGGTAAAGGTATCTCCTGTGCAAGCACTGAGTCATTTCTGACCCTTGGGGTGACGCCCTCTAGCGTTTTCATGGCAGACTCAATACGGGGTGGTTTGCCAGTGCCTTCCCCAGTCATTACCGTTTACCCCCCAGCAAGCTGGGTACTCATTTTACCGACCTCAGAAGGATGGAAGGCTGAGTCAACCTTGAGCCGGCTGCTGGGATTGAACTCCCAGCCTCATGGGCAGAGCTTTCAGACTGCATGTCTGCTGCCTTACCACTCTGCGCCACAAGATGCTCTTATTATTAGAAATATTGTCCAACAAATTACTGAAAGTTTTGGAAGACATATCTAAATATTCTAAAACCAGGCTACAGGATGGTACTTGCCCCCCCCCCAGCCCTTATAATGTGAAGCTGAAGTGAGTGAAGAAAGCATGGGGGATGTGGCACCTGTTGGCATTGGCCAGGAGGTCATTAAGACTGGTGGGGCTTCCATGGGGGAGGCAGGCCAGTTTTATTACCCCCGCCAACAGGAAGGAGGCATGCAAGATGTGCAGGGCCACCGCAGAGATGGCATCCAATATTTCCAGCCTCCGGCAGCAGCAAACAAGCAGTAAAGAACAGCAGGGCTTTTGGGGAGGAGGGGAGCTGTCTTCTGCACCACCACAGAGGAGAAGGGGGAGAAGAGGCAGGTAACAGTGACAGGGCCTCTGCGAACGAGGTGGCCAGCTTCCCTACTTCCACTGGTATCAAGAAGGTGGGTGAGATTGGGAGGGCCTCTGCAAAGGAGGAAGCCGCCTTCTGTGCCCTCGCCAGCAAGGAAGAGGCAGGCAAGAGTGGCAGGGCCTCTGCATAAAAGCTGCCAGTCTTCCTCACCCCCCACCAGCAAGGAAGCGGCAGGACCTCCATGGTGGAGGTGGTTGACCTTCCCTAGGCTTGGCAGTCTCAAGGAGGTCAGTGGCAGTCATAAGAGTCTCATCACATGGGACTGGCCTTCCATGGCCTGTTGTTGGCCCTGATTGCGGGCCTCACCCCGAGGGCCAATCAGAGAGCCAGAACACTGCTGAAAGTATGGTCACGATTTTATGTGGTACAATGGTTACAGTGGCTAAAATTATGTATGCAGCAAAACAGAAAACAGGTATCTGTCCAAACTTAATGAGAAAAAAATTATTATTATTTGAGATGCAGATAAATTTCAAAATCTGAATAGGAACGAAGTGTTTATATAGGGACACAAACTCAGGAGAAACAATTTAAAAGCTGTATATAAAAGAATTTCAATGCATATAAATATATTACAATGCAGAAGCAGAATTAGAATAAGTTTCACATATAAATGTAAAAGGAAGTGGATTTTGAACAACAAATCTCTTGGTTTTTATATTTTCTTTTGCACTTTGATATATTGAAAGCTATAACCAGTATCTAGAAATTATTATGAGATGTATAATACAGAACATGTAGAGTATATCAGTTGCGAAGTTTGAAATTTGGAGTGTTTGAGGTGGGGACTTTTGTATTTTATGGAGAATGTCTCAGAGATTGTAAAGGAAATATTGGAGAGAGAGCTCTTTTCTGTTTCATCTATATACATGGTACTTTTAGAGGTTTTATTATATATGGCTTGTTGTATGATCCCTCCTCTTTTTTGCCCTTTATGTTGTCATATTTTTAAAGTAAAAATATATTAATAAACAATACAACAAGATTAGGATTGTAGAAATTTGCAACCAACCAGAAATCTAAAAACAGAACTGAAGCGAAGCATAAGCAGTAATATGACTCATGAAATGATGCAAAATTACATAGCAGGAGCCTACGTACAGCAACCTATACAAACTAATATATACCACAGCTCTTAATCATTTATCCAAGTAAGTCTATGAACTATTTTTTACAGTGCAGCTCTATTAATATTATTATTTTAATTTAATTTTATAAGGCCAACAACACTACTCCTTTTTAAAAGATGTGAGGGTGCTGTACAGCAGTGGTCCCCAACCCCCGGGCCGTAGCCCGGCACGGGGCCACGAAGGCCTCGGCGCAAGGCCGTGGCTCCCTCTTCCCGCCCCCCCAACAGCAAGAAGCTCGCCAGGCATTGAGCAAATCTACCGCCAAAGCGGCCGATTAGCTTGCGTCCCGGCAAGCTTCTTGCTTTGGGAGGGGGGAAGAGAAGGTTGCCGGGCCGCAAGCTAATCGGCCGCTTCGGCGGCTGATTTGCTGGCGGCCTGGAGGGGTGGGGAAAGGGAGCCGCGGCCACCGGCATGTCGGCGGCGCAAACGCGCACGTGCAGACTGCCGCACATGCTCGTTTGCGTCCAGCGGCACCGCAAACGCTCGCGCGCGGCAGTTCTGCATATGCGCAGTGCTGCCGTGTGTGCACCCCACCGGATACAAATGCACACGTGCAGCAAGTCCACACATGCACGTTTGCGCTGGGGCTGCCACACGTGCCCGGGGGCCCGGGCCGCCCTCTCCCCTTACTTCGCAGCAGCGGGCCGCAGCAGCCAGAAGGTTGCAGACTGCTGCTGTATAGTATCACACACAAGGATAAGACGTGACTCTGGAAAGTTACTCTGCACAAACAGCAATGGTCTTCAAATTCCATAGGTAGAACTAACCATAGAATGACAACTGAATCTCTCAACCCCCATTCTTGTAATATCCATAAAAATATGAAACAACTGTTTTCAGAAGCATCTGGAGGGCTGGGAAGACAGTATGTTTGAAGCTCTGTATCTGTTTTGAAGCCCTCAAAGAGTGTGACCTAGGACATTTTTAAAAAATGTTTAGTGAGTAGGTTTGGAAGCAGGATTCCTAAGGTTTAATCAATTTCTTCCTCAAAAATCACAATTAGCAGGTATTAGACTCAGTAGAAACAAAAATTGCCTTAAAGGGTTTCATCTAGCTAAACTGCAGGTTATGCATACTTGTGCAAAAGCCATTAGCCCATAAAGAACTCACACATACTGCATGTTCCCACATTACCAGAAAAAGGAAGTCCCGGGGAAAAAGATGGGAAACTTGGGGGAGGAAGCAGTTTTCTGAAACTTTTCTCCCCTGTAAAAATGGATTATGGAATATTTCCTTTTACAATGATAATATGTTTATGGCAAAGTATTCATTCAATATTATTTCTAGAAACTATATACTATGAAGACTTTTATGTTAATGTAAAGTACCAAATCATTGCAATTATTGTACTTATGAGGATGAGTAAATTCTAAAATACAGTTCAAATACTGAAAAATACTGAGGATACAATTCTTTAAGAAAATGCAATTTCCAAATACTGTCAAATGAAATATGCTTTTCCAAAAGTTATTAGATGAATACATCCTTGCATGTCAGAAGTGTCCTGGAGGTATTTTTAAAATCTTTCAGGGATTTAAAATGAGGAAGATCAGAGCATTAAAATGGATTTTCAATCTGTAAAGACATCTAATTTTAAATTTTTCATTAAATTTCCTGGGGAAAAAAACATTATTCCTCCCATAGCTCCAAAATTTCCAAAAAAACATATCTTTACATTACAGCATAAGACATAACAGAAACTTGGAGGATTGCAGATTATATTATAAAATGGGAAGCATGCAATATAAAGGAGATTTTCAAATACTTTGTTAACAAACATACAAACAGACACAAACATACCTTTCCATCTTCTACAACTGCAAATATTGCAAAGAAAAATACTGCCAGCCTGTTCATGGCCTTCATGAACATGAAATTCATGGCCTTCACTTATATAATTCTTTCTTCTAGCAATTTCAACAACTTCATTCCAGAACATTCAAGTTCCTTAAGAGTACAAAAACCAGTACTCATATTTTGAAGGCCAATGCTACCCAAATTATCTAAATTCTCTGAGGTCCCTTGGAAAACTACAAGAGCTTTCTCAGTTAGAAGATAACAAGATATATTTTATGACAAACTTTTTATTGAATAAATTGTTGTTGGTCTTAAATGTGCTATTGGACTCTGTTGATCTACTTCAGACCAACAGGGCTACCCACTTGAATCTCTGTTCGCAGGTGAGACAGACACAGCACCACATGAACTCTAGAGTATCTCCAAAAAATTTCTGCAACACACAGGTTCCATGATGGGCAAACAGATTTGGAAAACGTTACTTTAAGCATAGAACATTTGGTAGCGAATCAGCAACCTAGACAGACTATGTTGTCTACTCCTCTCTTCAGTATCTCTTGTAACTTTTCATCCCATATCTGCCACAATTGTTTTTTAATATTGCAGGTTGGAACAGTCATATTGAGTGGCTGCAGCATAAATAGTGCCTTGTGACATCTTAACAATTAAACATGTTGGTCTTTGACACGCCACAAGATTCCTACTTACATGATAAGCCCCAGAACAAAGTTTGAGTCCAGTGACAACTTAACAACACAAGAAGAACCTTGTTGGATCAATCCAATGGTCCATCTAGTCCAGTGTCCTACCAGTTACTATGGAAGACCAACAACGGGGCATAGAGACCAAGGACTGCCCCTGATCTTGCCTCCTGCTCAGTCACCATGGCTAGCAGCCGCTGCTAGACGTGTTCTCCATTCATCTGTCTAATCCCCTTTTAAAGTTCGTAAGAATTTCTGAGTATGCCTACAGTGAGACTACAACCGCACCCATAAACACTAAAAGAAAAGAAGTCCCCTTATGTTCAAAGGGAAATGCTTTATGGCCTCCACTGAACCTTGCACCCCAATATATTTACATCCACGCACGATACGGGAATAAGGATTCCCTACACATTCCTCGCAAAAGTTTTAAGAGTCATCCTGGCCCGGTAGGCAAAGCAGCGAAGATTTTCCCGAGGAGGTTTCTTCCTTTGACGTTTCTTTTCCGCCACCTTCCTCCAGCGACAGCCTCCCCCCGTCCCCGTCCCGCGGCGTCCCGTCAGGCAGTGAGGCTGGCTTCCTCTTCGCAGGGCCCCTCCGCCCGTCCCGCTGGCCGCCTGTCAGGGCGCGCAGCTCTCTCCCTCTGCCCCGACGCGCCTTCGCCTTCGCCCCGCACGCAGCGCGGCCTCCTCCCGGTGGCCTCCGCGGCCTCTCCCCTGCAGCCGCCGCCACCCCCCCCCCCCCCGAGCCGCGGGCCCTCTCCTCGCAGCCTCCCGGGCCGCGTCTGAGGCGCTAGGCCCGCCCGGCCTCCTGGCTCACCTCTTTGGGGACCAGCTGGTTCTCCTCGCTGGGCACCATGGCCGGGGGCGGCAGCCTCGGGCCCACGGCAGGCTCTAGCGGGAGTCGTCGTCAGCAAGAGGAGCCTCCCGGGGAGGCCAGGCGGCGGCGGCCCATCGCGCTCCTCCGTCTCCTTTCTCTTTCTGCGTGCCGCCCGCACTGCTCCCCCCTCCGCTCAGGGAGGGCAAGGACAGCTCCTCCGCCCCCTCGCCTCCCCTCGCCAGCGCCAATCAATGGCAAAATGGCCGCCCACCAGGCTCTCGCGAGACGCCGCCGCTCCACGGGCTCCTTCCCCGCCCCTTGGGCCGAGGCGGCCTGGCTGGCGGAGCTGGTGTGCGGCAGCGGCTGTGGGAAAGTGCGCCCGCGCCTCAGCCTCTAATGACTTCCGCGCTTCGGGCGTGAGGAAGGGCGGCGAGGACAACGGGGCCTCCCTGCCAAGAACATCCCCAACCGCCCTCTCGCAGTTCCTAAAGAGCAGGGCTTTCCCCTTGGCTTTTTCAACCGATCTGTCTCTTCTTAAACCAAGCAGCGTTGCATGGATGCTTTTTGTCTTTTAAAGGTGTCACCCTGTTCTTGTTTACGTGGGAGTAAGCGGCATTGAATACAATGAGATTTGCTTTCCACCTTAACGGCGTGGTCTCAACAGGCTGCCTTCTGCGCTTGGCATTTAAATGTCGCAACAGCCAACTTGCTGAGGAGTTTTGGCGAGAGACCCAAAACTTGCACAATATTTTGTGTCGGTGCGGTTAGCCCTAATAAAAGCTATTACATGGATTTTCTTATTTTAGGACTTTGCATGAACCGGTATGTCTGTACAACTTTTTCCAGTATACATGCATGGTAAATAAGAGGCACTGCTGTTGGAATTCCCTAACCCTTCAACGCTAATTAAAGTGACAGCACAGTGCTAGCTTGTTCCTGGTAGTAATGTCCACTGAATAAGCCTTAGGATTCTAAGCAAATTTGCAACACTAAATAAATTAACTCAAAATCTTATTCAGGTCTATTCAGTGAAGTTTAATCAAGGGCAAGTATGCCCAAACTGTGGCTCACCAAATACCATGAGCCCCTGTCAGCTGGCCTAAGGTGTGGAGCCTGTAGATACCCTTGAATTGCAACTGATCTTCCGCTGACAGAGATCAGTTCTTCCAGAGGGTGGACTCAATCAAACTTTTCCAAGGTTTTTCCCTTCCCATGCTCCATCCCCATAAGATCCAGGAATCTACCCACCAGGAGTTGGTAACTGTAGGTAACTCTCAGGAAAGTGCTTTCCACTCTTAGACCTTTCAAAGGTATTTCAAAGCCTGTGACACTTATCACAAAGTCTTATTAGCCATGGTAGGAATTACTGCAGAGTGAACAAGGTTGAGCTGTTTATCTAATTGAAGCCAATAGAACAAGTTAATAATTTAATTCTTGTTGATGATGGGCTGTAGCTGAACTGGATTGCTGGGATCAGTGTAGCTCTGAGGAAGTGTGATTTGAACTTTGTATGGTTTCTATTATTTGTTATTTAATTCCCAACCTTTCAAATCCAGTTGGTCCTTTCAAAAAGGATCCCCCCTTCAAACTCTAAATACATTTTAAATGCCATCAGTTATTGCAAAGGTTTAGAAGCACATGCTGACCTCTTCTTTTACATAACAGCTGGTTGCTTTTTCCTCTTTTATGTAATCAACACTCTGTGGAAGAGAAACTACTGCAGAACTAGAATACACAACTCAGTATCCAAATTCAGAAAACAGTATGACAACAAATACTGTTATACTCCTTTAGATTCCAATTAATGCAAAAAATGTGTTAACACTTATTGACTGGAAGGTCCAGGTCTGAAGGGCTTAGCCAAAATTCTGTCACCCAGATTAGGGAAAGGCCCTGGAGCATATGGGGTGAAGTCTGAAAGTGGGAGCTATTCCTTTGTCTGGGAGTTTGTGTTGGAGTGTGTTAGGGCAGCTGGACATTTTGCCGTAAAGGTTGACAAGGGAGTTATGCCAATATGGTTGCAGATGCACCTGGGATGGGGGAATCGTGCTACTAACAAAAATCAGATATACCATGGATTGTAAGAACCTAGTTACTATCTTTTTTATTTTGTTTACTGCACTTAGATCCATTTTATAGATTCCCGAATTTGTGCCAGAAACGAAGTTGTTTAAAGAGACCCTGCACAAGGTCTTATCCTTTGGCTACTGGATATGCTACAGTTATACTCCCCTATGGAGTTTTCCTCTGCAACTCATGAGAAGGGGGGTGGATTTTACTCAAGGTGATAGCAGCTACAGTAAAAGGGAAAGCAAGATGGGCTAGTCTTGTCCCACATAGGGCTGCCAACTGTGGGTTGGGAAATACCTGGAGTCTTTGGAGATGCAGTCAGAGATGGGCAGGGAGGGACCTTAATAGAGTATGATGCTATGGAGTCCACCCTCTAAACAGCACTTTCTCCAGGGGCAGCAGGTCTCTGTTACCTGGAGATGAGCTGTAAAACCAGGGGATCCTCAGAGTTCCACTTGGGGACTGGCATTCCTAGCCTCACAAGGTGTAACAGAGTTATTCCTAAAATAGAAGTCAGGATTATTTATTTGGATAGGTGTTGGAGATGTAAGCAGCCAGTAGCAAATTTGATATGGTATGGGTGTGTTTGATTATCATGATGTTATGACTTGAAATTAATATGAATTAATTTATCTGGATTTTGATCAATTTGCTACAGTATTGGCGTACATTCCTTCTTCCTGAAACCTCTTGAAGGGACAGAGGCTGTGGACCTTATGAGAGTTAGCAATAGTTAAACAAGCAATGCTTCACAAGTAGGAAGCAATAGCTAAATTACATATTGAAGTATGAACAGAAGCAATGTTAGACCTTGCAAAGAAAAAGTTGCCACTTAAGAGACAAGAAACAAATATAAAGTATCTACTTTTCTGGTATGAATTTATGGAATTATTTGGATATGGATATTAACATGAGTGTATTAAGATGGAATTAGCTGGGCATTTGGGGGAGGAGTAAGAATTTTGGGAGGCGTGGCTCTAATTTGCCATGTGTTCTTTTTTTGCCTGATTCACACAGGATCACGGAGGTTAAACTTTTAAGATAACTCAGGTAAGATCCTGAGTTATATTGACCAAGTTCAGAACCAGAGTGCACTCAACCCAGCTTTTGGTAGGCTACTTGCTTGTGAAAATTCATGCTAAAGTTAAGGTTGTTTTTTCTTTTAAAAAGACATGGGCACCTTGAGGCATCTAGAAATGAAGAGAAGTCACTTAGTCCAGCTAGTTACTGACTGTATAGTGAGGGCCACATTCTTGGGCTACATTCAACTCAACCCTAGGTGCTGTACCATATTTCAATTTGACTTCAGGACAGGATTTGGAACACAGACTGCTTTGGTCGCCTTGGTCTATCAAAAACTAGACAGGGGGAATGTAACCTTGCTTGTTCTGCTAGATTCTCAGCATTCTTTGATACTATCAGCTATAGTATCCTACTAAGCCATCTCTCAGCTGTAGGTTTGAGGGGCACCATGTTATAAGGGTTCAAGTCCTATCTGGGGTGTTAGAAGATAGTGTTGGGATTTCCCTGTCCTGCCCCTTGGCTGTTGGCTTGTGGGGTGCCACAGGGTTCCATCTTATCCCCCATACTATTTAGGATTTATTTGAAGTCACCCTACCCCCAGAAGCTGATCTGCCTCCCAAAACTGAATTGTGCTATTCAATCTTTTGGTTGTTTGAAAACTTCAGACTTGTGGGGGGGGGGGGCACATGCTAGGGCCAAGTCTGATATCTACTTTCAATGAATGGTCCTCCATTATAACCAAATGTATAAGTAGTTTTAGATACATGAAATGAGCTCTGACTCACAAAATCTAATACTGGAGCAAATTTTATTTGTCTCTAATGTGGGATTTGACTCCTGTTTTATTTTTGCTGATAACCAAAAAAAGCCCTCATACTTCTGCAAAGTTCTGTTCCTTGTGGCTAACATATATTTTGTGCTTGTCTTCTTTGAATATTTTTGCATATTGTCTTTATTAATCTATCTGGCCTCTTATCCTTTATCATAAATGAGTCTATGCAGAAGTAAGACCCATTTTATTCCATAGTACCTTTACTCTCAGGAATGTGTTCTTAGGATTGCTGTCTCCAGTGTTCCCAACTGTCTAGCAGGTGCATGTTCCTATTTCCTTCAAAGAGACCATAAGCCACTAGTATCTAGGACCTGTGGGGAATCTACCCAGGCAAAGCGCCTTCCAATTGGCCCCTTACCAGGACAGACAGCAGTTCTAGCCAATTGGGTGAGGGCACAATCTAGGCCCTCACCAGGACAGGCCAGAAATTGACAGGGAAGCGGCAGGACACCATGAGTAAAGAAGGAGGCCCTCCCCTCGGGCCTGTGCTTCTAGGCCCGAGGGGAAGGCCACACCACTGCCGGGGGGGGGGGAAGCAGGCCTTCCCACCGGGCCCAGAAACGCTGCTTCCGGGGGCAATGCTGCCTCTATGTGTCTGCTGGGCGGCCATGGCGGGGGGGAGGGGGCTTTCAAAGCCCGTTCTCATGAATGGGCTTTGAATCTAGTTAATCATATAGCTTTACTGGAGAACCAGGCAATCATCTGAAATCAGCAGCTTAGAATTTTTTTTAAATCTTCATAATTTTGAAAACTCTGGTTAAGGAAAGAATAACACCAACTATTGCTTGTGAAAAACAAATAGATTGATGGAAACCGCATTCTATAACATTAATTTGGATCTTGGCTTGATTAGCATAAATGAATTACAGCTATAAACACATTCCTGGGGAAATGAATAATGAGCTACCAAGGAAGGGTGGCCTACAAAAATAAAGTTTAATATTATTATGTTCAAATAACTTTAAAAAGTAAAATCTGTGGGAAATATGAAGTATATTTTTCAATGATTCATTGGTCATTGAACATTTAGAGGTTATTCACCTGTTACACTCTGGTTTATGGGTAATCTGGGGCTGCCAATAGTTCAGATATGTTAGTGCATTGCAAAATGAGTAGTTTGTCTATAGAAGAATTGCACGTCAAGCGGTAACTTTATTGTAAAGACCGTGAGAGTGATGCAAAGGTTTTGTGTCATCTGGATTTGTAATAACGATGAGAACATTTAAATGAATAAACTTGCATTCTTTGAATAGCAACTAGTTTAAACTCTTCAACAGTCGTTTCAGCTGTGAACATTGTTAGCACTTCCCCACGAGAGAGGTACTTCTCCCATAGTAAACAAGGCTCCTGGCGAACTCAGTTTTACCAAGTATTCTGTGCCAGGAAGACAAGTCAATAATTGATTCCAAGTAATGTACCCAGCATGCTGTAACATTCTTTCCTTGCGGCTGAATGACGCACAGCATAGTGTGAAATTCCTTCCTACCTTCATAAACATCAAAGAAGCCCTTTTGGTCCTGAGTCTTACAAGACAAAGCTCAACTAATTAGTAGGGGTGGGGAGGGAAACATAATCCCACAGACAAGGATATACACAACTGTACAAAGAGGAGGAAGCAATTTTTGATCCGTATAGCTGCATTTTTTTAATGCCAGTCTTACTGAAGCCAAATTCCCCCATAATCCTGTAGCTCGAATTAAGTGTGATGGCCTAGAAACTATTGAGCAAGCAGAGAGTAGAAGAGATGCTAGTAAAATGTAAAAACAAAATCTGAAGGGTTTATCAAAGGCATGAGAGTGACTGCTAGCCTGTATCAACAAGTAGAATTCTTCAGAAGAGATTAAGAAAAATACAGGGAAACCCCAAGGTATTGTAACAGTGTAAAGATGAAAAGAAATAGCTTAGCTAAATTGATTTTTTAAAAATGTAAACAATATAAAGGACTTTTAAAAGTCTGACTAAGCTTACCTTCAAAGATGCCTACAGCAAAATCCATTTGCAATTGAGCAGCATATATTGCTCAGTCTAAAATAATTGTTCAGTCTAAAATATCTTTAAACATTATGCAGTGTGTTAATGTTACCTAAATTATGATTTATTGAAGGAATAATTATGGGACAGTTTGATGTACAAGCAGGCTTTGTTTTTGACAGCAGCCTCAATGTAAATCAGACAGTTGTGGGAAGGCACTGAAGATTAGCGGAGCTTTAAGAAAACCTGGAGGAAAGATGTTAATCAAGAGACTAAGGTCCAAGGTACATGATATGCTTGCCATGGTGACAGGTCACAGGTGTGTGACTCATAGTCAGACGTACATAGGGGAACTCACCTTCAAATGCATTTGCTTGATCAGTTCTGTGAGAGGGTAAAAGGAGATTGTAGTTTTCTTCCCATACCAGTTTCATTAGCAGAAAGGGAGGTGGGCAGGAGTGGGGGGTTGCCACTTTGCCTTTGGATCCAGACAAAAGGGGCAACCCACCTCCTCTTCCACTGACAAAAGTAGGGTAAGAGGGAACTTGCAAGCTCTTTCTCTTCCTTTGTAGTACTGAATGAGTGCAAAATTTAAGGTGAGATCCCAAAGTGTACAACAGCATTCGCTGGCAGGGGGCTCCTGGGAATTGTAGTCCATGGACATCTGGAGGGCCGCAGTTTGACTACCCCTGCCTTAGAAGGTGCCCCTTCCATGCATAATGCAACTGATTTCCTTTCATGCTTAAGGATCCCCTTCTGAGGTTTGTGGGCTTGGACTTTTGGTAGTGGAAGATTTATCTGATCTCTAGGAATATAGAAAGCAGGATCTGTGACATAAGCTTTAGCCACATAGTGACTTGCCAGTTCGTCCTCTCTTGAAAAAAACCATCACTGGATCCATGGGACCCCGCAAGCTACTGCCCAGTCTCACATCTTGCTTTTCTGGGAAAGGCAGTTGAGAAGGCCACTGCAAACCAGCTCCTGGCATTTTTGGAGGAAACTTTGGCCCTGGATTAATACCAGTTAGCCTTCCATCCTGGCCACAGGGTGGAGACCATGATGGTCGCTCTGACAGATGATCTCTGGCACCAGTTGGATCAAGGCAATTTAGCCATTCTCGTACTATTAGATCTGTTGGCCGCATTTGATGTGGTTGATCATGAGTTATTGGTCCACCACCTTGCTGATGCTGGGATTGGGGGAACAGCCTTACAATGGCTGACCTCCTTCCTTAGGGATCAAACACAAAGGGTTGCTGTGGGGGAGAAGTTGTCTGACCCCTTTGTACACCTATGTGGAGTGCCACATGGGGTGATACTTTCCCCTACATCTATATGTGCCCTCTGGTACAGCTGATCTGGGGCTTTGGACTGGGATGTCATCGATATGCCAATGATACCCAGCTCTATCTCTAGCTGGCTGGACTTCCCCTGGAAGCATTTGCCAGTGGTTTGGAAGCAGTGGCTGGATGGCTCAGGCAGAGTCATCTGAAACTCAACCCCTCCAACATGGAGGTCCTGTGGATGGGTAGAAGAGGACAGGATTTGGTAGGGCAGCTCCCCTGCTTGAACAACGTACAACTTACACCTGTACCAGTGGCCAGGAATTTGGGGGTGATCTTTGACACCTCCCTCTCTTCCGAGACTCAGATCACAATGGTAGCCCAAACAGCATTTTTCCATTTGCACCAAACACGGCTGCTAGCACCCTACCTGTCCATGGAAAACTTGGCCACAGTGATCCATGCAACGGTCACTTCCAGACTGGACTTCTGTAATTCACTCTACGAAGGCCTACCCTTGTCCCTGACCCAGAAATTGCAACTGGTACAGAATGTGGCTGCAAGGTTCCCCAACCAGGGCTCATTCCGCACACATAAGATAATGCACTTTCATTGTCCTTTGACAGCTGGATTTTTCTGTGCAGAACAGGAAATCTACTTCTAAAGTGCATTGAAAGTGCATTATTGTGTTCAGAATAGGCCTAGGTTATCATGGAGGGCCCATGTTGAACCGCTGCGGTGGCAGCTGCATTGGTTGCCACCTTCTGGATCAAGTTCAAGGTCCTGTTTTTGACCTTTAAGGCTATAAGTGGTCTGGGGCCTACCTATCTGCAGGACCACTTATCTCCTTATGCCCCCTGCAGGGCCATTCGCTCTGCAGGTATGAATTTGCTGGTTGTCCTGGGCCACCAGGAAGTGTGCCTGGCCTTGAACAGGGCCAGGGCCTTTTCAGCCCTGGCCCCAACCTGGTGAAATGAGCTCCTGGAAGAGCTGAGGACCCTGACAGAGTTCTTCTGCCAGGCATTTGGTTGAGGCCAGGATGTAGACTGTGGTAGTAAGAAGACTGTGGTAGTCCTGTCCTCCTTTTGTGATCTGTATCCCCCTTAGGCTAACATCGCCTGGGGTCAGCTAGTGACTGAGCAGAAGAGTCGAGAGTCCACAAGGGAGATTAGATTGTTGATTGCTGCTGCCATAAGAATAATGTTGTAAAATTGTACTGCACTGGAAATTGTAATGGCTGGGCTGAGAGGGGCAATCTATAAATTTAATCATAAAATAAATTTAAAAATAAATGCTAGCAGTCTCCAAGACAATATCAAGGAGCTAGACTGCTTAGTGCTAATTGCCAATGTAGATATAGTGAGCATTTCAAGAACCTGGTGGAATGGGGGAACATCAGTGGGACACTGTTATCACTGAATATAAACTCTATAGGCAGAGCACAGAGTGGTGTTGTTCTGCACATTAAAGAATCAAGTAAACTAGAAAAAATTCAAGGATGAACCTCCCCCCATGGAATCACTATGGGTGGAGATATTGGACTTAAAATTGTGTGTGGGTGTCCTGTTGTCTCCCTGACCAAAACAAAGAGACAGACTTAAAGATGGAGAAATAAAGGTGGTGACTAAAGAGGAAAATGTTTTATTATTGGGTAACTTTTATTACATTAATATTGCCTAGATAAATGTATGCTTGAGTCTTGCTATAAAACAAGCTTTCTAGTCGTTATAAATGACTATCACTGTAACAGTTGGTAACAAAGCCAGCCAAAGGTGTAGTGACTCTGGAAGTCTTCATGGAGTTCTATGAGTAGGCTAACAAACCTGTGAGTAAGGGTGATCCAACAGAGATGATATACTTGGACTTTTGAAGGCCCTTTGACTTGGTGTCTCACCAAAGACTCCTAAATAAGCTTAGCAGTCATGAGATAAGAAAACGACTCTTCTTATAGATTAAAAATCAGTTAAATGCCAGGAAACAGAGAGTAGGAATAAATGGACAATTTTCACAATGAAGGGAAGTCAAGACTGCTGTGTTGAAATCACTTTGAAAACTTTTCCTCATGAAGTTTTAATTCAGTCTGGGTTTATATAAGGAGGAGACCAAACATATATCAGCTGGCCTGTTAGAACTCCCAGTGGTAAGCAACATAAAATCAAAGGATTAATTTAAGTGCTTGTTAGTCCTAAACAAAGTGTAAAGCGGTGTTAGCCTGCAGATGCAAGGTTTACAAAAAAACAAAACACTTCTCTAATCTTGTAGCAATTTACTGTGTAATTTTGTTATCTTTAAACGTCCCGCGGTGCCCCGCGGGCGCTGCGGACTAAATAAAATAGTAAGGCCTTGTGGGGAGGAGTTAGGGCGGGACCCGTCCAGGATAAAAATTCGGAGAGGGCCAATGAGGAGCCGCGAAGCGGCTCTTGATTGGCCCTCTCTGAGTGCCACTCAGGGGCCAAGTGGCCAATTGGGAGGCGCGCTATGCGCGCCTCCCTGTTGGCCACTTGGCCCGCCCTGGACTCCCTGCCCGCGCTCTGTCCTCATAAGCTTCGCTGCCGGCAAAGGAGCAGGGTGGCCGCATCAAAGACGCGGCCGCCCTGCTCCTTTGCCGGCAGCGAAGCATCGACTTGGCCAGACATGCCCCCACTGCCCTGCCGCCTCCGCCGCCACAGCTGACACCGTGCCGGTCGCTCCCGCCGCCCGCCAAACCATCGGCACCAGCCGCCACGCCCGCACGGAGCCGCCCTCAGCCGACCGCCGACTGCTGCCGTCGCCCCTGCCGCTGCCCTCAAACAGGTCTGCCTCGACCCGACACGCCATCGCCGTCCCGCACATGCTATCAGCCCACCGGAGGCCTTCAGCCTCCGAAGCCTGCCTGCCTAGACTACCTTCTCTAGCGCCCATTTCATTTCAAGATGAAATGGGCTTTCTTTCTAGTGATATAATTCAGGAAGCTGCATATCAGATCAAATATGGTTATTTTTTATCCTGAATTTTAATTATCATTTTAATTTAACAGCCTGATTCACTGGTGTGAGCTCTTTGTGAATTGTACAAGCCTATATTTGAAAGGATTTCCACCCACAGGATTTTCTTGAGAGAAATATGCACTTTGACATATCAGACACTCAGAAAACCACCAAAGACTATTGTGAAGGTGCCTATGCTGTTTTCAGCTAGTCCAAATGTCAGCACAACAGATCAGCAGAATCAGTTCAAAACAGTAAATTATTCCAAGTTGCTGTATAAATTTTTCTATTTCTTTTACTGCACTGCTTCTTTCATTTCTGATTTAGCAGTCATATAGCTAGAAATGCCACCTGGACATAAGCTTAGTTAAAATAAATACAGGCAAAATTAACAGGCTTACCAATTTGTAAACTGTTTTGCATATCTGCAAAAAAAATCTAGCATAACCTGGACTCCTAGAACTGTCTAATGACTAAAAGGAGACTTTCTTCTTTAAAGAACTTGTGAGGTTTTCCCCCTTTGTCTGCAAAGTATAAAGGGGGAATTAATTGACCATAACCCAATCCTGACTGGGATCCAACTAAGCATTTCTGTGGGGAGAAAGATTTCCAAATGCAGAATGCAACTTTCTCTCCTTCTGCTACTGCTTCACCCTAAGATATGCCTCCCTTAAAATGCAGATGCTGGAAATAGTCATGCTTTGTGGATGGGAATCCTCATATCTACAGAATTACTGTACAGGATCCTAGCCTTGGACTACAATAGGACTGTGGCAAAGAAATGGACATTTCTTAAAAATTAGTAATGAGCAACTGTCTGAATAAATTATCTTTCTGATACAGGAATGTGAGGAAACCTTACAAAAGAAGAAGCAGTAATGGATATTGATCTTACTGTAGTATATGGACTAGGAGTGTTGTGGCTTGGTAGCATGCTTCATTGCAGGAGTGGAAAACTTGTGCAGTAAAGAAATGGCAATTTTACCTGCCACTTTGACCCACATTATGTATGTGATGTCAGTTTCAAACTTTATTATCCACCACTAGAAAAAAGTAAACTTACTTTACTGAATGGAAAACCTGGACTTCTTCCGCACTAGGCACTGAGAAGGCATTTTTGGTAAACATAATTAAAACTGGAGGTGCAGTGTTTAACATTAAAAATAAAATGACACTCCCTAGAAAATCTAGTAATGTATATGCCTAGAGGCAACATTCTACGATTTAGCAGAGGGGCGGGGGGTTTCCATGTAAATTCTTTTGTTCATTTATTTTTCCAGACTATTCTCCATGCCATGTTTTGTGCCATGCCATTAATCACATCATTATGGTAATGCTTTTCATTTGTCAAGCAATGCCATGTTTTGTTTTTCTTTATTATTACTATCATATCCTAGTAATAGCTAGAGTGTATCTGCTGGACCACGTCTCCCATTATGTACCCCAAAGAGTTCTATGGGCAATGGACCAAACCTTGCTCAGAGTCCCTGGCCCTAAAGAGGTGAGACTGGCCTCAACCAGGGCTAGGGCTTTTTTAGCCCAGATCCCAGCCTGGTGGAATGCTCTGCCAACTGAGATCAAGGCCCTGTGGGACCTTAATTGGTTCTGCAGGGCCTATAAGACAGCTATTCCACAAGGCCTACAGTTGAGGCCAGAAATATAACAGCCAACATCAATTGACTGGCCTCCTCCCTGTGGAAGCATCAGCTGGAATAGATCCATCTACCCAAAGAAAGAAACTCTCCCCAATGGCTACATCAACTTGCAGGTGGAGACAACCAACAAATATTTTTAACATAACGTGTTTTAATGTTATGACTGAATTTTATTGTTTGTTATCTGCCCTGAGTTTGTAAAAAGTTTTATGCAGAAGTAAGTTTCACTTTAGTCAATGGAGCTTACTTCAAGTGAAGTGTTCTGAGGAATGCAGCCAAAGTCACTCTTATTTATAAAAATCTAATAATATTCTTGTAGATCACCCTTCCCCTGAGGCTCAGGACAGGTAACATCAAACAATAAAATATGGACATAATAACATTAAAACACATGTTAAGTGTTAAAATACATGTTAAGCACTGACCTCCGCACATAAGGATGAATAATTAATTAGCAACATTGATTAATCCAATGGTTGGTCATGGAAAGACAGGGAAGCAATTCATTTTAAGTGGAAGAAGAAGAAAAGGAGAAATATTTAAAGGGATACTAGCATTAAAACATTCCAGTAGAAGAAGAAGAAGAAGAGTTGGTTCTTATATGCCGCTTTTCCCTACCCGAAGGAGGCTCAAAGCGGCTTACAGTCGCCTTCCCATTCCTCTCCCCACAACAGACACCCTGTGGGGTAGGTGAGGCTGAGAGAGCCCTGATATCACTGCCCGGTCAGAACAGTTTTATCAGTGCCGTAGCGAACACAAGGTCACCCAGCTGGTTGCATGTGGGGGAGCGCAGAATCGAACCCGGCATGCCAGATTAGAAGTCCACACTCCTAACCACTACACCAAACTGGCTCTCACATTGCTTCACATTGGACATCCTGGTTCTGCAATTAAAATACTGATATGTAAATGGTTGCCAACAATGGATTATCCATTAAAACTGAATGGATGAATGATGGTGATCAGCATGGAAGTAATCTTAGGTGGAGCAATAATGGCCATGATGACATTTCCTACTTGTAATTCTAAAAAGTAGCTTCTAGCCCTTGAAAGCTTATGCTGGACACAATATTAGTCAAGTCAGATTTTATTGCATGTAGCCATAGGTCATTACAATACAAAAGGAAAATATAAAAGTATTTAAAACAGTTCAAATCAGTAATAAGAAAGTAAATAAGGGAATGTGCAATCTCAGATAATAATTACTTAACATTATAAAAACATTTCCAGATTACATATGTCCACCTATCCTATAGCTATTTTGGGTATTTGCTCTCTGCAGCACCACTTTGGCCCTTATTTTCTTTGCTGCAAGGGCAAATAATGACATTTTGTTAGAAAAAATGAATTAATATACAGTACAATATTGCTGTTGCTACAAAACACTAATAACACTACCTCTCTGGATTCAAAAGTACACACAAACATACACACAAGAAACTGACCACCAGGTATCAGGAACAGAATAAATTCTTACTTTTTCAGTTGGCATTTGTGCTATATGTCCATGACTATAATTTCAACTTTTTAGTCAAATAGGCCATGTTCTATATCAGAGCAAACCAAATAATTTTTCAGTTAAAAGATTACACTGTGTACAAGTTTTCTTAACAAGCCAAGGAGAACAAGAGGAAGGAGCAAGGGAGGCTTAGAGAGCAATTCTAAGCAAGCACGGAAGGGAGCTTTACTCCCAGGAAAATGTTTCTAGGGTTGGGCTTTAACTTTCCTATAGTCAATGAAGAATGCCTACTAAATTAATTCATACATGCTTGACAACACTATTATATCTGGCCTGGAGATCTTTTGTCTGGCCATGAACAGGTGGTCAGCATCTCTATAACAGCTTTACTTATTTATTTATTAAAACATTTATATCTTACTTTTCCTCATAGTTCAAGGCAACTTACAATAATACTTAAAAACATCCCCAGATAAAAACCAAAAATAAAACAGCAAATCCCAAATTTTGTACCCCTTTGCCCCATTAAAAGATGCCTGCTATTAAAATCTCCAAATAGTGGGCCCTCCTCATCTCTTCATGGAGCCCATTACATAGAGCCAGAGCCATAATGGAAAAGGCCCAGGCTCTGGTCAATGCCATATGGGACAGCCAACAAATGGCTGCTTAATGACTGTAGCTAGTGCACAAGAGATAGTCCTTCAAAAATGTAGATCCCAGGTCATGAACATCTTTGAAGATCATAACCAGCACCTTTAATTGAACAGACAGCCAATGAACCTGTTTCAAAATGGGTAACAAATGTTTCCAGTGACAAGCTCTTGACAACAGTTGGGCTGGTACCAGTTGTTCTTTGAGGCGCCCAACCCTAATGCCAACCTGTCCTTGAGCCTTGACACCAAAATCTCTCAACCTGTTCTGAAAAAGCCAATGTCACTTCATCTCAGACAAGCAGATTCAGTCTCTCTAGAACAGCCTTTTCCAACCTTTTGACCATGGAGTAACCCATGAAAAATGTTGCAGGCTTCAAGGTAGCCCAGAAGTGATGTTAGCTGGCCATGCCTCCTTGCCACACCCCCAGAAGTGACATGCCAGTAGAAGTGACATCACCCAGACACTCCCACTGGATATGATGAAGCCACTCCCACTACCAGGAGGTGGGACCCTGTTCTCACCTACCCACCCCCAAGCCCCAAAACTGCCACTGGTAAAAAAAAAAATTAAATCTCCTCCCGAGCTCTTTGTTGTCAGTTTCAAACTTTATTATCCACTACTAGCAAAAAGTTAACTCACTTTTACATGTTATGCTTAACCCTGGTTGGGAAATACTGTTCTAGAATATTAGCCTTCCCAAGTAGCATTGCTTCTGTCTTGTCAAAATTCAGCTTCAGTTTTCCTGCCTCAGCCACCTGACCACAATCCCAAAGCACTGGTTCAGAACCAAGATAGATGCACATATTCTATGGGGTTTACTGCCAAATACTCTTTGAACTATACTTCTCTGAGAGAAAGCCCCATGCTTCTAACAAGACATGCATAGGATTGTATTACATGGCCCAGTACTTGACTGTGGAGTAAAATAGTTTGCCAGCCATTCTTAATTCATGCATTATCTGAGGGGAAAAACCTCAAAAACAATTCTCAGTGTATACCATGACCAGAGGAATAATTGAACATGTTCAGCAAGACGAAAATGTCTTAATACATCAACCTCCATTTAAAAATGACATTCTGTGTTTTTCACTTCCCAAAATAACAGGAATTGTCAGGGCAGACTGTTACAAGATCAAGTTTCTCGCATGGAAAGACTAGTAGAGATTTATGGCATTCTTGTCAAATCTGGTGGTTAGTTACAAAATTAAATACTAGTTGAGTAAGCAAAGGAAGTGAGACATACAAACTATTACTTACTAAAATGCTAAATTTTATTATCATACCATGTGCCGGTCCTCCAGTCTTGGCAGCAGAGAAATCTTGCTCAAGTCTCAGAGTTGAGCACTGAATGTCTAGTGCCTTTCATAATTCATGTTTGTATATATGAAACAACAGAATAACAACACACAGCCTTAGCAAACATGACCAATGTGTAAATGTCCAATGCTCCTTGGACTTCTTTCCGTTTTGTTGTCCTGATTCAAAACTATTTTTTCTCCTTTGGGGGCTGCCTCTCAGGAGGAGCACCAAAATGCATGTCACAGAAATGTGGCACAGGAACAGGGTAGTATAGTACCTCTCTCTTCCCTTTTTCCTGTACTGTTTGCTGCTGTCACTGCCGCTTCTTTCCTCCACCCGTTTCACCAGCACAAACATGCACATGCAATAGTGATTTCACTAGGATTCCCTGCAGCCACAAGATCCTCCTTTTACTTTATTCTTCCAGACTGGATCACGCTGTAACAGTACTGAATCTTATTAAGGGATTACAAATTGCCTTGAGACTCTGACGAGGTATCATAGAAATATCCTAAATAAATAAAGCATTTTAAAGTACAGAAAGGGTGGGGGAGATGACAACATGGAGCTTCCCATATGGGTGATCCACCCTTGGCTGCACTGCAATTTCCCTTGCACTCTGGCAAAAACAGGAGCCTGATGCACAGGTTGGTCCCTTTACTGCAGGGGAAGGGCTTCCTGATGTCCACAGTGGGAAAATCCCAGTGGAAAAGCATATCGTTCTGAGGCAGAACACTGGCTTTATCTTGTAATGCTGCAGGGCAACTGTTAAGTCTTTGAAGATAAATCCACAAGGCAAACCAGGACATACCAAAAGTGAAGCAAGATGCTAATAATGAATGGGACAGAATATGCAGATACTAGCAACATGCTAACAAATAGAAATATGATTAACAGTAAGTAGTTTGTGACTCCTGCACATACAGTCTCTAAAGTGCTATGTAACCCTGCACCTTTTGCAAGAAGCAGGTGAACCTGGCTTCACATTTCCAAAGAGGTTTGCAACTATTAAAAGGGTAAATTAACTCTTCCGGACTAGGGTTCCTAGCTCTGGGTTGGGAAACACCTGGAGACTTCGGGTAGAGCCAGGAGTGGGTGGGATTTGGAGCAGGAAGGGACGCCATACATTTTTAATTGAATCACAAAACGTCACAAAGACGTTTCTTTAATCCTTTGTGTGCACACTCACAGACCGTTTATGCACGGGGAACTTCACTGCCCCAGCTCCCGTGCAGGAGCACAATTCCAGGCCGGATGAGGTGAACCAGGCCAAATGCTCCCCCATGTGGGTGCAGGAAGAGGTGGGGCAATCTGCCATGACTAAAACTCCAGCCTGCAGACTGGCTTGAAACCTCCAGTGCATAAATGCACACTTTTCTTGGATACTTTAGGATGTTTAGGGCTGATCCTGCGTAGAGCAGGGGGTTGGACTAGATGGCCTGTATGGCCCCTTCAAACTCTATGATTCTATGATTCTATAAATGGTCACAGTGAGTAAACCTTGCTGAACACAGTAGGATCTATTTCGCAGTAGAGCATAGGTTCGAGCAGAACTTATTTACGGTCATTTTTCTGACACTGTAGTAGCACATATTCAGGAATCTCACACCAACTAAAGTGAAATGAAAACTGATTTAACGAAAAAGGAGGGTGGTGTTCCACCAGTTGCAAACGGAGCCAACAAATCGGGTGACAAAGCATCCACATGAAGTTTTCCCCCCTCCCCTTCACCTTTCGCCCTCGCGTTGCATGTTTGCTGGGGGAGACAGAGAAATCGTGCATGCGCAGGAATGAGAAGAGTGCGCTTTTCAAACCTACAAGTGGGGAAAGGTGAGAAGAAAAAGGGACGTCGCGGCAGGAGGGGCAGGAGCGTGTTTTCTCGGAGGTCGTTACGCAGGACAACTTGCTTCTCTAAGGTGTGCGGCCATCCTTTTCGGACAATAATATTTCCTGTTGTTCCTACTTTATAGAGGGGGAAAATACTTTATTAATTGGGAATGGATATCTTGTTCTTTTTCTCACGTTTTTATTTTTTGCATTTTTGTTCATTTCCTTGATGGAAAGGAATGGAATAGGAGAGCTGTTTTCCACAAAACGTGTAAATGTGCTGCCCGGGGTGGGGGGGAGTTTTCATAGAATCACTGAATCATAGAGTTGGAAGGGAACTCCAGGGTCACCTAGTCCAGCCCCCCTGCAGAATGCTTTTCTTGTAAGTAAATGTTTAAAATTAAGTAGGTGATATGAATGTACATATTGCCTTGGAGGAAAGCCCACGAACTTCTGTAGCTTGTAATCCAAAATGATTGTGTACCCCACCCCACTGTATATGAAACAAGGAATTACTTCTTTTCATTTTAGCTTAAGGTCTGGCCCCTGATGTCCATGGACTATCATCTTCACTAAAAACAACAACAACAAAAACGTTTTCATTAAAAACTTCATTTCTTCTCTTCCGCCTACCCTAGGTCCTGTTTACTGTCTGTACACACATATTCATAAGATTGTGGAATTGAACGGGGGACATGTTTGCCTTATTTACACAGTACCTTGGAGATTACATTTAAATTCTTAATAGTATCTTTTCTTAAGTGATCTAAAATTGTGCACTAATATAAGAGCTAATAAAACTCTTGCTGATAATGTCTAATGACCTTTATAAATATTGTTCTGTTTTGACAGCAATTTTTATTTATTTATTTATATTTATATACCGCCACTCTCCAAAGTCTCGTGGCAGTTTACATAAATTCATAAAAACAATAAAATCCCATAAAAACCCATTAAAACATAATTAAAACACTACCGTACCATTGCACTCATTTCTCATGCTAGCAAAGTTATGCTTAAAATCCTACAAGCTAGGCTCCAGCAATATGTGAACCGAGACCTTTCAGAAGTACAGGCAGGATTTCGAAGAGGCAGAGGAACTAGAGATCAAATTACCAACATATGCTGGATCATGGAGAAAGCTAGGGAGTTCCAGAAGAACATCTACTTCTGCTTCATTGACTATGCTAAAGCCTTTGATTGTGTGGAGCACAACAAATTGTGGCAAGTTCTTAAAGAGATGGGAATACCAGAGCATCTTATTTGTCTCTTGAGAAACTTATATGCAGGTCAAGAAGCAACAGTGAGAACTGAACATGGAATCACTGACTGGTTCAAAATTGAGAAAGGAGTTCGGCAAGGCTGTATACTGTCGTCTTGCCTATTTAACTTGTATGTGGAGCACATCATGAGAAAGGCGGGATTAGAGGAGTCACAAATTGGGATTAAGATTGCAGGGAGAAATATCAACAACCTCAGATATGCAGATGATACCACTCTAATGGCAGAAAGTGAAGAGGAACTAAAGAGCCTGTTGATGCGGGTGAAGGAGGAGAGTGCAAAAGTTGGCTTGAAACTCAACATCAAGAAAACAAAGATCATGGCATCCGGCCTTCTCAATTCCTGGCAAATAGATGGGGAAGAAATGGAGATAGTGACATATTTTATTTTCCTGGGCTCCAAGATCACTGCAGATGGGGACTGCAGCAAAGTAATTAAAAGACACTTGCTCCTGGGGAGGAAAGCTATGGCAAATCTAGACAGCATCCTAGAAAGCAGAGACATCACCCTGCCAACAAAAGTGTGTTTAGTCAAGGCTGTGGTATTCCCAGTTGCAATGTATGGCTGCGAAAGTTGGACCATAAGGAAGGCTGAGCGTCAAAGAATTGAGGCTTTTGAACTCTGGTGCTGGAGAAGACTCTTGTGAGTCCCTTGGACTGCAAGGCGAACAAACCGGTCAATCCTAAAGGAGATCAGCCCTGCCTGCTTCTTAGAAGGCCATATCCTGAAGTTGAAACTCAAATACATTGGCCACCTCATGAGAAGGAAGGACTCCCTGGAGAAGAGCCTAATGCTGGGAGCGATTGAGGGCAAAAGAAGAAGGGGACGACAGAGAATGAGGTGGCTGGATGGAGTCACTGAAGCAGTCGGTGCAAACTTAAATGGACTCCGGGGAATGGAAGAGGACAGGAAGGCCTGGAGGATCATTGTCCATGGGGTCACGATGGGTCGGAGATGACTTCGGACCTAACAACAACAACAACAACAACAACAACAACAACAACAACAACACAATGACAGATAATAACCTACTCCCCTTTCCCCGTGCAGCAAGGTCTATTACTCTCTATCTGGGAGCGAGGGACTTAGTAGTTTTCAGCTAGAGATCCACAGCTGACAGCGCCGGGAGTCGCCCTGGCCTCAACCATATGCCATATGTTTGTATATATGAAACCCCCCCCCCAATTGAGGAGTAATGGAGAAAGAAAGATGAGATCTATGGGGCACAGGAGGATGAAGGCAACTAACCAGTAGCTGACGTACATTGGCAAATATCTTAAATGTACCCTTCTGGTTTCTGAGTCATAACCTCAACATGCCCAATGAACAATTCAATTAAACTGGAAACATTTTACATACACTTTAACTTTTTGTGCCAGGAAGCTGCACTTGATACATTGTTCTCCATTTTACAGTGTCAAAAAATTCCATCTGAAACAATGTATCTGAATATATACCAATTAAATAGCAAGATATTTAAATGGAATTCAGTTCCAAGTAACTGTTTTTAGGTTAAATGCTATATTTACCCCTTTTAGTAAAATAAAACCCTTTCTGATCACCCTGAAAGGCGTCCCTCTAAACTTTTCGAAAGAGGAGTGTTTTTTTTTTTAAGTTTTGCTGTCCTAGAAAATTCTGATGGTCAAAGCCACTTGGAATGAAGTGGCCCTTTCCCCCCCCCCTCCCCATTCTTTCTGCGGTTCATTATGGTCCTTGGCCATGGTTGGGATTGTTGTTAGACCAGTTCCCAGGAGACTGGCAGTGCCTTCTTAATTACAGTCTACTGAAGTCAATGGGGCTGAACATGTCTGAACAGCCAAACTGATCTAAAATTGCCAGGAGCTTGACTGTTTATTCATGCAGGTGGTTAAGATTTTTTATGACTGCACATGCTGAGTCTTTGTTCCCAATGTCCACAGCTTTAAAGGATTATAGACTCAGTCTTTACAATGCTGATATTCAGCACTGTTCTAGCAGGTGTCATCTGTACAAGGGGGGGGGTAAGTTGGATAACAGTGACAATGAAGATAGTTTCAGGTGTGTAGCCATGTTGATCTGAAGCTGCAGGGCAGAGTTTGAATCCAGAGGCAACTTTAAGACCAATCAAGTTTAATTCTGGGTATAAGCGTTTGTGTGCATGCATACTAGTGTGCATGTACAAAACGCTTATACCCAGTAAAAATGAACTCACTCTTCTTGTGAGTTATTGGATACAACCCCCCCCCCAAATCTTCCTGTAACTTTTATTAATATACTTTCTAAGCAGCATAGAGGTCAATAATGAAGTCCAATCCTACATTTATTCAGGAGTAAGTTTCCCAAAGTTCAGTGAACTTACCCCAGCAGAACAGCATATCCTTGATCAATCTTATTTAAGCAGCTGTATAGTAAGAGATTTTTTGAGCCACAGCTCTTTTCTTTACTGTCTAGATACCAGTTGCATGAATGAAATGGCTCCTAAAAGTTCCAAGAAGAAAAAGAAGTATAAATGCTGCCCTTGTAGGTTAATAATTCTGTTACATTTTGGTTTAAGATGGGGCCCTCTTTAGTCACTGGGCATGCTAATGCAGCCCTGATGTGCCAAAAGGTTGGGGACCCCTGATTTAGAACATCCCCAACAAGTGTTTGTTCAATTGTTGTATGAAGACTGCCAGTGCATTGTATTCACATCCACCCACTTTTCCATTGTGTTTATTGTTGAATTCTCTCTTTATCTTTCAAAGGTTTTTCTCCCAATTTGATATTATCTGAAAATTTAATGAGTAGTCCCTCAGTCCCCTCATCTATATAATTTCTAAAAATATTGAAAAAACTTAACCCAGAGCTGAGTCCTTTCGCATCCCAATGAACACCTTCCTGCAATCATGTAATGCCACTGACTGTGGTTTTCCAACAAGTTCCTTGTCCACCTAACTACTGTAGAGTTCAGCCCATGGTCCTCCAGTTTACCTATCCAAACATGCCCAAGTTTATCAGAAATTAAGCATTAATTAGTTTCTATGATGTTATATCTCTGGAGGAGATTTAAACACATGTTGAAATTTCCCGTTGAAGTTGGTAGGTCTTAAAAGAAGTCCACAAGTAAATTTTACATAATCTGGCAGTGGGTGGATCAACATTTGCCAGGGGACATTTGTTAGGGTAATACTGCATTGAACAGAAGGTTGGATTAGATAGCCTGTATGGCCCCTTGCAACTCTATGATCCTATGAATCTGCTGCCCAATAAAGCTAATAAAGGATTCCCAATGCAAGAGTCGGATTCGACTGAATGGCTGACAGGTACAACTGTTAACCAGCCAGTAAGGTAGCAGTTCCTGAAGAATGCTGGCTCTTTGTTTGAATGTAGAACTTATATACCTCTAAATACATAATACTGTGTGGATTCTTTTTTTTTCCTTTTAAGCTCACACATTTCAAAGCTAAGGAGGAAGAAACTGTTTGGAAACTATCTTGATTACCTGGAAACACCAGCACAAAATCAAGAAAAAGTGAAACTTAAGGCCAAGAATCACGGGCGGGGCGGGGGGGGGGGGGGAGGAAAACTTCAAATGTGGAAAAGAATCCCAGTCTCAAGATGGGAGAAGAAACTGTTGCTCTGGCCACAAATAATTCACTTCTGAAAACATAAATGTCGTGTGAAGTGCAAAATTGATGCTGACCAACGAAGTGGCCTGGAGAGTGATAAAAGAGGGTTTTGCAATAAGATCAATTCCTCTTTCCTGATATTTCTTCCAGAAAAAAGGGCAAGAAACTCAAACAACTTGAGGACTGTGACTTTATGCATGGTAATGAAGAGGTCCTCAGAGAGGCCAAACATTAACAGTGCTATGATTTATTTAAAGTAATCCCAAAGAGCCACAGCTTGGAAAAACAGCTTTGTCTTCCTTTGTCCTCAGAACCTTATGTAAATCCGAAAGGCAAGCAGAAAGGACTATGTTGAAGAGTGACTTCTGACCTTCAGGTCCCTCATAACAGTAAGGCACTTGATTCTACAGTGCGCTATTTTAGAGGGAACATCATGAAGGACTTTAAACAGAACAGTAAACTACCAAAGGAAGCCCAGTATGGAGTCAGCACCACTGAACTAAACAGCTGTGCTAGCATTTCAGAGCCCCTTTTGTCATCAAGCCCAATGACCCTAGAGATTAAAACTTGTGACTCTGAAGAAGAGCTCAATATTGGCAGCCTAACAGGCCTACTTTTCATCCAGGTTCAGGTGCTGAGGTAATAAGTAGCATCTTTGATAGTCAAGAGCTCTTTATAACACAGAAATCCTTTTTGCCACTGCAGATTCCTAGCAGATACCTGCCTCTTAATCCTGTAGCTGGTACTGAAGAGGCCATTTTAGAAATCAGCTATGATGACAGCAACTCCTCCGACACTCCATGACCTTTGTCTGCTGAGAAGAAAACACTTCAGGTGGCTCCCTCCAGTCTAATATCAAGGATGAAGGGAGAGCAATTTCTGGCTACTCGAGAATGTGCAGTTCAGACATATGACTTCTTTGGTTCTTTAATAATTAGAAAGGACTTTACAGAGTGCCATGACCAACCAATAGACCTTAGCTTGCCTTACAGAATCAGATCCTGTGCTACTAATGCTGAAAGGGTTTCCCATTTCTTAGGGGCAGCAGGCAATGACATCCATGCATGTCCAAGGAGTAAGTTCGAGCATGCCAAAGCAATACAAGATGATGAACCAAGAAATGTTAGGTGTTCTCCATCTCGAAAATCTGATGATGTAAATTACATTCAGACACAGCTGAATTCATCCTACTTTAAACTGAAAGGGGATCCAGATGCTACGATGTCTGGCAGTCCTCTAGTGAAAACAGCATTGAGAGACTAGGAGAAAAACAATTGATAATGGAAAATGCAATTTGTATCCATCTGACATTATTACACATGCCTTTATTCTTATAAATTAATGTGTTCAGGCAGTCTACAGCTGTATGCTGATACCTCTGAATGCCTTCGTAATTCAGAGTCTTTGTGGAGGCAGACTTCATCCTTCCCTTTACCCCTGGCATTCAAGCCTGACTGATGTAGTAGCAGTTATGCCACTCAGTGGGATGATTCTGTGCAAGGGAGCAGACCAAGCAACTCTCTGTGTACGTCCTGTTTGAAGTCTTCAATTTGAGAAGAACTCTCCCTTTGGTATTCCATGCTGTATCTGAACAGATGTTGACAAAAGGGTAGAACTGTCTCTTATGTGTTTTAGCAGCTGATCTGCTGGTGGGTAGAGACCCACTTCAAGTGGCAACCTGCAGCCCTTCCAAAAGTAGATGACTCATGAGCAAATTCTGCAGCCACGTAGTTGTAAGTAATTTGCTGTTCATTTCAGGATCAGATTAAGCACCCACTAATGGGAATATCAGAGCCTCTTGTGGCACAGGGTGGTAAGGCAGCCGACATGCTGTCCGAAGATCTGCCCATGAGGCTGGGAGTTCAATCCCAGCAGCTGGCTCAAGGTTGACTCAGCCTTCCATCCTTCCGAGGTCGGTAAAATGAGTACCCAGCTTGCTGGGGGGTAAAATGGTAATGACTGGGGAAGGCACTGGCAAACCACCCCGTATTGAAACTGCCATGAAAACACTAGAGGGCGTCACCCCAAGGGTCAGACATGACTCAGTACTTGCACAGGGGGTACCATTACCATTATTAATGGAAATATCAAACAAGCATATCAGAAGGAAGGGGGCAATGAGAACAGTGAACTTGGTGCTACACCTGGAAAGGAACTGGATGGTGCATATATGTACTTGCTTAAGAAATCAGAATTGCTCTTTCATTCCTAAATGGGTTCTGAAATTGTAATGACTGCAATACAAATGACTAAAGTTTATTTAGCATCTATAGCTGGGATGACTCATCAACTTTAGGTTCACACCCATGCTTAGCTTTTGGTTCTTGAGTTATCTTTAGCTATAGGTAGGTCTTACATCTTTATTAAATAGTTTCCTGTGTTAATATTTAAGAAGGCAAGTAGTTTAAGATTCCATAAAATAGTTCTTATTTACTTATTTATTTATTATATTATATTTATTTTATTTATATACCGCCCTCCCCAGAGGCTCAGGCTATGTGAATGTACTGCATGTTGGGATATTTTTTATGAATGTATGAGCAAGCATTCAAAGTATGTCCACATTCATAAAAGCATACTTTAAGCTGCTGTGTCTGTTCTAAACCTGTTTCAGTTCTCACTCAAGTCTGCAAGTGCCCTTCTAACAGTTTAATTCTTCAACAACTTGGTATCATGTTGTTATGAGATGCCAATGATGTGTGATAAAAGATGTAACATTTAAAAGACCAAAGAGGTAAATGAGAGCCTGATTCCACAATCTAGATGCATTCATCCCAGTTGGGCTCGGTAAAACTCCTGCTGTACAAACGTCCCTGAGATAAAGGGCTAGTGAGGAAACAGAATTTAGCATCATCCCTCTCCTTCACAAATGCCCTTTGGCCCTTTAAGATAAAGCCATGACTACTGTTCATACATGTGGAGAAAGCATACAGGTTTGAGTCTAAATCAAATACATTATGATTTTTTCTTTGCTGTTTGACTTGCACAGTTTGAAATGGAGAAGCATCACAGGTGTTTAGTGAACATTATCAATCTTTCCCCTTTCAACCTTATTTTTCTTTTTAGTTACACATTTCAATTTCAGTTCTTCAATATGTGAGTTAATTAACAAATGCCATTATACAGCTCATTGGATGCTTTATTTCATCCAAGCATATGACAAGTATGAAGTGCATTTGTTATATAAGCTAATTAACAAGAAATATAGAATATTTTTCAGATTCTCGATCTTATTAAAGTTTGCTGTAAAAGAAGTCTGCAAAATATTCTGTTCTTTGATAACTGACAGGTGTTTTCAAAATGGTAGGAATACTGGGAATAGTTATTTAAGAGATTTCACAACAAGAAGGAAACCTCATACCTGCAGCAAAACATTGAAGGAATGCCTTAAATATTCCTTTTATTTTCTGCAGACATCTGGACAAGACTTACAATGTCTCAAGTAATAGTTTGCAGGCTGACACATTGACTATTGCCTAGTCTGGAAATAAAAAGCACATGCTCAAGGAAGGGAGCAGGTGATTGTGGTGATAATGGATGAAGAAAAACAGACATGGAAGAGGAGAAACAGTATGACTCTTCCAAATTCAAATGGAGGACCTATAAAATGCAACATTACCAGTAATCCCTCACTCACATGAAACTGTTGAAAGGGATGCTATAGCTTTACAACAGTCACCCAGCTGGTTGCATGTGGGGGAGCGCGGAATCAAATCCAGCTCGCCAGATTAGAAGTCCACACACCTAAGTACTACACCAAGGTGGCACTGAATGGTCTTATCACAGACAGAACAACCAAAGATCAGGCTCATCTGCCTGTGTCATTTTGCAAAACAAAAACAAAAATCTTTTGGAACAGGGAAGAGAACAAAGCATTATGGGAGGCTGCCTACTTCTGACCCCAAGGTAGAAAACATATAGCAAATTACAGCCTGGAAAAAGAGGGAAGGAAAGCCCAAATGTGGAAAGGAGAATGCCAACTCACTTCATCCTATCAAAGTCCAAAGCAAGGCTAAAGCAAAGTATGTCTCCTAATGTGGAAAGAGTCATGGTCAACATTGTCAGCTGACAGATCATACAGACTGAATTATGCACTGGATGCATCCCATCCTTACAACCAGAGCTGCATGGACAAAATTGTATGAAGAAAGCAGGACTCAGATCTTCCATAATGTTTCTCATTGACCTGCTGGGTGGTTCATTGGAAATAGGTCCTATTATACTCCTATTACACTTCTATAGCAGATTCAAGGAACAGTACCACAAGAAAGGAATGAGGGGAAGGGGTCTAGGTCACTGGAAAAAAAAATAGCTTTAGTAGGTTCGTACTTGTGAACTACCGGGATAGAATAATCTAGAATAATATGCCAGGACAGAATAATTTCTTCATCAGATAGAAGACAAAGGAAGCTTTGACAAGGGAAGTTTTCAACTCGTACTCAAAAAATCTTATTGGTGTCCAAAGTGCTCCTGGATTCAATTGCAGCTCTTTTACTACAGACCGATACAGCTCCCCTTTGAAATGACCCAGATGAAGAATCGTACCTTTGATTTCATGTAATTCTATGCACATCTCACCATATTCAAAGGAACTTTCTGCTACATAAATGTTTCTAGGGTTGCAGTCCTAGAGGCATACATAGGCTTTAAAGTGCTGCCTAGTTAGCCTTTAATGTTTAAGCTGTTCTGTGCAACTCATTGGAAAGTCATCTAATTTAGAAATAGCTACTAGTTAAATTAAATAGTTCATTGAACTATGGCACCTTGACAGAATTGTTAGATTTTTACAAGCATCTGTTGTTGAGTTGAGCTGTGTGTGTGTGTGGCTTGAACTACATTTTATGGATTGAATTCTATTCAGATTTGTACCATTTTTGGAGGCTAATCCTGCAATTTGGAGATAATCCTGCAAATCAGATTGAAGAATCTCACCTCAGCTCACATCTTGCCTGAGCAACTTGCATAAATATTCCTACTTGGAATTCCTTTCCTGAAAGTAGCTGTTTGTACAACTATATTTCACACAGACATGCCCAGGTAGCAGTATTATATATATATATATATATATATATATATATATATATATATATATATATATATATATATATATATATATATATATATATATATATATATATATATATATTTATTTATTTATTTATTTATTTATTTATTTATTTAATTTATGTACCACCCTCCCTGAGGGCTCAGGGTGTTTACAGAAAACAGGGAGGATACAATTAACACATGGTAGCAGGTAACAATAACAGCAGTAATATTATAACAATAATAATTTAACATGATAATAACAATGATTTAGAGATCTAGCCCAGCTACCATCTGTCCAAATAGCTCCAGCTATATCTTTTCCTGTGGATAAAGACCTGGGGCTGTTGGTTTGATTTGGGCTTGACTTCACCCATATTCTCTTCCAGCAACCTCTGCACCTCTTGGGATCACACCAGACTTTTTCCCTAAGTCCCATGTATCAGGAAGGATGGCTGGAGGCATAGAAAACAGCAGAAGATAACAAAAACATTGCTAGCTAATAAATTTACCTATGATCTTTGAATATACAACTAAGGAAGTTGGTGGCACCTCCTCTGCATTTTTTCCTTCTCCAAAGTAAAAATGTTGCTCATGTTACTCCTTCCTCACTGTGGAACAGCAACAAGGGCTTCCTTACCTTAAGATTAGCCACTTATCTTCCACTATGAATTGTATTTTAGTAGCAGTCAATATAGACTCTGGTTCCGGTTCAGGAAGAAGAAATAGAATTAACAAGCAACTGTTCCTGCTTGATTTCACTGTATGAAATAACTTCTGAGCAAATGCAAAATCTTTTCAAAGGCTATCTAGGGCTAGGCCTTCAAACTAGTAAATCTATTGCTGCTTTGTGGGAGTTTTTTTTTTTTGGGGGGGGGTGATTTATTTATTTATGGGATTTTTAGGCTGCCCCTCTCCAAAGGGGCAACTTACACCAGAAATAAAAAAACAGATCTAATACAAATTCAAACAAAAGACCAAACTCTGTAATTGTGCCATCCAGAAAACAACCCAACTATAATTCCCAGGTCAGGGATAAGGGCAGGCCCACCCAGAGTTACAGCAGTCTAGTGTGAAGGTGACCATTGTGTTATCACTGCAGTTAGGTATTCTGGAGCCAGATAGGATGCTTTGACTGGCATAGATGGTAAAACACCTGACAAGCTACCTTAGTGAACTGCACCTCCATATTCAAGGAGGCATCCAGAATCATTCCCAAATTCTTGACTGACTCTGCCACCTGAAGCTGCACCCCGTCAAGACAGGGAAGATACACTTCCTCATCTAGTTCCCTGCTTAGCCACAGAATCATAGATTTGGAAGAGATCTCCTAGGTCATCTAGTCCAACCCCCTGCACTAGGGTTGCGCGCTTTGGATGCCAAAGTGCCCAACCCTACCCTGCACTATGCAGGACACTCACAACCCTATCGCTCAGCCACTGTAACCTGCCCACCCTCCTTGAACCTACACAAATTCAGCCTCTCTGTCAGATGACTATCCAGCCTCTGTTCTAAAATCTCCAAAGATGGAGAACCCACCACCTCCTGAGGAAGCCTGTTCCACTGAGAAGCCGCTCTGTCAGGAACTTCTTCCGGATGTTTAGACAGAATTTCTTTTGAATTAATTTCATCCCATTGGTTCTGGTCTGTCCCTCCAGGGTAAGAGAGAACAATTCTGCCCCATCCTCTATATGGCAGCCTTTTAAATACTTGAAGATGGTTATCAGATCCCCTCTCAGTTGTCCCCTCTCCAGGCTAAACAGGACTTCCATCTTCAGGGATTTACTTTCAGGCAGCTGTTAAGCACAATGAATAAAACAGAAATCTAGTGGTATCTTAACTCATTCCAGCACTAGCAATAATGCCTTTTGTCTGAAAAAATACAACAGGCTCTAGAAAACTGTTTGGGGATAAGTTGTGAGCCAGCAAGAAGCTTAATGGGGAAGCCATTGCTCAGTCTCTCACTCTGAATCATCTTTTAACATTTGGCAAAGGTAAACAGGAACCTTTTCATCAAAATGATCTTTTCTCCCTCCCCTCAAGGAGCACATGGTAGAGTATGTGGACTCTTCCCTTCATATCCTCATAACTTTGTGAGTTAGGCTAGGCTGAAAGATAGCAACTAGACAGAGGGCATCCATGGTGTTTAATGTTTTTATTATTTCTGGTCCCCCCCCCCCCGGTATGGCATGGTGGCTCATATGGCTACTACACTGCCCACATTTACTCTGTCCAATCCTTAATTAAAATAATTTTTCACCAATATTGCTCTTTTAGTTACAACTCTACAGTATTTCCCTCTCACTTGTACACATTATAGTGGGGTACGCTACCTGTTCCTTTATCCTGTTGTTTTTCTCCCATGTATACAAGTTCCTCTGCTATAATCTCAAATTAAAAAGATCTGATGGTGATATGACAGATCTCTGCCCAAGATCCTGGAGAGCCACTCCCAATCAGTGAAATAATACTGACTTTGATAGACCAGTGGTTTATCTAAGTGCCTTTGTGTATATTATCCTATCTCCCAATTATTTATGATTTTATTTTTAAAATTATTAGCTGCAGTTTACACACATCTTTATGTTTACACACATAAACTGTATGCTTGATACTGATTATTTTTTTCTCAAGTTCATACAGTTCTAAATTGTTCTGTTCTTCTGAGCCAGTATATTTTTAACATATCTCTGGTTCAAAAGTTTTGTATTTAGTATTTTAAAGACAAGTTCTCTTCAGTTTTGGACCATAGCATCATTGGAAAGGTATAATTTATTTTGTGTGTGTGTGTGTATAATTAGCTGCTTTTCTTTCTCAAGGCAGTTTAATGCATAGATATAACATATAAAGTAAAACACATCTGTAACTGCTCCGCAGAGTGGTAAAAATAAAACCGCAAGGGGTGGGGGGGGGCGCTGTCTGGGATGGGGGGGCAACGATTGGCCTCTGGCCCCGAACTGACAAGAGGAGAGCGCCAGGGAAAGGCTGCGACCAGGGGGGAGGGGAAAAGCCCTTCCCCGCCGGCCAGGCAGCACAGCCGCCGGCTCAAAGATCTACCAACCGCACTGCCTGAGTGGCGGGGAAAGCCTGTGGCCTGGGGGGACCAGGGGGAAACACTTCCCAGGAGGAGGGCCTCCAGCTCCCACACCAGACCCGTGAACCCCTCCCCCTCTTTCTACCCCCCTCTGCCCCATCCCCTTCCATGGCACCTTCCTTCCTTCCTGCCTTCCTGCCTTCCTGCCTTCCCTCCTTCCTTCCTTCCTTCCCTCCATCCAAGGGGGGGGGCCCTCCTGCACCCACCCACTGCCCGCTAGCGTCCGCTGTATTTTTCTTACAGTGGGCTTAAGTCAAAGATATAAAAGCCAAGATTTAAATCACAACTCAGAACTGCTTGTAAATGCAGTTCCTTAATAAAGCTGTTTCTAGCTGCCTCCTGAAGTCTGTGAGAGATCAGGTGACCTTCCAAGCCTTCTTCCATAGGGCTCCCTTTGTCTTTTCTTTCTGTGTCTGATGGTGTGAAGACTGTGTGGCATGCCTTTGCGGAAGCTTAGATGGTGGCTGCCTCTGTGGACAGATCCTTTCCTGCTCATCGGCAGCTGTGAGGCACATCTAGCTACAGGCTTCAACCTTTCCTTGCTTGGCTTCTCTGTACTTTATTGTCTTGCTTAACAATAATTTATGAAGGAAAGAGCTGGATAATCTAATGACAGGACACAGGAATAAGGAAAGGGCCAATGCTAAATGAATCAGCTTGTGCCCATTCATGCTGCAGATGAGTGACAGAGCAGGAGGGAGATCGGGGATTTCTCTACAACCCTGTAACTCTCTGTAGCACCTACACCAGACAGAATCAAAGAATCCTGCATTTAGCATACTTTTCTGTGAAATGCTAACACCTAAAACCAATGTATCTATGATGTTTAATGTAGTCTGAATGGAATTCTACCAGCCTTAACGATAAACATGCAAGCTGGCTGTAAAAGTCACTTAACTTTCCTAGCTAAATTGTTTGGAATCCACTAGATGGCAGCAATACCACAGAGAAAAAACCTCATTACCTGTTGGCGCAAACTACGGTGATCCTTACTTTTTAGTGATTCAAATAATATTTGAAATTCTGCACACACTAGCTTTCAATAGATCCATGATGCTTTACAGACACTCAATGGAATTGTGTATGTTAGAAACTCTGATGTTTTGATTTCTACTGTGGGTGCATTTTAGTCTGAATGCTACCCACATAATGATACTTATGACAAGATCTATAATGCTCTTATATTTACAGCCACTGTCACAAACAAAATTATTGGAGAATTGACATGCCTTCAGCTGGAAATTCTACAGTGACTATTGCACTCCTGAGCTGCTGCATATATTAAGGCAGAGTTTGCCTAGCATGCACTCCTAATAAGCTCAATTTTTACTGCTGCATACTTTGTTGTTGTTGTTAGGTGCGAAGTCGTGTCTGACCCATTGCGACCCCATGGATAATGATCCTCCAGGCCTTCCTGTACTGAGGTATTCCATTCACTTTTCCCTTGCTTTGGTTAACAGCATAATGTATAGCTAACTAAGCATTCCCTGTATATGGTAGTTATGTCTGAATATATATAGGACAGTCCACAACTCTACACCATGGTACACTGTACCTTAGCACAGAGTTTTTTAAACATTATCAGTTCAGGCTGATCTTTGAAGCTTAGGCCAACTACATTTTACATTGACTGATGTAATCTGATTCCCCTAAAACTCAGCCTGGGGGTTGGGACTCCTTTGGGGGCCGAACAACCCTTTCACAGGGGTTGCAGCAGGGCAAGCAGCTTGGCCGGGGTAAATCGAGATAGAGCATTCGTCTGTCTGGAGCAGCGGAAAAGAGCAAGATCAGCATGGTGGGACAAGAGGCAGAGCTGAACTGAGAAACCGCAGAAAAAAACAACTTATATACAGTCCTGAGCAATGGATCTTCACGCCATTGGTCAGCTTCTGTTTAATTTCTGTGAAAGAACATATAACTGAACCAGTTGCAAAGTTTTTATAATTTGCCATGAGAAATCGTGAATGTATTAAGTCTTACTCTAAAGCATGATCTTTGCCTTTATTTTCTCTAGCAGTGGATCCTTTTGCACTTTCCCTCCTTATATTGTACTTTTATATGCTATTAAAGGCTTGTTGTTGTTGCTGTTGTTGTTGTGAAAGAACACTTGCATAATTTTATGCTTGGGGGTCACCACAACATGAGGAACTGTATTAAAGGGGCACAGCACTGGGAATGTTGAGAACCACTACCCTAAAGTGTATTTTATTTTTTTTAATCACCCGTGGAGTAGCTGGGGTTGGTAGCATGAGTCTAGTAAAAGGCAGGTTTAACTCCCCCCCCCATTTCCCCACTGAAATGGGTACCCTGGAGACTGCTCTTAGCACCAGCAAGGGGGGGGGGATTAACCCTTTCAATGCACAGGTTTAGGTTCCACCTGTCCATAGAACAGCCAATGGGAACTGATGGAATATCTGTGGGGAAAACAGTTGAAAATGGCTGTTCAGCTGGGAGTGAGGCTGCTTGAATGAAGCTGCGGCAGAGCTGTTCAACACTGACTGGGGAAAATCAACTTGTAAAAAAGAATTGTAGATATCTGAAGAGGGACATAATTCAGAAGTTCAATGGAAGAGAAACTTGGTAGCCTTTGCTGCTGCTGCTGCTGTTCTTGTGGATCTGAACTAATTGGATATAGAGCAGCTCAGTAACATCTGAGCTACGTTGCCTAAATATCCAGAGCTTGTCATCACTCTAAAGGTAAAGGTAAAGGTATCCCCTGTGCAAGCACCGAGTCATGTCTGACCCTTGGGGTGACGCCCTCCAGCGTTTTCATGGCAGACTCAATAAGGGGTGGTTTGCCAGTGCCTTCCCCAGTCATGACCGTTTACCCCCCAGCAAGCTGGGTACTCATCACTCTGCTACACCACTAAACATCACTTGTCATAAACTGCGTTTTCAGAAAGCACTTTTAGCATTATTAGGAACAGTGATTTTATTATATCCCTATAGGTATGGCATGTTGTGTAATGATTGCAGGTGGATTAAGAGCTCTCCATTGAATGGAGGAGATCAATAACTACTATGCCATTAAAGGTTTATTAATTGAATGAATACTGTCCATTGAATGCTATGCTGCAGACATAGCTAACCAAATTGCAGGAGTAGTATTAGTGAAAGCTTGGGGTCAGTCAAGTTAATTAGTTTAATAGATAAGATTTGGGTTTATTGGGAGAACATTTGGGGAGCGGAGTAAGGAGATAGTTGCAGCTGAAGCTAATAAAAGTGGGTAAGAATAAGTCGTTGAGGAGAGATGAGACTGAAGCATGAAGGATTATTAATGAAAGAGAATGGTAGGGATAGGAAAGAAGTAGGATGTATATGAGGGTTTGGGGTTAAGGGATATGGAATGAATTGAATTAATTGATGGCTGGATGTGGAAATCGCTCTGTGGGCTGAACTGCAAATGACAATAAATACTAAACTGTGATTGATGATGAGTGATTCTATTCCAATATCTCGAACAGTCACCGGGGTGAATGAGGTTACAGGAGGAGCTTGGGAGGGCCAAGGATCCCAGTGATGGGGGACGTATGGCAGATATGATGGTGGGAGGAGATCTGACAGTGGAAGACGTGGGAGACAGAATAGGTTGGATGGGTCCTGCCCTCAGTTTTCTTGAGGTCGGGCTCCATAGCCCTATGTTCACACCCCTTCTAATCTCCACCCCATCCCCAGAGACATGGGGATGGAGGCTAGGAGGACCAGCCCAACTCCAATGCTTATGCTGTATAATGCCAGGTCATTTTACAAGTCCTCAGATCTGCAGGCTTACTCTACAGAGCACTAGGTAGATCTGGCATGTGTGACTGAACAATGAACTGTAGAATAATATTGATCTGGTCCCCTCCTACAAGAGCCCTACAAGAGCCCTCCCCTGGATTAGGAGTAGTATCAGCAAGGAAAGTTCATATACCTTTGTATAACAGAATTTGAAATGCACTTTAAAAAATAGTTTTAATGCTAGATATTCTTATATTGTTGAAAACTGCCCCAAGCTGGCATGCCAGGAGTGGTGGTCATATAAATCCAAAAATAAATAAGTAAATAAATACGAGCTTAAAAACCTGTTATTTATTGGAGAGGAAAAAAGAGAAGTGCAAGTACATAAAAGTGAATCCATTTGCAAACCTTATTTTCAGATGGAAACCACAGCACAAGGCGATGTGGGGGGGGGGGGGGGGGAGAGAATCACCTTGCTCTGGAGAAGGAGAACAAAAAAATTAACATAATCTCTCTGGGGAAAATAATGCTTACTGCCATTCCATAAAATTTCTTTTTCCTGATTATAATGCAGAAATGATTGCCTCCCAAGAGACTTGACTCTGGTTTTTTTCCTTGACAAAGTAATGTTAAAGCCCTTAAAGGTGAATTGGAAGTAAAAGCTTGAAGAATATGAAAAGTCCTACTACTCCTTCATGGATGGAATAGAAGTCCCCAAAGGGAAAAGGCACAGACATCTCTTTAGAGGGCAACCCTATAAGCTTGATTTTGTTGCTAAAACTGCAAAATCATTAACTACAGCAAAAGTAGAAGATTTCCTAGACTATCTTGCTTTGGATTATCTATTAGCCATATAACCCTTACAAGACTGTGCATTATGCAGTCTTTAAACAGGACACCATTTTGAAAAAAGTGCCTGGAAAAATTATGTCTTTTTCCTTTTCAGAGGACTGCATGAAACTGAATATAAAATCCAGAAGTGTAAAGATCATTATCCTTCACTGGGGGAAGTCATCCAAACTGTTAAAGTCATTCCTACTCTCACTCCAGGCAAGGCTATGCAAATTTGTGTAGACTGTATTGACAGAGCAAATAGCCCTGCCACTCCAGCAGGATGCTTGAGCCTCGTTCCACTTTCCTGAAGACTCTTACTGTATTGATATGGAAGAGAGAAGAGCCTAGAAGGAAGGTCTCATCACTGGTCTTGAAAAAAGGGACCGTTACGACAAGCCTCTCCCACTGGAGGTTCCAGGTGTCAGAGACTGGTCAAGAGCAGATTCATCTACAGTGGCACAGGTTGCCATTAGTGCATGATAGATCTGAAGCATTGAATCCCCGACTACATAGAAACTGTCTGGCAGAGATCTATCAGATCAGTGCCTAGACCCACTTTCTTGGAGTCTCTTATCTTGTCGGTATTGAAGACAGAAAGGCTTTGAGGAAAGACCCCATTGCCAGGGAGATAGCTGAGACACGCCTTGCACACCTGAGACTTCAGGCATTGGAGACTGGCCAACGGATGCAGCTTCAGTGGCATGGTCAATCCTGGCAGATCTGAGGCTTTGGGTCATTCTGTCACTGGCCCCCAACTGTATTGGAAAATCCTAGTAGAGCTCTTCTGTTTCCAAACAACCATGTGGAGATTGTAGCAAATGGCCTGCCCCATACAGACTTGGAGGCTTCCTGGCCTTCAGGGGATGAGAGGATTGGAGCTGGAGATACCTCCTCTCCCTAGACCTTTGAGATGCTTACCTGCATATTCCAAATCACCTACCCTCCAGATAGTTCTTCCTTTTTTTGATGTTCAGTGCCAGCATTTCTAATACAAGGCCTTGCCCTGTGGGCTGTTACATTCTTGGAGAGTGTTTACCAAGTTCCTGGTTGTTCTCATAGCGTACATATGAACTGGATGATATCCTCTGCATATGCAAGGAGACAGATGAAACGGTGAGTGCATTAAGTATATCTGAGATGGAAAAAAATCTTGAAAATACTGTATCTGTATTTTCCAGCTATTCTTTCAGCTGGATATAGATTGGGGCTGAATTTCCAAAATGGCCACTTTCAAAGAATCCCAAAAATATTCAGGATTTTTCAGGATGACCGGATAGTGATTAAATGACATTTAAATAGATTGCTGTATCTTTAAATGCCTTCCTAGTCGTCTTGCGACTTGCGACTTGCGACTTGCGACTTGCGACTTGCGACTTGCGACTTGCGACTTGCGACTTGCGACTTGCGACTTGCGACTTGCGACTTGCGACTTGCGACTTGCGACATGCGACTTGCGACTTGCGACTTGCAACTTGCAACTTGCAACTTGCGACTTACAGAGGGTGTTTTAAGGGACAGTGAGCCATTTAAACACCTCCAGAGTTCACTCACCACTTGCTAAAGGCATTTAAAAGGGCCACATCTAGAAATAATGGAAGATTGAGGCACCTTCTTCAAAGGCCCATAGAACTGGATCCCAGGTTCAATCTTTTTTAAACTTGGGGGGACTGGGTAGAGGTGCCAACAGCTACGTGTCAAATTTGGTACCTCTACCACAAGAAACAGTCCCCCCAGGACCCAAATACTTCAGATCAATTCTCTATTATACCCTATGGGATCATTGACTATAACGACTATACCCATAAGATATAAAGAAACCGAAAAATTCAGGAGTCCTGAATATTTATCAGTTCTACATGTCATATCAGTATTGGGACTTGGAAATATCAGGAAATATTTATATTCTTTGGGTTCAATATACCTGAAAAATACTGGTTGGGGAACCTTTACACACCCCTACAGATGAGGTGAGCAAAGACACCAAGTTCACTATACAGTCTCTTCAGGCACACAACTGTCTGATCAGTGTTATAAAAACTAACCTCAGACTCTCCAGGGATACAGTCCACTTTGAACAACAATCAAGTCACCAGGTTTCTAACCAGTTTCTAAGATCCCAGGGCAGAAGGCAGGGATGCCACCCTTGCCATTGACCCAGTGATCTGCTGTGCATCTTTGCTCCAGCCATGCTGATCAGCAAAGGCACCCACATCCTCTGCTGTTCTTTCCCCCCCAAGAAAGCTGCGAAAAGCCTCCAGCCACTGATCAGGCCTCGTGGAACCAGCAGGACAGTGACATCTGTTCTCTCTTCTCATTTCTTTTAATTTTTTATGCGTGACCCGGGTACATTCTGCATTTACCATTTTTTGAACATTATAAACCAATCGTTATTCGGATCCTGTTTTCAATCTGCAAATATAATTATTCCCAATTCTGAGGCTTAATTACTGAGTTTCCTTTCTGCGCTGAAAGCAAGTATTTCTTTGTTTTATTCTGCACAAGCTGGGAAGTTGATCTCATGTTTTTTCACGCCCCCCCCCCCACAAAATCTGGAATGTTAGTGAAGATGACATTTTGAAAACAGAGAAAGGGTAGGGGAGAGAAGCCTTTGGAAGGAATTCTCTTCCTTTAAAGTATTCAAATATAAACAGATGAGAAACTAAATAAGCAACAACTGCAAAGCAGATTTCTCAAAGATGCACCATGATAGTGAAAGATCCAAGAGGACAATTTAGGGAAGGAGGCCAGGAATTCCTGTGTCAAAAAGCAGTTTAGTGGCTACAGCAAAGCAAAACTGGTTATTACTCCTGACAGTAACCCTCAGCACCGACCCCCAGAAGAGGGGGCTGATAATGCAAAAGAAATTTATATTCTGTAATTATTAGCCAAAGTGAAGGCTGGAAAACCTTTCACTAAAATGGTGAACTGGAAGAGAAAATAGAGCTTTGCTTACAGTTTGAAAAGGCGATCCCTGTTGAAAGCAGAGCAATTAGCAGAGACCTCTGCACAACAACCAGGTGTGGCTGGAGTGGGGTGGGTAAATCTGCATGTGCCACACAGCAAGCCCCCCGCCTTTATTTGGGCGCTTGTACATGACACTGTGTGCTGTTTCAACACCACTCATGGGGCTTGTCAGGCTTTCCTTTTTCAATTGGGGCGAAGAAGAAGAAGAAGAAGAAGAAGAAGAAGAAGAAGAAGAAGAAGAAGAAGAAGAATGCTGGCTGTAGACAGAGCTTCAGTGTGAAAGTTCTGCTGACAGACAATCTAGATCAAAGGACAGAATTTAACCAATTTCAAAATGGTGATCCTCCCCTCTGGTATTTCTCCTCCCTTTTAGTGCTTAGGCAGGGCTCCTCCCCCACGTTCAGCAGCAGCTAAGGATATCTCTGCTCAAGGTCTCTCTCTCCTTTACATTGTTACTGACTGTTTTATGCTGAACCTGTCATCTTTAGTGATACTTTATTATTTGAACTTATTGTAAGCCCCCTCAAGCAAATTGTAGATAGGCAAGATATAAATATTTTAAATAAACCAAAATAAATGCTACTGAGCCAACCAAAGAAGTTATCTCTCAAAAATGGAAAAGTTTAATGTTACTTACAATAGAAGAATGATTGATAAAAATGATGGAATTGGCAGAGTTGGCCAACTACCTTAATTAGAGAAATGACAACACCTGTATTTGTTGCTAATTGGAATCCTCTTATAGACTTTTTGTGTACTTAGGCGGAAATCAATGGATGGTGTATGATTCTGAAGATTAAAGAGAAAAAATGACCTTATAGAAAAAGACGGACTTCATTGATGTTATATAATCATAGTGTTACTGATAAGTAAATTGATTTATATTCATCATAAAATCGGAAGCCTTTTTAAATGGACGAGAATGCTGGAAGGGAAGGGAGCATTTGAAGGGTGGGCGCTACTCAAACAGGATCTATTGCATGCTCAATCAATGACTATCCCAGAAAGACGAAAACACTGCAGGAGCTCTAAGAAGCCTATTTGGATGAACAGAGAACTTCAAGAGGAACTAAGAAAGAAAAGGGAAATGTTCAGGAAATGGAGGGAAGGACAGAGCTCTAAAGAAGAGTACCTACATGTTACTAGGCACTGTAGATCAATCATCAGAAAGGCCAAAGCTGAGAGTGAGCTAAGATTGGCCAGGGAAACCCACTGTAACAAGAAAAGTTATGTGAGGAGTTTTCAGTTATGTGAGGAGCAAACGTAAAGTAAAGGAGGCAATAGGCCCACTGTTGGGTGCGGATGGACAAACTCTAACGGAGGATGCATAGAAAGCAGAAAAACTCAGTGCCTATTTTACATCTGTTTTTTTCCCACAGGTCAAAGGGTTTAGGCACATCTAGAGATGGCAGTAGCCAAGAGATAGTGTCTGGGTGGCAGGTTGACATGGACAGAGAGGTTGTTGAGAGGCATTTAGCTACACTGGATGAGTTCAAATCCCCTGGGCCGGATTAAATGCCCCCAAGTGTGCTCAAAGAACTTTCCAGAGAACTTGCATAACCCTTGTCCATCATCTTCGGGACCTCTTTAAGGACTGGAGATGTCCCGGAGGACTGGAAGAGAGCAAACGTTATTCCGATCTTCAAAAAAGGGAGGGAGGATGACCCGGGAAACTACAGACCTCTGTTGTGGGGAAGATAATGGAGCAGATATTAAAGGGAGTGATCTGCAAACATCTGGAGGACAATTTGGTGATCCAAGGAAGTCAGCATGGATTTGTCTCCAACAGGTCCTGTCAGACCAACCTGGTTTCCTTTTTTGACCAAGTAACAGGTTTGCTGGATCGGGGAAATTCGGTTGATGTTGTTTACTTGGATTTTAGTAAAGCTTTTGATAAGGTTCCCCATGATGTTCTGATGGATAACTTGAAGGACTGCAATCTGGATTTTCAGATAGTTAGGTGGATAGGGAATTGGTTAGAGAACCGCACTCAAAGAGTTGTTGTCAATGGTGTTTCATCAGACTGGAGGGAGGTGAGTAGCGGGGTATCTCAGGGCTTGATGCTTGGCCCGGTACGTTTTAACATATTTATTAATGATCTAGATGAGGGAGTGGAAGGACTACTCATCAAGTTTGCAGACGACACCAAATTGGGAGGACTGGCAAATACTCCAGAAGATAGAGACAGAATTCAACGAGATCTGAACACAATGGAAAAATGGGCAAATGAGAACAAGATGCAATTTAATAAAGATAAGTGTAAAGTTCTGCATCTGGGTCAGAAAAATGCAAAGCATGCCTACTGGATGGGGGATACGCTTCTAGGTAACACTGTGTGTGAACGAGACCTTGGGGTACTTGTGGATTGTAAACTAAACATGAGCAGGCAGTGTGATGCAGCGGTAAAAAAGGCGAATGCCATTTTGGGCTGTATCAACAGGGGCATCACATCAAAATCACAAGATGTCATAGTCCCATTGTATACGGCACTGGTCAGACCACACCTGGAGTACTGTGTGCAGTTCTGGAGGCCTCACTTCAAGAAGGACGTAGATAAAATTGAAAGGGTACAGAGGAGAGCGACGAAGATGATCTGGGGCCAAAGGGCCAAGCCCTATGAAGATAGGTTGAGGGACTTGGGAATGTTCAGCCTGGAGAAAAGGAGGTTGAGAGGGGACATGATAGCCCTCTTTAAGTATTTGAAAGGTTGTCACTTGGAGGAGGGCAGGATGCTGTTTCTGTTGGCTGCAGAAGAAAGGACACGCAGTAATGCAGTGGTCCCCAAGCTTTTTGAGGCTGGGGACCAGCAGGGCCTGGGAAGTTTTTTACTGCGGGGGGGGGGGGGCGGGGAGAGGGAGCCGAGGCCCAGCGCCAAGGCCTTCGTGGCCCGGCACTGGCCGCGGCCCGCGGGTTGGGGACCACTGCAGTAATGGTTTTAAACTACAAGTACAATGATATAGGTTAGATATCAGGGGGAAAAAATTCACAGTTAAAGTAGTTCAGCAGTGGAATAGGCTGCCTAAGGAGGTGGTGAACTCCCCCTCACTGGCAGTCTTCAAGCAAAGGTTGGATACACACTTTTCTTGGATGCTTTAGGATGCTTTGGGCTGATCCTGCATTGAGCAGGGGGTTGGACTAGGTGGCCTGTATGGCCCCTTCCAACTCTATGATTCTCTGATTCTCTGATTCTATAAATGTAATTATTCTCCCCTCCCTCTCTGTCTCCTAATTATCTATCTTCTGTGTTATGTTTTAAAATCCTTAGTAGAAGTTATATATTTTAAAAAGTAGTCATTCCTTATTTCCACTTGCTGAAGGATTCAGGTAATTAAATGATAAAATGTATCATTTGGATTTTGACCATAAAAGTCTGATTCAAGTACTTAAATGCTATGTGAGCTGTACTGTTCTGCTCAGCTAATTGCCGAATTTTCTCATAGGGAAGAGCTTTCCTCCATCTTTTTTCCACTTAGCTGAATGGAATGATAGGACCAAACCCATTTGTCAGGATTGGGCCTAATCCCAACACCAGTGTATACAAGTTACTTGAATTAGGAACATACACTGGCACAATGGATATCAGAGAATTTCGTAGGCTGAATGCAGAATTCATTATGTCACATTATCAAAACTGGAACGATCTAAAAATCAATATTATTTGGTAAACTATGTGGGCTAATTGGTACAGATTGCAGTCAATTAATTTAGTTCGTAGTGCAAATTGCACCCATTCCAATAGTCTGCCTCTCCTTATTGATCTTTGCCAGGGAAAGATGCACTGTAACCTCTCCATACTATTTAATAACATTAACTATTCTGTACAGTTTGAATGCACATACCATCTGTACTTTCATTTCACACGAATGTCACATGACAGCAAGCAGAATATGAGGAATAATCTCAACATCTTGTGGATAATCTGCTGTATGCTATATTTAACTTGGATTTCAAACTAATGTTTAATAAGGCAAACAAAATTGTTCTTTTTCTACACCTCTGATCAGCTAAATGACTCATAGTCATATGAATAAGGAAGCTGCATTGCACTATATTTTAGCCTTTGGGAAAAACAGACTGCGTATGTATGTGTATAAATATAAAATGCATAAAGAGACAGGAAAGATCACAGCAGAATGTCAGTTGGATTTGCTTCTTTTCTCTCTGTGGATTGTTAATAGTGCAGTATTAAATTGCCTGTACAGGTGTTACTCAAAATAGATATTAAAGTTTTATTTTGTTTTGGGGAATTAGGCAAATGAGAAGGGGTAGCTTCAGGATCTTTTACCTGTGTATACTCTGGGGTCCTTCTCCATAAGAAAACTCATACAGACATCATCAAATTTAAAATAAATGAAAGATGATTTTTTATTAAAAACAAAATTAAAATTTAAACACACTATTTCACACTATTTAAACTACTAGAAAACTCACCAAACAAACAGAGAGAGAGAGAGAGAGAGAGAGAGAGAGAGAGAGAGAGAGAGAGAGAGAGAGAGAGAGAGAGTACAATGGGACTAAGCTTTGGGGAAAAGGAAATTCCAGTATCTACTTTCCAACAAACAGAAGTTCTTGAGAGAAACAGCACAGGGTGGCTAGCATCCTGAGTGTGTATGTGAAGATGTCATAAAAACATATACACATCTGGCCTTAAATAGGGGTATGAATAAGGAATGTGATGTTTACGTATCCAGGGTAGACTGAATAAAAGATGAAATTTGGGTTTTCCCAAGACTAGGATAAGATCTTTTTTATCCCTGCAAGTTCATGGAACAAGTTTCCCAAGATGAGGGATTATTTATTTATTTATTTATTTATTTATTTATTTATTTATTTATTTATTTATTTATTTATTTATTTATTTATTTATTTATTTATTTATTTATTTCCTGCCTCTCCCTATAAGGCTCGAGGCGGGTAACAATAGCAATAATCTTAACCCCATTAAAATCCCCATTAAAAGACTTTAAAATACCAACATGACCCGGTGTGGGTAGGGTTGGAAATGAATCTGTCAGCACTTACACAGCTCTTTTTAGCTGACTTATAACTTTTGGATCTATACCTTCCAGCTGTATCCATTGGCAGGTGACTTTTCTGACTTGATGGTACATTTCTTGCTGCTTCTACATGGCTGAGTATTAATGTATGTTTCTATGTCAAAAATGCCATGCAAAAAGGGCATTGGCTGGGTTGTTGTGACATTATTGAAGGGAATTTGTAGGAGGAAAAACTGCCCTTTGTGCTAGGGAGAGTTTGGGATGGTAACACTGGTTTGTCCAGTAGAAGCAGTCTGATGAAAGTAACATGGTTCTCCAACAGCAAATGAGCCGTGAGTGTAAAACAGAAGCACTCTTTTATTTAATAGTATTATTTATATGTCAATGGGATTTTTATTATGTTAAGACAGAAAATGGATTATCTATATGGTTGATTAAGATTCTCTATAGGACATCCTCATGGAATTGTTTGGCTGATGGAATTGTTTGCTATTGTGGTATATTGAGAGTTATACCTCTGGAAGAAGAATTGAGCTTCTGAACACAAAGAAGAAAAGAAGTCTTTCACCTCATTTCAATAATGAGAAAAGATGCAGAAACTGTATTGGGGGGAAGCAACGACAGCCCAGATGCCTATGAATTGTACTGCTTTATTTTTGCATCGTATTTTAACCTCTCCATTATCTCAGGATTTATGTTGCTATTACAAAGCTTATTCTTCTAAGACATTCACTGCTGATATGAACATTTAAATTTAGATGGGTTTATATTCCAACTGACATGCAGTATCTGAAAATAAGTTCAATGGAAGCCTGCATTATAGTCAGAGAAGGTCAGATAAGGTTAATGAAAGTGTCTTTCAAGGCCTTGGCACAGCCTGGGCTCCATAGAAAGTATGCTATATTTGACTTTTCAGTTAAAATAAAAGTGTTAATGGCAAAAGCTTGCATTAAATGTTCCGCACCATTTTGTTATGAAAAGAGCAGATGATTGGATTTTCAAATATCTGACCCCCTCTATTGTGAAATGTGTGCAAGAATTTTGAAATGTTAGATTATAATAGCACATAACAAGATTCCTTTTTTGCTGATCTTGGTATTGTAGAGGCAGTTTTTGTTGTTTTTATTAGTTTTTGTGCTTAAGCTAAACTTAACTTTCTTCTAAAAGAAAATAATACACGTAGAAAGTAAAAAGTATGCCTCGATCAAAATAAGAATCAGAAAATGTTATGCTATGTCTGTGAATCTTAGCACTCTTTAAAAACAACTATTAAAGAAGCTGAGTGTAATCTGGCCCAACTCATGTTGCATGGGTTGTGTTCTGGTCTGCTACATGGGGTTTCAATCAAAAATGTACTGTGAGTTTCCTGCTGCTAGTTTAGTTCCCAGTGGCTTAATTCACATCGGAACCACAATATCCATGGAGTAGATGTTTAAGCCTTTCCCTCAATCCACATGAAACCCCAACAATTCAAATAACACATTCCTACACTTAACAAACTTTTCTAGCTACCCTTTCCATTCTCAATCTCCTTCTGATTTCTTGGTTGTTGATGATAGAGCTAAGGAATGGAAAATCTTTAATCTTTCCCATGACAGAAGAGCAGACAAATAGTTTTGTATTTATTATTATTACTAGAAATAAAGACCGCTGTAGTTTTAATACAGCGGGCACTAGAGCTGCGCCATCCCCCCACCGGCAACGATCAGCGGTCTTCTGGAGGCCGCTGGAGCGGCCTCGACACAGCTGCGATGCAGCAACGCCGCTCCAGCGGCCGGGAGAAGGCGGTGCGCCCCACCCCACTGGTGGTGATCTTCAGCCTTCTCCCAGCCGCTGGAGCCGGCCCCCTCCGGCGACCATCTGCGGCCTTCTCCCGGCTGCTGGAGTGGCGACGCCGCTGCAGCAGCCAGGAAAAGGCGAAGCGGTTCCCCCCCACCCAGGACTATGGCTGGTGCCTCTCCCGGCCTGGAGCCAGACATCCTGGAATGTGAAGTCAAATAGGCCTTAGGAAGTCTGAGCAACAATAAAGCTAGTGGTGGTGACAGCATTCCAGTTGAACAATTCAAAATCTTAAAAGACGATGCAGTAAAAGTGCTACACTCAATATGCCATCAAATTTGGAAAACTCAGCAATGGCCACAGGATTGGAAAAGGTCAGTTTACATTCCAATACCAAAGAAGGGCAGTGCCAAAGAATGTTCAAACTACCGCACCATTGCACTCATTTCTCATGCTAGCAAAGTTATGCTCAACATTTTACAAGCTAGGCTACAGCAATATGTGGACCGAGAACTTCCAGAAGTACAGGCCAGGATTTCGAAGAGGCAGAGGAACTAGAGATCAAATTGCCAACATACGCTGGATCATGGAGAAAGCTAGGGAGTTCCAGAAGAATATCCACTTCTACTTCACTGACTATGCTAAAGCCTTTGATTGTGTGGAGCACAACAAATTGTGGCAAGTTCTTAAAGAGACGGGAATACCAGAGCATCTTATTTCTCTCTTGAGAAACCTATATGCAGGTCAAGAAGCAACAGTGAGAACTGAACATGGAATCACTGATTGGTTCAAAATTGAGAAAGGAGTTTAGCAAGGCTGTATACTGTCGCCTTGCCTATTTAACTTGTATGCGGAGCACATCATGAGAAAGGCGGGATTAGAGGAGTCACAAATTGGGATCAAGATTGTAGGGAGAAATATCAACAACCTCAGATACGCAGATGATACCACTCTAATGGCAGAAAGTGAAGAGGAACTAAAGAGCCTGTTGATGCGGGTGAAGGAGGAGAGTGCAAAAGTTGGCTTGAAACTCAACATCAAGAAAACAAAGATCATGGTATCTGGCCCTCTCAATTCCTGGCAAATAGATGGGGAAGAAATGGAGATAGTGACATATTTTATTTTCCTGGGCTCCAAGATCACTGCAGATGGGGACTGCAGCAAAGAAATTAAAAGACGCTTGCTCCTGGGGAGGAAAGCTATGGCAAATCTAGACAGCATCCTAAGAAGCCGAGACATCACCCTGCCAACAAAAGTGCATCTAGTCAAGGCAATGGTCTTCCCAGTTGCAATGTATGGCTATGAAAGTTGGACCATAAGGAAGGCCGAGCGTCAAAGAATTGAGGCTTTTGAACTCTGGTGCTGGAGAAGACTCTTGCAAGTCCCTTGGACTGCAAGGCGAACAAACCGGTCAGTCCTAGAGGAGATCAGCCCTGACTGCTCCTTAGGCCAGATCCTGAAGATGAAACTCAAATACTTTGTCCACCTCATGAGAAGGAAGGATTCCCTGGAGAAGAGCCTAATGCTGGGAGCGATCGAGGGCAAAAGAAGAAGGGAATGATAGAGAATGAGGTGGCTGGATGGAGTAACTGAAGCAGTCTGTGCAAAGTTAAATGGACTCCGGGGAATGGTAGAGGACAGGAAGGCCTGGAGGATCATTGTCCATGGGGTCGCGATGGGTCAGACACGACTTCGCACCTAACAACATCATCATCATCATCATCATCATCATCATCATCATCATCATCATCATCATCATCATCATCATCATCATTCAATTTATTTCCCGCCTCTCCCTGCAGGCTCGAGGTGGGTGAATATAATAATAACTATTTCAGTTTTTAAATTGTCAACCTATAAACTGTAATTTCCCAGGAGTCATTACTTTGTCTTCTTGATGTGTACCTTGATGTGTAATCCAGATTTGGTACTTTCTGCTTATACTTTCATCAGGAGTCATTTCAATTCTTCATTATTTTCTGCCATTAATGTAGAGTTGCTGGTTATCTAAATTATTAATTTCCTTCCACCAATTTTCACTCAATCATCATCTAAATATAATACCATCGCTTTAAGTATGTGAGCAGTCTGTTGATGTAAATAGGTCCATTCATATTTAACATTACTTATGTTCTTATATTAGTTTCTGTACTACAATTTAAAATGTGCTTGAGTTGCAATATAGCTGTCTTAGGTTCTTCTTCAGAACCCTGAGATAGATGGATGCCACAGCGGCAATGGCTGTAAGAGAACTGTAACAGCCATGAAAACAAAAAATGATACAATAAAGTTAGAGAAGAATCAAATGTAATGAGGTCACAGGAAATCTCTCAGAAATTGATATCCACCACAACTATTGGAAAAAGTAGGAAATGTCTTATGTAATGGCAGATATAATGCATAGCTTGTTAGTGCTCATGTTGCCCATCAAAAATCATTTTTTTCTGGCCTACAGTGACCTCCAGAAATCCTCCCAATGCCACTGAAATGTTACAATGATTGGTAGAAGGTTCAAAATCCTGTTTGGCAGGAAGGTCTGGTAACTGTTCTGGTTGGATGATGTCACTGTCAAGTACATATTCTTGGATAACTCTTTCTCCTTTTTTCCTGATACTAAAGAAAATGAAACTAGACAAGACACCAAAATAACTGTCAGATAAAAGATGTTTCTTGACACTCTAAAATATGATAATTCTTTTTTGATTTAGCACATTTACAAATAGATAGTTCAATCCAGAGTCAGATATTAATTAATAAAGTTCCAAGTGAAGAACCTTAGTGGAAAGCATGGGAGGGGGTGGGGGGGGAGAAGACAATTTATTGTGATCACCTTCAGGATGATTGGTTTGTCATTACCCTTTAGATAAAACATTAACATTAGTGCATAAATTACCATTACTTGGATATCACTGATATTTTAAATCACATCTGCCACAGAAATAGATAAATGTGCTGGCACAACAGTCTCTTTCAAGTATAGTTTCTCTAATATTGTTATATAAGGGTTACTATGATTTAGATTTGAATGATGGTCTAATGAAGGGCCTTCACTCAAAGGTCAAGAAAAGACTCTTCCTTTTGAAGTCAGGAGACACCAAAACTTAATGGTGTATTTGAACTGGATCCATGCCTAAAAATATTAATTTCACAGCAACAAAAATCTACATTGGTGGAAAAGGCTCTTGGAAGAAGCTTCAGATCCGTCCCTAGATCCGTCCCAATCATGTTTCTGGCCTGGCCATGGGGGTAGAAACAGTGCTGGTTACTGCCAGTTGGACCAAGGTGGGTCAGCACTGCATGTACTACCTGACATTACAGCAGTGTTTCATCTAGTTGACCACACAAGCTCCTTACTTGCTGCTTCACTGACACTGGGATATGAGGGACAGCCCTTCAATGGCTGATCTCTTTTCTCTGGGGTTACAACTGAACCACTGAGAACTTGCTTGTGGAGTTCCACAGGAAACAGTCCTCTCTCAAATCTTATTCAACATCCTTATGTGCCCTCTTGCCCACCTGGCTTTGATGTCATCAATATGCTGATGACACCTCTTCCTCATGATGGATGGCTGCCCAGATTCACCCCCAGAATCTTTAGCCAGATGCCTGGAAGCAGTAACGGGTGTCTCAAGCACAGTCATCTGAAGCTCAACCCTTCAAAGACAGAGGTCCTATGGCTAGGCAGGAAGAGTCCAAAAAAGGAAACATGATTGCCCAACTTGGACAGAGTGCAGCTGACAAGTGGTTCACTCCAGTAGAAACCTGGGTATGACTTTAGATGCCTTCCTATCTATGGAGGCACAGGTTGCAAAAGTAGTGTGGCTGGTATCCTTCTACCTGTGCCAAGCCAAACTATTAGCACCCTACTTCACCCCTGAACACCTAGCCACAGTAGTCCATATGACAGTCACCTCTAAACTTAATTTCTGCAGCTTGCTCTATGCAGGCCTACCCTTATCCCTGATCTGAAAACTACAACTGGTCCAAAATGCAGTGGCCATTCATAAGAACACCTTGGAGGGCCCATATCTGGCCCATATTCCAACAACTGCAATTGCTACCAGCTGAATCCCCGATCAAGCATAAGGTCTTGGTAATTACCTTTCAGGCCATATGTAATTTGGGTACAGTGTACCTGAGAGATCATCTCTCTGCCTATATTCCCCAAGGAGTGCTATGCTCAGCCAGTACCAACTGGCTAACAATCACTGGCCCCAAAGAAGCATAGTTGGCCTCAACCAGGGCCAGGTCGTTCTCTGTCCTGGCCCCCACCAGATGGAACAAGAAAAGATCCAGGCCCTAATGGAGCTACCACAGTTCTGCAAGGCCTGTAAAATAGAGCTCTTTTGCCAGGCATTTGGTCAAGGCCAGTGGTAACATCTACGGGGGCCCCACCCCTCCTATCCAAACAAACATACTCTTGGGGCTGCAGAAGGAATACCACCTGAAACATGTTATTAACACTAAGTCTGTTGATACTGTTATCAAACATGCTGCTATGCTATAACTATTGTTAAAATCACTGTTACAATTGATGTTAAAACTGTTGACACCAAACTTACCTGTACTTTGTTACCCATCTAACATTCTTTGTAAACCGTTGTGAGCCGTAAGGGAGGGCGGTATATAAATGCAAATAAATAAATAAAACGAAAAATAAATATATACTTCATGGTCTTTCTTTTACTCAGTAGATGCTGTCATTTCCTATGAATAGAGAGGTATTATCTTTAACACTGTTTTCAGGGGTTCAGAAACATCTGTTCTTTTTAGAAAATGCTATTGTGAGCACTATAACATATTCCCACTGTCATGATGGTAGTTCATAGTCTGAGGAAAAGTGCTTGCACTCCAAAGCTCACACCTTGAATAAATCTTTGTTAGTCCTAAAGGTGCTACTAGACTCTGATTTTGTTGCACTATAACATAGAAGCAGCCATAATTTATAAGAATATCAGCAGTGCCATCAATATTAATCTAGAATTCCAAAGTATTTCCCAACACTGGGATCAAATCCTTCTAGCTGAAGGAATTAGCAGCCTATGCAGATCTCTCAGCCCAGGGGTAATGCAATCCCTGTATCCCACCCAAGATAGCTTGGCTGCTGCATTTTGGATGAGCTGAAGTTTGTGGACCATTTTCAAAGGTAGACTGACATAAAGTACATTACACTTTATGGATATAGGCCACTAATGGATCACTGTGGCCAGATTGTGCTTTTTAAGGAATGACCATAGCTGGCATATTAGTTGAAGCTGATCTGGGTGCCGGTGCATCAATTGGTGCTATCTGCATCAGCCTGGAACAGCTGATTCAGGCGCCGCTACGCACAACCCTAGTTGTAACCCTAACCTATGAGCCTGTTCCATCAGGGAGAATGTGATTGCCTCCAGGACATGCTTATCTTTCAGTTCTTGAGCAGCTAGTCTAGACTGAACTTCTGTTTCTTGGCCCTCATCTCTATGTACCTGTTCAGGACTTCCACAGACCCACTTGATTAAGCAGTTAAGGAGTAGCTGGGCCTCATCCGTATGTTGGTGAAACTGTGACAAAAACTCTAAAACCTTATTAAGGCAACAGAACCACCAAAGGCATTTGGGATCTTAGGCCCATTCATTTCCATTTCACATTGGACTCACAATGTAAGACCTAAATACTTTTGGCCAAAGGACAAAATACTTTTGGCCAAAGGACCATCTATTTGTTGTGGAAGTTCAAAGCCATGACCATGCTGACTGGTAACAGTAGCTACTAGGGTTGTGGCATGCAGCCGCCGAAGTGGCCGTTCCTGTCTGTAGCAACCAGCTACACATGGGGGGGGGGAGCGTGGGCATCGGCGCGCACACGCAGGTGCAGAGCTTCAACCCTAGTAGAAGGGGGAGGCCAAAAAGTGATGCTCCATGGATGAAAATCTTTCCATTCACATAATTGGACAGATTTAAGTTATAATCTCTTGGGTCTTCTTAGACAAAGGTTTCTTGTTATTTATTTTGTGTTTTTTTTCCGGCTGTTTTTGATATTTGTCTTACAGTGAACCTGGAAGCATGTAACTCTTTCTAAGACTGTACTATTAATGTTTCATTACTTTTTATTACATTTCATTCATTACAATGAATAGTGTTATCCTTGTTAATTGCCTCAGGTCCCAGTTGTCAGAGAAAGAGGATATAATGTAAAATAAAGAGAAAAAGTCTGGACAACTATAGTTAGTGACAAGAAACAACTTTCAATATGATAATGGGATTAAAAATAGTCTTGAATCCAATTCACTTCACCACACCGTTTACCTTATCTTGGCATCTGCAAATCATAAGAAGTATATGGCAAGGGCAGAGGGCTTTAGGCAGATTCTAGACAAATACTATGCACTGGATGTTCTTCTTTTCTTACGTATCCACTAGAACATCACTTAAAAAGGGCAGTGGGAGAATCCCTTCCCTCTGTGTTTCAGGTGACCTTCAAGTGACTTCTGCAAAGACCGGTGAAATATTTTCAAGCGAATGCCTCAGGAACATCTGAATTGCCAGCCAAGTTGCTGGCTCTCTACACAGTCATTTTGAACAAGTTTTAACCTGTTTTGATAACACTGTTATAAATGAAGATTCTTATATGTTAGTTCAATGGTTCTATTAATTTTATTGCTGTCTTATGACTTCTATATGCTTGTAATGGTTTTACCAATTTTATTGTCCCTTTTATCAGGCCAAATAAAGGAATTGTTATAGTTAATAAGAAATGACAAAAAGGAATGACAACAGAAACTCTGAAAATGCATTTCTGCAGATTATGAACATAAATCTGACTACTGGTCCACCTGATGTAATACTGTCTACACTGAGGCTATGGCTCTCTACAGTCTCAGGTGAAGGTGGCCCCAAACAAGCACGTCAGTCCTCAACAAGAGCCAGAGCTTTTTCCATCCTGGCCCCCACCTGGTGGATGAGCTTCCTAAGAGATCAGGGCCCTGCCTGAAATCCCACAGTTCCGCAGGGCCTGGAAAAGGGAGCTCCTCCACCAGGCATTTGCATGAGACCGACCACAGGTCCCCCACTTCAGACATCCCCTCTATGGCCTGAAGCAGTCTGACCTCTCTAGGGAGTTTAGCTAAGTTTCTGTTCTTGTTATGCTGTTATTGTTGGGATCCCCATGAAGGAGCATGTTCATAGCTTGTGGTGCTCCTGTTGAATAATCAGATGGCAGCAGTGACCAGGGGTGCCTTTCACAAGTTTTGTCTGGTAATCTGGCTGTGGCTCTTCCTGAGTGGGAAAGATCTTGCGACTGTGATGCATGTCCTGGTAACATTTAGGGGCTGCCTTTAAAATCTGTCTGGAAGCTACAGGTGATATAGCCAGAGTACTGACTGGAATGGATCATAGGGACATATCAAGCCAGTTTCACATATACTGGCTTCCAATTTGCGTCTGAGCTCAATTCAAGATACTGGTATTGACCTTTAAAGACCTGTATTGCCTGGGACCAAAATACCCATTGGACCACCATTTTCTATATGAGTCTATTTGTTCACTCTGGTCATTTTCAGAGGTCCTGCTTTGGTAGCCTTGTTATCTGAACCTAGACAGATGATGACCTGATAGTGACTTTTCTTGGTCATTGTACCAAAACCTTGGAACGACTTCCATAGGTAGATACGTCTTTCCCCCTTTATCAGTGTATTCCACCAGCAAGTGAAGGCTTTTCTATTTCATCTGGCACACCCCCAGTAATCATTATTGGCCCTTCTTAAAAGAACATAACCCATAACGGATAGGCCAATGGCACATCCACTCTGTATCACATAGTGGCCAAAACCCAGGTGCCATCAGTAGAACCACCAACAAGCCAGACCTCCAGAAGCTCTCCCACTGTCACCCCCCAAGTGCCAGACAGTATTACATGTATACATATATACATATAATAGCCACTGATGACGTTCTGCTCCATATGTTTATCCAGTCCCCTCTTGAATCTTTCTATGCTTGTAGCTGCCACCATTTTTTGTGGCAGTGACTTCTACGTATTAATTACTCTTTGGGTGAAGAAGTACTTATTTTTATCTCTTCTAAGCATTAATTGTATTGTGTGCCCCTGGTTCTGGTGCTGTTTATGTGCTTTATAGAATTAGTTTATAATTTTAAATGCTTTTAATGGTTCAAATATTTTAATATTTTTATGTTCAACACCTTGGGAACCCTGACAGGGTAGAAAGACAGCATTAAAATGTTTTCAATAAATATGTGTTCCTGAAGCTAAAAACAAAAATCAATGATAATTCCTGGTCCTTTGTGCTTCTTACTGGTGATTTCTAAGAATTAGAATATATAGCACTTTTCTGGCCTTCCTCTTGACAAATATAACAAACTGGGAGAAGATAAGGACAAATTCCATATTACATACAATTGTGTATTAGAAATCTCTGGCAGTCTTTGAAAATGAGAAACAGTTTTGAGGGAGGCTGTAATTTTGAGTGGAAGACTAATGAAGTTCGGGGGGTATTTAGCCTATCCCCTTCTAACTATTGATTAGCAGGGAGGCAGTTCTGCCAATGAAGACTCGACTTATTTGGCTTAAACATGGCTAGAGCCATTTATTAAATGAATCCTTGAGGAAGGGTTGGCCTGGCACGAGAAGGAGCCTGAACCCCTCAGCTGTCAGGCTGCTAACCCGAGGGTCCATGGATGACCTAGGTCGCACTCCATCCCAGCCGGGAGAGCAGGCCCCTATGGATCCAGATTTCCTCAACAGAAAGCGACCCCATCAGGGCCCACCAGGTATCCACCTCATATTGGTGCCCCTAGGTCACTTGGCTATGAGCCCCGGGCCTCCCAGCTTGGTAGGCTGTGCTCACATCACCGCTGGTCTTATTAAGAAGACCCCCATCCCCAGGGATCCCAATGCGCAAACTTGAATCTCTGCCAACAGGCTCCAACAGTGCTACACTGAGGTCGTGACAAAGAAAATACGTTATAATGATCAGAACATTTGCATAAACCCCAGGGTGGGAGGGAGGGAAGCTGCTTAGGCTGCCAGATGAAGGCTGTGCCCTCTACGCAGTCTGCACTCATCGTTATGTTCCTGCCTGCCTTCCCGCTTCATCAATGGCGGCTGCAGGTAAGTCCCAAGCTTCTGCTCAGAATCCCCCCTACCCAATTGTCCACCCTCCACTGCTTCCAATGCAAATCTACCAAAGTATATTTGCAGAACAGGAACCTTATGGGGGATAAAAAGCTGTTTGGGTGCGATTCTGAGTGGAAAAACAGCTATCGGTGGAAGGGTTACAAATATACTTGCCTGTAATCACACTGATACTGCTGGGAGCAATTGCTATGGCTGCAGCTGGCAGTGATCTGCTAGCTGAATAGATGATCAGACTGAGGGAAACTGTGCTAGGTAACCTGACCTTTGGTTACAGCACTGTTCTAAAACAGCATTTGCTGGCTCATGGGAATTGTAGTCCATGAACATCTGGAGGACCATAGGTTGACTACCCCTGTTCTAAAAGATACCAGTTCTACAGTACTGTTTGTGTGTTTTACTTGTTAGTTTTCTGTGTAAAAACCTACCTAGAGTGAAATTTTAATTAATTTTGAAGAGATACTTTCAGCAGCAGAACTACTTGGTTTAATTAATACTGGTATCCAGGGCAGATGCCTTGTTTTGCTATGAGAGCCTGAAGGATATTTTTCTCCCTTCATTTTCTTCTGAAAGCCTATTGAGTTCTCATAACTTTAATGCTTTCTTTGTGTGTGGTTCCCCCCTCCCTCACAAATTCTTGGATTGCAGTGTTTTTTGAAAGTATTAATTATAACCTTATGTGTCTGTTGGGGGAGGCCCTAGCTGTCCCCGAATCTATACTGGGAGGATGTCCTCTGGCTCTGACAGGCCTTCTCAGAACTGGAATAGTGGAAAGGAACCTGAGATCAATCAGGAGGCTGAGGGAGCTTGTCACTGATGCCTACATCAGTATATACTAAATGCCAATGCTTCTGGCTTGTTTTGAGGATCTCCTGAGGGTAGTCAGGAATAATTATGCCCAAATGATCTTCCACTTAGGCTTTCTGTAGTCAGTGGCTTGAGTGAGAAGCTAGAGACTGAAGTGCAAAAGGCCAGGAAACATATTGTGGGAGAGGTGAAACATGAAACAACATTATACTAAATCAGTGTGTTCATTTGTAGGTCGATATCAGCCATGCTACCTTGGCAGAAGCTCTCCAGGACTTCAGGCCATAGTGGTGGACCAGGAGTCAATAATTAGCATTGAAAGTCCCTCTCCCCCATTCTGATAGTCGACTTTGTTACGGCCCAGGCATGGGTCATGAACACTTGCTTCAGGTTCTAGAGTCCCAGTAGCATTCCATGGTAGTTTCATTTTTAAAACGACCAAAATCTGTGTTTCAGCAAAGACAAAAACCAATTGATTTAGGCATGGGGTAGCCAGTTTGTTCAGCACTGTACAGCATGCCAAAATCACATTCTTTAATGCAGTAGAAGCAAAGCAGTTAAGAAATAGTAAGATCACATAAGAGGAAATCTGGATTACATAAGAAGACATAGCCAGAGCTCAAGTCAAGTACAAAGTACCAGACAACATTTATTTTCAAGTCAGCACAGGGCTTTTAAACAAACCTGAATATGTAATATTTCCCTACTTAGGTATAAATTATAATACCTGGTAGAAAATGGGTCGTAAAAAATGAAGCGTAAACATGCCAAATTCATTTGAAATGATGAATTGTTTCATCAGCAGCTGCTACACAGATGTAACTACATTTGCCCTGTAAAATCTTTGTGACTGTTGATTACATGTGACCCAGATAGAACTTGTTTCCTTATTCTGCTATAAAGCAGAGTTTATGGATAGGTTGGGAAGAGATGTTATTTCAACTGAAGAAATAGTCTGTGCAATTATTTCAATTGAAATATGAATTGAAAGCCCCAGAAGTGGGTTTCTACAATTACATCTGTTGATCAAAGCAGAATAGAAAGGCCAGCTTCTATGTGACCAAAGAAAATGTGCAAGGCTTTATACAAAGGATTATGCAAAGATGTGTATTCTAATTCTCTCTTTTGAATTCAAGGTACACATCTACAGATGAAGTTCTTCCATACTAAGTAGAAGCTCTTCTGAATCAGGAAATATGAGACTTTGGATTCATCTGAAGATATTTATATTTGCCATCAATAACTGGTGTGATAAGGGAATTCTAACAAGCTTTTGTAGATACCTTTTTAAAAACGTTCGAGCATTATTATTATTAATTAAATTTATAGCCTGCCTTCCTCCTTGGACTCAAGGCAGTTTACATGTAAAAAGATCCCTATAAATTCCACCCTCAAACCAGCACAAATCCAAAATTTGGCAAGATCCCTCCTATCTCCCACAGTCAACTAACAAGGGTGCACTAGACGGGGAGGGCCCATGGATCTTGCTAACCCAGCCTCAACCAAAGACCAAAAAACATATTGTAAACCCTTCACAGCTATCCTCTGCTCATTATTAAAATCAATGATATTTGAGTTTTCAAAAATCCAGTATTAAAGATTGCTGAATAACTTGGCTTTTCTGTTCAATGTGAAAAAAGAATGGAAAATATGAAAAAGAATGGGGAAAAAATCTGAACTCTGCATTGGCCTTGGAGTTTCCTCACTTGACAATGATTTTTTTTTTAATTAGCAGAAATCTTAGACTTTCTTTATTCTTGGGACAATTTGGTGCTGGGCTGTGAACAGAGGTGGACCATGAACCATCATGAACTTGAGGATTATGTTATCCGTTCAGTCGTGTCCGACCCTCTGCAATTCTATAGGAAAGTTTTCGCCATACGTTTTTGTTTTTTCTTTTAGTTGGTTCATGATCATGCCTGTATCAGCTTTGATCGTGTCGAGCCAGCGGATTCTTTGGCGACCACATTTCCTTTTGCTGCTGACCATGCCGAGCATTAATGATTTTTCTAATGATCACATTATGTGTCCAAAGTAAGTGAGCTTTAGCTGTAATATCTTGCACCAAATTAAACAGTTGGGTTTGTGTTATGGTAGAACATCCTCCCACACAGTGTGCTGGAGACACCAAACTTGCAGAGGATCTCCAGTCAACACTCCTTTACTTGCTCTTCAAGTTTGGTGGTGGATTGGTTTTGCGGGGGTCCAAGTTATAGCCCCTCAAAAGTACCTCCAGAAAAATACTTTCTGGGGAAATGACAGATGTAGATTCAGGAGTTTCCAGACCATGCCATTGGCTTTTCTTACAGGAAGGTTTGCTCATATTCCAAAGGAATTAAGCCTCAGATTATGTGGTATCCTAATTCCAAAGGATATTATGTACTATTTTGCCCACTTTTCAAAGAACCCAGATAAGATCCTAGAGATTTTTCCTTCTTCATGTCAGATGTTGATGTTATCTGATTATGATCCCTTTATAACTAATAGAATAGCACTCTGTGCTCTGGCTGCTAGGAAGCTTAAGCCAAGCAAGCAGAAGGTTTAGAAATTAATACACAGCAGGTATATCACCTTCATTAAACTATGGGTTTCTCGCTGGATTAACTTGCACTGCTTTATTACAAGAAGTTATAAAAATTTATTTAGTATCTTTATTTTTACCTGAACTTTGTATTTTATATTGAATATCTAGTACTTATTTTATACTGCTAATGTTTTATATTGTTACTAGATTGAAAGCCCATTTGTAAAAATGGGCAGAGAAGGGCCATAGAGGTGGGCAGTCACGGTGGGGGCGTCCTCCACTTTGCCGAGCCGGCACTAACCTGGCGGCGGCTCGCACAATGTGTGTAGGGTGGCGGTGTGGGGACGGCGGGCGAGCGGCTCCGAAGGGATGGTCAAGGCGGCGTGGCTCAGGCGGGTCGGTGGCTGTGGGCTCCGGACGGCGGCAGTAGAGCAGCGAGGCTTGGAGAGTCCGACGGGCAGCGACGGCGGCAGGCGACACGCATACGCAGCAGCAGGATGGGGAAAGAATGTGCGCATGCGTATTTCACGGTGGTGTAGCAGCGGGGTGCGGGCGCGTCAGGAAACCTGTGTGTGTCGCTGGGGGCGCCCTGAGTCATGTGCAGTGTGAGGCATGGGTGGCGGTAGCGGACCGGGGGCAGTGGCGCAGGCAGGGCTCGGCAGATGGGCAGGCGGCGGCGAGATAGTGGGCAGAAGGGCGCATGCGCTGAATGCCATGCATGTGTGGTTTTGGCGGCCTTCACGGCCTAGTCATGTTCGCGGTGGCGAGCCTTGGGAGCGGGCGGCCCAGGAGCAAAGAGGAAGTAGGGGCTTGAGGAAGGTTTGGGGGGCCCCCAAGGGACGGGCAGGGTCAGGGTGGGAGGAGCGCAGTTGGCGGCGGTCGAGATGCGGCTGGGGACGCCTGTGGGGGGTAGTGGGCAGTTCCATGGTCGCGCAAGGGCTGTGGCTGGGCAGAGGGGAGGCTGGGTGCAGCGGCGTGGGGCAGCTGTCCTCCCCGGCAGGCATCCCCAGCCGTGGGTGAATTCTGTCGGCAGCCTGCTGTGTTGCAGGCGAAGAGGACTGGCGATCTGGAGGGGGCAGCAGTGAGGATGGCTGGCTGGGAGGAACACGGAGTCGGCGGCGCGGTGTTCCGAGGACGGGCCAAGAAGCCAATTGGCCACTTGGCCCTTCTTCTTCTTCTTCTTCTTCTTCTGCTTCTTCTGCTTCTTCTGCTTCTTCTGCTTCTTCTGCTTCTTCTTCTTCTTCTGCTTCTGCTTCTGCTTCTGCTTCTGCTTCTGCTGCTGCTGCTGCTGCTGCTGCTGCTGCTGCTGCTGCTGCTGCTGATACATGGCCCCTGTGCAATACTTGGTGCCACCTTTTTCAGTCCTAGCCCCAACCTGGTGGAATGAGCTCCCGGAAGAGCTGAGGGCAGCTTTGTAGTTTCTGTTTTATGGGGTTCTATTCTTTTATTGTAAACTGCCATGAGCCAGACTGAAGTGGTGGTAGATAAATCCAATAACTAAAATCATCGTCATCATTATCATCATACTCTCAGGGGGCAGTTTGTGAGGAGCAGAATCATGCTTTCTGCTGGTCACAAGAAACAGCTGAGCAGTGGGGAGCTTGCTGTTGCTCAGTTATTTGGTGTAAATGCCCCCTGCTTTTTGTTTCCCATGACTTTTCGCGGGAAGCAGGGATTTAAATGGCTCACAAACTGATATGAATCAGGTCAGTTTCTGAACCAGCCTCCTTGTTTGTGGTTCAGCTATGAACTACCAACCCATATGAACCTGGAGGTTGGCTCGAACCACAAACCAAACAGCAAAAATACAGTTCATGCCCATCTCTAATCATAAGTACTATAGTGTATGTACATGTGTGACATCAGGTCGCAACCAATTTATGCCTACCCCAGCAAGGGATTTTGAAGTTAAATGAAAAGCAGAGATGGTTTGCCATTGTCTTCTGCAGAGCAATCTTCCTTAATGCTCTCCTATCAAAATACAGATTCTGCTCAGCTTCTGAAATCTGTTGAGATCAGGCTACCAATCCATATCCCCAATGCAGTGGAGGCCAATTTAATTATTTCCATATTGTTATCTTAAGAGGGGATGAGAAATCAGTTCATTTATGACTGTTTTTCAACCAGAAAAGTTAGTCCTGGGGCTTCAAGCTCACTAACCTGGCAAAAGTGCCCTGCCCCTTTAACAGAGACTTGTTGTTGGTAGAAACTGCCTTTAAGTCACTGCTGAATTAAGTCTCCTGGGTCTTTCAAGGCCAGAAATGTTCAGATAGTTTGTCACTGCTTTCCTCTGTGTTATACTCTGATATTCTTTGGAGGTTACCCAGCCAAGTTCAACCTTGCTTAGCTTCCAGGCTAGCCTGGGCTATCCAGATCAGGGCAACAGATACTTAATGGCACAAAAACCTTTGTTGTGCATGCAGTCCTGCCAGGGACTGAGCTTGAGGTCTGAGGCAGAATTGAGATTGTAAGCCATTGATTGGTTTATGGCCCATGAGAGCCAGCAGATTCATATTGGGTAGCTGCAGCCTGACTGATCCTCTGTGCCTCCAATCAGTTTAAATCACTGCATGTCCAATCGCCCACAACTGTGGGTGGTTCTATTGTCCCCTTTCTGTAAATATTGGGGAGGGGGGTTGTTTGGGAGCTTCCTAGTGAAGTCTGGGTACTCTCATATGCTAAGTACCATCACCAATAAAGAGCTGAAAGATTCCTTGACCCACAGATCCAACAATCTTCATGTCAGAAAACACTTTACCTGCCCATTTTAACATATTAACCTGCTGTTAAATAAGCAGGAAAGGCTTTTCTCATTTTTAAGCAGTCCTACAAACAGATTGTTTTATAGCTTCCAACAGTTCCACCTGATGCAAACTTAAGATATGTCTAAATAACTTGAAATCTAGGGATTAAAAGTCAAGCTAATTTTGCAGAAGCTGGGGGTTATTGGGCTGCAGCAGAAACCTTTGTTTATTTAATTGGTAGGAAATCCATCTGAACATCGTGGGGCTGCATCTGAATATATAATGGACCAAGATGAAGCTCTGAATAGCAGATTGTATTGTTTCTCTATAGAGCTGATAGGAAGGAGTAGAGGACCAGGCTGATCCCCTACTTTCCCCTTGATCAGACATTCTAACATAGGATTCTCAAGCTGCCTTGCCCCTCACCCCAGAAACTGGTAGGTGGGAGTCAATAAGCATAATTTGGTTATTCCAAGAGTTGCCACCCAACCTGGACAAAAATGGTCTACCCCTTTAATACAAGCTTAAGATGTGGAATTGGCCAGCTGAATCTTTCATGGTATGGAAGGAGAGAGAGGCATTCTGGGATCCCAAGCAAAGACAATCAGATGGGGCTGCTAGATTTTTTATGGTTATCTTCTTCCAAGAAGTGGGCACAGGAAACCTGGATCTGCTGCTGTGAGTTAGTAATCCACAGGCATAGTGGGCAGTCAGGATTTACTGCCAGCTAGTAGTTGTGCCATTCACAAGGTAGGTGGGTGCGGTTCAGCAGCCCCTGCCTCATGCATGGTGGAAACAAGCTGGCAGCCTAGCCCCATGACAGTTGGGCTTGCCATGCACAAGGTGGGCTGGTCCCAGCTAGCAGCCCTTATTTTGCAGAAGCTGCCACGCACAAGCCACTGCCAGTCAGAGGGCATGACACTCACAAGTGCTGGAAAGTTTGAAACTAATAGAACACAAGCAGTAATAAAGAGTTACAGGTTTGTTTTTGTTTTTTTACATACTACATCTTGCAAGCTGATTTTTCTTTCTCCTGCTAGAGGCAGCTTGAGGGTACGGAGGTGGAAGGGAAGAAACCTTGCCTCTCTGGAACTTAAGCATCTCTACAGTCAAGTATCTCCTTTTCATTAGCCATTTTAATATAAACCATGCTTTGTTGAAAATTTAAACCATGCTTCCCCAGGATTTTCCCCAGAAGGAAGAGCCATTCCATGAGAAAGCTGTTATTTTATCCTGACATTATATTAACGGCTAGAATAGTGACTGACAAGAGACAGTGAATAGCTTATCCGTGGTGGATTCAAAGTATGCATTTTAAAGGTTACTGGCCAGAGGCATCCTTTTATTTTCAGCAAAGAGATGCAAAGAGATTTTAATAGAGAGGAGCAAGATTCCAAGTAAGGTTCAGACACCCCTTTGGTTGTATTCAGGATTAGAAAGAAAGAAAGAAAGAAAGAAAGAAAGAAAGAAAGAAAGAAAGAAAGAAAGAAAGAAAGAAAGAAAGAAAGAAAGAAAGAAAGAAAGAAAGAAAGAAAGAAAGAAAGAAAGAAAGAAAGAAAGAAAGAAAGAAAGAAAGAAAGAAGTTTTAATATAATCTGTCATGTTGTTTCATAATAACCAGAGATATAATTTTTGAGGAAAGTGGTCTGAAACGCATGGCACTCCTGTAGGTGATATGTAAAGCACATAGGAAAATACCTGGTTGCTCTGGCACATGGCTAGATTAATTTTCAGTCATTTTGTGTGTGAAAAGGCAACCATTCTTGACTGGGATGTGAAAGCTAATCTGGATGAGAAGTGATGCAATCAGATGACCACTTAACTGCATGATCAGCTGCAAGTCACTATGCCAGCTAGTCTAATTTTCATTTGTGCGAGTTCTGTCTTATAATTGCAGAGAGAGTTGTGGTGTAATAGGATCATATACCAAAGAAATGGTTTGCTCATAAATTCCAGAGCCATATTAAATAAAGCTATTAAAATGTCCAGGTACCTTGTACTAGTGGATTTTCTTGTATCCCCATTGGAGAAGAGGAGGCTCAAACCAACCTGATCTTAAATGGAGAGTCATGCCCTGATATAAAACATGAATTTCTCTGGCATATCATCAGGAGATGGTATCAATACATCCTCCTACTTCTTCATGCTTGATTATGTCCAGTACCTCATGTGGAAAATTAGCCAGCTATTTGATGGTACATTTTGGGAAAGTCCATTTCAAAAGAGCAATCTCAGCGATTATAAATCAGACCAGTATAGTAGCAAACAGTGTGAAGGTGAAGTAAATATCAGTAGCTAGCTTTTATTTTGCTGCACTACATGTACTTGATCCTTTCAAGTAAAAAGCGAGAAATAATAAATTCTAAATTGGACTTTTAGGTTCTTGGTTAATGGAGATTCAGTGTGTGAGAAGATCTGTAAATCCTATATGGAAGAATCTACGTAGTGTTATTTGAAATTGTCTAATTCTCATATCATTAAGAACGACTCCAGGATAATCTGCGAATGTATGCCAAACCTTAAGATTCTTTGATTCTTTTCTAATTTAAAGCTCTTCACCTTCACACTGGGCTTGATCCAGTGAGTACCATTTTGTGATGGAGGATGTCTTCCTGCAGTGAAGCACGGCTTATGCAGCTTGAGTATGTCTCCTCATAACTGAAGGGAGTCATTGCATGCTAACTCTTTCTCTGAGAGTCTCCCGTGAGTGTTTATAGAAAAAGCCAGTTATTAATTGAAGTACTGCTCATGGAATGCAGTTTTTCTCAGCATATGAGTGACACTGCTAAATGTTGAAGGGGGGAAATGCTTGTATATTTTTAAAATATGCATTAATAAATAGATTGCTCTCATTTGCCTCTAAGATGTTAAAGGCATAGAGCTCTAACTAATCTTGCTTTGGCATTTGAATTTCCTATTTTGCTGTTTCCACATCCCTATGATACCTGCTTAACCTTTACATATGTAAGTAATCAGTTGTTGTTTTTTTATCAAGAGACCATAAATCTTCAGTTTGCAGGCTGGCTGATTTTCTAAATCCTTCCCTCAATCTCCTTCAACAGAAGGGAGTGGAAGGAAAGCACCACTCTTCATAGAAAATGGACTGTATTTCATAGAGAGGCCATTCCCACCAAGAGGTGGCTAAGTGGAGCAGTGACATAGCCTGATGTTTACTTAAAGCAAGCAACAGGTTGGAGAGATTATACTTGAGAAATCTGATGCAGGGAAACAGAAATTCAAGACTGATAAGACAAAACTCAGACTTGTCCAAAGATTTATAAACTTTCCCAGTCAGTCAGATTCTTGTTTATTCTGCAAATGATAGTTTCTTAGCCATATCAACCTACTGAGAAAAAAATCTGATCTCTTAGGAAAGAAAGAACAGGGATTGTGATAAAATTTTGCATATTTCCTTATTGTGCTTTACGTTTTTCTTATGTGCAGGTGGGTCATGAGTTGGGTATGTATGTATTACAGTTTGAGATTTCAAGAGTCTCCCATGCAGCTGCCATAGCGCATAATACCAAAATTGCAGTCATCCGTCACCTCTGCAACCCCCCCCTCCACATTTCAGCCAAGTACCATAGTAGTGGTTTCCAAGCTCAAAGTTTATTCAGTCACAGAATACAAAAATAAATAACAGATAAAACACGGTAGCAATAATAACAAACCAGGCATATGGACTAAATAAGGTTAAAGTTTAAAAAGCATTGTTTTGCAGGATCCTCCCCCCCCCCCAAAGGACCTCATTTCTGCACATACACAACATGCAGGGGCTGCAAGACAGAACTGTTCCACTAAGCTTATGGCCAAGGCCCACAATAACAACCACCAAACAGGTAGCCTCACAGCTAAGAGGAGAAAGAGAAATTAGAAGATTGGCTCTATCTAGAGGACTCCCCTGACTGGGTATTTTAGAGGTGAGTTGTGTAGGCCAATTGTTAACATTTTAAATTGTATGTTCATTTTATTCATGTTACTTGCCTATGGAAGGGTGGGCTACAAATTTTAAAATATTTTCCTGAAAACATGGAAAAAATGCTGGATCCCTAATAGCATTCTGGGAAAATGAACTAATATCCCCAGTTTTCATGCATATCTTTTGGGTCAGCAGTTACCGTATGCACATCTATAGTCATCAGCCATCAATACATATGGGAAGGATCTCAAGTGGGTCACCAGCTGCCTTATTGAAGAAGCTGATGCTAATGCACATGTGTAAAGAGCTAGGATGCCATGGCTTTCTCTCCTTGCATACAAGAAAGGGGAAGAGAAGGATGGTAAGGGAAATTCACTCAACAGTGGTAAGTTCTCCATGGCTCTAACCACTGGTTTATTATATCATTGGATCAGTAAGGCACATTTTCTATCCACAGGTCTCTTGGTCTGCTGTCACTAGTCATTTTCTTGACACTGGTGAAGTCAGTGTCCTGTATCTCTGATGACATATACCTACAGCTCAGTGGGGCCTTGGTCTTGAAAGGTTTACTGCTCTGAATGCCCATAGACATTCATGTTGGTGGCAATAAGTCTGGTCTGTGTTCCTTGGTTATGAGAATTATAATTTCTGAAGATTAGGAATGGGATCTTATGGTATTCTACAAGTTCATGCATGAGTATGTATGAGACCTTTTCAGAAAGCAATGGAAATTATATGCTATAGAAGGGTACTTGGTCTATTTCCCATTTCATGCTTCAAAATACTATTATTTGTTTTTTCAATATTTTAAACTTTTTCATTTTTGCCTTTAAGAAGAACATACTATCTATATGGGGTATTCCTGGATATACTGATAATTGTTATTCAGTTGCTATATAACTCTTGTTAGTCACCTGTAGCATCATTTTTAGGGTAATTTTTTTTACCTTGCTTCTGATGTTGCTGTTGGCTTTTTAAATCTGTTATAATGTTTGAATTTATCTGTAAACTGCAAGTTGTTGAAGTGCACAGTTATATACATATTAAATAAATTCCTTTAAATAACATGCTCAGGAGAGTACCTGTGTCTAATTTTCACCAAGCCTTGTAGATTTTATTGACCCAACCTATTTTTTTTATCCATTGGATCATACTAGACAAGCCTGTCCTAACCAAGGAAGCCATTATCTGATAAAGTTCTCCCACACAACCAACAGATGTCTGTTACTGCTCTCTAAGATCTAGATCCCTGAGTGGAAATGGCGTATAGACATGAGACACCTCACACCAAATAAATATTCTTATTATTAACGATAAAAGTCTGTACTAATCTATTCCAAGGGCTTTTTTATTGCATTAGGCTGAAAATACTATACATTTCAAACTCTCCCTTAGATTACTTTTACTTTCGAATATAAAGAATGGATTTTTGATACATGAAGAGCATCAGAAAAAGGTGTAAGGTAGTGGGATTTTACATAGCCTGTCTTCTCCAAATAGAACAGCACTTTAATTGTAAATTATCTGCCACATTATTCTACATAGAAGAGGAACTGAACTCAGACTGCTTCCAATTGATTTTATTCACATAGTTGCCTTTGTTCCTCTCTTTTTCTTCTCAGAGAAAGGGCTGTAAGGAGTTTCAGTCCGCACTATTTAAATTTAAAATACCATAAATAATTTCTCAGGGATGTATGCATGTTTGTGTTACAGCTTAAATGTTTGAGTTATGATGGTTGACTTGGAACTGTAGCTTATATGATAATGAAGCAGTGTACTGTTCAGATAGAAATAGTTTTCTATTAAATAATGATCTTCCAGGCTGATGTCAGGAGAGGGGCACATCATTCAATCGGGAAGCACAGGGAAAGGCATGTAAATGTGCATGTGTGTTAAATAATGGGCTTTGTGTATCTATTACATCTCAAATATCTTAAAGAGATGCTAGTAACTTTTGAGAATCCCACATGAAAAATGTGGAGCTGCTGTGACCAACAACTGCAGTAGGTTGTCATTTTCTGTAAATTAACATCATGTCCTAAATGTTATATGCTTTATTTATTTAATTCATTTATACCCAATTTTGTCCCCAGTGGGGACCCAAAGCAATTATATATCATTCCCTTCTCCATTTTATTCTCATAACAATGCTATGAGGTCACCTAGTGAGCTTCCACAGCAAAGCGGAGATTCAAACATGGGTCTCCCAGGTAGATTCCTGAAACTCTAACCACTACAAAACAGTGGCTGCTGTTGATCAGTAGCAAGCATAAGGGCCTGGGTGAGTCATACAAGTCATGCCAGGTCAAGGTGACCCTGACCCTGGCCCCAATGTCCTCCCTCAAAGGCTAAAGTAAAGGGCCCTTCTGCCCCTCCAACCCTTTGTCAGAAACCAAGTCTTGACTATGTTGTGGTTGCCTACCAATGGCCACTGATGACACCTGTTTCTTAAAACTACAGGTGCTTCTTCTATTATTTTAGAGATTTTTTAAAAATTGGCCCATGCTAATTACACATTTCAATTTTTCCCTACAAATCTAGTTTTTTCTCAGTCCTATAGAAAGATGTCTTGTTGGTTCATGGCTCTAGCCACCAGATTTATATATCCATAGATGGAGCTGCATTGAGAGTTACATGTGTCAGTGTAGTGATGATACATAACCCATTTTGTATTTCTAGATAATTCAGTACTCACTATATCAGTTAGGGCCTTTTCAAATGTTACATTATGTTTTTGTCGATAGCTGCAGGATGGAATCAGCACATGAAGGCAATTCCTTCTTCAAGTGGCTACCCACTTGGATCTGTTTTCACATGTTCCTTTAGTCTGCTTTTTCTCCTTGGCTATGCAGCTTCCCTGCCCTGCCTATGTTCTTTGACTGGTATTTCATAACTACAGCACTGGGTCAGCTGCAGAGCTATTAGGCATAAAATAGAAGCAAAATGCCACCCATGCAGATCAGTAGATGACACCAGTCACCTGGCAGTCCCTGGCCCTCCAGTATTATTTTTATTATTTATTTGATTTCTATGCTGCCTTCCCAGTGAAGCCCTACAAACATTAATTTTCATGTTCTTGTATGGTAGGAAGATGTTTTCCCCACAGTTCGTTCTTTGTAAAAAAAAACAACCCCCCCCCCAAAACAGCCTATCACCACGAACTGATAACCTAATAGGCATATGCCATCCTTGTGCACAGTGTCCCAGCCACCTGGCACATCCAAATAATATTGATTGGCTTTGTTTTCAGATCCTTATATTTGATAGAGACTTTTGGTAAATAAAAGCAACTGCTTGTTGGCAGAATAATTAACAGAACAAGGGCACAAAACCTGATTAATGAGTAGATAAAGGTTGATTTAGGAACTAATATACTTGAAAGGAAAAAGGAGAGACAGGTCCCTAACTACATCTCTAGCTGAAAGAGATGGTAAGACTGAGTGTGGCATTTCCAAGATGAAGGGGGAAATTGCCTTGAGAGTAGCAATCCAGAGACATCAAGCATTGAGCAGCTGTGCAATGCACAGATATACTTCTGTCAAGGGATTATTGATCATATAATTCTAACAATGATACACTGGAAACAGCACCATAGCAAAGGAAATATCACCATCTTTATGATGAACCTGAATTTATAGCAATTTATCCTAAGCTATAAAAGGCTTTAAAATGCATTTGTGATGGTAAAGATGCACATTTTCCTACACAAAAAAAGAACCATCATGTAGGTTAAAATGGAGAGAGTTGTATTAATCAAGGTTCTAGTGATTTTTGGTTGCAGGGCGGTATCAGCTTCATCAAAAGAAAATTCCTGATACAATGTGATATTCACACATCCCTTAGGATGGGTGATCAAGGCATTGGTAATTGCTTTAAGCTCACTTCATAGGCGTGACAGGCTCTGCTGATGAGGTTGCTACTCCCCTTTACCCCTTTGGCATAGTAATTTAATATTTCACACCAGCAACCTTACTCTCTGGCCTGTGAAAACTTGTCCAATTTAAACTTACTAACAAAAGATGTAGGAGACCTCAGTGTGTATGAGACTTACCTCTCTGGGTTTTTTGTCTCTAATATTGTACTAGAAGCAGAATTTTCTCTTGCATTGCAAAGGAGTTATTGGAACAAGAACTGGTGGCATTAACACCTTGCAATGTGCAGTTTTGACTACAGGCAGCACTAAGACTGTGACACTGTAGCAGGAATATTACAAAAGCATGAAGACTCTTAGGATGAAAATACTTTTAGATGCCTTAACGGTAATTGTTGGAAACCTGGGTTCAATTGGTTACAACTTTTCAAAGGAACACAGGATATGCTCACGTAGCTGCTCACGTAGAATTGTCTTTGGTGCGTGACTCTAGTTGCATCAGTGGGGGAGGAGTGAATATAATCGTTCTGTAGTCATACAAAAACAAATTGGTTCTACATGACCAAAATTATTGATGTTATTGTTCTGCACACAATTCAAATATTAGTGGGAATTCTGTGCAGATAAGTTTCACCTCCTGGCAGTAGCTCTTTCATTCTAATGGCTCAGAGTGTGCTAATTATATTAACAAATTTAAATATAGTGGAGGGAGTCATGTCTGTTCGTCAGAGGAAAGCTTGTTCTGAAAAAGAAAAAAACCCTGGGTATAAGCCTGCACTTAGCATGAGTCAACAGCAACGTGTGGCATGGCCACCCTATGATCCAGATTTTGTCTTGCTAGTCAAGCTTCCAACTATGCAAGACACTTGCCATCCTCATACCGGCTGCACCACCAGCTAACTCCCAGTGGTGCTAAACCAGAGGTGCTGCTCAGCCTGCTCCCCGAGCAACTGGGAGATGTGACTTTGAACTTGCTCCATGAAGAGCAGCCTGGGCCCAACCAGGCTGAGACACAGGGCTTTGAGCCTGCTTATATCAAGCCCTGGGATAAGACCCTTCCAATTCCTGAAGACTCACCAGAGGAGCAGCAGCACCAGTGGCAGTTCAAAACCCCTGGAAGATGATCTACCCTGACAGCTATCAGGAGATCAGCATGCTTGGCAGTTTGCCATCAGGATAGATGGGATTCAGCTGCAGTGCCTTTCTCAGATGAAGATTAGCTCCAGCTGCAAAGCTCTCTGGCTAAGAGCTGCCTCACCCAGCTTCTGGCTATTTCGGTAGAGCCTTAAGGCATGCTCAAACCCATGAGAGCTTATAGTTTCCTGACGGGGAAGAATTTCCAGATTACTCCATTTTCTATGATTCCTCATGGGCCCCCAACTTCACTAACCTCTGATGGTGAACTGACTGGCCTTTGTTTAGATGATGAAAGCTGCAAAGCCAGGTCATTTAAAGACAAAGCAGGGTAATTACTCAAGGTACTCCACAATATTGCTATACATTCATGGAAAGGCAAAGGGGGGAAAAAAACCCAAAAGTGCCCTGATGATGACTGAACCTGTTGTATGGTTGTAGGTCAATTGTCACTTCTTGCAGCTTCAACATTCTATGAAGGCATCCTACCATCTATTGATATCAGCAGTGCTGTCTCTTGGCTGGGAACAGAAGAAACTGTATATAACATAATGCTCCTTCCTGCTCTAAGATGGCTTGTGTGCCTTTTACAAGCAGTGCATGGGAAACAGTCGCAAACAACTACAAACCGTCCTCAGTAATTTAATGTTAAGCTACTGTTACTCGAGTGTGAACTATGCAGCCACTGTTGCACATCTAACAGTAGACCCAGCTGCCAAATGACAGAACGCAGGCACCCGCAGTTTAACAATTCCACAGGGAGAAAAACTGGCTGTTTGCTCTTGTCTACCTGCTGTGGTGTTTTTGTGTGAGTGATAAAATGGATACATTGGAATCGGTGTGGAATAGGGAATGACAAGTTATCAAACAGAGAAGAAGAAGCAGGAGGACAGGTTTTTACAGAGTCAAGGCATGTCTTTGTAAGCAAGTGCCCATATTACTTTATGGAAATTCACCTCATTTTTGAAACCCAGTATTAAAACAATGAAGGCAAAGGAAAGTCGAAGAGTTGTGGTTCAGTCCTTAGGGCCATTTCGCATGGCTTCAAAGTAGCACAATGGTTGCTATTTGGAAACGCTACTAATTTGCCATAACCCACGACGTCGTAGACAATCTGCAACAATCCTGAAACCAATCAGCAAAAAGCGCTTCGTTGTGGCGCTTTCAGGGGAATCCAGAAAAGTGGATTCACCCTCCGGATAGCGATACACTCCTGCAACCAATCTGCAACAGTAGCGCTAAAGACCTGTGCGTTACCATTGTTGCTGGTTCTTCAAAGTCCCTCCCCCTGGCTCTCTCCTCCAAACTTCCGGCGAAGCGATCGCCATTTTTTTTTCTCCGAGCGAGCGGGGATAAACGCACCGGCGAGCCTCTTTCTGTTTAGAGGCTTCCCTGGCTTCAGTCCTTCACCTTTAGTCACTAAGCACAAACCACTGAAAAGCCCGTTTGCTGAAATAAAGTCCCTTTATTTTTTACAAATAAATTCAGCCGAAAATCGGGCCCGTGAGAGGGGGGGGGGATTTTTTTTTTATCACTCGAGGCAGCGTGCAAACGATCATACAATCAAACGACAGCTCACATTAGGCAGCTGGATGGGTCTCTCCGTAGCAACGAATCTACCTAGATTCGTTGCTATGGGTCGTTTTTTTTTTTTTAAACCTTTCTTAAAGGGAAAGGGGCTGTTTGGGAGCATGCTAACGGCTGCCCATTGGCTGCTTGACGGCCAGGGACGGGGCAAGCTTGGCAATAGCGCTTCCTTTCTAGCGATTTCTGCCGAGACCGGAAGCCTGTGGGAAATGCTAAAAAACGCAACTGATTCCACTACAAAGGCAGGTATGCATAACGACGAATTCCACTATTTTAAATGGCTATTTTTCATTCCGCAAACAATTTGCAACAAAGATCCCTGTGCGAAAAGGCCCTTAGTATTTCCCAGAATACTGGCTCTCCCATTTAAATTATCTCAGCTCCCAGGCTACACCCTTTATTGGGAATAAGTCTTCTTGGATTTAATTGGATGTACACTTAAAAATCAGGTTGTTAATAATATATCATAACTAACTTTACCCAGATTACAACCTGCTTATATGCTTTTTGTGTTACTGTATTAGAATTCTGTTGTTTTTTCCTTTCAAAAATTATAGTGGAAGGCAACATTTCTTGGTCTAGAATATCTTAAGGAAGATCTCTTTTATGTGTATTTCACTGTTCTCTGAAGTTATCAGGAATGGCCGTGCTCTGAATATTACTCCTTTAGAAATGAGCTTTGCTTCATACAGGTTAGGAAAGGGTTTTCAGCTTTCTGTTAGAGTGCCTGTTTTGCATGCAGAAAGTATCAGGTTCAATTACTGGCACCTCAAGTTTAAATTGATTTTGAATAGCAGGTACTGGGAAAGATTGTCTGAGACCCCGGTGAGCTGCTACTGGTCAGAATAGATAATACTGAGCTATATGGATCCATGGCCAGCTTGGGCATGAGAACCTTATATTTCTAAGAGATAAAAAGGCAGCCTTCTCCATTAGCAGGGCAGAGATGTTCCTATTTAAATTTTGATGTTAACCCTGCAATATTAAAGTTTACAAAGGGCTGAATTAACTATGAGGTTAATAAGACTCTGGCTTTGAATTAATAACATGCCATTGAATCACAGCTGCTTCATGGGGACCCCCATCTTCAGGGTGTTGAAGGCAAAAGATGAGCAGAAATGGTTTTGCCAGTTTTCTTCTACATATCAACACTGGTCTTTTTTGGTGGTTGCCCATCCAAGTACTAATCATGGCCAACCCCACTTTACTTCTCAGCTCTGACAAGCTTGGGATAAGCTGGGCTATTCATGTTGCCATTAAAGCTTTAGAATATCATATTTTTAGGCCCTCAGTTTAGGCTAACCAAGGATATAAATCAGGCAAACATTGCAAAGATAGTGTACATGTAATAATGCAACTGCCCACTTTTTCTACAACAAAGAAGCCTACAGAATCACAATCACTATTATATTGAAAAGGCTTTTGTTTCTGTGTTTACCCAAACATTATTTTTATCTGAGTTCCTCTGAACTCCCCTGGCTTGAGAAGGTAGTTATCCTCAGCTAGTATCCCAGTTTCCCTTCCTAGAATCACCAGCTTCCTTCTAATTTCTGAGGTGTCTGAATCAAGTTTTTTTCCACACCAATCCAAGGAAATCCTCAGCCAATTTCACCTTTTTGAACTGGGGACAGATCCCTTTTCTCTCCATAGAAGATTTCTCCCCCCCCCTTTCTTTGACCTGAATTGAGAGTGTCACAACACTGCCCAACTCACTCTGCCAAACAAAAGTCCTAGTTCTCCCACTAAAACTCAAGAATGTTTCCTCCAACTAAAACTCTCCTCAGAGTACTTATTGTTTGACTAAGGTAGGTGTGGGCCTCTTTCTTTCTGGATGCACCTTACCTCCAAAGGGAAGGAAACCAGAATGTGCCAGAGCATCATCCCTGACATTGCCCAATGTGCAGCTAACACACAGGCACAGCTAAGTCTTTCTAAAATGCAAATTCTATCAGAATAACCCTCTCACAGCACATAGCTCTACTATCAGTTCTCTAATAGCTGTTGCTACCCAATAGAGTGCCTGGGGCAGCCTGTCACTCAAGTACTCTGCTTCAAGGAATTTGACTCTTTACTCACTGGTACTTCGGCACTTGGGGCTGTCCATCACAGCATTTTTATTGAATATTGGGAGAAAAGACAATGAAAGGAAAGGTGTTTTGGATGTACTATGTTGTTAGTGAATCCAGTATGCTAGAAAGTTTCCCAGGTACTGAATATGCATTGAGGTTATATTTGTAACTACTGCCTGTATCTAGCAATCTGCAGATGCAAGGACACCGGGTCCAGGTAAAATCACTTTTTCCTCTTCTTCCATCATTGGCACTGAGCTACTGAAAGTGGGAGAAATGGTAATTTTCTTTCTTTTTACTTTTTTTACTTTCCTCACTAGTCTCCTGACTTGTGCGGCTGTTACTCCCCCTGTAACACTGGTGATGAATTTGCTCAGGAATGGAAGGGACTGTGTGGAAAGGGAAAAGTGGGAAAGTAATTTCTGGCAGTTTGCTGAAATGAACCCCATTATTACTAACTAGAACAAACACTCATTGTCCCTTTTAAAAGGGATCAAAAATACCCTCTGATACACTCAAGTGCATCTCATTGCTTCGTTCTTTATTCGTTACATTGCCAGAATCAAAGCCAGGAAAAGAAGAAAAAAGTTGTTTAAAGACATTAATGTAGTATATGATTTGAAGATTTCCCCTTTGGTTTGAATATATTTGTTAATTTTAGATAATTATGATGACCACAATTATTTTCAATATATACATTATTAGCTTGAAAGGAAGACTAGTCTGGTTGTAAAATATTAATATTACAAATATACTTTTTTTATAATTGGGCAGAACTGTAATTTGTATGCAAATATGACAGTCCCTCTCTTTTTTGATGGCATACTACTCTTGCCCTTGAGCAAATACTGTATTACAGTCTCAGGTTCTTTCTTTCATTAGCCTTGGGCCCTCTATGACCTGAATCTAATACTGAGCATATGCTGCTGAAGTAATACCAGCTGTCTTCAGGTAAAGGAAGCAATTGAGAAGTTAACAATGCAGCCAAATAAGTTCACTGGACTTGCACTGAGACAGATGCTGATTTTGAAGGTGAGTGACTTAGCAGTCCTTGCCAGTCATCCCTTTAGCATTCCACAGTGTTATTTTCCCTCTTTTTATGCAGCCACATGTATTATTCTTTTGTTTCATATTGAAAACTCCGATGTGCTCAACTTCATACCCCCCCCCAAAAGACAAACAATGAAACTAGGCTATTGTTTTCTTTGCCTATTCTTTTCTTCCTTTTGATCTTCCTGTCACCATTCTTTTGTATCTGCCTTTTTCATAAATGTGTGCTGAATCATGCTTGTCTAATACCATTGTGCTTGCAGAGGAAGGAGGGGGAGATGCAAGAGACGCATACTGAAGAGGAAATTGCTGAGAGGTTCATATTCAAGTCCAGGTTCGAAGTGATCCATTAAAAAAGCAGTAACTGTTTTTTGGAAATTGAGTTTATTTTTATAGTTTACCTTCTTACATTATCTGTGCAACTAGATTATATTCTTTTTACTTTTTAAATAGAGTTGGGAACCTATCTAAGCCAGCTATTTGAGACTGTACACATATTTCTGACCTTTCTTCAGGCACAGAAAAGAAAAGAGGAATTCAACATCAGCCCCAAAGTTTGATAGGGGACTGACTAGCCTGATATGAATGGCAAGAGGTTTGTCTTAGGCCCTCACCTGGACAAGAGACCAGTAGCTTCTGCCTGCAATGTTTCATGTTCCAGCGCCACATCTAGAATCTGATGCTAGAGAATGTACAGGGCCAAATCTGGGAACAGCCAGATTACCCAGGTCTCATTAATTCATTCTGCCATTTGTTCAACAAATAAAGTGGAGAAGGATTATATCCATGCTGTGCAGGAACCTTGCATGAGTTTGACCACTATCACCCCCACTTCAAGTCCAAATTATCCCACCATGAACAGAATAATGAATAGATGTTGCAACTGACAGCATGACAATAGTCATGGAAGTGCCAAACAAAGCAAAAGTTATGCTTGAATCATAAACATGTACTGTTCTTCTATTTACTCTTCTTTAAGGACTGACATCCTGGCAAATAGATGGGGAAGAAATGGAGGTAGTGACAGATTTTATTTTCCTGGGCTCCAAGATCACTGTAGATGGGGACTGCAGCAAAGAAATTAAAAGTTTGCTCCTGGGGAAGAAAGCTATGGCAAATCTAGACAGCATCCTAAAAAGCAGAGACATCACCCTGCCAACAAAAGTGCATCTAGTCAAGGCTATGCTCTTCCCAGTTGCAATGTATGGCTATGAAAGTTGGACCATAAGGAAGGCCGAGCATCAAAGAATTGAGGCTTTTGAACTCTGGTGCTGGAGAAGACTCTTGCAAGTCCCTTGGATTGCAAGGCGAACAAACTGGTCAGGTATCTCTGCGAGTTTGACAATGCTTACCTAGCGATCAATGGGGACAATAGGTACTGTCCTGATCTATCTTCCTATGTCATTGGTTAACTATGCATACTCTGATCATCAGGAGAGCTTTAAACTAAAGCCACTAGGGGAAGGAGACGATCAACATAAGGAGTGTATGGAAGGAAACCGATTGGAGGCAGTCCAACCGGCAAGGCCAGCTCATAGGGAACCAAAAGTAAAAGGATTCAGTTGTCTTTATACTAACGCCCGAAGCATGGGCAATAAAAAGGAAGAGCTGGAACTTCTCATGCTGATGGAAAGGTATGATCTAGTAGGCATCACAGAAACTTGGTGGAATGATTCTCATGACTGGAATGTAATGGTGGATGGATATGAACTGTTCAGAAAAAACAGAATAGATCGAAGAGGTGGAGAAGTGGCACTGTATGTGAGGAAAGGGCTTACCTGTCAGGAAATTCTAGTGAAGGAGAGCATATCTGCAGTGGAAAGCATCTGGGTGAAAATAAGCGAGGGGAAAACAAACAGTGTGGTGGTTGGTGTCTGCTACCGACCGCATGACCAACGAGAGGATGTGGATGCTGCACTTTGTGAGCAGCTTGAGAAAATATCCAAACGGCAGGACCTTGTCATCATGGGTGACTTCAATTTCCCAGATGTGTGCTGGGAAACTAACTCTGCGAAGCGTCCTCAGTCATGCAAGTTTCTGACCTGCCTGGCTGACAATTTCATTTATCAAATGGTAGATGAACCCACAAGAGGTTCAGCCATACTGGACTTAATACTGACCAACAGGCAAGAGTTGGTGGATGAGGTGAAGGAGGTGGGGACCCTAGGAGGAAGTGACCATGTCCTCATAGAATTCCTTTTGAGATGGGGAGCCAAGGAAGCTTGTAGCCAGACGCGGATGTTGGATTTTCGTAGGGCAAACTTTAATAAACTCATAGACATGATGAGTGTCATACCATGGACGAGAATGCTGGAAGGGAAGGGAGCATGTGAAGGGTGGGCGCTACTCAAACAAGAGCTATTGCATGCTCAATCAATGACTATTCCAGAAATACGAAAACACTGCAGGAGCTCTAAGAAGCCTATTTGGATGAACAGAGAACTTCAAGAGGAACTAAGAAAGAAAAGGAAAATGTTCAGGAAATGGAGGGAAGGACAGAGCTCTAAAGAAGAGTACCTACAGGTTACTAGGCACTGTAGATCAATCATCAGAAAGGCCAAAGCTGAGAGTGAGCTAAGATTGGCCAGTGAAGCCCATTGTAACAAGAAAAGATTTTTCAGTTATGTGAGGAGCAAACGTAAAGTCAAGGAGGCAATAGGCCCACTGTTGGGTGCAGATGGACAAACTCTAACGAAAGATGCAGAGAAAGCAGAAAGGCTTAGTGCCTATTTTACATCAGTTTTTTCCCACAGGTCAAAGTGTTTAGGTACATCTATAGATGGCTGTAGCCAAAGGATAGTGTCTGGGTGGCAGGTTAACATGGATAGAGAGGTTGTCGAGAGGCATTTAGCTGCACTGGATGAGTTCAAATCCCCTGGTCCAGATGAAATGCACCCGAGAGTACTCAAAGAACTTTCCAGAGAACTTGCACAGCCCTTGTCCATCATCTTCGGAACCTCTTTGAGGACTGGAGATGTCCCGGAGGACTGGAAAAGAGCAAACGTTATTCCGATCTTCAAAAAAGGGAGGAAGGATGACCCAAGAAACTACAGACCAGTGAGTCTGACCTCTGTTGTGGGGAAGATAATGGAGCAGATATTAAAGGGAGCGATCTGCAAACATCTGGAGGACAATTTGGTGATCCAAGGAAGTCAGCATGGATTTGTCTCCAACAGGTCCTGCCAGATCAACCTAGTTTCCTTTTTTGACCAAGTAACAGGTTTGCTGGATCGGGGAAATTCGGTTGATGTCATTTACTTGGATTTTAGTAAAGCTTTTGACAAGGTTCCCCATGATGTTCTGATGGATAAGTTGAAGGACTGCAATCTGGATTTTCAGATAGTTAGGTGGATAGGGAATTGGTTAGGGAACCGCACTCAAAGAGTTGTTGTCAATGGTGTTTCATCAGACTGGAGAGAGGTGAGTAGCGGGGTACCTCAGGGCTCGGTGCTCGGCCCGGTACGTTTTAACATATTTATTAATGATCTAGATGAGGGGGTGGAGGGACTACTCATCAAGTTTGCAGATGACACCAAATTGGGAGGACTGGCAAATACTCCGGAAGATAGAGACAGAGTTCAACAAGATCTGAACACAATCGAAAAATGGGCAAATGAGAACAAGATGCAATTTAATAAAGATAAGTGTAAAGTTCTGCATCTGGGTCAGAAAAATGAAAAGCATGCCTACTGGATAGGGGATACGCTTCTAGGTAGCACTGTGTGTGAACGAGACCTTGGGGTACTTGTGGATTGTAAACTAAACATGAGCAGGCAGTGTGATGCAGCGGTAAAAAAGGCAAATGTCATTTTGGGCTGTATCAACAGAGGCATCACATCAAAATCACAAGATGTCATAGTCCCATTGTATACGGCACTGGTCAGACCACACCTGGAGTACTGTGTGCAGTTCTGGAGGCCTCACTTCAAGAAGGACGTAGATAAAATTGAAAGGGTACAGAGGAGAGCGACGAAGATGATCTGGGGCCAAGGGACCAAGCCCTATGAAGATAGGTTGAGGGACTTGGGAATGTTCAGCCTGGAGAAAAGGAGGTTGAGAGGGGACATGATAGCCCTCTTTAAGTATTTGAAAGGTTGTCACTTGGAGGAGGGCAGGATGCTGTTTCTGCTGGCTGCAGAGGAGAGGACACGCAGTAATGGGTTTAAACTTCAAGTACAACGATATAGGCTAGATATCAGGAAAAACTTTTTCACAGTCAGAGTAGTTCAGCAGTGGAATAGGCTGCCTAAGGAGGTGGTGAGCTCCCCCTCACTGGAAGTCTTCAAGCAAAGGTTGGATACACACTTTTCTTGGATGCTTTAGGATGCTTAGGGCTAATCCTGCGTTGAGCAGGGGGTTGGACTAGATGGCCTGTATGGCCCCTTCCAACTCTATGATTCTATGATTCTATGATTCTATGATTCTATGATACACTGATCTGACTACTACTGGTAATGTGAAAACTATGGCTATTCTTGAATGGTTCCATTCCCTCTTAGCAAAGTGGATCCAAGTGCTCAATGTGCATCTTCATCCTTTCTGGAGATTTCCCACATTGCGTTAAAATGCATATAGGGCTCCTGAATAAGAAGCTATCAAAATAAGAAATGGTGTACCATTAATCTAATGATGACGTGAGATGACAGTGACTCATGGCATGCAATTGTTACATTTTCCAGGATCATTCTGGCTAGCAGGTGCAAGTAGCCGTTAAGAGACATGAACCCCTGTCATAAGTCAAAGATGCAGCAATGGCCAGAAGTGCTTCTTACCAGTTCCATGGTGAGAAAGATGAAAGCCTTTTTAATTAGCTTCAACATCAGAAAAATTAAGACTAAGTTTTGATGTGGCACAGTCTTGATGAATTCAAGGGAGGTTTCAGATATTTATTTATTTAGATTTCTATACCGCCCATTTCTTTGCAGCTCTGGGTGGTTAATATGCTTGATAAAGTAGATCTCTCCTGCTTCTAAACATAGGTTATTGTGAGCATAGAGCACTGGTATTCCAGCATTTGCACTGATTTCCTGCAGTCTTTAAGACACAATTCAGTGTTGATTTGTTTGGAGATATAAAATACTAATTCATAGCTGGGCTCCACCAGCTCTGTTGAGCAACCTCCTTCCTTGCACCCAACAACAGCCCCTAAGAGAAATCAAGGCTTTTCTTGGCAATTATGTTTGTACACTGCGTTTTACCAGAAGGGTTTATGAACATTGCCTGAACCCATTTCCACAACTGTGGATCTCTTTTCCCAAAGATTTGCTCATACCAAGCTTGAATGTATTTTGGCAGAACCATTTCATTTTCTGCTGGTTCCTCCCTGCCACCCTGTGCATGTATATGACACCAGGGGTGAGCAGGGGAGAGTAATAAGTTATTTATTATATTTAGATACCACCCTCCCCTTATTGCTCTTTGTAGTCAAGAAGCTTACATATTGCAGCAAATACCTGAAACTTTTTGAAAATATTCCAAGTCTTATCTAATTGGCATTTAAAGGTAAAGGTAAAGGTATCCCCCTGTGCAAGCACCGAGTCATATCTGACCCTTGGGGTGACGCCCTCCAGCGTTTTCATGGCAGACTCAATACGGGGTGGTTTGCCAGTGCCTTCCCCAGTCATTACCGTTTACCCCCCAGCAAGCTGGGTACTCATTTTACCGACCTCGGAAGGATGGAAGGCTGAGTCAACCTTGAGCCGGCTGCTGGGATTGAACTCCCAGCCTCATGGGCAGAGCTTTCAACAGCTGCCTTACCACTCTGCGCCACAAGAGGCTCTTTTTTGGTATTTAAAGACCATGGCTAATGCATTGACAATATAGATTGTGTTTAGCCTTTTAAAATAAATGAATATTGGCATCACTGTAAGTTCTCTTCTTGGACAAACGTTTATTACTTTTGGGTTTGACTTTTGTCCTGCAACTTTTTTTTCTATCAAGTAATGGCATCCTGTTTCTATGCCACTGCTTGTCTGAAACTCAGGCAATTTATTTCCATTGTCACACTGATTATCTGGCAGTGATGTTTAGCTATCAGATAATTTCATCTCTTAACATTTGAACAATCAAACTGAGTGTGTCAGGCTCTTTCATGTTTTTTGTTCTGATCTGGTTCTGTTATAATTTTGTATCCCACAGTGCTTCATTATCTGGCATTTTACTGGAACATATTTTGATTTCCTCAGATCCATGCAAAATTTCATGTGACTGCGTCATCTACTTTCTTTGAATCAGACCATTTCAGGAACAAAAGAAGTGCCTTGCTATGTCGAACCAGTGGTTCCTCTATTCCAGTATCCACAGTAATCAACCAGATGCAGGGCGGGGGGGGGGGGGAAGGTTTGTCAAAAACAGAGGCATAGAGATCACTTAGAGCCACTTCCTCTGAACATGGACATTCTATTTAACCTTCATGGCTAATGACCATTGAGAGATCATTTCTCCATGAAATTCTATAATCCCCTTTAAGGTAATCACGGCATTACTATATCCTCTGGCCGCAAATTCTGCTAGTTAATTATGATGATGAATATTTTCTTGAAGAACTATTGTCAATTTACTGCCCATCAGTTTCACACAGTGCCTCATGTTCTCCCATTTTAGGAGAGGAAAAAAACATTTAATTTTCATTAATTACTACATTGATATGCTGACTCCAGGGTCCTGTACAAAGCAGCTTACATGCAAAAACAATAGCACAGGACCACCAATGAAAATGCCCTGTTTCTTGTTCCCACCTGATTAACCTCTGAAGAAATGGGCACAGAGAACAGAGCCTGGCTGGCAGATCGTAACTGGTGGGCTAGGCTGTAGAGGAGCTGTTGGTCTTTAAGTACCATAAACCCAAGTCAATTAGTATTAGCACTTTGAGTTGTCTAATTTTTCTATGTACTATTTAAAATATTTATATGTAGGTTATTCATATTAATGCTTGCTGCAATTTGCAACATAATATATCAAACGTATGCATAATAATTGAACATTAAAATATCAATTGAACTGTACCAGGACAGCAAACATGCAGCTTTAAAAAGTAATTAAAACAACATTTAACACAGCAACATGTTAAAAACAGTTAAACAGCTGTGAGGACAATCAGTTAAAACAGCTAAACCAAAAAATAAACACGCTCAGAAAAAACTTACTGTTTTTATTTTTATTATCCCTTGAAATTGAGCACAGAATATTCTTTTTTCACTATTTCTGCCCTTTAGCTTGACAGTTTCAGCAAGCTATCTACTATAAACCCAAGATCTCTTTCCTGCTAAGCCACCCCCAGTTCAAAGACCATCAGTATATATTTAAAGCTACTAGGGTTTAGTTATGAAACTCAAATACTTTGGCCACCTCATGAGATGGAAGGGCTCCCTGGAGAAGATCCTAATGCTGGGAGCGATCAAGGGCAAAAGAAGAAGGGGATGACAGAGAATGAGGTGGCTGGATGGAGTCACTGAAGCAGTTGGTGCATATTTAAATGGACTTTGAGGAATGGTAGATGATAGGAAGGCCTGGAGGATCATTGTCCATGGTGTTGTGATGGGTCGGACTCCACTTCGCACCTAACAACAAGAGTTTAGTTGTTTTGCTAAAATATGTATCCTACTCTACTTATATTGAATCTAACACGCCATACTATTATCTATTCACAATTTTGGAGAGAATCTCTTAGAGCATTTAATATCATCCCCAAACTGGGACATTTCATTTGTTGACCTGATTCTAAAACATTTAGGAACAAATTAAGTACCAGCGGCCCTAAACAGAATTCTTGGGCAATACCACTATTTACTTACCTCCGTAGTGGGATCTTTGCTTCTGTTGCCATTTTCCCCCAGTGGGTAAAGGCTTGTTTTATTTAGGGCAGAGTCTGCACTTACTTTGTTTATTCCATTGTGAATCCTGTTGAATTCAGATCGCTTTGAACTTGGATCTCCCCCCCCCTCATTGAAACAGGAAAGTCTTCTGCACGTGGTTAGGGTAGTTCAGAAGGGGGGGGAGCCAAGCCTCTTTCTTTCTTTTCTTGAAGGGGGGGGGAGAGGAGCCAAGCAGGGAGGCTCTTTCTTTTCTTGGAGGGGAGGGGGAGAAGATCGAAAAATGCAGAGAAGGGAGAAAAAATCCAGGACCGACAGAAGTTTAGAGAAATTAGGGGCTTCTACTTTAAGGCAAATTTGTCACATGAGCACCTGTGGCCAATCACGGGTCCTCTACCACGGAGGAGAGCCCAGATTCAAAACAATGCGATTTAATAATATATTCAGGATTAAAAGCACTCTAAGATATCACACAATAAAGGTAGGGTCACTCTGGATCAACCCTTCTTGCTGCAGAAGGAAATTTTAAATCGCCCCAAATCCAAACAGAAATTGCATTCTGTGTAGAGGGCAGGGACTGAATCGATCTGGGGTTGGAATAAAAGCTCCATGCAGTTTACACCCAGCATTCTCTCAAGGATTCCTCTTTCCTAACCAATGTTTGAATTGCTGCTTTTAAATATGAAACTGGCAGCTCTGGTTTACTATACTGCTTCCATAACCTGCTGTGTTTCAGAGTTCAGACTGTCTATGGATTATAACAGTTCTGCCTAAGAAGACTGGAAAACTTCAATTAGTATAAAATATGGTAACCACTGTTATTTAGATAATATTTATGACTTGCTAATTTATAGAGAGCCCTGTTAGTTATGTTGAGAACCTGCATTTGCAGCATGTTTCTCCTGCCTTGTGCAACTGCTACAGGATTTTTCTATTCTAAATTTATTGACATTGTGGAGCTTTTTATATTGTTGCTGCTATTGTGGTTTTATCGTATTTGTTTTTTAGTGCTGATTTTTATTGCTGCTTAAGTGCCATCCTTAGCATAGTTATATCTTTCTAAGTTCATTGAAGTCAATGGCATTGTCATCTGGATTTTGTGAAGGGTTTCTTTAATAGATTTGAGTGATGTATTATTATCAATGTTAATGGCATGTGTTTATTATAGCCTTGTTTGTTTAGTGGCTAGTTATTTTAATTGTTGTTGGAAGTCATCCCACAAACAGATTGCACAGTGGTGGGGAAAAAACAGTAAATTAATAAATCACTTGTCCTGCTTAACTATTTTCCTGGTATCAGCAATTTTTTTAAAAACCGTACTTTTAAAATTAGTAATTTGGGAATTCTCATTGGCATTTGATTCTTTTCTTGTAATCATGTTTCACCAGGAAATCTTTGAGTATCATAGAATAAGGCTAATTTAGGGTAGAATGTGAGCATGTCTTAAATTCCCAGTGACATTCAGAAATCACATTTAGTGGACAGTTTAGTTTTGGAATAGATAACTCCATCCGTTTAGTGCTGCAGTTATGGGAGTGGGAGTTTATAAAACTCTATCTAATAGTCACTTTTATGTCTCACTTTCAAATTAAAGAGAAAATGTTTCAGGTGGAAAGTACCAGCATAGCCATTGTTAAAGCCATGTCCTGTTCAATGAGCAGCAAAAAAGTGTAATAACAGGGGGAAGAGGCCTTTCCTATGGACAAAAATAACTGTGGATAAAAGAAAGCGGGGGGGGGGGAGGGAGGAATAGGCCAGAGCAAATAGTAATGTTTCAAATGCCATTTATTCCTCTCCTTTTTTCAGAGGAAAAAGATTATATCTTGAACAGTCCAATTCAAGCCCATGAAACTATGCCTCAGTTGAAAGAACTGCTTTTAACAAAGGTGGTGTGAATGTGAATTAGCATTCCAGAAACTCATGGATCACATCTAGATACTAGGAAAACAGTAATTTCTTTTTTCCATGTGGCTAGTCAGTGGATGGGGATTTTGCACACTTGGGAATGTCGCAATATGATTTTTTGACATCCTGGGACAGTAGAAACAATGTTAGATTGTTTTATACATAGATCCACAGCTGCTCTAATGGACCTTCAGATTCTGTGCCATATATTTATCCTGAACTTGAGATTAGAGGACCCAAAGAGAGGATAGATAGCCTGGCAAGGAAACCAACAGCAATAGAGCTGATCTTATGACCACTCTTAAAATGTTTGGGCCAGGTTTTGTTCACACATACAAGCAACTGACAAGGGTGTTAACTAGGGATTTACACAAACTGGTAAAATGTAGCTTATTTTGGTTTGTAGGTTGCCAAGTTCACAAATTTTTAGGGGGCAAACAAACTGGCTCAGTTTGTGATGTGGTAGAATGCCTCTTGGCATTCTAGAAATGCCAAACTCACTGGGGTTATCTGGCTGACTCTCATAAGCCTTTTCTCTAAATTTAGCAAGAGTTGGATATTTGTTATATTTTTGTCCAAGTTATAGCCCCCCCCCCCAAAAAAAGGTGCTCCATCCTCCATTGTTTCCAACGGACTAAGGGCAAACCTGAGAATCTCTGTTGTAGAAATGGAAGGTGGGGGCATTTCTGCAAGCCCAGAAAAAACTAGTGTAATGTGCTCAGCCAAACCAGTGACACTGCAAACCCAACAGAACTAAAATCAAGCCAGAGAATTTCTGTAGTAGAAACTGAGGTTGGTGGGAGGCATTTTCACAAGTCCAGCAGAACCTGTGCAATATACCAGAGCCCAGCAGAGAAATGTATTAAAATAAATGACAGGAACAATAGGAAAGGGTTGAAGGCCTATTGAAGATAATGGGAGCCAGGAATTCCAGTTGACTCTACTGAAATTCTTTCAAGACAACAGGAACCAGATTTGGGAAGGCCCATTGGAGATAACAGGAGTCAAAATGACAATTGACTTGCATGGGCTCCACTGAAATACATTGCAGCACAAAATAGTTGAAATGAAATGTGAAATGGATTTTCAATTAATGTTTCTGAGCCCAGATAAACTATAACGGAATGGGGAATATCAGGTGGAAAGACAGTACCCAGAAACAGAATTAGTACACTGGAACTGGAATGACAGGTCACAGAGTGGAAAGACAGTACACAGAAATAGAATTAGTGCTCTGGAACTGGAATGACAGCTTCCCAAGTGGATGGTAGTTCCTGGGAGTAACAGAAATGTTCTGGAGCTGGAATGTCATCCCCCAGAGTAGACTGATGGCCCCTGGGAGTAGCAGAAGTGTTTTTGTGGATACTCCTGTCATTCCTTTTAGTATATCCCACCTAGGAGAACCCAGCACCCTTATGGCAATGCCAGTTCAAGAGGACAAAATCATAGTTGAAGAGTATATGTGTGTGTGTGTGTGGGGGGGGGGGGTTGCAAGCCCTATAGACCCATTGCAATGCACTAGTGCCCAACAGAACCTAGTGCCAATGTGGTAATGTGGACTCATGTCAAATCAGAGTATCCGTGTAGTTACAATGTCCAGAGTGTCCAGCAGAACCTAGTGCTACTGGCATTGCAAGCATAAAAGGACTTATCTCAAAGCATAAGTCACAACGGATCCATGTAAGGTGGAATTTTGCAAGCTCTGTGCAAGAAAATGGGAAGGGAGTGCACAAACTCCGACAAAGGGGGGAATCCTCTGACATGACTAGTTTGAAACTGACCAAAGTGTTTCAAATGCTGGAGAATTCTGCCTTCTCCTGTTGCTTTGAAGATTAGTAAACATGTTGATTGAGTAGTGACTATCTGGAAATGTGGAAAGCTCTTGGCAATTTAACCAGCCATGAACTTCACTTTGCAAGCCTTGAACTGTCAAAGTTTATCATGAACTTTAGTTTGTGAACCAATTCATACCCATTCCTAGTGTTATATCTGCTTCGGACAGCACTTTGAAGCTGTGCTGTGATATTATAAACAAGTGAGAGTTTATTCATTATGAGAATTATGCTTATTTTCTGTTATGCTTCCACCTCTCCTCAGTTATAGAACCAAGGTCTTCTGATTTAGGAAGTCTTTGTGCTAACCAAATTTTGATATGACATTTGAATTCAGGTGCCATAATAAATGTTCATTTCTTTCACATTATTATTGTAATCTATATTGTAATTCTAGTTTAGAATCCCAGTTTTGAGTCAACCTCCCTCCCCACTCCAGTTTGTTACAATGTCCAGATTTGAACAATGGAATAATAATGGAATCAAGAAGTCTCCAGTCTTGGCTCTGCACACAACAAGAAGAGAGAGGAAGAAACACGAGAGTCTGAAAATATACCAGGGTTAGAATCATAGAATAATAGAGTTGGAAGGGACTTCATGGGTCATCTAGTCCAACCCCCTGCACTATGCAGGACACTCACATCCCATTCGCTCATCTACTGTAACCTGCCACCCCTTTGCCTTTACAGAATCAGCCTCTCTGTCAGAATCAGCCTTTACAAAGATGGAGAACCCACCACCTCCTGAGGAAGCCTGTTCCACTGAGAAACAGGTCTAACTGTCAGGAACTTCTTCTGGATGTTTAGATGGAATTTCTTTTGAATTAATTTCATCCCATTGGTTCTGGTCTGTCCTTCCGGGGCAAGAGAGAACAACTCTGCTCCATCCTCCATATGGCAGCCTTTTAAGTACTTTAAGATGGTTATCAGATCCCCTCTCAGTTGTTTCCTCTCCAGGCTAAACAGGACTTCCATCTTCAGGGATTTACTTTCAGGCAGCTGTTAAGCACAATGAATAAAACAGAAATCTAGTGGTATCTTAACTCATTCCAGCACTAGCAATAATGCCTTTTGTCTGAAAAAATACAACAGGCTCTAAAAAACTGTTTGGGGATAAGTTATGAGCCAGCAAGAAGCTTAATGGGGAAGCCATTGGGTCATCTCACTCTGAATCATCTTTTAACATTTGGCAAAGGTAAACAGATCCCCTCTCAGTTGCCTCCTCTCCAGGCTAAACAGACCAAGCTCCCCCAACCTTTCTTCATACATATTGGTCTCCAAACCCCTCACCATCTTTGTTGCCCTCCTCCTCCTCATTATCATCATCATCATCATTATCATTATCATTATTATCCAATGTTCATATGTGAGAAGTCCAATCTCAATTTTTTTTCATTTATTGTCTTCATATGTTTTACCTCAAACATCTACCAAAAACATTTTGATTTTTTTTAAATGACAGCATTTTTGTTTATCTTCTGCTTTTCTTCCCAGTGGGACCCACAGTAGCTTACCACATCATTTTGGTGGTGTACACACAGTCCCAGGACAACACATGCTCCCCCCCAGTCTCTGGAGGAGATTGTTTATTCCCAACAAAGCTCTCTCTTGCCTGACTCCATTAAAATGATCAATGTACCAAAGCTATGGATTGCAGAAACTATGCTCAATGTCTCCCTATTGTTTAGATGAAATTGCAAGGATTACTCTGTAGCAGAGATCCTGAATCTTCAGTGTAGCCTACCTTGAAGCACATTCTTCTAGTGGAGTTATAAACCTGTGAAACAATGTTTCTTGTAAAGCAAAGGCAGTGATCTACAGTGGCTGAAAGGAGACTTTATAGTCTACAACATCCTAAAATTGCTTTGAATTACACAATGCATATTTTACGCACATAAATTTTAAAGCTATGCTATAAGCCTCTGGTTCTTCTAGGGAACTTGCTTTGGGTGACTGAAAAGTATTTGTTAAAGTCAGCAAAAAATATTCTCATAAAATCACTTCTGGCTGGATGGGTGTGAAATCATAATGCAAAGGTTTTTGATTTTAAAAAACAAAACAGGGAAATATTTTAAAGTTTACTATTTAGTGAACTAAGATGGTACAACATATTGGATGCCACAAACTGAAAGCCCCTGGTATGCTCCAATACACACAAGCAGCAGTTTAGAGCAGTGGTCCCCAACCTTTCTGAGGTTGGGGACCGGCAGGGCATCGGGGCGCGGCCTGCGGCCCGCGCGGGCCACGCCCACGCATCGGCCGCGCCCACGGGCCGCGCCCACACATATGAGCAATACACACCAAAGTAAAAAACTGAAAAGTTAATACAAAAGTTAGGACAAAAATAAAGAATCTTCTACAGGAGAAAAAGCCACTTATATTGGAGGAACTTCTGCCCATTGTATCTCTTGTTAGTTCTAGTGTATAATGTATAGCAGAACACTGCAGACCAAAGGCGTTTATGGATGCAGTAGTCACAATGACTTGCGTGCATTTTCTGTCCTTATTAAAAGTGAAGAATATTTGGGGGAAAATTGACATATCACTAGCATGACTTTGAATAATGCTTCTATATTATTAGATTTTCAAAGGTGGGCTGGAAATGACACCCTACATGTTTAAAACTGCTTTGCCTCTTGTTCTCCCTCAACCATCACTGCTCCCATGCTTTAAAGGGGACCATGAGTAAGATGTGGCCAAGCTTGGAGATGTTGACTAGTGGTTTCTTATCCTCCGAGAACTTCCCAATTATTTCTATTCCACACAATCTGTAATACAAACAACACAAAGTGATGCTAGAAATTCTACATAACCAAAGTGCTGAAGACTCTTGCAATTTGGCCTTCAACTGTTATCTTCAACTGAGATCTCTCTGACCAACACCTCCTGACAGAGCCCAATTACATTTAAGTACTAGTTTTGACAGCATTAGTAGCAGCTAAAATTATGGCCTTCATTCTTTGGATCTCTGATTCCTTCTGCTCAAAATTGCTGATCTACTAAAGAAGACAGGTAATGGACTGAAGAGTATTTATGTGAGTATCTGATATGGAAATGGATAGATTTGGTATTGTGAGTGTTATAAAACCAGTTCTCTAAGCAAACCAATATTTCAAATGTTCCAGGTTAACCACATGTTGAGCCACACCAGGATATATAATAAAGAACACTAAAGAAAGCAGAAGAAGATTGGTTGTTGTTGCTGTCTAGACATTAAACGATGAAACCTGTGCTGCATCTTAATTCTCACTTCCTAAGGATCAAGCTGGATGTGGCAGAGCTCTTTTTAAGGGATGTTACAGGAGCTCGATTCTGACTGAGGCTGTGCAGAGAAGGGAGGGTTTAACCTTTCCATCCTCACGTGGTTTTGCTGGACTCTCCTCCATTATTTGCAAAAAAAAAAGATGGGCATCAATCTTTTGTCTGTCTTTTTTCTTTAAGCATCACTATCAGACTTTCAAGGGACTGATTTCAATTGAATTATACAAGTGGAAGGGTTAAATCCTCTCTCCTTTTGCCAAACTGCTCTGAACCAAAATGGGCTTTTGCATAGCTGTAATTTCAGTTAAAAGGGCAGTGGAAATATTCAGTTATGGATCTCCCAGTATTTTATCTGTATTGACCTTAAGAGTCTATGATCCTCTCAAACGAAGAAGAAGAAGCTACTAGATCTGAGCTTCCTACATATTAGCTGGTCCATTCATAAACAAGTTTGTATTAGTTCCCCAAGCTTTAAAAAGCAGAACCAACTAACATTCATCAATGAGTATGCCATAAAAAAGCCATCAATGATGATGGCATGTGGTGACCTAATTTTGTGGTAAATTTTTGAGCCAGCAACATAATTAATGCAGAAAACTTTCCACATAGGATAATGGATATGGATTAATGAATACATTATCTTAATTATAACTCAAAGAACAAGTCTCTCTGAAGCATTAACTACCATCTAAGACGAGGCTGAATGCTCCATTACACTTAAATGTGTTGCGTTGAGAGTACTGCTTATGGCTGATGAAATAATGACTGCTATAAGATCAGATGCACATATGAGCACAAAGAGGATGTGAGGATCTTAATTGCATTGACTAATCTTTCACAAAAGCATACCAAAACACACACTTCTCAATCTTTAATGTAGGGTCAATCGTGGACTAATTTCTTTTGAGTCAGATTTTGGTCACATGTTACGCTGCCTGGCTTGCATGATGCTAAGCACTGTTATTTGTTGCATACTGTTCAGTTCCAGATCATGAATAAAGCCAGATACCCATTAATGGAGAAATGTTTCCCCTGGTTGAATGGTGAGGAATAGCCAGCTACAGCATAGAAATAGACATACTTAATCTCTGTCTTCTGCTGTAACGTGTAATTTGAATATATGTAACCCATCTCTAGGGCCTCTTGTGGCGCAGAGTGGTAAGGCAGCCGTCTGAAAGCTTTGCCCATGAGGCTGGGAGTTCAATCCCAGCAGCTGGCTCAAGGTTGACTCAGCCTTCCATCCTTCCGAGGTCGGTAAAATGAGTACCCAGCTTGCTGGGGGGTAAACGGTAATGACTGGGGAAGGCACTGGCAAACCACCCCGTATTGAGTCTGCCATGAAAACGCTAGAGGGCGTCACCCCAAGGGTCAGACATGACTCGGTGCTTGCACAGGGGATACCTTTACCTTTACCTTTAACCCATCTCTAACCTATGGGTACATACTACTTTGAGATTCCTTTTGCACTCATTAGCCTTTAACCTCAATGCAGCGACAATCAGGAATGTATCCCTTTCCCCTTCAGAGTATTACACTGTGATTAATGGTACTGCTGCCCTGCTTGCTGAGGAGTCCAGTGGTTGTCATCTGATTATTGCCTTATTAGCACACCTCCCCAAAGGCATGTAGCCAGAACATGTTTATTGGGAGTGGGAGGGAATGAGTATAGTGGTGGTGAAGCTATCGTTATTTATTTACTTAAGTAACTTTAGTATTTATTTACTTGAGATTCAAAATGAATAGTATGAGAGACCTAACAAACAATGCAATAGGATAGAGATTACAAATATTAGAAAAGTACAGAAAATGTAAAGTTGTGTTATATTTAATTTATATAGCAGTGCATAGTTTAATCCAGAGTTATTTCTGGTACATATTCTTTAACAGCAGAAATGTTTCCCCTGGTTGAATGGTGAGGAATAGCCAGCTACAGCATAGAAATAGACGTACTTAATCTCTGTCTTCCGCTGTAACGTGTAATTTGAATATATGTAACCCATCTCTAACATGCTATGTCAAGCAATGCAGAAAACGGAATTCCAGAAAAATGAAAAACGAAATGCTGTAAGCAGTTCGGGGTCCTTTTTTAACCCCTTTATTTTTGCACCACTATTACCTGTTCATTCTTTAATCTTATTTACAACAGGATTTTGTTTCCCTACCTTGCAGGCTTTTAAAAACAGGACCCTCAAGACCTGCTAACTGCTAATACTGTTCTAGGCAATTGCAAGATTTGTGGCAGGATTCTTACCTTTGTAACCCAAATCCTCATTGATAGAGTTTACATTTGAAAGCAGGGCTGGTAACTGGTTTTTGTAGGCCATGGGCAAAAAACTATAACCAAGCCCTCTTTTGCCTGATAAAAAGGTAAAGGTATCCCCCGTGCAAGCACCGAGTCATGTCTGACCCTTGGGGTGACGCCCTCTAGCGTTTTCATGGCAGACTCAATACGGGGTGGTTTGCCAGTGCCTTCCCCAGTCATTACCGTTTACCCCACAGCAAGCTGGGTACTCATTTTACTGACCTCGGAAGGATGGAAGGCTGAGTCAACCTTGAGCCGGCTGCTGGGATTGAACTCCCAACCTCATGGGCAAAGCTTTCAGACATCTGCCTTACCACTCTACGCCACAAGAGGCTCTTATTTTGCCTGATAGAGCCTATTTATTTATTTGTTTGTTGCTTGTTTGTTTGTTTTTTTATAGCTCACCACTTCCAGGCAAGCTGGCTCCTGGCAAGTAACATAATAAAATCCCTACAATAAAACCCCATTAAAATAAGATAAGAAATTATCCCTCTGCAGCAGCAAAAACTAACATTCGTCCCTGTACTCAATGGGCTTTCCAATACCTTGTGCCTCAGGTACAGATGGTAGGGGAGTAGGCTGATGGTCTAGAGCCAATGTGGGGGGGGGAGATCTAACTGCCCTGACTTCAACCAGAGACCTGGCAAAAGAGCTCCATCTTGCAGGCCCTGCGAAACTGTGAAAGCTCTGACAGGGCCCTCAGCTCTCCTGGGAGCTCATGTCACCAGGTCAGGGCCAGAACTGAAACATTTTCCACCTTGTGAAGAGCCAGATGTAGTGGTTACGAGCGTGGACTTCTAATCTGATTCCGCACTCCCCCACATGTAACCAGCTGGGTGACTTTGGGCTTGCCACAGCACTGATAAAGCTGTTCTGACTGAGCAGTAATATCAGGGCTCTCTCAGCCTCACCTACCTCACAGTGTCTCTGTTGTGGGGAGAGGAAAGGGAAGGCGGTTGTAAGCTGCTTTGAGAGTCCTTCAGGTAGAGAAAAGTGGCATATAAGAAACAACTACAAAAAAACAAACAAACAGTGAATCACAGTATCAAAATCTACACATTTTACTTCATGTGATTTAACTGACCGAACTGCTTAAAGCTTTGAGTAGAACTTGATGACATTTGTGACCTGAGAGAGTTCTTAATTGACTTCAGCTTGAATTCAGTGAAACATGAATTGTCAGCAACAGCTTCAAAGCCACAGCTGTATTTGGGAATACAGGCTCAATGAACAAGCTATGATGTAGTGCAAAGTCTTAACAAAGGAACACTCTACCAAGAAGGTTAAAGGATAACCTGTTTTGTTTAAAACCACATATCCCCTTCCATCATCTACACATGATGAGCAGAGCTTTGTAAATACATGAACAACTCCCCCCCTGCTTTATTATTTGCCCCACTTTCACTTTTCTGAGTCACAGCGTGTCAAATGGGAATCCCCCCTCTGCCGATGTATAATTGTAAAAGTATCTGTTTTTTGTCCTCTGAGTGTGAAATGAGTTTTTGCTCAGAAAAGTGTATCTTCTTGGATGAATGGCCCCTTTAATTCACAACACCATCTTCCAGTGAATTCCACAAAACTGCAAAGCCCTGCTTTGGCTTGGCTCCACATAACTATAGCTAAGGGCACTCTGACTGGGTTGCCAACCTCTGATGGAGAAAAAGGCTACTTCAAAGGATAGACTGTATGACATCATACCTGATTAATGTCCTTCTCTCACTTTTCTCAGGCTCTGTCCCCCAAATCTTCAGGAATTTCGCAACATGGAGTTGGCAGAAGCAGAATCAATAAGAAATGAGTCAAACCAAGATAAGGCCATGCCATGAACTCCAAGGGAGGCCAAACAGTGGACCAAAATCAAGTGGCCCATTGTATCAAATTCTGCAAAAAGATTCAACAGAATCAGAAGTGCTGAACTGCCTTGGTCCAACTGCAGCCAAAGGTCTTCCACAAGAGCTACAAGGACTGTCTCTGCCTCAAATGGTAAATTTGACACTGGGCGGTAATTGGCTAGGCTATTTTTTAGGCTTTCCCAACAATAGTCTAACTATAGCTTCCTTTAAGTATTGAGGGAAGCAACTCTGAGAAAGATACAAATTAATGACCTCACTCAGATTTTATTAGCCAAGAAGGGCAAGGATCCAAAGCCCACATAGTTGCTCTCACAGCATTCTTTGCATCACTGTTGCTACACACCGGTCTCCCAAACTTGTGGGAAGAAGAAGAGTTGGTTTCTATATCCTGCTTTTCTCTACCAGAAAGAGTCTCAAAGTGGCTTACAATTGCCTTCCCTTCCTCTCTCCATAACAGACACCTTGTGAGGTAGGTGAGGCTGAGAGAGCCTTGATATTACTCCTCAGTCAGAACAGCTTTATCAGTGCCATGGTGAGCCCAAGGTATGTGGAGGAGCAGAGAATCAAACCTGACTTGCCAGATTAGAAGCCACCACTCTTAACCACTACACCAAGCTGAGGACTGCCTATTCTGCAAGATGAATAGGAGAGGTACTCTCAGGCTTAGTATTGGATTGTACCAGATCTGTTTGCAGGTGGCTGCTCGTTGAACAAATACAAACATGCTGTCTGCACAAAAAAAATCAGATATCTGGAATAAGAAGTCTAGCTTAGCTTCGGACACGCTAGCTTTCTGTGTGCAAATATATTTATGTAGAGGACTGTTCAATCATATGAGTCCCTATGTGCAGTCTGACGTACTCCACAGATTTATCGACTCATGAGTAGTAGGACTCTGGCACGGACTCAAAACCTCTTCGTAATATTACCTAAGATATTATCTACCTTAACATGCACCCTTTCAGGAAGCATTGTCATAAAATTATCATTTTCAGGAAGCCTTTGGGAACACTACTTATTTTTGAAGTTAATCTGTAATTAAGGATAGCTTAGTTTATGTGGGCATTGTTAGATATTTTGTGATGAAATAGGGTACAAATTAAATGTCCATAGCCCTTCATATACTCCTCCAATGTATGTATATATCTCCTTATAATTCACATCAACAAGTAGCTGACACTTCTATGTAAACATAAGATACATATTTATGGGATCCGTCAGACTGTAGCAAGAGGTAAGTTAACTTTATTGTGAGGTAACTGCCATTTTCCCTACAGTATGCAAGAGGCAGGATATAACTACTGCTGACAGTCTATTCTTTTTTTAAATGTGCAGTTTATTTGTAGCCTTTTAAAGAAGTTGGTAGAGGTTGGGAGTTTACTTCAGCAGATTCTTATGCCAAAGAAAAAGAAAGGATAATATACAATATGTACACTATCTTGAAAATCGCTTCTACTAAGCCTGTTTTCTACCTGGTGTCAAATGAACATCTTATCTCATATCTTACTTCTGTAGCTCCCATATAGCAGTGTGCCCCAACTATGTAACAGTGATGCTATTCTGAAAACATTTGAAATATGCAAATGAAGTAGTAGGCAAAGAGGATGCATGTCAACATTGACCTTCTTCAGAAGCTAACTGGGGAATAACCTTGACATCCAGTCATTCCTGTTATTTTCCTGTTTGACCACACAGAAGTGGAATCCACTCCACTCAAACAGCATGAGAACCACAGTTCAGAATTCAAGGATCTTACATGAGTACCTGTGATATGACTGGGACCAGAATACACATGGTAAATGAAATTTATTTATTTATTTATTTATTTATTTGATTTGTATGACCGCCGCTCTCGGAAACCGGCTCGCGGAGGTTCACAACGTTTTAATACAAATACAATATATTAACCATTAAAATTCCCCATTAAAACCCCATTAAAATAATGACTGAGTCACAATGATGGCGATTAAAAAAACTATTCCCGTACAGGTCCACTGGATGAGCAGAAGGGAACAGATGGATAATTGGGCATAGGGTGGAACAATCTGGGGAACCAGGTCAGTCTAGTACTGGCCTCCCCCCTCCGGGGAGAGGGGTCCGATCTTAGCCCCGGGCCATCACCCGGCCTTAGACAAACGCCTGGCGGAAGAGCTCCGTTTTGCAGGCTCTGCGGAACTCAGAGAGGTCCGACAGGGCCCGCAGCTCTTCAGGGAGCTCGTTCCACCAGGTAGGGGCCAGGACCGAAAAGGCCCTGGCCCTTGTCGAGGCCAGGCGTGCCTCCCGGGGTCCTGGGATCATCAGCAGATTCTTACCCGCAGAGCGAAGTACCCTGCGGGGGGCATAAGGAGATAGGCGGTCCCTCAAGTATGCAGGACCCAAGCCGCGTATAGTCTTGAAGGTTAATACCAAAACCTTGAACCTAATCCGGAAACAAACTGGCAACCAGTGCAGCTGCTTCAGCAGAGGCTGAACATGGGACCTCCAAGATGATTTAGTGAGGACCCGTGCAGCTGCATTCTGTACCAGCTGTAACTTCCGGGTTAGAGACAAGGGTAGGCCCGCGTAGAGCGAGTTACAGAAGTCTAATCTAGAAGTAACCGTTGCATGGATCACAGTGGCCAGGTGTTCCGGGGGCAGGTAGGGCGCTAGTAGCCGAGCTTGGCGTAGATGGAGAAACGCCGTCCGAGCTACCTTAGTGACCTGGGCCTCCATGGAAAGTGAGGTATCCAGAATCACTCCCAAATTCCTGGCTTGGGGCACAGATGACAATTGTACCCCGTCCAGGCAGGGAAGACGCGCTTCCTGTTCCTGCTCCCTTCGGCCTAGCCAAAGGACCTCCGTCTTGGAGGGGTTGAGTCTCAGGCGGCTCCTCCTGATCCATCCAGCCACTGCTTCCAAACAACTGGCAAATTTTTCTGGGGGGAGATCTGGCCGGCCATCCATCAAGAGATAGAGCTGGGTATCATCAGCGTACTGATGACACCCAAGCCCATAACTCCGTACCAGCTGAGCCAGGGGACGCATATAGATGTTAAATAACGTGGGGGAGAGCACCGCTCCCTGTGGCACCCCACATGGGAGTGCAAAGGAGTCGGATAACTCCTCCCCCACAGCGACCCTCTGTGACCTGTTCTCTAGAAAGGAGGATAGCCATTTAAGAGCCACCCTTCCAATCCCAGTATCAGCGAGGCGGTGAACCAAGAGCTCGTGGTCAACCACATCAAATGCGGCTGACAGGTCTAATAGCACGAGAATGGCCGACCCGCCCCGGTCTAGCTGGCGCCGGAGATCATCTGTCAGGGCGACCAGCACGGTCTCCACCCCATGGCCAGGACGGAAGCCAGACTGGTATGGATCAAGGGCCGAAGTTTCCTCCAAAAATGCTAGGAGCTGGTCCGCGGCGGCCCTCTCAACCACCTTGCCCAGGAATGCAAGATGCGATACCGGGCGGTAGCTGGCGGGGTCCCGCGGATTCAGCGATGGTTTTTTCAGAAGAGGGCGAACCACTGCCTCCTTGAGCCGCTGAGGGAATTCTCCCGATGTAAGGGAGAGGTTTATAATCTCCCTCAGGGGAACACCTATCCGTGGGTCGCTGGTCTTAAGCAACCACGACGGACAGGGATCAAGGGGGCAAGTGGTCGCCCTCACTGACCCTAGCAATTTGTCCACTTCGGATAAAGAGAGCCGCCTGAAGCCATCAAACCTGATCCCCCGTAATGGCCACGGAGCTTCTAGTTCACAAACTGTATCAACTGTGGCAGTAAGGTCACGACGGAGCGACAAGATCTTATCCGCAAAATAGCTCGCAAAAGCCTCGCAGCCAAGTTCCAATTGTCTACTATTTTGGTGCCCTCCTTCGAGGGCAGTAAGAGTCCGAACTACCCTAAATAATTGGGCTGGGCGAGAGCTAGCGGACGCGATTTCCGCAGCAAAGTAGTCACACTTTGCCACTTTCACCGCCATCTCATACGCCCTCATAAGCGTGCGATGAGATGTTCTTGTAGCTTCGTCGCGGGTCTTCCGCCACACTCGCTCTAGCCGTCTCACCTCCCTCTTCCTCTCCCGAAGCTCCGCGGTAAACCACGGAGCCTGCTTGAGGCGAGGGCGGAGAGGGCGCTCAGGGGCTATCTCGTCAATGGCGGCCAACAGGCGGGACTGCCAGTCCTCTACCAAGGCCTCCAACGAGACACCGGAGGGCATTGGGTCCCGCAGAGCATTCAGGAATCCTTCGGATTCCATAAGTCTCCGTGGGCGGACTAAAATGCGTCCGTCACCCAAACAGGGGAGGGGTGGCATCCGTAGGCGAGCCTTCAGGGTATGGTGGTCAGACCACGGAACGATGTTGTTAGCCACCAGATCGATCTCGACACCAGCACCAAAGATCAAATCCAGGGTGTGGCCAGCCTGATGAGTGGGACCAGCAACAAACTGCGAGAACCCCAGTGTCGCCATGGCTGACACCAGGTCCAGGCCAAGTCCTGGAGCCGACGAATCCGCATGGACATTAAAGTCCCCCAAAATTAATAATTTGGGGAACTGCAATGTCCAGGTGGCCGCCGCCTCCAGCAGGCCCAGCAGGGCATCGGGCGGGGCAGTGGGTGAATGGTACACCGCCCAGATGGCCACGTTCTCGACCGATTCCCACGTCAGGCCGACACATTCAACTCCTGGGATCGATGGTGCTGGGAGAGCCCTGAAGGCATAGCTGTCCCGGACTAGGATCGCCACCCCACCCCCCCTACCATGGAGCCGGGGCTGATGGAGGACCGAGAAGCCGGGTGGCGCAAGATCTTTAAGGGCGACTGTTTCACCTTCACGCACCCAGCTCTCGGTGATGCACGCCAGGTCTACCCCATGCCCTGCGAAATAGTCCCGCAGGGTTGAGGATTTGTTCTTCAGAGGATTTGTTCTTCAAATCCATAGTGAGAATGGATGTGTAGGAACTCATCTTGTGGATTTCACTCTATATGACTATCCCATGTTGTCTGTCCACTAGAATGATAATTTACTGCAAGGGACGATAATTCCTAACACTGTATTTTATCTTGAAGATAAGGTAGAGCAGCTGATACAGACATGGGGAAAGTGTCAGCACTCTGTTTAGTGAGCCCCAGAAACCCTTAATTTACAAGTGAATTACCACATATATTTAACTTTCTGTGCACAGATAAGCATTAAAATGCAATTAGTCTTTGCCTTTTCAAAAAATAGCACGAACAAAATGTGAATAAAGGCCAAGATGTTCTGCAATAAGTTTACTGTGCCTTTGGAGGTACATTGAGAGACTGAAATGGCAACCTTTTGCTGTATCATAAGTAGCATCACATTGATTGATAGCACAATTATCTCAAGTTTGTATGTGTTGTGTTGAACTACAAGCTTCAATTCAACAGGTGCCTGAATACACAAACAGGATTCAAGGTCAGATGGAAGCATCCCAAAGAGCTTGATTACAAATTCATCTCCCAATTTTTTTTCTCCAGGGGAATAGTGGCAGCAGGCTAACTTATTTGTATTCCTCTATGGGAGGGAGCTTATTGGATTTTTCTCACTCATCAGTCATGCCCCAAGGGTTTCTAGATCATTAATGATCAATAGATCCGTTTAGATAAGAATGATAATTCAGGCAATTGAAAAGCGCATAAGCTGCTCTGATGGGTCTAGGCCACTGAGAACAAATTAATTCATTGCTTCACCATGCCTTAGGCGATTAATTTTTCTTAACGATGGAAGGTGCTGTTTTAAAGAGTATATCTTAGAATAATGGAGAAGTTAGCCTTTGTAAGTCCCAATTTCATGGTAGCAAATTAGCATTTCAAATTGTATGCCAGAAAGCCTTAAAAAGTATCTGTATATTGAATGGAAAATCTCCTACTAAACTCCCATTTGAACTGTCATTTCTATGGTCTATTTAAGGGGATAAAGAGTGAAGTCAGATGTGTAAACCAGTGGTCCCCAATCTTTTTATCACAGGGGACTAGTCAATGCTTGACAATTTTAGGCCCGGGGGGGTAGTCTTTGGCTGAGGGACATTGCTGCCACCTTAGCCCCTGCTCCACTTGCTTTCCCGCCAGCACCTGACTTTCCACTGCCAGCTGGGGGGCACTACCAGCAGCAGCTGTGCAGTGCCATGCCGAGGAGGAGCCCCAGCCATGGCAGCTGCTGGAGAGCACCAAAAGTGAGCTGGCGGAAGAGTAGCAAGGCAGCCCCCGTGGCAGCAGCCGGGGAGGAGGATGAGGAGGAGCCATGACTGATCCATGGACCGGTACCGGTCTCTGGACCGGGGGTTGGGGACCATTGGTGTAAACCAAAGCCTGGTACAAGTGATTCGAACACATTCCAAGGAATTTATTTTCAAAGCAAATAAATCAAGCTACTGTTACCATACTCCAGGGATGGCCAAACTGTGGCTCTCCAGATGTCCATGGACTACATTTCCCATAAGTCCCTGCTAGCACATGCTTGCAGAGGCTTGTGGGAATTTTAGTCCATGGACATCTGGAGAGCCACAGTTTGGCCACTCCTGCATACTCAAAAGGAAGATAAATATCCATTATGACGTGTGACAAAAACAGGTTGAACATATTCTCCAGGAGTGAGAGCCCCACCCCCAAACTTACCTGGACCAGGGGAGGGTCCTGGGTGAGCAACAAAGGCCCCACTGGCAGCCACAACCAGCTGCAACTTGATGGCACTTTTCACTCCCACAAACTAAAGGGAGAGTGTGTTCTTTGCCTCCTGATATCTGTATACTTTCTTCAGCGTGGGGCTCCCTAATTGCAAGGCTGATCTGTACAGACCTTGAATTGGAATGAATGTGTATAGGCCTGGTTTAAGCAAGATTGCCTGCTAAAATAATCCAGAGCAACCTGAGCAAAGCAACCCCTAGGGACCACTCAGCTACAGTCTGGCAAAGCAAAAATAATTATGAGAGGTTTGCCCATTGGCTTCTCATATGCTGCTGCTAGCCAGATTTGAGCTACACAGCCCTGTAGCAATCAGCATCTCTGGGCCAATCTGTTCCTGGTTCATGGAGCACTAATTACCATTTGGATAGAGAAGAAGTCAGTAGTTAAGTTTCCTTCTCACTGTCCAGTGTGACTCATATTTTCTTGTGTCTTGCTGCACATGCCACAGAAGCATGAAAAATGGCAGATTCCATTCGTGGATAACAGAGAACTGCAGAAGTGTTCTTGCCAATGGAGAAGATTAAAGGTTTTGGATTCAAAATTGATCTCAGAATAACAATATAGTCAAAAACAGTACACACACAAAAAATCTATAATAGAAACGACAAGTGGGGTCTGAATTTTGGGCTGTCTCCCCTTACCTGCTGGTGGGTACAAATCCCAGTTCCCCATTGTTGATCCTGAGCCTGGAATGATTTCTGGCCTTGGGTCTGCTGCCCAACCCATACTTCTCCTAACTGCTGCCAGGCCCAGGGTAGGACCTGGTTGCTGCTACTGCCAAGCCTGGGTCAGCTCCTGGCCTCCATTACAAACAGAGGAGAGGGCAGGTTTACCATAAACACATGTTTGTTTTTTTTACAGTTTTCAGTTTTTATGCAAATAGGGGGAGCTTTGTTTTGCAGAACTATCTGTTTTAAGTGAGTATGGCCTTGATCCACGGATTTAGGTATGCACACCTGAGGCCACACCTCTCTATTAGAATTTAAGATATTGATTTTAAAATTGAGATATTTTAAAATCAATATCTTAAATTCTAATAGAGAGGTGTGGCCTCAGGTTTCTTTAAAAAAACAAAAAGACATCAATAAGTAAATGTTTTAATGTCATTAAAAGTGAGCAAAAGGAGAAATTTCTGAAGAGTTCAGAGAAGACAAACTTTCTCAGTAGAATTCAATAATCTTGTCACCAGATTTTATGTGGTACAATTTGAAGCTAATCTGAAGATTCCGAGGAATTTTGAGAAAACCCAGGACCAGAGAAACCTCTTGTGAGATGTGGGGAGATTGGCCAGAACCCTTGGCTTTAGCCTGTGGTCCTGTGTGAACTGTGTCTGGTGAACAAACATTAGTTGGAGACATCCCTGTGTCTCATCACCATCTTTACAATTGTACTAGGAGTCTGTTGCATTCTACATTTTTGTTTAAATTGTATTTTATATTATTTCATACTGAAAGCTCCTTTGAGTTCCCAGTGGCAGAAAAGTGGGATAAAAATATTTAACTACATAAATATGTATTTTGTGCATGTTATTTGTACTCCATTACTATTCAGGAAAGTTAAACTTTTGTAACAATGTATTGTGATAAAGATTTCTTGTCCATTTTAGTTTTTCTACTCTAATGTACGTATGAACTCCTTGGGATGCATTTATAATCCCATTTACTTTTGCAGCACTCTTTGGTTCAAATCACTGCTTTTAAAAGTACTTTTTGCATTTCACTTCCCCAATAAGTTATTACAGTGTAAATCAGAGAAGTCAATAGAATTGTAGCACTCAAAGCAAAAAGTAAGTCAGCTCTCATTATACCCTGAACAACTTGGACCAATATTGACAAACCCCCAGAACAATCTACACAAGAGAAATCAAAATTGCAAATAGCAGGCCCGTCAATTAGAACTTTCAAACAGCAACCAGGCAGCAGATTACACAAAAGACTGAAATGGACAAGACTGAAAATAGGGACGGAGTATACTATGTTGCTAAAGTTTTACTTTCCAGTTCCCTCACACAAATTTAAAGCTTGTCTAGTTCAGCTTACTGCTATTCCCCCAACAGATCTATATTTTTTTTGCCCAAGTTGCTTGTTGTTTTCTAGCAAGGCTTTTCTTAAAACCGAAGAACTCTGAAAGTACTGTAAATTAATGACAAATGTTTGGACTTAATACTACTTATTCTCATTGGTTCATGCTTTTCTTCCCAGATCTAAAAACATTTTTGCACTTCATGCACCATGCTCTTTATATTCAGATGATGACAGTCATCTCACTTCCAATTTTCATGGGTTCCCAGTTCTTTAAATTCCTTTGTTTATAATAAGAAGATTCAGGATACAGCCTTATCTAAATTCCCGCCCTAGTTATTTACTTTTTGTTCCTCTGTTTTCCCAAACTACCTGTCCATTAAGTTCACAAACTAGGATCTCCAGGCTGGAGGTAGGACACAAAGATATAATGAAGGTGAAGGGGGTATTACCATGGAAGACTCTAAGGCACCCATTTCCAATCTTTTGACCATGGAGGAGCCCCTGAAATATTCCTCAGGCTTTGAGGAGCGCAGGAAATGGGCTGGGACAGTGGTTGAGTCCATTAAGGCAGGATACTGGGGAAAGGCCAGGGAGACCCGGGGAGGAATGGAGAACGGAAGGGAAGTTGAGGGAGAACGGATGGGAAGTTGAGCTATCAGATGCACTTCCTATCATGGGGGCAGGGAGAGAGCAATGAAAACTGAATTAATAGGACTGTATCTGCTGTCCCTGCCTTGGACTTCCAGGCAATGACTGGTTCTCATGCACGGAGACATGCATGCACAAATCCTAATATGTATAATCTCGAAATACATGATCTGCACTCTGCAGAACTGGAAAACAGAGACAGAATGTTTAGGGCCCCTGTGTAAAATTCAGATCAGGACCTAAATACATGTTCAAGTTCCAGTCAATGCCTGTAGGCCATAGATGGGGCCATCAGGCATGGTCCCCCCTAAATCAGCCTTTCTCAATAATTTTACCATTGAGAAACCCCTAAAACATTCTTCAGACTTCAAGAAACCATAGAAGTAATGTCGGCAAACCATGTCTCCCTGCCAGGCCTCTGGAAGTCACATGTCAGCAGAAGTGACATCACTCAGACACTCCCACTAGGGCTGAATCTGCACTTAACTTTGTTTATTCCATTGTGGATCCTGCTGAATCCAGATTCATTTGAACTCAGGTCTTCCTCTTTCCCCCCATCCCCATTAAAATAGAAAAGTGTTTTGCACGTGGTTAGGGGAGAGTTCAGAAGGGGAGGGGGAATCCAAGCACAGCAGGAGCCTCTTTCTTTCTTTTCTTGAAGGGGGGGGGAGGATTGGAGACAGCAGAGGAAGGAGAAAAAAATCCAAAAGGCAAATCTCTACCGACAGAAGTTAGGGCTTCTGGGAGCTTCTGCTGATAGAAATTAGGGGCTTCCCCTTTAAGGCAAGCTTGTCACCTGGGCAGCCTTGGCCAATCAGGGCCTCTCTAGGATATTGCAGGATATCCACTCTAGGATATTGCAGGATAAAGGTAGTGTCACTCCGGATCAATAATGCTTGTTGCAGAGGGAAAATTTAAATCAGACAAAATCAAAATGGAAATCATATTCAGTAGAGATGACAGGGACTGAATTGACCTGGAATAAAAGCTCTGTGGAATTGGAATAAAAGCTCCGTGCAGACTCCACCTAAGTATGACATCATGCTCCATCACCCCCAATGCCAGAAATGGTCCAGCAACTTAATCCCCTGGCATCTTGGCAGGCATCCATTGTTCCACTGTCCCCTGCCACTTCGCCAACATAGTTAAAATAAAATGAGAATATGCACCACTCTGTACTGCTTTGCTGGGCCATACACTGGTTACCAATTAAGTACACCTTGGCCAGGAAGCTGAGACCAAATCAGAACACAAGCTCAGAGTCCAGTCCATAGGGTCTAAAGCCAAGGGAGTCAGTCCACTAAGGGAGATCGGGCAGGGAGCAGAGTCACAGCTGGGCTGGGGTTTATTGTGAGGGAGAGTCCTAAAGCCATACAGTGGACAGGGAGCCAGGGAGCCGAGCCAGAGTCAAGAGCCAGGAAAGGAATCAAGGAGCAAGCTGAAGTCAGGAACCACAACAAAGTCAAGGAATCAAGCCAAAGTCAGGAACCAGGAATCAACGAAGCAGAGCTTTACTGTAGTGAACAGGAACATCAAATGTCTAGGCAGACAGACAGGGAATGTATGTATCACATCCACAGAGAGGCTTGTCTCAAGCCTCTCCTTAAGTACCCCAAGGCTGTGTGGAGTAGCCTTCAGCTGGAGGGCTTGCAGCTGGGCCTAGTCCTTGTCTGACTAGAACTATCAAGACTGTGCCCCATCAGGACTAACACCGTGCTGATTGTCAAACTGTTCTTCTGACCGCTGTTGCTCCAGCGAGTCCTACAGGCTAGATAAGACCTTCCCTATGGGTCTTGAAGGTGCTGGCACATAGGGCTGGGTAGCAGCCTGGCTGCTTGCCATCTTGGAGGATTGGACTGGCCCTGATCATCAATGTGGTCTTTAGAGGCATGGTCCACAGGTGGCATGGGGAGTGTGTTTGGCCTGGGCAGTGCACTTAGGTCAGACACAGCCTCTGAAGCACCAGCAGCTCATCAGGAGGTGCAGCAGGTGTGGGCATGACAATCTCTGGACTCCAATTGCTACCACATGCAATGAGCCTTATCCAGCAAGCATTTTTATGACCAGGTCCCTCCCTTTTCCACCCCATCCAGGCTTATCATTGGCCATTTTTGGTGCGGGGAGGCAGGTCAACATAATCCAATATTTTTTTTAAATGTTAAGATACATTTTAAAAATTAATTAACTCCCACTCAGTCAGCAAGACCATTCGGAGGCTGTCGAGAAACCTCAGGGTTTCACGAAACCCCATTGAGAAAGCCTGCTCTAAGTACTCATACCTGCATCATTTCTATACAAACTTTTGTGTCACAAACATAGATTAGTGCCTTTATACCCATTATGTAGAATGGATTGGTGCGGTTAAAAGCAAAGTGGGCTCATGTATAGATTCTGATAATAGCACATCCTTTGGGATACAATGAACATAGTAGAATTTTGGAATGTACTGTTCCAGACAAAATGTGGGGTGGGGAATTCTAATTTTAATGTTCTGCTACATTGAATAGTGCATCAGGAAAAAGCTCTACTCTAACCTTTTCTGCCTTATGTGCCTGTTTGCTTGTTTGTCTATTGACGGAGGATTTAAGTTATGGGAAATTTAAAAATATTCCCCCCACCTTCCGAATCTCAGAATGCCATCTTCTTATTCTATGCATCAGTAAGTCATTTGCCCTGTCTGAAGAGCTAAGGATGTTAAAACATAGGTATTCAATCACACAACACAGCTATCTGTTATTCCAAAAATCAATTACTTCTTATGCTGATGTTCAGACACTATATTAAATGGCGCTGAAGAAGGCAGAATGAATGGATGCCATCTTTGCAATGAATGTTCTCATTAAGGTTTCTTCCTTGTGCAGTCAATAGAAAGAGAGTTTGGTGGAGCTGGCCAGTTGTCTGAGGATAAGAAAGAGTGATGGTCAGGAAGTACTTTGCTGGCCAAGCAATCAATAAGCAATTTATTCATTGTTTTAAAACACAGGTCCAAGGTCTCTTCATAGAACTTAAAAAACCAGCAGTGAAAGCAAGATGAGCACTGCTAAATACCTGAGAGAGCCAGATTGAGGTAGTGGCTAAGTATGGCGGCCTGTAATCTGGAGAACCAGGTTTGATTCTCAACTCCTTCACACACAGCCAACTGGGTGACCTTGGGCCAGTCATGGCTCTCAGAGCACTCTCAGTCTACCACACAGGGTGCCTGTTGTGAGGAGATAGAATAATAGAGTTGGAAGGTACCTCATTGGTCATCTAGTCCAACCCCCCTATGCAGGGAAGGCTATTGCAAGCTGTTTTGAGTCTCAGCTCTTCTTCATCTGCTTTATATACTTACAGTGATTCTTCCTTAGGCCTTTACCTATTTCATCCAAATAATGGTTACAAGAATCATGTATGGTACAATCTTATAATGATCTCAGTGTTATAATTCCAGGAGGAACACTGGGACGAATGCTCAGAACATCTCTTGAAATAATGAATGATTGCCTCTCAAATGGATATAGTGTATGTCCTCGACCATCATACTGTATCTTGGTAAGGTTATTTCCAGCCATCCATACAATAAATGCATCCATGCAAATGACAGCAAAAATAATCTTTTCTTCTCCATTGTATGAAGAAAGCAAGCCACATTAAATTTTGTTGTTTTTCTGTTACATAAGATCCCCAGCAACTTCAGTATTCAAAACCTAATTGTTGTATTTTATGACAAGTATTTATGCATTTCTTTTCAACTTCTATATCCTGCTTTGAAGTAAGCTTTGATTAGTTGGTTAATAATAATAAAATTGTAATTGTGGTTGAAAGCAAGAATTAGTCAAATAAACCAATATTTCACGGAAATGAAAATTATGTTTAAAAATACCATCAGCAGTATACAGTCTATGATGCTGGCAATGTCGCCCTCTGCAGAGATACCCCAATCTGACTGGAGAAATTTTGCACAGCATTACTGGGTCTTCATGTCTTGGGTTCAGACTGGGGACATCTTAATTCTATGTTCTGGATTCTCTCTTCCACTATTTATTATGAATGTGCAGGGATTCACCAATAGAAAAGTATTGGACAGGTCAATATTATCTGTGCCACTTCAGTTGGATGGATTAGGGATTTTCCAGCTAATACTAATTATTTGGGCTGTATGACTGGATGTCATAATGTAAATTTATGCTGAATTTTGAAATTCTGAAAATGAATGCTTGTGCTTGGATTTTAAGAACATCTAACAGTTAATGTGAAACATCATACATTCTTCATTCTTCACACATTGGATAATTTACTTTCAATGTGATTTTGCAGCTGGATTGTCCTGTGCAAAAGAGGAAAATCTGCCTCTATAGTGCATTGAAATTGGGGGCTAATAAAGTCAAACACAGCTGCTCAGTATCCATTTGCTTTGTATCCATTTGCTTTGATTACTTTGTTGTATTACTCTGTGAGTCATCTCAAACAGAACTTTGATGAGGAAGTCAGTACATTTCATTCTAAGAAACCTGGCATAAATAATTTAAATTAATGAAAATATTGCTGCTTCACAGGAACATATTTAAGATGGAAAAGAGATTCCTTCCTTCTCATTTCCTTTTTGGAGAGTAAATTAAGGCTTGTGAAAAGTAAGACCGTAGCAATCTCCTGAAATCGTCTTGTGGTGATTCTTGCCCCTCGAAAAATCAGAGGGGTCATTAGGCCTTGATTTTTTGTGGGATCTGTTATATTGGCCTATTTTGCTTTTTCCATTCTTGTTACATATATGAACAATATTCAAGAGGTCACTCAAGTGGACTTTCAGCTACGATAACTATCTACTGAAGTGAAGCACCAGCAATGAAACAACACATTACAGAAAACCCCTGGCAATGACCGTGGTGGTGGGGATGTGCACACAGAATTAGCATCACTTTGACATCATTTGGGAGGTATTTTAAATTCTGAAGATCCTTTTGAAGTCGGTGCACTGCAAGAAGAGCAAAAGGTTCTACCTTGAAATTTAATAAGCTCATCAAGACTTTGTGAAAAGTCTTCAAAATACTTCCCACAATGTTTCATATTATCTTTACAGAATTCTTCTGGATTATAATGTTCATACATTACCCTTTATGCTAATCTATAACTTGCTTCCCTCTTGGCAAAAGTCAAAGCATCATCATGGGAACACAACACCTCATTAGTATAAAATGGCACAGGATAAATGCATGAGAGCTATTGTATGTGGAGCTTAAATATGACACTTCAGCAGGGAACAGGAAAGATTTATTTCTATGTGATCATATGGAGAATTCTCTCTCCTCTGAGGCATCAAAGTTACTTGTAGCCAGGACATCTAGTTCAGTGGACACATCTCCATCTCAAGATCAGTCTCAAGGGTTTGATCAAGTGGACAATAGTTGCTACTTTTAAGTAACCCTTAGGACCCAATATTCCACTCAAATTGCTTTTTGTTGGGAAGATGATTGCCCAGTTTTCTTAATTTTTGGAATCTATATGCTTTTGGATGTACAATGCAACATCACTACCAACCCCTCTCTCCTTGTCCTGCCTACAGAGCTTATGCCTAGGAATGACTTATCGCATAGATTTCCCTATTCCCCCATATTTCTGAGATATTCTGTCACCATCAGTTCTAAAGCAAGAAGCTCTGCCCCCTTAAAATGCTCCCCCCCTGCCATGCCTTGGTAGTCTGGGGGTGGGGCCTTTAAAGAGACCCAAGGCTGTCACCATCTGCTTTAATGTAGGTGGCACCACAATGTTGGAATACCCCCCCCCGCCTTGCCTAGAGCCCACTGTATTTTTCTGCAATAATAAAACAAAGTCACACAAAGCAACCTGCTCCCTTTTGAATTTAGTAACAAAAATGAAATAATTGAAACACACTTCCATGTAGAAGGGGTGGCCAAACTTGTGGCTCTCCAGATGTACATGGACTACAATTCCCATGAGCCTCTGCCAATTGTATGATGGCAAGTGGCTATCCTCCAGAGATATACTGGTCAGTAAATTTTCACCTTTGTAGCCAGGGACTGGGTAGCAGAAGACAAGACGACAAGGCCTCAGAACTTGGAAAGGAAGCTGGGAATCCTAACACTCTCATCCAAAGGTCCAAATTTTGGTGACAAATTTATCTGAGACAGAGGGAGAAAAGCTTCTCCAGGCATTGGGAACCTCTTGGAGTGGGCAGGGTGAAATAGGGCCTGCAGGCCAGAGTATACCCATTCTGCCACACTATCTAAAGCAGTGGTCCCCAACCTTTTTAACTCGGGGGACCACTCAACGCCGGGGACCATTCACCGTGGACCACTCAACACCTTTTACTGAGGCCCGGTGGGGGGGGGGGTAGTTTACTCCTCTACTCTCAACCACTGCCCTAACGTTCTCTGATCGCTATGGTAATGTTTAAACAGCCCTTCAAAATAAGATACAGACATGCCACAACAATGAACATAAGGAACATTTTCTTTTCATGGAAATTTTAACTCATGACAATGACAAATCAATGGGAACCCTGAGCTTGTTTCTCTGCAACGAGATAGTCCCATCTGGGAGTGATGGGAGACAATGACACCTGAAGTGTTTTGTAAAGGGCTGGGGGGGATGAAGTAAAGGCCCGGGGGGAGGGGAGAAGGCGTCCTTTGGGGCCCACCTCCAATTAGTTGAAGGACCACATGTGGTCCACGGCCCACAGGTTGGGGATTGCTAATCTAAAGAACACCATTTAATAGAACAGAGACTAAAATTTCCTAACTACATACTTGGAAGCAGAAGTTTCCTGTTCTAGGAACTTTTGGTGTTTCTTAGGAGCCTATGGGAGTTCCTCAACACAAATATAAGTCATGATCGACAAGTTTTCCTGAAAGACAACCTGCCTACTACAAGTCTTACCTAAACAGTCTGCACCCTCAGAAAAATAATCTCTAATGTTATCTAATCATGAGCAGCAGCAACTGCCTGCTTGTTCACCCAGTGGGGAAGTGGGAGAATGACTCTTGATATCAGAACTGCAGGCAATAATACCAATGTCCACCCTCTTGAACTGGATGGCAGCCCATGGGTAAGAAAAGTGGACAAGTGAGCTGGTAACATCTAACAGGGGAAGACATCAAGTGAGACCTTTTGGAACAAACACTGGGTTATCACTATTGGCTTACCTATAGATGCAGGGAAGTGTTAGGTGTATTCTACTTGGACTCTGGGGAATGGTAGAGGACAGGAAGGCCTGGAGGATCATTGTTCATGGGATCGCAATGGGTTGGACACGACTTCGCAACTAACAACAACAACAACTTTCAGTTAACAAAGTCCAACACCATAGTCTAACAAGCCTGGTCAGCCCCCCAGTCTGTACCCTAAAACAATCCCTGGTCTCCTATACAACTTGCAGGTGTTCATGGCATCTAAGCAGAGACCCCTTCATAGGCAAGGTGATAAGAAAAGACTCCATGAAAACAGAATACTGAAAACCACAGCTTTAATGGCTATAAAAATATTTCATAGATTAGCATAAACAATGCCTGCTTCACCAGTAAATGGGTTTGTGTGCTTCATCATCATGCCTAATTGTTTCTCTGAGATCTAAGAGGGAGCTTGTCAGGAAATGATTGGTTTACTGCATAAAGGCTATTTTTAATGTGCTGTTTCTCATTCCTGAAGAATGATGATCAAACACAGCTGTCAAAAGCCTGTCATGTCACTTTATAACAGATACATTCTTACAGCTCTTGTTTGCTTATTCTGGGAACCATGGCAGGACGAGAACTGAACAGAGGCAGAAACCTTAATGCAGATTTCACAGAAATATGCTTCCTATAGAGAACATGCCAGAGACTGGAGATATTGGTCAGTACCAATTATCTAGTTTTCTACTGAAGTCTCTCCAAACAACTAAGCAGTGTTTGTGGTTCTCACATTGTATACTATACCATCTATTGAAATAACTTTGAAACCAGTCTCACTGTCAGAGCTGGAGTATATACCAGACTTGGACCATTGTCCTCTGATATGAACTGCACTCTGAGGATTTTCAGTTGGGGAATTCCAAAAGTAGCCAACTGTACTATGTACAGTTAAGAATGTACTTCCCCTGTTCAGAAATTTGCTATGACAGATCCATCTGTTGAAAAATACTTCTACTGTTCCTGGATCGAGACAAGTAGTCATTTAGTAAGAAACTATTTTCAACTTTTTTTTTATATAGAAGTTTTTTTTATTTTCATAAAGATAGAAATATAGGATGCAGTATGAGTTATTAATACAAAGAACAGTAAAATATAATCCTCATTTGAAAATGTACGACCCCACATTAACTACACAATGATATAAACTTTTGCCCAAAGCTTGTTCACGTTTGAGTCTAAGAACCATCCAAATTTCCACTACATTTAAGAGGCCTATTTAGATATACAAAAGAGAAGTTGTTAATAATCAACTTACTTAAGAGATCGTAGACCTAACGTTAACTGCTTGATACAATCTAAGAGCTGTCCTGACAGATATTTCTAGGTTTAAGTTAGATGCTTAACATTAAACATTTCTTGTAGAACAGTACAAGAGGATTTCATAGCTTCTCCTTATCCTTAATACAGGTACATCTACAAAACAATTTATACTTGACCCATTCTAAGAGCCATCCTGACAGGTATATTTTCAGATTTAAGTTGAAAGCTTAACATTAAACATTTTCTACAGATCAGTGTGAGCTTTGGCTCTATAGCAATACACTACTAAAGAAAGAATAAGGGGGGGGGGAAACCCAGTTTTATATTTCTAGCACTAACGATTATATTACCTATATGCCTACAAAAGAAAAGAAACAAAAGAGAAAGAGCCACTGCTTCCCCTTTTTCATAAAAATAGAAATATAGAATACAATATAAGTTATTAATACAGAGAATAGTAAAGTTTCCAGGTTTAGATTAAATGCTTAACATTAAACATAGAACAATATGAGCTTTCGGTCTTCTTAAGGGGGTCTCATATCGAGGCTTGCTACATCTTCCTGTAGACTTATATTCTGTCCCATTGGCCTTTGGCATAGAAAGTGCAGTTGTACTCTTTCCCGCAGAATATGCATCGATAAATCTTGAGGCCGTTGCACCTCCTGGACTCCAATATCAATACAATTTTCCCCCCAAAGAGCTCCTTTAAATCGGTTACGTTCACTACAGATCCATATATCTTTTGATTGATTTTTGTACACTGTTGCTTTGAAATGGCTGTATGTCTTTTTAAAAAGGGTGTCCTTATCTGGGCTGCAGAACTCCGACATCCCCATTTCCATCTCCAGGATTTCATATTTCTCTTCTACTGTTGGTTTTCCACCTTGTTTAGAGCTGTCATCAGCCACTGTTATTGATCCATCATTCCTGTTAGAGACTTCTTCCTTGCCATCTTGGATCTCTTTGAGAATATTTTTGAGCAATCCATCTGTAAATGCTTTCAAATCTTGGGTTTATTTCTCTAATAGATGAGCCAATCTTTTTAACATAGACATGTTTTTGACTTGGAAATCAACAGCCAGCCTCAAACAATTTTACAAGTGGCCAGTAGAGGTCCTCTGTTTTATCCTCTAATGTTCCAGCACAGGAATGTGACGTATTGAAGTCAGTAAGGTAGATATTCTTGTGCTGGAACAGAGTTCTCGTGAGATCTTCCCATTCAAAGCTCTTATCTCTTATCTCCAAAAACCAAAACAATTGCAGTGAGAGCTTTTGCCAATTAATTAGAGTTGATTTGAGTCCTTCTTCTGCTTAGTTGGGATAATTAGCCTGCCTCATAATGAGGTGGCTTCGGGCAGAGCAGAGTAAAAGGAGGGGGGAAACAAAGGGCTTTGATGCAAGAAGAGAGACGGAAAAAAAAAACGAGAGATACTTGCAGTAAATGATGATTTGGAACTCAGCCTCCCCTCAGTTCATAACGTTCATTTGCAGTAAATCATCGTGTAGGGTTGAAGCAGATGCTTTAAGATTAAAGAGAGAAAAGAAAGTCCGAGATAGAATATGGCAGTCGTCCTCTGGACCTGGAATGCTGACAGCCTATAATCCAGGGAGATATCCTCCCCAAAGGATTGGAGACGGCCCCAAGAACTTCCTGGGTAGAAAGGTGAGGTGGGGTTTGCGTACCCCTCCTCTTTTCTGCCAATTGCTTCCGCAATTGACCCCTGTCAGGCTTCAGAGATAGCAGAGCAGATGCCCTGCAACCCTCTCAGAACGACATCTTGGCCACACCACCCTCAACTTTTTTTATGACTAAAATAGTAAAGGTAAGAAATGACTGGATCTGTGTTCAGGGCACCTGCGATTCACATCTCCTCTTATTTATTGTGCTGAAATATTTGTTGGCTTCTGTCTCCATAAAATGCTTGAGATGGCTTGAAGTCCCTAACATGTTACAGTAAAAACCCTTCAAATAATAATAACTAAAAAGTATATAGAAACAATAAAACATCAGTTATCAGGTAAAAAAGAAATAAAGAAATAAAGCAGCAACTAAGAATGTTCCACCTGGAGAAGAGGAGATTGAGAGGGGACATGATTGCTATCTTGAAGTATCTGAAAAGTTGTCAGTTAGAGGAGGTCCGGAAAAGGTTCCTGTTGGCAGCAGAGGATAGGACCCACAGTAATGGCTTTAAACTACATGGAGAACAGTATTGGCTAGATATCAGAAAATGTTCACAGTCAGAGTAGTTCAGCAGTGGAAGAGGCAGCCAAAAGGAGATATTGAACTCCCCCTCACTAGCATTCTTTAAGCAGCAGCTGGACAGATACTTATCCTGGATGCTTTAGGCTGATCCTGCAATAAGCAGCGGGTTGAGTTAGATGGTCTATATGGCCCCTTCCAACACTATGGTTCTGTGATTCCATGATTTCTATTATTCTAACTAAGCAGCAGATAAAAGCATGAAAGCATTAAGTGCAATAATTTTACAAAATACTTGGGGAATTACAAAAGTTTACACCTGGTATCCAAAAGCTAACAGGTTCTAGGCAAGCCACTGTGGGAAACCACAATCAAGGAACCACCACAGAAAGGGTCTACACTCATCATACACTTTGCTTTTGAAGGTTGCATTCACAGTGTTTGGGTAATGTAGGTGGCAGTGCTTATATGTTATTCTATAATCCTTCCTGTTATCCTCCCATGCCCATTTTGCTGAATTTGAATCTCTGCCTGGAAGAAACACCACAGAACAGAATGGCGTGGATAAACAGGCCACCTGCTTACAAAGATCCAAAGTCTGCTCAGTGAGGTAGCCATTGGATTAGGAGAAAGACTATGGGAAGGCGGACTATCAGTATAATCGTATATGGTGACAAGAACAGTGTATGTTTGATAACTGAAAAAATCTTTGTCAGTTATGTTGTCACTCTTCTCCTTCCCTCTGTGGACTCTAGGGCAGGAGTCACAACACATGGATCCAAGTTTACAGAATAATATCAATGTACTTTTGTTTAGATTTTGGGCATCATCATACTGATAAAAGTCACTTTCCATTTAGTTATTCATTTAGCTAATATCTGAATCACCTTACCCAACTTGTGACAATATAATATTTGCATTGCTCCTCTTCATGCACTCCCCGATTAAATTCAGGGTCAGTACATGTTTGGGAGAAAGAGCAAGTTTAAAAATTGAATTGAAAGAGTTTGAATAATATTGTTTTACCCTTCCAAGTTCCATGTGGGGACAGCATGGCTTAACTGAGCTGGAAACTCAGCCAAATAATGTTAGACTTACTTTGAATTTTAATTGGGTACGTTTAATATGGAATGGAAGACTTCTGCAACATAGCAACAACAACCCCCCTCCCCCACAAAGTTCATAATCCACATTGAAAAGAATAACTGAATCAATCTGTGATGCTAGTGCTTTTGAAATAAAAGACCACCTAGCTTCATAACTTTGCATATCCTTCACAAATGCATCACCAGAATACCCATACCACAGTTATTTGTCATAATTTAAGAGGCTTTCTGTACTTCTCATGAGCTTTTTTAGCTGCAATACAGTTCTTATGTTGACTATTGCTAAAAGTGTGCTTTCTGTTTTCCAGTTTCCCAGTAATCCTTTCTTTTTCTCATCCTCATAATGATTAAAACATTGAAAGAATATTCAAACTGCAAGAGAAAACAATGCCAAGTGCAGTTCCAGCTGGGGCTTGATGTTGCCATGTGTCTGTGAGAGCCCAAGAGAACAAAATAAGCAACCCAATTGACTAGTACATTTGTGCCTATGTGTTGGAAGGAACACATGACATTTCCCATCATTAACCTTGGCTTTAATACCTGGGATATTCAGATACAGCTCATTTTATTCATAATCAAAGTTTCATTAGCATTTTTTCTCTCAAAAATATGGAAAGCACCCTCCCTTCATTCTGGCAGAAGAGCCTAATGAAAGGTCAGATCTGAGCATCTGTTTCCGTTGCAGTTGGATAGCAAAGCTAATGATCTTCTAAATAAGCATATCCTGCTTCTAAGTTGGCAGGAGATCACCGAAGCGAGTGGAGCGACGAAGATTTTCGCTGGCTAAAGATCTGGCAGTTGATTTGAATAGCTTGTTGGTGAGACCTCAGTTTTGCTTGGAGCAGAGTTTGGTGCCTGAGACACGGACTCCCAGGAATAGGTGTCTATAGTGGAAATGGCAAATTGACTCTAATGTGAGCCTCTGTGACCCCCAACAGGAATAGTGGCACATTAGAGAAACTAAAAGAAGTGAAAACATAAAAGAAGATCCTGTATTAGCACAATCAATAGGATCTGGCAAAGTGAGAAAAGGAGCCTTGGAATTAAGGGTGTAGCAGTTCCTCAGATCTCAAGGGTAATCTTTTTGTTCTTTATAAATGGTAGGAGCAGAAAAGAGGAATCATGACTGAGCAGGAAGGAAGCTAGACCAAATTTAGATATATTGCTTGTATAAACTGGCTCTCTGTGTTTGGATATTTGTCCTTACAGTCAGCTCCAGTGTGTAGTTCTTGCCCACCTTTCCACCTCTGGCTCTTTGTTTATGGCTCTATATACAAGAAATGACATTTTAAGCATGAGTGGAATCGAGGATTCTGTTCTATTCCCTTTTGAGGAGATGGACTAGAGCACATTCAGGCCACTATGGTTGTATGAGTTTGTGTTAAAACTACCATTCTTTTCAAGTAGAAAGAGTCAGGGTGATGCAGTGTTTACATTAATTGTGATTTCAGATTTACAGTCATGAAAATTCACTCAGTGGCCTTGGATAAATTGCTGTCACTTAGCTCAATCTACCTCTCAAGACTATTTTAGAGGATAAAGTGGATTAATCTTTGCATTGAGCTTCCTGGAGTAAGGATATGACATAAAGTGAACAACCCCCCCCCCCCCCCACACACACACACACATATTATAATACAACAAATCACTCAGGGGAGTCTTTGCTTAGGATGTACCTCAGTGACATTGACAAAAGGGAAAGCTAGGAGGGTTACTAGGTGGGAAGCAAGTCTGGCCACCACATGAAGTAGAGCCTTTTGAGCTATGATCCTTCAGTTGTGGTATCTGGGCTGCTAGTTCTAGGTTAGGAACTATCTGGAGATCTTGGAGCCTGGGGAGAGTGGAGTTTGGGGAGGCATGGGACCTCATCAGGATATAATGCCACAGAATCCACCCTCCAAAGCAGCAATTTGCTCCAGGGGAACTGATCTGGGTCATTTGAAGATAAATTGTGATAGCAAAGGTTCTCCAGGTACCACCTGGAGGTTGGCATCCTTATGTGGACTTCTTTCCTCACTCATCTCATGTTTGACTGAATGCCAGCTAACAATACTCTTGTCCACAGGATGTAGGTTTTGGTGAGGTCTTAGCATTTATGGCATTTATTTAAGCCAAGTAATAATAATGTTGAAGGATGATTGTGAGAGGGAATGGGATAGCATCTGCTAGTGGCATGCATCACTTGGCAACAGCACAGGGAAGAACTGGGCTATATTCAGAGCTATGTCAGACTTTGTGGCACAAGTGCTAGACCTGAAGAGCACTGACATCAGTGTCCTTCGACCTTTTGGAGAGTTCCTTCCAGGAATGGCAAAGATCCCCATCTGCCCACATTAGTAGCCATCCAGGCCCAAGTGTAATTCCTCTGGCTACACGGGTCATCAACATACGTTATCATCATATCTCACATTCTTGTGAAAGAATATGAAATAAAACTAAACTGATTTTCTATACCCAATGACGTAAATAACTAGAATGGTGCAGCAGTCTGGAGCACTAGTCCCTCAACTAAACCCCAGTACTACACCTTCATTCGCAAAGCTTGAGCCCTGGTAGTAACTTAGCAACTTAGCAGTTGTGCCCACACTGACTGTCATTATTAGAAAATAGGGCAGCTTTCATTCCTGAATATGCTCCTTAGACAAGAGCTTCAGAGAATACAGACCAATCTTTCTTTGTCTTGATCAAAGTCTCAGTTGATGGCTTTGAACTGAATGGAGGTGCTTGGATGTTTATCTTTGAAAAAGTAGGATCAACAGAGGCTTAGGACTTTGATACTTCTACTGCTGCAGAGAATTAGGTGTAGCTCCCTATGACAAAAGCTCCCTGTGCTGTGATTGCCTCTTCTATTCAGCATCATAGGAGTTGCCTTTGGAGTTAAAAGGGCAAAGAGCCATGCTACTTCAGACACTTGAGACAAGAAGTTGTTTAGTGATGAGGAAATCTAGATAAATCCAGCAGGTGGCAAAGCAAGGCAAACCAAGCTGACTTTCTTAATGAGACATGCTTGCAGGCAAGGAAGCTCCCTTTGAATTTTCAGAAACTGAAAAGTCAGGGAACTTGCCTTGGAAAAAGCAAGAAATTTCACCTCTTAGCCTAACCTGATTGTCACATGTTAATGTCACATCCCATAATGCCATAAGTACATGACAGAGTTTGCTGCTGTATTGTACACAGGTCTTTAAAAATTTTGATATTGGACAGTTCAGAGGAGAAATGTGTTAAAAAAATTAAAAACTGCATTTTAAAGAGTATATTGTGAGAATACTGTTTAAAATAATATGCCGAATGGCTAATATTAACCATATACTAGGGGCAAAGCCCGTTGTATCCAAGAATTAAACAGGCACTAGAGCCTGGCAGTGGGAAGAGGAAGGGGAAGAGCTGTCCAGTCTGTAAGGGCATGGGGTTGAATGTGTGTGTTGTGTGGGAGGTTGTGGTGGCATGGTGGCAAATGAGGGCATGGATGTGGAGATATGGGTATCAAGAACCTGTGGTGTGGAATGTTCATTGAGTGTGGGAGAGGACTGACCTTTGGGAATTGTGGCATAGTGGTTACAGATGAGCTTTCCAGAGCTATGTCTTCAAATGTGAAGGGAAGATCAGACTGGAGACTCTTCTTAGAGGAAGATTACATGGCAACCAATTCCCCCCAGTTCTGCGTCATTTCCCTTCTTGTGTGAATTAGGCCACAGACACTGAAATGCCCCTCTGCCCTAATACACATGGGGTAGTCACAGTACACAAGTGTCCACCCTGTTCCTTCTTCTCAATTTTTTCACTCTTGATAAAATGTTATGTGCCCACCTGGTTCTTTCATGGTTGCTCCTTAGAAGAAGAACGGATTTTTGTACCCTGTTGTTTACTACCCAAAGGAGTCTCAAAGTGGTTTACAAAGACCTTTTCCATTTGTCTCCCACAATAGTCAACCTGTGAGATATGTGGGACTGTTAGAGGTCTGAAAGAACTGGGAATGGGCCGCAGTGACCCAGCAGGCCTCAGGTGTCTCAAAGCATTTTCCAGTCGTCTTCCCTTTCTCTCCCTATAGCAGACTCCCCATGAGGGAGGAAGGGTAGAGAGCTTCACATGGAAGCTGGCAACCCTAAGAGGGCACAGCAATCTTGACCTTAGTAAGGTTTTTATATTGTTTTTTTATTTGCCAGGCCAAGGTTGAAAAAAGTCAAGTCAGTTCCCATTTGTATCCAGCCATTTACTTGTTCACTATTTACAGTTTCAGACTGTAAATATTTATTTAGATCTTCCTGCCCTTCCCAGACTCACAGGACTGATGCTGGTCTGCCTGTCTGTGCCCCAGAATACAAACAGTTGCTGGTAAGGGCTGGCCATAGCCTAGGAGGGACACACCTGCACCACTCCCTCCCAACTGTAGGCAAAAATGGCTCCTTTGAAGGCTGGACTCTGAGGCATTGTACGATTTTGAAGTCCCACCTCCAAACCTCCAGGAATATTTCCAACCCAGGGGTAGCCAGGTGGGGCCTGGAGAGCTCCTGGAATTACAGCTCACCTGCAGAGAATAAAGATCAGTTCCCCAGGCAGAAAGGGCTACTTTGGACAGGGTTGTGGTAGAGAAGAAACATTTAGGGCCTACCACACAGATTGTTGTTGAATTGAAAGACTTGAGGCCTACTGCACAGGGTTGTTGTACAGATGAAACAGGAGACAAAAGAACCAGTTTCATCTGCAGAATAACGGTGTGCAGTGGCCTCAGATCTGCAAAGAGTTGCAAAGAAGAAAGACACATGGCTTGGCTGTGTTTAACCCCGGGCCAGAGCAGTATTTTAAGTGAGAAGGGGCTTTTCTGTGGCCTCCCTGTCAGCCGTTTGGCAGAAGGGAAAGTACCCACCCTCAAAAGGAATGCCCTCAGGCTCCCCTGCGTTGCTCTTGGAAACACCTCCCTCCCCTCAGTCAGGGCCTGTCAGAGGCTCCTTCGCAGCAGGCCTGAAGGGAGGGAGGGGGAGGGAGCGCACTCACAAGCCTCCTGCCAGCTCTGTCAGTGTTCTGAGGCAAAGTTACAGTTGGTCAGTTAGGACAGCCTTGGGGCAAAAAGGGCTGGCACAGCCTGTCCAAGCCTCTGTTCTCATCCCCCTTGGCAGTCTTACTGACCTCCTCTCCCTGCAGTGGTCAGGGGCAGACTGGCAGCGATGTCTCCAGATTGCCCCTGGCTGGGCTGACTGGATAGAACTCTGGTCTGTCCTGCTTGTCAATCCAGGGCCAAGGGGCTAATCCGGGTGTTTTGATCCCGGACTCAGCCCACCCTAACACTGTTTTATTAAGAGGGACAGATGAAGACGTTATCTCTGTGATTTTGCCTCCATACTACATAGATACATATTTTATGTTTAAGATGCTGTGTCTTGTGTGTCTCCGTATTTTTCATGCTCTACTTCTATCATGATTATATTTGGACCAGTTACAGTTTAATGAGTTTCGTCCTAGCCTGGGCCTTGTAAAATCTTGCTTTAAATTCCACCACCCATCTGTTGTACTCAATGTAAATGATTTCAGGCTAATCTTTAGGTGCAGCAAGGTGAGATCTGCTGCCTCAACTTAAATTAAAAGAGAAGCCATTCTAGGCAAGGCCAGCCTTGGGCTTATTGCTGTCTACTATCTTTCAGTTTTCATTCTTCCACTAAAAAAGTTGAAGGGCATTGAAAGAAGTATTATAAATCCACAGCATACAAAAATATTTAACATAGATAAACATCCCAGTTATTTCCAGTTACCTGAGTATTCTAAAAAAAAATGAAGCAGCATAACATTTATGCGCTTATTCTAACAATGAACATGAGGTTAGGGTTAGGCATGCCACAGAAAATGCAGCCACAGAAAATGCTTACAACAAAATAAGTGAATGCAACAGACTGGATTCATGCAAAACAGGTTACCCTACTGCTTGAGACCTACAATTTTTGTCTGTGCTGATGTGATATGCGGTGAAAAAATGAAGGGGAAATAAGGTATTCAATATCGGAATCTTGTTGCATATTGGAATAAAAAAGAAGACAATTTTATGCATCTTCAATTTTTTTGGTTGGTTTTGCCAGCTATGCCACAGTGTTTTTTCCTTCCCTTATGTTGGCGTTAGGCATGCCAGTCCTTGCTTGCTTAGTAGCACACAAGCACTGGAATGACTTTATTTCCAAAAGTTGTCTATCGCATATAAAAGCAATGACATGACTCTAGCTATTTAATTTGCAGAGGATTAGCCAAAGGTTGAACTGTTCTGTTTTTTTTTTTTGTAATTTTATTATTTATTATTATATAAAGCATTTACAGAAAAGTAAAAGAGGAAAAAAGCGACCAGCTGATATGGTTTGCCATCCTCTTTTAACATACATATTCAGTTCCCATCACATATTAATCCTAATCTAGAAGTTTTTACCATCTTTCTTAACGAAATGATTGTTAATACATATGAGAGTATAATCTGTTATAAGAATATATTCTATTATTATCTTAAATGATATAAAATCGGTCCCCTTCATATATTGGCCCTGACCTAAGAGTTACTGCTGCTGTCTTGTTAATACATATGAAGTATAGTTTGCCATCCTCTTTTAGGATACATATTAGCATACATATTCAGTTCTCATCACATATTGATCCTGATCTAGAAGTTATTACCATCTTTCTTAGCAGAGTAATTGTTGATACATATGAGAGTATAATCTATTATAAGAATATATTCTATTATTGTCTTAGATAATATAAAGTCAGTTCCTTTCATATATTGGCCCTGACCTAAAAGTTACTGCTGCTGTCTTTCCCACAGGAGACCAGGAGAATGCTCCACTGTTCATCACATCCTTCAGGTGGTCGCAGAAAATGAAATTGTATTTTTTCCCACAGTGACGCCTGATGATTCCTGCATAGAGTATTTCTGGTTGTCCTTCTGTCAGGGCCAAAGAAGTCTCTTGCTTGATTCTTGCTTGCAGTCGCCTTTAAGTAGGCTCTGTATATTTTGTCAATCCGGATCTCTTCCTCTGGTCGCACAGAGATATCTCCTGATAGCTTCCTGCATGCTGTCGCCTTTGAATAGACTCTATTTATTTTGTTGATCCAAATCACTTCCTGCTCTAAATAGACTTCCAGGTTTTCGGTGCTTTCCTTCCTTAAATCTGTTTTCCCAAGTTCTTCCAAGGTGCTTTTGATTTTTACGTCCCTAGCTCTCTCCCCCTCCTGTTGATTAACTTCCAGACATTGAATTCTCCTTTGAAGTATTGTTGGCTGAGTTGTGTTTTCATCAGCTGTTTTTTCCAAACCGTCGGTTCTGTCTAAAAGCCCTTTCTTAGTCTTTTGGATTTCCTTTTCCACCTTGTTGACTGCTTTCAGTATCTTTGAGTTCCCTTCGCATAACAAATGGAAAAGCTGTGCCTTAGTTAATTTTTCCATAGTTCTAGGCAGTCACAAACTATAAACAGAAAGTCTCATGAGGTCTTGCGGGAGCACGAGCGATCCAAAATTATCAGTTTGTCGATCTCCGTATCAAGTCAGCGTCCCCCACTGAACTCTCTCCAACAAAACTTTAAAGTCTCTCTTTTCTTTAAGCTCTCTCTTTGTTTGATTAGTGAGTGTAATTAGCTGGGAGCCTCCCACTCAACAAAAGAATTCACTTGTAAATTGGTTGAGGGAGGGGAAGAACTTGTAGGGAAAAAAAGGAAAAACCAGAAAACTCACGGTCTTTACTGTTGCAGACTTCGGCTCCTGTCAGTCTGGTAAAAGATGATCTGGGAAGAATGTAAGGTCAGCTGGTCGTTTCAGGCTTAGAAAGTTATTTACGACAAGGGCGCCATCATGACCTTGAGCACATGCCGTGGCGATCTGGAGAACTCAGTCTCCACGGATCTGTAGGACCCTCAGGATGCCGTTCCCAGATCCTGGGGCAACCGGCGAGCAAGATTTGCGTATCTGCTCAGGTCTGCCAGGTGCGGTTGCTCCTGACCCTCAGCATGGCTTAAGAGCTGGGCAGAAGCCTAGCTAGTACGGCGCCATCTTCAGTCGTTCCACCGTTGAACTGCTCTGTTGATGGGCATACTCCTAGAATGTTTTACAGCTTCATGCTGTGGCCTTTGCAAATTGAACATAGTAACACATGGACTAAAATGGCAGAACAGGGACTCTTCTTGAATGAACTCAGTGCAGAAGCCCTTTTGGCGAGCATTTTTTGAGTATGGTAATTCAAGATGGAATGAATCCTTGACTTATATGCATACAACCAAGTGCCTTGGAGGACAGTAGTTTTATGTGATATGAGACAATTGAAATGAGGTTCTGTTGCTGTCTCTCATGGACCACAGTAATTATAACTACTAATTACTGCAGAGCCTTGTTGTCTTTCCAACGCCCAATAGGAAGTTTAGATATTTCAAGTATCACAGAGGAAAATCCAGAATAATTCCCTTTCATTCGGGCAAAGAGCCTATCCTGCCCAAGTGAGAATTAACACTATAACCAAGATATTAATTAACATCAGAGATGTCAGATACAATAAAAGAGCTATTAATAACAAGAGAGCAATTATTAAGATAGTTTTTGCAGCATCATTGGACTATTTGGAAAGTAGATAAAATTATGGTTTCCCAAGGCGAAGGAAGAGCTCCTCCAAGAATAACGAATTAGAGTACAAGTAGTCTATTACATTTTCGGTAAGTTTATTATTCCCTCCGTTTTTGCCCTGAGCACAAGACATAGTAACCCTAGTTTTTCTTTGGAACTGTTACTGGGTTCTCAATAACTGGGTGAAAAATTCTCCACTCAAGTCTCAAAATGGATATTGTCAAACATGAAATGAGACAATTTATTGTTCAACTGATTATTAAAAATTGAAAAACATTTGGGCATTCCTTCCCATGTGTGAATGACTAACTGTACAGTTCTCTTCTAAACCCATCAGTCACAAAGATTGATGTCAGTGAACTCAGAAGGATGATTCAGATTACACTTTAACACCTGTAGCAAATTGATGCTTGTATCAAACATACAGGTACAGAAAAGGCAGGTATAATATTATTTACAGGGGTTTATGCATTCCCTTAATTAATTAGATTTATATCCCACCACTCCTGGCAAGCCATCTCATGGTGTGTAACAGCTAAAACCCTACATAAAAACATCAATAATAACGCCATTAAAATATGTCCCCCGGTGACAACAACTTCAAGCTCCATAGCCCCTGAGGGTGCATTCTGGTGTCCAAGAGGGATCCCCAGATTGCCAGCTATCCACCAACAGCAATGAATGGCTAGTCAGAGATCTCATCCAGGGGAGGGGCCCATCAGATCTTCCATGACCCAGCCTCAACTGCAGACCTGGCAGAAGAGCTCCGTTTTACAGTCCCTGAGGAACACCAGAAGCTCCTGCAGTGCCCTTAGCACTTCCAAGAGCTCATTCTACCAGGTAGGTGCCAGGACAAAAAATTCCTGGCTCTGGTTGAGGCCAGGTGAAATTCACAGGGGCCAGGAATCACCAATAAGTTACTACCCACAGCGCAAGTCCCTGTGGGGGGCATAGGGTGATAGGAGACATGAACTGCTTAAATCCAGCTGACTTCATTGAGAATTAAGCAAATTTCACTTTTCAGCTATGATCTGCAGAAATCATATTTGATTATAGATATACATTTAATTGATCAATCAGACCACTGGTTGCTGAAAAGGCTGGTTATTGAGATAAAAGCTTTAGTGCATTTTTCTTTGCCTTAACTGTGCTGCTTTTTATAACATTTGAGGCAACAGAGCAGATGCTTTGTTGTTTCCTATTCAGCCCTTGGGAAAACACAATTTCAGCTCTCTGCTTCAAGTATAGTTTAGGTTACAGACTGGCCTAAAGAAAAATGTCCTGTCCCTTTAGCAGAGGTTTAATGTGTGGAAATGGGCACTCAAAGCTTTTCACGGCGTGGAGGAAAGAGCGCCACCTGATAAATAACATTAAATTAAGCTTCTATTAAAGAGACAGGCACACTTTTCTCCAGGACACTTGGTAACCCTAATAATTTTGAGCCTTTAATCCGTGCTTCCTAGGTTTGTGATGGATGTAACCTTCTCTGATGGCAGGTAAGTCTGTAGTGCCTCTTAATTTGCAGTGAGCAAATCCTCCAGACATTGATGCAGAGGCAGGGCAGAAATATGCACTGAAAGATAATAACACATTGTTTATGAAGAACTTTGATTGTTCAAAGCATGTAACATACATTGGACTTCAGGTCTGATTGAAAGGAGAGAAAAAACAGAGTATCATGCAGAGAAGCAGCAGGCAGCCTCCTCTAAAGGTAGATACTTGGACTCCAGCAAGCTTTTAAGTATTTCATGTGCTGTTTGCAACAGACTAACAGTTCTCTCAGAGCACTAAATCTCAGTTTAACACAGATGTTTGAAAGCTCACTGATTTTGGAATGTTTAATGATTGACTCTACTTTGGATTGCACTCATTCTGGTTTTGAGAGATCATTTTGACTACTAGAAAGGGGGAATGGCTTACTGAAGGGGGGGAAGTCTAAAACAAGGGCATGGGGTTGAGATATAGGCAAAGATAAAGGATAATAAAACTGCCAAGGAAAATCTGCTACTGTTGTCCTTCTGCTTTATTTGTACAGCCAAATGTTCCTGCCTTTATAGTCCAACTCCCAAAGGAGCTTTAGCATCTGCTGCCGTTTATTTGCTCAGTATAAGGAGGAGTGAATCCCTGTCACACCTGAAGATGGGTGTAATTGAGGTCACCGTTTTTAGCCTGTATTTGGTACATTGCAGACATTACCACTCTTGCAGTTCTAATGATCTTTCTTATTCAAGTGTGCCTGTACAGCAGACATTTCCTTGCTTTATTGGACACTTAAAACAATCTCCATAGGGAATTCAAAGAAGTAAAAAAAAAGTTGATTGTTATAATGGGGCATTCCTTTGCATGCTCACTTGGGTGAAAGATCTAGGGAACTCTGGGGGATTAACTTCTGAGTGTAGATGTTCAGGACTGGGCAAAAAGAATACCAGATCTCAATTCTCTGCGAAAACCTCAATGAGCGTGTAGCCTGATCTGATGCAGACTGATTCAGAAGCAAGTCCCAAGGTATTCAATGGACCTTTGCTCACAATGCAACAAATTGCTGTGCTAAGAGTAGAGGGCCACAGAGTACAGTGAGGCTCCCTTCTACGTATTGGCTGCTGATTTCTGCCACTCAATCAATCATTCATGACATGAGGGATGCCTAAAGGCACCTACTTCTTTTCATTTTGCAGACTGCTTTTGACCATATTGTGCAAATGGATGCTTAACTTGTAGATCACATTCCACAGCTTGCTAAAAGTTGACTTTCATTCCGATTAGGCTCTGTCTGGGTTAATTAAAGTGCAAGCTGGGTTAATTAAAGCACAAAGGTGATAGCAAATATGTTAATAATACGATGATGATCCAGGCTAGTGCTGAGACAGGAAATTGATTAGAGGGTCCTTTTCATGTAATGATTCTTCTTAATTATCTTCAGTTGAATGAAGTCCTGTGAAAAAGCAACAAGGTAGTACAACAGTGAAATTGCTTGCCACAACTTTCCTGGAAGGCAATGAAGTGCTCTGAGCAAATGGAACTGCTTTGCACTCCCTTTTACCTAGAACAAAGTACAACTTGTTGAAATTATGCTGATGAACAAATATGTTGATATTTGCTGTCAATGAGTGTTCTGTATTCTGCTCGGTTAGTGGATTTATTGCCCAGTGGGAGTGCCTCTTTCCCTCAGCCTGTGCTCTACTGGTATATCTGTAAATAAAGCAAATGCTACAAGGACACTCTAAGCCTTCTGCACTCTTTCCTCCAGAGGAAGCCAACCCTGTGGAACTTTCGCCCATGAAACTTCTCATGGCTAGAGAAGGGGGAAAACAGTAACAATATATTCTCTCCCTTCTTTCTTTTAAACTGCTTTATAGTTTTGTCCGCAGTTTCTGTTGATGGTCGGCTGGTTGTGCTCCTCTAGCTGGTGCTTTTTAGGTTGGAGGAATCCACTTTATGCGATTCTCCAACTAGTGTTTTAAAATGGAGAATGTAGCCAGTCATTTGCTGGCTGGGCACTGGATGTTGGCGACATCATGCGGATTGGCTGGAATACAATGACTACTAAAGGTAAGCATTTCACTATATTTAAGGGATGTGAAAATGCCCTGAGTCTCCCTCCCTCCAGATGTCCCCATGGCATTTTTTCCATCTTCCATGCCATTGGTCTCAAATTTGCTTTGTTTGATGGACTTGGAAAGACTGCAGCATTACCAAGCTGGTATCCATAATGAAAGTGGAAGACTATATATATCCAGTCCCACCCACATCAGCATTATTTTTCCTGTCGCATTCACCTGTGATGGCAACCCCACAGACATCCTCAACATCACTTACTCATGAGTAAACACTCCCATGGCAGGGTTTTTTCCTGGCTGTTCTGAGTCCCAGAGGGTTGGGGGGGATTTCTGGGCTTCCCACAGCCTCCTATCCAGATAGTGCACAAAGCCTGTGTCAGGAGATGGATCATTCCCCCTCCAAGTCCTCCAAGTTGAAAGAGGCCAGGAGACCAAGGCAACTTACTGAAGCCAGCTCCTCTTCCATCCAGCAAACGTCTGAACCTGGCAGGAAGTTGGAGTCAGAGAGCTGATTCCTTATTAGCCTTTACTGGCTGAGGGCTCCCTCCTGATTGGGCTAAATTACTGATTGGGGCTAAAATATCCTAGCTGAGGGCCATTAGGATACTTCTGAATAAATATTCCCAGAGCAGGGACTAAGACTTACTCATGAGTAAACATTCTCAGGGTAGAGGCTTTTCCTGGCTGTCTGCATGCAATTTTAACTGATTGGTCCTCATTGGCAGAGTGCCCTTTCCCTATTGGTGGAATAGTCCAAAGGAGGGCCAATCAGGTAGGGAGTGAGTTGGCTGCCTGCAAGTTCAACTTTATGTTTAGTGATGATGTTTAGTGTTAATTTGAATTGTACTGTATTTTTATAAACCCAATTTGTAATGTATTGGTAATCATAGAATCATAGAGTTGGAAGGGGCCATACAGGCCATCTAGTCTAACCGCCTGCTCATGTAATGTATATGATGGAATGTTGGAAGCCATCCTGAGCCAGCAATGCCAAGGGAGGGCCAGTAAACAAATCACATAATAACTAAATAAAAATTATCTTTCCAGTGAAAACTTCATTTGCCATCCTTTCTTGTTGCAGTCTCTTAGTTATTTTTTTTGTTTCACAAAGTGAGGAATACTTCCTTTGCTGAAATCACCTCCCTATCCCTAAAGTTTGATAAATATCTCTGGGGGACTCTTTTCAAGGGGAGATGAAGTGGCTGTTTTTTAACCAAATTACACCAAAATGTATTATTTGTATTTATTTTGAGATTTTTATGCCACCCCCTAGAGCTCAGGGTAGCTCATAACATGTAATTACAATAAAAGAGTTAAAATATTCAAATTACTTAAAACCAATTTACATTACAGTCCTAGGAGCTCCCCACCTTCTCCCCAGTATGTGTGTGGGATGTTACTTATAAGTCGTATGAATGCTGTTGTCTATGTAGGAAGGCCTGTTGTTGTTGTTCTATGGCAGTGGTCCCCAACGTTTTTATCTCCGGGGACCAGTCAATGCTTGACAATTTTACTGAGGCCCGGGGGGGGGGTAGTCTTTTGCTGAGGGACGTCGCCACCTCTGCTTGAGCCCCTGCTCCGCTTGCTTTCCCACCGGCACCCCTGACTTTCTGCCGCCCAGTGAGGGGCGCTGCCAGCAGCAGCTGCGCAGTGGCATGCTGAGGGGGAGCCCCAGCCATGACGGCTGCCGGAGAGCACCAAAGGTGAGCTGGTGGCAAAGTGGCAGGGCAGCCCCCCAAGGCAGCAGCCAGGGAGGAGGATGAGGAGGAGCCACGGCCCGGTACCGACTGATCCACAGACCGCTACCGGTCCCCGGACCGGGGGTTGGGGACCACTGTTCTATGGGACTCAGCCATAAACCTGGCAGAAGAGCTCTGTCTTGCAGGCCCTGTCTAACTCTTTTATGTTCCATAGTGTCCTGGGCTAATTCTGCACATGGAAGATAATGTTTTTTTGCAGCTGGATTTTCCTGTGCAGAACAGGAAAATCTAATGCTAAAATGTGGATTGAAGTTGCATTAACCCTTGGGTGCAGAATGGGCCCTGATCTCACTCAGGAGAGCATTCCACCAGGCTAGTGCCAGGGGACAGAAAGCCCTGGCTATGGTTTATTTGTTTGTTTGTTTATTATTGTATTTCTATACCCCCGCTCCCAGAAACTGGCTTGCAGTGGTTTACAACAGTATCAAAACAATCACCCCAAAAAACAGTAAAACGATATAAAACACAAATATAAACCATGTCCAAGATGGTAGCATTTTCAAAATTGCTCCCCATATTCTGGGGAAATAGGCCCCTGGCACAATCCACCACCACAGCAGGAGCCAAGGGGGAGGGAGGACCAAATCTAATACCCCAGGGTTCCCACCTGGCCTCAACCAAACGCCTGGAAGAGCTCTGTGTTCTGTGCATCAAAATGACCCCCTCTACAAATTAGACATTCTGTACATGTTGCAAATGTCTTTTGTGTGCTAAGATAGGCAGGGCCCTCCCACAGTCTTTTATCAGGTCTTCAGAAACTGTATATTCTCATTATGTATATGCTGTTCGGTCCTTGTTTTTCAGCTACAAACTGACCTTCAGTTGAGATAAGCCTGTTCTCCCTCCTGTCTAGCAGCTTGTGTTATAGGTACACATGTTTCTAAGAGAGACAGGTAGGTATTTGCTTCTTAGAAAGACAGAGAAGGTTTAGAAAATCTAAAATGGCTTCACTTTGGACAATAGGGGAAAGGCATTAAAATAAAGGGGAAAGCTCAGAAAATTCAGAGTTAGTTTTAATTTATAAATCTGCAGCATGCCCCCCCCCAAAGGAGGGAGGGAGAGTGAAGCAGCCAGAACTGCAGCTCTGCTGGGCCTTGCATCTGTCTTATGTTGGCTGGGAGCCACCCACCCCAGACTCATGCCAGCCAGGAGCCACCCTTCCTAGGCTGAGAGCTGTGCTGGCTGGGAGCCACCCTTCCTGTGCCAGGGGAGGCTGATGCCATCTAGGAGCTGCCTTCTGTGGTCTGGATACACTTGCCTGACCTAATCCAACTGGAAGGGGGAAATGCTGCTGTCTGCAAAATTCAGAGAAGCAAGAGGGGGAAGGATACCTGCTTCTGCTGATGGTAGGCTCTCCCCCCCCCCAAAAAAAACCCCAGATTATTCAGGGAGGTTTTTTTAAAAAAATAATAATACCCAGGAGTTCCAGATTTGTATTGCTGTTCCTAGATTTCAGTTTAATGTTCAAACCTGCAATTTCTGTGTATATCCTTGGCTCAGAAATTTTGTAGTGTACCCACCCTAGTCCTAGGTTTTAAAATGCTGAAAACATCATGGCCATGGCAAATGCATACCTGGAGCCCTTAGTACCTATCAGATGCCTTGTGTTTGTCTGCAGTTATCATTTTCTTATTTATTAAAATTAAAATAATGTCATGTTGTTAGTGGCCAGACCCCTCCTCACTTTGAGGGGAAGTTTGCCCACCAACATCTTTCTCTAACATTACACATCAGCTTCATATTGCTCTGCAATCACCTTGCCTGTCTGAAATGTACAAAAAGGATGTCAGTTGTATCTAAAGTGACAATTACTCTGGCTGCTCCCAAGCAGAAATAATATTATACATACCAATCTGATGCCATGCTTCCAACAGCTTCCTGGACTCTTCAGATTAGATCATTGTGAGCCTACAGGAGCTGTTAAACACTGAGGGCCATTCTGCACAGAAAAAAAAAACCTTACACCATCACAATGGCATAACACTGAAAAAACCGTGCTATTGGCTCTTCTGCCATTTTGCACACCTGCATGAAATGGCGGAAGAGGTGAATGCGCTAGACACACACCTCTCTTCCACCTGTCAATAAAGACAGGAGGCCAATCAACCTTTTCTCACTCTTTTAAAGGGATTGTGATGCCTGCTATTTTTATTTAAATGAGTTTTATTCATGTAAACGCATCTGCATTTATTCATGAATGTATAGGGCTCCTTTCACTGCAATCCCCCTTGCAATCCAGAGCCTTGAAGCTAAAGAAACATTGGGGGGGGGGTTTGTTTTTGTTTTTTTGGTAGAGAAGACACAAGTTTATTTTGTGCTCTCCCTGGGCGATTGTATGTCTATTCATTGCTCCAGGCAGTTTTTTAAAAAGAAAGTCCTGTTCCGGGTTAAGAGAGAGGGTGGTGAGCACTGGAGCTGGAAATCTTGCTATGTCAGCCACTTTGGTAATGCACATGTCTTGTGCAAGTGTCTTGCTGGCTTCTCTCATCCTGCTAGTACTACATGGCAGGGGGAATCCAGTTTTGTGGATTCCCTGGCAAGTGCTTTAAAATAGAGGATGTAGCTCCCAGTTTGCTGCTGTAATGCTGGATGTTTATGATGTCATGAAAAATGCCAAAAATATGGCCTTTGTGAAAGGTAAGACTCTCACTTTTTAAATCGGGTGCCGGATGGCCCTTATTCTTTCTCTCCCCATTCAAAATACCAAAACATATCTGCAGGACAGTAGGGCTCCTAAAGGTCCTACTAATTCCATCATCCCTAAAAGCTTCTTCCAGGCAAGATCCAATGACAAAATCACTAACTGCCTGCCATACCTACTCAGCATCCTGTCCTACACCCTAAGGGTTATCAAGAAACCATTTATGCCTTTAGCTTCACATAGATAATGCCATCATGGCTTTGTCTCTTTAGGAAAAAGAAGAGTTGGTTCTTATATGCTGCTTTTCTTTACCAGGAGGAATCTCAAAGCAGCTTATAATTGCTTTCCCTTACCTCTCCCCACAACAGACATCCAGTGAGGTAGGTGAGGCTGAGACCTCCTTATATTACTGTTCTGTCAAAACAGCTTTATTGGTGCTGCGGTGAGCCCTAGGTCACCCAGCTGTGAGGGAGCAGGGAATCAAACCTGACTCGCCAGATTAGAAGTCCATGCTGCTAACCACTACACCAAGCTGGCTTTCAGAAATTCACTAAGGATCCACCCAGGGCAATCACAGGTATTGTTCCCACTTTGGAAAACCTCTGAACTTTCACCTGAGGTTTGGTCTCAAATAGGACAAGACCATCACATAACTTCTAATTTCTTTATCATACACATGTGATAGCTTCAAGTACATTGTTTTAGGGGCTACAGCCAATCTTAGCCTGAAGATGCAAATTTTGCTATTTAAGCTACACACCAGAATCCCTCTCTGTGTATGTTTCTTTGGATACCTGCTTGTGTGTAGCTTTTTCCAGAGACACTGGTCATTTCTTCTGCAGACTTCCACATGTTCAGATGTTAGCTATACATTATACTTCCCTGCTTATATTCTCCAGTTGTACTCTTTCATTCCTGCTTTTCTAACCTTGTATATGTGATAATTTTGATTTTGTGTGCAAAGTTGTTAATTACCTTTGACTTGTTCTTTTAATACAAACTACTTTCATTTATTTTGGTCTGGTTCAGTGAGTGTTTCTAAGGGTATACTCTGGTATACATTGGTGGAGATAGTCACCCCTTTCCCACAGCTAAATTCCCCAACTCTATGTCTAATTTGGGTAAGAATGTCATCATGCAACGGCTGCCCTGCACATTTTTCCATCCAAAAGAGAATATATAAATTGACCTTTGCTGAGATATCAATACTTCTGCAAAGTAAGAATGAAACATAAGACACAGGGGAAGCAATTTCAGAAGATGAAGAGAGCAAGATTTCCACCATCTAAGTAATCAGTCTTTCCCAAAGCCCATTCAACATGTGACCCTTTCCAGGGTAAAGGGAAAAGACCTGAATTTCAACAACAGTAAATTATGTTGAGTCAGCTGCATTTAGTCCAAGAAAACTGCTGATGGGAGAGTTCAGATGATTTGGTTTGAGTCAGACAGCAAATGCTTATCAAGGTTTTTTTGAGGCAATCACTCAACTGTTACATAGACAATTGATCTCCTTCCCCCACAGGGATTTAACAGCATAAAAAAAAATGATCCATCCTACCTTTCCATTCCAGGCATTTTCCCCCCTTTTTGCTAAATTTGAAGACATGTATATGATTCCCATGTTCACTGCCCTGTGTTCTCCTGAACACTACTCATTCTACTAGCCATGTTGAGACTGAAGCTCAATACAGTCAACATTCACGTTCAGTGTATTGCTACACAGTATCAGGGTCATAAGGGTCTTTCACATATCATGCTGGGGAGAATGAATGCACATTGAGGGGAATGGGACTGCAGTTAGGGCTCCCCATCTAGGCACTTAACTGAATAGTACTGAGTGGTCTTACAGGCATACAAGTACACAAGACTAGGCCCCCTCTCCATGACTAAGAACACTGAAAAAGCAGGAATGTGATGTCAGGAGCGAATTGCACTTGCTTCTTCCCATCCTCACAGTAACTCCAGTTAGTCATGATCTCTGACTGCTAGCACCTTCACTTGCTCTAACTTATTTCTGTCCCAATAACTGGGATTTTAAACTGGAATTAAACATTGGTTAAGAATCTTGGTTCCTAGAGGAGAAATAATCTCAGTTACTTAATGCACCCACCACATCCAGTCAACAGAAATACTTGGAATTAGCTGAAGACTTCTTTCTTGGAAGAAAGGAGAGATTGGATGCACCTGACATTTAATGTACGTTGTTCATAATGCAAAACAAGCGGGCAGGGCTGGTATTAAAATGTGGCTATGATATATTAAAAGGAAGTTTGGGAACCACTGTTGTGCATAAGCCTTGTAATCAGTGATCAAATAACTAGCATCCAGTTCTTACACAAAGACACCATGTAACAACATTGATGTGGTTCTTGAATGTATAGTTTACAATAGGATAAAATGAATCAGAGAAAGAACAATGTCAGTTTCCAGCTACGCAGAGGCAAAACTTAACAACTGTTTCAAAATGGAATATACTATAAAATAAATATTCATTTCTAGTGTGTTAAGTACCTATTATCTGGTGAATTATCCACCTCCAGGTTCACAGGCAGCTCTAACATAATTGATTGCCTTTTTCTATTAAATCTATAGGCTCCTAGAGTGCCATTTTAAAGCAATAATTAAGAAAACAATGGCTTAATGAACTACAGGCCTCAAAAATGAGGTTTTGAAAACTGTGAATTCAGTGAACATGAACAAAAATATTAAAAATCAAATAAATTGTACAACTTTCAGCACAATAGAAAATCCTACTGCATTTTCTTCATGATTTAAAGGACATGTAGACATAACAATACAAATCTACATGACTGGTAGTATTAGAGACAAAAAAGATTAAAATATTGAGGTGCTACAGAAAACTTGATTCTCCCCACATAAAAAAATGCCCTGAGCCTCTTGTGGTGCAGAGTGGTAAGGCAGCGATATGCTGTCTGTCCATGAGGTTGGGAGTTTGATCCCAGCAGCCGACTCAAGGTTGACTCAGCCTTCCATCCTTCCGAGGTCGATAAAATGAGTACCCAGCTTGCTAGGGGGTAAACGGTAATGACTGGGGAAGGCACTGGCAAACCACCCCGTATTGAGTCTGCCATGAAAACACTGGAGGGCGTCACCCCAAGGGTCAGACATGTCTCGGTGCTTGCACAGGGGAGACCTTTACCTTTATATTAATGGATTTACAACTTTTTCACTTTTTCTATTATTAGTTTTCTAGGTTATTTAAAATACTTAAATATCTTGCCCTCAATAAAACTATTTCCAAGGTGTACAATCCATTAAAGCAACAAAGCAATAAAAAACAGCATTGCCATTTCTTTGGCCCTTCCAAAAATCACAGTATGTACTAAACACCTTTTTATTCCAGAAGTTCTTTAATGATTTTTTGATGTTTGTATTTGCTCTTGTTTAACAGATAACTGATAATTTTTGTGATGTATTTTTGTTGGTGTTTTAGTACTGGATAGTTTTAGGTTATATTTTACTTTGCTGTGTCATTTTAGGGGCATTATAACACTGCCTGTTTTATTTCAATTTCTTTCTTAATAATTGCCGGCATAGAGTTTGCTTTCACACTCTTGCAGCACACTGGGTTGACATTTTTATTGAATTATCTACTAAGACCCCAAGGTCTCTTTCCTTCTGGGTCTCAGAAAGTTCAGATTCCATTAACATGTACTTCAATTTGGGAGGTTTGGATGAGTCACATAAGCAGCTATATTGAATGTGTCATGATCTCCCTTTGCTGCTCCCTCTCTTCTATCCTCCGGAAACATGGAACTGTAATGATGGCATGGGGAAATGGGCATGGTAAACCAAGTACAGCCATAGACATCAGTCTTTTCATATCTGAATATTGGAGAACATTTCAATCAGGTTAGTTATCCTTAAGGTTAACTCAAAGGGTACATTCATATTGGATTGTGATAAATTACATTCCAAGCACATATCACTACTTTATTTAGTTTTCCTAAGGGCTATCAGATTTTCTTATGAGCCTTTGAAAATGGTCTAGAAACTATAAATTGGCTTTGATGCCACAGTTAAAAGAATAAAAAATAAATAGATGCTAAAATACATGTTTTAACCTTCTTTTGTACCAGCTATATTGGCTTTCAGACAGATTCCCCCCCCCACACACACACACTCAATTCCACGTTTAGTTTTTGTCCTTTAAAGGTCTTAATGGTGAAGGCCCATAGTATCTGGAAATGTTTTCCACCATTATGTCATATACTCTACAATCAACCAAAGGAAGTGCTGCATGAGCTGACACTATCAAAACATGTCCGGTAGAAGCCATGTAAAGACCTTTTTGGCTGGCTGCCTCCTCCAAACATTGGAGCTTTCTCCCTCAGTGGATTCTTTTTGCTTCCTTATTGCATGCCTTCTGGAAACAGATAAGCTCTTATTTATCCTTTGAGATAAACTGAGAGTCTATCCCTGGGTTTTAGTGGAGGTTTATGGGGGGGGGGGTATTGTGGCTTGTAATTCATATGTTTTACTGATTTTTATTTTTTGCTAGATTTTATCATGGTAGATTTTATAGTGATTTTATTGTATTCCATGCTGGTTTATTTGTTAGTCTATGTTGAATAGGCTTTATGCACATAAATCAAATACAGGTTTATGTACTATTGCATCACATAAAATTCATGTGAAAGACTTCTGAAATAAAGCTTGATTCCTTCTGCATTAGGACTAAGTGGAACATGATACAGGAAAAGGGAAAGCATTGCTAAATAGCACTGAAGAAGACACTAGGTTCTTCTGTCATGGGGGGGGGAATGATGAAGATTGCAGATCTCTGTCCATCTATAAAAGGCAAATTGCAGACTCCTGCAGTTCCAATTTGCATCAGGGCATGCAGGGAAGAGAGAGGGTTCTAATCGAAACCAGGCTCCCTGTGAAGTTATTAACATTTTAAAGGGGGAAAGATGTGTTCTTAAAGGACATTTTTTTCCATTTAAAATGCAAATAACAGTATGGGGAAGCCAGTTTTGATCAAATCAAGTAAAGGTTGGTTTCCTCATATGACCCTGATGCAAACTGAAGTTGGATGAACCTGCATTATTTATTTATTTATTATCATGTGGTGTGTGTTGTATAGCTAGGAGATTCGAGGATTGTCTGGCAACTAGATGAGCGATGTTCAGAGGTGGTTTGCCATTTCCTGGCTCCACACCATGTTCCCTAGTGTTCTTTGGAGAAACTACCATCCAAACACTAGCTAGGGTCAATCCTGCTTAGCTTCTGAGATCTGACCGGATTGGGCTTGCCAATTGTCTTGTTGCTATGCCAGGATGGATTTTACCACAGTAAAATTTAATAGTGCGTTATACTACACATGACACCCTCTTTTTCATTCCCGAACAAGAGAACTCCACTAATCCATTCTGTGCCCTAACCTAACCTTGTGGAGAGAATAAGATTATCTATGGCATAGTCCCATTTGGAATACTGTGTGAAGTCCTGTTCACCATACCTCTAAAAGGATGTTGCAGAGCTGAAAAAAGTACAGAAGAGGGTAATCAAGATGATTAAGGAGTTAGTGTACCTTTCCTATGATGACAGGCTGAAGAGCCTGGGACCGATTCCACATGGGGGCATTAAACTCACGTTGCCTGCTGCTTGCAAACATGCAGTTGTAAGCCTTAAGCTGCACATTTGCAGCCATCCTCACGGGAGACCCCTCCCGTATTTTCTCTCTGCTTCATTGTGGCTTTTTGCCTCCTGATGAGGTGGCAAGGGAAAACAACACAAAGTTCTCCCCCCAGTCTTTGGCTTGCCACAAGCCACCAATCCCAGCACAGCAGTTGTTCAGGGGACTCAAGCTTCTGTTCCTCTTGAGTCCTGATTTCTTTTTAAGCATTTCTGTGTTGCTATGTGGTAATGCCACACCAAAGAAGCATTTAAAAATAATAAAATGAACATTTTTGTGTTGCTATGGAGAGATGCCACAGCAATAAAGCATCCCCCCCCCCCTTTGGGATTCTTCATGTTTGGTCTCTATGCTTGGGTAGATTTTTGAGAGGCTGGAAATGGTAACTGGATCCCAATGAGTGATAGTGTGTGAACAGGGAGGCTTAAAAACAAAGAGCATGGATGCCTGGCTGATCGGGAGAGGGCTGCTTCATCACACAACCCTCCCTTTCCCCATTATAACCCAAACTGCAGAAAACACAAATGGGAATATGTCTTGGATGCCCGATCTCAAAACCGACGATGACAATGCACAGGCTTTATTTTCACTTGGGGATTGTAGCTTTGCAATCCTGCAGCAACATGGACCTTGCCATTAAAAAAAAAAAAACTTGGAGCAGGAAATAGAGATGGGAGGGCGGGTGTGAGGGCAGGCAAAATGCTGCTGTCACGCGTTTCTCCCTCCACACAAGCTTGCCGCTATTCCTATAGTTGTTCCCTGATGTGAAGCACTATAAGAAGTGGCAAATCCAGTTTTGGTGATTTCCCTCATCTTGAGGCAAATCTGGGCAAAACTCGTCCCAGCCCCTGCACGGCCCCAGGCTGCTGACGAAGTCATGTGGAAGCAGCACTAAAACTTGCCAGCATTTAGAGACTGTCCAGGGGCAGATTCCTCATGTAGAATCAGTCTGGGTCTTTTCCATTTAGAAAAAAAAAAACATCTAAGGGAGATATGGTGGAATTCCCCCCTTCCAAAATGCTGGAACTCTAGTGAGGCTGAGATAGGCAGTAGATTCAGGATGGTAAAAAGGAAATACTTCTTTATACAGTGAATGATTAAAATGTTGCATTTGTGACCAGAGGGCATAGTGAAGGGAATTTCCATATTCAGACATAGTAAATCTTCAAATCCCAGTGCCAGGAGGAATCATCAGGTGGAAGTCTCAGCCTCTAAGCCCTGTTGTTGGACCTGCAGAGGAACTGTTTGGCCACAGGGTTAGAAAGGATGCAGGACTAGATGGTTCATCTGTCTCTTCTTATGCCTCTGATTGGTATTTCTGAGCATTTCTTATGCAAGCCACTCTATTGACTGTTGACTTGACTGCTAAAGCTTAAAAGGAGGTTTATATAACCTTGACCACTTATCATCCTCAAATTTATGATCTGGTACCTTCAGGGAAGGAAGCTGCTATCAGCTTGTAGTAGGGCTCACCTCTTTTCCCTATGCCACTCCAACTGGCCCTCTGGAACTATTATTTGCTCCACAGGGGAAACCATTATTTCATGTTGCCAGTAGATCCCCAAAACATTGTCAATGATTGCTGGGTGTGTGTTTTTTAACATTTAGGAAAATGGTAGGAGGCTCCCAATCAAAACTGGCCCGTGTAGCTGATATTTACCATTAAGATCCACTGGATGTCTGATCCAGGATCTTTAAGGACCTCTGCCATTTTGACCATCCTCCTGCAGTGCGGAGCTATTGAAAAAGAGCATTTGCTACTGTCTGATATGACAACCAATGAGAAATCCTTTGTACAGCAACACAAAATGCCATCTAGTCTCCACAACAATGCATCAATGAACTAATTAATCAAGCATGAGTTGAAATCAGTCTCTTTTGATTCCTTTCCATTGAAAACAGATTCCCCATTGGTCTAGGTAATTATCTCATAATGAGATTATCTCCTATGTTCCTATTGTTAGCTGAGTCTGGCAGGAGAAGGGATACAATGAGTAATGAATGTAGGGGGGAGGCAGGGAGAGAAATGATTTCTGTTCACTCCATATCCAGGTCTGTTGCTAGGAAGCAAAAACAAACAAGTTGAATAAATCTTGTCATCTCTTGAAATGCACATGCTTGTATTTCATATAGCTTTTTATTTAAAAGTACTTATTTTACTTAAATAAGTCCAATGACTATTTGGGGATTCAAAAACATAGTTTTAGGAAAAATATAGAGAAGCAAAATGAAAAGGAGAAAACTAGAAACTTTTCTTCTAGTAGAGAAAAATATGAATAATTTGCCACAACCTTGTTTAATTTAGCAGAGGTTATTCTCTTTTATCTTGTAGAAGCACTGTTATTACAATGTTAGATCCATATAGTTGGTTAACAGCAAAACACCATTCTGATTTCTGACAAACTTTCCTAGTTTTCTGGAAAGGAAGCACAGAGAGGGATAAATCAGTGATTTTGGTCTCATTGTTTTCTGGCCAAAATTAAGGCCAAATTAGATTTGACAAATCCAAGGGCCTGTGGATGCTACTGCTAATTTTAAGAGATTTAGAAATAAGTTAGGGATGGGTTGTGTTACCGCTATTCCTAAATGCCTGTTCCCACTCCCCACCCCTGTTTTGGTATATAAAATTATGCATACAGTAAAGACAGCTGATAAAGAGAACTTCCCCCCCTTTCCTGTAATACTAGAATTTGGGAGCACCCACTTAAGTTAAAGACATATGAAATACCTCTGTAGACAATGAGTAAACTGTTTTGTGGACATCATTGCCAATGGATATAATGATGGCCACAAGTTCAGATAGTTTGGAAAGGGTGAGGCAAATTCATGGAAATTAGTATCAGTTGCAAACCTTGGTCTCTGTGCACTGTTTGTCTGCACTCTGAGGCAAGTGGAATGTGAAATTGATTTCTGGAGTTGATGGACCACTTGTGTGATCCAGCAGTGCTCTTACAATGTTATTTTACAAAGGCTGGTCTGTCTTGCTTCCTCCAACTCAGTTATGTCACAGTGATCTCCATGTATGTTTCATTGATAATGTTCATGCCATCGCCATCAATGCTTTGCAGTAGGGAGTAGCAAACATCTTGTAGCAGATATGTGTATCAGATGCTGGTGATATAGGTCCTGAAAACTCTCTGTGTTCTCAAAAACAGGACAGCAGAGACCAACCAAGTTAAAATCAAACAGAAGCATTACAAAAGGCAATCATATCATTGAGATACCTTCCCACATTCTGTAGGGCATTAACCAGTTTACCAAGAAGCCTCATCCCAAGCTTTTCCAGATAAAAATGCATTTAAAACTTCATTGATGATGTTCCATTGGAAAATACCTGATTTATGATTGTTTGAACTTTTTCCCCTTGCCCCACACTGTTCATGTATAGACTATTTTTATTCCTGAGGAGAAAATGAAGCAGGGGCTATTAGAAAAGAGGTCTACATTTTCCTTGAATAGAGAGAATTCAATTTAATGAAGAAGCAGGAGCAAGCTGCTTCTAATTGTATAAATAATTGTGTTATTCTCCCATTTCTTTTGACTGTTGTCATGTAATCTGAATCCACATTTATGTTTCCCAGAGGGAGGTAATAACCATAAAAGAGATATTCTCTGCTTTGTTTCCTCTTTATAGTATTGTATGGGGAAGTAAAGGGGAGAAAAGAACTATCATTTCAATTTGTAACACAATTCACTTTTTTCCCTGAAAGAGGGCATTCTATTAAAATAGCATAATGCCACTTTGACAGAAGCTCAGGTTTAATAATATTACACCTCTGTAGTTGTCAGACAATCCTATTAATTTAAAAGAACCTTTCTTGTTTCAGATAGCATAGATTGACAATGCAGCAGCTTAAAAACAGGAAGGCAGCCATGTTGTTCTCTTAAGACCTTGAGTCTGTGATGTGGAACAATGAGACCAGTGTAGATTGAAACACCCATTTGTATTTTGTTTATTTATTTATTATATTTATATACCGCCCTCTTTGGGGGCTCAGGGCGGTTTACATAATAACATAAGAACAATACATGGAACAGTCTATAAAACATTTGATAACCATGAAATAATCGCTGATAAATGTAAACATATAACAGTATAGTAGTATTGTTACCCTAGAGGTAGGCCATAATGGAAGGGTGCCTCACACAGAGGCACCTTCACACTGTGGTGCAGGCCTAGTGTGTGTGTGTGTGTTGCTAAAGTGAACTGCTGAACACGCTGTTATTGCAATGCAAGTAGAAAGCACAAAGAACAATAGCTGCTTGTACGCTTACATGCAAGAAGCTTCTGTGTTTGAGTACAGGCCTGAAGGCCAAAAGAGATACATGGATACATGATATGTGCAAGTGACGTTAATAAAAGATGCTGTTCTTCGGGGGGAGCTCGGCTGAAAGTCGGGAGACTTCCCTTACACTCCGATACCTGCGTGCGTGTCTGAATCTCTCTCATCCCAACACACACACAGAAACCAGCCTGGCAGAGACTGACTATGGAGTCAGTAGGGCCTCTCAACAAACCTAGGAACTTTTTTTTGTGTACTGGGAAGTATATCAGGTGTGTATATCAGGAAGTATATTAGGTGTGCCTAAATTGGACAATGTGTGCATGCATACATTGCCAAAATTGTTAGTTTTTTTTCATTTTATGGTCTACATTTATGTAGGATAAGATTAATCTGTAAACTGTGATAAAACCTCGAATGGCCCCTCCGAGTGTCCGGGGGCCAGGGGGCCAATCGGGAGCCATGCAGCACGTGGCTTCCGATTGGTCACTTGACCCATCCTGGACTCGGAAATGAGGGGGCCAGGGGAGGAGGCTTTGCCGCCAGGAAAGGAGCAGTGACACCGCATCGAAGAAGTGGTGGGCCTGCTCCTTTCCTGCAGCCAAAGCTGAGATATCGGGGGAGGGAGAGGGGTGGGGGAAAGGCTTCGGAACGGTGAGAGAAGCAGGGCCTGCTCCTTTCACCTCACCGAAGTCAGGCCCTCGGGGGGGGGAGGTGGCAGGGCCAGCGCTACGGAGGGGCCTGCCAGGAGCCCTGAAAGGCCGCCGGGGCCACCAGCGCCCATTGTATTTCTATATACAATGGGCTTTACATCTAGTTACCTCATAAAACTGGACCTTGGTAGGGATCTGTAGACTGATGAGAGTATATATGTCTAGACACCATTGTCTAAAATCCCCAGAAGCATGAATCACTGCTGTAGTTTAGTTTTAGCATTTGAGTACAACTACACAACTATGAAATTGTTTGGGTTACCTTGAGTGAGTTGCTTTTTCTCTCTTTCAGCCCAACCAGCCTCAGAGGTAGTACTGCCAAACCTCTGTTGGTCCAAACTCCCATTGGCCACTGCCATTCCCAGAGTTCCATTTACTGTTTTTTGCTCCATGTACTCTGCCCTGAGCCTCAGGAGAAGGTGGTATATAAACAAACAAGCAAACAAACAAACAGATAGACAAACAGACAAACAGACAAACAAACAATGAAGTCTCAGTGGGCAGAAAAAGCCAAAATTCCAAGAGACAATTCATTGTATTCAGCCCAGAAAAGGAAAATGTTCTATAAAATTGCTCTGCCAAGGAAACAAAAACTGGAATCAGTGGTGTTAAGCCTACTTTTGCTTATATATGCAGAGCTCTTTTTCTTCTGTTCACCTTGCTACAACAAAACGGAGCCCTGTGAACACTGTAGAATGTATGACTCAGAAAAGATTCGTCCATTATAGCTATCCTTGTGTTTTGTCAATGAAAAAATAGGATGATTAGATCAGCAAAGGTTTCCTTAGCTTCTTTCATCCCCTCCCCCATTGTGATATGATAATTGTAGGGTAGATGTTACCTGATTAGCTGCTTTGCTGGTACTGAAGTACTCATTAATATCAATTTAAAACTATGAAAATACCTTAGAAATAAATAGAATAAAAAACTGTTTTAATCATTTGTTCCCTACTTCCCCCATCCTCAATAAATTACTGCTGAGGGACCATTGATCACATTTCCTCTGAGTTTAGTTGCCTTCCCTTGAAATAATTTCAGATGATGTCAGGCTGATCTGTCAAAATGATAGTATTTGATGGGAAAATTAGGCTCAGAGAAAATGGTTATTTTCTATACTCTGTAATCTCAAGTTTGCAGTTCCCAATGTTTGCATTCTGATGCTGAAGATTTCAAATAGATAAAATCTTATTTATTTGCATTGAGGGATGTGTATGCCCAATTCCAATTATCTGTTCTGACTGCACAAACACTCCCCTAGCCTCTCTCCTTTTCTTGACTCCTTCCCTTTTTTGCACTCTCCCAACTTAAATTTTATGTGTCCTCCATCTTCAGCCCTATTTATTATTTATGTACTTCATTTCTATCTCACCATTCTCTACAATGGTGATCCAAAGCAGCTTAAACAATTCTCCTCACCACCATTTTATTCTCCAAATAGCCCTGAGTAGAAAAAATGTTGAAAGTGCCCTTCTTCCAGCCTAACCAGTTCCTGCCCCATCAAAGGAAGGAGAGATGCAGTCTGCCTGCTCTTCTACTACTGAGGCATTTTTCACGTTTGTAGAAATATCCACTTATGGTTCCAATCTTCAGATTTAGGTATTCTCAGATTTGGCTGACTTGAGAATTATAATATGACAAGTGAGGACCCACAATAAACTTGCAGAGAAGGTGCATCCCTCCCCTCTTTGCCTCTTTCCCCTTTCTCTATTCTGTAACAAACTTACCCCTCTTTCTTCTACCCTCCCCTTCTTTGTTAATCTTCCTATCTCTATTTCTCCTTTCTGCTCAGAGTACTCCTTCATTTTTCCTTAACTGACAACCTAAATCCTCTCTCTTTTGCCCCCACCCCTTTTCCCATCAATTTACCCCCTCTTTCTGTTATGATCCCTCCTTCTCTACTTTTCCCACCTCTTTTCTCCCCTCCCCTTATATGTCTTCCCCCTTTCTCTTCATCTGTCAATTTACTGGTTCCTCTCCACTCCTGGTCCATCAATCTCCCCTTCCCTTCTATCAGAGTACCCCAACTTTCTCTTCTTCTTCTCCCTTTCCTTCTCTGACAATTCTCTATCTTTCTACACACTCCCCTTGTCAATATTCCCCTCACTCTCTCTCCCCTCCTTACCTTATCAGCCATGGCACCTACAGTGTCAGGAACTGCTCAGGGCCCAGAGCAGCTTCCCTATTACCCAGCCATATCTGGCTCCATGCTTGGCCACAGCAACAGCAGAATCTGGGAGCTGCTATGAGGCTAGAGAGCCTCCTAGAGGCCACCTCAACTGCAACTGACCCCACTGATGTTACTGTGGCTGGGCCAGGAGAACTTCTCAGATGCTGGCACCACCATAGCTGGGCCCAGAGAGCCTCCTGGATGCCGGCACCACCACAGCTGAGACTGGAGAGCTTTCTGGCATTTCCCACTGAAACTACGCCCAGAAGGATTCTTGACGTTCACTGCCATCATGGCCAGGCCTGGAGAGGCTTCCAGCAGCATCTGCTGTCATGACTGGGCCCAGAGTGGATCATAGTGGGGGCCACTGCCAGCTCTACAGGTAACTGCATTGTCTGTGTGGCTGTTTTATTTCAGGGGGTAGGATGCTTTTTGTGATTTCAGATTTCTCTGGAAACTAGGGGGATGGGATTTAGTAGGATAATCTGTTTAATATCAGTCAGTGTGACACTGATCTGCAGAGTTAGATATCCATAAGTGGGGGCTACACACTGCTATTAGATAGATGAAGATGATGACAAATGAAGAACCTGTAAGGAGTTGCAGGTGGTCAATTCCTCTTATCACCTTCTCCATGCTATTTTCTCTTTCCCTTCTTCCAGAAACCTTGATATATTCTTCCACTTTCCTTCTTCATGCTCTTTTTTTGCACTCACCAACTAGCCTTATTTCTAACTGTCCCCAGTCTCCATATATATATATTATTTATTTAATTCATTATATCTCACATTTCCAATTGGGATTTAAAGGATATTATTCTCTTATACATTTTAGCCTCATAACATAGGTACAGCTCAATTGCTTAAACAGCTTTCAACAGTCTTTCTAGGCTGACTTCACCAAATCTTGCTGATTGCAATTCCAAAAAAACTCTAATCACTACAGCATATTGGCTTTTGTGGGAAGACCACTGTTGCCTGGGGGAGTTGGAGTGTGGGAAGAGGCTAAGAATGGAGCAACCTACCAGCAGCAGGACCTTTCAGAGAGGCCAGTTCCTCTTCCATCGAGCAAGCAGCAGGAAAAGGAAGAAGAGGACAGATAAGCCTCATGATTGGCCCTCATTGGAAGAGTTTCCTCTCCCTATTGATGGCACACCCCTGGGAAGGGCCAATCAGGCAGGGAGTGCATTGTCTGCATGCAATTTAAACTAATTAGCTCTCATTTGCAGATTTGAACTGTTTGGCTCTCATTGACAGGGTGCAATTTGAACTGATTGGCCCTGATTGGGTGAGCGTTCTCTCCCTATTGTCTTCACACTCCCAGGATGGGCCAATCAGGTAGGGATTGAGTTGTCTGCATGCAGTTTGAACTGATTAGTCATCATTGGCAGATTGCAATTTGAACTGATTGGCCGTCATCAACAGAGCGCAATTTGCACTGCTTGGCCCTAATTGGCAGAGCACAATTTGAACTTATTGGCCCTCCTGGCAGAGTTGTGTGTCCCTGTTGGCAGCACCCCCCCCCCCGACCAATCAGGTAGGGAGTGAGTTGGCAGCACACAACTTCAACTTTATAATGTTTAATGATAGTGATAATTTGTGATAAGTGCTAGATTCTGCTTAATACACTTTTTGCAGCCTTTGACATACATAGCTGGAGATTTTAAATGTTTCTAAAGCAGTCTTGCTGATCTTTTGACTTTCCAAGTTAAATGCAGCCCTTAAACCATGAATGTTTGTGTAACAGGTGTGTAATAAATCTCTTTGTTCCCTAGGGCTGAAAAAGGAAAGGGGAGCTATCAAGGCCACAGTTTATATCTGGTGGCCTGTATAGGGTCTGGTATGTCACAGATCATACAGACCTAACCATGGCAAGAAGAACAGAAGAAAATGTTCAATTTAGTTCTACAATTGCAAGACAAATACTTTTTTCATAAATATAGATTTGTTTTGAGGTAATGGTGCAGTTCAGAAGCTGTATCATTTCACCTGTCAGATTTTGCAGGTTAACTTAATGAGTAGTGAATTGTGAATTACACACCTTCCAGGACAGTCAACTGTGAGATGATAGACATGGGTAAATATTGGATGCACTGAAAGCAGAGTTCAGGACTGGAAATGAAGCGTATAATGCTAGTGATTTGTAACAAGCTGAAAAGACATCAGGCCAAATGCTTCTGCCACACTACCAGTGGGAGAAGCACCAATATTCCTTATAACCAAATTTGGCCTATTTTCTAAAATCGATGTGGGCCAGGAAGTAGCCTATAAGAAAGAAATGTTAAAATATTTTTTTGTGTTAACTGCATACTATAAAAGCTAGTGACTCGCAGTGAGAAGAAAACATTTTGCAACCAAGGATCTATAGCTTGCATAGCTGAAAATACATAAGCTAAATCTCCACCTACAAAAAGAGGGTATGAATGGCTAAAGAGTAGCAGAGAAAGGAATCTGATTCATTCAACATAGTCTTTGCAAAGGAGCTTGTATATTATAATTAAAACATTTATACTATTTTCTTATACATGTTCTTCTTATTTAATTATACCATGAATTTCCCTGTATACATTCCTTATTAATGACCTACATGCTAAAATATCTTATAGAAACAGAGTTGGAAGAGGCCATTCAGGCCATCTAGTCTAACCCCCTGCTCAGTGCAGGATCAGCCTAAATCTTGTATGCCTTTGGTTTCTGGTTTGAGGCATCAAACCCATAATTCCAGTTATCTATCTATTTTAGAGAATGCCTGTTGATATAACAAATAAACACTTACATGAATAGCAATAGTGGCAGGATTGCTCTGAGGAAGTGTGGTGAGAACAAAAATGTCCTTCTATCAATTTCTCCTTTTGGTCCTGTCATACTTTGTTAGGAGCATTTTTGAATAGATTACATTTGGCTTTAAAAAGATGGATACATTCCCAGTTCATCCTCCAGGTACCATTATTTTATTGATTGATTGATTGATTGATTGATTGATTGATTGATTGATTGATATATACCACCCTCCCCTGAGGCTCAGGGCGGTTTACAGGGAACTGGAGAAAAAACAGTACAAATAACATGATAAGTTGAACAATAGTGATACGGTCATAAGAGGAGAACAATAACATAATGGAACAAACATGGTGGGAAAATCAATTTTAACTGTAACATACTGACAGCCCCATGGGATGGACATGTCAGTTGTGGTCCATGCCCTTAGCTAGTGGTCATCACTGATACATCTTGAAGGCATTACTACTATAAACAAAATGTTTTATTTTGTCTATTCAGAATATATTACAGCCCATTTTTATTAGATGATCCCTATTCTATGGAGAGAGACAGAGTTCAAGCACCAGCTGATATTAAACTGGAACATGCTCACATGCATGCATTCCTCCCCTCTCAGGTGGGAAAAATAGTAATTAGAAACTATTTCCTATATGTTGTTGTTGTTAGATGCGAAGTCATGTCCGACCGATCGCGACCCCATGGACAATGATACTCCAGGCCTTCCTGTCCTCTACCACTACTCGAAGTCCATTTAAATTTGCATGACTGCTTCAGTGCCTCCATCCAGCCAACTCATTCTCTGTCGTCCCCTTCTTCTTTTGCCCTTGATCGCTCCCAGCATTAGGCTCTTCTCCAGGGAGTCCTTCCTTCTCATGAGGTGGCCAAAGTAATTGAGTTTCATCTTCAGGACCTGGCCTTCTAAGGAGCAGTCAGGGCTAATCTCCTCTAGGACTGACCGGTTTGTTCGCCTTGAGGTCCAAGGGACTCGCAAGAGTCTTCTCCAGCACCAGAGTTCAAAAGCCTCAATTCTTTGACACTCGGCCTTCCTTATGGTCCAACTTTCACAGCCATACATTGCAACTGGGAAGACCATAGCCTTGACTAGACGCACTTTTGATGGCAGGGTGATGTCTCCGCTTTATAGGAAGCTGTCTAGATTTGCCATAGCTTTCCTCCCCAGGAGCAAGTGACTTTTAATTACTTTGCTGCAGTCCCCATCTGCAGTGATCTTGGAGCCCAGGAAAATAAAACCTGTCACTACCTCCATTTCTTCCCCATCTATTTGCCAGGAATTGAGAGGGCCGGATGCCATGATCTTCGTTTTCTTGATGTTGAGTTTCAAACCAACTTTTGCACTCTCCTCCTTTACCCGCATCAACAGGCTCTTTAGTTACTCTTCGCTTTCTGCCATTTGAGTGGTATCATCTGCATATCTGAGGTTGTTGATATTTCTCCCTACAATCTTGATCCCAATTTGTGACTCTTGTAACCCCACCTTTCTCATGATGTGCTCCGCATACAAGTGAAATTGGCAAGGCGACAGTATACAGCCTTGCCAAACTCCTTTCTCAATTTTGAACCAATCTATGATTTCATGCCCGGTTCTCACTCTTGCTTCTTGACCTGCATATAGGTTTCTCAAGAGACAGATAAGATGCTCTGGTATTCCCATCTCTTTAAGAACTTGCCACAATTTGTTGTGCTGTACACCAGGGGTAGTCAACCTGTGGTCCTCCAGATGTTCATGGACTACTATTCCCATGAGCCCGTGCCAGCAAACGCTGGCAGGGGCTCATGGGAATGGTAGTCCATGAACATCTGGAGGATCACAGGTTGACTACCCCTGCTCTACACAATCAAAGGCTTTAAGCATAGTCAATGAAGCAGAAGTAGATGTTCTTCTGGAACTCCCTGGCTTTCTCCATGATCCAGCGTATGGTGGCAATTTGATCTCTAGTTCCTCTGCCTCTTTGAATTCCTGCCTGTTCTCAGTCCACATATTGCTGGAGCCTAGCTTGTAGGATTTTGAGCATAACTTTGCTAGCATGAGAAATGAGTGCAATGGTACGGTAGTTTGAACATTTTTTGGCATTGCCCTTCTTTGGGATTGGAATGTAAGCTGATCTTTTCCAATCCTGTGGCCACTGTTGAGTTTTCCAAATTTGCTGACATATTGAGTGTAGCACTTTTACTGCATCGTCTTTTAAGATTTTGAATAGTTCAACTGGAATGCTGTCACCTCCGCTAGCTTTATTGTTGCTCAGACTTCCTAAGGCCCATTTGACTTCACATTCCAGGATGTCTGGCTCCAGGTCAGTGACTACCCCATGGTTATCAGGGATGTTAAGCTCGATCTTGTATAGTTCTTCTATATAATTTTGCCACCTTTTCTTAATCTGTTCTGCTTCTATTAGGTCCCTACCATTTTGATCCTTTATCATACCCATGTTTGCATGAAACATTGTCTTCATATCTCCAATTTTCTTGAAGAGATCTCTGGTCCGCCCTATTCTATTGCTTTCTTCTATTTGTTTGCACTGTTCATTTCAGAAGGCATTCTTATCTCTTCTAGCTATTCTCTGGAATTCAGCATTCAGTTGGGTGTATCTTCCTCATTTTCCCTTGCCTTTCACTTCCCTTCTCTCCTTAGCTATTTGTAAAGCTTCCTCAGACAGCCATTTTGATTTCTTGCATTTCTTTTTCTTTGGGATGGTTTTAGTTGTTACCTCTTGTACAATGTTGCGAACCACGGTCCATATTTCTTCAGGCACTCTGTCTATCAGATCTAATTCCTTAAATCTATTTGTCACCTCTACTGTATATTTGTTAGGGATATGATTTAGTTCATACCTGAGTGGCCTATATAGCACAACCTATAAAAGTTAATCGGGATGATCTCCCTCCTCACCTGATTTAAAATCTGGTTTAGAATTCAGAATATGGGGAGGGACTAGCACCAATTCATCTATGCACTTGCCTTCATATGTCACTGGTCACTTGAATTACTTTCTACCTGAGAGATTCAAATGAGTAGCCATGTTGGTCTGAAGTATCACAAGAAAATCGGAATCTAGTAGCACCTTTAAGACCAACAAAGATTTATTCAGGGTGTGAGCTTTCGAGTGCAAGCACTCTTCGTCAGACTATGATGCCCGACTTAGTCACTGTCACTCATGCAATGCAACAGTTGTGTCCAGACTAGATTAGCTCTACACATCACTGCCTTTGAAACTGGTCTAGACACTCCAACTGGGTCTTCATGAGGACCCAGTGGACAGCACCAGTTATACCTCTCCCAGCTGCACTAGCTCCAGATTAGAGAATGAATCAGGTTCAAGATTTTGATTTTCATTTTTTAATCCCTATACAGTTTGAGCCCCCTGTATCTACAAGATCGATTATTTCCTTATACCCCCTAAAGAGGTCCTGTGGCTGGGCAGAAAGGAGGTAGGACAGAAAGTGCATTTACCCACTCAGGCTGGCGTGCAGCTTAACATTCTGCCCTCGGCCAGAAATTTGGGTGTGATTCTGGATACCTCCCTTTCAGTGGAGGCCCAGATCACAGGTTTAGCCTGCATTGCATTTTGCCATCTTTGCCAGGCTGGGCTACTAATGCCCTACCTGCCCTCAGACCACTTGGCTACAGTGATCCATGCAATGGTCACCTCCAGATTAGATTTCTCTAACTTGCTCTACACGGGCCTACCCTTGTCTTTGACCCTGAAATTGCAGCTGGTACAAAATGCAGCTGCCAGCGTCCTCACCCGTGCATCTTGAAGGGCCCATATTCAGCCTATTCTGAAGCAGCTGCATTGGTTGCCATTTGTAGCCCGGATCAGATCTTTAGTCAGCAAAATTACATATTTAAATTTTTCCCTATTAGATGTGTTTGTCTAACTAACCCCCAACTAAAACATACATGTTTTATGTATATTATATTAATGGCTTATCTGGTATATGGAGTTGGTTCACATCGTAACACTATGTGTGTATGTTTGATTTTTAACACTGAGTCATCATCTGCCATAAATTTCTTGAATGCCCCTCAGAAATCTGTCCCAAGAGATATTGTACATATTTCTCTACTCAGGTACAGAAGGCAATTGTTCTATTGATCCTGCATTAGCTCAGTTTGATTCACTCTTGAAACTGCGATTGGAGTGATTATAGTGTGAAGAAGGCTCAATGGACAATTTAAACCAATTCCTCACAGTACATTTAACCATCAGAAAAGAAAAAATAATTCTTATGATGTGTTATCCACATTACATGGTTTATTGATGTGGAAATTAGCGAGGAGACATCTTGGAAATGAAAATCATTGAGCAGATGTTGTATACATCTATGCTAAATTTTAAGGAAGCAATTACTGAATAAGGAATACTAAAAGCAAATGAGTAACCCATTCACAAAAGTCTGTATCACTAGGACAAAATTATTCTGTTACTTTATCTTAAAAAAAATCACTGGAGAAACTTCTCCTGAAGGTAGGGCTTCTTTTATAGATATGGGTTCATAACAGAAGATTAAGTATTAGAAGACACTATTATAGAACAGTAACTTCTACACTGGTGAACTATAAAAAGAGTATAATGAAGGGTCTAGTTCTCAACCATGTTTAGATAAGAAATTCTCAAATAATGTTTATCATTTAAGAAGCCAGAACAAGGTATCAGATTACATAGAAAATTATCACTCTATTGAGGGCATTTCTCACTGATATCCAATGACAAGTCTAGGAAGATTGCTAATTATCTTAGGAGAGAGAAAAGAGGATCATACAGAGGTTTTTTGTTGAAAAGAGAGAGAAACCTCTATCAAATTTTTATCCTACTTCTTCTCCAAGGACTGTCTCTTCCTCCGCTAAAATAAACCATCTATCATATGCAATACACATTTATAAGACAAAGTTCCATAATTAAGAATTCAAAGCAACTGATGGGCACTTGGCTTAGAAAACCGGGACTAGGGAAGTGGAAAACGACTAGCAATGTTCTTTAAAATATGTAAATACTGAGATCTAGTGATCAGAAACCAGATATAGTTTGATGTTAAAAAAACTTTACTAGGATTAGATAAAATTTCTCTTTTTATTCAAGCTATAGAACAGGCTTTAATGATTTATATTGTTTAGCAAATATGTCTAGGGACCATGGAACAGAGATATAGGTTTCAGGAACTTCTTGCCACAGTGAAGAAGAGGTACAGCAAGCTAAAAGTAATACAGAATCAAAACAGAATTAAAAACCATTGCACAGAGTTAACACAACACAGCTAAAACTCACCACCAAATGCCCCCTGGGATCATAGAAGCATAGAGTTGAAAGGGACTAACAAGGTCATCTGTCCAACACCCTGCAGAATGCAGGAAATCCACAACTATCTGCCCACCTGCTTATAATTTTTCTAAGTTCACAAAATCAGCATTTCTGTCAGTTGGCTATCTGGCTGAAAAACTTCCAAAGAAGGAGAACCCACCACCTCCCAAGGAAGCCTCTAACTGTTAGGGACTTCTTCCAGAATGTAATGTTATAGAACTTAACAAAATACATCCATCATTACTCACAATAAACAAGTTAACATTTTGTTACTGAGCTTAAAGTGATATTGCAATAAGCTGTTGATTAAAGGGTTGATTAAATACTTTACTAAATTTCAGAGAATTGAGTACTATTGCAACCAAATTGCAGTAATATATTGCCTTTATGAAACTAGTATTTAAATTAAGACTATAGATAGGTGGGGCTGATTACAAGTTGATAGGTGTTTTTAACTTCCTACCTACATATATCTGAATGTTATTTTTTCTCAATGGAAACTAACTGTGTTCAATTCAGTATGGTTTTAACATTTTTAGATATAAGAATTAGACATGATTTCTCTTAGATATTCAGTGAATGTGATCAAATGTTTTTTGGCTAGTGTATCTGAATCCTATGATTTTCATACTGAATAGATCTGGGATGAGTTAGATATAAGACAATCTTTTTCAACCTTTTGAATGTGGAGGAGCCCTTGAGATAAATTTTCAGGCCTCAAGGACCCCCAGATGTGCTGTCAGCTGGTCACACCTCCTTGTCATGCCCCTTGGAAGTGACTTGTCACCAGAAGTGACATCACCACCCGTACCCTTCACCTTCCTTTCACTCCCTCCCCCACCTTTACAATTATGGCAGCTCTGCCTCATGTAAGCTGGAACAAAGGGCAGGTGTTGAGAAGACAGCCCAAACCCCCATATCATGCCACAACCAATTCCCCCCGTTTGATTTTTACATTCATGGTCTACCCACAAAGCCCTCTGGTCAAAGGTAGCCCATTCCTTAGCTTGTGGCCAAGTCTATTAAAGTAGCAGGGGAAATCCTATCGGATTCCATAATTTTGTCTGTACAACAAAGGGGTACCCCTGTGAATATGTTATAGCAAAATTCTATAAAAGTTTTGTTGTCTTTTCCTTAATTTCTCTTCCTCTTATCCATAATCTTCTCCCCGTTCATTTTGGTCTCTTCCTTTCATGATATGAAAGGAAACTTTTAGCTTAGCTGCAAATAGCATGGGATGTGTGGCTGTAAATAATCTGGGCCAGGATATTTTGAGTCCTTTCAGTTTTGGCCCAGAAACTCCAATGATCACCTTGATGCTGGTGGCCAATTTTGAGATTTCTGTTTTTATTTTCTGAGAGTTGTATCAGCTACCAATGGACAGGTAGATGAGTGTGCAGATTCATTTATTATTACAGATGCATGCTAACAGCCAACCAAGAAATATGTTTTGTTATGCTACTTGATTTGGATTAGGGTCATATGAGGGATCCAGATGGAATCTTTATCCATTTACCCATGGGGGCTTTACCCATGGGGGCTCTCAACAGCCCTACCAAGGTACAGTTCTTGGAATCTCCAGTTTAAAGGATCAGGTAGTCATCATTATGAATAACATTCACCTGAGACCCTGGAGAGCCGTTGCCACTTGGGGGAGATAGTCCTGAACTTAATATAGCAATGGTCTGACTCAGCATATGGAAGCTTCATGTACTTGTGTGAGGAGTCTTTCAGAAGCAAAAGGTGGTATTTGACATCAGTACTAATGTGCTTCTCCCCCCCCCCTTGCCACCTCTTTTTCCCCACTCATCCTTTGCTGCATCCTCCTTCTTTCTTGTTCACTCTTTTTTACTCTCCTCACCCTTGTCACCTTATCCCTGCCACAGATGTGGCCATTTCACATTATTAATGAGGATGCTGGGCAACCTCCAAAATGGCTCTCATTTTTGTAAACTTAACAGTCTATATTTAAAAAAAAACTGCCCTCATTTTTTATTTTCACGTTTCTCTGCAACCCTAGTAGCAGTCCCAGGTTTATAGAATCCCCCCCCCCACTCCACACACACACTCTCTGAAGCCACATTCAATATGATTAAGGCCCTGAGAAATATCTTTGCGGCTTCTCTAGATTTTGCAGATATTTTAACTAGATCCATTGAAACAGACAATGCTGTAAATTATGGAATACTAACACCAACAGACATTTATTTATGTAAATTAAATTCACTCCACTGAATGAAATAAAAGGACAGCTCTCTGGTGAGATCAGCACTAGTAGGGAATTGAGATGAAAATGCACGTCTCTCTTCTAATTTCATTTTTATGTAAATGATCTGGTCTTTTAATTATAGAAAAGGGTATATTTTCCAGAAGTACATATGAACCATCGATTTTATTCTAGTATTTATAATTGGGTGCTGCTATTATGATAAAAGTATCATGCAATTTTTTCAAAACCATAGAAAGTAAGACTGATCCAAACTTCATGGATTTGGGTATAAATCAAATCTACAACCTGAAGATGTCAGAACTCAAGAGTACATTGATAAAATGATGCTAATCAGAGAATCGTGTTAATAATCAGACTCTCTTTATTGGTCTCGTTTTGTCTTTCAGCAATTCCAACCCATGTAAATGCAACCTCTCAAGTGGCATTACAATAAGAACTTTCTCTCTCAATGACTTTGCATTTGTGACTTCCAAAGATCTATGCAGTAATTCATTTTGCTGCTCAATACATGTTGAATTGAGAAAGACATTTATATTTGGACTGCATGACTCATATTCAAAACACCAATGATCAGTGTAAAGACAATATCCTCTTGTTATCAAGAGAAATGTACAACTTATAGAACTGCTAAATTTGCAGTGACAGCACAGAGGATAAAGAGAATACAGGCATAAGTGCGGTGGATGGCAAAATAACTTTCCTTCTGTTTCTGTACATTTTCCCTGAATGGAATAATCCAATTTTAATGTGATTATTTCTCTCTGGGTTTTATTTTTATTATTATAGCTCTTTGCCTAAACAATAACATTACATATACTAAATTATTGATGCCTAAATATACTAAAATACCTTGTTGGAGATCTTGTCTTTTCAGCCTGCTTTCAATTACATTGTGTAGAATGTCAGTCAGGTTGTTTCAGAGGAATGCTATTCCATATTACGGTTATGACTTGGGTATTAGATTAAGATTGTTGTTTTAAGCATGCATGCACACACTTTGCTCTTACATTCTCTCTTCTGATAAAAGCTCTATATTCTAACCTGTGCACTAACACTAACCTTTTTGTCAAGTTCTTGGTTCTTAGCCCAAGACCATTAGGCCTGTTTTACCTGCTCATAGGCAATTTTATGGCTCCTGGGGCTGTATGTTTGACATACTAGTAAGTGTTTAGCTATTGACATGTTCTGGGCCATATAATCCATGATGACTTTCATCTCAAAAGAACTTGAACTTCATTGGCATAAGGACTTCTCTTCGCACCTTTGTGGCTAGTTTCAAGGTTTGTAGAAGCTCAAAATGGTGTTTACCATACAGTACTGTGACAGGCCAGCCATCTGGAGCCAATTGACAGGCTTGGATTGGCAAAGGGGGACCCTGGTAGCAGACTGGAGAACAAGGACATTTGAGGCAAGGTCAGAAGGGCAAGGTCAGAAATGGAACCAAAACTGCCCCAAGTCAACTCCTATGAGGAGGATGTTTTTTTTAAAGGAACAAGCAGGTTGATCATAGGATAACTGGCATGGAGGAGGATATCAATGATGTGTTAGAAATAATTGGGGAGGGAGCCAGCAAGGGGAACAAATGCCATTGACACAGTAAAGAGAAAAAGTGTATATAGCAGAGTCGCAAACTCTGGCTTGGAAAGTCCCTGGAGATATGGAGTGTGGAAAGGGCGGAGTTTGAGCATGGAGCTCATCAGATTATAATGACACAGAGCAGCTTTGAAAGCAGCCATTTTCTCCAGACAAGATGATCTCTTTGGCCTGGAGATGTTGTAATTCTAGGAGATGTCCAAGCTTCACCTGAATGCTGGTAGCCCTAGCAGGTAGAGAACTGACCAGAGTGCATGGCCCTTCCTTGAAATAGCTTTGAAGGGAGAAACAATGAGATGCCTGGGATTTGAGGGAGGGAGGCAAACTGAAAGAGAAAGATATGATATGTTCCCTATTCTGTTGCAAGGGCAACTGAATACACAGAGGCTTGTTGCCAATAGAATCCAGGTTGTTCAGCACCCAAAGCCTTGGTGGAGAAATGAAGCCTCCCCCCCACCAGTGATTCAGCCCCATTAAATATAGGCACCACAGGTCAATTCTTTATTCAATATATCTAATTGTAAGTGGTTTGCCATATAACAATTAAGCTGCAAATTGAGTTTTGGAAAACTTGTTATATAGAATAGATGACATTTTCAATGTGGAAGAAATACTGGATTAATCAATATATGTAAACCAAAAGGTCCTTTCCCAATAGACAAAGTAAATGAAATCAGCACACGGATCCAGCTGTTCTGGAGTTAAACTTTAGCACTGCTTTAGCCAAAAGGCTATGGCAATCTAAGTCCCATTAAGCTGCTGTCCCACTAGAATAATGTATAATTGAGGACAAATTGCATTAGCAATAAGTAGTTGTTCCAAAACTCACTGCAGTCTGAAATTAATGCAGGCATTTTGAAGTCAGCATGAGCACTGGACCATCTGGGAAGACATATAATGGTGGCACAGGGGAGAAGATAACTTGTGGGATGTAACACTGGTATAATCTAACAGTACCATGTCATTTTGACTTGTACAGAAGAATTACAGAAATGTGTTTTGATGGGTTGGTACACAGTTATGCAACTCCAGGCATTATAGCACCCCCATCTTATGCAATTGCAATGACCCTTCACGCTAACCCTATGGCCTTAAACTTTCCCTGTAACCAGTGCAAAAGCACAAATCTTTCCTGGCGTAGCCGTGTCATAAACATGTCATATAAAAACTTCCATTGCTCTTCAGGGGAATGATAGAGGAGCAGGTGGAACCACAGAGATGAGCACAAGGTATTCAGCATGGGTAAGATCAAAGATGAAGGATGCTAGGAACCTACTGTTGCCTTTATTCCCTTTTAAGTGGGTTTCCCAGAGTTATCTGGATAGCTGTCATTACAAAGAGACTGGTAGATTAGATAGATATTTTCTGTGTCAGACTGGATCCTCTGTACTCTCCAGGCATGGAACTGCTGTCTTTTCACCAACTGCTATGTCAACCTCTGCACCAACAACCAACCCACAAGCACATTTCTAACTGTATCACTTTTCAGTTGACAGCATGAGCCAAAATGACACCTCTCTCTATAAATGGTTCCAAAGTAGGCAATCTATTCTGTAGGATCTTGCTAAAAATCAACTGGCACATTATTTTCCTGTAGGCTGCTGCTAGTTTATAAGTGCAAGTATGCCAGTATTCTTCCCTGGTATTACTGAAAATTCTGGGCATTACTGAACATTCTTGGTCCTTGAACTGCTAGAACTGAGAGCTGTGATTTCTAAGACTCAGCATGGGTTTTGCAAGAACAAGTCATGTCAGACCAACCTTATCTCTTTTTTTGAGAAAGTTACTGCCTTGCTGGGCCAGGGGAATGCCTTGGACATAGTTTATCTGGATTTCAGTAAAGTGTTTGATAAGGTTCCACATGATATTCTTGTGGACAAGTTAGTAAAATGCGGTATGGATCCTAATTTTGTCAGGTGGATCAATAACTGGTTGACAGATTGTACCCAGAGGGTACTTGTTAATGGTTCAGCATCCTCTTGGAAAAGACCAACAAGTGTCCTGGGGCCTGTGTTGTTCAACATATCTATAAATGATTTGGATGAGGGATTAGAGGGGATACTTATTAAATTTGCAGATGATACTAAATTGGGAAGTGTAGTAAATACAACAGAAGACAGCAATATAGGATGGGGGAGATTTGTCTTGGCAGTAACTTATGCAAAAAGGATCTAGGCGTCTTAGTAGACCATACATTGAACATGAATCAGTAGTGTGACTCGGTGGCTAAAAAGGCAAATGGTATTTTGGGCTGTTTCAAACGAGTATTGTGTCCAGAACACAGGTGGTGATAGTACCGCTTCACTCTGCTCTGGTTCAGCCTCACTTGGAGTACTATATTCAGTTTTGGGCACCCCAGTTGAAGAGGGATGTAGACAAACTGGAATGTGCCCAGAGGAGGGCAACAAAGATGGTGAGGGGTTTGGAGACCAAGATGTATGGGGAAAGGTTGGGGGAACTTGGTCTATTTAGCCTGGAGATAAGACGACCAATAGGGGATCTGATAACCATCTTCAGGTATTTAAAATGGTGCCATATAGAGGATGGAGCAGAATTGTTCTCTCTTGCCCCCAGAGGGACAGACCAGAACGAATGGGATTAAATTAATTCAAAAGAAATTCCGTCTAAACATCTGGAGGAAGTTCCTGACAGTTAGAGCGGCTTCTCAGTGGAACAGGCTTCTTTGGGAGGTGGTGGGTTCTCAATCTTTGGAAATTTTTAAACAGAGGCTAGATAGCCATCTGATGGAGAGGCTGATTTTTTGAAGGTTCAAGAGGGCGGCAGGTTACAGTAGATGAGCGATAGGGTTGTGAGTGTCCTGCATAGTGCAGGGGGTTGGACTAGATGACCCAGGAGGTCCCTTCCAACTCTATTATTCTATGCTTCTATGACAAAGGGGATCACTAAAAACAGGTTAAATTTTCTTCTCCAATATACCTCTATATACCACTCCTGGGTGGGAGCCCCCGGAGTTTTCATTGGGTTCCCCCCCTCCTAAGGCCCTATTAATCTCCAGTGCATATATACATATATACGTATGTATGTATGTATGTATGTATGTATGTATCACTATTTGCCCAATCACTCTGAGGCCATTTTGTTATAGATTAATAGAGTTGAAAGGAGCCATACAGACCATCTAGGTCAGGCCAATTCAGGATCAGCATACATGGTGTTCTGCATCAGAAAAAAGTGTCTTATATTCAGTTTATATTTTACAGCAGCAGTATGATTTCTGATAGTAAATGGCTATATTCCTTCTCATGTTTCTCTTTTGAACCCTGGAATTAATGATGCAGCTATTTCTTGCACTAGAGCAGGCTTTCTCAACCAGGATTTCATGAGAGCCATGGCAAGGTTTCCCAAATGGGTGGGAGTTAATTAATTTTAATATATTTTTAATATTTGTTAAACATGTATTGGATATGACCATATATGATGTCCACCTGCCTCCCCTCCCAAAATGGCCAATGAGGGGCCTGGAGGGAGTGGGAAGGGGATGGGCCCCAGGAGGGCATGTACAAAGCTATGCTTCCCAACTATATTCTGCATGATCGTGCTACTTTTGGGGTTTCTCAAAGGCTGAAGAATGTTTCAGGAGGTTCTAAATGGTAAAAAAGTTGAGAAAGGCTGTAGTCGAGATACTTGTTCGTCACAAATGTGGAATGTTAAAATAAAAATGCTTGATGAGGGAGATCATTTTTCTCCACTTCATTTATGAAGATCAAAACCAGCTCTTCGAATTGAACCCAGACACAAATTTGGAACCGAGCTAATGTAGTTAGTAAAGCCCATTTTTCATGACGTATTTATGGTGAAGTAGCCACCTGATCACCAGATACATACATTAGTAGATTATTTCTGATAAAGGTTGTGAATACCACATGCCAGAGTTTGTACAAAACCAGTACTGGTTTTTGTCTTTGTGACAATGCAAATTTGCAAGTAATTTTGCAATATAAGCTATTCATATGACTGTACCATCCTGGAGGGGATTGCTTGTTTTCCCCTTTGCCTTCCTCATTTTTGCAGCTTCTTCCAAATATGCCTCCTTTGAACATGGCTCCTGTGGGGAGGTCCCACTCATATTCTAATTAATTTTATTATTCACTCACTCCAGCTGCTATTTTACAACAGTGAATGGCAACATACAGTAATAGCACCTGCTGAGCTAATTTCTTCACTGTGCTGATGAGTGAACTTACAACTTCTACCTTCTAAGCCCCAGAAACTGTTCTTTGTCTTGTTGAACTAGCTGAACAGTCACCATCCATATTATGCAATGGGCCTGATAGGAAGGAAACAATGGCAGAAAATCTATTCGAAGTCCATAAGAATTAAAGCTAAGGCATCAATTCTCCCGAAGAAAACAGCTGCTTTGAAGGGGCACTGGCCCTCCTACCCCCCCCCCCCCATACAAGTGTCTATATAGATTACCCACCTTCTCATCCAACCCCACATTTTACAAAGGCTAGGCCAGAAAGGCTGGGGGGGGGGGGGCTGATACCTTGCTCCTCCCCACATTTCCCAAAGGCTAGGCTAGGCAGGGAAGGCTGCAGGGGGGCTGCCTCCTTCAAGTTCCTTCTTCCACATCTCCCAAAGGCCAGGCTGGGTGGGCAAGGCCATGGGGGAGCTCCCTCCTTCTCACCCATCCCCATCTCCCAAAGGACAGGCCAGGAAGGGAAGGCTGTGGAGGGCTACCACCTTTCCCACCCACCACTCATCTCACAAAGAATGGGCCAGGCCGACCAGGTAAGGCTGGGGTGGGTGAGCTGCCTCCTTCCTGCCCCCTCCCCCAAATCTCCCAAAGGCTGGACCAGGATGGGTGGGGAAGGCCTTCCCAACCCCCACATCTCTGAAAGGACAAGATGGCAAGCAATGTTATGTGGAGGCTGCCTCCTTCCCATTCCCCCATATCTCCCAAGACCGAGGCTGAGTGGGGAAAGCTGCTGGATCACACCAGCCCTTCTGAGGAGATGGAGGGTGGGGGAAAGCAAAGAGCGCTCTGGTGGCCAGCATGGATCCATGAAGCATTGTCAAGTTCGTCTGAAAGTTTTTAAATAATGCATACGCCTGGTTTGCAGATCTCTTGTCTTTACTTACAGATATTCTCTGGCTACCAGGTAATTGACAAACAAATGGGAGGGGCTATTTATTACCTCTTAGATAACAGAATGGCCTAAGCTGCATGGCCATGGGGAGGTGTTGTGAGCCTAGGTCCTTCTAGGGAGATCTCCTCGGAGGAAAAGTCTTTCCAGAAGCACACAGCTTCACCCAACCCTCATTGTCATAATGCTCTCTCCCTACTGGTTGCACACCCCCAGGAAGGGACAATCAGGCAAGGAATGCATTGTCTACATACAATTTAAATTATTTGGCCCTCATTGGCAGATTTGAACTGATTGGCCTTCATTGACAGAGTGCAATTTCAACTTATTGGCCCTGATTGGCAGTGTCCTCTCCCTATTGGCTGCACACTGCCAGGGAGGGCCAATCAGATAGTGATTGAGTTGTCTGCATGCAATTTGCCGAGCTTGGCCCTAATTGGCCCTAATTGGCAGAATGCAATTTGAACTCATCGGCCATCACTAGCAGAGTGGTAACTCCATATAGGCAGCACATCCCTAGGACCAATAAGGTAGGGATTGAGTTGCCTGCATGCAATTTTAAGTGCTTGGCCCTAATTGACAAAGTCCAATTTGCACTGATTGGCCCTCATTAACAGTGCAGTTTGCACTGCTTGGACCTCATTGGCAAAGTATTCTCTCCCTATTGACTGCACACTCCCAGGGAGGGTCAATCAAGTAAGGATTGAGTTGTCTGCATGCAATTTGAACTGATTAGTCCTCATTGAGAGAGTACAATTTGCACTACCTGGCCCTAATTGGCAGAATGCAATTTATTTATTTATTTACTTATTTACTTATTTATTTATTTATTTATCGCCCTCCTCGAGGGCTTAGGGCGGTTTACAGAAAACATGAGGAGTTACAGTTTGAACTGATTGGCCCTCACTGGCAAGAGTGGTATTTCCCTATTGACAGCACACCCCCAGGACCAATCAGATAGGGAGTGAATTGGCATCACATCAAAATCACAAGATGTCATAATCCCATTGTATCCGGCACTGGTCAGACCACACCTGGAGTACTGTGTGCAGTTCTGGAGGCCTCACTTCAAGAAGGACGTAGATAAAATTGAAAGGGTACAGAGGAGAGCGACAAAGATGATCTGGGGCCAAGGGACCAAGCCCCATGAAGATAGGTTGAGGGACTTGGGAATGTTCAGCCTGGAGAAAAGGAGGTTGAGAGGGGACATGATAGCCCTCTTTAAGTATTTGAAAGGTTGTCATTTGGAGGTGGGCAGGATGCTGTTTCCGTTGGCTGCAGAGGAGAGGACACGCAGTAATGGGTTTAAACTACAAGTACAACGATATAGGCTAGATATCAGGACAAAAATTTTACAGTCAGAGTAGTTCAGCAGTGGAATAGGCTGCCTAAGGAGATGGTGAACTCACCCTCACTGGCAGTCTTCAAGCAAAGGTTGGATACACAGTTTTCTTGGATGCTTTAGGATGCTTAGGGCTGATCCTGCGTTGAGCAGGGGGTTGGACTAGATGTCTGTATTGGACTAGATGTCTGTAGGGCTGGAAGGCTTGGAAGGCACTTAAGCAAAAAGAACTTGAAGAACACAACTAAATCTGACCTACCTAAGGGTTCCGTTAAAGTTACTGTCTCTGTTGAACAAGTTTCTGTTGAAATATTCTAGTTGATATGCTATATGTTGTGATTGCTGTATTTCTTATGATGTTTCATGTAATTACCATATGACGTTTTATGTAAACCACCCAGAGCTGTATGAAAAGGCAGTATAAAAAATCTAAATAAAGAAATAAAGGCAGGATAATCTTATATGGGAGCAGGAGGACTTCAGACACATCTGTCTTAGATCGTTTTGTTATTTAAGAGATAATAAAGAAAAAGAAGAAGAGTTGGTTCTTATATGCCGCTTTTCCCTACGCAAAGGAGGCTCAAAGCGGCTTACAGTCGCCTTCCCTTTCCTCTCCCCACAACAGACACCCTGTGGGGTGGGTGAGGCTGAGAGAGTCCTGATATCACTGCTCGGTCAGAACAGCTTTATCAGCGTGTGGCAAGCCCAAGGTCACCCAGCTGGCTGCATGTGGGGGAGTGCAGAATCAAACCCAGCTTTCCAGATAAGAAGTCTGTGCTCCTAACCTCTACACCAAGCCCCTCCCATTTGTTTGTCAAGTAGCTAGTAGCCAGAGAAAATCTGTAAGTAAAGACAAGAGATCCGTAAGCCAGGAGTATGTGTTATTTAAAAAATTCAAGCCCAGCTTGACAGTGCTTTATGGATCCATTCTGCCATAACTGCCAGATTGGGTTTTTTAAAAAATTATTATTATTATTATTATGTGAACCATGTGAGACTGCCCTTGATGGTAACTAAGAACACAGTAGCATGCATTTTGTGTTGTGCTAAGAGTGCCTAATTTTACAACAATTGTACCTTTTGCTGATGTGTTTCCAGAAGCTTTAACCATTAAAGCTCTTTAAAAACTTAGGATCCACATAACTGAAATTCCGCCTTGAACAGTCTTTGAACAGGCATGTTCATGAGCTGAAATCTGCACATTGTCACGTTAGCAAGAGGTTCTTGGTTATTGCTTCAAATGGTCAGCTAGGTTTTCTAAACACAAAGTTTATTAGGCAGCTTTCTTTCAATAGCTGCTGGAATATGACTTTTCTGCTCATGTTTTCCAGATGATTGCACTGAGCATTTATTTTTATTACTGAGTTTTGATTACTCTGTTCTTCTGGGGTTTACTGTTTATTATCAGCCCTGTCCTTTTCAGTTTTAAGGATGCTTGTTTGGAGTAAGTTTTGTATATTCCATTTTATTGAGTTTTGTTTTAGTGTTTAGTTGGTATTTGTAATTTTGGTTTTATAAGGCTCCTAGAAAATAGGAAGTACAAGGTACACACTTTTTACACAGCTTGGGGTGGTGGTTAAGAATGGTAGTTTCTAATGTGGAAAACCAGGTTTGATTCCCTACTCCTCCTTATGCAGCCAGCTGGATGACCTTGGACTAGTCACAATCTTGTTAGAGCTGTTTTCACAGAGCAGTCTCTCTGAGAGCTCTCTCAGCCTCACCTATCTCACAGGATGTCTTTTGTGGAGAGGAAGGGAAGGTGATTTAAGTCGTTTTGTGTAGTGTAGTGAAAAGTGGAGCATAAAAACCAACTCTTCTTAAAAATAGATTGCTGCATTTGAAACCCATTAAAGTTTCAAACTCTTAATATGCAATCTTGTATAATACATTGTAATGATCTAAGTAGGATGTTACCAATCTGGCAAGATCAAATTCTCTTAGAGAAGGACTGCTATTGGTGTGGTGAAAGGCAACTCATGTGACGTGTGCTACCTGGATGCAAATCACATACAAATGATAAATCTAATTTTTGGGTAAAATATAGTCCTGTTCAGGACAGACTGAAAATTAGATATATTGATTCAATCTAGCCCCAATCAAAAACTTGGCAGAATATTTGGGGTTTTTCTCAGGTTTGTAGAGAGGTCTGTCGCCTGTCCATGACCCCATTTCTGGATACTTAAATTTAGAGATTAGCATTGTAGATAGACAGCAGACCTCTCTACCTGAGAAAAACCCCAAAGATTCTGCCAAGCTTTTGATTGAGGCCAATGAATATCAATGATAATAACAGTACCAAGTAGTCTATTATATTGGCTCCCATCCATATGAATACACCCCCCTGAATCCAAGAATAAATGCAGGACGGCATTGAAATATCAACACTGCATAAGAGCCATCTGACTGGTTACCTGTTTTAATAATTTTAACTACTGTTGTAGTACTTCAAGTTTACATTATATTTTATTAACTAATGTGTATTGTTTTATTGGAATATGTTGGAAACCAATCCTGAGCAGGCTATGCTGGGAGGAGAGGTAAAGAAATCAAATCAAATAAATAAAGTCTTTAGGCTTTCCCCTGAGAAGATATGGGGCTTTTCTGAGCACCATAAATTAAGCGTCATGCTTACCATCTGAAGACGCTATATTCCGGCCATCCAGCATGATGTCACCAGCCTCCTGTGTCTGGCCAGCAAGCTGCTCACTACGACCACCATTTTCAAGTGTGAAAAAATGCTACCACCTAAAAAATGCTATTCCCTCAGCGGACAACCAGCCGGCCACCAGCAAAAGAAATTTATGGAAGTGAAAAAGTGCTATGTCTGCCTCCAACGTCCCACCCTCGCACCTGCCTCCCTCTCCCCTCTTCCCAGGACAGGAAGTTCTTTTTAAAAATGGAAAACTGGATCAATGGATCAATGAATAGGCGGATATGCACCTTGGCAGTGATTGTCTGTGTATCTATGAATACGTAGATAGGCATTTAAACGAACAAGTCTATTTTTAAAAATATTGGTGGTCACCAGAAGTTCATGTCAATCAGCCATGCTATGAGGGGATTGGTTGGTGACAGTGGTAAGCAGATCAAAGAGCAACAAGACTAAAGCGCCTTGCTCTCTCTTCTATCGATTCCAGCAATGAGCGAGGCGTGCAGAATATGCGAAAAGTGCCCAGAAACATTCAAGATAGCTTGAGAGGTGTGACATGCCAGTAAGTCATGATTATTTCTTGCGCTTTGCCACACGATAATGCCCTGTGCATAAAAGCCCATGATGTTCCCCTTTATACTTCTGCAAATGAAAGAGACAGAAGCTTACTTTTTAAAAAGTGGGAATTCAGAGAACCTGCTTCACCTATAGTTAAAATGGTATAATGATATATTACTGATTAAAAAAAAAATAACAGACCCCTGGTGGCTCAGAGGAGGAGGGGTGGCCACTGCTGGGGAACTAAGGCAGGAATTCAGTCATGTTGCTGCTGTGTTTGATCTACAACTCCACCAGCAATGGGGACACTGCAAAATCTGAGTGGTTGCTTGAGGGGGGAGGGGAGAAGGAAATTTGAAGACTGGAGAGTAGGTAAAGATATACTGGCTGGAAGGTGGCACTGAGAGAAGGAAGCAGGAAAAAGGGAGCCACTATGGGGATTTTCAGAGAAGGAAAAATGAAATAGTGAGGGAGAGAAAATGAAATGTCCTCCACAAGTCCTTGGAGATGTTAGCTATGGAAAGGCAGTCAAGACTAATTCAGTTGTCTTGCTTGCCTCCCCAACAGCCCTGCGAGGATGATCAGTGGTCTTATTTCTCCTTCTGATGAACAGAACCAATGTCCAGTCAGAGTTTAAAGGCTAACAGAATTTATTGTGCACCAGTTGTGTCACAAAGACAGTATGGAAGCTCAGCATTAAAGAATCCACTGTAAGTTCATCTAGCCATACCAAGATGACATACAAGACATGCCTATTTATGTCAGGACCCCATTTACACAATACAGTACATAGATAGAACTCTTACCAAAGAGCATAGGCTGGTGTGTTGACATTGCATGTGCCTCAGCTGACTCTTCTTTTGGGCTGTGCTCCAGATGTAATAGTAATAGTAATAGTAATAGTAATAGTAATAGTAATAGTAATAGTAATAGTAATAGTAATAGTAATAGTAATAGTAATAGTAATAGTAATAGTAATAAAATATCATTCTAGCCCTTTTATCCCTAATTGGTCATTAGTAATAAAATATCATTCTAGCCCTTTTATCCCTAATTGGTCATTAGTTTGAGTCATATAGGAGACGGACAGATCTACCACCTGAGGCTTTTTGGAAGATGGTCTTCCTCTTGGAACTTTATCCTGGACAGCCAGCATGTCTAAAGGCCAGGGAACAGCCTGCTCTGTTATAGCTTTTACCCTGCTTAGAATTCCCTGGTGTGAAAGATGGAACTTATCAAAACTATGTATTCTATTATTTTACCTAAATATGTCTGGATCCTAGTCTGGTAGATAAGATATGTACCTGAGGGTAGCATGTATTGAAGCAAGCCGTTTTACCCATAAAGAATAGAGAACTTTTTTGCATTAGGGCAAAGTATCAAGGTGGCTCAGTGCTTTAACTCAGCTCACATCACTGAAATTCAGATGAAGAGACAGGGGGTGGGAATGAAGATGGTGGTTGTTCCGTTATCTGCTCTGGTCAGGCCTCGTCAGGAGAGAGTCACTATTGCTTCTCACACAGACAGGTCCCTCACTTGTATATATACAATAGCCTGGGTCTGCATAAATCTAATGATTATCTATTTCTGGTTCCCACCAGGGCTTTTGACAAGGACATTTCACTGCTTCAATTCAATACTGATTAATATAGAAGAGGACATTTGGCTGCCAACCTCCAGGTGGGCCCTGAAGTTCTTCCAAAACTACAGCTGCTCTCTAGAATACAGAAATGAGCAAATGGCAACTTTGGACAGTGGATTCTGTGGCATTATACCCTACTGAAGTCCTATTTCAGATTCTACCAACAAATCTCCAGCAATTTCCTATTGGAATATACAAGATCTGCAGTATGCATAACTGAGCAGAATATAAATGGAGTCTTGAAGGGGGCATTGGAGATGTATATTTAACATACATAGGATAGGTAATTCCTGATGATTTTCAAATTATCTCCTCCAGTATCCCGATTGGCTCAACAGGTGACTTCCTGTTTTTTGAGCACACTTCTTCCTTCTTGCCTCCAAAACAGCAAATGAACAGAAGAATGGTTGCAGACAATGGTTAGCTAGACTGTAGGTCTCTCTTTCTATACATTGTTGTTTTTCTTCTAAATAAAAATCTGTTTTATTCTTTAAGCAGCCTGGTGCTTTACTCTCTGCATATTGAAACTCTGCCAACATTTCCCACCCCAAAGTTAGTAACCCTAAGTGGACAGCACTAGGTATTGGATGTAACAATATTAATGACACAATGACCATTGTAGATTTAGCAAAACATCTGGATAGACTACAACAACATGGTAACATCTTGTTAATTGTCTCTTGACCAAGCTCTCCCATACCTGCACGCTGAAGGCCGACATTATATCAGTAGAGTTTATACTACAAATTTGAGTTGGATTAATATTGAAATATTGGAAACTTGTTAGGATAAGTTGCACATCATAGGAGGAAACAACCACTGATGAAAGTTCAACATTGAAAACGGCAGAAATCTAGAGTCCGTTCTGGTTGCTTCATTAATTATTACAATATAGTATATTGTATACTGATTTTGATTGCCTGGGATAGGTTCTCTTTTTTTTCTGTTAATATGTTTATTCAGAACCACCTGTTTTTTCATGTTGTAGTTGCATGTTATCAAATATCAGATATTCCTTTTAGTTATGAGCAGACAAAAAACAATTATGATTGAGGAGGGTACACAATGTTGAATACCTATAGCGTGATTTCAGAAGAACAGTATATCATATCATATGGAGTATGCACACTAGAAAATGAATAACATTAAATGGTTTGGGCAATAATTTCAATTGCAGGAAGTAAATAGAACAAAAACAGTTTCCTGGTTCCTTCCAGAAATTGCACTGCCTTAAAGACTGTCTGGAAGCTACAGTTTATACAGAATGCTGAGGTCATAGTCTTGACTGCAGTGCAAACTGAATCACTCCAGTTTTGTTCCCTCTACACTGGCTCCCAATTTGCTTCTGGGCTCAATTCAAGATGTTGTATTGGGACTAATATATTATAAGCACTGCCTTTTCCCTTATGAACCTACCCGTGCACTCCAGTCATCTACAGAGGCCTTGCTATTTCAGACTAGATGGGTGGCAGCCCAAGAAAAGCCTTTCTTAGTTGTGGTGCCAAAACTTTGTTGACGCCCTCCCACGGAGATTGTCGGTCTCCCTCTATTGGTGTCTTCTGCCAACAGGTGAAGATTTTTGACAGTGTGTTTCTGTATTTATATGATTTTATTGAATTAATATATATGTTTTTAAATATTGTTTTTAATGTATAAATGTTTGCCGCTTCGAGTCCTTATTTGGATTCCATGGCAGCACTAAATGTTTTAAATAATGCTACCAGCCAATGATCAGCTGGCCCAGATTCATGCCAGGAAAACTTCATATCCTAAGACTGCACAGGGTTCCGTCACAAATATCATGCAGCTAGCCAACCACCCACTACCATGCAACTGTCAGCATATTTCATTTGCAAACAGTGTGTGCATTACAGATAATATTAAATTAGTTTTGTTCAGCAGTTAATATGGTATGAATCCTTTCATTTATGAATCCTTCCTTATGAATTGCCAAAGTGAATGGAGTATGTTAAGAGGTGGAGGTCAAGAACTATCAACTTTGGGATCTATCATTCCTGTCCAAGAACAGTTTTTCTACTCAGAGACCCTTCTTCCAATCTGGTGGCTGTTATTCCTGTTCCAAAACATTTTTTCTACTTAAAAGAATCATTATTTAAAGTTGGTGCCTGTCATTCCAGTCCCCAGAATACTTATGACAAACCCATTCCACTGTAGGGGCTGTGGTTTGAGTCCCAGAATACTTGTGCTACTAACAAGAACCATTACTCCTCTCTGGGAGCTGTCATTTCAGTCCCAGAAGAGTCATGCTGCTCCCAGGGATGGCCATTCCACTCTGGGGGTTGTCTTTCCAGTTCAAGTACAGTTTATCTAGTCCCATAGAATGTAGTTCTACTCTTGGGCTCTCATTCCAGCCTCAGAGCACTGATTTCATTCCCAGGACTTGTCATTCCACACCCAGACCCAGAACACTTATGCTAATTAGTAGCATCATCATGCCACTCTGGAAGCTGTCACTCCAGTCCTGGAACACCACTCCCAAAGTCTGCAATTCCACTCTATGGGGTTAACATTCTACTCTGAGATCACTTTCTCTGGTCTCAGGTAATATCATTCCACTCTTGAAACTATAACTCTAGGGCCAGAGCACAGATTCTATCCCCAGGTACCATAATTCAATCTAGTGTGTAAACTGCACAGAGCTTTTATTCCAACCCCAGGTCGATTCAGTCCCTGCCCTCTACACAGAATGGGATTTCCATTTGGATTTGGGGCGATTTAAATTTTCCTTCTGCAGCAAGAAGGATTGATCCGGAGTGACCCTACCTTTATTGTGCGATATCTTTGAGTGCTGTTAATCCTCAATATCCAGATTGGGAAAGAAAGCTCCGTGGTAGAGAACCTCTGATAGGCTACACTTGGTCATGTGACACGCTTGCCTTAAAGGAGAAACCCCTAATTTCTCTCAACTTCTGTCGGTCCTGGATTTTTCCTCCCTCCTCTTTCGATCCTCTCCCCCCCCCCTCCAAGAAAAGAAAGAGGCTCCCTGCTTGGCTCCTCACCCTTCAAGAAAAGAAAGAAAGAGGCTTGGCTCCCCCCCCCACCTTCTGAACTACACTAACCACGTGCAGAAGATTTTTCTGTTTCAATGAGGGGGGGGAGAGGAAGACCCGGGTTCAAAGTGATCTGAATTCAACAGGATTGACAATGGAATAAACAAAGTAAGTGCAGACTCTGCCTAAGTCCTGTTATTGCAGTCCCAGATTGGTTTATCTGGTCCCAGGACTTATCATGAATGTTCCTTCTTCTAGAGGGTGAGGGGGACACTCACATATGTTTGGGTTCCTCTTCCCACAATCACAGGAAATTGATTTCACCCCCAGACTTTGGCAGCTGATAAACAGTCTACAATGTGTGTCAAACAGACAACAAGGCTTACAGAACTCTATGAAACTGTTAGAACAGTGAAAGAACAATAAACAATTATTCAGTCGGACATGGCACGTGGATAGCTCGAAGACTTCGAGCTCCAGTTCCACTGAGGGTCAATCGCTGCTGTGAATCGGGTTTTGGGTACGTTAACTCACCCACTATCTACCCAGGAATTCCTTGTGAATCTATGGGGCCTCTCTGTTCCGCAGGGAAATTAATATCCCATGGAACACAAGCTCAGTGTGCACAGGGTCCAGCAAGTGCCGCATGCCATTTTAAAACTTTTTTCTCTCTCTTCAACTCTGTAATCTACAAAGCTCTTTATTTTAATCTACAAAAGCTAATTGGATATTTTCCTGCAAGATTTTCGACTCACCACAACTCCGGAGTGAGAACAACTGGCAGACATCAGATCGAGCCTACAAACAAATCTACTTTGACCCTCTACTACGATTTACTGCAAACAAATGCTGTGAACTGAGGGGAGGACATCTGCTAAATTCCAAGATATCAAGACATCAATCAACGCACAGAGACGCAAGTATTTTTCCATTTCTCCGTTTCTCCTTCTTCCCTCGTTTCTGGCTCTGCTTGAAGCCACCTCGATATCAGGCAGGCTAATTCTCTCTCCTAAGCAGAAGAAGGACTTAAATCAACTCAAACTAATTAGTAATAGCTCTTACTGCATTTGTTTTGGTTTTCGGAGATAAGAGCCGTGGGTAGGAGGATCCCGCGAGAATTCTGTTCCAGTACGAGACATTGCTTTACTGACTTCAATACGTCACTTGGCATGTCGGAGATCAAAACAGACTGTTGCTTTTGTTAGGACTCTGTAGGACCTCTACTGGCTATTTGCAAAACTGCCCAAGATTAACAGATTTTCAAGCCTAAAACATGTCTATGCTAAAAAGATTGGCTCATCTAATAGAGAAACAAACTCAAGATCTGAAAGCATTTACAGATGGCTTGCTTAAAAATATGCTCAAGGAGATCAAGATCAAGATCAAAGATGGCAAAGAAGAAGTTTCCAACAGGAACGATGAATCAATAACCGTGGCTGATGATAGCTCTAAACAAGGTGGAAAACTACCAGCAGAAGAGAAATTTGAAACTATGGAGAAGGAAAAGGGGATGTCGGAGCTTTGCAGCCCAGATAAGGAAACCCTTCCTAAAAAGACATACAGCCACTCCAAAGCAACAGCACACAAGAACCAATCAAAAGATATATGGATCTGCTGTGAAAGTAATCGATTTAAAGGAGCTTCTTGGGAAAAAAAACATACTGATATTGGAGCCTAGGAGGTACAACTGCTTCAAGACTCACCGATGTATACTCCGAGGGAAAGACTACAACTGCACTTTCTAAGCCAAAGGCCAACTGGACAGAACATAAGTAACGGGAACAACAAGAAGCAACAAGCCTCGATATGAGACCCCCTTAAGCAGTCTGGGGAACTTATATAACTTATATTTATCTAACAACTTATATATTTTTCCTCTGTACAACTAAGTAGGCCTCTTTTCTTAAATGTGACGGAAATGTGGATGGCTCTAAGATCGTGTTAAGTACAAATTGTTTTATAGGTGCTAGGGGACATTAAAAATGACTGTTAAAATTGTTAAAAAATATGAGCCTAGGAGGTACGACCGCCTCAAGATTCACCGATGTATACTCTGATTTGGACAGAACGCAAGTCTACGGGAATCTCCGCAGTGACTCCCAGCCTAAAGCACAACTAAAAGGAGACATCTAATCGAGGAGGTGTAACTATATTTTACCATTTTTTGTACTAATAACTTACACTTATATAACTTAACAACCTTAACAACCTATATATTTTTTTTTCCGTACAACTAAGTAGGCTTTTTTTTCTTCCCTAGTGGAAATGTGGATGGCTCTAAGATTGTGTTAAGTATAAATTGTTTTATAGGTGTTTGGGGACACCAAAAATGACTGTTAAAATTGTTAAAAACTATGCAAACAAATGCTGAAACAATGGTAACAAAGTAGGCTTCTCTTTCTAAATGTGGTGGAAACGTGAAAAAGCTTATAAGCTTTACCCAAAGTCCAGAATACTGTAGCTATGTGAGGTCTTATATTCTTTCATGAACAATGGGGCCCTTATCTGATTTACCTAAGAAAATAAGTTAAAAGGGGATTGAAACGGAGTATTAAGTGTATTAAATGAAGAGTATAATTTTTTTCTTTTTCTTTTTCCTTTCTGTATCAATAATGTAGATTACTTGCATTGTACTATCTTTAATCTTGGAAATTAAAATAAGAAAATAATACAAAAGGGGATTGAAACGGGGAACTAAATGTATTAAATGAAGAGCATAACCTTTTTTTTCTGTATTAATAATGTAGATTACATGTATTCTATTATCCTTAATCTTGGAAACAAAAATAAAAATCTTAAATCAACAATTGTTCAGTCACTCTTTAGGAAGAGTAGTAGGCTGAACAGAGACCATCTAACTAGGGTGGGTCCAGAGTGTCCTCCTCACCCTAAAGAAAAAGGAACCTTCATGATATGTCCAATATTCTGTTCTCTCTCAAGGGGAGGAGGGCACTCTGATGTGCTTGGGATGTGACAATCCAGGAAGGAAAAGTGACTTCCAAGCATAGCAGTAACAGTACAATTAGACCACTTGCTATAGGACTCTCCACCCAGATGCTGCATCAGTCATGGCAACTGAGTCCATCATGTAGTGCCTGCTAAACATTGACACCAATGCCCCGGCAGGCGACCTTGCAAATATCTGCAATGGATGCTGATGTAGAAGTACTGCTGATGTAGAGCACTGCTGATGTAGAAGTACTTCTTGTTAAATGAGTTGTGATCCTCTCTGGGACTTGAAGGTCCTGGGATCATATGCCAAGGAAATGCAGTCCTTTAACTGCCTGCTTAGTGTAATCTTAGAAACCCTTTCCCCCCTTAACTACTGGGTGAAGAGCCATAAAAAGGGAATCTAACTTCCTAAATTGCTTGGTTCTTCTGATATAAAAGTGAAGCAAGTGATCAAGCGAGTGCCAATTCTTCTCCCTAGTATGAGACAGCTTTGGGCTGAAGGATAGCAAATATATCTCCTGGGAGCTGTGAAAGAGTGTGTGAATGAAGGTGAGATCTGTGCATAGAACCACCCTGTCCTTATGGAAGATGCATAAACCCTTCTGATGAAAAGAGCACCCAGCTCTGAGACCTGTCTTGCTGATATAACAGCTACCAGGGTAAGAATCTTCAGGGTAAGGAACTCCCACAGTGTCTCAAATTGGGGACTAGTTAGAACCTGAAGAATGACATGAAGTCTCCGAGAAGGAAACATGGCCACTGTAGGAGGCTGAGACAAAGTAACTCCCTTAAGATATCTCTTCACTGTTGGGTGCCTAGAGAGTGGTGCACTGCTAACTTATGAAAGTGCTCAGAACACCCTGAGAGACTCCATCCGGCAGGAAGGACAATACCTGAGGAAGATCCAGGGAGTTTGGTTGCATTTGACAAAGACTTTCAAAGAACGGTTAGAAATTCTACAAGTGGAGCTTCTCTGGACTGTCAAAATGGTCTGAATTACCTGGTCAGAGAAACACTGTGTGAACAGTGTTTGCTACTCAATATCCACTCTGTCAGATGAAGCCAAGGTGGGCCTGAATGACAGACAGGACCCTGGGGACACTAGAACATTCACTTGTTCTGCTTGTTGACACTGGTTTCTTGAGAAGAATCTGGGTGTCTTGGCACCAGTCAGGGAGGCAAAGGTGGTAGATAGGAATCTTATTTAATTTTAAACACTGTTTTATTATTTATATGTGTTGTAAGCCAACATGAGCTTGCTGGCTGGGAGCAGTGACTTAGAAATTTAATAATAAATAAAATAGAAAATAAAATAAAAAGAGATCTACATATGATTGGCTGAAATGTAGAACTATGGACTGGAATGTTTCCTGGCTGAGCGATCACTCCTCCTGGTCCAGTCTTCTGAAGCTGAGCCAATGTGCTTGAACATTCATTCGATTTCTTACCCGCCTAGGAGTTGTCATTTCATTCTTTCAGCTTTCATTTGAGCCCCAGATCAGTTACACAGTCTCAGAGACTGTCATTCTTTTCTGGGGATTGCCATTCCAAGGCCAGAATACTTATGGAACATGCAGAGACTGTCAATCCAGTCCCCAGAGTAGTTGATGCAGGCCCTGGGTCCATAATTCTACTTCAGCGGTTTTCATTCAGTTTCAGAGCAGTTTATATAGTCCATTCCTCTTTCAGGGCTGTCATTCCAGTCCCAGAGCAATGATTCCACATCCAGGGACCATCATTCCTCTGCTAACATTGCCATTCCAGTCCCCAAATGCTTATGCTCCTCTCAGGGGCCCTCATCCCACTGTGGGGGCTGTCATTCCAATCTCGAGCACTGATTCTCATCTCGGGGACTATCATTCAACTTTGGGGCTGTCACTCCAGGCACAGAGCAGTTTATCTTGGCCCAGGGGCCATAATTCCACTCTGGGGACTTGTTGTCAGTCCATGCCCAGGCAGGTTTCTCAAAATGTGTTCCGCATTTTCATTGCCAGTATTCTGTCCTGCAATGTTTGCCAGTGGCTCATGTGCATTCCTGAGCTCCCAGTATAAACCGAGGAGCCTTCAGGCATCTCTCTCCCCCTCCCCATGGACATTCTTGTTATTCCTTTCAGAACATCCTTTTATTTCCAAATCCCCGACTAACCTAGTCCCGGAGGACAGCGATACTGAAAAGGAACGGCGCAATATCTTGAAAGGCACGCAAACTGCCGCCTTGCCTTTTTCATCCCGCGCGCTCCGAAACTTTCTCAAGTCACGTGAACGTAAAACTCCCGTTCTTACGTGGCGCCCCTGAGAGTTTCTACCCCACCGGCGCGCGTTCGACGGCGCGCGCGGCTGATGGGAGCACGAGAGAGACAGAGCGCGTCCAGCAGGTGGGCCTCCCCTAACGCTCTGCCCCTCCTAGCTCCTTGTTGGTCGAACGCTTGGTGATCCTCGCCAACTCTGGTCTGGAGCTTCCCGTTTATTGGAGGAAAGGCTTGTCAATCTGCGGCTGCACACCCCCGACTCGCCAGTTTGCGGCTTCCAAGGGCTGGCTTTGGAGCTGGGGCTGATGAGAGCAGAGGGAAGCCGCGCGGAGGAGAACAAAGTTTTCAACACTTGGGCACCTGACTCCGCATCCCTCTCTCTGCCGGTGGTCCAGAGCGGGTCCGAGCGAGCAGAGTGGCTGCGGCTGAGGCGCCTGATGCGCTGATGCTCTTCAGAAAAGTTTGCGCTGCGCTGTCTTTTTAAATAATAATAAAAAAAGAATTCCAACGTTTCCGAGCAGCCAAGTCTTCCCTCGCGTTTCCTTCTGGGCAGGTGAGCGATGTTCTTAGCGTGTGGAACAGTGCGCGTTTTATATGGAAACTCCCTAACTTGATCGGTGGTGGTCCCCGATTTTTGGAGAAAGGGAGGCAAGAATATTATTTTTTTTTCCTGACGGTGATTTATTTATTTTTTTAAATACCGGCTCACAGGGTTTCCTTGGATCTATATGGAGGGATCTCAGAATGGTTTGCACCAGGAAAACCAAAACTTTAGTGTCCACCTGCGTGATCTTGAGTGGCATGACTAACATCATCTGCTTGCTTTACGTGGGCTGGGTCACCAACTACATCGCCACGGTCTACGTGAAAGTGCAGGAGCCCATCTCGGAGAAAAAGTTAGAGGAGGACAAAGGGGACACGCTGAGGATTATCGAGAGGCTGGATCATTTGGAGAATGTCATCAAGCAGCACATCCAAGGTACCGCGCGCCGTCGCCCGCCTCTCAAGTTTCCTTTCGCCCGTCTCGCCTTCCATTGCATGCTGTTTATTTCGATCGCGTGGGGTAGGGGGTGGCGGTGGGGTTCTTTTTTGGGGGTGGGGTGGGGGGGGTCGGGCGGGGGGTAAAGGCCAGATTCCTGTGGCCGGGGACGGGGAGCGGGGAGAGAAAAGAATCTCATTCAAAGGAGAATCGGGGGCTTTGTCTTCTCGGCCGCCACACGAAAGTTCCTCCCTGGCCGCCTTCTCTTCGGAGCTCGTGGCCTGAAGAGCTGCCGCCGCCGCCGCCGCCTGGGCTGGAGCGAAGAAGAGGGGGCGACGGCGGCCGCGTCTTCCTTCCTCGCTTTGCAGAGCCGGTTCCGGCACTTGTGTGTTGGCGCGGCTAGGAGACGCCTTGTGAGATGACCTTCCCCCCAACCCACCCTCTTGTTTGAGGGGGAGGGGAGGTCACTGGGACTGGCAGAAGCTTCGGGTGAGAGAACGGGTGACGGGGAGCTCCTGGGTGACTTGACTTGCCCCCCCCCCCCCGGTGGAGAATCGGCGCCGCGATCTGTAGCCGGCGGCCTCCCAGCGCTCCTGCCTGGGCTTGTGTGTGAATAAGCCGGAGCCTCGCGGGCTGCGAAGAGGACGAGCCGTGCGGCGGCCGGGATTAAGGTCCGAGAAGCTCAGCCTCCAGCGGGAGTGCACCGGGAGCGGCATCTCCTAGCCCGGGTGGGTGGGTGGGTGGGTGGGCTCGCTCGCGCTCTCGGTCTGGTAGCTGCACGGAACCTGCGGTGAGCTGCTTGTTCGAGCGGCCGGGGTGGGACCAGTCGCGAGTCTTGCCTTCAGTTGGGAGACCTAGGAGATTCCCCCCCTGGACTGGTTATACTTTATGAGCCTCTGGAGCTCTTTCGTTCCCCCAAGGGTTGTGTGCTGTGGTTGCCGCCCCCGCCCCCGCCCCCCCCCCCTAATTCTGGCCTAAGTGGGTCTTAAAATGGACTCATTTCGCTTTCTGCATATTGTTTCTCGGAGAAAGCCTCCGTTCCAGTAGGGAGGGACCGCTGGAGCATAATCTCGGATAAACTCTAATTTGTGTAATGGCATTTTAATTTGATCGCTGGCTGGCCGCATCTTGCTAAAATGGGATCCTGGATTAAATGTTTAAAATTATTTCATTACTGAGATGCTGTTTTTGATTTCTTTCCTTCTTCCTTCCAAATGTGCCATTCCTTTACTCTGTCTACTAACTGAATAAAGAACATTTTATTGAGAAAGGAAAACATCCTGGGGGAAGGAGTGGGCTTGAGAGAAAGGAAGGGTTAATATGTTTTTCTTCTTTCCTTAAATATGTGATAGAGAAAAGCCCTCTGCACATTTTAACTGATTCCACTGAGTTTTTAGATCCTAGTGTTTTTTATTGGTGGCTCAAAAATGATGTACCCTGGGCTTATTTGGGTAATGAAAATGAGGTAACATGGGCATGTCCATTATAACATTAAGAATTGTGATGTACTTAAAAGCAGTTTTCTTAATATCTGGTATCTCCATCACTTACCAACCTGTCTTGCTTCTTATTCCAGTCTAATAAAAGAACTCAGCTGCTTTTTTGCAGCTGGTAAACAAATCTCCATTCTCCAGAATTTGTATTGCTTCCTGGAGAAGAATTCTAGAATCTAAAATATACCCTTCAGTGGTAAGATGCTAAGCCTCACACTTACATATGTGAATTGTCTTTCAGTGCCATGTGGTGACATTACAAAGTTTTCTGAGATGCATGCTATTATGTACAAATACATATACATAATGTACAATGCCCATTGTACTCCTCCTGCTTTTTTTGTAGTCTGAAATTCAGACAAAATAAATAAAGCAGTTTCTTTTCAGGAGACAGGGTAATGTCCGTGTCTGCCAATTACAAACTTCCTCAGTATCCTCTAGACCTCTGTAGGAACCCAGAAATGTTTTTGAAAGGCAGTACCATTTTGTATACCCAGACTAGCATTTTAAAGGAAGTATTAAAAAAATGTCAAAATATCTAGATTTTAAGTGGGTCTGAAACCTCGTTCCATTAGGTTTCTTTGCAATACTTGGTCTGGTATTCCATCCCCAAATAATTGTATCAACATAATGAAACTGCATACTCATAGATGACTGTGTTGTTGCACTGGTTGACAGAGGTGGGGCTTGGTGGCAGAATATATATTTTCTGCATGGGGAGTCTTATATTTGAGCCCTGGAGGTTAAAAGTATCTCCACTAGCAGGGGTGAGAAAGAGCTCAGCAGCTGCTGTTAGAATTGTTGCCTCAGAGGCAAGATCCTCTACCTTGAGACCAGGTGGTTTTTCATCAGGTCATGGACAGGTCATGCTGAATATAAGCAATAGCATTAAGCTGTCCATGATGACTGTTCAAAATTTGTTTTTAGGATCAGTGTCAGGGTTTTTTTTCTAAATAAGGTTCAGGATGATGAGAAGCCATCCATTTTTAAATGTTAAAATGTTTTAATGCTTGTGTATATGATGGTTTTTAAGTTGTTAGCATTGTATTCTTAAAAACTCAGTATCTTGTGTGCTGGGCTGGGATTGTCCACCTGCTTTCCCCTGATGGCTGGCCAGGTTAGAGATGCAATTCTGAATCATGTAACAATGAAAGTGGTTTGGGTGAGTTTACAGAGAAGCAATTAGGCAGGTCTGGCCACAGTTATTTATTCTTCCTCTGGGCCAACTTCACTGAAAAGGTGCCTCCATAAGAGGGAACTGTGAAATTAAGTTTGAACATGAATTGATTAGTTGCATTTTAAGCGATTTGTCACTTTTAAAGTAATTAATTAAAGTGGCAAGAACTAATGTAATGTAATAGCAAAGCTGGTGAGGTGATCCATTCAGTCTTCAGTTCAGATCTGATATCAGCTGTCAATGGGCTAGCATGACAAGTGATTGTTTTGCTCCTTTAATGTGCTTTAATGTCTGGCCTACCCTAAATGATGAGCCTCTTGTGGCGCAGAGTGTTAAGGCAGCCGTCTGAAAGCTTTGCCCATGAGGTTGGGAGTTCAATCCCAGCAGCCGGCTCAAGGTTGACTCAGCCTTCCATCCTTCCGAGGTCGGTAAAATGAGTACCCAGCTTGCTGGGGGGTAAACGGTAATGACTGGGGAAGGCACTGGCAAACCACCCCGTATTGAGTCTGCCATGAAAACGCTAGAGGGCGTCACCCCAAGGGTCAGACATGACTCAGTGCTTGCACAGGGGATACCTTTACCTTTACCCTAAAGGCTTGTCATAAAGACTATTGAACTAATGTGTGTAATGATATAAAATACTAAATAAATACTAGGCCAGACTTCTCTGAGTACTGTAAAGATTTTTTGTCTAGATAGAAATATTGATTTCTTTATGGAGTATAGGAGTAATACAGTAAAAAAAAATACAGGAGTGTAAATGAAGGCTTATCATTAGACCTTGTTTAGGTATCCAAAGTAAAATTATGTACAAATGCTGTTTAAAATACAATGCAGTTTGCACTTTCTATGAGTAAATGGCAGGAATATGTATCTGGCAAGCTCCTGCCAGACCTGCAAGACCATCAAGCAGAATACAACACCAGTTTGGCATGGTATCACATCTGTCAGACTTCTGAATAGCTATAGATTAATGCTAACGAGATCTCAAGTCTGAGAACATAAGAGTAACTTTCTGGATAGTTTTAGAGTTTGTCCATATTGTGAGAGAGCAAATTTAGCAATGTTGAAACCTCAAGGGGCCTGAAAACAGCTGTGGAGTGGGATGCCACTGCAGTCCCTGTTAGTGCAATTTGTCTAAAGAATGGCCATCTGTTATGTTGAATCCCAGAGACCAGGTCTGAGTGAGCAGCAGTATCCTGTCTTGTGGCTCTTCAGGATACAATGAAGTTGGTACAGCATGTGATGGTGATGATGTAATACAGTAGATTGGTACCAGGGAGGAAGTGCACCCATATGAAGCTGCCTTTGTTTTATGTGGCATCGTAACATTGATCTATTAAGCTCTGATTGGCAACAGCTCTCCAGGGTCCCAGGTACAAGACTTTAATATCACCTGATACACAAGCTTTTACCTGGGGCTTCCTGCATCCAGGCAGCTCCTCTCACCATGTGAAGTGTACAGTTAAAGATTAATCATTAAACAATCAATGGCAGCTAGCATACACACGTTTTAAAAAAGGGTTAGAGCAGTTTTTGGAAGGTAGCTCTTATGGTTACACTAGCCATAGGATCCACAAACAAGATCTCCATGTTTAGAAATGCAGCATGCCTCTAAATACTGGATTTTGGAAACAAAGGATGGGTATATTTCTTTGCGTGTGAGCTTCTCTGGCATATTGGTATGGCCACTTTTTGAAATAACTGGGCTCAAAGGATTTTTGATGTAATCTAATTAGCAAACTCTTGTATAGTTTATGTAGTGATGCTCTGGTGTATGATTATGTTGACTGAAGCAGAGGGACAGTGTATAAAGAGGGAGGTCAGTGGTAGGGGATATATCTGGACCTCCCAAATCCATATGTGCAAACATTTAGAAGTAGCTGTGCTTGTGTAAGTACTAATATAGGACCATCCCAGCAATGCCATCCTGAGCAGAGTCGCACCCTTTCTAGCCCATTGATGTCAAAGGATTTGGAAGGATGTAACTCTGTTTAGGATCACACCGTTAATTCTCTGTTCCATCCTCACTCCCCCATCCATTTTTGTTCTTTCGCTATTTCATTCTTTCTTATATATTAATTAATATATTAATGTGCTTTCCCCCCTGAGACCAAAACTGGATTACACAGCATAAATCAATACAATCAACAGATTCAGACATCCAGTAAACAGTGCAGTAGGGTTAAGAGTAAAACCCAATTGAAACGAAGCAAAAGCTAAATGGGACATATTAAACAATAGATAGTATATACTGCACATGGTTGTATAATCTCTAATACCAATCCTTTTCTGAATAATCTTTCTGAACCATTTTGTTTCAGTTTAGACCTCTTACCTGAGCAAAGATGTCCTCCTGAATAATTCAGTTTTGTATAGTTTGCAGAATGCCTGACCTCACAAGGCACACAGCTCGGCTATTATTGGGAGCTAGATGGTATGCGTGTATTACTCCCATCCTATGGTCACTCCACTGGATGCCCATAAGTTATTTGGCTTAATTAAAGTATTAGCTATCATATACAAAGCCTGTCATGGTCTGTTTCTCCCCTATGACCCACCACAACAGCTTTTCTCATCCCCTGTAGGTGCCAAGCTGTAAATGGGAAAAATCAACAACTGCCTTTGTATGTGTTTTCTCTGTTGTACCCTCCCACTGGTCTGTTGGAGGAGGTCAGGAAGGGTCTCGCTAACCTGAGTTTCCTAAAACTAAGTAAAATTGAATATTTCAAGGGCTTTTCTACACAGGTAATAGGGTAGCACTATGCAAAAGATGTAATGAAAAAATTACAGGGGACCATGGTCAGTACTACTGTGTATAATTTCCTGTGAGCTGGATCCTGTTGTGTAATTTTGCATCCTTTAACATGTCATGTTAACTTTTATGCTTTGTTTCAGTGACATTGTTTTTTAAACTTCTGGTTGGTTTTACAACCCAAATGTTATTTCATCTTGTCGATCTCAATTGTATTGAATCACTCTGTGTAATCTGTCTTGAGTCCAAGTTGAAAGGTGAACTATAAATAACATAAATTACATTCTATAAGATGTGGGCAACAACAGAGAAAACACGCTTATTGAGTAATTCCTGGGGTTAGAGCAAGGCTTAGGCCTTACATTTTAAACCTGACCAAACTAATAGATTTTTCTGATCAGTGAGTTACTCAGGTGGGATGTTAGGGTTACCATGACATGCTTGAACTGGCTGTTATATATAAAGATATGGTATCCTGGTAGCTCAGAGAAGCTTAAAGCAATTTCATCAACAAGGTCATGGTCTTCAAAGGACTCATAAAACTCTATATTGTATAATGTGACCTACATGCAATGGTAGGTTTTCTGTGGCAATCTTCTAGTCCACTGTATTTTTTAGCAGAGAAGAGTAGTCCTACTGTGTCTGTCAGAGGCTGTCCAGAGCTTTTTTTTTTTTAAATACAAATCCAGAAAAATCCAAAAACTTAAAAAAGGCACATACACACCTAAAGGGACCAGTAATGTTTACACATGTAAAACACAGAGTTCCATGTTGACTGAAATCTTGTGAAGTCAGGAGGGTAGAAAAAGTAGATGAGGATAAAGGGGAGAAGGGGAGGGGCAAACTGCAGGTTCTTTCATAGGGGAATAAAGAAGAGTGTGTGAGGGAAGTGGCAAGTGGAGCTAAATGGAGGTGGAAATGATGGCAGCAGATATGGCCAAGTGAGAAACATGGGGAGAGGGTGGTAAAATACATGGAAAGGGGTGGTATAAGCATCATGGTTCAGGGAAGGGGTAGCATAAGAGTTCTACTCCTTTCTCCTCTGAGCCTTTAGGATGTTTATAGACATCTTTGGGGTTAATTAAGGGATTCCAGCATGTGGCCTGTGGTTTTCAATCTTAAAACATTTGCTAATATATAAGCACATCTGGACCTTGAAATTGCTTCTATTTTTAGCACCTGTTCTCCCTGGAATGGTTTCCTGTAACATTGTCTTATGCCAGTGATGCATCTGGGACTTTAATTCAGAGCATATATGTGTACCACAATATGACCTCAAATGCATTTAATTAATGCTGCCAACTTTATCTACTGATTCTGTGCTGATATGAAAACTTCAGGACCACATTAGTTATAAAGATATTGCTTTCTTTTAGAATGTGTACAAGCGGGTGACCTGAAAGCACTTGGAGGCATTTCATTTGCCCCTTTATCTTTCTCTACCCTGAAATTCCCCATAGCCTTTCCCTTTTCCCTTATCTCCTCCTGCTTACTAGCCAACTTACTTTTAGCTACTCCCCACCAGCTTTCGTGCCTTTCTTCCCTGACAACCTGTTTCTAGGAAAACTGAGGCTCAGTTGTTTGATACCAGTGGTTGTCCTAGGTCCAGTTACACTGGGGGAAACTGACAGACACTTTCGGGGACATTATTTCTCCCTGTATCTTCCTCCCCACAATATGGCCCCCACAATATGGCCTCTTCCCCCTCCTCCTTGCAACTCCTTATCCTCACCTTGTCTTGCTTCCTTCTTGCCATTTACCAGCATGCCTACCTTTCACTTGACCTCCATCTTTAGCTATATTGATTTTATTTCATCTATACCAGCGGTCCCCAACCTTCATCTGGTCGGGGACCGCCTCCGGGGGTGGGGGAGAGCCGCGCATGCGCGTTTTGGCCACCATCGTACCGGCCTCTTTCCCCCCTCTCGCTGCAGGGGGGGAAGGCAGGCGCGGCCGCTGGTGGCCCGGTATGATGGCCTTTGCAGCCCGGTACCGGGCCGTGGACCGGGGGTTGGGGACCCCTGATCTATACCTTGCCTTTTTCTACGATGGGGATCCAAAGCAGCTGAAATAGTTCTCTTATTTCACCAGATTGATGTAGTAGTTAGGAGTGTGGACTTCTAATCTGGCACGCCAGGTTCAATTCTGCACTCCCCCACATGCATCCAGCTGGGTCACCTTGGGCTCGCCACAGCACTGATAAAACTGTTCTGAGTGAGCAGTAATATCAGGGCGCTCTCAGCCTCACTCACCCCACAGGGTGTCTGTTGTGGGGAGAGGAATGGGAAGGTGACTGTAAGCCGCTTTGAGCCTCCTTCGGGTAGGGAAAAGCGGCATATAAGAACCAACTCTTCTTCTTCCATTTCCTGTAGAATCTGCATTCTACAGATTATTAATGGAGTGTTTGTGTACATAGAGAAATGACAGATGAAATTGATAGCACTTGCATTTGTGAAATAAATGAGTTGTCTCGTACTTCATTGAGTTTTATTATTGGTCCATGTACATTAAAGAACCAAGGTTAATGTGTATTGTATTAAATGAAATGTCAATAATTCCTAGTACAGAACTAGAAATTTGGTTCAAAAATCTGCGTTTCCATGAGAGGCAGTTCATTCTACTGTTAAATACAATGGAACCCAGCTATTAAGAAATGCATGTTGTTTTATGTAGGCAAATTAACAATACATCATACTTGTCTTTTGTTAGCAGTGTGGTTGTGAAGGAAAAGTTACTGAAATAAAAATGCTATAGTCTTCGAGATGGTTTTATGGGTTCAGTGAAGCAAAATCTGAACAGAAAGGAAATGTGCTTAGAACTTGTGCAAGCCGTAGTGCAACAGTGTCAAGAACACATCACATTTTAATACAGTTTTTAGCAATGTGCTTTATAGAGCAGTGTAGGGTGACAAGTTCATTTAATTTCTTCTAGCTTGATTTTGAAATTGTGTCAAAAACTGTTATGTATCTTGTGCATAGAAAAAGATACTGGGGACACAGTTGTTTTCACTTAGTACATTGTGCAAGTATGTATCAAGAAGTAAATTCAGCACTTCTGTTTGGATTATGGCACACATGGAAATCTTTGGGGGTATCTGTATTGCCTCCTGAACAGCTCAGGCGCTTTTCCAGAAATTAACTGAAAAATTGTTCCTGGCTTCCTGGAAACTGCCCTGTTTCCTTTGTTTTTGTTTTTGTTTTTTTGCCTTCTATTGTCATGGAGTGTCACGCCCATGTTTTGGAATGCTTTAGATTTCAACAGGGGCTCCAAGATCTCAAGTGGTGACTATTTCCTCAGTTGCAACTTTCATATATGATTTGTGAATAACCAAGACAAATTGCATTTCTGGAAATTCTAAAATCACAACACTGAAACCGGAAGTCCCCCCCTCCCCCCCAAAAATGGACATGTTTATGTATATAAAATAGAAGCTGGGATGTAATTCACACACATGCTTAAACTTCCATCATTAAAATTGAAGTTACTTAATTTTGTATACTATGTATGGGTCATGTCCTTACTTATTGATTCCAAACTTTATTTTGCGCTTTAAAAGCATGAAATACATTTTGTAACAGGCAGCTTCATGCTAATTGCAGGGTGATTCTACTAAACTTTATCCTGTGTGATGTAATGTTTGGAGCAGCCTATCTCAACTTTTTTTTACTGTTTTAAGACCCTTGAAACATTCTTTGGCTTTTGAGAAACCCCAGGAGTGGTGCCCTCATGGAAAATATGGTTGGGAATCTTAGCTGTGTACATGCACACTTGGGGACCTTCCCCTTCCTACCCCCTCCAGGCTCATCATTGGCCATTTTTGGAAGGGGGCAGGTCAAAATATATGGTCATATCACTCAATACATGTTTAACAAATTTACAATGTATATATAAAATTAACTCCCACCCCTTCCAGGGCCATCAAGAAACCCCAGGCTTGCATGAAACCCTGCTTGAGAAAGCCTGCAATAAACTTTATTGTGATTATTAGGAACTGACATTTGGGCATGAAAGTAATAAACTTAGCATTTATGTTTAAGTATTCATCAAATAAATTACCTGTTGATTCTGTCAGTTATAGTTATTTGCTGTGAAATCTCAGACTACAGAAACAAGTTTGTAGTAGGATTTTTTAACAGCACAACTTTCTACTGGCTTTCTTACTGTGGGTACAGACCTCTCTGAGAGATCTCAGGAGGCCCTAGAATCATAGAATAATAGAGTTGGAAGGGATCTCATGGTCATCTAGTCCAACCCCTTGCACTATGCAGGACACTCACATCCCAATCGCTCATCTACTGTAATCTGCCACCCCTTTGCCTTCAAAGAATCAGCCTCTCTGTCAGAATCAGCCTTTACAAAGATGGAGAACCCACCACCTCCCGAGGAAACCTGTTCCACTGAGAAGCCACTGTAACTGTCAGGAATTTCTTCCGGATGTTTAGATGGAATTTCTTTTGAATTAATTTCATCCCATTCATTCTGGTCTGTTCCTCTGGGGCAAGAGAGAACAATTCTGCTCCATCCTCTATATGGCGAGCCTCTTGTGGTGCAGAGTGATAAGGCAGCAGGCATGCAGTCTGAAAGCTCTGCCCATGAGGCTGGGAGTTCAATCCCAGCAGCCGGCTCAAGGTTGACTCAGCCTTCCATCCTTCCGAGATCGGTAAAATGAGTACCCAGCTTGCTTGCTGGGGGGTAAACGGTAATGACTGGGGAAGGCACTGGCAAACCACCCCGTATTGAGTCTGCCATGAAAACGCTGGAGGGCGTCACCCCAAGGGTCAGACATGACTCGGTGCTTGCACAGGGTATACCTTTACCTTTACCTTTACCTCTATATGGCACCATTTTAAATACCTGAAGATGGTTATCAGATCCCCTATTGGTCGTCTTCTCTCCAGGCTAAATAGACCAAGTTCCCCCAACCTTTCCCCATACGTCTTGGTCTCCAAACCCCTCACCATCTTTGTTGCCCTCCTCTGGACATGTTCCAGTTTCTCAACATCCCTCTTCAATTGGGGTGCCCAAAATTGAACACAGTACTCCAAGTGAGGCCGAACCAGAGCAGAGTAAAGCGGTAGCATCACCTCCCGTGATCTGGATATGATACTCCGTTTGATACAGCCCAAAATCTCATTTCTCTTTTTAGCCACTGAGTCACACTGCTGACTCATGTTCAATGTATGGTCTACTAAGACTCCTAGATCCTTTTCACACATGCTACTGCCAAGACAAGTCTCCCCCATCTTATATTGATGTTTTTGGTTTTTCCTACCTAAATGCAGAACTTTACATTTGTCCCTATTGAACTTCATTTTATTCAGTTTAGTCCACTTCTCGAGCCTATCAAGATCATCCTGTATTTTGTTGCTGTCTTCAGTTGTGTTTGCTACCCCTCCCAGTTTAGTATCATCTGCAAATTGAATAAGTATCCCCTCTCTTTCATCCAAATCATTTATAAATATATGTTGAACAACACAGGCCCCAGGACAGATCCTTGGGGTACTCCACTGTCACTCTTTTCCAAGAAGATGCTGAACCATTAACATTACCCTCTGGGTACAATTTGTCAACCAGTTATTGATCCACCTGCCAGAATTAGGATCCATATTGCATTTTACCAACTTGCCCACAAGAATTATCATGTGGAACCTTATCAAAAGCTTTACTGAAATCCAGACAAACTATGTCCATGGCATCCCCCTGATCCAGCAAGGTAGTCACTTTCTTGAAAAAAGAGATAAGGTTGGTCTGACATGACTTGTTCTTGTGAAACCCATGCTGAGTCTTAGAAATCACAGCTCTCAGTTCCAGCTGCTCAAGGACCGAGTGTTTGATTATTTGTTCCAAAATTTTGCCAGGTACAGATGTCAAGCTGATGGGTCGATAATTACCCGGATCCTCCTTTTTCCCCTTTCTTGAAGATGGGGACAACATTTGCCCACCCTCTTTTATCAGGTTCTAAGACTCAGCCAGCTGGAAATTTCCAGTGAGATGCATGAAATAAAGGCCAACCTTGGACATACACTGAACCCAACACAGAGGTTTCCTGTGAGGATAAAATGGAGGAGAGGAGGAGAGCTTTGTGCTCCCATTGAGGGAAAAGGCAGGGTATAAATGAATTCACAATGTACTGTAACCCAGCAGTATAATGGTTTTTTTTTTAATCTTAAAAAAGCGGTTCTCATATACAAACGGTGGAGTATCATGGCTTTGGATCAAGAATAGTGAACATATGCCGAAGTAAGCAAGCCATCCAAAGGGCTCACAGAGCTGGCAGGTATTAAGCAGAGTCAGCTGGCTGTAAAGTTGCCAAATAATCTCCACCAGAGAACCACATTTTAACAGTTAAAGTTATTCAAGACTGGACAAGTCACTTGAAACCTGGTTTTACAGGTTTTCTACTGCAGAGTGCCTCAAGTTCTTAAACCCCCCCGATTAATTTGTAAAATGAAAATACTCTTTAAGGTGATCTGACTTCATAAATGTGGTCTTCTGTTTGCTATACTTGCAACAGGTAATAACGGAAGAGGGACTTCTGTGCTGCAGTTATTCAGCACCCTCAGTTTTCAGTAGCAGAGATAATCTAGCCTTTAATTTATATTTTGTATTGGTTTGTAATACTGATTGTTATCCAGATTGAGCATACAAATGAAAAAAGAAGATCTAATTAGACTGAAATGTCTTTATTAGTGACTTGTGCCCTTTGCTGAAACCTTGACATTCAAAGAGCAATAAGCAGACTTAATTGCCAAACCCACAAGGATAGTTTGCATTGTGCTCTGGGAATTGCAAAGGATGTACCTGATTAGCAGAAAAGCTACATAACAGTGTATTGTTTTTTGAATAGTAACTGTCAGACAGGCACTACATTTTGACCTCAAAGCACACTTAGACTTTCATTGCTTATCATCCCTTTAACCACACAAGAGGCCTCCTTTATGAATCATCTGTCGGTAATGAATCACCTGGTCTCAGTTATATGGATGACACACATTCTTTCCAGTGTTGCATCCCATTCATCAAGTCCTGACTTGATTTGATAATAATCCCAGCACTGAAAGAATCTTTTTCAGTTTCCCTCTTGTAGCACAGCAGTGTCCTTTGGGCTCTACTCATGCATGATAGAGTAATACACCTATACAGTTAAAGTTATAACACCCATCTCTTAAAGATCATCCACTCTGCAAACACTTGGGTGTTATTAATTGAAGCTCAGTGCAGCTTCCTGAAATGTCTTGCTTTACATATTTTTGCTCAAGAGTTTTGACATCTAGGAGCATATGCATGGTCAAAAAACATTATAAGTTACATTTTCATCACACCCTTCCTGCAAGGAGCTAATGGCCACGTGCCACATTTTATCCTCCTCTGTTTTATTCTCACAACAACTGCAAGAGGTAGATTAGGCTGAGGAGGAATGAGTTAGTCTATGGTTGAGGCCTTAGGTAGTTATGTCACCTGCTAGAACATCATGGGTGATGATAGGTTGATATAGCCCTCTGCCACCCCGGTGGCAGGAATACCGTATGGGGAAGGATTGGGGTTTTCTGCCACGTTGTTTCTTGTAATGTTTGGTATGGTTTTAATGTAATTTTATTGTTGTGGGGTTTTTATGTTGTAAACCACCTCAAGCCGGGTAAGAAATTTAATAATAATAATACTAATAATAATAATGATAATAATAATATTTTAATAATAGGGCTGCTAGTTGTGTGCACACATACATGTGTGTGTGTGAGTGAGTGCAGGACCTGATCTTGTATGCTTTAAAAAATATTTGGCATAAAAAAATAAGTAGGTGAAACTTTATGGCATAGAATGAAATCTTATGAATTACTAATTGGTGCAGACCAGAGTGCTCTTAAAGGGTTTGCGATAGGCCAACTCTACTTTTTAAATTCCTGTGTTCCTACGTGGATTTTAGATACTATTTTCTATTAATTCAATGCATGTTTTTATGTAGGCAGATTTATTACCATTTTGGACACAATTACACTACAGATTTTAAACAGTTTGAGAGTACATTTATTGTGGTGGCTTCTGCCCAAAATCGCCTGGAAATTGAGTACTTGGGGTTGTTAAGGCTCTTTCCTGCAGCAGTTCAGTGACATGGAACTTTCTGGTCATCTCCCCCCCCCCTCCATATGCTACTTAGTGTAGTATAGGAATGCATGGAAGGAATATATTCCTGTGTTAGCACCTTGTGGATGGGATAGTGCTTAAAAGCTCACAGATATTGGACTGTTTGAAGATAGCCACATTGCTCTGCAGTATAACAGCTAGATTCAAATCTAGTAGTACATTAAAGACCAACAAGTATTCATCGTGTAAGAGTCACTGACTCTTATCCCCTAAAAATCTATTCGGAATTTTCAACAATTGAAATATTATTTATTTAAAACCTTCCCTCCCCAAATAGGATTCACATGTTTCAAATCAAGTATCTCTAAAATAATTATTAAATAAAAACATATAAAATGCATGACGCTTTTCCTCCAGGAATGTTGGCAACTCTGCTCTGATGCGTATTAGTAAAAGAGGTTCTTTCACTCATATGTATAGTTGCATGGGGCTCCAAAACATTCTTGAAGGCCTTCTCATTGCAGATTTGCTGCCCTTTGTGATGTGTTTGCAAGTGAGGCATCAAATGTTTGATAACCCCCCATTTAAAACTTATGTGCTGTGTAGACACGCTAGCTGTGTCTAGGAGAAAGACAGGGATCCCCTGTCCATTTCATTTCCTTTTGCTTTGAAGCAGGAGGAGGGAAATGGACAGATTATATGGTTCGCAGCCATTTCAACATAAAAGCTGATAGGGCAGACCTGCCGGGTTTAAATGACTATACACAAAGCAATTGTTGTTCTTAAAGGCCAGAACAATTAATACCCACAGTTTTAGTAATCTCCAAACAAGTTTAGTTATTTTTCACATCCAAGAAAATAATTTTATACAAAGGTTAATTGTCAACAAAGCTATTTCTTTCTTGTATTTCGTTCAACTGTTGAGGAGACCCAAGCACTGATTTCAACTCCAAAGCATACACCTCTTCCTGACATTTTGCAATTGGCTTTATCAAGAGAAATGCAGGGGTGTAGGAGATTATCCACTGTAACTGATCTCTAAACATCTGTTCCACTATATATTTCTGGTAAGGCCTTGGAGGAGGAGCGTGTCTCATGGCTTAAGTGCCATTCAGTGCTTAACACCCACTCAGGGTGGCTGTCCTGCCGCTGAGTGCCTCCTCCTCCAACCAGCTTGCCTGTGTGTCCAGTGGCCAGCCAATTGCCTTCCGTCCCCCACCCCTGGCCACCCTCTCCTCCTTCCACTTCCCTCTGAGGCTTGGAGGCTGCAGATCTCTGGTATGTGAGAGCTGCCCCTGCTGGCGAGTTCCCTAACAGCTGCCTGCAAGCTTTCCAGGTCCTGGGGGGAGAGGGAGGCTGTCCACAGAGTTCTTCCACTCCACCCCCCTAATCTAGCATCCATTGTATATCTGAATGCAATGGGCTTGGCCCCTAGTCTGTTTATAATGTACTGGTAACAATGATTCTATTCATTTAAGAACTTAGATGTCTTTTAAAGTATGTGGTAACATAATAATGGGACAAGCCTCTTTAGTTTTCAGTGCTAATTGATTGGGATCACCTGGGGTTAAATAGCTGACAGCTACAAAGGGGGAGGAGAGTGAAACAGATTAAATGGCTTGCAGCCATTTTAACAGATGATGGGAGAATTCATCAGGCCGTTGGGTTTAAATGGCTGGCAACCATTTTAGTCTAATAATTAGGTGAGCCCATCTGCTGTTAGACTGAAATGTCTGTAAGTCATTTCACTGATCCATTTTGCTTTTCTCTGCTTGGAAGCTAGGGGAAGGGGGGAAGCAAAATGGACAGGTTAAATGGTTTACAGCCATTTAAACCTTACAGCTGAAGGGTGGTCCCACCGTGCTCAGCTTTTAGATTTAAATGGCCTGAACACCTGAACCAAACAAGTAAAAAGTTTGATAAATGTTTGGTGAAGGCACCTTCCTTGAACATCTATTCAGGAGCTTCAAACTGGCTCAAGTTCATGCCAAATTTTGGCTCATGAACCAGTTGGTACCAATCCCTAGTCTGCATTCATTGGAATAGAGATGATATTCAAATATATCTTAGCACCACTTTTTTTCCCCTTCCCCATTAGCTCTTCTTGATGCCTCAGACCCGTAATGGGAATCTTCAGTGCCAGCAAAAACCATTTGGATTAGTTTTCTATTCTGAACACTTAGGGAGGCTCAGAGTGTTATCTCAATTTTGAAAGGATTGCTGCAGCAAAGATTCATAATGCTCATTTGAACACAGACTCACATGGTGTGATAACCATTTCCAATTTCTCTGTTTGCTAATAGGCTTATCTCCCCTAGTTCATATCAGGAACTGATTGAGATTCCTATAACAATAATATTAAAATGTATATAATCCTGACTTCAGAGTATGCCTACCAATTAACACTGAGGGGGAAAGCATGAGGAAGAAAGAGGGAAAGGAGACAAAAGGAAGCTGTGAACATTTCATGACCATCTGGGTAACTTGAAATATTCCTTGCTGTTTGTAAAGAATTGTGGGTCTTACTCATTCAAAAAAAATTGTGAAATATTTTATTTATTTTGACTGAAAAACAATGATTTTTTAAAATGTAGTTTTTGAATGTGACTGTAATTCATTTGATCTGTTTTGTATGTTGGACCTTTATAGTGTTTTAAGAAAAATATTAAGATATGTAATTTGAAACACAGTATAATCTTTTCAGTTTGTCTATACAATATTTACCTTTAGCTGGCAATCATTTTGTCAAATCCAAGTGGGAACTGTTTTTCATTTAAGAGCTCTTTAATGTTACTTTTGGACCAATGTGGCTTTAAGCAACAAGGGGTTCCCTGCCTCTGGCAAATCAGTACTTTACCATTAATCCCAGTATCACCACAGATGAAGCCACTAGTTTTCCCCAGCTTTCAGTAGGAATGGTATTTAGAGAAAGAAAATGCAGGAGTTAATCCTCACTTTCTACAATTTTGGAATTGCAAATGACTGCCTGGTCATCAGTGCTGATAATAGATTTAATGAAACCTGCAGGGACAGTTTGTAGCATAGTCTAACATAGGAGAAATGTTGTTTGCAAGGGATGTGTGTGCGCGTGGTGGTGGGGTTGTTAGTTCAGTGATAAATCACACGCTGAAAGGTCCCTGGATCATTCCCTAGCACTTATTGCTAAAAGATCACAAATCAACAATTCCTTTGCCCCTGTACCATTTATTATTTCACTCTGGTTTGCTTGGAAGCTCAACAATTTATTCCCATCCAGACATCTACCAGACCCAGACTGATAACTAGATCACATGTTCTCCAGTCATGAAGCTCTTTGTCAAAATAGGCAGATGAACCAATGGTTTGACTAAGTGTAAGTGAACTTCATACAAGATTTAAGAACTGGCTGTCATCTGGGAGGCAGTGATTCTTTTAAGAGGGCTCCAAGTCATGTCATGTGCTTGGATGCAGAGTCATTTCCAAAGGCTGTAGAAGAGAGGTTTCTGCAAACACACACCCATACCAACTGCTTTTGTTCAGACTGGATGCACCTGCTTTGCTTGTGGGGAGAAGGAAAGAGGAATGTGGAACCACACTGGAAAGTAGAAATAGTGGCGGGCTGGTGCCCACTCAACCAAAATATGGCAATGTTGCTGGAGGATCGAATTCAAACCAGGTTACACCTTGCCCTTTGAAAAGTCAGATGGGATCAAGGAGATTCTGTTATAGATAAATGTAGCACCCAGTTTCAGTATTTCATTCTGTATTTGGTAATGGCAATTGGGAAAGCAGCATTGTTTTACCTAGAAAGCAATTTCTATACCAGACTATGCTAGGAGAAGAGATGTTTGTCTCTGATACCATATAGCTCAACTCAGGATGTGGGTAGGGATGCCCTTGGAATTTTGCTACGATCTGGAGTGTCTCTGTAGCAATTAGAGGTCCCAAAATGGGAAGGATGCTTGTTGTGGCAAGCATTTTTAGTTAACCAGGAGTCACAATATGACCAATAAGATAATCATCCTGCAGAATCATATGCAAGTTGATGGAATTAGAAATGCATATAGTGTTACCCAAATTGCTGGGGATAGCAAGAGGCTGGGTAACACAGGATCTTTACTACCAATTTTTACAGGGTCCTTTCCCTGGAAGAAACCCTTTTTAAATGAAGAAGACAAAAGCTTACACTCAGGGGATTTATTTGGGAAAATATCACGGTTACATTCAAAACACACACCAAAGCAAAAACCATACATACACTAAGTTCTACAGGGGGACAAGTTACACTAAGTTCTACAGGGGGACAAGTTACACTAAGTTCTACAGGGGGACAAGTTCAAGATACTGCACCTTTCTTGGATCCAAGCAGCCCAGACACAGGGTTGACGACATCAGGGGATGGACAGGATGCCGGGTGTGGACAACAACACCCACACACCCACACAGGGTGTGCGCAAGGCTTGATATAGTGTTTGAAATTCCCGGGTCAGCCCCAGAGACTGCCCACTGGGAGGTCCGTGACTGATGATTGGTCTCTGATATTATGAGTACCTGATAGGTGGGTTTGAACTGTGAGGTCACTAGAGTGGGAGGTGTGGAGTAATCTCATCTAGTACCTTGGCTAGGTGTAATGTGTGGCTAATGGCCTTGTCTTTGTTTTATCAGGAAGGACTGGGGGAAGACATTTGGGGATAAGAGATGGTGCTAGACAGAAATTACACTGGACAAGAGAGACAAAAGAAGTTGCAGTTAGTACCTTGAAGGGATATTCCTTTCCTGTAGATAGTCTAATGGTCTTTGGCTGGGAGGGGGGGGGTGATTTAGATAACGTGCACATTTAGCTCAGTCAGTTGGGCAAGGGGGAAATGTAAGAAATCTAGTGAAGCCCAAACAAGATGGAGACTTAGCCTGGCTTCCTAGGTTTCTTAAGGGGCCCTACTGACTCCATAGTCAGTCTCTGCCAGGCTGGTTTCTGTGTGTGCCAACCTGCTCAGAGTCCAGTCATGGGCTTGTGTGTATGAAGGTATCTCTGTGTGAGGCACCCTTCCATTATGGGCTACCTCTCGGGTAACAATAGAATGTGCATTTTTTGTTTTTCAAAAAAGAAGAATGTCTGAAAGATGTTGGGCTGAAAGAACTAAACTGGACTGTTTCACAATTGGTTAGTCAAACAACAGGAAAAGGAAGTTTGGCTTATGGGAAACTACCAGAGCATTCTGTCATATTTGCTCTAGATCTTGGGATTAGTAGTGGGCAATAAGATTACTTTTTCTATTAAAGCATAAACCAAAAACAACGCACCCAGAAAAACCCTGGAGAGAAACCCCCTCTACAAACTTGATAACCATGATACCTAAAAAAATAAAACATAAATGGGGAAGATAATGTAGTTGTGATTTGCCAAACCTGCCATGTCTGTCTGTCTGTCTGTCTACCTACCTACCATCTATCATCTATCAATCTAACAAAATTTAAGACCAATAGTACCTTTAAGACCAACAGAGGTTTATTCAAGGCATGAGCTTTTTTCTGTGCATGCACACTTCCTCATACAATGGCAAAAGAAGGTGCATGCACACAAAAGCTCATGCCTTGAATAAATCTTTGTTTGTCTTAAAGGTGCCATTGGACTCAAATTTTGTTATGCTATTTCAGACAGCTTACCCACTTGAATTTATCTATATATCAGTATGTTTTTGTTAGCTTGGCAATACCAAGAAACTATAAAATGCATATAATTCCTATACATTTTACTTCATTGTATTGATTAAAGCATTTTTGTTGCTTGTGTCTTGCCTGCAGTCATCAAATCACAAACCATCTGCTAAAAACAGATTGGCACATTTCTGGCAATTAACAATATTTTGGAATGCCCAGCAAAAATTTCTTGTCTAAATATACTTCAAACATAAGTAATTTCTGTGTGGATGAGCAATGAAGGAGAACAAAAATTTCTGATACTTTTTTGCTACCGACCTCTGAACAAAGAAAAAAATTTAGTTTGTCCAACAATACTGGATAAAGTGTTAATTTCAAGGCTGGTCCAAATGCTAACCATGAGTTTGGCTGCTGCTAGGCTACAGCTGTTAGGTGGAAAGTACCTTTTCTCTTTGTCCTTCTGCAGCAGCATAACCCAGTTCTTCTGGCAGCTAAACTCTCATTACTGATTATAAATGGCTCTGTGAGCAAGAAAATGCTGTGTGAGTGTGGATTTCGTTGCCATCTAGCTTAAAGAGCACCAGATCTTATCTCTCTCAGCGGAAAGAAATTTGTTCTTGGGTCATGTTCCACTGAACAGAATATTAACCTTCATGCGCAATCTTTTATCTTGTTGGGAAGTCCCATACATGTATGAATGGACCTAAGTGCCACTTAATGGACACCGACAACGAATACCAAGAGTAGCCTTCATTAACTATACAGATCAACAACAACTTTTCTACGGTTGAGCCAGCTTGGTGTAGTGGTTAGGAGTGCAGATTTCTAATCTGGTGAGCTGGGTTTGATTTTCCGTTCCTACTTCACATGCAACCAAACGGGTGACCTTGGGCTTGCCACAGCACTGATAAAGCTACTCTGACTGTGCAGTAATATCAGGGCTCTCTCAGCCTCATCTACCCCACAGGGTGTCTGTTGTGGGGAGTGGAAAGAGAAGGCAACTATAAGCTGCTTTGAGACTCATTCGGGTAGAGAAAAGCAGCATATAAGAACCAACTCTTCTTCTTCTGTTATGATCTAATAATTGCTGTCTGTGGTGCACATAAATACTGATCTCACTATTCTTTCTGTTCAAATGTATTTTGTTTTTTTATTTTATTGATTTACTTTATTTGTATCCTGCCTTTCTCCCCATTGGGGACCCTAAATGGCTTATGTTATTTTCCTCTCCTCCATTTTATTCTCACAACAATCCTGTGAAGTAGGTTAGGCTAAAAGAGCTCAGGTTCACCCAGCAAGCTTCCATGGCAGAGCGGGGGATTGAAACCTGTGTTTCTCAGGATCCTAGTCCAACAGTTTAACCACTGCACCACACTGGCTTTTAAAGACGTGTTTGACAAGGGAAAACAATTAGTCAAAACAGAGCATGAACAAATGAAATGATAACAGTTTTTTATCTGCTTGAGCATAAAAACTGTTTTTTGGTTCTACCCATGGTCGCATTTATGATGGCTAGTTCTAAATTCTCTTGATATTCCATTGACTTTGGTGTAAGTGAAAGCTCTAGAGTAGCGATCCCTAACCTGTGGGCCATGGACCACATGTGGTCCTTCGACTAATTGGAGGTGGGCCCCGAAGGACGCCTTCTCCCCCCCCCAGCCCTTTACAACACACTTCATTGTTGTGGCATGTCTGTATCTTATTTTGAAGGGCAGTGGTTGAGAGTAGAGGAGTAAACTACCCCCCCCCCCACCGGGCCTCAGTAAAAGGCGTTTAGTGGTCCCTGGTGAGTGGTCCCCAGCATTGAGTGTTCCCCGGTGATAAAAAGGTTGAGGACCACTGCTCTAGAGCACATACTTGCAAGTAAATCCCAGATAAATCAGTGGGACTTGTATCTGAAAAAACCATGTTTAGAGCTGGATATTTTTACCCTACTTGCAATCCTAATTACACTTACTAAGAACTAAAATCCATTAAACTCAATAGGGCTTATATCTGCATAAGCATGCAGGGATGAAGCTGCAATCTTTTTATACATCTGGGCTGCTTAAAGTACACTGATGTCCATTTAGAGGACAGCAGACTTTTTTCAACATGGTACTTGGAGGTTAAGTCCTATTGATCGCCACAAAACATGCTTACATGCAGTATATTTAAAATCAAAGTGCCAAAACATGTTGCTAATGTGATTAATTATGGACAGTGTCAAGACTGGTTCTGTGGGTTTTCAGAGCAGGTATGCACAAGGAAATCACCTTTTAAAAATAGACAAAACACATCTCTAGAATCATGTAACATAGAAAGCAAGAAAAGTTAGTATAACTATCTAACAAATTGTAATCTGTATTAGGTGGTACAGTCTTACGGTCATGAAATCAGAGGCTGCAGTTCAAGTACTCTCTATGCTGGTGCTGCCCATTTACTAATAAAATTATCATAACCATGGCCCTTAGTCCATCTGGAACCAAGCTAGTCTATTTTTCATAGTTCTTAGTCCAGTTATAATTCTTGGCTAAGTAAGATCAGGTGATCATGACCAACCAATCGGGGCCTGTTCTTGCTAGAACTCATTATTTCACCGCTCCTAATGTTCCCCATCCCATCCTGTGTGCCACAGGTTCTCATGAGGAGCCAATGATTCCATTCCTAACTCTGACCTTGATGACAAGGATCATGTAGGAGAGGCCCAAATAGCAGCACCTGCAAGATGGAATGAAGCTGTCCTATACACATTAACCCATGGGAGGAATCAGGTGCTTTGCCTCACAGGTAGAGGTGCCAAAGTTCCTTGGAAAATTTATATGAGCAAAAAACTGTGACTATATGTAGGAATATATGGGATTGAGGCCGTAGAGGGAGTGAATCTTTCTTTGCATGCTGATAGGTATATCTTGTATATTCCATATTATTTGTGCATCTGTCTCTGTTAGATAACATTATGCCTTAAACTTGTAAGAAGTTCTGCTACTGCCTGAGGGGACAGCGTAGCATCAATCACTGGAGATGGCTGCCTGTCACTGGGGAGCTGTTGCACCTTGATTTAGTCTGTGGAAGGTTATTACATGTATCACTTATCATCTGAGTGAGAGTTGACTGACTTGCTTCAGAGGTCCAGAGTTCCTAGTTACTGAACATTTTGAGTCTTCCCTTTTATAGAGCTTGTAGGACCTTGTTAATAAAAGGTCAACACATCAATATCTACATTATAAACATAAACAGATGCAACACCTAAATTGAGAAACTGATTTGTTATTTTCTTCTGCATTATTTTTATGGGCAGGCTTCAGGAGTTAATACAGTAGTGTGTCACTCCCTTGTGGGGCTAGTGTGTGATACCCCTGGCTAGGATCTGCTCTGAGATCTTCTGTTTGGATTGAGTCAGTAAGCTGACATAACAAGCTCAGAATGGTATTTGCAGAAATATATGGTGCCAGTCCCATGGTTGCCAAGGCAACAAGAAATATGGGAAGGCATTTGCAGGAGGAAATGGGCATGTGAGCAGACAGGGTGCTGTTTGTTTATTTTAGAAGATTTATATGCTGCATCTCCAGGGACCTATTTGAGGTAGTTGGACTCACTGGGCCCCTTCAGTACCACCACCACCACCTTCCTTTTTTCTGTCACCTGGATTCACTTAAGTATTTTAACCCAATTAGGATATTTCTGTTAAAAACAAATGTGATGGCTTTTCCAAGGGAGTAGTTAACTTTTTGGCTCCCATGTTTTGGTTCACCTCTCTAAATGTGTCTATCCATTCCCTGCATTACAAGGGGAAAATAAGAGTTGGGAAAGCTGTTTATATTAGTACAGTGAAAATGATTCTTGATAATTGCCTTATACATTAATGCATTTGTTTTGTGATTACAATAACTACATGTAACAAAATTTTCTTTTAAACATTTTTTTACATACAGCTGAGGGCCACGTGGAATGTTACACATATGTGATTCTTCTTTCTAGTTTGACATTATTAAGGACCACTTCATCCATTTACCTTTCTCAGTTGGAACAATAGGGTGTTTTAAGTAAAATACATCATGCGAAATAAACCAATACTTGTGCTGTACACTATGCAAATTTCTCCCTGTTGCTTCTGTAAAATGCAGGATACAGTTGAGTTCCCCAACCACTTGGCCGAGGCCCGGTATCAGGCCGTGGCGGGGGGGAGGGAGGTGCCGGCGCTGGTACACCAGCAGGCGCACCTCCCTCCGCCCAGTGTGCGCTCATTGCGCCGGGAGCAATTGGCTGTGTGGGGGGAGGCATGGCCGCCAGTGCCCACAAATGCCTCCTGGGGCAGTGAGCGCTGCACTGCAGGGGGGAGGCGTGGGTGCTCGCAAACACACAGGCATGGACCTGCCGCGGCTGTGCATTTGTGGGTGCTGGCACAGCAGTGCCTGTGCCTTCCCCATGCAGTACGGTGCTCACTGTGCCGCGAGGCGGCCAATTACTCCCGACACAGCAAGCGCCACGCAACGGGGGGGAGCGAGGCATGCCTGCTGAGATGCTTGGGATGCTCCAGCACCCAAGCATCTCTCTCCCCCCGGTCCCCAGCCTAAAAAAGGTTGGGGGCCACTAATATACAGTGGTCTACAACCAGCAGGCATGCCTCCCTTCACCCCCGTGGCTCCGCCCACACCTCCCCCCCGCAGCGCGGCGCTCGCTTCAACAGGAGGCGGCCAATTGCTCCCAGCTCAGCAATTGCACACCAAGGGCGGGAGGGAGGCGCGCCTACCGGCTCATCAGCACCTCCCCCCTACACTGTGGCCCATTACCGAGGCCTCCACAGCCCGGTACCAGGCCGCAGCCCAGTGGTTGGGGAACACCGGTCTACAGGACAGACTAAATGCTTGTAACGTTGCCCTGATTTTTTTGTTGTTAAGAAAATCAGCTTTTAGAGTCTGCAAATTTGAGAACAGAAATGGCTGTACGATGGGTTGCCCAACTTTTTCTGACAAAGGGAGCTTTGATGTTTTAAAATTTATAGCCTGAAAATATTGTAAGTCTCTAAGTGAGCTTTCACACATAATGATGCAGTTTCAATCCACTTCAGCAACCATTTGCAAGTTAATTTTACCATTTTGTACAGTAAAATCCAATTGCAAAGTGCATTGAAAGTGTATTATTTAATGTGTGTGAAAGTGTCCTAAGTCTTTAATCTAGCCAATCTTTTCACTAATCAGTATTTCCCAACTCCATCTCCCCCATCCTGTGTGTGTTGCCTTGATCTCTTGAAGGGAGAAAAGCAGCTTGGTTGCAATCTAAAGCAGAAAAGAATTTAGAAAGGGAAATAATTAATCATTCCCTGTATTATTTTTGATCTTTCTGTAGGGGTTTTCTTAAAGTCTGTAGCAGGGGTGTGCATTCTTATCAATATTATTTTTGGTTCTGTTCAGGAGACTGTGATCCTTTGAAATGTCTTTCCCCCCTCCTTTGGAAACAATGGAGAATGGGGGCACCTTCCTTGGGAGGTATAGTATCTTTCTTAAGCTTGGGTTTTTTAAAGTTGAGAGGCACCAATAACTCTACCTCAATTATACCCTACTAGAAACTAATCCCTCTGTAAAAAAAATACAGCGGGCGCAAGCTGCAGGGGGTGGGTGTGGGAGGGCCCCCCCCCTGGGAGGGAGGGAGGGAAGGAAGGAGGGAAGGTAGGCAGGCAGGCAGGCATAGAAAAAGGGAGAGTCCCCCACCCCCCTGGGCTCCAGCCATTCACCGGTGCCCGGGCAGCGCAGTCGGCAGCTCTTCAAGCCGGCAGCCGCCCTGCCTGGGCTGCTGGGAAGGGCTCCCCCCCCCCAGGTTCCAGCCATTCCACGGTGCCCAGGCAGATCGCCCCTGTGGGATGGTAGGTGAATTTCCTCCAGGTCAGGCTGGATTCTGTAGATTTTTGGTGGGTGACAGGATCACTTGGGCATGAAATTGGGGTCATTGTGGGTAGGCAGCTAGTTGTGAGTTCCTGCATTGTACAGGGGGTTGGACTAGATCACGGGTAGTCAACCTGTGGTCCTCCATATGTTCATGGACTACAATTCCCATGGGAGGACCACAAGTTGACTACCCCTGGACTAGATGACCCTGGAAGTACTTTCCAATTTTATGATTCTATGAATAAGACATACTTTTCTACTTAGGATGGCCCAGTTGCAATATTTGTCTTCTAAATATTTAATTTTCAGAATTTAAAAATTCACTGCAGTTGTGAAGGGATAACAAAGGCCAACTACATAGAAAATTTACACAGATTAACTTGCTTAGCAAGAATTGTAATTGGTTTTCAGGAAGGCTGAAGAAATGTCACAGCTGGGCAGGGAATTTCAGATCTCTATGGTTTGTTATTCTAGCGCTATATTAGTTTCTGTTCCTTCCATTTTGGTAGGGTTTTTTTTTTCTTTCCCGAGTTAGCTTGTTCTAGTCATCCTTGCCGGTTGGCTGATAATTGAGCAAGTTCAGGGAATTTTGCCAAGTCCAAGTGTCTGGGCTGGAAGAATAACATCTGTTTTCAAATGGCAGTGTGGCAAACTACAAATTAGAGATCATTCTTAATAAAGGTTTAGAGATGGGAGATCTAATATAGACATGTCAAAAATGTAACAACTTTCTTGGAAGGCACTTGTTTCACTAGAGTAATATGCCTAGAGTGACGTGTTACTATATTCCCCACCCCCACCCCCATCCCGATTTTGTGTAAAGTTCATAGGATTGTTTATCTTGGCTTATACTTTTGGGTTGATTCTGGACAAATTTAACCCAGTCTGGCAATTTAAGTATGTATAGCTAGTCCCTTACTTTTGTTTAAAGCAAAGAATCAAACTACAAAATAGTTGCTGCTTACTGGCAATTTATATAGTTTTACAGGTAGCTTGTTCTCTGCTGTATTCTTACCAGTATTTAATAGTGTATATTCAACGCATTGGAGTTTGTAGTTAACATTAAAAATGTTACAAATTCTTAAGATCATATTTTATACCAAAAAGTTTAATCTTTTTGAAAATTGACTGCTCATAGCTGTCAAGCCCACAAAGCAATCTTAGTACTGAAGATTTTCACATTACCATTCTAAGCTTCTTTTTTCAGTTTTTTGGACTCGTTTTGAACTAAGCCATACAGGGACATACAGGGAATTTCCTTCCATAATGATCCATCTCTGAAGCACTAGTGTCACTTCAAACAATGCTGCCTCTTTTCCCTGGAATTGTTTTGAATGTTCTAAGTTGAGCTCTGTGGCACTAAACTAAGGACACAGGGCCGAAAAGGCCCTGGCTCTGGTTGAGGCCAAGTGGGCTTCTTTGGGACAGTTGTCATTTACTGATCATAGAGCTCTCCAGGGGATATATACAGATAGGCAGTTCCTCAGATACACAGGGCCCAGTCCTTGTATGGCCTTAAAGGTTAAAACCAGTATCTTGAACTGGATTTGGAAATCAACTGGGACCAGCTGTCAGAGGACTGGGTGTATATAGGCCCTCCATGGTGTTGAAGTGAGGACCTGCATGACCACATTCTGGATCAGTTGCAATTTCCAGAGTGGGGACAAAGAAAGGCCTGCACAGAGTTACATCAATCAAGTCTGGAGGTGAATGTCACATGGATTGGTGGGCCGGGTGCTCTGGGGCCACGTAGGGTGCTAGTAATTTAGCTTGGCAAACAGGAAAAAATGCTAGCTGCGCTTCTCTTGTAACTTGCGCCTGCATAGATAGAGGCATCAAAAATTATACCCAGGTTTCTGGCCATCTGCACAGTTGATAACTGCACTCTGTCCAGCCTAAATAAGCATGCTTCCTGGTCTGTCCCTTTTCCACTCAGCCATAGAACCTGTGTCTTTGAAGGGTTCAACTTCAGGTGGTTTGCTTTCAGCCCTTACTGTATCCAAACACTCCTCCAGGGAGCTCAGAGAGGTATCTATCCAGTCATCCATCAAGAGATAGGGTTGGGGATCATTGTATTGGTGACACCAATGCTCAAAGCTCTGGATCAGCTGGGTGAGGAGACGCATAAAGATGTTAAATAATGTTGGGGAGAGGATTGCATCCTGCAGAACCCCACATTGGAGTTTGCAACAGTGCAACTGCTTCTCCCCAATGGCAATCCTCTTTCAATAAATGCAGAGAAAGACTGTCAGCCACTGGAGGGCTGTGTCCGATTGATGAGATGGCGAGCAAGAAGCTCATGGTCTACTACATCAATCACTGTTGTGAGATTGAGCATCACAAGCAATGCTGACCTGCCTTAGTCCAGCTGTCTCTGGAGATCATCAGTCAGGGCAGCCAGTGCCATCATCACTCCAGGGACGGGGCGGAAGCCAGATTGGAATGGGTTCAGGACTAATGAGTCATCCTGGGGCATCATCATCCAAGAAAGCTAGTAGTTGGTCAATGGCTGCCCATTCAAGCACCTTCCCTGGTAATGCAGGATTCAGCATGAGGCGGTAGGTAATTGGTTGGGTCTTGCTTTTGGATTCCCTGATGACTTTTTCCAACAAGGAGTGGGATTTATACATTATGATGATGATCTGTGAGCCTGTGATGAATTCTCTAGATGGAGACTTTGAGTTAGATGCTTGAGGTCCCTAGTTATAGTAGGGATCATTAAGAGAAATTCACCCCTCCCCTTCTTTTCCAGTTAAAAAAAATAACAAGCATTTTTTATCTTTTTTGTAGATCTAGGCACAAGGCAGCATGGAATACATCAATGCTGTTATTCGCCAAGGTGAATTTACAAGACTTTTAATGTCTGATTTGTAATAATGTCTGCTAGAGGCTGAAAGCAGAAAGCTGTAGAGAGGCGTAACAAGAGGGTCCATTCCGCACGAGTTAAAAGTAGCAGAGGTTTTACAAATGGTAAATGCTACAAATTTGACATTCAGCATGACGTCGCACACAATCTGAAACACTCCTGCAACACTAGCGCGAAAATCGCTTCATTGTAGCAATTTCCGGGGAATCCAGAAAAGTGGATTCACCCTCAGAAAATTGCTACACTCCTGCCAACAACCTGCAACACTTGCGAAAAAGACCTGTGCGTTCTCAATGTCGAACTTCCGGCGAAGCGATTGCCATTTTTTTTCCTCAGAGCGAGTGGGGAAAGCAACGAACCATTGAGGCTTGATTCACCCAGCGAGGCTTCTCCGGCTACAGTCCCTCCACAGAAGTGCTTTAAAGCTCCCCTAAGTCCCCAAGCACAACACAGCCCCCTGTTTGTCAGTTCCCTTTAATTTCGGGCAAAAATCGCACCCGTGCTGGGGGGGAGATTTTTTTTTCACTCGGGGAAGCGTGGTAATGATGGGTCTCTACGTTAGGAAGAATCAAGGCATATTCATTGAAGTGTGTGTGTGTTGTTTTTTTTTTAACTGGGAAAGGGGCTTTTGGGGAGCATGATAACAACTGCCCATTGGCTGTTCGTTTGATTGACGGCCAGGGGCGGGAACAAGCACAGAAAAAAAATCACTTCATTCTAGCGATCCTGCGAGATTGGAAACCTGTGGGGAATGAATGAAACGCTACTGGATTCCACTACAAATGAAGGTATGCGGAACGCCGAGATTCCACTATTTAAAATACCTTTATTGCTTTGTGAAAGCAATTGGCAACATTGGTCCTTGTGCGGAATGAGCCGAGATTTTCACTGTGCAGTTATCCGCATTGCCTTAATTAACAATCCTCTGAATTAATGCAGACTAATCTATTGACCTTTTGATTTCCAGTTACCATATAGAAGGCATTCTATTGTATGTATTGTTCCACAACTGTCACTACCTGAATGGTGGCTCAAATGGATGTGTTTTTAGTCTCCATGGCAGCTTTATACTGTTCTCCTCTGAAGCAGATTCTGACAGTGATGCTAAATATGGTTACTGTAGTTTCTCCAAGCCAAATCTTGGCCGGCTGCTTGTTTGTGTGCTTTTAGGTGTAGATGATTGCCATTGTTCATAGTGCTCCCATCATTCTATGTTGGAATGCTACATTGGGTTTTGTATTCATTAGGTTGGCATAAAAGCTGTATGAGGGAGCAATCAATTAAGGAAATTAATTGTTTGCTAGTGAAAAAATGGGCAAATGAGAACAAGATGCAATTTAATAAAGATAAGTGTAAAGTTCTGCATCTGGGTCAGAAAAATGAAAAGCATGCCTACTGGATGTGGGATACGCTTCTAGGTAGCACTGTGTGTGAACGAGACCTTGGGGTACTTGTGGATTGTAAACTAAACATGAGCAAGCAGTGTGATGCAGCGGTAAGAAAGGCAAATGCCATTTTGGGCTGTATCAACAGGGGCATCACATCAAAATCACAAGATGTCATAGTCCCATTGTATACGGCACTGGTCAGACCACGCCAGGGTGTAAACTACATGGAGTTTTTATTCCAACCCCAGATCGATTCAGTCCCTGCCCTCTACACAGAATGCGATTTCCGTTTGGATTTTGGGCAATTTAAATTTTCCTTCTGCAGCAAGAAGGATTGAACCAGAGTGACCTTACCTTTATTGTGCGATATCTCAGAGTGCTTTTAATCCATTTGGGAAAGAAAGCTCCATGGTAGAGAACCTCTGATAGGCTACACCTGGTCATGTGACACGCTTGCCTTAAAGGAGAAGCCCCTAATTTCTCTCAACTTCTCTCGGTCCTAGATTTTTCCTCCCTCCTTTGCCTTTTTTGATCCTCTCCCCCACCCCTCCAAGAAAAGAAAGAGGCTCTCTGCCTGGCTCCTCTCCCCCCACCCTTCAAGAAAAGAAAGAAAGAGGCTTGCCCCCCTAACCACATGCAGAAGACTTTCCTGTTTCAATGGGGGGGGGGAGGAGAAGAAGACCTGAGTTCAAAGCGATCTGAATTCAACAGGATTGACAATGGAATAAAGAAAGTAAGTGCAGACTCTGCCCTGGAGTACAGTGTGCAGTTCTGGAGGCCTCACTTCAAGAAGGACGTAGATAAAATTGAAAGGGTACAGAGGAGAACGACGAAGATGATCTGGGGCCAAGGGACCAAGCCCTATGAAGATAGGTTGAGGGACTTGGGAATGTTCAGCCTGGAGAAAAGGAGGTTGAGAGGGGACATGATACCCTCTTTAAGTATTTGAAAGGTTGTCACTTGGAGGAGGGCAGGATGCTGTTTCCGTTGGCTGCAGAGGGGTTTAAACTACAAGTACAACGATATAGGCTAGATATCAGGAAAAAATGTTTCACAGTCAGAGTAGTTCAGCAGTGGAATAGGCTGCCTAAGGAGGTGGTGAGCTCCCCCTCACTGGCAGTCTTCAAGCAAAGGTTGGATACACACTTTTCTTGGATGCTTTAGGACAGTGGTCCCCAACCTGTGGTCCGCGGCCCGGTGCCGGGCTGCAAAGGCCAGGCCGCCGGGCCGCGGTTCCCTCTCCCCGCCCCCCCGCAGTAAAAAACTTCCCCGGGCCGCAAGCTTGCGGCCCGGGAAGCTTCTTACTGCGGGAGGGGGGGAGAGGGAATCAGGGCCGCGCATGCACACATGCGCGATGCGTGGCCGAAATCACGCACTTGCGGCACTTGCGCGCATACACGTATGTGCAAAAGTGTTGCGCATGTGCTATTTCGGCCGCGCATCGCGCATGTACGCATGCATGGCTTGGCCGCGCATGCGTGCTGCGTGGGCGGGGCAGTTGCCCTGCCGGTCCCCAGCCAGAAAAAGGTTGGGGACCACTGCTTTAGGATGCTTAGGGCTGATCCTGCGTTGAGCAGGGGGTTGGACTAGATGGCCTGTATGGCCCCTTCCAACTCTATGATTCTATGATCAAGCATAGTGGAGACAGTGGAGTTGGGGTTCCTCACTTGTGCTTCAAAGTTGATCTCTTTTAGAAGGCCCTTCAAAATTGTAATTATGTTTGAGGGGGAAAATAGTTTCTGAAAGGGCGGTTCTGTCTTGGCTTGTGTGAATAACCATGGCCTCAGTAAAAGCAGTAAAGCTATTCTGAATTGTACTGCCAAGTGAGAAACTGGGCATAGATACATTCCGCTGTGCTGGTATTTCAGTTACAATGATGTAATTGTCTAAAATTTACTGCTGCATGCTGGATGAAGTCCTCTGAGCACACAAGCAGGAGTTGCTTGCAGATATGTTGTTCTGCTAACACTGAAGTCTTTTGCAACTGCAATATGGGTCACAATAATCTGTGTGGAAGTGTCCCTGTTGAATGTTGGAATGCTGGGCTCTCATGAAGGGCCATTATACACTATTGATTTCAGATTGCATCTGGGTTTCATTCTCTTCTCTTGGACCTTAATAGGGAAGGTACATTGTACATTTACTATCCTAGGGTTGCCACCTCTGTGTTGGGAAGTACCTGGATACTTTGGGGGTAGAGCTGGGAGTGGATGGGATTTGGTGCAGGGAGGGACCACAGTGGAGTATAATGATATGGAGTCTACCCTCCAAAACAGCCATTTTCTCAAGGGAACTGATCTCTGTCACTTAGAGATGAGCTGTAAAACCGGGGGATCTCCAAGAGCCACCTGGGAACTGGATTCACTATACCATCCTAATATATGTGTACTTAACCAGAGCAGAATGTTGCCTACTTATAAAAAACCTGCTATATATTTCTGCCTTGAGCCATGGTTATTGATTTTAAAGCAATTTCAACTGAGTCCAGCTTTTTGAAACTATTGTGTATTTGTTCATAGCCTGGAGTCACTGGGTAATGTGTGTTTGACCACTGAAGAAGGCCATTTGGCCAAAATGTATTTGGTCCGGGTTGCATATGGTCTAAGGCAGTGGTCCCCAACCTTTTTATCACCGGGGAACACTCAACGCCGGGGACCACTCACCGGGGACCACTCAACGCCTTTTACTGAGGCCCGTGGGGGGGGGTAGTTTACTCCTCTACTCTCAACCACTGCCCTAACGCTCTCTGATCACTATGGTAGTGTTTAAACATCCCTTCAAAATAAGATACAAACACGCCACAACAATGAACATAAGGAACATTTTATTTTCATGAAAATTTTAACTCATGACAATGTGACAAATCAATGGGAACCCTGAGCTTGTTTCTCTGCAACGAGATAGTCCCATCTGGGAGTGATGGGAGACAATGACACCCGAAGTGTGTTGTAAAGGGCCAGGGGGGGATGAAGTAAAGGGCCGGGGGGGGGGAGAAGGCATCCTTCGGGGCCCACCTCCAATTAGTCGAAGGACCACGTGTGGTCCGCGGCCCACAGGTTGGGGATCGCTAGTCTAAGTTGACCAGATTGTCCCACTTTTGGAGGGACATCTGGGGGTACCTGGCAAATTGTACTTATGTTGAAGTACATTTTTGCGTTCTATGTGCTCTATAAAACTTTTTGTTGCTCCATATAGACCAAATTTTTAATCAAGAACCCCCCTGGTCAATGGTGTCCCACTTTACCAATGTTACAATCTGGTCACCTTACTGGCCTTTATTTGGTAGCATGAAACTATTTGGGCCTGTATATTGTTTTAAATCATTTTGCAATAAATACATGCATTTTTCTTATAACTGATCATTTTAATTTTCTGTGTGGAGAATTTGAATTATTTGGCCTTTATAGTTTGATGTCTTTAAATTTTGGGTTCTTAATTCATGATTTTGGATTTAAGCCTTTTCTTCCTTTTTGATTGGCGTGGCAGTTAGTGCATTTTTTACTTGGGCTTTGGGGTCATATGTTTTTGTTTTAATTCTCCATATTAAATATGTATAAGACTGTCCTTATGCCTGATCATTATAATTACAGCTGCTTAACTAGGACCTGGATGATGTTGGACATGGAAGTCACAGGAGATTTTTGATACTGGCTCTCCTAAAAAGGCAAAGAATTTTATTTTTCAAGTTCTATTAAATCTTAGTGTGAAATATATTACCTCTGAAATTACAGCTTTGCCTCATTACACAGTTGCATGTAAAGTATTTTACTAAATTATAAAGAAAATAATCACAAGGAGTTTGTTTTTAATAGATGCAATTATATTATTTTTTATCTGGTTAATTAACCTCTTGTCAGGCTAGGTAGGAGTGAATTTATAGCATGTCTGAATTATTTTGGTCTGTTGCTGGCATAGGTGATGCATTTTGGCTAGCAGAGCTAACTAATGGCTTTAAGTGACAGCTATTTTTTGCTCTTTTGGAAAAAGCAAGATCAGCTTCAGCCGGTTGCTTCTATAGCCAACCATTTCTCGTTAATATACAGCGAGTGCTAGAAATAAATAAGTTACCATGTAACTAAAATGTAAGGCAAAAACACTTATATGTTATGTATACTACCCAAGTAAGCATATGATGTTGCAGTGGAAACTTCATGTTGGCAGAAGCGTTTTGTCCTGGTGTTTGGTTTGAATGAGAGGTATTCTGAGTATGTTCTCTTTGTATTTGGGAATGGCTATTGAAGGCCCAGGAAATCCTCTTGGAACTCCTTAAGAGAGTTATTGTTTACAGAGCAGATTATTCTGCAGGACTGTTGCTTGCCAAGACACCAATTGGAGGACTCCCCTACCCTTCTCTAGTTTTAGTCTGCCTAGGTAGCAGCCAACAAGGGTTCAGTAACAAGCCAAACAATACTTCAATTTATTATCGCATTGATTGTTTCTGAAATGCAGGCTTGAGAGAAGGGAGAGATTTGCTGGGTTTGTTTTTACTTTCAGTTGAGTGTCTCTCATCCTTTTCTCCCTTCCCCAGAGGTATGAAATGCTTGAGTGTCATTCCCTCCCCACACCCCTGGTGGGAAAAGGGAGTCCCAGAGCTAAGATGGTTTCACCACCCTGCTTGGATGCAGGTGACCCTTTAATTAGCAGCCAGAATTTTGTGCTTGCCACCAGTCCTACTCTCTTGATGAAGGAACAGTAGAACTTTATCAGCTCTGTTTGGCTTAGGAGATACTTGTAGTGCTTCTACTCTTCTAGCTCTGTTTTAGAGCAGTCTTCATTCCATTTAGGGAGGACTGGTGTGTAGTGTAGTATGTCTCTTTAGGATCACCTCGCCAACCTTCCCTGCTCCCCAGACTTCCCAGACACCCAGCTCCCCTAAAAATGGGAATTCATGGACACCTTTTCTGCACCAGGAATTTGGCCTGACTCAGGCTTTCAGTTGCCCCACATTCCTTTTTTGGCCCTGGTGTTGTGCCTGAGCTGTCTGGACAGGAAGAATCAGGCCATTCTGGGGTATGGTGTCCTGGGGCATTTTTTAATTTTTAAGAATGTTGTATTGCGTTAGCATACAATACCATATTCTTAAGAATAAAATAATAAAACAGCCCCCCCCCTGCCCTACAGCATGGTAGAATGTCACCGCCCTAGCTCCCGTATGGGAGCACAAATCCAGGACAGACGAGGTGCACCAGACCAACTGCTCCCCTGTGTAGGAGCAGGAAGAGGAGGGCAACCTGCCCCAGCTCAATCGTAAGGAGGCAGCCCATGCAGTAAAGGTCAGTGTATAGGATGTTATTCCACCTTCTGACCTTATAATTCTTTCTGGACACTTTTGGGCCTGGGCCTGCTCTTGGCCTCTGTGATCATCTTCCACCTGTGGGTGAAGACTTCTCTTTAATTTGGCATTCTCCCAGTAATCTTTGCTTCCTGCCCAATATGTTGATAGTTGTTTTGAAACAGAATCAGAATTTAATACAGCATTTAGCCAAAACAGTGTAACTCGACTGAAGTTAGCTTTAAATAATGGAATCCCATTTCTGACCGCTAATCATCTTTGGGTGTGCTCTGAATACAAAGGCACAAATTGTGACAACCTGCCTGAATGTAGACTCTTTCCCTTGCCACAGAAGGAAATTAAGTTTTCCTTTTTTGGAAGTAGCACCAGTCTTACTAAGTAAAGGTGAGATAAGATGAGTTCTAGCTGGCATATAGAATGGACATCTGATATATAGTATCCAACTCAGATTTCAGGGGCAAATATTTGTTTGGATGTGTTGTATATATATTCTAGATTTGGTTTTACTTGTTTTAATTATGTGTTTTTTGTTGTTAACTTTAATGGTTTAGTGTATTTTAGGGTAGTATATTATTTAAAATAATTAATAAATAGATAATTTGATCCATTCTGAATTGGACTGGCTGCCCTTTTCAGCGGGACGGTGGATCTTTGCTTGCTGTTTAGTGATTGTTTCAGGGATGGATCTAAGATTCCTGGGAATATACTTTGAAGGCTGCTGGAGTGAATTCCCTTTCAACTGTATGATCCTATTAATTGTGGCCAATAATCAAGGAACAGATGCACAGCACAGTTTAACAAATAGTTTAATCCACTTTGGGTAAAGCCCTTAAGATGGTTTTTCTGCCTACTTTGTATTAGACAAGCGGCAAGGTGGCTGTAAATGCATTCTTTCTTCTCTCAGCAGTCATACGGAAAGAAACACTGTTCCCATTCCCTTGCCATGTGGCAGAAGGGCAGCACCATCTGCTTCACAACTCCTCTGCTAAGCTTTTAATGCATGGAGAGAGAAAAGTTCCCTTTCTTCCCCCTTTTCCTCCCTTTTTTTATAGGGTGTGCTGCTGTGCATTCAAGAAACCTGAAGCCACATTCCCTGAGGACTTTAAGTTACTTTCCCCTCATTCTGCCACACACACATGGCTTGCTGTTCTCGCATCTCATGCCAAACAGCAGAAAGAATTGGTGCACAGAGTAGTGAAAGTGACAGTATTCTCAAGCTTTGCTTAAACAGAATTTTCCTGGCAGATAATATCATGAGATCAAAAGTCTGCTCCCAGACAGAGGTCATGAATAATGTAGAATGGCCAACCTTGGTAGGCAGTAGGAATCTGTTGAAATACTAAGGATATTTGACCAGTTGGAGGGAAATAGAGCCCCAGAATGCAGTTTTTCTTACGAGTAGAAATGGGTGGGTACAGAGTGTTCCTTGGATCCTCATATATGTAGTAATGCGTACAGGGCCAAGAGAAGCTGACACTTGAAATCCCAAGGTTTACATACCTGGCTCCTTCATTTGGCAGAGAACTGCGCTAAGTACAGCTGCTGTTGTTCTTGTTGCTACTCTTTCTTTAGTGCCAACCCTGAAACTTTAAGTCCCTCTATAATTCTCCAGCAGCCTCCTGCAGCCCCAATAACTGACACTTCACTTTGCACAGCAATTTACTCTCAACTTTTTATTCTCAAAGTTTTATTTTTCTCAGGCAATTGACTAGAGAGTGTAGAGCTTCTTTCAGCTATCAAGAAGACTTATGATTCCCTGATGGCCCCATGATATGTTTGTTAAAGCTATGAATCTGAATACTGATGATCCCTGCCCCCCCCCCCCGATGTCCACCTGACCTCAGCCAGGGCCACGGCTGTTTTGGCTTTGGCATCTGCCTGGTGGAATGAGCTCCCAGAAGAGCTGAGGGCCCTGCTGGAAATGTGTCAGTTCCACAGGGCCTGCAAGATGGAGCTTTTCTGCCAGGCCTTTGGGTGAGACTGGGCTGACAAACGATCTAGTCCCCCTCTCTGAAGTCTTCCCCCTTCCAACAGGGGGGACATGGTACATTGGGGGAGCGATGTGGGGGAGGAGGCTGGGGTAGGGTGTATTTTATTGATGTTAGCTGCCACAAAATGGCTGGTTCATGAGTAAAGGTAAAGGTAAAGGTCTCCCCTGTGCAAGCACCGAGTCATGTCTGACCCTTGGGGTGACGCCCTCCAGCGTTTTCATGGCAGACTCAGTACGGGGTGGTTTGCCAGTGCCTTCCCCAGTCATTACCGTTTACCCCCCAGCAAGCTGGGTACTCATTTTACCGACCTCGGAAGGATGGAAGGCTGAGTCAACCTTGAGCCAGCTGCTGGGATTGAACTCCCAACCTCATGGGCAAAGCTTTCAGACGGCTGCCTTACCACTCTGCGCCACAAGAGGCTCTGGTTCATGAGTGGTGGCATCTAAATGTAATTATAAATAAATACATTTAAAATATTTATTTATTTATTTAATTTATATACTGCCCCTCCTCATATGATCTTGGGGTGGTTCACAACAGTAAACATACATACACAATACAATACAATAATAAAATACCATGATAAAAATACTATTCTAAAACACAGAAGCAGAGTTGGCTTTTATACCTTGCTTTTCACTACCCAAAGAAGTCTCAAAGTGGCTTACAGCCATCTTCCCTTCGTCTCCCCACAACAGACACCCTGTGAGGTAGGTAAGGCTGAGAGAGCTCTGACAGAACTGCTTTGGGAGAACAACTAACAGGACTCTGATTAGCCCAGGGTCACCCAGCTGGCTGCATGTGGAAGAGCAGGGAATCAAACCCAGTTTGCCAGATTAGAAGCCACCGCTCTTAACCACTATACCAAGCTGGCTCCCAATCCCACCCCCACCCTCTTAACTCCCATGCTGGTTACCCAGACTAGAGATGCCATATATAACGCATGGGGAGGGGGAGCTGACAAAGAGGAAGTGGGGGGAGGCTCGTAAAGTTTTGAGCAGCCCTGCTCTCAGCCATAGACCTGATGGGAGACTGCCATTTTACAGGCCCTGCGGAACTTTGACAGCTCCCTCAGGGCTCAGATCTCCTCTGGCAACTTGTTCCAACAGGCTGGAGCCATATAGGCAAGTTTATCACCTGTAAGTCTCTTCAGAGGTAGAACTTCTCTGTCTTCTCACATTGCCTCACTTATGGTGGTCAAGCAGTGCATAGTAATTGAATGTGTCTCGTATTTCTCATTATGCAGGAACTGTCTATATCTTCTACCTTTAAAAACTAAAGTGTTGGGCAAGCTGTCATTAATTGACTAAGTAATTATCTAAATCGTGACCTATTTAATTCAGCTAGATTCTGTGCTTTCAACATGGGCTTGAACAATAGTAACACCTTCCTGCAGTGAAAAGCATCCTGCTACCTCTCACAGCTGTTGAGTTTTGCTTGAAAAGTTGGCAACTCTGCATTCATCAATAAAAGCAACACTGGAGGCAGTGGCTGCGCAGGAGAGTGAGTCCAGATTTTGTTGGAAAGTGTTTTGGAAAACTAAGCCCCGAATGAAGACTAATTTCTTTGGTATAAGTATGCATGGAGACAGTTTGTGCTCGGAACAGGTTTAGTAAGGGCAATTTTAATTTAGAACAAAAATAAGGAGCAACAATCTTATGACCGTCAAATTAATTCCTATTTGAAATAGGAACCTGTGCAAAGGTACACGTTGATAGATTCTGCCCTGAGAATATAAAAATGCATTAACATAACGGCTCAGTTCCTTAGTTACATCTCCATAATCCCCTGCTTTGCTAGTAATTAATTATCGGCATCATAATGAGCTGTGGAGTCAGGACACCAAGACTTGTATAAGTCCCTCTTAAGTGCTAGATTTATGGTGTGTGCCCAGAGTTGTAATAATTCAATGGGCTCAAGACTAGGCTATGATGCATAAAAGTGGTATCATCGAAATAAGCAAACGGGATGCTTCCATCCAGATTGGGAGTTATTAATTTGTATGCTTTCTGTATAGAAGTTGAGCAAATGATTCTTTTACCACTTGGGAATATTGAGCAATAAACCACTATGAGCATACAGAAAAGCAATTTATAGGAACACTATATGTCTAGCCTTTCCTACAAGCCCTCGGCTCTGTCGGGTATTGGAATATTAAATTGGCTTCGTTCATTTGCTGAAGATTTCACTGAGCTTTTTCAGAACTACAACAACTTGTGACTAGTCGGCCATTGTAAGCTCCTGACATTTCTGTTTAGAACCTTGGAGGGGTGCAACAATTTGCCAAATTTTCACATGTCTGAAACTGGAGTTCAAGAATAGTATGTGCTGCTCAGGAAACACGCAACAAGCTGCTCAAAAGGTTGACTTTTAAAATTTGTGTACCTTATTGCTTTATCACTGTCCTGGTACATATTTAGTAGGAATGGAGCTCATGCTTGGTGTAAACGAGACTACTGGTTTAGTTCTTAGTACTTTCAATTAAGGGATCCTGTGAAATAGCGAAACTGTTTAAGTAATACTTTGAAGTAATACTATGAAGAGGCTGGTGCATAGGTAGATGAATCCTCTTTCCTTTCAGATACATTGAAACAGATTTCCTCAAATGTTACATATAGGTGGGGCTGGGTGAGTTGCCAGGAAGAGCTAGGTAGAGCCAAGATGCATAAATACAATAAATACAGTTAAGACTGGAATAACACATTTGGTAAGCCATTGAATAGAAAATTGGCATATAGATAATAAAGAAATTAACAACAGATGCAAGAACTGTTTTTGAGGCCTGGTGACACCTTTAATATCAATGAAGTTTAATTTTGAGGTATAAATGAGAAGTAAGTGACTTTGAATGTGTAGTGGAGTTCCATTGTCTGGAGTGTTGTAATAACCTGTAATTCAGCAGTCTCCCATTCCAGTCTGTTTCTGAAATTCCTTTGCAATAAAACTTCTCCTTTGAGGTAACCCATTGAGTGCCCAGTTATGTTGGGCAGAAGTTTATTGCCCTGCTTTATTCTCCTACTGCCCTTATGTGTAGAGCATGATTTAAAGTTTCCAAAACCTGGGAGCCTTTAGTCAGGCTTCCAGATTGCTATGACCTTTGAATTCTGGCATGTGCACAAGTTGGAGCTTGTTTCCTTCCAACAGACGAGGATTAAACCTTGGTTTTAGCGAATTTGCATTGCCAAACTTGTGATATTAAGAAGTATAGGAATTCAGTCTCTTAGAGTAGTTTTACTTTCCTGTTCCAGTTCATTTTTACTCTTATTAGCAGCTACTTTAATACAGGATTTCTCCTTCTGTACCTTTCCTGGTTATACTACAATTAGGAGTTAGGGATATAACATGTTGATAGCCTTATCTTTGGGGTTTGAACATGAACTTCTAATGAACTGAAATTATGCATGCTGTGCGTTTTCTGCTTGGTAGGTTCAAGAAGCTAACCTAAAATGGCTTAACTATAAAAATTACAGAGGGGTAACTGTGCTAATATATTGAGCAAAACAAAATAGAATATCATTGGTACCATAAAGACTAACAACCTTTATATAATATTTTCTTAATATGGCAGATTGGTAAGGCAGGTATACTAAAACCAAGATTTAATCCTGATTTATTGGAAGGAAACAAACTTCAACTTGTGGAGATGCCACCACACCTCATATTGTGGTATAAGGTAAATTATTTTCTTGCTTTCCATTGTACCTAAGAAAATGATCCCTGATTTTCAGAAGCATATTGGAATAAATGCTGTTAGCTTTTATTTATTTACTAGAAACTAAGCCCGCTGTACTGTCAATACAGCGGGTGCTAGCGGGAGTCGTGAGTTGGGCGGAGCGCCTCTCCGGCTCCCCAGGCCTTGTCCTCGCACTCAAGACTGGCCGTGGGCCGGGCTGTGAGCCGCCACTGCCGCCTCATTTCCCCCCCCCCCTGTGCTGCCTACCTAAGTTGGTGTGTGCTAGGCAGCAGATAGCAGTGGGCGAGCTGGAGGCCGGGACACAGCCAATGGAAGTGATCTTCTGCGGCCAGCACCTCTGCCATAGCGGCGGGGGCGCTGGTGCTCCCGGAGGTTCCACTGCCGGCCGCTCCTCAATGCATGGGTCGGCGGGCGACGTGTCGTGGTGGGGTGCGGGTGCTGCCACTGGTGCGGCTGCTGCGGCTGGGGCAGCATTGCTCCCGGCGATGTCCGCTCGTCGCCGCGTGGTCTGGCGCGCGACCTGTGCTTTTAGTGGGCGGCGCCGCTGCTGCTGCTGCCGTGTCTACCGCTATGTCTGCCGCCACCAGCCGCGGCCACGGCTGCCCCTGGCTGTGAGTGCTGGCGGTGAGGTGTCCTGTGGTGGGCCGCAGCCGTAGCCGCAGCTGTCGTTGCGGCCGGTGGCATCAGCTCCTCCTGGATGCGCTGCCATGCGGCGACCTGCCCTCTCCACGGCGAGGCAGGTAATGGCAGCGGTCGGCCGCATGCAGCTGACATCGGAGGGGGCGGATCGGGAGGTGCGAATCGTCAGTCCGGCGGCAAGGGACTAATTGCGAGTCGCGTGTAACACGGCTCGCAATTGGTCCCTTGCTGCCGTACTGACAATCGTAGGGCCCAATCGGCAGGCGCTTTGCGGCTGCTTAATTGGGCCCTCCAACTGTCAGTCCAGGGGAAGGGGCCTATCAGTACCCTTCCTCATTGCGAACAGGGCCCGCCTTCGGTGCCCTTACTGTTTTATTTTAATTGCTCTGCGGGAGCAGTTAAAGATATTTTTAAAACTTATGAACAAAATTGAGTATTCTCATAGAATATTAATTTTTAATATTTTGGTTCAGTATCAATTTCATATACCTAAACATATACCTAAATATTGGCAATACCTTTTTTCCATCTAGAAATCACCACCATTGTAAATGCTTCCCAAAGTTAACTGTTTTAATCTATTTTCCCACTTGATTTCAAATATTTGCAAATTTTATATACCCAAGTTTTCTTCTAAATGCTATGAGCTGTGTAACATAAGTTAAAGTAAGTTATACTAACTACCATTTTATATAGTCAGGATTTGCGATAACTGACTGGGGGTTGTCACATCAAACTCACATTCACAGAAATCATAAACTGCAGGTTTGCAGTTACACTTGAGATTCTTCATTTCTCATTATTTCATTATACCAGACTTTCTCAACTTTTTTTTTAGTAGTGAGAACCCCTTTGAGAAATCCCAGGAGTGGTGCCTTCATGCAAAATATGGTTGGGAATCTTAGCTGTGTGCATGCCCACTCAGGGCCCCTCCCCTCCCCCTCCCACCCCCTCCAGGCCCATCATTGGCCATTTTGGGAGGGGGGCAGGTCAAAATATATGGTCATATCACTCAATAACTGTTTAACAAATTTAAAATGTATATATAAAATTAACTCCCACCCCTTTGGGAAATCCTTCAAGGGCCATCAAGAAACTCCAGGGTTTCATGAAACCCTGATCGAGAAAGCCTCCATGAAACTTTATTGTTGTTATTATTAGGAACCAACGTTTGAGCATGAAAGTAATAAACTTAGAACTTACGTTTAAGTATTCATCAGATACATTACCTGTTGATTCTGACATTTATAGTTATTTGTTGTGAAATCTCAGACTACAGAAACAAGTTTGTAGTAGGATTTTTTAACAGCACAATTTTCTACTGGCTTTTTTAATGTGGATTCAGACCTCTCTGAGAGGTCTCAAGAGGCCCTCTTTTTATCAGGTCCTAAGACTCAGCCAGCTGGAAACTTCCAGTGAGATGCATGAAAGAGAGGCCAATGGGATACACAAAATTTTGATACTCCCAAACCAGGAACAGCAGTTTAAAAAAACAGTTGCAGCCACTGATGCCAGGGCTGAAATTAAGTGCTAAGCTAACTATCCAGGGGATCCGAAGGAAGGGAACAGAAAACAAGAAGTGGAGCAATATTTCAAATAGGCTGGAATTATGAGTACGTAGCCAGTTAATGTCTCAGGTGATCCAGTACTGAAGTTTATATTTCCATCAGGACCATCATTGGCCGAGAGGACATTGGCAGAAATATGCAGGCAGGCTGAAAACAGAAAAACAAGACTTCTCTTGTGGGCTGTATGAGGTTAAAAAGCCATCTGCTTCTGTTGATGATACAGGTTTGATCACTGCCCCAGCACAGTGCTGGCAGCCTATATTAAAATTGTCTTGCCACATTTCAGAAATAACTCAATTTATTTATTTTTTATCTCAAACTTTGCATGAAGTGCTCAACATTGTGTACACAAATTCTTCCATCCATGATTCACCTCTGCAGTGTCCTTCTTAACAGGGTAGTGTCTTGAAACTGGGTCTTCTAGATTCTTGTCTGGCATTGTGCTATGCTGACTCTCTAGTGCACATAAATATACAGAATCCAGGGATTTTAAAATCTATGTGATGGACTGGCCTTTTGATTTAATGTTCTTGAAGAAACAATCAAGAGAAGTGTGTGTGTTGGGGGGGGGGATAACCTGAAGAAATAGTAGATAGTACGATTGTCCACAAGTGATCATAATAAAACTGAATTGGGGAGGAAGGGAATATAGCCATAAAAGATGCCATATGAAGACTATGGGAGGGGGCAGGGGCATGATGGTGCTGTGATTTCAAAATTTTATCTCAAGTTTGAATAACTGAAGCAGCTACTGCAGTGTTGCAATTTGTGAGCATTTGGAGTTTGTAATCAATGTCTTCCGCACTAGATTTAAGGACTTCTCATATGAAGATGTATATGAATTCTGTGTTACACTAAAACACCAAAGAAAGAAATTCCTTGTGCCACCATCATGAGTATGAGCAAGAAAATGTGCTGAATGGTGAGAGATAAGCAGCAAGCGAGGAGCAGGGGTGCCAAAAACTCTGCCAAAAACTCTGAACCCTGTACCTCCTGGAAATTCAGGATAGGTTGTTAATTGAATGAAAAACATCACGCAGAAAGATTAACCAAGCAATCTTGTTACACAATTGATTCTTCTGTGATTCTGTACTGAATCTTGCACATCCACCAGGCATGTCCAATACCTTGACCTTAGGGGGGGGGGCAGGGATTTTCAGTAGATTAATGGCTTTACTTTATCACTATTTACTTCTTCCTCTACTCATTTTTCATCACTTTCTGGCCTGCCACTGCTCTGAGATAGCTGTAGTTGATGAACTTGGGAGGGATTTTTGACAGAAGAATCTCAGCTCATTGTAAATTATAAGCCTTGATTCTTCTCCACTCCCCAAATATACCCTGTGGACAAAGCAGAAGGAAAACAGCTCCTGGTGTAGGTGGCTCAGTGGTTTTCATTATATTCTCTTCGCTGGATGTTGTGCTATAATATTTTTCATATTGTGCTTTTGGATATTACCTGGTATATTAACTGAAACTTGCAAACATGGAGCACCTGCCATTTTCATATGCTTCATTTAATTAACCAACACACATTCATTCAGAGGCCCAAGTGAGACTTCCAAGATGACTGTCTGGAAGGAAAATAATCTGCTGACAAGTGAGTTCCACAAAGAAGCCACCTTCCTGGAGGATGCTGCTTCAAGCGTGGAGTAATAAAAGTACTTAATATTTTTGGTATTGATTATTACTAAAGCCAAACAAATCAATAAGGCAGTTGCATTCAGATTTCATTGAGGAGGGAGAATATTTGTCTGCAAAATGTCACACACGGCCTCATTAACAGTCAGGGCTGCGGCTTAATGATAGCTAAGAATAAACTTGCACAAAAATGAAGGCTAAATTTGCCAGTTGCAGTCAAAAGCAAATGACTGCTGCAGGACTCAGACCTGTTCACCTCAATATTTACTGAATGCCTATCAAGGTATGCACTATATAATAACCAGGCTTAATATCCAGGCTGCATATTTTTATTCACTTTTTACAGTCTTTTGTAAGGAAAATCTCCAAACTTTCCTATTGAATCTTATTTCCCTTTGTTTGTCTATTATCCATTTCTCACGCTGTCAACCTTTGGACTGCTCATCTCCTCTGAGAAAGAAACTGCTATTGGCATTAATGGAAATGTGCTTCCATAGATTGATGGGTGCGTGCACTAAAGATTTTTACTGTCATTTTCATTTATTCTCTTACAAAGTTACCACCGTTAAAAAGTAGAAGAACAATGTGCTTATTAGCTTTAAGACTTTCTAGCAAATTCTTTTTAGGATTTCAGTACCACATATTTTTAAAGATATACCTCAGGGTTTGATGTGGAATTTTCATCTTCATAGCACAGAAGGCCCATGGAAAAAAAATAACCTATTAATATTTGAGACGAGGAAAGAGAATTAAGGGAGCTTTTACTTATTTTGTGATCTTTACTTTCTTCAAGTAGTGCTTAGAGGAGTGATGCAGGTATAATGACATGATGAAGTCTGGATCAATAAGAAATTACTGGGAGTGTAAATTCAAATGGAAAGAAAAGCAATCAAAATGCAGAGGGTTTTGGAGGAAAGAATGAAGTCTTATAACTTCTGTTGGTTAAACAGTCACAGCAGGTTATCTGCCAGTTTCTCTACGTAAGAAGAAAAATGTGGGGTTCTTCCACTGAAACCATCCTTTCCCTAAACCATCTGGTCTCCTTCACTGTCTCAAATATTGACTTTTCAAGGATTTTTGGATTAACCTATCCCCCCCCACCACCCCCGAAATGATTTGTGGTAACTCCTTGCATTCTTTTTTCAGGCATCATGAAGTCAGGGTGCTACAGCAGTACACAATGGAACACTAGACAGGGTTTGGAGAAAGTCAGTAAATGTAACATGGAGTTTTCAAGTTGCCAGTGAAGCTGCAGGAAGACTGGTAAATAAATGTTTTATATATGTATGCGCTTCCTGCCATTTCTTATATGAAATGGTGATACATAATAATATCTATACTATTTTCCCTCCAAGACACTGTTTCCAGGGAGATGCATCTATATACCACTGGATACTGTGCTGTCATTGTATTAATGCAATCATGCAGCTCCTGAGTTTGTTTATTTATTTATTATATTTATATACCACCCTCAGAAAAGGAGGAGGCACTAGAGATCATACTGCAAATTTACACTGGTTACTGGAGAATATGAGAGAATTTTAGAAGAAAATTAGCTTTTGACTATACTTGGTGTTAAAGGAAATGGGTGTGCCACAGCATCTGATTGTTTTGATGTGCAACTTGTACTCTGGATAAGAGGCTATAGTTAAGGACAGATATGAAGACCCAGACTGGTTTCCAGTTGACATAACTGCCAAGAAAAATATGTATTTGGGTGGGTGTGGAAGTTGACCAATGAAGAAAGCTAACAAGAAGAAAATTGATTCATTTGAAATGTGGTATTGCAGCGGTCCCCAACCCTCTAGTAGTCGGGGACCGCCTCCGAGGGTTGGAGAGAGCCGGTGGCCCAGCCGCCGCCGCTCGCAAACGCGCACACGCAGTTGTCGCGCATGTGTGTGTTCGCCACTAGGTGGCGCTAACGCGCATGCGCAGAGCTGCCGCGCGTGCGCATTTGCGTCGCTGGCATGCCGACGGCCGTGCCTGCTTCTTCCCCCCCTCTCGCTGCGGGGGGGAGGAAGGCGCGGCCGCTGGCGGCCCGGTACCGGGCCGTAGACCGGGGATTGAGGACCCCTGTGGTATTGGACCACCAAAAGGACAAATAAGTGGGTTCTAGATCAAATAAGCCTGAACTCTCCCTAGAACTTAAAATTACTAAACTGAGGCTATTGTACTTTGACCATATAATGAGAAAACAAGACTCACAAGAAAGATTTTATTTATTTATTTATTTATTTATTTATTTATTTATTTATTTATTTATTTATTTATTTATTTATTTATTTATTTATTTAGATTTATATAGTTTATATACTTTATTTAGATAGTAGTACTTGGAACAGTTGAAGGCAGCAGAAATTGATTGACTGTAAAAAGGAAGCTATAGCCCTCGGTTTGAAAGAACGAAGCAAGGCGGCTAATGATAGAATCATAGAATCATAGAGTTGGAAGGGGCCATACAGGCCATCTAGTCCAACCCACTGCTCAACGCAGGATCAGCCCAAAGCATCCTAAAGCATCCAAGAAAAGTGTGTATCCAACCTTTGCTTGAATACTGCCAGTGAGGGGGAGCTCACCACTTCCTTAGGCAGCCTATTCCACTGCTGAACTACTCTGACTGTGAATTTTTTTTCCTGATATCTAGAATATATCGTTGTACTTGTAGTTTAAACACATTACTGCATGTCCTTTTCTCTGCAGCCAATGGGAACAGCATCCTGCCCTCCTCCCAATGACAACCTTTCAAATACTTAAAGAGGGCTATCATGTCCCCTCTCAACCTCCTTTTCTCCAGGCTGAACATTACCAAGTCCCTCAACCTATCTTCATATAGTTTGGTCCCTCGTCGCTCGCCTCTGTACCCTTTCAATTTTATCTACATCCTTCTTGAAGTGAGGCCTCCAGAACTGCACACAGTACTCCAGGTGTGGTCTGACCAGTGCCGTATACAATGGGACTATGACATCTTGTGATTTTGATGTGATGCCCCTGTTGATACAGCCCAAAATGGCATTTGCCTTTTTTACCTCTGCATCACACTGCCTGCTCATGTTTAGTTTACAATCCACAAGTACCCCAAGGTCTCGTTCACACACAGTGTTACCTAGAAGCGTATCCCCCATCCAGTAGGCATGCTTTTCATTTTTCTGACCCAGATGCAGAACTTTACACTTATCTTTATTAAATTGCATCTTGTTCTCATTTGCCCATTTTTCCATTGTGTTCAGATCTTGTTGAACTCTGTCTCTATCTTCCGGAGTATTTGCCAGTCCTCCCAATTTGGTGTCATCTGCAAACTTGATGAGTAGTCCTTCCACCCCCTCATCTAGATCATTAATAAATATGTTAAAAAGTACTGGACCGAGCACCGAGCCCTGAGGTACCCTGCTACTCACCTCCCTCCAGTCTGATGAAACACCCTTGACAACAACTCTTTGAGTGTGGTTCTCTAACCAATTCCCTATCCACCTAACTATCTGAAAATCCAGATTGCAGATTAACGATAGGTTAATAATTCATGGGGTCTCCACAAGTTCACACACAGATACATTTGACCATATGTCCAGACCTCCCCACCCTGGCAGGCCTTTTGGGGCTCCCGGCCAGGAGGCCGGACAGATCATTTCTCTCTTCTGGTAGTTGGGGGGGGGGGTTCTGCTCCCAGTGCACAAAGGGAGGAGGCCCCAACAATGACACCAACCACTGCAGGGGAGAACAAGATGACCAAGAAGGGAGGATCAAAGACACTACGCTCCGCTACTCTGCCATCCCAGATGCCAGAGAAAGCCTTCCCTCTTCAGCTCCTCGGCAAGCCTGATGAGATGGGGCAATATGGCGGGGAGAGACTGAGCCAGCTGCCAGCCATTTCCCAGCTCCACCACTCACCCAGCCACATGCAGGAGTGGAGGAGGGTAACCAGACTGGAGACAATCCAGGCGCTGCTCACCAAAGGCCATGGTTGGTTGCATGGCTGTGGAGGAGGCAGGGAAAGGAGTAGCAGATGCTGAGGTTGGGATGGGGTTGGAATTATCTTGGGTCACGTTAATTGGGAGAGGGAGTGCAGTGGATGGGGGAAGATAAAGGGAGACAATAGTGAGTCACAGGGGGTGGGTATTAAGAGAGGTGGAAATAGAGTGGAAGAAAGAAGGACCAAGCATAAAAGAAGAGAAAAAGAGGAGCTGAGAAGCAGGATGGAGAAAAGCGAGGAGACCAGCAGATGCGACTGGAACCTGGAAGAAGTGCAGGTGGAGGATAGAGGGAAACCAGGAACTGAGGGTAGCTGGGAGGAGGAATACGTGAGCAGCTCAAGGAGGTCTCTGACAGCTCAGTGGACAGCATGAAGAAACACCAGTTCCCCCACACTTCTTTGCTTTCTGTGCAGAGTCTCGCATCCTCAATAAAACCTAGTGACTCTATGGGAGCATCACTGACCTCAACTTCAAGTCTGAGGGCTCTGACTGCCAGGGGGTAGCCCCCAAGTATCACACCATATTCGTCTGTTGGGTAGTATAGTGGAATGTGTTCTGTATAACTTCAAATTAAATTAACAGTGTGGTAGAACAATCTGAGAAATTTTGAACCAACCAATGTATTAAATAACATTAATGTGATCTTTTTTTAGTTGTTCAGAAGCTGGAAGCGTTATCTTATTTTACATCAATGAGTCTATATGTAAAAATGATGGAGGAGAGGCAGGTGGGGCACATGGCTAAATACTGCGTTTTCCCAAAAAGAGGCAATCAGTGATTATGCACAACGGATTATATATAACTCGCCCCTGTAAAAACTTAATGTTCAATTATCATGCTGCCTATTTTCAGTCTTCAGTGAAGTTAATGATAACTGTCTTGGTGTCTAGGGCAGGGCCCGGATAATTCCACTGGCATTAAGACTGGAGCACAGTCTAGCGAAGCAATAGTCATAAAGGTCCTGTTTAGCTTCGGTGTTGCTGATACATGCGGATACAACCCTCCACCCGGCACTCACACATGCTCTTATTCCATACAAGCTACAATGTCGACACCGACTCTCAAATGTGATTTTACATTTTGTGTTTTAGGAACAATCAAGAAAGGAGAGAGACAAGGAAGAAGAAAAACATAAATACTGTGCAATATTATTTTCCTGGGCTGGGTCTTCCAAACAGAGTGCTTGTGTGTATGCCAAGAGCAATTGGAATAGAGCTAGCTCTTTCAAGTCATGCTGTATGTAATAAAACTGCTTCTTGGTGTCTGTTCAGATGAAATTTGTTTTGGCTGACAAATAAAGCACTATCGAGTAGAAAAGGGCATTTTCCTGTAGTGTGTTGCTAATAATGTTACAGATTTGATCTGACATATCTTGCACTGTTTTTCTAAATCTGTTTTTCAAATGCTTACTGATTCAAAGCCAAAGTAACAAAAAAAAATGGTGCACGCAGACAGGTTATAAAAAGGTATCCAAAGCAAGCATCAAAACAGTTGCAGAAGCCAATAAAACATCCTGGGTGTTTGTGTATTTGTGTGACTAAACACTGGGGCTCTATAACAGGTGCCTGTGACTAGTACATTGATTTACTCTTCCTAGGCAAAGTTAGAAGAACTATAGAAGTTCCAATTGCAAGAAAAGCACCATGCAAGAACTCAGAATCACCAAACAAAATTGATTGGTGGTGGGTTCAGGGCAAATGAAAGAAAGCACCTTTGCACAAAGCATAATAAATGGGACTCACTTTCACAGTATGTGGTGATGTCTTTAAATAGGTCTGGATTAATTCTTTGAGACTTCCCAAAGTCATTGTGTTTAAATTGAATTTCCATGCTCAGATGCTGTGAGAATTAGGAGTGTGCATTCAGCTGATCTGAGCCAAAATACCCTAAAAATACTTGATTTATATTTTAAGGTTATTAATTCAGTTGGATTCCCCTACTCCCCATTTTCGGCTATCCAAAATGGCCAAGCTCAGCAGATAGCTGAATAGCCACAGCTGAAGTGCATTTAAAGGACTCTCAGTCCTTTTGGAGTTTACTCACCCTGCCATGCCTTGCAAAGGGCATTTAAATTTTAAAGGGACTTTGAAGTTTAAATGCCTTTCACCCCTCCATTGGAAGCAAAGGGGGATGAGGTCACCTTCTTGGGAGGGCATTGAATTGGACTCCCTGATCCAATCTTTTTCAAACTTGGGGGGAAATTTTGAGGAGAGGTACCAGCAGCTATGCTGTGAATTTGGTGCCTCTACCACACACAAAAAACAGCACTCTCAGAACCCCAGATACCTTCCCGAAATGATTCTCCATTATAGTGCATGAGGACTACTGACTTTAATGGTCCCCACTGGATACAATGGAGCTGAAGAAAATTCAGATTTCCCAAATATTTGCCAAATCCAAATACCATACTCCTATTGGTATTCAAGAATATTTAAAAAATGACAATTTTTTTTTTTTGGAGGGGGGCTCAATATACCCAATCTTGCAAAATACTGTTGGAATGCTTTTTGCATGCTTCTAGTGAGAATGCGTTATCAGATTCCCTCTCAGTCGTCTCATCTCTAGGCTAAACAGACCAATCTCCCCCAACCCTTATTCATATGTCTTGGTCTCCAAACCCCTCACTTGGTTTTAAACTTGGGTTTTCCCAGTCTACTGCTGACATTACAGGCCATGGGTTTACAAAGTATTTATGTATTTACTGAGTGTTTGTGGGCACACTGTGGAGGATAGTATTTGTAAATGTTAATTTGTGCTGGCAAAATTTTAAAAAGCACAGAGCCCAGATGAAACAAGTATTAGTGCCAGTAGTAACAATACGTTTCCTTACCGGCCTGTTTTAGAAGGCACCATCCCATTCCAACATGAGAGTGTCCTCCTCACTAGTCAACTGAGGGATATTGTCAGCATGATCTGTGAAGATGGAGCATTGAGATGCTCCCTGACCTACTATAGCCTCATGCTCTTTATACTTTCACAAACCTTATTTAAATGATGGCAGTGCATTTTTGTGATATATGAAGACACTGAGCCTTGACCATGAATGAGTAGAATAAACACTTTAATTCCAACAGTGGCTTATTGGCCACTCTTGAAATTAAATATTAAATGCTGCATTAATAACACAGTAAAATAAGATAGCTAGAAATGTAATGAGATCACAAAGAAAAGCAATTTAAGAATCAACAGTTGCCGTGCGTCGTGTGGAGAGCTCCAGTAATTGTAACTGAAGAAAAAATTAGTCAGGTTACACTAGTTAAATAAGATTTTTAAAAATTAAAAGTATATTAAAACTTACTTTTTTTATCAAAGAAAGACAGCACAGTTTTTCCAAATACACATATACTGAGCTTGGCTTAAAAACATAAAATAGGGAGCTTGTCTCTTTTTTTTTTTCAATAGTGAGCTCTTGCTGACTGACTGGAACTTGCTGGGACCTTGGTGATGAAATGTCACATGGCTTGTGGTAGATATTTGAAACTGAGTATCTCTCCCCTGTGAAGGGATGTATGCCTAGGTCAATCTTTAACCGCTCCTGCGGAGCGGATTAAATAAAAGGGTAAGGTCACCTGGGGAGGAGTTAGGGCGGGCCCTGTCCAGGATAAAAACTCAGAGGGCCCAATCAGGAGCCGCAAAGTGGCTCCTGATTGGGCCCTCCGAGTGTCCATCCAGGGCCAAGCAGCCAATGGGGAGGCGCCCCTCACCAGGACAGACCAAAATTCCATTCACCCAGCCCAGTCTGGCTGCCAGTCTGCTCCTGACCACCGCAGGGAGAGGAGGTCAGCACGGCTGCCAAGGGGGATGAGAACAGAGGCTTGGACAGGTTGCGCCAGCCCTTTTCGCCCCAAGGCTGTCCTAACTGTCATGTCCAATTGCAAATTGCCTCAGAACCCTGACAGAGCTGGTAGAAGGCTGCAGAGTGCTCCCCTCCCCCCCTTCAGGCCTGCTGCGAAGGAGCCTCTGACAGGCCCTGACTGAGGGGAGGGAGGTATTTCCAAGAGCAACGCAGGGGAGCCTGAGGGCCTTCCTTTTGAGGGGGGGGGGACTTTCCCCTTCTGCCAAACAGTTGCCTGACAGGGAGGCCACAGAAAAGCCCCTTCTCACTTAAAATACTGCTCTGGCCGGAGGTTAGACACATCCAAGCCATGTGTCTTTCTTCTTTGCAACTCTCTGCAGATTTGAGGCCACTGCACAGCGTTATTCTGCAGAGGAAACTGGCTCTTTTGTCTCCTGTTTCATCTGCACAACAACCCTGTGCAGTAGGCCTCAAGCCTTTTAATTCAACAACAATAGTGGGAAGCCTTAAATGTTTCTTCTCTACCACAACCCTGTCCAAAGTAGCCCTTTCTGCCTGGGGAGCTGATCTTTATACTCTGCAGGTGAGCTGTAATTCCAGGAGCTCTCTGGGCCACACCTGTAGGTTGGCTACCCCTGGGTTGGAAATATTCCTGGAGGTTTGGAGGTGGGACTTCAAAATCATACAATGCCTCAGAGTCCAGCCTTCAAAGGAGCCATTTTTGCCTGCAGTTGGTAGGGAGTGGTACAGGAGTGTCCCTCCTGGCCTATGGGTTATGGCCAGCCCTTACCAACAACTGTTTGTATTCTGGGGCGCAGACAGGCAGACCAGCATCAGTCCTGTGAGTCTGGAAAGTGCAAGAAGATCTAAATAAATATTTACAGCCTGAAACTGTAAATAGAGAACAAGTAAATGTCTGGAGACACATGGTAGCTGAAAAGACTTATTGGCCTGGCAAATAACCTTGGCCTGGCAAATAAAAAAAACAGTATAAAAATCTTACTAAGGTCAAGACTGCTGTGCACAGAGAGTCTTCCTCTTAGGGTTGCCAGAGAAAGGGAAGACGATTGGAAAATGCTTTGAGACACCTGAGGCCTGCTGGGTTACTGCGGCCCATTCCCAGTTCTCTCAGATCTCTCACAACCCCACATACCTCATAGGTTGACTATTGTGGAGAGACGAATGGAAAAGGTCTTTGTAAACCACTTTGAGACTCCTTTGGGTAGTAAGCAATAGGGTACAAAAATCCGTTCTTCTAAGGAGCAACCATGAAAGAAGCATGTGGGCACATAACATTTTACTAACAGTGAAAACATGGGAGACAGAAGGAACAGGATGGACACCTGTGTACTGTGACTACCCCATGTGTATTAGGGCAGAGGGGCATTTCGGTGAATGTGGCCTAATTCACACAAGAAGGGAAATGATTCAGAACTGGGAGGAATTGGTTGCCATGTAATCTTCCCCTAAGAAGAGTCTCCAGTCTGATTTTCCCTTCACATATCTGAGGACATGGCTCTGGAAAGCTCATCTGTAACTACTATGTCAAAATTCCCAAAGGTCAGTCCTCTCCCACAATCAACGAACATTCCACACCACAGGTTCTTGACACCCATATCTCTACATCCATGCCCTCATTTGCCACCATGCCACCACAACCTCCCACACAACACACATGACAACCCCATGCCCTTACAGACTGGACAACTCCTCCCCTTCCTCTTCCCACTGCCAAGCTCTAGCGCCCGTTGCAATCTTGGAGACAACGGGCTTTGCCCCTAGTAGTGGCTAATAATAGGTGAATCCTGGACAATAGGCTGTTGCAAACATCAGTTTCCTCCCCACTTGGTTGGGCACTGAAATGAATAAGTGGTGAGTATGGGATGTAGAGGAAAGCAGTTGTGTTGACTCCACAGCATGTATTCTGTTTGCCAGTTGGATGTTGAGAAGAGAGGACTAGTGAATGAGGACTTGGAGCACACCCTGTATGTTAAAATACAGCATCCTTCTCCATCAGAACCATTTACAGTGTGCCACCTTTTAGTAAAAGTTTATAGCATGGAGTTTGTGACATCCCCCCCCCCCCCAACATTTTTGGTTGCTGTTTAGATCTGTTCTCTTTTTATCTTTTGTACTAGTCAACAGGTAGAGACAGATTAGAGGTTAGAAACGACCTTTTAACAGCCATTTGGTACCTTTCTACAGAGCAATTTCTCCTTCTCGGGCACAGCAGAACAATGATTTTGTTGACTGCTACCTCATGTCCAGAGAGGTAGCGGGAGGTCACTGTCTTCATTCTGGTTTGGTTTTAATCTGTACTATGTGGGTGGTTAGCTGAGCTTGGCAGGCAATGCCTTCCTGAAGGTGGCTTTGAATTCCCAAGTAGTAATGGTTGTCTCTGATCACTATTCTTCCAGTTTTCCCATCACAGCAGGATTCCCTGAATGCAGATAGCTTGGCAAGCATGCTGGAAGCAGCAAGGAGAAAATGTGGTCAGTGTTTTTGTGCCAGCACTTCTGTTTGCTACCAGCTCTTCACCTCATGATTTGTTGGTGGCTTTTAATCTCTGTTCATAAATATGCCCAAATTTATGTGTCTTAGTTGCATTGGGGCGAATGAAGCATGGCCAGTTACATAGATACATATGTACATAGATACATAGAGGGGAAGAGAGAGAGAGAGACAGATACAGGCTTCAGACGTAATAACCAACTGGGAATGAGTCTGGACAAACCTTGGCTCATGCTTGGCCTGCCCATTCCACTCCATCTCTCCTCCCTTGGCATGCAGCTAGAACATTAAACACTGTTTTTGTTTGTTTGTTTTTGCAGTTTAGCCTTCATTTGGAATCCAGGTTGGCAGACAGAAAGCACATTTGTGAGTGAGATGAAGCAACAGGGCTGCAGAAGAGTCAGATGCTTTAACCAGACATTGCATGGGGGGGGGGGGAGTGAGACCAGGCATATAATGATACTTTAGTTTGGTATTACATTTGAACCCAGCCATAGACTACCCACTCACATCTTTTTTGCTAGTTTCACTGTAACACTTATTGTTGACCCACTCCATAGTTACAGTCATCTTCTGAGGCCCTGCTTCAGGTAACTTCCCAGCTTGAGGCTAGATGGCATTTTCTGTTGTGGCACTGAAATTATAAAATTTGTAATAAGTTTGCCCTCCTCTTACCCTGTCTTCATCTGCTGTCAAGTGAAGAATTGTTTTGTTTTGTCTGGTATTCCTTCAGTGGCTTCTTTGTACTGCCCTGATTGCTGAGTCTGTCCTTTTATGTGTTTCTTTTTATTTTAAGTGGTTTCTCTGATGCTTTGTAATACTGTTTTGCTGACTTGATGGCTTTGACTGGGTAGAAAGGCAGGATATACATTTTGTAAATAAATAAATGGTTTAAAACTGTGTTTGGGCTATACCACATTAGATTGCAGATGGAGGCCATACCTCTTTGTTGCTGTTATTGGATTTATCTGCTGCCCTTGATACAATAGGTTATACCAGTGCTCCCCAACCTTTTTGTGGCTGAGGACCGCCTCCAGGGGTGGGGGAGAGCCGGTGGTCCGGGCGCTACACATGCGTGGCAGCTGCGTGCAAACACGCATGCACAGTTGCTGTGCATGTGCGTTTGCGCCAGCAGGGGTGCAAACGCACATGCATGGCAGCCACGCGCATGCGCGTTTGCGTCTGCCAGCGTGCGGGCGGCTGCGCCTGCCTCTTCCCCCCCCCTCTCGCAGTGAGAGGCTAGCCGGGCCACGAGCGAAGTGGACGCTTCACTCGCAGCCTGGCGAGTTTCTAGCTGTTGACTACCCCTGGGTTATACTTTCTTGTTGAGGTAATTGGAGGCAGAAGTAGAGGATGCACTGTGAACTGTTTCAAATAATTTCTCACAGATTGGACTCAAAAGGTTGCTTTTGGAAACTAGTTATCTTTATGGGACCTAACCTGTAGAGTTCCACAGGATGCAATTTTACATCCCATGCTTATCAGTCTCTATGTAAAGCCCTCAGAACAAATCATTGATAGTTTTGAGGTTGGCTGCCATCTCTATGGATGGTACCCAGTTCTATATATCCTTATTCAGGAAAAAATTTTCACAGTCAGAGTAGTTCAGCAGTGTAATAGGCTGCCTAAGGAGGCGGTGAGCTCCTCCTCACTGGCAGTCTTCAAGCAAAGGTTGGATACACACTTTTCTTGGATGCTTTAGGATGCTTAGGGCTGATCCTGCGTTGAGCAGGGGGTTGGACTAGATGGCCTCTATGGGCCCTTCCAACTCTATGATTCCATGATTCTATGATTCTATGATTCTGTTCAAGTACCTTGGTGATGTGGTAGGGGGCCCAAGTTGGTCTCTGGCTGCTGTGTTGAATTGGCTAAGAATAAATAAATTGAAACCAAACCTTGAAAAGTTAGAGGTAATGCAGGGAGGGTGGAGCTCTTGAATGACACTCTTGATGGAGTTCAGCTGACCTTTGCTGAATCACTTAAAAGTCTTGAGATTATAATGGACTCAGCCTTAGTGCTGGAGAAGCAATTTAATGCAGTTCCAAACAAGGCTTTCTTCCAATTCAGTCTGAAAGATGGCCCCTTATCTAGATACAGCTGATCAGGTCACTAGGATCCATCCCAGAGTAACATCAAGGGGCTTTTTGCACGCCTTCAAAATCGCACAATGGTTGCCAATTGGAAACGCTATTGATTTGCCATAACGCACGACGTCGTAGACAATCTGCCACACACCTGAAACCAATCTGCAAAAAGCGCTTCCTTGTAGCGCTTTCAGGGGAATCCCAAAAAGTGGATTCACCCTCCGGAAAGCGCTACACTCTTGCAACCAATCTGCAACACTAGCGAAAAAGACCTGTGCGTTAACATTGTTGCGGTTTCTTCAAAGTCCCTCCTCCTGAGCCTGTCCTCCAAACTTCCGGCGAAATGATCGCCATTTTTTTTCCTCCGAGCGAGCGGGGATAAACGCACCAGCGAGCCTCTTTCTGTTTAGAGGCTTCCCTGGCTTCAGTCCTTCACCTTTAGTCACTAAGCACAAACCACTGAAAAGCCCGTTTGCTGATGTATTTTCCCATTAATTTTTACACATTCATTCAGCCGAAAATCGGGCCGTGAGAGGGGGGGGGATTTTTTTTTTTCACTCGAGGCAGCGTGGCAACGATCATACGATCAAACGACAGCTCAAACACATTAGGCAGCTGGATGGGTCTCTCCGTTGCAACGAATCTACACAGATTCGTTACAATGGGTCTGTTTTTTTTAAAAAAAAACCTTTCTTAAAGGGAAAGGGGCTGTTTGGGAGCATGCTAACGGCTGCCCATTGGCTGCTTGACGGCAAGGGGCGGGATGAGCTTGGCAATAGCGCTTCCTTTCTAGCGATTTCTGCCGAGACCGGAAGCTGTGGGAAACGCTACAAAACGCAACTGGATTCCACTACAAAGGCAGGTATGCATAACGACGAATTCCACTATTTTAAATGGCGATTTTTCATTCAGTGACCAATTTGCAACAAAGATCCCGGTGCGTAAAGCCCCCAAGACTAGACTACTGTAATGCACCATACATTGCTCTCCCTTCAAAATCAGTTTAGTTGATGCAGAATGCAGAACTTGGTTACTATTGGGAGTTAAACGGAGCGTGCATATTACTGCCATTCTACAGTTATTCCATTGGCCATCTATCAATCAGTTATGGCTCAATTTAAGGTATTGTCTATCACATGATGTGGTGTGAGTTTGTGGTGGTGAGTTGTTTGTGCGGGTGGGGGAAGTTCATCTCCTGGTGGGAGGATGAGTCCAAACCTTCCATACCCAGGTCCAGACAGGTAGGATATAAATTAAGTAGACAAGTTGTTATGTGGGCTGCCACCCCTCCATCAAAGGCTGGCGCACCCGTGTCAACCCTTCCTGACACTCCTGAGCAGACCCTGGCACCAGAGAGAGAAAAGCCAGGTCAAGCCTTGCAAAGCATAATGGGAGAGCAACTAAAACCCACTTCTGGCTCTGAAGCAGGACTTGGAGTTAGGCTTCCCCCAACCTACTTGCTTGCAAACAAAAGAGGAGTTTGTCAGCACACCTGGCAAGTACAGAGAGACAAAGGCACCCAAGACTCCCCTCCAGCCAGCCAAGCACATTGTCTTGTAAAGGGAACTGGCCACTCTCTTTCAACACCAAATCTAATCCAAGATTTGGTCTTTGTCTTTTCCCTTACCACTATCCCCAGGCACAAGCAATCATCCAGGATTTGCCAGAAATGGGCCATCAGCCCTTCTAGACAGGAAATATTTCTTCATATTCCCAGCAGCTAGTTTCTTTGTCTCAGCAACCCGTTTCTTTGTTGGGACCCGGCTCCAGCCATCAAACTCTTTGTCCAAGCCCTGGACAAGGTAGGATCAGCCCCCTATCACCTCAGGTCACAAATTTCCTTTAAATATTGGGCTCCCACAGCCACAAATTGCAGTCAGTTTCTAGGCTACAGAAACTCTGTCCGACGTTCGTCTTGGTCCCTCGTCCGTCGCCCCAAATTGCTTCCCTGGACCTCCGGAACTCTGCTCCACCCAGAAGACAGGTAGATATCACTTCCAATCAACCCTTAGTATAGGTTCTTCCCCTATAAGCCTTTTCCTTGTGTGCTAGTGGCTAGGACTGTACATTTCTTTGCTAGAGTACGCATGTGTTGTCTTTTGTCTAAGTAGTGTGTATTAATAAAATCCTTTCATGTTTAGATCATTGTCTGCCTTGGTTCTATCTCAGTGACATAATTACCCAGTAAACTGTGCAATACAAGGTCCCACGTTACGCCACGCTGCCTCTTGCTGGCTCTACTAGCTGATTCCCCACAACTAAATTTAGACACGTGTCCTTACAGACACGCATTTGGCGTAACAGATCTGGTGGATCACGCGGGCAATTGCCCCAGGGCTTTTATTCCGTGGTAAAAGCAGAGGTGCAACTACCTCGGTTTAAAACCTCGGTGACGTAGGGGAAAAGTCTCTGAGTTGAACTAGTGGCTTTTGTTGTGTGAGTGTGTTTGCCAATTGCTGTTGTGTGAATTCTGGGTGGGCTGTTTTCCGTTCCCCTCCTTCCCTTCAGTACTGCAAAGCCTGTTGGCCGTGGGCTAAAACGGTGTTCACTTGGAATTTGTTGTGGGTTTTGACTGTCGCTCTGTGGGGACCCCACATTGCATCTTTCAAACCCACTGGGTGCCTCCCACCATAGTAGCATGCGATAGGGAACCCCGCCCTCATGCATCTGACCTTCGCTAAGGCAGAGCTGAGGTTTGCCCTTTCATGTGCTGTATATACCGTGAATTAGGGCTCCTCTTCTGATCACGAGCTGTAGATACCGTGAATCAGTCGAGGTTTGCAGGTGCTCCTCCTGACTTCGGGCACTCCCGTTAAGTGCAGGGCAAGAAAGGACACCGTGCCAACCCCCCCCCCCTTTTATGTTTCCTCCTGTTCATGTGCTGTATATACCATGAATCAGGGCTGGTGCAGGCTGTAATCATTCTGCAGAGACAGAGGACACAGGCCTGGTCTTTCCTTTGCTGCATACCGGAGCTCGGTGACAGCAATCTTTGGGTTAATTCTTGGGTGCGTTGCCTGTAGGATTTCCCCTATCTCTTTGAGTGTTTGGGTAACTGCTGCCATAAGGGATGGCTGCAAAGATTGTTCTTGCTGAAGCCTTTCAGAGCAAGGACAGGGTAGACCAGCTGACCAAGTGGGTCATGTCAAAGGGGCGCAACCCCTGGAAACCTGGGTTCTTTAAAGACCCAAATCCCCTGGAGAGACTTACAGAGACTTTTCAGTCATACTGTGACTCCAGGAGGCTGAAACTGGGAAGTGTGAGTATCCACGCTGCCTGGGGTCTCTACACTGCGCTGCAGGACAGTGTGGCACAGATTAGAGAACTCCAAACAGCGTCGGAAAGTTTGGAACAGGACCTCCAACTAGCACTGGAAAATCAGGAGCGCGAGTATGCACTCAAGCTCTCTGATAGGGAAGCTCGCCTTGAGTCCCTGGGAAAAGATCTTGAGAGAGAAATCGGGGAGCGAGACGCTGTAATTAGCAAGCTCCACCGAAAAATAGAACAGTTGCAAGGAGAGAAATTTGACTTGCTCGTGGACAAAAACCACTATGCAAATCTGGTACGGGAGAAAGATCTCCAGTGCCAACAGGCTCTTCTGAGAGCAGAAGAGGCCTCTGCTAAGGTGAAAGAATTGGGCAAGCTGCATGATCAGGCACAGAGTGCAGCACAATTTCTGGCTAGGGAAAAAGCAGCACAAGTCTCAGCCATAAGCCATGATGCGTGCTGCCATGAAATTGAAAGTCTGAAGCAAAAATTGGGGCTTCAGACTGCTCTCATTGCAACTGTGCACCCCGAGACGCTCCCTGCCCTGCCAGACCTGTCTCACACAGAGCAGGTACTGCCAGCAGAGGCTGTCTCACATCTGCCAATCAACCCTGATTGGACGGAAACCCCCACTCCGGTCCATCCCGTCCAGCATGAGACAGTCCGGAGGCACATGGCAAACGGCCATATCGAGGTTACCAACCAGGAGAGAGTCATGATTTGGAAGCCTCATGAAGCAAAGGCTATTGGTGACCAGTTGGGCCCTCTCAGTAGGGACACTGGTGTGCAATGGCTGTGTACAACCCTAGAGCAGTACCCCACTGCCAGCGGGGAGGACCTGTGCCAATTGGTAAGGGTGTGCGCTACTGGACCAGATGCACAAGACTTACGGAATGGCCTACTCCAACGTAATATGGCACAGTTAGGTCCAATGAATTGGGCCCGTGAGATAGCCAAGTTGCTATGGCCGGGCCAATCAGCGGAGCTACTGTTCCTCATGGACAAGCAAGGCCCGGATGAGAACCCTGAAAGCTATTCAAGCCGCAAGTGCTTCCTTGCGCAGTTAGCTGAGAAGGTTCAGGCAAATGCCCAGGGTATATGGAACTTTAATGTAGACAATTTTAAGACCCCGTTCTACAATGGTCTCAACACCAGAACAAAAATTGCTATAGGCTTGTTCAACCCGACCAACATCACTTGGTATGCGCTCAAGGAGAAGGTACAGCTTGCTGGCGACCTTTTCCGTGAGGTGGCCTATGCTCAAGGTTCTCGAGTCAAGCATCCCAAGAAAGGCTCCCTGGAATCAGTGCAGGCGGTCACTTATGCTAACAGTGTCCCGCATTTGAAACGTAGAAGAAACAGGAGACACAGCAGCTTTGGAGCAGGGAAGAACCTCTCTGGCCAAAGTGCAGAGTCTTCCCTTGGCACCCAAACTGCTGTGCCTCCCCCAACACCTCTTGGGAACCCTCAGCAGGCAGTTCCCTCTGCTCATAATCGGTCTCAGCACCCGGAAACCTTCCTAAGGAGATACTTCTGGGCCGGGCTCAAGGAGGCCAGATTGGACATGGCCCAGTTCAACAGGCAGCCTCTGGGAAAGCTAGCCCTTGCCTATGGGAAGCTTACTGCCAACTCGACAGAGCGCCCAGAGCCACTCTGAGTGTCTTCCAACCCGGGACCTCCCACGCTGGTTCGTGCTTCTTCCTCTGACCCACCACTCCTCGGACAGGTAACTATCAAGCCTTCCACTCTTCCTCCCCCTTCTCTATATGACTGCTTGTATGTGTGTTAGCTATTTGTGTGTCTTTTTGTTATTTTCCTTTCAATAAAAGCTTATATTAATATTTTACCATTTAAATCTGTGTTTGCCTTGAGTTCCTACGGGTGGAATCGACCCTCGTATACAAAGGTAACGATCCGATAACGCTAAGTTACCCCCCTCTCGCAGCATTTGAGCTAATATTCCCCACAAGCTCAAAGATACGTATTTTAGGACACGTGTCCAGCAATTTGGGTAACAAAGTATTCACCAGTATGACAGCTTCACTCATCTGAGCAAGGTCTTCTACAGGTTCCAACCTGCAAATAGGCAAAATCAACAACTCCTTGTATGCATTGCTTCTCCGTTGTGGCTCCCACCTTGTGCAGTGGCCTGCCTGAGATGGTCAGGAAGACTCTTCTTTCCTGGCTTACTGTGAACACTGTGAACTATTGCTTTTCTATGCAGGTAATAAAGTTGCACTGTTTGGTCAGTTTGGTGTAGTGGTTAGGAGTGCAGACTTCTAATCTGGCATGCCGGGTTCGATTCTGCGCTCCTCCACATGCAACCAGCTGGGTGACCTTGGGCTCGCCACGGCACTGATAAAACTGTTCTGACTGGGAAGGCGACTGTAAGCTGCTTTGAGCCTCCTTCGGGTAGAGAAAAGTAGCATATAAGAACCAACTTTTCTTCTTCTTCTTCTTAACTGACTGAGGAATACGTATCACATGATGTCTTGTACTTTGCACACTGCCTTCATAATGCAACCATGCTTCGGTGTTCATAAGGATGACTGTTAATGTTTGCTAGTTATGTCACTGTTCTCTTCTTTCCATTTGTGCTGATGATTTTATCAATCTAAAAGAGGTAACCGGAGCAGTAGTGGGAGAGAAGAAAACATGAATGTACTGGGAGAACAGATACTATTCTAGAGGCATGACCACAGGCAAAACTAAGATCCTCAGATTCAGAAACCCCCACACACCCTTCCCTAGCATACAGACCTTATAATATAGTCTTATCACAGTGTAACTAAATGGTAACTAAATGAGCTGCAGTTCATTTATAGTGAACCATCATAACAGATATGCAATAGAAGCATTTATAGAAGAGTTTATTGAACTGTATCAGTTGTGGACCAGTTTCTGACTGCATGATGGAACAGTAACTTTGAACGTAAGAAGAAAGGGAAGGTGACTGTAAGCCGCTTTGAGCCTACCTTGGGTAGAGAAAAGCAACAATTAAGAACGAACTCTTCTTCTTCTTCTTCTTCTTCTTCTTCTTCTTCTTCTTCTTCTTCTTCTTCTTCTTCTACTACTACTACTACTACTACTACTACTGCTACTGCTACTGCTACTGCTACTACTACTACTACTAAATGATCACAAAGTTCCTTGGACAAGTTATTAAGGACTTTGGCCTACCTTGCTGAAACTAGGTTCTTATTTTGTAATTTTTGCATCATTTAATGTCGTGTTTTTATGTGTTAATACTTATGCTTTGCTTCAATTCCATTTTTAGATCTCTGCACTGGTTCTATAACCCTGATCCTGTTATATTGTTTATTGAATGCACCATCCTGTTGATTGTATTGACTCACTCTGTGGAATTCACCTTGAGGCCAAGTGAGAAAGGTGGACTATAAATAACGTGAATGGAAAATAAATACTCCCCTTTGTACCCAGCCTTCAAGTGAGAGAGAGAAATACAGGAAATTCATGGTGTTCTTTTTAAAGAAATAAAATCAGTTGCAATATACGGTATGAGTTACCCCACTGTCATAATTTTTATCCTCGCAGCCTATTGTTTTTTTTAATCTTCCTTCCCTGTTTTTTACAGAGGAATGTATTCAACCATCTATAGACTTTGTGGAGTGAAACTGCTTTCCTCCTTTGAGTCTTTTGGAATTTGGTCGGGGTGTGTGTGTGTGTCAGCAGACTGTCAGGAACATCACCAAGGACATAGGAAAGATCACTAGCAGCAGGGGAAAATCTGTGTGAATGACTGCACCCTCTTCTACAGACTTAATTGTCACAATCTGTGGAGCTGCATGTCTGGCCATATACCAGAGGTTATAAAATCCACTTATGGACAATATTTTGTTTTCTATTAGAATACCTGAGTAAACTTGTTTGTTTTCTGTTTTTAATCTTTCAGAGGTGAAAGGTGAGTAATAAGCTAGGACAGTAGGTTTCAAACTCTCTGAAGTGGGATCAACTTATTTTAATTTCAGGGATCATAGAATCATAGACATTTGCATACTATTTAGAGGAAAATTTGAATTTTCCCTCAAAACGTCTAGAACCTCCTCTCCCACTTGACCCAGTTCCTCCTTCTCTTTCTGAGTTCATAACCTACTTTAGGGTCCTGACGACAGACTGAAATTCACTGGAACAGAACTATTACATATTGCTGAATTTCTGAATCCTATGGGACAAGCTCAGCTCTACAAGGCTTCTAATTTCCCAAAGCTACATATATATTGGATATAGGAGGGAGTCACATTTAGCCTTCTTTATAGAATCATAGAATCATAGAATCATAGAATCATAGAGTTGGAAGGGGCCATACAGGCCATCTAGTCCAACCCCCTGCTCAACGCAGGATTAGCCCTAAGCATCCTAAAGCATCCAAGAAAAGTGTGTATCCAACCTTTGCTTGAAGACTGCCAGTGAGGGGGAGCTCACCACCTCCTTAGGCGGCCTATCCCACTGTTGAACTACTCTGACTGTGAATTTTCCCCCCTGATATCTAGCCTATATCGTTGTACTTGAAGTTTAAACCCATTACTGCGTGTCCTCTCCTCTGCAGCCAACAGAAACAGCATCCTGCCCTCCTCCAAGTAACAACCTTTCAAATACTTAAAGAGGGCTATCATGTCCCCTCTCAACCTCCTTTTCTCCAAGCTGAACATTCCCAAGTCCCTCAACCTATCTTCATAGGGCTTGGTCCCTTGGCCCCAGATCATCTTCGTCACTCTCCTCTGTACCCTTTCAATTTTATCTACGTCCTTCTTGAAGTGAGGCCTCCAGAACTGCACACAGTACTCCAAGTGTGGTCTGACCAGTGCCGTATACAATGGGACTATGACATCTTGTGATTTTGATGTGATGCCTCTGTTGATACAGCCCAAAATGGCATTTGCCTTTTTTACCGCTGCATCACACTGCCTGCTCATGTTTAGTTTACAATTCACAAGTACCCAAGGTCTCGTTCACACACAGTGTTACCTAGAAGCGTATCCCCCATCCAGTAGGCATGCTTTTCATTTTTCTGACCCAGATGCAGAACTTTACACTTATCTTTATTAAATTGCATCTTGTTCTCATTTGCCCATTTTTCCATTGTGTTCAGATCTTGTTGAACTCTGTCTCTATCTTCCGGAGTATTTGCCAGTCCTCCCAATTTGGTGTCATCTGCAAACTTGATGAGTAGTCCCTCCACCCCCTCATCTAGATCATTAATTAATATGTTAAAAAGTACCGGGCCAAGCACCGAGCCCTGAGGTACCCCGCTACTCACCTCTCTCCAGTCTGATGAAACACCATTGACAACAACTCTTTGAGTGCGGTTCTCTAACCAATTCCCTATCCACCTGACTATCTGAAAATCCAGATTGCAGTCCTTCAATTTATCCATCAGAACATCATGGGGAACCTTGTCAAAAGCTTTACTAAAATCCAAGTAAATGACATCAACCGAATTTCCCCGATCCAGCAAACCTGTTACTTGGTCAAAAAAGGAAACCAGGTTGGTCTGGCAGGACCTGTTGGAGACAAATCCATGCTGACTTCCTTGGATCACCAAATTGTCCTCCAGATGTTTGCAGATCGCTCCCTTTAATATCTGCTCCATTATCTTCCCCACAACAGAGGTCAGACTCACTGGTCTGTAGTTTCCCGGGTCATCCTTCCTCCCTTTTTTGAAGATTGGAATAACATTTGCTCTCTTCCAGTCCTCCGGGACATCTCCAGTCCTTAAAGAGGTTCCGAAGATGATGGACAAGGGCTGTGCAAGTTCTCTGGAAAGTTCTTTGAGTACTCTCGGGTGCATTTCATCCGGACCAGGGGATTTGAACTCATCCAGTGCAGCTAAATGCCTCTCGACAACCTCTCTATCCATGTTAACCTGCCACCCAGACACTGTCCTTTGGCTATGGCCATCTCTAGATGAGCCTAAACACTTTGACCTGTGGGAAAAAAAGATGTAAAATAGGCACTAAGCCTTTCTGCTTTCTCTGCATCTTCCGCTAGAGTTTGTCCATCCGCACCCAACAGTGGGCCTATTGCCTCCTTTACTTTACGTTTGCTCCTCACATAACTGAAAAATCTTTTCTTGTTACAATAGGCTTCCCTGGCCAATCTTAGCTCACTCTCAGCTTTGGCCTTTCTGATGATTGATCTACAGTGCCTAGTAACCTGTATGTACTCTTCTTTAGAGCTCTGTCCTTCCCTCCATTTCCTGAACATTTTCCTTTTCTTTCTTAGTTCCTCTTGAAGTTCTCTGTTCATCCAAATAGGCTTCTTAGAGCTCCTGCAGTGTTTTCGTCTTTCTGGGATAGTCATTGATTGAGCATGCAATAGCTCCTGTTTTTGTAGCGCCCACCCTTCACATGCTCCCTTCCCTTCCAGCATTCTTGTCCATGGTATGACACTCATCATGTCTCTGAGTTTATTAAAGTTTGCCCTACGAAAATCCAACATCCGCGTCTGGCTACAAGCTTCCTTGGCTCCCCATCTCAAAAGGAATTCTATGAGGACATGGTCACTTCCCCCTAGGGTCCCCACCTCCTTCACCTCATCCACCAACTCTTGCCTGTTGGTCAGTATTAAGTCCAGTATGGCTGAACCTCTTGTGGGTTCATCTACCATTTGATAAATGAAACTGTCAGCCAGGCAGGTCAGAAAGTTCCATGACTGAGGACGCTTCGCAGAGTTTGTTTCCCAGCACACATCTGGGAAATTGAAGTCACCCATGATGACAAGGTCCCGCCGCTTGGATATTTTCTCAAGCTGCTCACATAGTGCAGCATCCACATCCTCTCATTGGTCAGGCGGTCGGTAGCAGACACCAACCACCACACTGTTTGTTTTCCCCTCGCTTATTTTCACCCAGATGCTTTCCACTGTAGATATGCTCTCCTCCACTAGAATTTCCTGACAGGTAAGCCCTTTCCTCACATACAGTGCCACTCCTCCACCTCTTCGATCTATTCTGTTTTTTCTGAACAGTTCATATCCATCCACCATTACATTCCAGTCATGAAAATCATTCCACCAAGTTTCTGTGATGCCTACTAGATCATACCTTTCCATCAGCATGAGAAGTTCCAGCTCTTCCTTTTTATTGCCCATGCTTCGGGCGTTAGTATAAAGACATCTGAATCCTTTTACTTTTGGTTCCCTATGAGCTGGCCTTGCCGGTTGGGCTGCCTCCGATCGTTTTCCTTCCATACACTCCCTATGTTGATCGTCTCCTTCCCCTAGTGGCTTTAGTTTAAAGCTCTCCTGATGAATCTCCCCAGGTTCCTGCCAAACACATTCTTCCCCAGTTTCGATAAGTGCAGTCCATCAGGTGCTAGTAGGCCTTCCTCAAGAAAGCCTATCCCATGGTCCCAGAAACCAAATCTCTCCTGCCGGCACCAACTACGCAGCCAGTGATTCACCTCCATTATCTTCCTCTCCCGACGCATTCCTCTTCCCTTGACAGGCAAGATTGAAGATAATACCACTTGTGCCCGCATTTGCTTGAGCTTCCTCCCCAGATCTTGATAGTCTTTTTTAATAGGAGCTATGGTATTCAGGGACATGTCATTCATTCCCACATGGACCATCACAAATGGGTAGTGATCCGTAGATTTGAGGAGTTTGGGCAGCCGTTCTGAAACATCTTTAATTTTCGCCCCTGGCAAGCAACACACCTCTCGGGCCCAGCCACATAGGTTTTATTATATTGTAGAAACAATAACGCTACGAGGTTCTTTACATGGAAGCATCAGTGAATGTACCTGCCATCCTGATTTGATTGAAGTTGAGAAATTTTAATATACATGGACAGAACATCCCCACTTAAAATGTTGGCGGCTTTCCATTAGACAAGACAGCTTCATGGCCACGAGCCTGGCATGAGGTGGTGCCAATACATTTGGGAAAGGAAAAGCATCCATCAAAGCCAATTGCCCGAGTGGTTTGTAAAGTGAAATCCTGCTTGCTGGTCCCTGCTAAGTGACTCTTTGAATGCTCCGATAGGTATCAGACATGTATTCCCGTGAACTGTCAAGCTGACTGAGAGCGCTTTACCTGTAGAGCTGTGCTAATGCAAGTGAGTTGTGGAGCAGAACAGATTCAAGAGGAGTGAGTGGACTTGATTTGGCAGCAGTGAGGCAAGCTTGCAAAGTTGGGCTGCCTTCAGGCTGTAGCACAGATAGACCTTAGAAGGAGTGCTGTGTCTGGAAACTGCTTGGAGGAATAAACATCCTGTGCATTGAAAACTGCTGGGGAAAAACAGGACATGTAATACTGGACACCAGATCTCTGATGGGTACTTTAGAAATTCCTGTGTTTATTTGTTTTATTTTTAAGTCAGACAGCGCAGGAAAAAAATCAAGGTACCTTTAAAAAGAATTTGGATTTTAAATATTTTTCCTAGGGGCTTTAAAATATTTTTACCAAGAGCTTACAAATTATTAACTATTACAAATTTCTGTTATTTAAAACCATGTTCCTGGCAATTAAATTACCCAAGACCTGAGTTTGCATGCTTAAAGCAAAGCCCTGTATTTCACAGCTCATCTCATCTGCAAGCTAATTTGTGTAAGCCTTTATGCTTCAGAGATGCCTTGTACATTTGCAAAGTCATGGATGTGTTAAGTCACTTGTATTTCTAGTAATGTATGAAATGGCAGTCTTGCACTGCAGGTGCATCAATTCCAGACCTGGCAGGACAGCAGGGTTAGAATGTTGAACTAGGGCATGGGAACACTGGGTTCAAATCCCTGCTCTGCCATGGCAGCTTGCTTAGGGACTTTGGGCCTGTCACAACTCTTCATCTAACATACTTCATACGTTTGGTTTTGTGAAGATTGGGGTGGGGGGGCATGTGATAAGCCAGTTTTGTCCCCTGATTTGGAGAGAAGCAGGATATAAATAAAAAAGGAATAGGTACATGAATTTTTCTCATCCCATTGTGAGGGGAAAATAGCTCCCTTTTTGTATGTCATGCTAAAGGCATAATCAGAAAGATATCAAGACTCACTGACATCTGCTTCTTAGCTATTCTTGAAGTGGGCAACCAGATGAAGTAGTGCTTTTCACAAAACCATAGTTAATTTGTAATTTACTACATTTTATGAAAAAGATTGTTTTTTTTAGAAAACTGAATTTAGTAGGAAGTATATTTTCTGCTTTAATTCTTGTCCAGTAGGTAACATGGAGTCCCTTACTCAAGCCAACACTTTACACATTAAATAATGCCTGCACATTCTAATCTTCAAGTCTAATCCTCTGTCAGTCCAGGTTACAGCATCCTTTCGCAGCCCATAGGTGAGATGAATTAAATTGCAAAAAAAAAAAAAAAAAAAAGCCAATGTAGGTCCATCACTGACATCTTTCGAAAAAGGCTTAAATGCTAACTTCGAAAACATGTAGACCAGTGACCTGTGAGTACCACATCTCTACCTATTATGTTGCCAAATGATTTGTTCAAAAAAAGAGGTTTTTTGTGAATGTTGAATATTGAATATATGAATGTTGAATATAAATTGTCTACTCAATAATCCTATACTGAAGGTCAATATATGATAAAGTGATTGATAAGGGAGAGGCTGTGGCTCAGAGGTAGAGCATCTGCTTGGCAACATAGAAGATCTCAGGTTCAATCCCTGGCATCTCCAGTTAAAAGATCTGACAGTAGGTGATATGAGATGTTGGAGAGCCACTACCAGTCTAAGTAGACTATGTTGACTTTGATGGACACTTTGATTCAGTATAAGGCTCATGTATTTATGTATTCATGATTTAAGGGTCCTCCCTTCCTTTTGTATGGTTTTCAGGGTCTTCTGCTGTATGATTTCTCCTTTGATGGAAGTCCTTTTAACTCCTAAGTACAGAATGAATCATTTAAAGAATAAGTCTGTGCACCAAGAGTCTACTTATGATGCTGTTTCTAGACCGGAGGGCATGAAAGTCAGCATCTGCAAATTCAGGTGGCCAAAGCCTACAGGGAGTGCAGCTTTGACTGAGAAGGACAGCCGAATGTTCATGCCAGCCACACTGCCTAGATGGTCTATGAGTCTGGAACTATCTGCTCTTAGCTCTCTTGGGCATTCACATCCAAAGGAGAGGGCATCTTTGAAGAGCCATCAGTTTTCCTAGCAGGTGTTTATGCTACTGTGACTGCATTATGAATGTGCACCAGCAAGGCTTTCCGTTTTAAGAAGCTGTGACACTGGTAAAGCCTAAGGCTAAATATTCTTTGAGTGAATTAAAGTGAAAGCTGCAGTGGCACAAGTGAAAGTGTGGTATCTGGGAAATGATGGGGAGGAAGGGGGATACTTGATGGAATTCTGTACCTGGAAATTCGGATCTTGTGAGCCATTTTATGGGTTTCTAAATAACTTTTTTTTTTTTTTTGCCAAGGCTCCTGAGGTCCCATCCCATTGTAGCTGCCCTGATTCTTCATTAAGCTGCATCCTAGCTGTAAATGCTGCTTATTACACTGGGATTTTAGCTGTGCTTCTTGTGGAGAAAAATGCAGTTAAAGAGGAAGAATATCTGGTTTATATTTGGAGACTGTATTTATTTGTTTGCTAATCTTTTAAAGCCCCCTTTTCACAGAATTAAACTAAGGCAATTGGAATACCTTAGAGAGACTGCTGCAGTCTGTTTATTTAGCAATAAGATGAGAAACTTACTGCTGATCTCCTTTGTCCTTTACCAGTAATGAAGTGCTTTTGGCTAAAGCTACAGGAGTCAAGAAAATTACTCTTCAGAGAAATAATTGGATGTGTTGAAAATAAATACAGGCATATTTAAACAGTAATCATGGGCACAACACTGTTCTACAGCAAAAGGTTTTGATGTTGTTGTTCAAGCTGATATGATTTTCTGCTGCCTGTATCTACTGAATCTGCATGAAAGAAGGCATGTGTATGTATGTGTGTGCATACATTCCCTATTAGCTTCTTGGATAAAATATTTTCTTTGCAGCTGCAGGGTAGCCCTGTTAATATTGCTTCTCCAATTCTATCTGTCCAGTTCAGTGTATTATGGTATAGGAATGGGGCCATATTTTGGGAAATGGCAGTGCTTTGGGGATTCTTTTATGCCTGCCAAAGGAAGTGTCAGCAGTAGTGTACAGTTCCTTGCTCTTTCCATTAAAATAAATGCCCCCCACTCATTTATGGCCACACAGTTGTATGCCAATAGAGAAACTGTCAAGTTAATACAATAGAGTAATTACTAAATGTCAGTGCTGCATGAGGCCTTGCCATTTCACAGAGCAGAAAGGATTTAGCATACTTTATCTTTTCAAGGCATGGTTCAACCCCTCTTGCATGAAACAAGATTATGGGTACCACTGTTGTAGACAGGTAGGAATATCTACTGAAAGCCTAGAACATGTTTAAAGATGAGGTCATCAAAAATATCTGGAGTTTGCTTGTGTACTTATCCGCTTCCATGTTATCTGGTCTAATTCAGAACGGTATGGTGACAGCAGAATAATAGTTCTTAGCAAAATGCTTGCATTGCTCTTGGATGGCAAAATGAGCAGACTGGTGGACAAGGCAAACATCTGATGGGGCAAATTTGCTGTGCAATGCTGTAGCCAACAATTCTTAATCAGAGTTGGTAAAACTGTACCTCTGGGAGGGGCATCATCAGCATTGGGTTAAAGGTAAACGTTACTGACCAGACAGGTTTTGGGGTGGTGATACCATTGTTCATGGCACAGACCAGACAGAAGATTGAAGTGACAGTGCTGAAGGTATCCATCCCATCAAAATTCAGCTCTTACAAGAATGTGTCTGGTAGATGGGCCCAACTCTTATCTCCAGTACATATTCACAACATTAATTTGGCCTCTTTTAGATTGTAGCTTTACAAAAATGTGCTGTTAGGCTTGCTTTATAGGAGAGGTGTAGAGATTAATGGCTTAATTTGCAGTGTTTTTCCAAGCAATGACAGTGTCATTTGGATCTATTGCTGTTTGGTAATAGGTGTTATTGCCAGTTTCATACTATGTGCACCTATAGTAGAGGCTGGCTTTCCTGTTTTCACTGGCTGTGACTTAAGGCAGTGGTTTCATCAACATCCTGACTTGAACTTCCATATCTTTTCCTGTAATGTTGTGTTTTTTGGGTGAAGATGCTGGAAACTTTAACAATATTGAGTTCTGGCAACTAAGTGGAAGATTTATTTAGCTGTTACATGTCAGTGAAACCTCTTTGCAATAGTTAGGGGCACTGCCAGCAGCCAATAATGAAAGGCTAGCATTGTAATCAGTTTATAATTATAAAAAGTATTGGGTGGGAAGAAGTAGAAAGTGTCTTTACTGGAACAGAATAGAATCCTCTGGAGGTTCCTTAGTGATGTGTTAATGTAGTCTGTGTGAATGAATGTATTCCTGGAGCACATTTCAGAACCTCAGGGATATTCTGGGCTGTTTTGAGGCCTGTTATAATGCATTAAAAATGAGAAGTGAAAGAAAAAGAAAATTGCTAAGAGGTAATTTCTGTCCTTGGCTATGTTTTGGTTAGATAAAAATGACTGTTTTCTTTGAATGGGTGAAATTATGCCAAAGTACTGCTTGTAAACAAAGGTGAATCCAAGGCTTATTTTTAGCAGATATTTCACACAGCAAGAGTCTGTCACCTGGATTCTGTGACAGGTCATCAAAACCCATAGCTTTATCAGCCTGGTAGATGGTGTTAGATTCATAGTCAATCCGTGAGTTTCCAGGCAAGGGTGTATATTGAAACCCAATTTCCCCCTGCTCTAGCTTGACATTTCATGACCACTCTGTGGTTTTGGGATGTTGTGTAAATTCAGTTATTTGCTGGAGACCTCCTCTTAAATATGTATTTCTAGCCTGCAGAAATACAAATACGTATCACAATCATACTGAACTCTGGTGTTACTGATCAAGTTTATCAGATAACAATTATTTCTTTGTTACCAGATCTGCCAAACAGGTTGGTCTGTCCACAGACATAGAAGACTTTAGAAAAAGATTAGATGGATTCACAAAAGAGAGGTCCATCTGTAGGTACTAGCCATGATGACTAGCCCAAAATCATTAGATCTCAGGAACCAGTCAGGGTGGATCATGGTTTGTATTTGGATGGGAGACTACTCAGAAACTCTAGAGTTGCAATGAAGAAGCAGGTAATGACAAGTCACCTCTGAACATTTGTTACTTTGACTAACCATTCAGAGGCAATAAACCACTGAAGACCATTTCCAGGAGGCAACAGTGGGGAAGCTTCTATGCCAGGGGTGTCAAACATAAAGTCCAGGGGCAGGTACTGGCCCATCCATGGCTCTTATCTGGCCTGCGAGTGACTAGTGGGAAGGGAGAGGAAGCTGGGAGGCTGCTTGAGGGAGGGGTATGTGTGCACATGAAGCTGTCAAGAAATGAAAGGCTAAGGAGTAGTTATGGTATCCCTTGGGAAAAACTAGTCTTGCATATGATTAAATACATTTATGGAGGCTTTTGTGGCTCCAGTAAAACAATTGCTTTCACTCATATGTATCAATCACTTTTCTTTGTATTTCGAGTAAAAAAATTGTTAACTGGGTTTTCCTGTATCATTTATAACATTTGTATTCAATCCCAGCAGCCGGCTCAAGGTTGACTCAGCCTTCCATCCTTCCGAGGTCGGTAAAATGAGTACCCAGCTTGCTGGGGGTAAACGGTAATGACTGGGGAAGGCACTGGCAAACCACCCCGTATTGAGTCTGCCATGAAAACGCTAGAGGGCGTCACCCTAAGGGTCAGACATGACTCGGTGCTTGCACAGGGGATACCTTTACCTTTACCTTTATCTCCAGTACTTGGCACTGCATTTAATGGCAGACATGGCCCAGCTTGACAAAGTAACATTTATGTAATAAATGAGTTTGACACCTCTGCCTATGCTCTGTCATTGGACTTTATGCTCTGTCCGATCCAGAAGGGCTCTTATGATCTTATGTCTGTGCATTTGTTTTATGAGCTAGTAACTATGTTTTGTGCACCTCTTTGACCGTTTATGCACTGGGAACTTCACTGCCCCAGCTCCCGTGCAAGAGCACAAATCGGGGGTGGATGAGGTGCACCAGGCCAAACGCTCCCTCTTGTGGGTGCAGGAAGAAGTGGGGCAACCTGCCACAACTAAAACGGCAGCCTGCAGCCCGGCATGAAACTTCCAGTGCAGTGGTCCCCAACCTTTTTCCGGCTAGGGACCGGCGGGGCATGGTGCTCACTGACACCTTTCCTGATGCCCACTAAGTGTTTTTTGTAGAAAGTATGGACAAGTGGGGCTGTTGCTCAGCAAGGATTCTGATTGGCCTTTGCAGATTTGATTGGCTGTGAAGATTTTTAAAAAAACAGACATTGCTTTGGCAGCAGCTGCCAGAACAACGGAAGGATCTTTTCTGCATGACTGATGGTAAACTATGTCAGCAGTTTTGCAGCTGGCTCCACCTCCTATGCAGTCATTTTGTGCCTTACGTACCACATTGTCTCATAATTCTAAATGTGTCCACAAGCTCAAAAAGGTTGGGGACCCCTGAGCTTATTCCTGCTGGGTCTCATGGGATACATCACTGTGGACTAGGAATGGTAATAATATGGATTTGTATTTTTATGCCTGAAAATCCACTGTTCATCTTTGGCATTAAGGAACGTGTATGGTGCATTAAGAGCTCTAGTGCAAATAATGCATCTCAGTATGCGTTTTTTAAGTCTGAGAAAAGTCCTTAGACTGAATAAAGTTTTAAACATTAGCATTTCCCTTTCTTGCAAGCTGTCTGTCTATAAATAAATAAAAAAGACCTTGACTTCATTCTAAAGTAAATAGGCAATTACTTAGGCCTGGATAGCTACTGTGACTAAAGCCTCTTCAAATCTCTGTTTCATAACCAGTATTACGTACTGTACCATGAAGATGGAGTGTCACAAAGCTAAGCTAACAGCCAAATAAGAGTTTTTACTGTTTGGTTAATGGAAATGAGACTGCTTCAGTTAAGGCTTGGCATGCTACCATGAAATCCAAATTTACTGTTGAAAACCTGCACCTAAATTCCAGGCTTGGTTGTATCAATTGTGCTGCTTACTTTTCTCTGTTTCTCTCCCTTGCTACTGGTGCAGAGAATAAACTTTTGACCTCTGTCAACAAAGCTTCTCTTGTAGACTTGTTACCTGAACTGGAAATGAAAGATAACCTCTCACCTGTTTTGGGTGAATATGTCCTTTGTCAAGATACAGGTGTCCACAGGTTTGAAACACTTTTGCCCTGATCTGTAATTCTGATACTCCTTATACCTTGTTCCTTAGAATGAAGTCTGCCACACAATAAGACACATGTCTGCAAATTGCTGCTTCCTCGTCACTGAGGAACAAACAAAGCAATGATTCAGGTACAATCTTTTATCGTGTGACAGTGCCTAAGGACAGAAATAGGCTCACCAATTTGAGGCCTAGAACTCACATGGCTACAACATGGCCTAGAACTCACATGGCTGAAAACCCACTATGATAACATCTATTTATTTAAGTTTTTTCTCCTTTTGTGATTGATGAAATCATATTATGGGATAGAACTGAGGTGATAAAATGGCTGATTTGATGGTGGGCTGAATGAAATTATAGCACACTGAAGTCCTTCCCTTTCCAAACCCTGCCCTCTGCAGGCTGCAGCCCCAAAGTCTCCAGGTTTTCCCCAACCCAGAGCTGACAACCCTACATGTAAACCAAAAGACATATCAGATGTAGCCCTCTGGTGCTTCTCTTAATTGCTGGCTTACAGCCCTATACAACTTAAACAATAGCCATACATAACCATGTAGTCCAGCATCCTGATTCCTGATCCAACAGTGGCCATTCTTATGTCATAGGAAATCTCACTATCAGGATCCATAACTAGTCCTCATTTGCAGGCTGTTCGCTTTTTTTGGCCCCCCTAGACTGCCTGCATAATGGGTTACTGTATTACTCACAAGCTACCAAGGTATGACTAGAAGTCCTCTGCATGCCCACTACTAGGACTCCTTACCCAACTCCTGTCATGAACTCCCACCAGGTGCTTTGTTGATCACCCCTTTGCTGAGCAGAACCTATCTAATAATTGATAGTGCTCAGGGAATGATCATGACTGACTTTTCCTTGCAGTATGTGAGTCAAAGAGCATTAAACAAAACAAATAAACTTGTAGGCAGTTACAGTACAATTTCTTAATGGTAGTTGAACAAGTATTGTTTCAAAGAGTAGATAAAAATCCCCTAAAATTTGCTAGGAACATAGATATCATGGGAGCTGCATGGAGAGCCTAGGTATCATAGATTTCATGGGAGCTGCATGAGGCAGGCAGAAGTTAGGGGAACTATTTCTCACTTGTTCTTAGTTAGCACTCCTTGGTGAGCTGGCTAACCACTGGCAGAGAAGCTTCCCAATTCTTCTTCTCTACATTTCTTCCTAAATTGTGGAGTTCCATATTAGCTGGTCTTGTTTCTGAAATGGAGTCATCATCTTAGGTGTTCTCCACTGATTTATTGTTTTTTATTTCCAATTTTTTAATTTTATTATTTTATTATTTTTATTACATTTGTATACCATACATGCAAGGTTTGATGTAGCATCCAATTCCTTTGTGTCATTTCCTCTCCCCTACATTAGGGTTCACATGTATAATGATAAAACATTGCAAAATAAACAAAAAACAGAATAAGGCACTCTTGATGTCATCATTATATATATGTGCGTGTGTGCGTATGTGTATACACACACATATACACATATATACATATATTCCTGATTTTGTTTGTGTAGTGCTTTACTGTCATACAGAAATAATACATGCTCCAAAATAATTGTGTTGTACACCATCATGTATAATCACATTAAAATAATTTTTGTAGTGTCTTGCCACTGCAGATTTGAATGAACACAGATAGCATAGAACGGGAAACACTGCAAATGAAGTGAGCTATGACTTACCAGAACTGGACAATATGCAGTTGGGAAAACAGCTGTTCAACACACAGAGGCCAGACTTTTTCAGTCCCAGTGCCTTGTAGACCATCTATACATTCTCTGGTGGTAGCAGCAGAGGCCACTGGGAAACAAGCTATGACTCAGTGGAGTTTCTGCTTTCGTCTTTTTGCTTCACATTCTTAAGTTCAAAGTTCCTGTTCCATCATGCAGTCAGAAACTGATCCACAACTGATACAGTTCAATAAACACTGTAAATGCTTCTATTGCATATCTGTTATGATGGTTCACTGTAAATGAACTGCAGCTCATTTAGCTACCATGCATTGTGTATGACACTGTGATAAAACTATATTATAAGGTCTGTGTGCTGGGGAGGGGAGCGGGGGGGGGGTTCTGAATCTGAGGATCTTAATTTTGCCTGTGGTCATGCCTCTAGAATAGTATCTGTTCTCCCAGTACATTCATGTTTTCTTCTCTCCGCCCCCCCCCCACTACTCAGCAATACAAGTGGAAAGAAGAGAAAGGTGACATAACTAGCAAACATTAACGGTCATCCTTATGAACACCGAAGCATGGTTGCATTATGAAGGCAGTGTGCAAAGTACAAGACATCCTGTGATACGGATTCCTCAGTCAGTTAAGTGAGAAAAGCTATTGGTCACATTGCCAAATACAATCATCATTTCTGGAGGGGGCAAATGGAAGGAGATGATTTTTTTTTCTAGACCCCATTCTGGGATGATTTGGTTAACCAGTGTGTGAAACAGGATGCTGATCTAGATGGAAGATTAGTCTGAACCATCTTGTTGTTGATGTTTTGGCTTCAAACATGGAATGTTACATTTCTTACACCATGGAACTCAAGGTGGTTTCCACAGGACTCCTGGGCGGTGGGGAGGATCTTCCATCCAGACACTGACCACAACCAGACCTGGATGTACACTGCATGGAGTTTTTATTCCAATCCCAGGTTGATTCAGTCCCTGCCCTCTACACAGAATGCGATTTCCGTTTGGATTTGGGGCAATTTAAATTTTCCTTCTGCAGCAAGAAGGATTGATCCGGAGTGACCCTACCTTTATTGTGCGATATCTTAGAGTGCTTTTAACCTTCAATATTTTTCAAATCCGGATTGGGAAAGCAAGCTCCGTGGTAGAGAACCTCTGATAGGCTACACCTGGTCATGTGACAGGCTTGCCTTAAAGGAGAAGCCCCTAATTTCTCTCAACTTCTGTCGGTCCTGGGTTTTTTCTCCCTTTTCTGCCTTTTTCGATCCTCCCCCCCCCCCCCAAGAAAAGAAAGAAGAGGAGCCAAGCTCCCTGCTTGGCTCCTCTTCTTCCCCCTTCAAGAAAACAAAGAAAGTGACTTGGCTCCCCCCCCTTCTGAACTACCCTAACCATGTGCAGAACACTTTCCTGTTTCAATGGGAAGGGGGGAGGGAGAGGAAGACCCGAGTTCAAAGCGATTTGGATTCAACAGGATTGACAATGGAATAAACAAAGTAAGTGCAGACTGTGCCTTGCTTAACTTCAGCTAGATTGCAGCTTGCAGCATTATATGATTTCCAGCCTTACTCTGTTGGACCAGTTGAACTCCTTTTTGCCTCTACAGCAGTGGTTCTCAACCTGGGGGTTGGGACCCCTTTGGTGGTCAAACAACCCTTTCATAGGGGCTGCGGCAGGGCAAGCAGCTTGGCTGGAGGGGAGCGCCATCCTCACAACAGCCTTGCGGGGTAGATTGGGATAGAGAGTTTTGTCTGTCTGGAGCAGCAGAAAAGAGTGAGATTGGCATGGTGGAACAAGAGGCAGAACTGAACTGAGAAACCCCGGAAAAAAACAACAACACACAATGTATATACAGTCATGAACGATGGATCTTAATGCCATTGATCAGTTTTGGTTTAATTCTATGAAAGAACACTTGCATAATTTTATGGTTGGGGGTCACCACAACATGAGGAACTGTATTAAAGGGTTGCAGTATTAGGAAGATTGAGAACCGCTGCTCTACAGCTAGTTGAGCATAGCTCTGGGACTCTGTTAGTGCTAGTGTAGCAGTTGCTCACAGGCCACTGGCCACAGGATTGGAAAAGGTCAGTTTACATTCCAATCCCAAAGAAGGGCAATGCCAAAGAATGTTCAAACTACCGCATCATTGCTCTCATTTCTCATGCTAGCAAAGTTATGCTTAAAATCCTACAAGCTAGGCTCCAGCAGTATGTGAACCGAGACCTTTCAGAAGTACAGGCAGGATTTTGAAGAGGCAGAGGAACTAGAGATCAAATTGCCAACATACGCTGGATCATGGAGAAAGCTAGGGAGTTCCAGAAGAACATCTACTTCTGCTTCATTGACTATGCTAAAGCCTTTAATTGTGTGGAGCACAACAAATTGTGGCAAGTTCTTAAAGAGATGGGAATACCAGAGCATCTTATTGGTCTCTTGAGAAACTTATATGCAGGTCAAGAAGCAACAGTGAGAACTGAACATGGAATCGCTGATTGGTTCAAAATTGAGAAAGGAGTTTGGCAAGGCTGTATACTGTCGCCTTGCCTATTTAACTTGTATGCGGAGCACATCATAAGAAAGGTGGGATTAGAGGAGTCACAAATTGGGATCAAGATTGCAGGGAGAAATACCAACAACCTCAGATATGCAGATGATACTACTCTAATGGCAGAAAGTGAAGAGGAACTAAAGAGCCTGTTGATGCGGGTGAAGGAGGAGAGTGCAAAAGTTGGCTTGAAACTCAACATCAAGAAAACAAAGATCATGGCATCCGGCCCTCTCAGTTCCTGGCAAATAGATGGGGAAGAAATGGAGATAGTGACAGATTTTATTTTCCTGGGCTCCAAGATCACTGCAGATGGGGACTGCAGCAAAGAAATTAAAAGACGCTTGCTCCGATGACAAATCTAGACAGCATCCTAAAAAGCAGAGACATCACCCTGCCAACAAAAGTGCATTTAGTCAAGGCCAGTTGCAATGTACGGCTGTTGCAATGTATGGCTGTGAAAGTCGGACCATAAGGAAGGCCGAGCGTCAAAGAATTGAGGCTTTTGAACTCTGGTGCTGGAGAAGACTCTTGCGAGTCCCTTGGACTGCAAGGCGAACAAACCAGTCAGTTCTAGAGGAGATCAGCCCTGACTGCTCCTTAGAAGGCCAGATCCTGAAGATGAAACTCAAATACTTTGGCCACCTCATGAGAAGGAAGGACTCCCTGGAGAAGAGCCTAATGCTGGGAGCGATCGAGGGCAAAAGAAGAAGAGGACGACAGAGAATGAGGTGGCTGGCTGGAGTCACTGAAGCAGTAGGTGCAAACTTAAATGGACTCCGGGCAATGGTAGAGGACAGGAAGGCCTGGAGGATCATTGTCCATGGGGTCGCAACAGGTCGGACGTGACTTCCCACCTAACAACAATAACAAGCAGCACCTAACAACTAATAACAATAACAATAGCATCATTTAGAATCATAGAATCATAGAATCTTAGAGTTGGAAGTGGCCATACAGGCCATCTAGTCCAACCCCCTGCTCAACGCAGGATTAGCCCTAAGCATCCTAAAGGATCCAAGAAAAGTGTGTATCCAACCTTTGCTTGAAGACTTCCAGTGAGGGGGAGCTCACCACCTCCTTAGGCAGCCTATTCCACTGCTGAACTACTCTGACTGTGAATTTTTTTTTCCTGATATCTAGCCTATATCGTTGTACTTGAAGTTTAAACCCATTACTGCGTGTCCTCTCCTCTGCAGCCAACAGAAACAGCATTCTGCCCTCCTCCAAGTGACAACCTTTCAAATACTTAAAGAGGGCTATCATGTCCCCTCTCAACCTCCTTTTCTCCAGGCTGAACATTCCCAAGTCCCTCAACCTATCTTCATAGGGCTTGGTCCCTTGGCCCCAGATCATCTTCGTCGCTCTCCTCTGTACCCTTTCAATTTTATCTACGTCCTTCTTGAAGTGAGGCCTCCAGAACTGCACACAGTACTCCAGGTGTGGTCTGACCAGTGCCGTATACAATGGGACTATGACATCCTGTGATTTTGATGTGATGCCTCTGTTGATACAGCCCAAAATGGCATTTGCCTTTTTTACCGCTACATCACACTGCCTGCTCATGTTTAGTTTACAATCCACAAGTACCCCAAGGTCTCGTTCACACACAGTGTTACCTAGAAGCGTATCCCCCATCCAGTAGGCATGCTTTTCATTTTTCTGACCCAGATGCAGAACTTTACACTTATCTTTATTAAATTGCATCTTGTTCTCATTTGCCCATTTTTCCATTGAGTTCAGGTCGCGTTGAACTCTGTCTCTATCTTCTGGAGTATTTGCCAGTCCTCCCAATTTGTATATATCTCTTGTATATATCAAGTTAATTGCTTATTGAACACAACTACCAGCATATAACTTTGTCATGTGGGAAAAAAAGAAATCTCTTTCCATTCTAATGCTTGAAGTTGTTGGCTGTCAGAGAAGATATGGATCAGACTCCATTAAACTATGAATGAGTAAAAAGGAGGAGGGAGTAAAGAAGTGATAGTAACATGTGAAAGTTACCAAATTTTAAACCTTGCACAGCAAAACCCAGTGTTTTCCTACTGGCCCAGATAAACTCCTAGCATTTACATCAATCTAAGCCACTCTCAACATCTCCATATAAATATATGCTAAGTATACATTCGGCCTGCCTTTGCCTGACATTACTGAAACCTCACTTAAAATGCAAAATTTGATGATAGTAGCCATAATTGTAAATGGGCAATAAAGGCTGTTGTTGATGTTCTTGAGTAAAAGCGATGGGTATAATAACATTTTTAAAAAAGTATCTTGGTAAATTGACAATGAACACATTTAGCTGCATTTGTTTTTCTGCAGTTATCGAGGGCAAAAAAGGTTAATTTGAAATGTCAAAAAAATTTCTTAACACTTTCCGTGATAAATATCTTTGTAGAAATGAAAAGTATGAATTTGTAACTTAGGTTGATACTTTTTACAGGCTATATTGCAGAGATCTTTAATTTTGGCACACCCAAGCAACTTTTTTTGACAATTTTTTTTTCATGGATTCTTGAACCTCCCATAGTCCTGTGTACAGTACACCTGGATGTCCCTTTTTCTTCAAAATGTGTGCTATAAGCCCCATATGCCTCATGGAGGTATCTGGTTTCTCATATTCTTAAAACTATACAATGAGAAACGCACCAACTTCAGTGAGGGGGCCGATTGCCACTGCAGAGAAAAGCATCGCAAAAGATGCAGGCGATGCCTCAGCCTCGCTGCCCCAGCAGTCTCTGGGGCACCATGTGGCGTGGTGGCACAACGGTGACGGGGCCGCACGGACATCTACGTTTAAGGAGCATGCTCTGCGGGTCCTGCCTCTTTCCCTCCTCAGAGCAGGAGTAACAATTGCCCACCCTCCCACCCTTGTTATGAATTGTTAAGAAACATTTATTATTGCAAGTTACAGTGTCAGCTATACTTTAGAAGCAAGTTTAAGAAAAAAAATTATGTGGCTGTGGCAAATGTGTTTTGGGCATTATTTGTGACAGAAAATCCCCCTCTCCTTTAGTGTGCACTCAAATGGCTTTAGTACAATGGCTGTGACATGTGTATGTATGCTGTTGTCAGGAATGATGTAATATTTATAACTTAGACTAAAGCACAGGAGGTAGGAGTACAAAAAAAGAAAATAAATTTATCTGTTACTTCCGTGATAGTGTTTAACTCAGTTTTAAAAGTGCTATTGGCTGAATGGTACTGTAACGCTGTTGGTCCACAATGTTCGGTTGAGGTAAATGTTTCTGTCTTAAGAGAGGAATGTGATTAACTATTGGTTTTAGATGTTCTGTTGGACAAACATGGTTTTGATACTTGAGTAACTAAAAGGGATTTTGAGATCTTGTCAGAGATTGTCAAATTCATAGCTGACAGAGCTCCATGAAGAAAAAATCCTTTCCCCTCAACCGATAAAACTTTGACAGTGGAGGAATATCAGCAGCAACAAATATGAATCTGCATGCAAATAGTTACTGCATTATATAAAGTCTAGAACCACTCTTCTCAGTTTGTGTCTCTGCTGTGCCATGGCAGATGATAGAAATCAGTTTGAAGTTTTTCACACCACTAATCTAGTGTGACAGTGTGAAATGTGTATCTGAGCTTTCTCTTTGTGTCTCCCAGTGCTTAGAATTAATTGTTATCTCTTTGTTTTATTACCTGATGGGGTTTTTTTGTTTTCTTTTTTTTTACAATTCCATAATCGGCTCTGGTACTTTCAGTGATGAAAAGAAGTGATGGCACATCCAAGGTCCTTCCTGATTCTGTATGCTTCTGGCCACAGTAATTTAAGACTTTTAATAAGGACACGTGGGGGCAAAGCCTCATCATTCTTGAAACCTTCTTATTTATTTGTTTGTTTGTTTGTTTGTTTGTTTATTTATTTATTTATTTATTTATTTATTTATTTATTTATTTATTTATTTATTTATTTATTTATTTATTTATTTATTTATTTATTTATTTATTTATTTATTTATTTATATACCACCCTCCCCGAGCGCTCAGGGCGGTTTACAGAAAACAGGAAAAGATTCAGATAACATATGGTAACAGGTGATAACAGTAATAACATTATAACAATAATAACAAGATCATAACAATAACATTATAAAGTAGAAATTACGAGAGCCTCATCTCAACTAGATATCAGGAAAAAACATTTTCACAGTCAGAGTAGTTCAGCAGTGGAATAGGCTGCCTAAGGAGGTGGTGAGCTCCCCCTCACTGGCAGTCTTCAAGCAAAGGTTGGATACACACTTTTCTTGGATGCTTTGGGATGCTCTGGGCTAATCCTGCGTTGAGCAGGGGGTTGGACTAGATGGCCTGTATGGCCTCTTCCAACTCTATGATTCTGTGATTCTATGATTCTAACTCTTACTGGGACCCAGTGGGTAAAACCGATTAGTGTGGGTCATAGGGGGGGGGAGAGTTTGGCGGCCAATTGGAAGCAGTGGTTTGGGACAACCTCAACCAAATGCCTGGCGGAGGAGCTCTCTTTTGCAGTCCCTGTGAAACTGTCTAGGTTCTGTCAGGGTCCTGATCTCCTCTGGGAGCTCGTTCCACCAGGTTATTTATTTATATTAAATTTATATTGAGGGATTGCTATAGTTGAGTGTTGCTGGGTGGGGGAAAATTACTTCCCTTATTGTTTGTTTGAATCATTTTTGACTTTGAATCAAATGCATGCATTATAGGAAGGTATTTTATTTAAGAAGGTGACATTGGCTTGTACAGGTAACTGCTTGTGCTGAACAATGAGACCAACTCCTGCTTTATGGCAAGTGTGATGCTCCTTTGCATATAAGAAATAGAGTAGTCCCCAATTCAGATTTTGGCCACAACTGGCATGAATTTTAAACCTTTGGGGGGAACCTTGGGGGAATATGATCAAGAGAAGTAAAACTGCCAGCAGGGTACCTGAGTATTCTTTGCTGCCTCTCTCATACCTGCCACATTCTTCTGAAGCATCTTTTTAAACAAAAGGGCTGTCAGGCTGCAAATTTGGGTAAGTATTATGTATTTTGGCCATTGAAACCTAATTCTCAGGCCCTTATACCAGCAGGATGTCTATTGTTTTCTGTTTTAGACTAACAATCTTCCTATAAAAGTGTGGTGCTTTCTTTTTTTCTAGATTTTTTTGTTTACTCTGTTACCCTGGCAACAAATGTGAGCACATTTTCTATTGGGAGGATTGTGTTTACAGCGATAATCAAAATGTAAACATAAAATTGTTGATTAACACAGAAATAAGTGATTTTTTAAAAAAGGAACCAACTTGTTACAACTTACTTCCATATAGTGTGAAAACATGTGGCAGGATCTGACCAGAAACAGAAGCTCTTCCTTAGCTTTATTTTTCTAGCCTATGCACCACTGCCTGCTGCAGTGCTTTTCTGGTATGCTGATAGGGTTACTCATCCCTCGGATGCCTGCACTACGGAATTAGGCAGTGGGCAGATGGTGCCTAATGCCTGTTCTATTTTCCCCTAGGCAGAGAAGACAATCTGTACTGTCAGCTAAACTTTCTCAGATGTTTGATGCAAGTTTCTGCTCAGTGAACATGAAGGTGCAAATTTTGTAGCTGTTCACTAGTGCTGGCAGGCTACATCCACCAGAGCATACAGCTTGAGCTTTCTGCAGTAACGTGAATATACCCTTGAGAATACTTTGCCTAAGGCTGCTGAATATAAATCTCAGTCGCCAGCCTGCAACCTTGAAAACACAGCAGTGAGCTTCTGATTCTTCAGAAAGGGGAATCTTGCTTTTTAACACATAGAGAGGAAATTTTGCTTTGTTCTCCAAATCCCTTCAGAGATCACAGACGACATGAAAATATATGAGAGTCTGTTCTACTTTAGAAATACTGCATGTATTCGGAGCCCCAATAATTCCCAATGTGTTGGCTTTATTGCTTATTTGTTCCCTGCTCGTCTGTCAAGAACAGTGGCCCTGGAGCAACTTGAACTAGCAGTTTTGGTACTGAAGGTTAGAAAACAGGCACTTAACCTCTCTTGCTGCAGAACTGGAAAGGTAGAAATGTCGTGCATGTAGTGGGCACATACCTGTCATTCTATCCATAATATGAAGTTGGCAGTGGGCATATTGTGTATTCATGCATTCATTATCTTCTTGCAGTGTGTCTATGAAACATAGGATAAAGATTTTTTCATAAAAGAAAGAAAATCTGCAATGCCTCCTCAAATCTGTATCTATCTATTTATTTTACAAAATTTAGGACTTTTCTGCATGCCATAAATATAGCATCATGCTTACCCCGTGAAGATGCTATATTCCAGCCGCTCTGCATGACATCGCCAAGCTCCCGCGTCTGGCCAGCAAACTGCTCGCTACATCTGCCATTTTAAAGCGCTAGTTGGGGAAACGCAAAAAGTCGATTCACCAACCTAAAAAGCATTACCACATGATAGACAACCAGCAGGCCCCCAGCAAAAGAAATGTATGGAGGCGAAGAAGTGCTACATCCACCTCCAGTGTCTCTCCCTTGCACCCGCATCCCTCTCCCTTCTTCCCAGGGACGGGAATTTTTTTTTCAATGCGAACTGGCTGGAGCAGTGAATAGGCGGAAATGCACCTCGGCGAGCTTGCAGGTACACAGAAGCACTTTGTAAACTTATCACAGCCTCACCAATGCAAGAGTCTCATTGTGTGCTCAGGAACCCACACACACACACACACACACACACAAAGATTGTCTGCACCTCTATGAATATGTGAATAGGCATTTAAACGAATAAGTATATTATTTAAAAAAAAACAATTGGCATTCGCCAAAAGTGCCAAAAGGGGATTGGTTGCCCAAAGTGATTGACAGTGGTAGGCAGGCCAAAGCGCATCAAACCTAAAGCGCGTTGCTCTCTCTTCTCGGTTTTCCGGAAGCGAGTGAGGAGTGCAAGACGCATGAAAAGCAGCCAGAAACATGTGAGACAGCTCAAGAGGTGTGGCGTGCTGGTGAGTCGTGATTCATTCTAGCGCTTTGCTTCACACTATAATGCCCAATGTGCAGAAAAGCCCTTATATGCCATTTTCTCCTCTCACAAGAGACACCAAGGCAGCTAGACAATGTCCCTGTTTCTTTAATGTCTTTATTTGATTCTGAAAGAGATAGAACCAAACTCCTAAATGTTTGTGAGATGAAAAATGTCCTTCATATGCTCTGCTGAGAAGCTTCTAAGGTATGCATATATATTGAATTATGCTAAAGTTATTTGAATTAATTGTAAGGAAATAATCTTTTAAATATATAGTTATTAGAATTTGGTACCATTATAGACCTCTTCCAATTGAAACAAATCCTACAGTTTTGTTTGTCCAAAGTGTGTGAAAGAGACTCCCAAGTAGTTTGGAATGAAGTCATTTTGAACACAGCCTACATAGTTTGCTCCTGTGCATGTTTTGGTAGTATTTTGGTAGGGTTGCTAGCTCTGGGTTGGGAAAGACCTGGAGACTTTGGGGTGGAGCTCGAAGTAGACAGGATTTTCAGCAAAGAGGAACCTCAGTAGTGTATAATGCTATGGCAGCCACCCTCCAAAAGAGCTATTTTCTCTAGGGGAACTGGTGTCTTTCACCTCAAGATGAGCTATAATTTAAGGGGATGCCCAAGTCCCATCTTGGGACTGGCATCCCTATGGGAGACACTATCTTTGTTGCAACTAGTATCTTTGTTGCAACTAGTCAGTTTATTCATGCAGCAGAATGAAATTATAGATTGCTGAGGTGGTAAATGGGGATATTTATGCAGATCTTTATGAATGCCCCCTTCTTAAACAACTCCATGCATTTGAAAAAAAAATCAATGTAATGATGAATAAGATGGACTAAGTATTGTCTCCATGAAGGTTTACTTTTACTTGTGGGGTGGTTTTTAAGTGGATGAAGGATTTAAAGAAATTGGCAGTATGAAATGATGCATTCTTACCACCTCAGGATTTTATCTCTTCACTTTGTTACATATGTAAGTGAGGCTTCTTTAGTGAACGTGTGCGTGGGCTGGAAGGAAAGATAATGAACAATTATCCCTATAGAAATTTTCTTTCTTAGGATTTAATTTGTCTTGGTGTCAATGCAATATAATGTCATTTTTGCAAAACAATTGGGCAGGCAATTTTGAGCCCTTCTGTAGTTTTGTCCATTGAAATGGGTTGATGCTTCAAGTGCTTGCATATACTCCATATGAAGAATAGACTAACCTGGCAAGAACCAGCAGCACAACTAATTTAGGAACTAATTTGGGGACTACTTGTGTTGTCTTCAGGGGAAGAAAATCTGGTAAAATCTGACTTAGGTTGCTGTTAGAATGCAAACTAGCACATCCTTGTGAGGTAAAAGGAGAAGCCTCTCTGAGCTAAATGCTTTTTTCCCCCACTATAAAGTTTAGGTTTAGTATGACCCTATAATGAACTGCTGCTATTCTATGTAAATCCAAACCACTGGCCTTACTAATCCTGAACTATGGTGGACTTTTTGTTCATTTTTTGCTAAACATAATTTATACAGGTGAACGAAATAAAGCATTTTAAGTATTAAATTTTGGTTTGGGCATTAAGCCAGAGAAGCTCTTAAGCGTTTCTTTAATTCTAAGCACATGAGTTGTAATGGTGACCTCACTGGTATTGCTTGTAGTTGCTGAAGAATGAGAATGTGCCTGTGTATTTAAGTACATTCTAGGTGGGGCATTAGAGAAGGCTTGGCATATATCCTACTGCCAGTGAACTTCTTCCGTACCATTATTTCTGACAAATGCCTGTACATCTGACATGGGATCTCTACATTTCTTTCTTGCTTTATATCTGCCAGCTAATCTATTTATTCCCAGCAGTGTTTAGGCTTAGACTTTGGGCTATCTGGAAGAAAGGTTATTTCTTCAGAGTGGGACTAATGGCAGCTTTTAGATTTATATATAATTTTTTTAATTAATAATGTTTTGGAATGGAGACAGTCACTGTGGGCAGCTGAAGCTTTCCACAAGATTATTTCAAGCAGTTGATACCTGGTCTGGTCTGTGGGAGAAGAATATGACTCATTTGAACACATATTATCTGTTTACCTTAAGCTCTTACTTAGAGATGCCCTTGTAACTCAGATCCCAGGCCACATGTTGTAGAATACCTTTAATTGGGGATTCCAATCCCTGGGCAAGACTTGGGGTTCCCTGGAATTACAGATCATCTCCAGACTAAAGAGATCTGTTCTCTTGAAAATGGCTCCCTTGGAGGGTGGACTCCATCATAGCATTATACAACACTGAGGTCCCTTCCTCACCTCAAATCCCACCCATTTGTGGCGCCATCAAAACTAACAAAGCTTCTACTTTGAATAAAACTTGGTCAGTGCCACTGGACTCAAACTTTGTTTTGTTGCTTCAGACCAACATGGCTACCCAGCATAAAAGCCATATTTCAGATTTTTCAATCTCCATAATCTTTTCAATGAGGACTTTGATAAATATCTAACCTAAAACTGTAGGGTTCCTCGCAATAGGATGGGGCCTATGGTAATTTTCTACCATCATGTAGATACTTCTGCGAATGGAGGAGGAGGGCAGTCTATGCTATATTTGTATGGGGCACTGATTCTGGGGGATCCCTTAAACTCTCTGGAAGATGGCATAGAAGGCCATAGCAGTAGGCTACAATGGGAGAAGGGAGTAAAAAAGTCTCTTTCTCTTAACCACAGCTTGAGTTACAGAGATTGGAATCCAGCCCACAGTTTGGAAACTCTGGCTTGCAGAGACTGTCTGCCAGAACATGCATTCTTATATTGCTCTCTACTAGGGCCAAGCAGAGGTTGGCCAGGAGGCCCATTTTGCCCAGGCCTCAGATTTAAACACTAACTTTCTGTCTCTTGCTAAGTTTCATAACTTAATTTATGTAGCCAGTCAATATTTTTAGTATAGCCAGGGTGTTCAAAAGCTGGAGGTGGCCCTGAGAGGGCTTGCTTTCTACAGGAGTTAGGTTTTATCAAATTGCTGTCTTTAAACCAAATAATTTAAATCAAAATAGTTACCCTTATTATGCGCTAAGTTGGTACTCCTAAAAGTAAACCAGAATGGCTTCTTTTGTGTCCAGTGGGCTCCCTATGTGCCCAGTAGGCCAGTGAGATTGACAGTTTGCTTTCTGCCTTATCTCAATGACAGATATGGAACCATTTTAAAAAGTGGATTACTACCTCTGTGGCGACAGCGTTTATGTGGATATATTCAAAGAGGGTTACCAGCTCTTATCTTGAGTGCTGGCTGATGCCTTTCTAATCTGCACCTGAAGCAGAAGCTGCAGCTCTTCCCTCTCTTTCCTTCCAGAGTCCTGTCATCTGCTGTGGTGAGCAGGTGTGCTGTACATCAGGTGCAGAAGTGGGTGGACTGGAGGATGGTGGAAGTAAAATGCAGGATGAGCTGCAGAAAAGTTACAATATCATTTTCTTTCAGTGTAACTAGAAACGGGTGTTTGGCAGAATATATTGCAACTCTAGCTGAGAGATTGGCTTTCCTCTCTCCTTTGCACATTCCTCATAGTGGAGGTTATCTAAGAATTAAGGAAGCATAGGTTTTACAACAGAATTAGGCTGACTATATCTATCTGATCAGTGCATCATCAGTTTGTGTTTATCTTACCCAGATGTTATATTTGAGGCTATTTTAATTCCCTCTGTGAAGGAATAGTTTTATGCAAAAGAAGTAGAGATATTTTGTTGAACCAGCGTTGATTACTGTAGGAATGTCCTGGCTTCCACACTGCATTGAATGTTAGGTAGAATAAAAATTGGCAATGCACATGAATACTGTGGCTGGCTAAAAAGGTAAAGGTATCCCCTGTGCAAGCACCAAGTCATGTCTGACCTTTGGGGTGACACCCTCTAGCGTTTTCATGGCAGACTCAATACGGGGTGGTTTGCCAGTGCCTTCCCCAGTCATTACCATGGCTGGCTACATGTGGCTAAATTTTTTGCATTTCAGATTGAGGCATATTCACAATGCACAATGTAGTTAACATTCAAACAGGAAATACAGATTATCTATCTGAATATTAAATGCTTGGAAAAAACAATGATCTGAAATTGTAAAGGTTGTGTGAATGTGTGGGGAGAGTAAAGAAGGGGGAAGGGGATGCAAAATTCTTCCTGAAATGTGGTCTCAATCCTTTTTATTTACAAGTATGCTCCACTGACTCCCCCCCCCAAAAAATGTTTCAAGTTGAGGATGACTCGTACAATAGCTCATAAATATTTATATCTTTTTACCATAATGGCCAGAGACCTAAATAAGTAAGAGAAAACTAGGTCTCTTACCATCAGCAGGATGAATTAGTTGCAACTCAGTTAAATCCTGTGATAGTTGCAGTATATACGAGTAGTTCCTTTGAATCAAGGCTCACACAGTATAATTGTATTGTGGAATATGATTAAAATGTCATCTAGTTTCTTTTACAACAAAATTTGAGTCCAATAGCACCTTTAAGACCAACAAAGATTTATTCAAGGCGTGAGCTTCTGAGTGCATGCACTCTTCCTCAATGTTTTTTGGTCTTAAAGGTGCTATTGGTCTCTAATTTTGTTGTGCTACTTCAGACAAACATGGCTACCCACTTGAATCTAGTTTCTATTATGCAGTATCACAAGACATATAGAATTAAAGAGACATTCAATAAATGGATGCTCAATTTCAAATCAAAACAAAAACTTTTATTAGGCATTTGATACAAATGGCATAAGATGCTTATTTTTTTGTGTGTACCTCACTGATTATTAAATGCTGAAGTTTGAAAATTCACATTTTCAGGTTCTTTTAATCTACAGGTGGGTTTTATCATGATTGATGGTCATTTTCACTTGCACTTTCATCAGTGGCAAAGAGCCCTTCCTCTAAAGAATTTGTTTCCTAACACTTCACTGTGCACTTGTATACAAGGGGAACTCAACAAATTCAAATAATTTTATTCCATATATCTCCTGTTCCCTCGAGGGATCAGTCCTTCCTGATAGCAGAATCAAAGATGAAGGCTTGGTTCCCCAAAGGAACAGGAGATATATATGGAATAAAATTATTCCATATATATCTCAAAAGCGCAATTGAAAATGACTGGTATATCTATATGTGCTGGCAAAGAATGCAATAAAAGAGCAAAAGAAAAAAGCAAAAAGGAACAGTGTAATAGAGTTTTTCATTAAGCCTTTGTCCAGGCTCTTTGTGTTAATTGCTTCATCTCTACTGAATAGACCTTTGGTTTGTTGAAGGTTTTATTATGATGCCAGTGATGTCCCTGATATCAGTGCCTGAGTGTGTGAGAATACCCCACCATCACCATTCAAACAGGCGCACATGTAAGAAACTATACATAGGGAAGGAATAAGTAGGAGAGACGGCAGCTTATCTCTCACGATTTAAAGGATTTAATGGTATCAGGATTTAAAGGTGGGTGTTGTCCAGGCAACCCTAAGGCAGGCAGAGACTAGTACTGCAGGTTATGTGAGGATGTAGGCTTTATGGAACTAATCTTTCTTAGTTATAAATGTTCAGAGTTAACATATCGCACAAGGTAATTCCTCCTGGGCAACTAAAGAGAGAGAAAAAGGTTTAGCAACATGCTGTGATTATTTGAAAATGAAATGCCCTTGACATTCTTTGAGTAACTATAATTCATAAAAGTGCTTAACTCCTGAATTAATCTCTTCCAGTAGATTGAGACAAGTTGTTTACTGTTTGTCACATGTCAACAATATGTGGGTCAATCTAATTAGCATGAAAGGACTTCCATCCTTCCTGCTAGTCCAGCTTGTCACAGTGACTGAGCAAATCTTTTCTCTGGTGATCCAGAGCCTCTTTTTCCTGTAAATTATTGGATAGATTGGGGATTTTAAAGTGACAAACAAGTCTGGTGAACATTTTAGCACATTGCCATAAGTAAGATTTATCTGAAGAAAGTTAGCTAGTTAGGAAAAAGAACCGAGAAGCATGTATCTCTCATATATACAGTATGTATCTGTATCCAAGGAATGATGGTGGTAAAATGTTGAATGAAAAGAGAACGTGGATGGCAACAACAAGCAGGCTAATATGCAAGAACTGTTTCTGGGATTTGTGATCACCCAAGAGATGTTTAAGGCCTCATTCATGGCTTTCCGTTTTGATTAAAGCTAGTCAGATTGAAATTGAGGGCAGTCGACAGTACACTGTGTGAGGTCTTTTTTTTTTTTTTTTATAGAAAGTTTTTATTTTATTTTCCAGAATTGAAGAGTTGAAGACAGTAAGATACATGCAATCTACATTGTTAATACAGAAAAGGAGAGCTATACTCTTCATTTGATACACTTGGTTCCCCATTTTTAATCCCTTTTGTAAATAGTTCAGGTAAGGGCCCCATTGTTCTTGAAAGACCTCTTAGTGTCAGTTTGACTATCTTGGTAAGATCAGCTAGTTTATTCACCCAGTCTTCTGTCGAGGGTAGTTCTTACGTTTTCCATTTCTTGGCCAATTCTAGTTTTTCTGCCGTCGTCGCATAGAAGAAGAAGCTCTGTATGTGGGTTAGGAAGCACTGTGGAAAAACATTTTGGTTCCCTGTTTCAATCTTAAAAACCCTCTTCTCTCCATTTAAGATTATAAACTGGCTACAATATTATGGACTTTTACCCAAAGCTTATAGACTTTTTATAGACTTTTTCACGTTTGCACCACATTTAAAAAGAGAAGTCTACCTTGTTACCATCATTTCAACATTTGTTTGCATAGTTTCTGATAGTTTTAACAATCATAAACAGTTTATACTTAACGTAGTCCTAGAGCCCTCCACATTTTCACTAGAAAAAGGGAAAAAGGAAAAAAAAGAGGTCTTTATTAAAGGACTTGATGCAATTTCTGTTGGAAGTTATAGAAAATCACATGATGTTGATGGTTCTCTTTCTTGTCATTCTTGGAGTTTCTTCATAATATTTCCACCTCACCTATTTCTCTGCAGGGGCTGAAGTAGTTTATGGAATCAAACCAATAGGCATTGGGAACCACAATTAAAACATTATTTAAAACACAGACTGATTAAGCCAGATTAGAAAGCTTGGCTGAAATGACAGCCTTTCCCTCATTAATACCTTCAAACCATCTCAAACAAGGGCACTTTGACTCTTTTCATAAATTCTGTGCGCTGGGCTGAAATAAAATACAGTATAGCAGAAAGAGGAGTTCAACCAAGCCTTCATTAGTTCTGCTCCGGAAATATTCTCCCCCCTCCCCCATTCTTGATTCCTTAACTTGCCTCACTTAACTGTTATCCAAAGTTACATGATCTAACCACTGGAATGTAACCAGTTGTCATTTGGTTAGTTCCTAATGAAGATGCCATAGTGTTCCATGATCCTTAGCACAAGGAAATCTGGCAGATGATGCATTTGAAATGGATGTGATGCTCTAGAGCAGTGGTCCCCAACCTTTTTATCACCGGGGACCACTCAACGCCGGGGACCACTCACCGGGGACCACTTAACGCCTTTTACTGAGGCCCGGTGGGGGGGTAGTTTACTCCTCTACTCTCAACCACTGCCCTAGCGCTCTCTGATCGCTATGGTAATGTTTAAACATCCCTTCAAAATAAGATACAGACACACCACAACAATGAAGTGTGTTGTAAAGGGCTGGGGAGGATGAAGTAAAGGGCCAGGGGGGGGGGAGAAGGCGTCCTTCGGGGCCCACCTCCAATTAGTCGAAGGACCACATGTGGTCCGCAGCCCACAGGTTGGGGATCGCTACTCTAGAGGCCATGCAAGTACTCCTGGGATAGATGACATAGCACTCTCTAGGAAGACTGTAGAACACACCCCATCTGTACGTAAACAATGCCTTTACTTGATTTGCATTTTGGGATCAAAATATTTATAACAATAAGAAAGTGGCATGAGTGTTATGAATTTGCCCATGTGGATCAATGCATGAATGATTTTGTTACAACAGTGGGTTGATTTTTCAGGACTTTCCTAGTTATTAATTTTATTTTTGTCCTCTAAATAGATATAAGCTTGTTAGATTCCCAGAACCATTTACACAGTGTGCTCTAATACTTCTTTTCCTTGAATGCTTGTTGGACTATCCAGTGATAACAAATGTTTAATCCCTTAGAAGAATATCAGTTTTCAGTATCAGAGAGAGCTGCAAGTGCCAGCAGTCTATTTTCTGTCACTGTTCATAAAAGATCTTGAATGTCAACAGATGTAGAAAGAGTTGTCAAATCAAGCTGTCCAAGTTTTCCCAAAGAATTCTTTTTCATATGATTGTTCTTCTGTTTGCTGTTCTGTTGAACTGTAATTGTTTTCTACAATTCTGATTTTTTATTAGAATTCAAGTGCAGTGGTGAGCTATTCAGATTTATTACTGTTATATAAATCTTAATGGGAAGTAAATCTTAATAGATGTTGAGGTGGGGATGTGCATATTGGACCACTTTGGGCCAAAATTGACCCGAAAATGGCTTGTTTTGAACACAAAATGGTCTGAAACACTGATCGCCATCATTTTAAATGGCCAAAGCACAGCCCTCCAAAATGGCCAAAATATATTCTGGAGTGTTCCAGCTCTGGTATTCCAATCCAGACTGCTCCCCATGTGCCATGTAAGCCCTCCCTTCCAAGAGAAACCCCTCCCACACACCGAGGAGTGGAAAGAAAGACATGTCCAGGCGCCAGGCAGAACAAGTGTGGTCCCACTTTGCTTTCCTGCTTCCCTTCCCCCAATTTGTCCAGCCATCAGGCACCACTTCTCCAAAATGGGCGGGAGGGGGGAGTCAGCCCTGCAACCTCAGACTAGCTTGAAGTGTGCCTGCACACAAAAGCTCATACCTTGAATTAAAAGGTTTGTTGGTCTTAAAGGTGCTGCTGGACTCTAATTTGTTCTAGCTTGAGAGGAGGGAAGGAGGAGCTTTCCTTCGTTTGTGTTTGATGGTTGCTCTCCTCTCCCTTGCGTTACATGGCTGGGGGAATCCACCTTTATGGATTCTCCAACTAGCGCTTTAAAATGGGGGATGTAGCTGCCAGTTTGCTGCTGTGATGCTGGAGGCTGACGACGTTGTGTAAGATGCCCCCAAAAATGGCATCAGCAAAAGGTTAGCCTTTCACTATATTTTCTGGGTATGGAATGGCCCCAAGAGTTCACTATCACCTTAAAGAGTAACAGAATTTGTGGCAGGGTATGAGTTTTCACAGGTCACTGCTCAGTGGTGACTCAAGAAAGCTTATACCAGGCCACAAATTTTGTTAGTTTTTAAGATTCTTCTGGACTTTTGCTCTTTTCTGTTTCTAGTTACTCCACGGGGATGTAAAGGCATGAGACGTTCAGAGTTCGTTTATTATTGCCTACCTCTGCATGGTTTAGTTAGGATTTGCAGCTCTCCCCTCCTCCATTGTATCCATACAACAAGTCTATTAGCTACATAAACCTAAGAGTGACTGACACAAGGTCATCCATGGGTGACTGGGGATTTGAGTGCAAGTGTTCCATGTGCTAGTCATGATACAACTATGCTACATGAACCTTGAATAACTGTATTAACAAGCTCTATGGAATGAGGTATTAGTGGAGCCCATGCCAGGAGGAGATCCGGGGCCTTTTATTCTTTCCTTTGCCTAGGAGACTGGCATATTATTCCATTTAAGGCCAGCAATTCTTCTATATATTGTCTTTTAGAATGGTGGAGACTGACCACTGCTTCATCAGCCGTAGATTAATCATGAGGGAGGAGGACATAGGATGTGGCAGATGATGTCTGCTTATCAGAACAGAAACAATACAGCTTGGTGGCTTTCTTGCAAGAGTATCATTCAATAACTTGAAATGCCTACCATTTAGGAACACTGTGTTTGAAAAAAATACATTTTTTGTCATCAAGTGTTTTCAAGGCAAGAGACTTCAGGAGTGTGTTGCTATTGCATGGCTCTGCAAGGCAACTCTGCTATACCTGTGTTGGAGTATATAGAATTAATTAATGTGACTGGATGGGATGAAACCATGAGGACCTAATGTCCCTGTATTTCTTGCAGATTGCATATTTAAAGATGGTCAATGACTTACTGCTGCTGCTTCTAAAGAATAATATTGAGGATATAAACTTTTATTTCAGGGCATTTTTTCCTGTTGTGATAAATAACGTCCCTGAGCATTTGTGCATTTAGCATGAGTATATAGGATACACATTATCCTAATTTCTCCCTGTGTCTTTAGTCCCATGATAATAGTTGACAGCTGAAGAACAGAGGGGCAATGATAGCAGCCTTCTATCCTGCCTCAATCTGTTTCAGATACAATGCTGTGTTAGCAGAGGCTGACATGGAGTTTGGCTGTCCTGGGAGCATTGCTATCCAGAGTCCCTCAGATTCAATATAAGCAGACCTTTATTAGATTCTCTTATTTAATTTTTTTAGAAAATGTATTTATTCATTTATTTTTCAAATTATATCCTGCCCCTCCTGGCAATGCTGGCTTGGTGCCGGGCCGCAGTTGAAAATCACCATAAAAACAATCACGCCAGCTGTGTAGGCAAACCTCAGAGTATCTCGGTTTTCAGAGGGGAGTATCCATATAGAGGGAGCCCGGATGATGTTAACCAAGCCATCCAAGCCTATCCAGAGATCTGCTGGAGGTGACTTAACACGAAAACAGTAAAACAAGCCAAAACCATTAAAATAAGCTTTAGAAAACTGCCAATGAAGAAAAAGAACATTGAACAAACAACAAGCAGCCTGAAAGATACTGGTAAAATAGTTCTGTTACATAGAAGGTACTCCTCTAGAGATAGATGACCTAGGTCAGGGGTAGTCAACCTGTGATCCTCCAGATGTGCATGGACTACAATTCCCATGAGCCCCTGCCAGCAAACGCTGGCAGGGGTTCATGGGAACGGTAGTCCACGAACATCTGGAGGACTACAGGTTGGCTACCCCTGACCTGGGTAGCTCTCCACCACTGAAGTCCTGTATCTCTGACATTTATTGGGCAAAGAAAAATGGTTTCTAAGGTCATTACACACACACATCTTGACTGCCATTTTGGTATATATTCCTTGCACCATGCCTTTCAGAAAACCTAGCCACCATGATCCACACAGACTAGACTTCTGTAATTCACTCTGTGCAGGGCTGCCCTTGAAACTGATATGGAAACTCTAGCTGGTCCACAATGCAGTGGCATGAGTCCTTAATGTGACTAAATGGAGAGCCCATATCATATCAGTTCTCTCCCAACTGCATAGGCTCCAGATCACAGACACGATCAGGTTCAAGGTTCTGGTGCTAACCTTTAATGCCCTAAATCAGGGGTCGCCAACCCCCTGGTCTGCGGCCCAGTACCGGGCCATGAAGGCCTCGGTGCCGGGCCGCCAGCAACCATACCTGCCTCTTCCCCCCCCCCCGACCCCACTGCGAGAAGCTCACCAGGCCCCGAATGAAGGGGTTGCCAAAGTGGCTGCTTCACTCACGGCCCGGCTAGTTTCTTGATGTGAGAGTGGGGAGAAGAGGCAGGTGCGTCCTTCGGCATGCCAGCGGACGCTAACGTGCACGCGCGGAGCTGCTGAGCATGCGCGCCAGCACCCCCTGCTGGCAAAAACGTGCACGCTCTGCTATTCTGCGCATGCGCCTTGGCGCCACCTGCTGGTGAAAATGTGCATGCGTGCAGCCGGACCAGCAGCTTTCCCTCAACCCCGGAGGCGGTCCTCAACCGGAAAAAGGTTGGGGACCACTACCCTAAATGATCTGGGACCTCTGTACTTAGGGTCACGTCTTCCACTATACCCCCCGAAGAGCACTCAGATCCCTGGTTCACTCAGCCCAGAACCTGGGTGTGATCCTGGATGCTTCCCTCACAATGGAGGCACAGGTCGCAAATGTAGTGCGGCTGACGTTTTACCATCTCCACCAAGCCAAGCTACTAGCACTCCACTTGGCCCCAGAATACCTAGCCACAGTGATCCATGAGAAGGTCACCTCTAGACTGGACTTCTGAAACTCACTCTACTCAGGCTTGCCCTTAATCTTGATCTGGAAAGTACAGCTGGTCCAAAATGCTGCAGCCAGGGTCCTCACAGCAACACTGTGGAGGTCCCACATTCACCCCATCCTCCATCAAATGCAATGGCTACTAGTCAAATTCCAGCTCAGGCTAACGTTTCTGGTAATTACCTTTAAGGCCATATGTGATCAGGGCCCAATGTACCTGAGGCACTGCCTCTCTGTTTATGCCCCCTCCCCCAAAGTGCTCTATGCTCTGCCACTGCCAACTGGCTAAGGATCCCTGGCTCCAAAGAAGCTTGCCTGGCCTCAACCAGGACCAGAGCCTTCTCTGTTCTGGCTCCCACCTGGTGGAATGAGCTCCCAGAGGGGATCAGGGCCCTGATGGATCTAACCTTCAGTTATGGTTGCTATTATTATTGTTATATTGTTACAGTCCATTTATATGTCAAGTTATGAAGAAACAAAGTTTTATGTATTTTTTATGTTCCATGTGGACTGCCCTGAGCCCCAGGGGAGGGTGGTATACAAATATAATAATTAAATTAAAATAAAATAAAATAAGTAAACCTAACATCGACTAGAGTCCCAACCCCTATCTGGTGGAATGCTCTGCCTGGCGATAACAGGATCCTCCAGGAATTTAAACAGCCAGCAAGACAGTTGAGGCCAGGGAATTAACACTGCCAACCCAGCCTTGGAGAGCTTCAGGACATCATTGGTTGAATTTGTCTTGATATATTGTTTATATAAGGAATATAATGTTATTTGAGATTGAGATGCTAAGATTGGAGAAGTGGGGTATAATTGGAGGGCATTGTATCAAATTGTTCTCTTCAGCTTTCATACTGTATTGGGGTAATGGGGTAGATGTGGGTTTGACCATAATTTTGATAACTTATAAAGGTGAAAAAATAAATTGGTGCAGAAACTTTAAAAAACCTTTAATAATTGCACAGCCCCTATGCCTTTCATGTGCAGATTCATCAGGGGGAATCTTCAGAAGCTGCACATGAAAGGCATAGGGGTTGTATAATTATTAAAGATTCTTTTCCCTCTGCACCAATTTGTTTCTTCATCTTCATTTTGCCTTGATACGGCCCCCTTTCCTCTTTGCCTCAGAAGATGCCATTCTGAGATGGAACACCAAACTAGTAGGATTCTTGGAATTAAGTGAAATCAGTAATTACCATGAAACTGTGTATTGACAAAATTTGAACTACCTAACTCCTGAGGCTTTGTACTTCTGATTCAACTGTTAGCAATTGTCCTTTTCTTGTCTGTCTGTTTTCCTGCTTAAGTTCCTTGTTTGCATCTACAAGTCAAGAAGGGGATTGAGCTGGGAAGTATGTACAGAGGTAGTGGTGGCAGGAATTAAGTCCAAAAATCATGATTGTCGTGATTTTTTAAAAGATGTCTTTAAATATTACCAGGACGTGATAATATTTTGTATTTCTAGGTTAATGTGCAACTAATTGAAACTTGCTTGTTCTCTCTGAAGTGATGCATGGATTACAGATGACAAGGAAGTTCTTGGAGTGGGTGAATCACCGCTTTGCATGTTGCACCAGAAGTGTGAAAAATAAGTATATATGAAGCCACTTATGTTTTCTGCTAGTGCTTTCTTTGTAATGTGTGAAGCTGTCAAAACAGAGAGAGATGACAGATCTTCAGATGATCTTTAGTTCATGTATGGAGAAAATAAATTATTCTAACCTGGCCATTTTTGTGTGTATGCCCCATGGGAGAAATAGAGGCTATGGCCCCATTAAATTTGGCAGATGTGGGGGACAGATTTTTCTGTTTGCATGTGCTTCTCCTGTGGAGCATAAATTCTGTTTCTTATATTAAAAAAAACAATTGTTATCCTTTCTTCCTGCCTTTCACAGTTGCAATTCACTGTACTGCTTTTGTTTCAAAACGAAATATATTCCAAGTTCAAAGGGCATTGGGAAAAGGGCTGAGATGAAAATAAATGGAGACAAAAGATGAGAGTATTTTGAGATACCCAGGGAACTCGGCTCCAAAGGTAAAAGGCAGCTGCCGATAGAATTTCCTTTAACTTCTGACATTCACATTCTTCACACGTATTGGAAATCTAGTCATTACTTGGGATGGGTCCCTGTTTGCTGCTGGTCACCAGCTGCTAATAATTTAAAAGCTTGTAAGTGGATAGCTTTTGATTGAACACATTGATTGTGTGCTTATGTGTTGTCCCCAGCAATGTGAAGCTTTGCTCAGATGTAAGCTGGAGATGTTGCAGGCACGAATTGAAAATCCTGTGTGCAGCATGTGCAGTGCACAGCATTAGTCTTAAGCAGTTATGACTCCTTATCATTGTACACTATATCTTGACACTTGCCATTTGGGGAAGGGCAAAAAGAAAAAAATTAAAGATCAGTGTGTATGCATTGAAGCAACAGAATTTTAAAAAACAGATCCTCTCCCATCTCTGAACTGGAGCCAGTGCTATGATCTGGTATATTGGTATAGAAATGTACAAAGGGCCTGCAGGGGTCTACTCCTGCCTCTTCCTGTAGACCAGTGGTTCTCAATCTTCCTAATGCTGCAACCCTTTAATACATTTCCTCATATTGGGGTGACCCCCAACCATAAATTATGCAAATGTTCTTTCACAGAAATTGAAAGGGTTTCTCAGTTCCACTCTGCCTCTTGTCCCACCATGCTGATCTCACTCTTTCCCGCTGTTCCAGGCAGATGAACGTTCTATCTCGATCTACCCTGCAAGGCTGTTGTATGGATGGTGCCCCCCCCCGGCCAAGCTGCTTGCCCTGCCGTAACCTCTGTGAAAGGGTCATCCGACCCCCAGGTTGAGAACCACTGCTGTAGACTGTCTGTGTGCCACACAGGCACCCACACTGCAGCCTGGTAAAAGACAGGGAGTAGAGGTGTCAAACGACTATTTAGGCACTGGCAGGATAGTGTCTGTCCAATTTCATAACTGCTGTTCATCTGGAGATTGAACTAGAAGAACAGAGGTGTTAGGAATGAGCAACTTTTAGGGGAGAAGACAGAAAGAAACTGCTCCTCAGTAATTGGTTCTAAACTTGTAAATACAAGTATACATAAATAAATAAATGGAGGAGTGGTGGGGAAAGACATGATAATAGGACTGGTTATGAGTAGCAAAACTGGGGATTTGTTCTTTATATTGGAGGGTAAAAAGAAGTAGTTAATAGAAAGATTGGTGAAATACATGTTTGTGAAGGATATGAGGAAAATGCATTGGAAGGGGAAGAAAAGCATTTGGGTCAACTGTGGCCTTACCCTATTATTTGAGTTTCTAAATAAATTTCTGAACATGGTTCCTTTTAGCTACCATGGTAATAGCTATTGGCAGGTCCTATTGTCCATGAATTTGTTTTATCAATTTAAAAAGCCATACGATTTAGTGGTCATTGTTTTGAAAGTGAATTCTGTGTGTTCATCATGCATTGTGTAGGTGACTACTAGTGCTGTTCTTTTAGGGTCTCTTTTAGGCTTGTATGGCAAGTGATTATGTTAGCCATTCATTCGTGCCTGATTCTTGGCGATCCTATGGCTGAGCTGTTGCCATGTCCTTCAATCATAGAATCATAGAATCATGGAGTTGTAAGGGGCCATACAGGCCATCTAGTCCAACCACCTGCTCAACGCAGGATCAGCCCACAGCATCCTAAAGCAATCTTGCAGTGCTTCTTTTAGTTTTGTAATGCTCTGGTCGGTGTCTGTTTTGATCATGTCTAACTAACACTGTTGGCCTGGTTTCTTTTTACCACTGACCAATCCTAGCATAATTGCTTTCTCCATAGAGTTGGATCGCATGCTATAGCCAAAGTGAGTGAGCCAGATTTTTTTGATTTTGTCTTCCAGTGATATATCAGGCTTTATGTGTTCTAGTATTTCCTTGCTTGTAACTTTTGCTGTCCATGGAATCCACAGAAGCCTTGACAGCACCAAAGATCAAATGAATTCTCCTTTCTCCTCTTGTCCAATTTTTCATTGTCCAACTTTCACAGCAATAAGTAGCTACTGGAAGTCTGACAGATCAGACTAATCTACATCTGGTAGCTTGGTTTATGTTCTTGTTTTTCCATGCTCAGTTCAAGCTTATCATTGCTTATTATTGCTAAGCAACCCAGAGCAATTTAGCATTTGAGTTCCATACTGCAATCACCACTCATCAATTTGTGATCCAAGAAAAATGAATTCTTGAATGCATTCGGTCTCTCCATCATTAATTGTTATTGTGAAATATCTGTTTTTCCAGTGTTCATTATTTGTGTCCTTTTAATATTTAAGAGGAGGTTGAATATGTTTTCTTCACTAATTAGTATAATCAGCTTTTCTAGGCCTTCTTTAGTTTCTGATAGAAGGGTAGTGTCATCAATATGCTGAAGATTATTTATATTCCTTCTTCCTATGTTAATTCCAATGTTTGATTCTTCGAGTTCAGTCTCATAATGATTTCAGCATACAAGTTAAACAGGAAGGGGGAAAATACAGCCTTGACACACTCATAGAATCATAGAATCATAGAGTTGGAAGGGGCCATACAGGCCATCTAGTCCAACCCACTGCTCAACACAGGATCAGCCCAAAGCATCCTAAAGCTTCCAAGTAAAGTGTGCATCCAACCTTTGCTTGAAGACTGCCAGTGAGGGGGAGCTCACCACCTCCTTAGGCAGCCATTTCCACTGCTGAACTACTCTGACTGTGAATTTCCCCCCCCCTGATATCTAGCCTATATCGTTGTACTTGTATTTTAAACCCATTACTGCGTGTCCTTTCCTCTGCAGCCAATGGGAACAGCATCCTGCCCTCTTCCAAATGACAACCTTTCAAATACTTAAAGAGGGCTATCATGTCCCCTCTCAACTTCCTTTTCTCCAGGCTGAATATTCCCAAGTCCCTCAACCTATCTTCATTGGGCTTGATCCCTTGGACTCCTTTCTATACTTTCTATACTTGGACCCCTTTCTATACTTTGAACCAATCAATGTTACCCAATGGTGTACATACAGTGGCATCTTGGTTTGCATACAGTGACTGCAGTAGTTTGATTAAATGCATTGGCACCCCCAAATTTTGCAGGGCTTTCTACAATTTGTTGTAATCCACGCAGTCAAGAGCTTTCTTCCAGTCAATAAAGCAGATGTAGGCATACTTCTGATAGTCCAATGGCAACTTTAAGACAGCTAAGGTTTATTCAAGGTGTGAGCTTTCATGTACATGCATACTTCCTCAGACATGTGTGCATGTACACGAAAGCTCATGCCTTCAATAAATCTTAGTTGGTCTTTAAAGTGCCATTGGACTCAAATTTTGTTGTGCTACTTCAGACCAACATGGCTACCCACCTGAATCTATCTTCTGATATTCTTGTGATTCTTCCAAAATCCAGCACAGATTTGCTATGTGGTCATGAGTGCCATACCCCTTTCAAAAGCCAGCTTGATATGTGATAATTCCCTTTCAATGGTTGGTGCTATGCATTGTACGATTTTTAAGTAGGATTTTACTGGCATGAGAGATGAGGGTTATTGTGTGGCAATTGGAGCAATTTTTTGAGTCACCTTTTTTTGGTAATGGGATGAACACAGATCACTTCCACTTCTCTGACCAGTGATTAGTTTCACAGATTTTATGGCACAAAGCTGTGCCAAAGCTTTGATTGGTACACATCTCAGCAGTGCCACAGTTATGTTGTTGTTTGGCAATTGATTCAAAGACCATTCAACTTGATCCTCAAAAATGGCTGGTTCAAGTTCTATTTGTGTTTCTTTATCATTTTGAAGAGAGCAAACTTCCATTCTGCATGCGTGCAGTTCTTCTGTGAATTCCCACCACCTGTTCTTGATGCTCTGTTGGTCAGTCAGCTCCTTTCCTTGTTTATATTTGATGATACTTTTGCAAATAGTAAATGGCTTTTAAAACCTTTTGACTTGTGCAAAAGCATTTCTTGTATATTCATCTTCTAACTGCTTGCATTTCTAATTCCAGCAAACTTCACTGTATATTCTTGGTGCCCTTTGAAAATCCACATTTAATTTTCTTGCTTCCTCCCCTTTGTCTGTTGCTTTTGCTGTTTTTCTACATTCAACTATTCTTATAGTTTCATCTGAGAGCTGTTTTGATCTTTTTTCTGGCTTCTTGCATGGTATGTTTGACTGCTGTTTCAACAACAATTGAATTTCCTGCCAGAGTTCATTAGGCATTTTCTCTGCCATGTCTAATATTTGAAATCTATTTTTCACCTCCACTGCATATATGAGTAGAATTTAATTTATATCGAACTTCCTTAGCCCTGGGTTTTTTTAATATATTGTGGAGATTTTTAAAAAAATTTTAGCCAGTAACATTTCATAATCTGATCCACAGTCAGCACCTGGATAAGTTTTGACAGCAAGGACCAACCTGGACCATCGTTGACTGTATAAGGTATAGCACATTAGAATCAGAGTCCAGTAGCACCTTTAAGACCAACCTATTACATACTTAATTAATTGCATAAGATATAGTCAATCTGGTTCCAATGTAGTCCATTTGTGATGTCCAGGTGTAAAGGCACTGCTTACGATATTTGAACTAAGTGTTCATGATGCAAATTCGATTTTCATAAAAAGAATTCTACCAAGTGTAGCAAATACTGGGGGGGGGGCAAACCTTTTCTTGCACACAGACAGCCCCTCAATCTAAAACAACTCCTCACGCGCACTAGTGCAACATTTGAGTTGAGCATGAGCATGGTACCAGAGCTTGTAATAAACTCATATGCAAACTTTGCTGCCACATATACCCGGACAACACAGTCACTGGACCTAGCAACATCAACTGCACTATCTCATGCTTATTCACATGCTCATCTTCTATCATTGTATATACCATTAAATGCTAACAGTGTCCATCTGTTCTCTACAAAGGGCAAACAGGTCAGATCCTCCACCAAAGGATAAATGGATGCAAATTGGACCTCAGGAATCACAAATCAAAATTACACAGAACTGGAAGAGACCACAAAGTTCAGCCCCAGCTTCTTGGGGACGTAAAAATCATATAGTCCTGACAGGTGATCATCCAATATCCTCCTAAAAAATGTCCAACAAAGGAGATTCCACCACCTTCCATGGCAGCATATTCCATCTATGAACAGCTGTCACCATCAGAAAATGTTTTCTAATATTTAAGTGGAGAAGACTAAGAAACCTGTAGGAAAACAGTTCAGCCTTCCAGGATATTCAATAGGTGACCTCAAAGTAGCTTTTTATTACAAAGGAACTTCAAGAACAGACTGGAAAGGGAAATTGTTGAGTTGCATGTTATTGCAACACTCAAAACAATGGAATTCCCAGTAATCAATAGGGATATTAGTTTCTTATCTCATTACATATGTTAACGTCATTCAACACTTATATCTGCATACCTAACGATCCCCCAGAAGGGCCATATGGCCTTATCATTTTATTTTCTTATTTGAAATAATAATAGAATTAAACAGAAAATTGTAATGTAATGAAAAGTATAATGTAATTTGGAATGGGAGATTGGAATGTATTTCTCTTGTCTGAGGACAGGAGACATAATTCTGCATGACCAGACACCCCACTTCAAGGAAGAGGTTGCTGTGGGGTTGCCTCCATATTTGGGGGGAGATGGATGGAGCATAGTGACAGAATCATAATTATTCTTGAGTGTTCCACAATTGGGGATGCATCTGCCCATGTAGTCTCCAATCTTGACATATTTATTTCCTTCCCTGTGTTTCCCTCCAATTGAACACAAACAAATGATAACCTCATCAACTTAGCCTTTTGTTCCTATATCATCCTTGAATCTGTTAAACATCTTCATTATGATATGTACTAAGTTATTCCTCTTCCTCTACCTATATGTATGACTGGTAAATTCTTTTACATAAAAAGGTGCCTGGGAAACATTTTATGGTAGGTCTTCTGAATAATTTATCACATTTATATGGTTATCCTTTATTACAACTGAGATGGGGTGACAAAAACACAAGCCCCCTCTCCCCTACTGTACTTGCTGTCAAGTGTGGGGCGTTGTCAACATATTCTGATGAACTGTGTTGATCTTGTGTAGGCAGCACCTTTTGAAATGTGACCCTTACTACTTGCAGCAGAAGACATTCCTGCAGTAAACTGGCACAGTAGACTCACACAGAAATATGCATGTAGAGTTCATCCATTGCCGTCAAAGTAATCTGAGCCACATTTCTGCAGAGGAGAATTCTGATGCATAACTGTGTTCCCATTAGCATCTGTGTCGCTTATCCAGTCTGCCCTTTGGTCACTTGATCCATTTCCTATGGTTTCACTCTATTGTTTCTAATAACTGGCAGTTACAATTTAGTTTCTGGAAACAAAAGTCCTTGGCCTGCAGGCGTCTATTTATTATTTCTGCTGTGCAGGAAACATTAATTCAATTTGGGGAAGGCCTTATCAGAGCCAGTTTGGTGTAGTGGTTAGGAGTGTGGACTTCTAATCTGGCATGCCAGGTTCGATTCTGTGCTCCTCCACGTGCAGCCAGCTGGGTGACCTTGGGCTCGTCACGGCACTGATAAAACTGTTCTGACTGAGCAGTGATATCAGGGCTCTCTCAGCCTCACCCACCCCACAGGGTGTCTGTTGTGGGGAGAGAAATGGGAAGGAGATTGTAAGCCACTTTGAGCCTCCTTCGGGTAGGGAAAAGCGGCATATAAGAACCAACTCTTCTTCTTCTTCTTCTACTTCAGTTGCTAGAACCCAGAGAGTTTGGTCTCTTATGGTCAATAATATGAAGGCAGTTTAGGGTCAAACTGCTCCATTTAGTCTTAATTAATATGCATATTGATCTGAGATGGATGGATATGAATTCACAGATGCATATGTTTACTTAGAATGTTTTTATCATGCCTTTCTCCTATCCTGGTGGCTCAAAGTGACTCAGAAAATGAAATAAACATAAAATACATTTTAAAAATAAGTATTTCACACACCCTCAGTATGTGCTTTTAAAACGCATTTGAAAAGCAGTTATCGTTAATTTAAATGAAGGTCAGCTTCCAAAGTAGATGAACACGTGCTAAATAAATGTGGCAAAAAGTCAAGCAGCAGATTGACTACTTTCATCTTGATTAGCTTCATCTGGAAAGACTGTTGGATAAAAGAGAAGATAGCCCTATGGACAGGTTATGATAATTTGCCAGTTGGGTTCTGTCATTCCATAGTAATTGGGTAATGGGAAGAGGTCTCAAGCCTTCTCTCCTCAATCAAATAAAGGGAAAAAATCCTGATGATCTTTTGTAGTGGTGGAGTCTCTCTTCAGGATTTACTCAGTCTGGCCACACACTGGGCTTCTGAATTCCAGCCTAATAAGCCATGCAAGTGTAATTGCTCTGAGGCTGTTCCTGGTCTGCATTGCGCGACCCTCATCAGTAGGCCTTATGCTAGGTAGTCATGAAAATCACCAAGCACAAGCATTTCAGGCATTTTATTGGTCAAGTCTGACCTTGTTATCAATACAGGAAACTATGAGGCACTTTCACTGTTAACTGGATTCTATTATGATTGTATTAGCCTATCCTATCCTTATTCCATTGTTTAATAAAGATAGCATACTTTAAACTGACACTGATCACTTTGTAATTCATTTGGGATATAGAGCAGGCAGGTTTTGGCTAGGCATACCTGCCTA